>NC_090296.1:2107500-4507500 GCF_039906515.1 Pseudorca crassidens | reverse complement strand
AAGAGGCAAAAAGATACTACACTGTGACCAAATGGAGTTTATGAAAGAATGCGAGGTTGACTTAACATTTGAAAATCAAAAAATGTAACTCTCCATATTGTCAGAATAAAGGAGTAAAAACAGGGGGTCATATCAATAAATGCAGGAGACTCATTTCACAAAATCTGATATCTCATCCCTTATAAATACTGTCAGCATATTAATATTAGAGGAAATGCCTCAGTCTGAGGAAGGGCATCTACGAGAAAGCGACAACTGACATCACTAATGGTAGAAGACTAAATGTTTCCCCCTACGTTCAAGAACAAGATAAGGATGTCTGTTCCCACCACTTTTATTCAATGCTGTATTGGAGATTCTAGCTAATGCAAAACGGTAGAGAGAAGAAATAAAAGGCATAAACACTTGAAAGGTAGAAGCAAAACTGTCATATTTGCTTATGACGTGACCATCACCATAGAAAAGCCTAAGGAATCTACAAAAAACAAAAGCCACCAGAACTAATAAGTGAGTTTACCAAGATTGCAAGATACAGGTCAATAGAAACGATTGTACTTCTCTATATTTACAAGGGAACAAAAAACTGAAATTTAAAAAATAAAATCATTTACAATATAATCAAAACAGATAAAATGCTTGAGGTTAAATTTGACAAAAGATGTGCAAACAACACAAAAAACAACAAAATAATTAGAGAGGAAAAGAAGACCTCTGTAAATGGAGAGATACACTGCATTCATGGATTAGAAGATTCAGTGCTGTTAAGCTTTCAGTTCTCCCCAAACAAATGTACAGGTTCAATATCATCTCAGTCAAAATCTCAGCAGATTTACTGTAGAAACTGATTGGCTAATTTTAAAATTTATATTAAAATACAAGCCCCTAGAAAAACTCCACACACACAAACTTTGAAAAAAAGAAGGACAAAGTCAGAGGGCTTAAACTAAATTAATGAATTTCATGATTTATTACGAAACTACACTAATCAAGGGAGTATCATATTAGCAAATAGATAGACATGTTTATATAGACAGTATCATAAAAGCGTATATATAGGTCAATACAGCAGAATAAAGAGGCCAGTAAATAGTGGTTTTCTAAGGTTGGGGAGGATGGAGGGATGGATTACAGGGGAGCTCAAGGAAGCTTTAGGAAGTGATGATTACGTCCCATCATTTGATTGTGGTTATAGTCTCATGAACATGTGTTAAAACTCATCACACTGGGGCTTCCCTGGTGGCTCAGTGGTTGAGAGTCCGCCTGCCGATGCAGGGGACACGGGTTCGTGCCCCGGTCCGGGAAGATCCCACATGCCGCGGAGCGGCTGGGCCCGTGAGCCGTGGCCACTGAACCTGCGCATCCGGAGCCTGTGCTCCGCAACGGGAGAGGCCACAACAGTGAGAGGCCTGCATACGGCAAAAACAAAAAACAAAACAAAAAACAAACAAAAAAAACCTCATCACATTGTACACTTCCAATATGTACAGTTTATTGAAACAATTTTATTTCAATAAAGCTGAAAAACCCAATTTAAAAAGCACATCTAACCTCTGTTAACTATTAGGTGAAGCTATGCCCATTTTGAAGATTCAGGAATAGTCTCTAAGCAGGATACCAGGGTTTTAGAGGCTGTTCCTGGGTCCACCTTGGCATCTGGTGGCTCCTAGAAGACCCAGCCTTGCCTGCTCTGCAGGACTCAGACTAATACAAGCTTCCCCTCCCTCTGCCCCAGCCACTCCTGTTTGCCCAGCTAATTGCTATTGGTTTGAGGAAACTCAGCTCAAAATTTAGCTCCTCCTGGACCTCTTCCATGGACCGAGGCCAGGTTTGGGATTTTGACTGTCATTCATGATCAGTCTGGTGTGAGTGCCACGATCAGTGGGTCAACCCTAGGACACTGTGGACAACTTGAGCCCACAGCCCCAGGTCACAGCACAATGCCTGGCCCTAGAAATGTGCTTGGTGAATAAATGACAAGCACAGGGGTAGGACTAGGTCTCAAACAAGGGCAGGAACAAGGCTTCCTTTCGGAAGATGTAGAAACAGCTGATGTGGAAGGTCCAGGAGCCAGGAAGCTTGACCTGCCTCTAGCCCAGAGGCCAGCCCTCCTGCTGCTCAGAAAACGGGGACAGAGAAGTGACCCACTCAAGCCTCCAGCTGAGCACTGGCACGTCTTCCTCCTTCTGGCTCAGGAGGGCCTTCTCAGGTGGCCAGGGTCATCTTTGGCCTCCCCAGGACCCACAGGAGAGGCTGCAGAAAGGGCTGGGCCAGCGTCAACCCTCACAGTAAGGAAGGTCTACAAGGAGAGGCAGAGGCAACCGTACCAAACTCGTGTTTGTTCCCTGAGATGCCAAAGAGGAGATAAATGTCCACGTCAATGGGCTCGAGCTTTCGACCAGAACTGAGCTGACTCATGCAGCATCTCCCCTTTTGGACAGGGTCCCTCAGGGTTCCAGAAAGACTGAGTGAAGCACCGCCTGCCCCTGCCCCCAGTAACCACAATTCATTCCTAAACGAGCATTCCTTTCTCTCCCCCACATTCCCATCAGTCCCCGGATCAGCATCGCCAGAAGAGCCCTCGTGGGAATCTGGCTTTACACCACCTGCCAACGCCCGCCTGGATGCCAGGAACTCGGGCTTCCTGGGCCGGGCAAGTTCCGGAATGCAGGCCTCTCTGGCTTCAGCGCTTTGCTTTTGTAGGCGGTTGTTTCATCAATGCCAGAAAGTGTCTTAGATGGGCAAACTGAAAAGCGACTGGAGGCCATCTGGGTACCCCAATTCACTCATCCCAACAGAAAGCCGTGCACCTGCCCTTTCTTGGGTGTTGTGCTACGAGGAGAAGATGAGGGAGGAGAGGAAGGTCAGCCCAGCCCCAGGAGCTCACGGGTGGTGGAGGATCCAGAGTAGGAAAGAGAGGAGAGACAGTCACGGGGGCAGTGAGGCGAAGAGGGGAGAGGTCAGGAAGGACTTCCAGAGGAGGAGAGCTCACCCAAGGGTTTAAGAAGTGAGTGCCCTACAGGCGAGGCAGCACCAGAAAAGGCCCATCCTGGGAAAAGGCACCGGGGGCAAGGCAGGTCTGTAAACAGTGTGGTGTGATGGGTGGGGAGGGGCTGTGGGTACCAATACCCAGCACGACCTGCTCAGAGCAGGGGCCCCAAGGTATGACTTAGCGTTCTGCTTGCACGCTGAAGCATACGACAGCTCCAATCCATCTTTTTGAATCACTTATTTTACTTGTGTACCCTGGTAGGTAATAAATAGCTGTGGTACAAATTTCAAAGGACATAAAGTGAAAACTAAATTTCCTCTTTCACTTTGGTGAGACTTGGGGGAACGCTATGAAATAACCAGATCCTGCAGCTACACAAAGGAAAAAAGGAGGGAAGCCCTTCTGGTGCGTTGCTGGACTCACAGGAAGTAGTGAAATCTCTAAAGACCACCCCCACCCCCACCCCCACACACATACCAATAAAAGAAGAGCCAGCATGGGGGGAACAGGAAGAAACCTGGAGCTAAAGCAAGTGGGGGCTGAGCGACGCCCCCTCCCTCAAGGCGCCAACTGCAGCACCGCCTCAGGACAGGGAGCTCTGCGGCGGCGGGCCAGCCTGGAGTCCCCGCCAAGTCCAGGCCCCTTGAGCGTGGTGACCTGGCTGCAGGTACTCTTAGAGGGAAAACCCTCCCCGTCCGGACCATCAGAATTCCCACGGAGCAAAATGACTGTACGGGGTTACAAAGATCACCAAGCACAGAGGAGGTGGACCCACGTGTGTGAGTCGGTAGAAACGACGAAAAGATGCAGACCCTGAGGACCGCAGACACTAGAATTAGCAGAAACGGAATATAGGATAAGTATGCAGAATAGGCTTTTTCAACAAAAGGATGAACTTCTAAAGATAAGGCAATAAGGGTCCATATAAGGAATGACCGTGCAGATCTCAAGATGAACCAAAAGGAACTTCTAGAATTGAAAGGTATCATTCTGGAAATAATTAATTCAATGGATGAATCGAACAATACAGTAGACCCCACGACCCAAATGGCCGTTTCATGTCTTCTCCTTTCTCCTCACAGCCCAGGCCCTCTTCTTTCATCCTCACTCTGCACTGACACTGCCTCGAGAAGTGGTCACAGTCAAAAGAGCTCTTCCATAACCCTCCACGTGCACGGCCACCTGCGTGCCAGCACCTGCAACCACACGCTCAACCTCCATTCCTATTTCTAGTGACGGACTTGGAGAAACGCCGCAACCTGAATACCGTTCCAGCTGTGTTCCAGAACCATCTCTCCACATCCCCCAAGGGCACTGCTCCAGACACTCTCTCCTCTCTCCCACACTATTCACTTTCTCTCTCGACCAGAATATTTTCATCACCTTCTTATGACTTAACCCTAAAGTTAAAATACTCAGAACCAATTCTCTTCTTTCCTCCCCGATTAGCTAAAATTCTACCTCTAGTAGCTTCTTCAAGAGAGGCTCAAATAAACCACACATCCCAGGTTCTTACATATTCACCAGGATCTGTTGCCTTTACATTTGCATGACACTTTGGTGGGGTATGAAATGACTTTCTGGTATGTCATAGGGGTTGCTCCTCTCTGTTCTGGCTGGAAGACAACTAAAGCCAGATTGATGTGTTTCCCCTCCTAGGTGACCTGATTGTTTCCCTTGATTCCCTCTTTATCTTTGAAATTTAATAGGTTTAATCAGGAATACCTTAGTGGTGATCTTTGTACTCATTTCCCTGGGACACAATATTTCCTTTCAACGTGCAGCTTCAAGTCTCCTTTTTATTTCCAGAAACACTTCTTAAATTATCATTTTTATTTTTCCTTTTTTTCTTTCATGATCTTAGTTCTTTTATGCTTCAGACTTGTTGGGTACAAATATTTGGGATCCTTTTTCCTGCCTCCCCTCCTCAAATCCTCTTAAATGGCTTGTTTACTTCCATTTTATCTTGTGTACTTCCTTCTCAGTCCTGTCCTCCACGTACCCTGCTATGTTTCTGGCAGTGTCTGTTGTTTGTGCTGCTACCAACGTGCCTTTTACATCTGTGAATGGTTGCATTTTTCTCTTGCACACTTTCCTGAGTTCTGCAAACGTGTCTCATTTCCTCTTCTCTTTTGTCATGTCTTCCCTGAGGTCCGTCTCTGCTTTAAGCTCTTGTTTTATAGAGGTAATTAGTCCCTGTTTGCTTCTTTAATTCAGGACAATATGTTTGGTCATAAATTCTATCTGTTCCATGACAGCATTTTTTGCTTAAAAAAAGGGGGGAAGGAGAGGTTAAAAACATGCATGTACATTACCTATTTTCAAAGAAACCCAGTGGGCCTACATTCGGTGAGTATACTGATGGTTCAACAAAGCAGTGAGCCCCTCCTTGGGAAGGGGGTCTCTCTGGGTCTTCCTTCCATACCTTCTGCCATACCCTCATTAAGGGTCTCTCCCTGCTTCCATCCTTAAGATCCTCTCCATTCCTTGGCGCTCTGTGAACTGCTGTGTCTCTGCAGAGAGCTCCGGCTATTTCCTATAATATGAAGCAGGAGGTTAAGTACTGCCCCTCACACCTCTACAACCATGTATATATCCTTCAGCCAGATGGCCTACCAGGACAGCTGATCTGTCACTGGAACCATGATCAGGTTGCCCTGGCTACCCTCCAGCCTTTCTAGCTGGTGGTATAGAGGAGAAAGCTCAGTGCCAAGGGAAAACGGCTAGGGAAAGCGCCTTGACCATCCTGTGAGTGGACAGTCTTCTCTCTGCTTTGGGTGCTAAGAGCTCAGCTGCATGTAGGAAGAATCAGGTAGCACTTCCTGTGCACTGATTTTCCTCTGACTTATGACCGTGCACCCTTGCCTACAAAGCACAACGTCTTGCTTTCTTTATCTATTCTTGCTTCAGTGTGTGCCTATATAATAGAAATAAATCCATAGCAACCAGAGGGGCTCGTCAAGGCAGGCACGGGGCTAGAAGTGGGGATGTCGTTTCAAAACCACTGACGATAAAACAGTGACAAGATGCAGATGTCCTTGAACATCAAGCACAGTGGAGCTAATGTTGGGGAGATCACGAGTGAGAAATGATCTTTGACCTATTTTTCAACTTCTCATGAGCAATAAAGACCAGACCAATCCTTATGCAGCCTTCTGCCCCGGCCAATCAGGGCCGTAAGAGGCTTTCTTGGTTTATCCAAGGCGGACACTGCAAAGCCGCAAGAACAGCACGAAGTGGAGCAGCAGGAAACTGGGTGCTGTGACATTGCAGAGGGCGTCTTACCGCTGCCCCTCATCTATGTCCTGCAGTTGAAAACACCTGCCTCAGAGAGTGATTGGGAAGACTTCATGAGATATTACTTGTAAAAGCATCAAGTCCCTGGCACTCAGAAGCTTGAACAACCATCAGGCTCAACTGTCCTCTTTTTAAGCCCTGCAGAAGTTGGAGGGCAGGCCTGCTGGTACCGTCTTCCTTTCTCTGATTCAGACCATCACACGCTCAACTCTTACCAGGCTGTTGTGTTGCCAGGGAGTTTTTGCATCTATGTCAAAATGACCTTGTCAATTACTTAAAATTGGATGTCCATTACTTAAAATGTCCATAAACAAATCTCCCGGACACTTACTCCATCCAACATCCTTCTCCAAGTACGTCACGATAGACTTTCCTTTCCATTCTCTACATTTCCTTCCTTTTCCAATTCCACTTCCTACGCCTTCATTTCTTTTTTTTTTTTTAATCAGTGGCTTTCATTTTCTTTACGTTTGCTTTGTCCGAATTCTTATAAGTAGGTATTATTTTTATAATCAGAAAAAATCCCAAACATCTTCAAACGAATAATACAATCGTGTTGCTGCACATGCTTGACGGACCATCGGAAGCTGAACAGAGAGTTTCCTGTGCAGTGCAACCTCCTCCACTACCCGGAAACCTCTGAGGAGCGCAGCCCTGGGGCAAGGTGCAATTCTCTCCATTAGCATCTTTGAGTGCCTTTCGCCAGCTGTGCGACTTTGGTCGAGCACTTAACCTCTTTGTTACTCAGTTCCTCACCCGCCAAATGCAGTGAAGAGCAGCTCTGAGCTCAACAGGTAGCCACTGAGTAGAGAACATAAGACACTCAGAACAGTCCCTAGCACATCAGAGCCGTAACTACGAGCACAAATAAGGGCAACAGAGCCAAACAGGTTGGGTCCTTCAGCCATAAAAAGGAATAAAGAGTGGTTCAGGCTACCACGTAGATGAATCTTGAAAACATTGTGTTAAATCAATTACCGGAGACTGCACGTTGAACGGTTTCGTTTATATGACATGTCCAGACAAATCGATGAGACGAAAAGTAGATAATTAGTTACCCGGGGACGGGGGGAGGGGAGCGGAGAGAAGAGGAGTAACGGGCGTGGCTGCTGAATGAGTGCGGGGTTTCGCGGGGGATGAGGAAAAAGTGCCGGAACTAAGAGTGGTGATGCGAAGTGTCCGTTTTAAAACAGTTAAAATGGCAAATTTTACCTTATTTGTACTTTACCATACAAAAAAAAAAAATACAAGGGTCCAGCCTATGAATTTTCAAATGGAAACCAGGATAGCTGCATGATGAAGCAGCCAATTTTATATCTTAATTGAAAATCAATGAACAAGACCCACGGAGTGCCGAGGGAGGGGTCGGACTCTTCACAACCCGTGTCTCGAGCACAGACTTGGCCTGGGTGATCGACGGCTGCTGTGTCAACAGCTTTGCTGCTCAGCAAACAGCCTCAGCGTTCCGGGGCTTGAAACAACGTCCATTTCTATTAAGCTCGCGAGCGTGTGCATCGATGGGCTGCTCCGGGCCGGGCCGGCTTGGCTGACCTTCGCCGGACTCTCTCGCGGGACCGTGGTCAGGTGGCAGGTCAGCTGGTGGATCGAACAGGGCCTCGCTCTCATGCTGCGGCGTTGGGGGCTGGTTGGCCGGAAGGCCTCCGGTGGGAGGGCTGGTCTCTGCTCTGCATGGCGTCTCGTGCCCCAGGGGGCTAAGCTGCCTCCACAAGGAGAAGCCTCAAGTCTCCAGAGGCCTCGCGTCCCCCACGTTCTGCTGGTCGGAGCAAGTGCCCAGCCTAGAATCAGGTGACAAGGGAACGGACCCTAGTTCATAATGGGGGAGCTGCCGAGAGGCACCCCTGAAATGAAGTGTTAAATACCCCGGACACCTCGTTTCTGTGGTTTCCCAGAAGGTGCCTCACGCCCACTTCATCTCTTTGTCCAGCATCCTTCCCACCTCCGGGCGGGCTTGAAAGGGGTGAGGCTGTGGCATGAGGTCTGGCAGTCCGTTTTGCACATCACTTAGTAAAATAATACAGCTGAGGGTGTAACGGCTTGCAGTGCAAGGATGTCAAAACAGCTGCATAACAGGGCTAACATCAAAACTTCTTCCCTGGGTTTTCTCAAGACTCTACACTTCTCTTTGTTTCAGAACTAAAGAGGCTTTTCACCTGCTTTCTTCTCTCTCTGTCCCGAGCCTAACCTCCTCTTCTCAGCAGCTGACCAGGCCTCTGAACATCCCCCGCGATCCCAGAGGGGTTCCCTCCAGGTGGGGGAAATAGAGTGAGCACAGATGGGGAGAGGGATGCATGAGCCTCTGTCCAGCGTGGCTGGAATCCAGGGTATGCAAAGCACAGTTCTTGCGGCAATAGGGAGCCATTGAGGAGTGCGGAGTGAGTGCCAGAGTCAGGGCCAAGGTTAGGAAAAGGCAGCAGCAGCAGGTGCAGACAGATGAAGGTTAGAGAGCTTGGAGGCAGAACGGGCCGTCAGGAGGCTGCAGACACGGTCTGGGCGATGGGGACTTGAGCAAGGACGTCACAGAGGTAGAATTGACATGATTGCACAGCTGCTTACATGTGGGAGGAGAGGACAGTGTGATGGGAGGGGGTGGGTGGCAGGGAAGGTAAGGGCAAAAAATGAGGCCAGGAAAGACGCAGTGCACTTCCGGAGAGAGAGGAACAAAAGACGGTGAATCTGCTGCAACGTCTAAGAGGTCCAGAGCTTGGGATGCAACTGCCATGGGTTGGAGCTCCCGGGGCAGCCCACCAGGCAGAGGGGTGGAGAGGAGCCCTGGGCGCTGCCTCCTTCTCCTCGTCGCCTGAGGGCAGCCCTGCGGTCTGATGTGCCGCCTGGGGCCCACAACTCAACTTTCAAGATTGAGCAATCGCCTTTTCTCCTCCCAGATGGAAACCTGTCCAAAAACTGGACCCAGATTTCTCCCCTGCTCTCTCCAACACTTGGAGTGCTCTGCGGTTGGCCGCAGCTGTATCACTCACAACAGATTTTACAAGGTTGTCCTGGTGCCAGGGTCCTTTTAGAAGTAAAAATAGCTGAAATGAGCCTGCCCTCCCGGAACCATGAAAACATTTCGCCATACCTCAAGCTTTCACCTACTGCCGTGCCATCCTAACCCCCAGCGCGCTGCGTTTGAGACCGGTTCCTGGAGCCTCGAGAGGCTGTCCTGAGGACGCATTTTTGCACGTGTTGGACTCAGGGCTCAGCTCTGAAATGCGGCATCCAGCTGGAGACAGAGCAACTCCCGTCTTGCTGACCGCAAGGTGCACCTAATCACGCGAGACGCACCGTTCATGTTCGTGACCAAGAAATGCTTCTGAGTCTTGACGGTCCCCTGCTGGGGGTGGTTACTAACCCCTGGCTCGTTATGACAGCCCAGCATGGTTAGCCTCCCCGGTGTCAGGGTCCTGGACTTTGGTAACCTGCTGTCAGGTCAGCCAGAAACATCTCTCTAAGATTTTTCAGCCAACGGTGCGTTCGCGAGGTCATTCAAGGCTGAGACCAGAAGGATGAAAAGATCTGATTTCTTCCTGAGGCCCTTATAGCTGTAAAGGAGCAAAGGAGCCATAAAACAGAGATTTATTCCGTTCCAGCCGGACAGCTCAATGGCGCAGCCCCGTAAGAACCAGGAAAAAGAAACATCTGGCCAGAAAAGCACACTTGTTTACAAAAGAAAAGGGTTTAAGAGTCTCCTCCAGCTTCACCAAGTTCTTGGACTAAAATTAGGCTGAAAACTAAAAACAATGTAGAGTTTTGAGAGCACAGAGGCAGCACGGGCAGGAGTAAGAACATCTTGTTTCTTCCCTATCCAGCTGCTTCTGACGGCGGGTCCCCTCCCGAGCGCCCCCAGGGAGAGGCTTTGCCCTGATAGGTAGCGCTCTTGGGACAGCACAGCTGCGGCAAGTCCCACACAGGTGGCCAGGGCCGCCTCTGCTCGGAGGCCGAACCCTCCAGTGTGGGAGGGTGTTGGGTGAGCTCAGAGAAAGGAGAGGGCCTCGTCTGGCTGCCCCCCACGATCAAACTTCTCTCTCCGGAGCTCAATGCGCTGGTACTTAGATATTGACAACTGCCTCGACCGCGGGTGGGTGCGTCTTTGGAGGGGGGACAATGGGGGGAAGGGGGGTAGTGGGATGAATTGGGAGACAATGGCCGTTTTGTAAGGAAGGAAGCCTGCACTGGCAAAGCGGCCCTTGGCCTCAGTGGGGAAACTCTGCTTCTTTTCCAGGCTTGCTGTTGACTCAGCGAGGATTCTCAGGCCAAACCCTCTCTGCTCGTCTGCCCGGCCCCTCCCGACATGCATAGAGGCCGGGCGGATGGGAGTCACAGGACTGGGCGGGCGCCTTCTGCTCTCCCTGGGATGCTAATGGGATTAATGGGTTAAGGTTAGAAGATGCTTTGAATTTCTGAGCACAAAGCTGTCTCAAGCAGTGGTAATTAATAAATCTTATCAAAGAGTTGGATTAAGGTCAGAAGTCACTTGGGGACCCGGGGAACAGAGTTGGCTCTGCTTTGTGGCCGGGTCTGCAGAGCCAATGGGGAGAGACGGGGCGTCTGCCACATGCAGCCCTGTGCACAGTGCAGGAGTGATGCAAGCAGGTGGGCCTGGGTCCCTGGGCCCTGCACGTGAGCAACCCAGACTCACAGTACTGGAGGAACAGAAAGGCACACTCTCACCATGAAAGTGAAGGCCAGAGAAGAAAGAAGAGCATGCTGCCGAAGGAGAATGGAGTTCACCAGCCTGACCGCCACTGGGTTAGGAGTGAAGTGCAGCATTGTGGGAAACGGACAGAAAGCTTCCAACGGCAGCCAGTGAGGAAGATGCTGAGCAGACAGGGAACCACACAGAAGGTTGTGCCACGGCCATCGTCAAAGAGGGCCTGGAAATCGTTGACAAATCTTAAGCAATCAGGACCTGAGTGTTCCCACATCCCACCAGAAAGACGACGTTGCTAGGAGCCTCGTACCGCCGGATGCCAAGTGGAGAAGACTTGAACTCAGCAGGCCTTCCTTACCGCGGCCGATTCCCTTTCTCTGGAAAATGGGAGGGTCAACGAGCCACGGCCTCAATGCTCCGAATCACCCAGGCTTCCAGTCCTTTATGCCCTGAGCCACGCCCTCTGTGGACGGTCACCCTTCGGCTGCCCCCCAGGGCCTTGGCGAGACGTTCGGGAACTTGTGAGTCCCGACACCCCGCTACCCCTGCAGTGACCGGATTTGGGCCTCTAGGAGGAGGTCAACAGAGCGCTCCTGCACTCCACCCATTCAGCTCTTCCAAGTGTTCCCGTGGCATCTCCTAATTCCTTTCTTGTGCCATAAATCACTGGAACAGGGACAGGAAGGCAACGTTCCCTGCCCCTGAGTCCCTTGCCGTGAGCTGGAGTCCACGCCAGCCCGGCGAGCGTTGCAGGTTGCCACGTCCTCTGCACACTGGCTTTGCGCTAAGTGTTCTCCTTCCCAGCGAATCTCCAGGGACCTGCGTTCCCTGGGAAGTCTCCCTAGGTCACCCTCAGCCAGCCCTCCCATCAGTGAATCACTGCTAAAACCTCTTGAGCATTCGGAGACGCACTGCCAATCAAGGGCTCTGGCCTCTGGGCTGACAAAGTCCATTCCCGCCAGTAGGGCACCGGTCCCCTCCCGATGGTTCAGAGAGTCCCTGCCCCAATGGGAATGTGTTTGCAGGCATAGGATGGGCTCGTCCAAAGCCTAGAATTTGTTCTGCTCGTTTGTCCCGCTCCTTCTGACGTTATAGACAGCAGCTGCTGGCCATCAGCCCCCCTGGGTGGAGCTGAAATTGTCAAGGTTCGAGGAGCCCTGCACGCTCTACAGCCCTTCGGCACCGCGTCTGGTGGGCTCATTCATCGTCCCTAAACCCCAGGAGGTGGGCAGCATCCCTCACTAAGGGACAGGGACCCTAAAGGTCAACGATGTTACCCAATGTTTCACACCCTAGATGGCAGAGTCTTGACGTGAACCCGTCTTGTAACTCTGGGGCACACCCTTCCCACCAGACCAGTGAGGCTGTCCATCCCACAGCTCCATCCCCCAACGGCAGCAAGCTCTGGCTAAACACGATCATCACAGCCTGTGAGGTCCACCTCTCAAGGCTTCCTCCATGGCCACGAGCTTGTTTCATCTCGAGCCCGGGCCGCTCACCTGGCAGGACGCAGCAAGATGGCCTCGGAGTGCTGGCCACTTCCTTGCCTGGGCCCAACCTCTCCAGGCCCTGGACCCTGAGCACGGCCGCCTCTCTGCTCTGCACACTTACACGCTCAACCCGGCTGACCCTGCCACCCCTCAGCCACCGTCACTTCAGTCCTGTCCCCTCCTCCTGAGACACACATATTAGACTCTGTACGAGGTGGCTCCTGTGTGCTCCCCGGGACCTGATGTTTCACACATCCAAGCCTCGAACTTTCGCCATCCCCTTCAGTCTCCATCTCTGGTCCCTGAGACTGGTTACTCCCAAGTGACCCTTGCCCCTCCCTCTTCCCCACACCTCTGTCCCACCCACCACGGCCACATCCACGGGTCGCCACACTTGCGCTCTTCCATCTCCCACAATCTCCAGTCCACCTTCCGCTTCCCATCACCACCACCCACCCCACCCCCCCGCCCCCAGCGCCAGCACAGTCTCCCAAACGCTTTCTCGGCAGCCCCAGCACAGCGCCTGACCGAGGTGGTCCACAAGGAGTGCATGAGCCCAGCTGTCGACTGGACCATAGCGTCCTCTCTTTTGAAAAAGCCAAGGGCTCCTCTGGTGCCTTGATGACCAGACCTGGAACCTTCAGTGTGGCTTCCGAGCTCTTGCGAGCTGACACCCGTCGCCTCGCCTCTCCTCGACAGGCCATGCTTCATTCAGAGCCGCCCCAGACCGTTTGCCTCGCGTGCCACACGCTGTTTCCAAGCTTCGCACGTACAGCTCCTGCCCAGAGCACCCACGCCCGCCGCCCCTGTCACGGTCCTATCACCCTCACCCCTCAACTCCCCTTTCTCTGCAGCAGCTCTGCTGACCTCCCCAGAGGGGCTGTCCCCCGGCTCCCAGCAGGGGCTGCACCCACCTCGGCCAGGCCACATTCACATCCGCAGGGGCTGGGGGTCCGCAGCCCGTAAGCCCTTCCGGGTCGTATCGGCATCTCCTTGGCGGGGTGTGTCTCTTCCCACGAGGACGCAACGCAGAGTCCTGCGTGCAGAGCGAGCCAGTGACCACGGCCGGCAGCCTCGTCTTCAGCTGAGGCGCAGCGTCCGAGCCGGGCTTGCTGCCTGGCTGGCTCCACAGGCTCCTTTGAAACTGCTTTGTTTATGTGGTGGAAGGCCAGCGCGCTCCGGTTATCTCAACGCGCTTTCCATCTCACCGGTGAGTTACGACTAAAATGGAAAGGCCGGAGGGTGCCAGTGTGGCCCGCACACCAGCCAGATCGCTCTGCCCTCTCAGCCGCTGGTTTCAGAGCCTCCTTCACCAGGCCTGGGTGTTCCAAAGTTCATCGCTAATAACACAGTGTTCTGGAAAATCGCAGCTCCTACCCCAGGCTCCGAGGACGGGCTTGGCCTGGCCTCTGATTCAGGCAGTGGGACTGGGGCTCGTGGCCGGAGTTTTTCTCCCCCATCTGTGTGGTCTCCCGTCTTCTCCAGACGGAGGGCAGAGATAGCGTAAATCATCTGTCCCCACCGTCCCTAGGAAAATAGTAAAACTGCTCAGAATAGGTGTGGTTTTAGCCCAGAAAATAGCAGGGCCAGGCTGAGGTCCTGTGGAATGACCAGCAGGAGTTTGCAAGCGCTGTATCAATGGGACTGCCGAGGGCTCTGCCCTCCATAAATCACCCAGAGCCTTGGCCTCCTTACCGGGCGCTTCCCGCTCTGGTTCACACGAGGGTGAGGGGGCTGCTGGCCGAGGACCCCACCGGATGCTGCAGGCCTGGGGCTCGGCTTCACCCGGCCTGACCCCCGCAGAGGCCCACACACTCAGCGTCCCACACACCGCACGCGGCCACGGGATTACACAACTCCGTTTTGATGCTGCAGAGAACACCATGTCCAGGCAAGCCCAACCCCTCGGGCACAGCAGGGAGGAAGGAACCTGGGTGCTGCCGGCAGGCTGGTCTCACTCCAGTTTCAGCCCCGCCACTCGCCGCCAGGCCACCGTGGGCACGAGGTGCTGCCTCTCCCACCGGCTGCTGCTTCCACAGGATGAGAATAAGAAGCACCTGGCACGTGGGGTGCACGGCACGAGCTCAGCGGACCCCGAAACTTCCCGAGGGGAGTATCAGACTCTGTCAGGGTGAGGCAGATGGGGGAGGGGTACAGGATGAGAAGGAGGGACGTGGGGATTTTTGCTGGATTCCCACTTAATCGGGATAAGCTGGCTGGAGAGAAGGGCTGTTATAATCTCCCCTTTCATGTCTGGCCAGGAATATTGCTCCTCAGAGCAGAAGGCTGCGTCCAGGCTCCTGAGCCACCTCAGGCGAGCTCACGGTCAGCTGTCCTGGGACGGCTCTGGCCACGGCTGGGGAAAGGCTCTGCCAGAAGAAACGGTAAAAGCAGAAAAAACAAGGCGGCTTCCTGCAAACAGAGCCTCAGAGCCTTTGCCCCCATCCCCAGAGCCATGGGAGCCCGGAGGAGCTCTTTCCCTGACCTGAAACCACTGGGAAGGAGGACCCGGGCTTCAGGTCGACACGGCCTGTCCTTCTCAGGGAGGGCACAGGCCCTGGAGTCCCACGTGCCCAGCGGGACAGAGCTGCCGCTTGCGACACACCCAGCAAGCCGTGCGTCTCCGTAAGACGGGGCGTTCCCGAGCGGCCTCTCGTCTCTGAAGTCCCAGCACCTGTTCAGACGAGGATAAGGGCAGTGACGGAGACTCAGAGGATTTTCGGAGCCAGAGCAACCCACCTTTGACGCCCCGGCACCGCAGCCCTAGTCATTATGTGACATGGGGCCCGTGACGAATGTCCCATCTCACGCAGGAGGGAGCACAGAGCGAGGACAGAGGACAGATGCTGTACAACCCCTCTTATGTGAGGAACCAGAGGAGTCTAACTGGAAAGTTGGAGAGAACGGCGGGGGCGTCAGGGCGCCTGGGGAGCTAGCTTTTAGTGGGGACAGAGTCTCAGTTTGGGGGGCTAAAACAGTCCTTGAGAGGTCTGGTGGTGATGGCCGCATGGCATGATGAATGTACTTAATACTAATGAAATGTACACCTACAAGTGGTTAAGATGCTACCTTTTATGTTCTATGTATTTTACCACAATTTAAGAAGTTGAAAAACATGTTCGGGGCCTTCTCCCTCAGTGGAATTTCTAGGGGTTCAGTGGTGTGGGGCACGCAGAGATGACAATTCTGGAGTGAAGGGTCAGTTGCTGCGTCCGACCCCCAAAAACATCCAAGAAAGAGGCACAGAGCCCAGGGCGCCTCCCTGGATCCCACAGGCAAACACGGTCCTCACCTGGGTGTGCTACTCCAGCCCCTGGACACGTCACCCGAAGAGCGGCTGGCTTTGAAGGGGGCTCAGGACAAGAGGAGCAGTGGGCGTGAGTGTGTAATGGGGACGGAGTTTCAGTCTGGGGAGACAAAAACATGCGGGAGCTGGATGGCGGTGACGGCCTCACCACAGTGTAAACACACTCGATGCCCCTGTACCGTGTGCTGAAAAATAGTTAAACTGATCAATCTTAGGTTTGTCTATGTTACAATTTGAAAAACCTGGGAAAAAAGGTGGGCTACGCTTTAAAGCATTTACAAAAATATGACGTCGCCTGGATAATTTAATTCAGGATGTTTATAAACTGTGTAGAACCTGCATAAACCATTTAAAATGTTGAAAGTAACAAAAGCAATAATGAGTAAAGGTGGGGAGGGGGAGGGGTGGCGGGGTGGCGTGAGTGAGACTGAACCAAGTCTCACCTTTTTTTTCTTTTTTTCTTTTTTTTTTTTTTTGCGTTACGCGGGCCTCTCACTGTTGTGGCCTCTCCCATTGCGGAGCACAGGCTCCGGACGCGCAGGCTCAGCGGCCATGGCTCACGGGCCCAGCCGCTCCGTGGCATGTGGGATCTTCCCGGACCGGGGCACAAACCCGTGTCCCCTGCATCGGCAGGCAGACTCTCAACCACTGCGCCACCAGGGAAGCCCCCAAGTCTCATCTTTTACGGTGGGGAGCGGAGGTAGCAGACGAGTTAAAAGATCAACATCTAGGAGAAGTATTATTGCTACAGCTATGGAGTAATTAAGGAGAATCCGAGGCAGAAGTGGCGCGCTGGGGGTGGAGGTACACTGACTTTTCCTTCTTGTACCTTTCTGAAGAATTTAATCATCACTGAAGCATGTATATACATTACCCTTAAAAATAATTTAAAACAGCTGTGACTCAGCCATCCGTGAAGCCCGCTACAACTTCCACCTCCTGCGTGTGCGTGGCCCACTCCTCCTCTTCACCCAGGACACAGCTTTGGGGGAAGGAAGGCTGGAACTAAGGATATAGGGATCCCCGCCTCGGGCAGAGGAGGGCCTGAGAAAAGCAGTGAAGCCCTGGGGGGTCGAGATGAACAGGGGCTTGAACACACACTTCGGTGGGAGAACAGGGGGTCGGGAGGATGAAGCAGATGCACGGGGATGCTGGCGCCCAGGAGAGGACAGAAGGGGATCCTGGCCCTTGACGACCGCAAGGCCTCGCCCTGTCCCCACCTCCACCCCAGCCCCTGGCCTCCCCTCCCGCACGCACTCTTGGGCACCGCAGGCATGTGATAAACTTACTGGCACCTCAGGGTGGTAGCTGCCACCACACCTACCTCTGTGACGGGACATTTAATGGCCCTGACGTGGGAAGAGGTACCAGCTCTCGCTCCCGCGGGGCACGGGCAAGTGTTCACTTAAAGTCAGGGCCCCAGGCCCCGGGCGCCATGTCTGGCACTGGTGGGTTTCCCAAAGTTTGCTCACGAAATGAGTTTTATGCACTGACCTCCGTCGGGCAGTTTAACTCCAACTGCTGTTGGTGCCCTGTGGTGGCCCTGCCTCCAGCAAGGGCTCTGAACTCTTCATACAAGGAGCTCAGACACGAGGTGCTACGATGGGCCAGTGGGGCTTCCTGCCACCGGGAGCTCCTGGGCATGGGAGGTAGACCCAGGAGCCCAGAGGCTGGAGCTGGTGCGAGGAGGGAAGGGCTGGCGGCCTGCACGCGGCACGTGGCGTGCGTGGTACACACAGCGCACACAGGACTCTCGGGCACAGGGCGGAGCGGGACTCCACAGAGGAGCCCCCAAGCCGCCCCTTTAAAGACACTCTTGTAGTATTAAATTTCCCTCTCCTGCACCCCAAGTCAAATAACTTATGACGTGGGGATGAGGAATGTAGATTTGTAAAACTGGACAGGGCCAGGGGACCCGTGCAGTCCAATCCTTCCTTCACAGATAAGCTGATCACAGAGGCCCCGAGGGCTTCAGTGCCCTGGCTCGGGTCCACGCGGGTGCGGGCCGGAACCATCAAGGCGCATTTGCACGCGAACTACCGCGTGGACGGCCAGGGATGGTCTCTTTTCGTCTCTTCCTGTGAGCCCCACAAGGGGGACGCTGGGATCCTGACTCAGAGATAAGACGGCTCCCCAGGGTCCTCTGCTTCGGAGGGCCAGAGCCGGGGTCAGAGCCCGCATCCAGGGCCCGCAGCCCACGTCCTGCCCCCGGTGCCCTGCCCACCCCACCCTGCCTGCCTGCATGGCTTGCGGGCAGTCCGCACAGTGTGACATTTCCTCTCAATGGGCGTTGCCCGTGAACCCTTGCCGAGCGGCCAGCTGGCCAAGGAACACCCGGAGCTAGCCATGAAGGTCCAGGAACAGCCCCGCGTGGGATCCCCAAGGGCAGAGCAGTGGATGCAAGACTTCCTCCGCCACCCGCCCACTGGACTCCGTCGGCCTCACCTTCTAGTTTCATGCTGTTCCCTGGCTGCAGTTTCTTTGTTGCATTTTTCCTCCTCAGCACTTAATGATGAATTAAATTCTTTTCATTTTTGTTCCTGATGCAAAATAACAACTGAGAAAGAAAGAAAAAAAAAAAAAGCAGGCTAATGAAAACTCCTAATGTGTCTGGTAAATCATTTCAAAGCGCATTAGAAGCCAGCAAAAACAAGAGGGGCAGCCGTGCTGGCGGTGAAACAGAACAAGGCGAGGGGAGCTGGACGCATATAGCCCAATTCTGCAGCTCAGCTCTGCGAGGCCTTCAGCATGTCCTTTTGATATGGGGACCGTGGTGTCCTCACCTGGGACATGGATGCAACCACACCTGCCTCCAGGCTGTCGTGAGAAGGAAAGGCAACGCCGGCCCATGGTAGGGGCTCCGTGATAACAACTACCTTTGCTAAGGATTAAGTCCACGTTAGTCCTTCGAAGAGGCCACGAAAGCCTTTCCAGAGCAGGACGTCCCAGCCCGGAAGTCAGAGGAAGACAGTAAACTGTACAGTATGTGTGCTTCACAATGTTTAAAATTAAAACAGCAATTAAAAAAGGATGTGTCAGAATCTCCCCAGCTCACTCTGTCTCCATTCCAGCCTTATCCTCCAACACATTCTGGGTTTGGGTTTTCTTCAGTGATTCCTTTTGGAGACAAGTCCACATCGCTGAAGGCCACGGGGCAACAGCAGCAGTGATGCCATGATTTGTTCTGCACCTGCCACACCGCCTAAGCCTTGTGACAGCCCTGCAGTGCAGGTACTGAAATCCGGGATTCACAGAGAAGCCGGCTGAGCCTCTAAGAGGTGAAAGGCCACAAAATCAGTGAGGGACTGAGGCCAGGTGCCCCAGCTTGAAAGCCGGGGGTCTCTCCATCCCAAGCCCAACTCAGCCACCCAGGCTGGGATAAGCACCCAGCAGGGGCGATGCGTGCTCAGTAAACAGGAGAGTCAAGAGCGCCATTGCTTTCGTCTCACAACCACCGTCTGACCTGTGCCAGCCCCGTGAAAAAGGCCCCTGTGTGTGTAAGGAGGGTGATCGTACACACTCTGCCACTTTGCAGAACTGTTATGGTAACGATATTAAATAAGCCGTGTGAAAGTTCTTTCAAATTCAGTTATTCTTTGGTCCGTCCATCAGACATTTGCCGAGAGCCTATTGTGTACCTGACATCGTGCAGGACACTGGGGACACCCAGGAGAGGGAGGTCTGGGTCCTGGCCTCAGGATGGCCGTAGTCTGGCCGCAGAGGATGTGGGAGCTTCATCTAGGATGGGAAGCAGGTGCTCGCCCAGGAGGAGTGATGCTCCTCGGGCTGGTACACGGGTCTCCCAAGGTGCAGGGCCCCCGGAGCTCCCGGGCCACGTCCATGCCCCTGTGGCCAACTAGCGAGGGAGTCCAGGACTTTCTGAATGGACCAGTGAGCTGCAACCAGGCAGCAGCACACCCTCTGCATAGCTAGCCTTGCCCATCCTCTGAAGGAGAGCAAAAGGGACCCAGACAAGAAAGCAATGAGGGCCCAGAGCTGGGGTCTCCCCCAGTGGAAACCCAGGCGAATGGGCCTTCCGTGCAGTGGTACCAGGGACGCCCCCTGGGACCTGGGTGGAAGCCCATCACTTAAACAGTCGTCTGATGGAGAGAACACAGCTTCGCCTGCTTGAGTCCCTATTCCCTCGGCTGTAACTGGAGTTAATGCCGGCTACCTCGACTGCTGTTGTCAAGATTTGAGATGCGTATAAGGTGCCTGGCAAAGCACTTGGCTCTGTGACGTTACTTGATGAATGCCCACGTTAATTAGTCATAATATCCACAATAAGAACGGAAACAGAGCAGGTCACACAGGAGAGTTTTCTGAATTCAGATTAACCAGGAGACAACGCCCAGGTTTCCTGGGGACCCAGCCATCTGTGTTCAAGTGAAAGTGTGAATTATCCAACAATTTTAGCTAGCCACACCATGTCCCTGGCAAATGTTCGCGGCTTCTCTCTGCCCTCTCAGACCCGGGGACAAGTAGAATCAGAAATTCCCCTGCAGGAGCTGTTTCGTCTCAGTTCCAGAAACCACTGGTGGTCCGGCCGCTGTGGTGCAAGGACACGTCAGTGCAGGAAAGAAAAGAAAGTCACCAACTGTTTCTAGCACTGTGAGGGGCTTTGCCAACCTGTAAGCCTGGCCAGGTCCCCGCAGATACACCTCACACACGTGCCCTGGGGAGCCCTTCCAGAAGACAATCTCATCATGAAGCTTCCGTCCCAATTCAGCAGGTTGTATCACCCTGGCAACCTTTAGTCTAATGACCAAAGTCACAGAAATCAAGCTACTCGAAAAACTAAAAGTCACCCAAACTTTCCCCCAAACCTCTCCGATCGGAGGTCAGCAAACCACAACCCGAGGGCCAAATCCAACCCCCCACTGGATTTTGTAAATAAAGTTTTACTGACACACAGCCACGCCCACTTACTGACGTGTGGTCTATGGCTGCTTTTGTCAGTAGAGTTGAATTGTCGGTTGTGTACTTTGGTCTGAATGTTTGTGTCCCTCCCCAGAATCTGTAGGTTGAGATCCCAACCCCCAGAGTGAGGGTGTTTGGAGGTGGGACCTTTGGGAGGAGGTAAGGACATGGGGGCAGAGCCTAATGAGTGAGATTAGTGCCCTTATAGAAGAGGCCCCAGGGAGCTCCCTCGTCCCTTCTGCCGCATGAGGACACAGCGAGAAGACGGCCATCGATGAACCTGACACCAGACACCAAAAGGGCCAGTGCCTTGACCTGGGATTTCTAGGCTCCAGAACTGTGAGAAATTGCTGTTGTTCATATGCCACCCCGCCTCTGGGAATCTGTCGCCGCGGCCCAAACAGACTAAGACAGGCCCACAGAGCCTGAGATATTTACCACCCGCCCGGGCCCTACAGAAAGAGTGTGCCTGTCTGGCTCTATGTGAACACGGGGACACATGCGGTCTCCCCCAGCCCATACCTCATGGCCCCTGCCGTGGTGTCAGATGGCCCTCTGATCCCGGATGCAGACAGTGACCGGCATCCTCCCCCTTGGCTGGCCCACCTGAGCTGCAGGTAGGATCCAGACTGGATTTCTGGGCTTGCTTGCAGGAGCTGAGCTGGTTGGGGGGACAGGGGGGGGAGTGCCAGGGGGACAACAGAAACTCTTCCATTGAAGGCCCCAGCTGGTGTCTAGCGAACAATTTGCACATGGGGGTTAAAAATATTGGACTGTAGTCTTACACATTTAACCTATATTTTTCAGCTCCTTCCAATTATAGCCATAAAACCTTCCATTTATGTATTGCTTGTACATTTATAAAGGGGCTTCACATGCCTTGCCTCATTTAGTTTTCACACCAATCTCACGAAAATCCCTTGCTGCCTAACTCCCAATCGAAGAAACGAGCTTGAAGGCATGGCAGGACGTGCATGGGGCCACCTACAGAGTCCGTGTCGATAGCGGACCAATAATCTAATTAGTTGATCACCTGGGTCTCAACCCTTTGCTCCCTGAGCCTCTAAGCATCTCTGCAGGTCATTGTTATGGTCTCTTGGGCACCGCAGGCATGTGATAAACTTACTGGCACCTCAGGGTGGTAGCTGTGCAGAAGGGTGGTTCTAACCGACGGCTGGTGTTCAAAGCTGAACTTCCCAGCAACCCTGCCTAAGTGACCGTGAGCCAAGTAGTGGTCATGGGCCCCATCTTGGAACTCAGAACAGCGAGCAAGCACTCCCTGGCAACCTCCAACTACACACGGAGCGAGCCGGGGAAGAGGGCATGCGGATAGAAGCGCCTGGTGGTACAGAGGAGATGACGGGAGCAGAATGAGAGACAGAGCCAGCAGGGACAGCGGAGATGTCTGGTCCACCTCTGCCCTCCCCTCGGCTGCCCATTTTGCTGACAGTCCCAACTGAGTCACTGGAAGACAAGTGAGGCCACGATTTAAAATTCACACTGCGGTTGCTGTCCTTTTCACAACTAGATAATTTTGTGTATTGGTTTCCTGTGGCTGCTATGACAGACTGCCACACACGTGGTGGCTTAAAGCAGTAGAAACTCTCTCACAGCTCTGGAGGCCCCAAGTTCACAGCCAAGGTGTCGCAGGGCCGTGCTCCTTCCTAGGGCTCTAAGGGAGGCTCCTTCCTGCCTCTTCCAGCCTCTGGTGGCCCCAGCTGCTCCATGCCCGTGGCAGCATCCCTCCAGTCTCTGCCTCCATCTTCCCATGGCTCCTCCTCTGTGTCTCTTTGCATCCCTTCCTGTCTTTTGTAAGGACATCGGTCACTGGACTTAGGGCTCACCCCACCCCGGTACAATCTCATCTCCAGCCAAACCTTAAGTACATCTGCAAGGATCTTATTTCCAAATAAGGTCACATTCTGAGGTTCTGGATGAACATGAATTTTTGGAAGACCCTCAAATGCACTACGTATTGTTTCAGATTTCCTCTTTGTTATTCCAAAATAGGTTTAATCCTACAGAGCTGCGTCTGTGTGATGCAGCAGGAAACCCCCTGGAGCTTATGGCGAGGGGTGTGGTTTTACGATTGCCCTGGCCCCTGCCCACTGCACCAGAGAATCCTGGGATTCTGAAAGCAGGGAGCAGCGTCCTGCTCCCACACCAGGCATGGTGTACGGTGCATGGCAGCATGTCGGGTATCGTTTTGCAGTCTCGTGACAGGTTCACGCGTGTTTATCTGATGTCCTCTGTTGGGCTCCCCGGGGTCAAGGACCAAAGCCTCAACCAGCTCCGTGTCCCGCCTTCAGCACAGTGCTCGGAAGAGAACATCCTTGTTAAATGCTTGTCAACCTGGTGTAGACACCTGCTCCAAACCTGCACCTGTTCAGTCCAACCACCCACTTGGACTCACCTGTGACAGACCCTGACATCTCCCCAAGTGACTTTTCGGGGTGGGCCTCGCCCAGAGGAGGGAAGGCTCACAAGCTTTCTTCCTGGAACACACTTTTGGAGACATCACGCCGCCTTATGTATATGCAAAAGGAGAATTCCGACAGTGTGTTTCCAGTTAGCTAAAAGTAGAGAAGAGAAATTATAATTTTTTGGATGATTCTGGAGTTACCCAGAACCAAACGGGCAAACTGCACGTCTATAAACAGACTAGCTGCTTAGGCCCCCTGAATCGCAGAGGCAGAAACGTCAGAGCGGGCGCGGTCCAGATAAGAGACGGCTGACCTCTCCTCTTCGCCTTCTCCTCCTTCAACCCCAAAATGCACATGGGGTAACAGCTTTCCCAGCTGGGCAGGAATTCAGCTAGAGAATTCCTCATGTTTCCCGAGTATCTAGTGATTAGCTGGAGAATGGTGTGAGCCCAGCTATTTTGGGCAAATCTGCTAACACTCTTTAAAGGAGGCACCAGAAGAAAGATCCCGTTACCCCTGCTCCATCCTGTGTAGGACCCGACGCTGACTTCAGGCCAAGCCCTCAGCGTGGCCTGCAGGCCTTGCAACCTGCCCTCTGCTGACAGCCTCCCTGCCTGCTCCGGGCCCCACTGACAGCTCTAGGAATAGACCCTCTGTGCCTTAGCCCCACTCTACAGCCTCCCTCCCTTGGTGAACCCTGAGCGACCCTGAAAACGCAGCTCCAGTTTCTCCTCCGTGCAGTGCTGTCCGTCCCTTCCCCAGCCTCCTCCTGGCTGGTCGCCCAGAGCCCACCCAGTCCTCTCTGCCCCCACTGAGCCCCTCTGCACCCACAGGCTTGTCTAACTCTCTTCCCCACCTTATGACAAATTCCCGTGAAACCCCCTGGGTCTCATTGCTTCCTAAGCCCCCATTGCCCGGTACATTTTTCCTGCCTTTATAGCTTTGTGTTGATAGTTTGTTCCTAGATTCCTTCCACTCATCTAGCATTTGGTCTATGGTAACAGAGGCGAAATGAGAGCTAGAACTCTGTTACTGATTTGTTCCACCCCTGTTCCACCAGTAAGCCTCGACCAGCAGGGCCAAGCATGTCCATCTTTGTGTGCCAATGCCACGTTGGCAGTCGGAGGGATCAGGGCACTAATGTCCTTGTCCCCCCAAATCTACTGTACCTAGAGATCCCCCCTTTTACTCTTGCAAACCTGCATCTCAGACACTCATTCAGTCATCTGTGCAACAAACATTTGTGACCCCTTCAGGTAAGGATGGCGGTGACTAACACCCCACTCCTGCCTTGAAGGAGCTCTCAGTCTAATGGGGAGACGAGATGAACCCAGGTGCCAGGATGAACTGTAAAATGCGGTCATCCTTCCTGGCACCTACAATAGCCTTGTCACAATGGGCGAGAATTCCTGGATCACCTCTTCTCCCTCAGAGGCAGAGAATGCATGGTAGGCACTGAGGCACTAAGTATTCGAATGGATAAACAATTAAAGGGAGCACTTCCGGGTGAAGATGGCAGAATGAAGAAGAATCACAGACTCACTGTCCTCCGATACCCAACGAAGAGAAAAACATTCAGAAAAACGAAATTCACCAGCACTAACCACCTCATGCCAGAAGCATTGGGAAGCGCAGCTAAGAGAAAGGGGCAGGAGATTTCCAGTTTGGCACAAAGACGTGTGGTTCCTGACCCCACCCTTAAGCCCTGGAAGCTTTTCTGAGGAAAGACATTAATGCCGAGAATTCTCACACAGCTCCTGCAATGGGCGGCTGGTAGGGATGGTGGGCACGGGCAGCCTGGCAGAAGTGAAGGCAAAACCCTCAAGAGGAGAAGTCCCCGCTTATTAGAAGGAGCTCAGCAGAGGGGACAAGACTTTGCCATTTTCCAGGGCATGGAGTTGCCAGATTGAAAGCATAGAAATGTGCCAAGATGTCCCATGTGGGATACGCTTACCCAAAACAATTACTCATTGTTTTAAGTTAAATTGACATTTCACGGGGCAGCCTACATTGTTTCTGGCAACCCTACCAGGGCACTGTGTTGAGCTGGAGTCACAGTCTGGTGCCCCTGGCAGGAAGAGTGCGCCCTGGCTGGGTCAGTGGGCCCTGGGACAGGACACTCAAGGAAGACGTCAGAACTGGGGCTCTTGGCGCCAACCGCACTCAGCCTTGGCAGAGGGCTGCTTGCTACCCCTCACCGCCCCCAAACGGTGACCACAGGAAATCTGAGAGGGACGTGGGGCTTCAAATTATGGTCTGTGCTCCCTACCTGCAGGTTTCACATCCACGGGGTTCACATCCAAGGATTTCACATCCACGGATTCAACCGATGCGAAATTTCGATGCATAGTTGGTTGAATCTGAGGACGCAGAAATCCGCGGATCCAGCAGGCAAACTGTGTTCATCACGCTGCGCCATTTTATGTAAGGGACTTGAGCATCCGCGGATTCTGGTGTCTGAGGGGCTCCTGGAACCAATTCCCCCTAGATGCTGAGAGATGACTGCATAGCTCAGAGAGGGAAAGACAAATTAGTCCCATGCAAGATGGAAGAATGTATCACACAAATAGGAAGTCTAGACTGAGCAGCCCTGTCACGTGATGAAAAGGCTGAAAGAACAGTAAGGCAACAAATGAAGATATCCTGCCAAAAGGAGGGTGGCACAGAAGGAAAGAAGGAGGGGGAGGAGGGAGGAAGGAAACACGAGACACAGTGGAAGAATAAAGTCTAGAAGAAAACATGACCTAAGACACAGAATCAGAGTCCCTGTGAGTTTTGCACACCAAATATATATTTAAAAATGAGTGCAATTTCACAAAAACCAAAAAGTGAGATTATAAAGTAAAAGAATAATATTGCCCAGCAAAGGAACCAAATTTAGAGACAATTTATAGATTTTATAGATCTAATAAAGAAATGATAATCAAGAAGAAACTAGACATTGCTGAAAATCAAATAAATGACATGGAGTTAATATCTGAAGCAGTCACAGAATGTGAGAGAGAAAAAAAAAAAAAGAAGAGATAAAAGTAAATCAAAGAGAAGATAATGAATATGGAGGGCAAGCAGCGTATTCCAATAAAAGGAAAACACTTCCCCTAAAGTAGATAACAAGTGGAATAGAAGAAATTAGTCCAAGATACAATGCAAGAAATTTTTTCCCAAAATGAAGGAAAAAGTAGATGTACCAACTGAAAGAACACACATATACCAGGGAAAAGATTATTTCTTGATACAAAAAGATTAGGAGATATCCCCTGGTTGTTATTAAACATCAAGTTAAAGAATTAATTCTGTAAGCATACAACGAGAAAAAAAGTACATAACTTACAATAGGAAAACAAATCCATTAACTTCACACTCATCCAAAGAGCAATGTCTACAACAACTCAGAGGGAAAAAGTGATTGATTTAACCAAGTGGTCCATCAGGAAGAAAGCAAAAGTCAGACATTCTTGAATATAAAAGGGTTCAGGAATATAGAGCACGTGAATCCTTCTTGAAAGAAATATTGGACAAGAAATCCAAGCAAACAAAAACAAGCCAAAATTAAGAACCCTAGCATAGCCATGGCATGGTGAAAGTGCTGGTGGTTAGTGATGCAAATACAACTATGACTAAAATGAAACAATGAGGGATTATGCTATGATGATGGTAAATATTATAAACCCTGGGAGACAGGGAGATGCTCCTCTCAGAGCCCCCTGCAGATGCAGCTGTGAGGAGTTAGCTCCAGCTGTTCCTTCTTTCTGCTTCTGAGCAGAGGGCATGTTCTTCTCGGGGTGGTCACAGCCAATGACTGAGCAGGGTGGTGATGGAAGGGTCTGGCCAGTTCTGCCCAGCGTGGGATCCCTCTAAGGGGCAACCTTTGCCCTGGAACTCCTCATTGGATGGGCAGAGGGTCAGCCAGGTCTGCACCACAGACTGACGGCTCCCCCGCCCTTTTCTTCTGCAGGTGTTACCCCTCAATTGACCTTTTGTACTTCCAGCTATTCTCAAAGAACCCATGCCAGCACACCAAGCAAAACAAAAATAATATATGTAACAAAAATAGGTAGATGGGAAATGGAGGAGTGGAGTGGTGTGAGACACCTACTCACCCTATGGTTATAGTGGGGGAGGAGTGGAGTGGCGTGAGACACCTACTCACCCTATGGTTGTAGTGGGGGAGGAGTGGAGTGGCGTGAGACACCTGCTCACCCTATGGTTGTAGTGGGGGAGGAGTGGAGTGGCGTGAGACACCTGCTCACCCTATGGTTGTAGTGGGGGAGTCAAGAGCAGCTGCCAAAAACCAAAACATGTGCTTGAAAAACAACCTAATGACTCATCAACTTAATGGTTTTTCAAAACTTTTTCCTTAAATAGGATTTTTAAAGATTGATATGTCTTGTGGTGAGGAAATTAAAGTTCAGCTATGCCATCAGATTTTTTAAAAAATCAAATCAAATTAAAATTTAATTTTTTTTTTTTTTTTTGCGGTACGCGGGCCTCTCACTGTTGTGGCCTCTCCCGTTGTGGAGCACAGGCTCCAGACGCGCAGGCTCAGCGGCCATGGCTCACGGGCCCAGCCGCTCCGTGGCATGTGGGATCTTCCCGGACCGGGGCACGAACCCGTGTCCCCTGCATCAGCAGGTGGACTCTCAACTACTGTGCCACCAGGGAAGCCCTAAAACTTAATATTTTTAATCATGCAAAACATGATACTACTTTTATAAAAATTAGTTCATCTTGTCTATACATTCACCTATTTTTCTATCTATTCATAGAGAGAAACCTGGCATGACATTCACCAAATGTTATCCTATTTGTTTCTGGGTGATGGGTGATTTGTTGGTTTTCTATTTGCACTTCTCTATATTGCTTTAGTTTTTATAATGCACATGTAAAACCTTTAGAAAAAAACAATAAAGCCATTACTTTAAACTAATAATAATGGGAACAATATGTATAGCTCACAATTCTAAGCATTTTACATGTATTACTTCTATAACTTATAAGCAGGTGAATTATTAGTAGTAGTACTATGTCTATTTTTAAATAAAGAAAATGTGACAATTGTCTACATGGAGTCTCAGAAGAATCTAAATAAAATATCATTAGGGTAATAAGTCTAGCAAGGGGTTGGCTATATACAAATATAAATTGCATTACTATAGACCATCAGAAAACACTTGGAGTCAATTACTAGAAAGAAAGACACCTTTTATAATAGTGACCAAAGTCAAAAGTTATCCAGAAATGAATCTAATTAGAAATGGGTAAGATCTGTATGCTTTAAACTCTATTGAACGCTAGAGTTTTTGAACTCTACTGAAATTCACGAAAGAGTGCCTACATAAGTGAGAGGTAGTCTATGTTCATGGATAGGAACACTCAATATCATGGAGATGTGAGTCTTTCCTGAAAGGAGGTCTACAATCCCAATCAAACTTTAACTGGGCTTTTTGTGAGACTGACAAGCTGATTCTAAAATGTCTATGGAAAAGCAAAGGGTCAAGACTAGATAAGGCACTTTTGAAGAATGAGTTAGAGACTTGTCCTAATACAAAGGTTCATTCATAAAGTTAGAGCAAATAAAATAGTGTGATATCGGTGCAGATATCAACAAAATGGCCATTGGAACAGGACACGGAGCCTCTAAATAGACCCAAACATACATGGAACTCTGAGATATAACAGAGGTTGCTCTGCAGGTCAGTAGAGAGAGCAGGAACTGTTTAAAATGATGCTGGTACCAACAGCTGCTCAGATGGGATGACACTAGACCGCCACCTCAAGCCAATAACAACATCAGCTCTAAACGGGTTAAAGTCTGCAATGTGGAAAACAAAACAAAAACTGTTAGAAGAAAATATTTATGTATTTATTTGTTTTTGGCTGCGTTGGGTCTCTGTTGCTGCATGTGGGCTTTCTCTAGCTGCGGCGAGCAGGGGCTACTCTTTGTTGTGGTGCACGGGCTTCTCACTGCAGTGGCTTCTCTTGTTGCAGAGCATGGGCTCTAGGTGCACGGGCTTCAGCAGTTGTGGCATGTGGGCTCAGTAGTTGTGGCTCACGGGCTCCAGAGCACAGGCTCGGTAGTTGTAGCACACGGGCTTAGTTGCTCCGCAGCATGTGGGATCTTCCCGGACCAGGGCTCAAACCCGTGTCCCCTGCATTGACAGGCGGGTCCTTAACCACTGTACCACCAGGGAAGCCCCAGAAAATATATTTTTTTAATCTTGGTATAAGAAAGTATTTACTAAGACACAAAAAGTATTAAACATAAAATATTAATAAATTTTAAGTTATTAAAATTAATAACTTATGTTCATCAAAAGTTACCATAAAACAGTAAAAAGAAAAGCCACAAACTGGGATATAATGTTTGAAACACATTGTCCTATAAAGGACAAAGAACTAGCATCCAAAACATATAGGGAACTCCTTCAAAACAAAAGAAAATAAAACCAAAAATCCAAGTGAAAAATAAGTAAAACATGTTAATAGGCATTTTATAGAAGAAGCACAAATTCCAATACATTTATGAAAAGGGGCTCAATCTCATTAATAATCAGAAAAATGCAAATCAAGGTCATTGATAAGCTATCACTTTACCTTTGTTGGTAAAAATTAAGAAGTCAGACTATACCATGTTGGAGAGGGTATAGATAAACAGATACTCTTAAACATTGTTAGTAGGAGTATGAATTGATACAAACACTTTAGAAAACAACTTGGTATTATTTTGTGAAGTTGGCCATTCACATACTTAACGACCCGACAGTCCCACTACCAGGTGTATCCATAAGAGAAACCAACCCAAACACCCCTCACAATAGAATGTTATGTATCAATGATGATAAATACACTACAGTTACATGCAGCAACATAACGTGTTTTTACAGCCCAGAAGCAAATAAAAATTAAACACATACTTAGGCATAAATACACAAGTGAGTTTTTTTCTTTTAAGTAAAAGTATAAGAAACTGATTTAGTTTATTTCTGGGACAGGCAGATAGCATATAGGAGGCCCCAAGTTACCGGTTCACGGCTGTTTATCATTCTGCTTTACAACCTAAATACATGTAACATAGAAGCTCTCTTATGATTCACGTATCTTAAATAGTCATAAAGAATGAGATTAATTAAAAAGAAACCAAGGCATAGAGAGGTTAGGTAATGGCTCAAGGTCATGGAGGTAAGAGGTGGAGGAGGGGTGCAGAGCCCACACCTGCCTCCTGCTCTCCGTCCCCTCCACATCACCTCACTTTCTTGACGAGCTCGCTAAAGAAGGAGGTGCCGCGCAGTGAAAAGAAGGATTGAATTATATCAGTGCCAAATATCTTCTCATTTAATGGTAATAGGCCAAACTAGCAGAAGCGAAAATGGAAAATGAACAGAAAAAATAAAAGTCACTGCGGCAACGGCCCCTCGAAAGCATTTGGACCCCCAGCGTTCTGAGACTTCCCCCGGCAGTTTGATAGGCGAAAATGCAAACCCATGTGTAAGCCCTCAGTTTTGTAAGGAAAGCCTTAATTTCTCTAAATATTTAGTCTCGGATTCCTGAGTCCTTCCAGAGAAACACTGTGCATGTTGGCAGCCATAAACAAGATAACACATCCCAAAGCCCAGCAGAAGTGTTCCACACGGGGAGGTCTGACCAAGACTCTGCTAAGAGTGTCTCACCCCCGTGTTCTGAGAAAGCTTTCATTTCACTTAAGCCCCCATATCTAGGGCTGGAATCCTGTCTCCACAGCACTTAATTCCTTCATTTTAAAAGCACGTTTGATTTCCCTAAAAGTCAGTGCTTTTCTGATTATACAAGCAACATATGCTTACTATAGAAAATATGAAAAGCACCAACAAACATAAAGAAAAAAGGAGTATAAAGCACACACAATCCCAACTCATAAAGATCATAGCTTTATCGGTGGGTGCATTTCTCTTTGGTGCTTTTTGCTGGGTACGTGTAGCGATGGATTTATGTGTGGGTTTGTACTCAGCTTTTTCTACTTAACTGCTATCTTAGTGTTTATACAGTCCTGAATACTTTCTGACTGATCAAAGAAAACACTGACGCTCCCCTCATTTTATTTTTTTAATTAATTTTTATTGGAGTATAGTGGCTTTACAATGTTGTGTTAGTTTCTACTGTACAGCAAAATGAATCAGCTATACATATATCCCCTCTTTTTTGGATTTCCTTTTTCACTGCAGTGCATTAAATAGAACTCCCTGTGCTATACAGTATGTTCTCATCAGTTGTCTATTTTACTCCCCTCATTTTAAAGATAACACTTTGCCTTTCTCTTCTGAGCCTAGGACCACATCTGCCACACCCTTAGTCTGGACTGGGGTGATAATGGCTTCACGAAGTTCTCTGTGACTGTCCCTGTTTCTTTAATGTATTAATCCTTCAGATGAGATATGTCCCGAGCCAAGTACAAACCAGATGAACTTTCCCAGGACATGGCCACTGGCGCTTTGGGGAAGAATTACAACGATTTTAATAGCATTTATGTGGTTTTTTTTCCTATTTCCTTTAAAATTTTATTCGAGTATAGTTGATTTACAATGTTGTGTTAGTTTCAGGTGTACAGCAAAGTGATTCAATTATACATATACATGTATCTATTCTTTTTTAGATTCTTTTCTCATATAAGTTATCACAGAATATTGAGTAGAGTTCCCTGTGCTACACAGTAGACCCTTGTTGGTTATCTACCTTATATATAGTTGTGTGCATATGTTCATCCCAAGCCCCTGATTTATGTTTGTATAGTGCTTTAAGCTCTATGACCCAATTTCATGTAGAAATGTAACTGTCATTCCTATGGAGAGGGAAGGCAAAGTGGTAGAGATATCAATCTGGCCTCTTGAGTTGGACAGCCAGAAATTAAACCTCCATCTCAAGATTCTGAAAGCCTGAGTTTCCTCATCACTAAATTGGGAGAAATAAAAGTACGTGACTCATATGGTTATGAAATGGCAATTAAAAGACCCAACGCACATAAAGCACTTAACAGTTCCTGGCATATGACAAGTATGGATAATGTTGCTACTGTTATTGTTGTGGTATTGCTGGTGGTGGTGGTCACGATGGTGATGGTGATGATGATGATGACAGTGATAACATAAGAAATAATTTTAATCCACTTTGGGGATTAAGGGAATCATTTATATACAATAAAATGGACTCATTCTAAGTCTCCACATGAGTTTGGACAAATGTATACACTCAAGTAACCAGGTACAGAGTATTTTTATCATCCCCCAAAGTTCCCTGAGACCGGTTTTCAGTCTATACTGAATTATACCACCGCACGTATAGGAAACTTACTTCCGTTTCTCCCGACCCAATCTTTACGCTGTTGTTTCATACGTTTAACGTACACATATGTCCTAAAGCACAAAATACATTGTGACAATCGTTGTTCCAACAGCCAGCTCTCCTTTAAAGAGATGGAAATAATAAGAAAATGTCTTCCTCGTTTGCCCACATAGTTACCATTTCTGGTGTTCCTCCTTCCTTTGTGTTGAGCCCTGTTTCATCTGGTATCATCTTCTTTGTGCTTAACCAACTTGCATTCACATTTCCTGCAGTGCCCGTCTGCTGGTGATAAACTCTTTTGGGTACTGTATGTCTGAAACCCCCTTCACTTTTGAAAACTATTTTCTCTGGATACACAATGCTAGATTGAGAATATATACTTGCAGTGCTTTAAAGATGTTGCTGTTCTCACGTCGTTTCCAAGGAGAAATCTGCTGTCATCTTTATCTTTGTTGCTCCATATATAATGTGTCTTTTTCCTCTGGTGCCTTATAATACTATCTCCTTATTTGTTTTGACCAACTTGATTATGATGTACCTCAATGTGGTTTTTATCTTATTTCTTGTCCTTGGGGTTCATGGAGCTTCTCAGGTCTATAGGTGTATGGTTTTCATAGAATTTGGAAACCGAATTCTATGAAATTGGGGGGCCATTATTTCTCAATATGTCTTTCCTATCTCCCATCCTTCCCTGTTTTCAGGACCTCCTGTTCCACTTATATTAGGCCACTTGAAGTTTTCCCACAGATCACTGATGCTCTGTTCTTTTTTTCTGTGTGTTTCATTTTGGAGAGTTTCTATTGCTATGTCTTCGAGTTCCTTAACCTTTTCTTCTGCAGTGTCTAATCTCCTATTAATCCAATCCAGTGTACTTTTCTTCTCACACATTGTAGCACTCATCTCTGCAAGTTTCATTCAGGTCATTTTTATATGTTCCAGGTCTCTACTTAACTTTTTAACATACAGAATACAGTTATAATAACATTTTAATGCCCTTATCTGCTACATCTAACGTATGTGTTGGTTCTGGGTCAGGTTTGATTTATTGGTTGGTTGATTGATTATTCTCATGACAGGCCGTATCTTCGTGCTTCTTTGCATATCTGGTAATCTGGAACTAGATGCCAGACGTGAATTTTACCTTGTTGGGTGTTGGACTTTTTTATTTCTATAAATATTTTTGCACTTTCTTGGCATAATTTGAGGATGACATTAAGTTACTTTGGAAAAGTTGATTCCTTCAGGTCTTTTTTCATGATTTATTAGGTGGGTCTGGAACACAGCTCAGTCTAAGTCTAATTATTCCCCACTAGGAAGGCAAGACTCTCCTGAGAATTCTACCAATGCCCATGAGTTATGAGTTTTTCCAGTCCAGCTGATGGGAACAGGCACTATTCCTGGTCCTGTATGCGTGCCTTTTGGATGTATTTTTCCCAGCTTCAGGTAATTCCCTCACATGCATGTGTTGACCACGCTCTGCTGAACTCTTGCAGTTCTCCCGACTTCGCCACATGTAGTTTTCTGCTCTCCAGTGCTCTGCCCTGCAAACTTCAGCTGCCTTGGTCTCCCTAGACCCTCTGCTCCTTGTCCTCAACTCGGCAAGTCAGCCAGGCCCTGTCTGGGTTCCACATCCATGTGCAGCAGCCCAGAAACGTTGTCAAAGCAGTAAGGAAGCTAGGGCAACCCTAGGGCTCACTCAATCCCTTACCATTTCTCAGGGATCCATGTCCTTTGTTGTGTGATTACCCAGTGCCTTGAAAACTGTTTTTGTATATCTCTTGTCTGGTTTTTAGTTTTTAGTTTTTTGTTGTTTCAGGCATGAGGATAAATCCAGTCCCTGGGACTCTATCTTGTGTGGAAGCAGAAGCACCAAAAGAAATATTTGTATCAGCTTTGGGGAATTAAAGCTATAATTTACATCCAACAGAATAAGCCCATTTTAAGTCGCCAGATAAATTCTCCCAATGTTAAAGGGATCTGTCTCCATGTTACTGTTTTTAAAGTTCTCTCTACATGCTACATACAGGATTTTGTAAGATATGTATGATGAATATTTTCTCCCATTCTTTTTTTTTCTTTTTTTTTTTTGGTTGCACCAGGTCTTAGTTGCAGCTCGCCAGCTCCTTAACTGTGGCATGTGAACTCTTAGTTGCGGCATGCATGTGGGATCTAGTTCCCTGATCAGGGATCGAACCTGGGCCCCCTGCATTGGGAGCGTGGAGTTTTAACCACTGAGCCACCAAGGAAGACCCTTTTCTCCCATTCTTTGCCTTACTTTTTAATTTTAACAGTGTATTCTGAAAAGCAAATTTATGCTTTTGATAAATTCCAAATTAATTTTAATGATTTTTGATTTGTGTATATGTGTCCTAAGAAAACTTTGCCTACTCCAGGATCACAAGATTTTTCTAACATTTTCTTCCAGAAGTTTCATTCTTTCAGATTTTAGGTATAGGTCAATGCCCCACTTGGCGATAACTTTTTGCATATGTCATGAAACAAGAGTCCAGTTTCATATCTTCTCATGGATACCCCGTTGTTTCAGCACCAACTGTTGAAAAACTTTTCCTTTCTCCATTGAAATTTGGTTCTTTTATCAAAACTCAATTGATCACCTGTCAATAGATCATGCTTGATCTATTTCCGGACTCTCTGTTCTGTTCCACTGATCTATATGTCTGTCCTCAAGCCAATACTACACTATCTCAATTCTTGTAGCTTGATAGTAGGTCTTAAAATTGGGCAGCCCAAGCCCTCCAGCATTGCTATTCTTTATTCAAAATGCTCTAGCTATTCTAAGTCCTTTGACTCTCCATGTAAGTTTTAGAATCACTTGTCAATTTCAACCAAAACACATACTAGGGGTTTTACTGTGATTGCACCGAATCTATAAATTAATCTGGTGATAATGGACGTCTTAACATTACCAAGTCTTCCAGTCCACAAGCAGGGATATCCCTTCAATTACTTAGCTCTCCTTTAATTTTGCTTAAAAATATATCATAATTTTTAGCATTCAGGTCTTTGTATATTTTGTTGAATTTATCCCTGATTATTCCAAGCTTTTCTTAAGCTACTATAAATTAGCTACCAGTATATAGTGATACTATAGGTATACTAAAATCCTGCTAAGCTCACTTATTAATTCTAGTAAATTTTAAAAATAGCTTCCTTAGGATTTTCTTCTTACACAATCAGTCACCTGTGAATAAAGATGGTTTTGTTTCATCTTTTTCTTTCTGAATGCCTTTCATTTCTTTGTATTGCCCACTAGGGCACCCAATAAAATGTTGAATAAAAAGCAGTGGACATCTTTGCCTTGTTCCTCATTTAAGGAGGAAAGTATTCAGTCTTTTACCATTAAGTGTGATGCTAGCTGTAGGCTTTTCAAAAATGCTCTTTATCAGATTGAGGAAAATCCCTTCTATTCCTAGCTTAATGAGAGTTTTTATCATGAATGAGTACCGAATTTTGTCAAACACTTTTTCTGAAACTACTGATATGATCGTATGGTTTTTCTCTTTTGTTCTGTGAATATGGTAAATTGCATTAATTTTTTTAACGTTGAGCCAACTTTACATTTCTGGGATAATCACACGTGATCATAGTTCATTATCGATTTATTATATTATCAGATTTGCTTTGAAAATAAGCAAAGATTAAGGATTTTTGCTTCTAAGTGTATGAGGGATACTGGTCTGCAGTTTTCCTAAAAAGACACCACCTGCATTCGGTACTGGGCTAATACAGGCCTTATAAAATGAGTTTAAAAGTTTTTCCATCTTCCGCTATTTTTCTGAAAGAAATTGTGTAGGATTAATATCATTACTTAAATGTTTTCTATAATTCACCTGTGAGGCCATCTGAATTTGAATTTTTTGGGGAAAGTGTGTTATTACAAATTCAGTTAAAATAATAGCGATGGAGTTATTCCATTGTTTTATTTCTTCTTAAATCAGTGTTGGTTATTTTTGTCTTTCAGGAAATATGTCAAACAAAAAAAAATACGTCCATTTCTACATATATACAATGGAATACTGCAGCCATAAAAAAGAATGAAATAATGCCATTCACAGCAACATGGATGGAACTAGAGATTATCATACTAAGTGAAGTAAGTCAGAAAGAGAAAGATAAATACCACATGATATCACTTACATGTGGAATCTAAAATAATACACAAATGAACCTACTACAAAAGAGAAACAGACTCACAGGCATAGAGAACAGACCTGTGGCTGCCAAGTGGGTGGGGGTGGGGGTAGGGGAAGAATGGATTCGGAATTTGGAGTTAGCAGATGCAAACTATTATATATAGAGAGAGAGGATAAACAACAAGGTCCTACTGTATAGCACATGGAACTATATTCAATATTCTGTGAAAAACCATAATGGAAAAGAATATGAAAGAATGTATGTATATGTATAACTGAATCACTTTGCTGTACAGCAGAAATTAACATTGTAAATCAACTATACTTCAATTTAAAAAAACCTAATGTAAGGAATATGTCTATTTCATCTAAGTTGTAGATGTATGGCCTCAAGTTGTTCATTGTATTGCCTTGTTATCTTTTTAATTTCTGTAGGATTTTCAGTGATTTCCCCTCTTTCACTCCTAATATTAGTAATTTGTACTTTCACGCTTCTTTTTCAGTCTTACTAAACATTTATTAATTGCATTGATCTTTCCAAAGAAGCAGCTTTTGGTTACATGGATTTTCTCTATTTTTTTTCTCATTCTTCTTTCATTGATTTCTGCTTTTACCTATCTTATTTTCTTTTTTCTACTTATTTTGATTTCAATTTGCTCTTTTTTCCTCTAGCTTAAAGTGGTAGTTGATTTAGGATCTTTCTTCTCTTCTAATATAAATATTTAAAGTGATACGTGTTCCCCCCAATCATTTCACACATCAGAATACGCTGTGTCAGATTTGTACTCAGCTCAAAAAATTTTCTCAGTTGTCCCTGAGATATCTTTTTTGTCCCACGGGTTATTTAGAAGTGTGGATTGTGTTTAAAATTCTGCCATTTCAGAGATTTTGAAGATTTCTTTCTGTTACTAATTTATAATTTAATCTCCAAACCCCTTAGTTCAGCATTCAAGGCCCAACACCACCGAGCGCCATCTGATCTGCTGCCATGCCTTCATGACCCAACATGGGTCAATCTTGTTTCCCTAAACAAATCGTGTCCTCTCATGCTGCTACATTCTGCTGAGGCCCCTTATAACTTCTCTGCTTTCTAGAGAACTCAGGAGCTCATCCCACGCTTCTAAGATGGACCACAAGCAATCAGTGCACACCTCCAGCTCAGCCCCTGCCGCACTGACTCATGAGGATTGGTTTACCCTCTATCTCCACGGGAGTGTGTGTTGCAGGAGGCAGGAACCAGGTCTTCTCAATGTGTGGAGCCTCAGCCTCCAGCCGGGCAGGAAAAAGGTACTCGGTGAATGCGGGAGGAGAAGGGGATGAAGAGGCAGTGCCATGGACTGAATGTTTGCATCCCCACAAAACCCGAATGCTCAAGCCCGAACCTCAATGTGATGGTATCTGGATGGAGGTGGGGTCTTTGGGAAGGAATTAGGTTTAGATGACGTCATGAGGGTGGAGCTTCCACGATAGGAGTGGTGCCCTAATAGGGGATGAAAGGACCAGAGCTCTCTCTCCATCACATGAAGACACAGCAAGAAGGTGGCTGTCTGCAAACCAGGAAGTGGGTCCTCACCAGACATCAGGTCTGCTGGCAATGTCATCTCAGACTTCCAGCCTCCAGAACTGTGAGACATACATGTTTGTTTTTAAGCCACACAATCTATGCTATTTTGTTATGTCAACCTGAAGTGATGAAGCCAGGGAGAAAATGCCATTAGGTATGCGGGGCTGCCACCAAAACCCATCAGGAGACGGGGGTGGGGTGCATCTAAGTATACAATTCCAAGATTCTCAGGAACAACGTAACAGCCCATTGGCTCGCCTCTTCTCATGCTCAAGTTCCTCAGGTGTTGACCGGAGTCCTTCAGTTACAAGACTGGGCTCACGGAGACAATTTGTCTCCAGTCCCCACAGGCTCAGCTCTCATTCTCCACCACCTGGGTAGGAATCCTCAGCCCAGGCAGCTCAGCAACTTGAAATGGATCCAAGAGCAGAACAGGCAACCGTTGGCAGCTTCAGAGACCACGCTCCGAATCGAGACATGGCATTAAAAAAGCACATCCAGAGAAAAAATTATATAATACATGGAAATTAGTCCAAGAAACAGGCTATGGTCTTTACACCACAGGAGCTGAGGTACAGCACAAGTCTGGGAACTAGTAAATCCATCCATTGCAGGCCTTGAAATGTAGCTAAAGAGTAAACCAGTATTTGTAAGAGGCTTCAGTTGTCACTTGGAACAAACAGCTCCTAGTAAAAAATGATACTCCTCTCCCGTTTCACACTATCTTTCTAGAAGCTCCAGGGTCTAGCCTTCTCTTTAAATAATGAAAATTGTAAATACTGAAATGATTTAAATGCTGGTGTGATAAGACTAATAAAATAATCGAACTCCTGAGGGAGACAGAGTCGTCCTTCAGGGCCCCTTGAGCATGCAATCCATTCTGTATTCCTTGTATACAGACACCTGGTTTAGTGGGAGGAAATGGGGAGGATTTTCTAAATGTTGGAGGATCCACAAACACAGAGCTCCTGAACTAGAAAGAAACTTGGAAAGAAAAGCATCCCAACCTTTCATTTTAAAGTCCGAGGACTCAGAGATAGAGAGATGCATAATAAACATGTGATGACAAGAAGGGCATTCCTGGACACGGGTACCAATGAAAATATGAAATAACGTACCACTCTCTAATACTCTCTGTCCTTGAGCTCACTGGGACCCTGCTGAACTGCCCCCATCTTAACAGCTCCCCTTAAAAGGGGGGAGAATCTGCACATCCCATTTGGCCAAAATGTGTGGCGGGGGATGACTTGCCATCAGAGAGCCCCAGACACAGGACAGACTTTCTAAAATGATGTATGTAGCCAAGGACCTCGGCCCATCAAGGATATGTTATATGTGGAAAGAAGAGCTTCTGCCTGCTTTCTCAGCTCTCATGTGGTTTCAGTAGACATGCTGTATTGTTTTAACATGCTTTTAAAATGTGTGTAAGAGAGAAAACTTACATAAGCCTTTGGATCAGTTCCCTAAGGAAAGAAGAAACCTTAAATGTCAACTTGCAGTTAATAAAGAGCAGATCCTTCTTCAACAGGGCTGCCCTTCACCAGCTGGACACGGGATGGTGACGGCCGAGCGGCAGGCTGGTTATTCGCTATACGAGGTGCTTGTCTCCCCAGTAAACTATGGGAACATTTTGAGAACCAGCTTTCAACCGTTTTGACTTTAAGCACATCCATCGATTACCAGGAAGAGTTATGCCTCAGGTGAACCAAGCCAGGATTTTCCACAAACTATGTTTAATGCTCTTTACTCATGTCTCAGCCTACACTGCGCTATTTTTGCAACTTCTTGTGAGTCTTAAACTACTTCAAAATTTTTAAATTGTACACAAGATTGGTTATGCTATCCCCATCTTTTCAAATACGGATGCCAAGTTCACGGAAGGTAGGGGGCTTGCCCAAGGTGCACTGACGCAGTGTACCAGTCAGGGTGGGCTTGCTTGTGCTGTGGAAAAGCAATCGCCCATCTCAGGGACTTAATACACCACCTATTTATTTGCCTTCGCACTACGTGGCCATCGCAGGTGGGCTGGGAGCTCTGAGTCAGGGTCATCCTTAATCCAGAGGACAGATCCAGGACTGAGAGGGCAGCCCCTATCTGGAGCACTGGGGGCACCATGGCTGAGACGGGGCATGGCCAGTGGTGCCCTGGCTCTTCATGCTGCCACCTGGAAATGACTGATTTCACCCTCATTTCATAGTCCATTGGGCACAGCCAGCTAACTGGCAGTGGGCAGAGAAAGTCCATCCTACCATGTGCTAAGAGAGAGAGACAGAGAGAAGAGAAAGAGAAACAGAGCCAGGACCTCATATTAGATAGCGGGTGTCTTTGAGCCAAAATGGGATCCTTGTCTCTTTGATCACACAGCCTGTGCCCTTTCCTCTATACTCTGCAGTTGCACTGTTGTTTTTAATTAAAAAGTTTAAATATTACGTATTTCAGCCTCTCCTTTAAAAGTTAAAAGATGGAGGCATAAAACCTAAGCATCTCTTAAACTACCCCTGAGTTTAAGTCGTGTCTCCTGAGTTCCTCAGAGAAGAGTTGGCATAAAATATACCTGATACTCAGTTAAGTGTGAATATCAGATAAACAACCAAAAATTTTGTATGAGTATGTCCCAAATATAGCACATGGTCTACCTGTACTAAAAAATTATTTATTGCTTATCTGAAATTCAAATTTAACTGGGCATCCTCCAGGGCCAGTAGGGGTGGGGGAGGTGTTATTTTTATTTTGTTTGTTTTGTTTTGTTGCTAAATCTGTCAACCCTACCTCAAAAGTGGGTCCATCATCCTACCAAACAGTACATAAAAGGATGAGTTTTGGAAAATTAAAATAATGGAAAAATATGTAAGATCAAGGGAGTGCTACATACCTGCAGGGGAGCCAGAAATGGTTCCTCAGATAATAACATAAACTCAGAGGAAGGCTGTTGGGACAATGTCTGTGTTCCCTACAGCTCCTTTGTCACCATTAGCCCTCAAAGAACACTCGTTTGCTGGATCCACTGAGCCTGCTTCTGGATAAAACTCCAGCTTTGATGGACCTCCCGTTCTTCCTAACATGGCCTTTCAGAACCCAAAGAGTTGGGCTTAGTTTTGACTCTGTTTCCTAACAACCAGCACATGACCTGGAACTGTTACCAAACCAAACGTGGGTCTGCTCATCCCCGAGTGGTAAAGCCTATTTACTGACACCAGGTTGTGGTGAAGGAAAGTGCAGGGTTTATTGCAGGTGCCAAGCAAGGAGTCCAGGCAGCTAATGCTCAAAAAGCCCGAACTCCTTGACAGCTTTTAGGGAAAGGCTTTTAAAGACAGGGTGAGGGAGAGGGTTGTGGGGTGCCTGATCAGTTCATGGACATTCTTCTGACTGGTTGTTGGTGAGGTAATCAGGAGTCAACCCCATCAGCCTTCTGGCTCCAACTGGTCTGGGGTCTACAGGCTTGTGGGCAACAGACAGTTAACTCCTTCCACCTGGTGGGAGTTTCAGTATCTGCAACACAGCTCAAGGACATGGCTCAGAATATTATTATCTATCACCCTTGAGGAGGAACTAAAGGTCCTTGACCTTGTGTAATAGCTAAACTATTATTATTTTGTCTTGCTTCACTGTTTTTCTTTGTTTCTACATTTTCTCACATCTGACTAAATTTATTCTTTGGAACTCAGGGAAGGCCTAGGAGGCTAAAGTTTTTCTACAAATAAGAAGCAGGTGAAGGACATGGGACGGGTGGGTCTTGTCCCAGGAAGGCTGCATAGGGTCCTGCTCTGTTACAGTACAATGAGGACATTGATAAGTGTTCATTGTACAGAATGGAATTGGAAGGAAGGAAGGAAGGAAGGAAGGAAGGAAGGAAGGAAGGAAGGAAGGAAGGGAGGGAGGAAGGGAGGGAGGGAGGGAGGGAGGGAGGAGGCAGGGAGGGAGGGGCGGAAGGGAGGAAGGAAACACACACACAATGTTTTGGCTGGGTGTGAACTCTAAGCTAACAATTCTACTACAGTGGCGCCTGAGAGGAGCTAATCCAATTAAATATTTTCCAGATGGAGCTAAGGGAATATACATTCTTCTCACTTATTTTCACTTTTTCACTGTCTTCTTGGTGTTTCTGGTGCTGCTTAAAAATGATTTAATGAAACCAAAAAATAAAAAGACATTACAGGGTTGAATATAACGAAATGAGGGGGACTGCAACTGAGGCTGACACTTATTCTTTAGTTAATTCAATTGTGCCTAATTATCTTGCTGCTTTGCCATCCAGCCTTCTCCCAACCAACACCAGCGCGGGAACATTCCTCATAATTGCAGAGCAGCGCAAGACGGTACCTTCAAGATAAGATGAGTAATCCTCTGCACCCTAATTTCTCTGCCATGTCCCCGAATGCCTCTGAGCACGTGGAAGAGAAAACTTCAGAGCCCAGCTTTCTCCTTGAGACGTGCAAGAAATCTGTGACTGCACTTCCCATCATGCATCACCCTAAATACCAGCTGACACTTTTTGTCCACTTGGAAAACGATGGTCCGTTTTAGAGGAATCCCAGAAAACCGGGCTGAGATGAGATGAACCATCGCAAAATGAATTAACTCCAAAATCTCCACAGAAGATAAAATATACCAAGATACGTATCAGCCTTGAGCAACTCTCCGCTTTGAGGCTGTGACCTGATTGCTCGATTCCTCTAGCCAGTTAGTCCAGGTTTTTACAAATTTTCCTCTGTGCCTATGTTGTTTTCTGTAATTAGAAAAATTTTTCAAATACTCCCAAACTCCTCTAAACCTCAAAATTATACCCTACAGTCGAGTTTGCAACAAAAGTGGGACTTCTCTGGTTTACCTTCATTGTAATTTGGTTTGGGAAAATGTGGTTTTCAGCCATAGCAAAGAAAAATTGTCTTCAGAACTCAAGCTGTCTTTGGTGAAATGTTATTTTTCACCGAATATGTGTTTCCACGAAATGTTCTCTAGCAGCTGGAAGGGTCGGCCAGCTGAGCTCTGCATTTCAACACACCCAAGCCTAGAGTAACTTCTTGGGACACTCACCTCCAGGTCCTAAGAATGATCTGGTCTTTCTCTTATAAGGACCAGCAGAAACGGCCTGAGGAGCAAATAAAGGAAAGAGTGAAGTCTTTTCTCCAAGGCACTAGGGGATAAGTGGAGGGATAAAATGGTGAAGGATGAGAGTTCTCTATTCCAGGCACATGTGGTACCAAGGAAAGAGAAGGGAAGAAAGGTAGTTAACCTAAGAGACTAAAAATCAGATTTGGTAAAACCAAAAGCAGAGGTGGGATATTCTGAAGTAGTAACAATATGTATGTACCCCCCCCCTTTCTCTGACATCTCTAAATCCAGAACTTTCTAACATTGGATGGAAAAATGGTTCAAAACTGAGAGGAATTATGGGAAAATGGAGATATCAGCCTTTTTGCAAACCCAGTGTAAAGCTTGGCTGATGCAAACCCACCGTGGCTGACACACTTGGGTGAAGAGTTCAGCTTCCAAGCCAGATGGCCTGGGTTTGGATCCTGGCTCTGCCGCTTAAAAGCTGTGTGACACTGAGCCACTACTTAACCTCTCTGTGCCTCAGTTTCCTCATCTATAAAATGGAGCTGATGATGACATCCTACTCACTCGTGGTTTTGAGAACCAAACCAGTTAGTCCATGTAAAGTGCTGGGAACAACAGCTGGTATGTAGAAAACAGGCATTTATGGTCAAGAGTCCAGACAACTTCAGGTGAAGTCCCAATGAGAATCACCCTTTGGGAGGACCTCAGTTCTTTTGTCGACCTAGAATCGTGCAATGGTAGGGTAAACGGGATGGGAAGTCTTTCAGCCGGGGATAAATGCCCCCCGGGAGTGGGCGTGTCTCCACGCCACAGCTCACCTCTGGGAACATTTATTGAGAGCTTCCCCACTCCAAGGAAGCGGGGTTATGATTCCCATGTCACCGGAAAGCAAATGGAGGCACCAAGATGTTAAGTAACTTGCCTACAGCCCCGAGAGCAACAGAGCAGAGACTCAAGCGCCACCTGCCAGGGCCCACCCTCCTCCACCGGGCTGGCCCCACTGCACTGCACACATCCCTGAGTGGGCACCGAGTGAGCTGGAAAGGGATGGTTCATCAGAGAAGACGTGTCTGCAGGGCTTTTGAAACACGGAAGGTCCATGGACGAGAGCAGGGATTTGCACAGATAATTTAGCCACGTGCATCTGAATGTTCCTCCCATGGATGCCCCAGCTGGTAAAACCAAGCAACAAGACCGCCTCTGCCCTGCTGGAGGGAGGGCTCGGGTCCCGCCACCCACTCTGCAGGCTCACAGGATCACAGCCTCTCGGGCAGCGAATCTGCCCGGGCACCTGGGACTCAGAGCCAGTCTTCTCATTCTGGGGATGACACACTGGGGCCCAGAGAGAGCGGAGGGTAAGCTTCCCAAGCGTGCCCAGCTAGCTGATGCCGGAGCCGGTTAGAACTCGGCCTCCCTGAAGAAGGGAAGGAAAGCAAAGTGTCTGAGCTGGGGCCCCGGAGAGGTCTGTGTCACCGGAGAAGAAGGGCTGTGATGGGAGCGGGAAGGATGGAGACTGGGAAATTCTTGCCACGGTCCATCCAGGCACAAGGCAGGGGACATCCGGTGATGTCCCAAGTCACCAGGAAAGGGGAGCAGAAAGCAAGAATGTGCTCTCTGCTCTGCTCCGCTTCCAACATATTGTATTTAAACTATCAAGTGTTTTAGCCAATCTGCAGAAAATAAATTCTTTTCACAGGGGGTAAATCTGGCTCTCTCTCCTAGCAGAAGGCCCATGGCTCCCACAGAAAACGCAGGCTTTCTGCAACTTCCCGGCCCTTCACCCTATCTCTGGAATTTACATAATCGCTGGCAAATAAAATGATAAAAGCATCCTCTTTCATAACGGGCATATTGTTACTATTATTATTCTTAAGGCAAATTATCTTCTGATTATAGAGATCAGTCAAAACCACGATTCTGTTGATTGTGAGGTGGGGACTGATTTTTTTTTTCAACCCGGAGAAGAGCTGTTGTTTCCATGTTAGAAAATTACATAAAATGCACTTGGAGGGAAATAAAGTTTCTGAGACTCATTTAATTATCATTTCTCTCGGAAGAGTTCCAGCCTTTCACTTGCCTGTCTAGTCAAATATTGTTTCCTAAAGTTGATTCACTTCTTTTACTGCAGATCAACTTCTTCCTTTTAAAAGTATCTCCAAGGCTTCCCTGGTGGCGCAGTGGTTGAGAGTCCGCCTGCCGATGCAGGGGACACGGGTTCGTGCCCCGGTCCGGGAAGATCCCACATGCCGCGGAGCGGCTGGGCCCGTGAGCCATGGCCGCTGAGCCTGCGCGTCCGGAGCCTGTGCTCTGCAACGGGAGAGGCCACAACAGTGAGAGGCCCGTGTACTGAAAAAAAAAAAAAAAAAAAAAAGTATATCCAATTTTTCAAAACTCTCTTTTTCTTTAGGTGGGGGGAGGGATAAATTGGGAGATTGGGGTTGACATATACACACTACTAGATATAAAATAGATAACTGATAAGGACCTACTGTATAGCACAGGGAACTCTTCTCAATTCTCCATAATGATCTCTACGGGAAAAGAATCTACAAAAGAGTGGACATGTGTGTATGTATAACTGATTCACTTTGCTTTACAGCAGAAACTAACACAACACTGTAGATCAACTCTACTCCAATAAAAAATTTTTAAAAAATAAAAACGATTTTTTAGATATTGGTGTATGGTTATTGGGGGTTTCTCCATCATATAAGGAATGCACGCTTCAAAAGAAAGAATACTTGAGCACAGTGGCTTTGAAATGAAGAGATGCTCGTCTTTTCTGGGTGGGGAGGCAACCAAGAGGAACTGTCTCCTGCCCTGGCAGAGAGACGGGCTGGAGCGCAGGGCCGGCAAGGGCCCCATCAAGACCTCACCCCTCACACGACTCCAAGTCCGCAGCAGAGCAGAGAGCACACCAGCAACACCAATCCTCAGGGGCACGTACAAACCCTCACCCGGAGGGGAGCATCCACCTGGCTTCTCCCTGGACTAATCCTGTGGTTCCCACCTCGGGGTTGGGTTGGGGGGACGTTTGGCAACGTGCGCAGACCGTTTGGGCTGCTGTGACTGGGAGAGGTGGGGAAGGCAGTGCTCGCTACTGGCATCTAATGGGTGGAGGTCAGGGCTGCTGCTAAACGTCCCGCACGGTACAGGACACCCGTCCCCTAGAGAATCCTCTGACCCCAATGGCTACAGTGCCGAAGCTAAGAAACCCTGGTCCAGTTGATCAGGAATCGTGTGAGACTTTTGAATAGAAAACCACGGGGATTGGGTGGGGCTATATTTGAACCCTCTCTGCTCCTGAAGGTCCAATAGCAGTGGTGCTCCAGATTCATGATGTCATTTTGGGTAAATTACACAAGAACAAGGCCAAAACTGTATAATTGATTATACCCCGATGTCTGAATTGAGGAAGAATTTCAAACAAAAAGACCCCTCTCCCAAAATATATACACATAAACTTTTAGGGATGCAGATAAAATCGCCAAAGCTCTGTCAATATGATTAGTCCACATACTGGTCTATATTCCAACTGTTAGGTCAGGAGAAATTTGATGGAATACTTCAGTGTCTTCCTTATAGAGCCTCTCTTAGGTTTCACTAATATGCTGATTGAGACTCATTAAAATACTAGGAATTTCGAGACAATATTTCATGACTACTACAGAGCAAGTCATAGTAAATGTTTTCCTTCTTTTAGCTTGTTGGAACTAAGAAACACTAATTATGTGCCCCAGTCCTCAAAGAACTAAACATTTCAGCATCTCTTACAACAGAACGCCAGCAACGTTTTCTGCAAAAGGTCAGATAGTAAATATTTTTGGCTTTGCAGGTCACATGGTCTCTGTCACAAGGACTGGACTCTGCTGTGGAAGCCTGGGGCAGCCACAGGCGATATGGAAATGAATGGGTTTGGCGGGCTGCCAATAAAACTTTATTTACAAGGACAGGCTGAGGGAGGGACTTGGCCCCAGGACCGTAATTGCAGAGGCCTGTCTTACAACATAGATTTCCTGAAAATAATGCATTTAGGCAAAAAGGATAGGGGAAAGTTCAGAGTCAGCCATTATAAAATGTCGGCAATAGTTCTCACCGTCTTACAAAAGCAGCCTGTGTACAACTTACGGCCAATCCAAGGGGACCAAGAGGCAGGTGGGAACAGGATTTAAAGATTACACAGAAATCTGGAGGAGAGGCACTGCAACTACACTGGTCAATAATCCAGTTTACTTTCATTTCTCCACTAAGTTTCTCTTTCAGTTTAAAGCCTTGCTTTTAACTCAGAAACTGCCCTTCCCTCCTCCTGGGAAGGGAGGGGCTCAGCTGGCGTGGTGGGGCTGAGAGGCCTGGGTGACACCCTGTGACAGGGCCTGGTCTGCAGGCGGGGAGTCTGTTCTGATCTGGGGAGATGCACTTGGGAATCGTTAGCATAGAGATGGGAGGGCATCAGGGTCCCTGCTGGGGACAGACACACCCTCTGCAAAACTGAGGTGCCACTCCCTAGACGAGCTGCTTCATGGTAACCAGGAATCTTCTCTTGATGGCAACTCCACGAGGTAGGGACTGGGAAAGGTGTCCTTCACGGGTGAGGAAACCCCAGGAGGTGGTTTGCGAAGTACCAGGACTTGCTGTCGGGCTGTGGGCTCTGGGGCTATGCCCCTAACTTCCTCCAGGAGGGCGTTGACCTCCTCCCTCTGCCTCACCCCCCTCGCCTAGTCATTAAGTCTTTTTGTGTTTTTTGTTTGTTTAGTTTTAGTAACAGCAATAGCACTGATTTTAGTGGGCACTTAAAACTTTTTTTCTTTTTTTTAATTTAATTTTTATTATATTGGAGTATAGTTGATTTGCAATGTTGTGTTAGTTTCAGGAGTACAGCAAAGTGACTCACTTATACATATACACATATCCATTCTTTTTCAGATTCTTTTCCCATATAGGTTATTACAGAATATTGAGTAGAGTTCCCAGTGCTCTACAGTAGGTCCATGTTATCTATTTTATATATAGTAGCGTGTCTTCTTGTTTTATTATGGTAACATACCAAACATCAAATTTACCATTTTAACTATTTTGTCCAATTGACTCCCAGCCTTCTGTGATGAAGGGTCCCTCCTGGAGTGTTAACGTCCGTGGCCAGAAGAAGCTGTCAGGTAGAAAGACCCAGGAGGCTGTCACTGTGCCCAGCGGGTGACCACTGGGGTAGACGGGGGATAGAGACAAGGTGCCCACTGCACCTGCTGTGACTGTCAAGGCACCAGCCACGCAGGTGGCTTTGTGGCTCATGGTTTGTGGGGTCTGCCTCTCTCACAAGGCTCTGAACTTCGAGGAGGCAGAGCCCACCACCAATTTATCTCTGTTCCCCCAGTCCCTGGTGGGTGGGAAGGGTCCAGAAAATGTGGCAAAATGAGTGCCCAAATGTCTCTGTGGGAAGGAGACACAGGCTAGGTCTTTGGGGGAGAGAAGGCCCGAGGGCACTTGGGAAAGGCAGGAGAAGACAGTGGCAGGGACAGATGAAAAGGGCAGGCAAGTTCCTGCCCTGTCCTTCACCATGGCCTCTGCAGCTTCCCCTCCCAACGGCCACCTGGCCCTCTGCCAGCAGCCCGCCCCGTCCTCTCCCACGCTGGTCTCTGTGGGGAATCATGCCCTTACCTAGCAACAGCTGCTACGGAGAGCCAACTCTCCTGAGGGCCCCACGATAGAGCACAGGGCTGACTACAGGTCCCAGATGCTACTGAAAGGAAAGGCAGATTTACTTCAAGGCCAGGCTGAGAGAAGATCTGGTTTTCAAAACTGGAGCCGTGGCGCATTCAATGGCTAGCCCGGCAAGGCTCATCTGAGGGCACCGTCCAGAAAAGGAGCGGATTCATCCGCCCTGGTCGGCGATGGTCCTTGTTCCTGAGATTCCTGTTGCTCCCTGTTCCCATTCAGCTGGGTCAACATGTGCCTGTAAATTCCTCCCAAAAGGGGAATCATAACAGCCTCAGCAGCCCCAGAAATGACAAACAACTCAAGTATGGAGAGGCAGTAGCCAAGTATTCAACAGGACTCATATTGCACCAGAAAAAAAAAAAAATCAGATAAGAAAAATAAACCGAGTTGTGTGCATATTTCCTTAAATATGTATCCCATGTTGTGGTTCCTTCCAGTCCATTTGTCAGGGGTCACGGAGCGGCAGAGTCCTACAAAGCTGTCTTGCGTTGGTGAACCCGGCCGTCCGGCTCTCTCCCCTCGCCAGAGCGCAGAGTGGTGCAAAAAGTTCAAAACTGAGAGCCACTGGCATTAATTCTACTGGCCTACTGGCTCAATGACTCTCTAGCTGTGGCCAGCCCGTGTGCCTGGGCCCCAGGCTCTATTGCGTTAAATCGACTTGGCAATCCGTATTTGCAAAATGCTTTGTCATCGTCGAGTGGAAGATCTCGGGGTCACTTCTGCACAGCAGGTAGTCTGTCATAGTCACCCATCCCCCTTTGTTGACACAGCTCGACGTCACGATTAAACACCAGAGCCATCCGAAGATGGGGTCGGCCGGGGAAGCCATGAGCCGAGATCCGGGGAGTGGGTGTGATGTGGAGGACTCACGTGAGGCTGGAGAGGTTACACGTTGCCCAGCAACATGGAGCTGGCCAGAGCTGGCCAGGACACCAGGGCGGCTGCCAGCCTACGGAGGCCATGCTTGGCATGGCTGTGGAAGCCGCAGCCACAAACACTGACAGGCAAGGGAAGAGTATGGTGAGAAAGCAGCTTGCCTGTGCTTCTCAGACTCCTCAGAAGATTCTGGAAGGGTATTTTCTCATCCTCTGGCGGAAGAGCCCAGATTCCTCTAGTGTTCAGTGAGGAACCATGACCAAGCATCTATCAGGGCCAGGGCCTGTGCCTGACACCTGGCCCCTGCCTTCAAGATGCTCACACGCGCAGGACTTAGACCAAAAATGATGATGCAGGGTGGCCGGCACCTGACCCTCTGCGGTCAAGGTGGTCTAGTCACGGGCAAGGGGACCCAGAGGAGAGGGGCTGAATCCAGCCAAGCACAAACACCAAGGACAACAGGGCCTCACCAAAGAGAAAGCCGTCTGCCGTCTACCTACCGCGTCTTTCCTCTTTCCTACAACGTGTGCTTCCCAGGAGAACAGAGCCGCGACGCTCAGATGCTAATCGGCTATGGCAGGTACTCACTATTTTTTTTTTTTTTGCGGTACGCGGGCCTCTCACTGTCGTGGCCTCTCCCGTTGCGGAGCACAGGCTCCGGACGCGCAGGCTCAGCGGCCATGGCTCACGGGCCTAGCCGCTCCGCGGCATGTGGGATCCTCCCGGACCGGGGCACGAACCCGAGTCCCCTGCATCGGCAGGCGGACTCTCAAGCACTGCGCCACCAGGGAAGCCCAGGTACTCACATCTTTAACGTGCCGTGGACAGTCAGGAGTTAAAATGATACCCCTGTCCCTGAGAACAGCATCCACACACCCTTTCTGCTTAAAAAGGAACAAACTTCCCGTAGATGAATCCTGCTCACAGGGCGTGAAAAAAGCCTCCTCGAGGCCTGCCACCTCTTCAGAGCCGCAGAGACGGCGTCTGGCCCCGGCCCACTCGGGCCACCAGAGGCCGTGTCTTCTGCTCAGAGACAGAACAAACATTTCCGTAGAACGGCAGCTTTAAGTTTCCCAGGAGGAAGGTTGTGAGCTGTGAGAACCCAGTGAGTCAACGGCAAGGTCAGAGTAACTCCGGGTGGGGTTCCTCTGTCTCCCCCTGGCAGAAGTATTCATGAAGTGGGTGAACCGCTCCATCATCTTTGCTTCTCAGGCTCCTTTATTAACTGTGCCTCCTGGCCTCATTTATTTCTAATTGTTTTCCTAAGCCTCTGAAAGGAAATTCTGTTTTCTTTTTAGTCCTGCTTACATTTAAATCCACTTAAGTTTTTGTCTGTGGCCTTCCCCTCTTCCCGAAAGGGCCCTGTGCTCCCTGCGGAGCGGGCATGCTTGTTATAAAGTCGGAGGGGATCAGGCGATCTAGGAAGGCTGCTACTTTGGCGTTCCGGCAGACGGTTTGTGGGGATTTATTCTTGTGGGTCTGTTTCTTCTTTGTTCGGCTGGATGCATTCTTATCCAACTGGTTGAGTACAGGAGAGAATATTTTCAGAATCTGAAATTTTGTGCAGGGTATTTTGTACTAAATAAGGACAGGCATTCAGGGCGGTTGCAATTTTGCTGGTAACAATGGTCAAAAAGGTCACGCTGTGTGAAGCGTGTGCCTGGAACCCCATGTGTCAGCCTACTTCATTCAAACCTCCCCCAGACACTGCCAGGCGTGCATTATCCCACCCACTTCATAGATTAGAAAACTGAGGCACAGAGACATCCAGTAACTGGCCCAACTCACAAGCAATGATAGAACTAAGGTTCAAACTCAGGTCTGAGCCCCTGGTCATCCCACGATTTTAAGCTGCCCCAGGGAAAGCATCGTGCAAGGAACGTGCCTCCCGTCTCACCTTGCTAATCCCCATAGCCATCCCAACACCGTTCGTTAGATTTTAGGACATGCATCCTTCTTCCAAAATGCAAATATTTCATAAATAAATTAAAATGAATTTTGCAAGCCCCTCGGATTTGACTGAAGACACCCCAAGATGTCACTAAAACCAAGGAAGGTCGGAAGGCCAGTTCTAGCAAAGTGATGGGGTCTCCTCTTGCGGACAGTTTTCCTGGGAAAGGAGTCTGCCATCCACAGCTCACAGTCAGATGCTGTGGGCAGGGCCGGTACCAAAATGAGCCCACGAGCTGTCCTGCCATGGGGCATGTGACAAACCAGCACAAGTGCCAGCCGTGCCCCTGCCCCGGTTCTGTGAGTTGCAGAGAAAACAAATTGAAGAAACATTTCTTTCTTTCTTTTTTAACTTTTCATTTTATGTTGGAGTATAGTTGATTAACAATGTTGTGTTAGTTTCAGGTGTACAGCAAAGTGATTCAGTTATTCATATACATGTATCTATTCTTCTTCAAATTCTTTTCCCATTTAGGTTGTTACATAATATTGAGCAGAGTTCCCTGTGCTATACAGTAGGTCCTTGTTGGATATCCATTTCAAATATTACTCAGCCATTAAAAAGAATGAAATAATGCCATTTACAGCAACATGGATGGACCTAGAGATCGTCATACTGAGTGAAGCAAGTCAGACAGAGAAAGTGAAATATCATATGATATCGCTCATATGTGGAATCTAAAAAAAAAAAAAGGATATAAATGAGCTTATTTACAAAACAGAAACAGACTCACAGACTTAGAGAACGAACTTATGGCTACGGGGGGGAAGGTTGGGGGGAAGGGATAGTTAGGGAGTTTGGGATTGACATGTACACGCTGCTATATTTAAAAAGAAGTGTTTCTTGAAACTGTCACTGAGCAAGGGCACAGAGGAAGCCAGTCCGCCTACACGTGAATGCCCTCCGGCCACAGCTCTTCCTGCAGCCTCACCAGCCTGCTGTCCATCTTACTGCAATTCACCTCAAAAGGCAAAATTTTTTAAAGCCATCACTGGGCTTATTTGTCACCGTTTCTCTGTGACGCTCACCCCCATAAGATGCTATTTTTCACGGCCGGTGAGAGAGAGCCAGGCTCTCAGGAAGGTTGGCATCTTCGGGGCCAGCCTCTGTGCCCTCAAAGCGGGCGCTGAGCAGAGTCCCCCAGGGTCAGGCCCGGAACAGCCACCTGCTCCAGCTCCTTCCTGGTGTCACCTGTCTGCATGCTCTACAGGTGTCTAAATCAGAATAGAAAGGAGTTTTATTTGAGCCAAACTGAGGACTCACTTTTGTGAGAGTCCTCAGACAAGTGAGACAGTTGTCTGACAGCCTCTCAGGTTACTCTGCGGCGCTGCTCCGGAGAAGCAGGGTTTGCAGCACAGTTTTATTCTTGTCAGAACAAAGAACATGAAACAAGTCAGGGATACATTCCTTCAAGGTTTCAGAAAACAACAATAGATCAGCACGTACACAGCGAGTCAGGATGGCCTTGGCACCTGGGAAGAGAGTCTGAGCACTGAAGGAGCACAAGCATGGGCGTCTTTATTTTTAACATGGATATTCCTTACTTCTGGTCAAGGCACCCTTTTCTTCAATGATTAAAGCAGATGTACAATGAACGTTTGTTAGGCCGCAAATGGGCTGTTTTAGCTAGCATAAAATTCAAGTAAAATCATGGGTAAGCCAGAATGACTTCCCCAGATGTGTCGAAGTGTCTTTCATGAACTTTGAGTTGGTTGGAATCAAATTCAAATCCACTCGTGTCCACGTGTGTTTTCTAACCACTCTGTGTGAGTGTGTCTACATGTGTGTGCACACGCGTGTGTGACGAACCCAACACTCTGTTGACCCCCCAAAGAATCAAGAAGTCATATTTTAGACACATAAAGTTGTTGCATTTCTCCAGTCCAGTAACATAAGTGTCTAAGAACTCACTGAACGAAAAGCTACACAAATACTTTTTTCTGCCTTCTTCTATTACATAGTACATTGGCTAATTATTTCTCTGTGGAGTGAACATGTGTTTGTTCCATGACTTTGGGGGGGCACAGAAAAAGAACTCTTTACAGCCCTGGCATGATGTCATCCTTAAATGGGTAGGCGATGCGAAACTCCACAATAAGTCGTGGCATATTTATGTATTACTCTTTTATTTTATTACTCTTTTATTATGTATTAACCATAAATAGGTATTTATGGTTACTCTTAATAATGCACATTAAATAGAGAGCTGGACAGTATCAAGGAGAGGCACGTGTTCCATGAAAACAGCATCTCCATCCTCCCAGTGCAAAGAGCCGTCGAATGCCTCGTCGGGTACCAGAACTCATAACCAGTCCTCACATTTCCCTAGTATCACACATCTAGTAGACGACTTCATACTATCATCTGGTGAGACTTTGATTCTGTGGAACTTTCGGAAGAATAAATTGTTGAATTTTTGCCTAAGGACTCGGCCAAATACAAGTTAGACCTAACTATAACCTTTTTAAGGAAGGCTAAATTGAGACAGAAAGACCAGGATTTTTCCCCAAGTGGAAATGAAGATTTATTTACGAGATTGCCTAAGTGTTGCTATTGAAGTTTTATAAAGAAAGACTCACATAGTTTTTTTTTTTAAAAAAAAACCAACTAGTCCAATAATTGGATTCTGTACCACTTATTATGTTTATCCTGGGTAGATGACCACCCATGAGTCCTATCTGTCTACATTACCCCGCCCAGGGTTAAGAGAAGCATCTCAAATAAAAGGGATCTGGGAAAAGCTTTTGATGGTGCCCATGAAGGGGGACGGGGGCAGGGAGCGGGTTTCAGTGACAACCTCAGAGGGGAATTCGCCACTTCTTACAAGCAAATCCTTTCTCCCGTTTCTAAAGCGAAAATTATGATTTTGTCAAAATGTTATATAGCCTGACTAGCAAACTCAACTGAAGATGGAGATATAGTCATCTCTCGGTATCCAGAGTAGGGGGGCAGGGGTTGGTTCCAGTACCACCAACCCCCGCCCCATATACCACAACCCTCAGACGCTCAAGTGCTTTTTAGAAAATGGCCTAGTACACGCGGCCTCCATATCCGGAGGTTCGGTACCCACGGATTCAAGCAATTGTGGATGAAAAATTCGACCTGCAGTTAGTTGAACCCACAGACGCAGAAACCCAGGAATACAGAGGGCTATGTATTTATTGAAGAAAATCTGTATATAAGTGAACCCTTGACTTTCGAACCCGTTATTCAAGGGTCAACTGTAATCGGTAGCTGGTCTTCTCGACAGAAAGCGAGAGTATAAGGAAACAATGGTGTCAGTGGTAGTAGGTATTTATTTCCAAGATGGGTGCGGGGGTGGAATATGCAATTTCGACCTATAAATGTCCTTTAAGGAATCAGATTGTCAGATTTTCAAGGACTGTACTTTACTGCACTTTCAAACTGTCATCAGGTCTCATTACAGAAAAAGGAACAAAATGTTTGAATAAAATAATGACCTCAAAACGCAGCTCCAAATCTTGGCTGCTTCAATGCATAACGTCTCATGAACTGTATTTGGAAAGAAGGCAAATAGCTCTTTGATGCCTTAAAGGCTGCTGTAAATTTCTTTTGTCAGTTTACAGTAGAACGCGGATCAGAACTGGTTTTCCTTCAAAAATCCCCCATTGGGCTTCCCTGGTGGCTCAGTGGTTGAGAGTCCGCCTGCCGATGCAGGGGACGCGGGTTCGTGCCCCGGTCCGGGAAGATCCCACATGCCGGGAGCGGCTGGGCCCGTGAGCCATGGCCGCTGAGCCTGCGCGTCCGGAGCCTGTGCTCCGCAACGGGAGAGGCCATGACAGTGAGAGGCCCGCGTACCGCAAAAAAAAAAAAAAAAAAAAAAAAAAAAAATCCCCCATTGGGAACAGCCTACCTCTTCCACAGACTTCTGTGCACACTTACACACAGCTTGGACACACAAGCTGAGCCTTCTGGGCTCCCTGTCTTCCTGAACATGCCAAAGGGACCCACGCACAGAAAGGGATCTTTCTATATTTTAGTTAGACACCTATTAGGACTGGATGCTTTTTTCTTCGGTGGGGGAGGGTATATTTAAGAAATTTTCAAATATCTTTTAAAAAAATCAGGCAGATCCCAAAACCATAGCATTTCATTTTTGCCATTCCTAGAGATTCATGCATTCTTAAGGATATAATGTTACTTAATTTTGTTTGTATTAGGTTTAATAGTGTCCCGCCCAAATTCATGTTCATCTGGAACCTCAGAACATGACCTTATTTGGAAGTAGGGTCTACGCATATATGATTAGTTATAATGAGGTCATATTGGGTTAGATTGGGTTCTTATACATAGAGAGGTGAGTAGAAAAAACTCACTTCTTCTCCTGTGCGTTCCTCCTTTGCTCTCATACCACTACTCCACTAACAACACTTCAGACACCACGTGTGTGGGGAATTTTTCCCCTCACCAAGTGATTCAGAGACACCAGCTGGGTGTCCTACAATTCAGCTCAATTCTGAACTAACCAGAGGTAGTGCAGACCCCACGGGTTAAAGGCTCAGGCCCATGCCAATCAAGCGTCGTAGGTCTCCAGGTTACTCACAACTTCTGTCTTACTTGGTTACAAACAAGAGGTTCCCATGCCCTCCCCCCACCCACCCCGCCACTTTGGATTCGATTATTTGCTAGAACAGTTCTTAGAACTCAGGAAAACACTTATTTACGTTTACCAGTTTATTATATAATAAAGGCTACGACAAAGGATACAGATGAACAGCCAGATGAAGAGATACACAGGCGATGTCCGGGAGGGTCCTGAGCATGGGAGCTCTTTTCCCATGGAGCTGGGGTGCGTCGTCTTCCTGATGTGTGGACGTGCTCATGCTACATGAGGAAGCCTCTATAAAAATCCCAACCCCGTGGGGTTTGGACAGCTTCCAGGTTGGTGATCCAGCCCCCATCCAGGAGCCCATCCAGAGCTGCCACATTAGAACAAAGGACATTCCTATCACTCAGGAAATTCCAAGGGTTTTAGGAGCCCTGTGTCAGGGACTGGTCAAAGACCAAATATCTAAACAAAAGATGCTCCTGGCGCTTTTATCACTTAGGAAATGCCACGGGTTTTAGGAGCTCTGTGCCGGGAACCTAGGGCAGAGATCAATGTACATACTTTCTATTCTTTCACAAGGAGGCAGATACAGAAAGACAAGAAACAGATACACAAGGAGAAGAAGGCCATGTGATGACTGAGACAGAGATTGGACTGAGGCAACTACAAGCCAGGACCTCCAAGGATTGATGCCACCGCCAGAAGCTAGGAGGATGCAGGGAAGGATTCTTCCCCAGAGCCTTCAGAGGGAGCGTGGCCCTGCTGACTTTGAACTTCAGGCTTCCAGCCTCCAGAACCCAAAGAGAATACATTTCTGTTGTTTCAAGCCACCCAGTTTGTGGTAATTTGTCACGGCAGCCCCAGGAAACTCATACACTGTTAAAAACATGTCTTTAAGTGATGCGATTTATGCCTATTCCCATATTTGGACAAAGAAATGAAATCGTATGGTATGACCGAACCATCTGAATCTTTTGCAGTGGGTGGCATCCTTGGTTACATATTAGAATCCCCTGGGAGCTTTTTAAAAAAATCCCACTGCCCAAACTGCACCCCAGCCCAATTAAATCAGAAACTCTGAAGGGGGGATGGAAACATCTGTGTCTTTTAACTTTCCCTGGGTAACTGCAATGTGCAGCTGAGGTCACAAGAACCACTGATCCAGGTGGTACTGCAGCTGCGTGGTTTTCTAACAAAACCATGGGCTTCGGAGTTAGCTGTGCCTTGGTTGGATTTCCAGCTACTAGCTGTGTCCTCGGGCAAGTCATTTTCAATTTACCTGATATTTACTCTTTCAAACTAAAAATGGGACTGTGAAGATTCATCTTTTGGAGGGTGTAAAATATTTTAAAATGCGAGGCTCAGAGCAGACCTATGATAAATGCTACTTTCCTTTCGTTCTTGCAACATAGAGAGGCAATTCAGCAGGACGCATAAGAATCCAGGCTCTGAAGCAAGAATGTGGGCTACCGAATTCTGATTTCACCATTTACTGGCTATAAACCCTCTGACACTTCTCCACACTCAGTTTCCTTATCTGTAAAACGGGGCCTCGCAGAGTCATCGTGAAGTTTACGTGGGAGAGATAATAAGATAATTTGATCCAGCTAAGCACTTAAAACAGTATCTGGCACATGTAAGCATTCCATAAACGTTAGCTCATACGATAGACATTATCTGATAACATTCTGCACACGCCACCTTGATAATACGGGACTCCATGTGATAAATTCCAGCATGCTTCCCTTCCCGAGCAGAAGCAATGTGACATATTTGAAAGAGCTGGATGAGACCAGGGGTCAGGATACTTGAGCTCTGAGCTCAGCTGAGATACACCAAGCTTCAGGACCTAGGTCAAGTCACTTTGCCCTGCTCCCCATTCCAGGATGCAATTTAAAAGAAGGGTTTAAGGGCTTCCCTGGTGGCGCGGTGGTTGAGAGTCCGCCTGCCGATGCAGGGGACACGGGTTCGTGCCCCGGTCCGGGAAGATCCCACATGCCGCAGAGCGGCTGGGCCCGTGAGCCATGGCCGCTGGGCCTGCGCGTCCGGAATCCTGTGCTCCACAACGGGAGAGGCCACAGCAGTGACAGGCCCGCGTACCGCAAAAAAAAAAAAAAAAAAAAGAAGAAGGGTTTAATAAGGTGATCTCTAGGGTACCTTCTAGCATAAAAAAAGGGGTGACTGTCTGAATATTATAAACTGATAGATGGAACTTCGAGTGTGTTCAGCAACCAACCCCAATGCTTTTATGGCATTTAAGGTTTATTCACAGAAATCTGGCATTAATAGAAAAAGAATCAAATTTCATTTTTTTGTAGCAAAGGACAGTCCTGGGATGTTTTTCTAGATGTTTCAGGCCACAGGTACTCAAGTCCACCATGTGACACCTGATGCAGCTGGGGAGACATCAGCCTCACTGCACTACAGTTTAAAACTTCGAAAAGAGCCCTATGTGGGAACAGAAGCAGATACAGTCTCTCTAATGGGTAAGTAGGTAATATGCATCAATAGTCTAAAAAATACACAGTCATGACATTTCTAGGAAGCTATCCTGCGGAAACACAATTCAAATCTGCTTTTCTCATGTTTGGGGATCAGCAATTAGACCATCTGGTCAATTCATTGAAAAGTCAGTTAAATAGGGAATCATCAACAATGGCAAAATTATACTATAAAAATTGGATTATGTTATAATCTAAAGTGTGGATTCATTCATCAATCTTACAATGAAGGACCAAGGCCTTTCTCAGAGCCTGATCCCTGATTAGAATTCTTTGGCATCTTTCTTGCATGAACCACACCCATGTGACTCATGGTCTTAATGAAGTTTGGGGTACAAACCTCAAGATATTTGGGTATCAATATGAAAGTGGGCTCTTTCTTTAGTTTATAATTCTTTTTCTCAGATTGTTTACAGTTGCCTTGCCCATAACCTTATTTTATTGCAATCGTATTGTTATTTTATTGAGTCTCCCCAAAGCGTTCAGGTCTGTTTTTACACTTTTTATAGAAACAACTAACCTCTTTCTTTTTTCACTCATATTTCATAGTTTAGTATTGCAATCAACTAAGTCACAGTAACAACTGGCATAAACAGGTTTGGGAATAAACACAATTAGCTCTTGGTAAGTGTACATTCCAAATAGTGGGAGTAGACGAAAAGTGAAAAGTTCTCTGTACAGTCAGCACTGCAGAAGGTGTAGAAAACGTCAATTTAATCCAGTCCGTGAACTGTCAATTAAACGGAGGAGTGGTTAAGAGGTTTCTTCTATAGCCAGATATGTCATCAAAGGTTTATGTACAAAGATGTTCAGGATAGTAACTAATACAGGCAAAAAATATGGAAACAGGAACTACACATCCATGTGATGAATATATATATAATATATATGTATGTGTACATATATATACACATATATACACACACAATGAAATGGTATATACTAAAACTATATTTTTTAACTATTTTATGATTTGTAAACTGCTGATAACATTATCATAATGCTTATTCATTCAATAAAGATTTACTAAGCAATAGAACACTTTATAAATTTTGAAACAAAATTAGTATTTAGTATCTTCCTTATAAAATTAAAAGTGGGCCAGATCTTAGACAAATGGGACTGATGTCCTCTTGAGCCCTTCATTTATTTTCACCTTGATTTACTTGGAGCTTACGCATTGTTTTTTTTTTTTTTTTTTTTGCGGTACGTGGGCCTCTCACTGTCGTGGCCTCTCCCGTTGCGGAGCACAGGCTCTGGACGCGCAGGCTCAGCGGCCATGGCTCACGGGCCCAGCCACTCTGCGGCATGTGGGATCTTCCTGGACGGGGCACGAACCCGTGTCCCCTGCATCGGCAGGCGGACTCTCGACCACTGCACCACCAGGGAAGTCCTAGGCATTGTTTTTAAGAAAAAAACATATGTCACATAGTTTCTCTGAAAATAAAATGCATTTAACCTCCATGAAAGGAGGAAGGGTTTTTCCTCCTAGTATGGCCAAGAGAGCTTCTTGTAGACCCAACCCTCCTGCAGGTAACAACTATCAACTCTGAATAAAAATATAAAACAAGACTTTGGTTCACTGGAGGATGAAGAAAAGGCAGGCAGACTCTAACAGAAGTCGGCATTTGGAAGGAAAAAAATGGCATGAGATGAAATTCCCATTTTTATAGCTTTTAGCCTGAGGGCAACTCAAAATTGTCACCACAGAAGTGGCTAAACCTGTAAAGTAAAACCCACAGTTTTGCTGGCCTGAAGAACAAAAGGACAGAGTTCAGGGCAACCAGGGTCACTGGGAAGCGAGGGGGTAATTCTGAAAAGGGTAGAATCAGACAAGGGGCACCCCAAATTCTCTAGGTAACACCTGAACCATGTAAGAGGTGGATTCAAAGTAGCTAAGCAAAGGACAAAGAATGGAGCTAAGATGTGAGCTAGTCCAAGAGAAAGAGTTCACAGTTTGAGTCCAGTTAAGTTTATAGTCTGCTTTAAAAAAAAAAAAGAAATCAACGTTCTTCAGAGAAATATAGCAGAATTCATATGGCGTTCACAATGTCCAGGATACAATCCAAAAATACACAACACAGAAGGAAGAAGAAAATGTGACCTATCTTCAAGAGAAAAAACCATACGTGGAGACTAATTCCAAAATGACCTAAATATTGAAATTATAAGACAAGGATTTAAAAGCAAGGACAGAATGAAAATATGCTCTCCATGCATGTAAAGATAGGAAATGCCAACAGATAAGTAGAAACTATAAAAAAGAAATAAATGAAAATTCTAGAGCAGAGCATAAGTATACAATATACAATACATGAAATTTGAAATCCCTGTATATGCTTAACAGCATAATGGAGGCAACAGAGGAACGAGTCAGTGAGCTTGAAGATAGGCCAACAGAAATTATCCAATCTGATAAATACAAAGAAAAAAACTAGAAAAAAATTAAAAGAACCTCAGAAACCTGTGATTCAGTATCTACTATAAGTGTAATTGGTGGGATGAGGAGGAAAGAGAGAATAGGATAGAAAACATTTGAAAAAATAATGGCAAAGGAATTTCCCAAATTTGATGAAAGACTTAAATTTTCCAATAAGAAAACCAGAGAACCTCAAGAAGAAAAACTACAAAGAAAACCACACCCAGAGCCTAAACAGTACCTGGCACATAGTAGGTGCTCAACAAATATTTGTTAAATGAATAAATGAATGATTAAAAAAGGTCAAAGAATGAACCTTACTCCAATGCCAATGGACAATCCAGAACTCTAATGCCAGTCAGCAATCCACTAGGCTACAAAAATTATACTCCCTAATGGTGATTATTCTGTAATAAACTCATTTTTAAATTCTAAAAAAAAAAAAAACCACACCCAGGCTCCCATAGTCAAACAGTTTCAAATAAAAGATAAACAGAAAAATCTTGAAATCAACCAGAGAAAACTGAAACATTGCATACAGAAGAACAATTCAAATGACTTCTAGTTTATGATGACAGAAGGCCAAAATACACTAGAACAACATCTTTAAAGTTCTAAATTTTAAAAATCTTTAAAACACGTTAACTCAGAATTTTATGTCCAGTTGACTATATCCTTTCATAATTAAGACAAAATAAAAACAGTTTAGGTAAAAGATAACTGAAAATTCATTGACAGAAAATCTGTACTAGAAAATGCTATAGGTAGTTCTTCATTCTGAAGGGAACTAATACCACGTGGAAATTCAGATCTTCTGGGAAAATAATGGAAACTATTAGAAATGATGAACATGTGAAATAGCTGGATAATGATAAAAATATTTTCTTACTTTGTTTAAAAATACTTATAACTGGGCTTCCCTGGTGGTGCAGTGGTTGAGAGTCTGCCTGCCGATGCAAGGGACACGGGTTCGTGCCCTGGTCCGGGAAGATCCCACATGCTGTGGAGTGGCTGGGCCCGTGGGCCCGTGGGCCATGACCGCTGAGCCTGTGCGTCCGGAGCCTGTGCTCCACAACGGGAGAGGCCACAACAGTGAGAGGCCCGTGTACGGCAAAAAAAAAAAAAAAAAAACACTTATAACTATTTTTTTGAATGTTATTTTATTTTTTTATACAGCAGGTTCTTATTAGTTATCTGTTTTATACATATTAGTGTATATATGTCAATCCCAATCTCCCAATTCATCCCACTACCACACCCCCACCACTTTCCCCACTTGGTGTCCATACGTTTGTTCTCTACATCTGTGTCTCTATTTCTGCCCTGCAAACCAGTTCATCTGTACCATTTTTCTAGGTTCCATATATATATGCATTAATATATGATATTTGTTTTTCTCTTTCTGACTTACTTCACTCTGTATGACAGTCTCTAGGTCCATCCACGTCTCTACTAATGACCCAATTTCATTCCTTTTTATGGCTGAGTAATATTCCATTGTATATATGTACCACATCTTCTTTATCCATTCTTCTGTCAATGGGCATTTAAGTTGCTTCCATGACCTGGCTATTGTAAATAGTGCTGCAATGAAGATTGGGATGCATGTGTCTTTTTGAATTATGGTTTTCTCTGGGTATATGCCCAGTAGTGGGATTGCTGGGTCATATGGTAATTCTATTTTTAGTTTTTTAAGGAACCTCCATACTGTTCTCCAAAGTGGCTGTAGCAATTCACAGTCCCACCAACAGTGCAAGAGGGTTCCCTTTGCTCTGCACCCTCTCCAGAATACTTATAACTATTTAAGTGAAAATTATAGCATTGTCTGGATGGCTTTATAATGTAGATATGATACATATAATAACTATAGCCTAGAGGGAAAGGAGAAGTAAATAAATTTATACAGTTGCAAAGTTTCTACATTTTACATAGTGAGCTACAATATTAATACTAAATAGACTGTGATAAGTTAAGGATATATGTTGTGATGTTTATAGAGAAATCACTAAAAAATTCAAAGAGGAGCCAAAAACATATGGGACAGATAGAAAACCAATCATAAAATGGTAGACCTAAATCCAATTATATTAAAAAAAAAAGTACATAAATGTTAATTGACTAAATACACTGATTGAAAGGCAGAGGTCATAAGAATGGATTATAAAACAAAAAAGCTGGACCTAACTTTATGCTGTCTATAGAAGAGGCACATTTTAAATATAAAGATACAAATAGAGTAAATGAGTAGAAAAACATATATCATGAAAACAGTAAGCATGAGAAGGCTAGAGTGAAGGTATGACTATCAGCTAAATAGACTTCAAGAGTGGAATATTGACAGAGATAAGAAGGGATATTTCATAATGATACAAGCATAAATCCATCATAACACATAACCATCCATAAATGTATATGCGCCTAACAGCAGATCTTCAAGTATGTGAAGCAAATATCGACAGAATTAAAGAGAGAAGTAGACAATTCTACAATCATAGTTGGAGATTTTAACACCCCCTCACTCAACTATTAATAGAACAACTAAACCAAAAAAAATCAGTAAATACATAGATGATTTGAACAATACTATCAACCAACTTGACCTAACTGATATTGATAGAATACGACATCTAAAACCTAGAGAATATTCTTTCTATTCAAATGCACACTATAGATACATCAAAAGGTAAAACAGCTTCACTTGAATCATACAAAGTATAATCTTTGACCACAACGAAATTAGAAATCCGTAAGAAAATATTTAGAAAATCCCAAATATTTCAAAATTAAACACAATTCTAAAAACTTCATGGGCTAAGGAATAAGTCACAAAAGAAATCAGAAAATATTTGAACTGAATGATACTAGAAATGCATATCAAAATTTGTGGGATTGACCTAGAGCAGAGCTTAGAAGGAAATTAATAGCTTTACATGCTTATAATAGTTGATAGAAAGAGAGATCTAAAATCAATGATCCAAGGTTCCAACATAAGACACTAGGAGAAGAGGAGCAAAGGAAACCCAAAGTAAGTAGATAGAAGGGAATAGTAAACATAAGAACAGAAATCAGTGCAATATAAAACAAAAAAGTACAGAACAATCAATGTAACCAAAAGCTTGTTCTCTGAAAGATAAATGTGAGTGATATACATCTAGCTCTTCTGATCAAGATAATAAAGAAAGAAAGCACAAATTAGCAATATCAAGGGCAAGACAGGGGACATCACTACAGATCCTACAGCTATTAAAGAGATAATGCCAACTTTAACAAGTCTGACAATTTAGATAAAATGGACAAATTCTTTAGAACAGAATTATCTCAATTGTCATGTATCTATAAAAGAAATTACTTTCTTTACCAAGCACATGCCCACCCAGATATCTTCACTAGTTAATTATGTCAACATTTAAGGAAGTAAGAGTACCAACCACATACAAACTCTTTCTTAAAATAGAGGAGGAAACAAACACCTGTCTTGTTGTATGAGGCCACAGAGATCCTTGAATCAAAGGCTGACAGGGACATTACAAAATATAATTATGGATCAATACCACTCATGAACATAAATACAAAAATTATTAGCAAAATATTAGTAAATAGAATACAGAAAAATAGTAAAAAGGATAGTATATTATGAACAAGTAGGGGTTACCCCAGAAATTTAAGTTTGAATTAACATTCAAAAATCAAGCAATGTAATTCACAGTATTAACGGACTAAAGGAGATAAACCACATGATCATTTTAATAAATGCATAAAAAGCATTTAACAAAACTCACAACTCATGCATGATAAAAACTAGAAACAATATCAGACATATAACTAATACAATACCTAATGATGAAAGACTGAAATTGTCCCTACTAACGTTGGAAACAAGGTGAGAATGGACATTCTTACTCAGCGTTGCACTGGAGGTTCTAGCCAGTACAACAAGCCAATAAAAATAAATAAAACTTAAACAAATAAATGTCATCCAGGTTGGAAAGGAAGAAGTAAAAATGTCTCTATTTTCAGATGACATGATTGTTTACGTAGAAAATCTGAAGGAATCAACAAAACAACTACCAGATTAGTAGTTAGTGAATTTAGCAAGGTCAAAGGCTAGAAGGTAAACTTACAAAAGTCAATTGCAGCAAACAATTGAAAAAATTTTTAAATAATTTCACTTATCATATCATTTTTAAAAAGCATGAAATACTTAGGGATAAATTTAACAAAGTATGTGCAAGACCAGTACACAGAAAACCACAAAACATTTTGAGAGAAACTGAAGAAGGCATACATCAATGGAGAGATATACCATGATAATGGATCAAAAGACTAACCATTAATAAGATGTCAATTCTGGCCAGACTGATCTCTAGATTCAAAGAGATCTCAATTACAACGTCAGTGCCTTTTTTTGGTAGAAATTGATAAGCATATTCTAAAGTGTATATGGAAATGCAAAGGACCTACGACTGCACTGTACATCATGGTAGTTACTAACCATGTGTGGCTTCTTAAATTTATATTTACATTAATTAATATTGAATAAAATTAAAAATTGAGTTCCTCGGTTGCACTAACCATACTTCAAGGGCTGAATACTCACATATGGTTAGTGGTTACCTTTCTTAAACAGTGCAGGTATATATTTTTATCATTGCATGAAGCTCTAATGGACAGCACTGACCTTGAATAGCCAAAGCAACCTTGAGAAAACCTCTAATAAAATTAGAGGACATACTACCTGACTTCAAAACTTACTATAAGCTACAGTAACTCAGAAATTGTGGTATTTGCATAGGAAAACACAGGAGAATATGCTCACGGCTTGAGGCTAGGCAAAGGTTTTTTAAACAAGTCACATAATGCAGTAACCATTAAAAAATCATGAAAACTAAATGTTTCTGTTTATCAAAAGGTGTCATAAGGAAAATTAATAGGCAAGCCACCATATGAGAAAAACCATGTGCAAAGCAAACATCAGACACAGGACTGGTATCCAGGATATACAAAGAACGCCTACAACTTAGTGAGTACAATAAAAGCACAAACAGTCCCTCTCCTCAAAAAGGGGGGCAAATAATTTAAAAAGAGACTTTTCAAAAGAAGATATGATGTCCAATAAGCACAAGAAAAAGTACACAACATTGTTAGAAATCAGGGACACGTAAGTTAAAACCACAATGATATACCACTACACATCTCCTAGAATAGCAAAAATTAAAAAGAATGAAAACATCAAATGTTGGTGAGGATTCAATGCAACGGGAACTCATATATTGTTGGTGAGAATGAGCCACTACTCATAGTGGCTGTAATGAGACAGCCACTTAGGAAAAATATCAATACCTGGAAGTTTCTTATAAAAGTAACCATACGCCTATCCTCTGACGTAGCAACTCCACAACTAGGTAGTTACCTAAGGGAAATAAAAACATATATTCATTCACAAAAAGACTTATTCAAAAAGTGTTTATAGCAGGTTTACTCACAATCACCTAAAACTAGCAACTGTTCCTGTGTCCATCAACTGAAAAATGGATAAACAAATTGTGATATATTCACAGAACAGAATAACATGCAACAACATAAAGGACCAACTACTGACACACAAAACAATGTGGGATAAATTGCAAAAATATTAGGCTGAGTGAAAGAAACTGAACAAAAAAGAGAGCATACACAGTAGGATTCTATTTACATGAAATTGTAGGGCAGGCAACATTAATCTATAGTGTAAAAAGCATCAGAAGAGTCTTTTGCCTCTGGGGAGTTTGAGAGTCGGGGGACTGATGGGGAATTAGCATGAGGAAATTTTCTAGGGTAATGATAATGTTCTCTATCTGGGCAGAAGTTTGGATTGCAGAGTATGAATGTGTCAAAACTCAGTGTATTTGTTTTCTACTGAGTCATAAGAAATGACCATAAACTGGAGGATTAAAACCACACATGCATTAACTCATAGTTTTGTTAGTCAGAAGTCCACACGAGACTTAACTGGGTCCTCTTCTCAGGATCTCACGAGGCTGCAATCCATGTGACAGCCAGGCTGTATTCTCATCTGAAGGTTTGACTGGGAATCTACTCCCAAGCTCATCAGGGCTGCTGCCAGAGTTCATTTCCTTGCAGCTATTAGTCCAAGAGCCCCAGCTTTTGCTAGCTATCATCGGCAGACTGCTTTCAGGTCCTGGATCCCCTCCACAGCCCCTCGTCATGTAGGATTCTCCAACATGGCCGCTTATTTCATCATGCTCATGAGAAGGGTCTCTGGTCCTCTCTGCTAGCAAGATGGAGACGCTGAGGGCCAACCTGTTTACGCCTTCTAGAGGTCCTCTGGTTTGATGGAGAGGATCTGTGAGGCATACCCCTTCCAAAAGTCCCTTCATTGGGCTGAATTTTCTGACCTTTTGATCTTTCATGTTTTAGCAAAAGGTTATGTAGTCACAACTTCAGAGTTTTCTCTAGACCACACTGTCTTAATTTGAGCACCTGCTGTCCTCTGGAAAGGCTTAGAATTTTCAGAAATCACCCAGTCCTACTCCCTTTTTGTTTAACAGTTCTTCCATCAATTAAGCAATCTCTTTCCTTTCACACTTTACTATATGTGTTTCCCAGCGGAAACCAAGGAATCCCTTCAATACTTTGCTCAGATTGTCCTTAGCGACATAACCAAGTTCTTCACCCACAAGTCCTGCTTTCCACACCAGCATGGGAGATAATATCACTTAACTTTCTGCCACTCCATGTCAAGGACTCTCCCTTCCTCCAGTTTCCAGACACATATTGCCCACTTCCTATGAGCTGTCACCAGTGGTATCCCTGAAACCCAGATTTCTACTGTTCACGGTCTTTTCAGGAAGACTTGGGCTTTGTCTATCATGCTCCTCTGCCCACCGGTGAGTTCCTAAACCACTGCACATTTTCAGGTATTTGTTACAACAGCACCCCACCTCCAGGTACTAATACCTGTATTTGTTTTCAACGCTGCAAAACAATTTCCAACAAACTCAGCAACTTAACACACATAAACTATCTCATAGTCTCTGTAGGTCAGAATTCTGGGCATGGCTTAGCTGAGTCCTCTGTTCAGGGTCTTATAAGACCGTTTTGCTCATCCAGAGGTTCAACTGAGGAAGAAACTACTTCCAGGTTCACGCCCATAGCTGTCTGGAGAATTGTTTCCTTGCTGTGTGGCTGAGGGCCCAGGCTTTTTGCAGGCTCTCAGTTCCTAGACGCCACCCATAGTTCTTTGTCACGTGAGCTTCTCCAATATGGTCACTTACTTCATCAAGCCCACCGGAAGTCTCTAGGTCCAGCCTATTAGAATTATGGAGCCTTAAATAATATAACAATCACAGGAGTGACATCCTAAAATCTTTGCCATTTACCGTTGATTATAAGCAAGTTACAGGGGATTATGCAGGGTGTGAGTACCAGGTGAGTATCATCAGGGGTCACCTCAGTGTATATCCACCACACTCAGGGAATGAACACTCAAGATTTGGGACTTTGACATCAAAAGGAAACATAGACTGAACTCTAGAGATGCATGCTAAATTGCTGAAATGCATCAATGAAATAAGATGGATTGATGGGAGAGAGGAATAAACAAATGGATAAATATACAATAAAGCAAGTATAGGAAAATGTTAATAGCAAAATCTAGGGGTGGGTACAGGAGTGTTCACTGAAAAAGTTTGCTGTACATTTGAAATTTTCATGATATTAGAAAAATAAATGTATACTTACTACAAAGAGCATAGACATGGCAGTTATCATTGAGTAAGGAGAATGAATAGTATCTATTTCTTTATACTTTTCAGCATTTTTTCACTTTACTACGATAAGCATGAATTTTGTGTATCATCAGGAGTTGGGAAAATTTATTTAATTTATAAGTAACTAATGGATCAAGCCAAAGCTCTCTCCAGCCCAGCACTGGGTCTCTTAACAGCATCACTGCCATCCCAGACATCAGTCTCCACAAGACTGGGATGTGACACCCCACCCCAAACAACCTTGAGCTTCCCTAAGAGCCAGCTATGGATTGATCATTCATGAATTCATCTAAAACCTCTGAAGTCTCATGCTTTCAGAGTGCGTCATCCTTTGGGCCTAACAGTTGCATAATACCACCAGAAGTTAGGTACGACTGTTCTTCTTTTTCTATGTCCTGAAACTGTCTTAGTTCTCTCTAGTTCTAATATTTGTGAATTTGGTAAATGAATCTAAGTCCATCTAATTTTGGTGATTCATTTCTGCCATAAAAACAAACACTCTGTAAAACTGGAGTGCTTAGGGCTAAATAAACAAATTCCCTAGCAGTACCTATTAGTGTCATGCTTTGTAGGTAAATTAATTAGTCAGTATTATTTAAACCACGTCATATCACAGCCAGAAAAAACAACAGATGTTTGAGGAATGAAGCGACTGGTGTATACAGGCCTAGACATCACCTTTTTCATTTTCTTTTTTACGAGAGGAAATGGTTCTGTCCAGCCAAGCGCATTATTAAGGCATTCATAGTTAATAAGTGGGTCCTGACAAGTGGGAGAAAGCTTCAAGGCTACTGACTGGATGTTAATGGATTCTCTATGCTTTCCCCCGAATCATCTGATCTCTAAGAATTAGTTACTTCCTCTGTGTTAAGTCTGTGCTAGAGGCAAGAATATAGAAAAGGAGAGAGAGTAAATACGCAAAATCATTAACAAGTGATACAATACAGTACATAACATGCTAAGATAACGTACAATTTAACTCAGCATTTGTTAAGCTAGACACTGGAAGCACAAATTAAGATATTACTCCTGCCTTAAAGAGCTCGTGGCGCTAAGCAGAATGTAGCAGGGATGCAGGCCCTCCCTAACTGTTTGCTAAACTGAATCAGACCTAGAAAAGTCAACGAGTTTACGGAGATGGTAAAAATTAGTGGTCAAGAAAGCTAAGCTCCTTAAATGATGAGTTGGGTTTGGATAGGCATAAATAAAACAAAAGAAGAGCCTTAAATATCATCTTTAATGTGGGAAAAAACAACAGCAACAACAATGATATTGTTTGAGGTTTTAACAATAACCTGGCTGCCCCTGGGATGGAGAATAAACTCACACTATAGCAAGAGGCTCTGTGGGGGATAATGTCTCTTAGGACGTGGCAAACAGGATGAGGATAAAGGATAAGTAAACCATCAACAATTTCTACACTCTCAACCAGTGTTCTCAGTGAAAGTCTGGGGGGGCATTGTGGAAAAGTAGGGGGGAACAATTTTGCAAACAATGTTGCTTGAGAGGGGCTATTTGAATTTTTAACAACGCTGTTGATATAAAATGGACATACAATAAACTGCACAATTTGAGATATATAGATATACATAGCTATGCGCACACACACACACACACACACACACACACCTGTGAAACCATCACCACAGTCAAGATAATAAAAATATTCATCACACCCCCCCCCCACGAAAGTTGCCTTGTGTCCCTCTGTAATGCCTCCGCACCACCCCTCTCTTCCACCATCCTTAGGCAACCACTAATCTGCTTTCTGTCGCTGTAGATTGGTTTGTATTTTCTAGAACTTCACGTAAATGAACTCATACTATATGTACTCTGCCTGGCTTCTTTCACTCAGTATAAGTAACCTGAAATTCATCCATGTTGTAGCACGTGTTAACAGTCCATTTCTATCTACTGATGCGTAGTATTCCATTGCACGGATATACCACAGTTCATCCATTCACCTCTGAGGAGACATCTGGGTTGCTTCTAAATATAGGCAATCACAAATACAGCTGCTCTGAACATTTGTGTACAAGTCTCTGTACGGACATATGTCCATACAGATGTCATTTCTCTTGGGGGGAGTGGAGCAGCTGTCTCACTGTTTCCTTTCCAAAGTGGCTTCCTCATTTTACATGCCCACTTGCAGTGTATGAGAGTTCCAGATGTTCCACATCCTTGCCAACACTTGCTATGGTCAGTCTTTCAAATGTATCCATTTTAACAGATGTGTAGTGGTAGCCTATTATGTTTTTAATTTACAGTTCCCTAATGACTAATGATGTTGAGTATCTTTTCATGACCTTATTTGCCATCCATATATCTTCTTTAGTCAAGTATCTGTTCCTGTGCTTGCCTAATTTTTAATTAGATTATTTGTTTTCTTATCACTGAGTTTTTAAAATTCTTTATACACTCTGGATACATCCTTTATCAGATACGTGATTTACAAACACTTTCTCCAGCCTTCTCATCCTCCTAAGTATGTCTCTTGAAGAGCACAAGTGCTTAATTTGGATGAAATCCAATTTATCAATTTGTTCTCTGATGGATCACGCTTTTGTTGTTGGATCTAAGGAATCTTTGCCTAATCCAAGGTCACAAAAGTTTTCTCCTACTTTTTATCTACAAATTCTATAGTTTTACTTTTATGATTAGGACTAGGATCCACTGTGAGTTAATTTTTTGTACATGCTTGTATCCAAGTCCTAGCACCAACTGTTGAAAAGATTATCCTTTCTCCACAGACAGGCCTTTGAACCTTTGTGGAGTTTTCCATACGTGGGTTTATTTCTAAACTGTATTCTTTTCCACTGATGTATTTGTCTATTTTTTTTTTTTTTTTTTTTTTTTTGCAGTACGCAGGCCTCTCACTGTTGTGGCCTCTCCCGTTGCGGAGCACAGGCTCCGGACGTGCAGGCTCAGTGGTCATGGCTCACGGGCCCAGCCGCTCCGCGGCATGTGGGATCCTCCCGGACCAGGGCATGAACCCGCACCCCCTGCGTCGGCAGGCGGACTCTCAACCCCTGCGCCACCAGGGAAGCCCTGTATTTGTCTATTTTTAAGCCAATACTGCACTGCCTTCATTGCTGTCATTTTATAATGTCTTGAAATCAAATAATGTTTATCTTCATTTTCAAAGTCATTTTGGCTATTCTAGGCCCTTTACATTTCCATAGGAATCTTAGGATCAGTTTGTCAAGGGCTACAAAAGAACTTGCTGAGATTTTTTTGATTGGGATTGCACTTAATCCAAAAAGCAATTTTGGGAGAATTCAAAGGTGAACGATTGAGTCTTCTGACCCATGGACAGTGTATGTCTCCATTCCTTTAAGTCTTCCTTGATGTCTTTCAGCAATGTTGCAGTTTTTGGTATACAGAACCTGCACATCTTTTGTCAAATTTATCCTTAACATATTTCATATTTTTCATGCTATTATAAAAATATTTCTAAATTTTGACTTTTGAGATTTCATTGTTAATATATAGAAATACAATTGATTATTATGTATTTATTTTGTATCCTTACAACCTTACTAAACTAACTTATTAGTTCTAGGAACTTTTTTGTAGATCCCATCAGATTTTGAAGGGACAATCACATCATTTGTCAGTAAGATCAGTTTTACTTCTTCTTTTCCAAACTAGTTGCCTTTTATTTAATTTTCTTCCCTGACTGCCCTGGCTAGAGCTCCAGTACAAGCATGAATAGAAGTAGTGAATAGAACGCATCCTTGTCTTGTTCCTGATCTTGTAGTAAAAGCATTCAGTTTTCGAAGCTGCAGGTTTTTTGCAGATGCCCTATATAACACTGAGGGAATCCCTTCAATTCCTAGATTGCCGAGAATTTTTGTAAGGAATGGATGTTGAATTTTGTTAAATGCTTTTTGAGAAGAGAGGAGGAGGGCCTCTACTGAAATGACCATGTGTGTTTTCTTTCTCAGTTGTTAATATAATGTATTACATTGATTGATTTTCTAAGTTTAAATCAAACAATGCATTCCTGGGATAAACCACACAGTGGTCATGATGTGTTATCCTTTTCACATAGTGTTTGAACAATTCGCTAAACTTTTGTTTAGAATTTTTGCATCTATGTTCATGAAGGATGTTGGTCTATAATTCTCTTTTTTTGTAATGTCTTTTTCTTGTGTTGGTATCAAGGTAGTACGGGCCTCGTAAAATGAGTTGGGAGGTAGCCCCTCCCCTCCCATTTTTAAAAGAATGTTTGTGTAAAACTGGTATTATTTCTTCTTTAAATGTTTGGTGAAATTGACCAGTAAAACCATTTCAGTTTGACATTTTCTTCGTGGAAAGGTATTTAACTACAAATTCAATTTCTATAATAGATCATAGGGTTATTTAATTAATTAGTGAACGCTGGTAATTGGTCTCTTTCAGAGTATTTGTTCATTTCATCAAGTTGCAAGTTTATTGGCATAAAGTTTTTCACATTAGTCTCTTATTATATTTTAAATGACTATACAATCTGTAATGATGTCACCTCACTTATTTCTGATATTGGTTATTGTTTCTTCTCTCTGTTTTGCCTCATCAGTCTGCGTCATGGCTTATCAGTTTTAAAGATTTATTCAAAGAACTAGCTTTTGGTTTAATTGATTTTCTCTATTGTCTTTTGCAGTCTTTTTTGTTGATTCCCATTCTGATCTTTTGATTTCCTTTTTTCTACTTAATTTCACCTTCTTTTTCATGTTTCTTAAGGCAAAAACTGAGGTCACCGGTTTGAGATCTTCCTTCTTCTCTAAGACAGAAGTTTCGTGCAACATTTCCCCTTTACTACTTGATTAGTGGCGTCCCCACAAATTCTGATATGCAATATTTTAATTTTACTTCAGTTCAAAATACTTTCGAAGTTCCATTTTTCTTTCTTCTTTGCCTCATGAGTTATTCAAAAGTGTGTTATTTCGTTTCCAAATATTTGGGCACTATCCAGGCGTCCTTCTGTTGCTGACTTCTAACACTCTTCATTAATGTGAAACTTCTTTAATTTATTGAGACTTGTTTATGGCCCAGAACATGACCTACCTTGGTAAATATGTCCAATCCAAAGAATGCACATTCTTGTATTTTTGGATGGAATGTTCTACAAATGCCAATGAGGTCAAGTTGTCCAAGTCTTATCAATTATTTAGAAAGGTGTATTGAAATCCTTGACCATAATTGTGGGTTTTTCTATTTCTCCTTGTGGGTCTATCAGATGTTGCTTCATTTGTTTTGAGTCCTGTTATTAGGTGCGTAAATCGTTAAGATGTCCTCTTGCTGAACTGATTTCTTTCACTGTGAAATGACCTTCTTTATCCCTAGTAATAGTCTTTACTCTGAAATCTACTTTGCCTGACATTAATATAGCCACTCCAATTTTTTTATTATTATTATCACGGTAAATCTTTTTCCATCTCTTGGTGTTTTCATCTTTAAGGTGTATTTTGTTGTATTTTATTTTTTGTAGGTAGCATAGAGTATTGCTTTTTAAATCCAGTCTAACAATCTCTGCCTTTTAATTGGGGCATTTTCACCACTTACATTTTATGTGATTATTGGTATGGCTAGTTTAAATCTATAGACTTACTTGTGTTCTATTCATTTCATCTGTTCTTTGTTCTTTTTCCCTTATTTTTTCTCTCATTTTGAGTTAATTGTATCTTTTTGTACTTCTATTTTATCTCTTCTGTTAGCTTACGTCTTTGTTTTGCTACGCTAGCAATGGCTTTGGGACTCAGAGTACACATTATTTTATTTACCACTACCTTCAGCAGATGTTATATGACTCTGCATAGAGAATATGAACCTTAAAATAGTAAACTTCCATTCTTCCCCTCTTGACCTTTATGCTATTGTTGTCACGCATTTTACTTTTACATATGGTATAAAACACTGCATTACTATTTTTTAAAAGTCAGCTATCTTTCAAAGAGATCTAAATAATAAGAAAATTATCTTAAATATATGCCCATGTAGTTAGCATTTCCAGTGTTATTCATTCCCATTTGTAATCCATATTTCTATATGGTATCAATAGCCTTCTGCCTGAAAGGCTTCTTGTAAACTTTCTTACAATGCAGGTCTATTGGTGATGAATTCTTTCAGTTTTTGAATGTCTTTATATTTATCTGACTTTAGAATGTAACTAGACATATACCCAGACAAAACTATAATTCGAAACGATACACGCACCCCTATGTTCACAGCAGCACTATTTACAATAGCCAAGACATGGAAACAACCTAAATGTCCATCGACAGATGAATGGATAGAGATGTGGTATGTATGTATGTGTGTGTGTGTGTGTTTATATATATATATTTATATATAAATATATATACATATATATACATAAAATGGAACACTACTCAGCCATAAAAAAGAATGAAATAATGCCATTTGCAGCAACCATGGACGGACCTTGAGATTATCATACTAAGCAAAGTCAGTCAGAAAGAGAAAGACAAATACCATATGATATCACTTATATGTGGAATCTAAAATACGGCACAAAGGAACATATCTACCAAACAGAAACAGACTCACAGATACAGGGAACAGACTTGTGGTTGCCAGGGGAGAGGGAGGGTCGGGGAGGGATGGGTTGGGAATTTGGGATTAGCAGATGCAAACTAGTATATATAGGATGGATAAACAACAAGGTCCTACTGTTTAGCACAGGGAACTATATTCAATACCCTGTGATAAACCATAACACTAAAGAATATGAAAAAGAATATATATATGTAAAACTGAATCACTTTGCTGTACAGCAGGAATGAACACAACACTGTAAATAAACTATACTTCAATAAAAATTTTTCATAATAAAATATAATTATTCTAAGCAAAAATATAAAAATTTAAATTTAAAAAAGAATGTAACTAGAATTAAAACTTTATAATTCTATGAATAAACACAGAGGGTTTGGGGGGTACAGTTTTAATGTAAAATTAATTCTCTAAGAATCTGACGGCTATGTCAATACAGGTAAAATATTACTTTTTGGTTTTCTGAACTCAGTCAAGAATTGATCGCCGTTTCAGGAATCACATGACAATGGCAACGCCCTCGGGGTTTGTGCTTCACCCCTATTCTAGCAGCCTGCACTTGAAGCAGATGAGTCCGTGGTGATTCTAGGTAACTTCTACTGCAGCACTACAACTTCTAGGGTAGCTGACCTCTAGCATTTGCACATCATTTGCTTACTTTCCTATTTTTCCTTTTGTATTACAATTAAGGTAGTAACGTTTTTCTTTTTAATTTTTTGCAGAGTAGTTCATATAACCTATGACTTTCAAAGCAAACAAAGAATGAGTATCAGTTTTCTGTTGGTGCATAGAAACTATATGGTATCAATGGCTTTAAACAATAATCACTTCTTGCTCATGATTCTGCGGATTGGCAATTCGGGGAGGGCCCAGCTGGGATGGCTCCCCTCTGCTCCACAGCACGCTGGCAGAGCGCACTTTGCCTTTGGAACCAGTTGGCCAATCAGCCCGGTGCTGGAGGTCATGATGGCCACGTGTCTGGCAGTTGGCTAGGACTGTCAGCCTGAGCACCTAGCTCTCCTTCCTGTGGCCTCTCCAGGTGGCTAGCTCAGGCTTCCTCACACGGTCACTTGATTCCAAGAGGGAGAAGGTAGAAGCTGCAAAGTCTTTTGAAGCCTTGGCTCTGAAATCACCCAGTATCATTTCCACGGCATGCTATTGGTCATAGTTAGTCACAAGATCAGCCAGGATGCAAGGGGGGTAGAATAACAGACACAACTTCTTGATGAGAGGAGCGGTAACACCACGTTGCAAAGGGACAGCCTTCACGGATGGAGGGAATTTGAGCCATATTTTGTAACTTACCACAGAGCATTACAAAATATGTGTTATAAAAGAGACCTCAGGTCTGTTACCATGGAGAACCACCGCTGTAAACAACATTTTCTCCATTTCACCCCTCACCTGTCCCAAAGGACACACACCCTTTCTCAATTCCTCCTGAAAACAAATAAGAAAAAATTCTCTGTGTCCTCAAAAGACCCTTACCTCCGCTGATGATGGCAATGGTCTGCTAAGGAACAGGGCAACATTCGTCTGCACCAGTCAGTGTTCTGCATTGAGCACTTCTTAACCTGTCAAAAAGACACAAAGTTAAACGGGGATTAGGTCATTACCTTTTTCTTGCTTTGTTTGCTTTTTCTAGAAATAGATGAGCCAGGACCCTGAGAGCCTATAGCAAATCTTCACGTAAGAGGTCTTTATTATTGGATGGCTGGAAAATGAATTTGAGAACTGAAAAACTGATTCGATAAATGACACAATTCTGTTGCACTGGGTGCCACACAGACTGGACCCTGACATTCAGCCAGCGGTACCCCCAGAGCCTTCCTCCTGCATTAGGGAAAGCCAGAGACTGGCACCCGGGGCAGCAAAGGGTCTGGTCAATGAACACAATGCATGACCCAAGGGATGGGTTTGGTCTGGGGACGTTCTGGACATTGTGTGCCATGCTACGAGCAGCTGTAGAACTTTGAACTCCTCCAAAAGGACACACGGACCAGACCCAGATTTTCCTAGCCTGGCCTTTCCAGATACACTTTTCTCACAACCGTGGGTTACAGTACACACAGCAAGAGTGGGTACCGATCACAATGAAAAACAACAGACATCACGCTCAGAGGGCACAAAGTCTCAGTGGTTTAAATTATTTATGCCCAGGGTGGGAGGGCTGGGCACGCCGAGAGTCAGGGTATTTTCTTTTCATTCAGGAAAGTTCCCCTCCCGCTACTGTAATGCCAACAGTCATTTCTGTTCGCATTCACTCCTGGGAAGCCTCTCCTCGACTGCCTCCCGACAGGTCCTAGATGGGCAAACTGACTTCAGACCCACACGGAGCCTGCAAAATGCTGAACAAAGGCAAGTTCATGATCCGTAGTAACCCTGGTGCTCCTGACGACACCTGCTGGCCGAGCAAGCACGCCAGCCAACCAGAGGCCTGGGGACAGTCTTCCTCGAGACAGCAATCCCGTTTGGCTGAAAACCTATTCCAAGAAATGAGTGTGAAATCCTACCAGGCAACCGACAACGGATATGCTTTTTTGCCAGATTCCACATAAGAGGTGGTGCTCATGGCCTACCAAAAGCTGAAATGGTGGCAGCATATAACTGTGTAAAAAGAAGTAGAGACCCCACCCACCCACCCAAATAAACCAGCGCACTCCAAATCCTTGGATCTTCCATTGGAATTAACTTAGGGAACAATTAGGCCTCATTTCATCCTCCAAGAGTGGGGACCTCTATTAGGGAATCGGAGCTCCATGCAGCAGACCTGGCTAGTGACCCACCCAGAGGCCTTCACCAGGTCAGTGTGCCTGTCTCAGCTCCCTGAGTGTTTGGTGCTCCTACCGTCTCTTTCACAGGGTTTCCTCTCTCCACCCCGCAGGAGCCATGCCCCTGAGAGGCAATGCCCCTCCCACAGGGCAGTCCAAAGACAGAGGATACAAGAGCCCTCACTGAGCAGGGATGCTCCCCCAGATGTCAAAGAGAACCACGCAGCTGCCCTCGTGCTGTTAGCTTTTCATGCGTCACAGCGAATGTGTTTACTATTCCACTTGGCGATGACTTTAAAGATCGGAGCGCCCTAACGTTTAATGTTTGCTGAATATTCCCTAGGGCAGGAACTTTCCAGTTTTTTGACAACCACCCAAAATAAATAAGTATACTATTCATGGTAATCTAGCACATACATGCATGCGTGTGTGTGTGTGTGTGTGTGTATTCATCTGAGACATACATTCACGACACAGTATTTACCTTTACTACTACTGTTTTCCATTGCATTTTTTTAAATGTTGGTCACAACTCACTAACCTGGCTTTACTAAACCCCTGGCGTGTGTGATACACAGTTTGAGAGTCACTGCCCTGCGACTCCTAGCAAAGTGCCTCATACAAGAGGCACTTAAGAATATTTGATGAGTGATTTAGTGATTGGCTGGTCATGAGAACGTCCAAGTCACACTCTGGAAGGGCCTGGATCTTTGGCTCTGGGTCACTGGATCTTTTTAATTTGTTAGACTTAGTGGCAAGTTATATGATTTACCTCCACAAATGGTGAGGTCTCTCAAAGGGGCCCAGGGAGGAGGGGGAATCGATCCAAAGGTACCACTGATGGTGTGTTTATCCAAGTCCTTGGGCTCCCAAACACATCCTGTAATTTTAGAAATATTTAAATGTTTGACCACTTTAAGAGGACGAGCAATGACCGGAGATGAGCTCAAAGGGTGACCTCCAGACAACAACTGCCAAGAAAGGCTTAAAATGAAATGGGAACCGTGAATGAAAGCAGAGAAATCAAAAATCATAAAAATGAAAAAGAGCGAGGCGCTTTGGAGAGCATTTGGTACTATCTTACTGTAAGATTTTGGACTGCCCAAGCCTCGATCTGCAAAGCACTCTTTCTCTCTGTGGGTTTCTGTAGAAGCTATACAGGGAATCTCAGGCTCCTACCAAATATAAAGCAATAAGGTGGTGTGCTATTCTAGGTATTGGTTTTCCAAAGACTCTGAAGGAAAAAATATTCCCCGCAGAGGAGGGCAGCAGGGAGCGCTGTGCGCTGGGCCCCGCTGGTGTGCCCGTGGCTGCCGTGGTCCTGCTCACCCTGGCTGACCACCCCACTGGCATCCACACTGCGTCAGTGTCCAGTGCCCTGGCCCGGGGACAAGCCTAACCCCTGAGCATCTCTGGCTCTGCCCTTCCTTCATCCCAGTCCCCACAAAGACTCGATTTGACTCTGACCTATTTGTAGCTACGACTTACTGCAAAGGGTCCATGAACTTGACTGGGGAAAAAAAAATAGAATATCTTTATTTTCACTACTCGCTAACAGATATTTATAACACTCCCGTCAACTGTGAACTTAGGCATAATCTCGGTATAATGCATCAGCAGTTCCCGTGACTTGGCCAGCAACAGCACTCACACATACTTCCTTATCACACCAAACTTGCTGCAAGTACCTCAAACATCACTTACACTCATTACTACTCTGAAACTATGGTAGCTGTTCGATTCAGTGGTTCTTATTTAAAATACTGATAAAGAAGCACATTTATTGCTACATCACAAGTTTGGCTTTTAATACATTGTAACTTTATTTCAGTAGAATGGGTTCCCTCTGTAAGCCCATATATTTTAATTTATTCATTTAAAAACATTAGTCTGAGAAAGGGCCCAGAGGCTGCACCGGACCACCAGATGTGGACACCGAACTCGCCCATGGCGCAGGAAAGGACCTCTGATGAATGCCTCTGCATGCCAGGCAGTCTGCAACACTTATTTCTTCTCATTTTCAACCCTTATTTTTTAATTTTTAAAAATACTTATTTACCTATAGTCTCCAGTGACAAAAATAATCGAAGCCTATTGTAACAAGTAAAACAATGCAAGAAAAGATTATACAAAGGCAGGCACTATAATCACCTCCCAAAGAAACCCACCACGCCCTTCTTTTTGCTTCTGTAAACACACGAGAGGGCTGATTTATTGCTTGCCTTTACCAAAATAGATTCATTCTACACACATTATTCTGTAATTTATACTTGCCACTTGGCAACTCACACTGTAACACAGATATTCCTACAAGTCTGTGACTGTATATTTTTCTAGTTCCTTTATGCACATTTATATAAAATTCATGTGAATGAAATCATATCATGCACACTCTGGTTCTTAGTACAGCCTTTTACTTTTTGTCTGCCTTCTCACATCCCTAATTTGTATTAATTATCCATTACTATGTAACAAAGCAACTCAGAACTTAGCAGCTTAATACAATAATAAACACTCATCATCTTAGAGATTCTGTTGATCGGGAATTTGGAATCGCTTAGCTGGGTGGTTCTGGGCAGAGGGTCTCTCCTATGAGGGCAGTCAAGAGGGTGGGGATGCCATCATCTGAAGGCTGGGCTGAGGCTGGAACCTCTGGTGCCAAGATGGTGCCTCACGTGGCTGGCAGGCCGGTGTGGGTTGTTGGCAGGAGGCCTGTGTTCCTCACCACATGGACCTTTCTATATCGGGCTCCTTGTGTGTCCTCAAAACATGGCGGCTGGCTTCTCCCAGAGCAAAAACTGAGAGAGCATGGAGGAAGCTACAGTGTCTTCCATGAGCTAGCGTCAAAGGTCACACCTCTTCATTCTGTCATACCCTCCTGGTTACCCAGGTCATCCCTATTCACGGTGGGTGGGTAGGGACTACACAAATGCATGAACACCAGGAGGCAAGGCTTCCTGGATGTTGGCTGCCACAGCCTTCAACAACCTCAGCCTGCAAGGGCCACCTCTCCCAGATAATCCATGGTAACAACCTGGTGTGTTCCACACTTATATGAGCGTAAGCAAGTCAATCTATACAAGAACCTACATAGACTACAATTGCCTTGTGAGTTAGGCATTATTGAAATTAAAATTTTAAATACTTTTAAATAATATAAATCTCTAATGTATAAATAAATTTTAAAATAAATATTTTTCAACATTTAAAAATAAAGAAACTGAAACTCTAGTCCAAGGTCCTGTGGAGCTGCTGGAACCACTATTCACAATAGCCAAGTCGTGGAAACAACCTAAATGTCCATTGACAGATGAATGGATAAAGAAGATGTGGTACATATATACAGTGGAATACTACTCAGCCATAAAAAGAACAAAATAATGCCATTTGCAGCGACATGGATGCAACTAGATTATCATACTGAGCGCAGTAAGTCAGAAAGAGAAAGACAAATACCATATGCTATCACTTATACGTGGAATCTAAAATATGACAGGAATGAACCTATCTATAAAACAGAAACAGGCTCACAGACATAGAGAACAGACTTGTGATTGCCAAGGCAGGGGCGGGGGAGGGAGGGATGGATTGGTAGACTGGGGTTAATAGATGCAAACTGTTACATATACAACAAGGTCTACTGTATAGCACAGGCGACTATATCCAAACCATAATGGAAAAGAATATTAAAAAGAATATATTTACGTGTATAACTGAGTCACATTGCTGTATAGCAGAAATTAACACAATGTTGTAAATCAACTATACTTCAATTTCTTTAAAAAAGTGGAGCTTCTGGAATTCAGAGCCAGGGCCACCAGACTCCAAAGCCTACACTCTTCCCACGACACTAAGCAATGGACATCACACCATCTCACCAGCCTCCCTCTTGGTGACACCCCTGAGTCTCCTTACAGAAGATGGTCACTCATCCTGGTTCCTCATGGAAGTGAAAACTCAAGCCTTCTCTTCCAAGCCCTGTGCTCTCTGCTCAAAGCCCCAGGCGAACACTGGATGCTACCTACTCAGCCTTGCCAGGTAACTGAATCTCTGTCTGCTCTGAGCCTCAGTCCATCCCATTATTTCTTTTCCTAATTTTACAATGAAAAACAAATGTTTTATGCTTTTATTCTTGCAAGTGCAAAGAGAGGTAAAGAGTCCTCCAAAGGTACGTGTTTTCCTCTGAGAAAACGGAATGCAGGAAAGAGAGGGCAATTGAACTGGACTAGCTCTGCATATCTTTCTTTCCATTGTCTCCCCTGCTTCTAACCCTCGTCACCGTTAGCAGGTCCAAAGTGCGCCTGGGTCCTCACATGAGCCACCGTGGGACTAGCTCTCAACATACAGTAAATCAAACGCTTCCTTCCTTGCGGCAGGCACTTTGGGAACACAAAGATGAGACAGGAAAAGCGTCTGTCCTCAAGGAGCGTTCAGACTGTCCCGAAAGCCGGATACACACATCACAACAGACTGTACAACACCACTGACGTGAATAGAGCACCACAGAGCGAGCACAAACAAGGACAGACACGGCAGATCAGTTGCTAGTGGGCAGCGTTTCTGCTGTGGGTGAACGAAACAGTACTTCTCCTAGGACGCTAGCAGGTGCCCTGTGAAAAGGACTCTGGTCCCACCGGATGAGAGGGAGCTGGCTTAAACCAAGGCACACAGCGTTCTCTTAACAGGCTCAAGAGCATCATAAATCTCCAGAGGAGGGGAGATTATATGCAAGGATTCTGAAACTGAGTTGTTCATGAAATCTCTCTCCCCTCCTCCCCAGGAAATATCTTATATGCCGTGGAATATGGTTTGGGAGTTGCTGAGACAGGGTAATCTAAGTTTTGTCTTGACCTCAGCAATGGAAAGCATGCAACCAACAAAGGCTGCATCTTTCCTTTTTTTCCTCCTTAGGTCAGCAATGAGATACGAGGTTCCTTTGTCTTGCCAGAGTTCTTTATTTACATTAAAAAAGAAAAAATATATCCATACATATAATCACCCACAAAGGTTTCACTCTCCTTTGTGCTGACAGACTTCAGACTCAGCTTTACCTTGCTGGAGGGAGAACTTAATTACTTGCAGGTTTTTCTCGAAGAGTCCTCAGTTCAACCCTACCACAGTTTACACTGCAGCCCACATTACAGAATTCCACTGGCATTTGGCTCCTTGGTGTCCCTCTTTAGAGTGGTAACGCTGTGCTTCCAACGATATACACAGAAAAGTTTAGGAAATACCAGCCGCTTGAGAAGGCATGGATCGAATGATGGGGCCCTCTACCCTGAAATTTACAGAAAGCATTTCACCCCCTGCCCGCCCGAGAACGATGTCAGGAGGTAAGATTTCCCACCGGCCACGCAAACAGAGCGTGTGTGTCCTCACTCGGATATCAGTGGCCAGAAGGTTAACCCCCGTAAGTGAATTCCTTTGGAAAATGGTGGCCTCCAGAAGGGGGCCCTGGGATGTGAAAGAAATTGGAAAAGACGACAGATTCTCACTCCCATAAGGAAACGTCAGGAAACTGAACATTTCTTTCCAAAATTGCTTTTAAATGGTTAGCCAACAAATTCCGGTTTGTTCATGGTCTATAAATGATCTCGCCAAGTTCAGAAAAGACAGACTTCTCCGGACAACCTTGGCCCACGCACAAACAATCGGTACCTGAAGCCGGCCGCCCACTTCGGAGGCTGGCTCTGCAAGTGCGCATGCGCGTTGAAACTGACACTGGTTCCACGGATGATGCTTTTGACGGGGATGCTTAGATGACACCCAGCTCTGCCTCCACTTGCTCCCTTCCTCCGTGCAGAGCGGCCCTCCACTCCCAACCAGAGCCCCATCGAGGCCAGACCGTGACCTCAAAGTGGATGATGACTGTCCTTCCCTTGCCCGGATGGGCCTCAAAATCGGCGTTTCTAAAGAACACCAGAAATGGAGGCGCCTCCTCCGCAGTAAAAGCGCTTTTATGGATGACTAATCAGCAATAATGCTGCAAATGACCCGTCTGCAAAATCTTCAGTGCCTGGAGATCTAAATTACTCTCATCTTTCTCCTCCCAAAATTGGGTATAATAGTATAATTTCAAGTAATGCAAGAGCAATTTCTCCCTTCATTGGATATCAAGCTCAAGATGTTACAGGAAAAAGAAATAGCTTTTACCGCTGATATGAGAAATTTAAAAGAGAGACAAGTGTGAGCAAACAAAAGCTGTCACATCAAATACTGTGGGGGAAAAAAATCTAGGAAAAAAAATGCCAGAAACGCTCAAGTCTAAATAAAGTCATTTATTTGTTATTTTAACCCCTTCACTGTCAGAGTTACTGGCAGAGGCTAGGTAATTCTCCACAGGTGGGACTGACTGAAGACAGCTCTCTTGCGCTCAGAAAACTTGTTGTACTGTGGCATGTTTCTTTTAGTTCTCTGATCTCTTAAAGGGTTTCCAAACACAAACAGAATGGCACTGATACTCCTCTCTGGGTATCCTTTCTTCAGAGAATTCAATCTTGTCCAATCTCTGCCACGTGAAGCAAAGGTTCTAGACCATGAGATCAAAGGGCAGCAGCCACACGCCGTTTGTGTGTTTCTGGTAGATGGTAAGTATTTGGTAGAATGTGGTAGAAACTGTTTCTTGAATTTTGTGTCCTGGGCAGCTAACATGCAACTGAGAGATAAGATGCTTTCCGTGAGGCAGGGGGAGGAGGGGGGACGCTCTATGAAGCCCCTCCCCCCGTACAGAAGGAAAAGTGGAGAAAACACAGACTGGACAGATCTGGGGGTTCACCCCTTGCTCCTTTTTGGTCAAGTTCATAAGGCTATTTCCTAGGTCAAGATTATGTGCTCTCATTAAAATTGAATAAGATAAGGTTGGTGAAAGAGCATTGCTAATGAAGGTCTACGGAAAGAGAGGAAAGTATTTCCAATTCACTGGGGACTCACTTTGTACACTAGAGCAGACCCTGGGAGGAGGAAGTCACAGCCACCATCCTCAAGAATCTACCCCCCTCACGTCCCACTCACTCCTCTGCCCAACGCAGTAAGGCTTCTGTCTCCAATAAACTGCTTTGGCAGTGGTTACAGAGCCTCCCAACTGGGAGAATTCCACAGACTCGGCTCCCACCACGGTCAGTCCTAACCCCTCAGTGCAGCACACAGAGTCAGTCCCCCAAAGCCACCAGGTCCCCCCACCTCTGCAGCCCTGCACCCTTGAGGCCACCCCTTAACCAAACACGATCCTGGTTTCCCACTCCCTCCAGCCGTCAGCCCATGGTGACTCTACACTCCAGGGCTCACCCCTCTCCCGCGTCAGGGTGCCCACCCTCCCTGCATCTCCTCTCCTGACCACAGTGCACCTATATGGGTTTATACATCTGACTGTCCTGCTAGTGATATAAGCACCTTGCAGCAGGAACCCAGCTGCTTTGCCTTGGAAGCCCCAGGGCCTAGTCCTGGGCGAGAGGCAGGACAGATCCTCAAAATGAGGCTGAGGGAGTGATGCTTAATCTATCTGCTTAAACGAGGTGCTATGATTTTCGGTTTATCACAAACAGGATGAGCGCACAGAGGCCACCACCCAGAATGACAGACTCCTTGGGCCCATGTGACCATTTCTCCATACTCCGCCCCCCCACCCCCAAGCCCTCCCGTCACCCAGCGCCTTTATTTTAGGACTTTCTTGATCGTTCCTTACCTCATGCGGATTTGCCATGAGCGGAAGAGGCGGTGTCTCTGTGGTCCTGGGTGCCTGGGGTGGCCACCTGCTTCTCCGACATGCTGCATCTTCAGCCCCTCAGCATCGGGAAGGAGCCGCTCCGAGGGACCCCTCCTGTGTGCGGAGGGACGCTGGGGAAGCCAGGGAAGGGTGGCCACGTGTTCGTGGCGCAGATATTCTGATGTGGGTTTGTGCGTGGGAGGCCAAACGATGTACACGCTCTCCGAAAGTCTAGAATTTGTGGTTTGTGTTATCTCACAACTTCATATTTGGAAGAGGTATTTTAATTTCTTATGAGTTGTGAATAATTATGTAATTCTGCCACCTTCTTAAAACTAAGACATTTCAAACTGACTCCTGTCCTCCAGGGCTGTCAGCCTTACGGGGACTTGGCTTTTTTCCCTTAGGTTTTGAGCAAGTGTGTGCCAAACAAACTCTTCAGTCCGGTTAGAAGAGCTCAGGACGAGAGCCATGCCACACAAAAGTGTAAAGGAAACTCCCTCTCCCCCTCAAAATTCATCCTCAAAAATCACTGCTGAGAAACAAACGCGGCGCGCACTCACCACAGTGCCCGCCTTCCGAGTTGTTTCCAATCCGCCGCAGTCTTTAGTGCCGCTGAGTTCCTCCAACATTCTATTTCGCTCTTGTTTGTAAATTAGCCGTGTCTTCTTCGAAATTCCTCCGTGGGTCTTCCTGATTCTTCTGCCGTTGTTTAAGAACCTAGGGAAAGGTTCAGTACGATTGCATTATCAGATGTCACTGTGGCGTTCTCAGTGGTCTACTGACGTGTTTCAAATCCCTGCCTAAACGGCACTTCTCTAGCGAGTGCCTCCCATTCTAGATTCACTCCTGTCAATCATTAAGTCACTTGGTCATCAATAGTTCTGAGCATCTACACCATCCCAGACCCTGTTCGGAGCACCGGGAAGCCAGAGTGAGCAGGCAGACGACGTCACACATCCCGGAGGGGCCATGTGAAGTTTAGACTCCAGGAGGGCCCGTAGCTGACTTCATGACACTCCCACCAGAAAGTGATCATTTCATTAGACACAAAGGATTCTCGGTAGTTAGGAAGTGCTTCTCTTTTTTTCCAGGGCCTGAGTTTTCTCATATGTATTTCATATTCCTGGCTGGAGGGATAGCAAAAGAATCTGAATATCACCATCTGGGAGTTATGCCATGGACTCCAGTGGGCAGGATTAGAGCTGAGTTTCTCTTCTTCCTCTAAAAGTGTATTTCTTCTGCTTCGAAATGAGCGCAAACAGGTCCGATTCCCTAATGAGACCAACCCGGAGCCTAGAAGTCACTTACCCATCACCTCCCACCCTCCACCGGCCCAGGTTCTGGGGATCCTCCAGTGTAGAGGGGCTGTTGGAGGTGAGGGGTTTCTGCAAGGATATCTGATCATCGGTGACTTCACTTAACCATTAAATCAAACGTGCTGAAATCCACAAATGCCAGAAACGCAGTACCCGGTACTCCCCAAACAGTGTGTTGGTCTGCCCGGGTCTGGATTGCGTAAGGAAGCCCCAGGGAGCCGTTCTGGTCTCAATAGCGTGCAGTCGTCAATCAATATTTCATTACATGTTCCTGTCCTTTACTAGTGTTCCCCAAATCGATGTTTAACTTGTTCCTTTTGAAGCTACTGGTATCCTTAAGAAATGGAGGATTGTTATTTGAAAACGTTCACTTTTTACGTCTCCATTATATCACTTGTACATTGAGAAGTCTCTTCCTGTCCATCCAGAAATGCTCTTATTATCTCTTGACTTGGGTCTCTCTCGTGCCAGACCAGCCTGTGAGCTCCTGAAAGAAGACCCTCCCAGCACCTGGCAGGTGAGAGAGCGCGATAAACATAGAATGATTTCTTAGTTAAAATTGTATTTTTAACTCTCCCCTATTAAGTATTTAGCTAACAGTTCTCGTGTCGGTAGAGCCTGTATTTGTAATATCACATTAGTTCTCCCTGACATTTCCACGGGACAAGTGCAATTTGGAAGCATCCTCTGCTCATCAGGCAGTGACTCTGTCCACACTGGGTGGATGTTTCTAAATTCCACAACTATAACAGGCTGCCTGTCAACAGAAGTGTATTTCAAGCGGAAGTTCAAAACACTTGCCATTGTGAAATCTGTCCAGTGGCCCTAATTTACACCCATTCGTGGTTACTGTTATAGGGCTGGTAATATGATAAGCTGCCACTGAAAACAAAGAATCCCCAGATTCCTCTTTAATACTGAGAAGCACGCAGGCTCTTGAAGTCTGGCGTCTGGTGGGGATGAGGCATTTAGCCTCACGGAGCTGCAGTTTCCTCGGCTGTAAACTGGAGATAATAAGAGACCCCATCTCACCAGACGGAGACCGGAAACAAATGAGTCAACCCAGGCGAAGCCCTCAGAACAGCATCAGGCATGGCCATTAAGGCCAGCTCTTATTAAATCCCTTTAGCCTCAAGACAAAGTAACTGAAGACACGTATAGAAAGAACTGCAGAGGAGTTTAACGTGAGGTTCTCTTTGAGGGAAAAAATACAAACAGTTTTAATACATCTTATAAAAATGTATCACGTAATCCCTCTTCAGAGCTTCAATCAAAAACGTTGTCTTTTCAGGACCTACTGTAAGGCACAGGGATCTCTACTTATTATTCTGTGATAACCTATATGGGAAAAGAACCTGAAAAAGAATGGATATATGTATATGTGTAAGTGAATCACTTTGCTGTACACCTGAAATTAACACAACATGGTAAATCAAGTATACTCCAATATAAAATAAAAAAATTTCTAAATGTCTTTTCATACACAAGATTCCCATTTAGACTCTGTCTACGCACACACACTAGCGTTAAATATCACCCAGATGAAATCCAACAACTGATCATTAACAATGTTTCATACAAATTGGTTTACATTTGTGGATCCAATCCTCAATGTTTTTACCATATTTAAGTTATCTCAAATATGTCATCTGAAAGGTTTTTAGTGCACAGATTTGAACCTAATTCTATAGCTGGAGAGTAGATTAATAGTATACTGTGTGCATTTTCTAAAATAGTAGGTATGTAAGATATTTTAATACTGGGCCTATTCTGCTGTCCATAGACAAAGTCCCTCAACATTTACAGTATTATCTAGCACAATCATCCAGAGTGAACTGGGTAAGAAAGCACCTGGACTTGAAAAAAAAATTGTTCAGGCCCTTAATGTGAGAAGTTAGAAGGGCCTTTTGGTGAGGAAGTAATTCATGGTGTGAGTTGGCTTTCTCTTCTCTCCAACACAAAGATAACCGCAAGGTAGGAAAAGCTCTTTTGAAAAAGTGCACACTCAGCAAAACAGATCTACAGAAGGCAGGACTGGACAAAATATGTTACCGCTTCTGTCAGACATCCAGCTGTTTCATCCACCTCCAGCACTTATCAAAGTAAACCACTTCAGAAGGCAGTTGCCTCTTTTCCAGCTAGGATGTGGTATCATTACCCCGAGTGGCATCTATCTCCTACCCTGCTTCTAAAGGGGGATGGCTGGTTACTGCAACTAATCTGGGTGACATGAGCTAATGTTCACACAATAGAAGGAATGTGAGGCTCTGGAAGGTTCCAAGGCTGCCCAAGGCCTGGGAGGGGTGAGATCTGTCCAAGGCCATCTGTGGTCCATGTTCCTATCTTCCACCCTGCTCATGCCTCCTTCTGCCAGGGACTAGCTGGCACCAGAACCACTTGTCAGGTGCACCTGGGGCACTGGCCCCTGGGCCCTGGCTGCCCCTTTCCAACAAGAGGAAGAGGAAGGAAGCCCTCCTCCAGGGGTGCCAGAGGGGAACAGCCTCTGAGCCCCCATCTCCCAAGCCCGCCCTCCACAGCACCCGGCACTTCTGCAGCCTACGGAGAGGCACACGCTCACACACAAGGGCTCTCAGTTTTGGTGGTGATGTTTACGGTCCTTTCCAAGCTGACGTTGGTCATTTCCAAGCAGATATGGAGATCTTACAGGCCCTGTTGTTATTATCTGACAGCCTACAAAATGTATACAAAATGTATACAACGGCTGGACACGCTGAATGTACACACACACACACACACACACACACACACAACCTAATAACTTCCACGGGCAACCAATTTTTAAATCTCTTTAGGTCTCCGATATGGTGAATGTACATAATCATATTCACTGATGACAGGCTAGTACTCTTAATATGCCATTTGGAAAAAATACACATCACTCATAAGACAAATATCCGGCCACCTTCACTTTCCTAGTTTTGTTTTTGTAAAATCCTGTTTCCTCTTTAACGATTGATTCCACACATGATTCCATACGAGGACACACGTGATTATGTACTGTACTGTGTCAGGCACTGCGCTTAGTACTTTGTCTGGGTCATCAGGTTAATCCTTCCAATAGCTACCTGACGAAGGCACTGTTGCCCACATCTTTTGCAGATGAGGAGACCTCGGCATCGAGATGCTTACATGACACAGTAAGTGCTTCAAAGAACTTACATGACACAGCTCCAGAGCGAAGAACCCGAGCGAGGTCCGAGGCAGTCAGCTTCTGGAGGCCGGGCTCCCAACTCCTGCACGATACCTGTATTCTCATTGAACATCTTTCTCCTCCAGCAGCTTAGCCGTGTAAGCCACGTATTACTTAACTCACCTTCTCCACAATGCTGAAGAGTAGAAACGAGTTGATACTTTCACGTAAGGAAGGTGTTTTTCCCCATCCTCTTGATCTATAGGGAACTACATAAAATATAAATGTATATAATAGATTAGTAATTGATCGACATAATACAATTAACTTAAAATTGATTTCAAACAATAGAGGAACTACTTTCCATCCTCAGTAGATCCAATAATTGTTTGGTTGAAGTTTATTATTGGTCAAAAACACAAGCGTTGGACCCTGGGAGGAAGAATAAAAAGTATGAGGTCTCCTCTTATCCCCAGGAATCCAAGTTGGGTCATAAGATAAGCTGCATATTCTAGAAAGTTCTACCTTTCATGATGACAAATCGATTCAGCACTAGAAGCTCCCTTATCAAAAATGAAGGAAGAGAAGATGAAAGTATTTCTTAGGGGGTAAAAACTACTCGAGCTTTTCATACCCTAAGGGGGTTTCCTTTTCAAGAAAAGGCTAGAGCCACTCAGGACATACAGCGGGAATAAACAGGAATCTGAGGGGCAGATGCAACTTTGCACAAAGCTAGTAATATGGCTGATGCTTTATTACTTTTAATATGCTATGAAATGGTTTTTGTCTTTTCAAAAAATTTTCACAGATTAAATTGCACTACATTACAACATTGTAAATCAGCTATATTTCAATAAAAACAAAGTCTTTAACTGCACTGCTTTAAGTTAAACCCGTTGGGGTAGACATTTCTCCTGTTCTTTAGGTGGGCAGCCTTTGAAATCATTTTAGAATCAATGTCTGATTTCTCCAGCATCATGGCTGCTACCCTGGGTTTCTGTCTTTCAGCGTGACGAGCCCTTGTGCTGAATACTGATTTGAAGTGTGGTTCACCGTGTAGACTTAAATTGTCCTTCCCACAACTTTATCTGAGAAGCCTGACAATGATGACAATCACAGGACTAGTTTTATTGGGTAAAGCTATTCTATCTGCAATTTACTCTGACAGCCTCCACAATTTTTAAGTGCAATTAAATCCTGAAAATTTGCCCAGAAAAAAATAAAAATTCTACCACATTAAAAAAAATTTTTTAAAGAGAAAAACAGTTGAATTGCACAACTAATTACTAATCGGTTGGCCTTTAAAAAAAAAAAGAGAGAGAGAGAGAGAGAAAGAAAGAGAAGAAAAAGAAAAAGTATTCAGCTGAGCCCACAAATCAATTTCATTGTACAGACGGGGAGCTCTCTCGGCCTGAGAAGGAGAAACCTGCCAGGGAGTCACAGGCAGGCTGACCAGCTACTTTGGCCACTGCTGCCATCCACCTCTGTGGAGCAGAAGGCTCTGCCACACACCAGGGAGAAAAATAGGGAACTTGCAGAAAACCACCCTCAGAGCTTGCTATCGCCTGATTCCCCCCAGCAAGCGCAGACCAGCTGGCTCCAGAACAGGTAAGAACAGCTTGCTTTCCACTACCATCCCCACGTTTCCTCCTCCTTCCTAATCCCACAAACGGTACCCAAAGGTACAACACACGTTAAAAAAAAATTTTAAAAAGGTACAACACAAGCAGTCATCCCGAGCTACCCAGCTGACCAGACACAGGGCCAGCGGGAGGGAAGCCTTCCTTTGTGATGGTCTGGGGGAACATTCATCAGTGTGATTGGTCTCATGCCGACCTCTTGTGAAATTCAAGATGCGTTTCTAATCCGCAGCGAGGGTCACTGTTGTCCCAGAAAAGGACCCATGTCCCTACCAGCTCTTGACATTCCACACTGGAAATCTTTATTCGACAGGAAGTTCCATCTGACATCGAAATAGCTATCCAGGTGACATTTGGGAAATCAGGTTTTCTCTTTTAAGCGATGTCCAATTATACCTAACGTTGCAGAACATTTTGTATAAAATATGAACTTAATTCAGTAGAATATCTTTGATGGGACGACTTCAACCTTCATAATTCTTGTCATCCGGGAGCATGTAATTCAACAACTGCAGACAAACCCAGGAGAAGCCAGCCCCAGCCATCTGGCTCCGGCCCCTTACCACTGCCATCCCATCCTCTCCCCCAGCCCCCCAAAGGGCATACTGTGCCCCAGAGACAGTCAGCTGTTTGGTGGTCTCCCCTCCTCCTGGAACGCCCCATGCGTAGTATTGAATACTCCCTCCATGTGCCCCCAAGACCTCTACCACTGCTAACACTCGAATGACCTTCCCTGTCTTTTCCTACCAAGCCCTGAACTCTTCGAGAGCCGGGCCCACCTCGCGTCTCACAGGGCACCTGGCACATGGCAGGGATCCTGGAGATGTCTGCTGAAGGTCCCTTTCCTTCTGAGCTGCTGAAACAGCAGGCACAAAAGAGCCACCTGAGTCACATGATGCTGCCGATACTGTCCTGAAGGGTCTCCCTCCGCAGACTGTAAGCCCCACGAGGGCAGAAAGCGCACCCGTCCGCCCACCATTTACCCCTGTGCCTGGGCCAGCACTCTAGACCCATTAGACTCTCAACAAAGGTTCACTGAATCCGTGAGTTAAAGACAATACAGACACAGAGATGCTGAGTGTTAAGCCCAAAAGGCCCATGAATCAGTATCTGCAAGCCTCCCTCTATACCGATTGTTGGAAAGTTGTCCATCGGGTGTTTCTCTTCTGTGAGCACCTATTAGAGTCTGCAGAACTTGAACTTGCTGCAATCCAGGCCAGATTTAGGCGGATCAAGCCGTAGGTAAAGAGATCACCCCATCGACTTGCGGCTGAGGAACGGAGGCCTGGTGATGGAGAGGGGTCCCCAGAGCCCCGCCTTCCCTTCTCGGGCCGTCCGTTCTCTCTCCCCGGACCATGCTCTTCCGCGCATCACCCCGTACCATCCCTAGTCTTGATCAATGCCAGTTCACCCCGTGGGCCTCAGCTCAGGCACCACCTCTCCAAGGATGTGTCCCCTCTTTGCCTGGCCTGGATGGTGGGTCCCCCGAAATGCCCCCTGTTGACGCATCTAACACAATGCCTCTCCCCAGCGGCTCTCACTGGGCCTTGGGTCAGGAAGTGGCAGAGACGATTTTTTCTTCTTTACCTTGAGGGCAGTGACTTCACCCCCTGCTTCAGGCAGTGTCTGGATTTGCTGTCACTCGTCCCTCTGACCCTCTGTGTAACCCAGATCTCTCTTCTCCTGCCTATATCTTCACCTGCCTCCCCAAATTTTAATCATGCAAAATTAAAGAGACGCTTCATCCGTAAAGAGCTCAGGACAACGCCTTGAGATCATCAGGGGCAACAGTGCTAACGTGAGAAATTAAGAAGAACTTTAGATGAGAACATTGCCACAGGGCAGGCCTGGCCTCTGCTCCTTCGGGGGTGTTCATCTGCCAGCATTTTCAAGCTTTCTGAGGTCGGGTGCTTCCTGGCAGTGTGAGCTTAAGTATACACGTCGGGTCACAAATGCTGGGCCAGTGGGTGAGAGGTCAGGCAGGATGCGACCACTTCAGTCATCTTTTTAAGTCCCGTCCTACTACTCTGGGCAGCTCCAAACTAGGCACCAGGATAGCTCCCGTCAGGGTTTGCTCCTGGGAGCCACCTGCTGCTTCCCCCTCTGCCCCCTCCCAACCCTATCAGACACAGGGGATGCAGGCCTCCTAACCGTCTCTTCCTCTTTTATGAGTGCAAGCTGCCATCTCCATGAAGCCAAGACCTCTGCACACTTCCAGAAACCCAAGACCCCCTCGAAAGCTGCATGACTAACACAGGACCGTTTTGCTTTGAGCACCGGATGGATTCCTGAAGCGCACGCAAAACTGAACACTGGCCTCGTGGATCAGCCCTCCCCAGGGTATCCACTTTACCTGCACGAGTGCGTTCCTGTAGGTGGAATACTTGTGTCCAACACAAGGTAAAATTGAACGGAGACTTCTGACATTTCTGAGAGGGCACACGGCCCATGTGCATTTAATCGGCTCTTACGGGCCTACAAAAACTCAGTCAAACTCACAAACAACTCGTGACTTTTCCTATAAAATAAAAATGTCATCATTAAAATGTACATTCCATTCCCGTTTAAATTGGAATGCTGGCTGTTTCCGGGCAAAATATACGTATGTCTGGAAACGGCTGAGGTTTGTTAGAACTTAATATGGGTCACGCCGGCTCACCGAGTCAAAACTGGACGGGGCGGTAGGGATTATGCAGCCAAGGCTCTACCCCCTGCAGGAGGCCCGTCCACACGCTGATGGCCAGTTTCCATCATTTTAAGGACCTCTTAGTACCTTAGGTTCTACTAGTCATGTACAGTTTATTTTCATTCAAAAGGTCGGAGGCAAAGGAAGTCACTTGCTGCTTTTTTCAGCCTGGGAGACTTTCCTGGCAGGCGGAGGAGTGAGACATCGCTATTGGAGGTCACCTGCTCTCCTTGGCGCCGTGTCCAGCCAGTAGGATGCCTCCCGCGGTCACTCTCTTACCTACAGTAGGACACGTGAAAGTGGGCCTCGGAAATGTTAGAACGGGCACTCTTAACACACTAAACATGGTCTTTAGTCCACAGGTTTCTGGGAATTCTCTGAAAATATATAAGCATTCTCTAAACAAATAACGCTGAAACGCTGATGCTACAATTAAAACTGACCCATGGGAAAGGATCTTGAAGGAGCCTGGAATCGGCGCCTTTTTTTTTTTTTTAAGGAAAAGAGTAGGGGTTCTGTAATCCAGGACCACAATTCCTTACGTGCAAGCCCCAAACTCCAGAAAACTCTGAAAACCAAACGTCATTTCCTAAACTTAGCACGTGAGGTTATTTACAGTCTCAATTTTATGCCTCTGAAAGTGAAGATTCGTATGTTTACTGTGAAAATGCCCAAGGGTTTGATAAAGGAGTGCTTCTGGGCTACCGGATTCCAGAATCCACAGCCTCTACACTGTATTCCCCTTTTCAAATATGAGGGAAAAAAAATCTAAGTTCTGAAAAGCAACCAGCCCCAAAGGTTGTGTGGAGTGGTGCTGTCAAAACCTGATGCAAGGGGCCTGCTGTGTAATTAGGATAAAGAAGCCCCAAAATTACTGTGAATAAGAAGGGCGGGGCTTCCCTGGTGGCACAGTGGTTGGGAGTCCGCCTGCCGATGCAGGGGACACGGGTTCGTGCCCTGGTCCGGGAAGATCCCACATGCCGTGGAGTGGCTGGGCCCGTGAGCCATGGCCGCTGAGCCTGCGCGTCCAGAGCCTGTGCTCCGCAACGGGAGAGGCCACAACAGTGAGAGGCCCGCATACCGGAAAAAAAAAAAAAAAGAAGGGCAACCCTTAGGATTAAAACTGATGACCTGGCCTTGACCCAAAGCTGTCCTTCACAAACCCCCAATACACAGCACCGTTCACGATAGGTGGCCCCAATATTAATTCTGTGTTGAACCATAAGTAAAGGAGGTATTTTTGCTTTGTTTTGTTTTGTTTCTGTCTCCCCACCCCCACCCCAGAAGTACACTGAGCGAACCAATTTAAAATGAACCTGAACCTACACGTTTTCTTAAACGATTGAACTGGAACAAAATCAGAACATGAAACTATTCTCCAAAAATAATGTGAACAGGATCTGCATTTCATCCAGTCTAAGGCCGTGGTTGAAGAGACACAGGAGAAGAAGGTCAGGGATTTCATGGATGGGAAAGGCTTAAACCACCCAGCCATTTGTTGAAACTTTTCCTCAGGGAGAAAGAGAGGAAGCTTTTCAAAGTTTTTTAAACAGCTGGAGGGCTTCCCTGGTGGCGCAGTGGTTGAGAGTCCGCCTGCCGATGCAGGGGACGCGGGCTCGTGCCCCGGTCCGGGAAGATCCCACATGCCGCGGAGCGGCTGGGCCCATGAGCCATGGCCGCTGGGCCTGCAGGTCCGGAGCCTGTGCTCCGCAACGGGAGAGGCCACAGCAGTGAGAGGCCCGCGTACCGCAAAACAAAAAAAAAATAAATAAAAATTAAAAATAAATAAATAAATACAATAAACAGCTCGAAAAGACTGCCACGTGTACGTTTTAACCTGGCGGTCCTCCAAGTCCAGCTCTGTGTCTCATACACCTGCTTCTTCTTTCAATTTATCTTACTGCCCCTTGCAAACGTGAGCTGAGAATCTGATATTCCAGAAGGAAGTTCAGTGTCTCGGCTGAACGTGAAGACTCAGGAAGGCCCCCTTCAGAACACAGTGCATCTCTAAACGCTAACGCTCCTGGTTTGGTTAACTTGATTAAGTGGTGAGATAAGATACCTTGCTCTCAGATGGATGGTTAACGCATTTGCACTGAATTCTAAATGTTAAATGTTCCTCCTTCAAGTTCCTGAGTTATTTTCATCATTTTCATTTCTTCCTGTACCACCGCAATTGCTAATCTCTTTGTTCCCCTAAGAGTTTTCAAGATGCCTTTGTTCGCGTCCTTTTTATCTTGTACTTTAATCATGCACTATTGACCAGAGTGGAATTCATCATCCTCTTCAGGGCCAGCCCTGTCACCAGGTTTTCAGCGGGATCCAGGGTAAGCTACGCTCCTTGAAGAAAGTGCCTGTCTTCAGCCTCTCCCGGCACACGGGACGGCCCTGGGTGGCACTTTTTCTGAAGTATCCAGGACCTGCGGGGGGCGTACGGCCACCTCCTAGAAGACAGTCCGGGCAGCCCCGCACCTGCCACAAGACGATACACGACAGCACTTTTAGATTCTCTTGCTGGTTTCTCAGGAATCTGCTCCTTTTCTTGGGCAAATCAAGACTATCCCAAGCAGACTGAGCTGTTTGGATTTCTGGATTTGCTTTTGTTTGGTTTTCCTCCACTTTCTCTTGCAGTCCAACTGAGTCATATTCACTTTTTAAACAGTTTAAGATTCCATTTAATTTAAAGAGTTTTACGTTGTTTGAAAAAGTCCAGGGACAGGTCCTATGAGTTCAGCAAAGAAGCACGTGGACGTTGCGTGCACCCCCGGGGAACAGGCACATTTGTAACTGCCCCTCTCCTTGCTGCCTGCCCAAGTGACATTCTGATTTACACATCCGCGTGCGGCTGACGGATGGATGGCCATTGTTTTCTCTTCAACCAGAGACACCCCCAAAGTCAAGCTACACTGTAAGAAGGAAGCACAGGCCAATGAAACACAGGTGGCAGCACCGGGCCCTCCGAGACGGCCAAGCCGGGAAGACAGTTCCCCGGGAGTCCGAAGCGGGCCACGTCCACGTGGGTCTGAGCCTGGTTTGAGAGGTGCAGTCTGGACAGGTAGACAGGAAGGTGGAAGGTGTTTCCGGTGAGGAGAGGGTGAGAGGGAAGTCTCGAGGCAGGACAAAGAAAAGCTGGTGAAGGAATCACGAAGAAACTGACCTGGCCGAGGCAGGAGATTTTGAAGGCCTGGCTGCAAAGTGCCTGGGGTTGGATTTCGGGGGGCTTGAAGCCTGCTGCCCTTTTCCACTCAGGCTAGCAGAGGTCCGGATGTATCCAAGCAGAGGAGATGCAGAAACCCAGTCGACTGGCTGAGGGTGCAGCGTGCCCGCAAAACAAGAGGTCACAGGCCGGGGAGCTGAGCCTGGCGGCAGCAGGGCCAGAAAAAAGCAATAAAACAAGAGAAAAGGGGGCAACTTTGAGGAAAAGTTCCAACTAATTGATGATGAATACAAACTTCAAAAATCAAAAGTCCACCTTTTGCATGCTCATTTTTAACTTTCCCCTTATAGATTTAGCAAACAACCCATTTGCCCCAAACTGATGCTCATTTCACTACCACCTGAATTATAACGCGTTACTTATGAGCCCATCACCTATTCTCCTTTCCTAAAATCAACCCAGGAACTGCCATATACAAACTTCTATTCAACAAAATGAACAACTGTGATGACACGCCAGGAGCAAAACCCTAATTGTGTTAAACCCGGCATTTTGCTTTGACAACCAAGTACCTGTTTTATTTTTTTTTAAATACTTTCTCTCTTTAAAGCACCTGCTTTCTTTACATATTGACTTCCAAAGGAAGAGATTAATTTTTATTGGCAAGAACAGAAGTTATTCTCGACAACAGCAAAGGACAAGCTATGCTCTATAGAAGAGTCTCCTGCTACATTAAATAATACACAAGTATATCAACCCAAAACCACAAATCAAACCGGGGCCAACCCCGTTTTCCCACATGAAAGCCACAGTGTGATAACCTCACCCCTTTGGAATTAGGCTGCAGTTCTTATTATACGACTGTGGCCGTACCACCCCAGTTCGGGATGGCTGTATTTCCATTAGAATTGCCTGTCCTTCATTGCCTTTTCCTCCACCCCCCTGCGCCCAAGTCCAGTTATTCAGTGAGTTATAATTTGGCACTAAAATTCAATTAAGCTGAAACTTTGGTCATACGTGGTCTTTTTCTCAGCAAAGCATAATTTCTTTGACTCATTTTCCAAACGTCGGCTGATCGATTTGAAGGCAGACAGGGGTAAAAGTTGATTTCAATCGAGCTCACGTTTCTAGAAACTGGCTGGATTTTTTTTTAAAAAAAAAAACTTCAAATAAACAGGATGGGGAGTTACTTATGAAAGTGTTTGAGGTTTTCATAGCCCTTGTCAAACAGAGACCTCGGACCGCTCGGCAGACTTTAATTAATGTCCACTCCGGCCCTGCAAGCCATTTTCCCAGTGGAAATTCCGATGAGAAAGGAAGGAGTGAGGGGTTCAAGGCCGCACTGTTGTGAGTGGGCTGCGGAACTAGGGAAGGAAACCCCGCGGTTCCCAATGAGCCGGCGAAAGTCTGTCGAAGTACTGAGCACCCCTATTGAGGACTGTGGGAGTTTGGGCCGCTTTAATGGGATTGTGTTCGGTGCTTCAGGCTGTCCTTTAAAAGATTCCATGGCACCAGCGAAGCTCCAATAAAAGGGCCTCCCTAATTGCTTTCTGACTTTCTATGAAACTTTCTAAGCTATACTGACATCCTCGACTACAACGACGGAATTAAAAAGCGGAGAACGGCGAGACAAAGTGGGTGTGCGGAGAGAAAGCGGTTCTCAGAGAAGCGTGTGGGAGGTCGGGGGTAATTCGGGGGAGGGGAGACGGGGCGGGTGTTAAATCGGTGCTGGGGAAAGAAAAAATATGAGTGTTCTCTTTTGTGCGAGACAAACAGCCGAGCGCTGGGAGGTCGGGGCCGGGGTCACGCGGCTCCGGGCTGCAGCTGCCGCCGTGGGGCCGGGGTCCTGGGCGGCCCCCCGGCGTCGCGGCCGGCGGCGGGCGGCGGCCTCGGCATTGCGGCGGCGCGGGCGGCCGCTGTCCTCGCACGACCCCGGCCCGTCCAGAGCGCGCCCCGCTCCGACCCTCGAGGAGGAGGGAGGGGAGCGCGGTTCGGGCGCCCGAGCAAGGTAAGCACCCCTGGGGGACCCTCAGCCCTCGACCGCGCGCCCCGGCCGGCTTTCCGCCGCTCTGGGCTGGCGAGACGACGGGAGGCCGCAGGCCGGCCCCACCGCCCCGGCCTGGTGTTCCCCGCGCGCCTGGGGCCCGACGCCGGAGCCTGGGCCCCCGGAGACCCGCCACCGCGGCGCCCGGCCTGGGCCTGGCCCCGGGACCCTCGGGGGCTCACTCCGGGCCCGGGAGGCCACACGGAGCCCAAGAGAGCACCGGTGACCTGCCCAGGCCGCCCATGGCGGGGGTCACCCTCCCTCCGAACCACTCCGTGGGCAGGGCCTTACCAGGGTCCCGGCCGGGCGCTCGGCGTCGGCGGGCAGGCGACGCGTCCCGGGCGCCCTCCGAGAGCCCCCCGCCGCCCCCTCAAGCGGTCCCCGTGCGCAGGCGCGGGCCGGAGGAGGCCAGGCCTTTCAGCCTTGGGGGCGCGGGCTCCGGCCCGGACCTGGGTCGCTGCCCTGCCCGGCCACCCGGTCACCCGAGGGCGATGGCATATTGCGGGGGGGGGGGGCAGGGGGCGGGGGGCGTGGAGGGGGCCAAGAGATGGCGGCGTCGGCGAGGCCCAGGCGCCGGCAATCAAAGGCTGGGGATGGCGGCCCGCCGCGTTGCCCCAGGCCAGGCCCGGGGCATGAAAGGATCTTTATCCTCGAGTGACACGGCCAGCGGTTTCCTCCTGCCTCCCCCGCCCGCGTCCTTAATTGGGGCCGGCTGCTAATGTGATTAAAGGCTAGTTAAATGTTTCTCGGGGCAGACGGTGGGAAGAGGCCGAGACCCCTTCCCCTCCCCGGGGTCACGCCAGGCCCTTGGTCAGGGGGTCGACGGTGCTGCCAACCCCAGGACGGCCTGGCCGGGGGCCCGCCGATTGTTCGCCCCCGAGAAGGGAGGCCGCGGGCGGGCGGGCGGGCGGGCTCCTGGGGCTTTATGTAAGCCGGTGGGCTTCGGGCCCGGCCGGATTTGGGGATTCTTTTCGCACAGTTTCCATTTTCTGGCCGTTGGAACAGCGCCCCGAGCCCTCGGGGCCCTCCCCCTCCGGTGCCTGGCGCCTGCGGGGCCCAGCCGCCGAGGCCGGCCTGGGTTGCGGGGCGTTGGGGGGTCTGGCGGGCTCGGAGTAGGTCGGCTTGGGGGTCTCCCCACCGAGGACGGTGACTCGGGATGGTGGTGCGGGACTGGCGAGTGGTGGCCAGGCAGAGCCCCCGACCCGCAGCGCCCCCGGGCCTCGGCCGCGGCCGGGTTCCCAGGGCGGCGGCGGCGTGGGTGGTCGCGCCCTCCCCGGAGGGCAGGGCGTCCTAGCCTCCCGGGCCGACAGCAAGTACCTGCACCTCGCTGCCCCACCGCGTCCGCTTCCGATGGCGCCCGCGGGCTCCTGCCCCGCGCGCAGAGGTCCTGGGGACCCCTCCTCCAGACTGCCGGACCAGGCGGAGGCAGTGCGCCCCGGGACAGCGCCGTGGCGCCCCGCGCAGGAAAGCCCGGGCCAGTGCCTAGGGCAGCGGAGGGCGAGCTCCGAGCCCCGGCATCATAGGTCGCTCCCTGCCCATGGCCCTGTCCCCCCCATGCCCCGCAGGACCGGCCGTGCGCTTGCGGGGGGTCATTGTTGGGGGAGGGGTCCCCGAGAGGCCAAGAGCGCGGCCCAGCTGAGTCCCCGCGCCTCTGAAGTTGCAAATCTGGAACCAGTTAGGATGGGAGAGGCAGATAAAAGCCCAGTGGAAGCCAGGCGGAGAAATGAGCTCAGGGTGTCCGTCAGGCGGCCTTGGCCGTGCGCTTCGGCGGTGGCGACTCAGGCGCACGGGGCCGGAGACAGCAGGTGGGACGGGCCGCGCACCTTCCTCCAGCCCCTGCGGGTGTCTCTCCCCCGCCTCCGTGCGCCGCAGGAAAGGAGAATGCTAGCAAACCCGAAGGCCGCGCCGTGCCCAGGCCGCGGGACAGCAGCAGTGCGCCCAGGGGCTGCGGGCCGAGCCGGCCTCCGGGCAAGGACGAGGTCGTCGGGCTCCCTCGCCGCGCCGCCTCCGAGAACCAGGACCCGCGCCCGGGCAGCTGCCCCGCCGTGCCCGTGAGCGACACTTGCCATTTTAAACACAACACGATGTTTTAAACTAATGTTACCCAAGCAAGCGTGCTTCCGTGGAAATTTTACATATCGATAGTTTACTTTTCTCCAAATATTCTCTGAACTAGTCCACAGAACTTTTTCATATCTAACAAATGTCAGATTGAACAGATCAGAAGATATGAAATGAAAAGAATGACATTTTAATGTAAGTGGAGTGAAAGTAGACGGTATTTTTTAATAATATTTTTGTCAAAATGTATGGTGGCTCTAAAATTTTGTCATGTTCAAAATCTATAATTATTTGATATTTAAAATACACATTTTGTACATTTTTCAACCCCCAAAAAACCCAGTACAAAATAAAAGCCGGAAAGCAAGAAAAGCCTAAAGAGAAAATGGGCAGCGAGGAACCAAAGCCTTTGCCCCGAAATCCTGTTTTCTTCTTTTCTTCCCTAAGAGCCTGGAGGAAAATACAGTGAAAATAAAATAATTTCATTTTAAACTGACACGTAGATGTAATTAATTTCGTTCCAGATGGGTGTAAGGGACCTGGCTGTTGTAGTGTACTCAGAAAATGCTAGACTCAAGGTGATTTTCCTTCCTTCAGCTGCTCAGAGAACTGTAAGGAAAAATCATGAGCTCCAGCCTCATGATTTTTTTTTTTAATCTGCTTTTTGAACACAGATAAAATTAGAATCATCTTCCACTTGAGAAAAAAGTTGCACAGGCAAAATCACCAATTTTTTTAACTGAAAGAATATCTGGCTTTGTTTTGTACAAAACAGCACTATTTCACTATTATGTAACAAACTGATTGACCTTGGGTTTGTTTGAACTACAACTGCCCTTAAGTCAGTAACCCCAATGGTGGTAAAAAAAAAAAAAAAAAATCCATTTTCAACTCATCTACCATTTGCACTGAAATGGCTTTTCCAGTGATATTGTTTCAATAATTGAGTAGCACAGAGTAAAACAAATAATCTGTGTGTTCCTGATAAATAATTTTCTGTTTCAAAAAATCAAAAATAAGTTGGCTGTTGCTTTTTAGGAATAACCTTTAAACTGGACAGGAAAGGGGAAAATACGCTTTTGTTGATACTTGGAAACCCGGGAGCAGAGCTGAGATGTAGCTAGTTTCACTATAGTATGAGGGGAAACAACGCTCCACACGGTGGGGCTTATTGGAATGCCAGGCTCGGATGTTTGTTTATATCTATGCAGACACGGCTGGGACCCCTTACATGTGTGAGGTTGTGATGAAAGGAAGCCAGAGGGTTGCGTGTGTGTGGGAGTGCAGGGGGTGCCCTGGGCGTGCAGATCGGACCCACACCCGGCCTGGCAGCCTGGGCACCTTGCATCCTGCTACCCCTGTGTCCATGTTTTGGTCCCATCCGGAGGGCCCTCCTCCATTTTATAATGCTTTCTCTCCTTTAAAACCTCCCCAGAGACCCACTCAGCAGCCTCGTTGGGGGTCCATTGGTCATTTTCACAAAAACAAGTGACCAAAGTATGGACCAAAACTTGGGATCCGAGGAATCCCTGGACTCCCTTGGCACATCGAGAGGTCCAGCCCGAAGAGCAAAAGGCAGCCAGGGGACATCTTTGTTCACATCGTACGAAGCCGGGCGACAGTGCTTCCAACCTCAGTCCTGATTATGGACACGGTCCCACTTATATGTGAGAGTGTTTGGGATTTTTTTCGTTTCTGTTTTTGTTTTGTTCTGTTCTTCTGGGAAAACAAACGTCCCTTCTGTGGCACCTGGGCTGGCCAGTGTAGCAAACGGGAAAACCAGCCAGGAGGGTGACCAGGCAGGAGGATGTGGCCTCACGCTGGAACGCCAGTTTGCTTTGTGCTTCTGTATCACACCTGAAGGTCTCAAGGGGCCTAGAGTTGCCCAGACCGGAGGCCTCTTGCCCAAACACTTCACTGCCGCAAGGAAGCCCCTGCAGCCTCTGTGTCTGAAGATTCTCCCCAGCCTTCCTCAGGGAGGTCGGCCCCCGGCACCTTCCAAGGATCAAAACAGCCAACTCACGTGTTCTGAACATCAGATATTTAGAAAACTAGACGGCTGGCCTCTGGTGTTGGAGACCTTAAAAGTAGATGGTGATAATAAACAAAAGGAATGACAGGGTCTGGAAATGCCCAAAGGAGAGGAGAAGGCTTCACCTGAAAATGGGCACGCTGGGGTTTTCGCCCACATCCGGGGCTCCCAGCACAAGCCTGGCCTTTCTTTCTCTGGTTGGAGCAGGACCATTTGGAGAAAGTCAGATACATGGGGCCAGACCCCCACTCCAGCCAGACTGAGTGACCCGATTGGAAAACGAATCTGATCGCCCCAAAGCCTTCCTCCAGGTGCCCACTGCTGGCCGGAGGGAGCTCAGACTCCTTCCCCAGCAGGCCTCCCAGCCCGGCCTGGCATTTCTTGGCCCCTGCCCTCCCATCACCCGGACCTCCCTTTCCTCCCCAAGACACTCTGCTCTCTGTCACTTACACGGCCCCGGGGCAGGAGAGCTGTCACTCTGTCCACTCCCTGTGGCCACAGGGGCTTCAGCGCCTCTCCTGGTGGGGCAGCTTGGGGACCTTGGTTTGGGGACCTAGGGGGCACCCCCGGCCCGCAGGTGGGAACTCGATGGAACTCACAGAGAGAAGACAACATTGCCCGTCGGGCCCAGGGCCAGGGTCTTGGGACACCCCCGCCCCATTCAGCTGCAGTCAAACATCAACACCCTGAGTGCTCGGACCCCGCACAGTGGTGCTGCCACCTTGCTGAGCCAGCCGCACTGGCATGCGGGCAGGGCCTCGGGACGGAAACCCTCCAGCATGTCCTGGCTCCTGTGCTGTGCCCGGCGCTGGCGTTCTTGTTCAGAGAACAAAGGCCCGGAGGCCCCTGCAGAACAGAGAAAGGCTGAAAGCAGTGGCTTTCAAAGCTTGCTGACCGTGGCCAGGGTAAGAAAGACACCGTCCATCTCATCCCAGTGCGCACATAATGGCTTCATGTTAAATAAGTAACGAGCTCTTGATGCACGTATAACTGAGGAGTCTTCCACAAAAGAAGACTTCTCTAACTGTGCGTCGTGAGTTCTGACGTTTATTACCCTATTTCTTTTCTGCCCAGTGGTGGCTGCCACCTGCTAAAATGATCCCATGACCTCAGTGGGTCGCAGCTTGGAGTTTGCAGCTCACTGTTTTCAGAGCTGCGGGGCGGGATTGGGGAGCTCAGGACTCAGCCCCACCATCCCCACCTGCTACTTCTGTTTTCCCCAGTTCCAGCCCCGGACTCAGACCATCCGGCTGAGATTCGGGCCACCACTTCCTAGCACCATGGCACTGGGGAAGTCACCTCCCTTCACCGAACTTCCTCTTATAGGGGGGACGACAGCAGCCACCTCCTAGGGTGGGATCAAATGAGATCGTGCGGGGCTTGGCTTCCCGGGGCCCCCTGCCACACCTCTGGTCCTGCCCAGGATGCCTGCCCCCAGATCAGCCTCCCAGTAAAATCCTTCTCCCGCTGCCAGCTCAGCTCCAGGCTTCCCTTCAGGCCACCTCCTGGGTTCCCACTGCAGATTTCAGGACTCATGGGCCCGTGCAGTCCAGGGCAGCATCAGCAGAGCCCGGATTAAGTCATGCCGCCCCCGTAGAACTCCAAGGCATGTGGGAGCGGGTGCTCTACCACCCACGCCGGCATCTGCGGACAATCCGTCTGCCGGGTGCCTCAGTGCCAGGCCCTGACAGCAGCACGGGAGATGTGGGTGCTGCTCTAACCCATGTGTGGCCCAGAGAGGGTAGCCATGTGACTGTGGATCACACAGCAGCAGGCAGAGGTGGGGTGAGGCCAGCTCTCTTGGCCTTGGAAGACCATGACCCTCTGCCTGAAGAGCAGCCACTGCGGTCCACGGCCAGTGTCCTCCCTCTAGGGAAGGGGCGCTGAGCTCCTGTGCTCCATGGGGAGGCCCCCAGAAGACAGGGAGGAGAGCTAGTCCCTGGCTGCCCATCTTCACCTCCGGGGCCCTGGGAGAGCCGAGTTCATTTTCCTCTGACTGCTTGTGAATGGCCGCCCTCAGGGGCAGAACCACAGCTCTCCTGCTCCAGCCTCAGTGGGCTCTCCTGCCGCCTCAGTGACTGCTAGGCACGTGACCAGGAAGGGTTGCCCCCGTGTTCTCTGTACACACATGCGCACACATGCAGGTGTACATGCACTCGTGCACACACACCTACGCACATGTGCACACGCTCTCATGCACATACACGCACACTAGCGCGCAGGTACACACATGCACACACACACATGCTTCCCTTGCGTGTTTCAGCTGGAAGATTGCTTTCATACTCTTTAACCTTTCCAGCCTTTCCGTAAGCAAGAAATAAAAAGTAGGATTTGGGTCGCTAACTTACTCTTGGGGCGATTAATAGAATTGGGGGCAACATGGAATCTGGTGGGAGCAGTCTGTGACTGGATCTTTCCCCTCAAGTCTGTTTCCGGCTCCGTGAGTCTCCAGTGGCTCTAGGATGGGAGACGCCATGCAGGGAAGCTCCGTGCCCACCGGACGTGGCCGGAAGCCTGCTGTAGGCCCAGCCCTGCTCTCGACGCCGGGTCCCTGCCCGTGGAGCTAACTTCCTAGTGGGAGACGGACAGGCGGTGCAGGGGATAGAGCGGAGATGGACCATGTCTGGGGCAGGTGGCCAGGGAAGGCGGTGCTGAAGAGGAAAGTGCCGGTGAGGCTCTGCAGGAAGGTTCTGACACCTGGATGTGCGAAGGCCTGATCCAGGACCTGACTCAGCACCAGAGATGCAGGAAGGGGCAAGTGACAGGAGAAGAAATGGAAAAGAATGGTGGGGGCTTTTCGGCCCCTCCAACCCAGAATATTCCACCTCCCCCACCCCAGAGGCCAAGGGTTCTGAGGAGCCCTCCTAGGGCACCCACTGAACTGTGGACCTGCTCTGTGCAGCCAATCCCGTCTGTGTGGGTTTTATAACTGTCCTGAGTTGATATTCCCCTTTACTTGGTTTTGTTGATCTGACAGCCTTTTTATAGCTTTGAAGTTGCTCTTCTACCAGCTTCTCCCCTGCCCATCAACAGATGAATGGATAAAGAAGATGTGGTATGTATCTATGCAATGGAATATTACTCAGCCATAAAAAAGAGTAAAATATTGCCATTTGCAGCAACATGGATGGACACAGAGATGATCATACCGAGTGAAGTGAGTCAGATAGAGAAAGACAAATATCATACGATGTCACTTATATGTGGGATCTAAAAAATAATACAAATGGGGCTTCCCTGGTGGCACAGTGGTTGGGAGTCCGCCTGCCGATGCAGGGGGCGTGGGTTCATGCCCCGGTCCGGGAAGATCCCACGTGCCGCGGAGCGGCTGGGCCCGTGAGCCATGGCCGCTGAGCCTGCGCATCCGGAGCCTGTGCTCCGCAACGGGAGAGGCCACAACAGTGAGAGGTCCGCGTACCACAAAAAAAAAATAATAATAATAATAATACAAATGAATCTATATACAAAACAGAAACAGACTCACAGACATAGAAAAAAACTAATGGTTACCAAAGGGGAAAGGGAGGGGGGGAGGAATAAATTAGGCATATGGGATTAATAGATACATACTACTATATACAAAACAAACAAGGACTTACTGTATAGCACAGGGAACTATATTCAATATCTAGTAATAACCTATAATAGAAAATAATCTGAAAAAATAACTGAATCACTTTGCTGTACACCTGAAACCAACACAATACCAAAACTCAACTATATTTCAAAAAAAAAAAAGAGACTTCCCTGGTTCATGCTTCCACTGCAGGAGGCTCGGGTTTGATCCCTGGTCGGGGAACTAAGATCCCCCAAGCCATGCAGCGTGGCCAAAAATTAGAAAAAAAAAAAATACAGACACTTACTCTGTCAGTTCTGGAAGCCAGGAGTCTGAAACTAAGGTGTGGGCAGGGCCCTGCTTCCTCTGGAGGCCCTGGGGGAGCTCCCTTCCTGCCTCCCGCCTCTGGTGGCCCCAGGCATTCCTTGGCTTGTGGCCGCATCACTACAATCTCTTCCTCCTGGGTCGCTTGCCATCCTCTCCCTGTGTCTCTGTGTCTCTCCTCCACTACTTATAAGGACACCCATCATTGGATTTAGGGCTCACCCTAATCCAGTATGACCTCATCTTAACTGATTACATTTGCAGAGACCGCATATCCAAATAAGGTTCTGAGGTTCTGGGTGGACATGAGTTTGAGGGGATGTGGCTCAACCCCGTACAACCCCCCCACCGCAAGCTTTCTAAAGAGAGAAGGCTCTTGGACGGCCGGGGTGGCTGTGGTGTGAGACAAAGTTTGCTTCTAGACTAAGGTGGGCGCCACAGAAGCCGCTGGGAATTTCCTGACCAGCTGGGCCAGGGGTGTTCACATGGCTTCTGCCGTGTCAAGTCGGGGGCAGTGACGGTATGGGGGGCAAGCCAGCAACCAATGGGAAACCAAGGGCCTGTGGAAGACGCTGTGGGCAGGAGGAGAGCAGCTGCCTGGCCCCGTGGTGTGTGGCCTTTCCAGGCTGGCTGTCCCTCCAAAGCCCTCTTTTTACAGCACGTATGGTAAACGTCTACAGTTCTGTTGGCCCGACATCCCAGGGTTTACCTTCCCTGCTGTGGATCTTATAGTTCGGGTAGAGATGAAGCAACAGGGTCCCGGCTGGACACGTGACCCATGTCTGGACCAGCAGCGTGTCCCATCCCTCTGGATGCTGTGATTGACCACTCAGGAGCGGACACAGGGCAGAGGTGGGCCAAATCAGAGTCAAGTCAGGAGCTGAGCCGGAGCTGAGATTGTTGAAGGGCAGAATGACCCGAAGACCTGACAGCCACCCTGCACCTTGTTGGGGGGCCCGCTGGGCAGAGAAGATGACCTGGAGGAGAGCTGAGCTCAGACGGACAGACGTGGTGATGCCATTTAAGCCACTGGGTCCAGCTGAACTTGAACTCCTTGATCAGAAGAACCAGTAAATTTACCTTTAAGCCAGTTTGAGTGGCATTTCTATACTGGCTGGCCGTGTCCGTACCCCCCGCCATGCCCTGCATACCTGCAGGACGGGAAGGGTTTCACAGAAAGTGTGTCCAAGCCGGGAACCGAGTCTACACCAAGCTCTGTTCACACTCCGGTGGGACATCCTGGGGAGGGTTGTAGCCATGCCCCAGGGGCACAAAGGCTGAAACCAGGTCCCAAGTGTGACTGAGAGGAGACGTGCCCCAGGGCTCCGCACAGATGACCAGGCCCGAGTCTGCGTTCTTGCCCTGGGGCACCAGGCCCGCCCCGCCATCACTCTGTGGGCGGGCTGGGCTGTGCACACACTTCAAGGGGAATCTTGGCCCCCCCAGTCTCTGGGCATGGAGGACCCCCGGCTCCTGCATCTAAGGCCTCTCTTGTAAGGTGGCAGCTAGGAGGCCAGGCTCGGGGACATGAGGACTGGGGCTTGGGGGCCCATGTGGAGGCAGAAGACCCCCTTTGCAGGTGGACAGACATGTGGAAGGAAGGTTGCTGATGGGGATGGGGTTGGATTCCTCTTCAGCCTCGGGGGTAAGGGGCCTCAAGCCAGCACTCAGGGGCTGCCTTCACAGCTCCCCTGCAGCCTAGTTTTCTCCTCTGTAAGGTGAGGGCCTTTGTCTTCTGGGGTACCTCCATTTCTAATGTTCCAGAGCTCTAAAACTCAAGGTAACCCACCAGTAGGAGGCCTGTGGCTGGAGCCCCCCGTTTCCTGACGTGACCATCAGGAGACTGGCCCAAGAGAGAGCGTGAGCTGGTCTCCATGGAGACAGGACCAGTATCCCAGAGGCCCGCTGGTCCATCCTTCCTCTGACCTGAAGCAGGAGCAAGGCCATGTGCTGGCATCTGCCACCGTCTTAAAGGCCTGAGGTCATCTAAGCCACTCCCATTGTTTTACAGATGGGGAAACTGAGGCCCAGGGGAGGGGAAGCTTCTGGCGAGATCACAGAGCTGGTCAGGGGCAGAGCTGGATGCCTGCCACGCCGAGGCTCCTTCGTCGCCCCTGGAAACCCGGCCCTTGTTGGAGCCTGAAGTAGCCTTTCTGCACAGGCTGCCGAGACACCTGTGGTCACCAATGGCAACATTACCCTCTCGACAGCCGTGCGAGTTACAGAGCAACGGCCTCGAGCTCAAGTGCGCGCTGGATTCAGAGACCAGACGAGACAAGCAAGGCAGCCACCTGGGGGCCAAACGGTCTTTCAGTTCTGTCCTGGACTAAATATAGTCCCTGGGCAGGTTTGACCTTGGTTTTCAAGCAACTGTGGCACAGAAATAACTGGTCTCATCTTTCCCAGCCCCAGTTCAGGGTGGCAGGGCGGCCCTGTGGGCCTGACGTGGGTGCCAGATGGACCCCCTGTGATTCCTAGAGCAAGGTAGCCCCTTCCCTCGGCCCCCCCTTTTCCCACTTTGGGCTAGAACTCATGCGGGATTCTCCCACATCCCACATTCTGGAAATCATGGGAAATAGCTATTTCCATAAACAAGTGCCCAGGGACCCCGCCAAGACTGGGGGTCACTTGCTGGGGTCCTGGTTTTTTCTTTCTTCTTTCTTCTTCTTTTTTTTTAAATTTTTATTGGAGTAGAGTTGATCTACAATGTTGTGTTAGTTTCTGCTGTACAGCAAAGTGAGTCAGTTATACATATACATATATCCACTCCTTTTTAGATTCTTTTCCCATATAGGTCGTTAGAGTGTTGAGTAGAGTTCCCTGTGCTCTACAGTAGGTCCTTATTAGTTATCTATTTTATATATAGTAGCATGTACAGGTCAACCCCAATCTCCCAAGTCCTAGTTTTTTCTTCAATTCTCTTCCTAGAGACAGTATTCTCTCTTCTGGGGGAGGGGGGAGTGAGTTTTTAAAATGACATGACTGTGTTTGCCTCTTTAATACAGAAAAGCACAATAAAGGAGTTAAAGGCTTGCTACCTCTATCCAGGACACCCTTTGACATTTTCTCAAATAGAGTCACACGCTCAGCTGGGAAGAAAATGCAGAGGACACAAAGGTAAACAAGGAGAACTGAAAGCCCCCGCCCCCCCCCCAGCTGATCCCGAGACACATGGGCCAGTGGCTGGGGCTCCCGTCCCCGCACCCTCCTTACCTCCCCGGGCCTCGGTTTCTTCATCTGCAAAGTAGGTAGGACGGTAATACCCACCTCCTGGGACCTTCTAAGGACCCAATGAGTTAGCAGCGTGCAGAGACCTGGGAGCTGGGTCTTGGTAACCGGGGCCCGTGTGCGCACTGCCGGTGTTCCTCCAGAGCACATACCTCCACGTATTGCGTTATCTTCTTTGAACTCAGAAATGGATCACACTTTGTTTGGCGTCTTGCTTTTTTCACCTTGTTCACTTCAGAGGCCCGTCCGTCCCAGCACACACAGGCAGACACGCCTCCCTCTTTCTTAAGAGCCTTTAGACGCCCGTGTCACATCCTGTATGGTTACCGACACCAGGACACCAGGAAGTTAGATACCCAGAAACGTCGATGCTGACCCAAACTGTATGCATTTTCAACTTGGCTGGAGTTACATTTCCATCAACCAGGATGTGCTCCCCGTCTCCGCACACCCCTACCAGCCCGGGGGCATCCCCACTGTTGGGTAGTGTGCAGTCTGACCCCAGGAACCCAGATGGGTTCCTCACAAGGTGTGCAGGGACCACGAAGGCCATGGTGATGGGGCAGAGAGGTAGGGAGTGGGCCCCAGGGCTCTGGGTCGCCTCAGGGCCCCTGGAAGGATGGGCTGGAGCCGCAGCACGTGCGTCTCCCAGGACCTTTACAGAATGAAGTACCTGCCTTCGGGCCGGGAAGTTAGCTGGGACGTTGTCAACCAGCTTCCTCTAGGCCCTTCCTGAGGAGCCCTCTGCAACCCTGGGGCTGGCGGAGACGCCTGCCCGGTGGCCCTCTGGGGGCAGCCCGGAGACACGGCCCATCTTGGAGTGTCCTTGGAGGTTCAGCTCCAAACTCAGAGAGCCAGCGACTTGTGGAAACAGCCAGATCCATTCTGAGTGAAGCCCAGCAGAGCTGCTGCCGGGGCCAACCCAGGTCACCACACGAGTGGCCACAAAGCAAGGAAGCATGGCTGCCCCGGACCACCCCTTGCTTAGAGAAAGTTCTAGAGGAGAAGCTGCAAATCTGTTTCCAGTGATGGTGGCATTGCTGGGTAAGGAGGGGACTCGCTGGGAGAGGCTGAAGTTTAGCCCATTGGACACAATATTCCCGTGCTGAGGCCGACCCTCCGCTGAGAGGGGGGTCGGCCGCAGCCACCAAGCTCAGCCCGTGTCCGTGGCTTCGCAAACGTGCCGCGTCCGCCCCGCCTGGCCTTCTGTAGCTCCTGCTGCTTCCTGCGGCCCGCGAGCCACCACCTCATCACGCAGCCACTTTTTGTCTCCTTGTGCGTCTCCCCTATCCCAGTACCCAGATCATGAGCCTCTAGAACCCAGGGGTCACGTCTTCCCACGTCTGTGTCTCCACAGTACAGAGCAGCGTGGCAGGGATTTCAGAAGTCAGGGATGGAGGAAGACAGGATGTGGAATAGCCCTTGGAGGAGGGCGCCCAAAGACCTGGTGTGTTGGGTCCTGGGCTGACCACCAGGTCTGTGACCTTGAACCTCAGTTTCCCTGTCTGTAAAAGGGGGTTGGAATGACAGTTAGCAAGGGTCCCTTCTGATTCCGTAATTTATGAGTTTACTCACGGCAGGAGCCGGGATGAGGGGAGGCCGAGAAAGCCCCCGGCTCTGTACCCCACGCACACTGGAGGGGCGGCCTACCCCACAGCCACACCGGCTGCCCGCCGTCCCCCCAGGATCGTTTCCCGGCTCCAGTGTCCTGGGGAAGGCAGCAGAGGTAGACAGGAGGGCATGAGAGGACACGCTTTCCTGACCATCCAGCCCAGCAAAGCGAGAAACCATCAAAAAGTAAAAATTCCATTTGTAAACAAGATCGAATTATTTGATTGTGAAACCTGGGTCCATGGAATTTAAAATAATTTAATATGAAACAATATCATTTGAAATGCTGGCCAGCCGAGGACCTGGGGGCAGGAGGGGTTCTAGCCTCCTGTGGCCAGACACGTGGAACCCAGCCTCAGGGAATAATAACAAGTCATCATTCAACAAGCATGGCTGAGAGTCAGCCACATGGCCACCCTGGGCCAGGCACGGGGCAGCCAGCCCATGGCTCCCGTACCCCTGGGACTCACAGTCAGGATGGACAAGCGGGACACAGACAATTAAAAAGCAGTGCCGGAGAGCGGGAGAGGGGCGGTTAAGTGGCAAAACAATCCAATCCAAAAGGGAGGCCGAGACGGAGCCGTGGGCAAGCGCCGTGGGCCACAGCGGGCACCGTCGGGGAGGCTCTGGGAGCTTCGGGACTGTGGTGAGAAACTGAGGCATCGCCCTGAGAGGAGGGGACACAGAGCAGGAACATTAGGATAGAAATGGAGACCATTTTCAACCCCAGCTTTATCTTGTGCTGCCCGTGTGACCTTGGGCAGGCAAGTCGCTTCCAAGCCTCAGTTTTGTCGTCTGCAGCATGGGAATAATGAAGCCTGGTCCCCACTCCCCGGCTGCAGCCAGCATCAGAAATCATTCACGTGCAGGCCCCGGAAGCTGACGTCACCAATGGACAGAGGCGCTCCAGGTGAGGCAGGGATGCAGTTGGCTCCCGCAGCAGATGCCGTGCAGGGGTGAGGCGGTGGGCAGGTGCCCCGGAGGCCCAGCGCCTGTTCAGTGGGCTCTGTGCTGGGCTTCTCAGGATCCTGCTGGCGCTTTGCGGAAGGACGGTGGAGCTGGGGCCCAGCCGATCCTGGTACAGCAGCACTCTGCCTCCACAGCTCCTACCTCAACATAAACACAATTGGGAGTATTTCAGGGCCGTAAGGGCAAGATAAACAAACCCAGGGAACCCAGACAAAGAGCACGCAAATGCTCACTTTCATGTCACATCCAGAAACCACATGTTCATCAAGCCACCTGCAGGCTTGTAGCTCCATGGGGAAGTGCAGGCTTGTTGTGTTTAGAAAACCAAACTCGCCCGTACAGCTGCGGGGGACGTCCGGGTGCCGCCGCCCCCCATCCTGCCAAACACAGCTCCAGCCACAGAGCAGCCCTTGAGGCAGCCGGAGGATTTCAGGGGGTCCCGGTGCTGCTGGGTTTGAAATCACCTGCGAGGCAGTGGAACAGCAGTGTGCACTTCTCATCACTGCGGTGCCACCTGGGGCCACGCCCCCTAACCTCTCTGTGCACAGCAGGGTCTGGAAAACGCCCAAGGTCACCTGGCCAGTAAGTGACTTACCTAGAACTCAAACCGGGCCCCCCAGCTCCCCAGTCCCCCTCCCTCCCCATCACCCCTAACTGAGTTCAACTGCCGAAGGCTGCCAGAACGTGGCCAGGACTGAGGAGAGGAGACCAGCACACACAACCGACTACCTGTGTGCTCGGGGTGGGGGGGGACTCCAGAGCCCTCCTACCCTTTGAGGCGGCTATGCTGAGAAGCGTTATTTTTATTCCTCCCCAAGTCTTGCCAGATTACACTGTCAAGGCCAGCACTTGGGAGATATTTCCTTGGTTTCGCAATTCACGCGGTGACTAACACATGTTACATTTTGAAAACCTCTCCTGGTAAAAATTTAAGCTGAATTGTAAATACATAAAAGTCTCAGTGTTAATGGGGTGCACGATTTCTCGGTGGCTGTTTTGTAATCCCAAGATTCAGAAGGGATGTGGAATTCTGTAAAAACGGATAACAGGCACCTGTCTGGAGCCGTCCTTTGAAACCGTCACAGTGGGCAGCAGCCCTCACATCTGTCCATCGTTATGTAAGTTACAAAACGCCTTCCTGTTCCCTGCCTCGTGGGGTGCCCAGAGCAGGGGTTGCAGAAGTTCACGACGGGTGATGGATTCCCTCCGTGGGGCAGGAGTGCACGCGACCACCCCGCACTGCGGGGGGCTGGACATACCCTACCTCATTCCAGTGCCATTCGGTATCGGGTTACGGTGACGAAGCAGAGGCACAGAGAAGTGAAGCCTTGCTCAACTTCGTAACCCTGATGAGGGACGGAGCGGACTCGATCCCAGGCTTCGTGCGTCTCCGCAGCATGGCGTGCCCTGTCACACCACAGCCCCTGCTGCCGGGCACCTGTGTCCCAGGCGAGTCATCCACTCTGCACCGGCCTCAGCTGATTGCACCAGGGTGGTACCACCTGGGACAGCTGCTGCATAGGCTGGACAATGGGTGTCTCTGTCTGAGCATCTGAAGTAAGAAAGAGTGGGACGGTTGGCAGCAAGGCGCCCTGATGTCACGTGCACGCCAGAACCACGGGGCCACGTTGGAGTCGGCGTGGGAGGGTGACGGGGAGAGCAAGGAGGAAGGAGAAGAGCTCCGAGCGGTGGAGGAGAGACCCTCCACCATGAGGGGCGCGAGTCGGGAGAGGCCGGACCACTGGCGGCTCCAGCTCAGCACCAAGTGGCCAGAGTGCGGGCAGCAGCCTGTCCGCCGGCAGCCCCGCCCAGCCCTGCCCCTGCCTCCATCACACCCCTGATTTATTGCTTAGTCGATAACACGTACCAGTCTGTGGTTTGTCTCGGTTACCTGTGCAGCGTCGATCTCCACACTGGACTGTAGACTCGGTGCTTTAAGTGGCCCGTCTGGCCGGCTCCCCGCGGCATCACCGGAGCCTGGCCCAGCATCTGCGCGTAGCAGCGGGGTGACTATTTGTTGAATTCATGCCCCCCTGGAAGGTGGAGGAGCCACCCTGCTCCGCCCCGCTGCAGTGGGTGATCCAAATGGGTTTTACCACCACAAGGAGCCCCGGCGCACATAAGGTCTCCGGGCCACGCAGGGGTAGGGCGGGCAGCTCTCTAATCGGCAGAGCGGTCATGGTTGGGGGGGGCGGGGAGGAGCCCGGAGGTGGCCATGCAACCAGGGACACGTTTATGATGCAGAAAACTCCGGGACGAGTATTGATTTTTCTTCAAAGTCCAGGGCCTATCTGTCTGGGGCTCCTGTTGGCTCCCTGCCCACCATCGGCACCCGAGCTGCCTGACAAGCCCAGACTAGGGCCATCAAGCCACAAGTCTCCTGGGTGTGGGTCCCCCCGCCAAGGCGTCCTCGCCAACATTCCGGTAGCTTGGACCTTCCAACCCCATGGCCTTTGCAGTCCGTTAGATTCTAGCAGCCAGAAGATGTGTCCATCCAAAGATAAAACGTTGAGAGGGTGCTTGCTGAAGAAATTATGGCTATGGAGGAAGGGGTATAAACTCAGTTTGGGAAGTGTCAGCCATGCTTCTGTTCTGTGATCCCTGAGCGGGCGAGATGTGGTCTGAGCTCTCAAGAGGGGAGCTACGGGGGATAAACGGGGCGCGGAGAGACCGAGAGATAATCGCAATACAGTGTGATAAGCTCAAAAGTGAAAGTGTGTCCAGGGCCCATGAGGGAAGGGCCAGATCTAAATGGGGGTTCAGCAAGGGCTCCCCAAAGAAAGGAAATTTCCATTGTCTCTTGCGATTTTAATTCGGCGTCCCCAGAATGCCTGTTATATTAGAGCCAGCGGGGCCCTAGATGGAATTACTCAGCTTTCAGTAATAACGAGTTTGTCTAGGTCATGTAGGGAAGTACTTTAAAGTTATTCTTACTTCTTTTCTATGATTGCAATGACGTACAATGCTTGAAAAGACATTTTCCTTAATTCAATTACCAAGTGAGCTAAATGCATTTGCTGGAGATAATTAAGAATCTTTATAAATATAAAACAATTCTCCCTTCAAAATACAGTGCTAGATGTTATTATTCAAGCTAGCTTCTCAATCAGAAACCCCCTTTTTCAAAGCAATTCCAAAGCACTCAGTGCTAATCTCCCCAGACAGAGCTGCCGGTGTCCGGCTTGCAGTGCCCAGGCTGCTCTGTCCTGCAAGCATCTCACTGAGATGCTGGCCCACATCCGCCCACCCCGAGCTGCCTGCAGCCAAAGCTCTCCTCACTCACCTCTCGGGTCCTAGCCTTGGCCCAGAGCAGGTATCAAAAAACACCGGGACAGAGACCAGAGGAACCTGAGGACCTGAGATGACACAATGCGGTATGGCCCCCTGGCTGAGATCCTGGAGCACAGAGGACATTAACGGGAAAATTGGCGAAGTCCAAACAAAGCCTGGAGTCGAGTTAACAATCACGGACCCATGTCAGTTTCTGGTGCCGGCAAAGGTACCCCAGTAACGCACGATGTCTACAAGGGGAAGGGGCGGATGGGACTCTCTGTACTATCTTTGCAGCTTCTCTACATCTGAAATTATTCCAAAATAAAATCTTTATTTAAAATACAAAAATAAAGGTGACTGACTGGGCAAACGGGAGGGCAGAACCTCACTACAGCTCAATAGTAAAACCCCTCCACCCCTGCCACCAGCCGGCTCACCTCCAGGTGACGTAGCGTGGGCTGTCCAGTAAAAGGGGGTCCCCTCCGGGGCACCTCATGTGTTAGCACTTTTTTGGTAAATATTTACAGAAATGTTATTTGTAAGCAGATAGCACTTTTGATAGAAGTGTGTTTGATGTCAGGGCACGGGAACCACTGCAGCCCTGCAGGAGCACGCCGCACCCACACGCTTTTCTTGACCTCCCGAGAGCCCGGGATTCCACTTAGAATCCCTCGGAGATGTGCTGTGACTTCCATGGGCCCCTCCCACCATAATAATATCTATATTAAAAAAACTTGTATAAGCCTTCAGATACTTGAACATTATTTTTCTGCTTTAGGCAAAATTGAACAGATGTTCATCGGCCCCTAAAAAAAATCGTGTTGAGACAGACATTCTTGCACCACGTCTGCCGCGTCTAATGGAGAAGAGGCTCCCCAGGCCACACTTACCAGCTAAGTGACCTGGAGCGAGTTACTTAACCAGCACATCTTCGATCCCTCCTCTGAAAACCAGGGATAATGATACCTGTTTGCAGGCTTTTACGAGGAGTGCCTAAGCTAATGGGTGTGAAAGCACTAATTTGAGCCTGGCCCCCAGGAGGAGATCAATAAAGAGCGGCTTCAGTAAAGCATCTTAGCCATCCGAGCAGACTGCAATATTTCCGTCTTCTAAAACACTCCCGAGAGAGCCTCAGCTTGATTCTGCAAATCAGACCTCCGGATCTTATTCTGCAAGCTTCAATCCATTCAGCTCTCTCACTACCGGAAACTCAAAGTACTTAAACAGGGTCTGAAGCCCCTACACCTGGCCCCAGGTCCTGTCTGAGCCCCTCACGTCTCACCTAAGGCCCCCCCTGCTAGGTTTCCCATTGACATTTGCCTCGGTGGGCTTGTCTGGATCTAGTCCTTCCTCCAGGCCCGGGGCTCAAGTTCCCTCATTGTAATAAATATGAGGGAGGGTGTTTATGAAGGAACGGGGAGTTGAGTGAAGTCCAGGCTGACCTTGGCCTTGCCCTCTGTTTGCTTTCTCCTCCTCCTGGGCAGGCTGGTGGCGCGGGCCTGGGGCCCTCACTCAACCAGCCTGGAGGTGCCAGGGATTCTGCCCAGAGCTGCAGACAAAGGCTCCAGCGTCTCCACTTCCACCTTGGGTCCCCTCTGAGTCTTATTTCGCTAATGAGATCAGACAGGCTTGTAATGTTAGGTAACTGCAGTTGCTAAGACTGGAAGGGAGACTCATTCCCTGGCATTCCCACAAGTCCTTCCCAGTTTGTTTAGCTTGGGAAATTAGGCAAGAGCAGGTAGAAAAACTCCGGGTCAAACACAAGCCATCGCAAGAGTCTGATTCAGGCTTTACCGACAACATTATTCATCCTCTCGTTCCTCTCGTGGGCTATTTATTTATTCATTTATTCAGCAAATATTTATGGAGCGGCTAACATGTGTCCCAACCTTGTCACACCCTCAGGCTTCTGCCTGGTGTGGGTCACAGCCACACCCCAGTACCCCAACCTCGTATCCTCCCAGACCTGGTCGAAGGTTACCCCCTCTGGGAAGCCTGCACCCGACTTCTATGCCAGACACACTTCCTGCCTCTCCCAAGGAAGGCCAGGAGGAGCGCTGGGGTCACACAGGCCTGGCTGAGAAGCAAGACCAGCACATCCCTCGTGTGTGTCCTTGGGCAGGTTACCGAAGCTTTTACCCTGTTTCCCCATCTATAAAGTGTGGACGATATTAATAATGATGCTTACCCGCTAAAACGCAATGCCTGGGAATGCCACATAAAATATAATAAACATCGTTTGCCATGGGCAGCCGAGCTCGCAAGGAAATGAAGGAGTCACCCAGAACTGAGGGGAGGGCTGAACCTGGGTGATGGGTCAGCTGGTCCTGCTGCTGAAGGGACCCCAGGCCTACAGGCAGACCCAGTGCCCTCACAATGTAGGTCTCAATGGTCACTGGGGACAGGAGAGGGCCTAGGGCACACGCAAGGTGGGATTTGGGGACCAGCATCCTTGCCCAAAGCCAGGATCTCAGGGGGCTCCCAGTACAGGTATGGGCAACTAGGGAAGGTCCACCTTCTGGAGCAGGAGAGACATCCAGTGCCCCCCAGAGTCAGTCCTCTTTCTCCAGGCACAGATGGACACATTCCCTGCCCCTTTCCAATTGGCCTGGCCATGGGACTGGTTCTGACCAGTGGATGCTGAGAAGAAGAGATGTGAATCACTTCTAGACCAAAGCAACGAAGAGCCGGCACCAGATTCCCCAGGCCACGCGTCAAGATGGCAAAGCTGTGTTGGGATTGGGGCAACCTGGGTCGCTGAGTTGTACTGTGTGGGGCAGTGGCCAGGAGAGTTGCTCAGATTCCCTGCAAACTTTGCAAGAGCAGGAAATAAGCCTTTGTTGGGTTTAGCCAGTGAGAGGGATTGTTTGTTAGTGAAGCAGGGCTTATGCTATACTGACTAATACAGCTGGCAAAGGAGATGACAAGCAAATTTGCTGTCTCCACCTGGGAGCTAGGTGGAGAAAAACAGTCTCCTCTGTTTTTACTTCACAGGAGTTTGGGGGTCACATTTATACTACCTTTTGGTCCAGGAAACCCCAAACTGTAAAATTAACTTAAAGATATTTCCAATAACGTTGTACTGCCAGAAACAAACTCAAATCCCCCTGCAACCTGGCCTCAAAGGATCCCCACCAATATAGACCCACCAAAGAGGCAATCACAGCCCTGAGTTCGTCAAATAAATGCAGCTACTAATTACGGAACTTAAGTAAACTTTTTTTTTAATGTTTTAAGAAATGAAATTGGAAACCAAAATTATGGGGAATTAGCAAAGTACTATCAAAAAAAAGACTAAATAAATTTGAAAAAGAACCAAAGAACTGGCTATGAAAATCTTACTAATGGTAATAAAACCTTAATATTTGGTAAAACAGCAGATTAGACCTACCTGTAAACAGAATTTGTGAAATAAAAGGTAGAATAAAAGAAATTACCTAGTGACATACAGAGAAAGAAAGAGGTCAGAAAAAAAGACAGAGGCTAAGAGACACGAGAATCGAATGAATAGTATAATGTCATCTAATTGACGTTCTAGAAGGAGGCAACAGGACTGAAGGGTGAACTACATGAAGATATAATGACGAAGAATTTCCCAGAATTGGTAATAGATGGGAATCTTTAGATTCAAGATGCCTGGTGAGTCTGTAGCAGGATAAATAAAAATGAATTCATGCCTGACGTATCAAAGTAAAGCTGCAGGATACCAAAAACAAAACGAAAGCCTAAATGCAGCCATTTATTCATTCACCCATGTATAAAAGAGATATTTTTTGAACGCCTACTAGATGTCAGGCACTCATGTAGACGTTTGGGATACATCAGTGAGAAAATCAGTGAGAAAACACAGAATTCGTGCTCATGTTCACAGGGGAGATAGATAATGAACAATACGCATAATAAGTAAGTAAATTTCACAGTGTGTTAGAAAGTGATGGATGTGCTAGGAGAAAAAAAGAAAGAACAAAATGGGGGGATTTGGAATATGTGGGCGGTGGGGAGAAGTTGGGGCAGAGTGCAGTATTTAATAAAATGTCAGGGGAGGCCTCTTGGAGAAGGTAAAGTCTGAGCAACGGCTTGAAGTAGAGGATGGAGTTAGTGACGCAGAAAGAGGGGTGGCGTTTCAGGCAGAGGGAAAGGGTCCCTTGTCTGCGTAGCTTCTTCTGTAAAGTATTTGTTCAAAGCTTTTGTCCAGCATTTTAATTGCATTGTTTGTGCTTTTATTACTGAGTTGTAAGACTGTCTTTATATATTCTGCTTAAGTCCCTTATCAGATTGTGAATTGCAGATCTATTCTCCCAAGCTGGCTCATCTGTCCAGTGTCTTAACGGGTCATTTGAAAGGCAGATTTTGTTCATTTTGATGACATCCATTTTTATCAAGTTTTACTTTTATGTTTTGTGGTGGTTTGGGTCTTATTAAGAACACTTTGCCTGCCCCAGGGTCACAAATAATTTCTGTCTATTTTCTAGAAATTTTATATTTTTGGCATTTATGTTTAGGTCTGTGATCCATTTCAAGTTCACTTTTGTGTGTGATGTGAGGTAGGGGTTGAGGTTTATATCTTTATGTATGTTTATCAATATTTGTTTTAAAGATTTTATTTCTCCCAATGATTTACCTTGGCCCATTTTTTAAAAAATCAATTGGTCATATACACATGGTTCTATTTCTGGGTTCTCTATTCTGTTCCATTGATCTAGATGTCTATCCTTACACCAATACCATACTCTTGCTTCATAGTAGGTCTTAAAATTCAGCGGTATAAATCCTCCCACTTTGTTGTTTTTCAAAATTGCTTTGGCTATTCTCAGTCCTTGAATTTTCATATAAATTTTAGAATCACCTTATCAACTGTCAGGTGAAAAGACAGGTGTCATTATAATTGAGATTCCCACTGAATCTATAGATTATTGAGGGCAAAACTGACATCTAACAATATCAAGCCTTTGGATCCATGAATAGGATATATCTCTTTATTTCTTTATGCCACCTTTAATTTCTCTCAGCAGTGTTTTATAGTTTTTAGAGTACACAGGTCTGGTACATATTGTGTGAAATTTATCCCTAGGCACTCATGTATTTTATGCTATTGTAAATGGTATTGTTTCCTAACCTTTTTTTTTTCCAAAACAAACAACTTTTGATTGACGTACAGTTGATTTACGATGCTGTGTTAGTTTCAGGTGTGCAGCAAAGTGAGTCGGTTTATATACGTACATATGTCAAGTAGAGAGTTAACCTTATACCCTTCACCCACCTTTTCTAATGATAACACCTAAGTCATGGAACAGTTATGAAAGCTAAGAAATTAACACTGGTAAAGTGCTATTAACTAAACTACCAATTTTATCTGGGTTTTACCAGTTTTTCCACCAACGTTCCTTTTCATTTCCAGGATCCAACCCGGGATCCCACACTGCCCTCACTCAGCGCCCTCCTTAGCCCACTACCGTCGATGCAGTTGCTCAGTGTTTCTGTCTTTCAGGACTTGGCACTCTTGAAGGGTAGAGGTCAGGTGTTTCCTGGAACATCCCTCAGTTTGTGTTTGTCTCATGCCTTCTCATAATTATTTGAGGTTCTGCATCACTAAGAAGAATACCACGGGAGTAACGTGAGCCATATCAGTGAGTCCCCGATGCTACCGTGTCTAATTGCTGGTGACAGGAACTTTCATCACTTGGTAAAGATGGTGTCTGTCAGATTCCTCCACTGTATAGCCACTATTTTTCTTTTTGTAATTCGTAACTTTAGGACAGGGAGCTACTTTGAGACAATGCAAAGGGTTTGTTTCCTCTTAAACTTTTGCCCACTAGTTTTAGCATCCATTGGTGTACCTTGCCTCCATGATTTCTGTGGAGTTCTAACAGTGATTTTCCTATTCCCCCCTCACTCCTTTTCACATGTATTGATTGGATTTCTTCTGTAAGGAGGTATCATTCTTTGTCCCTTATTTACGTATTTATTGCATTATTAATTTATATGTCTGTAGACTAAAATATATGTACTTTATTATTTGGGTTATAATCCAATACTATCATTGTTTATTCTGTTGCTAATGTTATTGCAGCTTTGGCCATTGGGAGCTCTTTCAGATTGGCTCGTATGCCTCTTCAATATTCCCCCATCCTTTTGCTTTTTGCTTACATAACGCATTTATAATACAGCATTTAAAATTTTCAATTACCAACTGTCCTTTGCTAGTATGTGGACAAACAATTGACTTTTGTATATTTAAAATGGGTTTCTTTCCTTTGTTTTTTTAACATCTTTAGTGGAGTGTAGTTGCTTTACAGTGGTGTGTGAGTTTCTGCTTTATAACAAAGTGAATCAGCTACACATATACATATATCCCCATATCTCCTCCCTCTTGCGTCTCCCTCCCACCCTCCCTATCCCACCCCTCTAGGTGGTCACAAAGCACCGAGCTGATCTCCCTGTGCTATGCGGCTGCTTCCCACTAGCTATCTATTTTACATTTGGTAGCGTATATATGTCCATGCCACTCTCTCACTTCATCCCAGCTTACCCTTCCCCCTCCCCATGTCCTCAAGTCCATTCTCTACGTCTGCATCTTTATTCCTGTCCTGCCTCTAGGTTCTTCAGAACTGTTACTTTTGTTTGTTTGTTTTTTAGATTCCATATGTATGTGTTAGCATACGATATTTGTTTTTCTCTTTCTGACTTACTTCACTCTGTATGACAGACTCTAGGTCCGTCCACCTCACTACAAATAACTCAATTTCATTTCTTTTTATGGCTGAGTAATATTCCATTGTATATATGTGCCACATCTTCTTTATCCATTCATCTGTTGATGGAAGCTTAGGTTGCTTCCATGTCCTGGCTATTGTAAATAGAGCTGCAATGAACATTTTGGTACATGACTCTTTTTGAATTATGGTTTTCTCAGGGTATATGCCCCATAGTGGGATTGCTGGGTCGTATGGTAGTTCTATTTTTAGTTTTTTAAGGAACTTCCATACTGTTCTCCATAGTGGCTGTATCAATTTACGTTCCCACCAATAGTGCAGGAGGGTTCTCTTTTCTCCACACCCTCTCCAGCATTTATTGTTTGTAGATTTTTTGATGATGGCCATTCTGACTGGTGTGAGGTGATACCTCATTGTAGCTTTGATTTGCATTTCTCTAATGTTTAGTGATGTTGAGCACCCTTTCATGTGTTTGTTGGCAGTCTGTATATCTTCTTTGGAGAAATGTCTATTAATTAACGTCTCCTGCCCATTTTTGGATTGGGTTGTTTGTTTTTTTCATATTGAGCTGCATGAGCTGCTTGTATATTTTGGAGATTAATCCTTTGTCAGTTGCTTCATTTGCAAATATTTTCTTCCTAAAATGGGTTTCTTATAAGCAACATATAGTTGAGTCTTGCTTTTTTATCCAGTGTCACAACCTCAGCCTTTTATTGAAGAAGTTAGACCTTTACATTTAATATAATTATCAGCATCATTTGCTATAGGTCTGCCATAATTTGTTTCTTATCTGTCCCATCTGTCTTTTGCTCCTTTTTTCCTTTCTTCTTTGCAATTAGTTGTGTTTTTTTTTATTCCATTTTCTCCACAGATATCTAATAAACTGTATCTCTTCGTTCTAATTTTTAGGAGTAGCTCCAGGATTTAAAATATACATAGCTAATTTATCACAGTTTACCTTCAAATGTCGTAAGTCACACACGACGTAAGTATCCTACAACAATATTCTTTCATTTAATTCTCTTATCCTGTGTGCTATTGCTGTCATAGATTTTACCTTTCAATATATAGTAAGCCCCAGAGTACACTGTTGATATTTTGTTTTAAATGGTCAGTTGTCTTAAAATTTTTCTTTTAATAAGTGTTTTTAAATGCAGTTAGCAGAATAATGTTAAACCTTTCATGTAAAATAAAAAATTATATTACATCTATGTTTGTATATTTTAATGTTTCATATACAAAATGTATAGAAGGTTGACAATCAAACATTACTTCTTTCAGGGAATAGATTGAAGAGTTTATTATTATTAAGTTTCTATTTGTATCAAAATGAAATGCATATACATGACACCTATAATTTAGCTGTATTAATTCAAGTTTTTAAATAACACTTATGCACTGTCAGAATGCCACAAATATCATCGTGAATAATCACTCTGAAAATGAGCTTTTGTTTGTTTAAACATTTTTTTTACATTTCTCTACATATTTGCCACTTCTAATCTCTTGCCTCTTTTTTTGTAGATCCAGTTTTCCATCGGATATCATTTTCTTTCTGCTTCCTTTATTATTAACTACCTTTAATATTTCTTGTAGTGCCAGTCTGCTGGTACCATTAAAGCTCTTTATTTTGCCTTCGTTTTGAAAGTTACCTCTGCAGAATATAGAATTCTAGATGGACAGTTTCTTCCTTTCTTTCTCTATTTTAAAGCCGTTACCCCGTTGGCTTCCAGCTTGCACTGTTTCCAGAAAGAATACTACTGTCATTTGTATATTGTTTCCCTATATGTCTCATTCTTCTCTGGCTGCATTTAGGATTTTTTCTTTCACGCTGGTTTCAGAAAATTGCTCATGATGTATCTTGCGTGGTTTTCTTTGTATTCATTCTACGTCATATTCGTTGAACTTCTCAGATTTGTAGGTTTATGGTTTTTATCAGATTTGGGTGTAGCATTTCAGCTGGGCTTCCCAGAAAGAACTCTTCTGTCTTTGAGAATAAAGGCCAACTGATGTGTTATTAATGACCCTGATAACCACTCTTCTCAGGATGCTGTCCAGGGGCCTGAACAAACCGATCCCAGTCTGGTGTTAGCAGTGCTGTGGTGTGGGCTGGAATCCGGTGGGAATCTGAGGTTCTCTCAGTTCCCTGGAGAGTTGGGACAGCACTGCCACCACCTTTGGACTTGGCTGTGTGATGGGTACACCACATGCTGCCCAGGATACAGGAAGGGCAGGAGGCCTTTGGAAAAGGGGAGCGGTTTGAGCTTGGAGAGTGGGCCTCTCCAGCAGGTGCATCCACCGGGCAGGTCAACGACGGGTGGGGTGGGGGGTGAGTCTCCACTGCCTCTGGGGTCTTCCTCCCCAGGAAGGATCCAGACCGGCCAGGCACACATCCTCGAGCCTCCCTGAGAGGTTGGCGTTGCTGAGCACCCGACTTCTCCCGGTCACCTCTGCGTCCCCACCCTCCTTAGCACCACTGCAGCTGTTCCTTTACCTCTCCCAGGGCTTGGCCCAAGCATGGAACTCAACCCTTTCCCGTTCTTTTCTCTAATAAACCACACGTGGGAGGCTCCTGCTGGAGCGGAGGGGCTGCTACCTGGCAGCCATGAGAACACCAGGGGTCAGACCTTCCTCAGCCCTCTGCCCTGCCCTTCCCGCCAGGCCCCCGCACCCCCTCATCTGCCCTTCTCCCACCCTGGGGGTCTCCCTCCCCTCCAGGCATTTTCCTCCCCCAGAGAACCAGGGCTGGAACTAGGGTAAGGCGAATGAGGCATCACTTCAAGCAAAATTTAAGGAAACACCAAAAAACTCAGCAATGAAGATAAGTCACATTTAATGCAATATTCTCTAAAGTCAAAAGTTATGCAAATACAGCTCAACAGCAACGAAAAATAAACAGCCCAATTCAAAAATGGGCAAAGGACTTGAATAGACATGTCTCCAAAGAAGTTACAGGAATGGCCAGCAAGCACATGAAAAGACACTCAAAATCATTAGTCATTAGGGAGATGCAAATCATAACCACAGTGAGATACCACTTCATACCCACTGGGATGGCTAAATTTTTTTTTTTATTTTAATGAAAAATAGGAAGTGTTGTAAAGGATGTAGAGAAACTGAACCTCTCGTGCATTGCTGGTGGGAAAAAAAAAAAATGATGCAGCTACCATGGAAAACACTTTGGCATGTCCTCCAAAAGCTAAACATAGAATTACCATATAATCCGGGAATTCTACTTCTAAAAGAATTGAAGTCAGGGACGCAGAAAAATACTTGTACAACAGTGTTCATAGCAGCCCTATTCACAATGGCCAAAGGGTGGAAACAAACCCAAAAGTTCATCAACAGATGAATGGATAAACAAGATGTGGTCTATTCATACAATGGAATGTTATTCAGTCGTAAAATGGAAGAAAATTCTGACACTGCCTACAGTGTGGATGAACCTGGAGGACATTATGCTGAGTGAAGTAAGTCAGTCACAAAAGAACAAATATTTGTGATTCCAATTCTGTGAGTTACCTAGAGTAGTCAAATTCATAGAGACAGGAAGTAGAAGGGGAGTTTCCGGGAGCTGGGGGAGGGAGAATAAGGAGTTTGTGTTTAACGGGGACAGAGTTTCAGTTTGGGAAGATGAGAAAGTTCTGAGGATTGACGGTGGGGATGGTTGCTCAACAATATGAATGTATTTAATGCCACCGAATTGTACACCTAAATATGGTTCAAATGATAAGTTTTATGTTATGTATGTTTGACCACAACCTAAACAAAAATAGTGCAAAAAGTCCATGATGAACAGAATACCAAAATTTAAAATAAAGACAAGATCTGTGCTATGACAACCCTTACTGGAGCCTGAGACAAAGAGAAAACCCACTAAAACTAATCCTGTCTTCACTTCAAATTTCAGTACTTTGTTCCTCACAGATTTTTTGCATTACTTTGATTTTGTTAAATACTGCAGTGAAATGGGATTTATCTGGATAATTGAGATTGCGGATGCCCCCTGAAATTTTGCACGCAAGACCGGTACCTCACCGTAGTTCCAGCCCCGAGGAGTTCCATTTCAGCTACTGAAGCCATGAAGTTTCCCTCAATCCTCCCACAGAGTCAGCCTCAGCAACTCCATCCCAGCCGCCCCCTGCGGAGGCCACTCCCACGTTCCTTCTGGCAGCTGGATCAGGGCCAACCCCACTTTCTCTCTTTGAATTCCCCACTGCCATCACTCCACAGAATAAAACCAAAGGCCTCTCGGAATATTATTCAGCCTTAAAAAGGAAGGAGAATCTGACTTATTCTATCACGTGGCTGAACCTTGAGAACATGATTTTGAGTGAAATAAACCAGACACAAAAGGACAAGTAGCCACATTCCACACAACGAGGTGCTCCGAAGAGTCAAATTCACAGAGACAGGAAGTAGACGGGTGGGTGCCAGGGGCTGGGGGAGGGGTAGGGCGTTGTTTAATGGCCACAGAGTTTCAGTTTAGGGAAGATCAAAGAGTTCTAGAAATGGATGGTGGGGATGGTTGTACAGCAATGTGAATACACTTCATGCCACTTGACTAGACACTTAAAAATTATTAAAACGGTTTATAATATGCTATGTAGATTTTACCAGAATTTTTTCTAAAGGTGAAATACAAACAAAAAACAGTGGCCACCCTTGGAATACCCAAGGTAGTTTGACACAAGGAGGGCTCACAGCGGAGCTTCCTTCCCCGCTTTGTCCTCTGAACTCCATGGACCAAAGTCACCGTCTCATCTGGCCAGAGGCCACTGCTTGTAAAACAGCAAAGATAAATATTTTCTACCTCGACTTGGGTAGGAGAAATATAAACAGAAAGGATCCAGATTGATTTTTAAAGTCATCACGTTTTGTCCCCAAACACTTTTCCCAACCCTGATATTGTCAACCGTCCTTAATTTGGAAAATGCACCTGGGGCCACTCCTCCAGCCTCTGCTGTGATTCACTAACTAGTCACAGCTCCTCTGGGACTGCAGACTGTCCTCACACAAGAGACACCCTTGGCTGCTGTGACAAAGCATTTCTGTGCTCGTCGTGACCACGCACACAGGGGCTGTGGCGGTGAACACGCGTGATTTACATCTGAGGGACGGGACATGAGCCCAGAGTGGCCAGGTGACTTGCCCAAGGTCACACAGCCGGCCGAACCTTGGGCTGTGGACTCTGGCCCCTCCCCCATCACCCCTCCACCTTCCAGACACAGGACGCGTCCTTGGGCATCTTAACGACAGCCGTGGACCTGGTTCAAGCCCGTCTCCCCACCAGGCTCCCCAGCCCCATGGCAATTAAGGCACGCAGGTCGGAGGCCACAGGCCCCAGCCCGGCACAGCCAGGACCAGCCAGTCCTCCCAGGGCCTGCCTGTTTCCTCCTGCAAATGACGCTGGGGGCGTTCGTGGCGGGGGCAGAACCCCCTGATAATGAGGCTTTATTGGGCAGAGATGTTTCTGCTGAGGCCAGGGTGGCGCCTTGGCCAGAGCAAGTTCCCGGGCTGGCCTTTCCCAGACGGCCCTCATCTCTGCTTGGTATGCGACAAGGGTCTGAGCTGGGGTCCAGCTGCCTTCCCAGGCCATTCAAGTCAACTCCCGCAAAGGCTTTTTGTTGTTATTACCACCCTCCGCCATTGCCAGGGGCCGTTTTTGTCTTCCCAAATGGGAAAGTATCTTTTACTTTTCTCTTTTGACACTGACTATTTGGCCTAAAGCAGGGACCAATTAAACTAATTAATCCCCAGGCGCTTTGCCGATGGAGAGGCTAGGCTCTCACACTTCGGGTCATTCCAGAGGGAGTGCGCGAACTTGAGCATGCTTTGTGTGACTCTGACCTTTGGGCTGGACAGGTTTTGGCATGGCCTCACCGGGCCGCCAGGGATGCGTGTCCTGAGTCTCCCCGCCACCCCTACCTGCCCCACTGGGGGGCACCAGGCCCTCCCAGCGGCTCTCACATCTTCACCTCGGACTCAAGCCAGGCTGCAGCTCCCAGAGGGACTGCTTCCCACTCCCATGCACAATTAGCACTTTCTCTTAGAAGGAGGAATAGAGAACCCCCAAATCTTGGAGAGCACAGTCAGCTGAAAGGAGGGTGCTCCAGGTGGAGTTCAAAGACCCCTGGGGTGGGCGTGCCCATTCTTCAAGGCAGCTCAGCCCCCAGTTGACGGGTCCCTCGTCAACGCGTTTTCTTCATGGACGACGGCAGAATTTCTTTGGCTCCTACAGGCAGGAGCAGCTGTCCACACTGTTTACTCAAATACCATTCTGGCAATATTCCGAATGGTTTTTTTCTCTTCCCTGCAGGATCTGAAACCATCCGTGGGGTGGTTGGACGCACGCGTCTACACGTGGCTTTCCGGGGTGGCGTCTTCGCTGAGCGCAGAAATCCTGTTCCCCAGAGCCCTTTGCCGTGTTCCTCTGGGCCTGCCCACCCCCGTGCCGCCCACTCCCGCTAATGGGCATGTTTCCGTGAACGCTGAAGACGAAAAACATGCAATTTGGAATGTGTCTCTTTCACGGTCACACATTTCTTTTTATTGTGCGTCTTGGCTGTGCCGCACTTCAAAATTCCCAGGGACCCTCCCCAGCTCGGCTCTCAGAGGGTCTTGCACGTTTGACATCCCTCCCCAGAAAGCCAGAGGGCACTGGACACGGACTTTTGTCGGGTGTCTCTGAAAGCACTTTCAATAAAAGGCTCCGTGTCTTTGCCTCTGGTTTCCCTTTGCTGTTGGAGCTCTGGGCTTGCAGACCCAAGATCTGTTCCGCGGCCGTGCACACCCGGGTACATCTTGACAAGCACTGGCTTCCAGAACTTTGCACAACACTGCAACCACAAGCACTCAGGATATGTGAGGCCGCCTTTCCCAGTTGCCTTCTGACACTCCGCTCGTTTCCTGGACCAGAGGCATCTCCACGGGCTTGAACACCATCCCAGTGGGTCTCTCTTCCTCCAGATTAAGTGTAAGCCCCTCAGTGGGGTGGCTCAGGGCCCCTCCAACATGCCCCCCGCCTTCCTGGCCAGCCTCCCCGTGGAGCCCCTCCCTGCATCCCACATGCTGGTCTGAGAGGCTGCTATTACCATCCAGCAAAGAGCCTGCACGCTGCTTCTGGGCCTTTCCTTGTATGCTCCCTCCCAGCCCACTGCTCCTCCCTTTGCCCGCATCTCGGCCAGCTGCAATCCCACTGAGTCCCCACACCCCCGGTCCCTCACGCATCTGCCTCTTGTTGCTGTTGTAACAAATCATCACAAATTTCGTGGCTGAAAATGACACAAATGTATGCACTTACAGTTGGTCAGGAGTCCAAAATGGTCTCACTGGGCTAAAATCAAGGTGTGGGCAGGGCCGGCTCTTTCTGGAGGCTCTAGAGAAGAATCTGCTTCCTTGTCCTGTACAGTTTCTACAGGCCACCAGAACGCCTTGGGCGTGGCCCTTGTCTCTGTCTTCCAAGGACATCGCCATGACCTCTGCACCCATCACTGCAACCTCTGACTCCGACCCCACCATTTCCCTCTTTCCCTTATAAGGACCCTCGAGGTTGCATTGGGCCCACCTGGGTAATCCAGGACCATCTTCCCGTCTCAAGTCCCTTAGCTTCATCCCATCTGCAAAGTCCCTTTGGGGTCTCTCGTTCAGCCATGCACAGTGCACAGCGCCCGGCCCGTTCCAGCTGATGACCTTTCGCCTCCAGCCTCCCAACTGATTTCCCAAAGCAACATGGGAAGTAACAGGACAAAAGCATTAATCCCATGTTACACGTGAAAAAAAAATGAGGCGCACGCAGCAGGCAACATCAGAGCAAGACAGGGAAGGAAGGTGGGGCTTGGCGGCCCTGCCAGGACCGCGGTAGGCACCAGCGAGCTCTCGCCCACAAGCTGGCCGGCTCACAGCCGCTTGGGCAGCGGGCATCCCGGGCCTCGAGGGCAAATGACCGCAATGCACAAGGCAGGTCAGCAAGTCATTCCATGCCCTGGGCTCTCAGTTCTGATCACAAGCATTTCACGGTTGGAATGGAGAATCTCACTTCTCTCCCAGACCTGCTTCTTTCCAGCGCAGCTGCTTGAAGAAAGAGCACTGGTTGAAGGGGCAGCGAGACCTGGGCAACACAACAGCTGACGCGGACACATGCACACACAGACACACACGCACACGAGCGACGGGGCGTCCTAAGCCTCGGATCCCTCCTCACTGCGGGATGTGAGGAGACTGACGTGTGCACATTCCAGGCCCTGGGCTTGAGAGGAAGAGGCGGGGTGTGTCCTCCTCGTCCTCTTCTCTCCTTGGCCCTGGCAGGAATGCAGATGAGATAGAGGGAGCTGCAGCAGCCATCTTAGACCATGAGCTCAAAGCTTCTTTTTGAGGCCCGTAGACCTGCAGGCTACGTGTCCAGATTCCTGATGTTCTGGTGTCACCATGTCATCCTGAACCATTTGGACTGTAACATGAGACAGAAAGAAACTCCCATCATGTTTAAGCCACTTTGGGGAGGGGGGGATTCGGGGGAAGATGTTTGTTCTAGCAGCCAAGCCAGTATCCTGACCATTACAGATGTGGGTACACAGACATGGTGGGGCTAAGGGCACTGCTACAATAAACCCAGACCTCCATGTTCTGGCCTCCAGAGTCCAGGACTCAGATTTTGTGAGCTGGAAAGCTTGACACTTGTGCTGCGGAAATCCTGTCATAAAAATGCCCCCTGTGACGCTTGGAAGGCTGAACACATCCTGAGGGCCCCTGGAACTTTCGAACTGGCTTGAAAGACTCAAGGCAGGTGTGTGTTGGCTACTACGTGCTGCCTTCAGGAAGTGATACAGGAAAGTCATGGAGATGGCTTTGGAGGTGCAGTCCTGGTGGAGGAAAGAGGTGGCTCGATCCCTTCCCAGCTCCTCCCATGAAGAGTTCTCAGCTGGGCAAGGGGAGCCAGCCTGGGGGCCACGGTATGAATGAGGTGCTGTCTCCCCACCCAAGCCTGTGGTTCAGATAACCTCAAGGTAGGTGCTGTGAAATGGGCTGAGAACAGAGGACTGGAAACAAAAGACCAGCTTCATAAGACTAAAAAGCCGGGTCTGGACAAGATCTTTAGGTGAAATCACATGCAACGTGGAAGAACCAGATGCAAACAAACCAGGTGCAAAGAGACCTACTAAGTTTTAGAGGGAATTGTGCTGCCGGGTAAACCACAGCCCAGCTTTCCAGAGCTTGCTGTGTTCTGAGCGCCCCCCAGAGAGGTCCCTGGACACCCCAGAAATGTAGACGCAGCCAGAATTACGCTGTGCAGGTTTGGTGGCCACCAGGAAGGGCATAGTCGGCAATGCCCAACCCTGGGGTGGGTTTGGGGAGGGGGGTGGGAAAGGAGGGTGCTCCCAGAGGACCCAGAGAGGACAATGGGGGATGGTGGACAAGGCACTCCTCCCAGCTAGCAGAGGCAGGGCGACCAAAGGGGTCAGCTACGGCAGAGTGGTGGCGATGCCTGCCCCGCCGAGCGTGACCGTGGTCCTAGACCAGCACCGACTGCATTGTCCGAGCTCATCTCTTCCAAAGGCAAGCCTTTACAGCAGTTCTGCTGTTCCTGCCCCATAATCACCTCAGGGGGGCTATAAACCACTTGTCTTTCTCATTTATAGGTTCCCCGTTCTTGAGGCATCTCATCTGGCCTTGACAGGAGGACTGTGCATCAACTTGAGACCCCGGACATGGCCAGATGCAGCGCCTGGGCGGGACTTCAGGGCTCTTCCAAAGAGAAGGGGCTGAGTGTGTCCAGGGTCTTGAAGGCGGAGCCTGCATGGAAACCAGGGGGCCCCAAGGGGCGGACCATGGCATAGAATGTTAGTTGTTCCCCGATGTCCATTTGCCCCTTCATCCCTTAATAACAGAGCGCTTTAAGTTTGAGCTAGGAACAGAGCCACCCACCTAAGACGATGTTCCCCTTTTCCCTGGCAGCTAGAAGTGGCCATGTGACCAACTTCCAATGAATGCAATGTGTGCAGCTCCTTAAGGAAAAGGGCCGTGTACTCCACTCTCTTTCCCCTCTTTCCCTGGCTGCATGGGGGTCTGACTGTAGGCACGGCCTTCTTGAGCTATGAGGTGAAAGGTACTTGAAGGCATCAGAAGTGGGGTAGAAGGAACCGTGCCCCAGGAGCCGGGAAGCTGAGGTAGCAGCCCTGTGTGGTTTATATCGAAAGGAAGAGAAAGAAACAACCTTATTTTGCACACTATGACGCTGGCACCTACAGCCACCAACCCTGTAACTAACTAATAGAGCAGCAGTGTCTCTCCATGCAGGTCCCAAAGTGCAGGTTGGGGAGGAAGGGTGGGGATCCTGCCATGTTTTTGTTTGTCTTTTTAACCAGGAATCCACTGTAGTGTGACTGTCAGTTACTCCTAGGTCTACCTCTCAGGGGGAAAGGCTGCATCCTCCGTCTCCACAGCAATGTAGAAAAGTACTTTGTAAACACGAAAACACTTTTCCACGTGTCTGAAATTACTGTTGTTATAGCTCAATTCCCATTCCCCCAGCTATCATCTGGGGTTAAGTCGATGGTTGGACTTTTCGGGAAATACTGGACTCACTGTGTGTCGTCCGGTAATTTATTCATCTGGGTCTCAGTTTTGTCATCTGTGAAAACGGAAATCACAGTGGTTGCTGCCTGCCAGGGCTGTTGTTGGGATTCAGCGCGGTGGTGAGGATATAAAGCCCTCGGCACTGTGCCTGGCATTCAGCCAGCTCTTAGGGATGTTTGCCAACCGCCTTATAATCCCTGTGCCAGGGTCCTGGGACCCCCGAGTCAGAGGGCAGCCAAGGTGCTGCCGGTCCAGGAGCAGCGGGGCCAGCTCCTGAGATGGGCACCAAAGAGCCCAGGCAGCTAGGGGGGCACGTGAAACGCTTACGAGGGACACACGTAGGGTGAGATGCCTGGAGGTCCCCGACAGGTAACTGGACCACACAAGAGGCGCCTGAAGATGCCGGAGTGGAGAAGCACACGGCATCCACGGTGGTGAAGATGCCGTCTGTGAAGACGTGGGTAAGTGAGATCAGCTAGAAGGTGGGAAGAGCAGAGGTGTCTGGCCCAGCCCTGGAGAGCCGTGACCTTGGGAAGGGGAGGAGAAGCCACACAGATCATGGGAGCAGCAGTGCGTCCAGGGTGACGTCCAGTCCCCTGGTGCACTCAGATCCCCCCGTCGCTGCATCCTGGCAGGACCCCCGTGGGTTTCAGAGGAGCAGGGTCTGCATATGAGTCACCTCTCTCTCCTCTGGGGTCTACACCCCTTCAGCATCATCTTCATCCATCTCCCCACCAGCACGCATGGCGAGGTGATCCTGTCACTCCTGTGCTCAGAGCCCTGTCACGCCCCCGCATCACATGGTGGGTGTTTAGGAAATGTTTGGTGGGGGAGGGTCTGGCACACAGTAGGCGCACAGTCTACATCTGACCAATGAATATAGTAGGTGCTCAATAAATGTTTGGTAGGAGAGGGGCTGACACACAGTAGGTGCTTTGACGTTGGCCCAATCGGCCTTTGGGTCTCATGCCCCGAGTGGGTCTGGGAGCTCCCGGGCATGACTCACTGTGCTCCTGACCCACTGTGCACCCACCCCTGGGAGATCTTGTTCGCCAGGCTTCTCCTTGGCCACTTCTGCCAGGATCTGGGTGTCCTCAGGAGACCCACAGAACTGGGAGGCAGTGTTCCTTTCCATCTTCCCATCGGGCTAAGACTCGAAACAAAACTGTCAGATTTCAGAACATTTCACAGCGGCAAAAATAACTGCACTTGGGGAAAAAACACACAGACATTTCTCAAAGTCATCTAGTGCTTCAACAATGTGCCAAAAGCTTCTGGAATGGACAGGTTCGGTTTGCCACGCACCAACTGCGCCTACCCTGCCAGCCTCGTCTCCTGAGGCCCCCGAGGCCCCCCTGCGCCAAAACCTCGGCACAGACAAGGCCATGAGGGAGATGCTGCAGAACCACCTTTGTCTGGCCCTACTAAGTGCTGATTCCATAACAGTACCCAGGATTCACAAGCCACAGATGCCAAATCCCAGGTGATGGGGGCAGGGATGGGAAGGAGAAAGGCAACACTGGAGAAGCACCTGACGGGGTTCAGAGCACTCACGCACTATTTACCATCTCATCAGATCCTCACGGCCGCCCACCCCATTTTACAGACGGGCATCGAGGCTCAGAGAGCTTACTCAGGGTAGGGGCAGATCATGTTTTCCTAGGAAGGAATTCCAGCTGTCCTCCATTTTTCTTTCCCCTTCTTCTGTAGTAATAGAAGAGTTGGCACACGACCACCCAGCCTAACACAGTATTTCCCAGCCTCTTTGGCGGCCAGGTGTGGCCACGTAATGAAGCTTGGTCCGCGGCCATGAGCAGGACTGAGTCCACCCTCCTGGCTGCACTCGCCCTCCCTTTCTCCTCTGCCCACCGGGATGGCAGGACCTCAAACAACCACCTTAGACCCACGAGAACAGCAGAGCCACAAGACGGAAGGAGCCTGGGACGCCGACCCGGAGGAGCTGTGTGGGAGCCTGCACACGTCCCACGCGTCAGCAGGTAAAAGGGGGACTGACTCCCACCCGAAGTTAAGCATCTGGCAACAGAGGTTTGTTGCTGCAGCCGTTTCTGTGGGAGCCTTGTAGATACTGAGGAGTCTGGACTTTGTCCCGGGGGATGGGACGGGAGTGGAGAAGATGGCTCTAAGCAGGACAGCGATTAGATTCCATCTGTGTCTTTCAAAGGTCCTGCTGGCTGTTATGACCCAAGTGGATTGAAGCGGACAGTTTGTTCCCTGAAGCATGAGAGGTGACAGTGCTCAGACTAGGAGGGCGGTGGAGAGAAGGAGAGAAGTGGTCAGATCCCAGACACGCTCCAGAGGAGGCAGGGCTCAAGAATCGTGGAGAGCAGGGCCCGCGGAGAGCTGATACTCACCTGGCCTCAGAGACCACAGGCGGAAGAGCCAGCTCGGCGGTGTGGGGGGAGTGGGGGTCCCGGGCTCAGCCCAGGCAGTTAAGTCTGAGGGGTCTGGGGGTGTCCAAGGGGAGATTTCCGGCAGGCAGGTCGGGATTTCAGAAGATGGCACGGAGATGCAAGTGGGGCTATTATCAGCTTCTAGTTGGTAGTAAATGCTGAAGGAGGAAATGAGACCAGCTAAGAGGAGAGCAAGGAGGTCTAAGGAACAGTATTTCAAGGTTGGTAGAAGCAGGGGTCCTCAGAGGAGCCTGGAGGCAAGTATCCAGAGGAAAGAGGGGAGGCCACAGGAGGGCGGAGTCCAGAAGTCCTGAGAGAGCAGCCACCTGTGTCAGCGCAGCCAACAGATCTTCCCAAAGAGGCCACTGGACCCCCTTGCAGACTGGCGCTGGACCACAAAGATGGCGGCCTCTGCGGGTGGAGGGGGCAGAGGTCAGAGTGCAGAGGGTGTGAGAGATGGAGATACAGAAGGGGTCATTCTTTGCAGGCATTTTCCCTGAGACAGAATGGGGTGTGGACAGCGGGCCAGAGGTTGGGGTCCAGGGAGAGGGCTTCGAGATGGGAGGTATCAAGGCACGCGGGGATGCAGATGGAGCCCGAGGGTCCAGGAGGGAGGACGGTTGACGGAGGTGGCTTGTACAACACTCGGTTGTATCCCAGGTCCCGGATTTTTTGCCATCCTCCAATCAAGACCAGATTTTTACTTCATATCATTCTTAAATTCAATCCTAAATAGTTTCGCTTCTTAAGCCTTGATCTTCTTGTAGGCAATATTCACAGTGAAATCGCAGATTCGATGGGGTAACTTGTTTTCTAACGTACAATTATATAAAAGTCCATCCACGGACCTCTAACACGGTCTTGAGATCCACCGGGTCTACCATATTTTTTTAAGTTGTGGGGGGGGGCGGGGCGGAGGGGCCCCAAGGGCAGTCAGCAGAGTCCGGTGACCCCAGGCAAGTGATGGAAACTCTCCGAGCTCCGCTGTCCACCACCGTCATATGAAGGTGGCGCTCTGTCCAAGCTGGGTGTGAGGATGGAGATAGTAAACCACACAAGCCCATAGGAGACGGTCGGCACTCGCTAACCTAATAAGTGCTGAATGCAGCGGGATGGTCACCGTAACTGTTTATTAAGATTGGGGCGAGCCGCAATCCCGCAGGACATCCTGGTGCCTGTATCCAGCCAGGCCCCGCCAGGGTTGTAATTTGCTCCCGCAAGCCTCTGGAATATATTACACACCACGAGCTTCAGAGTCTCCCTGCCAAGCACGAGCAGAGGAAGAACCTACGTGTGTGCCAGTCCACGCCACCCCTACCCCGGGCAACATCCAGTTTCTTTGAGGACCTACCAGGGGAAGATGCGGTAGACAGGCAGACGGGCCCTGCCCTTCCGGGGGTGGGTGAGGGCAGTGGGTAAACAGCTCGGCACAGAGGCTGCCGTCGTTCCCTGTGTGCAGGCTAGAAACACTCCCTCTCACCCATTTTTCACCATTTTAAAATGTGTTTCTCTTCAAGCTACCGGGATCTGCCAATCAAATCTCACACTTCTTTTCTGAAGCTGCTTCCTGAAGTACCTCCTTTTACAGGTGGGCAACCGAGGCAGAGAACGTCACATGACAATATTTTAGAGCAGGATGGGACTCTAAAGGACAATCAGCCTGACCCTCCCCATTTGACAGGTGGAGAAACTGAGGCCCAGCAGGGCAAGTGACTCAATGCCGTCACCCAGCCAGGAAGAGGCTGATGGCTTGCCTTGCTGCCACAGGCTCAGAAAATCACTTTCCTGGGGACTTTTCTCCCCAGGTAATACCTTATCACCGTGCAAAAGGGGGTACAGGGGTCTCATCTCTCTCTCTGCAAAGTTCCCAACCTACCCATGGAAGTCAGGCAGCCTGGCCGGGTGGCAGCTGTCTGGGGAGAGCAGAAACCAGCTGAGTTCAGGGTCAGAGCCGGGATTGGGCTGGGCAAACACACGCCTTTCTACACCGGCTGAGCACTTGGCAAAGGGCACTGAATTCTGACCACAGAGGAGGCCAGGTGGGTCCCCTCCTCCTTTACTCTCGGCAGCGGGATCCAGGCCAAGCCAGCGACACCCCGAGGGGCCGGCCCTCCTGCGCAGATAAGAACTGCCTGTGATTAGCATGAGGTCATTTGCCCCAGGACACCTGGCTCTCCAGCGCCAGGGACGCCCCTCTGTCTTCCAGGGCCTCAGGGGGCAGCCCTGTTTAAATTACTCCAAATTCTAAACGCGCAAAGTCCAAAGAGCAGACCTGAACACACTGCTATAAAAATGTGTTTGAAAAGAACATTCTCCACTCATGCTGGAACTCTGCCTGCTTCCACTTTGGGGTTCTGGGCAGACTTTTAGAAACAAACTTCTCACCAATTACCCAGAGCAAAACAACTCCCAGAAGATCTCAACTGCTGCCAGACGGAGCCAGGAACAAGCCCCCTTTGCAAAGAGTTTCTGCTTAGTCTCTGGAAATCCCAGGAGATGCCCGTCACGCTGGCACAGCTGACCCGGTCCCTTCTTCCCCCTGCCCCCGCCCACTCCCTGCCCCTAGCCATCTGTAGCCCTCCCCCTCAACCCCCGGACCAGCAGGAACACGCCAGCTGCCAACAGCCAGCTCTGAGCAACTCCCCTCCCCGACCCACAGGTCCAGGAGCACCAAACAGAGGGGGGCCAGGGAAGCCAGGCCAGGCTCCCCTGACACCCACCCTCTGAGGTTCAAGCACCTCCTTCCCAGCATCGTCACTGCAGGTCCTTGGCGCTGTGAGCAGGGACAGGCCGGGCTCACTTCTATCCCACACAAGGATGCTGCATCCCTTGGGATGAGGCCTTGGATGTGGCCAGAGGTTGCCAAGGAGAGAAGGGCTCTGGGGGGCTCATCTCTCTTCCTCTCCACCCACCCCGTCGCCAGAAAAAGCAGGAGGGAAAAAGGGAAAAGGGAAAAGGAGGAGAAAGGAGCTTCAGACGTGCTCTGCGCGTGGCCAGGCCTGGTGAAGTGGGCCTCGCCGTGTCCCGGAATGATCCCAGTGTGCTCAGAGCTGGGCCTTCCTGGAGCAGATTGGAAAATCCCCCGGAGCGGCCGGGGGCCTTGCCAGCCGCTTGGGAAAATGTCTTTCCAGAGCTTAAGGGCGTCATCTCCTCGCTTCCCTCTCATTCAGGCTGTGGGCTACGCTGCCCTGGGCTGCAGGCTGGAGGCTGGGGCCCCAGAGAGGAATCCAGCGCGGCCCCTGGCCTTGCTTGCAAAGCCTCCACCTGGAGCAGGAGACAGTCCTGGCAAAAGACGGCAGCGATCTTGCAGGATAACCGAATGGGCCGTGCGCTGTGCTGGGGAGGGAATCAGAGAAGGCTTCCTGGAGGAGGCGACTCCCGAGGACCAAGTAGAAATTAACCAGAAAACAAATGGGGGATGAGCATCCCAGAGAGGCAGGAACAGAAGAGCAAAGTCCTCTAGGGGGGAGCGGAAGGGCCCTGTGAGCAGAGCCACCACAGAGTATGTGAGACAGTGAGGGCCAGAGCAGCTGGGAGCCTGTGGAGAGGTGGGTCTAGGAAAGATGGTGGACGGACTCTGCCTGGATGGAGCATCTGTGCCAATGAAGGAGTGTGGGCTTTAGCGCGGTGGGGAGACACAGAGGGCTTCGATCCCATGGTGACACAGCCTGGGTTTATGTTTTGGAAAGTTGACCCTGGTTGTCCACCAGGCACAGGGCAGCGTGAGGAAAGCAGGCTTCCAGACAACTTGGAACGTCCTTTCTGGATCCTCAGCAGAGTATTCCCAGCCCTCCCCACTGGCCCCTTCTCCAGCCTCCCAGTCCCTCAAAGCCGCCAGGATTCCCCTGCCTCTGAACATTTGCCTATGCTCTTCCCTCTGAGTGTGTGCCCTCCCTTGCCTTCTGCCTGCGGGACACGTGCTCAGAGGCAGCAAGAGCGCCCGTCATGCTGCGCCGCCCTGCCCACCCCTGTGCTGGGGAGACTTCACTGCTCCTTCAATTGTTCTCGTGAGGCCTGGCCACGCCCCCCAGTGCAACAATCCTCTAGTCAGGAGTCGACCTCCCCTCGAGGCTGGGGTCAGGATTCGAGCTGAAAATGATACCAGAGACTGAACGATCCTGTTAGAATGAGGCCGATGGGGGCAAGGTGATCACTGGAGTCCTGACCCTGGTGTGGCTTCCTCTGAGTCCCCAGGCCTGTGGTCCTGTGGGTTTTCCCTGGTTCTGGAATGAACGATTCAGATAGACCTATCCGGTAGTTGGTACAACCCCCCTTGGCCTTATCTGAAACTACCTTCCCCCATCTGGGCCAAGAGAGTAAACCAAAAACAAAACACACGGGAGAATGGCACAAACGAATGCCACCTTTAAAGAGGTAAGCAACGCAGGAGTGGTGGTCCCCATCATGTTTCCATTTAATGTGCCTGTCAGCCCCAGAAAAACCTGAGGGATCTTGGATCGTGGCAGTGGATTACTACTAACTCAGTCCAGCAGTTGCTGCACCTGCAACCCCTGTGCCAGATGGTCTTTGTTAGCCCAGATGAACATGGCCTTGGGTACAGGGTATGGGGCCGTTGTGTTCTTTTCATCCCCATAAGAAATGAGGATCAATACAGTTTGCATTCACTTGGAATGGACAAAAGTATACATTTAGCCTTGCACTAGGGCTATTATCGCTCTCATCCCTGTCACATTATAGTCTGAAGTCTCTATCATATTCCTGCCTGGGCATCTCACAGGACATCACATAGGTCCACTACTGTGATGATACCATGAGAATCAAACTGGAAGAACACATTGGAGACCTTATTTCCAGAGGATGACAGATAAACCCTGGGAAGATTCACATGCCGGCTGCATCAGTAAAAAAATATTATGGACCCTGTGATCTAGGGCATCCCTTCAAAAGCAAAGGACAGATAATTGTGTCTTGCCCCCCTACCCACACCCCCACCATGAAGAAGGAAACACCACGCCTGGTAGGTCTCTTTGCGTTCTAGAGGCAGCATATTCCACACCTGGGAATACCTCCCTGACCCTGTACCAGGTGGTCCAAGAGAATGCTAACTCCGAGTGGGACCCGGAGCAGGAAAGGACTCTGCAGCAGGTTCAAGCTGCAGTGCAAGCATCCCTGCCCTTGGACCATACGATCTGTCAGATGCTATGATCTTAGAGGTTATCAATGGTTGGAAAAGATGCCAAGTGGATTTTATGGCAGACCCCAATGGGAAAATATCAAATCCAATGCCTCCATTTCTGGAGCAAGCCCATGGCATCTGCAATGGAGAATTATACATCTTTCAATAAATAGCTTGTGGTGTGGACCCTGCTAGAGACAGTGCTCAACCATGGAAATCAAGTGACCACGTGGCCAGCATTGGCCACCATGAAACGGGTTCTATCAGACCTACCAAGACATAAGGTCAGTTAGGCCCAGCAGTGTTCCAACATAAAATAGAAGTGACACATCTGAGATTAAGCACAAGTTTAATCAAGGACCAGATCCCATGACTTCCACCAGTGCCTCTCCCTCAGCTCCCACCTCTAACCACATGGGATCTTTATAACCAGCTGATGGAAGATGAAAGGCTAGGCTTGGCTCACGGATGGGTATACTATACGGTGGGTATAGTATACGGTGGGCATAGTATACGGTGGGCATATGATAAGGTGGGTATAGTGATGGTTCAGAATATGGGTACAAACTAAAAACGGATGGTAGCTGCCCCAAGCCACTTGGAACGGCCTTGGAAAATAGTAGAGAGGGAGAGTCTTCCAAAGTTAGAGTATAGATGGACTCATGGGCAGTGACAAAGGGCTCGGTCAGCTGGTCAGGGACCTGGAAGGAGAAATATTAGAAGATCAGAAAAATTAGAAAATCAGGGAAGTCTGGGGTGGAAACATGTGGATGCAGCATACACAGGTGGAGTATACACAAAGTATTGCATATTAATACCCACTAGAAAACACCCCGTCCAGGAACAGCCCTGAAAAACCAGATAGACTAAGTGACTTGGCCTCTTGACAGCAGCCCGCCTCTGAATGGCCACCCCAGTGCTGGAACAGTGGGTATGGGAATGGAATAGCCGTTAAGATAGCCCAGCAACATGGATTCCCACTTTCTAAGGCTTGTCTATTTAGTGCCATCGCTGAATGTCCAATCTGCCAGCAACAGGGACAAAGGCTGAGCCCCTAGTACGGCACCATTCCTAAAAGAGACCCATCAGCATCTCAGAAATAAGTTAACTACATTGGACATCTTCCATCCTGGAAGAGGCAAGGATGAGTTTTGACAGGAATCAAGTATGGGGCTTCCCTGGTGGCGCAGTGGTTGAGAGTCCGCCTGCTGATGCAGGGGACGCGGGTTCGTGCCCTGGTCCGGGAAGATCCCACATGCCACGGAGCGGCTGGGCCCATGAGCCATGGCCACTGAGCCTGCGCGTCTGGAGCCTGTGCTCCGCAACGGGAGAGGCCACAGCAGTGAGAGGCCCGCGTACCACAAAAAAATAAATAAAATAAAAAATAAAATAAAAATAAAGAAAAGAAATAGTATGGATGCGGGCTGCCTTTCTTTCCATGGGGCCTCAGTCAGCGCCGCCATCTGAAAGATCACAGAATATTCAGTCCCATGGCGTGAGGCCCATGTAACATCACATCAGACCAAAGACCCACTTCGCAGAAAAGGGGGTGCTGGAGTGAGCCTATGACCTTAGGGTCCACTGTCATATCATGGACCACGCCACCCGGGAGCTGCCAGCCGGATCGAGTGACAGGATAGCCTGTCCAAGGCAGAGCTGAAGGCCTGCTCAAGGCAGCTCCTTGCAAGGACGGGGTGCTGTCCTCAGGGCACAGTGCACACTCTCAATCAGTGACCTTTTTTGTCCCTGCTGGGTGGAATATATGAGTCCAAGAACCACGGGGTGGAAGCGGAAGTGGCCACACTTACTATCTCTCCCAGCGGCCACTGCGGGATTCGTGCTTCCTGTCTCTGCAATTCAGGGCTCTGTTAGAGCTTCCACCGGGGACACAGTAAGAGTTTCATTGAACTACAAGCTACGGCTGACGCCGGGCACTCTGGCTTCTTATGCCGAGGGACCCGCAGAGAGAAGAGGCATCGTTATCCTGGTAGGGCTGATGGAGACTCAGCAGGAAATGGAAGTGCTGTTCCAATGGCAACGCAGGGGTATCTGTGTGGCGTGCAGGGGACCCCACCAGGCACCCCTTGGCACACCGTTGCCCAGTGTTGATGGTAAAATGGGAAAGTACAGCCGCCACAGCCTGAGCAGGACAGGGCGACCCGGGACTCCTACGTCTCAGGGATGACGGTCTGGGTGAGCCCACAGGTGAGCCCACAGGTGAGCCCACAGGTGTTGAGCAGAAGAGGTACAGGCGGAGGATGAGGGGATCTAGAACACAGAGCAGAGGAGGGAGGTGATGCCTATCATTGCAGCCTGAAGGCCCCCTGCGGTGGCCAGGGCTGGAGTTTGTCCACGAACTTTCCTCTTCTGAGTTTCTGTTGGGGAGAGAGACCCACCGGAACCCTGAAGAAGTGGGCTCCCTCCCGGAACTTAAGGTGGGTCTGAGCCGTGCACGGGGCCATCTGCAGTGGAGGCCGTGGTGTGCTGCCCGGATGCCCCTGCAGGACCTTGTGTCCTGATAGACTAGCCTCAGTTTCCAGCCCCTTTGGGAACACGTGGCCTGAAGAGAGCTGCCCAAGGCTCACCCCCTCTGCTGACGGGCACTCTGCACCCAGTGACCGGGCAGCATGGGAGTAGAGGCCCACCAGCATTCTGCAAACTCAGGACCACTGTGAAGGGCCCACCAGCCCCTGAGCCCCCTGGGGGGTCGGCTGAGGACTTGCTGAGGCTTCGCCACAGCTCAGCTTTGCCGAACTCCACCCCATCCCGCGTCTTCCCCTCCCTTCCGCGGGCGTGCACCCCGAGCCCGCTCCCTAGAACCCTTCCAGCCCGTGAAGCCGCCTGTGGGAGTTGAGGTACCCGGCCCGCAACCCTGGGGTCCTGAATGACCCCCTGGGGCACAGCCCTACCCCCCGCACACCCACGCGGACTGAGACACGAGCAGGCAAACCCCTCTGTTGTGCAAACTGCTGAGGGCTGTTTGCTGCAGCGGTGAGCTTAGCTGACTCCTGTCTGGACGGCAGCCAGGACCCACCTGGAACAGGTGCTCAGGGAGTGAGAGGTGAGCGGACCCATGATTGAGGGGATTCCAGCCTCTGTCCGGCATTGCCCTGGCCTGAGCTGGCCTCCACCGCGTGAGCACCTCCTCCCTCCGAGGCCTCTCTGGGACCATGTCCTCTGGGCCCCGGCACACGCTCGCCCCACGTGGGAGCAGACCTAGGCCTCCACCCAAGCGTGGCACATCCAGCCGAGCACAGTTCAGGGCGCTGTGGGTCCAGGTCTGTCTCTCCCAGCAGAACGGGGGCCCTGGAGCCTGGGGCTCTGGCACATCCTCCTCCGGGTCCTCGGGATCCAGGACAGAGCCAGGCGCTTGTAATACCTGTGGAAGAATCCAGAAAGCCTCAGTTTCCCCCTCTGTGGCGGGCAGGCACCTTCAAGCTGCACAACCTCTCAGGACTCACATCCAGGGTCTGTGACACACCAGAAATTGTTGAGGAGCTGGCATCCCGCCCCAGGGCCCCAAAACACGCCTGCAGGTTTGAGAAGGTGTTTATCTGCGGGGTTGCGGGGACTCGGTCCGGCCCCCTGGGAGCAAGGCCCCGTGACCCCAGCCTGCCCTCCAGCAGAAACCCTGCTCACTTCCCTGACCCAGAAATGCCACCCCCAGCCTGTCGCACAAGACGGTGGCTCTCCCCGCCCCGACCTGGCCCTGGTCCCCCCCCAGCTGCCCCCCAGCAGCTGGATTGTGGCCCCCTGACTCATCGAGGTGCACAGTAAACTGCCCAAGTGCTGGGGGTGCGGGCAGCTCCTCAGCCACTTTCGGAGGAGCAAGCTACGAAAACATCCCCACCACTAACAAGGGCATCAAAGAGCCTGCCCCCGGGGACCGCAGCTTCCTGGTCCTCGGCCTCACGGTGGGAGCAGGAGCGATCCACAGGCAGGCAGGACCCTCCCGCCTCCACCCCTGTCCCCGGAGCCCTCCAGCCCAGTCCACAGCCACTGGCCAGCCTGCGCTGAGTGCCTGCTGTGCGCCAGGCCCTGTGCTGGGTGCAGGTGTCCCAGGCAAGGAACCACAGGCTCAGGGTGGGGGGCAGCCCACCCAAGGTCACAGAACTGGGGGTGGAGGGGAGTGGGACTCCAGCCCAGGTCTGTCCGTGTTCCCTGCCTGAAGCTCCTTGCGGCGCAGCCAGAGGGGCCCCAAGGAAGGCGGTTCCATGCACATGTACAGTCCCTGCACCCAGGGTAGGTGATTTTGAGGAGGTCGGGACTCAGGAGTTTGGGATGCTGCCGTGGGAGTGTGTGTGTGTGTGTGTGTGTGTGCGCGCCTGTGTGCACGTGCCTGTGTGCACCAGCCCTGTGGATCCCCACACCTCGGGTCCCTGCCGGGCCCATCCTTCCAAGCCCAGCTGGGACCCTGGAGTCCTACCCTCCAGTAAGGAGAGCCTGGAGCCCATGACCTTGAAATGAAGCAAAGGACTGATGCCCACCTCTGTCTGCAGCTTTTTTTTTTTTAACATTATTATTATCTTTTTAATATTTATTTATATGGCTGTGACGGCTCTTAGTTGTGGCATGTGGGATCTAGTTCCCTGACCAGGGTTCGAACCTGGGCCCCCTGCGTTGGGAGCGCGGAGTCTTGGCCACTGGAGCTTTGATTCTGCAGCTTTGATTCTGCTGGGAAAGGGCTCTACACCCAAGTTTTCATCACCTGCCTCGGGAACCCAGCCCAGCGGACGGTACGGGGACGCCAGCCACGCCGCGCACGGCCTCTCTGATCCTCGGTCTCCCATCCTCGGAGGGTCATCCTGGCCCCAGGGCACTAAGATATCGGCGGGCACCTGTTCCTCAGGTGTCTGCATGTTCAATTCTGCACCTCCTACAGTGGACCTGCTATGGCCAGATTCTTCTTCCCAATAGCACCCTATTTGCTGAGAAAATTGCATGGGCCTGGGGAGGAAGCGGCAAGTCTGGGTGGCAGCTGGGACTGATCACACGGAGGGAGGGGCCCCTTTGATCAGAGAGCACCTTTCTGAAAGGTGGTAAGTTCTCGCCTCTGAGCTGGAAGCGGCCGGCAAGGAGGCAGGAGGGACACAGCCTCACCAAGAATGCTCCCACTGAGTCCCAGGCCCGCACCGGGGCTGCCCACACCTGGTCCCAAGTGTGAAGGGAAAAAATAAGGACAAAGTAAGGGCGAAGCCGAGTGGCTCCGGGCTCAGCTGTCCGCATTTATTGACGGGCCCGCCCTTTTCTTGCAGATGCCGCCAACCCTTTTTGTGTCCAAATACCACTTCTTCTGTGAAGTGATGGTAACAGTAGACGGTAGCCGATGTTTGGTTTTGTTTTCAGTGTTCTTGCTTTGGCAAAATATAAAGTTGGCACCCGACAACAGGAACTCAAGTTGATTTTTGAAATTTTAATTGTTTGCGAAATCCACGGGCCTGGGATTCTGTATGAATCCTCTGGTTTAAGCTTCACGGCATCTCCCAAGGGATGGACATCACTGTGCCCATCTGATGGATGGGGAAACTGTGAGCGGGGGAGGACCTGCCCGAGATCTCACCCCGTAGGGTGGGGCTGGAGTTTGAACTCGGCTGTCTGACCGGCCCCCCTTCCTGGCCCCAACCTTTCTCCCGGGACCAGCCACCAGCGTCCGGGATGGGGGCCACCTGCTCTCACCCAGCCAACAGCAGAAGTGGTCATCCTGGCACTGGCCACAGATTTGAGTCCGCCCGCCCCAGCGCAGGGCTCCTTCCCCAGCAGCCCCTTAACCGGCGGCCACCCCAGTAAGCCCCACACTCACCTTCCCCCGGCCCCCTGACAACCAGGGCTCCCTGCAAGAGTCATTGCCCAGACTCCGTCCTCCTGACCCAGCCAGCCTGTGGACCTCCCCTCCAGAACCAGGCTCTGGCCCACAGCCAAGGGGATTTGGCCTGGGCTGGTGAGCCAGGGGGTCCCGGGCCACTGCGCCTGGGCCACCGCCAGCCCGCTGTCCTGAAATGGCCTGGACCAAAGGGCCCAACTGCAATTACTCAATGACAATGAGGACAAGTTGTTTGCCGTGGCCATAGGCCAAGGGCTCCGACTGTGGTCTTGCCTCGCCTCCGCCTCGAGAGACATCTGGGATGGGGGTGTGGCCGCACGAGCCCCTCGGGGCAGCTGCATCTTCAGCTCTGGTTGCTCTATGGGGCGAGTGGGCCCTGGTCAGGTGGCCCCTCCCCCAGGTTGGCGCCCCAGGCCCCAGCGCATACCCTCACCCGAGTTCCAGGGCCCCCACCCTGTGCATCCTCGAGTCTGGCCAGATCCCATCCTTTCCTTTGCTCACGCCATCCCCTCTGCCTGGAAAGCCTCACCTCCTGCCCTGGCCGCAGGATCTGCCAACTCCTGGAGGTCCCGGAGTCCGCTGCAGCGACACCTCCTCTCGACACCCGTCCGGCTCCCCCAGGAGTTCTGTCCGTGCTCTGAGCGCCTGTGGCCCTTTCTCAGAGCCTCCGTGCTGTCTTCTGTAAAACAGACACGATAATAGTGCCGTGCACACCACGTGGCAGTGAGGACTGGATAAATGAGACCGTCCGTGTGAATGCCAGCCACTCACACTTAGCTCCATAAACAGCGGATTTATTGTTGATGTTGTTCTTATTGTTATTATTACTGTGTTTCCCCATCGTCGTGGGCACCTCTTTCTCTCCCACCCACCCCACAGACGCTGCTCTTCCCTGAGCTCTGCCGGCACCCGCCGGCCTTCTCCATCTCCCCATCTTCCCTGAGCAACCCCACCCACTCCCGCAGCCTTGGCCACCACCCATGGCTGTCTCTGGGCTGCTCTCCCGGCTCCACGCTGGTAATCCAGCTGCCTCGTGGGCACATTCCTCCGGATGCCCCTCAGACCCAGCATTCCCAGCTCTGCCATGTTCCCACCTCCTCCTGCACCAGGAGATTCTGCTGCTTGGGTCCTGGAAAATCATTTCCAACCCCGCTCTTGGTAGCAAATCCTGTATTATTTAGGAATGCTTTGGGCTGCAAATAATAGAAGGCCCAGTGAACGGTGACTTAACCAAAGAGAGGTTTGTTTTTCCAGCATAACAAAGAGTCTGAGGTCCATGGCTGCTGGTGCTGGTGGCCCTGGGCCAGCCCCTGGTGATTTCTCTTGACCTTGACCTCATTGTGGCAAAGTGGCTGCCCCAGCTCCAAACACCAAGTTCTCAAACAGTATCTAAAGGCAGGAGAGCAGGAAGAGGTGCAGGGGTGGCCTCTCTTCTCAGGGAGGACACAGTCTTTCCCAGGAGTCCTCCAGTAAACGTCCCCTCGCACCTCGTCCCCTGCGTCTCACTGGACAGACCCGGTTCCTGGTTCCTGGCTTCAAGGCAGTCTGCGAAGGCAGTTTCCTATCACGGTGAATAGTACCCCATGTACCGGTCACCGGTGCCAGAACCTGGACTCCCCCCTCCACCCCACCCCAAGCTCCAGCCGCCCCTGTGCCCCGCCTCTCCCTGAGCCTCCCTGCCAGACCCTGGACAAGGTCCCAGGACAGCAGGAGAGGATGCAGAGGTCAGCAAGGGGCCGGCACAGGAGCCAGCGGGCAATACCACCGCGGGAACCAGAGCATGTTGCCACTGGGACTCTGCTGTCCCACCTGAAGGGCAAGGGCGCTGGGGGGTACTGGCCCACCTGCTCCCACAGCCATTGCTGAGATCTGCCACTGGGGTGGGACAGGTGGGCCTTGATTCTCTGGTACTTCTGGCCTGACCTGCTCCCTCGGGCAAAGCAATGCAGGCGCCAGGGGTGGACACCAGGGACTGGACCGCAGGGCAAGGGGAAGGAGTGCAGGCGGGCAGCCAGCTCCTTCCCGACCCCCCAGCACACCCACCTCCTCCCAGGAACCCCCATCCTGCATTTTCCTGCCCCATCCGTCCCTGTTATCGCTCCTGGCCTTTCAGATTGCTCCCCTCCCCTCTCCCCACCCACCTGAGCTCCCAGCCCAGCCCAGCCAGCCTCACCCCTTCTCTGGGACTAAGAACCTGTAAGTGGAGCCCTTTTCCCCACAGCCCCAGCCCAGTTCTGGCTTGAGTGATGGGTCAGTCTTAAACCTCCACCTTTGCTGTGGCTGCAGGCCCTGGGACCATCCCTGACCCTGGGAAGGGGAGGCAGAAAGCACTGCCCCCCAGGCCGGGCGCAGCTCCAGCAGGGAGCAGAGCCGAGATGCCAGGGCTGCCCCTCCACTGCTGCTGGAGGCCATGGCTGACCACGGAGTGGGGCGGAGGACACGGACGGACCGCCCAGCCCATCACCCGAGGGTGCGAGACGAGAGCCCTAAGAAGGAAGGAGTCGGGTCCTTAGAGCCACCAGGGCTGGACTCAAACTTCCCATCGGCTGTAGAACGCCAGTGCGATCTCAGCACGACACTGGCCTCTGTGGGCCTCGTTCTCCTCATCAGGAGAATGGGTACAGTCACACCTGAGTCACAGGCCGGCTTCGAGGAAAGCACGAGGTGTGCACACGCTCAGAAGGCACGAAGCCCAGATCTCAGGGAGGGTTAACGAGGGAGGGGCCGCCCCAGCAGCCCACCCTGGCTGCCCTGCCTCCCTTCTGCCTAACAGGCCCAGCCCAGACGTCGCCTCTGAGGGCCAGGCAGAGAGGGCCACTTCCTGCCCAGGCCCCTGCACGCTGTGCAGCTGAGTCACAGTGGCTACAACCGTCTGTGCCCGCGTGGGTCACCCCACCAGACCCGCAGCTCCTCCAGGCAGGCCCGAGCCCCCCGCCATCCCTACCCTGGGCTCCAAGTGCATCCTGGCTGTCCGTGTTCTCCAACCCGGTCTCCATCGGGCCACAGAGAGCTCTGCCGTTCAGGCCCCTGTGGGACTCCTCCCTCAGGTCCCACCCTGTCCAGGCAGCCCAGCTCACAGTCAAGGTTAGGGTTAGGGAGCACACGGGCTCTGAGGGGTTAAGGCAGCAGGGCCCCAGGGGAATCAGTGACCACGTGGGGCTGGGGTTTGGCAGTGTGCCCTTTGAGGCCAGCCCTCAGATTCCCTCTCACCTCCTGTAGGGTGGGATCTGAGAGATGGGACGTCCCTTAGAGGCCATCTGAGGTGGGAAGGTAGAGGCCCAGAGAGGGCAGAGCTGTGTCCAAGGCGGCACAGCAGCTCACAACCGGGCTGGGCACAGAGCCTGGGCCTGGGCCTCCCAGCCCAGGGGGGTCTCCTTCTCACCCCCGCTCACCCCATGACCTCCGGGAGCAGAACCAGCCTTTGAAAACATCCCTGGGCTGTGGGAAGGGGCGGGAGCCTGGGGGCTAAGCCTCGAAGCCACTTCCGCTCACCGAACCTCAGTTTCCCCTTTAGGAAGTGGCCCTCAGGGGATCCTGGGAGACCCACCAGCTTTTGCAGTGCATACTGGGGAAGAAATGCAGTCAGGAAGGGCACGTGTGACCTGAGTGCCCCGGGAGAGAAGACCCCCGCCTGCCCATCCTCCATGTGCCCCAGGCCCATCTAACTGTCCCGCGGTGGGAGGCAGGCAGTGGGGACAGCCCGCAGGCCAGCGCCTACCCTAGAAGCAGAGAGAGGGCAGCAGGCACAGGCTCCCTGGCCCCCTTGCCACCCCCTGAGGCCCTCCCCATGCCCACCCTCATGCCCTGGGGTCCAGGGCTGGTGGTGAGGTCTCCTGCCGGGTGGTGCCCACGTGTGTGTGCGGGGCCCTCGGGGTCTCACGAATTGTACCCCGGGGCGTGGGCCCCTGCGGGCACCCGGGCCCACGAGGCAGACGGCGGGGGGCGGAGACGAGGCCGGGAAAGCCCCAGGCTGCAGTGCAGGGCTGGGCGGATGACGGGCGGCCCAGCGCCCAGGCCGAGGACAGGACACTGTGTTTTGATTACTTCCAGTTTCCTGACCCCCAAGTAGTGATTTAATGTTCCTGTTTACTCTGAGGGTTAGGACAGAAGGCGGGACGCCGAAGCTGGCTTCCACGGCCTCCCCCCACGTCGCCCCCAAACTCCCAGCGGGGAAGCCACGGGAGGGCCCCGAGGGCCCCAGGGGATGGTGCGGGGTCTCTGGGCACATGGAGGGCCTCAGATGGGCTCAGGGCGGGGCCTTGAGCACAGCAGGTCCTGCTGGGGGTTAAAGGGACCTGTCCACAGGAAGCGTGGCTAGGTGACCCTCAGAGCTGGCCTGAGAGGCTGTCCCCCTGTGGGGGGCCAGTGCCCAGGGTTCACTTGCCCTGCTCACCTGGTCAAGGGCAGATGAGCCACATTCCTGGGCCTCCCCAACATGACCCGGGGCTTAGACTTTGGCTGGGACCCTGTCCCCTCTCGGAGTCAGAGTACATTTCAGGGACTTCTTGGCAGGCAGAGCCAGGAGCCTGTGGCTGGCTGGGAGGGACTCCAGAAGTCGTAAGCCCAGCTCCTTGCTCCTGAAATCTTGGCACGTAGGGACCAGCTTGTAAAACCACTCGAAATACAGCCTTCCACGGCATCCTCTGAGGTTGCGGCTATGCAGGGTAAAGTGAAGGGTGTTACTTTTTTAAATGACAAGGTATCCAGCTTTTTTGTTTAAATCAATGCAAGTTTACGTCATCATTGGCAAAAAAAGATTAAAATGCCGGTATATTTTCTGCACAGGGACATCCTACCCTATGCACCCATTCCTTCATTCAGGAAGCACCCACATCAGTACTGGGCAGGCACTGGGACCACAGACGAAGGGCTGGGGGAGGGTGCAGGTGAGGGAGAGGCTATGGCCAGGGCGGGGCTGGGGAGAGCCCCTCAAGGAGGACCGAGGGCCGTGCGGGAGCGACAGGGTGAGTCCCACGGGGACATGTGAGGGCTGGGGACGAGGCCCACACAGCCGTGGAGGTCTCAAGTGCACCCGGAGCCCAGGAGCGCTGCACAGAGGACCTGGGCGCACCTAGTGTCACCACAACCCCTTCTCCCTATAAGCTATGGGGGAGGGACTGCAAAGTCACAGAGGGGAGATGTGGGACTCAAGGGTCCAGCAGTTCAGGGCTCCCCAAGGGTTAACAGGGACCAGCATTCTAGTCTTCAGCTGTCCAAGCCCAAGATCCCAGGAGGACGGTGTCTGCCAGGCACTGTCCTCGCCAAGGGGAGCACAGCGCACCCTCCCGCCTGCCCTGACATCGCTAAATCCCGGGGTGGCAGAGCTGGGCAGGCCCAGGAGACCACAGCCCCAGCCCCGTCTCCACCTCTGACACCCTGCTGCACCATGCACTCAGTCTTCCCCTCACTGAAACCAGAGTTAGGTCCAAGGACCCCTCCGGTACTCCACCACCCACCACAGAGGGACGGGGTGACGGGTAGGGGGGCTCGTTTCTGGGGCCGGGCGCTTCGTGTGCAGAGAGCTCACTCCTGAGCCCAGGCCACAGACGTGCACTAGAACCAAGGTCCCCTCAGCCTTCCTCAGACAGCGTTCGCACCAGCTGTGTCCAGTCCCTGCCCCGCTGCTCAGCTGTGTGGCTTCGGGCAAGTTCCCTGACCTCTCTGAGCCTAAGTCCTCAATGTCTGGAATGGGAGTGAGAGTCGGTTCTGAGCAGACCTGAGAAGTCCGAGGCTGGCGTCGAGGTGATGGCAGCTCTGGAGGACGTTGAAACCGCACAGAACGGTGCATCTGGGCGGAATCAAAACAGTCATCGGCAGGGTTCCCCCAGTCCGGTATGCTCAGAGACAGCAGGGCAGCTGCGGGGACACACAGACACATCTCTGAAGCCCAGTCCTGCCCTTGCCAATTGTCCTCCTCTGAGGCCTCTGGGGTGCAGCTGATGAGAAGTGCCTGGCCTGTGCCCTGCACGTAGTAGGTGCTCAGGAAACGTCCCTCGGGAGCTTGCACTCTAAAGCGACTGGACAGTACGGCCCCAAAGGCTGAGACTCCAGGCTCCAGAGGTCGGCGGTCACCGCCCATGACCCCTGCCCACGACGCCGCCCCAGGGTGACCCCTGGCTGCCACTGGGTCTGGAAACACTTGGCCAGGGCGCTGGGGGCGGGGTGGTGAGTGGGTGCTGTTTGTGGAAAGAAGTGGAACAATCAAAGCCAGCTCGCTCAAAGTTAGAGTCCCTTTTTCCAGAGCGGTTGTTTAGAAGGGAAAAAAAACATTGTCCAAATCACAGCCGAAAAAACCTACAACTGCCAGAGAAACGGGAGTCGGTGGCCAAGAAGGATTGCAAAACGCCGGCCCTGGGGAAAGGGCTGCTTGTGCCCAAGCCCTGCAGGGCCAGGCTCTGGGCACCTTCCCGGGTGCCGGCCACTGAGCCCAGACCGCTCACCCTGGCCGTCCCAGCTCCGAGCCTGGGACACAAAAAGACACAGCCAGGTGGCCAAGGGACTTTCCGGTTTGCAGACACACACCGCCCCCCACCGCACCGAGGGCCCCTGGGAGCCTTTGGGAGGACGGTCCTAGCACCAGGAGGTGAGGGAGAGGGTCGGACAGGTGGGGATTGGTCGGGGCAGCCCCCAGCCTCAGCACGGGGCCCAGGGTCCCAGACAGTGGGTGGGAAGCACGCAGAAACTGGGGGGAGGCCAGTTTGCAGCCACAAGGGGAAGGGAGGGAACCAGTCACTGTATTCCTGTCCCCAGGCCCCCAAGGCCACCCCATTGTGCCCACCGCCCACCCAGCCCCGGCCCTTCCCTCCAGCAGCCCTCCAGCCACAGAACGTCCTGGCCGCCCCCTGAGCCGCGCAGGGCCCTGCTCCCAGGCCAGCCTGGCCAGGCTGAGCGAGGGGTCACTTCCTGCATCCATCGGTCTGGAGGATCAGGTTCCACATTGTCAGAGCTATTCTGCTTCGAGATCCCTGCTGGCTCCCGCCCTACTGCCCCACCAACTCTCCAGGGTCTCAGACGAGGCTACGGGATTAAAAGTGGCCCTTACAACTGTTTGCTGCCCACCTACTGTGTGCTGGACTCTGGGAAAACTCAGAGGAGAGCTGGCAAGCACCCTGTGAGGACGCGGGGTCCCTCCAGGAGAAGGAGGTGGCCAGGACGTTCCGACACGCTGCAGCCCCCCCATCTCACGGGAAGGGCTGGTGCCCACGGACCCCACTCTGCCGTGGCCTCCGTCACCGCACGCCCGCGTGGCTGATGCCCAGAGCCCTCCACAGATGAGATACAGGAGGGGAAGCGAAGAGAGAGCCGTGTGCTCATTTGGTAGCTATGCCAGCTCCCACCTGCACTCCCCGCTAGGCGGGGCCCAAGTCCCACAGCAGTGAGTTCACGGTTGGGTGTAGGAGACCCCATCCTTGGGACCAAGGCTGCAGCTTCAGGCGCCATCCACAGCCTCTGCGACGTGGCGTGCACACCTGAGCTCCATTCTGAGCCCCGGGAGAGCTGGATCCACAGTTGGCCCTGAGCAGGGTCTGACTCATCCATGGGTGGGCAGCCGCCTCCAGGCTACAAGTGCCTCACATCTGTCTCCCCAGCCTCCACCAGCCGCGGGAAAGCTCAGGCTTCCTGGAGGTCGTGGCGTTTGAGTGGGGCCTCCAAGGACAGCAGGCTTGAGGGGCAGGAATTTTCATTTCAGGCAGAGGGCACAGCACGGCGAAGGTGAGAACCGGTGACAGGCCAGCGTGACTGGCGTGCAGCCGGTGACATCATGGTCAGTGGAGGCCAGAGTGGGATAAGCTTGAATACTTTCACCCATCAGGGGGTGCCACCCTGGAGGCATGGCGTGGGTGGCAGGGCCTTCCCCATGTCCATTTTACAGAAGGGCACACTGAGGCCTGGTGCAACACCACCACCAGGGGAGCTGATCACAGAGCGTGTTCTCCCAGGTGGACGGTGTGGCCTCCTAACCCCAGCTGCTGCCCCAGGGCTCTCGTGGGCAACAAACAGGGGGGTCAGTAATCAAGGCAGCTGCCAGCCCTTACGGTGCCTCTGTGGGATTTAGAGAAAGGTCCCCCTCCAGGTGGGGTGCAGGCTGCATCCCAGCACCCTTGCCCCTCATCCAGTGGCTTTTGCTGGGCTCGACCACCCCAGTAATAACCCCAGTCCCCACGGCTGCCACTTTTTAGTGCAGCAAGACCTTGACATTGTCCGTGTAGAGCCCACGTAAGTGTTTTGAGCCTACTATTGGGTTGGCCAAAAAGTTCGTTCGGCTTTTTCCGTAAGATGTTACAGAAAACTCCAGATGAACTTTTTGGTCAACCCAATATTTGGGGACTGCCTATTTGAGCAAAGTCTGTCTCTCGGAACAGTAAGCAATGTGGGGGCAGGACCCACGTGTGTCTTGCTCACCTGTGACTATTTTGTTCACCAGCACCAAGCTTGCCTCATAAGAAATGCTCACAAATATTTGTAGAACGAAGTGTCTCTTTTAACCCTAAAACCACTCGATCAACCGCATTTTACAGATGAGGTTGGAGAGGTGATGTGACTCGCCCAAGGTCACACAGCTAGAAGTGGTGGCACTGGATAGGAGCCGGGACCCTGGGCCCCCAGAGCCCTCGCTCCTCCCTCCCCACATGGCCCCGCCTGCTCCAGGCCATCTGGACTACTTCCCACACATTGGAAGCAGAATGCTTACTCCCCAGCCTGGCCTGTGAGCCCTCTCCTGACTGGTGCAGCCTCTCAGCCGTTAGGAAAGAGAGGCAGCATGGGCAGGGGACAGAGCCTGACCAGCTGGGGTTAAAGCCTCATTCTGCTCTTCCCTGAGCTGTTCCTTGGTTTCCCCTTCCATAACACAAGAGGTTTTGACACAGTAATGTCCAAGACCCTTTCCTGTCTGACAGTATATCTACAGTCTAGAGCAAAAATGTTAAATCTACAGCACACATACCCATACTTGTGATTTCTGCGCTTACAGCAGACATCACTAATCAATCACCAATCAATCTTTCCCACTGAGTTCATATTGAACATCAGAATCCTTCTCAACACAATGCACAAGGAAACCATTTGATCAAAGTTGACGAATAAGATAAAACCCCTGGTCTGGGGTGAAGCTGGGCTGGGAGCAGGCCCTGAGGAGTAAGCCTCATACTATTATGAAACAGCACCTGCCCTTCCAAGGGAAGCACCATGAATAGAGATCTGTGACCCATGCTGGTGAGGAGTATCAAGGCTGCACTGTGTCCATGACTGCCTCCCCCGCCAGGCTGACAGCCCCAAGACCAGCCTCAAGACAGGCTGAGGCCAGCCCTGGCCCTACCTGCACCGTCAGAAGTTTTGCCCCATGGTCATCTCTTTGATGAGTCCTCATTTCTGACCTTGTTTCATGCCAACTCCTCCTTTGGTCTCAGCTCAGATCTCACCTCCTCCAGGAAGTCCCCCTCCAGTTTTCCCTCCCGTTCAAGGTAGGGGTCCCTGTGGTACCTCTACCGTTCATCACACCTTCAGTCATTCAGCATACACACCGTGTGGTATTTGCCCATGAGTGTGGAAAGCTGTGGCCCCGGCTACAGGCCCCGGGGCTGCAGGCAGAGCCCCGGTGAGTGAGGCTGCAATGTGGGGGGCGCAGCGACTCACCTGACTCATTTACCAGGTCCCCAGGGATACAATGCAGGTGCTATCCTTGCCCTCTAGAGCTTACATTTTGGTGATGAAGAGAGATACAGCTATGATACTACGGAGGTTCCTTAAAAAGCTAAAAATAGAACTGCCATATGACCCAGCAATCCCACTACCAGGCATATACCAGGAGAAAACCATAATTCCAAAAGACACATGCACCCCAATGTTCATAGCAGCATTATTCACAATAACCAGGGCATGAAATCCACCTAAATGTCCACTGACAGATGAATGGATAAAGAACATGTGGCACATATAAACAATGGAATATTACTCAGCTTTAAAAAGGAACGAAATAGGGTCATTTGTAAACACGTGGATGGACCTAGAGAGTGTCATACAGAATGAAGTAAGTCAGAAAGAGAAAAATGAATATCATATATTAACGCATGTATGCGGAACCTAGAAAAATGGTACAGATGAACCTATTAGCAAAGTAGAAACAGAGACACTGACGTAGAGAACAAACATGGACACCAAGGGGGGAAGGGGGGCGATGAATTGGGAGATCGGGATTGACATATATACACTACTATGTATAAAACAGATAACTAATGAGAACCTGCTGTAGAGCACAGGGAACTCTACTCAAAGCTCTGTGGTGACCTAAATGGGAAGGAAATCCAAAAAAGAGGGGATATATGTATACGTATAGCTGATTCACTCCCCTGTACAGCAAGAAACTAACACATTGCAGAGCAACTATACGCACCGCCCCCCCCCCCCCCCCCCCCGCCAAAAAAAAGGCAGCTTACGTATAATTAAATGGCAATAAGCAGGGAACTGTCTAAGACGGAGGCCGCGCTGGGGGCCCCGTGGGTCTCCCCGAGGGTTTCACGTGTGATCACAGCCCTGCGGGGGGACGGGGGAGGGGGGGCAGCTTTGTCTCCCCCCTTCCTTAACCTTCTCAACCACCGCTTTGCAGAGGAGGGCCGGAGCCCCAGGGGAAGTGAGCAGCCGAGGGTCCCCAGCCAGGAAGCAGAGACCCTGATGCCCAGCGCCCAGCCGGACCCCACGTTCCCCTGGGTCCCCCATTCCTCTCAAGGGGAAGCGGCGGCCTCAGGCTGGGCCGTTCTGGGTCAGCCTACAGCGGAGTCGGGGCCAGGAGGACACCCATGGGAAGCTGGCTGCCCTGGGGGCTGCAGTGGGCCCCAGGCTGCCTGGGCCGGTGGCCGGGCAGGTCTCCTGGTGGCGGGGTGACTTCAGCTCGGCCAGGAAGGCTGGGGCCCACTGCAGCCCCCAGGGGTTTCTACCTGGGCCGCTGGGGTTCACTCGGCCGTGGCGGACGGGCGCGGTGAGCGGGGCTGACAGCTCTCCCACCCATCCCCCTGCCAAACTGTACCCAACCATAACGATAAACGATGGCAGGCGTCCACGGCCACGTCGCAGAACATGCACGCCACGTCTCCGAGCCAGCAGCCCTGCTCCCCCCGCGGCGGCCGGCGTTCCTAACAGGAGGCTGCGAGGGGGCATCTCAGGCCATGGGCAGCCCCACAGCCGGCCCAGGCTGGGCCCCGTCGGTGGGCACTGCTGGGCAGGGCCCAGGGCTCAGGGTCCCACCATCACCGGAGACCCGGGCCCGACCGCTCACCCGTTCCCTGGTGTCCTTCCGTGTCACCTGCTCATTCTAGCAGAGCAGGAAAGCGGCAACCCACGGCCCCGTGGAGAGGGCTGCCAACAGTCTCAGAAGCCACCTTCCCGCTGCAGCAGCGTCTAACACCGTCGCTCCAGCCACGCCGCCCACGCGAGCCCCAGCGGCCGCCAAGGGGTCTGCGAGGACCTGGGGAGACCCCCAAACCGGGAGGCCTGGCAGGGGTCAGGCAGGGCAAGCCCCCGCGTGAGTCAGGCCCAGGCCCCTCGCCTTCCTCTCTCGGGGGCAGAGGGGGTATTGCAGGGAGCGAGGCAGCCCCAGCCCCCATTCTAGCGCTACTGGGCAGAGCGGGGAAGCGGCTCCACCCTTCTTAATCACAGTTGCGGGCGGGGCCTAGAGACAGCACACAGCGGTCCTGGTCCCGCCGCGTGGCCTTCAAATGAAGGACGGGGCGTGCGCTCTGTGCGAGCTGAGCCTCCTGAGCTCCCCACCCCGATCCCCGTCTGCCTGGGGGAGGGGGTCAGAGCTGGGCCCACAGACCAGGAGAGGAAGGGCGACCCAGGCAGGCAGAACCACACGTTAAAGGTCTCAGGGTCAAAGCCAACCTTGAACTCTCCGGGATGCACTGGAAAGCAGCTGGAGGGGGAGAGGCTGGGGGAGGGGCTGGGAAGACCCGCAAGGCCTGCGCCAGGAGGGCGGTGACCCAGGAAGGCTGCCTACTGGGCTGCAGGTGGATTGAAGTGGGCCAGGCTGGGTGCAGGGCCGGGGAGGAGCTGCCTCTCGCAGGGGAGGGACCAGGGTGTGGACGGCAGCGCTGGGAGCAGAGATGGCGGGTGACAGGAGCCAGTGAGGGAGCTGAGATGCAACCAGCAGGACCTGGAGATACAGGAAGCCGTGGGGAGAAAGACCCGGTTTCCAGCCCTAAGACGGGGACAAGCAGGTCAGTCGGTGTCTGGGGAGTGTTTCCCTGAGGTGCCCAAGGGCAGCTGAGTCCAGGGAGCATCTGGGCTCAGCACAGAGGTGTTGGCCGTCAGCAACGTGTAGCATCCGTTGACGCTATGTGTGGGCGAGATGGCCCGGGCAAGGGAGAGGCAGCGAAGACCCAGGTACTGGGCCTGGCCTCCGGACACCTGGGGCAGAGCCCCGGCACATCCCGGAGCCCGTGAGCCAATGATGGTTGTGGGCCCCCAGGCACCCAGGGAAGAGAGGGCATGGGCAACAGTGCTGAATGTCACCAAGAGGAGGGACCGTGGACTGCAGGATAGGGGGCCGTGCCCGTCGGGTTCCATCAGGAGACCCCTGCCCACGCAAATCAGGTGAGGTAAGGAGAGCTCAGAAAAGGGGAGGGTTATGCACGTGTGGGCAGGGTGGGGCGACCTGCAGGGGCAGAGCAGTCTTCCAGGGCAGTAACTGCAAGCAGAGTTACCCCTCTCCAGGCCTGGAGGAGCGAGGGGAGGGATGAAGCTGCTAGTACCTAGAGCCAGAGGGTGGAGCTGGGTGCAGAGTACCCTGAAAGATGCAGGAGATGGTGAGGATGCGGGGGGGGGGGGTCCTCTGTTCAGGGGTGCGGGCAACCCACAGCACCCTAGCAAGGAAGAAGGCAGAAAATCCAAACTCACTCTCCTCCTGCCTTCCATCTCCTGCTGGTACCTTCCATGGGCAAACCCAGGTGGAGGCCAGTGGGCCACAGGGCACCCCCTCCGTGTGGTCACAGAGCAGGCAGAGGGTGGGCACAGGAGCACGGCGCACCTGGGGAAGGCGGTGCAGAGAAGCAGGGAGCAGAAGTGTGCTCCAGGGAGGAGCCCCGAGTGGAGACAGAGTCTCCTACAAAAGGGAGGATCTGGGGCAGGAGCTGGGGGAGGCTGAGCATCGAAGGCAGGTTTTGGTTTTGTTTTCTAGGAGCCTCATGCTGTAGATCCAGTAGTGCAGGAGAGACTAAGGATGCAGGAGGTGGTGAGGATGCAGGAGAGAGTGGGGAAAGCTCCGTGGGTACCATGGTTTGGCGGCAGGAGCTATAGCTTCCACCACCACCCCCCCATGCACCATGGGACAGAGGCTGGATAGGGGCCAGTTCTCAAGGCCAGAGATGCAGGCGCGACACCTGGATCCGATGGGTGGCTTGCTCAGGTGAGGAGGGCCTCGGACTCTCCCAGGGTTGAGGTTTGGTGGCCAGGTAGGGCAGGCATGAGGGAGCCTAGGACTCGCATGATGGGACCACGCCTCCAGAGTGGCCAAGAGGGATGTGACACGGCAGGGCTGATGGATGAGGGGAAAGTGGAGGGGTCAGGGGGCAAGGAACCAGGTACGGGATGACCTGAACGAGGGGTGAAGGATAGAGAAGGGGAGTAGATGTTTGAGGCACAGGTTTTCAGAGTCAGAGGGGGCTGGGTGTGGCTGGAGTCCGGGTGTGCCATGGGAGGGGTGGTGACCCTGGGGAGGGTTGTGGGAGCCACGGGGGTGGAGGATTGAGAGGCCAGGGCGGCGACTGGGGCACCCATGGGGATGTAGAAACCCGGGTGATGGCCAGTGTGGGGTGGGAAGGAAGACAGAGGCAGGGTGGGGGAAGGTGGGGCTGGAAGGAAGGGGCCTGGCTGGAGGGGCAGCGGGGGGAGCAGTGGAGGAGGCACCAGCAGGTGGGCTGGGCAGAGAGAAGGGAGCCAGGTCAGCCTCAGCCAGAGGGCAGAGGGGGAGGAGAGCATGGAACTGGGTGGCCAGCACCTCCAGGCTCCCTGGGCATCACCAGAACAGATGGGGAGACTGAGGCCCAGAGAGGCAAGAACGGGTACCCATCCCCAGAACCTGGACCCGCAGGACCAGAAGGGCCTGAGACCTATTTTCTGCCCGCCATAAGGTTGATCCTGCTCATTTGGGGGGTGGCAGAGGGAGGACTTAGAGGCAGGTGGTCTGCCAAAGGCACATGGAAACCCCAGCCCTGGCTCCGCCCAGCCCGCAGCCAGGGAGGGCGAAGGCCAGGCCAGGCTGCGCACGGGGCTGGGAAAAGGGGGGCGTGAGTGGCGGGGGAGTCAGTGCGGGGCCGAGTGGATGTGCTCCCCGTGTGGGTAATTATGACCGCAGGGGTGATGGGTGCCTGCAGGGAGGAGATGCGCTTGTGCCTCCAGGCAGCGTGGGCGGGGGGCGGGGCGGAGCGGGGCAGCGGGGGCACCTGGGGTAGGCTGCTTTGGGGGCTGCCTGCAGAGGGGGTTGACGGGGTTGCGCGGATCTGGGGTGCAGGGTGAAACGGGGGCGCGTCGGCGGCGTGCACGTGAGCCTGCGTGTGGGAGGAGGGGAGGATGTAGGTGGGTGGGAGCTAATTAGCTGAGCCTGGTCTCCGTGCAGAGCCTGGACGCCAGCCCGTGTCTGGCAGCCGCAGCTCATGCTGCGCCAGCGCTCCCCCACCCCAGTCTTACTGTGGCTCCCCATCTGCCCCAGAACCCCCGCCGCCCCCAGCTGCCCACCGGGGACAGCCGGCAGTCCCACCTAGAGGCCTCCGGCGCTATCTGCCGGGTCAGGGCCAGGGGTGAGCACAGAGGGCCATCGGGGAGGAAAGCGGTTCCCACCCCACGCTGGCTCCCACGGGGCCCAGGATGGCCTGCTGACCCTGCCGGTGAAGGTCCAGGGGCGGGGAAGGCCCTCACCCACCGCACGGAGCCCGGGGAGCTGAGCCAGTCTGCCGGCCCACCCCCTCACCCACCCGGGACTCTGGTTCAGGCCCCTCCAGGGTTTCCAAGTTCCTGGGTCAGCCTAGGCAGCAACGGGCTATCTGCCTCAGGGTGACCCTCTCCTCTGCTCCTAAGATGATGGGCATTTCTGCAGCCCCTCCCATCAACCCCCAAAGCCAGCCCTACCTTTGAGCTTCCAGGACTACCAGCCATGCAGAACAGGGCAAACAGAGAGTTTTTTAAAAGGCAGGAAGAACTAACCCAGATGGCAGGGTGCTCAGCTGAATGCCCACTGAGTCCGAGGAAATGGGCCCCGGCTCCATGGGCTGCAGGGTATGAGAGGAGGGCGTGTGCAATTGTCCTGGAGCAGGCTCCACGGGGGATAGACCCAGAGGTCATGCTGGGACCTCCTTTCCACTCCTTCCTACTTGAGTAACATCAGTTCAGTAACTGTTTGATGCAAGAAGCTAAGGTTCACCTCCAGACATCTCTCCATCCTCTGACCATTCAGCCATCATCGTCTTTCCCTCTGCCCATCCATCCCTACATACCTCAGTCCATCAGTTCATTGACCCAGCAAGCCAGCCAGTAAACATCCATTGATGTCCAACTGTAGCTGTCTGTCCACCCATCCACCTGTCCATCCGTCCATCCTCCCACCCATCTAATCATGTACCATTCTGTTCTTTCATTGAGCCAGCCCTCCAGCCAAACAGTGGTCCATCCAGCCCTCTGTCAGTTCATCCCGTCATCTGTGGATTCATCCGTCCATCGATTCACCATCCACCACTCACACACAGTTCACCCGGCCAGCCAGCCAGCCATCTACAGCCCGTCTACTCGCCCATCCGCCCGCCCACTCGCTGACTATTAAAATCGAGCACTTCGGTCCCTTCAAAAGTCTGAGAACACCCCACTTCCTTCCCCAGCCCTCCTCACTTGCTGTGTGTCCTTTCCCTCTGCACCCAAAGCCTGGTCCTCTTGTACAGAGGTTGTTTCATGGGGCAGCCCTGGCTACTCCTCCTGGCCCACCGTCAACCAAGAGCAGTGGGTGGTCCCACAGCCGTTTCCAACAGAAGTGTTGCCCCCGCCCTGCCGCAACCACCCTGACCATGTCCGTGCGCAATGAGCAGGAAACTTCACACCCTCAAAGAAACTCCTCCCCAGTTCTGCCCACACCTTGTTTCCTATCGTAACAGTATCACAACTTCAACAGCAATCACCCTACTGTACACGGCCCTTGGGGCCAGATGCTGTTCTAAGTACTCGACAGATATCAGCTCATTCCAGCCTTGCCATCCCCCAGTCATCCTATGAGGCCTGTGGTACTACTGTACCCATTTTACAGAAGAGGCACAGAGAGGTTAAGAGAGAACCATAGACGCTGACGTTGCCTGGGCCCTGTGCCCGGCTGTGCAATGTGCTCTACATGAATTATTCACCTGCTTCATCGCAATGGGAATCCTTACTGTCAGTCCCATTTTACAGTTGGGTTGACTGAGGCCCAGTGACTCGCACAAGGTCACCAAGCTGGAAAGTGGGAGCTCTGGGATTTGAAGGCAGCTTTCTGATCCCAAGGCCCATGCTCTCAGCCACCCAGGTTTCTGCTGGGGGTGCCGTGGCCGAGCTGTGGCCTAGAAATGGCATGGAGTGGAAGAGGGGGGGCTCCCAGGCACAAAGGAGCTCCATTCGCTCTGCAGGGGACACAGTGGGTTCACCCGGCCCAGGCCTGGAGAGTGCAGAGGAAGGGCTGAGGTCCAACGGGGTCCGGTCGAAGCAGGGAAAGAAGACCAGAAGGGAGGGAGATGAGACAGCCCCGGAGTCCAGGGCAGTGGGAAAGAGACCAGTGTCAGGAGTGGGGCGGCGGCTGAGCCAGGGGCCTGGGGAGCGAGAGGCACAGGCCCCAGAGGAGAGCCCCTTGCAGGCTCAGTCTCAGAACTGGCTCCGTGAACGGGTCTAGGGCAGGGGTGGGGGGGCAGGTGGGCAGTGGCATTTCTGAAAAGTGCTCCAGGCCTGAGCACAGTGTGCGGGGTCCCACAAGGAGCTGAGCCCGAGGGATGCTCCTGACAGCATGCAGTAGGCACTGAATACATGCTGGTTACCGCCGGGCCTGGTTCCCCTGGGGCTGCAGTCCTCGGAAAGTGTTAAAAATTCATTCTCCTGATTATTAAAGTAAGGCACAGAAAGCTGCAGCAAGTTTGGGGAAAGGAGGCAAATGTGAAGAAGGGAATCCTCTTGTCTGCAGTGACCGGGAAAGCAGGGCTGCTGAGACTTTGCATCCGGACTCCAGGGGAACCACGGCCAGGGACTGCGGTGTTTCTCACCGCGCACCAGCAGACCCAGCCAGCCTGGAACCAGCCCGCCGGCCGCGGGGTGTGGAGACCTACTCTGGTTTTCACTGGTTCACCCACTCCTTAGCAAACATTTATTAAGCACCTACTGCATACCAGACCCTAGTGTGCCAGGGGCCAGAGAAGTCCACAGTGGCCCCAACAGTGAGAGACCTACAGTGGGGAACTGTGGCCACACAGAATCCAGGTCCTGATTCCCAGAACCTGTGAATGGTCCCTCATCCGGCAAAGTCTTAACAGATGTCATTTAGCCAAGAATATTGAGACGAGATGATGCTGGATTATCCGGGGGGCTCTAAACGCCACCATAAGCGTCCTTATGAGAGAGGCAGAGGAAGATTAGGCAGACAGAGGAGAAAGTGATGTGAAAACAGAAGCAGAGATTGGAGGGATGTGACCACAAGCCAAGGCCACTGGCAGCCACCAGAATCTGCAGGAGGCCAGGAACTGATTCTCCCCCGAAGCCTCCAGAGAGAGCCCCGTGCTGGATACACCTTGATTTCAGCCCCGTGAAACTGATTCCAGACTTGTGGCCTCCAGAACTGTAAGAGAATGCATTCCTGTTATTATAAGCCGCCACATTAGTGGTTATTTGTTACACAAATTAATACAGCAGTTCTAGTAGTCAGGGTTCTTCAGAGAAACAGAACCAGTAAGATGTATGTACAGAAAGAGAAAGAGATTGGGTCCCATGATTACAGGTCTGCAGGGTGAGTCAGCCAGCTGGAGGCCCAGGGAACTGATGGGTTACTTCCAGTCCATCTTAGTCTGTTCGAGCTGCTGTAACAAAATGCCACAGAAGGTGGCTTAGAAGCAGCAGAAATTGATTTCTCACAGTTCTGGAGGCTGGAACTCTGAGATCACTGTGACCTCACAGGGTGGAAAGGGCAAGGGAGCTCTCCGACCTCTTTCCTAAGAGCACTAATGTCATCCAGGAGGGCTCCACTCTCATGACCCGATCACTTCCCAAAGGCCCCCCTCCTTACACCATCACCCTGGGGGCTAGGTTTCAACATCTGGATTGGAGGGGGAGGTATTCAGGCCATAGCACTGTCCAAGTCCAAAGGCCTGAGACCCAGGGAAGCTGACGGTGTAGATCCCATCCAGCAGTCTCAACACCCAGATCTAATGTTTCAGTCCAAGTCCAAAGGGAGGAAAACGCCGACGTCCCAGCTCAAAGGCTGTCAGGCAGGAAGGATTCTCTCCTACCCAGGGGAGGGTCAGCCTTTGGTTCTAGTCAACTGATTTGGTGGGGCCCACCCACATTGGGGAGGGCAGTCTGCTTGACTCAGTCTACCAATTTTTTTTTTTTTTTAAAGACAGAGAGAGGGGCTTCCCTGGTGGCGCAGTGGTTGAGAGTCCGCCTGCCGATGCAGGGGACACGGGTTCGTGCCCCGGTCTGGGAGGATCCCACATGCCGCGGAGCGGCTGGACCCGTGAGCCACGGCCGCTGGGCCTGCGTGTCCGGAGCCTGTGCTCCGCAACGGGAGAGGCTGCAGCAGTGAGAGGCCCACGTACTGCAAAAAAAAAAAAGACAAATTTTTTTGATTGAAATATGGTTGATTTAGAATATTATGTTAGTTTCAGGTATATAATACAGTGATTCAATATTTTTATAGATTATACTCCATTTAAAGCTATTATAAAATATTGGCTATATTCTCCATCTGTATAATATATCCTGTTTTTTTTTTATTGCATACTGGTCTGTATCCCCTACTCCTATACTGTCCCCCACCTCTTCCCTCTCCCCACTGGTAACCACTAGTTTGGTCTCTGTATCTGTGAGAATGTTTCTCTTCTGTTATATTCATTTTTTTCTTCTATTTTTTATGTACCACATATAAGTGATAACATTCAATATTGGTCTTTCTCTGTCCGCCTTAGTTCACTGAACAGTCTACCAATTTAAATGTTAGACTCATCCAAAACTCCCTCACAGAGATACCCAGAATCGTGTTTGACTGAATATCCGGCCACCCGAAAGCCCAGTCAAGCTGACACATAAAATTAATGATCTCAGTGGCCGCAGGAAACTATGACAGGCCTTGTGCACCAGGGTGAGTAGCTCCGTCTTTATCCTGGGGCCAGTGGGGACCCATAGGAGAGTAACGACAGGGAAGCATCGGGGTCGGATTGTACATGAGAAAGACCCTGTGCCGTGACCGGGAGGGGAGACCCAGGAGGAGGTCCAGGGCGCAGCTGTAGGGACGGAGAGCGTGACGAACATGAGGAGGTAGACTGAGCAGGTCTGGGTGCTGAGGGACAGGGAGAGAGGAGGGGTCATATGGGTCCCCGGGGGCGGACATGGGCAGGTGGCAGGGGAATCGGGGGTTCCGCTTAGCAGGCGGTGACCGAGGGGATCATGGCGTTTGCCCACCTCTGCCCCTCGTCTGCAGACACCCGTCACTGGGATGTTCTAACAGGGGCAGAGCCACCCTGGCTGCCCAGGCGTGTGGCCACAGGAGAGGGGGCCCTGCCCTCACACCAGGAGTGCACCCTGCCTGGGTGACCTTAGCTCCAGCCAGCTCAGAACTCTGAGGGCCCCCTTAACCTCTGGCCCTGGGGTAGGGGCATGGGAAAAGTATCTTTTGGACCAAAGAAAACGGAAAACCTCACCTCACCTCAGCTGTAATAAGCTAATTTTCACCTCTAAATGGGGCTTAATCAAATTCAGCCCCGTAGCCTCATTTCCAGGCAACTTTATTCATTGTTATTTTTATTCCAAGAATTCCTTGGCATTTTCTGGGAGCCACTGAAGGGTTTAATAGCTTCCTCAGTAGCAAAGCACCCTGCTTGGAGTGAAACCCAGGAGCAAAGAGTCACAGCCAGGGGTGCAGGTATCCTGGGAGGACACGTGAGGTCACCAGGCCCCAGCTGGCTCTGTGGGCAGAGCGTGGCCTGCGTCAGGGGTCTCCGGCTCCCCGGGTGGGGTGACCGTTCTAAAAGGCCAGGAGCCTGGACAGAGGAAAGAGACCGGGGCCTCTGGATTGATGGGGACAACATCAAGCAGAGGTGTTCCCCCTGGGACACCGAGGGTGAGGAGCCTTCAAGCCAGAAGACTCGGGTCCCTCGGGGCCTCTGGCTTCGCTGGGACACAGGGCTGCAGGGAACTGGGGAGGCCTGTGTGTGCAGCTCTGTCTCCCCGTTAAACCGAGGTTCACGGTCCACGGCCTCCTGGGGTGGCCCTAGCACTCGGCAAGGATAAGAGTCACCATCCCCTTAGCCCACCTTCTCGGTGGCCAAACTGAGGACACCCTGGACCCAAGGGCGTCCCCAGGAACTGAGCACGGTCTGCATCTCCCTGGCGTCCTCTGGGTCCATCCAGCACGGGGACCCCCAGGCGGCGGTGGAAGGCCAGAGAGAGGGCAGCCAGAGGCCGGTGAAGAGCCTGCCACCAGGCTGAGCAAGCCTGGGCTGGGGCCTGGGGACAAGGGACACGAGGACAGCGCACAGGTGGAGCCCGCCAGGCTAAGGGGCCATTTGGACGCAGACGGTTAAGGCACAGAGGAGAGGGCGGCCGGGCCTGAGGCTGGTACGGCGGGGCATGGGGAGGCTGGGCGTCAGGGATGTCGGTCCGGGGGAATCCCGGTGCAAAGCTGGGTGTTTGAGAGCCCTGAAGGGTCCTGGATGCTGGAATCAGGAGAGGGTTTGGGGTGGAGGTTAGACTCACCTGGGGGGCTGCCCTGGCCACTCCCGAGCTCGGTGACCCCCGACTGCACCCACCACTGCCTGTGTCCCACAGAAGAGCTGCCCCGCCCTCAGGACTATTTTTAGCTTCTCTGGGTCTCCTTGGTATACGTCGAACAGGGCCACCGATTCCCCCCTGGGCTATGTGAGAATGTGTGAGCGGTCAACGAGGTCCGGCCGCTATATTTTCCATTTGTGGTTCTTAAATCACTAAACGACTCTTTTGTAAGAGTCATTTGACGTTCAGGAAGTCTTTTGATGCCTTTCAAAGGGCTTTATAATGTGTTTCTAATCCTTTCCTCTTAAAAACAGGAAGGTACACTTTGTCAACCATAAACACCAGAAGGTCCTAGTTTGGTCAGAGATGCAGAAGCCACAGGCTCCCGGTGGCTGTGAAACCCGCCTGGTCCTGGCCAGGGCCCCGTGCACAGGGAACTCTCAGGCCGAGGACGGAGCCGGGAGGCTCTGCCTACATCCCTGGTCCCAGTGCCGGGCCACAGACCACCGCAGGAGACCGCCCCCCAAGGCGGGATGCCACAACCCACACTGGTCCTTTGCAGGGGCCCCTCCTCAGAGAACGGCCCCACCACTGCCCAAGCCGGATACCCGACTCATCCTCAGCGACCGCTCTTCCTGGGCCTGGACACCCCTGCTGCTGCCCTTTCTACCCTGTAGATCAGGCCCCCCTCTCTCCCCTGCAAAGACCCTCCTGGTTGCTCCTGCCCTGACAAGGTTCTCAGAGTCTTCACTTGCCTGAGTGGGGCCCCTGGGGCTGGGCTGGGGCCCACCCATCCTACCTCCCCCTCTGCTCTGACATCACCAGACAGCCTGTGAGACCCTAACGTCTCTGTACCTTCGCAGGCGCTGTTCCCTCTGCCTGGAAAACTCTCCCTCCACTTTGCTGCGCAGAGAGGGCTGCCTCCCCATCCCTCGTGCTCCTCCTCTCTGAAGGCCTTCCTGGCTCACTAGGCAACCTTCCCCTCGAATCCCAGAACCTGGTGCTCTGCTTCAAGCCTCTGTGATGCTCCCGGCACACACTACTGCACGTTCCTGCAAAAGTATTGATGTGTTGGTGTCACCCTGCTAAACTGAGAACCCCTCAGAGACGGAGCTGTGTCTTTTTATCTCTGTCCCCGGGGCTGGCACTCAGCAGCCCTTCAGCAAGCAGAGTCCCGGGCCATCCATCAGAGGGCCTGCCCCCAGCTCGGGACTTGGCCTCCGATTCCAGCCAAGGGCCCGGGCCTCCCTAGGGAAGGGGCAGGGGTCTGTTCCTACCAAACCAGCAACAGAATTTGGTAAAACGTATTTGGCCACTACTCATCTGGGCCCATCCCAACCCCACACCCAGAGACCAGGCGCTCCTGGCCACGTTGCCTGGGGCCAGGCCTGCTGCAGCACTGCTGGGTGGCAGCCCTGGGGCAGCAGGGGCCACCCCTGAGCCAGAAGAGTCAGCCCTTTCTCCCCGACAACAGGAGGCCAGAAGGTGCAGGGGTCTGGAGGTGGGCCGAGGCTGGCAGGGAAAGGGCCCGGAGGCCCCCTGCAGCCGAAGGGAGTGGAGGAGGGCCACCCTGTACCCGGAGACGTGTAAACCCCGCCCAGTGATCAGGAGCGCAGTGGACGTGTTCATTCATTCAGTCAGGATGCTCAGCCCTGCACCGGGCAGGTGGGGCTCAGAGGTGGACCTGGGACAGCCCTGCCCTCCACGAGCCCCAGCACGTGGGCAGACGCGTCCAGAAATAAACAAGCACTCGTCCAGAGTGCCAAGAACAGTCTTTTCACCGCTGCACCCCCGATGCCTGCTAAAGGGCCCAGCAGACAGTAGGTGTTCCACCCACAGAGGTCTGCGGACTGACTAAGTGCAGGGCGCTGAGGCAGGGCGCTGAGGGCCCAGAGGTGAGGCCAGCGGGGGAGTAGGGCATGACCCTCAAGACACCAGTGCACTAAGTGAAAGGTTGGGACCCCCTCGAGGGTGCAGGAAGACCCTGGGAGTGTGGGGTTGAGGAGTGACAGGGCCAGGTTCATCCTGGGGCAACCTGGGAGAGGTGCTGGGATGGGCCGGGGACCGTGCATGCAGGGACATCATGGTGGGACTGAGTGGCACAGACCCCAGATGACAGTGGCTTCAGCAAATAAAAACCTCCTTCTCACTTAGAAGTCTGGACGGAAGCACGAGCTCCTCTCCGTGTGGCTGTTGAGCTCGGCCTCCTCTCTGGCGGCTCTGACCTCCCAGGGCAGGGCCCACGGCCCCCGGTGGCCTCCCTTGCCCGGGAGAATCCGCAAGTTGCACTTCTGAGTGTGCACAAATGAATTGCCAGGTGCAGGCCCAGGCCGCACTTAGCTGCAGGGGGAGCTGGGAAATGCCATCTTCTGGGGCAGCCGGGTGCTGGAGGAGTGGCTGGTGGGGACAGCTAGCGGGCTCTGCACGGCCACTGATTAGGAAGCAGTCTGTGCTTGTTCTGCAGAGAAGGTAGGAGGCCTGCCAGAGGTGGTGGCTGTGGGATAGAAGGCCCATTGGAAGGAGCTGGGGTGGGAGTGGGGACAGAGGTGGTGAGGATTTGGACAGGGGGTCGGTGGCGGGAGACACTGAGACACGTTTGGCCGTGTTGGCCGTGAGACACACCCACAGGGAAGGGGCAGTTCCCAGTGGTGACTGGGCTAGAGACTGCACCAGATGAGGGGCGGCCACAGGGAGAAGGGGGCTCAGACAGGGCTCAGGGGGCGGGGAGGTGGGCCGGGACATGCAGCGGGCAGCGTCCTGCAGCCCGAAGGGAGATAATGTACTGGTGGAGGGAAGAGCTGCTGATCGCTGTCCAGGCTGACGTGCACCCTCAGATCCCGGGCACGGGGGAGGGCAGCCACATCGGAGGCAGCTGAGGACTGAGCAGGCAGTGACGTTCCAGAAGACAGAGACCACGGTAGACAACAGAAGAGGGGGAGGCCGGGTGTGCAGAGGCGGGAGCAGGGCCATCCACGCAGCCCAGCCCTGAGGACAGCCAACCCTCGGCATTCGCTGGACAGGGCAGTGTACACAGCCCCCTTCACACCCGGGGATGCTGAGGTCCCACCTCCAAGCCTCCCAGCCCCACCCGCTGCTCCCAGAGGACACGTGACTGGGGGAGGGGCTCCAGACCTGCCTCTCTTTCTTAGCCAGGGTGTCCACTTTTCCTGCACAAAAGGCTCTACCTCTCATGATCTTATTTGGCCCTGGAAACAACCCATCCTCCAGAAGAGGAAAGTGAAGCCCAGAGCCGTGAAGGTCACTCTGCCCTTGGGCGCAGGGCAGCTTCTGCAGGGCGGGCAGAGCAGGACGAGCCTCCCACTCCTTCAGAGACCAGGAAGCAGAGGCTCAGAGAAGCCAAGGTCACCTGGTACCTGCACCGGGCCTGCGTCCCAGGCTGCCATCTCTCCTGTCATTGTGCTGCGCACCTCGGTGACCAGGAGCACAGAGCAGTCTGGGCAGGAAGAGGGGACTCAGAGCCGCAGAAAAGCCCAGGGAGGCCTGTAGGGGGTCATCCGGGGAAGTGGAAGTCCCATGCCCGCCCTCCCCTCCCCCGCCATGCCAACAGCACCAGAATCTTGGCTGTCCTCCACTGCTGCCCCCGCAAGTCTGGGGGCCTGGCCCAGCCACAGACAGCCAGTTCCTGGAAAGGCTGTGGTGGGATTTGCTGCCTCCCAGCCCAGGTCACCGGAGCTGCAGCGGGTGGAGGTGGGGCCAGGGGCCTGGGCCCCTCTGGGATCACTTACATTTCCAGGAAAATTGCAAAACATTTGAAAGGCAAATGGTCAATTCCTCATAACCCTTCCCCACTGTCCTGAAAAGAGGTGTTGGGGGGAGGGGGAGTGCTGGTGGAGAGGGTACCGTGGGGGGCCTCCTGGCCCCCTAAACCAAGCCCATCGCCAGGCAGACTTGGAGGCAGCAGGGAAGGCCAAAGGGGTCAGGGTGGGGCGAGGAAGGAAGCAGCCAGTGCTGGGAGATGGGGCGCCTCCCAGGGGGACGGGCAGCTGCGGGCTGTGAAGTTCGGAAACCCCTCCGCGGCTGTTGCCCAGAATGTTTTTCTACTTTCTTCTTGTCGCTGCTCCAAGTCACAGCCCAGCCACTGCCCAGCCTCAAAGGGCGGGAGCCAGGACAATGACTTCCATTGCCCCATGGGACAGGGGGCAGCTTGACTCACTTATCAAAAGTGATGAAGTGTCATTCCCATAATTGGATCCTGAAAGGTTGGCCTCCAGTCTCACTGCACTCTGCCGCCTGGGGCCTGCAGTAAAGCAAGCTGCCGTGCTGGAGGGCCCCACGTGGCCAGGAACCAGGGGCAGCCTCTGGCCATGAGCTTGCAAGGGATTCTGCCAACCGCCAGTGAGGGAGATTGGAAGCTGATCCTTCCCCAGCTGGGCCTCGAGATCAACACAGCCCAGGCAACACCTCGATTACCTAGCCCGGGAGAGACCCTGTGCCGGGGACCCAGCTAAGAGACGTCCAGAGTGAGAGCATAAATGCTGTCATCTTGGCCACTCAGTTTTGGGGTATTTTGTTACACAGTGATAGATGACTAATACAGGTAGCATCAGCTAAGACACAGTCGGATGCTGGCTCTGCGATCTGCAGGCTGTGACCTTGGAATCACCGAGCAGCGTCCCCCTCTGCAAACTGCAGACAGTAATGTCCATCTCCCCACGGGGCACCAGGAAGGATAAATAATGTGATGGAGCTCAAGCACCCAGCACAGTGTGGTTGTGGAATGCTGCACTCGCCTTCTCCTCCAGGAAGCCCTCCATGATCCCCAGCTGGATCTTGTCTTCCCTCCCATGGGTGCCCCAGTGAAGTAGCTATGTCTCCATCTGGAATGCTTTTCTTTCCGCTGAGCTTCCAGTCCTTAGAATCCAGGTCTGATGCCCCAATACCCCCACCCCCACCCCAGAGCTGACACGATTCCTCCCAGCCCAGCAAGAATGCCTCCTGAGGGTCCCACAGCGGGTGTCCCACCAAATCTTGCTCAGAAGAAAAGGAAAAGGCCCACCGGGCATCACTGTCTGTGAGATAGGACCTGGGGTAGTGACCAGGACAGCCTGGGCAGGTGAGACGGTGTCCCTCTGCTCACCACTCCTCCATCCCTGAGCCCCTCCTCCAGGCCAGGACGGGGTTCAGGGCTCCAGGGCATTGAGGATGAAGGTGGAAGGAGGTGAAGCACAAGTGGCCTGGGGGCCCTGGCCAGGCCAGCTGCAAACACCAGGTGCCACAGAAGGGCTAAACAGAGCCTTGGAATGCGGGACCGACTGGCCAGGGCAGGCTGCAGGCTAGAGAACAGTGGAATTAGATTCACTTCCCAACAAATCACTCTGTCCCTGAAGTACTCACCCAGGAGGCAATGAGGCAGCCATTGGAGGGCACGCAAATGGTCTGGGCCACTGGTCAGCTGGACCACTGACTCTCAGATGCCTAGGCACATGACATCTCCTCACAGAGCCTCAGTTTCTCCAGCTAGGTAGTTCAAGATTTCTCAGAGGAAGGTAACAAGTGATTTTAAAGGATATTCAGGGGGGAAACAATTGTAAATTTCAATAGTTATTTATGCTCATATGTATTAAGACAAAAGTATATAACTAGCATATCAGACCCCGAGTTTCAGATTCTATTGCTTAAGTCATAAGCATTTAAGTTTAAAAAGCAAGTTGATTTAAATAAAAATATTGAGCAAATGATAAAACTGATGATACAAGGATATGACATAAGTCATGTCGTGAGATTCTAGTGACCCACATTTCTTGACCAAGCAACAAGCTTCTCCTGTGTTTAAGCCACCGTGATTTTGGATTTTACGATGGCAGCCAACCCTGTATCCACACTCATACAAGCAGCCATGCAGCTAAGGAAAGATGTTCAAGGCAGAGTAAACAGCAGGTGCAAAGGTCCTGGGGCAGAAACAAGATTGGTTCTTACCTCAGGGCCTCAGGGGCTTTGCACCTGCCAAAAAAAGTGCTATCCCGAGGTGCAGTGAGTGGAACATCTCAAAGCAGAAGAGTCGGGCTGCGCGGGGCTGGGGTGGAGGATCCAGAGCCCACCAGCCTAGCCGGCCCCCTCCTGTGATGGCCTGTTGAAGCAGTTCTTCATTCTGGGAAACTGCCTGTGTCTGCAGAGGCAAGGGGCCCCCTTCCCAAGGGCAAAGGCTGTGATATCTGTGTGTCCCAGCACCCAGCCCCCACCTGGCAAAAAAGAGCTCTCCATGGGTGCTGCTGAATAAATAAAAGAGAGGCTCTGGGGGCCTGTGACCTCTGCATCCGGGCACCCAGTGGGCATAGGGGTGGCCACGTTCAGAGGGCACCAGAGGGCACAGCCAGGAGCAGGAGGCCAGGGGGGCACTGGGCTCCCTGCTGTTAGTGGTGGGGGATGAGGAGCTGCCGTGGGGCAGGACTGGGAGGCTGAGGGCAGCACGTGCCAGGGCCAAGGGGAACAGGAGAGGAGGAAGCGGTGGGAGGGGCTTCAGGGTAAGCCTGGGGCAAAGGTGCCGCCTTATCGCCCCAGCGGAAAGGAGCTGCCAGCCCCTGACTGGGCCCCCGACGGGATCTCACCGTCTGTCTCATCTCAGCGGCCAGGGCCTCTGGGGCCACAGGCTGGTTCAGCTCAAGGTAAACTCCACAGCTGGAAAGGAGCAGGGTGGCTTTCCTCTCAGCTGATGTGCTGGGCCCCAGCTCTCCTCAGGGGACCCCACTGCCCCACCCAGACCTGGCCTGGCTAAATTCTACTACTGACCCTAAGAAAATTGCTACTCCTGGGCTGCAGGAGGCCACCTGGGCCTCCCATCACCAATGGATTCAAGCCAGACTCCTGAGTGGGGCCTCTGGGGCGCCCCCGTGTGCTGACTGTCCCGCACCCACCTCCCGCCACACTCTACACTGATGACCCTAGACCTTCACTGGGTTCTCTGGGCCTGCCTGAGGCCAGGCCCTGGTCCCAGAAGCTCACAGTACTGGGGACAGAGCCTCATGGTTTAAACCCCACCGCGGTGCAGGTGCAAGGCCCGGAGAGCACAGAGGATTGAGCCCTGAGCTAGTCCTTGAAGGAGTCCTAGTTTTCCCGGAGAAGAAGTGGGTGCTGCTGGGGGGCTGTGGTTTCACCTGTGAAAGCTACGATCCCCCCTCCATAGAGGGGCATCTACCACAGCCATGCCCTAGTCCACAGGCTCCCACAGCTGCAGCAGCCTCCCAAAGAGATGTTTCTCAAGCCCACATCTGACCTTCTGCTGTTTCACACCTTCAGTGGCTCCCCTCACCATCCAGAAAAGGCTATACCCAGTGGTCAGCAAAATCACTGCCCCCAAAGACGGCCTCATCCCGTTGCTGGGAACCTGAGAACATGTCCTCTTCTGTGGCAGAGGGGACTCTGAAGAAGTGATCGAGTTCGGGATCTTGAGATGGGGGTGATCCTGGATTGTCTGGGTGGGCCCAGTGTCATCGCCAATGTCCTTTAAATGAAGGGGGGGCGCGGGGGCAGGAGAGTCAGAACCAGAGTGATGTGAGGAAAGGGAACACTCCTGCACTGCTGGTGGGAATGTAAATTGATACAGCCACTATGGAGAACAGTACGGAGGTTCCTTAAAGAACTAAAAATAGAACTACCATATGACCCAGCAATCCCACTACCTGGCATATACCCAGAGAAAACCATAATTCAAAAAGATACATGCACCCCAATCTTCATTGCAGCACTATTTACAATAGCCAGGACATGCAAGCAACCTAAATGTCCATCGACAGACGAATGGATAAAGAAGATGTGGTACATAAATACAATGGAATATTACTCAGCCATAAAAAGGAACAAAGTTGGGTCATTTGTAGAGACGTGGATGGATCTAGAGACTGTTATACAGAGTGAGGTAAGTCAGAAAGAGAAAAACAAATATCGTATATTAACACATATATGTGGAAACTAGAAAAATGGTACAGATGAACCGGTTTGCAGGGCAGAAACAGAGACACAGACGTAGAGAACAAACGTATGGACACCAAGGGGGGGAAGTGGCGGGGGTGTGGTGGTGGGATGAATTGGGAGACTGGGATTGACACATATACACTAATATGTATAAAATGGATAACTATTAAGAACCTGCTGTATAAAAAAATATATTAAATAAAATTCAAAAATTCAAAATATATATATATATATATATATATGTGTTGTTTTACTCCTTTTCATTTATGGTAATTTGCTGTTACAGCAGCGACAGGAAACTCATACAACCCCAGCCCTTGCAGGGGTCCCCAAGGCCTGCCTGCCCGCGTGCCACCCTGGAGGGAGCCTCTCCCCTCCCCCACTGCTCTGAGCCCGCCTGCCTCTTTGGCCTTCAACCATGCTGTCCCTTCTACCTGATATAACCCTCCTTGGCCAGAGGTTGCCAGCAGCTCCTCCCACACAGAGCCCTCATTCCAGTGTCCCATCCTCAGGGGAGCCTTCTGAATCCTCAGGGTTCTCTGCCTTGAACAAATGAGGAATTTGCTGGAAGCTAATGGGGTAGTCCGTGGCCTCCAGTTCTTGGATGGGATGGGCCTAGGGTTTCTAAAAGGCCTGAGCCTCAGGAAAGAAAGGACAGTCCCTAGAGGGTCCCACCAGCAGGTGGCTTGGCGTGACCATCCCCTGGCCTTGGGTCCCCCTACTCAAGACCCAAGTTCTGGCTTCTCGTGGGCTGTATGGCCATTCAGGGTCAAAATGGGGTGGGGCACCTTCACTAATGGCCCTGATCTGAGGCCACAGAAAGGGCGGCATTTTAGGAATGAAGAAAAAACAGGGGTCCCTGCCCCCTCCTGGTCCACCTCCCGGGTGGACCCCCATTAGAGTACATCTCACACCGGCACCCATGTGGCCCCTAACCCAGCCAGGAGCCCCTCAAGGGCAGGTGGCTGAATGCTCATCCCCTTTTCGGGATCTCTCCTCTGGAAGTCTGCCTGCACCTTCCTGAGCAGGCCTGTCAGGGAAGCGTCCAGACTCGGGTGCTGGAGGGGGAGGCACACGGGGAATCACTGCCTAAAGCTTCGGGGAGCTCGGAGGCCGAGGGCTCTCAGGAAGGCCACGGGCCACCCCTAGGACGACCCCCTGGGGTGGACAGGGGAGCCTGAAGGCTGGACTTCCCAAGGGTCCCCACCCTAGACCCACAAACAGCCTTGGGACCAGCCGCCACCCTGCGTCTCAGTTCATCCCCTGTAAGAAGGGCGGCTCTGACCCTATGAGGACGGCTACTCTGAAATAAAATAGCAAAGAAAAGGAAAGAACGAGTGTGGTGAGCATGCGGAGACATAGGAGCCCCTGCGCATTGTTGGTGCGAATGTCAAACGGGGCAGAGGAGGTAGAGGACAGTACGGACCTGCCTCAAAGAAAAACAGTCGCAGGATTACCGTACGATGCAGCAATTCCACCCGAAAGAACTGAAATGTCGAAGAGGCATTTGTACATCCATGTTCGCAGCAGCATTGTCCACAATAGCCAAAAGGTGGACGTCACCCGACGTCCATCAATGGGGTATTTACTAGAATGAAGCATTATTCAGCCGTAAGAAGGAAGGGAATTCTGACACAGGCTACAACAGGGATGAATCTTGAGGACATTATGCTGAGTGAAATAAACCAGTCACAAAAGGACAAAGACTGTTACGATTCCACTTCTGTGAGGTTCATAGAGACAGAAAGCAGAAGCGTCGTGGCCAGGGGCTGGGGGAGGGGGCTGGGGGAGGGGGCTAGGGGAGGGGCTGGGGGAGGGGGCTGGGGGAGGGGGCTAGGGGAGGGGCTGGGGGAGGGGAAGGGAAGTTAGTGTCTAACGGAGACAGTTTCAGTTTTACAAGATGAACAAGTTCTGGAGATGGATGGTGGTGATGGTTACACAGCCCTGTGAACGCCCTCAAGGCCACTGAACTGCACACTTGAACATGGTTAAGATGGTAAATTTTATGTTATATGTCCTTTACCACAATTAAAACTGTTTAAAAGTGGGGGGCTTGGACCTGCACCATTTAATCTCAAACTATTGTTCTATAGCCATGAAACCCTTTGTAGCTTACTGAAAGGGACACCCTGTTCTTAAAGCAGGAGAGAGCAGGGCTGCCCAGGTTGACGTGGGGTGGGACCCCAGACCCACATTCTCAGTTCTCCACCCCTCAGCACCACCTGTGGGGACCCTGAAACTCCGGGCCTCTCTGGCCCCTTCCAGGCAAGTGGGTCTTGTAGTTCAAGGTTCCGAAGATGGATGGGGCTGAGGGAAGCCTTTTCCTGACTTTGCTGGTCAGAATTTCAGGGGCCCTTTATTGTCACCTGGAGGTTGCCAAGGGGCCAGGTGTGGCCGACGGGGCACCGCGCAGCCAGCGAGAGGTGGGCAGAGGCCGCCAAGGAGCCCTCTGGAAAGGGTCAAGTCAGGACTGCTTCCTGTGGGCAGCTGGGCCTAGAGGGGCACGTGGGCAGCCCTGGGGGCTCGTAACTCTGCAATATTAAAAACAGCTTCTGCAAAGGAAACTCCCCTTTCTCTTCTGCTGCCATTTCCAGAGATTTTGAGATCATTAATTTAAGCGCAAGAAAAGTCCTGGTGGAAAATAGTCATTGTTACAAGCTGGATGTTTCATGTGGGCTCATTAAATCCACCAGCCCTCCCAGGGAAAGGTGAGGGTGCAGGGGAGAGGAGGGCGGCCCCTTTGAATAGGAAGGGGGAGGGACAGGCGAGAGGAGGGTGACCCTTCAGCTCTCATTAAAGCCACTTCAGCAGGAGAAGAACCAACACAAGCAAGCACCTTTGAAACCAGGCCCTTTACATGCGTCACCTCATCTCAGCCACAAGTCACAGAAGAGGCATCTGAGCCGCTGAGCCATCACGCAGACTTGTCCGAGGAGCCACAATTACGACAAGGCAGAGCCAGCACGCAAACCCATGGACACACCCCTCCTTACCGCAGAGTGCCACGCGCTCTAAGAAGCAGCCTCCAAGCTGCGGCTCGCTGACCTCTGGTTGGTCATCACTTAGTCATGCTGCAAACAGTTGACTGACCTCTCCGTCTAGATCTGTACTAATTAGGATACATTTTCGCTGCTGTAACAAATGCCAGGATAACACTGGATTTAACAAGAGAGAAGGTTGTTTTTCTTTTTCCCCCCCTCTCACGTAACAGTCTGAGCTTCAGCCGTCTAGGCTGATGCCGTGGTGACCCAGGTCCTTTCTGCCCTGTTGCTCTGTGATCCTCAACATCCAGCTTCCATCCTGCAGTCAATATGGCTGCTCCGGCTCCTGCCATCACTTCTGTCATCCAGCAGTGGGAACAGAAAGAAGAAGAAGGGAAGCCACCTCTCTTCCCGTTAGGGGCAGGACCCATAGGTTTCACACGTCACTTCTCACATGTCAGTGGTCAAAGAGCTACATGGAGCTATGAGTGAGGCTGAGAACTTGGAAGAGCAGCCACGTAGCCAGCCCAAGTTTGGGGTTTCTTTTACTTTAGGAAGAGAGGAGATTGGATATTGGGGGACAGCTAGCAATCTCTGCCTGGAACACCATCTCCCCTCCCCACCCCAGGACCATGGTGAGCCAAGGTCACGAGTAAAAGGCCACGCAGACGGTAGGGGAGGGGAGAGGTGGTCTCAGGAGCCAATGTCCAGGCCAAGCCTTGAAGGGACAGCTGGGGTTTGGAAGACAAGCTGGAAGGAGTTCCAGAAGGAGAGGTGGTAGCAGTAGCAGGTGGAGCACGTGTGCAGAAACTGTGGTTTGCTGTGAAGAGCATGAACTTGGAGCCAGAGACAGGGGCCCAAGTCCAGACACTGAGTCAGATGACGAGGAGCCCCATCTCCCTGGCGCCTCGTGGAAAGGCTGATGGTCTCCGTCACTGCTCGCAGGCCTGACATTCGTGGAATCGCGGCTGTGATGTTTCCATGGCAGAAGCGCTGGGTCAGTGTCAGGCAGGGGCAGGAGATGGACCAGAAGAGGGAAGCAGAGGCCCCACCTGGAGGCCTCAAAGGCCAGGCCAAGCGGTTTGGATGTTACTCAGAAGCTGCGGGCAGTCGCAGGCAGGGCAGCCTCCTGAGCAGAGAGCAGATTTTCAAAGCCGGCTCTGGAGGATGGAGAGGAGGAGGTGAGATCGGAGGTGTAGAAGCCGAACAGAAGGCAGCTACAAAGTCCCCAGAGAGAGACAGCATGGCGCAGACCTGCCGATGTCAGGGAACCCTTCAATCCTGAGCAGGCGTTTGGGTTTGGGAAGACAGCCTGGAGGAGGCAGCCCCAAAGCGGTGCCAAGGCAAGGGAAGGGAGAGGACTCGCCCTGGAAGGGCCGAGCAGATAGAGGGCGGATGAGCCGAAGCCCGGCCACGCCCAGGGCAGGCAGGCCCCGCCCTCCCCGCCACCCTGTCCCGAGGCACCCCATCCCAGCCACTCAGAGCACCATGGCAGCTGGAGCTGTGCCCGGCGATACACCCATGTCCCAGCTGACCCTCCCAGTAACTAGCAAGGTGGAGATCCTGCTCCCATTTACAGAAGAGAAAGCTAGAGCCCAGAGAGAGCCCATCGCCTCACCGAGGCCACACAGCAGTCACGCCCAGAGGCCTCGGCACTCTTGAACCTTCCTGGGTCCAATAGGATGACCTTCAGAAATGCTCTGACCCTATCATCCTGTACTCGGGAAGGCTTTTTCATCCTGAAAAAAGGGATGAAGATCAAGAACTGCTTTATCCACATCACGTCCTCAATGCATCCCTTATAAGGCAGGGAGAGGGGGGCCCCATTGAACAGAAAGACAAACTGAGGCCAGAGAGGGCAAGTCGCCTGCCCGGGTCCCACTGCCAGTCGCTGGCCGGCAGGACTTGCATCCAGGTCCCTCTGGCTCTGCGTCCTGTTTCCAGGATCCTCGTCCTTGCCGAGGCCTTTCTCCCCTCCCCCTCCCCTCCCCCTCCCCCTCCCCCGCTCCCCCGCTGTTTTCCTGGCTCTGTCTCAGGGAAGGGAGCATGCTCTGAGTCTCTGTTTCCCTGGGAGAAATCCATTTTCAGAATCTGGAGGTGTTGAAATGTGTTCTTTTTTCCTCTCCAAAGAGCCCTTCTTGAGGACAGAGGTACCCCAAGCATCCCTCTGGGGCCACCACCAGCCAGGCCAGGCTGCCTATCAGGAGGGTCTGGCCCCAGCAGGGGGCCCTGCACAGGGTCTGGGGAGGTGACCGTATCCATCCTGGGATGATGGACGGCTGGGCTGCCCAGGACATGCCCACGACCTGCAGCCTGATTTCCGGAGACGCTCACTTGCCATTACTCAGCTCTGGCTGCAGCCCTTCTGGTCCCGGAAGCAGGGCGGTTCTGAGCCCACCTGCCCAGCTGAGGGCCGGGGGTGGATTCCATGTCTTTACCAGACTGTCCCCGCTCATCGTCAGCTGACCCCATGGTGCTCACAGAAGCTCTAGCCGTAAAAGGCTCGGACATGGCTGTGAGCACCTTCTAACCTGCAGAGCCAGCCTCCAGGGAGCACGGTCATGGGCACGAGGGTCACTGGCCGAGTGAGGGAGGGAGAGGGAGAGGAAGGGAGGGGCGGGTGCGGAGGAGGGGGGAAGGGGAGAGAGGCAGGGAGGGGCAGGTGCGGAGGAGGGGGAGGGGGAGAGAGGCAGGGAGCGGGAGAGAAGGAGGGAAGGAGGTCGGGGGCTTGGCCCTCTGTGTCAGCACACTCACGCTACACCTGCCCCAGCGCTTGCCAGCCTGCCACTTTCAAAATCTGCTCTAGAATGAGGATATGGCCTCTCCCTCCCCATCCTGGTCTCCGCCCACCCCATAGGCAGCTCTGACCCACCCTCCAGGGCTCACGGGCCCTCCCCTGGGCTCTCCTTGTCTGGTGTGGGCCCCACCTGCCGACCACACACCCCCAGGGAGACCGGTGGCAGGCCTGGGGTCTTGGGGAGCAGTTCCTAGAACCCAAATCCCAAATTGTGGACTTGGGGGCTGCCCAGGCTGAAGCCTAGAAAGGCCCCAGGAAGACTAGGCTGTCCACCGCCCTCCCCAGGCCCACAGGACTCCCGGGAGTTCTCGGCCTCGGTGCTAAGCCTTCAGGACAGGAAGCAGGCTTGGGGACACCAAGGGGCGTCAGGGTAAGGATGTTCAGGAACCCAGCCCAGGGGAGCCTCCCCACAGGGCGGCCACGTGATTACTCTGCCTGTCCCCCTCCTCCCCACAACCAAACGCACCGTATCTCTTACATCCCCAAAGAAGTCGCTCTAAAACTCCAACGAAACTGGCTCACTGTGGGTCCCAGAAGGGCCCATAGGAAGCCAGGTCCTTCCGGGATGGGGTCTCTTCCCCTACCACCAGCACTGGCATCTTGTCCCGCTGGCCACAGGGTACAGACCAGGTTTACACAGACTTGTGAAGACTTCCCGGCTGAGGGCATGACCACGCCATCATCTCTGCGATTCCAGCCCCAGGCCAACACCCAAACTGACCTGGAATTCCAGCACTCACCGTCCGCCGACCAGAGTCCCACCAAGACAGGGCTGGTGTGGCCTTCAGAACAGCTGAGCGCTGCAGGTGCTGAACGAATGAATGAACGGACACGCCACCCCGCACGCCCTCGGCAGGACTCTGCGTGGACCCCTCTTCCAGCCTCCTCACCACGGCTGAGAACAGAGGTTCCCACCACAGGACTAACTCGTGCAAACACACTTCGCTTAGTACTTGGCACACAGTAGGGACTTGATGAAAGTTCTAAAGCAACCCTGCATCCCTCTCCCTCTGTCTACAGGCGGAGCCGCCAGTGCAGCTGTTACTCTGCTCCTGAGAAATAACTTAGAACAGATCTTCCACAGTCCCTCTCAGGAACTGTATTTCCTGCATGTTGAAGAGCTTCACGGTAAGACGCTCCTGTCCCAGATGAACCCGCCCGCCCTACCAGGAACACCCCCAGGCCGGGAAGGGAGGCAAGATACGGCCCCTGATTCAGAGGGACCCCCACCCTGCCCTTCTGCCCAAAGGCCTGCCCAGCAGGCCAGCTGACAGGCAAATGGGGGGGGGGGGTTTCAGAGTCACAGAAGGGGGTTACATACCCCTGCAGCCACCCCCCAACCCAGGGGCCCGCAGAAGCTTCTGGAAAGAGGCAAATATCAGAGGCAGGAAGCCTGCCTGCCAGACTCCTCTCTGTCTCTGCCTCTCTCGATGGCTCTCTCAAACCTACTATCTGTCTCTCTCCCTGAGACCCCTTGACCCCCCAGCCCTAGGCTGGAAGTTCCTTTACAATTCACTGGGACCATCCCCATCGTATAGGTGAGAACAAGAGGCCCCTGGGAGCGGGAGTGTACCCCAGGTCACGCACAGGTCGGTGTCCAAGCAGGAAGCGGGGCCATTCCCTGAAGGACTCGCCAAGTGCATCCGTGAGCCCACATGCCATTCGGACCACGGGACACGGGTCCTCCGAGAAGGGTGCTGCATCTCCCTCCCTGTCGCTGACGCTGGCCAGTCCTCCAGCCTCATATGGCTGTGGCAGGGGAGGGGTGAGGGGGGACCTGAGACCCTATGGAAATGCGTCTTCCCTCGAGACCGGGCTTGAGTCAGACAGGCTGGGTCTGGTCCAGCTTGGGCACCGACTCCTACATGACCTTGGGCCAGGCGCCAGGAGGGCAGGGTGAGGGTGCGACCAGCTCCAGTCCTGGCTCCATCCCCGTGGCAAAGGGTCCTGCACACCTCCTGGTGCCCGAGCTTCCCCGGTAGCTCTGCGGGCCCTCACTCCCGCGTGGGTGCTCTGCCGGGACCTCCCTGAGCCAGCAGGATGTGAGCAGACACAGAACCAGCAGTGGCTTCAAACGATCTCGTGCATCAGGGCCGCTTCCTTTCTGTGCCTCTCTGCCATCCCCATGGGATCGGGCCCGGGTGAGCCTGCTGGAGGACGAGGGACCCGTGGAGCAGAGCATCCCAGCCTGGGCCATCCTAGGTCAGCTGACACCGTCCGACACCCAGGCACACCAGGGAGCCCGCCAAGATCAGCAGGGCACCCTGAGCCCCTGAACCCCACAGCATGTGAGAAGCCGTGCTCGCTGCTGTGTGGTTATTTGTTACCCAGCATCTCATGGCAGCGGAGGGCCAACAGAGCCTAGCTCACCAGGAATGCCGCCTGCTCTGAGACGCGCCGTCACGTGCCCTCAAGCAACTGAAGCTTAGAGAGGCTGAGGGCTTGCTCGAGGTCACCCTGGGAGTGGGTGCAAGTCCAGAAGCTCTCCTGGGCCCACCATGCGCTGGCCTGGCAGACAGCTGAGTCAGTCCCAGTCTGCCCTCGGGAAGCCCTGGGTCAGTGAGGGGACACGGGGAAGCACAGCTCTCTGTACTTCAGGGTGTGAGGAGAAGGGGCAGTTGTGGAAGGATGAGATCAGCTTCTGCAGCTGGAGAATGAGGTGGCAGGGAGGGTCTTCTTGGTCCACTCTGGCTGCACGGTCACCGCCACCACCACCCCCATTCACAGCCCATGAAACCCTGTGACACCACCAGTGCCGGTGAATTTCACCCTTTCAGAGCTGAGCTGCCGCCAACCCCTTCCATCCGATCCGTCAGACACTGGCAAAGGAAAAGCAGCCCTATACAGACAGCTGCCACGTGCCGGGCGCACCACGTCCACGCCCTCCTGAGCTCTCCACAAACCCACAAGCAGAGGGTACTAGCACCCTCCTTCAGAGATGAGCAACTGCAGCACAGAGAGGGTCAGGATCGCACCCAAGGCCACACAGCCTATAGGAGGCGGAGTTGGGATTTGAATCAAGTCTGTGAGGTTCCAAAGGTCAAGAGCGACCCCTCAGATGGAAAGGCCTGGTCCTTACGGGATGGCCTTGGCCGATGGACGTCCACACCCTGCCACAGCCCAAAGGCCCTGGAAACGCCATCCTCAGAGAAGTGTTTGCACTGGCTCGGGGCCAGCAGCCCAGCACTCGGCCCGCTCTGCGCGGGGTTAGCTGGCTTCTCCGCCAATGGGAAGGCACCGTGGAGTTTATCCCTCCCGCCACGTTCCCTCTGCTTGTCAGCAACCACCTGTCCCCACACAGTGTGAAATTCCAAAAGCAAAGCTTTATTATGCCCGTGATGCTGAGCTCGACCCTCTGCCCACCCACCCCCACCCCCGCCCAGTGCTGGACTCTTCTCCTGAGACCTGCAGACACCTCCAACTCAGTGTGTCCTCAAAGACCACAGCTGACCTCCTCTCCCCAGGGCTCCCATCAAACACAGAGGCCACACATCCCCTCCTCCCAGCCTCCCCCCCGCCCAGTTCCCCTCCCTCCTCGGGTAGGCCCCTTCTGTCCCCAGAGTACGCTGATTGGACATCTCCTGTTAATCACTGAGTGTGAGTTTTGGAGTCAGACATTAGCTATGTGTTCCTAGGTAAAGCACCTCTCTGAGCCTCAGTTTTCTCATCTATAAAATGGGAGGAATAAAAGTTCCTACCTCATGAAAAGGTGGGGTTGAATGATCTGCCCATTTCATAGATGATGAGAGGAGGCACAGAGAGTTCAGGCAACTTGCCCAAGGTCACACCCCTTGGCCATGGTAGAGTGACACGGAGGCTGCTGTGACACGCAGAGCCACACAGACCCTGCTTTCCCTGAGCCTTCGCGTCTCCCACCAGCTCCTGGAGGTCTCGCTGAAGACAAGGGGCCTTTGCCACGAGCACACCTACCCCTCCCAGGGACCTAGCTGGGCTGGGGGGCTCCTGGAGGGCAGACACCATGCCTAGCTCCCTGTGCACCCAGACCCCTCTGGGAGCCTGGCATGGACCAGGGCTTGGACTGGGGGCAGGGGGCGGGGCCCCAACACAGTTCAGGAGGGCACTCTCACCACAAGACAGCCGGGTCTGTGGCGAGCCATCCCCGGGGAGCACACTGCTACCCTCGCCACTTCACTGGCTGTCTCTGAGCCCTCAGCAATGCCGGGCAAGGGTCCCCGTCTGCTCTGAGCTCCTCCACGCTGGCAGCCACGGGCCTCATGGCGTTTAATTTGCACACAGCCCTGGGGTGTCTGCACCACGGTGATCCCCGGATTCAGAGACCCAGGCTGGCTCGCCTCCGAAGCTGTATTGCCGGGATGCCGACCAGCACGGCCACACCCACAGGCGCACATTTCGGGCAGCTGGACCGTCGCTTTTGTCTTCTGGACACTGGGAGTCATAGCCAATTGGGTTTAACCACCAGGATATTCAAGGCACAGTGTGTGGTGGGTCCCTGGCCCGTGTGGAGGGAGCTGAGGCTGCACTGGGTCCCCAGTGGGGAGCGGGTCCTTCCTCTTGTTTGCACGTTTTCTTCTCACCTGTGGCACCCGGGCTGTTCCATGGCTTCCTGCAGGAGGCTTGAAGTGCACTTCAGAACAAGGCCAGGTGGAAACAGACACACACGTGCACACACGTGCACAGCGGGCCCCGCCCGGCGTCGGTACCGTGAATACAGCACAGCCGCAACGTCAGGCTCACCTCCCAGTCGAGGAAACTGAGACCTGGAGAAGCAAAGCGATTTGGGGGCCAGTCTGCTGGCTGGTTGCACCCCACCTTTTTCCAGAAAGGGTAAGAGATGGACAGGACAGACTGACCCCAAAGATGGCTCTCCAGCCAGCTGTAGGGCTCAGAGCAGGGTCTGCCCGTCACACGAGTGGCCAAGCCTCCCACCGCCCCTCTAGCCCCAGGCAGGTCCCACAGCCACGGCCTCCCACACGGGCCCTTGGGCAAGGAGTCGGCCCAGCCTCCGCAGGGTCTGGCCGAACCCTAGGCAGCGTGGAGGATGCTCAGTTGGGTCTGAGCTCAGGGCAGAACAAGTCAGAGCCAGGCCGGGTTTGAGAGTTAAGGATGGGCCACAATGTGAGGTCCCAGGGCTGCGGCAGGAACGGGGCAGGTGAAAGATGGGCTGGGAGCAGGTACTGAGGACCTGAGGCCACAGGCACCTTCTGGCCTCAAGTGGGGGTCTCATCAGCCCCAGAGCGGCATGCAGGGGCAGGGCCCAGAGGACTTCCTAGAACCTTCTGGAACCTTCTGGAATTGTGGAGGAAGAGCACAGGAAGGCATTGGAAAGCAGCCATCCGACCCCCTTGCAGTGCAGATGAGGCCAGAGGGAGGGACAGGACACAGCCAGGTCACCAGCAGGTAGCCAGGGCCTCACCTCCAGGCCTTCCCCTCTCTTCGACCGGGAGCCCCGGGCCTCCCCCAGTCCTGGGATGCTGCCAACAGACCTGCTCCATCCAAGCTCTGGGGCCCCAGCAAGCTCTCCGGCCCTGGGTCCCAGGCTGCCAACCACCCCAGGGCCCCACCGTCAGCTCCCGGGAGGGTGCCCGGCCGGGGTGTGTCACGTGAAGAGGGATGGAGACCCTCTGTGTCAAGGACACCTCTAAGGCCAGACCGCTGAGGCCGCAGCCACCAACCCACCTGCAGGGCGTCCACCCTTCATCCGAGCCAAGCTGGAGTCCAGAGAGGTCGGGTCAGAGGGGAGGTCTGGAAAGAAGAAATCACTCTTGAAGCAAAAGAAAAGGGTGAGCACATTTGGGGGACGGCCCGGGTACCCGTGGGAGGACCTGCTTATCCCAGGAAGGGAAACCGATGGGCCAGCGGCCGGGGAACGGGTGGATTCAGCAGACAGCACGCCTGCAGGGGACCTCCCGGGGACTGCCTGCCCGTGGCCCCAGTCCTCACTCTGCCCAGCCGCAGACACGCCCTACCTCGCTCACAGCTGCCTGCCAGAGCGCAAAAGGGCAGGATGAAATATCTTGAAGTTCGCCTGAAACGAGTTTTCAATTAGCCCACGCTGCACGCAGGTACTCATTTCACAAAGGTTTATTGGGCTCCTCCGGGGTGCTGGGTGCAGGTTAGTCACTGCAGAGGATCCCAGCAGGGCCTGAGTAGCAGCCGACACAGAAACCAGTGGTGAAACATGCCCGGGCTGAGGACGCGGCTGTGACGAAGGGAGAGGGCACAGGAAGGCGAGGAGGGAGGGCTCAGCTCCCCCAGTGGGGACGGGGCAGGCTGGACCCAGGTGGAGGTGAAGGCAGAGGAAGAGGAAAAATGGGTGTTGCCAGGGGAGGGAGGAGGGTAGAGGCAACAGCGTGAAGGGAGGCTCAGAGGCAGGACAGGGCCTGGGATCTCCCAGAGCAGCAGGAGGCCAGTGGAGGGGGCAGGGGAGACAGCGAGTCAGTAGCCAAGGAGGGCTGGGGCCCAGAAGCCAGGTCACTATGACGCTGGGCAAGGACACAGCCGTCACTCTGCGACCCTCTTCGGCAGGTGTGCCGGCGGCTGCCCCTTCTCCCTAGAGCTCCAGGAGGCCCTCTGCAGGGTGGCCGGACCCGCCCCATGGTAAGTCTCAGCGTCAGCCTCCCTGGCGCTGGGAGCTGCTCTACCCATAGGGAGACGGAGGCCGTGCCCACCGCACTCCCACCCACCAAGCCCCACACGGGGCAGTGTGGCAGAGGGGTCGGAGACAAGCCTTCCCTGTGTGGGTACCCAGCCCCCGGAGTACGGTCTGGGAAGAGGGGAGGCCCTCCCCACCCCGCCCCGGATGTTCCAGGGCCCCAGCTGCCTGCCCCTCCCCCTAGCCCGTGTCCAAGTTGCTCCTGGACACCAAATGGACCCAGTCCAACTTGTCTTTCCCTTTCTTTCCCCTGCCCGCCCCCTGCTGGAGCTGCTGGAGGGCAGGCAGGAAGGAGGCCAGTCTGCTCAGCCCAGTGGCATGGGCACAGCCCCAGCTCCAACTCTGGTCCCCCTGGGCCCGAGGCTCAGTGCTCCCAGAGTCCCAGGTGGGACTTGGCCTTGGGCCAGGACAGGTCAGGGCAGGATGGGCAGCTGGTAGGAAGGGCCCTGGGGAGGTGGGGAAGGGGGCAGGGGCTGCCTGGGAGGACAGAGGGAGGGAGGAGTGGGGCGGAGGCACAGAGCACTGGAGTGAGTCACCACACCAGGGTCTGTGTCCCAAAGGCCAGTGTCACCTGGACCTTGGGCCTGTCCTCACCTGCACTAGCGTCTGTGGGAGCCAGATGGTCCTGAGCACCTTGTCCGATGTCCTGGAATCCCAAGGTGTGAGGTGTAGCCTGCCAGCCCAAGGAACAGAAGCACATCCACCGGCACAGCTGACAGCCCTGAGGGCAAAGCACTGCTGTCCTGAGCCTCCCTGGGGCCAGAGGGCTTGTGGGTTGGTGGTCTCGCTGGATGCCCACAGAGGGTCCAGAGGGACCAGTCTTGCCTCTGCGCCAGCCCACGTCTTCCCCACGCACCACCACCACCGCTACATCCCAGGCAGCTCCGAAGGCTCTCCCAGCCCATGGTGGCTTTTTAATTTTTAATTTTCTGAGGCTAAATGTGGAAAGGGGGTAGGGGGCACTGCCCCATGCCCCTAGCCCAGTTCCTGTGTGGGTAGGGGCAGGGCACAGGTCTGAGACTGGCACCCCGAAGAAATCAAGGAAGCAGGGCTGGAGGATCTGTGCGACAAAAGTTGGGACTTCCTCGGCCCCTGCCCGGGAAGGGGCAACCTCGGGCCCCCAGAACGCCTCTCAGAGACCAGCCAAGTAGAAGACTTCTCTCCCTATTCCCCCCACCTCCCCCGCAAAAAATAAGGCAAGGAACCGATTCGCCAACTCAGAGGTGCCCTGCGGGGGTGGGGAGCAGGCGGGGGGACGCCACCCCCCCAGCCAGGTTTGGATCGGGGAGAATTCCCTAACCCACCTGAAGACGCCCCCTTACCCACGGTGGTGAGGGGCGGTGCGGGGCCGCTGAGAAGAGCGGGGAGGAGGCTGCCTTTCCTCTGGTGGGAAGTTCCCCGGCTGCGCAGCCCCCAACGCCGCCACCCCAGGCAGCGGAGAAATCGCCTGGCTGGAGGAAAGAGCAAAGGGTCTACCTTCACGCCCCGGCCTTCCTTCCACTCGGGTCTTGACCTGCTGGAGCCACGGTCCCAGGTGGGAGCTCGCGGGTCAGAGGGTCCCGCCAAGGCCGCGAAAACCGGAGGAGAGGACCTCTGCCCAAGATGGGCATCTCCCCCCGCGCCCGCTGGGGCCCGGTGAGTCCTAGGTTGGGGGCTCCTTGCCCCGAGGTTGACTCCTCCGGACTTGTGTCCTCGCCGCCGCCGCCGAGAGCGGTGCCCTCGCCGGATACGGCCCAGCGAGCTCCCACCTCCGCCCGGGGCGCGAGCGCTGTCTCCGTCCCGGGAAGAAGTTAGGCGGCCGGTCCCCGGGGCGGGTGGCGCACGGGACGCAGGCGGCAGTGGCGCCGGACTCGGGCTCAGCCACCGCCGCCCCAGACGAGTCCCCGCGACCGCGAGGGCGTCCCGGGAGGCTCGACTCCCCAGGGGTCCAAATCGCTCGCGACCGAGTCCAGGCCTCGCCCCGGGGGGCAAGGCGGGCCGAGGCTCGGCGGGCCTGGCTCCCGGCTTCGGGGACCCCAGGTCAAGGTACTCCCCGCCCCGCCGCCCCAAGTAGCCGACCCCGCGCCGCGCGCAGCGAGTCATCAGCAGATCTCGGACACGGCGGCAGGGCCGACCCCGGCCCCACGGAGTTGGGGAGTTGCCCCGCACCCTAAAAGCCTCCACACACATTCCCCGTTGAGAGTACGCACTTCCCGCGTCCCGGCGCCTCCGCGGTGAGTCGAGCCGCAGCGCTCCGGGTCAGCGAAGGTGGCTCAGCGCGGGCGCTCCAGTCTCGACGTTCCCGGGGCAGAGAGCAACGTCCGGGGACGCACGGGACGGGTGCGCCCGGCGGCCGGGTTTGCGCCGGGCGAGACGAGCGGCAAGAGGGGAGCGCTCCGGCGTTCAGGCAACAGCTACCCCTAGTGGGAGAGCCGCCCGGGGCCGCCGCCGCCCCGCGCCCGCCGCCCAGCGCCCCGCGCCCGCCGCATCCAGCGCCCGGAGCGCTCTCGGCTCAGCTGGGGCGCAGGGACGGTGCTGCCTTCCCCGGCCCTCTGCGTCTCCGGCGCCGGGCGGTAACGGGCCCGCCGGCCCTGCCCTCCGCACCTCCCCGCCGGGCCCCGGAGGCCGCTGACCCGAGAACTGCGGCGCCGAGCCGGGGCGCGATGGGACGGGGCGGGCGCGGCCGGGGCGGCGCTCGGCGGCCTCGGGCGGCTGCGGGGGTCGCAGAGCGCGGTGTGCGTGGCGGGGCGATGCAGGGGGCGGCCGTGTGCGAGGCGCGAGTGTGAGCGCGCGCGGGAGGCGGGCGGGCTCCGGGAGGCGAGCGGCACCCGCGGGCGAACGCGGCAGGCGGCGGGGGCCCAAAGTTGCCTCCTCGCGGGCCCGCGTCCCTGGCGGGGCGGGAGCCAGGGCCGGCGAAGCGGCGGCCGCGGACCCGGCCTCCCGCGGCACCTGGGCAGCGGCCCCGCACGAGCAGCAGCGGCGGGGGCGGCGTTGGCGGCGGCGCACGGGAAGCGAACCGGAGCTCCGGCGCAGCGCGGCGGCCGCCGGGGAGCTCGGCTCAGGTGCGCGGCGAGGGGGGCGCGGGCCGGAGCTGGGCCGCCGGGACCGGGACGGCGCGGCGCTCGCGCTCGCCGGAGGAGCTCCGCCGCGGACCGGGTCCCAGCTTCAGCTGCCCGTCCCGGGCGCCCGCTGAGGTCCGGGTTACCCGCCCCCGCGAGCGGGCTTCGGGGCCCGGCCCCGCCCCCGCCGGCCCCCGGCCGGGCCGCCCCGCCCTCCGGCCGCCGGTGCCAGCGCTCGGCCCGCGATTTCTAAGGCACTGGCCGCGCCGCCGGGCGATCCCTCCGGGCTCCAGTTGCAAGGGGGCGGACCCGGGCCGGAGGTGGAGTCTCCCGCCAATTGAAGCCTCGGCTATAAATTGAGCTCCCCGCAGAGCCCAAGGCCAGATGCCTCGCCAAGGCACCCCGCGTTTGGTGGTGGGGGAAGGTAGAGGGTCCCAGGGAGCACTGGGGGGCGCCGCCACCATGCTCCGCTCCCTGCTGCTTCACTCCCTGAGGCTCTGCGCCCAGACCGCCTCGTGCCTCGTGCTCTTCCCGCGCTTCCTCGGCACGGCCTTCATGCTCTGGCTGCTCGACTTCCTGTGCATCCGCAAGCATTTACTGGGCCGCCGACGCCGGGGTCAGCCCCAAACTGAAGTGGAGCTCAACAGCGATGGCGAGGAGATGCCCCCCGACGACCCGCCTATCTGCGTGTCCGACGACAACCGCCTGTGCACCCTGGCGTCGCTGAGGGCAGTGTGGCACGGCCAGAAGTTGGATTTCTTCAAGCAGGCACACGAAGGCGGTCCAGCGCCCAACTCCGAGGTGGTCCTGCCCGACGGCTTCCAGAACCAGCACATCCTCGACTACGCCCGAGGAAACCGCCCGCTGGTGCTCAATTTCGGTAGCTGCACCTGACCACCGTTCATGGCGCGGATGAGCGCCTTCCAGCGCCTGGTCACCAAGTATCAGCGCGACGTCGACTTCCTCATCATCTACATTGAGGAAGCGCACCCCTCGGACGGCTGGGTCACCACGGACTCTCCCTACAGCATCCCGCAGCACCGCAGCCTGGAGGACCGGGTCAGCGCAGCGCGGGTACTGCAGCAAGGTGCTCCCGAATGCTCTCTCGTCCTGGACACCATGGCCAACTCTAGCAGCTCCGCCTACGGCGCCTACTTCGAGCGCCTCTATGTCATCCAGAGTGGCACCATTATGTACCAGGGCGGCCGTGGCCCTGATGGCTACCAGGTCTCCGAGCTGCGCACCTGGCTGGAGTACTACGATGAGCAGCTGCATGGCCCTCAGACCCGTCGAGTGTAAACAGCCAATGGACAATTGACTGAACTTGGCGGGCCATGCCTTCGAGCCTTCGAAGCCCACGTGCAAACGCACCCAAACAAAGGCAGGCTTGGTGAGGGCCCAGTGACACAGCTGTGCTGAGCCATGGATCTGAGGCTGAGTCTGCGCTCTCGGCCAAGCCACCTGAAGACTCTCCTCCGCCCCCCCCCCCCCCAGACTCTGCCTTTGTGACTGCCCTTGCCTGTACTTGCCTGGCTCGCTCTAAACCCCCTTCTGAGCGCGGAGGCAGCGCCACCCTTGCCTGTGTGCCCCTGGACTTGTCCTCGCAGCGGCCCCTGCCACGCGATCTCACACGCCCTCCTCAGAAGAGAATAGCCAGTGTGCCTTTAGCCAGGCGCAGTGGCCCCGCGCGAAGAGACTGGCTGCGCCCGCGCGCCCTGAGCGCAGCTGGGTTCCAGCAGCGCGAGCCGCTCGCCTTAGTTGCCTGGCACCCACACCTGTCGCGCACGGGGAAGGGATGCCCTGCTGCTTTTGTGTCTGTTTCTTGTCCCCGAGCTGGGGGAGGAGGTTTGGGGTGGGGAGGGGTAGGCAGGGTTATTTCCCCTCCCTTTATTTTCGGTGCTCACGAGCCCCGCTGCTGATGACGAACTGTCTCTAACTGGTCTTGACCACGAGCTGGTTCTGAATTGCAGGAGGCTCGCAGTAGCGCCTAAAACGAGGGGGGAAAGTGCTCTGGGTTTCCATGTGGAAACCGCGTCGACGGGGTGGGAGAGGGAGGTTGGGGAACTGCTTCGGGACAGAGGAAAACGGCTTGGGAGGCATTGGCGAGGTTCGCAGCGCCCCAGGGAGAAGGAAGGGGCTGGGGCTCCTGGCACACGGGGTTTGAGTGGTGGAGTCTGGGGGAGAGAGGTGGGAGAAGAGCCTGGGAACCCCGAACGAGGGGTCTCCCAGGCAAAGCTGCCGACTGCGGGGCCAGAAGACGGGGGGCCCCTGATCCGAAGGCCATTTAGTGAGTGTTTTACTGGAAATATTCCCTGTATATAAACTTCTTTTTACACTACAATAATAAAGGCTTGAAGTAAATTGCTTTCGGGTTGCCTTTGGTCCCTTTATTTTTTCTTCCCTCTGAATAGCGGTAATAATTAAACACAAATCTCTCCCTCGCGTCCCTATAGTGACCCTGGGGGGGAAGGGTGGAGAGAAGGAGCCTACGCTAGCGGGGGCGCTGGAGGGGAAGGAAGAAGGAAAGGGGTCCGTGGCGGTGCCCGGGAGGCGCACAGGCACGCACGCACCCGTGGTGGGGAACGTGAGGTCGCGAGGAGAGCTAAAGAAGTCGAGCCCGGCTGGGTCCTGGAAGGAGGCGGGAGAGGCAGCGGGGCCCGCACTTGCCACCGCGCGCGCGCACACACGCACGCAGTTACAGCTGACCCTGCAGCCTCCCATCTAATTTCCCCCAGCGACAGTCGATGGGGGGAGGGGACGGTGTGGGGGAGGGCCGGGGGACTTTGGCCCAGGTAGGTCTGGGCTCACGCCCACCGCGGGCACCTCTGTGCACCTGGATCCTCCCTAACCCCCTTCTAGCACCTCCCTACTCCCTCGCGCCCTTCTCGAACCTACAAGATTGTCTCCCCCACCCCCCAATCTCCGCCTGGCTGCTGGGGTCCCCGGGAGGCGCTACTAGAATAGCGCAAGGTGGCGGAGGGAGGGGCGACGGGGGAGGGAGAGCGGGCCTGCAGCGCCATCGCTCTAGCAGCAGCTCCTACTGCGGGGCGGGGGTGGGGCCGAGTGCGCCCCCTGCCCAGGACACACCCTCCTGTTGCCCCTCCGCCGCTTCCCCAAGTTCAAGCCAAACCTCGTCACCACCCCCAACGCGCTCGGGTCTGGGAAGCTGAGGAGAGCGTGGTGGCTGAGCTGAGGGAGACCAGAAAGAGAGGGATGGTGGTGGCCAGGACCGGGGCTGGGAGAGGAGGGCGTCGTGGCTTTGGGCACAGACCTCCGCCCGCTGCCCAGGCCAGGCGCTCTGTCGCAGTACCCGCTCTCACTATCTCCCCTGTTGCTCCCCAGGTGAGGAAGACTCCGGGAGAGCGAGATTAGCTCGGCCCCCCTCCCTCTGCTTATTGACCCCTTGAGCAGAAAAGTGGGTCGGGGGAGACAGAGAAAGGAGCGCTGAGGAGGGAGTCCGTGGACCGTGAGTCGGGGTAGGCGAGCAGCCGAACCTCCCCGGCCAGAGAACCCAGGACCATCCCAGTCCCGGGAAGGGGCGGGGGGCGGTGTCGGTGAGCGCCTGGGTGTGAGCGCTCGCGCTTGAAGCTGGGGCGTGGGGTAGTGGGGGTCTGCGGGGATGAGTCTCCAGCAGGCTGGATGGAGGAGAAAGGCCCCTGCTCCACCAACGCCGCCTCCAATTTCCCGCCCAGCCCCCATGCCGCTCCTCCGTGAAACTTTTTGGAACTGACACCCTGAGCTGGGGATTTTTTTTTTTTTTTTTTGCTTTAAAAGTATTTAAATTGGAAAAAAAATTACTTTTAAGAAAAAATTGGCACAGATGGTATTTCTGCGTCTCCTCCCATCCCCCTCCTCCCGCGCGCTTCTTCTCACCCCAAAACCCCCAAGAAGAATACTGAGCAAGCGGCGGGGAAGCGGCCGGGCGCCGGGGAGGACCCGCCGAGAGCACTTGCGCGCGCCGCCCGGCGGTGGGGGTGGGGGTGGGGGCGCTTGGTGGCCGGGAGGAAGCGGAGGGAAGCCCGGGACGGCGGGGCGCCGCCGCGGGGTTCCCACTGCGTGCTTGGGCAGCTCCTCGACCCGGTCCTCCACTTGGGAGTCTAGTTGGACGCGCTGAGCGCCCTGCCCTCCCCGTGGAGGCTGCGCCCCCTGAGCCTCCTCAGGCTTCCCGGACCGAAACTCGGAGCGCTCGGCGCCGGGACCTGCGGCTCCTGCCGCAGCCTGCGCGGCCCGGTGCGCTCACCGCTCCAGGGGCGCCCCGGCCACCCCTCTCTTCTTTCTCTTCTCCGGCCTCTGTCTCCCTTCCTCGCCTTCATCAGTCCGTTGCCTTCTCGCTCTTCCTTTTCCCTCCTTTTCTTGTTTCTTTCTCTCCTTTCTTTTTCCCCCTTTAAAACCTCCCCTTCTTACAAAAAGAATGCACGCTCATTGCCGAAAACACAGAAAAGTCCCAAGAAAATAAAATCAACCTAAGGTAACCTCCTGGTGTGTGCACTTTCTCACTTGCCTCTCGCGTTCAAGAGCGGGATTATCCTTTTACAGGCTGGCATTAACTTTTGACTCCCTGGCACCCCTCTTTCCGTGCACCCCTCCCCTCTTTCCATGTCTGTAAATAAGTATTGAATGACGCCAGGCCACGTCTTGGACCAGAGGGCCAGAGATGGCTCCATGGGCGCCCCAGGTGGGAGGGATGCTTCATTGTTACAAACGTTCTTCAAACTGTGCCCAGGGCCCCACACACTTTCACCCCGCTAGCACATTTCTTAAAGTGAAATTGCTAGACACATGCACATCTATAAGATGCCTGTTTTGCCACATTTTGCTAAACTGCCTTCTAGAAAATCTATTTGATTTTCTTGTTTTGTATTTTCCCGGTGCGCTCTCTCTCTTCCTTATTTTTAAGTGAAAAATGTGAAGATAAGACATAAATGCATTTTCAATATTAAAATTTAAATACAGAAGAACATAGAGCAGAAAGTCCAAGGCTTGCTTAGATCAGGAGTTTTCAAACTGCATGTCAAGTCCCAGCGGTGGGTCAAAAACAACTTATCAGACCAAGTCAAGCATTTTGAAGAACTGAAATGGAGTCAGTACCATATAAACACCAAGGTACATGTCGCCTAAGGTAACTATGGTTTCCTGAAACTTTTGTTTTAACTGTGCGTGTGTGTGTGTGCACGTGTGCACACACACACAAGCAATGTGGCTGATGTGAAATGTATTTCTCCCGAGGGACTAAAAATGTTTGGAAACGTTTGAAAGCCACCACCAACTGTCCCCAGTCTTTCCATCTCCAGACAGCCCCTGTGAACTGTCTTGTGCGTTTCCTTCCAGACTCTACTTCACCGATTGACAACCCTATCCAAGCACACCCTCAGGTCTAGTTTCCGTCATTCTGTCATCAGGATCACGCTGCAGAGTGTTTGATGATCCCCCGCACCGGCCCCACACACTTTTCATGCCGTTCCCTATCCCGGCATCCTCTGCCCATCCACACATCTAGTCGCAGCAGGTCTGTGCCTGCAGGATGACTTGTGCCAGGCACCATTTGGATGTCTGGGTGCCCCCCACCCCCAGAAGGAACTCCTCTCTGCCCTCAAGGAATGCTCAGAGCAATGGGCAGGAGGGGGTGAGACAGCCGTCATTCTCATCATTACCATCGCCAGCATCCTCATCAGTAGTATTTTCAAGGTCCATGTCAGCTTAGCACACGGTTTAGCCTTAAGCAGGGAGAGGGGCATGAAAGGAGTTCCTAGAGAAGGTCTTATTTACCGCTTGAAGACACAAGTGCCCCCTCCAGGCAGACGGTGAAGGAAGGGCATCCTTCGCAGAGGGCACTGCCAGTGCAAAGCCACAGAGGCCTAAAAGGGCAAGTTGTGTTCAGAAAACAATACCTGAAGGAAATCAACTGTGGGGTAAAGGGCTAGTTAGGTAACCAAGAGGTCCGTGGCCTCCTATTTATAGTATCCAGACATCCATCCGCAGAGAAGTAACATTTCCAGCTGTGGGACTACCCACACGTGCCGTAGTAGGACGTGACATCTGAGTGTTCGATCTAGGGGCCAGGCACTGGGCAGAGTGCTTTATCAGAATTATTTGATTTGGTCATCCTCACATCCCTCTTAGATGAGTACGATCATTAGCCCCATTTCAAGGATGAAGAAACTGAGACTTGGCGCGGTTGGAGTGAGCTGGGCCAAGGGGTTATGGGCTGCATTGTGTCCACCCCCGAAAGTCATGTGTCGAAGTCCTAACCCCTAGCCCCTCAGCATGTGACCTTATTTGGAGACAGGATCTTTAAAGAGGTAATAAGTTAGTATGAGGGCATTGGGGTGGGCCCTAATCCAATCTGACTGGTGTCCTTAAAGGAAGAGCTTAAGACACAGACACACACAGAGGGATGACCGTGTGAGGACACCGGGAGAAGACGGCCATCTACGAGCCCAGGAGAGAGCCCTCAGGAGAAACCAACTCTGCCGACACCTTGATCTCAGACTCACAGCCTCCAGAATGGTGAGCATAAATTCCTGTTGTTTAAGTCACGCAGTCTGTGGGACTTTGTGACAGCAGCCCTACAAAGTGAAATACAAGATCATGGACTAGAAAACAGCTCTGACCACAGGCCTCTCTGCCCCTAGTGTCTGGGGTTTAACATCAGGCTACACACAGTGTACACACAGGCTACACACAGTCCCTCTCACAGTGGCTAAATGATCAAGGACCTTGAGTCTCCACCATGCAGACCGTTTGCTCCCTCTGTGGTTACGTGAAAACGCAGCTCACAGGACAGTGGGTCTGATTTGGGCAGAGAGTGCGCGTGCTCATTTTTAATATCTGCAAAGGAACACACACATGCAGCTCTGGAAAAATCTATCCCAAGGAATCCACAGTAGCTGTCTCCGTGTGGGTGGGATTCTGAGTGTTTTCTTACTTTCTTCTTGTTGCCTGTCTGTAGCTTGTGATTTTTCTGTAGTGAACGTGTATTGCTCTTATGACAGAAAAATAAGACTAAAAACAGAAAAAACAATGGCTGTAGCAAGTAGAAACCCAGATGTCAGGGCAGAGAGAGGTTCTGGCTGGAGATGGGGAGCTCTGGACCAGGCCCAGGGGTGGGAGGTGGGCGTTGGGTGGGGTGGCGCTGAGATAAGAGACATTGGAAAGGGAGGAAGGGGAATAAGGCTGCTAAACAAAGTACAGGACATCAGTTAAATCTGAATTTCAGATAAACAACAAAAATTTTTTTAGTATAGGTATATCCCCAATATTGCATGGATATAATTTTACTAAAACAAAATTATTCATTGTTTATCTGAAATGCAAATTTAACTGGACATCCTGACTTGTTTTTTTTCTTAATGTGACAGTCCTAAGGGGGGAGGTGACAATAATGCAATCTCTCAGGCCCAGGCAGGGCCAGCCTCAGAGCTCAAAGGACCAGAGGTGGGAAAGGTAAAGTCATGGTCTCTAAGATCTTGAGCTCCATCTTCCAGAGGCAGCTGGGCCTCTGTGGCCAGAGAGAGGCCCCCAGACTCCCCAGGGACTGTACCTGGCGACCTGGAGCCCAGGAAGAAAGGGCCGTCCGTTCAGCCAGTTATGTCATTTGCGGGGCCCAGTGCCAAAGGCAATGCAGAGCCCCTTGTACTAAAAGCAGGGGGCAAGAGGCCAGTAAAAGTACAAAATATAACGCATTTTCCTTTCTTTCCTGGTACCTCAACTTGTGGTGTTTATCTGTTACTTAACATCATTATCAATAAAGAAAAATTCGCATTTTGGATGGTGTATTAGGCTGGGTTCTCCAGAGAAACAGAGCCAACGGGAGAGAGAGGGAGAGAGATTTACGATAAAGAATTGGCTCATGTGATCATGGAGGCTGACAAGTCCAAGATTTGCCGTGGGCAACCCAGAGGCCCGGAGGGCCGTTCACACAAGTTCTAGTCCAAGTCTGAAGGTCCAAGACCCAGGAGAGCTGATGGAATAAGTCCCAGTCTGAGTCTGAGTCTGAAGGCAGAAGAAGACTGATGGCCCAGCCCCAAGACAGTCAGGCAGAAAGAGCGAATTCTCCCTCCCTCCCTTTTATCCTGGTCAGGCCCTCAACTGATTGGACGAGGCCCACTCACACTGAGAGAGCAATCTGCTTTCCTTAGTCTCCTCAGATTCCAATGTTAACCTCATCCAGAAACACCCCACAGACACGCAGAATCATGTTTGACCAAACGACTGGACACCCCACAGCCCAGTCAAGTTGACTCATAACGTTGACCATCTCAGATTATTAGCATGAATTTTGCCATTCATCTTTCCAGTTTTAAACGCAAGTAGAAGAGCATTTAGTCCATAGCGTGGAATCACTGAAATGACACGATTTGTATTTTGTAGCTCATACCTGCCCCTGTATTTCATCCTCACCAGCACAGTGGAAATACTGTGCAAACCTGACTCAGCTGCTTCCATCTCACTTCATGGTGCACGTTTTAAGGACACTCTGCTGCTGAGGAAGACAGGATGGAAGGGGAAGGAGCTATGGGCCGCCCGATTGCCCCCCTCCTCCATGCCATCATGTTCAGGGTAAGTGATCGACTGCTTCCAAACACACCTACACACCTCTGACTCACTCTGAGCCCTGCTTAACACCCTGCTGTTGCAGGGCTCCTGGCATCCTCTGCTCACCACATCACGAATGCCACACGGCCACTTGGCGGCATGGAACCGGGAGGCGCTATCACCTCTGCTCCATGCGTGCTCCTGTGTCCCATCCAACTTCACTTACAAAACACAGTGCAAAGACAAAAAGTATTAAGAATTTCGGTTTGCATCATTTTTAAGATTCCACATATAAGTGATGTCATATGATATGTCTTTTTCTGTCTTACTTCGCTTAGTATGATAATCTCCAGGTCCATCCACGTGGCTGCAAATGGCATTATTTCATTCATTTTTATGGCTGAGTAATATTCCATTGTAATATTCCACATCTTTATCCATTCTCTGTTGATGGACACTTAGGTTGCGTCCATGTCCTGGCTATTGTAAATAGTGCTGCTATGAACAGTGGGGTGCATGTATCTTTTTGAATTAGAGTTTTCACCGTTTTCATCTTTTCTGCATGCATGCCCAGGAGTGGGATTGCTGGATGTTATGGTAGCTCTATTTTTAGTTTTTTAAGGAACCTCCATACTGTTCTCCATAATGGCTGTACCAGTTTACATTCCCGCCAACAGTGCAGGAGGGTTCCCTTCTCTCCCACCCTCTCCAGCGTTTGTTATCTGTAGACTTGTTGACGATGGCCATTCTGACCTGTGTGAGGTGATGCCTCATTATAGCTATCACTTATTTACAAAACAGAAACAGACCCACAGACATATAAAACAAACTTATGGTTACCAAAGGGGAAGTGGGGGAGGGATACATTAGGAGTTTGGGATTAACAGAGACTCACTACTATATATAAAATAGCTAAACAACAAGGACCTACTGTATAGATCAGGTAATTATAGTCAATATCCTGTAATATCCTGTAGTGAAAGAATCTGAATATATATATATATATATACATATATATTCAGTTATACATATATAACAGAATCCCTTTGCTGTATACCAGAAACTAACACAACATTGTAAATCATCTATACTTCAATTTATATAAAAGAATTTCAAGCCGGTGACCACAGAGCGCTGAATCCAGCATGGGGCCCTTTAAGCAAGGGGCGGCCTGTACGGCTGCCCAGGAGGCACACTTGGGAATCCGACCCCTGCAGTCAGACCACCTGGGCCAGCCTTCTCATCACACCCGGCCCGGGCCTGCACGCACCCCCTACACTCACACAGACACACCAGCCGGAGGTGCCAGGAGTAGGGTTGATTTCTGAGGTCGGCACAGTAGACCGGGTTATGGTTGCTCCCAGTTCACCGGGCAGGAGGGTGGAGCTGGGCGATGTTAGGTAACATCCCCGGGATACGCGCTGCTGGCCTCCAAAGCCACGTCCCTGGCTCTTCCTGCTGTCCGGGGGACAACACCTGCTGGGTGTTTGCTCGCCCCGGGCCGGGCGCCGCAAAGATGGCAGGTGGACGCTCGCCATCACAGTGTGCCAGGACCCTGCTGGCCCAGGGAGGCCAAGGCTTGAGGCGGAGCCGGGGCGGGTAGGGGGAGGTGTGAGGCAGAGGGCGGAACGCGAGCAAAGGCCAGGAAAAGGCACAGCCCGCCATTCAGCCAGAGATGCAGTGCAGGTGTGTGAGGACGTGCCACGTACCTCCACTCCCCAGACCCTCAGTGTGCCCCCAACACCCACCAGGCCTGCATGAGGCACAGGACAGGCCTGGTCCCAGGCTCACAGAACAATCAGGCTAGTTGGAGAAACAGAAACCAACAATGGAGAAAGCCCGGGAGGTGGGAAACCCAAGGAGGAGGAGGAGGGCCGCCCAGAGGAGGGGTACCGTGAAGGACTGGGAACTCAGGTGGGAGCCCAGGGCCTCGGGGATGCAAAGAATGACACGTGCAGAGCGTTGGCAGCAAGAACACTCCGGCAGGTTTGGGCAGCAGCAGGAAAGCCCATGAGGCCAGCAAGGGGCAGGCAGGGGTCAAAGTGGGGCTGGAAGGTCCTTCGTGGCGCTGACGCTTTAGCCTGAAGGCCCTGGGGAGAGGCAGGAAAGTGCTATGCGGTGAGCAGTTGGGCTGTGGGACAAGCCTCTGTCCAGCTCCTGGGCTCGGGGCTGCTGTCTTTGGAAAAAGATCCTGGCACCGCCAGGGTAAGGGAATAGAGCAGCTTACAGGTGATAACAAAAAAGTAAGGCAGCGGCCCAGGATGGATAAGGACCGCAGAGCCCAGAGAGGCTGGTGCCCCTGGGGGGACACCGCACACAAGGCAGGGGTGTCGGCAGTCAGTGCCCCACCCACGACCAATGAGGAGGAAACTACACTGTATCCCTGTCCCACACCTACAGGAAAATAAGTTGCCAGCGGGCTAAAGATCTGAGTATGGAAATCAAACAGTTACAACTTTTGGAAGAACGTGCCTCTGTCGTAATGAGCTACCACCTCGCCCCCATTAGCATGGCTACTATTTTTAAAAAAGAAGAAAGTAACAAGTATTGGTAAGGGTGTAGTGAAATTGGAATCCTTGTGCTCTGCTGGTGGAAATGTAAAATGGTGCAGCCACTGTGGGAAACGGCATGGCACGTCCCCAAAAAATTACATGTAAAATTATCATTTGATCCAGCAATTCCACTTCTGGGTACACATTCAAAAGAATTGAAAGCAGACTCTTAAAGAGATATTTATACACCCACGTTCACAGCAGCATTATTCACAGTAGCCAAAAGGTGGAGACAACCCAAGTGTCCATGGATGGAGGAATGGATAAACAAGACGTGATCTACGCTAAAATGGAATGTTACTCAGCCTTAAGAAGGAAGGACATTCTGACACAGGGCACAACCTGGAAGAACCTTGAGGTCGTTATGCTGAGTGAAATAAGTCAGTGACAAAAGGACAAACATTTATGATTCCACTCATATGAGGTCCCTAAAGGAGTCAGATTCATAGGGACAGAAATTTAAATGGTGGGTGTCAGGGGCTGGGGGAGGGGAGGAATAGAAGTTGTATTTTAACGAGTACAGTTTTAGTTGTGCAAGATGAAGAGTTCTGAGGGTGAATGGTGGGGATGCTTGCACATCAATGGGATGGAACTTAATGCCACTGAATTACACACTCGAAAATGGTTTAAAATGGTAAATTTTATGTTATGTGTATTTTACCACAATTTTTAAATATATATTTTTTGTATAGATACATACAGGGTTTTTTTTTTTTTTTTTTTTTAAGAATATCTTTAGGGCTTCCCTGGTGGCACAGTGGTTGAGAGTCCACCTGCTGATGCAGGGGACATGGGTTCGTGCCCCAGTCCGGGAGGATCCCGCGTGCCACGGAGCGGCTGGGCCCGTGAGCCATGGCCGCTGAGCCTGCGCGTCCGGAGCCTGTGCTCCGCAATGGGAGAGGCCACAACAGTGAGAGGCCCGCATACCGCAAAAAAAAAAGAATATCTTTATGTTCTAAGGATAGGGGAGATTTTCCTATTTAAAAAAGATAAATAAACATAAAGGAAATATCACCCTATGGAAAAATTAAAAAATATTCTCTGTAACCAAAGATGCTGTGAAAAAAGTTGGCGCTTGTCCTGGCGTTTACGCTTCTCCCTCCAGACCCCCATCGCTGCCGCAGCTGGCTCTCCAGCCAGCCAGCCTGGGTCCTCCAGCTGCCGAGCTCTCTTCTACAGGCTCTGGGTTTTGCCAACAGGAGGCACCAACAGAAGCCTGGAGGCGGCAGGGTTGCCTTGGGTGGACTTTCTCCACCCAGCCCTGCCTCTCCTAGCCCCTTAAGGCCTAGGGATGGCAATGGCTCCCAGCCCTGCCAGCCCTGGGCACCGCCCCTTCCCTTGGTGGTTTCTTCGCACCTAGGTAAGCAGTCCTCTTATTAAACTGTCCTCAAACCCCCGATTTGAAGGTACCAGTTGTTTCCTGCTGGCACCCTAGCTGTTTAAAAAAAAGGACAAAGCAGATCTGGAAGCATAGTTGTGGCCCCTAGAGCCAAGAGAAGAATATAGACGATGAACCTTCACACATGATAGAGAGATGGACAAAAAGTGGGAACCGGAAATTGGGCAACGTGGACAGGAAGATGGCAAAGACCACGTGAGGCCACTCACCTTCCGTGGTGGACAGCAGAATGCCCCCAATGGTGTTCACATCCTAATCCCCAGACCCTGTGAATAGGTCCCTTTACACGGCAGATGCAATGAAGTTAAGCGCCTTGAGGTTGGGGAGATGATCCTGGATTTTCCCACTGAGGCTAATGTCATCATCACAAGGTCCCCACAAGAGGGTCAGAGGAGAGAGAGATTGGAAGATGCTACGCTGCTGGCTTTGAAGCGGGGGGAAGGGGCCGTGAGCCAAGGGGTGCAGGTGTCTCTAGAAGCTGGAAAAGGCAAAAACAAAGAGGGATTCTCCCCCAGAGCCTTCGGAAAGAGGACAGCCCTGCCAACACCTTGATCTCAGCCCAGTGAGACCCAAGCCAGACTTCGAACCTCCAGAACTATGAGAGAACAAATTTTCACGGTTCCAAGCCCCTAAACTGTGGTACTTTGTCACAGTAGCAGTAGGAAACTATTGCACCTTCACTAGGAATCAGGGAAAGGCAAACCAAAACAGCAAAGCCACGCCACTTCCCACCTAGGTTGGCAACACGTAAGGGTGTCTGCACGGAGAACCCGGGATCGGTCCTCTGCCCAGTTGGGAGGGGCCGGCAGGAGACGCGTTTTGGAGACACCCGACAGCGTCACAGGAACCAGACGCACTCACAGCCATCAGGCAGAAAAGCCACCTTGAGCCCCAGAGCCCGGTCCTCAGAGATGGGCCCCAACAACCACTCCTGCTGTGACCCCTCCCGCTCTGGCTCTGGGCCGGCCTGTCACTGGCTTTAACCAGCAGAAGGGACAGTGTGGGCATCTGGGTCCAGGCCTGAGGGAGACCTGGCAGCTTCTGCTTTCATGCCTTTGGGGTCCCAGATCCACCATGTAGGGGGTGAGCTACCCTGCTGGAAAGGGAGAGAGACCCGGCCGTCCCAGCATCCACAGCCCCCGGCACCAGCCACGACCTGACTGCAGGAGAGACTCTAAGCCAGACCAGCGGAAGAACCGCCCGGCTGAGCCCAGTCAATCCCCAGAAGCGGAGAAACAATTGTTTGAAGCGCTACATTCTGGGTGCCCTGCTATCCATCAGGTAAGGAGAACATCTGGATGGGGACCCTCCCCAGAAACACAGGGAGGTCCCCCAGCTGGTGTAGCACTGGAGTGACATGTGGCAGGCACAGGGGGCCGGCGGGTATAAATTATGAAGCAGTGGACCCCTTATCGCAGCTAGAAAGAGCGAACCAAATCACACGTCTCACCAGGCGCGAACCTCAGAAACATGATGTGCACGTTCTGTATAACTCCATTTGTACGAAATATCTGGAAGATACAGAAAGCGTATTGGTGGTTGCCAGACGGGTTGCTACTGGGTCTCGGGTATCCTTTGGGAGTGACGAAGGGAACTAGACAGAAGGGATGGCTGCACAACTCTGTGGATGCGCTAAACGCCACTCAAGTGAAAACTTTAAAAATGCTTAATTTGGGGAATTCCCTGCCGGTCCGGTGGATAGGACACCGCGTTTCCACTGGTCAGGGAACCGAGATCCTGCAAGCCCCACAGCACAGCTAAAAAAAAATTAAAGAAGAAAAAAATAAAATGGCTAATTTTATGTTATGGGAATTGTACCCCAATTTAAAAAAAAAAAATGATGTGGGCTGGAAAAAGCAGGTTGCAGAAGGATGTGTATAAAAGCACACCATGTACGTGAAAAGTGCACAAATTATCTGAGATACACTTAGGGACACTCACACATAGACACAGTGAGGACGTAGACACACGTGCAGGAGAGGTGGGATGGACCTTAAAGGGGTGCCTCCTCTGGGGAGGGGTGGGGGGTGAGCTTTGAAGGAGGACAAAGGGACTCTGACTGTATTTAACATAAATTTCATGCTTAAAAATCAAAAACAAAGGTTGCCATGCATTAATTTTGTGTAGTGGCCACAGTCATGGTTATAGTTTTCTCTGTGTTTTTCTGTAGGCTTGAAATATTTCATAATTTAACATGAAAAGCAGAGCACACTCCCCCTGTCCTACCACATTTCACCTCTCAAAACAGGTGAAATGAGAAATAAGACCTCAGCATCTAGGAGGCCCCTCTCCTCCGTGATGGGGTCACATTGGTCTCACAGTAGGACATCGCCAGCGGCCCTCCCGATCCAGGGCCCCGGTTGGAGCAGGTGCACAGGAGCTGGCACGTAACTGCGGGGCACCTCCAGGTACCACTTCACATAGGCTCCCTAAAAGCACCTTCACAGCAACGCTCCAAAGAAGACCTGATTATAATTCCCATTTTGCAGGTGGGGAGACTGAGGCACGGGAGGTTCCATTACCCAGCTAGCAAGAGGCAGAGCCGGGATCCCACCACAGGCCATCAGGCTCCCAGGGGTGGGCTTAACTGCATTTACAACTCTGACTAACGGACGTACCAGAACATCACCCCAGACAAGTCCAAGTGACTGTGGCCTGGGCTGCACCGGCAGCCCCAGGGCTGGTACTTCCTTGCCGGAATACGGAAGTATTCCCACGGGCCTTGTTTCTACAAACTTCTAGCACCCTTGCATGAGCCAAAGGAAAAGGTAAGGTGAGTCCCCACAACCACTGGGGACCCCAAGATAGGGTGGCTCCACGACCGCCCTTGACACTTGTCCAGGCACCCTGCACTTGGGTTATACCACAGGCAGACATGGGTAAGGAGGAATTTCTAGCCACTTCTCCGAACCTGGGTGGAGGGCCACTGAGCTGCGCTATGAGCTTCCATTGCTTCAGCCTCTGCCACGTGCCATGAAGCCGCCCCGGGATCTACTCAGAGGAAAGGAAAGGGTCCTGGGGCTCAAGACTCCAGCAGGGCCCTGGGTGGGCAGCAGGGATAAGCTAGGGGTGGGGGGCAAAATGAAACAGCACGCCCAGCTTTAGGAAACCCTGATACATCTGCACAAGCTCTGAATGACAAGTGCAAGGCACAAGTAGTTACCATCTCCCCGGACCTCAGTTTCCCTCCTCTGTGACGCGGAGTGGTACTTCCCACCTCACTGTGTGGGTTTGGATTGAACAAGCTGCTGCCGCATCGGTGTGATAAGCTCCTTCCTTTCCTAGACTCAGTGTTTCCATCTGTGCAAGGGGTGGGCAGATATCCTGGAGCCAGAGGAGCTGACATTCCCTTCCGCCTTCCTGGACCTGCTGTTCCTGGAGCCCCAGGAACTCTACAGAGCCTCTTGGCTGGAAACGCGTGCCCCTGGTTGAGAGCCTGTTGTGTGGGTGCATCTGCAGGACAGCTGCCAGAGGGCTGGGGCCCAGAGCACAATCTTCCTGGTTTAGCAGATAAAGGCAGCCCCAGGAGCTTGGGAGGAGTGCCACAGACCCTGGAACTGGGGCAGACAACCTTACGGCTGCCCCCGTCAGCAGACACCCGTAGAGGCCCGAGGAGCAGGCTTCCTGCAGTGGAGCTTCCAGACGCAAAGCGCGGGGGCTCAGGCTGCTAGGAAGCAGTAGAAGTGGGATTTGAACTCGGGGCTGTGGATCGCCCAAGGCCGGCCCTCTCCCCTTCGAATCACCGCAGCACACAGGTTGCCCTACTGTGTGACCAAGGAAGGGTCGCTTTTCTCCCTGTGCCTCAATGTCCTTATTTGTAAGCAGCATTTTTCTATTTGTAAAAAACATATCTAATTTGTAAAAAATTATTTTCTCTGTTAAAAAATAATAATAGTAGCAGCTACATCATAGGGTTCTTGTGAGGACCGCTGGGGTTAAGTAACGTGCGTGTCACAGTGCCTGGATGCAGCGCCAGGGAGATGTTGGCTGTCGCTATCTTGTGCTATGAGGGTTGCCGATCACGCAGACCCCCTGCCCCCCGCTCCAAATAAATCTCATCTCTCCCCAGTGAGACCCAGTGGCCCAGGTCTAAAAGCTTCCAGATTTCAGCAGTGTTTGCAATTGCCATGACACCTCTAGAAAATAAATCATTTACAGGAGGAGTCTTTATTTTTTTTTTAAATCACCTTTCATTCTTCCAGATATTGCACAGGCCACTTGAAAAGGAAAAGCAGCCGGCGGGCATCAGCAAATAATTCCTAGAGTTATAAATAGTCTAGATGCCTGAGCAGAAGGAGACTCGGAGAGAAATTTATCCGAGGCCCTCGTCTTGCAAGGGCTACCCTTCATCTGAGAACCGAGAGGCAGGGTCGCCCAGATGCCAGGACGAAGCCCCGGTTCCCAGACCCCCACTCACAGCTCCCGTGGCTGCAGCCCCTCGCTGTCAGCAGCTCTCCAGAGAGAAATATCATCAACAAGGTGGGATTTTCTAAAGCAGTGGGGCAGGTGGAGGGCGGAGACGTCACCCAGGGGCTGTGTCCATCCCGAAGGCCAGCACGTGGTGAGCGTAATGGGAGTGGAAGTGACGTTCCCAGAATTCAGGGCTTTCAGGGGAGCCATCACGGGGTTCTTTCCCCTCGCTGGTGGAGGGTAAAGGGCTTTTCTTAAGAATTACAGAAAGAATAGATGCATGTGTATGTATAACTGAATCACTTTGCTGTACACCTGAAACTAACACAACATTGTTAATCAACTATGCTCCAATAAAAAAATTTAAAAAACAAGTTTTTTAAAGGGCTTTTCTTTACATACCAGCTTTGTTTCCATGGCCAACACATGCCCATCTTCATGAAGACAGGTACCTCCCATCAATAAACAGATAAGCCTGGGAGTTTCTGGGGCTCCTAGACCCTGTGTCATACGACCAGAAAGGGAGAGTCTGAGAAAACAACTGGCGAGCACACCCGGAGTGTGGGAAGGCGGGCACAAAGCCCACCCTGGGGTCCAGCTCCCGGCTGCAAAGAATTTCTCTGTCCGTCCACACTCGCCTGATTTGTAACTGCTCAGGGTCAACCCAGTCCCACCCACATTTCCCAGGTGACTGTGCCTGGCCTGGCACTGGTGTCAGCCCCCGATGGAGTTAGGCTCCCTTAGACAGGGACACAGAGATGACTCAGTCAGAGCGGTCTTCACCTGGAGCCCAGGTGGGACAGCATAGGTGGCTTCACCCCATGGGACTGTCAAAGAACACCTCTCGGAGACGTGGAAGGAAAAGGGAGGGCAAGGGATGGGGCTGCAGTTTGGAATTACCAGATACAAATTACTGTATATAAAATAGATAAACAACAAGGACCTACTGTGTATTATATTCAATATCCTGTAATAAACCATAAAAAAAATCTATGCTCCTCTACTTATGGCTGTGTGGCCTTGGGCAAGTGACTTAACCTCTCTGTCCTTTGATTTCTTCTCTGGAAAATGGGGCTCACACCATTGTAAAGCAATTATACTCCAATAAAGATGTTAAAAAAAAAAATGGGGTTGAAAGCGGCACCTACCTGCCCAGGTGGTTTTGGGTGTTCGTGGTACACCTGGCTCATGAGCGCTGAAGGCTGGCTGTTACCATGGTGACTGGCCTACCTTGGCCTCTTAGCAAGATGACCCAACATCTCAATGGGGTTCATTCTGGCTACAGTTGGGGAAGGCAGACGGAGTGGTGGTGGGCTCTGGCAGGTATCTGGCATCCGCATGCCCGTGTGCCCTGCCGTAGCCTGGAAGTTTGGGGAACCTGAGTCAGGGAGGACCAGGGTTCCAAGACAGCCGTGGGAAATAGTGTCCCTGAGGAGAGAGGGTCCCCAGGACCCAATATGGGGGGATCGGTCAGATGCCGTAGACTGAGAGCGCCGCTGGGGTGGGGCAGCAGGGACCCGGGTGCTCCCAGAGCTGACAGCGCTGGAGCCGACAGCAAAGGCTTGCGGAAGGAACCGGGGCTGCAGCCGCACTCCCAGGCCCAAGTTCACCCCCATCCTCTATCCCAAACAACCCTCCTCCGGGGCTGGGTGACTTCCAGCTGTGTCCAGCATGGCTTCTTGTTTCCAAGAAGTTCGGAAACACTTCCTGGCTGCGGGACGCTGAGAACTCTGGGTATTTAAACGGAAGTGGACCTGAGATGTTTGAGTTCAGAGCCTTGAAGAGAGTTTCTGTTTAGCGTGGAGCCGACCAGCTAAAGAGGGCCGAGAGGGCGCCGTGTTCCACGGGGCTTCTGAGCCTTCACCCCTGCTCCAGTGTGTCTTCTCACTGCCACACACAGACACACACACACACAAGCAAGCACGGACAACACACAGGCAGGTGTGCACACGCAGGAGACTCTACCCAGAGACCCAGGCACACATACAAGCACACACGCCCTCATGGACACGTGTGTGCATGTCTACACACGCAGCCCCAGGCTCCAGTGCTCAGTTTCCTCCAAGGATGACAGGCCTGGAGGAAAGGGGACGCAGGCCACCTCTGCATCCTTAGTTGATACACTGCACGACCCCGGGGGAGCCATTCCCACAGAACACAGGGCGTCCCCGGAGGTGTGGGATGCTCAGACACGGGGACCCTGGGGCCCCATTTCCTAATGGCATAACCATGAAGGCCAATTTCTCATTTCAAATATCCTGCCTGTGCCAAGGTAGAGAATGGACGTGAGGACATGGGGAGAGGGAAGGGCAAGCTGGGACGAAGTGAGAGAGTGGCATGGACATGTATACACTACCAAATGTAAAATAGATAGCTCGTGGGAAGCAGCCTCGTAGCACAGGGAGATCAGCTCGGTGCTCTGTGAACACCTAGAGGGGTGGGATAGGGAGGGCGGGAGGGAGATGCAAGAGGGAGGAGATATGAGGATATACGTTTATGTATAGCTGATTCACTTTGTTATAAAGCAGACATTAACACATCACTGTGAAGCAATTATACTGCAATAAAGATGTTAAAATATATATATATATATCTCCTGCCTAGGATTTTCCCGTGTTGTGTCCCTGAGTGTACCTATGTTTCTCAACCCTGAACCTCATAAACAACTCCCTGATTTCTGTTCCCTGTCCTAGAATTCACTCCTGGGAGAACAAACTCCAGGACTGGGAGCCCGGGACTGAATGTGCAGTGGGCAAATCTGCCCAGGCACTGCAGCCCTGTCCCTTCCCCTCCGCTCTTCCCCTCTCCCTGCTCCCCGGCCTTCCAGAACAGAGCCTGCGGAGTACCTGGGTGAGCTTGTTGAGCCCGGAGCTAGCAAACCAAATCCTCAGCCACCCCTTTTTGAGTGTCAGAGCTCGAGGTGTAGGTGAGGGGACATGCCTTCCTTGACGTGAGGCAAAAATGTTGGACTTCCTTGGAAGAATGGGACCCCGGTCTGAACACCTGCTTCCCCAAATTAGGAAGCTCCACCCATCTATCCAACCATCCAAAATCCACCGTTCAGCCACCCACTCATCCATCTATCCATGCACCCAGCCGCCTACCCACCTATCCCTCCATCCATCCGTCCATCCATCCGCTCCGCAATTCAACTGTCTGCAGTGGGGGAGACCATCAAGTCAACAGATATTTCAGTGACCCCTCTCTCTGGGCTGGGCTCTGGGACTGAAATCATTAGCAAGACCAAGGCTACCCAAGCCTTCCATGTCACCCAGCCTCTTGGTCTCCCCTGAGTTTAAAAATTCCAGAGCCCTGGAGAAGGGTGAGCTGCAGTTTCGTTAGTTCTGTTGATTTCGGCATCTGTTCGGCATCTGTACAATTCTACAAGAGTCAGTAAGGAAATGGGATTCCTTTTACCTGAGTACGATTTGTACATCTTGGGGACCCCTTCTTCACGCGCAGCCCCATTCCCGGAGGAGAAACATTTTTACAGCTTCTGGAAATGCGGTAGAGCTGTCAAAAGCTCACGAACTCAGCTGGTAAGTTGTGAAACATACGTCTCAGTTCTGTTCGATGCCACAGAAAACATGACAGCTGTTACCAATTAGCGTGGTTTGGGCCTCAAGTCCCGGCTGACTCCAATTCAAATGTGTTTCCTGACATTTAACCAGGAGCAGGGAGGGTTCCGTGGTGAGATGCGGTGCCTCAGGAGCGGGGCCCCTGGGGGACACGGGTCCTCTTCCTCTCTCTGCTCTTGCACCCTCAGAGCTGGTGGCAGGATGGCAGCAGCCCTTCTGGTGTCACACCCAGGCCCAACAAGGCCCAAGGAAGAGGAGGGAGAGAGGAAGCATCTCTTCCCCAGGGACTCTGGGGGAGGAAGGAATTTCCCAGAAGCCCCCAGCGGAACTGGTCAGGGGACTCCCCAGAAGCAGTCGCCTACAGGCAGGATTTGGGAATGGTGATGACTAACTTCATGGAGGACTGGCTTGGGGGTCGCCATTGCAGACACCTCAGAGAAATCTGTCGCCACCCCATCCCAACAACATGTGTCCTAATTCACCCATAGGAAGTAGATGTGGTTTTCACTTTGTCCAGCATCCCTACCCCTCCTTTAATAATGAACCCCTTTTCCTGTAGGAAAAGCATTCCGTGTGGCTGTCGCCACCCCATCCCAACAACATGTGTCCTAATTCACCCATAGGAAGTAGATGTGGTTTTCATTTTGTCCAGCATCCCTACCCCTCCTTTAATAATGAACCCCTTTCCCTATAGGAAAAGCATTCCGTGGGGCTCAGCGAGGCTGATCCCAGCTGGCCACAGGACAAGGCCCATGACCCAGGCCCAGCTTTCCATTCTTCCTGGAGATTTGCTACAGGGACCTGGGGGAGGTCTCTCCTCTTTGGCTATGATCATCAACTATAACAAAAATAGAGTGTTAAGGCCTTCCTACCCCCTCTGTGCAGAAGCACGCAGGGGGATGAAAAGAACCCGAGTCCCACTGACACAGCCTGAGCTCCTGGATTCAGCTGTCCCTAAAGCCACACTGCACATGGACTTCCCCATTTGGAAAGCCATCTTTTGTTTAAACCAGTCCAGTTGTGTTCCTATTGTTGGCAATAAAGAGCCTGTCTGATACTTTGTTGGCTGCAGTAGACATTTATTGAGTGCCTGTTGTACGCCAAGGTCCGTGCTGGGCACTGAGACAGAGGGATCAGCGAGATCACCTTTGCCCTGTGCAAACAGTTAACACCCCTTTTCTTCTCTCAAGGGCGGGGGCAGGGGGGAGCTAACGCTCTGGCACCAGCTCTGTGCCAAGAATTAATCTTGACAAGTTTCACACATCTTCTCACTTATTTGCTACGGCCCCGCAGCCTGTGAGCTTGCCATCCTGAGGGGCTGGGGGCGGGGGCAGACGTGTAAACCAGCAGCGGCAAAGCCTTGCTCACAGTGAGCGGTAATCAAGCGTCTCTGTAGGACCAGCCAGGGGGAAGCTCTCAGTCAGCAGACCGGTGCGGATGGGTGGTCAGGAGGTGCCCAGGGCATCAAAGAGCAAAGAGAAAGTGGAACCAGAAATAGAGATTCACATCGAAGGAAAAATAAAATTGCATAAAATCCATGATCAATATGACAAAATCTGCATGGTCTCAGACACACACACACACACACGCACACACACGTGGTTATGTGTGAAGCATGTGTACATAGAGAAAAAAGATTGAAAATAAATACAATGAAACATTAACAGGAAGAACTGCAGAAAATTTTTATTTCCTTTTTTATATACTTTGTATTTCCAAATTTTCTACAATAGAGGAAGTGTTGTTGTTTTTTTTTTTTAATAAATAAAGCAGCATGGGGCCCCAGGATGGGACCCGTCCTAGGCAACGCTCGAGACCCCCTCGGGTCACCTCGTATTCTGCCACAGCTGTGGTCAAAAGTCCCATGTAGGCCTCAGCTCAGGCGCCCCCTGGCTCTCTTCCTGGCCCTGCCCTTGGCTTTCTCCCAGAAACACCACTCTGCATCACGCGTGTCAACCTAGAGTTTGGGGCAGTTAGCTCCCCGGGGGCGACCTCCGACCTCTGCAGGTCAGAGCGGGAGCTTGCTCCCCCTTGCCTGGGGGCACACGATCCTAAGACATCGCCACAGCTTCCTGGAGGACCCGGTGGGCCGAGCAGCCAGCCCCCAAGGTGGGCGCGCCCTCCCTGCCATTGCACCCCCAGCCCTGCTCCCACCCCTGGGCCCCTTCCCCAGTAAAGTCTGGCACCCGAGCTCCGTCTAAGGCTCTGCCCCGGGGGCCCTGCTCAAAGCACAGACCTCGTCACCCCATCCTATGCTGGTGTCACTGAAGCTTCTCTGCCCGGCTGTGCCCAGGTTGTCCCCTGGCCCTGGAGGAAGCCATGCCCATTTCTCCTCTTCAGTTGCAGGCAGCCCTGGAACCAACAGAGAAAGGGCCTCCCCGTCCTCCTAGGAAGTCATCTTGTGCCCAGCGAATGTCATGGGGTGACTGTGCTGCTCTGGCCTGTGCCCAGCTGGGGGGACAGGTGAACGAGGCCTCTGGGTGCACCGGCTCATGGCGGCCAAGGAGAATTTTCTGAGCTGATCCATAAGAGCAGGTGGAAATGTCCAGAGCAAAGGCCTGGGGGCCGGAGGAGTGCTGGTGGGGGCCTGCCTCGGCCCCAGCGGCCCCATCCTAAGAACCACGGGCCTGGGACCTGTGGGTGGGGGAAGGGCTGGGGGAGATGAGGTAACAGCCTGCAGACTGGGCCAGTTCGGGGCCTTAAACACCCGGGCGAAGACCTTGGACCTTTTCTTGCCGGCTACTGGAGCTCAAAAGCAGGCCTTGGAGGCGGCAGCCAGGGGAATCAGTGGAGTTCAAAAGAATCCGCGAGGATTACCCAGACTGAGCGGCGGGCGCTGGCTCAGTAACGTGGCTGCTTTAGGTAACGGGGATTTGTCGTTTTCCAAGAACGCTAATGTGATAAACGCGCTCGCTGCTAAAACCCTTCTCCACGCTGTCGAAGTGTCCTTAGCGACGCCAGTGGCCTCTGGCGGCCGGAGCAGCAATTCAGGGCTGCTGTAAGTACCCATTGTCCCCATACAGGGAGCTGCGGAGCAAGACATGCGTGTGTCGCCGGGCTTCGCTGGACTTGCTGGTTGCTTAGATTCAGATGAATGCTCGCAGGGCAGCTCCGAGGGGGCGCAGACTGGATCTGGCGGCGGGAGGGAGCTGGCTGGGGCTCCGTCCAGGCTTGCCAGCTCTGCGCCAGGGCGAGCTCTGCGTTTCTGAGTCAGCCGCCAGCAAGAGCGCCTTCCCCCTCCCACCCTCGTGGATGCTAACCTCGGGTCACCCCACCCACCCCGGGGCCTCAGCGTCCTGTTCTGTAACATGGGGGCAGTAATCTCAACAAAGTCCCTGTCCTTGGAGGCAGGTCACGAAGGGAAAAAGCTGTCACTGTAAAAGCCGGGTCAAAGCGTTCTCCCACCTGTGGTTGGCGATGCCTGCAGGACACCGCTGGGCTCTCCGGGCGCCTCCGCTGCTGCCCCCGCCTCAGACCTGGGCAAGGATCCCTTTCTGGCTTTAACTCAGCACAGCAGACTGGGCACTTTGTCTGCCTTTCTTTCTGTCTGTCTCTGTCTCTGTCTCTCTTCATTTCTCTTTTAACCTCAGGTGCACAAAGTTGAGTTAATGTACAGCCCAGTTCACAGCACATGGTCCGTCACGCGTGCTACACAGGTCCACAGCTCACTGTTTTGTTTTCAGACCCTCTCCTCCCCGACAAAGGGCGGCAGCCCTGCCTGTGTGCTGCCCGGGCACTGTTTGACTGCATGTGCTCCAGGAGACTGGTCCTCTATGTTTTGTCTGCAATGTCATTTCAATTAACATAAACACCGCTGTGTAGCAGGTCACATGCTTTCTCTTACTTTTTCCGTTCGGCTCTGTGTTCGGAAGATCCGTCTCTGTGGCTGTGTCTATTTGGGTCCTTCCACGGGGCGTGTCTTACACACCCACCCCGGCTCCCACTCACACCTCTGGCCATGCCCCTTGCGGTGGGGCGGCTCAGAGCACCACTGGGCTACATCCAGGAGTGCGTCACCGCACACAGGGCACTGCACACAGGGCGGGTCATCTGCCCAACGTCTCTGCAGCACGACCGCACCAGCCGGTACGCACACGAGGATGCCAGGGGCAGTCCGGTACGCACGTCCCCACAAGTGCTGGCCTTCCTTTGGCACGAGTGACATGTACAATGACAGCGAAAGTCATGATTATGCCAGCTGGCACTTACGGAGAGCTGCTGTGTGCCAGGCACGTGTGTCATCTAACAGCCCTGGAAGGCAGGCACTTTCAAATCTCCACTTTACAGCTGAGGAAGTTAAGGTCTGGAAGGTCCCTGCACCCCCAGGTCCCCAAGTCAGAGACAATGAGGGCCTGGGAGATGTGACTTGCCAAGGCCACTGGTGAGCCAGCCCCGCGGCTAGGACAGCACCCAGTGGCCACCTGCTTGTCCCAGGGCCACCTCGCTCCTCCTCTGAGCACATAGCCGGGCCTCGTGAGGGTGGGAGATGCATTTTAAAGCCTAGAGAGGGCGATGCTTCACGCTGAGCCATGCAGCTCCGCAGTGGGCTTCAGCCTCTGTAGCGGGTTCCTATCTGCCCACATCCACCCCGCTAAAAGCAGTGGCCCAGCACCCCACGCCCCCTTCCTGTTTCAGGGCAAAGGAGAAGTTATGCACTTCACAAGCAAACCACTTTCCCTGCGAAGGCTCGCATCCTTCCCCTCTCACAGTGCTGGCACCAACTTTGGGCTGGAAATTACCTTGAGATTTCTCATGCATTTTCTCAGTGGGATGGGCACTATTAGCCCCAGTTTACAGACGAAGCTGCAGGGACTTACCCGAGGTCTCCCGGGCAGGGAGCCAAGAACCTGGGAGGGTCCGAGTGAGTCCACAGAGCCCCCGGGGCCAAGTCAGCTTGCCTCCCTGTGGGACCCCAACAGGGGCTACAGTAGGCACCTGACCTGGAGGGGAAACACTTCACGCCTGAGACCACCAGCTCTGGGGCCAGGTGGGAGGAAGTGGCTGACAGAGGTCAGATCCCCAGACAGGCCTCCTTCGTATCCTCCACCCCTCAGAAAACCCACTGCGTCATCCCAAAGGCACCAATATTCCAGCATCCAGGCCACCGTCCCCAGCGGGAGGACCAAACGTCTCTATGGGTAGCTCTTCCTGTTCTGGAAGACAAGGACAAAACCAGTTTGGGTTTGGTGGTCTTTCAAAGACAGTCTGAGGCCGAGGTGTGCGTCATCTCCTGGAGATGGACGCCTGGGCACAGGGACATGACAGGGGCCGCCTGCAAAGAGGGGGCCGAGGGCACGTGTTTGGGCTGCGCAGGGTCCAGCCCTGACTCGGCCTCTACGGGTGTGGCAGGAAGTTCTAGGTCTCAGTTTCCCTACCTGTAACGTGGGGATACCTGTACCTGCTCTCATGAAAGGTGAAGTAAAATCAGGCCCAGGACACAGCCAGCCCAGGGTGGGCGTCCAGCGTTCGATTCAGCAACGCTTACTGAGAGCCCCCTCTGCGCTCACAGCCGGGGAAGCAGGCGACCAGACCACCAGGATGCCTGCACTCGCGGAGGGGGGAGGTCAGGCCAACACATGGAAACCAAGCGCCTGGGACTCAGCGCAGCAGGGGCTGTGACAGGCACGACGCACTGCTGGGGGTCAGGAGAGCGCCGGCCCGCCGTGTGAGCTGAGACCGGGCAGGTGCACCGTGGCCGGTGGACTCACGGCAAGGGACGTGCAGACAGAGGAGTGTGACAGAGGCCGGACACACCCCCTCCACGGAGGACCACCACCTCTCGCGGGCAGTGTGGTCAGCAAGGGCCTCCTACCGCCACTCCCCTGCCCGCCCTCCCAGGTCCCACCACCAGGCAGCCCACATCCAGGGCCGGCTCCATCAGGCCTGCCTGTCGCACCAAACCCACTTCTTCCCCATCCTTTCCACGGGTGCCGACCCTGATAACCATCTTGGACCCACATCCTTCTCGGCATCTGCTTCCAGAAGCCAACCGGGAGGCGGAGAGGTGGGTCCCTCAGCGCCGGGCCCCACCCCCCACCCCCGCCCCGCACGGAGGCCCCAGCTGGCAGCAGGGGCACAGGGTGTAGGTGCAGAGTCACTGGGGAGAATCGGGAAGGGGCAACGGAGGGAGGGAGGCTCTGTGTCGTGGTTAGCGCGTTTGAGTCACGTGGGGGACACGGGAGACGTGAGGACACCGAGAATGGCGCCCCGTGGAAAGGTGACAACAGCTACGGTGAGTGACAGGCAATGGAAAGCCCGGTGAAACTCCGGGGGCCTCTCTGAGGCTCTCCTCTCCCTCAAGGGCAGGACAGAGGAAGCCCCAGACCAAGCCCAGAGTCCAGCAGTCTGAGCGGCTGACGTTCAAGCAAGACTAGACCCAGCCGAGGCGGGGCTGTCACGTCAAAGCTGGGAAAACAGGGACTTCCCCGGCGGCCCAGTGGCTAAGACTCCGCGCTTCCACTGTGGAGGCATGAGTTCGATCCCTGGTCGGGAAACTAAGATCCCGCATGCTGGCTGCACAGCCGGAAAAAAAAAAAAAAAAAGCTGGGGAGCCTGAGTTATGGGAGGGAGGCAGATGCCCCTGAAGGTTCTCACTCCCCCAGCGACTCAGCCCTCAGGGCCTGCGGAGGTGGCCGCCCAGCCCCCATAGGAGTAGCTAACAGCAGACGGAGACCACGCAGAGGGCTGTCCCCTTCAAGGCATCCCGCACCCACCCTCCCCAACTCCCACGCCTCTGACGAGGGTTAGGGATGTGTTGGCCCCTGATAAGGGAGGAAAGGCACTGGGCCCCAGAGGAACCGCGGGATGCAGCCAGCACGCACTGGCAGGGCCCCAGGGCCCCCGGGGGCTCCCGTCTGGTCAGAGCAGGAACACAGAACTGTCTGGGAGAGGTCTACTCTCTCCTGAGACACAGGATCAACTCCAGCAAGGACCCCAAGAGACAGTGCAGACGCTCAGGGGACTCCTGGAGGCCTGAACCAGTGACAGCTACTCTAGTTGACGCTGAAACGCCAGGACGGCTGTGGCAGGCCATGGTGAAGGGACTCGAAGGCTCAGGGAAACAGGCAGCTGGAGCGGACACACTGTCAGGCCAGAGGGCAGCCAGGTGACTACGTTCCAGGGAAAGGCCTAGAGGACACGTCAAGTGTGGAGATCTGAGGGGCTCCAGCATCACCACAGCATCCGGGGGTGGCCATCCTCTGGAAGGAAGCCAGCGTTGATGGCAAGAAAGGCTGTTACGGAACCCTGCCCGCTGACGGCCCTGGGGAGGTGGGACCCAAGCAATAAAGGCCAGAGGGTGGCATTTTCCACAAGGAGCCGGGGCTTTGCAATCATTGCCATGACCAGCCAGAAGCCAGCCACAAAGCCCTGCCCACAGAGAGTTACGACCCAAGGGCCAGAGACACAGAACAGACAAGGGCATTTCTCAGTTTGTGCCAACAGAAGAAATCAAGTACAGATGAGCCAAAGGCTGAGGGAGGTCCCAGCGATCAAAAGTCGTGATCCCTCTTTAACCAAATGCGGGTTTGGCCACTCGCGGCTCAACAGCCAATAAATTGAGGGGAAGCTTCAGTAAAGAAGGAAGGACTTTACTCAGAAAAGCCAGCGATCTGGGGAGATGGTGGACTCATGTCCAGAGACCAACTCCGAAGATTCTGCGCAGCCATGACAATTTTTAACGGGTGAGGAGGGTAACCATCTCAGTTCATTATGAAGGCAGGAGGTCAAGTTCTTTGTCATTTTTCCATTGCATGCAGGCCTGCTCACTTCTCCTGATCTGCTCTGAGACAGTCTTGCCCACGTGGTCCGCCTGCAAATTTACTAAGGGGGAGGGAGGGGTAGCGAGTCAGTCCTTCTTTAACTACTTAATTCTTCGCCCTTATTCCTTCTAATCTGGGAAAGGAATCAATAGATTAGGTAAGGCGTTGTGTATATTTAGAAAAGAAACCAGGAGCTAAGTTAAAGGTTGCCTAATGGTCTCATCTTTATGATTAAAGGTCTAAGGAAAACAGGGAGGAGCAAACAGAAAAGGGGCAAAGGAGCTGCATACACGCTGCCCAGCTTCCATTCCTGCCTCACTCTTTCGATGCAGGACTCGTCGACTGAAGAGACAGCTGAGTCCCAGGGAGAAAGGACCCCACAATATAACAGCGAGTATACACGGTAATATGTTCCCCAATTCTCCTCCCAAGGGACCTATGTCTATCTGCTCAGCTAATAATGCAACACGGAAAGCGGAACACGAAAACATTTTCAGGACTGTTGGACACAGGGCCTGACCTGGCTTGGATACCAGGGACGTCATGCATCATCACGGCCCCTGCTAGATCGGGGCCTACGGAGGCCAGGTCATAAATGGAGGACTCCTGTCCAAGGTCCGCTTTCCATGAAGTCATGGGGTCCACAGACCCATCAAGAAGTGATTTCTATGATCCCCAAGGGAACAGTTGGAGTCAGCGTACTCAGCAATCAGTGCACTTCCTGCATTGGGTTCCGGCCTGGGGGGTGAGAGCCATGGGAAGGGGGAGGCCAAGTGGGAGGTTTTGAAACTGACCCCTCCTTGGCCAACATCGCAAGTCAGAAACAGCATCGCATCCCAGGAAAGCAGGTGACAGAGATCAGTGTCCCCTTTAAGGAGATAAAGGATGCGTGTTGGTCCCCATTATGTCTCAGGTTAGTTCACCAGTCTGGCCTGAGCAGAAACGTAAAGGGTCCTGAAGGGTGATGAAAACCACCACAGGCTCCACCAAGAGATAGCCTGGCCACAGGGCTGTACCAGAGGAGGGGGTTCTCTGCTGTAGCAGATTGAAAGGGGCTGCTCCTGGCATGCAGCCCCCCACGAGCAAATACGTCCTCTTCTATCCCAGACGAGAAGAAGGATTAGAAATACTGCACATCCACACGTGCTATGAACGGCAATATACATCTACAGTCCCCGGGGCGGTGGCAGCTTCCCTGCCCTCTGTCATTACATAGACCAGAGGATCTGTGTCTTGGTCCACAGGAAATCACAGGGGTCAGTTTTACCAACGGCATTGAGTTGACGGGGCCAAATAAGCAAGACAGAGCCAGACCACTAAAGGCCTTGGGGAGACACATACGCTCCAAAGGGCGGGGGATAAACCAGGGGTTGCCTTTTTAGGTGCAGTGGTCAGGGGCATTCTGGGCCGTCCCTTCAAAGTAAAAGACAAATTGTTGCAGCGTGCGTCTCCTGCCATGAAGAAGAAAGCACTGTGCTTGACGGGTTCCGGTTCTAGAAGCAGCACCCGCTTCCACCCCACCCCACCCCAGCCCCAAGGGGCACTGCTCTGCCCACATCCTGGGTTAAGCAAAAGGCTGGCAGCTTGGAGTAGGGTCCAGATCCGGAGCTGGCTCTGCTGCACGTCCCAGCTGCAGTACAACAGCCCTGCATCCTGGGCCACGGGACCCAACAGACTCTACTGAGCGGAGGTACCTAGGGCAGGAAAAGATGTCATCGGAGTTCGTGGCGAGCTGAGTGGGACGATCACAGCGCAGGCCGCCAGGCAGACCATCTGAACAGAGAATTACACTTTTGGGGAAACTACTCCTGGAGTACACTCTTTGGTCCTAATAAAGACAGGATGCCTGACCATGTTAACACGTAGTGACCACGCAACTTCAGCCGCAAACCGTGAGTTCTATCAGACCCAGGTCAGAAGACTGACCGGGCCAAGCAGCAACCCAGCACCATATGGAAATGGTGCTCCAGGATCAGACACCGGCAGGACCAGAGGGCGCGGCTGAGGGGCAGGGGGCCCCGTTCCCACGGCACCCCTCCCTCTGTTCAGGCCCGTGCTCACGGCGAGGAGGAACCTCGAACGTGATTTATGAATGAGTCGGTTCAGTATCTGGATACAAGCCCAAATGGATGACACGGCACTACCCACCCACCCCCACCCCGGCCAAAGGCAGCCTCGAAAGCAACAGAGCTCAGGTGGTCGCTGGCTCTGTGTGGAAAGAAGAGCAGCCAGAGGTCGGGGTATAGATGGACTCCTGGGCTGTGACAAGTGGCCTGGCCAGTTGTCAGGATCCTGAATGGAAAAAAAGAAAACTGGTGGATGAGGGGCAAGGAATTCTGAGGCAGAGGCATGATGGACGCTTGGGTGCAAACGCAAGAGGCCACGCCAGAAAATAGCCACCCGAAAGGAGGCCCTACATTACCAAGTGGACAAAATGACCCAGCCCCGTGACACCGGCAGCCGGTCATGACCGCCCCAGGGCCGACGCGATGGGCACGGGAAGGAAGTGACCGTAGTGGCTGCAGTGTTGAGGCCCCAGGAACGTGGACCTCCACTTATCAAAGCTGGTGGGTCTGCTGCCACCACAGAACGTCCAACATGACAGCGATGGAGCCCATCGCTGACCCCCATCGTGGCATCCTCCTTAGAGGAAGCCAGCCAGCCCCTTGGTGGTACCGTGACTACACCGGGTCACGCCCATCAGAGACGGCTTGTTCTTCTAAGAATAGACACCTATTCTGGATATGAGTTTGCCTTTCTTGACCTCAGGGCCTCGGTCAGCACTGCTACCCAAGGGGTTACAGAGTGTTTACTCTGCCCCCGGCACGGGACCCTGCGAGACATCACAGCAGCCCAGGGGAGCCGCTCTACAGCAAGACTTGTGGGAGACGGCTCAGGAGGCTCTGCTCCTATCAAGACCATGCCATTCGGAGCTGCCAGCCCCGCAGTGTCCGCTAAGGGCATCCCCGGAGCACCAGCTCGGAGGCGGCCTCCGTAAGGACATGAATTGCGTGCAGCCCATGGCTTTCTGTGGTGCCGTGTGCCCACCAGGTAGAGCAACCCGAGGGATGAGAGCAGGAAGGGCTCCCTGACCCCCTAGGGAACTCTATGCTTCCCATCCTCACATTCTGGGCTCCACGGGGCTAGAGAGCCTCAGTCCCCAGAGGCACACGCTTTCACCAGGGGACAGAGAAGGGGCCCCGTTGAATTAGAGGCTACGGCTGCTTCTGGGCAGAAGAATTCCCTGTCTCAAGGAGTGACTGACTGATGGACAGGAAGAACCAGAGCCACTGGTACACGACAGGGGCAGGAAAGGTTGCCTGTGGGATCAGGGGAGACTCGCGGTGCTTCCCCGCCCAACTGCGACTCTCAATGAATAAGTATAACAACGCTGGCCTCTTCTCTTAGCGGGGACGGAGGGTCTGAGCCACGCCTCCAGGTCAACCATGGAAGCAGCAGAGTTCACAGAGTTGACGGCGGAGGGGGTGGGTCTAGAATGGATCCTGGAAGGTGGTGTCAGTGCGAGAGGGTGTCACGCACAAGACCAATTGTGGCGTTCAGTCACATCCCTCATCAAAGTATCTCCTCGGGAAGAGAGACAACCAGGACTCTGAAGGAGCTACTCCCCAGGTATACAGAGAGGAGTGGGGCTGCGCAGCGGACTGCAGCGGGCCCAGACCCATGCCGCCCCAGTGTCCCTTCCAGGAGGGACTGGTGTCCTGGGAGCAGTGTGGCCATCACACCACCGCCAGTGGGTAGCACCTGCTGGCCCTGCCTCTGCCTCCCTGAGCTGCCTCTGCTGGCGTGAATGAGAGCGGGCTGGCCTTCTAGGGGCCCCGCCACGTGGGCCCTGTAAGGGACCCCCTAACAGGCGTGGTTGCGCCTGCATCGCAGCTGGGCCCCTGGCTTCACAGCTGCCCTTTCCCCGTAAATGTCTCGTACCCCAAGTTTTGTTTCAGGGTCAGCCCGACCCACGATGCCTCCTGAGGGATTCAGGCTGCATCTAATGATGGTGAGCAAGGCGAAGGGGTGGCGTGACGGGGTACGCAGTTTAGAAAGATCACGCTGGCCCCAGGGTGGAGGAACAAGAGGCAGCGGACGAGATGCCGGGAAGCTGCAGGCGCAGAAACGACGGGGCTGCCCAGCTCGGAGGATGGAGGACAGACAGCAGACGTCACAGGCAGCAGGGATGGAACCGGGCTCAAGATATTGGGTCTGATGTGCAAGGAGAGGGGCAGGTGATGTCAGGTTTGCAACCTGGTGTGCGCGGCAGCGCCTTTGACCGAAGCGCGGACACAGAGCGCGGGGCGGGCGGGGCGGGCGACGAGCTCAGTTTCCTGGGTCATCCAGGTGGAGGCGCCCCTGGACAAGCCCAGAGCTCCACCCTTTGGCCGGTCAGTGGGGTTCACGGAGATGAGGTGAAGGATACGAGAGCCACAGGGTGGCCGGGCTCTCCCAGGGACGTGTGTCCAGGGAGAAGGAAAGAAGACACGAGACGGAGCCCCGAGGGGCTGCAGTGTTTGCTGTCGAGCCTGAGAAGAGCTCCTTTACGCCTGGTGGGTGTAACTCACAGCCCACACTCAGACTCCCTTAACCCCGCATCACCCATTCAGTGTACAGTCACAGTGTGCGAGTGCCAGCACCCTTGGGGGAGGGGAGTCAAGCCAGAGCAGCGAGGTCCCGCCTGGACCAGAGACCCGGGACACTAAACGGGCAGCCAGAAGTTTTGGGCGGAGGAAGCCGGGCATGCGGGCGCCCCAGGACCACCCTCTTTGAGGAGTCTGCGCTGGCCAGGCCACGGCTCACGGCCTCGCGCCGGGGCCAATGCCCCATTTCTGAGGGCACGCGCCTCACCGCTCTGCAGTGTTAGGACCCGAGAAGAACAAAATGTGGGCAGCCAAGGAGGGAAGCAGCTGGAGAGCAGGGGCTCTGACCCACACCCCTACCCCGTCCAGCACCCTCCCAGCCCCAAGACGCCTCTCGACACAAGGATGCTCTGCTCCTGGACGTCTCCTCAGCCACCCCCCAGGGGCCCAGCTCTTCCACAGAAGAACGAAAAGCAGCTTCCAGTGGCCCCACTTGGGTGAATTTAAAGTCAGAGGCAAGAGCTCATGTGTGGAGTCACAGATTCCCACAGAATCAGCCCTTTTCTCCTCCGTGAAGCCATAGCTTTGGGGTTGTCTGTGTTTGTGGGCACCCTGAGATCTTTCCGGAGCAGAGGAGGGAAAGTACCCACGCTGCCCCCATCTCCATAAAACAAGACGCCTATGATGGGGAAAATTTACAGACCCCAGGACATCCCAGCCTTTACAGAAAGTTGGGTTGCCCTCATTTCTGGGGTTCCAGAGGCCCAGGGAGTGGGGAATCCTGCCCACTAGCTGCTGCCCAGTCAGAAGGAGAAGCCCGAAGATATCTTGGGGGAGGTTGGGGGAAGAGTTTGTCTGGAGGCCGGGATGGGGGACCCCAGTCGTCAGCACCCCCAGTGAGTGGAGGGATCTGGGATGAGGAATATAGGAAATGAGAGAAACTTTCTTGGTCCCCAGCTGGACCCCACAGAGCTGACTCTTGCTGGGGGAGCGGGGGGGAGGGAGTCAAGACTCAGTCCCTGGAAGCAGGAGCATTTCTGAGTGGAATCCCTGGTCCCATCTCTAAAAGCTGCAGGTGCCCACAATGGAGGTGGCCTCTGGGAGTCCACAGCCGGAGTGTGACTTACCAAATCCCAACATCAGTGCAACAGCCCCCAGCCAGCCTCTCCTGCAAAAGATCCTCAGAAGAACCCAAGGAGATGAAATTTTCCCCACCTTGTAGATAAGCAGATGAAGCTCACCTACTGTGTCCCCAAATACCTATGAAATCAGAAAAGGCACAATTAGAAGAATAAAGACGGAGATAAAGAAATGAGGGCAGAAAGTCAATAAGAGTACAGTTCCTAAAACTGGGCTCCAGTTTTGCCACTGAGCTCCCTAGCAGCCAAAGCAAAAAGAGATATGCAGTCTGTTTTAAGATTTATGTTGTCCATGGCATGGAGCCATGTCAGGGTCTCAAGAGAAGCTGTAACTTGCCTGTGGTCCCCCAGCTCAGGAGAGCAAAGGATGCGATACATCCTGGTCTCAGGAGTGCCAGGCACTTGTCAACTGCTTGTTTAGCCCCTATACTGTGTCAGTGCAGACAAGTCACGCACAAACCTCCTACTCCTGCACGCTCCCAAGTTACCATCTCATCACCTGGACAACAGCACCCCAGCTTTTGGCTGCAGACTAGGCATGTGGACACTGCCAGGTTGGGACAGGAAAAAGGGAAAAGCTGTGCTGGGGATTCCCTGCGAAGCAATGAAGACAGCCCTGTCTGCTGCAGACCAAGGGCTTCTATGTTTAAGTCCCTGGAACTGATGAGGCAAGCAGAGGACCCCGGGGTTCCTTGGCAGACACTTGACTCTGTGGGGCAGCCAGGGGGAATGAGGGAACGTAGCTCAAGCCTGTCGTTGTCTGCCCTGCTTTGGGGACCCTGCCCCAGGAAATGACCCCCTAAAATGAGATTTAAAAAATCACTGGGGTGGGCATAAGATGGGACCACAGAGTAATTGGGAAATTATCACAGCCCAGCTCCAGGGGGCACCAAATAAGCCCTGGATTCCCGCCTGGAGAGTGGCTGTCAAATGTGACTCACATGTGCTGTGTGATACAAGAGGATGTGCGTGCGAGAAGGTCAAGGGGAAAGGACAACACAGGGGTGGAGGCACAATGGTGCAGCTGCAGAGAACTTGGGAGTAAACTGTCTTCTCCTCACTGATCCAGCCCAGAAGGAACTTATCACCCACCCTCACCACCCCAATCTGCTCCTCTTCCTATATTCCCCATCTCTGGCAGAGACGTCCGGTTTCATTTTTTCCCCCTACATTATAGAACCCCTGATTTTTGCTGGGCACATGCTCACCCAGAATAAAGACTACATTTCCCAGCATTCCTTGCAGCCAAGTGTGGCCATGTGATTAATTTCTAGCCAATGGGAGGTGAGCAGACTATACGCTATGTTCCACTTCCCGGTCATGCTCTTAAAGGGGCAGCATGGGTCTACTCCTTCCCTCTCCTCCTCCTCTCACCCTGGAAAATGCAGCCCTGATGGGAGCCACCTCGGACCACGCAGATGAGGGCAAGACACCAGGGATGGCAGGGGCCTTGACAGCTTCGCGGAGCACAGCTGGCCTGCAACCCAGACTTCTATAGGAAAGAAATAAACATCTACCCTGCTTGCAGTTATTTTGAGTCTGTCCCATGCAGCCCAACCTATGTCCCAACTAAGAAACCATCTCAACTGATGGTCACTCTGTCCCCTCATCTCCCAGGGCAGTACCTGGGAGTCTCAATAGTTAAGCCCCATCCATTAAAAATAACCACAGCCAGCAATTCCTGGGTGTTTCTCCTCGCCTGTATTTCTTCATGAACAACCCCAAAAGACGGCATCATGACTCCAGATTTAGAGCTGAAAAAAGCTGAGACTCGGGCTTCCCTGGTGGCGCAGTGGTTGGGAGTCCGCCTGCCGATGCAGGGCACGCGGGTTCGTGCCCCGGTCCGGGAAGATCCCACATGCCGCGGAGCGGCTGGGCCCGTGAGCCATGGCCGCTGAGCCTGCGCGTCCGGAGCCTGGGCTCCGCAACGGGAGAGGCCACAGCAGTGAGAGGCCCGCGTACCGCAAAAAAAAAAAGCTGAGACTCAAGTTAAGCAACTTGCCGAGATCACTAGTGACAAGATCACTGGTGACTTGCCAAGATCACAGCTAGTGACCCAGAGAGCCACTATTCAGAGATCATCAGACTGGAAAATCCAGCCTCCTAGTGTCTCCCCTTCTGCTTCTCCCTCAAAGCCACACCCTCCCTTCCATTGCCCTGGGCCTGGCTGCCTCTTCCCCTCCCACCTCATGGCCTCTCTCTCCTCCCAGCAAGGCAGCCTCCACTCCTCAGGCGAAGTGACTTTTCGGAGGCAGTCTGAGGGCATCACCACCCTGATTTAGCTTGCTACGGCTCCGCACTGCCTCCGGGCGAAGGCAGCTGCCTCACCACATAACAACGTTTAAGGCCCCTGGTAGCCTGGCCCAGACCCGCCAGCCCAAAGCCACCCTGACCCACACGGACTACCTCGTTCCCACTGCTGCCATTTCCTACTTATCATGCCAGACGCCAAGAGCCCCTGCGGTGGGGCTAGCATCGTGCCAGGCCCTTGGCCCCGCCAGAGCCCAGAGGGGGCGGGGCTGCCGCACCCGTTTAACTGGAGAAGAGTCTGAGGCCCCAGCGGATGGGTGACTCGCCCAGGGACCCACAGTCAGGGGTCCTTGGAGCTGGGACTCAAACCCAGTCGTCCATCTTGCGAGGATATTCACTTCCCGTGTCCTCTGATTCAGGAGTGAGTGAGGCCAGAGCAGACGCTGGACCCCCCTGCCCTCGGGGGGGACCATAGCTACACTACGCGGTGGACGGGGCATCCCATGACACAGGATAGAAGGCTCAGAGAAGTGACGTGACTGCCAAGGGTTTACAGCTGGGGAGCACTCAGGGGGGGCTGAAGCCAGGAACCCAGGCACTTCTGGCTGAGCCCCCCTTTCACCGCAGCTTCCTTGATTCACTCAACAGTGCTCTGACCTCGGGGGATCATGGGTCTGCACGTGGAAAGCACCAGGCTGCCCCTCCTCTCACACAAACCTGGTTGAGTCCCGGCAGCTCTCCAAGCCTCGGTTTCCCCTCCTGCACACAAGGGGGCCTGGGCAGGTGTACGCAGAGGCTGGCGGCTCCTGTGCATCCCCTGACCTTCCCGGAGGAGGAGGAGGTGTCCCAGGCAGGGCACTGTGTGTGCAGAGGGTGGGGTGGGGGATGGGGAACGCCGGGCCCGGCAGCCTCCCTACTCAGCACTCAGCTCCCCTGGGGGGCCTCCAACCCCGAAAGAGCCCCCACTTGCTGGGCCAAGGGCTCCTGCTCTAACTTGCAGTCCGCCCCATGTAATGTGCGAACAGTGGATGCGCCCGTCCAGGCCACGTGCTCTGGGCACCCCCAGCCCCACCCCTGCATGAGAGCCTGGGGGCAAGGGTGGAACGGGAGCCCCGGGGACAGGAGGGCCTGTGCTGAGGGCCTCTGGGAGCCGGTCCTGGTGCAGACCCCTCACTCCCCAGCCCCTGCCTGCGCAGGGGATCTTCAGGGGACACGGATCCCACCGCCTCCCAGCTGCTCCCCACAGCTCAGGGTCCTCAGGAGCCCCTTGCCCCTCTGGGCCTCAGTTTCCCCAGCTGTGACACAGGAACAGTAGGCCTTGCCCTGCCCGAGGATGACCCAGGTTTGGGAGAGCCCTGTGGCCCCGCCAAGGGTGGCAGCCCCGCCCCTTGCTGCCAGACTCACCCTGGTGGAGGATCTCAGGGAAGGACGGAAAGCAGCAGGCGGGACCCAGGGCAGCCTCCTGGCTCCCTGGCCCTGGGACGATCAAGGGAGTTGGCTGGTTGCAGGAACAGGGCAGGTAGCCCGCTGGAGCAGGGGATACAGGAGAGCGCGGGATAGGGGGCCACCTGGGGGTCCTTGGAAGCCCTCCTCGAAGCTGTGCTGCTTCCTTGAGTTGGGGGAGGGCGGCACAGAGGTCACCACGGCGTTGACCCAGTGACTCCTGACAGGCAGGCGCCCCGGCGGGAAGCCCAGCTCTGCGGCTTATCTGCTGGACGTGCCCTTCCTCCCCTGTGCTGCGTCCCGTACCCTGGGGCAGTTACCCCCTGCCCGTGCCCATCACTGCGGGAACAGGATATGCTCTGTAGGCCTCAGCGGGGTGGTACCAGCAGCTCGATCCCAGGTGCTCACCCTGAGCCCGGTAGCCAAGTCTCCAGGGGCCTGAGAGGGAGGAGAGAGGAAGGGAGCAAGCGACTCTGTGCGCATTTTATGAACGAGGACACTGGGCCCCGAGGGGCAGCGACCCAGCAGGGCTGCCCCGGGACCAAGGTGACTAGAGATCTTCAAGCACCACGCATCTGCCTGCGGCCTCCTTGCTCAACTGAATCGTCGACGTGGCTCTGGAAGGGAACAGAGGCCATCTGAGGGCTGCCAGGGCCTCTGAAGTCCACGTCCTGCGGGGTCCTCCCACCACTTACGTCCTGCCTTAGGGCTGACCCTCCAGACACGGTGTCCTTCAGCCTGGTCTGTGGTATGCCAGTGGGACTGAACCCTGGGTGTCTGGCCTCATGGCAGGGGCAGGCCTGTGCAGAGAGAAGAAGGGGAAGGCGGGGAAGAGGGGAGGGAGGGAGGGGGGAAGAGAGGGGAGCGCACCCTATGCTGAGGGCCCTTGGGAGCGCCCTGAGGGCCAAGCCCAGAGCTGACCCCTCCCAGGACCTGCCCCAGTCATCCCCAAGACTCTGAGCTTTGTTCACACCAAACGCTTCCCCCAGTCCTCCCTTCCCTGGAGGATGGGGCTCAGCAGGGTGCTAATGGGCTTTAAGCCTTCCCTGGAAAGGCCTTGTCACTTTTTCTTCTCTTCATTCTAGAGGGCAGGGAGGCTCCCTATTAACCAGGGCAGGTGGGTCTGGGGCCTGGTGAGCAGAGGTTGCTCAGGCAGGAGCTGCAAGCCACACCTGTGACAAGTTCCTACCCAATGACTGCTGTGTCCTCTGCCCCCGGGGAGATGGGGGCAGAAACCTGTGCTCTGGGAACTAAGCACTCCAGGCCCACTGCCTGAGGTGAGCCAGGCCATCCATCCACCCATCCATCCATCCACACATCCATCCACACATCCCTCCATCCACCCACCCATCCATCCATGCATTGAATCAATAAATATTCTCTAAACACCTGCTCTTGCCAGACCATCTTGGCCCCAGCAGCTTCAGAGCACCAGGAACACACAGAGAAGTATTAACACGGTCCTTTACTGACAACAGACACATCAGCACATAATGATAACACAGGGCAATGCCTGCTGTAGGAGAGCTGTATATCCAGTGTAGGGGGATCTCAGGGGAAGAATTAAAAATACCACATAGGAATAGAGAAGGCTTACAAGAGAGGGAGAAACCAGGCTGGGCTTTGAAGGATGTATAGGAGTTCATCCAGTAGGCCAAATGGAACTGGACATTTGAAGTGGAAAAGTGTGAGGGATAATAAGAAAGGGCATGTTTGGTAAGTCTGGGTGGTAAGGCTGGGCATGGGGGGCGGTGGGGCAGGCAAGTCTTCAGCCACTGGGCCCAGATGGGGAAGGGCCTTTATCCTGGGCTGTCCCTGAAGTACAAGGTTCCACCGAGGAGTCTTTTAGAAGGAGTGGCCTGTGGAAAAGGCAATGTAAGCAGCTCTTCTCCCTCCCAGCCCATCAGAAATCCCATGTCTTACCTGCACTATGAGCTTCCAGCTACAATTTCTTCTGGGGAAAACAGCGGGTGGGGGAAATTGTGAAGAAGGAAGTTTGGGACTCTGGGTCAGGGGAGGGGGAGGGTGCTGGTAGACTGGGGTAGTACTGTGATCCTCTTAGGAGGACCCTGTCACCCGGCTCTGAGATCCAAGCCCCTGAGACCTGCCTAAAGAAGCTACAAATCACAAGTTCCAGATGTGGGGCCCTGCTGGCCACCCCACCCAACCTAGAGGTGTAAGCAAGACCTTCCCATATCCTGGACTCTTCGTCCACAGAGCCCTCTCCATTCACTCCTCCAGTGGCAAAGATCTCATACCTCCAAGGGCCCAGAGGCACATAGCCTCTTGGCTCATTCTTCACAGATAAGAGTTTTTCCTTTGGCTAAGTTAGGTCCGCTCCATAACTCTCCCACCCTCACCCCAGCCCTGGATCTTGTCCACATGGGCAATGGAGAACAAGTTGGATCAGCTTGTCCCTGAAGGTTTAAACACGTCTAGCTTTTCCAACCTCCCTTATTGACTTTCTGTCAGAAAGTCTCCCAATGACATGTCTAACATCTCTCTCCAATACCATGTTTAAAATCATTCACAGTGAAGTTACTGCTGTGGCTCTTATTTGAATCAGAAAATATAAACCCAAATTATCAGTCAAAGCATACATTCAGCGGAGAAGGTGAGAGAGTACATAACTGTATAGTTTTACTGCTTAAACTCACTGCAGGATTTGAGTCCCCAAATTCAAGACCACCCCTCCAGTGGTCTCTTTAAGTCATTTTAACTAGCTTTATTCTACAAACATAATGACCACAAGATCTGAAGTCCCAACCACGTACCAACATTCATCCGACAGGCAAACAAGAAAACATGAAAATAAGTATAAAGCTAAAGGGGAAAAGCAAGGTAGGTGATGATAGTGATTCCTTCTAACCTGAGTAAGGCCTGAAGGGCCATTTGAGGTGCCCCGGCTGCAGCTGGAACAACAGGGGCACAGGTCCAGGGTCGGGACAAGCTCAGCTGTCCCAGCAAAGAGGTAGTGAAGGTGGGAGCGGCGGCAGGGTGGGCAGAGGCTGCTGGAGAGGTAGAAAAAGTGGGTGTCCATTGGAGGTCAAAAGTGCACATCGGGCTTCCCTGGTGGCGCAGTGGTTGAGAGTCCGCCTGCCGATGCAGGGCACGCGGGTTCGTGCCCCGGTCCGGGAAGATCCCACATGCCGCGGAGCGGCTGGGCCCGTGAGCCATGGCCGCTGAGCCTGCGCGTCCGGAGCCTGTGCTCCACCACGGGAGAGGCCACAACAGTGAGAGGCCCACGTACCACAAAAAAAAAAAAAAAGTGCGCATCTCCAGAGCGGGCCTTCTCATTCTCGGAGCAGAGAAAATGGACTAAAGGCTGCTCTGGGTGGGGGATGGGCGCGCTGAGGTTTGCAGAAGGGATGTGTCTGCGGGCAGAGGACAGACACCAAGGCCTAAATCAAGACCCACCTCTTGACTGCTCTGGCTCACACATACAGGCTCAGGAGGCACCCCCAACCTCTACCTGGGGGTGCAGGGGGCCCAGAGGGTGCCTGGAGTTGAGCCCAGACTCCTCCCCTCAGCATGAAAATGGGGCGGTGGTGGGAAAGACCCTGGGGTGGGCCCTCGTCCTCCTATCTCTCAAAGGCGGTGGCCTGGAGCACCCCATGCCCGGCTTCCTCCACCCAAACCTCCTTGCTGCTGTTTAGTGCCCTGGGTCTCTGGTCCAGGTAGGACCTCACTGCTCTGGCTTGAGCACCCCACACTCCAGGCCCAGGAACTGTGGGATAGCTGTACTGGCCTCAGGTCTGGTCACCACCTCGTGGAACCGAGGTGGCCACGGCGCCTGGGACGCAGAGTCCTACATCCCCAGCCATGCCTGCTCCTTGGCCTCCAATCGCCCACTAAGTGCAAGTGACCCTTAGACAGCCCCCCAAAGGCCTCCCTACACTCTCCAATGCCTGCCTCGGGGACAGCAGCCCACCCTCCACCCCGAGCCCCTGGCCGCCCCTGGCTCCTGAGAACCATCCCAGCCTGTTCTCTTCGTGTCCCCCACCTGCCCTTCCACCCTCCTGACCAGCAGCTCCATCTGCCCAGTACTCTGAACCAGAGATGGGGGACAGCTCCCAACTTCTCCCCCAAACCTCGTGCCAAGTCACAAAGTCTCGCCTGTTCTACCTCCTTCATTAGACCTGAAGACAGCCTCTGTCGGACCACATCACCAGATCTTCTCCCACCCTGACTGTCCATCTTGTATTCATAACTAGCACTTTCACTTCACAGTGCACCTGCTCAAGAACCATCCATGGCTCCCTACTACTTAGAGGATCACATCCTCGCTCTTCAGCCTGCCTTTCTGGCTGTCTCTCTTATCACTGTTTCTCATGTATTTGTGAGAAACTTGACGTGCATATGACTCTTTCCACACATTTGGTCAGGCTGTTCCCACAGCCCAGAATGCCTGTACCACACCCTCGTCCCCAGCAAACTCCTATTTATTCTTCAGAACCCATCACCTCCAGATAGTCCTTCTCAATCCCCACCACCCCAAACCTCCCTCCTCGTGCTTCTCACAGGTCTTATGCATTCTGTTCTGACAGTTGTGTAAGTGCTTAGAAGCCTGTGATCACTATATAAATGGTAGCTATTATTGATCACTAATTTTTCCAGTGAGGTTTCCAGGGTTTTTCTTGTAGTCTTTGTATATTCTAGACATTAACCCCTGGTCAGTTTTAGATGTTGCAAGTATGCTCTTCGTCTGTCACTTGCCTGTTAAATTTGCCTGTGACACAGATGTCAGAATTATCAGATCAAGAAATAAAAATAACTATGTTCAATATGCTAAGAGTGCTGGCAGAAAAAGTAGACAAAATGCAATAATCGATAGATAATGTAAGCAGAGAGATGGAAACTCCAAGAAAGAATCAAAAGGAAATGCTAGTAATTGGAAACACAGTAACAGAAATGAAGAATGCCTCTGATGGACTCATCAGTAGATTGGATGTGGCCAAGGAAAGAATTAGTGAGCTTGGAAAATACGTCAATAGAAACTTTCCAAATTAAAATGCAAAGAGGAAAAGAATGAAACAAAGAGAGAACAAAACATCCAAGAACTGTGGAACAGTTTCAAAAGATGTAACATGCACATATTTGCAATAGCACAAGGAGAGAATGGAGAAGAAGAAATATTTGATGTAAGAATGGCTGGGAACTTTCCAAAATGAATGACAGATAGCAAACCACAGGTCTAAGAAGCTCAGAAAACACCAAGTAGGAAAAATACCCAAAAAATCTACACCTATGCATTTCATATTCAAGCTAGAGAAAAAGAGAAAATTTTGAAAGAAGCAATAGGAAAAAGACACCTTACCTAGAGAGGAAAAAAGGATTATAATTACATCGGATTTCTCTTCAGAAAGCAAGCAAGAATAGAGTGAAGTGAAATATTTAAGTGTTTAAAGAAAAGGCCCACCAACCAATATATACCTCTATCTCCAGAAAAACTATCCTTCAAAAATGAAGGAGAAACAAAAGCTTTCCAGACAAATAAAAATTGAAGGAATTCATCCTCAGACCTGCCTTGCAAAAAAAATATTAAAAGAAGTTCTTCAAAGAGAAGGAAAAACATATATAGGTCAGAAACTTGAACCTACATTTTTTTTTAAAAAAGGGAAAGTATCAGAGAAGGATTTTTAAAAGGTAAAATAAAATATTTTATTTTTCTTATTCATAATTAATCTGATAGATAAATGTTTATTTAAAGTAATAATAATAAAATCATATTTTATGCTAATAGCATATGAATAAGTGAAATTAATGCCAACAAATTTAAAAGATATAGGAGGGAGAAATTGGGAATACTCTGTTATAAGGTACTTTCCCTACATGTGAAGTAGTATGTTATTTGAACATGGACTTAATTTAGTTATAAATGTAAATTCCAAACTCTGGGGCTACCACTAAAATTGTTTTAAAGTATAATTGATACGCCTAAGAGAGGAGAGAAAATGGAACCATTAAAAAATGTTCAGTTGGGCTTCCCTGGTGGTGCAGTGGTTGAGAGTCCGCCTGTCGATGCAGGGGACACGGGTTCGTGCCCTGGTCCGGGAAGATCCCACGTGCCGTGGAGCGGCTGGGCTCGTGCGCCATGACCGCTGAGCCTGCGCGTCCGGAGCCTGTGCTCCGCAATGGGAGAGGCCACAACAGTGAGAGGCCAGAGTACCGCAAAAAAAAAAAAAAAAAAAAGAGTAGATTAAAGAAACAAGACCCAGCTGTATGGTAACAATAAGAAACCAACTATAAATATAATGACACATATAGATTAAAAACAAAGGAATGGAAAAAGATATACTATGCCAACACAAATCAAAAAAAAAAAGCTAAAATAGCTTCATTAATTTCAAGCAAAGCAGACTTCAGAGCAAGGAAAATTATCAGGGATAAAGAGGGACATTACATAATGATAAAGGGGTCAATCCTTCAAGAAGACATAATAATCCTTAATGTGTATGTACCTAACAATAGAACTTCAAAATACACAAAGCAGAAACTGATAGAACTACATGGAGAAACAGACAAATCCACTATTATAGTTGGAGACTTCAACACCACTCTTTCAGTAATCGATAGATGAAGCATGCAGAAAATCAGTAAGGATATCAATGACAGGAACAGAACTATCAATCAACTTGATCTAATTGACATTTCTAGAATATTCCAACAACAGCAGAATATACACTTGTCACAAGCTCACGTGAAACATTCACCAAGACAGACCACATTTGGAACCCTAAAATACACCTTAACAAATTTAAAAGAATAGAAGTCATACAAACTTTCATCTCAGGCCACAGTGGAATTAAACAAGAAATCAGTAATAGAAAGATAGCTGGAAAATCCAAAGATATTTGGAGGTTAAACAACACACATCTAAATAACACACGGGTCATGTAAGAAGTCTCAAGAGAAAATTTTAAATATTTTTAACTAAATGAAAGTGAAAATACAACTTTCAAAATTTGTGGGATGCAGTGAAAGTAAGGCTTAGAGAGAAATGTATAGCATTAAACGCATGCATTAAAAAAGAAACATCTAAAATCAATAATCTAAGCATTCATCTTAGGAAGCTTGAGAAAGAAGAACAATTGAAGCCTAAAACAAGCACAAGAAAAAATAATAGAAATTAGAGCAGAACTCAAACCAGGAAGCAAAAACAGGAAAACAGTAGAGAAAAATCAGCAAAACCAAAAGCTGGTTCTTTAGAAATATCAATAAAATTAATAAACCTCTAGCAAAGCTAACCAAGAAAAGGTGACAGAAGACACAAACTACTAATGTAAGAAATGAAAGAGAGTTAATCACAATTGATCCCCTGGACATTAAGAGGATAAGGATAATAAAGGAATACTAGAACAACTCTATGTCCATAAATGTGAAAACTTAGACGAAATGGACCAATTTCTTGAAAGACACATCTACTAAAATTCACATAAAGAGAGTAAGGTCGTCTAAATAGGCCTACTCTTATTTGTCAATTACATCCCAATAAAGTTGAAAAAATTAAGTAGGCCTATTCTATAGACTTGTCTATTAAAGAAATTGAATCAATAATTAATGATCTTCCAAAAAAAGAAAGCACCAGGCCCATATGATTTCACTGTTGAATTCTATCAAACAATTCTCTATGGTCTCTTCCAGAAAATGGAAGCAGAGGGAATGCTTCCTAATTCATCTATGAGGCCAGCATTATCTTAATAACAAAACCAAATAAATATATTATAAGAAAGGAAAATGACAGACCAATATGTCTCATGAACATAAATGTTAAAGTCATCAATAAAATATTATCTAATTGAATGCAATAATACACAAAAGAATTATATAACTTGACCAAGTGGTATTTACTCCAGGTATGCAATACTGGTTCAATTAACTGAAATCAATTGAAATTGAAAATCAATTAATGTAATCCACCACATCAACAGACTAAAGAAGAAAAATCATATGAACATACTAATTAATGCAGAAAAAACATCTGACAAAATCAAATACTCATTTGTGATTTTTAAAAATTCTCAGCAAACTAGGAATAGAGAGGAACTCTCTCAACTTGATAAAGAACATCTGTCAAAAAAAAGTTAACATCATACTTAAGAGTGAGAAACTGATGCTTTCTCTCTAAGATTAGGAACAAGGCAAGGATTTCCCTCTCACCACACCTATTCAACATCATACTGGCAGTTCCAACTATTGCTCTAAGAAAAGGAAATAAAAAATGTACAGACTGTGAAGGAAGAAATAAAACTGTCTTTGTTCATAGTTGACATGATTATCTATAAAGAAAACCGCAAAGAATTCACACACACACACACACACACACACCTGGAACTATAAGCAAATATAACAAGGTCAAAGGATACAATTTTAAAATACAAAAGTCATTTGCTTTCCTTATGAAAGCATAAGCAATTGGAATTTGAAATTAAAAACACAACATCATTTACAATGGCACCAAAAATGAAATACTTACGCGTAAATCTAACAAAATATGTTCAGGATCTATATGCAGAAAACTATAGAACTCTGATGAAGGAAATCAGAGAATATCTAAATAAATGGTGGATGTTCTGTGTTAAAGGATCAGAAGACTCAGTATTTTGAGATGCCAATTCTTCCCAACTTTATCTATTGAACCTACACAATCCAAATCAAAATCCTAGCAAGCTATTTTGTAGATATTGAAAAATTATTCTAAAGTTTATGTGAAAACACACCATAATGGAAAAGAATACGAAAAGAATATGTATATGTATGTAAAACTGAATCACTTTGCTGTACACCAGAAACTAGCACAAAACTGTAAATCAGCTATACTTCAGTAAAAAAATAAAGAAAAAGAACTTTGAATAAAGTTTATATGAAAACACAAAAGACCCAGAGTAACCAAAGCAATGCTGAAGAAGAACCAAGTTGGAGGACAGATACTACCTGACCTCAAGACATGCTATCCAGCTACATAATCAAGACAGCCTGGTGTTGGTGAAAGAAAAGACAAACACATCAATAGAATAGAATAGAGAGCCCAGAAACAGACTCACACAAATGTGATCAACTGACTTTTGACAGAAGAACAAAGGCAATACATTGGAGAAAGTATAGTCTTTCATCAAATGGTGCTAGAACAATCGAACAGTCAAATGTTTAAAAAAAAGAAGATAGAAATAGACTTTACACGTTTCACAAAAATTAACTCAAAATGTATTCTTGAAGATGGCACTTTATCTCTGGTTTTCCTCCCAAAACCCATAACTCCAGTATAATCATCAGGAAGACATCAGACAAATCCCAGTTAAGGAACATCCTACAAAATACCTGACCAGTACTCCTCAAAAGTACCAAGATCATCAAAAACAACAAAAGTCTGAGAAACTCTCATGGCCAATAAGAGCCTTAGGAGACATGAAAAGTAAGTGGGATAAGATTCTGGAACAGAAAGAGACATTGGGTAAAAACTAATGAGGTCTGAATGAACCATAGTCATTAGTTAATAATGATGTAATAATATTGGTTCATTAATTGTAATAGAATGAAAGAGGAAAGAGTGAGTAACCTCAAACTTACTCACTCTAGATTAATAGAAATTATCTCTGAAGGACAGAGAGAAATAGGATTGAAAAGAAATGAACCTTTCAGGGACCCATGGGGTGATTATCAAAAGGTCAAACCATAAATGTAATTGGAGTCACAAAAAGAGAGGGAAGAGAAAATAAGGAAGAATAAATAGTTAAAGAAATAATGCTCAAGATTTTCTTAATGTGGTGAAAGGCAAAAATTTAAGGATTCAAGAAGCTCAGCAGACCCCAAGCAGAATGAAAAAAAAAAAAGTGACTAAGCACACAATAGCTGAATTGCTGAAAACCAAAAATAAAGGAGAAAAATCATAAAAGCAGCCAGAGTAAACCACAATTATATACAGTAGAACAACGATTCAAATAACCACTGATTTCTCATCAGAAGCTACAGAGATGAGAAGACAGTAGAATAACACCTTTAAAATGCTGAAAGAAAAAAAATTTTCAACTCAGAACTCAGATATAAATCCAAATAAAATACCTTTCTAGATCATAAGTGAAATAAGAACATTTTCAGATCAAAGAAAGCTAATAGAATTCATATTTAACACACCTGCACTGCAAGAGAACTTTTAAAACGTTCTTTAGATTGAAGGAAAGTGATACTAAATGGAAACTTAGATCTTCAGGAAGAAATAAAGAGCCTCAAAAAATGATACATATCTGGTAAATATTTTTTTTTAAATCCTCTTATTTCTTAGAAGTAGATAAGACTTTTAAAAGCAAACCCCACTTTCCTGTGGGGTTTATGATACGTGTTGATATACTACATATAAAAACTATAACATAAGTGGAGTGGTGATGGTGGACATACATGGTTGCAAGATTTCTAGATTTTACATGAAGTGGTAAACTATTTACTCTAAGTAGGCTGTGAAAAGTTAAGAATGTACATTTTTTAACACCTAGCACAATTACTAAAATTTTTAAAAATATAAGAAGGTATAACTAAAAATATCAATAGATAAATTAAAATCAATCTCTAAAAGATATTCAAATTATCCAAAAGAAGACAGAAAAGAAAATCAGAGGAACCAAAAACAAAGGTGACAATCAGAAAACAGATAATAAAATGAGAGACATAAATGTACTAAACACTACAATTAAAGGCAGATATTGTCAGAATGGATAGAAAAGCAAGAGCCAACTGCAGGCTTCTACAAGTGATATTCTTTAAATATAAAGAAAACAGAGTGGTTGAAAGTAAATGGATGTGAATAGAGAGAGGTGGGAAAACTAGTAATTATAAGAAGACTGGAACCATTATATTAATATCAGGTAAAAGAGACCTCAAGACCAAGGGTTTTACTAGCGATAATTAAGACCAGTTCATAGAGATAAAAGGATCCATTCATTAGGAAGACATAACAAACATAAATGTGTATTCATATAATAGTAAAACTTTAAAATATATAAATCAAAAGATGAGAGAATTAAAAGTAGACAACTCTTTAATCATCATTAGATATTTTAAGTCCACTCTCTCAATAATTGATAGAATAATAGATTGAAAAACTAAGTTCATACATAAATGACATAGATGATCTGAACAGTACTATCAACCACATTGACCTAATTGATATTTATGCACTGCTACATCCAACCACTACATAGTCCGCATTCATTTCAAGGGCATTCACCAAGGTAAACCATATGCTGAGCTATAAAATGAGGTTCAATAAATTTAAAAGGACTGAAATCAGAGTATATCTGACAACAATGGAGTTAAATCCAATAACAGTACAATACCTAGGAAAGCCCCAAATGTTTTGGAATTAAACAACACATTTCTAAATAATCAACAGATCAAAGAAATCACAAGAACTGAATAATAGTGAAAACACAATATATCAAAATCTATGAGATGCAACTAAAACAGACCTTAGAGGCAAATCTATAGCTTTAAATGCTTGAAAAAAAAAGAGGAAAAAGATAAAATCAATGGCCTAAGGTTACACTCTAAGAAGCTATAAAAGGAAAGGCAAAGTAAAGTGAAGTGGAAGGAAAGCAATAATAAAAAAAATCAATAAAGTAGAAAAATATAGAGAAAATTAACAAGGTCAAAAGTTGGTTTGGGGCTTCCCTGGTGGCGCAGTGGTTGAGAGTCTGCCTGCCAATGCAGGGGACACGGGTTCGAGCCCTGGTCTGGGAGGGTCCCACGTGCCGTGGAGCGACTGGGCCCGTGAGCCACAATTACTGAGCCTGAGCGTCTGGAGCCTGTGTTCCACAGCAAGAGAGGCCGCGATAGCGAGAGGCCCACACACCGCGATGAAGAGTGGCCCCCGCTTGCCACAACTAGAGAAAGCCCTCGCACAGAAACGAAGACCCAACACAGCCATAAATAAACAAACAAATAAATAAATTAAAAAAAAAAAAAAGTTGGTTTGTTCTTTGAAAAGATGAACAAAATTGATAGGAAGACTGATCGCTACAAAGAGAGAAGATACAAATTACCAATACCGGAAATTAAAAAGAGATTATCACTACAGATCCTGCAGACAACTTTATGCCAACAAATTCAACAACTTAGATGAAATGGACAAATTCCTTGAAAAATGCAACTTACCAGGGCTCCCCTGGTGGCACAGTGGTTGGGAGTCCGCCTGCTGATGCAGGGGATGTGGGTTCCTGCCCCGGTCCGGGAAGATCCCACATGCCGCAGAGCGGTTGGGCCCGTGAGCCATGGCCACTGAGCCTGCGCGTCAGGAGCCTGTGCTCCACAATGGGAGAGGCCACAACAGTGAGAGGCCTGCGTACTGCAAAAAAAAAAAATAAATAAATGGTGCTGGGAAAACTGGACAGCTACATGTAAAAGAATGAATTAGATCACTCCCTAACACCATACACAAAAAATAAACTCAAAAATGGATTAAAGACCTAAATGTAAGGCCAGACACTATTAAACTCTTAGAGGAAAACATAGGCAGAACACTCTATGACATAAATCACAGCAAGATCCTTTTTGACCCACCTCCTAGAGAAATGGAAATAAAAACAAAAATAAACAAATGGGACCTAATGAAACTTAAAATCTTTTGCACAGCAAAGGAAACCATAAACAAGAAGAAAAGACAACCCTCAGAATGGGAGAAAAGATTTGCAAATGAAGCAACTGACAAAGCATTAACCTCCAAAATTTACAAGCAGCTCATGCAGCTCAATAACAAAAAGACAAACAACCCAAATCCAAAAATGGGCACAAGACCTAAATAGACATTTCTCCAAAGAAGATATACAGACTGCCAACAAACATATGAAAGGATGCTCAACATCACTAATCATTAGAGAAATGCAAATCAAAGCTACAATGAGGTATCACCTCATTCCAGTCAGAATGGCCATCATCAAAAAATCTACAAACAATAAATGCTGGAGAGGGTGTGGAGAAAAGGGAGCCCTCTTGCACTGTTGGTGGGAAGGTAAACTGATACAGCCACTATGGAGAACAGTATGGAGGTTCCTTAAAAAACTAAAAACAGAACTACCATACGACCCAGCAATCCCACTACTGGGCATATACCCTGAGGAAACCATAATTCAAAAAGAGTCATGTACCACAATGCTCATTGTAGCTCTATTTACAATAGCCAGGGCATGGAAGCAACCTAAGTGTCCATCGACAGATGAATGGTTAAAGAAGATGTGGCACTTATGTACAATGGAATATATCTCAGCCATAAACAGAAACAAAATTGAGTTATTTGTAGTGAGATGGATGGACCTAGAGTCTGTCATGCAGAGTGAAGTAAGTCAGAAACAGGAAAACAAATACCGTATGCTAACACATATGTATGGAATCAAAAAAAAAAAAATGGTTCTGAAGAACCTAGGGGCAGGACAGGAATAAAGACTCAGACCTACTAGAGAATGGACTTGAGGACATGGGGAGGGGGAAGGGTAAGCTGGGACGAAGTGAGAGAGCGGCATGGACATATATACGCTACCAAATGTAAAATAGATAGCTAGTGGGAAGCAGCCACATAGCACAGGGAGATCAGCTCGGTGCTTTGTGACCGCCTAGAGGGGTGGGATAGGGAGAGTGGGAGGGAGGGAGACGCAAGAGGGAAGAGACATGGGAACATATGTATATGTAAAGCTCATTCACTTTGTTATAAAGCAGAAACTCACACACCACTGTAAAGCAATTATACTCCAATAAAGATGTTAAAAAAAAAAAGAGAGAGAGAGACCCTTGGCTGCAAGCTGATGGGCCTGTTCTCTACCCCTTCGGGACCCCAGCATCCTCATGGGCACAGAGGGATAAGATCTCTGCCCTGCGGGATTTGAGAGGATCAGGGGAGTGGAAGCACAGCCTGTCTACTCCTGAGGACAGGGCACTCAGCCATCTGTATTATTCTTTCTCTTACCCTACTGTGTGCCAAAACCAGGGCACGCCTGAGAGAATCAGGCACAGCCCTCAGGCTGCTCCTGGGATGAAAATCAACCAGACAGTAACATGAAGTGTGAAAAACACTGGGGGCTCCACAGAGGGCCTCAGGCAGCCATGGAGGGCTTCTGGAAAGAAGTGACACCTGAGCTCTGTTTTCTTATAAATTAATATTTATTAGTCACGTGTGTCAGACACTGTACTACCCAAACCAGGTACATCACTTCATTCATGCCTCCCAGCACCTGTGAGGCAGGTACAATGATTATTACCCTCGCTTTACAGATGGGGAAGCTAGGGTTTGGGGAGGAGAAGTCCCTTGCCCTGGTCACACAGATGGCACGCTCAGAGCCAGGTAGAAGAAAGCGGGGCGGGGGTGGGGCGTTCCAGGTGGAGGGGACAGAGGGAATAGCAGTGTTGGAAGCAGGAAGAGGCTGGGTGCTCGTGGGGCAGTGCGGTGTGGGGACTCCAGGAAGTTTGGCCAGAGCATAAGTGAGCAGCAAAGTGTGGAGAGAGCAGGGGCTGGAGAAAGCGCAAGGGCCTTGAGGACCTGTCTGGTAACAAGGGCAGCAGGGAGCCACAGATGGCACTAGGCAGGGAGGCATCTGGTCAAATGGGTGGTTTAGAAGGATAGTTCTGGGCTGAGAGGGCAATAGATGCAGCCCCTAACCCCGCCCTGACCTCATCTCCTACCACTCTGTGTCCCCTCCACAGCCTCCTTGGCCTCTTCAGTGGTCCTCAAACTCACTAAGTAATACCTGCCTCAAGGCCTTTGCACTTCCCGTTCCTTGCCTGGAATGTTGTCTCCCGACACATTCACTCTGTTTAAACATCACCTCTTCGGCTCAGCTGGGACCTCCCTTCCCGTTATTCTCGGTCCCCCCCCCACTCCCCGATTTTCTTCATACTACTTAGTCCTCACATTGTATTAGGTAATGATTTGTTTGTTTGGTCAGTCACTGCTGCCTCCCTCTCTAGATGGTCAGTGCCCTGCGGTTATGGTCCTGACCTTATTCACGGCTGGAACCCCAGTGCCTAGAAGGGGCCTGGCAGAATATATGTTCGTTGAACGAATGAATGACAATTTCAGTTGATGTTCCTGGCACTTCCCCGCTCATAGCTTTCTTTCACATCCACGGTTTCCCTGGCTCACCCTCAGGAATGGGAGGCTCCGAGAGGGTGACATGCTTGTACAAAACCACACAGTTCAAGCTCTGTCCGTGAGTCTGTCTGAGCTCGCCCTCCTCCCCTCACGGGTTCAGGGTGTGTTTGGCAGACTCCTGTGGAGTAAGGAGAAACATCTCACACTGGAAGGAGGGAGGGAGGACCCACAGGTGCGATTCCAGGGACTCATGGCAGTAGGGCCTGAAAACTGCCAGGCTGGGGGTCCCACAGGCCTGAATTATTCACTGGGTCCCTGGGCAAGTCAGGTTTCCTCATCTGTAAAATGTACATTCCTGCAATAAGAACAAGAAGAAGACACGCACGTATCGCTATAGGGTCAAAAGCATAGGTTCTGGTGTTGGGCTGCCTAGTTCAAATTCCAGATCCCCACCTCCTGGCCGCATGACCCTGGGCAAGTTACATCACTACTCTGTGCCTCAGTGGTCTCGTTTCTAAAGTGGCCATAGCAGTTTCCACCTATCTGACTGGGCTGGTGGAGGGTTAAATGAATTAATACATCACAGCATAAGGCCTGGCCCATGATAAAAATTCAGAAGGTAGTAGTAGTAATAATCACAGTAATGATGGAGAGCACGTGGCCCTGTGTGAACTGAGCCAGATGACACCTGGCACTGACCCCTAGTCAGTTCCCGCTAACGCTTCAAGAATAACCAGCACGCAAATGCCAGCCAGAGAGCTGTACCCCCCACTCACTCCCTGACCTGCCCCTTCATCCTCATTGTCCTGACCAGCCGACCTCCCAGCCCACAGGTAAGCTGAGGCTTGTCTCCTCCATGGCTCAGAGTAGGAAGCAGGGTGGGAGGCAGGGGGACTCACCCAAGGTCACATATAGAGTGTCAGTGGGGGGCCAGGATTTATCCTCCTCAGAAGAGTCCCCTGCCCCCTGCCCAACTAGCTCTGGCTTCTCTATCATATGCTACTGTAACAGCCTAACCCTCACCTTGCAGATAAGTCATCACACCTGTGGTCATTTCTTTCCGGTCCGCCTTCCCTGCAAGAGCCAGAGCCGTTCATGCAAAATTCCCTGCACCTGGGCCTGAATCAGAGCTGGTTCTCAGTAAATATTTATTGAATAGATGAGTGGATGGATGGATGGATGGGTGGTTAGTGGATGAATAGATGGATGGATGAGAAGATGGGTGGATAGGTGGGTAAGTGGGTGGATGGATGGATGGATTTGTGGATGGATGGATGAATGAATGAGTAGATGGGTGGGTGGGCAGGTAAGTGGATGGATGGATTTGTGGATGGATGGATGAATGAATGAGTAGATGGGTGGGTGGGCAGGTAAGTGGATAGATGGGTAGATGAATGGTTGGATGGATAGATGAATGAGTGGATGGGTGGATGGTTAAGTGGATTGGTGGATGGATGCCTGGGTGGGTGGAAGGGTGGGTGGGTAGGTAGAGAGGCAGACTCCAGAGACAGTGCTCTCCCTGTCACGTCTCATTCTTTCACCATCATCTGAAACACAAGGAGGCTTTAATGGTCCCTGAGATCTAAAAGACACTCTAAAATCTTCTGAGCCAAATGTACCTGACCTCAACGGTCTTGGTCTCTCCATGTATGAAATAGTGAGAACACGCCCAGCCTGCCTACATTTCCAGATCCCCAGGATAAGCCAGTGAAAGGACAAGTATGGCAGCTCCTTGAAAACCGTGTGTGCTGCAAAGAGCTCGTCAGAAGGTACTGTCAGCTTTGGCAAGGGCACCAAGGGCACTGTTGTGACACGGGCCCTGCCAGGCCTGCGCTGGGAGCATGCGTTTGGGTGTGCCCTGCTGGCAGGCATGCTGGCAGAGGGAGCCAGCAGCCTTCAAGGCACTCGTGCTCTCTGACCCAGTAATGCCACATCTTGGAATGGACCCTAAGGAGGTAATCAAGGATTCCCACAGAGGAATCCTTACATACAAGGATGGTGGTTCTAGTATCATTGCAAAAGGGAAAGATCGTCTGGGTAACAGAACTCAGCCGGGCACAGCACTCCGGTGGAATACTATGCAGCTGAGCAAATGCAGGCGTTTGGAGACTGACCCTGTGACATGGGAGAATGCTTGTAATAAAACAGTGAAAAAAATCAAGATAGGAAAGTGCGTGTGGAGCTCTTCTCCGGGGGGGAAAGAGCCTGTCTTGGAGCATTTGCATGGAACAAGTCCCAGATGGACACATACCCAATGCCTGGTGATCTCTAGGTGGGGGAACTTCCTGGTAGTTTTCCATATTATCCGCATGGGGTCCAGACCAGAGGGGTGGCCTGGGTGGGCCTCCATCTCTGACCTTCTTTTCTTGGGGGCCAAGCAGGGAAGCCCCTGCCCTCCCAGAAGGGGGTGGGTGTCTAAGGTCAGGGGAGGGGGGAGAGATGTGGCCCCCTCTTCCCAGCAGCTCCTCTAGGAGCCTTGCTCTTTCAAACGTCAGGACGCAGAAGCCCTCCAGGACCTAGGCTGCTTCTAGGGACGGGATTACGGAGACTTGCTTCCTTGTCTACTTCGCTGTCTCTCTATCTATCTATCTATCTATCTATCTATCTATATATTTTTTTTTTTTTTTTTTTCTTTTTCAACCTTTCACATTTTCTACAATGCACAAGAACAACTTTGCTGACTGGGGAAGAAGCCAAGCCATGGTGAGCCAGCCAGGGGCGTTGGCTGGCTCTGCATCTGTCCAGACCCCCACTGCCCTCACGCCTCTGCCTGCACGGGGCCTGCTCCAACCTGCTGGGGCAGAAGCAAGAACCAGCGCTGGAGCCAACAGACAGTGTGGAGCTGGCTCCGGGGCTCTGCGCCGCACCGGCTGCAGGTCACGGAGCTCCTCTGGCCAAGACTCAGTTTCCCCATGTGTGCAGTAAGGACCCTCACACCCCCAACCCTCATTGGTAGGGTGGAAGGAAGGAATGAACCAGGGGTGGGGGAATGAACTGGGGAGGGCACATCCTTCCTGACTCTCCCAGGCCTGGGGGAGACGTTTCTTAAAACCCCCAGGCTAGCACGGGGGAGGAGGAGGGCACCGAAGGTTGGAGGAGGGGGGACAATGGCCCTGTCCCTGTGGGATTCCAGGTAGCTGAACGGTAACACCTCTGGGGTCTGACGCTTGGGGTCCTGGGGAAACTAGAGCGGGGTCAGCGGACCCACCCCCTCTCCCCTGAGTGCCGGAGCTGTAGAAGCCGGGGGAGCAGCTGATCCAGACAGAGACAGAGACGGGATCAGGACCCCCCGATCAGAACATGGTCCGTGCGTGAATCTCTGTAATTAACGCTCCGCTGTCTCAATTTATGAGAAAATATATGACATGTAATTGCCTTTGTATGTTGGACACTCATTAGGAGAATAATAAATGTTATTATTTATTAATATGGTAATGAATCATTCAGGTTTTTAAATTAAACATTAAACCGCTCACAAATTAAATGTAAATTATGGGGCCCGGCGTTGATGGAGAGGGCTCCCCGGGGAAGGGCCGCCCGGCGCTCCCTCCGCAGAAATGAGCCTCGTGGCCCTTTAATGAGGCGCGGGGGCTGGAGGCGGCGGGGTGACGCGAGGACATGGTCGGCTCGCGGGGACATCCTGCCCCCTGCCGGCCGCGCGAGGCGCCGCGCGAGCTGCCCATCCCCGGCGCCCCTGCCGCTCTTTCCAGAAGCAGTTAATCCGCTCTGGCAGACAGCCCCCCGAGTCACGCATGAATTCCGCGGCACAAATCTATTAGGAGTGGGGTGTTTGGTGCTGGAAAAGCCTGCTCCCCTAAGGGAAAAATACAGCTCCTGCTTGCGTCAGGCTGGGGCAGGGCTCCTTGCTGTGCGATCGGCACTAATCCCCGCTCCAGCACCGGGGAGAGGAAGGAGCTTCCCCACTTGACACGTGAGCAAAGTGAAGCTCAGAGATGTTAAGCGACTGGCTAAGGTCGCACAGCCAGAATCTGGTGGGCCCGGAATTCCAGCCCAGCTGTGCTGGGCGCCAAAGGCTGTTCTCTTCTCCTGCCGTGTGGTCTCGGTGGCATTTAGGTTCCCAGGCTGGCCTCCCAGTGCCTGTTCCAGGCACACAGACATGGTATAAATAGGGTAAGGTTATTATTTCCTGAGGGCTGACTCAGTGACAGGCATCCAGCCAGATACCACCTCAAATGCAGTAGGCACATTTCCCTCTGCCCATCTGACAGATGAGACGACCGAGGCACGGTAGGGCTTCGGTACTTGCCCAACTCAACAGCAAGGAAGTGGTTGTAGGAGTTAGAACCAAGTTTTGCCAAGTCCAGGGTCTGAGTCTGGTCTTGACCACTCCAAGGGCAGCCCAGGTTCTTCTGGTTCCCAGAAGAAGGAGGGAACACCCCCCCACCCATGCCCAAAACACGGGGCACGGGGTCAATGGCTGCACCTCTGGCAGACACCTGAATTAAAGAAAATGAATCATTATTGACTTAAGCCACGCGTGATGTGGGGCAGGGAGGTTGTTTCCACTCCTGCTGCAGAGTGCATCTTTGGGTTTAGGACTATTTCCCCAGGAAAGATTCCCAGAAGTCAAACTACTGAACCAAAAGTTGGGACAGTTTTAGGTTTGGGATGCATGCTGCTCAATTGCCTTCTAATAAGTGTGTCCCAACTTACACCCATTTGGGGAGGGCCTCCCACCCAGCCCCCAAGAGACAGCCTGTGACAGGTCCTGAAGCGCCCCCCTTCCTCTTCACCCAGTCTGGCGTGCTGGAAAAACCCAGCTTGTCTGTGATTCAGCTCCTCGGCTAGTCATCCCAGATCTTTAGGGATGGGCACTGCCCCTTGAATCAGCCGCCCCCCCACTCCCTCGGGGTCGGAGGTGGCCAGGCGCAGCCACGGGTGGTCCCTAATCCCCTCACCTTGTCCCGGCCTTGCTCGATGGGGAACCCCAGCCCAATGCCATGCTGCTCTTTGGTCCTTGGACACAGCCTCCTCCCCGTGTTGACCCTCCCCTGCGTCAAACTTCAGGATTCAGTACTTGGTGAGTACCTTCCCTCACCCCGTCAGACTCTGCCCCTCAATCAGGTTATTGTCATAGCAATGGCCATCGAGTCCTCATTATTCCCCGGGCCGGATCTAAGGCTTCATTACCCTAACACGTTACAGGTGAGGAGCCGGCCAAGTGGCCGAGCTGTGAGCTGACCCTAGGGTCATGCTCCATCCACTTGGGTCTCCGCTGCCTGCCCAGGCCAGGGCACAGATCCTCAGACATGCCCTGGCGGGGAGGCCCTCGAGCACACGCGAGGTTGGGTTCACTGCTGGAGCCCCATCACTCCTGCAGAGAGCTGGGGCTGGGACCGGAGCGGCAGTGTGCCTGCAGGGACTCATAGCTCCTCTCTGGACTGGCGGTGCCCAGACCCCGGGGTCTATCCCAGCTTCTTCCCACACAGCCTTCTGTCCCCCTGCCCCTGGGAGTCCAGGTCCCCAGTCTTGTCTCAGGCCCCTCTTGCCCCAGTATCTGCTCTGGGAAACAGTTTTCCTCAGCCTGATATGACTCCGTTCTCTGCCCTGCATCCCAGTCCTGCCTCCGCCTGCCTGGGCCCCCAGTCGCAGGAGGGGGACAGACAGAACGTTCCGTGTTATTGCTGTTATCTCTGGGGCCCTCAGACAGCAGCTAATTTGTTTCAATCTTGCCCCTCCCTGATTGATCAATGCTTTAACCAGAGCGTTGTGTTACACGACTTGTTCCCATGGCAACCATCAGATAAACGCAGGAATCTGATGTGTCTGTTTCCTGAGCCAGATCTCCTCCTAAGAGCTCAGGGGAACAAATCTCCTTTCATATCCGCTGTTTTCTGAAAGCACGCGATATTGTTCAGAACAACTCATTTTTTAAAAAATATTTTAAAAAAAGAACTTAACCAGGTTTCCCAACAGATATAAAGTTGTTTCATAAGGTGCATCATACTTAAGAAATATGAAATCAGATTTTTTAAAAAAACCTTTGACCAAGTTCGTCTTTCTTCTGAGACTCTCTCCTTAGGAAATAAGCTAAAATCTGCAAGCAGCCCTCTGCATAAAGATATCAGCCCCATCATTTATAAAGAGAAAAATTGAATACAACTTGGAAGTCCAGCAACAGAAGATTCCAATGAACTGTGGTTCACACACTTACAAGGATATTATTGAGAAGTTTAAAATGTTACCTGGAAGAGGGAAGCCTGTATCGAATGATGTGAAGTGAAAGAAACAGGATAAAAGCTGTCTGCCCAGGAGACCATAATGAACGTGAACAAACCTCAACTCTGTGGTGGAAAAAAACACTCACAGAAAAACACACACCAAAACGTTGACAGAACTGTTTCTTGTTGGTGGACCCGTACTCATTTTTCTCCTTATTCACTTATTCAACAGATATTCATGGGCCACCTGTTCGATGCACTGGGAGCACAGCAGTTATTGCTACTTCCTAATGTGTTTAATGAGGATGTGTTACTTTTTAACGGAAAAACAGTGTTTTTTGTTGTTTTCTTTTAAGCCAGGGTATATGTTTCATCCATCAGGCTGGCACGAAAATTATCTTTTCCATCCGCGAGGAGAGCTTGTGGGGGAACGCAGGCCCCCTGCTGGCAGAAGTAGGACTTACGCCTACCTATTTGGAGAGCAATTACCCGCTCCCCCAAGCACCATCTCCACTTCAAGTAATGTGAGCGTGAAGCACCCCCAAGTTGATATTTATTTCTCCCCTTGGAGGCCTGAGCCCCAACAAGCCCCCTCTGCAGAGGAGGAGAAGAAAGTGCTAGAAACCAGGCACCGCCCAGAGTGTATCCTGCATGTTTAATCTCAGGGTGGGGAGGCTGCAGGGGGAGATGGGTTTGGGCAGATTCTCAGGGGCTCCAGGCCACGTGCTTCCGCCTCTCTGGCCCCAGTTTCCTCCTGTTCACAAAGAGGGCAATGGCGCCTCCCTGGCAGGCTTCCTGTGAGGAATACAGGAGGTATGATGTGGGACATGCCTGCCACACAGGTACCCAACCCCCTCCCCTTCTCTTTTTTTTACAGCCAGCAACTACACCAGCCTGGCATTTTCTAGTTCTGATGTACAGGGTCTCAGGGAAAAGAGTTCCTTTTTATTCCCAAGGTTGCCCCCCTTTTCCTCCAGTCCCAGATCCCAGGTCCACCGGCTTCCACCCCAAGCCCCTCTCCGCTCAAACCCAGACAGCAGGGGTCACCCCAGGGCCCACTTTCATGCTAAGTTTGTTCAGTTGTTCCAAGGTATTTGAAAACTTATAAACCCTTTGCTTTAAAAAAAAAAAAAAAGCAAAGTCCCATCTTTAATGGGAATCCAATGTTTTCTTAATAGTGCTAACTCATCAGCTGGAAGAATTTTCCAGATTTGAATGAAGAGGAGAGAGTAAAAAAAAAAAATTTTTTTTTAATTAAAAAAAAGATCATTTCTGATGGAACAAGCATAATCCTGGCTAGATTCTGGATTTAGACCCAGGGAGAAATGGGGCAGGGAGACAGATTCTGGCTTCTGGGCCAATGCTCCACCCTAGAATTTGTAGGACAGCCTCCCGAGCCTGACTGCTTCGGGGTTGTGATTCAGCTGGTGTGAGCCTCAGAGGGGAACAGCGCGGGGGGGCTTGGAGGACGGTGGAGAGAGAAGATGGTTCCTTCCGAATTTTCCAAGTCTGTTCCACGTAACTGCATGTCAAGGATGAAACCCAGGCAGGTGGGAGGTGCCAGCTGATGCAAGGCAGCGGAATGGGAGTGTGGGTCCCTCTGCCCTTCCTGGAGGGCTCCGGCACCACCCATCCCGGGTCTTAAAGCCTTGCGTGCCCTTGCCCTCAGCAACTCCACCTCAAGGAACTGATCGCAAGAAATAAGTACAGACAGGCAGGACCACTTAGCTCCTCCAGTGTTTATTGCCGCAATCTTGTAAATGGTAAAGTGGACGAGCGCCTAACGTTCACAAGAGGGGCTGAGTTGAGCAAATCATGGTTCAGCCATACCCTGGAATATGAATAAAAATATTATCATAGATGGGTCCTTGAGAAGGTGGTCTCACTAAACTGTCCAGTGAGAAAAGCAGATTACAAAGTGCTATGGAATGTCGCCAGTCGTGTTCAACAGAATAGCAGAGACATCTAAAATCTATATCTAATTTAGGCATAGGAAAAAGTCTAGGAAGAAATACGCCAAAATGTTAATGGCGGTCCCCTTTGACTGACTTCTCTTTTTTAATTCTCTGCATTTTCTGATGTTTCCCACAACGAAGAAATGTATCTTTTTGTTTATTGCTGAGCATGGCCTGGGAGACAGACAGCCTGGGTCAAACCCTTCCTGTGTACCCTTGGACAAGTTACTTAACCTCTCTGTGCTTCAGTTTCCTCTCCTAAACAATGAGGACAGCACCCATCTCATGGACTTGCTGAGGTTAAAACAAAATGCTTAGCTCACTGCCTGGAAGATAATAAGAACCCAAAATGTTAGCTGTCATTATTCGCTTGTTTTTCTACATATAAACATGTCACCGTGCTGGGTACTGAGAATTCAGCAGAGACAGCTGAACTCCAGTAGAGAACAGACATTAAACCAACTCTCACACACGATTAAGTCACTGCATTAGGAGCAATGATTAATTCATTACAATGAGGAGCGATGCTGTACAGGCACTTCGAGAGCACTTACCAGGGGAACCTTGTTGAGGATTTTGATCATTATCTTAGGAGCAGTGGGAAGCCTGATATTGAAGGGTTTCAAGCAAGGCGGCGAGATCAGAAGTGTGTGGTTTAAAAACTCCCTGTGTCTTCCCCGTAGACTGAGAGGGACCCTGGAGAGGTGCCTTCTGAAAAGGCTCTGGAGGTGTGGCCCAGGGAGAGGATGCGTTCTGGATTCCTCAGGACCAAGGTAGAAGGAGCGAAGTGGAGAGACCCCAGGGCCCTTGAGGAGGTGGTGTCGGAAAAACCGGGACACAAACCTTGAGTGACGACTTCCGCGAGTGGCGTTTGTGTTGGGGGTGACCCCAGGCTTCTGACCTGATGAACTGCGTGGATGGTTCCCAGATAAAGGGGACAGCGGGGGAGGAACAGGTTTCAGGGCTGTGGAGTGCTGGGTTCGGGATACGCTGGGTTCGAGGTGGAGGCGTCCAAGGGGAGAGGTGCTGAAGGCAATTGCTTTGAACTCGGGATTCCACGAGAGGCCAGGCGCACTCACCACTGTAAAAGAGAGAAACCCCAGGTTCTGGGGATGGTGACGTGCCAGAGCCCCTAGGACCGCGATCCCAAGCCAGTTGGTCGGTAAGAGCCCACCGGGGCAGGTGTGGCCGGGAGGGGGCGCGGGTAGGGCCCCTCGGATGAGGCAGGTCAGGTTCCAGGTGCGCGGGTGCGGCGGCTCCAAGGGCTTCTCCCTCGGAGACTTCTAAGCCAAGGGGACTCACAGGGCAGCTCGACCCAGCTGGGTCCCTGCAGGTCCGGACCCCTCAGAGCAGGAGGCCTCCAAGGTGGGCATGTGGTCCTTATTCCACCTGGCCCGCGACGCTGTCTCCAAAGCCCCCATCCCCTGCGCGCCCGCGTTCACGCTGGGAATCCGCTTCTCTGCCCGCCCCGCCCCTCCCCTCCCCTCCCCCTCCCCTCTCACCCCTTCCCCCTCCCCTCCCACCCCTCCCCCTGCTCCAGGCACGGGGCCACTTGCTGCCCCTCAACCAGCCGCCCCCGCCGCCAAGCACACTCGCTCGTCAGGTCCTCTGCTCGGGCAGCTCCCTCCCCCAGGACGCGCTTCTCCCAGGGTCTCCCACGGCTCCCTCCAGTCTCATTCAGACCCTCCCAAGAGGCGGCCCCCTGTCCCCCACCCCCGCCCCGCCCCTGTGCGGTGCTGTACCCGTTCCTGTTTTCATCCCCTCCCTCTCTAGACCTACGCCCAGGAAGGCAGGGACTCCACCCGTTCGTTGCATCTCTATCGCGGAGGGACAGTGCCTGGGATATAGTAGGTGCTCAGTAAATGTTGGTGGACTAAACGGAACGTAGACACAGGGGGGAAACGGAGATGGAGAGAGAAGAAAGCTAGGAAGAAGGGAGCCCAGGAGGTTTTCATCTCTCCTCTCAGGGAGATGATGAGTAATTTTATGTTCTAACTTATAAGCTTCAGCGCTTTCCAAATTTTCTGCGGTGAACTGGCATTTCTGTTGGAGTCAAAAAAACATGAATTTTCAATCCCTTTTTTGAATATGTGTTGAATACCAACTGAATACGGGAGCGCTCTGGGGAGGGGACCAGCCAGCTCTAACTTTCCCAGGCGAGGGGCATCGTGTGAGGGCCTGGCCTGCGCCTCCCCTTGCTTGAAGGTGTTTGCCTGCCCCAGGGGCTCCTGGTCAGCCTCCAACACATCCTCCCCAGCCCGTGGGAGGAAGAAACAGGGCCCCTGTCACACCTGATCACAGGCGAGTCATGGGCATTTGCTTCAACTACCTGGGAACAGGCCTGAGCCCAGAAAATGCGAGGCCCCTTCCTCTTTCCTGGGAACGTGTTTATTTGTATCGTTGCTGTTGTCAATATGTGTGTGTCACACACATACACACACGAGGGACCGGCCTCTTCTCTCCTGGCTGCCCAGGGCCCAGCATGATGGCCGCTGGTGGGAAAGCAGTGTTGAGTGTAGCAGTTAAGAGTGTGGACTCTAGATCTGTACTATCGGCTGGTGACATCCAGCTGTGTCATGTCTGGGGACATCCCTTAACCTTCCAAGCCTTCTTTCCTTTAGATGGGGCTCATCCCCTATACCTCCCAGAGCGGTTATAGAAATTAAGCGGCAAGAGCCTGGTGCAGTGCTCGCATGCAGTAAGCGCTCAGTGTGCGCTAACTATTGTTGTTCTTGGTAAAGTTCTAGAACAAGGTGAATAAAATTGGATTAAGCGCTGACCATCCCTTCCCCAAAATTTCTGTTCTCGGGGCTTGTGTGACCTCACATTTTGGCCTGGCCAGTTTGGAAGTCACTGAGATAACCTGTGTCCTGTGGGAGGACATCTGACAGGCTGAGACAGCTCTGACAAGTTAATGAATTCTGCCGCGGTTACCCAAGGCGCACGGGGGGCCACGCGGCCCGCCTGTCTGGGTACTGACCTTTAAGGGTGAGCTTTTAATTCCCACCTATCATTCATGGTCTGATCGAATGTTCGGAAGATGAAACCTGTCTCAGAGAAGAGTGATCACTCACTCCCTTCTCGCCACCACACCAAAACACTGCCTCTCCTTTCTGAATCATTTTAAAACTTGACAAACCGTTTGGTTCTCTCACCAGCCCTGACTGTGAAAATTGCGGCGCTTTCTGACATAGCTGCTGCTGCTACGCGCCAGCCTGGCAGGGCTCCATCACCCACCAGAACCCACACCAGCCGTCACCCCAGGGAAGGGGAACTCCAGCCCCCTCTCTCCATACAAAGCTTGTACTTTAATCCCTTAATAATCTTCTCATTCAAGTTCCCATCTATCTACTGAACAAACATTAAGTTGGTTCACCTCAGTTCAGATGTCTTTGGCTACAAAGAATAGAAAACACCCTGACTCAAGCTTCAACAAAGAGAACGTGAATTATTTCATTTAACAATTCAGAGGTGGAGCAGGTTTCAGGGTGGGTTTATTCAGCAGCTCAGAACTGTCCTCACAGACCCAGGTGCTTTCCATCTCTCTGCTCTGTGTTCCCGTCTCTCCACCTTAGCGTGGGTTTCGTCTGCAAACTGGAACCAAGATGGCGGCTGCCACCCCAGTCATCAGAGTTGGACCTGACATCTCTTTCAGCAAGTCCTTTTCTTGAGGAGGAATCTAAGCTAGATTCAGTCTAGCCTAACTTCCTAATTCAGTCCTTATTATTCTGGCACCTAAGATTGTCTGTACAGCCCCTCCTCCAGAAAGTGCCCTACAGGCTACACCCAGTGGCATGACCCTGGCCTTCCCATCAATCCATCAGCAGGTCACATTGTGACAGTGGTCACCACCGTTTATCAGTGAAATTTTTGTTTTGCAAAGGTATGAAAATATTTCCTTTTCCTTTTGACTTGCTTTTTGTCCCCCCACTTTTTCATTCTATCATTGGAGGTCTATAGTATTTTTTCCTTATCTTGATGGTGATGAATCTTGGTATTAGGTGTTTCCAAATAAAGCATAATTGGCTTTGCCAATTTGCCTGATTGCTACTTCATTTATTTTTTAAAACTGATGTTTACAATGAGCCAAAGTCTGATCCTTAATGAAATTTCATAATGAATTATTACTTGGTTTTAGATATCAAGAAACAATGCTTACACGTTTAAAAAATAATAATTTAACATACTTTAAGTAAATCAGTTCATTAAACAGGACTGTGGGCATTTACAACGTGAGGAAATCTAGCTTTTCAAATGTATTTACGATGCATGTGTGTAGGTAATAGTCACACTTTGTGAATTTTTCAGAAATTTAATCCCAAATTAAATACAAATCAACATTTTAACACATCCTATTTTGTTTATCTCAAGCCTAAATTTATTTTAATTTTTATTTTTTTAAACGTTTAATAATGCAGACAGCCCTTTTTTAAAACCCCTGAAAAGTTGATCTTCAGAAGCTGCAAAGGCCTTGGGTCCTTAAGCATTTCATATCTAAATGGCTGTATTTTGCAGGTATTTATATTCCCTCCATAATTGACAGCTTTTTAATTAAAGCTGGAAAGTTATCACAGTCACAAGACAAGCAGTTATTCCCCTCAAAAGTCTAAGTCGTTAATTGGGCAACATAATGAGAATTGTTGCACATTGGGATTCGTGTGCCCTGACAATTATCCCCCCCTTGGCCTAAATGTCTTATTTGGCTGGAAGAAGTAGGAAGCAAGCCAAGCGGACCTTGCCAGCACCTCACCGCGCACCAGGCGTGTTGGGCAGAAAAAAAGCAGTGACCTTTTATCAGCATCCACAAGCATGAATTAAGGAACAAAGTTCTCTGCTGAGATCGATTGCCCTGGTCTCCGATGGAGCCCAAGGAGCTGGTTACAAGGTCGAGCAATTAAGAGCTAAAATCGAAATGACTCACATAATTGCAGAATTGCTCATTTTAACAGCCTGATTGGAAATTGTCAACACTGTGTCTGAGACTAGTGAAGCAAAGGAAATGGAAAAGGTGACATTTTCAAATAATGTTATTAGTAAACGAATTGACGACATGTCAGACGACACAGACGACTCCGACCCGGGGGTTTATTAAGTCCAAAAAAGTTTTCATTGCTGATGGATGAATCTGTATATTAATGCAGCACTAATTGGACTCAGTTAATGGCGTTAATTGGAAACCCTGAAGGAAAGAGACAGGGGAGACGCGATTGGCTCTTTGGAGTAGTCGCCAAACAAATTACTGGGAATGAAGCATTCAAACTGGTAAAATTAATACTTTGAGATGGAGAGCTCATTCTGGAGGCCCTGCTGTGTCGTGTACAGATGTGCTGGAATGATGAAGAGTGTCACAGCTCCACATCAAGAGTTGGTACTGGAAAACCCTGAGATTCAAGTCATGCACAGCATTCTTCACAGCCCCTTGTATCAAAAGTTTGCATGCAGATCTGACTTCCACACTAAATGACATGACCAAACGCGTGACTCTAATCAAATCCCAGCCGTGACAGTACTGTCTGTGTCAGTGTTATGTGTGTGTGGGGGGGGAGGGGGAATGGCATCAGAATACCAGGCTTGACTGTTCCATACCGAAGCAGCTATCCAAAGAATGAGATTTGTCAAGAGCTGAAGCACTAAGAGAGAAGATGGGGGTGGAAAAGTATAAATGACTCACTTAGCAGATTGCACTTGGCTTCAAAATAAAAATGGTGTACTTAACCTGACATCGTGGACACCTGAATGAACTTAATGGGAAACTGCAGGGATTATCAGGCCGAGCTGTCCTTCAACCATCCAGGCTATGAAAAGCAGATTCAAATGGGCAAGAACCCAGGGAATAGCCTACTCTCAAGCCTCTCCCGGGAAATCTACTAGAAGCCTGGTGGCAAGCATTAGATGTGTTTAATTACAGATCTGAGACTAACATAAAGACAGAGACCAGAGGGGAAGGATAACACACAAATGTTACGTGTCTGACAAAATAGAAAAAAAAAATGCAACTAAAAGTGGAAAGAGAAGGGAGAGAGAAAGGAGGACACAGAATAAACTCACTGATTGTCACATAAATGATAGACGGAAGACACAGGATGTCACTTCATGCTGACAGGCCAAATAATATTAGTTTGCACCGTCTGAAATGGCCGATATCTGACCATCTCTGACCTAGAGAAATGCCAATTCGGTATGACTCAAGCTAATTAAACATTGTAAAAGATACTAGAATAAAGACAGCCAATCAAACGAAAACATAGACTTCCCAACTTGCAAATGAAATGCAAAAACAAAAGCATGCTCAGATGGGGTTAAACCTTGAAAGACATTATGCAGAGTGAAACGAGGCAGACAGACATAAAAGGACACGTTCTGTATGATTCCATTTGTAAGAGGGACTGAGATTAGTCAAAGTCCCAGAGGCAGAAAGTCGACGAGAGGTTACCAGGGGCTGGAGAAGGGGGGTGGGGACAGAATTTCCATTCGGGGTAATGAAAAAGTTTTGGAAATACATAGGGATGGTTATTGCACAAAACCATATTGCACAATATTCACGCCACTGAATTGTACAAGTCAAAATGGTTAAAATGATAAATTGTACATTATATATATTTATCACAGGTTTTAAAAATGAATAATATAATATACCAAAAACCACTGAACTGCACACTTTAAATGGATAAATTGTATGGCATGTGAAATAGATCTCAATAAAACTGGTTACAAAAAGAAAAAGAAACATAATAAAGGAAGGTGTGCCTGAAAAATACGAACAAAGAAAACAGGACACAGAGAGAGAGACATAGAGTAAATGTAATACCACATGTACAGTAAATATTACATAAAATAATAGGCAGAGCGCGGGCCAGCCTATCAGTCACAGCAGTGAGTGTGAATAGGCTTGAGTCAACTGTTAAAAGAAAAAGATTTGCAAATCAGCTCACAGAGCTGCAAGCCATGACTCTAGAGAGAGTGATTTTAAAAGACTGGAAATCACAGGACGAGCAAATGGAAAAAATAAACAAGCAGGCGTTCAACCTGATGTTAGACAAGGTAGAATTCAGGCCAAAAAGCATTAAATGTGACAAAGGTGGTAGGTTATTAGGCCTGAGGGGATTTAACAGGAATACTATGCAACTAATAACACAGCAGCCACCTTTATAAAGAGAAGGCTACAGGACAGGGAAGAAAAAATGGACAATACTCACAGGAAGCTAAACACACTGCTCTTGGTCAAGTGAACAATAACTATAACAACAACAATAAACCAGGAAGGTTATAAAATAACTAAGCAATGTAATCAGTACGATAAGGGAGACCTTATGGTTTTGTATGAAATTTACAACACAATAAAAGAGAATATACCTCTTCTTAAACACATGGAGCATTCACCAAAACACACACACACACACACACACATTACATCACAATACTTTTTCATAAAGTAGAAATCACACAATTGAACTTTGTTGAATATAATGCATTAAAGGTGGAAATTAAAAACGAATTAAAAAAAAATTTTCTTCCTGCTTGGAAATTTAAAATCTCGCTCAAATAACTCTCAGGTGAAAGGCAAAACACAAATTGAAATTGCAGGATTTCTTTAAAAATAATGACAACACTACCTATCAGCATCTTGGGATGCTTTTAAGACAGTTATCAGAGGGAATTCCCTGGCAGTCCAGTGGTTAGGACTTGGAGCTTCCACTGCCAGGGACACGGGTTCAATCCCTCGTCGGGGAACTAAGATCCCACAAGCCACATGGCATAGCCAAAAAAAAAAAGGCGATTATCAGAGAAAATTCATGACTTCAAATATTTGTATCAAGCAATCTACAGAATTAATGCAATCCCTATCAAATTACCCATGACATTTTTCAGGACTAGAACAAATAATCCAAACATTTATATGGAAACATGAAAGACCCAGAATTGCCACAGCAATCCTGAGGAAAAAAAAAAAAGCAGGAGGCATAACTCTCCCAGACTTCAGACAGTATTACAAAGCTACAGTAATCAAAACAGTGTAGTATTGGGACTTCCCTGATGGCACAGTGGGTAAGACTCTGAGCTCCCAATGCAGGGGACCCAGATTTGGTCCCTGGTCAGGGAATTAGATTCCACATGCATGCCGCAACTAAGAGTTTGCATGCCACAACTAAGAAGCCCACCCACTGCAATTAAGACCCAGCGCAACCAAATAAATAAATAAAATAAAAATAATTTTTTAAATGCAACATAACAATAAAATAACATTAAAAACAAAAAACAGTGTGGTATTGGCACAAAAACAGACAGACGGATCAATGGAACAGAATAGAGAGCCCAGAAGTAAACCCACACACCCGGGGTCAATTAATCTTTGACAAAGGAGGCAAGAATATAAAATGGGAAAAAAGTCTCTTCAGCAAGTGGTGTCGGGAAAGTTGGACAGCTGCATGTAGATCAATGAAGTTAGAACACACCCTCACACCATGCACAAAAATAAACTCAAAATGGCTTAAAGACTTAAGCATAAGATATGATACCATAAAACTCCTAGAAGAGAGCTTACGCGAAACATTCTCTGACATGAATTGTTCCAACGTTTTCTTAGGTCAGTCTCCCAAGGCAATAGAAATAAAAACAAAAATAAACAAATGGGACCCTAATCAAACTTACAAGCTTTCGCACAGCAAAGGAAAGCATTAAAAAAAAAAAACAAAAAACAGTGAAAAGACAATCTAAGGAATGGGAGGAAATATTTGCAAATGATTTGAATGACAAGGGCTTAATCTCCAAAATATACAAGCAGCTCATACAACTCAACAACAACAAAGAAACACAACCAATTGAAAAATGGGCAGAAGACCTTAATAGACATTTCTCCAAAGAAGACATACAGATGGCTGGTAGGCACATGAAAAGATGCTCAACATCTTTAATTATTAGAGAAATGCAACTCAAAACTACAATGAGGTACCACCTCACACTGGTCAGAATAGCCATCAATGAAAGGTGTACAAAAAACAAATGCTGGAGAGGGTGTGGAGCAAAGGGAACCCTCCCACTGTTGGTGGGAATGTAAGTTGGTGCAGCCACTATGGAAAACAGTATAGAAGTTCCTCAGAAAACTAAAAATAGAATTAAAATATGATCCTGCAATCCCACTTCTGGGCATATATCTGGACAAAATTATAATTCAAAAAGACACATGCACCTCTATGTTCACAGCAGCACTATTCACAATAGCCAAGACATGGAAACAACCTAAATGTCCATCAACAGATGAATGGATAAAGAAGACGTGGTACATGTATATAATGGGATACTACTCAGCCATAAAAAGAATGAAATAATGCCATTTGCAGCAACATGGATGGACCTAGAAATTACCATACTAACTGAAGTAAGTCAGAAAGAGAAAGACAAATACCATATAATGTCACTTATATGTGGAATATAAAATATGACACAAATGAACTTATCTATAGAAATAGACTCACAGACATAGAGAAGAGACTTGTGGTTGCCAAGGGGGTGGGGGTGGGAGGGATGGATTAGAAGTTTGGGATTAGTAGATGCAAACTATTCCATATAGAATGGATAAACAACAAGGTCCTACTGTGTAGGAATAATATGCAATCTCCTGGGATAAACTATAATGGACAAGAATATTAAAAAAGAATGTACATATGTGTATAACTGAGTCACTCTGCTGTACAGCAGAAATTAACACAACATTGTAAATCGACTATATTTCAATTTTAAAAAGCAAATACTTATATCAATAAAAACAAAATAATGAAAATAAGTGAACTAAATTCCCAACTCAAAAGAACTAGAAGATGAACAACAAAGTAAACCAAAACATGCAGAATAAGGAAAAATGGAGATAAAAGCAGAGATTAATGAGGTAGCGGGGATGGAAATGATGCAGCCACTTTGGGAAAACACTCTGGAAGTTTCTCAGAAAAGCTAAACCCAGAGTTACCATTCAGCTGAACAATTCCACTCCTAGGAATCTACCCAAGAGAAATGAAAACATATGTCCACACAGAAACTTGGACATGGATGTTCATAGCAGCATTATCATAATAACCAAAAGGTAGAAACAGCCCAAATGCCCGTCAACTGGTGAATGGATAAACAAAATGTGGTCTAGCCACACAGTGAATACTATTTAGCCATTAAAAAGGAACAGAGTACTGCTGTATGCCGCCACTTTGATGAACCTCAAAAAACATTATGCTAAGTGAAAGAAGGCAGACACATTATTTGACTCCTTTTATATGATGTATCTGAAATAAACAAATGCATAGAGACAGAAAGCCAATTACCAGAGGAAGCAGGGAGGGCAGAATAGGAAATAATTACTTAATGAGTACAGGGGTGAGGAAAATTTTTTGAAACTAGAGAGAGGTGATTACACAACAAGGTGAACACCAAGTACTACTGAACTGTACATTTTTAAATGGTTAATTGTTCAGTATATGACTTGTACCTCAATTTTCAAAAAGAAAGAGAAAAACAGAAATTAATGAGGTCAAAAATAGAAAAGCCATAGAGCTAATAAATTAAAAATCTGATGTTTTGAAACAATTAACAAAATAGAGAAGCCTTTTGTTATCAAGTAAAAATAAAGTACATGTATACAAAATAAAAAACAGTAAGAAAGTAACACACATTCAAAAGAGGAGTTTCAAAAACATCATAATAGACTACTTTGCACAACTCTATGAAAATAAATGTGAAAACTTAGATGAAATCGATAGTTTTCTAGGAAAGTACAATTCACCAAAACTGATCTCAGCAAAGACAGGAAGTTTAAACAGCCTAATTTCACAAAAGAAATAGAGAAAATTATGGGGATCCACAAAAGAGGTAGGAAGAATAAAACAGAAACCAATGAAATCAGTCAGCTATAAGAGTAGAAACCTTAAATATATTTTTTAAGTGCTTAGATTTGCTCAGATTAAGGGAAAGTGAGGGAGAATAAGAATGCTCTGAATATACCTTTTTAAACTATTTTGACTTTTGAACCATGTTAATATATTATACATTTTAAAAAATAATTAAATCAACAAGATTTGGGGGAATACCCTGAAACTGAATACAAACAAATGGATATAACTGTGTATCAGTTTGATAACATAACCACATGGAAGAAAAAAGGAGTCATCCAAGTGCTTTCTGAACACGTCGCTCTGTCCTTGTAAGGATAAGAAGAGCTAAAAGGGATCCTGAACTTTACTGAAAAGTTTGTTGGTGGTGGTGGATTTGGGGCTGCAATTCAAACTATTTTCTGTGTATTATAGGATTGAGCAAAAAGTAAACAAAAAGGGATGTTATTGAAAACTAGGCTTCCTTGTAGGAGAAAGGAGATGCAAAAATGGAATAGGGGAGGATGTTGGGATAAAATTAGAAGTATCAGTATGAACTAATTTTTAAATATTTGCTTTTTAGGTCTCTGCACCAAACTGGCCTAGAAGTTGGTAACAGGCCTGGGGAAAGAAAAGTCAAAATTATTTGTGCCGGAAGACAAGGAAGCATTCAAAACTGATGGAGACGTCAAAATTTCACAAGAACCAGCTTGAAGAGGCTCCCACCAGACAAATTTGGGGAAATTTTATCCTCAGTGAGTATAATGCATTGAATTTTAAAAAGAAATGTTAAAACAGAAGGGAATTCCAGCTCCAGCCATAATAGGATGCCTTGTAGAGCTAATCCTCTCACTGATAACAACCGGAAAAGGTGGATAAAATATATGAAATAACCACGTGAAGGCATTGGAGAACAACCAAGGTAGACAGAATTTGAAAGATTATTCCCAGTGGGAGGAGAGAAGTACATGATGTGAATTCCACAAACATCCCCACTAGTTCCATAAGGGCATTTCTACTTCCAGATCCTGGGACACCAAGTCCAAGCAGAAAGCCTAAGACCTCATGAGTTGAGCACACAGAGGTTAGAGCTGCCAAGTCCCGTGAGACTCGAGGGATAAAGTTCTGAGGTGGAGAAGACCACGAAGAAGTAAACATAAAATCCTCGAGGGGAATCCAAATTCCCCTCAAGTCACTGTCCCACCTGGTGGTTGCTTAGCATGAGATGGAAAGAAACCGCGCCAAACCCATCCAGGAGGCTTAAGAGCTAAGCCACGATGCCCCAGCCCTGGAGGACAGTGGAGACAGAATCTGGAGTTCACACCTGGCAAGACTGAGGGGCTTTGGAAGACCCCCTGGGCTTTCAGGTGAGGCAGCAAAAGAAACACACCTTAGAGGTAAGGGTGGTGCTCCAGGAGTTTAGGACCACAGCCAGGGAGTACAGATTCTATACGAGGGGTAAGAGGAAAATTAAAGTAAGTCAGCCCCACTAGAGCTTGGTCTACCCAAAAGTTTGGCCAAAGCAAGCTCTTGAAACAGAAAGGGAATAAAAGAAGGAAGCTTGGAACATCAGGAAACAACATGAAAAACAAACAGTGAGTAAGTACAATAGAGTCTCCTTCTCTCTTGAGTTTTCTAAATTATGTCTGATAATAGAACCAAAAAGTAAAGCATTGCCTGATATAGATTTCTATGTACATAGGAGAAATACTTAAGACAATTCTATTAAAAATGCGGGAGCTAAAGGAACTCAAAGGGAGGAAGTTTTCTCTGTTTCACTCAGGCTGGTAAGATGTTGATACCCATAAGTCTTTGTGATGATGGAATAGTTCTATATCTCGATTGCAAGAGTGGTTAAATGAATCAACAAGCATAATAAAATGGCACAAAACTATACATACAGTTTGTACCAATGTCAGTTTCCTGCTCTTGCACTATAATTATATAAGATATAACTATTGGGGAAACTGAGTGAAGAGTACATGGGATCTCTGTGTGGTATATTTGCAACCTACAGTAAATCTATAATTATTTCAATATTAAAATTTTTTAAAGAAAAAGATGAAGGTGAACTAAAGACATTTTCAATTTTCAGAGAAACACAAGCTAGGAGGTTTTGTCACCAGCCGACCAGCGATACAAGAACTAGTAAGTGAGGCTTCCCTGGTGGCACAGTGGTTAAGAATACGCCTGCCAATGCAGGGGACTCGGGTTCGATCCCTGGTCAGGGAAGATCCCACATGCTGTGGAGCAACTAAGCCCATGCGCCACAACTACTGAGCCTGCTCTCTAGAGCCTGTGAGCCACAGCTACTGAACCTACGTGCCACAACTACTGAGCCTGTGTGCCACAACTAGAGCCTGTGATCTAGAGCCCGTGCTCTAGAGCCCGTGCTCCGCAGCAAGAGAAGCCACCACAATAAGAAGCCCACGCACCGCAACGAAGAGTAGCCCCTGCTCGCCGCAACTAGAGAAAGCCCGCGTGCAGCAATGAAGACCCAATGCAGCCAAAAATAAAAAAAAAAATTTTTTTAATTTAAAAAAGAACTAGTATGCAAGATTTTTTTTAAACAAAGAGAAGTAGCCCCAGATGGAAGCACAGCATTATGGGAAAGAATGGGAGAAATATAAGAAAAGGTAAATAAGTAGTTAAAAATATATTTACATTACTTTTCTGAATGCATGTTGACTGCTTAAAACAAAAATAGCAATGTACTCTGGGGTTATAAAAGAGAAGTAAAAATATATGGAAACGGGCTTCCCTGGTGGCGCAGTGGTTGAGAGTCCGCCTGCCGATGCAGGGGACACGGGTTAGTGCCCCGGTCCAGGAAGATCCCACATGCCGCGGAGCGGCTGGGCCCATGAGCCATGGCCACTGAGCCTGCGCGTCCGGAGCCTGTGCTCCGCAACGGGAGAGGCCACAGCAGTGAGAGGCCCGCGTACCACACACACACATACACACACACACACACACACACACACACACACAAATATATATATATATATATATATATGGAAACATTAAAATAAAGGGCAAAAGGGGATAAATGGAGCTAAACTTTTATAAGGTTCTTGCACCGTTTGGGAAGTGATGAAAGTACTAACTTAAGGTAGACTGTAATAAGTCAGGAATTCATACTGAAATCTCTAGTCCATGGAAACCACTAAACTGATATAAAAATACCTAACTAAATATCTAAATAGATCAAATATACAAATACTTGATTATTCCTAAAATAGGAAAGATCAGTTAAGGAACAAAAAACAGATGGAACATATAGAAAACATAGTAGGATGGCAGACTTAAACCCAACGACATCAGTTCATTTTGTTAAATGTAATGGAATAAACACTCCAATTAAAAGACGAAAATGGCAGACTGGAGGAACATCAAGACACACCTGTATGCTGTTTATCAGATATACACTTTACATATAAGGATAACTGATAGATACAGAAAGGTTGGCAGTGAAAGGATGGAAGAAGATATACTAACCAAAAGGAAGCTGGAATGACTATAACAGCACAAGGCAAGGTACATTTTAAGGCCAGAAGTATTCCTAGAAACAGAGAGAGTTAACCCATAATGATTAAAGTGTCAATTCAACAGGAAAACATAAAAAATCCTAAATGTGTATGCACCACATAATATAGCTTCAAAATATACAAAGCAAAAGTTGGCAGGAATAAAAAGAGAAATAAGTATCTGCAAACTTAACTGAAGATCTTTACACTCCTCTCAAAGACATTGACAGAACAAGCAGAGAGAAAAGTGAGTAAGTAGGAGAACAACATGATTAATAACCTAATTGACATACCTACACCACCACTTCCAGAAACTTCCAAATAAGTGTTCTTTTTAAAGGCACATGGAATATTTACCAAAACAGTCCATATATTGGGCCACAAATCAAATCTCAATCAGTTTTAAATGATTAAAATAATATGAAGTATGCTATCTCATTACAGTAAAATTAATCTAGATATCAATGACAGAAATATAACTGAAAACAATTAAATGTTTGGAAATTGAGCAATGCATTTCTAAATAACCCATGGATCAAAGAATAAATCACCATGAAAATTAGAAAATACTTTGAACTGAATAATAATAAAAGTGCGAGCACAAAACTTTTGGAATTCAGCTAAACCAGGGCTTAGAGGCTTTAAGTGTGTGTTTTAGAAAAGAAAAAAGATTGAAAAATCAATGATCTGAACTTCTCAAAAAATAATATCAAATTAAATCAAGAAAGTAAAAAAAGAAAATAAAATTCCAAAAGGAAGAGCTGAGATCAAAAAATATAAAACAGACATACAGTAGAGAAAATCAGCAAAGCCAAACATTGCTTTCTTGTATACATTAAAAGTTTAACCAGGGCTTCCCTGGTGGCGCAGTGGTTGAGAGTCCGCCTGCCAATGCAGGAGACATGGGTTCGTGCCCCGGTCCGGGAAGATCCCACATGCCGCGGAGCGGCTGGGCCCGTGAGCCATGGCCGCTGAGCCTGCGCGTCCGGAGCCTGTGCTCCGCAACGGGAGAGGCCACAACACTGACAGGCCCGCGTACCGCAAAAAAAAAAAAAAAAAAAAAGCTTAACCAACCCTTAGCAAGCCTGAGTTTCAAAAAGAGAGAGACACAAATAATGAATTAAAGAAATGAAAAGAGGGACACCGCTGTAGGTCCTACACACTTTAACAAGATAATAATAAAATATTGGAAATAACTTTACACAAATAAATTTGAAATTTTAGATTAAATGAATAAAATTACATAATATGAAAAACACAACATCAAAAATGGCCCAAGAAAAAATATAAAATTTGTATCTATTAAAGAAATTCTATCCATAATAAAAAACAAAACTTCCCACAAAGAAAACTCCAGTCAAGAGGTTCCACTCAAAAATTCTTCCAAATATTTAAGGAAGGAAAATACCAAAACTGCACAAACTTTTTAATAGAGAAAGAGGGAACATTTCCTGATTCATTTTTGAGGCAGCATAACCTTTGTACCAATATCTGAAAGGGACATTCAAGATGAAAAATTACAGGTCAATACCTCCCATGAACATACATCAAAAAATCCTGAAAGAAATATTAGCAACTCAAGAAAACTAGTGTATATTTTTTAAAAGGATAATATGTCAAGACCAAATGAGATTTATCCCAGGATTGCAAAGTTGGTTTAACATTCAAAAATTAAGCAATGCAATGTAATTCATTGCATTAACAGAAAAAAGTAGAAAACCATATAAACATCTCAATAGAAACACAAAAGGATTTGATAAAATCTGATACATCGGGCTTCCCTGGTGGCGCAGTGGTTGAGAGTCCGCCTGCCGATGCAGCGGACGCGGTTCGTGCCCCGGTCCCGGAAGACCCCACATGCCACAGAGCGGCTGGGCCCGTGAGCCATGGCCGCTGAGCCTACACGTCCGGAGTCTGTGCTCTGCAACGGGAGAGGCCACAACAGGGAGAAGTTCACGTACCGCAAAAAAAAAAAAAAAAAAAAAAAAATCTAATACATCTTTATGATTTTTTTAAAAAAACTCTAAGTAAACTAGAAATAGGAGGGGACTCCCTCAACCAGATAAAGTGTGTCTACAAAAAAAAAAAAAAAACCTATAGCTAACATCACTCTTACTGGTAAAATACTGAATATTTTCCCCCTATGTTTGGAAACAAGACCTGAATACTCACTGTTGCCACTTCCACTTAGTGTCATTCTGGAAAGCCCAGACAGTTGGCCCTAGATCAGAGCTGGAGGCTGGTAATGGGTTGAAGAAGGACACCCAAATATTATATATATAGCTCCAATTCCAAAGCAGTCTGTCAAGCACTTCTAGACAGAAGACCAACAAGTAGATGAAAGGTTTGAACAACATGGCAAACCAACCACATTGAATGGACGTTGACAGCACTCCACCAAAAAGCGGCAGAATATACATCCTTCTCAAGTGCACGTGGAGCATTCTCCAGAATAAACCACATGTTAGGCCATAAAACAAACCTCAATAAATCTAAAAAAAGTGAAATCATACAAAATATGTCCTTTGACTGTGATGGAATGAAACTGCAAGTCAATAAGAAAGAAATTTGGGAAACTTACAAATGTGGAAATTAAACAACATACTCCTAAATAACCAACAGGTCAAGGAAGAAATCACAGGAGAAATTCAAAAATTCTTTGAGATGAAAATAGAGACACGACATATCCAAATACATGGGAATCCACTAAAGCAGTGCTTAGAGGGAAATTTATAGTTACAAATCTATATTTAAAAAGAAGATGTCAAATAACCTTCTACCTTAAGACACTGGAAAAAGAAAAGCAAACTAAACCCAGAGCAAGCAGAATAAAAGGAAAAGATAAAGATTAGAGAAGACCTTAATGAAATAAAGGACAGAAAAACAATCAACAAAACTGAAAGTAGTTTCCTTGGAAAAATCAACAAAATTGACAAACCTTTAGACAGAGTGACCAAAGAAGAGAGAAGACTCAAATTACTAAAATCAGACATAAGAGAGAGGACATTACTACTGGCACCATAGAAATAAAAATGATCATAAAGGAATCCTATGAACAATTGTATGCCATTAAATTAGACAAGTTAGATTAAATGGAAATTTTTCTAAAAAGATACAAACTAACAAAATTGACTACAGAAGAAATTTTAAAACCTGACTCTACCTATAACAAGTTAAGAGCTTGCATTACTAACCAAAAAACTATCAACAAAGACAAGCCCAGGCCCAGATGGCTTTACTGGTGAATTCTACCTAATATTTAAAGAAGAATTAATACCAATTCTTTACAAACTCTTCCAAGAAAAAGAAGAAGAGAGAACACTTCTGACTCATTCTATAGGGTTACTATTACACAACAGTATACCAAAATCAAAGACATCTCAAGAAAACTACAGATTAATATCTCTTGTGAATATAGATGTAAAATACTGAATCCATCAGTATATAAAAAGGATTATATACCATAACCAAACTGAGTTTATCCCTGGAATACAAGGTTGGTTTAACATACGGAAATCAAGTAATACAATACACCATATCAATAGAATTTTTAAAACTACATGATCATCTCAATAAACAGAATAAAAGCATTTGACAAAATCCAACACCCTTTCATGATAAAAACATGATATAAACCAGGAACAGAAAAGAACATTCTTAATCTGATAAATGACAACTATGCAAAACCCACCTTTACTAATAGCATCACACTTCATGGTGAAAGACTAGATGTTTTCCCCTAAGATCAGGAATGAGACAAGGATATCTGCTCTCATCACTTCTATTCAACCTTGTACTGGACATTCTAGCCAGGGCAACTAGTCAAGAAACACAAATTAAAGGGATCCAGAATGCAAGAGAAGAAGTAAAACTATCTCTATTTATAGACAACATGATCTTGTATATAGAAAATCCTAAGGAACCACTAAAAAAACTATTAGAACTAATAAACAAGTTCAGCAAGTTTGTAGGAACCAATTGTATCTCTTGCAATGAACAACCCAAAAATGAAACTAAGAAAACAATTCCATTTACAATAGCATCTAAAATAATGAAATGCTTAGAATAAATTTGACCCCAAAAGTGCAAAATTTATAATCTGAAAACTATAAAACATAGATGGAAGACATTAAAGACAACCTAGGGGCTTCCCTGGTGGTACAGTGGTTAAGGACCCACCTGCCAATGCAGGGGACCAGGGGTTTGAGCCCTGGTCCGGGAAGATCCCACATGTGGCGGAGCAACTAAGCCCGTGTGCTGCAACTACTGAGCCTGTGCTCTAGAGCCCGCGAGCCACAACTACTGAAGCCCACGCGCTTAGAGCCTGTGCTCCACAACAAGAGAAGCCACCGCAATGAGAAGCCCGCACACTGCAACGAAGAGTAGCCCCCGCTTGCCACAACTAGAGAAAGCCCGCGCACAGCAGCAAAGACCCAACATAGCCAAAAATTAAAATTAAAAATAAAGACAATCTAAATAAATGTTCGTGGATCAGAAGACTTAATACTGTTAAGATGGCAATATTCCCAAAACTGATCTACAGATTCAATGAAATCTCTATCAGAACCTCAAGGCTTCTCTGTAAAAGCTAAGCTGATCTTAAAGTTCATAGGAAACCCAAGGGTCCCAGAATAGCCAAAACAATTGTTATAGAGAATTATGGGTAAGCATGTACTGCCTATCGGCAATTTAAAGATGCCTTTCTATTGTCTCTGGTTTCCATCATTTCTGTAGAGAACTCATACTTCAGTTTTACTCTTGCTCTTTGGAGGTCGTCCATCTTTTGTTCTCTGGCATCTTTTAATGTTTTTAACTTTATACTTGGTTTTTAGAAGTTTTGCTATGATTTGTCTAGGTGTAATTTTTTTCCCCTTTAAGATTTTCACAGCTTCATAAATCTGTAAATTCTTTCATCAGTTTTGGAAAAATGTTTAAGCAGTATCACTTCAAATATTACTTCTTTCCTGTTCTCTCTTCTGGGACTTCAGTTAAATTTATACCTTCCATTCTCTCTCACATACCTCTAATCCTCTTTCTGTATTTTCCTCTTTCTTTTCCTCTGCGTGCACATTCTATTAATCTGTTCACTAATTCATTAATCTTATCTTTTCCTTCATCTAATTCCTTGTTAAATCCTTCTAGTGAGTTCATTCATTTCAGATCCTGTATTTTTTGGTTCTAAATTTCCTGTTTGATTCTTTTTATGGATTCCAGTTCTGTCTTGAAACTCTCCACCTCTTCATGGGTTTTCTCAATCTTTCTTTCTGTTTCCTTGAGCACATTGATGATGATGATTCGTTTGAAGTCCATATCTGCTAACTCCACTATCTAGATCAACTTGGATTCTGTTTTTGTCCAGTTTTTGTGTTGGTTCCCAGTTTAGAACTACTGTAAATGTTTTCATCAATGTGTGTGTACGTGTGTTTAATAGGCTCTTATCTTTCTGATTTAAGGTAGAAGCTAAGATTATTGATTTGAGACTTTTCTTCTTTTCTAATTTATATGTTTACTACTAACGCCTTCCCCCTAAGTAGTGCTTTTATAGCATCCTACAAATCTAATATGCTTTCATATGCATTCAGTTCCCAACACTTTCCAATTTCTGTTTTGATTTCTTCTTTGATCTACAGATTATTTATAAGCTATTTATTTTTCAGTTATATGGGAATTTTTCAGAGATATTTCTGCTACTGATTTCTTATTAAGTTCCACTCTTATCAAAGCTCATATCTGATGACTTGAATCCTTCTAAATGTACTGAGATTTGTTTTATGGTTCACAATGTGGTCAATCTAGGTAAACATTCTGTGTGCATGTGAAAAATTTGTGTATTCTACTGTGGTTGGGTAGAGTGTTCTACAAATGTCAATTAGGTCAAGTGAATTGACAGTACTGTTCAAGTTTTCCGTATCCACACTGATTTTCTGTCTAATTGCTTTCATAAATCATTGAGGAAGAGGTGTTGAAATCTGAGTTTCATTGTATCTATTTGTTTTTGCAGTTCTATCAGATTTTGCTTCATGTATTTCAGATCTCTGTTATTAGCTGCATAAATGTTTAGGATTATGTCCTCTTGATGAATTGAAACTTTCCTCATTATGAAATGAGCTTCCTTATCCTTGGCAGTATCCTTCACTCTTTTTTTTTTAAATGAATTTATTTTATTTATTTATGTTTGGCCACCTTAGGTCTTCATTGCTGTGTGTGGGCTTTCTCTAGCTGTGGTGAGCAGGGGCTACTCTTTGTTGCAGTGCATGGGCTTCTCATTGATGTGGCTTCCCTTGTTGTGGAGCACGGGCTTCAGTAGTTGTGGCACACGGGCTCAGTAGTTGTGGCTCCTGGGCTGTAGAGCACAGGCTCAGTAGTTGTGGCATACAGGCTTAGTTGCTCCGCGGCATGTGGGATTTTCCCGGACCAGGGCTCCAATCCGTGTCCCCTTCACTGGCAGGCGCATTTTTAACCACCGCGCCCGCAGGGAAGCCCTCCTTCACTCTTAAATCCGCTTTGTCTTATATTGATTTAGTGACTCCAGCTTTTTTTGATTAGTGTTAGCATAGACACTACTTCCCATTCTTTTACTTTTAATCTATTTGTGGCTTTATATGTAAAGTAAACTTCTTACAGACAGAAAATAGTTGGCTCCTACTTTTTTATCCAATCTGACATCTCTGACTTTTAACTGGGTGTTTAGATCACTAACATTTAGTATGATTAGAGTTTTGATTAGGTTTAAGTTTATCTCGTTATTTGTTTTCTATTTGTTCCATCTGGTCTCTGTTCTTTTTATCCTCTTCTTCTGCCTTCTTTTGGATTTCTTGAGTATTTTTCATAATTCCATTTTATCTCCTTTTTTGACTTATTAGGTCTCTTTAGTATTTTATGGTTGCTTTAAATGTTACAGATACATCTTTACCTTACCACAATCTACCTTTAATGATATACCATTTCATGTATAAAATAAGAAACTTAATAGTATATTTCCGTTTCTCTGCTCATGAACTTTGGGCTATTGTGGTCATACATGTTTATCTTATAAATGTATAAAACCAAAAATATATGGTTATTATTTTTTAAGATTTAAATAATTTTTTAAATCTTACATATTTACGGATGGAGTTATCGTTTCAGTTACTATTCATTCCTTTTGTAGGTCTGCATTTCCATATGGTACCATTTTACTTCTGACATTTCCTTTAACATTTTCTGTAATACAATTATGCTGCTCATAAATTTTTTCAGCTTTTTTATTTTTGAAAAGGTCTTTATTACACCCTCATTTTTTTTTTTTTTTTTTTTTTTTTTTTTTTGCGGTACGCGGGCCTCTCACTGTTGTGGCCTCTCCCGTTGCGGAGCACAGGCTCCGGACGCGCGGGCTCAGCGGCCATGGCTCACGGGCCCAGCCGCTCCGCGGCATGTGGGATCTTCCCGGACCGGGGCACGAACCCGTGTCCCCTGCAGCAGCAGGTGGACTCTCAACCACTGCGCCTCCAGGGAAGCCCACACCCTCATTTTTGAAAGATATTTTCCCTAGATATAGAATTCTAGGGTTGTTTTCTTTTTTTCGTACTTACAGATGTTGCTCCACTGTCCCCTTGCTGTGATTGCTTCTGATGAGAAAGAAGCTTTGTTCCTCTGTACATAAAATGTCCTCTTTTCTCTGGTTGATTCTCTCTTTACCACTGGTTTTGAGCAATTTAATTATGATGTGCCTTAAGGTAGTTTTACTGAAGTCTCCTGTGCTTGCAGTTTGTTGAGTTTCTTAGGGGCTGTGAGTTTACAGTTTTCATCAAATTTGGAAACAACTTTAACTATTATTTTTTCAAATATTTTTTATATTCCCCCTCTCCCTCCTCTCCTTCCAGGATTCTAATTACCATATATTAGGTCACTTGAAATTGTCCTGCACCTCACATATGCTCTTTTCATTCTTTAATTCTCTTTTCTCTCTGTCTCTTTTCTTCTGCAATGTCCAAACTTCTGTGAGTACCATTCCGTGTATTTGTCATCTCACAGATTGTTGTTTCATCTATAGAAATTTGACCTGAGCCATTTATATCTTTTATGTCTGTACTTAACTTCTGAACAAATGGAATACAGTTATAATAACTGCTTTAATATGTCTGTCTGCTAATTCTAACATCTGTCTCAGTTCTGGGTTGGTTTCGATGGATCGATTTCTCTCTTCATTGTGGGCTGTATCTTTCTGCTTTTTTTCGTGCCTGGTAATTTTTGCTTGAATGACAGACACTGTGAATTTTACCTGATTGGGTGTTGATATTTTTATATTCCTATAAATATTTGTTCTGGGATGCTGTTAAGGTCCTCAGAAATATTTTGATCTTTTGGGTCTTCCTTTTAAAGATCTCTTAGGTAGGCTAGAGCAGTGCTTGATCTAGGATTAAATATTTCCCACTACTGAGGCAAAACCCTCCTGTGGACTCTACCCAATGCCCCATGAATCTCAAATTTTCCAATAAGGCTAGTTGGAACAGGCTCTATTCCCAGCCTGTGTGATCACTGAGGACTCTTACCTCTAATCTCTAGGTGGTTCTTTCCCTAGACTCAGGTAGCTTCTTACGCCTGCACTGATCACTATTGAGCTGAATACCTGAGGAAGACCCTATGCAGATCTCTAGGGGGTCTGTCTCGGTGCAGCTCTCTCCTCCCAGGTCTTCTGTCCTGCAAACACTAGGTGCCCTGTCCTCCACTGACTCTCAGCTCCATCTCCTCAACTCAGGAGTCCACCAAGCTTCACCTCCAAAATTATCAACGCATCAAGCTGGGGCGACAAGAGAGCTTTGCTCATTTATTCCTCATCCCTCAGGAATCGCTGCTTCTTGCTGCCTGATTCTCCGTGTCTTGAAGCCATTGTTTCATCTATTTTGTCCATTCTTTGGTTGACTCAGGTGATAGAGCATATCTGATCCTTATCTCCCCATGTTGGTTAGAAGCAGAAGTCTCTATTCGTTCATATACAATGCAATTACTGATATATTGGGGTTTAAATATACTAGTAATTACTGACATACTTGGGTTCTTTGCACTTGATCTATGTTCCTTTTTCTCTCTTTTACTATCTACTTTTGGATGAATTATTTTCTATTATTTCATTTTTTTACTCTGTGAGCTTAGAAATTATGCAGTCTTTTATATTCTTTCAGTTACCCTAGAGATTATAACATGCTTCCTGAACTTATCAAAGTCTAATATTAAATGCTGTTTTTATGAACAATACAAAAATCTTAGAACATTTAACTTTATCTCCCTTCTCACAAATTATAAGCCAATGTTGCCATGCATTTTCTATTCTATCCATATTTTTAACGCAACAAGATGTTACTGCTGTTCTATACTATTAAGACTGATTTATATTTACTTACATATTTACTGTTTTGTTGCTCTTTATACCTTCGTGTACCTCTCACCTTCCTTCTGAGGTTGTCCTTTGGCCTGAAGAATACCTTTTAGTATTTTCTTTAGTGTGGATCTCATGCCAGACTGTCTGTTTTTGTCTGCCTGAAAATATCTTTATTTAAACTTTAGTCTTTTTTTTAAATTGAAGTACAGTTGATTTACAATATTGTGTTAGTTTCAGGTTACCTTTAATCTTGAAGGATATTTTCTTTGCATAGAAAGCCCTAGTTCAGCAGCTGTTTTTCTTATAGCATTTTAAGTCTCTGGTTTCCTTTATTTCTGTTGAAAATTAGCTGTAAGCTTAAGCGCAAGGGGTGGGAGTCCAGGACCCCCAGAGGTAGGGATCTGGGACCCACCCCTTTGCTCTGGGTGGGGACCAGTGGCTTGGTGTAAGTGTAACCCAGAAGCATTCAGCCTTTTGCTGGTGAGGAAGTAAAATTCACGTTTTCCTCTTACTTCCCAGAACTGGATTCAGGTGACCATAGAGTTCTGGCGCCCCCTGATGCCCGGAAGAGGCAAACCTAAATCTCATAGAGAAAGACTTCCTCCCAAGTCTTAAAGTATTTCTTTCTTTTTTTTTTTTTTTGAAGTTTTGAATTTTATTTTATTTATTTTTTTATACAGCAGGTCCTTATTAGTTATCTACTTTATATATATTAGTGTATATATGTCGATCCCAATCTCCCAATTCATCCCACCACCACCACCCCTGCCACTTTCCCCCCTTGGTGTCCATACGTTTGTTCTCTACATCTGTCTCTATTTCTGCTCTGCAAACCGGTTCATCTGTACCATTTTTCTAGGTTCCACATATATGCGTTAATATATGATATTTGTTTTTCTCTTTCTGACTTACTTCACTCTGTATGACAGTCTCTAGATCCATCCACGTCTCTACAAATGACCCAATTTCGTTCCTTTTTTATGGCTGAGTAATATTCCATTGTATATATGTGCCACATCTTCTTTATCCATTCGTCTGTCGATGGGCATTTAGTTTGCTTCCATGACCTGGCTATTGTAAATAGTGCTGCAATGAACATTGGGGTGCATGTGTCTTTTTGAATTATGGTTTTCTCTGGGTATATTAAAGTACTTCCATAATGTGTCAAATACAAGGGCTGTTCCAGAAGAAGCCAACAAGGAGACAAGACAAAATATGTGGGAAAACAAGCCCACAGGCCCCCAGATATTGAAATTATTATACACAGATCTCAAAATAAATATGCATTCTTTGTTTAAGGAGGTAAAAGACAAGATTAAGAGTTTTGGCAGAGATCTGAAAACTGCAAAAAGAAAAAGAAAAAAAAAAAGAATTTTATCACGTGCTTCTTAAGACCTGTGCAGACTCTCTTGGCCTCACCCGTTCCAGAGTCTTTGGCCATTTGTTTGACTTCAGCTGTCAAGGCTGTAAGCGGTTCTAAGTGGGCCCACCTGACTCTATGCAGGTGCAGTGGGCAGCACGGCACCCACGCTGGGGTCGCTTGGCTTCTGCCCAGGTCTTCCCTGTTACCACCGAGGCATGGAAAAGCCCCAGGACTTGCTCCGCACTCATGTACGTGCAACACAGAAGTGCAGGGACTTAATGTTCCGTGGGGTGAACCACTGATGAACAGGACTTGGGAACTGACGGGTAAATGAACTATCCACGAGCCTCCTCCTGAAGAGCCTGTGCCACTCAGTCATTCTACAGCCTCTTGGAAGACGCTGTTATGAGAGAAAGTGACCCTCACGCTCACCCCCAGCCCTGTCTCTGTCGCGCCCCGGGTCACTCCACCTTTTCTCACTCCTGATTGACTGAGTTCACTCTCTAACAAACTAATAGCTCTAAGCCTCTGCTTTCTAGCTGTGTGTGTTTCCTGGGGCTGCCATAACAAAGCGCCACAAACCAGGGGACTTAAAACAACAGAAACCCATTGTCTCACGGTTCTGGAGGCGGAAGTCTGCAAGCAAGGTGTCAGCCAGGCTGTGCTCTCCCCACAGCCTCTAGGGGAGAATTTTTCCTGGCTCCCCCCAGTGTCTAGTGGCCCCAGGCATTCCTTGGCTGGTGGCAGCAACACCCCATCTCTACCTCCCTCTTCACATGGCCTCCCCCCCGTGTGTCTTCCCTCTGTGTCTGCCAGTCGCCATGTCCGCCAGTCTCCATGTCCAAATTTCCCCATTTTAAGACACCAGTCATACTGGATTAGGGCCCATGCTAATGACCTCATTTTAAATTGATTACTTCTGTTAGGACCTTATTTCCAATTAAGGTCATATTCTGAGGTGCTGAAGGTTAGGACTTCAATATAATATTTTGGGGGTACAATTCAACCCATATCGCTAGGGAACCCTGGCTATGATAAAAAAGAAATAAAATCTTCAGTAACTAAGTAATAATAGACAGCAAACCCATTTGATGGGCTCAAGAGCAAATTAGATTGAGCTAAAGATGAGTTGGAAGAGAATATCCAGAAAAAAGCACAGAGAGAGAAAAGAATGGAGGGGAAAAAAAAAGAAGAGATGCTAAGATCTCACTACTCCTATTTAACATAGTACTGGAAGTTCTAGCCAGAGCAATCAGGCAAGAAAAAGAAAAAAAGGCATCCAAATCGAAAAAGAAGTAAATTGTCTGTTTGAAGATAATATGATCTTATATATAGAAAATTCTAAAGAGTCTACTGAAAAACATTAGAACTAACAAACAAATTCCATAGATTTTCAGGATACAAAATCAACATACAGAAATCAGTTGCATTTCTATATACTAACAACGAAATATCTGAAAAAGAAAGAAAACAATCCCATTTACAATTTATAATGCATCAAAAAAAATAAAATACTTAGAAATAAATTTAACCAAGGAGGTGAAAAATCTTCACAATGAAAATCATAAAATTTTGATGAAAGAAATTGAAGGAGACACAAATAAATGGGAAAATACCCTGTGTTCATGGATGGAAAGAATTAATAGTGTTAAAATGTCCATTCTGGGGCTTCCCTGGTGGCACAGTGGTTAAGAATCCACCTGCCAATGCAGGGGACACAGGTTTGAGCCCTGGTCTGGGAAGGTCCCACATGCCATGGAGCAACTAAGCCCATGTGCCACAACTACTGAAGTTAACACACCCAGAGCCCGTGCTCCACAACAAAAGAAGCCACCACAATGAGAAGCCCACACACCGCAACAAAGAATAGCCCCTGCTCGCCGCAACTAGAGAAAGCCCAAGTGCAGCAACAAAGATCCAACGCGGCCAAAAAATAAATTAAAAAAACTTTTTAATAAAAAATAAATTAAATGTCTTGGGACTTCCCTGGTGGTCCAGTGGCTAAGGCTGCACACTCTCAATGCAGGGGGCCCGGGTTCGATCCCTGATCAGGGAACTAGATCCCACATGCCGCAACTAAAAAGATCGCACATGCCACAACGAAGACCCAGCGCAGCCAAACAAATAAATAAATAAAAATATTTTTTTAATGTCTAAATGATGGTATTAAAGCGTTCTCGGCCCAGAGGGCTTTACAAATTAGTGTTAGCTAACACTCACATAAGGATCAGTTCTACGTTAGTCAAAGTATGCCAAGTCTTAGAAAAAGAAATTTCCTCAATTCAGCTCATGAAGTTAACATATCCTTAATATAAAAGCTTTCTTAAGTTATTCTAAATGGAGAAGTGAAAATTTTTCATTTCTTAAGATAGATGGAAAAAATACATAAAACACTACAACATTAAATCAAATATGTACTAATACCCTATGATCAAGTAGTTTTTATTCCAAGAAAACAAGAATGTGTCAATATTAAGAAAACAATGGATAGGACTAATTAAAACAAGAAATTAGAGGATTAAAACTAAATTCGAGTAGAAGGAAACATCCTAAGCTTGATAGACTATTCACACAAAGCCAACAGCAAACATCTTATTAAACAGTGAAACTCTAAGGCTGTTCCTATAAATGTCAAGGAGAACAGGAGAATAGCTCAGTATCACCACTGTTATTCAATGTTGCTTTGGAGGTGGTAACTAAGTTACAAAACATGAAAACTAAAAGCAAATTTCTGCTTCTGGCATCACTTTGCAGAACAAATTCCTGAGGCATAGCTGATCTCACAAAAGACAGGAGAGGAAATAGCTATGACCTAGAACCTGAGCACCAGGTGACCAGGAGGGACAGGAGGGCTCTGAGGACAGATAGTGACAGTGTCCCTGGGGATGTGGAGTTAGCCAGTGGCAAGGAGCTCAGCTGAAAATGCTACAATGATGGCAGACCTTCAAGTGGGGTTAGTGATCCCAAACTGGTACCATCCCTTGGCTACTCACAAAAGATGAAACAAATCATCTCTGGAGGAAATTATCCCCCATTCAGATGGAAGACTCCTCTAGAAGAAGACCAAGCAATGAGTTCATAAGCAAAGGTCACCAAGCGTGTGAGGAGGCACGTGGGTGAGAATAGAAGGAAAAGCAAGCAGCACATCCAGACTCACAAAGATACTGGTGTTGGGCTTCCCTGGTGGCGCAGTGGTTGGGAGTCCGCCTGCCGATGCGGGGGACGCGGGTTCGTGCCTCGGTCTGGGAAGATCCCACATGCCGCGGAGCGGCTGGGCCCGTGAGCCATGGCCGCTGAGCCTGTGCGCCCGGAGCCTGTGCTCCGCGGCGGGAGAGGCCACAGCAGTGAGGGGCCCGTGTACGGCAAACAACAACAACAAAAAAAGATACTGGTGTTGGCATATCAGCATATAGAAAAATATGTGCAAAATGTTTAAAGGAATTAGGACATCATCACAACTAATCAAGAATAATTGGGGAAATATCAACATGAAGGATCAGGGAAAGGCTACAAGCGATGATACCTCAGTTACGGTGAACACACCAAGCATCCAGATCTTGGTTTCTAAACGCCGTTTCCCTCCACAGGGAACCTCCTTCAGGCAATAACTGATTTGTGGTCTGGCGTAGAGAATGATAAGATGAGGCTGGAACATCTGTGCTAAAATCAAGGAAAAGTTCGAAGATTATTAGATTCTTGCCAAGAGACACAGAAGCCAGCTTGACACGACACTAAATTAACATTTTTAGTGAATAAAAGTTTATGCATCCATTTTGACATTCAAAACGAGAGAGAGGGGGAAGAAAGGGAGGAAGCTTCTCCTCCCCAGAATGGCAGCCAATTCGGCTAGAAGAAGTAATAAGTTTAGGAAGTCACAACTTTGAAACCACCAATGACTGATTAATAGCTGATTCATTAATTGAGTTCATGGTAGTAATAACTGATTCAGGTGAGAGTCATCAGTGAATAACAAAACCACTAGGTGAAAGGCTGTTGAGTGAAGCAAACCTTATCATTGCCCGCAGACATTACATTTCGCCATGCTCCAGGTGACCTCCAAGTGCCATTTCTGCATCTCCACCCCAGGGCTTTCTGCCCACAGATGGGACAGGCCAGAAGCTCTGGTGCATTGAATTAGGCAGAATTCCCCAAAGAAAGAGAACCAATCAGCGACGGAGATAGAGATACAGAAATAGATACAAATACAAATATAAAAGGAGATTCATTACAGGAACTGGATGACACAATTGTGGAGCCAGAGAAGTACCACAACCTGCTGTCTGCAAGCTATAGACTCAGGAATTACTTGGACTATAATTCAGTCCGAGGCCAAAGACCAAAGAACCAGAAGAGCCTATGGTGTAAATGCCAGTTCGAGGACAGGAAAAGATGAGATGTGATAACCCAGCGCAAGCAGTGAGTCAGGACAAAAGGGGCAAATTCCTCCTTCCTCCGTGTTTTATTCTATTCCGATCTCAGCAGATTGGATGATGCCCACCCACAATGGGGAGTGTGATCTGCTTTACTGAGTCCCCAGTTCAAATGCTAATCTAATCCAGAGACACCTTCACAGGTATACCTGGAAACGTGTAATCTGGGCACCCCATGGCCAGTCAAGCTGACACTAAAATCAACCATCCAATGTATTAACAACTTTTGGGGCTTCCCTGGCGGCGCAGCGGTTGGGAGTCCGCCTGCTGATGCAGGGGACGCGGGTTCGTGCCCCAGTCCGGGAAGATCCCCCATGCCGCGGAGCGGCTGGGCCCGTGAGCCATGGCCGCTGAGCCTGCGCGTCTGGAGCCTGTGCTCCGCAACGGGAGCGGCCACGGCAGTGAGAGGCCCGCGTACCGCAAAAAAAAAAAATAAAAGAGCATCGTCAGTAATGGGACAAATTGCAGTTATGTGCTAGTGATAAGAGGAAACAGACAAACCCACATTGGGGGACATTCTACAAAATGACTGGTTTTAGTTTGCGACAGTATAAAGGTCATGAAATTAAGGGGGCACTGAAGAATTGCTGAAGACTAAAGGAGACCAAAAAGACATGGAAACTAAGTGCAACATGTGATTTTGGATTGGATCATTCTGTTCTATTAGTAAAAGTGTCCGAACTTGAGTGGGGTGTAAGGATTAGATGGCAATGATGTATCCATGATAGTTTCCTGATTTTAATTGTTGCATTGCAGTTATGTAGGAGAATGTCCTGAGTTTGTAGAAAATACGCACTGCAGTGCTAGGGGTGATGGAGCCTTATGAAAGCAACTGACTCTCGAATAGTGCCGAAAACATTTAGAATGTTCATATTGCACTATCAGCCCAGCACTAAACAAATGTCTGTCTGCTGGAGGGTGAATAAATCAGCTATGTTCTAATCACACAAGGTGATACTATGCGGCCACAAGGAAGAAGGAAATGCAACCACACACACAGGATGGATGAATCTCAAACCAGTGAAACTGAGAGAAGAAGCCAGACATAGACGAATAAATAGAAATGGTTCTATTTAAGTAAAGCCCAAACAGACAAAACTAATCTGTAGGGTTCAACATCTATAGAGAGGTCACCCTTGGGGCCGCGGGAGGTATTAATAGCAGAAGATGCGTAGGAAGGTCCTGGAGGGTTTGGTAATGTGATCTTTTTTGATCCATGTGTTGTTCATTTGGTGATAATTGATCAAGCTCTACATTTATGTACAGCTTTATGTATACTAGACTTCAACAAAAACTTTTTTATATAGGGGGTGACCTATATAATCTCTGAGTACTTCCGTTTAATGTGTAATGACTTCAAGAGAGGTGGCCTAATGTGATGGTTCAGGGCACACACTGTAGAGCTGGTCTCTTAGTCTGAAACCTCATTTCTGCCAATGTCTAGCCATTTGACCAGGGAAGAGCTTCTTAAACTCTGCATGTCTCACTTTTTTCATCCTGTGGGCTTTTTTAAACCACTTCAAATATTGTTTCAAAGATTAGGTTAGGTATCCTGAATGATACCTGGCGCAGGTTTATTCATTTGCTAAAATTTAGTTATTTCTATGACAAGTTTTGCATATTCTCAATAGGAAGGAAAGTGTCGTTCTTCCTGACTGCTCAGCAGCTGATCCAGGCAATACTCACGAGTTACCAGGCCATTCATTCCTTCACGAATACATCTTCATCATCTACTGTTTATCAGACACTGAACTAGGACTGGGAGGTCCACAACTGAACACGTCAAGCAACGTAAAAATTTTAACATTTCCATTCATCTTTTAAAAACAATTTTAATATACTTCTGAAGAGCTTGTGGTTCCAAGAAATGATAGTGGAAATCTTAAAAATTAATATTGAACTGTAACAAAATGCTATATATCAAGGCTCGTGCAAGACAAAAAAAGCAGTACTTAGAAATTTAAAAGCTTAAATGCATATATTAGTAACAAAGAAAGACTGTCCATTAATGAGCTGAGTGTCCACTTTAAGAAGATGAAAAGAAACTACAGAACAAATCTAAATAAAATAAGGGAAAATAATAAACATAAGAGATTAAATAAAAAAAGAGGGAAAAAGCCAAATTGGTTCTTTGAACAGGTTAATAACTAAGACAAATCTATGATGAAAACAATATGAAATAAAAAATGCACAAATTTTAAAAAGCTTCAAATGTAAAAAGGGCTATAGCCAAACTAAGTAAAAATGAAAAGCAGCATACCAAGATGAGTGGAATATAGTTAATGCCATGCTTAAAAGGAAACTTATAGCATTACATTTTTTATTTTAAAAAAAAGCTTTCAAGTCAATCATCTAAATCTCTGCCTTAAGAAATAAAAAAAAAAAGAAAAGCAAAACCAAAGTCAAAGCAAACAGAAGGCAGGAAATAATAAATATAAGAGCAGAAACCAATTAAGATGAAAACAGAAAAAAAGAGGGAAAATATCAATGAAACCAAAAGCTGATTCTTTGAAAAGATTTATAAAGTTGATATATCACTAGTCAGACTAACAAAGAATAAGGAATATAAAAGATACAAATTACCAGTATCAGAAATGAAAGAGGGGAAATTGCTACGCTCCCCACAGACATGATAAGAATAATAAAGGAACATAAAAACAACTCTCTGCAGATGAATTCAACAATTTAAGTAAAATAGACCAATTCCTTGAAATGATGCAATCTACCAAAACTCACTCAATGAGAAATGGATAACCGGAACAGTCTTATAGATATTAAAGAAGTTGAATTTGCAGTTTAAAATGTTCCAGCAAGGAAATATCAGGCCCCATTGTTTCACTGGCAAATTCTACTAAACATTTATGGAAGAAATAGCAAGGGTTCTACACAATCTCTTCCAGAAATTAGAAAAGGAAGGAACACTTCCACACTCATTGTATGAGGTGAGCCAGTATAAAAAAAGAAAAAGAAAAACAGACAAGGATGGTACAAGAAAGGAAAACTATAGGGCTTCCTTGGTGGTGTGGTGATTAAGAATCTGCCTGCCACTGCAGGGGACACAGGTTCAAGCCCTGGTCCAGGAAGATCCCGCATGCCACAGAGCAGCTAAGCCCATGCACCACAACTACTGAGCCTGCATGCCACAACTACTGAAGCCCACAAACCTAGAGCCCGTGCTCTGCAACAAGAGAAGCCACCGTAATGAGAAGATCACACACTGCAATGAAGAGTAGCCCCCGCTCACCACAACTAGAGAAAGCCCGCCTGCAGCAATGAAGACCCAATGCAGCCAAAAATAAATTAATTAAATAAATAATTTCTTTTTAAAAAAGGAAAACTATAAACCAATAGCCCTCATGAATACAGATACAAAAATCCATAATGAAATATTGGCAAATAGATTACAGCAATATACATTTTTAAAAATCACAACCAAGTCAGTTTTATCCAGAAGTATAAAGCTGGTTCACTATATGAAAATCAATCCACGTAACCCACCATATTAAGAGACTAAAGAAGAAAAATAACTTGACAAATTTCTATGACTGAAATCATTCAGAGTATGTCCTCCAACCACAATGGATTTAAATTAAAAATAAATTATGTAAAGAGAATTAGAAAATCTCCAACTATAAGTTAAACAATACATTTTAAAATAAGTTAAACAATACATTTTAAAATAATCCTTGAGTCAAAGGAGATATCAAAAGAGAAATTAGAAAATGTATTTGAACTACCTTATAATAAAGATAGTACATCTCCAAATTTGGGGAATACAGTTAAAGCAATACTTAGAAATAAATTTATAGCTTCATTGCATAAATTACAATTTTTAATTGGCTCAGAAGTAATTATTAAGTTTTAATCTCAAGAAAGCTGGAGGGAGAAAAACAAATAAAGTGAAGGAAAGTAGAAAATATAAGAAGAAATCAATGCAATAGAAAATTCACATATAATCAATAAAGCCAAAGTTGATTCTTTAGGAAAAAAATGAATAAAATTTTAAACCCTATCAAGAGTGATAAAAAAGAGGGAGAAGTCAAACTGTCAATATCAATAAATAAAAGGGGACAGCTACAGACCCTACAAATGTCAAAAAGAAAATGAACATCATGAAGAATGTACCAAGAAATTTGACAATTTTGATTAAATATACAAATTCTTCAAACAATTCACCTTATCAAACTGACAGAAAAGGAAAATTAATAATCTCAATAGTCCAAAAAAGAAATTGAATCCATCTAAACTTCTAACAAAGAAGATCCAGAACCATGTGGCTTCACTTGTGAATTCTTCCAAATGTCTAAGGAAAAACTGACACTAATATTACCCAATTTATTCTTAGGAATAGAAAAGGAGGAAACATTTCCCAGATCTTCATGAGGCCAGCATAATTTTTATAAAGACGTTACAGGAATTTTTTAAAATATATAGATCAGTTATTTTCATGAACAGAGATGTAAAAAATTTAAGTAAGATTTTAACAAATCAAATTCAGCGATAAATTTTAAAGGGTAATAAATAGCAATCAACCAGTAAGGGGTAATCTATAACAACCAATCAGTGTTTATTCCAAGAATACAAAAATGTCTCAACACTGGGGAAAAAAAGAGTAATTCACCACTTATGATAGTTAATTTCATGTATCAGTTTGACTGGTGTACAAGGTGCCCAGATATTTGGTGAAAACATTGTTGTGGGTTTGTCTGTGAGGGTGTTTCTGGGTGAGATTAACATTTGAATCAGTAGACTGAGTAAAGCAGGTTGCCCTCCCTAATGTGGATGGGTCCTCATCCAATCCAAATAAAACAAAAAGACTGAGTAAGAGAAAACTCCTCCCACTTGTTTGAGCTGTGACATTGGTCATTTCCAGCCTTTAGACTCTGACTGAAACATGAGCCTTTCTTGGGTCTTAAGGCTGCAGACTTTCAGACTGGAACTCATCACTGGCTTTCCTGGTCCTCCAGCCTTCAGACTCAGACTAGAACTAGACGTCATCTCTCCTGGCCCCCAGATTGCAAATGGCAGATCTTGGGACTTCTCAGCCTCCATAATCACGAGAGTCAATTCCTTATAATAAATCTCTTTCTGTATATACATCTTATTGCTTCTGTTTCTCTGGAGAACCTTGACTAATACACCACATTAACAGAAAAAAAAAAGAGAGAGAGAGAGAGAGAAAAAAAAATTCTATGATAAACTCAATAGAGGCAGAAAAAATACCTAACAAATCTAATGATAAAAACTCTTAGCACTCTAAGAATGGAATGAAACTTTCATAATCAGATTTTTAAAAAATCTATAAAAACCATCACACAAGTGGATAAAACATTGAAAGTTCCCCCCTAAATCAAGGACATGGTAAGGATGTCTACTACCACCACTTCTATTCAAATTGTACTACAGGTCCTACTCATTCAATAAGTCAGGGAAAATATGAGCAGCATCTAAATTGAAAAGGAAAATATAAAACGTCATTATTTGTGGATAACATAATTGTGTATTAGAAAACCCAGATGAACTACAGACAACTGATTTTAAGTATTAAGTAAATTTAGTACAAGGTCAATATCAAAAATCAATCGTAGGGACTTCCCTGATGACACAGTGGTTAAGAATCTGCCTGCCAATGCAGGGGACACGGGTTCGAGCCCTGGTCCAGGAAGATCCCACATGCCATGGAGCAACTAAGCCTGTGTGCCACAACTACGGAGCCTGCACTCTACACCCTGCATGCCTAGAGCCCGTGCTCCACAACTAGAGAAGCCACCATAATGAGAAGCCCGTGTACCACAACGAAGAGTAGCCCCAGCTCGCTGCAACTAGAGAAAGCCTGCGCTCAGCAACGAAGACGCAGCCCCCCCCCAAAAAAAACTCAATTGTATTTCTACCAGCAACAAACAGAACATGAGATGTTAGAAATGATATCATTTTTAAAAATTTTTAAACATAAAACTCCTAAGAATAAATATAGCAAAAGGTATACAAGATTTCTACAATGAAAGCAACAGAGCATTATCAAGAGAAATTGAAGACCTAAATAAATAGAAGAATATAACTGTTAATCATTAAAGATCAACATGTTCACCTTTTGGAAGTTTCAATTTTTTAATGTCAATTCTCATCAAAATAATCTAAAAGTTTAATACAATCACATTAAAATCCCAGAAGAAACCATTATTGGTGGAAAACGATAAGCTAGCTCTGGAATGTATATATGAAAATGCAAAGAGCCAAGAACAATCAAAGTGATATTGAAGAAGGAAGAGGAGGGGCAAGAAGGGGAAAGCAGAATAATTAGGACACGTGATGTTGGTACAAGGATAGAAAATAAACCAAAAAAGAAGAGTTTAGAAGTTGATTCACAACAAGGTGACCTAGAAGGACAATGGCACAGTGACACCAGATGATTCTTATCAAGGTGACCTAGAAGGGCAGTGGCAAGGTGACACCAGATGGTTTTTACCAAGGTGACCTAGAAGGGCAGTGGCACGGTGACACCAGATGGTTCTTATCAAGGTGACCTAGAAGGGCAGTGGCACAGTGACACCAGATGGTTCTTATCAAGGTGACCTAGAAGGGCTGTGGCACGGTGACACCAGATGGTTCTTACCAAGGTGACCTAGAAGGGCAGTGGCATGGTGACACCAGATGGTTCTTATCAAAGTGACCTAGAAGGGCAGTGGCACAGTGACACCAGATGGTTCTTATCAAGGTGACCTAGAAGGGCAGTGGCACAGTGACACCAGATGGTTCTTATCAAGGTGACCTAGAAGGGCTGTGGCACGGTGACACCAGATGGTTCTTACCAAGGTGACCTAGAAGGGCAGTGGCACAGTGACACCAGATGGTTCTTATCAAAGTGACCTAGAAGGGCAGTGGCACAGTGACACCAGATGGTTCTTATCAAGGTGACCTAGAAGGGCTGTGGCACAGTGACACTGGATGGCTTTTATCAAGGTGACCTAGAAGGGCAGTGGCACGGTGACACCAGATGGTTCTTACCAAGGTGACCTAGAAGGGCAGTGGCATGGTGACACCGGATGGTTCTTACCAAGGTGACCTAGAAGGGCTGTGGCAAGGTGACATGGGATGGCTCTTATCAAGGTGACCTAGAAGGGCAGTGGCACGGTGAAACTGGCTGGTTCTTGTCAACAAATGGTGCTGGGTTAACTGGATATTTATTGGGGGAAAATAATTATCTTTACCCCCAACTCCATCCATGCCCAGCAATGAAGTCCAGATGGATCACAGATTTAAATGTTAAAAGTAAACTAATAAAGTTTTGTTTGGTTTCGGTTTGTAATTTAATTGGTTCCTACATTTGCGATTGTGATTTTCTTCTTTCTGTTTTCTTTGGCTTTATTTTGCTTTTCTTTGTCTAGTTTCTTAATGTAGAAGCTTAGATTGTTTATTTGAGACCTGACTTTGCTTTTAATACAGGACTTTAAGGCTAGACGTGCTTAGAGGGAAATTTACAGTGGTAAAATGTCACAATGTCTACACAGTACTTTCAAATTGTTGCGGGGGTGTGTGTTTATACAAAAAGAGCCAAGAGAGCAGAAATGCAGCAACGTGGAAAAGGTTAACAATTATGAAGATTATGATGGATATCTAAGCATTCCATTCTTCTGTGGATTTGGAATTTTTTGTCCAGTCCCCAAACATAACCATGTGGCAAGCACACCTGTGCTCTGGGGCTGTGTGGTCTGTGCTCATTCATTCACTCAGAGAGCATCCAGAGCGTCCAGACCCGGGCTGGGCAGAGCAGAGAGGGTGGTGTGCCAAACGGGACCAACTTGGAACTGGGAGCGCAGACGGGCCTCAGACTCCATCCCCGGTGGTGAGATGGCTCGTGGCATCTCGCCTGCAGCTTCAGATGGTTCGTCCACGAGATCTACCCCACGGGCAAAACATGCCCTCCCAGGGACTGTAGGACCATCTGCAGCCCCAGAAAGCAGGGAGGAGCTGGGTCCTCATCCCACAGGGCCACCATCGTTCTCACGTCTCCTTTGGAGGCACTGGCCCTGCCCCTGCCCTCGGTCACCCTCCTGTCCCCAGTCCCCCAAGCACCACCGAGTGGGCTCGTCAGAAGCAGCACGGGCACTGCCTCCCTTCTGGTCTGGGATCGGGAAGGCAACAGGAACAGGGCGTCGAGAGAGGGACCAGCTCCTCACGCTGAGTCAGTGCGCTAGGGCAAGGCCTGGCTTCCTGTCCTGTCACCTCCTCTTCCTACGCCCGTTCCCCAGCAGGGCTCATCCCTGAGCAGGGCCAGATGGTGATGACGCCAGGATTTCTGCTCCTAACCGCCTACAGGAGGAACTGAATGATGCCGGAGGTTGAGACAGGAGGTTCCCAGCAAATAGGGAGAGGCAGGAGGGGGCAGTGGGACTAAAAGTTCAGGCCAAGGGCCAGAGGGCAGAGCACAAGAGGGAGTGGCCCCCTACTTCCCCTCCACCCCTGGTACCATAGTCCCCAGGGCCCTGTACTTGCTGCTGCACCACTTTACAACCCCCCAGACAGCCCTCCCCCTCCCCAGGACTCAGGCCAGCATCTCCAGGCCTCCTCCTCTCCTCCCTCCAACTTATCACCCGCCCCCGACCTCTGCCCTTCTCACCACCATCACACCTCTAGTCTGAAATCCAAAAGGTTCTGAGAATTAAGAACCGGTTCCTATGTTTGACACCAAAACTCATTTTTCAATAAAGCCGGACCTGGTGTGAATCTGTTCATAGATGTCACTGGTCCCATTTTGTGCAAAGAGTTGCACATTTGCACTGACGCTGGTACTGCCTGGACCTTACTGAGGGCGTTGTTACACTGTCCAGACAGGCGCTCTGGGGCCTCAGAATAAACCTGACTGATTGAAAGGGGGACCCCTTTACAGGAGGAACAATCTCATTTCATCCTGCCGGCCCTCTGGGTAGGTGCTACCTTATCCCCATTTCACAGAGGAGGAGACTGAGGCACAGGGTGACTGAGTCACTTGCCCAAGCTCATGGGGCTAATGTGCAGCCAGGCTGTGACCAGTCTGCCCCATTAGCCCCCCAGTCCTTTCACTCTATTCCGTTCTCTGGTGTCGGCGCCACAGGAGGGGTCATGGTCACATTTACCCCACACCTACTATGGGTTGCCCACTGGTTACACATGTTACACTTGAGGACCAAAAATCCCACTCACCCTGTCACATTTGGTCCCTCTGTCCTTCCAGGCCCTCCAGCCCCTTTCCCAGGACACTTATCATGGGCACCACCAGAGTACTTCTTTAAAAGTAGCAGTGGGTGCTGAGGGTGGTGTAGTCTATTTCCCTTCTGTCTGGTCTGGTTCAAGTTAGACACACACCTACCACCTAACCCAACCATCCCACATCTAGGCACTTACCAAGAGAAATAACAGTACATGTCCAAAGACTTGGACACATGTGCAAAGCAGCCTTATTCTAATAGCCTAAAACTGGAAACAGCTCCCAAGTGTCCCCCAAAGGGTGGATGAATAAACAAACTGTGATGTGCCTTTGATGTGTATTTGGCAGGGTTCTCCAGAGAAGCAGAACCAATAGGAGATGATCAATAGATGACAGATAATAGGAATTCGCTCACGCAATTACAGAGGTGGAAAAGTCCCACAATCTGTTCTATGTAAGCTGGAGACCAGGAAAGCTAGAATAATTCAATCTGAGTTTGAAGTCCTGAGGACCAGGGCAGCTGATGGTGTAAATCCCAGTTCAAGGGCAGGAGATGAGATGAGAAGTCCCAGCTCATCAGTGAGGCAGAAGAGCGGGGGTGATTTCCTCCTTCCTCCACCTTTTCTTGTATTCAGGTCCTCAGTGGCTTGGATGATGCCTCACCCTGATTGGGGAAACTGACCTACTTTACTGAGTCCATCTACTCAAATACTAATCTCATCCACAAACACCCTCACAGACCTATGCAGAAATAATGTGTAATCTGGGCACCCATGGTCAGTTAAATGAACCCATAAAATGAATCATCACATCACATAATTGAATACTACTCAGCAATAAAAGAGAAATAAAGGGAAACATAACACAGATGGATCCCAAAATCAGTATACAGAGTGGAGGAAGCCAGACAAAACTGAGTACACAGTCTAGGAACCGTGACTATAGAATGAAATGCATCTATGTGACAGCAGAGCAGTGGTTGCCTGAGAAATTCAAAACTATCTTGAGACAAATGAAAACAAAACCTACTAAAAGTTATGAGATTCAGCAAAAGCAGTCCTAAGAGGAAAGTTTATGATGATAAATGTCTACATTAAAAAAGAAGAAATATCTCAAATAAACAACCTAACTTTACTACTTAAGGCACCAGAAAAAGAAGAACAAACTAAGCCCAAAGTTAGCAGACAGAGAGCAATAATAAAGATTAGAGCAGGGCTTCCCTGGTGGCGCAGTGACTGAGAGTCTGACTGCCGATGCAGGGGACAGGGGTTCGTGCCCCGGTCCGGGAAGACCCCACATGCCACGGAGCGGCTGGGCCTGTGAGCCATGGCCGCTGAGCCTGCGCGTCCGGAGCCTGTGCTCTGCAACGGGAGAGGCCACAACAGTGACAGGCCCGCATATCACAAAAAAAAAAAAAAAAAAAAAGATTAGAGCAGAAATAAACAAAATAGAGAATAGAAAAAAATCAATGAAACTAAGAGTTGAGTTTTTTTAAAGCTAAATAAAATTGACAAACCCTTAGTTAGGCTAAGAAAAAAGAGAGGACTCAAATAAATAAAATCAGAAATGAAAGAGGAAACATTACAATGGATTCTACAGAAACGAAAAGGATCACAAGAGACTACCATGAACAATTATACACCAATAAATTGGATAACCTAGAAAAAAACAGATAAATTCCTAGAAACATATAACCTACCAAGAGTGAATCATGAAGAAATAGAAAGTCTAAGAGACCAATAAGAGATAAGGAGGTTAGTCAGTGATCAAAAAACTCCCAACAAAGAAAACTCAGGACGAGAATGGCTTCACTGGTGAATTCTAACAAATATTTAAAGAACTAATATCAATCCTTCTTAAACTCTTCCAAAAAACTGAAGCAGAAGTAACACTACCAAACACATTGAATGTAAATGGATTAAATGCCCCAACCAAAAGATACAGACTGGCTGAATGGATGCAAAAACAAGACCCATATATAGGCTGTCTACAAGAGACCCACTTCAGACCTAGGGACACATACAGACTGAAAGTGAAGGGATGGAAAAAGATATTCCATGCAAATGGAAATCAAAAGAAAGCTGGAGTAGCAATACTCGTATCAGATAAAATAGACTTTAAAATAAAGACTGTTACAAGAGATAAGGAGGGACACTACATAATGATCAAAGGATCAATCCAAGAACAAGATATAACAATTATAAATGTTTATGCACCCAACATGGGAGCACCTCAATACATAAGGCAAATGCTAACAACCATGAAAGGAGAAATTGACAGTAACACAATAAAAGTAGAGGACTTTAACACCCCACTTACACCAATGACAGATCATCCAAACAGAAATAGTTAAGGAAACACAAGCTTTAAATGACACAATAGACCAGACAGATCTAACTGATATTTATAGAACATTCCACCCAAAAGTGGCAGAATACACTTTCTTCTCAAGTGCACATGACACATTCACCAGGATAGATCACACCTTAGGTCACAAATCGAGCCTTGGAAAATTTAAGAAAATTGAAATTGTATCAAGCATCTTTTCTGACCACAGTGCTATGAGATTGGAAATCAATTACAGGAAAAAAAACCTGTAAAAAACACAAATACATGGAGGCTAAACAGTGCGCTACTAAAAAACCAAGAGAGCACTGAAGAAATCAAAGAAGAATTTAAAAAATACATAGAGACAATGAAAATATGACGACCCCAAATCTATGGGATACAGCAAAAGCAGTTCTAAGTGGGAAGTTTATAGCAATACAATCTCACATCAAGAAACATCTCAAATAAACAATCTAACCCTACACTTAAGACAACTAGAGAAAGAAGAACAAAGAAAACCCAAAGTCAGTAAAAGGAAAGAAATCATAAAGATCAGAGCAGAAATAAATGAAATAGAAACAAAGAAAACAATAGCAAAGATCAATAAAACTAAAAGCTGGTTCTTTGAGAAGATAAACAAAATTGATAAACCCTTAGCCAGACTCATCAAGAAAAAAGGGAGAAGACACAAATCAATAAAATTAGAAATGAGAAAGGAGGAATCACAACCGACAGTGCAGAAATACAAATACAAAGGATTATAAGAGACTACTACAAACAACTATATGGCAATAAAATGGACAACCACAAAGAAATGGACAAATTCTTAGAAAGGTAGAGTTTTCCAAGACTAAACTAGGAAGAATTAGAAAATATAAACAGACCTATCACAGTAATGAAATTGAGACCATAATTAAAAATCTTCCAACAAACAAAAGTCCAGGACCAGATGGCTTCACAGGCAAATTCTATCAAACATTTAGAGAAGAGCTAACACCGAACCTTCTCAAACTCTTCCAAAAAATTGCAGAGGAAGGAACACTCCCAAACTCATTCTATGAAGCCACCATCACCCTGACACTAAAATCAGAAAAAGTTATCACAGAAAAAGAAAATTATAGACCAATATCACTGATGAACATAGATGCAAAAATCCTGAACAAAATACTAGCAAACAGAATCCAACAGCACATTAAAAGGATCATACACCATGATCAAGTGGGGTTTATCCCAGGAATGCAAGGATTCTTCAATATATGCAAATCAATCAATGTGATACACCACATTAACAAATTAAGGAATAAAACCCATATGATCATCTCAATAGATGCAGGAAAATCTTTTGACAAAAGTCAACACCCATTTATGATAAAAACTCTCCAGAAAATGGGCATAGAGGGAACCTACCTGAACATAATAAAGGCCATATATGACAAACGCACAGCAAACATCATACTGTAGTGAAAAACTGAAAGCATTTCCACTAAGATCAGGAAGAAGACAAGGATGTCCACTCTCGCCACTCTTATTCAATGTAGTTTTGGAAGTCCTAGCCACAGCAATCAGAGAAGAAAAAGAAAGAAAAGGAATACAAATTGGAAAAGAAGAAGTAAAACTGTCACTGTTTGCAGATGGCATGATACTATACATAGAAAATCCTAAAGATGCTGCCAGAAAACTACTAGAAAAAATCAATGAATTTGGTAAGGTTGCAGGATACAAAATTAATGCACAGAAATCTCTGGCATTCCTATACACCAACAACGAAAAATCAGAAAGAGAAATTAAGGAAACACTCCCATTTACCATTGCAACAAAAAGAATAAAACACCTAGGAATAAACCTGCCTAAGGAGGTGAAAGACTTGTACTGAGAAAACTATAAAACACTGATGAAAGAAATCAAAGATGACATAAACAGATGGAGAAATATACCATGTTCTTGGATTGGAAGAATCAATATTGTAAAAATGACTATACTACTCAAAGCAATCTATAGATTCAATGCAATCCCTATCAAACTACCAATGGCATTATTCACAGAATTAGAACAAAAAATTTTACAGTTCGTATGGAAACACAAAAGATCCCGAATAGCCAAAGCAATCTTGAGAAAGAAAAACAGAGTTGGAGGAACCAGGCTCCTTGTCTTCAAACTATGCCACAAAGCTACAGTAATCAGGACAGTATGATACTGGCGCTAAAACAGAAATATAGATCAATGGTATGAGATAGAACACCCAGAGATAAACCCACGCACATATGGGCACATAATTTACAACAAAGGAGGCAAGAACATACAATGGAGAAAAGACAGCCTCTTCAATAAGTGGTGCTGGGAAAACTGGACAGCTACATGTAAAAGAATGAAATTAGAACACTCCCTAACACCATACACAAAAATAAACTCCAAATTGATTAAAGACTTAAATGTAAGACGAGGCACTATAAAACTCTTAGAGGAAAACATAGGAAAAACACACTTTGGCATAAACCACAGCAAGATCTTTTTTGACCCACCTCCTAGAGTAATGGAAATAAAAACAAAAATAAACAAATGGAACTTAATGAAACTTAAAAGCTTTTGCACAGCAAAGGAAACCATAAACAAGACAAAAAGACAACCCTCAAAATGGGAGAAAATATTTGCAAATGAAACAGCAGACAAAGGATTAATCTCCAAAATATACAAACAGCTCATGGAGCTCGATATCAAAAAAACAAACAATCCAGTTAAAAAATGTGTGGAAGGCCTAAATAGGCATTTCACCAAAGAAGATATACAGATGGCCAAGAGGCACATGAAAAGATGCTCAACATCACTAACTATTAGAGAAATGAAAATTAAAACTACAATGAGGTATCACCTCACGCCAGTCAGAATGGCCATTATCAAAAAATCTAAAAACAATAAATGCTGGAGAGGGTGTGGTGAAAAGGGAGCCCTCTTGCACTGTTCGTGGGAATGTAAATTGATGCAGCCACTATGGAGAACAGTATGGAGATACCTTAAAAAACTAAAAATAGAACTACCATACGACCCAACAGTCCCACTACTGGGCATATACCCTGAGGAAACCATAATTCAAAAAGAGACATGTACCAAAATGTTCATCGTAGCACTATTTACAATAGCCAGGACGTGGAACCAACCTAAATGTGCATCAACAGATGAATGGATAAAGATGATGTGGCACATATATGCAATGGAATATTACTCAGCCATAAAAAGAAATGAAACTGAGTTATTTGTAGTGAGGTGGATGGACCTAGAGTCTGTCATAAAAAGTAAGTCAGAAAGAGAAAAAACAAATACCGTATGCTAACACATATATATGGAATCTAAAAAAAAAAAAAGGTACTGATGAACCTAGTTACAAAGCAGGAATAAAGAGCTAGACATAGAAAATGGACTTGAGGACATGGGATGGGAGGGCAAAGCTGGGGTGAAGTGAGAGTAGCATCAACATATATACACTATTGAATGTAAAATAGTTAGCTAGTGGGAAGCAGCAGCATAGCACAGGGAGATCAGCTCGGTGCTTTGTGATGACCTAGAGGGGTGGGATAGAGAGGATGGGAGGGAGGTTCAAGAGGGAGGGGATATGGGGACATGTGTATGCATATGGCTGATTCACTTTGTTGTGCAACAGAAGCTAACACAGTACTGTGAAGCAATTATACTCCAATAAAGATCTATTTAAAAAATAATGTATATATACATATATATGTTTACATATATTTATATATATATTTAACTGAATCACTTTGCTGTACAGCAGTAATTGACACATTATAAATCAACTATATTTCAATTAAAAGATAAAAATTCTCAACAAAATAGGTGTAGAAGGAATTGACCTTAACATAATAAAAACTATGTATAAGAAGTCCACAGCTAACATCATACTCAACAGTGAAAAATTGAAAGTTTTTCCTCCAAGATCAGGAAGAAGGCAAAGATGCCCACTCTCACCACTTCTATTCAATATAGTAATGGACATTCTACCCAAAGCAATTAGGCAAGTGAAAAAAAATAAAAGGCATCCAAGTTGGAAAGGAAGAAGTATCTGTTTGCAGTTGACACAATCTTATATGTAGAAAACCCTAAAGACTCCACAAAAAGAAAAAAAAACTAATCTATGAATTCAGTAAAGTTGCAGGATACAAAATCAACAAGGAAAAATCTGTTGTGTCTCTATACACTAACAGTGAACTATCCAAAAAGGAAATTAAGAAAAGAATCCCATTTACAATAGCATCAAAAAGAATAAAATATTTAGAATAAACTTAACCAAGGAGGTGAAAGACTTGTACACTGAAAATTACAAGACTTTGATGAAAAACATTAAAGAGGACACAAAAAATAGGAAAGATATCTCATGTTCATGGATTAGAAGATTTAGTATTGTTAAAACATCCATATTACCCAAAGCTAAAATCCCAATGACAAAATCCCAATGACATTTTTTAATGAAATAGAAAAAACAATTCTAAAATTTATATGGAACCACAAAAGTCCCTGAATAGCCAAAGCAACCTTCAGGAGAAAACAAAGCTGAAGGCATGACACATCCTGATTTCAAAATATACTACAAAGCTACAGTAATTAAAACAAGATGGTACTGACATAAATCCAGACATAGAGACCAATGGATCAGAATAGAGAGTCCAGAAAAAAACCGATACATATACAGTCAACTGATCTTCAATAAGGGTGCCAAGGATACACAATGGGGAAAGAATAGTCTCTTCAACAAATGATATTGGGAATATTGGATATCCTCATGCAAAAGAATGATATTGTGATGCTTATCTTACACCATAGACAAAAATCAACTCAAAGTAAAGAGTTAAATATAAGACCTGAAACTGTAAAACTCCTAGAAGGAAACATAGGGGGAAAGCTTCATGACATTGGTCTGGCAATGATCTCGTGGATATGACACCAAAACCACAAGAAACAAAAGCAAAAATAGGACTACATCAAACTAAAAAGTAAAAAGCTTCTGAACAGAAAAGGAAACTATCAACAGAGTGAAAAGGCAAACTACAGAATAGGAGAAAATATTTGCAAACTATGTATCTGATAAGGGGTTAATATTCAAAATATATAAGGAACTCCTACAACTCAATAGCAAAGAAACAAGTAACCCAATTAAAGAATGGGTAAAAGACTTGAATAGACATTTCTCAAAAGAAGACATACAAATGGGCAACAGGTGCATGAAAAGATGCTCGACATCACTGATCATCAGAGAATGCAAATCAAAACCACAATGAGATGTCACTTCAGACCCATTCGAAAGGCTATTATCAAATTTTTAAAAAAGATAAGTGTTGGCAAGGGGAGAAATTCCAAGCCTTGTACACCGTTGGGAATGTAAAATGGTGTAGCTGCTATTGAAAACAGAACTAAAAAAATAAAAAACAGAACTACTATATTATCCAGCAATCTCATTTCTGGGCATATATCTAAAAGTACTGAAATCGGTATCTCAGAGACATCTGCATTTCCAAGTTCATTTGCAGCATTATTCTCAATAGCCAAGATATGGAAACAATCTAAATGACCATTGACAGATGAATGGATAAAGAAAATGTGTTACTAAGGTAGACTTCATGTTAAGTGAAATTTTTTAAAGAAAGGACCCCTCCCCTCCCACCAGCCACATGGTGGACCACGGACTGAGAGGGCAAGATGGAGTTGGTGAGGTTAGCGACAGGTAAGGTTTTGGGGGTCATAACCAGAGAACTGGAGGGCCCAGGAGATCCACCTAGTGTCACCCCATCCACCTCTGCCTCCACCCTGGCTCAGCCCCAGTCCCTCCCCTCTGGGAACAGCATCGTTCCTTCAGCCCATCTTCCCCCGTCCAAACCCACCATCCACACCCTCATCAGCCAGGAGAGTTGGCTCCATGTTCGAAAATGTCATGGGACTTCCCTGGTGGCACAGTGGTTAGGAATCTGCCTGCCAATGCAGGGGACACGGGTTTGAGCCCTGGTCTGGGAAGATCCCACATGCAACAGAGCAACCACGCCCGTGCACCACAATTACTGAGCCTGCGGTCTAGAGCCCGCGAGCCACAACTACTGAGCCCGCGTGCCACAACTATTGAAGCCTGTGAACCTAGGCCCCATGTTCAACAACAAGAGAAGCCACCACAATGAGAAGCCCACGCACCGCAATGAAGAGTAGCTCCCACTCGCAGCAACTAGAGAAAGCCCGCGCGCAGCAACGAAGACCCAACGCAGCCAAAAATTTTTTTAATTTTAAAAATTAAAAAAAAAATGTCGTGGATCCAGCTCTCTGACTAACTAGTCTTCCCAATGGCCTGGAAAATAAAGTCTCAAATCGCAGGGAGGGTGGACCTCGTGGTGAATAAGGAAAGAGCTACTGGCAGCCGTGTGGCATCTATGGGGCAGTGGGGGAGCCTGTCTGCCATGAGAGTCAGAGGGAGAGGAAGAAACCAGGACGCGGACATGCACTTGAATGCTGAATCAAGCCTCACCTGAAGGCAGTGCCTGAACCAGTGGAGTCCTTTTATTGTTTGAGTCCGTTTGAGGTGGTTTTCTATCACAACAGAGAGTTCTAACAGATATAACCCCTGCTAAAATACAAACTCCAAGAGGGCAGGACTGTGTCAGTCTTGGTGGTCCTGTAACTCTGGCACCTAAAACATAGTAGTTGCTAAATAAAAGTTGGTGGCATGGGAAGGTGCCCGGGAGGGAGGAGGGGTGAGGGAGGCCCATGGTGCTGGATAATGTGTGGGAAACGAGCTTGCCCACGTCCTGACACACCCCAAGGCCTGGCCCATCTCTGGCCACCCTGGAAACACTGCCCAGTGCCCTGACGCTGGCTTGATAACGGACATCCAGACATGTCGTCATAGTGGGAGCTTGTTAGGATTCACTTTTAAATTTTATTTTTCCCCAAGCAAGATACGCTAGACTCCTGCTACTCAGAATGGGAAGTACAGACTCTCAGGCCCCCGCCAGACCGCTTGAATCAGAATTGGCGTTTACCACAACGCCCGGGGCCAGTGGATCCCCGCGTACCTCAGGGTTTGAGGAACCCAGCCACACTGTACAGTTTGGGTTCTCCTTGGCCTGGGGAGTGGGGTGGCAGTTGGGTACCACCTGATCCTGCCCAGGGGCTCTGCGGCCCCATGGGCCCAGGCGTGTGTGGTGGGGCTCGGGGGCAGGTCTCAGGCTCCTTCCCTGACCTCCTACCCACCTAGCCCCTGGCCCCTGGGCTGTGGGGATCCCCACAGGGATCCCACACGTCAGGCTGAGACATCGGGAAGCCCGTCCCTGAACGGCCTCCCAGGGTGGGGACCCAGCGGCTGGGGGCCAGCCTGGCCCTGCCTGTGCCCTTCCCCCCTCCACTGCCCCTGCCCAGTTCAGTCCCCCAGAGCCCTGCCTCCTGGTGGGTCCCTGGCCTCTGCCCCCATCCCTTCCAGGCTGACCTGCTTCAGGCTGCCCAAGGGAATGTCCCTGTGAGCCCCTCCCTCCCCAGCTCTGAATCCATCAGTGGCTCCCATCATCCGGGAGAAGGCCCGGCCGCTCAGCCTGGCAGTCTGCAGCGGGCCGGCCTAGCCCCTGCGCTCGGCCCCGGGGCACCCCACCTCCTCTTGACTACTCTCTAGGAAGTGGCCGAGGGCACTCCTCGGGTCAGTGACCTCACACTGCTTCCCAGCAGCATGGAGACTTTGGGGCCCACCTGCCACCTACATACAGCACAGCACAGCCGGGTGCCTGCTCCAGGTTCAGGGGCACCGTCGGTGGAGTGACCTGTGTGGCAGCCCCATCAGGAGACCACACACACACACACACACACACACACACCCCACAGCCTGCAATTTCTCCCCTTAGACCAGCGGTCCCCAACCTCTCGGGGGAAGACAATTTTTTCCGCGGACGTGGCAGTGTGGGTGATGGTTCAGGCAGTAACGCGGCGATGGGGAGTGTTGGGGAGCGGCAGAGGACGCTTCTCTCTCTCCGTCGATCACCTCCTGCTCTGCGACTCGACTCCTAAAGGGCCGAGGACCAGTACCGGTCCGCGGCCTGGCGGTCGGGGACCCCTGCCTTAGACAGTCCCTCCTTTGTGTTAAATTCTCAGCCCCTTTAAAACGCAGCTCTCCTTGGGGGTAGCCACACATTCAGGCTGCCGTCTGCAAAGTTGGGGGCAGGAAACAAAGCAGGACACGCCCCCCAGGGGGACATAGGGAGGTCAGGGCCTCGCTGGGGTGGGCTTCCAGGTGGTCGCTGGTCCCCGGGCAGGAGAAGGCTGGTGGGATTTGGGGCCACGGTCAGGTTTCTAGGCACTGGGATTTGGGCCCCAAGGGTGGCTTGGGGTTGGGGAAGGTGGACCCCAGGAAGATGGTCCCAGATACCCCCCCCAGGGGAAAGCCAAAAGCATGTGTTGCCCCTGCCCTTACCATGGGTACCCAGAAGAAGGGCCGTTGGGATCTTGCCCTGGGACTCAAAGCAAGCTCTGGACAAGGGGGCAGATGCCTGAAGGGCCCCAGCTGCCCCGGGGGACAGCTACCATCCCAGGGAGCCATCTCTCTCAGCATCGTGGCCGCCAGCCACCTGGGCAGGAGGGGGGCATGTCAACCACTGAGGAATGGGTGTCAATGAGGGGCGACCTCCAGCCCGCTTGTGGGGTCACAGCCCCGACCCAGGACTGACTGTCACCCTCGGCCACTCTCTCTCTGCTCCCCGTCCGTCCTCCAGCCCAGACCCTCCATGTTCTTCTCTGCCCCACCCCAATCCCAGGGCTTTCTCTCTCCTTCCAGACCATTGGAGTGGCCCTTGCCTGACCTCCCTGGGACCCTACAATTCAGCCTAGACCTCCCCTGCTCCAGGGTCGGACCCCTGTCCCACGGGCAGGATCTGGAGGTCGGGAATGGAATCCTGGCCCCCATCAGCCTAGGGGTGTCCTCGTAGGACCAGAGGGACCCTATGGGCCTGGGATCCATGTGGAAATGTGGCTGCAGCAGACGGGGAGGGATCGTGAGGGAGGGAGGAGGGGCAGGACAAACTAGAGGGAGGGATATCTGGGTACCTGGGGAAATTGTGAGTCTGCGACCAATAAGGACCCCACTCACTCAGCAAATGTTCACTGACAACTCCTGGGTGCCAGGCCCTGGGCTGGGTGCTGGGGACACAGGGGTGGAGAGTGCCCTCAACGGGAAGGGACAGACCAGAACTCAGACTTTCCTTGAGGTCAGAAGGCCCAGAGGAGGGCTGCCCTCTAGGAAGATCAAGGAGGTCATCCTGGAGGAGGTGGCACCTGGTCAGCCCTCACAGGATGGGAGTGATTTAGCCATTATTATTATTGCTGTTGCTGTTTTTTGCCAGGCACCAGGCAAAGGGCTTCCTCTGCGTTGCTGTAACCGGTCCTCCTGATGACACTTAGTGGGTCACTGCCCCGTTTTGCCAAGGAGGACAGTTTGGCCTGTGCAGGACCACAGAGCATGGAGGTGGGTGATGGACCAGGTCGCCCACCGCTCCAGGGCCCAACGTGGGTGGGGCTTCAAGAATGATCTGCCCACCTGGCCCCCCTGGGAGCAGGAAGAGGGTATGTGGTCTGTAGAGTTTAAAAACAGTAACCAAACCAACTAAAAGTCTTTCCAGAGTCTGAACCTCGACATAAATACCCATCCAGCCCCACCGCAGCCCCCAGGCCACGCTGGATACAAAGGCCAGAGCAAAGACACTGTCTCCACCCTCAGTGACCTTCCTGGCGGTGACGGCATAGATTCTCCATGCCACCTCCTCACAAACTTCCCTTGCAAAACACAGGTGCCGAGTCTTCTAAGATCACGAATCAGCTTAAGTGCAGCCCTCGGCGGTGGGCGGTTGGGGTGGGGGGGGTCACAGCACAGGAGGCGGAGCCCAGTGGAGGCGCACACCCGGGTGAACCTGACCTCTCTGGTCCAATAGCCTCAGCACAGAATCGAGGGACGGTGCCGTCTGTAGGTCCTGAGGCCCCAGGGTCCTCGTGAGACACGAGGAAGCACCTGTGACGGAAGGCACGTGGACAAGAGCAGGGAAACGTTGGCTGTTACCACATGACAGCCACAGGGAATGTGGCACAAGGGTTCAGGCCTCATCGCCAGTCCGGTGGACACGGACAGGATGGTGGAAGGGAGTGGGACCCTAGCAACCACCCTCTGGGACCCCAACCGAGGGCTCCCACGCCTGTGCCCAGCGCTCCAACCCCCATGGAAGGCCCAGTGCTGGGCAGAGACCCAGGCCATCACCGTCCAGAGAGACACATGCATCAGGGCTCTGGCAGCCCCAGGCCCCCCCAAGCACCATCCATCTTCCCTCCAGAAACTAAAACCCACGTCCCCCGCTGTCTCCCCAGCACCCAGCGCAGGGCCTGGCACACAGTAGGACTGTTGCCCAGGACAGGGACGGGGGGTCGGGAACCCACAGGGGTAGCAACAGCTGGGTTTAGAAAGATCTGGAATGAGGGCCATCCCGGAGACCTGAGGCTGGATCTCACACACACACACACACACACACACACACACACACACACACACGGGGGGGGAGGGGTGGAACCATCTCTAAGGCTCCTTAACCACCTGCAGTCCCAGCCCAGCTGCTATACGGACCTGCTTTGTTAATCAGCCCTGTGAGGACCTCACCAAGGCATCAGGGACAGGAGTTAGTTCTCCAGAGTCCAGGACAGGGTGGGAGAGAAGAGGCCTGTCCAGTCAAATCCCTGAGGAGGCTGCCTCTTGCAGGGTCCAAGGGGTCGAAATGGATGAAGGAAGGCCAATGACCAGCAGCTGCTGGTGGGTCCACAGGCCGCAAGTGAAAAATTACCCACCTGTGCATAATATAGGGTGTAATGATAGACTTTGACCACCAGAGGGCGGGCAATGATCATCTTTGCTTTTAGTATCGCAAAAATTGCCACTTACTTATACAGCAGCAGAAAAGAAAGGTTTACACTTACTGATCATTCAGCACGTGCAAGGCACTATGCAAGTGCGTTTCTTTATTAACTCAGTCTTCACAACCACCCTATGAAGTACTGTAGCCATTTTACAGATGATGCATCCAAGACTCAGAGAGATTGAGTAACCTGCCAGAGGTCACACAGCAGTGACTCACAGATGTGGGATAAACCCAGGCCTTGTTTCCAGCGTCTGCACTCTGCACCCACTATACTGTTTCCCATTTGCCCTGTATGATTTTTCATGCATTCAAGTTCACGGTCTAGCAAATTCTCTCCCCGAGATGTCAAATTTTAACTTGAAATGTTAGGGGCAACACAAAGGAAGGTCCCTTGTGCCACAGGGCACACAGAACCCTCCAGGCTCCCTCTTCCCCAGCAGTCTTGCAGGTTCCTGACTGCAGGAAGGAGAGTTGTGGAGATCGAGGAACAGAGGCGGTGTGAGTCAGACAGAGGGCAGCAGGAACAAACACAGCAAGGTCCATTTGGGGACCAACACGTGGTTCCAAGGAGCTGGCCTGGGGCATGGCAGGAGCTGAAGAAGGTCGATCTGTGGCCGGCAAGGGGCCGCAGGGGGGAGCTATGGGAGTTTGAGGTTTTCCCTGCAGCCGTGGAGTGCTTATCTTGGCTCTTGACAAGAGCTGACTATTGCATTTTCAGGAATTTCTAAGACCGATTGTTACACACACATTGTTAAAAAGTAAGTTATATAACTTACAACTAAATTATATTAAAAACAAATATTCAAAACGTCACCTTGTTATTTTACTAAACTTCGCTCTGGTCTCTGCTCTCGAGGTCACTTCTATCTGTTTATCGGTAGAGTGGAGACAGCGTACAATTTACTACTGTGAGTCTCTTCCCCAACCCAGTTGAATAACTTCAGGTCGGTGGTTTGAAATTGGCCACGGTGAGTGTATTTACGCCAGTGAAATTGGCCAGCGTTACAAATCAGGGCTTTTTACCCAGAGAGTCAGTTGTTACACATTTACACAGTGAACCCCTGCCTGTAGCGGAGGGCACAGCGTGGTAAGAGCTGCACTTTGCAGAGATCTTGAGGTCAGGAGAACAAGAGACAACGTGCAAACAGGGAGCGCAGCAACAAAAGGATGCGCAGCTCAGCAAGTGGGACCCGGACACATTTGAAGTCCCAAGTACTTTCTGAGAGCCACTGGCTGACGTCCAGACACGGGAGATTAAGCCACCCCAAATCGGGTCCTCTGGCTGGGCTCCAAGGAGATAGTTCAGACAACTGGTTGGAGTTTTTTTGTTGCTGTTTTAAATTTTATTTATGTATTTATTTTTGGCTGCATTAGGTCCTCATAGCTGCGCGTGGGCTTTTCTCTAGTTGTGACGAGCGGGGGGCTTCTCTTGTTGCAGATCACGGGCTCTAGGCACGCCGGCTTCAGTAGTTGTGGCTCGCGGGCTCAGTATTTGTGGCGCACGGGCTTAGGCGCTCCACGGCATGTGGGATCTTCCCAGACCAGGGGTCGAACCCGTGTCCCCTGCATTGGCAGGCAGATTCTTAACTACTGCGCTACCAGGGAAGCCCCTGGTTGGAGTTTTAAACCCCCCAGCGGCAAGGGGAAGTTACCGCCCCACCTGCTCCGTGGTCCATCTGCTGCTTCAAATGCAGCCTGGGGAGGGCGCTCTAGGCGGTGCAGGCAGCAGCGCGTTCGTCTGGGGAGAGAGCACTGAGGGCCGTGACCGCTACCTTCCCCTGCCCAGATGTGGGCAGCTGTGCTGGTCAGCAGTTACAGGCGGAAGCCAAGGTCTCCGTTGCGCAAGGACACCTGCCAGGTGCCCACACTCGGACTGGGTGAGACCTGGACGGAGTCCCCACCCCCTTGGGCCAGGACAGCCCGGAGGGGAGCTGGAGCAAGGGTGGGGTCACTCCATCCCTCCTCCACCCCCTTCCCACCCCCACCCCCGTCCCGCATCCCGTGGGGAGGCTGGGCGCTGGACCTCTAGCTCCACTTCTGCCTCTTGGCTGTGGTGTGACTCCTCTCTCAGCTTCAGTTTCCTACTCTGTAAAATGGGAAGAGTGTCGTTTTTAAGGGTTATTTTTCTTGCCAGAAGGCGTTACCAGGGTATCTGAGATGCGTCGGGTGGCATTTGGTGGTGTCTGTCTGGGGGACCCCGTTATGCTTGGGTCCTGCTCCCTCAATCACCTTTGGCCTTTCTGGGAAGACACCCTTGGGAACAGTGGACAAACAGGACACAGAGAGCCCTTGGTCAGTGTCCAGCAGGGCCTCTGGGACAGCTGAGCTGGGGAACACCACTGGCCTGAAATCTGCAGATGGCCGTCGTGTGGAGCTGAGGGAATGACTGGGACACTCTGGGGGTATTTCTGGGGTGCAGGCAGGCAGTAGGGGGCAGTCACTGAGTCCACTTGTCCACTGCCCCGTGGAGACTGGCAGCAGCCAGAGAGGGCAGTCACCAGGGCTGGACATGACCCTCTTAAGGGAAGAGCAGAGATGTGGACAGGGCAGCAATGCCCCAACATTTGCCCCTTTTTTAAAAATAGACTTTATTTTCTACAGCAGTTTTAGGTTCACAGCAAAATTGAGCAGAAGGTACAGAGATTTCCCATATGCCCCCCACCCCCTCCCCACACGGCTTCCCCCATTATCAACATCCCCCCCCAGAGTGGCATGTTTGTTACAGTTAACGAACCTACACCCATACCTCATAATCACCCCAAATCTGCAGTTTACATCAGGGCTCACTCTTGGTGGTGTACATTCGATTGGTTTGGAAAGTTTATAATGATATGTACCCGCCATTATAGTATCATCCGGAGAATTTTCACTGCCCTACAGATCCCCTGTGCTCGCCTGTGCACCCCTTTCTCCCCACCCCAACCCATGGCAACCACAGATATTTTTACTTTCTCTACAGTTTTTTTCTTTTCCGGAATGTCCTATAGTTAGAATCATACAGGACGCAGCCTTTTCCGATTGGCTTCTTTCACTTAATAAGATAAAATCAAGTTCCTCCGTGTCTTTTCGTGGCTTCATAGATCATTTCTTTTTAGCGCTGAATAATATTCCATTGTCTGGATGGACCACAGTTTATTTGTCCATTCACCTCCTGAAAGTGAACGGACAGACTTGGCTGCTTCCAAGTTTGGGCAATTATGAATAAAGCTATTGTAAATATCCGTGTGCAGGTTTTTGTGTGGACGTGAGTTTTCAACTCCTTTGGGTAAAAACCAAGGAGCACAATTGCTGCATCGTATGATGAGAGTATGTTTAATTTTGTGAGAAACCACCAAACTCTTCCAAAGTGGCTGCACCGTTTTGCAGTCCCGCCAGCAGCGAGCGAGAGTTCCTGTCGCCCCGAACCCGCACCGGCGCTGGGTGTGGTCAGTGTTCTGGATTTTGGCCGTTCTACGAGGTGTGTGATGGTATCTTACTATTTAAATTTGTATTTCCCTGATAACATATGATATAAAGCAACTTTTCATAAGCTTATTTGCCATCTGTATATCTTCTTTGACAAGGTGTCTGTTAAGATCTTTGGCCCATTTTTATTTATTTTTAATATTTATTTTAGTTAGTTAGTTGCACTGGATCTTAGCTGCAGCCGGCAGGCTCCTTAGTTGTGGCATGCAAACTCTTAGCTGCGGCATGCGTGTGGGATCTAGTTCCCTGACCAGGGATTGAACCTGGGCCCCCTGCATTGGGACCGTGGGGTCCTAACCACTGCGCCACCAGGGAAGTTCCTGGCCCATTTTTAATTGGGTTGTTTGTTTTCTTATTTTGAGTTTTAAGAGTTCTTTGTATATTTTGGATAATAGTCCTTTACCATGTATATCTTTTGTAAATCTTTCTACCAGGTCTGTGACTTGTATTTTCATTCTCTTGAAAATGTCCTTTTGTGTGTGTGAAGTATATTTGCTTTGCAATTTTGTACTAGTTTCAGGTGTATAGAATTGTGATTCAGTATTTTTACAGATTATATTCCATTAAAAGTTATTACAGAACAATGACTATAATTCCCTGTGCTATACAATATGTCCTTGTTGCTTATCTATTTTATACATAGTAGTTTGTATCTCTTAATCCCATACCTTAATTTGCCCTTTCTGCCTTTCCTCTACCCACTGGTAACCACTAGTTATTTTCTGTATCTGTGGGTAGGTTTCTGTTTTGCATATACTTCATTTGTATTATTTTTTTGATTCCACATATAAGCGATACCATACAGTATTTGCCTCTCTGACTTATTTTACTAAGCGTAATACTTTCTAGGTCCATCCACGTTGCTGCAAATGGCAGAATTTCATTCTTTTTTATGGATGAGTAATATTCCTCTGTGTGTGTGTGTGTGTGTGTGTGTGTGTGTACACATATACATATGACATCTTTGTCTATTCGTCTGTTGACAGGCACTTGGGTAGGTTCCAAATCTAGCTATTGTAAATAATGCTGCTTTGAACATTTGGGTGCATGTATATTTCTTGATGCTGTCTTTTTTAATTTTAATGAAGTCCAACTTATCGATTATTTCTTTTATGGATCAACCCTTGGTGTTATATCTAAAAAGTCATCACCAAACTCAAGTTCATCTAGATTTTCTCATGTGTTGTCTTCTAGGATTTTTATAGTTTTGCATTCTACATTTAGGTTCATGATCCATTTTGAGTTAATTTTTGTGAGGAATGTAAGGTCTGTATCTAGATTCATTTTTTTGCATGTGAATGTCCAGTAGTTCCAGCACCATTTGTCAAAAAGACTATCTTTGACCCATTGTATTGCCTTTGCTCCTCTGTCAAAGATCAGCTGACTGTATTTATATGAGTCTATTTCTGGGCTCTCTATTCTGTTCTTTGATCTATTTATCTATTCTTTCATTAATACCACACTGTCTTGATTACTGTAACTTTATAGAAAGTCTCGAAGTTGGGTAGTGTCAGTCCTCTAACTTATTCTTCTTTTTCAATATTGCGTTGAGTATTCTGGGGTTTTTTGTTTTTTGCCTCTCCATATAAACTTTAAAATCTGTTTTTTAATATCCACAAGATAGTCTGCTGGGATTTTGATTGGGCTTTCATTGAATCCATAAATCAAGTTGGGAAGAATTGACGTCTTGCAATATCGAGTCTTCCTATCCATGAACATGGAATATCTCCCCATTTATTTACTTCTTTGATTTCTTTTATCAGAGTTTTGTAGTTTTCCTCATATAGATCTTGTACATATTTTGTTAATTATAAACCTAAGTATTTCATTTTGGTAGGGTGCTAATGTAAACAGTATTGTGTTTTTAATTTCAAACTTGTTCATCGCTGGTGTATAGGAAAGTGAGTGACTTTTGTATATTAACCTTGTATCCTACAACCTTGTTATAATCATTTATTCCATTTTTGGTCAATTCTTTCATATATTCTACATAGATAGTCATGTCATCTGCAAAGACATTTTTATTTCTTTCGTCCCAATCTATATACCCTTCACTTCCTCTTCTTGTCCTATTGCAGCATTAGCTAGGACTTCCAGTACAAATTGAAAAGGAGTGGTGAGAAGAGACATTCTTACTTGTTCCTTATGTTAGTGGGAGAGCTTCAAGTTTCTCACTATGAAGTATTATATTGGCTCTAGGTTTTTGTAGGTATTCTCTATTAAGTGGAGGAAGTTATCTCTCTGTTCCTAGTTATTACTAAGAGTTTTTATCATGAATGTGTGTTGGATTTTGTCCAATGATTTTTCTGCAAACACTGAAATGGTCATGTGATTTTTCTTCTTTAACCTGTTGATGTGATGGGTTATTTTAATTGATTTTCAAATGTTGAACCAGGCTTCCATACCTGTGATGAATCCCACTTGGTTGTGGGGTATAATTCTTTTTGTACATTGTTGGATTCAATTTGCTAATATTTTGTTAAGAATTTTTGAATCTATGTTTATGAGAAATATTGGTCTGTAGTTTTCTTTTCTTGTAATGTCTTTGTCTGGTTTGGGTATTAGGGTAATACTGTCCTCAAGGAATGGGACAGGAAGTATTCCCTCTGCTTCTATCTTCTGAAAGAGTTGTAGAGAATTGGTGTAATTTTTTCCTTAATATTTGGTAAGAGTCACCAGTGAACCCATCTGAGTTTGGTGTTTTCTGTTTTGGAAGGTTATTAATTATTGATTCAATTACTTTAATAGGTATAGTCTTATTCAGAATGTCTATTTTTCTTGTGTGAGTTTTGGCAGACTGTGTCTCTCAAGAAATGTGTCTATTTCATCTAGGTTATCAAATTCATGGTTCATAGTATTCCTTTGTTATCTTCTTAATGTCCATGGGATCTGTAGTGATGTCTCCTCATTCCTTTCTGATATTAGTAACTTGTATCCCCTCTCTTTTTTTCTTAGTTAGCCTGAGTAGAGGCTGAGCAATTGCATTGATCTTTTCAATGAACCAGCTTTTGACTTCATTGATTTTCTCTATTGATTTCCTGTTTTCAATTTCATTGATTTCTGCCCTAATGTTTATTATTTGACTGCATCCTACACATTTTGATAAGTTGTGCTTTCATTTTCATTTAGTTCAAAATATTTTTAACTTACCTTGAGATTCTTTCTTTGACCCATGTGTTATTTAGAATTGTGTTGTTTAATCTCCAAGTATTTGGGGACGTTACAGCTCTCTTTCTGTTATTTATTTCTAATTCAATTCCACTGTGGTCCAAGATCGGACCTTGTATGATTTCTATTATTATACATTTGTTAAGATGCATTTTATGGCCCAGAATGTGGTCTTTCTTGGTGAATATTCCATGTGAGCTTGAGAAGGATGTGTATTTTTCTGTTGTTGGATGAAGCAGTCTATAGGTGTTCATTATATCCAGGCAATTGATTGTGGTTGAATTCAACTACGTCCTTATTGATTTTTTGCCTGCTGAATCTGTCCATTTCTGATGGAAGGGTGTTGAAGTCTCCAACTATAATAGTGTATTCATCTATTTCTCCTTGTAATCCTATCAGTTTTGCCTCACATATTTTGACACTCTATTGTTAGGCACATACACATTAAGGATTGTTATGTCTTCTTGGAGAATTGATTCCTTTATTGTTATATAATGCCCCTCTTTATCCCTGATAAGTTCCCTTGCTCTGAAGTTTACTCTATCTGATATTAATATAACTACTCCTGCTTTCTTTTGATTATTTTCACCATGGGATATCCTTCTCCATCCATTTACTTTTTTTTTTTTTTGCGGTACACGGGCCTCTCACTTTTGTGGCCTCTCCAGTTGGGGAGCACAGGCTCCGGACGCGCAGGCTCAGCGGCCATGGCTCACGGGCCCAGCCACTCCGCAGCATGTAGGATCTTCCCGGACCGGGGCACGAACCCGTGTCCCCTGCACCAGCAGGCAGACTCTCAACCACTGTGCCACCAGGGAAGCCCCCATCCATTTACTTTTAATCCCTGTGTGTTTTTATATTTAAAGTGGATTTCTTGTAGACAACACATGGTTGGGTTTTGTTTTTGAAGCCACTCTGACAATCTCTGTCTTTTAATTGGTTCATTTAGACCACTGACATTCAAAGTGATTACAGATGTGGTTGGACTGATATCTACTATGTTTGTTACTATTTTCTATTTGTGCCCTTATTCTTTGTTCCTATTTTTGTCTCTCTACTCTTTTCTGTCTTTTTGTTGTTGTTTATTTGAGCCTTTTATATGATTCTATTTTCTCTCCTCACTTAGTGTATCAGTTGTACTCTTTTAAAACTATTTTTTGTGGTTGTCCTAACATATGCAATATATGTTTACAACTAATCCAAGTCCACTTTCAAATAACACTGTACCATTTCACAGGTAGTGCAAGTACCTATAATAACAAAATAATCGTAATTCCTCCTTCGCATCCCATGTACCGTTACTGTCATTTATTTTGTTTATACATAAGTACACATTATGTATCAAGTAAGATGAATTAAGAATTAGGTTGATTAAGAAAAATAAAAGGTTTTTATTTTACCTTCACTTTTCCTTCTCCTATGCTCTTCCTTTCTTTATGTAGATCCAGTTTCTGACCTATATTATTGTCCTTCTCTCTAAAGAGCTTCTTTTTACATTTCTTGCAAGGCAGGCCTACAGCAACAAATTCCCTCAGTTTTGCTTGTCTGAGAAAACCCTTACTTCTCCTTCACTTTAGAAGGATAATTTGGGGGAGCCCCTGGTAGCCTAGTGGTTAGGATTCCAGGTTTTCCCTGCCATGGCTGGGGTTCAATCCCTGCTTGAGGAACTAAGGTCCCGCATGCTGCCCCATGTGGCCAAAAAAAAAGGAAAAGAAGAACTCCACCTTCCTATCCATACCGCCTCCCATATTTACCCAAATTCCTTGGTATACTTCTGGAACCAATGAGATGAGCCCACTCCAAAGCCTCTGAAATGGATCAAAATAAGGGAACCCTTATCTTACCTCTAAGCCACAAGAGTGGCTGTACCCAGGCTTAACGCCCCCATTCTATTTCCCATTTGAATGATGCTTAGCCCTGGGGCCAGGCAAGCTGCTGGGAGAGTCAAGGGACAGCCCAACCCATAGGGTTCCAGTGCCAACATTATGCAAGATGAACCCCTGCGAAGCCCCTCCCATTAGTCAGTTACCATAAAGAAGCTGAAAAACAAAAATCCCCCACAGAAAGTAAAGTTCCAATGGAATGAAAGCACCCCATCTCCCGCCCCGCAAGCCGGCAGACTCAACGGTCAGGCTCCAAGTGTGGTGAGGCCAGTGGGGGGCTGGGGGGGGTTATCCTTCACTAATCAGGTGGGTCCCCAGCATCACTTCCACAGGAGGAATTAATCCAGCCTCGAGAGTCACACGCTCCCCACAGGTCCCCAAAGTGGCCAGGATGATAAGGACAGGCCCCCATACCCCAGATCAGCCCCCACAAAGACTGAGTCTCCCCTCTGCTCACCTCCCCCCACCCCCAGAGCAGGGGAGGGACTGGGCACACTTGGGCGGAAGCAGGGAGCCAGGAGGAGGGAATTCCTGGGCTCCTCGGCACCAAGATGCTGGTTGTTCTTAGTTTACAGCTTAAGCTGAAACTCAGAAAAAATCTCCCACCAGGATGCAAACTGTGGGCCTCTCTCTGCTTCACAGATTGTCAGAGGAGCCTCCTTCATACGGCTGTTTGTCCCGGAAAGCAGGATTCGATACATTCCTCACCACGATGGAGTGGTACCTCATGCCCAGGTTTACCTCAAGTCCTCTGGCTGGGGGTGTCTGCTGCTTTCGTGCCCCAGGGTCCATCCTCCCAGCACGTGGACCCCACTTTCCCTGGAGGAACGCCCCTCTCAGCCATGTCAGCTGTGAGGCCACCCCCAGAGTACAAGGCGGTGATGATGCAGGGATGACAACCCAGAACACACTGTTGGCTTGGGAGGAGAAGGGGCACAGGACCCTGGGCTTCAGTTTGTAAGAGCCTGAGAATCCCACTGACCTCCTGGAGCTCCAGTCATGTTGCACCTGAAGCCGGATCTAGACTTTTCCTGCTTTTGTGAACTGATAGATTGATTCCCTTTTCACTTAAGCAAGGCTGAGTCAGATTTTCTGCACATCCTACAACTAATGAAGCCTTCTTCCGCTTAGAGTCCTGGGCATTTAAGAATTCTTTGCTTTTATTTCCCCTTTGACACCCCCTGCCCCACACACAGTGTGTCACATACGTATATGCCCACAGTGGGAAAGTCTCCAAGGAAAGTTCTAGACCTCACGGTCCCTGCTCTGACCCTGCTCTGCCCTGGGCCTGGAGCTATTTGTTGCCGTCTCCTCTTCTAGAATATTCCTTAGTGGATGAGGCTGCTCCCAGGCAGGGTTCTCCCAGCTCCCCAAGCTCATCCCAGTTGGGAAGGGACCCTCTGTGTACTGGCCAGTCCCCACAGCCTGGTGGGTCCTCTGCTCCTGAACTTCCCTTGAATCTCCCAAGGGCAGCTGAAGCCTCCTCCCTCCAGCCCCCTCTTCTTCCTGCAGACCTGGGCTTCCCTGGTGTTCCTCACCCTCTGTCCCCAGGCCCCTGGGGTTCACTGCTCACCAGGTCTCCTTCTGCCCCTGTGCTTGCAGGGTGGACAGATGAGGTCTCATCCCTCTGTTCCCCATCCCTGCTTTGCCTGCAGGACCAACTCCTGTTTTTAAACTTAGACCAGGTCCCCCAAGGTTGATGTCCTACTCCCAGGGACAAGCACCTTCTGAGGCCTCTCCCCCTCTTACTTAGCTTCTCCACCCCCCATTCTACCCACCCCCACCCCCCACCTCTTGGTGCACCTGATCCAGAGCCCATGGGTTCCAGCTCTAGGCCTTTTGAACTCCCTTCTTATCTCCTGAGATGGTCCTCAGGCTCAGCTGAACACGAAGATGAAGGGTCAAAGCTGTCCTTTCCCTTTACCTGGTCATTAAACACACACCACCACTGTTGAGAGTGAGTGTAGAGGGGCAAAGGCAGAGGCCAGGACCCCAGAGATGTTGCTGCAGGGGCGGCGAGTCGTGGTCAGATTCTGGATCTATTTTGAAGGTGAGTCCAGTGGGTTTCCTGGTGGCTTCCACAAAGGATGTGTAAATAGAGAGGGGTGACTCGGGGTTTGGGCCTGAGCACGTGGAAGGGTGGGGCTGCCATCCATTGCCCTTCACTGTCACAGAGGTGGGGGCAGAAGACAGAGCTGAGTCTGGGGCTGAGATGTTTGCCACCTCATCAGCTACCCTGAGCAACAGCTGGGGGTGGGCGGGAGGTGCAAATCCGGGAGGTGTCGGCATGTGGATGAGACCTCCAAGGGGTGAGTGTAGATAAAGACAGGGAGTGAGGATGGGGAGAAGCTGAAAGTGCGTGCTGGGGACACAGCTCGATCCCTGGCTGGAGATGTGCACCAAACAGAAGGGAGGACTTAACTGGGGGGGGGGGGGTAATCTTGTGCCATCTGCACTTGGATTCCAAAAGCCCCAAATCTTGGGTGCCACAGACCACAGTCCTGGCGGAGAAAGGGGTGTGGGAATACAAATACAAGCGTTCCCACTCACCAAACAGCCCACACCTGAGTTCTGCGTGTATTCGAATGGGGTCTCCCTGACCCCATGATGTGACGTGGGCCCCCGCTGACAGTCTTTGCTCGACCACCTGAGGCTGCAGCGGAGGGCTGAGTGGGAGGGAAACGAAGATCTGCCCCAGTTCCCACAGGTGAAGTGGCCCGGCCACCTAGGGCCTGCCAATAGCCCTTGGGAGGGACAGCAACCCAGACGGAGCTGACACGTGGGAAAGGCCAGGCCAGCTCTCGGGGACCTGCGTCTCTTCCACCTGTCAGCACAGGACCAAGCGGGTGGAGAAGACTTGGGGCCTTTTATGCAATGACTGGACTGCTGACCACGCCCACCGCGAACTGCGGCGCCACCAGCCGCCCACCTCCGCCCGTGCAATCCGAATTTGTGCCCCCATGGGACGCACTGGGTAAGCGGTAGGCTCAGAGCTCCCTCACCCCACCCCACCCTGCTCCAACCCCAACCCAAACACCTCAGGCGGGACCCACACACAAGAGACAGAAGCAGAGCTGCTCTGGCTGAAAGGGTCGGGGGTTCAGAGCCCACCTGCTTAACCCTTACCTCACTGGGACCAGTAGGGGGGCACGCCCGCGAGAACACCGGGAGCCCACTCAATCCTTCAAACCGCGCTGAGAGGCCAGTGTCATAGCTGTGCAGAAGAGGAGACCGAGGTTCAGAGAGGACACAGGGCTCTGGAGTAGCACCCTTGTCAGTCTCCCACGTGGGGCCGGTTCTTCATGTGGTTTTCCTGCGCGTTCCTCCCCAGGCACAGGCTGTCTGTCTGGGAGACCTGGTTTCCTCTAATTATTTGTCATTTTACGTTCTATTTTGTTTAATTTTACATTCTATTTTATTTCATGTTATGTCTTATTATATTGCATTATATTATTTTGAGCACCAAGAACCTGGAGTCACATCCTGGGCCTACCTGCGGTCACTGCCCAGGTTGAGACACCAGGAGTGGGGCTGGGATAGGACCTCCCCGCCCCCACAGGTCAGCTCCTGCTGCCTCATAATGGGTCATCTAGTCACTGGATGGAAATATCATCAGAACCCGCCCCTGGGCCCCCAGGATGGGTGTAAAATAAAACAAATTTTTAAAATGTGTATGCAGCCAACCAAAAAGATGCCAGTGACTCAAAGGAAGCCGGACTCTCACATCCCCCAGGAAGTTGCGTTGGAGGCCAGTCGGCCCGGTGCTCCGGATGTCCACTGGCAAAGGAGGAAAAGCAGGCTCCCAGCACCCAGGAGATGCCCCGCTGGTTCTTGCTGACGTCTCCATGACCTGCCTCAGAGGGATGCCCAGAGGCCCTGACCTCCCCAGCCTCCCTCTTCCGGACTGATAGGCCTGGAATCCCATGTTCCCCAGGGCTGCCCGTCCATCCTCTGGCTCCACTGGGAAGACGTAGTGGCCTGGCCCCTGCCTGCCCTGGGAGCCCAGGCTGATCATCTGGTGGGCAGGCAGCCACCCACACTGGTCTGTCTGTGATGCAGGGGGAAAGGGAAAGGTCTTTGATTGAAATTCTCCTCCCCGTGAGGCTGACCTGGCCAGGCCATGGAGAATTTTAACACCACTCCTCCTCCTCGATCCCAGGTTTCACGCCCCCCTCCCCTTCGTGAAATGACATCCCTCGCTTCTCTTGTTGCCGCCATCCCCCTCCATGCCCTTTTGAGCATTTCCTGCACTGCTGCATCCCCCTGCCTTTGGGAGCTCACTTGACATTTCCAGAAGGAAGAAAGGAAGGGAGGAAGAGGGGGAGGGATGAATGGATGAAGGAACCGAGTAGAATGAAATCCACTCTGAGCGTGGTGTCCAGGGCCAGATGGGAGACACTTCTCTATCTGGTGAGGGGTGACAGCTGGGGGGTTGCACAGGGGAGCAGAAGCTGGGGCTTAGAAGAGGCTCAGCAAGTGTTTGCCAGAAGCTTCCGTCACGTGTGGGGTGGCCCTTCCTGCCACCTAGAGCGTCAAATGAACGGGGAGAGGCGCAGGGCTGGGGAGAGGGAACAGCTGTCCTCAGCACAGCCTCACCGTAGTCTCGCGCCCCATTTCCTTCAGGCTTCTTTGAACAAGTCCCTGAGAAGATGCTGGGGATCCCCAGGGGCCACTTGTGGGGATGAGAAGGTTCTGGTTTCGGGTTGGCTGCCTACCGCCTCCTGGGTAATCTTAGTAAGCCCCTTCCTCTCCCTGATGGTCCGGAACTGCACTGTCCTTGTGTGGCTCTGAGCTGAGCTGAGCTGTAAGTGCAACACACACCCTGGAAAGTAAAGACAGCGGGAAAAATAGAATGCAGAATATATCGTTGGTAAGTTTTATACTGATCGCATGTTGAAACGATGCTTCGGATGTGTTAGTTAAATCAAATATATATTAAAATTAGGGTTACCTGTTTCTTTTTACATTTTCAATGTGGCTACTAGAACATTTTAAATTACATATGTGGCTCTCATTCTATTTCTACTGAAGGTGCTGCTCTAGAGAATTCTAAGGCCTCTTGGTGTGAGTGCTATGATAACCCCCCATACACACACACAGCAAGGAGGATCTTGACCTTGTTTGCTGGTCGATTGATGAGTTGAGTAAGTGTGATATTAAGGTGGGGAGGTCCAGGCAGCCCGGGGAAGCAGGGGCTTCGGGAGGATGTTGCTTAGACAGGATGGGGAGGGGCTACTTGCCTTTCTTCCGGATCTTCCAGTTTCCCTGGGAGCTCCAGTGAGGGCTGGAGCAGAGAGAAGCCTTCTGTTCTGGAGAGCTTGCCACCCCCAATAGCGCCCACTCTTCTTCCAGGGGGTCAAACGATTTAACCTTCCGGAGGAGGTTCCCAAGAGGGTCACTTCCTTCCTCAAGTTCTAGAGCTGGGACGCTGCCAGCCACTCCAGGACTTGCACCCTGTCTGACCCACGGCCTGGCCGGTGCCAGCCTTACAGGGGCCGGAGGTCACCTCCTGTCAACCCTGGATTCATCCCAAAGGAGGCTGGTGGCTCATCTTGACGGATGCACGTCCCCAGGTCACAGTGACCCAAGGGTGGTGGCAGGAAGTGGAGCTCCCCCTGGGAAAAAGCCCAGTGCAGGGGTCAGGGGATCTGGGCTCGTGGAGGACTGGCTAGGGAGAGGACCCAGGCTCTTCCTCCCTCGGGTCAGCACAGTCCCCTCTAACCAGGTCACCGGGGCTCCATGCCTCCGCACAGGTGCTGGCGACAGCGTGCGTTCCCACGCAAATTTACTTCAAGGCTGTGGTCCTCTCTACCTTTTGAGCTCTGGAATACTGAATTTACAACAGGCTGGGTGGGACAGCGTGGTAACCCCCTTGCCACCCTCTGCATTCCCTCCCCCGCAGGTCCCCCCTGCTGGACCCGTCCCCCCATTCCTCCCACACCTGAGCCGTCCTCTTGTTCCCAAGATGCTGTTTCAGCTCAGCTCACGACTGTCCTGTTTGTCCCTCCACCTTCCAGAGCCCCCATCTGCCCCATGCCTCCCAGCTGTCCCACCATCCCTCCTTCCCAAATCCCCTGTGAGCGCTCCAGCTGCCCACCACCACCAGGCAGGCTCCCCCAAATGAGAAGCTACTCAAGACCCAGCCCTGGGGAGCCTCCCTCAGCTTCCAGAATGCCCGCCTCCCCCTGCCAACGCCTTGGCTGGCCTACAGGGAGTCTCTGTGCCAATTAGGAAAAGGCGCCCCTGGATGGTTGCAGGGGAGGGAGTGTGGCCTCCAGCAGCAGTTCCCACACCATCTGCAATCTGGTCTTCACTGGCCCTTCTTCCCTTTCCGACCGTGAGCTCTGCCAGGACAGTGACGGGTCTGCTGTGCTCACCACTGGGTCCTCAGGTGATCAATCAGTGCTGCTTCTGTGATGGAAGCGCCCGGGGGTGATGCCGCAGAAGAGGGGATGTGCAGGCGCCTGTGTGTGGACCAGCCTGGGAGGGGCTGGTGTGTGGCCGGGGTGAGGAGAGAAGCAGGGAAAGAAGGGGGCCCTTGGCAATGGGGGGATAGGTGGACAGCCACCTTGAGGTCCTGAGATGAGGTCCAGAGAGCACTGTTTGGACTGCGCAGAGCTGGGACCAGTGACCAGACAGTTCGATACAGATAAGTTAAAGACCGTGTTAGTTTCCTAGGGCTGCCATGACAAGTACCAGAAACTGAGGGCTATTATGGACTGAACTGTGTCCCCTGAAATTCACGTGGTGAAGCCCTTACCCCAGGAGCTCAGAAGGCGACTGTATTTGGAGACAGGGCCTTTAAAGAGGTGATTAAGGGGCTTCCCTGGTGGCGCAGTGGTTGAGAGTCTGCCTGCCAACGCAGGGGACACGGGTTCGTGCCCTGGTCCGGGAAGATCCCACATGCCGCGGAGCGGCTGGGCCCGTCAGCCATGGCCGCTGGGCCTGTGCGTCTGGAGCCTGTGCTCCACAACGGGATAGGCCACAACAGTGAGAGGCCTGCGTACGCAAAGAAAAAAAAGAAAGGAAGAGACACCAGAGATACCCTCTCTCTCTCCACGCACACACTGAAAAAGGTTACGTGAGGACACAGCAAGAGGGCGATGTCTGCGAGCTCGGAGGAGAAGTCTCACCAGAAACCAGCCCTGGAGGCACATTGACTTTGGACTTCCAGCCTCCAGAACTGTGAGAAAATAAAATGTTGTTGTTTAAGCCGCGCAGCCTGTGGGGTTTTGTTATGTTTTGTTTTATGGCAGACCGAGCAGACTAAAACACAGCCCATAACAAAGCCTTATCAATTAAATCATTTTGTTACAAGTGACAGGAACTCAAACTAAACCACTTTATTTTTTTAATATTTATTTTTTATTTATTTATTTTGTTTATTTATAATTACTTTTTTTTTTTTTTTTGGCTGCATCAGGTCTTAGCTGCAGCATGCGGGATCTTCGTTGAGGCATGCGAGATCTGTTGTTGTGGCACGTGGGCTTCTCTCTAGTTGTGGCGTATGGGTTTTCTCTCTCTAGTTGTGGCGAGGGCTCCAGAGTGTGTGGGCTCTGTAGTTGCAGCACACGGGCTCTCTCGTTGAGGCGCACGGGCTCAGTAGTTGTGGCACACGGGCTTAGTTGCCCCGCAGCATGTGGGATCTTAGTTCCCCGACCAGGGATCGAACCCGCATCCACTGCATTGGAAGGTGGATTCTTTACCACCGGACCACCGGTCAGAAAGAAACCACTTTAAACCACTTTAAACAAAAAGAAAATGTCTTAGGTCGATAACTGAACAGACCAAGACCCGAGTACCACAGGACCCAGGAGTTGTCCGGCTCTTTCTGTCCCTCTTTCTGCATCTGCCTCTCCTGGCTCCTGGCTCCTCGAAGTGGCTCTGTCCTGGGGTAACTTCTCACCAGCATGGGGGCTGAGGCCACGCCAGGTGAGCTCGGCGTCCCCTTCAGCAACTTCTGTGGAAGGCGAGCACCTCCTGCAGGAGGTCAAGGTGCAGAGGGGCTCAGACGCCAAGGCCACACTTGGCGTGGGGAGTGGGCAGCTCAAAAAAAAGAACCCCAAATGAACACAAAGGCACCCAGGAGCCAACTGAGAGAGCTCCCAATGGCCAAAGTTGGAACAAATTGGGCAAGAAAATAAATAACCTAGCGTTGGATTGTAACCCAAAGTAGAACATAAAGATCCATGAGTCCATATGGATACAAATAAATGATTGAATAAATAAATGTGGGGAAAGAAACAAATCTCCCATGCAGAAGAATTCCAGATAATTGACGTAGCTGCTCCACCCTCAAGGAGGCGGGGCACAGCTCCCCACTCCTCAAGTGTCAGCTTCACAGCGACTTCCTGCCAAAGACCACGGTGTGGGAAAGGGGGAGGACATTTATTTTTTTTTGTCAGGAGAAACCTGACAAACATTATCTCAGCCGGTTTATCAAGGTCCACGTCAACCAGGATGTTGATAGCATGTACCCTGGATACGACGTGATGGAAGTGAAACTTTACCTCCGTGGTTGTCCTTCCCCAGTCCCATAACACTTGTGTCATCATGAGAAAAACATCTAACAGTTGACAGATACCTTACAAAATAGCCAGTCATCCTCAAATGTCAAGGTCATAAAAACAAGGAAAGTCTAAGAAACTGTCACAGCCAAGAGGAACCTAGGTAGCCATGACAACTGAATGTAATGTAATGTCCTGGGAGGGATCTTGGAATGGGAAAAGGACATTAGGGAAAAACTAAGGGAATGTGAATAAAGTATGGAATTTGGTTAATAACAATATGTCAATATAAGCTCAATAATTGTGACAAATGTACCATGCTGATACAAGATGTCAAGAATAAGAGACACCATGTGGAGTTTACAAGAACTCTCTGGACGATCTTTTTAATAATCCTGTAACTGTAGAACTATCCTCAAATAAAAGGTTTATTTAAAAGTTTCAATAAAATGGGGACCAGTCGGGTTCTGTGATGGTTAATTTTCTGTGTCACCCTGACTAGCCAGGAGGTGTCCTGATTAAACGTTCTTTCCGGTGTGTCTGGGAGGGTGTTTCTGGATGAGATTACCACTTGAATCAGTGGACTCGGTCAAGCAGAGTTCCCTCCCCAGTGAGGGTTGGGCATCACCCAATCCGCAAAAATGACCTAAGAGTCTCCACGTGTGCCCTGAAGGAGATGGTCACGTTCCGGAGCTGCAGGGCTGGAACTGCTGAAACTCAAACAGCAGTTCATCCTGTGGTTGGCGGAATTACAAAGCAAATTGAACTCCCAGCCTCACAGGGCGTCTCCTTTCTGTTAAAGCGAGGGTGTTATCACTTTGCTGTACACTTGAAACGGACACAACATTGTTAATCAGCTATACTCCAATATAAAATTAAAAAGTTAAAAAAAAAGAAACAGAAAAACCACGAAGCCTTGTTAATATTGAATGTAGAGATGATTTACATAATTCTCTTAGACAACAATAGAAAATCATTCTATAATAATGTTAATATATTTGGATATTGTGCAGTCTTTATTTAAATAAAGATACATTCTTAAATGCTTTCGAAAAAAAATAAAGTGAGGGCGTTGACTGGGGGAGCATGAGGACGTGTGGAGAGACCCTGATGAGCTAGGAAAACTGAACCCCCAAATTCTTTTGAGTCTTCTCTACCAGTGGCAGGGTCTGCCCACCTTGTAGGGGTATTGGACTCTCCAGGCTAGAGGTAGCGAACTTTCCACCTCCATCTGAGGGGATGAAGCCTACATGCCTAGGAAACTACCAGCTGCCTGATTCCCCTCAGGACCCACCCCATCACCCCTCTTTGCTTCTAGACCTATAACTAGACTCTAGTCCCAATGGGACCCTAAAGATGGGGTACAAAGCGTGACTCATGAGGGGGTGAGCTGCGTTCCAAGAGAACTACGTGAGTTTCCTAATTTATAGACAGAAACCAGGAGCACGTGTGGGAATCGATACTAAGGGTGTGGGCTATGGGGGAAGGAATATAAGGTTGTTCAGGCTGAATTTTTTGACGTGGACTCACTACGCAGACATTCCGCATTTATGTAGCAGCTTAGAATGTTAGAAAGGGCTCTAATGGCTCCAACACGGACCAAAAGGTAGCCCAAACCTGAGGGAGTTAAACTATTCTTTGCTTGAATGTACAGAAAGGGACTCAAAGGCCTAGGCAGACTGGGAGGTTAGAGTGGCTTTATCATTTAAGATATACTCACCCACATGGGAGGGTCAGAAGACAGCTTTCACCGAGACTGTGAAGAATCAACGGGTGACAGGAGCCCCACCATCCTTGCAGGGCTCTGTGATTGTCCTTCTCTGTAGACCAGACCTCCCTGGGAACTGGGGTCACTAAGTTGGGAAATCTAAATGCAGTGGGAAGTGTTGGACCCAGGGTTGCCAGGGGCCAACGGCGGCACTCACCAGCCCCTGGCAAGGGGGGCGTGGGGACCACAGGGGACGCAGAGTCAAAGCCACGGTGAGAATGGTCTGACTCGCAAGACCTACAGGCTGGCGCAGAGATCATGACGTTCCTAGAAGGGAAACAGTCAGGAAGCCCTCGGTTCTTACTTGGTCTCTATCAGCAGAACATTTCTGGGTCAGTACTTCCCTGGTGGTCCGGTGGTTAAGACTCAGCGGTCCCAATACAGGGGGCACGGGTTCAATCCCTGGTCAGGGAAATAGATCCCACAGGCATGCTACAACTAAAGATCCCATGTGCCACAACGAAGACCCTGTGTGCTGCAACTAAGACCTTGGGCAACCAATAAACGAATGAATGAATGAATGAATGAATAAATAAAACATTTCCAGGTCAAGTGAATACACGTCTGACCACAATCATAAAAGCAGAGTTATGGCCCCTAAATGGATTCCCAGACTTGAGGCAGTTTACAGACCCAGGACCCCCTGAATGAAGGGGAGGCCATATCCCCGTGAGGAAGGACGCTGTGCACTACTGAAATGTAGCACGTTAGGCTTTCTCCCAGCCTTCCCCCAGGTAAATACACACTGGGAGAAGGGAATAATCAGACCTTTTGAGGACTACTGGACACTGGTTCTGGACTGATTCCAGGAGACCCCAAATGTCACCCTCCCATCAGAGGAGGGGCTTGCAGAGATCTGGTGGTCAATGGACCTTTAGCTCAAGTCTGTCTCACAGCGGGTCTCCAAGCCCATCCTGTGGTTAACTTCCAAGTCCATGCGTAATTGGAAAAGACACACTGAGCAGCAGGCAGAATCCCCATGTAGGTTCCCTGGCCTGTGGAGTGTGGGCTACGAGGGTGGGAAAGGCCAAGCGGAAGACACCAGAACCCCCTCTACCCAGGAAAACAGTGAACCCAAACCACCACCCATCCCTGGAGGGATGCGGAGATTGATGCCATCATCAAAGATTTGAAACATGCTGGGTGGTGATTCCCACCACATCCCATCCAGCTCACCTATTTGGCCTGTGAGAAGACAGAGGGATCTTTTTATATAGATATAAATTTATTTCTCTTGGCTGCATTGGATCTTCGTTGCTGCACACAGGCTTTCTCTAGTTGCAGCGAACATGGGCTCCTCTTTGTTGCAGTGCACAGGCTTCTCATTAAAGTGGCTTCTCTTGTTGTAGAGCACGGGCCCTAGGCGCAGGCTTCAGTAGTTGTGGCACATGGGCTCAGTAGTTGTGGCGCACGGGCTTAGCTGCTCCGTGGCACGTGGGATCTTCCCGGACCAGGGCTCGAACCCGTGTCCCCTGCATTGGCAGGCGGATTCTTAACCACTGCGCCACCAGGGAAGCCCCAGGACAGATGGATCTTGAGAACAGCAGTGGATTGTCGTTGGCTTAGCCGGGTAGTGACTCAGTCGCAGCTGCTGCACCAGATGTGGTTTCATTGCTTGAGCAAATTAACACCTCCCCGGGCACCTGGTGTGCAGCTGTGAACCTGGCAAATGCCTTTTCCTCCATTCCTGTCCCTGAGGTCTAGCAGAAGCCAGATGCTCTCAGCCGGCGAGGGCACACACACACCTGCACTGCCCGACCTCAGGGGTGGATCAGATCTCCCACCTGGGTCGTAATTTAGTTCACAGGGACATTGCCTGCTTTTCCTTCCACAGGACATCACACTGGTCCATTATATTGCTGACATTATGCTGATTGGACCTGGTGAGCAAGAAATAGCAACTTCTCTAGACTTATTGGTAAGACATGTGCATGTCAGAGGGTGGGAAGTCATTCCAAATAAAACTCGGGGCCTTCTACCTCAGTGAAATCTCTAGGGGTCCAGTGTGATGGGACATGCTGAGATATCCCTTCTAAGGTGAAGGACCAACGGTTGCATCCAACCCCTCCTGCAACCAAGAGAGAGGCACAATGCCTGTGGGCCTCTTGGGATTTTGAAGTCCACGTAGTCCTCATCTGGATGTACTGCTCTGGCTGATTCACCTAGTGACCCGGACTCTAGTTCTGAGTGGGACCCAGGACAAAAGAAGGCTCTGCAGCAGGTCCAGGCTGCCATCCGGGCTGCTCTGCCACGGGCCACATGATCCAGCAGACCCAGGGGCACCTCAAGTGCCAAAAGGTGATGCTGTTCGGTGCCTTTAGCAGGTCCTGTAGGTGAATTGCTGTGCAGGCCTTTAGGACTTTGGAGCAAGGTCCTGCTATCTTCCGCAGATAACTACTCTCCTTCTGAGAGACAGCTCTTGGCCTGCTGGGTCCTAGTGGATACTGAACGCTTGACCATGGGTCACCAAGTTACAGTGTCTTTCGAGCAGCCCATCATGAACTGGGTGACCCACCAAGCCATAAAGCTGGGCCTGCGTAGCAACACGCCATCACCAATTGGAAAGGATGTATAGGTGATCGGGTCTGAGCAGGCCCCCAAGACACAAGAAAGTTACGTGAAGAAGTAGCCCGCGTACCCACGGTCCCCACTCCTGCTACACTGCCTTCTCTTCCCAGCCCGCACCTGTGGCCCCATGGGGAGTTCCCTACCACCAGTTGACAGAAGGAGAGGAGAATCCAGCCTGGTTTACAGATGGGTCTGCACGAGATGCAGGCACCATCAGAAAGTGGGCAGCTGCAGCCCTGCAGCCCCTCTCTGGGACGCCCCTGAAGGACCGGGCAAAGGGAAATCCTTTCAGTGGGCAGAACTTCTGGCAGAGCACATGGCCGTGCACTTCGTTCGGAAGGAGAGATGGCCGGGTGTGTGATTATACACCAGTTCACGGGCTGTGGCCAGTGGCTTGGCTGATGGCCAGAGACTTGGAAGGAATAGGATTGGAAAATTGGCGACCAATTCGGGGAGGAGGTATAAGTGTAGTCCTCTGTGAACGGGCAAAAAGCATGCAAATATTTGTGCTTCCTGTGAATCTCACCAAAGGATGACTTCAGCAAAGGAGCATTTTAATAATCAGGTGATTATATTTTAATAATCAAACGGTGGTCTCTTTCCCCAGCCACCCCTGTCATCACCCAACAGGCTCATGGACAGAGTGGCCATGGTGGCAGGAAGGGAGGCTCTGCGTGGGCCCAGCAACATGGAGTTCACTCACCACAGCCAATCGGGCGACAGTCTGGCAGAGTGCCCAGTCCGCCAGCAGCAGAGACCAACACTGATCCCCTGATGTGGCAGCGTTCCCTGGGGCGATCAGCCAGCGGCTCCCTGTGGCAGGTTGACTACATTGACTCACTTTCACTGGGGAAGGGGCAGTGTTTTGTTCTTACTTGAATAGACGCTTACTCTGGATACGGAATTGCCTCCTTTGCATGCAATGGTTCTGCCAAAACTACCATTGATGGACTCACAGAAAGCCTCCACACAGCATTGCTTCTGATCAAGGAACTCACTTCACAGCAGAGAAGTGCAGCAGTGGGCCCAAGCTTATAGGATTCACTGCTCTTACCACGTTTCCCGCCGTCCTAAGACAGCTGGCTTGATAGTGGAGTGGAATGGCCCTTTAAAGACTTAATCACGGTGCAGTTAGGTAGCAGTATTTTACGGGGCTGGTGCAAGGTCTTCCACAAGGCTGTACACGCTCTGGGTCAGCATCTAATATGCAGAGCTCTTTCTCCGGTAGCCAGGATTCACAAGTCCAGGAATGAGGGTGTGGAAATGGGAATGGCATCTCCCACTATACCCCTAGTGATTCGCTAGCAAAATTTTGTTTCCTGATCCCACAGCTTTGTGACCTGCTGGCCTAAAGGTCTTACTTCCAGAGGGAGGAGTGCTTCCACCAGGAGGCACAATAATGATGCCACTGAACTGGAAGTTAAGACTGTCGCCCAGCCTTTTTGGGCCCCTCCTGCCTCTGAACCAACAGGCAAAGAAGGGAGTTATGGTGCTGGCTGGGGGATTGATCCTGACCTCAAGGGGAAATTGGACTCCCACTCCACAATTGAGGTGGGCAAGGGTATGTCTGGAACACAGGGGATCCCTTAGGGGGTCTCTGTGATTAGTGTTCACGGAAAACTGCAACAACCCCATCCAAGCAGGACTACCAACGGCCCAGACCCTTCAGGAATGAAGGTTTGGGTCACCCCACCATATAAAGAACCATGACCAGCTAAGGGGCTTACTGAAGGCAAAGAGAATACAGAACGGGTAATGGAAGCAGGTCATTATAAATACCAGCTGTGACCATGTGACCAGTTACAAAAACAAGGACTGTTACTGTCATGAGTATTTTCCCCTTCTTTTGCTGTGAATATGTGTGTGGGTTTTCGTTCCTCTCTGATTCCCTTATCATATATTATAAGATGTATTGACTTGGTGTCACAGTAGTGAAGTATTGTTCATTTTACATTATAGTATGTAAGTTACAGGGTATCAAGGAGAAGAGTGAGCATCACTCAAGGACGCTACCTCCTCTTCTGGGGAAGGAGTTGGTTTTTCTGTTGTATGCAGGATAGTTATATTGTGTTAGGCAGAATTATGACCTTGTTATTATTTATTTGGAGATAAAGTATGGTTTTAGGAGGTCTGTGTGGTGCCTGGTTGACAAAGAATGAACTTGTGATGGCTAATTCTGTGTCAACTTGACTGGCCCGGATTAAACATTATTTCCAATGGTGTCTGTGAGGGTGTTTCTGGATGAAATTAGTATTTGCATCAGTGGACTCGGTAAAGAAATTTGCCCTCTATAATGTGGAGGGTCATCATCCAGCCCATTGAGGGCCTGAATAGAACAAAAGGTGGGTGAAGGAGGTGTTTCTCCCTTTTCTTCGCCTGACTCACTGTTGAGCTGGGACATCCCTTGCCATCTCCTCCTGCCCTCAGACTGGGATTTACACTGTCAGCTCCCTGGTTCTCAGGTGTTTAGACTCGGACTGAATTGCACCACCAGCTCTCCAGCAGACTGTGGGACTCCCCAGCCTCCAAACCTGGGTGAGGCAAGTCCTCATAGTAAATCCCCTTTCATGTACATAAATATCCTATTGGGGCCAATTCTCTGGAGAATGCTGATACAGTTCCTTAAAGAAACGCTGGGCGCCCAGGAACTATGTACCTACACACAATCTCATACCTCACATCAAAATACACTCTGGATTCTGGATGGGCATAAAATTTTAAATGAAACCATAAAGTGCAGCTAATAGAAAATGGTGGTAAATATTTATATAATCTTAAAATAAAGAAGCTTTTCCTGAATATCACTTCAAAGGCAAAACCCATAAACGATAGCTTTTACTACATAAAATGTGATCTCTGTATGGCCAATAAGAAAAACATAATATAGATACTAATAAGAAAGCAAATAATTATCTCATATACATTGTATTCCAGGCACTGTTATGAGGACGTTATTAACTCATTCAATCCCTAAAACAAACCTAAGGAGTATTAATATCATCTCCAATTATAGATGTAAAATCAAAGGCTCTGGTATGTAAAGGAAGGTACCCGAAGTTACACAGTTAGGAAGTGGTGGGTCACTGTGACCAAGTCTGTGCTCTTAGCCACGAAAGAAGCACACGCCATAGACTGGGAAGGCTGAGAACATGATGTGAAACACAAACAGAAAGCAAAGATGCGTATCTTTACGGCAGTAACACACGTGGGCACTCTCACCCCTAAAAAAGAGACACACACCTGAATAGAAAAACAGGCAAATGAAGTAATAATTCAAAAAGGCAATCCACAAAGGAAGTAATTCAGCCAATGCCTTTTAGAAAAGATTCCACCCCCCAGTGATCCAAGTGGCAAATTCATACGAGGCACCTCTCCACCCTATCAAACGGGCTCTTTTTTTTTTTTTTGCGGTACGCGGGCCTCTCACTGTTGTGGTCTCTCCCGTTGCGGAGCACAGGTTCCAGACGCGCAGGCTCAGCGGCCATGGCTCACGGGCCCAGCCGCTTCGCGGCATGTGGGATCCCCCTGGACCGGGGCACGAACTCGTGTCCCCTGCATCGGCAGGCGGACTCTCAACCACTGCGCCACCAGGAAAGCCCAAACTGGCTCTTTTGAACTCGTCCCTATGGGGTGAGCATGGCCAGGAGGATTCTTTGGAAAGCAGAGTCTGAGATGGGATGTTTATTAGGGACTGGGCTTGGGATCGATACCTGTGGATGGGAGGGGAGGGAAGCTCAGGGCTCGGGGAGAGGGAAATTGCAAAGCAGACACAGTGGCGGCTCCCACAGGGTATGCGCGAGCTGGAATGGTCCCTGGAGAGTCGTCCTGAGGTGGGTGGAGTTGGCTGACGTTATAATCCCATGCTGATGTGTCATTGCATAAGGCTGCCCGAGAAGGGTCGGGACTTTGGGCAAGGTGGCTCTGCAGCTGAGCAATCCCTGCAGGACTGAGCTGAAGGCATTCCCAGCAGCTGGGGTGAAGGTCCTTCCAGGAAGAGGGATCTGTGTGACTCATCCCAAAGATACAGTAAAATGCATATTAAAAGTCAGTGAAAGATGCAGCCCGCTTCTCCAAACTCCATGAGAGAGTTTCAAAGGCAGCTCGAGTTCTCCATCATTCTTGTAAGACCTCCATGCCTCCCACCCCCCACCTCCAGCCTCTGCTGTCACATCCTTCCATGCCATCTGCTTTGGAGACCACCAGGATCTATCCTGCGTGCTTTGGAGACCACCAGACCCTGTATCCAATGATCTGCTGCCAGAACCGGTTCGTACCAGCTTACAAGAGCCGATTGTTCAGTTTTGGGGCCGGCATTCTGCAAGCCGGTTGTTAAACCATGGGTAATTTGAAACAAGCCATGGTGAGAGTACTTACACCACAGAAACGGGCAAATGCTACAAATCAAGCCAAAAGACAGTGTTTTCATCCCTGTTCTCCTCATCCACCAAAGAAGCCCAGGACTCCTGGGTCATCTCTTGGGGAGATGGGGCTGGATTAGGAGATGAGCACAACCTTATGGGAGCATCTCTCCTGTGCAAGTTCTCCCCATCTTCGTGGTCTGTGTCCAGACAGACCAGCTCTCGGTAGTGTCCTCCTCGTTCCTCATGTTTACTTTCAGATTATCCCTCCCACCTTCCCCAAACACTCCAGGTCCTGCCTGTGCTTATCTGCAAATCCCTGGTCCCTCTTACTTGTCCGAGAGATTTTCACTCATGGTTCATTTTCAGCCACTCTAAGCCTCTCCTGTCCTAATTCTTGGTGATCTGAAATCCACAGAGATGGTGTCTCCCTTGCTTGGCCTCCGCTCCTCCGACGATCTCATCTCCCACTCCTCCTTGACCTCTCCCACCCATGGTCATTCTCTCTGTCCAAGGCAGTGGCCGCAACGCCTGAAACACTGCTGGTCCAAAATGAGATGTGCTGTCAGTGTGACATACACACCAGATACACATCCAGATACAAAGATTTCAAAGACTTAGTACAGAAAAAAATGTAAAATATCTCACTAATAATTTTTTTAACATCTTTATTGGAGTACAATTGCTTTACAATGGTGTGTTAGTTTCTGCTGTATAACAAAGTGAATCAGCTATACATATACATATATCCCCATATCCCCTCCCTCTTGCATCTCCCTCCCTCCCACCCTCCCTATCCCACCCCTCTAGGTGGGCACAAAGCACCGAGCTGATCTCCCTGTGCTATGTGGCTGCTTCCCACTAGCTATCTATTTTACATTTGGTAGTGTATATATGTCCATGCCACTCTGTCACTTGGTCCCAGCTTACCCTTCCCCCTCCCCGTGTCCTCAAGTCCATTCTCTACGTCTGCGTCTTTATTCCTGTCCTGCCCCTAGGTTTTTCAGAACCTATTTTTTCTTAGATTCCATATATATGTGTTAGCATATGGTATTTGTTTTTCTCTTTCTGACTTACTTCACTCTGTATGACAGACTCTAGGTCCATCCACCTCACTACAAATAACTCAATTTTGTTTCTTTTTATGGCTGAGTAATATTCCATTGTATATATGTGCCACATCTTCTTTGTCCATTCATCTGTCGATGGACATTTAGGTTGCTTCCGTGTCCTGGCTATTGTAAATAGAGCTGCAATGAGCATTGTGGCACATGACTCATTTTGAATTATGGTTTCCTCAGGGTATATGCCCAGTAGTGGGACTGCTGGGTCGTATGGTAGTTCTATTTTTAGTTTTTTAAGGAACCTCCATACTGTTCTCCATAGTGGCTGTATCAATTTACATTCCCACCAGCAGTGCAGGAGTGTTCCCTTTTCTCCACACCCTCTCCAGCACATATTGTTTGTAGATTTTTTGATGATGGCCATTCTGACTGTTGTGAGGTGATACCTCATTGTAGCTTTGATTTTCATTTCTCTGATGATTAGTGACGTTGAGCATCCTTTCATATGTTTGTGGGCCATCTGTATATCTTCTTTGGAGAAATGTCTACTTAGGTCTTCTGCCCATTTTTGGATTGGGTTGTTTGTTTTTTTTGACATTGAGCTGCATGAGCTGCTTGTATATTTTGGAGATTAATCCTTTGTCAGTTGCTTCATTTGCAAATATTTTCTCCCATTCTGAGGGTTGTCTTTTTGTCTTGTTTATGTTTTCCTTTGCTGTGCAAAAGCTTTTAAGTTTCATTAGGTCCCATTTGTTTATTTTTGTTTTTATTTTCTCACTAGTAATTTTTTGAAGGCTCAATTAGTCTCAGATTTTAAAAATTTTTTCCACCTTTATTGAAGTATAACTGACAAATAAGAATTACATATATATATACATACAGTGTACAATGGGATGTTTTGATATATGTGCACATTGTGAAATTGTTACTAAAATCAAACTAATTAACACATCCACCACTCCACATAAATTTCGGGGGTTTGGGGGTGTGTGTGTGTGTGTGTGTGTGTGTGTGTGTGTGATGAGAACATTTAAAATCTACTCTCTTGGCAAATTTCAGGTACACAATATAGTATTATTAACTAAATCAGACTTATTCATCATGCATAACCAGAACTTTGTACCCTTCAACCAACATCTCCCCATTTACCCCATTCCACAGCCCCTGATAACCACCCTTTGCTCTCTGCTTCTATGAGTTTGACTTTCTTAGATTCCACATATAAGTGATATATTGCAGTATTTGTCTTTCTATGCCTGGCTTATTGCACCTAGCGTAATGTATTCCAGGTACATCCATGTTATCACAAATGACAGGATTTCCTTCTTTATATGGCTGAATTTTATATACATACATATATATATACGTAAACATATGTATATATATATGTATGTCACATTTTCTCTATCCATTTATCCTTTGATGGACACTTACACTGATTCCACATCTTGGCTATTGTGAATAATGCTGCAATGAACATGGAAATACAGATATCTCTTTGAGATACTGATTTCATTAAATTTAACTATATACCCAGAAGTGAGATTGCTGGATCACATGACAGCTCTATTCTTAATTTTTTGAGGAACCTTCATACCGTTTTCTACAGTGGCCATACCAATTTATGTTCCCACCAACAACGCATGCCAACAACTTTCATATCCACTGAGCTCTACAAGTCATTAGTTGTTCTCCCCACTTTTTAACTTCCCCTCCTCCCTTCCCCTCATACCCTCACTCCCCTTCCTCCCCAGCTGGCACTCAATGGGCCACCATTGCAGCTCCTGTCTCATGCAGATCTTCAGATCCCTCTCCTCCCTCTCACTTTACTGTATTTGCCTGGGAAAACCTTGAACTTGGTTAAGGATAACATCATGGCAGCACCTGTTAAGTTGAATGAGGATGAAGGAAAGCTTGCAAACATTGCGACTGGTCTCACTCAAGTACGCCCTCAGTGCAGACTGGCAATCCTACATGTCCACTCCATTCCCCCCAAAACCCCAACACCTCCTTCCCCATTGCAAGACTTTGCACTCAGCTGATGAACTTATTTCCTATTTCAGTGAGAAAGGGAAGCCATCCAAGGAGAACATCTAGCCAGCTGCCTGTCCTACCATACCCTGGCTGTGCCCTAAGCCCAACCCCCCACTTACGTACCAGCTACCCACACTTCAGCAACTTTCCACCAGCCCTCATTCCCCTCTCTATTGGATAACTCCCATTATTTCCCATTAAAACAAAACAAAAAAACTCTTGATTCCTCATTCCACTTCCCTCCTCTTTTCAGTAAGACTCTTTGAAAGTATCCATTTTTACTGTTTCCAATTCCTTTTCTCCCATTTTCTCTTGAATCCATTTCAATCAGGATTTTATCTCTTACCACCGCAGAGAAACGCTCCAGTGGCGCCTCTGTTTCACTTGGGATAAAAGCTAAGGTCCCTACAATGGCCCACAAGACCCTTCATGATCCCTACGTGAGCTGGTCTCCTATTATTGTGGCCCCTCAGCAGCCACCATTCCACGGAGCAGGCAGGGCAACTATTTTGCAGTCCAAACCAGGGAGAACCTGGAGAATAGGTGTAGACCAGAGGACCCCTTCTTCCTGGCTACCAAGAGGACCCAGACATCCTACAGCCCTCCCCTCAAACACCAGCTACAATCCCGAGTAGAGGAGTCAAGGATGGGAGCAGTAAGAGATCTGAGTGGTCAAGCACTTCAGCCTAAGAATGATGAATTTCTCAAAGAATTGTTTAAATTATTGTGAGACTAATGTTATTAGAATGGACTCCTGTTTTCCCCGCCTCTTATTACCCAGCAGATGGTACCTCTGAGGAAAGCTCAGATTAATTCAGTGGGAAAATAAAGAAGCTCTGTTTTCTTTGCACATCTGATGTATTGTGAGTGGTCTTGTGACCCTGCTACACGCACACATGTGCACAGAAAAAAGATGACAGAATACAGACCAAAACATTAACAGGGGTTACGGATGAATGATGACATGAGGAGTGATTTTTATTTTCTTCTTTATATTTTTCTTATTTTCTGATTTATTTTTCAATGAGTGTGAACTCATTTTATAACTGGAAGAGTATTTTCAACTTTAAAAGAAGGTGGAAACTTTCACTCCCAAATGAGATTGAGAAATAGAAACTGGATTTACCCTCCTGCTTGAAACAACCAAAATAAACTGGACCAAATATAAGAAATAAGAGTTCTAAACTCACTGGATTTCGGGCAACAAAACACAATAATCCTTGAGAATGTGAGAACAAATGAAGTGAACCCCACAATTACCCTAGCTTATTTCCTCTAGAGGGTTCCCAGGCCATGGCACAGAAAGGGGTACCCAGGTGGAACTTGGCATTCTTGTTGAGTTGAGAAAACAGAGTTGAGAGTCCAGGGAGACTAAGATGGCTAGAATTCTCAGGACAGAGTTTGAGAGAAGAGAGAGCTGCATAGAGACAGAAACCAGAGATCTGCAGAGAGTCCCCCTCAAGCATTCCGCAGGGAATTTTATCAGGACTTGCCTCTGAGAAAACAACCCAAGGCTGGGGGAAAAGCCATCTGAAAGGATTAGTGGTGACAGTGCCTGGCACTCACATAGGGCTAGGAATAGTGTCTGTTCCAACCAGCCAGACTGGAAACTTACAATTCATGGGACATTGGGTAAAGTACTCAGGAAGGACTTTCCCTCCTTGGGAAATAATTAGTCCTAAAATAAAAGCTACCATGGAACCCCTTAACATATCATAAAAGCAAGCCCAGAAAGGATCAAACTGTGTCTAAGCAACTTAACTGTATTCCAAAAGAAAGTTCAACAATATTTGTAGCAATACACGATATCTAGCACCCAACAAGATAAAATGGACAGCATCTGGCATCCAATCAAAAATTTCCAGACATGCAAAAAAGCCAGAAACCATAAAGAGGAGAATACTCAATTAATCAAAATCAACTCAGAACTGAGAAAGATGTTAGAATTAGCGGACAATTAAAACAGTTATTAAAACTGTATTCCATATGTTATACAGAGGCATGAAAGACATAAAAAAGACTCAATCAACTTTTTAGAGATGAAAACTATAATGCATGAAATGAAAGGAACATTGGGTGAAATTAACAGCAGATCGACCTTAAAAAAGAAAGATTAGTTCATTCAAAGACATAACAATAGAAACTATCCAAAATAAAACACAGAGGAAAAAAAAGTTTTAATGAAAAGAGCATCAGTGACCTATGGGACAACTTCTAGTGACCTAACATACATATAATTAAAGTCCCCAAAAGACGAGTTCAGAAAAATATTTAAATGGCCCCAAATCTTCCAAATTTCATGGTAACTATAACCCAGAAATCCAGAAATCTCAACAAATCTGAAGTCCAAAGAACATGATGAAAACTCTATCAAGACACATCATAATCAAATTACTGGTCAAGACCAGTAATAAGGAGAAAATCTTAAAAGCAACCAGAGGAAAACAAATACATCGTGTACAGAGGAACAAAAGTAAGAATGGCAGCAGACTTCTTGCCAGAGATAATTCATGCAAGAAGACAGTAGAGCAACATCTTTAAAGAACTGAAAGAAAGAACTGCCAGTCTAGAAGTCTACACCCAGAAAAATTAGATTTTTAATAAAGAAAAATAAAGATAATTTCAGACATACACACAAGCTTAAAGAATTTACTAGCAGATGCGCACTATAGGACATGTAAAAGGATGTCATTTATGCAGAAGGAAAATGATATCAGGTAAAAATATGGATCTACGGAAAGGAATGAAGAGCACAAATGTTAACTACATGGGTTCATAGTTAAGTTTTTTTGTATTCTTTAAATTTTTAAAAAATATAATTTATTATCTAAACAAAATCAAAATGATGTGTTGTAGGATTTTGTAACATATGTACAAATAAAATGTACGACAACGTAAAGGCCATGAGGGGAAATATAGTGATATATTATTATGTTTCTCATAATATACATGATATAACACCACATGAAGGTAAATGGTGATAAGTTAAATATGTACACTGTAAGCCAAAAACAGCCACTAAAATAACAAAACAAAGGCTTGTAGCCAAAAAATCAACCAAGGAATTAAAATGGAATTATAAAAGCAGAAACCAACCCTAATGGCACCTTGATCTTGAGTATCCAGCTTCCAGAACTGTGAGAAAATAAATTTCTGTTTTTAAGCCACCCAATCTGTGGTATCTTGTTATGGCAGCCTAAGCAGATTAATATACCCTTAAAACAGTACTTCGGGGGAAATGTATAACATTCGATGCCTAGACTGGAAAAGAAGAACAATTTTAAATTGATGCCTTCAGCATCCACTTTAATAACCAAAGAAAGAAGAGCAAATTTAACTTGAAAGAAAGGAAACCATATGGTTAAAATGGAAATCATTGAAATAGAAAACAGAAAAAAAACATAGATAAAATCGATGACAGGGCTTCCCTGGTGGCGCGTGGTTGAGAGTCCGCCTGCTGATGCAGGGGACACGGGTTCGTGCCCCGGGACGGGAAGATCCCACATGCCGCGGAGCGGCTGCGCCCGTGAGCCATGGCCACTGAGCCTGCGCGTTCGGAGCCTGTGCTCTGCAATGGGAGAGGCCACAACAGTGAGAGGCCCCGCGTACCGCAAAAAAAAAAAAAAAAAAAGTCAATGACACCAAAAGCTGTTCTTTGGGAAGATCAATAAAATGAATAAACCTCTCACCAGACTGATCAGGAAAAAAAAAAAGAAAGAAGATACAAATTACCAAAATCAGGAATGAGAGAGGCGATATCACCAAAGACTCCACAAATATTAAAAGGATAAAAAGGGAACGTTATGAACAACTTATACCCATAAATTAAACAATTGAGATTAAATGCACAAATTTCTTGATTGACACAAACTATCAAAGTTGTTTAGGATAGGATTCATTTAATTTAGAATTAACTAGAAATCCCTTTATTTGAATGCTGTCTATTGAAAGACTTCGATAATATAGATGCAAATATTTCTGTCTCATAAAGGAATATTTTTTGTTGTTGGATGACTTGGATCAGTCCCTCAATATTTATTTAATACCATCTACTTAGACACCGGATGTTTCCAAGAAATAAAAGATTAAACATCCTAAAAAAAAAAAGTTGTCTCAAAAAGAAATAGATAACCTGCATAGATTTGTCTATTATCTATCTATTATCTCTTCATTACCTTCATCTATTAAAGAAATACATTTATAGTGGCAAACCTTCCCTCAGGGGAAACTCCAGGCCCAGATGTCTTCACTGGTGAATTCTACCAAACATTTAAGAAAGGAACAATATTCATTCTACCAACTCTTCCAGAAAATTGAAAAAGAATATTTCCCAACTTATATGAGACCAGTATTATCTTGATACTAAAACTAAGATATTTAAAAAAAAAAAAAGGAAGAAAGGAAAGGAGGGAAGAAGGAAGAAAAGGGCAGACCATTACTTCTCAGGCATATGAACACAAAAATTCAAACAAAATTGTAGCAAATGGAACGAACGACGTACAAACAGGATGCTGAAAGTTGGATGAATCTCAAAATCATGATGCTGAGTGAAAGAAAGCAGACATAAAATACGTACACACTGCATGATTCCATTTGTATGCAATTCTAGGACATGCTATGTAATGTATAGTAACAGAAAAAAGATCAGTGGTTGCCTGGGGGTGTGGGCACCAGGGAAGCGGGAGGGAGGGCTCCGAACAGACACAGAAAACTCTGAGGGTGCCGGGTCTGTCTTATCTGGATTGTGGTGAAGATTTCACAGGTGGGTGTCTATGTCAAAACTTATTGTACACTTCAATTATGTGCAGTTAATGTAGTCGATTAAACCTCAGTAAAGCTGTTGTAAAAATAAGATGAAGAATCCCACACATGAGAAGTTGCTCTTCTCTTGTCCAAAACCTGCTTCCTGACTATCTGCTCTTGAAAGATGAAGCGCTGGACAGGCGGATGCTGAGACACCTGCACCATGCCCCACGGCCCCCTCCCACCCCCGGGATGCCTGCCTTCTGAGAAGTTCAGAGTTTCCAGAGAGATGGGGGTTGGAGCCGGGGAGCACACGGGCCCCAGCTGCAATTTGGTTTAATAAGCCAGAGTTGGGCTTCCCTGGTGGCGCAGTGGTTGGGAGTCCACCTGCCGATGCAGGGGACACGGGTTCGTGCCCCGGTCTGGGAGGATCCCACATGCCGCGGAGCGGCGGGGCCCGTGAGCCATGGCCGCTGAGCCTGCGCGTCCAGAGCCTGTGCTCTGCAATGGAAGAGGCCACGGCAGTGAGAGGCCTGCGTTCCGAAAAAAAAAAAAAAAAAAGCCAGAGTTACTTATTTCTAAGAGGCCCCAAGTGGGAGGCTGCCGTGCTTGGAGACACACCCTTTTCTCCTTACTCCCTGTGCCTTTTCATTCTGGAGCTCCTGATGGCTTTGCACTTCCTCCCAGACAGTGCTTTTGGTGTCCGTGCAAAAGAGCCCAAGCCTAGTCCTCGATGCTCTGAGCAATGGTTCAGGTCAGGGGTTCTCAGACTTTGGTGCACATCTGCCTTGAAGGCGGGGTGGCGGGGGCAGCCGTTGAATAAAAAGCTCCAGAGCAGACTCAGGAATTTCTGTTTTAACAAGACCCCCCGAAAGATTCTAACACCCACAACTGTTTGCCAACCCCTTGCATAGGGCCTGGGTGACAAAAAGAGTGATCACAGTATTCTCCCTGCGCGCAGTGTGGAAATACGCTCCACTTCCCCGAATTCTCCCGCAGAGGTGGCTCAGTGGAGGAGCCAGAGGAGGGCAAATGTCCAGCAAGAAAAGAAAGAATTGCTTTTCATGGAGGCGGGAATCACGGACCAGGGGTGTGGCCAGGGAAGCGTGGGAGGAAGATAGGCTTCCCGGCGCCAGTGGTGCCCTGCGGGGACCAGACAGCCACGGCCAGACCAGATGGATCCTGTTTCTACTTTCAGAAGGAAAAGAAGGCCCCCTGTCAATAGCAGAACCTGCCAATAACGTTTTCCCTGCCTTTCTCACTTAAATGATTTCAAGGGGTAGGAGGAGGGAACTAGAGGCAGGAAGGAATACCCTTTGCCCGCCTGCGAAAGCAAAAGACAGCAGCCTGGGAGGGATATGAGGGGAGTAGGATGGAGCCGTCCCCAAGAGGCAGCGACCTGCCAGAGGATCCCCATGATGGGGCAGGTGCCCTGGAGATACCGCGATGCTGTCAGCAGCCGGCCACCCTGCAGCAGGCACGCTGAGAGCAGAGGCCAGCTCGCTCTGCCCATCCTGCAGACGCAACTCCTTGGAAAGTGCCACATCCCTAGTTTAGACTTGGCCTGCTGTTCCCCATCAGACAGGAAGACTGGCGTGTCACAGAAATACCTTGGACTTTGCATTGGACAGGAGTTCAAATTCCAGTGTTACCATTTACAGGCTCAAAGGTCCATTTAAGGGGAAGCTAAACAGTTCACCTTTGGGGTCCCTGGCTCCCAAGGCCCTGGACCTCACTTTGTATTCGAAAATGTATTCTTTCCCTTCAAGGAACCACCCTAATTTAAAAGTTTTAGGACTCATAAAACTGGACCCACCCCTGAGAGGTGCCCAGGTCTAGGGCATGGGGATAATCATTACCATCTTGCAGGGTTGTCCTAGGGATTTAATGAGGTTGTGAGCAACGGCTGTGCACCCAGAAGGCACTGGAGCGCTGGTGCCTGGTGTCATTACAGAGCACATTGCATCACCCCTGACCACAAGGACCTGAGGCATTTGGATTTCTCTCTAAAACTTAGGGCTCTGGAGAGAAAATCATGTTGCCAGTACATCTTAGCAGCTTTTGGAAGCACAGAATTTCAATATTTAGACACTGCAGTTCTCTGATTGGTGTTGGGATTAAAGTAATAAAAACTCAGTCTGCAAAAGGAGGAGGATAGAAATCAGCAGATTTATTATTTCACAGTTGTTCCTCTCAGGTAAACACAACTAATAATATCTGCTTAACTAATTAATGAACACTGCATTGTCTTTGGGGCCTCGGGCTCCGCCGATGCTCTGCATGTCTACAGCACCCCACCCCGACCCATCTCAGAGCGCTTCGTTGATAATTAAGTGGGCGGATGTAATTATGCCTCTAATAGGCAGTAGTATGTGTGCATATTCAAGCATGTTATGTGCAAAAAACAGGGTGAAATCAACTGTGTTCATTCGGTCAGTTGCCTCCCGTAAGCATCGTTCATATCTCTTCCAGTTACTTATTGCCGTGAAATGAATCACCCCCAGAACTTAGTGGCTTAAGACAACAATAAGCATTTTCAATGAGTATTGTATCATCATCTCCCCCGGTTCTGGTGGCTGACTGGGCTCAGCTAGTGTTCTTGCTGGTGAGTTGCAGTTGGCATCTTGGGGTAGAGCCATCTGACGGCTTCCTCACTGACACAGTTGGGCTTGGTGCTGCCTGTCAGCTGGGATCTCAGCTGAGGGTGCTGCCAGGACACCCACACACAGCCTCCACATGTGCACTGGGCTTCCTTCTAGCATGGCAGCTGGGTGCTAAGTATAATGCAATGTCCTGAGAGAAAGTCTTTTTTTTTTTTTAATATTTATTTATTTATTTTTGGCTGTGTTGGGTCTTCGTTGCTGTGTGTGGGCTTTCTCTAGTTGCAGTGAGCGGGGGCTACTCTTTGTTGTGGTGTACGCTGGCTTCTCATTGTGGTGGCTTCTCTTGTTGCGGAGCACGGGCTCTAGGCACACGGGCTTCAGTAGTTGGGCTTGCGGGCTCTAGAGCGCAGGCTCAGTAGTTGTGGCGCATGGGCTTAGTTTCTCCGCTGCATGTAGGATCTTCCCGGACAAGGGATCGAACCCGTGTCCCCTGCATCGGCAGGTGGATTCTTAACCACTGCACCACCAGGGAAGTCCGAGAGAAAGTCTTTTATGACCTAGCCTCGGTGGTCACCCAGCATTACCCCCACCATAGTCACAGACCCACCCAGTTTCAAGGGGATGGAACATAAGTCCCACGTCTGGATGGGAGGAATGTCACCGTCACATTGTGAAAAAGGGAAACCTTGTTGGGACCACGCTGGAATGTGCAATCTGCCACACAAGCCTTCCGAGTACAAACAGTAAATCATTACATTTTCCTTCAATTTAGACTCTAGGGAGGCCTGCTAGATGATTCTTTGTGAATCTGGTTGTCATCGCTGTCTATATAAGGAACTTACAACTACAGCTAATGAGCATGCATTTCTTTGAATGATAATAATCTACAATTCTGACTCTGCACTGTTCAAATTTATCTTCTTCCCACGTTTCCCAGGGAGAGCAGCTCTGCCGTATCTCGGGGCATGTTTGCCACCACCCCCACCCCCCAGCCCTGGGTAGCTGTTGCTGCCCCTGAGGCCGGTAGATTTGCTCCGCGCAAGGCCTTCTCCGATCATACAGGTTACTGCTAGCTGGGGCGCCTCTGCGGGAGCATCTCTGCGGGAGCATGGGGCACAGCACACACCTGGGATTCAGTTACAGCAGCCCTGGGCCTTCGCCTATTTGACAGTCGAATCAGCAGAGGTGTGGGGAATTCCCTGGTGGCCCAGTGGCTAGGGCTCAGTGCTTTCACTGCCATGGGCGCGGGTTTGATCCCTGGTTGGGGAACTAAGATCCCGCAAGCCACGTGGTGAGGCCAAAAGAAAGAGAAAAAAAGTAGGAGGGCCTACAGGTGCTCTGTGGCCCCAAGGCCATTCTGCTTGGGCTGCAGCAGACATGGACAAGGAAGGCTGTCTGGGCAGCAGCGGGCAGGAGGCCTCTCCCAAGAGGCCTGGATGCTCCTCTGCACGCTGGGCACCCCCGGCTTGCTGAGCTGAGGCTGCCCTTCCTGGAGGGATGACTCACAGTTCAGGCCTCCCAGCACTCTCATCACACAGGAAAAGTCCTTTCTGCACCCCACTTGTCACCTCCAGAAAACCTCTCTCCACAATCCGGGTCTGCGACTTTGAACTCCTTGAGCCCTGCAGCACATGGGATTCAGGGAGTGACCCTTTCTCTCATAAGCCACACCACCTCCACCTGTGGCCTCCTAGTCAATCCCTCCCCACCTTCTCTCCCCTTTTATTGTAACAGCCCCGTTCCTCCCGCCCAACGCCCCACGGTCACACATTTTAGAACCCGAGCCAGGTCACCCCAACAATCTCGATTTCAGCATGAGCTTGTCCCAAAGCAAGGCAGGGAATTCCATGTGGACCCCACGGCTGGGCCTCCTCTCCATGAGGTCATGTTCCCTCCAGGCCCACCCTTCTCTCTGCTCTGCATTTCCACAGCCCTGACTGTCCCTCTACCTAGTCTGCGTGGAGGGGGATTTGGGGGACAGTGGGGAAAGCATGGGGTCCTGAAGCGAAAGGCTCTGATGTGGGCTCATCCTTGTCATGTGACCTGGGCAAGCTCTTCACTCTCTTTGCGCCCCCCAACCCCACCCCTGCTCACAGGGTAGCCGCTCCTGTTGTTAGAGGTTGAACTGTTTCCCCCCCAAGAAAGCCATGTTGGAGTCCTAAGCCCCAGGACCTGAGAGCGTGACCTATTTGGAGATCAGGCCTTTGCCGAGGTCCTCAAGTTAAAGTGAGGTGGTCGGGGTGGCCCCTAATTCCACATGTGTCCCATGTATGGGACACATACACACACGCACACACACACAGGGAACACAACATGAAGACACAGGGAGAGGATAACCGTCTACGGGCCAAGGAGGGAGGCCTGGCTTCCTTCCCTCGTGGCCCTCAGAGGAAGCAACCCTGCTGACATCTTTGTTGTTGTTGTTTTTTTAAAGATTTTTTTGATGTGGACCATTTTTAAAGTCTTTACTGAATTTGTTACAATATTGCTTCTGTCTTACGTTTCAGTTTTTGGGCCGCGAGGCATGGGATCTTAGCTCCCCCGCCAGGGAATCGAACCCGCACACCCTGCATTGGAAGGCGAAGTCTTAACCACTGGACCACCAGGGAAATTCCTGCTGCTGACGTCTTAAGACATCTTTCAGACTTGTAGCCTCCAGACCTGTGAGGCAATAACTCTGTTGCTTCAGCCTCCTGGTGTGTGGTCCTAGGACGGACACTAACACACCTGCCCGGTTGACTTCCCAAAGCGAGGTAACACACGGAGGTCCTGCGTGAAGTGTCGCTGACTCATTGAAACCATGAGCAATCATTGAGCGCCTATGGTGTGCCGGGAGCCACGCCTGAGTGCCAGGGGTCTGCGTGACCAACTCTTCTTAGGTCTTCGTTTGCTTCTTTACATGAGCAGCCCCCTTTTAAGTGGAATCAGTCTCAGACTCTTACAGTCCTCACAGCTCCTAGTTAACCATTAAGCACACAGTAGGCACCTCATAAATGCCTATCGAATTGATTCAGCTATGGATGTGTAATAGCTGCAAATTATTATTTTTTTTTTAAGGAAGATGTTGGGGGTAGGAGTTTATTAATTAATTTATTTATTTTTGCTGTGTTAGGTCTTCGTTTCTGTGTGAGGGCTTTCTCTAGTTGTGGCAAGCGGGGGCCGCTCTTCATCGCTGTGCGCGGGCCTCTCACTATTGCGGCCTCTCTTGCGGAGCACAGGCTCCAGACGCGCAGGCTCAGTAGTTGTGGCCCACGGGCCTAGCTGCTCTGCGGCATGTGGGATCTTCCCGGACCAGGGCACGAACCCGTGTCCCCTGCATTAGTAGGCAGACTCCCAACCACTGCGCCACCAGGGAAGCCCTGCAAATTATTTAATGTACAAGTCTGTGTGTGGGCATGCTGAATAGTTTATCGTCTTCAGCGACATCCAGAACAACTAATCATAGTTTAGGTCCAAAATGGCCTCATTGATTTCTCACCACGACAGGCCTGCCTTGTTCTGTGGGGCGTGGCATCTGAGCCCGAAGGGGCAGCATCTCCTTTGCTTTCATGGCCTCATCTCACCTTGCATGGGTACAGATCATGGCTTTGGAGGGTGTTTTGAAACGAGGTTACCTTTTCTGGGCATAGCCGACTGTAGGTAAAAGGCATTTCATGCGACGCATCGCACAGAATTTTTATTCTAATAACCCTGTAGGTCATTTAAAACTGGCCGAAGGAAGGAAGGAAGGGAACGGGAAAGGCGAGCAACACATCTGGGGTGAAAGCAGCCTCTGCAGCGTGTGGACATCGAGTGATGCTGGGCAGAAGGGTTTTCCGCACGACTCGGAGAATGCCAAGCGCATAAATTAGAATGCCACCTTTTCCCTTCAAAGAGTGAATAATTATAGATGCCAAGTGTCTCAGGGAAAATCTGCTGGGCATATGGCCCCTTTTTCCTTCGTGCCACTTTTCTTTGCTCCTCCAGGGTCCAAAGAAACCAGCATGAATTAGCAGCTGGCCACAGCATCCTGACCCATGAGAAATAAATGAGGACATGTTTTCAAGTTCAATCTAAAACGCATTTACTGATTGCCTAAAATGTGCCAGGTCCCGTGGGAATACAGGAAGGGTCCTTCACAAAAGGGGTGTATAATCTTGCCTGACAGTCCAGTTCCATGATCGTTTATTGAGTGATTACTGTATACCAGGCACTGTGCTCAGCTGGGGCTGGGGGGAGGGGTGGAGACTTCAAGACAGATGTGCCATGATTCCTGCCCCTAAGGAGACTGTAGAGTTATGGGGGAGAGCAACTCATAGTCACTATTTTCTCTTTCATTCTCATAGCAATCGATAAAGGAGGCACAATCACTACGCCCATTTTACAGATGGGGCAACTGAGGCATAGAGTTCAGTGGCTTCCCTGCAACGGGGGTTGGAAGTGGAGAAGGAGTGTGGACCTAGCCTTGCTCTCTGCACCAGGCTCAATGGTAATCCCAGCAGAAGAGACACGAGAGATCCCAGGTGAGAGATGAGCGGGATACACAGTTGAGCAGCCACCAAAAATGCACGAGAGGGGACTTCCCTGGTGGTCCAGGGGTTAAGACTTTGCCTCGCAATGCAGGGGGTGCGGGTTCGATCCCTGGTCAGGGAGCTAAGACCCCACATGCCTGGGGGCCAAAAAACCAAAACATAAAACAGAAGCAATATTGTAACAAATTCAATAAGGACTTTAAAAATGGTCCACATCAAAAAATCTTTAAAAAAGAAGAGGACAAAGAAAATGTTTCTCTAGGGGTGCTGAGACGGCGTCCTTGGAACCCAGAGGAGGGAGTGACTCCAGCAGGGAGACTGGGAGAGGCACCAGGGCTGGGGTGGACTTTGAGCTGAGTTTGCAAATCGAGGAGGACTTTACTAGGCAAGGAGGTCGGGGAAGCGCAGAGCAGGCGCGGGCTAGAGCAGAGGCAGGACTGTGTGGAGAGGGGGTGCCGGGAAGACACGAGGGAGGCAGAGGAAGCAGAGGCAGGGGCAGAGCTCAGAGGGCCCTGCTGGCATGCTGAGGAGTCAGATCTGTCTTGCTGGTGCCGTGGAAAGTCTGTAAGGAGGAACGTGACCTGATCCAGCCCGTATTTGAGGAAGGTCACCAACGGTGAGCAGAATTGACCAAGTCAGAAATAGTTGGACATCTGGGGGCCATTTAAAAGGCTACTGATGCTCCAACACCTTCTTATGGGGAGTAGATGACCAAACCAGGACACTGACCCAGGGAGGCTGGGGCTAGGCCCCCGGGGCCAGAAAGGTGGCAGATGTCCACCCAAGGCAGCCAGTGGCAGAAATATCCAGAGGAAGGGTCCAAGGCAAGGCTAACAGGGACCAAGAGTGAATCAAGGAATCCACATCTAACAGTCCAAAGACAAAAGGAGGAGACCCTGGGCAGAGCCAGAAGACAGGCAGAGCTGGGAGACCACCCTGGACAAGAACCCCACATGAGGGTGGAAGGTCTCTGCCTTGTGTTTACTTGTCCTCGGCAACAGTGGTGCAACCCGGCGTCCAGGAGAGAGAGAGAATAGGGACTCAAAGGAGGGAGGGGTGTGAAGAGGGTGGCAGTGACGCTGACACCAGGAAGGGAGATTAAACAGAAGGACCAATTTCCTGGGTAGGAGTACCCACAGAGCTATGCATAGGAGCAAGGTAAGGTACCAAGAAATTCAGTTATAAAACTGCAGGTTTCATTGTTCCCATTTGTGTCAATGAAAACAAAAATACATATATATATATATAATATATGCATATGCACAGAAAAAATGGAAAGATATACACAAAGCATGAACAACAACTGCCTTTAGAAGATGGGATTATAATTTGTTTTAACTCTTCTTTCTCTTATTTACCAGTATCTGCTAAAATCTGTGCAACAAATATTTTACTTTTGGAGTGAGTTAGATTTGCAAAACATGGAGAAAATGCAGACCTCTGTAACCAGGCCTACCCCACCATGCAGACACCTGTAACCAGGCCTACCCCACCATGCAGACACCTGTAACCAGGCCTACCCCACCTTGTCAAAGCTGAGTCAAACAGCAATCTGTGAAACGCAGTATTATCTTGCTGGTCGGTGTCATGTCAGTAGCAGAACGGCCCAAAGATAATGAGAACATGAGGTTATCCAGATCAGTACAAGCTGTAATTAATGATGGAGAAAACAGCCCAAGTCAAATGTACATCCAGCCAGGACCACTGTGAAAGCTGCCAACGAGCATTCTGGCTTCCTTTGCCCACCCCCACCCACGCCTCTATCCACCCTCATCCATCAGCTGGAGCAATCCTTTCAGGGTCTAAGTCAGATTGCATTGCCAATGTCTACTCATGCCTTAGGGCCTTTGCACCAGGTGGTCCTTAGGCTGCAAAGCTCTTTCCCAGTGTCTTACATGGCTGACTCCCTCATCGGGTCTAAGTTCAAATTTTAGCTTCTCAGAGAAGCCTTCCGTGATCATTGCAGCGAAAGTAGCCACCACCCACCCCTAACCGGGCGCTTGATGGAGTCTAACCTAGCTAGCACTGTCCATAGAACTTTCTGGGATGATGGGAATGTTCTGTATCTATGCTGTCCAATGTGGTAGTCCCTAGAGATATGTGGCTACTGCACACTTGAAATATGGCTAGGGTGGCTAAATAGTTGAATTTTATTTCATTTTAATTTAAATATAAATGTCCATGTGGCTAGTGGCTACTGTATTGGACCACATAGGCTAAAGCATGACTCACTTTGTTTTGGTTTTGGTTTTCTTCATACCCTATCAATAACCGAAATGACCTCACTCACCTGTTTGTCTACATATTCATTGTATGTCTTCCCCCATTAGGATGTAGGTTCTATAAGGGAAGGGGCTTGTTTATCCTCTTCACTGTTATAATCCCAACTCCAGATACACAGAGTAGGAGTGCCATAAGTGATGCACTATAATAGGAGAAAAGGTGGACTTTGAAGTTCATTATCTTTACTTTGATAGTTCGGTTAGATCTTGTATTGTACAGCTATTGCCCAATATGCTGCATAACAAAAACACCCCAAAACCTAGTGACTTAAACAGACATCGTTTCATCTCATAGATCTATGGGTTACCTGAGGGTTACAGGACGGTGAGCTGATCCATGCTGGGCTTGGTGGAGATCACTCCCACATCTGTGGCTGCTTGGGGTGGATAATGCAGGTAGAGTTTGCAGGGACCATGCACCTCCAAGAACCGGAAGCTGGCCCGGGCACCTTCTCCCCATGGTAATGGCAGAAGCACAGAGGCTAAGGGGAGCACTCAGGCTTGCTGAAGATTAGGCTTGGAACTGAAACACCTTCACTTCTGCCTCATTCTACGGGCTGATGCAAATCCATGGTCGAACCCAAAGTCACAAGGCAGGGAAGCACGCTCCACCCACAATAGGAGGGCCCTGCAACAGTCACATGGTAGAGGGTTTGGGTACAGGGAGGAGTGAAGAATTAGGACCATTAATGCAATCTGCCTGTATTACACGGTAGAGGGTTTGGGTACAGGGAGGAGGGAAGAATTAGGACCAGTAATGCAATCTACCTGTATTATTTTTGTAGCAGTTTGGGCTGCTGTAATAGAATCCCATAGATTGGGTGGCTTAAGCAACAAATGCTTGTTTCTCACGGTTTGGAAGCTGGGAAGTAAGTGCAAGATTAAGGCCCCAGGAGATCTGGTGTCTGGTGAGAACCTGCTACCTGGTTCATCGAGTCCTCAGAGACAGGAAGAGACAGAGAGAGGGGAAACAAGCTTTCTTGCATCTCTTATAAGGGCACCAAGACCATCATGGGGGCTCCACTCTCAGGACCTAGTTACCTCTCAACGACCCCATTTCCAGGCACCGTTATGCTGGGAATTAGAGCCTCCGCATATGAATTTGAGGGGGATACAAATATTCAGTCATAGCACTACCATTAGGGCTTTTGGCTGCCAGGACAGAAACTCAGTCAGACTAGCCTGAAGAATAGTCCACGGCAAGCTACACAGAGGACAGACTCACATGGAAAGCCAAGGACAGAGGCTCTGACGGGGCCTGGCCTCCGAGAACCGGGGCTAGAGGACAGGTGTAGTTCCAGGGTGGCTCTGACCTCTGCAGTCCTGACTGCTTCCAGCGTGCCTAGGGTTTTCCATTCCCTTTAGCAGCTGGCCTCCTTGGCCTCTAATCTCTGTATCTTTCCTCTTCCTTCTGTCCCTGGTAAGTTTGGCTTAAATGTGGCCAAAACAGCCTCCCCAGCTCCCCGTCCTTCCTGATGTTCCAGCCTCAGCCCCTTTGACTTTTTGCTGCATTCTCTCTGAATTTCTTAGATCAGATGGCCCAGCAAACCTTCTCACATCAAAACACACCCCAAATTGTCGCCCAGACCACAGATTGGCCCCCCTTATCTGAGTCCCCTACATCTGGGCCGATTCGCTGTGGCTACGGGATAATGTGGCAGCAAACGTGCCTGAGAACAAGGCAGCCCCACGAAGGGCCCAGCACTCACGGGTCAGCAGCACAGAGGCTTTGCTGGTGCCTTCATGAGGAGAGAAGCAACGGGGGTTCAAAAGGCCAAGAAAACGGTGGAGTGTTGGCCACTGGGTATCTGCTGTTCTTCCATTTGTCCTGAATCTTCTCCTTTGGGGAACCCTCCTTCCCTAATTCCATGTAACTCAGGGGACTACGGGCTGCCTGTCAAACACAGTTCCCATTCCCTTCCCCCGCAGCTCTCTAGAGAGTCTGCACCCCAAAAAGGAGCACCCCGGTGGAGGAGCCAGAGCTGCGTCCGGCAGAGAGTGACGCTCTGGGTGCTGCATCCGGCACCCAAGAGACTGCCCAGGGCTCCTGCTGTGGGGACCCAGGCCACCCTCGTTTCGTGTTTGTGTCCCCCAGGACCCTGCCAATAAACCTCCGTATTTCGCTCAAGTTAGCGTGGAGTGCCTCCTGTTGGTTGGAACCAAGGAATCAATATTGTGAGCGTGCTTGGACAGAGCTCATCAGGGATGAAAGAGGCAAAGCACACAGAGGGTTTTAAATGGTCTTATTTCTATCTTGGTGTGAATGGTTAGAAAGTCTTCTCATAGATCAGGTTTGCGTTAGGGTTATCTAAGCAGGAAAGAAAGGCACAGAGGGAGATTAGGTTCACCCAGAGAAAACTTCCTCTTGCTTCCTCAGTTTGACTCAGACCAGCATCTGGAGTCATCACTTAAAAGCTGAGGGTACTGGGACTTCCCTGGTGGTCCAGTAGTTAAGACTCTGCACTCCCAATGCAGGGGGCAGGGGTTCGATCCCTGGTCGGGGAAATAAGATGTCGCACAGCGTGGCCAAAAATAAAATAAATAAAGTAGTATCCTATTAAAAAAAAAAAAAGCTGATGGTACTGCTGTCTTCCAGTGTGTTACTCCAAGACAGACACGAGAATGCACAACCTCAAGCAAATCAAATGCACAACCTCAAGCAAATCAAACAACAAAAATGAGGAATGTACCATTTTTAAAAAGGGAAGGGGGAGTTGTACTCTTTAAAAATGTCAATATCAAAAAAAAGAGAAAAGAAAGATGGGCTTCCCTGGTGGCACAGTGGTTGAGAGTCCACCTGCCGATTCAGGGCACACGGGTTCGTGCCCCGGTCCGGGAGGATCTCACATGCCGTGGAGCAGCTGGGCCCGTGAGCCATGGCCGCTGGGCCTGCGCGTCCAGAGCCTGTGTTCTGCAGCGGGAGAGGCCACGACAGTGAGAGGCCCGCATACAGAAAAAAAAAAAAAAGAAAAAAAGAAAGAAAGAAAGGGCTGTAGAAATATTCTAGATTGAATATTCCAGATTGAAGAAGGCTAAAGAGACATGACAATTTTTTTGTTGTTTGTTTGTTTGTTTTGTTTCAATTTATTTTATTTATTTATTTATTTTTGGCTGCATTGGGTCTTCGTTGCTGCGCGTGGGTTTTCTCTAGCTGTGGCGAGCGGGGCTACTCTTCGTTGCGGTGTGCGGGCTTCTCATTGCGGTGGCTTCTCTTGTTGTGGAGCATGGGCTCTAGGCGCATGGGCTTCAGTAGTTGTGGCTCACAGGCTCAGTAGTTGTGGCTCGCGGGCTTAGTTGCTCCGTGGCATGTGGGATCTTCCCAGACCAGGGCTCGAACCCATGTCCCCTGCATTGGCAGGTGGATTCTTAACCACTGTGCCAACAGGGAAGCCCCGAGACATGACAATTTAATGCAATACCTGACCTTAGGTTGGATCCTATAGTGGAGGGGGAAAAAATGCTCTAGAAGGTATAATTAGGTCAACCAACAAAACTGGAATAAGGGAAGTAGATTACAATACTGTATCAATGTAAATTTATGCATTGTGCTTATGTAAGAGAATACCCTTGTTTTTAGGAAATACAAACTCTAGTATTAGGGAGAAAGACCATAATCTAAGCAACTTACTCTCAAATGGCTCAGACAAAAATTATGTCTGTAGATAGGTAGATAGATGATTGATAGATAGATAGATAGAACAAATGGGGTGAAATACTAACAATGAGTAAATCTGAGTATAGGGCATATAGATGTTCTTTATACCATTTTTATTTTTTCAACTTTTTATAATTTAGAAAATATTTACAAATACATATTTAAAGGAAAAAGCTGTTGAAATGGTTATAGAATGGCTTTGATAGATTAAAATATAGCTTGCTTTTAATATTTGTATCTTGCTTCCAATGGAAGTCACTGATTCACACACACACACACACACACACACACACACACAATTGGTTAAACGGCAGCTGATCGAATTGGTATTGTTGTGGAGTTCTTTAAGCACCTCCTAACCCCATGCCAGGCATGTTCATATATCATTTAAGCTCCACAACAGTCTAGAGGAATGGCTATGATCGTTTCCATTTTGCGTGTACATAGGAGGCCCAACTTCAGTATAAGCCACTGTCATGCCACGGTTCAGATGTGCTCCCACGGACTCATGCCCATGGCCTAAGGAAAGTAACAGTCAGAAACTCTTCTTCCCTAAAACCTTTGTGAGACCCCAAGAGCCCCAGGCAGAGAGGCAGCCCTGCTCTGAAACTGGGAAGCAGAGCAATGAAAAGAGAGGGTCTGAGTCCTCACCACCCCAGGCAGGACGAGGGCTCCGAGACCCCGCGGGCATCTGACACCTGGTGTGTATATGCTGTGGCTCGGAGTGCAGGTGCCTCCCAGGAAGCCTCTCAGGACTCAGGGGGCTCCAAGGGGAGGGGTGGGAGAGGACCGGCGGGTACCGGGTGGTACAGAGAGGGCAGGAACGACCACCTCCTCCACCACCACAGCAGCTCCCACCATGCAGCAGACACAGGACCGCAGCGTGATTCGTGAAGCCCGGTGCAAAATGAACATGAGGGGCCCCTTGTTCAAAAATATTAATAATTTCAAGAAGATAATGTCCGAGCATCAAACAAAGCCTGCGGCCTTCTGCATTTGGGCCCAGCCCAACCTCACAGGTCGCAGGCCTGTGAAGCCCTGACCAGACTCTGTCTTGGAACTTTATTTTACAAAGCCCTTTGGGGGGTGGGGCATCTTTATCTCCACTCAGTTGATGAGGAAGCTGAGCCCCGGGGCGATTAAGTGAACAAGACATAGCTGGTGCGGCTCAGTAAGGAGTGAATGGAAAATGAGTGAACTTGCTCAAGATACACAGACAGCAAGTGGCAGAACTGGGATTCATGCAGGACGCTCTGCATGGATTCTCCGTCCTGCCCAGGAATTCACAGCTGTAGACACCTCAACCTGGGAGCTAACCATGTGAGGGACCCATCTGTCATGAGTCCTAAATTTAATTTACTGTGAGTCAGAACTCATACCGTTATAAGCCTGCAGCACCTTCTATTAAATACCTGAAAGGGTGGCATATCCTCTTTGCCTTCTGAGTGTGGATTTGGTATCTGGAAACGCCAAAAGTCATTTTATGTCAAATGTGGTGAAGTTGAGAGTAATGTCTGGGTTTGCTTCTTTTTTTTTTTTTTTTTTCCCACTTTAAGAAGAAAACAAACTATGGCAAAAAAAAAAGTAAAGTCTCTAGAGTTCATTATTCCAAAAAAGATGTTTTATAAATCTTCTGAGAAAAGTACATAGCTATAAAAGGTACATACTCCTCCAAAGTGAAGGACTATTCTTCTGAAGGGGAAATTTTGGGGATGTAAAAATTGTAGCATTCATTCTAAAAGGCAGTCTCACTGAATCGGTAACCAAAACCTCTCAACAAAGAAAAGCCTAGGGCCAGATGGCTTCACTGGTGAATTCCACCAAACACTTAAAGAAGAATTAACACCAGTTCTCCTCAAACTCTTGCAAAAAATTGAAGAGAACAGAACACTTCCAAACTCATTGTATGAAATCAGCATGATACCAAACTAGACAAATACATTATAATGAAAGAAAGCAATAGACCATTATCTCTGATGAATATCGATGCAACAATCCTCAACCAACTACCAGCAAAAGGAATTCAATAGTACATTAAAAGACCATATACACCACAACCAACTGGGATTTATTCCTGGATTACAAAGATGGCTCAACATGTGAAAATCAATTGATGTAATACACCACTTAACAGAATATCGGGGAAAAAACACCTGATGATCTCAACTGACAAAGAAAAAGCATTTGACAAAATTTAACACCCCATCATGATAAAAATACTCAACAAGCTAAGAACAGAAGGAAACTACCTCACAATAATAATGGCTATGTATAAAAAGCCAACAGCTGACATTATACTCAATGGTGAAAAACTGAAAGGTTTTCCTCTAAGATCAGGAACAAGAAAAGAATGTCTACTTTCACCACTTCTATTCAACATAGTACTTGAAGTCCTAGCCAGAGCAAGTAAGTAAGAAAAAAAGGCATCAAAATTGGAAAGGAAGAAGTAAAATTACCTTTGTTTGTAGACAACATGATCTTATATGTAGAAAACCCTAACAATTCCCTTAAAAAAAAACTGTTAGAACTAATCAATGAATTCAGTAGTTGCAGGATACAAAAATCAACACACAAAAATCAGTTGCATTTCTATAGACTAACAATGAACAATCCAAAAAGGAAATTATGAAAACTATTCCATTTACAATAGCATCAAAAAGAATAAAATACTTTAGAATAAACTTAATCAAGGAGGTAAAAGACTTATACAGTAGAAACTACAAAACATTGTTGAAAGAAATAAGACACAAATATATTGAAAGACATCCTGTGTTCATGAATTGGAATGCATAATAGTGTGAAGACATCAAAACTACCCAAAGCAATCTGCAGACTTAATGCAATCCCTATCAAAATCCCAATGGCATATTTTGAAGAAATACAAAAATCCACCTTAAAATTCATATGGAATCTTAAGAAATCCTGAGCAATCCAAAGCAATCTTGAAAAAGGAGAACAAAGTTGGAGGTCTCACATGTCCTAATTTCAAAACATAGTACAAAGCTACAGTAATCAAAACATTATGGTACTGGCATAAAGACAGACATATTGAACAACGGGATAGAATAGAAAACCCAGAAATAACCCCTCGCATATATGGTCAAATGATTTTCAACAAGAGTGCCAAGACCATTCATGGGGGAAGGACAATCTCTTCAAGAAATGGTTGTGGGAAAACTATCCACACGCAAAAGAATGCAGTTGGACACTTACCTTACACCATATACAAAAATTAACTCAAAATGGATCAAAGATCTAAACATAAGAGAGCTAAAACTATAAAGCTCTCAGAATGAAACATACGAGAAAAGGTTCATGACACTGGATTTGTCAATAATCCCTTGAACATGACACCAAAAGCACAGGCAATAACAACAACAAAAAATGGATAAATTGGATTACACCAAAATTTAAAATTTCTGTGCATCAAACGACACAACAGAGTGAAAAGGCAACCTATAGAATGGGAGAAAATATTTTCAAATCATATCCATAAGGGGTTCATATCCAGAATATATAAGGAACTTCTACAACTCAACAACAAGAAAACAAACAACCCGATTGAAAAATGCCCTTGACTAGATATTTTTCCAAAGTGGATACACAAATAGCCAATAAGCATATGAAAAGATGCTGAGCATCACTAATAATTAGGGAAATTCAAATCAAAACCACAGTGGGATATCACCTCACACCAGTTAGGTTGCCTACTATCAAAAAGGAAAAAAACAAGTGCTGGTGAAGATGTGGAAAAATTGGAGCCCTTGTGCACTCTTGGTGCGAATATAAGATGGTGCAGCCTCTATGGTAAAAGTATGGCAGTTCCTCAAAACATTAAAAGTAGAATTACCATATGATCCAGAAAGTCCACATCTGGGTATATACCCAAAAGAATTGAAAGTAGGGTCTCAAAGAAATATTTACACACCCATGTTCATAAGAGCCTTATTCACAATAGCCAAGAGGTGGAAGCAATCCAAGTGCCCATCAAGGGATAAATGAATACACAAAACGTGGTATATCCATGCAGTGAACTATTATTCAGCTTATAAAGGAAGGAAGTGCCGGCACATACTACAACATGGATGAACCTTGAGGCTGTTATGCATAAAATGAGCCAGTCACGAAAGGACAACTACTGTGTGATTACACTTATATGAGGTAACCACAGTAGCCAAATTCATAGAAACAGAAAGTAGAACGGTGCTTGCCAGGGACTGGGGGGAGGGGAAAATGGGAAGTTGTTTCAGTTTTGCAAAAGGTGAAAAAACTCTGGATGTGAGTATACTTAAGAGTGCTGAACGGTAATTTTAAAACGGTTAACACAGTAAATTTTATGTTATGTGTATTTTACAATTAAAAAAGTTGTTTTGAAAGTCAGTCTCATTACCTCTCAGTTAAAACTTGGATCATGGTTCGTTCAGAAAGGCAGTCTTTTCAGGTCTCCCAAGACGGAGTCATTGCCTGTGAGGGAATTACCACGGTTTGTGCAGAAAGGCAGTCTTTTCAGGTCTCCCAGGACAGAGTCATTACCTAGAAGGGAATTTTGCTCACTAGACAAGGTGTTGCTCTCCTCTCTCTAAGGCACAGTTGAGGTTTTCTCTTTCTCTGTGTAAAGGGCAGAAAGATGGCAACAACGTGTGTGTGTGTGCGTGTGCGTGTGTGTGTGTGTAAGTACATTCAGCAAACTGTAGAGTTCTGTTCAGATGGAGAATTTCTTCTTAAACGAAGTCTGTAGACACAGTTTCGGCCCATTATCTCCTATGGTGCTCACAGTAACCATGGAGGGAGCAGGGCAGGTTGCATCATATCCATCCTACGTGGGTGTAGACCGTGGGTTCTCCATCTTGGCAGTGTTGACGTTTGGGGCAGGCGGATTCTTTTTTGTGGGGCTGCCCTGCTCACTGTGGGATGTTTAGCAGCATCCCTGACTTCTAACCACTAGATGCCAGTAGCACCCACCCCCCACCCAGTTGTGACAAGCAGAACTGTCTACAGACATTGCCAGATGTCCCCTGGGGGGCAGAATCACCCCCTTTTGAGAACCATTGGTTTAGAGGGTCTGAGCTCAGATCACATGGAGTCTACACATAAACCTGAGTCTTGTGATTCCAAGTCTCCCATTCCTCTGCAATACAAGGTTTGCCCACTTAAGGCCCCTCCAGAGCACCAGGCCCCCAAGCACACACACACACCCTTCTTTGCCCTGCTCCATGCCCTGGAACGGGACATCCAAGGAACACATCACTGGTTCCCTGGCCCTCTCCCGGCCTCCCTCCCTGCACACAGGGCTCTGACAGTGACTCTGGCAGGCTCTGGGAGCACCACGGCCTCCCTCTGCCCAGGCAGGCATAGGAATGGGGGCGGCTCCCAAGCCATCACCCCAGCCGTGCTTTGCTCTCTCTCAGTCCTTTGCTTGGCCCCTGCCTGCCTCAATACACAGATCCTTCATTCATTTACTTCTAGTTAGACCTTCTTGACAGGGCCATCTCTTTCCTCCCTGTTAAAGCCAGTAACCCCAAACTTAGGACAAGAGCTCAAATTCAGCACTGAGCACGCTGCAGCTACTCACCAACGCCTTGCCTTCCTGCAAGCGTTCTGTGCCCGTCACCCCTCCTCTCTCTGAAACCTCCTAATCCTGGGTCTCTAATGCTCTTACCGTGTTCTTCTCTCTCCACCTCCGGTTATTTCTGTCCTGTCTTATCTCCTCCACTGGACTTAGGGACTTAGGAGGAAAAAAGAAAGGGATTGTATTTACATGAAAATGAAATATTTTGTGTTGTTTGCCCATTTTTCTTCGATACCAGTTATGAAATTTATTAAAATATTTTTAGAACTTTTTATGACTTTCATAGATTGTTTTAGAGCAATCTACAAAACTTTAAGTTTTTAAAATCTTCATAAATATCTCACCTTTTGGCTTCCATGGGGAAAGTACTCCAGGCATGCCCTGCAGAATTGGGTGGTATTTATCCCCAGCTGGTGGGACCACCTGGCCCATGGCACTTATCAAAGCTCTTCAGGGGCTAAGTAAGAGGCTTTTCTTAGTCTAACGAATACTCTGGGTGCCCTTGGGCCTTAAGTTGGTGACTTTGGGGGGCTTCCTTGGATCCTCAGAACTGAAGAGCACCTCATATCAAATCATGGTCCCCTTGGTGGCAACCAAACGGAGTGCTCGTTATGTGCCAGGCTCTGTGGCCAGCACTCCACACAGATACTTCATTTTATTGTAATCTGACTGAAATTGATTCCCCGCCCCTCAACCCCAAATCTGCAGGCAAACTTGTAGTGCGTGAATAAATAGATCCAAATTCAACAAGAAATGAGTGTTTAATGACAGTTCTCTGGAAATGAAGGGAGGAAACGGTAAGGGAGTAAATGAGTTGAACTCCTAGGGTGGGGAAGGCCTGAGGGGTAGCCTTGAAGTTACTGTCCAGTCCAGGCCATGGGCAGCCCTTGCCAGGAGAGGGGAGGAGCACAGGCTGGGAGCCTAGTGGGCAGAGTAGAGGGCCTGTAAGCACACCCCAGGCTGAGGGGGAGACAACACGCAAAGAGAGGCAGTGGGAGGTTGTACAACAGTCTGAGACCATGAGCCAAACCACAGAAGCAGGGGGATCAGTCTCTTCAGCAAACACTAGGCCCTGGGAAACACAGAATGCCTGTGACGTGATCACTCCCCCAGGAAGCTCAGCTGAAAGCCCAAGTATGCGAGACCACCTCAACGCCCAGAGAGCCCAGAGGGGCAAGGACATGAGAAACTCAGGCTGGTGTCCAGAGAGCCGACAGAGGGAGCTCTGGGTCAGGGAGGCCAAAGCAGCAGCATGGCAGGCAGGACCAAGGCAGGCCAGCCTCAGAGGAGACGGCGAGGGTGAGGCCCCTGCGTCACAGACGACTCTGAAGGTGAGAGAGTGGGAAGCACTCCTGAGGGTGAGCGCACAAAGGGGCACCACGGCCGATCCCAGGTCGGAGCCATCTTCTCTCTGCCCTGCTTTTCTGCACCAGCCTACCCCCGCCCCCGCCCCGAGTGAGGCAGCAGGACTCTGCGGTCCTATGGCTGACGACTGCAGTGCAGCCAAAGACCTAAGTCCTCTGGGACCTCTCTGAGCCTGAGAGAGACCTCGGGGGCACAAATGAAGCAATCCACTGTACAGAGAAGCCGGATGTGGAAAAAGCATTTCTAGGTTACCAGGGGCCACCTCAGAGAAGTGTTCCAGAAGGGCCGGGGGTGTCTGAAGAAAAGGGCTTCTGTGGAGTATGGGCAGTGTCTTTATGAACGCAGAAGGTGGGGCATCTCAGGAGAGGTAACCTTCAGGCACACGTGCACACACTCACCACACACATGCACAGATGTTGAGTAGGAACGTGTGCGCAGCATCTCTACGGCCCTTTGACGGCCTATTTCGAATCCCTTCTTCTGAGAGCAGGAGCTGCATCTGCCTTTAGCGTTCCTGTAAACGCCACAGCAGCCAGGACACTGCACGGTCCCCCGGGTCCCCCGTGAACATTCTATAACTAACTGTTGGCTAACACTGGCTATGGGATGGCCCTCTCTAATGTGGACAAACGAAAACCAGTTCAGTGGCCATTAAGGAACACATGTGCCAGGTGATGGTGCTGATTCCAAGTTCTCTGGTAGCTATGGCGTCAAGGTCATTGGGTGGTAACTGGCAGCTTTTCTGGTATCTTGTCCTATACTTTCCCTCAAACTCAAACCGACCTGATAAATACGTACCCTGACATGCACGGACACTCTGAGTGTCAGATCTGCATCTCCATTTGCCAACTAAGACACCCCTGCTGGCATGTTGCAGATGCAACTCAAACTCAGCATGTCCCCAAACGGAAATCACATTCCCTCAAAAGCCTGCTTTCCACTCGTGGCCCTTCCTCGTCATGACGTTGCCCAAACTACAAACTCGAGCATCAGCCTTTTATCTTCGATTCTGGCTCTCCCACCTGAGCAAGTCGGCCTCCAGTGTATTTCTGATCCTTCCTCCTGTTATTGCCACAGAGATGCCTCGCTGGCAGGCATCTGGACCATAATTAGATCCTGGTTGTTCCCCTCCCCCAACATTCCTGCCACAGTGTCTTCTAAAGCACAATGCGCAAGTCACTCCCCAGCTTAGTATCCTTCAGTGACCCCGAACCAGAGTCAAAAACAAAGTCCAATTTCTCGCCAAGGAGTACTAGTCTTAATCGGAAGTCTTCGCTCCTTCACTCTCAACTCCGGCCATAACAGAATACTCCTGTGTTCTTTCACGCTTATGAGCCAGACCACTCTCACTCCAGACCTTGTAGACTTGTCATGTTGCACGTCACGCCTCGCGATTGCTGACTTTCTTGTTTCCACCCCAAGGACGTGGAGTGCTTGAGGACAAGGGTCGTGCCTTGTCTCCCCACAGAATCCCTTGCACTGGGCTTTGCACATAGAGGGCATCCAACAAATGTTTGTTGAATGAATGGATACTGGTGGCATAAACTTGTCTCAGGGAAGCCCCTGAGCCCCCTTAGAGCTCCATGGTCATAAACTAATAGTTTCAGAATTACCCTTTTTGATACAGACTTATACTGGGTTTATTAAATTGTCAGCATATATTTTATTTTAAAAATGAAAGGTTGAACTTCCCTGGTGGCGCAGTGGTTGAGAGTCCGCCTGCCGATGCAGGGGACGCGGGTTCGTGCCCCGGTCCGGGAAGATCCCACATGCCGCGGAGCGGCTGGGCCGGTGAGCCATGGCCGCTGGGCCTGCGCGTCCGGAGCCTGTGCTCCGCAACGGGAGAGGCCACAGCAGTGAGGGGCCCGCGTACCGCAAAAAAAAAAAAAAAGAAATGTTATTAACTAGAGGCATTGCTCTACCCCCCCGCCCCCCACTATTTTTCACTATTTGTTTTGGAGAAACTATTAACCCACTTAAAAGACTAATCAAAAACCGTTTCTTCTGCACAAACAGCTGTTTGAGCCTGTGCAGTTTACCTGAGGATATTCTTCTAAAAGCACACATTCAGACACCTGCAGGCACAACTCACTTTCAGGACCTCACACGACACTACTCACTTTAGATCTTTTTTTTCTTCTTTTAGCTTTCCCATGGCAGAGCCACACAGAATAATCAAACTGCTTTGCCTGGCGCCTTTCAGGAGTGAAAACTGGGGCCTAAGAGAACACAGTGGTTTCTAAGTGCCCAGTAAGACTCAGCACCTAATCATCACAGGTGAGACACCAATGCTTCCCGCATGTGAAATCCGCTCACTGTTGGGAGCCTTAACACCTAATGTATTTCTGCACTAGACACACTGTGGAAGTAGTGTATCCAACAGTTAGCCTTCTTTCCTTGGAAAACTCATCTCCCCAGAGCTATGAGCGAGGCGAAGGAAATCACGTGACTCCTGGTCATGATGCAGAGGTTTCCTCACATGGTTTATGATCAAACCAAAATAAAGAAGAAAATAAAATCCCATTGGCGAAGCTGGAGCCTGATCTGCGGGGCGGGGCCAACAAGGAGGAGGCGGGCCTCGGAGGGCGGGCTGGACATCGGGGGCGGGGCCGACGGAGGAGTAGGCGGGGCAGCCTCAGTAGGTAGGGCCTAGCGAGAGCCCGTGAAATCGCCGCTCGCGTGGCTGACTGGCCTCTTCAGCCGCTACCGGGCACTTTCGAGCTCGGCAAGCGCCGCGGCGGCGAGGGTACGAGGCCAGAGGTCGGCGTTCGCACCCCGCCGGCTGCAGAAGTTGTAGCCATCCGTTTCAAACGTGCCTGTTCCACGCCTCACTTGCCCCCTGCTCTCTCCGTCCCGAACCTCCACAGCGGTCCCCGGTCTGTCGCCTCAGTTTGCAGCTCCAGGTTCCCTCCCCCAACTCGGCTCGGCTCACCCAGCCGCCACCGCCCCCGCCGCTCCACCTGAGACCGACTCCAGCCGGAGCGCGGCGGGGGACATCGAGGCCGCGCAGGGGCGGGGATACAGGAGAGCGTTAGGGCACGTGAGGGTGCCTCGGCCAATGGCGGGGTGTCTGGAGGGCGGTGGGGCGGGGCCGGCGCGGGGGCGGTGCGGGCGGTGCAGGAGGTGCAGGGGCGGGACCGCGGACTAGGGGCGGGGCGCGGCAGAGGGCTGGGGAGCGAAGGGGGAGGGGGAGAGGAGGGCCGGGCCGGGCCGGGCCGGGCTGGGCCGGGGGAGGGGCGGAGAGACGCCGCCGCCGCCGCCGCCGCCGCCGCCGCCGCCGCCGCCGCCGCCGCCGCCGCCGCCGCCGCCGCCGCCGCCGCCGCCGCCGCCGCCGCCGCCGCCGCCGCGAGCCTGGGAAAGGAGAACCGTGAGCGAGCGAACGATTCAGTCCCCGGGCGGCGGCGGCGGCGGCGGCCGGGGAGGCGCGACGGCCGGGGCGGGGGAGCTGCTGCTGCGGGGGGCAGGTGGCGGGAGCGGCGGCGGTGGTCCGCACCAGCCATGCCGAATAAAAACAAGAAGGAGAAAGTGAGTCAGGTACCGCGCCGCTGGACTGGCCGGGCGGGGAGGGCAAGGAACCGCGCGGAGGGCGGCGGGGAACTGCCCGGGAGCGGGGCCCGGCGGGGCTCAGGGGTGCTGCGAGAGCGGGGGCGCTCTCTGCCCCCTCCCGGGGTGGGGGCCGGGGGCGGCGGGTCGCGCCGGGGCCGCGGAGCCCAGGCCGGGACGGGGGTCCTGATGGCCCTGGTGGCGGCCAAGGTGGGGGGCGGCGTGGGTGCCCGCCTCGGGGCAGCGCGCGCGGTGGGCGTGAGGGGGCAGGTGGGGCCGCGCAGGTGGTTGACCCAGCCTCGCAGACGCCTGGGCAGGGGCTCCAGGGGTGAGGGTGCAGGCGCCTATCAGGGACCCCCGGCCGGGGAGATGGGCAGCGAACGGACTCCGCTTAAGGCTTAGGAAGAATCGTCTGCCTTCCGGAGGGACGCTCTGGGGCTCTGAAATACTATTATTATCCTGGGTGGCGGCGGCGGCGATGCATGTGAGTGTGCTGCGTTTGCATTTGCGGGGGGGGGGTATGTTTTTGCTTCAGGTGGAGCTCTGTAGCGTTTCAGAATCACCCCAGAAATCCTCGCTCGCAGGGTTTAGGGTGGGAAGGAAAAAAAGGGATGTGGTGTGGATCTTTCAAGATGCTGAGAGCGCTGTATAAATGTGGGTTTACCTGTTTCTGCTTAAAGTTGTCAGTGCCACATAATGCAGACGAAGAACACAAGGAGAATCTGAATTTGGGTGGGTGGGTGTCGCATCACAATATTGTATCTCTAAACCATACGATGTAGAATTTCTTGATGGTATTGATTAAAACTATCAAAAGTCATTGTTAAATTGTATAACTATTTGTAAAACTGCATTTTGGTTTATCTGATGTTTAGCAGTCTAAAAATTGAGAAGCTTAATTGATTCTGCTTTATGTTTCCCAGGAATCGCCAAAAGCAGGGAAAAGTGGAAAAAGTTCAAAAGAAGGACAAGACATAATAGAATCAGAGGTAACTATTCTTAAATATTCACTTTACATTTTTTCATGAACACCTTTTAACTTAGGGTAGAAAAAATGAGGGTGAGAAAACCTAGGGTCTTCTAAAATGTTTCCCTGTATGAGATTTTTTTCTAGTGTCTTTCATAATCCTCCATTTTAGTTATTTGGGTTTGTATTATTCGCCTTTGGGGAAATATAAATGTTTTAATGAAAGTTGTGCGTAACTGTGCTGCTAGTATTTTTAAGTTCATCCCCCACCCCCCAAATCTCAAATCTAGCAGCCCTCCTGTGGAGACTGGTTTCAGGGGCTCTCTCATACTGGAGTTGTTCAAGTTCCTATTAGTTTTCCCATCCTCCCTCTTCCTTTACAAGGGGCCGGATCTGTCTCTCAGCAGCTCAGCCTCTTTCTCCTGTCACCCTTGCTTTCCTGGATGCAGTCTCTGCTGCTCGTGCCCTGTGCTTTTCTCTGTTGATGTCTGTTCCCCTTAGCCTCTTTCCCCAACAATGTTGGTATATTTTGGCTTATCTAGTTTTGCTATTTTTGTGCAATCTTCTATCATCTTTCACATTTTTTTCTTTGTAGTGGCCAATTCTGACCACTTTTGCTTCTTGCCTTTGGGCTCATTGAGGAAACAGCTGGGGTGCTCCATGAGGATTGTGTCTACCTGGTGGGATTGGGCTTTGATAGCATTTGCAGAGCCAGCACTTGGCTTTGCCTTTTCTTCCTTGTGACTAGTTGTTGAACTGGAGGACCTTGGGCTACGGGTCTAGGAGCTGCATGGACCCAGGCAGAGCTAATAGGCCCTTTTGAATCACTGGTAGCAGAGAAGCTGCTTAATTTGGTGTCATAGTTCTCCAGAGCTGGATTGTTGAAGTCCTTTGTCTTATCACAGATGACAGTAATTTATAAGTGTCAGACCCTTTCCTATAAGCCAAATTAGAGTAGAGTTCAGTTCTGTCTGGCAGATAAGACCATTATCTGCAGTAGCCTTTTTTTCTTTTTTTTTTTTAAGCCCCAGGTTATCTTTTCCTTATCATTTGGTACATTCTAAGCCTCCCTCCTCTTCAGGAGGTGGTTTATTCCAGCAAATCTGTTGCCCTCCCCAAAGCAAAAAACAGAAATCCGAAAGGTTCCTTAATTATCAATATTTTTGTGCCAGTCTTTCCCTGCCCTTTCTTTATAGCAGGCAGTCAAGCTTTACTGTGGCATTCTTGCATTTGACTTGATTACTTCCCTGTCACTCTTTTGACTAAATTGATTTAAATGAAATTTAGTTGCTGCGCAAGGGTGTATGCCTTTCCTTTTCCCTTTTTTGGTTTATTGATCTTGCATTAAAACTGCTTAGACTTCCTAGTGCTCCCCCGAACCTTTCTTGCTCACATACCTGTCTCTCACTGTTCGTGTCACACACACAAAAATCAGCGTGTATGTTTCATTTATTCCTGTTTTAGTGGAAAGAACCTGGCTGTAAGGATGGGAAAATGTTAAGTTTGAATCTGAAGAAAACCTCTCAGTAACTCAAAGATACCAAAGCCAATGATAAGTAAAATGTGTGTTTAAGGTGGATTGGGTTCTTAGATGGTCAGTTGCTTAAGAGTCTTGAGGTGTGGCCTGCAGTGTCTTGAGTGTGATGCCCCACTTGTCTTTTTGTATCTTTTCTAGCGCTACTGTCTAAGAGCTGGAGCTACAGAGCTTGAAATTACCACTGAAAAATACTGAAATGTTGGGCCCTTCACTACTTCCTCCTAAGGATCCCAGAGGCAACATGGCATATTAACATGACAGTTGGCAGATCACTGTGTATATTTCGCAGGCGCACAAATTGAGGCACTTCCGTTCCTTTGAACTTGGAGTTGACCATTGCTTTTCCATTGTCTCTCTCACCTCAGTGTTCCTCTCTGTTCTTCATTTCTAGTCCCACCCCCTTACCAAGTGTGATGGACTCACGCAGGTGAATTAGACCATTACACACACTCGCTTCCTCTACTGTCTGCTGATACTACTCTGAACTCGAATATTTTAACCTGAACCGTTCACATAGGTCTGCAGTCCCACGCTGCTTTTCAAACCTTTCTGATGTCACGTCACCTTCACAGTCAGCGTTGGTTCAGGTTACCCTGTGGACACCCCTCTGTTAGGATAGTTAGCATATCCAGGGCTGCCCAGCCCAAAAGGTGCAGAGTAGGTGCTCATCCGGGGCAGAGAAGTAATCCCAACAGAGAAAACGTTGAAGAACTTGGCCTATGGTTGACTTAAATAATACACCCCTTCAAATGTGGGGAAGGTCCTTACACAGAAGTCCTGGCCGGTGATAATCTGGCCTCACGGAAAACAAAGGAGCAGGTGGCTAACATTGCAGACCACTTTGTGGTTAGAACAGGGGGACATTTGATGGCGTGGGTTTTTAGCAAGAAGTCCTGCAGTAAAGGATAGAGTGCTTCAGCCAGGGGCTTAGTGAATAAAATGCTGACTCCTGATGGCCATAAACGATGGCACCTAACTTCTGTGGCCCTGTTTCCTCTTCCCTAAAACGACTTGGTGAGTTTCAGGTTTGGCCATTTTTAAGTTTATGGGATAGATTAGGCGTGACCTCTCTTGAAAGTTTTCCCTGCAAGATATCTGGCAGGATATGTCTTCCCATGTAACAGAATACCATTAAGAGTCGTAACTGCTGCTGCGCAACTTTTGTCTTTTGGTAGAAACTCCTATTCCTTGAACGATGTGTATTGGAACATCTTTCTTTGCTTTTTTTCTCTTTCCAATAGAATGTTTAATGTTTGATTTGCTTATCCATACGTGTCCTGGGAATCTGTTTCCGCCCAGTACATCCTGCTGGTTTATTTCATAGCACACTTTTAAGGAGTGAGGATGCAAATGGGCTCACAGGTAACTTGACCTTGGAAAACTGTGGAGATGGACAGAGGGAACTCATCTTTGAGCAGCTGTTCTCAGTGCAACACTCAAGTCTGTAGAAACATAGCTAGGCTCATTGGATGCACACTTAGAATCCTAGTAAATTGCTCAGAGATTCCTAAAGTCCATTTTAGGGGATCAGACCATGCAGCCGTGGGTTTTGATACCGTTATTTTAATTTGTGTACTGTGTCCAAAGTTACGTTTTAAAAAGTGTTCGCGCTTTTTGTAAAGTGATTCGTTGTAAGCACATTAAAGGTCGTTGTGTGTTTTTCTCCAGTTGTGTATCTTACTTATCCTGCTTCAGCTCAGTTTTGTTTGAAAGTCTCTACAGCAACTCTTACGTAATATCTGTTGCTGAAAGGAAAGCTGAACAATCCTCTCTCCAACTTGTTAGCTTATTTTGACCCCTTCCACCTTTAGTGGTAACTTTGCTTTCTCTTTATGACCTATCCGTTTACAGTCCCCTGGCCCCTTGCCCCCAGGGTTCCGGAGACAGGGAGCCAAGTCTTGCTGGGGTCTCATCGGTGTTGGAATTGTGTCTTAGAAATTTAAACTGAAATTTTAGAAATATTTACTAATTCATCTAGTAGTAACAGTAACACCCGTTACATGTTAATGGGAATAACGTTTTTATGAAAGACACCTTTCCATGAAACATTTTTTGACTCTCCAGTCATGTGACTCTGTAGCAGGCGTTTTAAGCTGAGTGAGTTGGAGGAGGACGAGGAAGTGGTTGTGTTGCTGTGTGGGTTTTCTGGGGAGGCGGCTGTGACTGTCCCCTCCCGAGAAGAGAGTCCCCGACTCCTGTCCCCAAACACCAAAAGCCTCTGTCTGGAGGCTGAATTCTGAGCTCAGGCTCTCACTGGGGGCCTCCCATGCCGCTTTTTCCATCGTTCTCTTCCCGACTTTTTCCAGTACAACCCTAAACTGGACTCCGGTGAAACGCAGAGAGGACTCAAAGGAATAGTACTTTAAGAACTTTTGTGGTGGGACTTCCCTGGCGGTCCAGTGGTTCACTCTGCGCTTCCACTGTGGGGGGTACAGGTTCGATCCCTGGTTGGGGAACTAATCCCGCATGCCACGCAGCCAAAAAAAAAAAAAAACTTTTTTGAAATTCTTACGTAATTATTTTATAGGAAATGGGAGTTCCCTGCTTTTAATTGCCATTCTTCCAATCAGTCCGCATCATCTTTGCTTAGAGCCACGGTGTTCAGGAAGGATGGCTCTGCAGAGAGGACAGTCCGCTGCTGACTGGAAGGACTTGGGGTCCGGAGGTGCCGTGAGCTCACTGTCCTCGGGGGAGTGAGGCTTCCCTGAGCCGCCCCCTCTTTGGCGCCCACTCCTGCCCTGCGCTACAAGCTGGATGCTTGGTAGGCCCTGAGTGTCTCCCACGGGTGACACCGCTGCCCTTGAGCGGCAGCCCACCCTCAGCACCATGGCCAGGTGTTCCCTGCGGGGCCGCCCTGTGATCCTGTGCATGTTCCCCGGCATCCTTGGTCAGCCCCACTAGATGCCAGTAGCTCCCCGTCCCCTCCAGTGGTGACAACCAAAAGTGCCTCTCGACGTTGCCCAGTGTCTCCTGGAGGGCAAAATGGCCCCGTGTTGCAACCACTGCTCTAGAAAGATCCCTCCACAGAGCACGTGCATTTGCTTGCAAATCATGCCTGCCACGTGTTCGTGAGAAGAGCAGTGCTGCTGAAACAAAAGGGACATCAAAACTCATGAGGGTCCCAAAGAGCTCTGATCTAGGTGGGCTGTAGCTTTCAGGTGTTTTTCATATTAGAAACTAAAATTGAAAATTTTTAAATATGCATTAATTCATCTAATAACACACCCATTACATGTTAATATAAATAGAGTCTTTTTTTTTTTTTCGGTACGCACTCACTGCTGCGGCCTCTCCCGTCGCGGAGCACAGGCTCCGGACGCACAGGCCCAGCGGCCATGGCTCACGGGCCCAGCCGCTCCGCGGCATGTGGGATCCTCCCGGACCGGGGCAAGAACCCGCGTCCCCTGCATTGGCAGGCGGACTCTCAACCACTGCGCCACCAGGGAAGCCCTAGAGTCTTTTTATGAGAAAACTATTTACAGAAGTTCACGGAAAAAATGGCATTGCTCTATATTTTTGCAAATCTCTTTAATGTCTGGCTTAATAAAAGACAGCTGGCCTCTCAGGTCTGCGCCTGCGTTCAGTCTGTTTTGATACCACATCTCTGGTAGCCTTGAAAAATCAACATAACAATGGTTATAAAGGCAAAGCGTGTCTTGGTGTTATCATAAAAATAGTAGATCCCAGAAGGGGCCTAAGGGACCCCACTTTGAGAACTGTTGTAGAATACTTTTTCCCATCCTCTTTCTTGTTTATCTGAATCCTTTCATCTTTTTAGCTCCAACTCAAGTTCATTTTTTCTAAAATTTAAAGGAAGGTTTTTCTCACCATCTTGGAGCGTATTTTTTCCATATTTTCAGTTTGAATAGCAGTCATTTGCTGCACCAACTATTTATTATGTATAGTGCCTTGGACAGCCTTTATTTCCCTGTGAGAGAGAGAGAAAGGTTTGTTTTGAGCGTCTCTCGTCCTGTGCAAGCACTGGTAAGATAAAGAGTATGCTATTGTCCTTACTCGTGAAGCACTGTTTTCTGTTACTTGTGAAGTGTCACATCTGTTGAGCTTGGACATTCAGGAGACTTGGGAGTAACTTGCCCCCGCCCCCCGCCCCAGTCAGTCACACGTGCAGCCGCTGAATAGATGGGACAAGATGGAGCACGTTCTTGTAAAGAGCCACCTGGAGCTTTGAGTGAGGAAATCAGATGTCTGAAAGCATCTAAGCAAACACAGGATCGCCATTAAATTGTGGAGTTCCTGAGTGCGTGTTGGATGTGGCGTGTGTGTAGCAGGTAAGCTGGCAGATAAGATCAGTCAGCATCCCTGTCCCTCTTAAATAAGAGCTCCGTTACATGATGTGTAATTCTAGAAAGAGTCCTTCAAGCGACTTACGTGAAATCACGTGAAGTGTTGCAGTTCGTGGAAGCAGCTGCGAGCGAATGCAAGCCTTGAGCCCTGCCCCACGGTGGTGGCGAGGTTTCCACCTGCGTGTGGGGAGCTGGGAGAGTCAGTCTGCACCAGCATGTCATGGGGACATTTTCCTAAGTCACAGGGAAAATTCCTCTGACAGATCACAACTCGAGAAAGTCTTCAGTGTTTCCTTGAATGTTGGGCACCTGCCCAGGTCAGGGAGTGATGCCATCTGGTTTGGCCCAGCATTTTGGTAACAGCCTTGCATCTTGCTGTCAGTCTGTCGTGTGGAGCGGAGACTCCCCGGGCCGTGCTTCTCCCTCAGGTTTGAGAACAGCTGATGCTGGGAAGGGCTGCTTCCCAAACGCCGGCGACAGTGTCATCTTCGTCTTCTCCACCTGGGGGAGTGAGAGAACCGGCCTAGAAATTTAACTCTCCAAGGGTGGGAGGAAGAAAATCTTTGTTAGTTGGAAGACTTTGCGTTTTCCTTTATCATAAGTGTTTTTTAAAGATGAACTTGAGCATGGCTCTAAAGGGGCGTTAGCTCCAACCTAAAGCTGGTTTTGCGCAGTGGGTACCTGGCGGCTCTGAGGTGCTGGACCTGCGCCATCCAAGAGGTTAGTTAGCCTTTAGCCACACGTGGCTGTCTAAGTTAATGAAAAATACATTACATTGAGAAATTCAGTTCCTTGGTCACACTAGCCACATTTCAAGTGCCCAGTGGCCACACGTGGCCAATGGCTCCCCTGCTGGACAGTAGATAGGGAGCATTTCCCACTTCACAGAAAGTTCTACTGGACAGAGCTGCCTTAGACCCTAGCAGTAGCTTCCAAAATAACTCTAATGTGAGCGCACTGAACTTAACTTTGTTAGCTATCACTCTTCTTAATATGAAATATCAAATTTAAGATTAAATTTAAGAGAAAAGACATAAATTGGGAAAAGAGAAGGAGATGGGTAAAATAGGGTAAAGAAACATGTGAGAAGGGGCTTTGGTGGTGAGGTGGGAAGGAGGCCCTGCTTACCACTTGGTCCAGGACCCGCCTACGTTCTAAAGACCCCACCGGAAACACAGAGGAGGCCACGCCAGTCCCCACAGGAGTGGACCCAGAGAGGCCCCAGGGAGACAGCCACCTTGTCTGCTTCTCGTCTTCGTCTTTCTTTTTAGACGTATATCTTTACGGCGGCGGCGGGGGTGCGGGGGGGGGGGGTGCGGGGGTCAGAACACACATGGTTTAAAAAAGAAAGTAGTGCGAAGTCTGTACTTTCCCATTTCACTTGATCCACTCTGAGCCCTGCATGACAGAGCAAACCTCTCTGGACTGTTCTGGTTTGGTCCGGATCGCACCGGAAGCAGTACGGTGTGGTCAGAGGGAGAGGATGGGCTCTGTAGTGGGAGGGAACATTCTCTCTCCCAGAGTCATCTTCCTCCCTTCATCTGGCCTTTCTCCTTCTCCCTCCCTTCCTCCCTCCCTCCCTCCCTCCCTTCCTTCCTTCCTTTCTTTCTTTCCTCCCTCCCTCCCTGACTTCATTCCCTTCTTCCTTCCTTCCTTTTTTTTTTTTGACACATTGCCTTATTTTATTCAAAAAACTGTCTGCTCATACATGGTCCAAGAACACCGAAATAATAAAGCAAATATAATCACATGTGAAAGATTGGTCTTCAAACATCATAGCCAATGATGCCACACATGCCTGTGATCGCTCCGGCATGAAACCACGTCCACACCTCAGTGGCCACCAAACCATTCAGCAGAGCTTCCTTAACTGTGAGCTGTTTGAAGCTACCAGTTTGAGCACCACTGACAATTTTTTTCAAGCTCTGAATAGCTGTAGGGATCTCAGCAGGGGTTGGAGGGACCAGCTCAACCTTGGCATAGTGCCAAAGTATGGCCAGTTGAGGCTTCAGGTAAGTCACAGCAGTGTCGACCTGCGCTAGGGCCTTTTCCGCGAGGTTACGGACAAACTGGGCTGTGGTTCTAGGACAGAAAGTCCGTTGTCCCGACTGGCCGGTTGAATGGGTCATTCTCTTTCACGTTGCAGGCTTCCCTTCAGTAGATTCACTCACTCATAGTCATCCAGCAGGTACGTTCTGAGGTCCTACTATGTGCTGAGCGCCATCGCAGGTGCTGGGGATTCAGCACGGGACACAGCAGGGCCCCTGCCCTCAAGCAGTATGCATTCGGTGAGTGCTGTGTGCACTCGTGTTTCCAATTTCTCCACATCCTCCCTAACACTTGTTTTCCTTTTTCTCTTTTTTTTAAAATTATAGCCACCCTAGTGGGTGTGAAGTCTTATGCCATCGTGGTTTTCATCTGCATTTTGCCTAATGGCTAAAGATCTTGAGCATCTTTTCATGTGCTTATTGGCCATTTGTATATCTTCAGAGAAATGTCTGTTCAAGTTCTTTGCCAGGTTTTTTTTTCCCCGGATGCACTGGGTCTTTGGTGCTGCGCACGGGCTTTCTCTAGTTGTGGCAAGTGGGGGCTACACTTCGTTGCAGTGCATGGGCTTCTCATTGCAGTGGCTTCTCTTGTTGCGGAGCATGGGCTCTAGGCGCGCGGGCTTCAGTAGTTGTGGCCCGCGGGCTCTAGAGCGCAGGCTCAGTAGCTGTGGCACACGGGCTTAGTTGCTCCACGGCATGTGGGATCTTCCCGCACCAGGGCTCAAACCTGTGTCCCCTGCATTGGCAGGCGGATTCTTAACCACTGCGCCACCAGGAAAGCCCCCTTTGCCAGTTTTTTAAATGGGTGTTTGTCTTTCTGTTGTTGGAGTTCTTAACGCAGGCATACCTTGTTTTATTGCACTTCACTGTGTTGTACTTTGCAGATACTGTTGTTTTTATAAATTGAAGGTTTCTGACAACCCTGTGCTGTCAGATGATGGTTGGCATTTTTTAGCAATAAAGTATTTTTAATTAAGGTGTGTACATTGTTTTAGACGTAATGCTATTGCACACTTAATAGACTACAGTGTAGTGTAAACATGACTTTTATATGCCCTAGGAAACCAAACACTTCACGTGACTGCTTCATTGTGATGTTTGCTTTATTGCCGTGGTCTGGAGCAGGACCTGGAATTCCTCCAGTATCTCTGATATTGCCTGTACATTCTGGGTACTAGACCCTTATTACAAAAGTCGCAGATATTTTCTCCCATTCCATGGATTGTCTTTTCACTTTCTTAATAAAAAGTGTCTTTTGTGTCTTTGTGTGTGTGTGTGTGTCTTTGATGCACAAAAGTTTTAAATTTGTATTAAGTCCAATTTATGTTTTTTCTTTTGTTGCTTGTGGTTCTGGCGTTATATCTAAGAACCGACTGTCAAATCCAAGGTCATGAAGATTTACCTCTGTATTCTCTTAAGAGTTTTATGGTTTTAGCTCTTAAATTTAGGTCGTGAATATGACTGGTCATTGATCTGTTTTGAGTTAATTTTTGTTTATAATTTTTGTTTATGTGTGAGGTAGGGATTCCCCCCCCCCCCATTTCATTCTTTTGCATGTGGTTACCCAGCTGTCCCAGCGTCATTGGTTGAAGAGACTGTTCTTTTCCCATTGAGTGGTCTTGGCTCTTAATTCTGTTCCATCCATCTATCTGCATGTCTGTCCTTACGCCAGTACCACACTGCTTTGATGGAAAGGCATGCCGCTATGGGGTTTCAGCTACTGGTTAGTGTGATACAGATAAAGCAGCCGTGGAGGGAGCGGGAGATGCGTTGAGTTCCGACTCCTCGCCTCGTTCATGTGGAATCGCCACCCGGGTGCCGCAGCCCCTTCACCGTTGGGCTTATTTCTAGTCGTTTTCCGTGCCACATCGGTGACTCGTCCCACCATCCGCCATCTGCGGGAGCCTGGGTTCCCAGAGACACCCCCCCCCCGCCCACGCGCCTCCGCTTCCGGGTCTTGACCTCCTGTCTAGACAACCAAAAGCCTTCTTGTGGGCCCTTCGGCTTCCACACCTGAGCCTGAGGGCCTTTTAAAAAGGGAAAGCTTTCTGTGTCATCGCCCAGCCCGAACGCTCTCCATGGCTTCCAGCTCCTTCAGATAGAGGGGGGCTTCCTAGCCTGGGCGCCTGGGGCCGCGTCGGCCTCGGCCTCACGCCGGCTGCACGCGGGCTCTCAGTGCGCGCGCGGGCGCGCACGCACGCACACATAGAGCTCCTCCCCTTCGGGTCCTCGCACGTCCTCAGAGCAACCCTCAGACTTCGCAGGCGCCTCAGCTACGGGTCCCTGTGCGGGGACGTCCCCTCGGGGTTGGCAGAGGGACGGAGTTACAGCCGAGGGGGCCAGGAGCGACGCCTGGGCAGCGGGGAGGGCCTCGCCAGGACCTGAGCGTGGAGAGCGGGCCGCCAGGCCCAGCCCGAGCAGGGAGGTGGTGACCGCGGTTGCGGGAGTTTGGAGACAGCCCTTAAGCTGGAGGGGGTGATGGAGCCAGGTTTTCTTTGCTAGACACTCACTCTGCCCGTCCCGTCCCGAGGAGAGCGCTCTGGAGGGAGGCCAGAGGGAGAGGCGGCAGGTGTTCGGGTAACTGTTGTCCCGGACGTTGGAAGCCTTACCTCAGCGTGCGCCCTGTGGTGGCTGTCGATACCCCTGGCCTCGGTCTGCTCCGTGTATTGGCCGGATCACCCAGTCCTAGTGCAAAAAGCTTCGTTTGGTAAGACGCACAGTCCATTCTCCTGTCTGGGTAGGAGCAGCGGTGTTGTTTTTGCTCATGTCTGTACCCAGCTGTTTGTCACGGTCATTATGTGCATGGCACTGGGTTCGGCATTACAGGAGAATAAAAAGGAAACGGACTTTAGTGTGCAGGACGTGTGTGTCTGTAACAACATTGGAAACGAGTACGTCTCCTAGGAGGGGCTGTTTGAGACTGTGGAGTAACCGCTAGGGCTTTCTGGGGGCATCTAGAGAAAGCTGTGCAGGATGGTTTTAACTTGGGGAATTCCGTGGAACAGGAGAGTTATGGACGGTGTTTGTAAGGAAGAAAGACCCATGCTTTCATGATTAGGTGGAAAGAACGACAGACATCGTGGTCAGAGCCCAAGAAAGCACATTTCGAGGACGGAGCTGTTGGCTGTAGGAGAAAAGGGAACCCAGGCCCTGGCTCACGGTTCAGAGTTCTGTCTGTGCGTGGCAGTATGGCTTCTTGGAAAACTCTTTCCAAATATCCTTAAGCACCTTATTAAAAAATAAAGCAGCTCTCACTTCTTAGTAAAAATCCCATTCAAGGATGAGAGCATATAGTTGGGGGCTCAAGTCAGTGTGTCTCTTTGGCGCTCTGTAATCGGAAGGGAATTGGCAGTGTCGTGTTTCTAGGACGAGTTTGGTGGGCTTTTTAAAAGAGCCTGTGTGCACGTACAGAGTCCATCCTTGAGCAGACAGGAGGGAGTGTGTTGCACAAAGAATCTTGACAGCGGACACTCACCTCTGTGGCTGTCAGCCGTCACTGCTGGGGCCGAGCACAGCCAAGCTCCACAGGGCTCCTGGGCAAGCTCGACCCGTTAGCCTGCACGGATGACAGGGGACCCCCGGCTCTGCTGCGTGTGCCCTCACACTCATCCACCGCCTCTGCTTGAGTGCTGGCAATGCTCCTCACCTTGCATGTCAACTGCGCGTCGTGGGACAGCCTAGTTGTCACGGAGCAGGCTGGAGATGAGCACACAGAATCTGGAGCCTGGAGACGAATGCAAGGAAAGGCTAGAAACAAGGGCATTTCCTGTTGCTCAAGAGGAAAGCGCCTTTCGGTAGCCTTTACTGGTTTTTGAGGGCTGAATGTGAGCAAACAGGGAAAGCTGTCATTTATAAGGTATTCAGCTATACTAGTTTCTTGTTGGTGCTGTACAAATGACCACAAGCTTAATGGCTTAAAAGAACACAAGCTCATTATCTTAGAGTTCTGGAGGTCAGAAGTCTGAAATGGGCTGAAATTAAGGTGTCAGCCTGGCCAGTCCTTTCTGGAGGCTCTAGAGGAGAATCGTTTTCTGGGCTTTTCCAGCTTCTAGAGGCCACCTGCACTCCTTGGCTCAGGGCCCCTTCCTCTGTCATCACAGCCAGCAGCGTAGCATCTTCCGTCCTCTGACCTCTGCTTCGTGGCCTCCTTGCCTTCTCTTGTCTCGCAAAGACCTGTGTGATTACGTGGGGCCCTTCCTGATGACCCAGGATCATCTGCCATCCCAGGATCCTTAACCTCATCACACCTGCCGAGTCCCTTTTGCCAAGTAAGGAAACATATTCATAGGATCCAGGAATTAGGATGTGAACATCTTTGGAGAGTCACTATCATCAACCTATAAGGAAGAAGTTTGAAAGAAGATACGGGAAATTAGGTATATCTGTGAAGTCTCTTGAAATGTAGCATTGGTAGGGGTGGGATGTAGCCTCAAACTCCAGCAACTATAAGGGGTTGAGTTGTTTACAGTAGCGTGAAGGAGACTATCCCAGAGCAAAACTTGCATTTTAAAAAATTTTTATTTATTTTATTTATTTATTTATGGCTGCGTTGGGTCTTCGTTGCTGCGTGCGAGCTTTCTTTAGTTACGGCGAGCAGGGGCTGCTCTTCGTTGCGGTACTCGGGCTTCTCATTGCGGTGGCTTCTCTTGTTGCGGAGCATGGGCTCTAGGCGCGCGGGCTTTCAGTGGTTGTGGCACATGGGCTCCGTAGTCGTGGCTCGTGGGCTTAGTTGCTCTGCGGCATGTGGGATCTTCCTGGACCAGGGCTGGAATCCGTGTACCCTGCGTTGGCAGGCGGACTCTTAACCACTGTGCCACCAGGGAAGTCCAAAACTTGCATTTTTATGTGTATTTTTTGCCTATGCTAATTGTGCTATAAAATACAACCATTTGACGTACTCATTTGTTTTTGTTTTCATTTTGGAAACAGATTCCCAGCAGGAAAAACAGCCTTGTTGCTGCCCCGTCTGCAGTATCTAGTAAAGTAAAAGTGCCAGCCCCTCAGCCCGTAGTGAAGAAAGACAAACGGCAAAATTCTTCCAGGTTTAGCGCCAGCAATAATAGAGAACTTCAAAAACTACCATCTTTAAAAGGTAATTTTTATTATTCATCTTTCAAAAGTTAAAAGTTTCCCCATTTAGGGGGAAAGAGTAACTTTTTGATAGTTTGCTAGTTTCTTGTACCTTTGCTGTGTTTAAATTCTGTAGGGTTATTTTTTCTTTATTCAGTTTTTTTAGATTGAATGTCACTAACTTAACCAACTAATATTTCAAATTCCAGAGCCATTTAAGATAAAAATGTAATCATGAGTACATTACAGGTACAAAACACTTAAAAAAAAACACACACATGCAGAGGAAAGACTTTAAATCTTTTCCTGTTAATTGTAATTAAGCTAGCCAATTTTCTTTTAAGTAATTCTCCTCTTTCATTTGCTTAGAGCTCCAGAAATTCAGAAAGGAGTAACTACAAGTGGAGTAATTGTAAAAACTGTGGTAGAAGCTCTTCATTATTCTGGTGTTGGGGAAGTGAGGGCTATAACCATAGTCCCCTATGGACTTGCTCCTTGTGAGTCATTTGGGGAGTACCTCTGCCCAGGGTTTCCTCCTTGAGACTAGTCAGGGAACAGTGCTCTTTGCTTCAAACGTCCCCCCAAACAGCACAGCCACCCCTTTGCGTCTGAGGGTGTTCAGCCCCTAAAAGTGCTCCTCTAGGAGATCTTGAAGTACATGAAACCTTATTGGGGAAATAGGGTAAGGACCCCAAAGTCAAATGTGAACCTCTGAACACTTCCACGTTTACTAAAATATAAGCCTAGTGTAATGAAACATCAGACAGTTTTCATACCTTCAATTCATAGCAGTGGGTCTTCTGCAGTCAATTTTCATCACATATGAGATTGGAGCAGGAAGCTTGTCATCTCTACAGGTGTATTCCAGCGCCTTCCGCACTGCAGGGCAGAGAGCCAGAGCTCAGTGCAGGTGTCCGGAATTGCTGGACAGGGGGAGGGGTAGATGGAGAGAGGAAGAGGTGGAGGGATGGAGTAGTGGATAGAGGGAGGGATTTATGGATTCACGGATGCATTTCTGGCCCCTCACTTGCTAGGAATCCAGGCTCTCCTCTCGCTGCATTTTACAGAGCTTGTATCTGGCGTATATTTGGTTTAGCTTTGTAGTAGATGACATGCATATAGGTCATTTTTGAGGAGTCTCCCCTCCCAGATAGTCCATACCTTTCTGATGCTGTTCATTCATTCATCAGATACTGTGTGGAACGCCTGGAAACCGGCCCTGCTCTCGGTTCGGGGGGACCAAGAGCCTGCTCTGCTGGGGCCAGCACCCTCGCCCACTGGCCTGCTGTCACTCCTCCCCAGTGCCCTGAGGAGGCCCAGCCGCAGCACTCAAATGTCTGGGGTGGAAAAGGCTTCCCATAGCTATTGCTGAGCCTCCAGGGTCCAGGCCCTGTCCCTAGTGCCCATCAGGGATGTGCTCTGCCAGGCAGAGCCTGTACTTACACTGTGCCCGGAAGGAGCACACCCACGTATCCAGAATTTCCCACTGGTCAAGGCGTGCCCCTCACTGGCCTTGTCTGGCGCATCTTTATGCATGTTAACGTGATTTTGTCTGGCTCAGACAAGAAAGGACCTGATTGGAATTACATTAAAGGTATATTAACTGGGGGAAGATTCATGTTTTATGATACTCTTTTTCCATCTAGGAACCTGGTGCATCACCTCCGTTTTTCGGGTCTTGTTTTCTGACTTTTTAGAAGGTTTTATGATCTTCTTGGGAGTCTTTACCTTTGCATTAAATTGATTCCTAAGTGCTTTATAGTTTTTGTCACTCTTGTGATGGGGTTATATTTTTTTCATTTCTACTTCTAGTTAGTCCTTACCAATCTAATGAAATGCTGTTGGTTTTTTAAATATTTTCTTATTCTGTCACCTTATCAAATTTTCTTATTGCTCTTAGTAATTTTTTACTAGCATCTGCATATATAGTCCTGTCATTTGTAACTAGATACTTTTCTCTCTCTTCCAATATTTATACCAACACATACTGGTGGTTTTAATTTTATTATGCCGTTAGCTAGGACCAGTAACACAGAGATAACAGAGGTGAGAGCAGGCCTCCCTGTTACCTCCCATTTTGGTGAAAGGCTTCAGCATTTCCTCGTTTCATGTGAAGGTGGCCCTTGGTTTCTGGTAAATCGCCTTCACCCAGCCTGCTCCTGCTCCATGGTTCACATTTGCTTGGCTCTTACCAGCACCACCCTGGCTGGTTGGTCTTGAGCTAGCACTGCTGCTGAATTTTATCAGGTGCCGTATGGTTTTTCTCCTTAAGATGTTAATTTAATAATTGCTGTGTTGATAGATTTTCTGGTTTTGAGCTATTCTTGCATTACTGAGATAAACCTCAATGTTGTCACAGTATGTTAATAACTTTTCTACGTGCTGGGTTCAGTTTATTAATTTTCATTAATCTGCTTTCATATCTACTGTGTGAAGCTGGGCCAGAGTTTTCTTCCTTTTTTGTACTACTGTATTTTGTCAGATCTAAAATGTGTTGATCCTGGCACTTCGTGATCTTTCCTGAGGATGGTCTGTCCGTTTTTATGCCACTCTCTCGTGCTGCCATCCGATGACAGGGATTGTAAAATGCACCCGATTTTAGCAAGAACCAAATGTGGAATAACAGATGCATCTTACAGTACCTGACATAGGGTGAAAAGGTTGCTTCAGAACTCAGCTGGGCCTAGTGCTTTGCTCGGCGATAAATCTGCAGATTCCTTCCACGTTAGGTCAGTTTAGAGTAGGTCACGTATTGAGTGGTACATTGTGTTCTTTAATGAATCTTTTAATTTCTTTTACCTCTGTGGTGGTGATGTCTCTTTATGAGTTCATTTATTCTTTTGATTATTTTGTTTTCAATATATTTCACTTCCACTTTTATCTTAATTACTTATCCTGTTTTGTTTTATTTTATTGTTTTCCTCATTTATTAAGTTAAATACAGAGTTCACTTAAAGCCATGTATTCCTCTGAGTATAACTTCAGCTCTATCCATAGATTTTCTTTTCTTTTTTTTTTTCAAATCATAGCCTTTTTTTAAGAGTTTTATTGAGGCATAATTTACATACTGAAAAATTCACTAACTGTAATTGGAAATTTTGATTATTTCAGTAAACATGTAGAGTTGTGCAACCATTACCACAATACAGTTTTAGAATATTTCCATCGCCCATCAAAAAAATTACCTTATGCCCATTTGCCATCAATCCCCACTCCTATCCCCAGCTCCAGGCAACCACTCATCTGTTTTCTGCCTCTAAATTTGCCTTTTCTGGACATTGCACATAAATGAAATTGGCAATATGTACTCTTTTACATTTGACTCTTAATATAATGTTTTTGAGGTTCCTCCACTTTGAATGGTTTCTTTCTAATGCTGAATAATATTCTCTATTATATGAATATCCTACATTTTATTTATCCATTCAACAATTGATGGATATTTGAGTTGTTTTTTTAGCTATTACGTATAACGCTGCTCTGAACATTTGAATACAAGTCTTTGTTTGAACATATATTTTCATCTTTCTTGGGTAGATACCCAGAAGGGGAACTGCTGGCTTGTGTGGTAAGTTTATGTTTAGCTTTTTAAAAAAACTGCTGAACTGTCTTCCAGACCATTTTAAGTTCCCACCAGCAATGTATGGGGTTCCGATATACCCACATTCTTGCTAACACTTGTCATCGTCTGTCTTTTTGATTATAGTCTTTCTTATGGATGTGTACTGGTATCTATCTCCTTATGGTTTTAATTTGCATTTCCCTACTGGCTACAGATATTAAGCATCTTTTCATGTACCTGTTAGCCATTTGTATACGTTGTGGGGTTTTTTTTGGCTGTGCTGCGTGGCGTGCGGGATCCAAGTTCCCCAGCCAGAGATCGAACCCGTGCCCCCTGCAGTGGAACCGTGGAGTCTTAACCACTGGAGCACCAGGGAAGTCCCTGTATATCTTTTTTGATGAAATGTCTATCAGATCTTTTGCCTGTTTTTAAATTGCCTATCTTCTTATTGCTGAATTATGCCAATTCTTTATGTAATCTGGATATGAGTCCTTTATCAGGTATATTATTTACAAATATTTTCTCCCAGTTTGTGTCTCGAATTTTTACACGCTTTAATAGCGTCTTTGAAGCCCCCAAATTTTGAATTTTGATGAGGTCCAATTTATTACATTTTTCTTTTATAGATCTTGCTTTTGATGTTGTATCCAAGAACTCTTTGCCTAACTAAGGGTCACAAAGGTTTTTTTCCTGTGTTTTCTTCTAGAAGTTTTCTAGTTTTAGTTCTTATACTTAGGTCTGCGATCCATTTCAAGTTAATTTTTTGTGTAATGTGAGGTAGAAGTCTAAATTCATCTTTTTGCACATGAATATCCAGTTGTTCCAGCACCATTTGTTGCAGAAGCTGTTTTTTCATGGAGTTTCCTTGGTATCCTTATCAAAAAACAATTGACCACAAACGTAAAGTTTAATTTCTGGACTCTCAGTGTTATCACATCAATCTATACGCCTGTTTTATGCCAGTACCACGCTATCTCATTGTGGTATCTCACTGTTGTTTTAATTTGCGCTTCTGTTATGAGGTCGGGGGCTTTTACAAATGTTTATCGGCCCTTTTCCGTTGGACTGCCATTTTCTTAATTTTTTTTAAAGAGTTTTTATTCTGGATATGAACTCTCTGTTGGTTATATATGTGTTGCAAATACTTTGTTCCACTGTAGTTTGGCTTTCATTTTAGCCATTCTGGTGAGCTGGTTTCAAAGTTAACTGATGATGAGTGAAGTTAAGCATCTCTTCGTAGGTTTATCGTCTGCTCAGATATATTATTTTGTGAAGTTCTGGTTTAAGTCTTTGGGCCCTTCTTTCTACTAGGTTGTAAGATTTTATAAAAAATAGATTTGTAGGAGTTCAGATATAGGTCCTTTGTAGATATGGGAATTGCACATTTTCTTCTACTCTTGTGTCTTGAATTTTCACTCTCAAAGGCGTTAGCACTTTGAGAGTACTTTGATCTGTTTAATATATCTTTGCTTTCCACAGAGTAGTGAAGATGTTATCTTATGTCTGTTTTCCTAAAACTTTCTTTGACCTTTCGGACTGGACTGTACAGTCTATGTAGAGTTAAGTTTTGTTTCTGCTGTGATGCTAGAGGTCACAATTCCTTTCCCGTGTGGCTCTCCGTCTGGCACAGCACCCTTGTCGAAAAGGTCACCCTTCACTCACTGTGGTGTTATCTTTGTTGTAAATAAAGTACCATCACTGTGCGGACCCGTTTCTGGGCTCTGTTTTGTTCCCCTGGCTGCCTGAGCTGTGTCGGGAGAACCACTAACACACCCTAGGAGGTCTTGGTGTCTGGTAGTGTAAGTCCTTCAGCTTTTTCTTCAGAATTGCCTTGGCTCTTTTCATTTCTGTATAGGTTTTAGAATCAGTCATTTGTCCAAGAAGTCCTGCCTTTTAGTGGGGAATGGTATTTCAAGACCACAGTCTGGGTGCTAGGATTCTCGTTGCTATTGGAATGGTCACTGTTCACAGGACTTTTTAGTAGACCAAATTAGAAAATAGGGTTTTTTCAGGATATAGCACATCAGGAGTTCATACTGATATTTTCCGCTCAAATGCAGGTTTGCAGGCATTTATTTAACTTCTGTCTTAAGTACCAGATAATTATTCATTTACTTCGTCCCACATTATACACAGTGTATTTTCAGAAAAATGATACCAACATTGTGACCAGTGTGACGACTGAAAGGTTAAAATTTTTGCATCTTTTCATTTCCTTCCCCCTCCGCCTTTTTTATAGTTTAACTGCCTTCATTCTCAGAGCACATAGTCATGACAAACTGTATTCTCTCCCTCCCGTCCCTGTTTACACTTGTTCTCCACGGGAATATACAGCTGGCGCTCACCACCAGTCTCTGTGCTGATACCCCTCATTATTTTGGTGTGAAGCGTCCTCTCTAGGACACTTTTATTTCAGACTTCAAAGAATGTCTGGATAGAAAGTCCTCGGTTCACGTTTTCTTTTCATGAGTATCTTAAGGATGTTCCTCCACTTCCGTCTGTAATAAAGCATTGCTGTCAGACTCTGATGTCAGTTTAATTTTCCTTATCTTACAAGTTACTTGGTCTGTTTGCTTTGATGCCTAAACAGGTTTTTCTCTTCTTTAAAGTCCAGTAATTTCGGAATATATCATTCTGGGTTGACTTTCCCACATACATGCTATGTTCTTTAAATGTGTACCAAATCTCTTTTTCTTGGATTATTATTTTGAGGATTTGTTCTGTTCCCTTGCTTTCGCTTACTCCTGTGGAGACTCCTATTGTATAAATATTGAATCTTCTTTGCCTGTTTTTATGTTTGTTGTCTCCCTCTGGGTTTTTATCATTCCTTTTTGATTTAATTTTTTTCTCTTTTTCATGTACTATTCCCTGTAGGGCATTTTATGTTGTGCTTATTTGCTCTTGTATTCTTTTCAGTTAATCTTCATTTCCGAAATTATTTTTTCCGTTTTTTAATTCTTTACAGAGTTATTACCTATTCCTGAGTTTTTCTGTTAATATTCATGTAGTCCTTTGACATTACGCTATTCCTTTAATGTCTTTTGTCTCATCCTGAACTGTTAGGCTGTAGTTTTCAGTGTCCTTGTGGGACGCCTCCCTGTCATCCTTTTACTGCTGCATAGGTGTCATTTAGTTCTTTTTCGCTTTCTCCTTATGAGAACTCCGTGTAGGACTTGACTTTGATCCCTCCTGATGCTCGCGTGTGTGTGAAATTAGAGAAGAGGAGCTTGGGCTCTAGAGCTCTAGCTTCGGTTATTTTTGTGAAACTTTCTAAAATGTGGTGGCTTACCTCCTGAGTGCCCTGATTTGGTTCTCTTCCCCTGCTAATGTTTGGACCTTCTTTTTCCATTTCCTCTCCTGCCCCTCTGCTGTTCAGTCTGGATTCTCTTCCCAGCAGTTTCTCACCAGTGTGACCTAGTTCTGGAAGAAAGCTACGGCTGCTGAATTTTGAGGGTTCCAAGGGCCCCTTCAGTCTTGGCTGCGGGCTCCTTGCCCTCATCCATTGTGGGGTACAGACCCCTTCTGCTTTCAGCCGCTGTTCTCAGGTGGGTTCACCCGGCTCTCTGGTTATCTCAGAGTTCTCAGCTCCAGAGGACGCCCGTCGTTCCTCTCTGCCGTCTTCCCCCAGACACTGATAGCACACGAGCCTGTGGCTGCTGGTGGGCTCTCCTATATGCTCACGTGTCTGTGGGGACACATTTTCACCTAATTTTGTTGTAGATGTTGGCTCTGAGTATTTGATTTTGCCTGCTTGGTTGCACTGTATGATTTTATGCAAGAATTTGGGGTGGTTAAAAAAACTCTGCCACAATTTTTTCAAAATATCTAAAACTTGGAAGCAACCAGGATGTCCTTCAGTAGGTGAATGGATAAACAAACCATGATACATCCAAAATATGGCATATTATTCAGCAATAAAAAGAAATGAGCTACCAGGCCATGAAAAGACCTTAAATGCACATTACTAAATGAAAAAAGCCAATCTGAAAAGGCTGCATCCTGTATGATTCTAACTACATGACATTCTGGAAAAGGCAGTGGAGACAATAAAAAGATCAGTGGTTGCCAGTGGTTGGGAGAATGGGGGGATGAATAGACAGAGCACAGGAGATTTTTAGGACAGTGGAACTCGCCATATGTTACCGTAATGGTGAATACACGGCACTTTACATTTGTCAAAACCCACAGAATGCACAAAGCGAACTGTAACGTAAACTGTGGTCTTTAGTTAATAGTAACGTATCAATATTGGCTCACCAGTTGTAAGAAATGTGCCACATTATTGCAAGATGTTAATAATAGGAGGAACTAGGGGAGGGTGGAGAGGGGTATGGGAACTCTGTACTTTACATTCAGCTTTTCTGTAAACCCAATAATTAAAGTCTATTAATTTTAAAAATGGCTGCCAGAGGCAGGGGGTGGGGAGGTAGGCGAAATGGCTGAAGGAAGTCAAATGGCACAAACTTGCAGTTAAAATAAGTAAGTCACGGGGACGTAATGCACAGCATGGTGACTATGGTTAATAATAGTGTATTGAATATTTGAAAGCCGCTACGAGAGTAGATATTCAAAGTTCCCATCACAAGAAAAAAAAATTTTGTAACTGTGTATGGTGATGGATATTAACTGTTAACTAGACTTACTGTGGTGATCGTTTTGCAGTATATACAAATATCAAATCATTATGTTGTACACCTGAAACGTATATAATGTTTTGTGTCAATCATACCTCAGAAAAGGAAGGCTGCCACTGCCATCTCTTCAGGCTCCCCCATCGTTGAGTATCTGACTCCCAATCTTTTTAAGTCCTCCATACAGTATTACTGTTTTATTCTGTTGATGACCATTTAGATTTATCTGCGTATTTATCATTTTATTCTTCATTCCTTTTTGCATCTCAGACTTTCCATCGGAGGTCAAAACCTTGTTTGAATACATCATTTAGAATTTTCTTTAATAAGAGTCTGCTGGTGGCAAACTGTTTATCGGGAAGATGTCTTCATTTGCCCTCATTCTTGAAAGATAATCACTGAATATCTAATCGTAGATTTTTGTGTTCCTTCAGTACATTGAAGATAAGTATTTCATTGCCTTTTGACTTGCATTAGTATTGAGAAGCCAAATTCATTCTTATTCTTTTTTTAAAACTTTATTTTAGTTATTTATTTTTGGCTGCGTTGGGTCTTCATTGCTGCGCACGGGCTTTCCTCTAGTTGCGGCGAGCTGGGGCTACACTTAGTTGGGTGCGCGGGCTTCTCATTGCAGTGGCTTCTCTTGTTGCAGAGCACGGGCTCCAGGCACGTGGGCTGCAATAGTTGTGGCGCGCGGGCTCAGTAGTTGTGGCTCGTGGGCTCTAGAGCGCAGGCTCAGTAGTTGTGGCGCATGGGCTTAGTTGCTCCGCAGCATGTGGGATCTTCCCGGACCAGGGCTTGAACCCGTGTCCCTTGCACTGGCAGGTGGATTCTTAACCACTGTGCCACCAGGGAAGTCCCCAAATTCATTCTTTTTGAAAGTATTGTTTGTAATTTCTGGCCACTTTTCTGATTTTGACTATGACATTGATTTTTTTCCAGTGATTCCATTGCCAGGGGTCCAAGTATAGATTTATTTTTTATCAGTCTTTTTTGCCATTCACTTTGAGTCTGTGGATTGTTATATTTCCTCAGTTGTAGAAAGTTCTCAGCCATTATTTCTTCAGTTGTTATCTCTGTTATTAGTTTCCTTTATTTTCCCCCTTTGGCTCTAATCAGATGTGTATTGGAATCTTTCGTTTACTATCTTTAAGATTGTATTTTTCAACCTTTTTGTGACTTACCGTGCTATATTCTTTTTTTATTTTTTAACATCTTTTTTTTTTTCTTGGTTGCATTGGGTCTTCATTGCTGCAGGTGGGCTTTCTCTAGTTGCGGCGAGCAGAGGCTACTCTTCGTTGCAGTGCACGGGTTTCTCATTGCGGTGGCTTCTCATTGCGGAGCATGGGCTCTAGGTGCACGGGCTTCAGTAGTTGTGGCACGTGGGCTCAGTAGTTATGGCTTGTGGCCTCTAGAGCACAGGCTCAGTAGTCGTGGCACACAGGCTTAGTTGCTCTGTGACATGTGGGATCTTCCTGGAGCAGGGCTCGAACTCGTGTCCCCTGCATTGGCAGGCGGATTCTTAACCACTGCGCCACCAGGGAAGTCCCCTCTTTTTTTTTTACATCTTTATTGGAGTATAATCTCTTTACAATGTTGTGTTAGTTTCTGCTGTACAACAAAGTGACTCAGCTATATGTATACATATATCCCTTTACCTCCTCCCTCTTGAACCTCCCTCCTACCCTCCCTATCCCATCCCCCTAGGTGGTCACAAAGCATTGAGCTGATCTCCCTGTGCTATGCAGCAGCTTCCCACTAGCCATCCATTTTACATTTGGTAGTGTGTATACATCAGTGCTACTCTCACTTCTTCCCAGCTTCCCCTTCCCCCCACCTCATGTCCTCAAGTCCGTTCTCTACATCTGTGTCTTTATTCCTGCCCTGCCACTAGGTTTAGCAGTGCCGTTGTTTTAGATTCCATATATATGCGTTAGCATACAGTATTTGTTTTTCTCTTTCTGACTTACTTCACTCTGTATGACAGACTCTAGGTCCATCCACCTCACTACACGTGCTGTATTCTTGATCAGAGTTTCACGTTATCCATGGTGAAGGACCAGTTTTCTTTTTAATTTTCAACCCACCATGGACTAGTACTTTCATAAAATAGAGTAAAAATAAGTTACTAGAAAAATGGAATATAAAATACAGCCACAAAGTTTTAAATTTCAGATATTCTTTTTTCATTTATGGAAGTTCTATTTTTAATCTGCTGTGTGACTTTTTAAAAGTATTTTCCTATTGCCTTGCAGAAACCATCAAATTTGTCATTTCTTTTAGTCAGCACAGCTGCTTTATAGTCTGTGTGAGATATTACCAACATCTGAAGTCCTTGTCACATTTTGCTCATGACGTCTTATTTCCTGTATACCTGACTCCTTTTTAGTGTATGCTGGTCACTGTACTCAAATGTCTGAAATAAATTGAAACCTAGGATAAAAGTATCGTCTTCAGCAGGGATTTGTTTTTGCTTCTGCCAGACAGCTGGGGTCACTACCAGCCTGAGAGTGCCATCAACCGCAGCACTAGTGTGTGACTTGTTAAATTAGCCAAGATGATTGTCCTGTAAAGTGTCCCCCTTATTCCCTATAGTTCCTGAAAATGGAAACCTTCTGTGGATAGAATATACCAGGGGTGGCGCTGTGTAACTCAGGAGACAGTTTCTTTATTGTGAGAGATGCATACTGTCTGATGACTAGCAAAAGTGATGCTAGATTTTACCGCTGTATTACAGTAAGGTGGTGACTGATTGATCTCTCCATTGTACAGTATTTCCCTTTGCAATTCAGAAGTACCAGTGATAATCTACAAGGTATATTTTGGCACCCTGCCAGTGTCTGTTCCCCATCAACCAATGGAAATCCTATTTCCATTAATGCTTTCAGTCAACTCAGGAGAAAGACACTAAAGGTATAAGATTTAGAAACAAAGAGGTGAGATTGCTTTTACATGCAGAGCTCATTAGATACCTGAAAACATCCAAAAAAATCAGCTGAAAAACTAGTGCAAACTATAAGATAATTCAGGAAGGAAGCAGGAGGTGAAAGCAAGATGCAGAAATCAACAACCTCCAAATAAACAATTAACAATTATTTAGAAGACATAATGGAAGAGGAGATCCCATTTACAATAATAGCACCAATAATGAAATATCTGGGCACACGCTTGCTAAGAAATGTGCAAAACCCACATGAGGGAAACTTAAAAACACCCCTAAAGGAAATGAAAGTGGCCTTGAACAACTACACACTACACTCTTAGAAAGGGGACTTGAACATCCTAAAGATGCCAGTCCTCTCTGGACATTTTAAAAATTTAATGGAATCACAACAAATATATACCAACAGCTTTTTTTTGCAATGAAATGAGCCAACTCAAAGTTCCTACTATTTGTAATAATATCATTATTGTTGTCAATCATTTTAATATGATATAGCAATAATTACATCAATGAAATTAGAAATAAAGATTTTCAGTGTAAGATGAAGATAAAACTATGAAAATTCAAGAAACAAGTGAAAACACTACAATGTTATGAATGCACAACTAAAATATATATATATATATATATTCTAGAATATATGTTTATGTTCTAGCTCCCTCCACTGAAAGTACCTAAAAGCAACAGCAGTCCAGTAGCAACGACCACCCACTAGTACCCTGATTTTGGTCTCTAATATCATTCCCCACTGAAAGGAATCAGGGTTCGTTGAAAAATGGCTGATTCCAAGTCTGGGGCAGGGAAGGTACAAACAAGCCTGGGGGGACATCTTACTGTGTCACAAATCAAGGAAACAAAAATAAATGAGGCCATGCCAAAAAATACACAGCAGCTAGTCCAAGTATCACACAATGGTTAAAATTATGCACCTGAACATAAAAAAGAGTATGGGGGCTTCCGTGGTGGCGCAGTGGTTAAGAACCCGCCTGCCGATGCAGGGGACATGGGTTCAAGCCCTGGTCCAGGAAGATCCCGCGTGCTGCAGAGCAACTAAGCCCATGGACCACAACTACTGAGCCTGCACTCTAGAGCCCGTGACCCACAACTACTGAGCCTGCGTGCCACAACTACTGAAGCCCGTGCACCTAGAGCCCGTGCTCCGCAACAAGAGAAGCCACCGCAATGAGAAGCCCACGCACCACAACGAAGAGCAGCGCCCGCTCGCCACAACTAGGGAAAGCCCACGTGCAGCAATGAAGGCCCAGCGCAGCCATAAATAAATAAATAAATAAATAAAATCTTAAAAAAAAGAGAAGAAAGTATGATTTTAGTAGATTAAAACACACTGACATCAATGAAACACATAATGATATTCAAAAAAGAGAAAGCCAAAAAAAATTTAGTTTTCACCATTTGAGGGAAACTTGTAACTGAAAGGCAAAGAATTAAGCTTACCCTCACTTTCCAGTAGGAGCTGTATGTCAGGATAACCAAATAGTTCTATTTGGCAAGAAATAGCTCTGCTTTTAGAAGAATGCCAGATTAAACGTTGAAATCTCTAGAGAAACTATTGACTCAGGCAAGGATTATCAAGTGGTGTCTAATGCTTTAATGGAAATAGGAGCATGATTTAAACACCGTTTATTATTCCCATGGTTTTCAGCTGCTGTAAACCGTACTTTAATGTAAGTCTTTTGTTGTTCACACTTTTGAACCTTTCCTTAAGCTGGAATCAAGGAAGGGAAGTACTGATCAAAGGCCACACGTTTTCAAGAACCCTTTAGATGTGCTGTCCAGAGAGGTTGCACCATGAACACTTCTGCCCAGGGCGCAGGAGGTGCCTGTCTGTCCCATTGCCCCTTTCTAGTACTGAGGCTATTTAAATGCTTAAGTCATTCATTAAGTGGAAAATAGTATTTCCTGTTTTTATTTTTTTAACGTTGAGGCTGAATGTAGTCTTCAGGCCCTGTTCGTTCAAAGGTTTCTCTGAGTTAGTCCTTTCTTTTAATATTTTCGGTCTGGAAGGTAGAAGTGTTAAATGAAGAGACCAGTTTTTTTAGGTGACTAATGAATCATGAACTTTGTTTCTTGAGGCCGTTCTCCTTGTTTTAGGAAAGAAAGGCCTAGGGAGAAGTCAAAGTTATAATGAAACAACTAGGGCCTAACGTTAACTGGAGACCCTGGGGCAGAAATTTAGAAATGCTCAGTGTTAGGCCATTTGGGAAAGAAGTTGTTACATTATTGTTCGGAGAACTTAACTGAATTTTTAAAAATTGGCTTTTGAGTGGCAGTTAAAAGTTTATATGTCTTGCCCTCCTTTTGTGCAAACACAATACTTAAACCTCATTCAAAGCAGTTTATTTTCTGATACAATTGAAAGTCTCGCCATACAAGTGATCATTTTTTACTGCTTAAAAATGAATTAGCATCTGTTTAGAGGAACTTTACCTCTTGCCCATTAATTGAAGAATAAAAATGGAATGTGAGAAGTTACCATAGTGCCTGTTCTAATTCTCATGGCTTCAGAAACTCAGCTTTCATCAGTCTTGTTTGTGCCACGTTTGATTCTGTGTCTTCTCTTGACTGCCCACAATAATGGAAGGAAACTTTCATCTTGGTGAGGCACGTGCCAGTTCACAGCAGATATTTACTGACCACCTGGGCTGTCTGGACTGTGGGGAGGTGGTCAGGACAGTGACAGTGACCAGAGGTGGCCCTTGCTCTGAGGGAGGCCGCAGACCCAATCCCAGACCCTTGTTCTGGCGGTAGCTGGGGAGCAGAGGTGCCATGGATGCTGCTCTTGTGAACAACTGAGAGCTGGTCTCGTGTCAGCCTGAGCCCAGCCTCGAGCCACAGCCTGGCCCTAGGGCGGCCTCCTGTCCGCTCTCGTCAGGCCACAGGCGTGGCTTTTACTCTAGGGTTGGTCTCAAGCCTCTGCCTGTCACACCCTGCAAGCCCCTTCTGGGAAGAACCCAGGGAGTTGGTTTCAACTGGCAGCTGTAATCTTACGTTTCATGTCTAGCTCAGGCCTTCCCCAGACCTCACCTGGATTTCTGCCGGCACCTTACATCACACACAGACGCACACACTTTGCTTGCGTGCCCTTGCCCACGCCCTGCTGGCTCTGCCTCCTCCAGTGTTTCCTGAGCCACCCTGGCTCAAGCCTGCCTTATCTTTTTTCCTAAATGGTGGTAAAATATACATAGCATAACATTTATCACTTCAACCATTCGCAAGTGTACCATTCAGTGGCGTTAAATAGATTCACATTCAGTGTGCCCATCACCACTGTCTATTCATCGTCCCCAACAAAAACTCTGTGCCTGTTAATACCTCCCTCTTCCCCTCCCCCAGCCCCTGGCACCTACCATTCTACTTCCTGTCTCTGTGACTTTGACTCCTCTAGGGACCTCCTACGAGTGGAATCATACAGAACTTCCTTCCTCATTTTTAAGGCTGCACAACATTCCATCGTGTGGAAGGAGCACCTTTTATCTGTTCAGCATGGTGGACACTGGGGTTGCAGAACACACCACACGCTGCTCTGTCTAAAGTGTCACTGAGGGCAGAGGCTGTTTTGGTGCCCAGTCTAGCATCTGCCACGGATCCCCGAGACACAGGTTTGCTGAAGGAATGAAAAGCCCTCTGGGCCCGTCTGCCTGTCCCTCCCACATCCTTCCATTTTCTCAGAACTGTTACGGGGCTGGAACCCCTCCCAGGCTCACGGCTCCCTGCGCCTTAGGTTCTTCTTTGTGGAGTGAGGTGTGTCGCTAATAGTCAACACGAAAGCACTTTGGCATGTCGCGTGTGCTCTGTGTGCTTTGTGTGGGCTCCCCGCCTTCTCAGAACAAGGAAGGGGGTGAGGACTTGCTTTGGCTTTAAAGGTTTTCCAGCCTAACTGTGGCAAGAACGAAAATAAGCAAAGGCCTCCCAACAGCACACTCGGGCCAGATTTTACACGGTCTACTCCGCTCGCCTCCGCTGGCCTTTCCTGGGATAAGCTCGTCCACCCTTTTAAACCACTCGCAGGACTCACTCAGATCAACAGGGCAGCGGGCGCCTGTCCCTTTGACCTTGCTGTTGGCAAGCAGAAGTGCCCTGGCAACCTTTGAACACAGCTGAATGCTAGGTATCTTTGATCTGCCTAAGGAAGAAGTCTATTTTAAACTGTAAGCGAAGCCAAATTTTTTAGGTCAGATATCCTACCCAACAAAATGTACATCACCCATGCCCGTGTAGTTTCCGGTTAAGTGTCTGCTCTGCCAGCAGTGTCAGTGCCTTGCAGTTATGACACCACAACTCTCTGGGCTCAAGACACAACCTTCTTTTTTTTGTTTGTTTGTTTGTTTGCGGTACGCGGGCCTCCCACTGCTGTGGCCTCTCCCACCGCGGAGCACAGGCTCCGGACGCGCAGGCTCAGCGGCCATGGCTCACGGGCCCAGCCGCTCCGCGGCATGTGGGATCTTCCCGGACCGGGGCACGAACCCGCGTCCCCCGCATCGGCAGGCGGACTCTCAACCACTGCGCCACCAGGGAAGCCCCCAAGACACAACCTTCTTTTAATGAAAGAAACTGTAAACCTTCTTCACTAAAATATGAGCATACTTAATTTGCCCGTAAAATTGCCCGGGGAGATGAAAATTAAAACCTTCAGCCGAATTTAGAAATGAAAATGTGAAAGTTTTATTCAGAAATGCTACCTACAAATGGCAGTTTGTTTTTAAATAAAAGCCCAAATAAAGTGACAGAGGAAGCAGAGAATAAAGAATAACTCCTTTTCAACCTTCATCTTTGTGCAGTACAGAGATGCTTGTGTTTGCGTCCTTGACGGGTGGACGCACTGAGAGCTGTGGTCTGTCTGCCCACTTTCGGTTCTGGAAGGAGCTCTGCACTGAGCCCAGAAGGGTGCCTTTCCTCCGAGTCAGCTCAAGCCCTTCAGAGCGGCAGGAAGGTTGTCATGGGAGAGTCCAGAAGCGTGGCTGGAGGGTGCCATGGGGGGCACGAGGGCTGGGCACAGACAGCAGTGGAGGGTGTGGTGGGAGCCTGGATGGGGGCTCTGCATGCAGGGGGTGGGACGTGTCGTTCTCCAGGTGGTTGGATGGCGTACCCCTCTTGGTTACGCGCCACGGGGATGGGGTATAAAGAGTGGTGAGGGAGTTTTGCAGGATCAGAACTGGGTGTTACTGCTTGATTCGGCCCTTCATTCAGTCAGTTTGATGGAACGCCTGCTGTGTGCCAGGCACTGTCCTGAGGCTGATGGGGAAGAGACCTGTGGCCCAGAGAGGGGAGAGGAAGACTTCCCAGAGGGGTTAGTCCAAGCAGAGACCCCGTCAGTGGCTCTGCGGCACCCTCACACTGCAGCCCCAGGGTCGAGACCCTGCTCTTCAAGTGCTACAGTGTCCACTGCTTCCAGCACCTTCCCTAGAATGGCTGGAGCAACGTGCGGTGGGATCCTCCTTCAGTGGCAGCTGCCCCCTCCTGAGCTCCCCGCTCCATCGGTGACGTTTGTGCCTTCTAAAAGCCCTGGCGGTGGGGTGATCACAGACAGCCCCTTTACAGGCGAGGAAAGAAGAACCAGCCTGGAGTTACTGAGGGCGGGCGGCCTCTCCCTGAGTAGGCGGTGAAGACTTATGCCCAAGCCAGTGATGGGGCTGCACGTGAGCCTCCTCCAGTGTGTTTGCTGAGTCCTTGTTTCATCCGTGAGGAAAGTACTCTGGCGGCTAATTGAACCTCGAGAGCTTAGATGAGCCTATTGATTCAGTGCAAACTTGCAGTAAAAATTTAAGGAGTCCGTAATGGATTCTTCAAGACGGGGAGTCAACATCCTGTAATTTGTTGGTTCAGTTTGTCATGCCTAGTTTAGGCTAATTTTGGTTTGTGTGTTTTTACATACTTGATCTCATTTATGCATCACCATAAATTTTTGCATCATATTTCCTGGGTTCCCATCACAGCCCTTTCTCTGTTCTTAGCCTGTGCCTGAGAGGCAGCATTCACTAAGGGATTCTCTCTGCTGTAACTTAATCTACATGTCTTTTTTAAAATTATTACTTTTAATTTTCATCAAAGTATTGTGTGCTTATTTTAGCAATACTGAACAATATAGAGAAGTTTCAGAAAGAAGAACTACCCATAACCATAACACTCCACGGTGACTACTGTTGATATTTTGAGAGTGTTCCTTTTTATGATCATACTATTTCTGAAAAATTATACACTGCCCTTCTCACGTATATTTTTACTTTACACATTCATAAATATTTTTGATGGATGTGTAATATTTCACTGTGTGGGATAATCCCTTTGACATTAAGGTTGTTTCTGGTATTTTAGAATCATAAATAAAAATGTGATGCTCTCAAAAAGAATAAAATACTTAGAATTAACATAGGAGGTGAAAGACTTGTATGCTGAAAACTACAAAACATTGCTGAAAGACATTAAAGAAGACACCAGTAAATGGAAAGCCAACGTGTGTTCATGGATTGGAAGACTTAATATCGTTAAAACATCAGTACTGCCCAAAGAGATCTTCAGATTCAATACAATCTCTGTCAAAATCCTAACAGTGTTTTTTTACGGAGATAGAAAAATTCATCCTAAAATTCACATGGAATCTCCAGGGACCCTGGATAACCAAAGCAATCTTGGAAATGAAGAACAAAATTCTTAATTTCCTGATTTCAAAACTTACTGCAAAGCTGCAGTAATCGAATCAGTGTGGTACTGGCATAAAGACAAACACATACACCAATAGAGTAGAAGAGAGCCAAGAAATAAACCGTCACAGGTATGGTCAAATGGTTTTCAACAAGGGTGCCACCCACTCTGGGAAAAGGACAGTCTGTTCAACAAATGGCGCTGGAAAAAGTGGATATCCACATGCAAAAGAATGAACTTGGACCCTTAGTTTACACCAAACACAAAAATTAACTCAAAGTGGATCAAAGACCTTATAGGAAAACATAGAGGAAAAGCTTCATGATGTTAGATTTATCAATGATTTTTTAGCTATGACACCAAAGCACAGGCACAAAAAGCAAAAGTAGATAAATTCGACCACATCAAAATTTAAAACTTCTGTGCAGCAAGGGACACAATCAACAAAGTGAAAAGGCAACCCACAAAATGGGAAGAACTATTCGGAGATCATCTATCTGATAAGGGATTAACGTCCAGAATTTATAAAGGACTCCTACAGCTCAACAAGAAAACAAGCCGTTTAAAAAAATGTGCAAAGGGTAACTTCCCTGGTGGCGCAGTGTTTAAGAATCCGCCTGCCAAATCCACCTGCCAATGCAGGGGACACGGGTTTGAGCCCTGGTCCGGGAAGATCCCACATGCCACGGAGCAACTAAGCCTGTGCGCCACAACTACTGAGCCTGCGCTCTAGAGCCCGCAAGCCGCAACTACCGAGCCCGCGTGCCTAGAGCCTGTGCTCCGCAGCAAGAGAAGCCACCACAGTGAGAAGCCGGCGCACCTCAATGAAGAGTAGCCCCTGCTCGCCGCAACTAGAGAAAGCCCGCAGGCAGCAATGAAGACCCAACGCAGCCAAAAAATAATTAATTAAAAATAATAATAATCCGCCTGCCAGTGCAGGGGACACGGATTTGATCCCTGGTCTGGGAAGATCCCACATGCCACAGAGCAACTAAGCCCATGAGCCACAACTCCTGAGCCCGCGTGCTGCAACTGCTGAAGCCCACGCGCGTAGAGCCCGTGCTCCACAACAAGAGAAGCCACCGCAATGAGAAGCCCGTGCACCGCAACGAAGAGTAGCCCCTGCTCGCCGCAACTAGAGAAAGCCCGCGTATAGCAACAAAGACCCAACGCAGCCAAAAAAAAAAAAAGTGCAAGGACTTGAATAGACATTTCTCCAAAGAAGATATACAAATGGACAGTAAGCACATGAAAACATGATTAACATCACTAATCATTAGGAAAATGCAAATCAAAACCGCAGTGAGATACCACTTAACACCCACTAGGATGGCTACTATCAAAAAACAGAAAATAGCAAGTGTTGGTGAGGATATGGAGAAATTGGAACCCTTGTGCACTGCTGGTGGGAATGTAAAATGATGCTGCCACTATGGAAAACAGCATGGCAGTTCCTCAAAAAACTAAAAATAGAATTACCATACTTTGCACTTTTGGGAATATACCCAAAAGAACTGGAAGCAGAGACTTAAATAGGTATTTATATATTCATATTACAGCAGCATTATTCACAATAGCCAAAAGGCAGAAATAGCCCAAGTGTCTATCAAGGCATGGATAGAACAAAATGTGGCATACCCCTATAATAGAATATTATCCAGTCTTAAAAAGGGAAGAAATTCTGACACGTGCTACTACATGGCCGAACCTTAAGGACACTTACGCTGAGTGAAGTAATTCAGTCACGGAAGGACAAAAACTGCATGATGCCATTTATATCAGGTACCCAGAGTAGTCACATTCATAGAGACAGAAAGTAGAACGATGGTGGCCAGGGGCTGAGAGGAAGAGGATGGGGAGGAAGTGTTTAATGGGGACAGATTGCCTGCTTGGCAAGATGAAACGAGTTCTGAGGATGGATGGTGGTTATGGTAGCACAACAATGTGAATGTACTTATGCCACTTAGAGCTGTACACTTAAAAATGATTAAGATGGTAAATTTTATATTATGTATACTTTAGCACAGTTTTTTTTGGTTTTTTTTTAAATTTATTTATTTATTTTTGGCTGCGTTTGGGTCTTCATTGCTGCGCGTGGGCTTTCTCTACTTGCAGCGAGCGGGGGCTACTCTTCGTTGCGGTGTGCAGGCTTCTCATTGCGGTGGCTTCTCTTGTTGTGGAGCAGGGGCTCTAGGCGCACGGGCTCAGTAGTTGTGGCACACGGGCTCAGTAGTTGTGGCTCGCGGGCTCTAGAGCACAGGCTCAGTAGTTGTGGCACACAGGCTTAGTTGCTCTGCGGCATGTGGGATCTTCCCAGACAAGGGCTCGAACCCGTGTCCCCTGCATTGGCGGGCGGATTCTTAACCACTGCGCCACCAGGGAAGTCTCAGCACAGTTTTTTAAATAAATATCTTTTAAAATGTGATGCTCACTCATGGCTACTGCATTTTTGGAATGGACTCCCAAAAGTTAAATTACATAAACAAAGGATCTTTACATATTGCCAAATTATTTTCCAAAAGGATCAGAATAATTTATAGATTTGTTGGCAAGGTTACAACATGCCTTTACCAGTATTAATTATAATTTTTTAAATTATTGCTGATTTGATAGGTGAAGAAATACTTTTTTCATATAATTATTGAGCGGTTATAGTTCTTTTGTAAACTGAATCATTTGAACACTGAGGTCTCAGCGTTTTTCTAATTAATCGCAGTATATTATTAACCTCTTGTAGTTATAGCATTTATACTTCCTTTTGATTTTTGGAGGGAACATACAGAAATTTGTAAATTTTTTAATGTGAGGAATATCCCCTCAAGGTTTGTCCAGTGTTTTTTAATCATCCTTTTCTGGCTTGAGAATTGATATACTCACTTCCCTTTTCTTCCCAAAGCTGTGGGGATTTGTGGGGGGTATGATTTGACTTTTTAAAAATTTAACTGTGTTTGTTTTTTTATTTAACCCGTCTCAGATTTTATTTTGGTAAGACTTAAATTGACTTCTGCCCACATATAGCCAACCAGTTGTCTGAATAATCTTCCCCTTTCCGTGGATTTGAGCTTCCTTCCTTATCCAAATATTACATTTGTACAACTACACTCACTGTTTTGGGAGCTGTTGCTGTCTGTTCCAAGACCTGTCTCTTAAGCCCACATCACTGTCCTTCGTTCATAAGCTTTATAGTTGGTAGGACCAGCCTTTCTCATGAGAAGTGTTCTCATTCTTCATGCTTTTAATTTTTCCAAGTGAACTTGAGAATTATTTTGTCAGATACCCAGAAAAATAAGGAGACTCCTCTGAATTTTGAATGGAATTGCTTTAAAACTATAAATCAATTTGGGGAAGTGTTAACATCAGCTTATTTATAGTACGTATGCTTCCAGTCCCGAAACACACCTTATCTTTATTTGTGCAAGTCTTTTTTTTTTCCTCCATATTATTTATCTGCTTGTTTGCTTATTTATATTTTAGAGTATGTTTCATGAGTGATTTCCAGATCACAGACTTTGAGTCCTTTAAAGAACTACTTTATATGCATAAGGCTGCAAAACAGCATGGGGGAAAATCACTAATAAAGTTGAGATCCTTTGATCTGAGATCATTAGGGAAAATACATCAACAAGTGTCTTCACTTTTTCTTTGACTTTAACCTGTATATTTTATACAAAGAGTCTAGGAGTCTTTCCATGTTATTTCTGCATTCCACTCAACAGCACAATCTTAGGACAGGCACATTTCCCCATCTCATCTCATATGAAGTATTAAACTGTTTGAGAACAGGTCCCTCTGTTTTTAAAGTAAGATCTACAGTAAGCATCTGCTTCCTGACCCCTCACAGAGCCCCCTGCAAGCCTCGATCCTTAATGCTGAGTTCATCTGGCACCATTTCCTGCGTGAGGAGGTGATAGTTCTGGGAGAGCCATCCTTGCGCATCTGGTGCACCCAGAGGGTCAGCAGCCAGAATCTCAATTCACAATACCTGACTGGGAGCACAGGCTGTGCAGACAGCAGAGGAGCCAGGCAGGTGGGAGGCCCATCACATGACACCCACTCCCCATTGCTTGTTATCATTTAATTCATGGCCAGCTTTGGAACCCAGCAGCTTCCTTCAGCTCTGTGGACGGGGGCAGGGGTAGGATTTGGTTTGCTTTCATTTATTTTCTTAATGGCTATTGATACACATAGTAAAACCTACCTTCTTACTAACGTAGGGGAACTTAATAAGCACCCCCAAACAATTGTAGCACTTCATTTGCTCATTGAAATGTGTGGAGTGCCAGCCCACAGATGTACTGCTAACCCCGGTCCATTTCAGGTGTTTCTTACTGTTATGTATTATGTTTAGAAACCAAAGGGCTTTTTGGTTCGTGTTCACAAGCTGGGAAAGGGGTGGGGGGGGGTGCGAGGGGCGTTGTGTGAGAATTTATAGAAAGAGAAGACATGGTTTGGACAAACTTAGTTGTGTGTGTGTGTGTGTGTGTGTGTGTGTGTGTGTGAAGGAGTGAGTAATTTTTTTCAGTTCTGCCTGGCAAAGAGGTTTTTCTCATAGCTTATTCATTTTCATTTGGAGCTAGTAATAGCACTTCTTTTTGTAGGGAATCATCTCTCCAGCACACACGTATACCCCCTCCCCAGGCCAGGATACTCCAATTCAGAAATGATGTCCTTCTTCTTCAGCTTTTCACATTAACCTTTTTTGAAGATAGGAAATTAAGATCTGAATAATAGCTTTTAATACTAGACCCATTTTAAAAAAAAGTGAAATATCTTTTTTTAATTAAAAAATTTAATTTAAACAAAACGTAAAAAATTAAATAAAAGTGGTATGTTGACATCTTTAAGGTACAAAAATAAACACTTGCATTCTATTTTATGACTTTAACTTTCACAGCCAGGTGGTATAAATAACTTTAACTTACAGCACTTTCTACCTATTAAATTTAAAGAAGCTTTCATTTTTCATATAATTTTTTAACTGAATTTTTCCAATAAAAAAATTAGATCCCGAAAAAGGTGTTTGAAGATTATTAATTCGTAACTTGGTAGTAGGAAAGGTTGAACAAGAGTCCAAACTGATGAATTGGGATTGTGTAATATTTGGATAGCCAATTTGCTTTAAAAAAAAACAAAACTAGGTTGCCAAAATACTAAATATGATACAGATATTTAAAGTAATTAGAATAGAAAATAGGAGGTGGCCAGGTGGGTATAAGGTACCAGTGAATTTGGGGTACCAGTTAGAGAAATGCTAAAATTTAAAGTTCATGTAGACACACATGCACACTTTTTTTTTTTTTTTTGTGGTAGCTCTCTCAGAATCATGTGTTTATAGTCTGGCCAGGGTTGTGGCCTCAGTCCTGCCCCTTAAGAAATGGGATCTTTGCCTAAAAGTTATTGAGAAATGAAGACTGCAGAAAGCCAAAAAATGTCCAGGCTTTTCATGCACACTGACAGCCAAACAGAATGCTCTTTCCATTTGCAGTTTTTTTAGTGTCATTTTAAGTTGCAGCTTCCGGCCAATCAGCGAGCCCCGTGCCTGCTGACATCACGAACCAGCCAGTTCCCTCCAGCTGCAGAGAGCTTCAGTTTGTCTTTTTTTTTTAAACTAAAATGGAGGCTGGTTTCTTGCCTTAAGGAGTACATTGCCTTTCCCGCTGAAGTCTAGATGTTGACATGTAATAAAGCGGGCAGCAGGATGGTGGTGGATGCGGCCAACTCCAATGGGCCTTTCCAGCCCGTGGCCCTTCTCCATATTCGAGGTAAGTTATTGTGTGTTTCACTGAAACGGAACCTTCTGTGGTTAGTTAATAAATGGCTATTGTGCTTCAGATAAGAAAAGCAGGAAGTCCTTTCTAGTAGAATTCACCCCGTTTTGCGGCAGACCTAACCAGAGGAGGCTGGGTGTGTCACTGCAATTTGGCATTTTACGAACTACTTACAGAATTTGAGTCTTGAGAGAGGCCTTGCATGCATAGTTCAAAGCTGGTTTTTCTGCTTTCTGCTCGCTCTCCCATCCCCCTTTCAGAGCCGTGCTGATGTCAAAGGATGTGAAGTCACTGCCCGGGGAAGGCATTGGGCGGGGGGTAGGAAGGAGAGGCGGGCGGCACGCCTGGCCAAGTTGTCCGTGCGCAGAGTTTCTGTTACATCTGTGTTGCTTAACACCCTGAAGGTTTCACCGGGACACACGTCTGAATTAACGATGAATTGCAGTCAGAAAATATGCAGAAATGATTAGAAAAGAACTTCTTTAAAAGGATTGTTTTCGTTCTTGCCCTGGAGCCTAAAAGAGAAATAGACTCGTGCTTTGAAATATTGGAATCCGTCGTGGGTCATAATTTCTGAGCTGTTAGCGTTTTTATTGAATAGTAGGAGATACTTTGCACTTAAATAGGCTTTGTATTGACATTTGCCTTTAAAATTTTAAATGGCAACAAGTTTTCGATGAGTGTATAGATCACTTTTAATAATTACAGTTTGCCACTTGTAGTTTATACGGAATTGGAGTTCAGAATTTAGCTTAAAACACAATTAGCATAGTAATTAATAATTATATTAAAATATAGGTATCAGGATAATCATATACTTTTTCTTAGCATTTAAAAGTATTTGTTATACAAATTTTTTGTTCATAATTGGGTGAAGTAGAAAATGGATGTTAAGCTTCATCATACCACTTTAAAATTTATACAGTATCACAGCTCTGTCCCTAACAGAGCAGTTCTGTCAGAATCTCCTTTAAGGACCCATGTCAAGGAAGGGTGGGGGCAGGATCTCTAGGTGACTAATAGTCTGTATGACTAAAATACCAGACAAGATTTTTCAGATCCTAGGGTGTTTGCAGATAAAGGAAATAAAACCACATGAATACCCAGTCTGTTGGAATAAAATGGGTGTTGCTTTTCTCTCCAAACCCTCTTGAAAGAAGCTGGTGGAAATTAATGTCCACAGTGACCAACCTGTAGGTCACATTGTTTTGTAGTGCACCCAGGAAAGAGCAAATGTTGACCACAGATGGCACTCAGGTATTTTAGTTGCAGGAGCCAAATGGGCAAAAACAAAATGTAATTGTGTTTCGATATAAGTTCTTAAATGGTGACTGACTAGCAAAAAGAAAATTTTATAGCATATAAAATGTGTATTTTGATACTTTTAAGGTATCTTCTTATAAATAACAGATTGTTTTAGTTTGAGTTTTCTGATTTCATTAAACATTTAATGTACTAGTCATTTTTTGAACTTTATTCTGAAATGGAATTGTTTGATTTTATATCTTATACCACATTGTTGTTGTTGTTTTTAATTCCAAGACTTTACTGTGACCAATTTGAATTTTTTTGCTGTTGGTTGAGTGGTTGGTTGCTGTCTAATTGTGAAGGGAAAAAGTAGTGAAGCGTATTAACCTAAAAGAGACTTGAGATTTTAAGAAGGGGTAACCTTTAGGGCCTAAAACTAACTTCTGGGTCAAACAGTGAACTAGCTAAAACTTGAATGCTTGATTTACTCATCAGGACTTTTTAGAGCAAGCATGTTAATGTGTGGTTTAGCAAAATTTATTTTGTTTGTATTGGCTTTTAGAGTCTTGATCAATTTAATATCCACTATGCATCTCCTCTGTATGTCCAGTGCTGAGAGTCCCCACCCCAGAGGAATGGATGGTTTAGTGGGAGACCCACACAGGGGCCCTGGTGCAGGAGGGGCACAGGAAGAGCTGACTCTGGGCAGGTGCTAGGACAGAGAGCAGGGGCTGATGTAATCGTGATGCTGGGAAGGGGAGGGGGCAACACTGAGGCTTACCACCAACTCAGGGTGCATTTAGAGAAGAAGGGTCTTCCGCACAGAGGTAAAGTCACCAGCCCAAGGTCACTCAGCCTGTAAGTGGTAGGGCCAGAGTCCAAACCAAGGCAGTTACACAAACCAAGGCAGTTGTTTTGTTTTGTTTAGAATCTTTTAAAAAAAATTTTTTTTGTTTTATTTTAAAAATAGAAATTTTGGCTGTTTGTAGAACCTTTTGCCACAGGATTACAATAGCGGGTTTTTCCCCAGTGTCTTATCAACATCCGTGCGTTTCAGTGGCCTCTGGTATATGACAGTTTTTGTGCCTAGGGTCCATTTCTTCATTCATTTTACAAATATTTGTCAAGTCGCTACCACCACGTGCCAAGCAGGAACCTAATTCGGAATATGAAGCAAGCCCTGTGGCCCAGCTTTCAGAGTTTACAGTCCCCTGGGTGGTGGGGCAGTCAAGTGAACAAATCAATCAATACGATCACTAAACTGATGAGTAGTCCCAGTCGGTTTGATATTTGTCTCCTATTACATAGTCTAGAGTTTGCAGTTAATATAGTGAATTAGCATATCCTAAAAAGTCCAAGTGTGACAGGAACATGTTGCTGAAAAGTCTAAACTTTTCTGTCTGTAGAAGGAGAAGGCGTCACCTGGAGGAACTTGATGGCTGTAAATTTAGCTTGATGACTTAAATCCTGTACTTCCAGGGCTGTCCGAGAGAACTGTCTGCGATGGTGGGAATGTCCTCGGTGCTGTCCACTACAGTGGCCCCTGGTCACATGTGACTGTTGAGCCCTTAAAACGTGGCTACTGCAACTGAGAAACTGAATTTTTAATTTTACTTCATTTTAGTTATTTTAAATTTAAATAGACATGTGTCTAGTGGCTGCTGTATTGGACAGCACAGTTCTAGACTGGGATCGAGAGACTTTTTCAGAAAAGGCTGGAAAGTAAATATTTTTGGCTGAGAAAGCAGCCATAGATAGGCATGACTGTGTTCCAGTAGAGCTTTATTTACAAAAGCAGGAGGCTGGCCAGATTTGGCCCGTGGGACATAGTTTGCCCACCCCTGTTCTAGACTATTCCTTGGATTTTAATTGCCTGTTAAGTATAGTAAAATACATTTCACTTCCAGAGCCAGGTTTAAGGCAAGAATAGCCAAGCCAAAAAAGATGTTAATGGCCAGAGAGGAAGAGAGCGACCTCCATCCTGTGCCAGCTGGCTTTTACTCTGGCCTCAAGCAAGTTGTTAACTGCTCCGATCTTGTAGTCGGTTGGTGAGTCCTGTCTCTGAAAGACTGAGGAGTAACCTCGGCCTGGTGGGGAGCTGGAGAGCAAACTATTCTCCGTGTAAACCCATTTTTCCTGGGGAATGGAAGTCTGATTATAGAAGAGTTTGTTTTCTCACAAGTGTTCCTGAGTCACCAATTCAATGAAAGTCTTTACCTTTCCAAAAAATTTAGAAAAGAACGAGCAGGGGGCAGTGCAGGGTGTCAGCCCGAAGGCTTCCTTTCCCGCTGCAGCCCATCTGGTGACTTAGCCAGCGCTGCTAAGCACACCTGCGCACATGCACGTGCACTTGCACGCGGGTTCCCAGGTGTGGGACACTCCTGCGTGATTAAAGTCAGTGAATGTTGTGAGGATGGATGCCTAGCACTGTCCTCATTCCCAGAACTAGGAAGGAAAAATGTCATTGACGACCAAAAACAAAGACCCCTCAAGAGCTCAAACCAGTGATGCTTTCTCTCCGAATAGTGTATCAGTCCAACTCAAGGTGTTTGCTGCACTAACATCTGTGTGTTGTGTAGCTGTCACTGTCTATGAGGCGGCTTTTTAGAAGTACACCTTTAAAGCTCCCTGGAATGAGCCTGTGTGAAGTTGTTTTCTCTTGTCATTCCTGCCAGTGAGGAAGGAAACCAGAGTAACAAATAACTCTCTGGGGGGTGCATGTCTGTGTTAAAGCCTGCACAACTTTTGTTAATTAGTCTTCCCGGAACTGATCATGACTCCTGCCTTGCAGCAAAAGCTAAACTCCTAGAATTTTTTCATTAAAAGATGTTAATTGTGTGGAAGAATGAGACAAAAGTAAAGAAGCAAGGTTAGTAGTCAAGAAAAGGGTGTGTGTTTTTGAATCTAGGGAAGGACCGTGTCTTCGAAGGCACAGAGGTTTGGGGTACGCCCTGCTCCATTTCCACACATCAGGTAGCACTGCAGGGTGGTTCTCCTCCTATCCGACGGCGGCCTGCCAGATGTGATGCGCTTTTGTGAACACTGCCCGACTTGTTCCTCCCAGCATTCCTGCCCGGGAGGTCGGCCGGATGCATCCTAGTCACTCCTCCCCAAGGTTACCAGGCTGTAAGGCCAAGTCCAGGGCCCCTGCCCCTGTGTCAGCTACATGTCCCCAAGCTGCTGCTGGTGGCCGTCCCAGAAGGAAAGGCAGCCACATATGTCATCTTCTGGTATTATCTTTTTGACCTTTTTTGGAGACGCAGCTAAAGCTGGCCTGCAGTCTTTGGGGAGGCTCTGGATTTCCAGGTGATAAGATGAGACAAAGCACCCTTCTGTCAGCCCAGCTCCTGGCCATGCAGAGCATCCCAGACCAGAGGCCGGAGCAAGGGGCCGGTGCAGGCAAGACCTCTGTCACCCACATCTGCTTCCAGACAAGGCCCACCTCACCTCCTCTTCCCTGTCAGATGGGAAAAGTACCACCAAGGATGCGGAGAACTCCAAAACTGGGGTAGTTTCTCTCACTAATGTACTCAAGGAAAAATCTTTCTTATTAATCTTGGAAAGACGTGGCTAAAGTGCACAAGGACAAACTACTACAGCAAGAAAAATCTGGTTTTGTTTCAGGCCCTTGAACTATTCATAAATCAGAAACCCCTCTAGTTAAAAAGAAAAGCTAAAGAGATGTAACAGTCAAATATAGTGAGTGAATCTGTATCAGATCTTTGTTCTAAAAACAAAACAAAGTAAAATCAAGCCTGCAGAAGACATTGGTCGAGTGCAGAGCGATGTGGGACGCTATGGAATTACTGTTAGTTTTAAAGGGATTGTGATTTGTAGGCACTGTCCTCATTCTTAGGAATTGCAGACGGAGGTATTTAGGGGTGAAGTATCATGATCTCTGCAACTTATTTCAAATAACAAGGAGAAAAATAAATGTAAAGCAAATATGCTAATATGTGAACAATTGGTGAATCTGGAGAAGTGGGTATACAGGTGTACACGTTGAATACAAGTATTCAGCTTCTGTGTAGGTTTAAACTTTTCCATAATGTTTGGGAGAAATGTCTTTAAAATGTTCTGCTTTAGAAAAAATGTGCAAAGCACATGTAATTACTTAGAAATTGTTTCCTAAATAGTGAGCAGTGGTCTTTTATATTCAAGTTTTGGCTTTTCCTGTGTTTTTCCTTTTACTCCATTGCTGACAAATTAGTGGCCAGTGAAATAATCAGGCGGTGAAATAATCAGGCGGGGGCTTGTTCATCCCAGGTGGGGTGAGGTTGAGACCCTGTAGCCCAGTGCCTTATTGGTGGCCTCCTGCAGCCAGCACGGTCCCCTTGTTGCTAACTTGTAGTGACTGCACAGACAGCTGCACCATCTTACCGAACGGTGTTTTGGGGACATACACCTTTTTTTGATGTTTATTGGCATTTTTATTGGACTTTTAAAGCATAACAGTTTATGGCACGCTCTTAGGTAAAAAACAAGGTTCCCTCTGAACTTGAGAGGCAGGGTGCTTAGTGGTTAAGGGCGGGGGGTCTGAAGCCACAAGGCTGGGTTCGGATCCCTGCTCCCACCCCACCACTGGTTAGCTGAGCTGTCTTGGGCAGGCTAACTCACTTCTCTGCTTGGAAATGGGAATGAAATGGGGATAAAAGGACCTACCTCTCTGTATTTTTATGAGGGTTAGTTAAATGAGTGCATACACACAAAACGCTTAAAATGGTGCCGGAGTGTTGTAAGACTATGGGAAGTGTTAGTGGTTGCTGTGGTTATCGTCTCTTTTCTAGGTCACTGTGGTAATTCAGAGCCCAGCATCTTAACCACAACTTATTTTATTTTTCCGCTGCTGTATTACCTGTATTTGTTCATCTTGAAGCTTATCTGTCTCTGTCTCTGTCTGCTCTCTCCCTCTCCCATTTACCAAGCCTCTCTTCTTGCAATTTGCTTGTCATTTCACCACCTGGAAGAAATCAGTATCATTGATGATCCTGGAGTGTGCACTGTGTTCTGCTTGTAGACTGTGTGTAAAATTACCTAGTAAGGTGATCCAAAGTCTCTCTAGTCAGAGTGTACTTACTGACCCCCTTTCAGACTTTTCACTCTCAGGGATCTAGTCTGCTAATAAGAAATCAGCATTTAATACATTCCTCTCCTCACCCCATTTTTAACTCTTTTGAAGAAAAGTGTTTTAGCATAAGATTCATAAGGAATTCTACTTTTAGAAGTTAGAGATTTTATCTGTGATTAGTCCCATATAGGGTGACTTCACTTGTCATTTCCCCTTAGTTGTATTTAAATGCAGATGTTGCTTTCTGATGCTTTAGCAACTGGACTTCCAAAAGTTTACTGTCAAATTGTCAAATCCCGTTACATTAAACTCCTGAATTCCTTTTTTGTGTTGGGATTTTTAAATGAAGAGATTATTTGGTGGGACTTCCCCGGCGGTCCAGTGGTTAAGGCTCTGCGCTTCCAATGCAGGGGGCACGGGTTTGATCCCTGGTCAGGGAACTAAGCTCCCACATGCTGCACGGTGTGGCCAAAAAAAAAAAAAAAAAAAGGTAGTATTTGAACTAAGTGGGATCCAGACTATAACCTTATACCTTATTGTTTCAAGTTTTAATATTGTGATATTTTTAATAGAGCTTGAGCTGTTTCACCTGTTTGATTAGGTTTTTCAGTCTCTGCTTTGTCGTCGATGTGTGTGAACTTCGTGTATTACATTTGGATTTTTATCTGCTGGTTGTGTTATTCACCAGCAATGTGTTCTAATTATGGTATTTTGACTTATAAAGTTATGAAAATAGTAATGTTTCACTCTAGGGAGCAAGCCTAGTTTTCCTAAATTGCTGGTCCTTTATTCTTGGTAGACTTCAAGGAGGAAGAAATGGGGCGGGGGTGGTCTGTGTATGTTTGCATTTGTAGATCATTTTGATACATATACAACTAGAAGTTGTTTTTTTCACCTTCAGGTAGTAGGCCGGGCTTCTCTAGGGGTGGTATATGATAACCTTGTTTTCACAGCTCTGAAGCTGTGGCGATATCCTCAGCATTTCCATAGGGCAGTGTTTGTAGGTGCGGTCATTGGGCCCCTGGAGTCCCTGAGACACTTCCAAGGGATCTGCAAGGTCAAAACTGTCTTTCCAAGACTGCGAAGGCCTTTTTTGCCTCTTTCACCGTGTGGCCGTTCGCCCTGATGGCGCAAAGGCAGTGGTGGGTAGAAGAGCTCCTTGCTTGGAGTACGCAGTGGTGTCCAGCTAGAAACCAGCGTGTGCTCCACCACGCCACACCGGTCGGACCTAAGCCCGTCCTTGATGAAGCATGAAACGTTAGGGCTGGTAAATCTCAGCCCTTGCGAACACACCTTTTAATAACATTTTGTGGGTGATGTGCAGAGTTCGCACAGAGCCCTCGGGCACGCTGCAGTGCGGTGGCAGTCTCTAGGAGCACTGCACGGTCGTGTGAGTTGCAGGCTGAACTAGCCACTGTTTTCAGGAACATCATTTTTATTCAATACTTGAAAGAACAAAAGACAGACAGATTGGGTTAGTAAGACCTGAATATTTGACGTTTGCTTTCTCGAAAAGGAATGAAGGCAGCCTGTCAATTCAGGGGAAACAGCAGTGACACTATTTGTTGCCCATGATAAAATTCAGACTTGCAAGCAAAAATCTGAATTTTGGAAAACGTGTATCCGCCAGCGTGAACCTGACAGCTCCTGGTGCTGACGGCTCCTGGTGATACTAACAAACAGGGCTTCTTGATGTGAACGGTGGAAGATCTGCATGACTGCATGCCATCACATTCAGTGATGCTGCAAACATGCATGGGCAGGAGACACATTGAAATTGCAGGACACATCTCAGGGTTTGAGGTCACTGAAACATCCATCAATATGGTTCCAGATTCCATGGTGCAACTGATCTTTAAGGAACTACCACTTACTGAATGTTAGCATAGAATCAAAGAAGAATATCGACAATTTTTTTTAAAAGCCATTGAAATACCTCCCGTTTTCAACTAAACATGTCTGTGAAGGCTGGGCTTCTTTTCATATACTTCAAGCAAAATACCATATCAAACAGATTGAATACAGAAGCAGAAATGCAGGTCTACCTGTCTTTTAAGCAAGGCTTTAAAGAAATAGGCAGAAATGTAAAACAGTGTCATTCTTCCTGCTGTTTTTTTAATGAAGTTATCCTCAAAATGATATTTATGTTAGCACGAAATGAGTCCATTCCTCTCATCTTAAATGAATTAATAAGTAAATGTTTTAAACATTCTCTAATCTGGTCATTATCAGTAGGTAGAACCCACGTGACCTAAGCTCTTCAGGGTCCTCCAGACTTTTTTAGAGGACATGATCCTGACACCAAAAAAACTGAAGACCCTTGGCCTAGGAGAGCTCTCTAGCATGAGCGGGATGTGACCCTGACCCTGTTTTTTACCAAGCCTCTGTATTTTTTCTCTTCCTACCTCAAAAAAAAACTTCCCAGATTAACTAGTCAGCTAGTAGTGTAAACAGGTCTCTCAGGCCACAGTGGGAGGTGATAACTCCACCCAGCGTGTGGGCAGTGGAGTCACCCCAGGACCCGGGGCCTCTCTTTTGGCCTTAGTCAGCTTCCGTTTATCTTTTTAAAAAAATCCATATGTGAATATAGCTACTTTGAAAATTTTTTTTAATTACGAATAAAACTAAAATTCTCCCTAGCTTTATCCCCAGAATCAGTCTCCTACCTTTCCTGGCATCTCAGAGCAAATTGTTTGGAGTTTGCTGTATATCATTCCACATCTCTGTCTGCGTGTGCGTATTTTCACATTAAATAATGTAAATATGGATTTATTTATTCACTGAAAGTATACAGTATTTTTTTTTTCCTTTTTTTTTTTGACACGCAGTGTTCCCGGACCAGGGATTGAATCCAGGCCCTCGGCAGTGAAAGCACAGAGTCCTAACCACTGGACCGCCAGGGAAGTCCCTGGTTTTCTATTTCTTAAGAAAAAAAGTTGACATGATAGCAGTTTTAGAAAACTAAACTTCTCACAAGGTCTTAGCATCTTGATAGCTTTCTAAAATAATTGCTGATGTTCAGAGCTAGTGTTACGTTATATTATCCTGAATTTGTACTATGTATACATACATTACGTAAACTCTTAAGTGCGGTCTTCCGCGTCTTCCTGCTAATTTGCTTTAAACTCTCTTGGTGGACATCTGGGAGGAGGCAGGAGCTAGAGGAGCACCTGCCCTGTGCCTGGGCCATCCCAGGGACCATCGCAGACACTTAATGCCCAGAGCCGGATGGGAAAGAAGCTCTGTGCTCGTTCTACAGACATCAAAAACGAATGTCCACGAGCAGACCTGACCAGATAGTGAGTGACAAGGCCTGAAGAAACCGTGCACTGTTTGACTAGAACTTGGACCACTTCTGCCACACCAAGCTGCAGGAAATGTGGACAGTTCTGTGTGCTTGAGGCCTGGTCCCGGGGAGACATCTCACTTGAGAGAACGTGGATGACCCTTCTTGCCTGCTGTTTAGAATATTTTACTAGATGTTGAAAACGTTGGGATTTTGTCAATTTAGTGACCCCCCCTCCCCTTCCCAAATTAGATCTAATCGTACCAGAATCGAGCTAGCGGACTCAAGGCGAAGGCCTAACAGTGTCGCTTACCGGGTCACTGGTGTCCTTGACTGTCTCCATACCTTCCTGAGTCTGCGAATGCATTATATTTTAAAATGCGTTTGATTAAATTACTTATTTTCAAGGGAATTGAAAGAAAGGAGCTTAGATTCAAATTCCAGCCTGCTGTCCCTGAGGACAAAAGTACAGGATAAAAATGAGCAGATTCCTCCTTTTCTCTTATCCTTAGTTAAGAGAAATGCTATGCTGGTAGAAAACTTGAGTGACTGTCCAATGAGTGAGGGTTTTTTTTAAGACTTTAATACAGATACTTTTTTCTTTGCAATAAAGTCACAAATGACATTATATTGAAGAGGTGTTATTAATCTTAAACAAAGGTTAACTTAAGTTTACACTTTAAGCCAAAGTTAAACTTGTGATGTCCTGAAATGTTTTGCTTGTCTTCTTCCTCTCTGCCTACTTCTTCCCCTTAAGCACTCCTTTCTTATTTTGTCTCATTTATTCTCCAGAGGAGGCCATCAGATATTTAAACTGACCTTTTCTAAGGCATGTAAACTTTCTTGGGTTGACTTTTCTTATTCAAATAGTACAGTATCAGTGCATATGAATTCTGGATTTTTCACTTCTAAGTGTTGTGCATCAGTTCAATGTAAACTTTCAAAATTTTAACCTTGAATTTTTGCGTTTAATTTGGTATGAGTTGCAATTATCAGTATCCAATTAAATAAAGGTAGACTGTCCTGCCTACGTAGATTAGGAAAATACCTTTTGGGGGGTATGCGTGTGCATATGCACGCACATGTGTTTCTGTAAAGCCAAATACCAACGTATAAAAAACAGTTCAGTCTCCAGTCTTGTTGTTTAGTATATAGGCTTAATCCTTTGCTTATTTGAGCCTTTCCTCTATTTTAAAAAAGGAGGAGAGCCTTTAAGTGAAATGTAAGCTAAACTTGGAGCCCCTAAAATAATTTTTAAAACTGTACATCATGTTAAAAATATAAAGGGGAGTTTAAGAAGCATATTTGGTAAAGTGTTCTTCGTCAGGAAACAGGGACTTATCAGCCAGTTAATAGCCTTGACTGTGACATCCAAAGTAACTGAAACACGCTGCCCAGGTAAATATTTATACCAGTTAGGAGTGTGCAGAAATGAGGCACAGCAGCCCAAGAGCCAATGCAGCTCAGGCGTCTGCCATCCCTGTGTGCTTCCTTGCATACTGTCTGGTACACCAAGCATTACCGTAATGCATTTCTTCCAGAGTTTTTCAAAATTGTGTGGCCTTAAGAGAGATTGTTTAGGAAGACCAGTTTCCTCGGAGCAGTTTGGTCCTCCCCGTCTGCAGCATGGCCGAATAGCCAAAGGAGGGTGGAGACGCTTGTCTGTCATTAGCGCCCAGGAACCTTTTTCATCTTCAGACCTCCTTGCAGGTGTTCATTAACCATCCTATTTCCTATGAGACAGCAAACAGGTATTATTAGTCCTATTTTTACGGCTGTGGAAGCCAAGGCAGAGAGGTTCCCGGACTTGCCTAAGGTCAGAAGGAAGAGCTGTTGGGTTTTCTGACTCACAACTCCGGGCTCACACCTCTCTGGATGTGCACAGGGCTGCTCTCACAGGCTCCTTTATCACAGAGATCTAGCCACGCAGTACTTTCTGCTCTCAGTTTTTCACAGCGGTGTAGAGTGCAGTGCAGCTGAAACCAGGTTAGTTGATCTTATGGTGTCATCTAGAAAAACAGGAGATGCAGATTCTGGGTCATGAAGGTAAGGCTGTACCTTGGGGGTTTGTGGGTACGGATGAAATTAAGTCAGTGGGGCCTAAAAGTGCACCCACTTGCCCCTTAGCGTAGCCTGGAAACTCCCGTTGAAGAAACATGGACTCGGGGACTGCTTTCCACTTCGTTTAAGGAACTTGTACATCCTGAAAGATTTACATTGAAGCTGCATTTTCAGCATAGCTAATGAGTATTTCAGTGCTGAACATAAACTTAGTACTGGTAAAGATTCCTCATGAGTAATTCTTTGAATTTAGAACAAAGTGAGATATATTGTTCTATTGGTAGTAATAGAATTTGGAGCTTTGGGGCTGTAAGGAGGAGAGACATTCTTTATCTGAAAACTGGCTGTTTTAGTTTAGGCATTTGTCCGAGGGGAGACAGTAGTAAAGACAACTACTTCTTGATGATGTATACAACTGAGGGGATGTTTACATTGTAGTTTATAAAAAGCCTGTGAACTCATGCTCCTGATTTTCATAAAGCCCTACGATACTCCGTGTGTGTGCTCTTGTTGACTTCAGTGTTGGTAGCGTAGCCGCGCTGCATCCTTTGTTGTGCCACATAAGGTTAAAAGTAAGACCAAAATTTTTAGTTAACTGAGTTTGCTTCAAAGGGAAGGAAAACTTTATGGAATATACCTAACAGAAAGGAGAACAAAATTTAGCTTTGACCTTTTGCCTTACGGCCACCTAAAGCTTTGTCTCATTCCCTTGACAAATATTTGTAAATCACCACCTTGGTGGTTGGCACTGTGCTGGGCGCTGAAGGTGATGTCTGTGCACCTTCAGACTGGCACCAAGGAGGAGGGAGCGGGCCTGGGGGCGGGGGCAGGCCTCCCAAGAGAAGTAATACTTGATAAGCTCACTGGTGGTCCCCGGTTCAGCGCACTGGGGAGTGTGTTGTGAATGGAGTGTGGCAATGTGGTGAGAGAAATGCTGGGAAAGGGTTTAGGTCAAGTAAGTAGCGTCTCTTTGTGGACTGATGAGTGGAGTACACGTCAGCGAGCAGTGGATGAGGAGGCCACTGCAGAGTGTGCCGCCCCCGCTGGTCCTCGCGCAGGGAGGGAGGGCCAGGCTACTTCTGTTACGGCTCCACGGTGAACCTCAAAGACAGGCGGGAAACTAAAAGTGATACCTTTGTTGGGGGGACGCCAGGGTTTTCACCGTGCGTGTGTGTGTGTGCGTGCGCGCGTGTGTGTTTGAACCCCGTAAACATAATACCTATTCAAAAACGTAAAAGAGAGGCAGAGCATTAAGAGTAGAGAGCATATGTGATTATTGATCTTCACGGTCAGAATCAGAGGGTACTGTCTTTCTATGTTTCTGTGCTGTGCTCTTAGTTAACTGGCTAGAACACAGTATGGAAAGGCCACGATCATGGATTTGGATTTGAGACGTGACCAGAGGTTACCTTTGCCGGTCCTTGCCCAGCCTGTTTACGTGCACACCCTCACTCGTGAGGGCAGCAGAGCATGGAATGCAGGAGGATCGGGCAACTCAGTCACCCTCCACACCCCAACCAGGGCCTCACTCAGATCATCTGGTTCTGATTGAACTGACCTTTCATTGTTGTGTTTCATTTTGTTGAATGAACCAGTTTTGCTGTGCTTCAGGTATTGTCACTCTGCGGTCAGCCCTCTTTCTTTCGTGTGTGTGAATGGTAAGGCTGCCAAAGCCAGATCTGCTGCAGACCCGAATTTCAGCGTCGTCTTCAGCAGAGTGTGTTTTCAGAAATTTCCAGGGCAGGAGGGGGAATTTAAGAAGGAAGTTGGGGAAGGTGAGGCCGAATGGCTTTGGGTTTCCTGGTGGCACAAGGGGAGGCCTCTGCAGAAGGTTGAGGGGCAGCGGTGACCTGGGACGTGTGAAGGGTGAGAGGGAGCTGACCGGACTGGTGAAGTGTGCTGCGGCCTGCAGGGCGCAGTCAAAGGTGGCAATCGTGATCATGATCCCTTAGTAGAGATATGCTTTGCAAACACTTTTTCCAAGTCTGTGGGTTGTCTTTTCACTTTCTTGATGGTACTGTTTGCAGCAAAAGAGTTTTTAACTTGGATGAAGTCCAGTTTATCTAATTTGTCTTTTGTTGCTTGTGTTTTTTGGTCTCTTATTTAAGAAATCATTGCCTAATCCAAAGATTTGCTATGTTTTCTTCTAAGGGTTTTATCATCTTATCTTAGCTCTTACATTTGGTCTCTGATCTATTTTGAGTTAGTTTTTGTATATGCTGTTAGGTAAGGGTCCACCTTTATTCTTTTGAATGTGGCTATTCAGTTTTCCCAGCACCATTTGTTGAAAAGACTGTTCTTTCCCCATTGAATGGACTTGGCGTGCTTGTTGAAAATCAATGGACCGTAAATGTGAGGGTTTATTTCTGGACTCTATTCTGTTCCATTGGTCTGTATGTCTGTACCACAGTCTTGATTACTGTAGCTTCATTGGAAGTTTTAAAATCAGGAAGTGGGAGTCCTCCAGCTTTGTTCTTCTTTTTCAAAATTGTTTTGTGTTCAGGATTCCTTGCATTTCCATGTAAATTTTAGGACAGTTTGTCAGCGCTCCTGGCCTCTCTCAGTAGCCTTGTCTGGGCTAGAATCGGTTAGATCAGGACAGTGCAGTTCACACTCTGCCTGGCAGTTCCTCTGACTGAGGGAGAACCGGCTGTTGTTGGAAGTCTGGGGCCATGGGACTGATATGGTCTAGTAAGAACCCCCAAAATGTTTAAGTTTCTGAAGTCTTGGGTTTTGTCACAGAAAGCTATTTGAATTTTGTATTCTGTTTCATAATTAATACTGTTTAATTTAAAGATGTTTAACATGATTTAATTGCTTTGTAAAACTGATATTCCAGGAAGGGTATCGTGTCTACCCCGTAATAAACATGCACCGCCCCCCTCGCACATGCCCAGACCGCATGCCCCAGTTTAAAAGGCCGAGTTGGGGGAAACCCGCCCATTAGAGCTTTTGTGTTTGTAAAGGTTGTTTCTTTGACCGTCTGCTGTCTAACCTCGCCAGACCCAGACCCCAGGCTGGCATCCGTCCACCTGGGTGAAGTGGAATTACCTGATTGTCAGTGTGTCGGTGTCTCTTGCAAAGCTGCCATCCTTTTCTGTTGATTCTTGAGGTGGATTTAGACCTGGTCAGTCTTGGCCATCAAAAAGATTCCTACAGGATGAAACCCGTTTCGTTCCCTAAGTTATCATTTTTTGGAAGATCAAGTTCTTGGCCAGGAGTGCACTACGTAGTTTATCTAGGTTCAGATGTGCCGAAGGTGACAGCCCAGGATCAGTCATTTCCAAATGCCTGCGCTGCTCTGGGGCAAGGCTTTTACCTGTCCAGGCAGAAATAAAGATGATATAGTGTGTGTCTCTCATAAAGCTAAGTTTATTCAACTTACAGGTCTATCTATTCTAGGATTGTCTTTTGTGGTATTAAAATATCTTTTATGATTTGTTTAAATGTTCCTATTTGTCAGTTAGGGTGGTAAGCCAATGTCAGTCTTTTAAGATTCCTTGTGAAATTTTACTGGTCTGTGAAATCTGAACCCCAGAGCATCATTTTAAGCCACAAATCCCAGATTTGTACCTTGTTTACATTTGGAATTACCACATAATAATTCAGACAATTTATGTAACTTAAAAGTCCATTTTCTATTTCCCTTATATGAAATGTCCAGAACAGGCAGATCCGTAGAGACGGAAAGCAGATTGGTGGTTGCCAGGGGCCGGGGGAAGAGAGACTGGAGGGGGACTATTTAAAGGGCGCGTGTGTTCTTCTAGGGTGATGAAAAAGTCTTGAAACTAGAGAAAGGGGTTAATTGCACAACATTGTGAACGCACTAAATGCTACTGAACTATGCACTTTAACATTGTTAATTGTAGGTTTTGTGTGAATTTCTCCTCAACTTTTTTAAAGCCATTTTATTCAATGTTGTAATTATATATGAGCCGGAAGGTGGGAGGGGGGTGTATCAGGTTATATGAATCCGGGTGAGCACAGGATATATGCTTACACACACAGGTATATATTATTAATTTGTATCTCTAAGCATAATCATTAGAAGCTCACTAGGTAGACAGACTTTCTGCTTTGGGACAGCAGAAAGGTTCGTGTTGATACTCCACTGAAACGCGAAGGTGTTCTTTATTCTCACCTCACAAACGATCCACATTCTCCAGCTTTTTGCAACCTTTCACCCTGGAAAGTTGAAGTTTTGAAATCACCTTCAGGAGAAATTGGAATAAAGTTCCTCTTGATGCTCTGTCTGGTGGCTCTGTCTTAGTGTTCACTGGGACGCCAGCCACCAGGCTGGAGGCAGTTGGCAGTGTTCTGTCCTGTAACCCTTGAAAGGGGACCGTGATTTGTCCTCCCCTGCCCCCAAAAGAGAATGGAGGGAAGGGAAAGACCCTACATTATTTTTAAGTGAGAAGAACCCTTATTATAAATTCTGAGTACAGCGTAGTAGTTGTTGTTGTTTTTTAGACTTTCTCTCCTTGATCGTTCCAGAAGGAAACGCACAGGAGGGAAACTCTGGGTTAGGGCCCCGCCTGGACTAGGGGTTCTGGGGCAATCTGAACGCTCACCACTGTTCAGGTTCCTTAGTTTCCTGAAGTAATTGAGCTTGTCACCTTGCCTTCATTTAAAATACTGATTGTGCTTTACTTTTAACAGTTTCAAGATCTCATAATAAATAGTCCACGAAGGTGGATTTGTTTTAAGGAAGGCGATTTTCCACCTAACTTTGACTTTATGTTTGTAAATGTTTTGAGTTTTGTCAGTGTTTAAATGGTTTTCCGTGCGTCAACCCTGACCGCAGAGGGACAGTCCCAAGCACGCTGGTCACATGGAGGAGGAATTCACACATGGCTCCACCACCGTCACCACCAGCCCCCCACCCTGTCACCCTTTCATGTTGCCTTCCAGTTGTGTTTCCCCACGAGCTGCTAGCCGCTCAGTCCCACTTTGTTGCTTGGCGGTTGTCGTCGGTGTTGTTTTCTGCTTTGCGGCATTGAAATTGTAATTGAAACTGAACACTGATGTAGCGTCCATGGTGACGAAAAAGAGAAGTTTCGGAAGCCGTTGCTGTTTTGTCCTCTGCTGCCACAGCTGATCGCTCAGCGTTCTGGCCTCGTAAGAACTAGAACTGAAATTAGGGCATGCATGGTGTTATCTAAACCTCAGATTCTGTGAGTATCATTTTGTAAAAAGAGTAGCATTTTTGTAATGAAAACATCTGCTTTGTGCAGGCCTATCGCCAAGGCAGAAGATCTTAATTAGATAGCGTCCTGACTCAATGGAAACCTGAAGTGTGAACCCTAAAAATGCCAACTGCTCTTCCACTCATTCTCCAAGGCTCCGAAGGGTGTTGTCCATAGGAGAGAGAAAATGTCTAAATCCGTTAATTCAGGTTCGTGTTATCAACTCATATTCTACCACCCCTGTAACATTTTACACCAGTGAAATCTTCAGTTGTCACAAGTGGAGCTGCATAGGATTTACGAGCTGTACGTTGCTTCCTCAAAATGAGAGCAGGGTTTCACTGAAACTAACGAAGGGCGATCTACCTCAGAACTGTAAACAGATTCTCAGTTGTGACTTTGAAGGTTCTGACCTGATTTGGTCCTGCTTTGAGGCTGACGACAGCTGAGGGTTAGCCCAGATCAGCGTAAATCAGAGCAGCCAAAAAGTCACCGGAGCTCGGGCTTCTGATGGGACGCCCCTGAAGGGAATGCTGTGCAGGCTCTGTGTGTGCGAAGCCTGTGTCTGATGAAATGGATCACTTCTAGCAAAAGGTGTTTAGTTGAAGTTTAACATAACTCTATTACTCTATTAAAAGAGACACACGTTTTCTGTCGAGTTAGGTCGAATTATATAGCTCTTCTATCAGATACTTGAGTTTAAAGGTGTAAATGGGTAATTCAAGTCCATAAAGCAAGAAACACAAGATAAGCAAGAGGCTCTGCCCTCAGGGAGTTTGTGGTCTGAGCATAATTAGAAGTAAACATCTGCTGGGGAAGCACAAATGAAAGCGGCCCTAGAGCTGCATGGGGCTGCAGGAAGAGAGGATGATGAGGTGCCAAGGGTGCATCTGCCAGCCGGCTGGGCTTTCCGCGGCCGGGATGGGCTGGGAGTGTGAGGGCGACCTGGCAGAGCAAAGCGCGGGAAGGTGAAGAAATGCAGGGGTGCAGGTGCAGGGGTCAGGGTTGGACACATAGCTATACTGGGGCCTTCTTGTAAATGTGTTCGCCCAGCACACGTTTCGGAGCACTTTTGTGTCATACCTGTCATACCAGGTGAGGAATATAAAGGTAAACAATCCAGGTGCATACAACTGCAAAGCCCTGTGATAGGGCGGTAGTGGCAGCTCTCCAGGGTGTGAGCAGCCCGCAGGAAGGGCACCTTGCTCAGCTTTGGTGGTGTTTGTCTTGTTTGTTTTACCACAAATGAAATAGGAGCCTTCTTGTTGGTGTCTATGATAGGTTAATGTGTAAGACGTGCTTGCATGTTTATATAAGACATTTTATTGTTTAAATTTTGGCTACTTCCAAAGAAGAATTTGATAAGGCCTAAAACATTAGAACATGTGCAACAGTATATTAAAGAAAAAAAGTTATTAAAAGACAGTTTGGAGGGCCAGTTCAACCTTTGAATGGAGCTATGTAACAGTTTCAGAAAAAAATTTATGCTACTGATGGCCCAATGGGCATAGCATCTTTTTTTTTTTTTTTTTGTGGTACGCGGGCCTCTCACTGTTGCGGCCCCTCCCGTTGCGGAGCACAGGCTCCGGACGCGCAGGCTCAGCGGCCATGGCTCACGGGCCCAGCCGCTCCGCGGCATGCGGGATCCTCCTGGACCGGGGCACGAACCAGTGTCCCCTGCATCGGCAGGCAGACTCTCAACCACTGCGCCACCAGGGAAGCCCCGATAGCATCTTTTTAAGCTTCCTTCTAGTTTGTGATGCTAAAACCAATGCAAAATGCACAAAGGAAGGTGCTTACCTTCCTGTTTGATTTGTGAGGTGGGACATGCCCACCTTATTGTAGTCATTTCCTTAAATAAATAGAAGAATTCGTCTGTTACTTACCCTGGTTAAAGTTGGGTTTAATTTGTCTGAAGACACTCTTATTTTAGCAGCAATATTATGATGTAGATTTGAAGGCAAAACCTAAAAGAACTAATTGATTGCCTGGGATAGATGGAGAGATTCTAACACCGGGTTCCTAAATAAGTCTTCTATTTATAGAACCAAAGACTGGAAGGGGGTCAGCAGAGGCTGAGAGGAACTGATCCCTCGGTAAGAATGTATGATAGGGCTTGAATGATCTTGCTTCTCATTCAGGACCGTAGAGGGTGACTCCAAACCATGCATCTTGCTGGGTGCTAAGAGTCAGCATAGAAGACTGTGAACCAGCCGCAAGAGGGTTTCTGTTTTGTTCTTTATGCGGTGGGCAGCCCAGGATGCCTCCAAGTATGGTCGGTATGCACTGCTGGTGGCACAAGAGATGATTTTGAGTGAACATTATTTTAAAAGTTATACATTGATGAATATAAAAATATGTAATTAGCATGTCAGATCCACAATTTCTTGGATTATTGTTGCTTAGGACAGGGCTTAGAAAAAAGGGTGTGTCCATTTAAATAAAAACACCAAGTAAACGATAGCACGACTGTGCACACATGTGGCAGGTATTGAGAAGGCGTTTGTGAACGCCTGAAGCACAGAAACCCTGGGATGGGCCCACTGAGTTCATTCCAAGAAGACTGTTCCAAAGAGCCCCCCAGTCTCCCGTTTGGTTCCAAGCACAGCAGCCCCAGTGGAGCCGGACTTGGAGCCTGTAAGGTCTGGGTTCCGGCAGCCCTCGGGGAAGGGCACAGCGGCACAGCTCACAGCTGTCTGTCCACTTCCGGCCGCGCTCTGGCCTTCCCTGCCCTCTTCCTCCACCTCCTAGCCTCACTGTCACTGCCTCTTTGTGCCCTCATTCACCGGGGAATTTCTCTGCATCTCTCTAAGCCTTTGCTCAGTGGTATAGCTCGAGTGAGTTACTTAACCTCCTGAGTAACTTTCCTCATTTGCAAATTGGGAATAGTAACATTTCTCAGTGGTGGGATAGTTGTGGGTACTCAATGAGAAGAGGGTGTGAGCGCCTACCACAGAGTCTGGAACGTACTAAAACCCGTCGTGTTAGCAGCCACGGTGAGTAGTTCTGCCCGGTTCTTCCCTTGTTTCCAAATTCATATCCCAACTACTGAAAGCTGATTATTGGTACTTCACTTTTCAGGGGAAGAGCTTTGACTTGGCCAAAACGTTTCCCTGGGATCAAGTTGTTTACTCTTGGCCCAGGCTGCCTGGGAGTGGGGTCTGGGTGTTAGAGAAACCTGCAGCCTGGGTCTGCCCCTGTGGCCGACAGTGGGCCTGCGCTGGGGTCTTCATTAGCCGGAGAGGCACTCAGCCCTGCTGGCGCCGAGGAGTCTTGGCCAGCTTGGTCTGACTGGAGCAGATGTTTTAAGAAGATGGGGTTACTGCAGGTCAGCGAGGAGATTCCTGGACTCTCGAAGTTTGGCACAAGTTGTTACAGGATCAGAAAGCTGCCTAAAAAGACTAATTTAATTATGTGGCGTGATAATCCTTCAGAAACTACCACCGTGGGTAACTAATCTTAAATTTTGCGTTCATTCCTGGCTCTGATCATCTAGCCCAAGGGACCCCTCCCTTACGTTCATTTGGTTTATTTTGAGAGGACACAGCGTGATGGAGTGAGAGGACCTGAGTTTGAGCTCCATCTCTGCTAGCTAACCATCAGGGCGACTGACTCTTCCAAAACAGATTTCTCACCAAATTGTCAGGGATCACGCAGCAAGGTGTTTGTACATGCGCTGTTGGGAACATCGAAGTACTGTAAGTACGTTTTTGTCTTGAACTTTCTCTCTAATGTGGCTCAGAGTGCTTCGGTTGTGACTTCCCATCTGCATCGAATCCAAAGTTTAAAATGGTCTGTTCCTCTGATTGACCAAATATGGTCCAGTCAGGACGGTTGTGTCACATGCAAAGGGTCACCTTGTCCGCCTGGCCAGAGTGCAGCGACTGACATAGCCCCCAGAAGCCTGTCTGTGGGACGGGAAAGCCCTTGTCTCCGTCCAGGCTTCCTCGTCTCTGTGCTCAGGCCGTGGAGGTTGTGTGTGAGGTTAGAAACGGTGACAGAGATACTGAGGCCAGTTTCAGGAGGAAGTGGTCTTTCCAATCTGGGCCCAAAACAGTCTTCTCAAAAAAGGAGAAGAAGAAAGATCATGACATTAAGTTAAATGTCACTTGATTAGGCATCTAAGTGCGGCTGTTGACGTCCCACAGGCCACCAGTAATTAATCTGAGAAAGTATTTCCCTCTCAAGTTGAGGTGGTGGTTCTAGTAGAAATTCCTTTCCCAGACTCACTGTCTCGTAGGTGAAACTTCAGAGCCCCATTGCCCGTCCTGGCATCCAGGTCTCTTAAAACTGTGAGGTCATATAATGCATGCTTAATGCCCAAGCTGCTGTCAAGTTGCTTAGGGGCATTTATACAAAGGATTTATGCATTAAGATACCAATTTGGTCTTATCGGGAATCTGGTTGGAGATTAGAGCAGTGACTCTTTATTGTATGCTGGGAAAAATCAGAAATTAACCCTCTAATACCCTCTCCTCTCCCAAAAAGCCACGAGAAAAAGTCCTCAAATTTTGGAAATTCACTTTCTTAAATACAGCTCACTTGTGAGCACATGATAAAAAGCCTCAGAGGAAGATTAGAAAGTCTGGCAGGATTTTCTGTTTTGCTTGCCTTTCTTGCCAGAGTCCTGGAGAAGGATTTTACTTTTAGGAGTGTGTTCAAAGCACATTCACAGTAAGCGGAAAATGCAGCCTCTGTCTTCAGGGTTTGGGGTCTCTGATTGCAGCCGGATTGATGGCCCCAGCGCTGTTGCTTTTGATGCGGCGAGCACAGCTCCTTGGCCGGGGCCATCTGAGGAAGACTGGCAGGTGCTGTGACAGCGATGTTCTGTGGCCGCGAGTGGGAAGAAGGGGGTGGGGTGGGGTGCCTCAGGGGCGGGCACTGGCTGAGAGCTGGTGGGCCAATTACACCAGGGAACCCTTGAGGGAGTGACTTGCAGCTTGGGGCACATTTTGCAGGTGGCTGAGTATTCAGGAGAATGCGGTAGAAGGAGGAGTGGGTGCTCTGGATGTTTAGTTGGTGGTGATGTTATTAGGTCAGACTTGGAGTTAAGGCAGAATCCCAGACGTCTGACGACTTGTTTAAAGGGTTCCTTTGTACATCCCACCCTCTCGTCTAGGATATGGGCTAATGGGGAACTTGGCCTATGTCAAAGTTATTTATATTAGGCACCACTGATTTTAATTCACAGTTTTTTTTTTTTTGAGGAGTTTTTAAGGTCTTAGAAATAATATTTTGTTAAGGTTTGCAGAGACTGGGTGACAGACACAGTCTTTATCTCGACCAGGAACATCAAGGCCTTGATTCTTCCTGTAAGGAGCAGGTAGCGTGTAGGGACCAGCCTGGGATATTTGAAAGGGCTCCTGGCCAACTGCATGGTACCAGTATGGACAGAAGTGTCCCCTCACAGGCATGCTCCTTGTTCCCACAGGCCTCTGAGAGGCTCTGAAGCCACACCGCCTGGGCTCAGACACCAGCCCTGTTGCTTCTGAGCCTTGTCACCCTTAACCTCTGTGCGGATCTGTTTCCTCATTTGTGTAACAGGATTCGTGGGCTTAGAGGAGTTATAATAATACCTGGCACATAGTAAGTACTCAGTAATGGTAAGCTATTAGTATTCCTTAAAAGAGTTAAAAGTGAAGATAGTATGGAAAATTAGCAAGATAAAATACAGTAGGAAATTAGATTTTCAAAAGTGTTTAAGGACATTTTTCAGTCCCCAAGCAAAAATAAACAGGATTAGACTTCCAGCAAAAAAGCATCTGAAATGCTCCACGCAGTTGAGGCCAGGAAGCTGGACAGGATTTCAGCTGAACTGTGGGCGGAGAGCTGGGGATGGAAGTCCCCTGACCTGCCCACGGAGAGAGAGTGGCAGCCAGGCCTGACTGCGGCCACGGGCAAAGCCTTCCCTTCTGGGCTGCCGACCTGCCAGCTTGAGACCAGAATCGCAGCTTCTAGGATCATGCACTCGCTTACAGCTGGTTTTATCATTACTGTAAACATGTCATTCTGTTATTTTGGAAAGTTATACTTCAAGGATTATATGTCAAGGGTCTGAAGATAGTTCTTTTCCAAAATACTATTTAAACTGAATAAATTTATTTAAATATAATCCAATGTTAAATGTCTGGCTGGGATATTGCATACGTTTTTCTAGACTAGCAAAATTTAAGGATTATTTCCATAATTTTTAAAGTTACATTTACCCTTATATGTATACTACTGTATATAACAAATTGAACAAACATGGTTCTTCTCACTTCTTCAAATCCTACAGTGAGATGGGTCATACATAAAAGGGTATTAAAAAGAAATGGGCTGCAAAGATATGTTAGGCAGATGCAAAAAAACCCGAGTCATAACACTAATAGTGGGCAAAGTTGAAATCAAGGCAAAATAAGATTCAGTGAGACAGGATTACTTCACCACCCCGAAGTGCACAGCGCACAGGATGGCAGAGCGACCGTGAACATACGCGATTTACCCAGGTGGTTCTGTGTCCAGAGCTAGAAGGACTGCAAGACAAAACTGATAAGGGGCTTCCCTGGTGGCGCAGTGGTTGAGAGTGCGCCTGCCGATGCAGGGGACGCGGGTTCGTGCCCCGGTACGGGGGGATCCCACATGCCGCGGAGCGGCTGGGCCCGTGAGCCATGGCCCCTGAGCCTGCGCGTCCGGAGCCTGTGCTCCGCAACGGGAGAGGCCACAACAGTGAGAGGCCCGCGTACCCCAAAAAAAACAAACAAAAACTGATAAGGCCGGGGTTGGGGCAGCGGGGGTGGAATGTGCCTGGATGGCCCTACCTGACCCAGATCAGGTGGTGACTACAGATTATCATGGTGAACCAGGGAGACTTCAGAAAACAAGTGCTCACAAGGTTTGTACATTTAACAAATAATAGTTCGCAGAGAAAACCTCTGCAGGGACTTCCCTGGTCGTCCAGTGGGTAAGACTCCGTGCTCCCAATGCAAGGGGCCCAGGTTCAGTCCCTGGTCAGGGAACTAGATCCGGCATGCCGCAACCTAACCTAAGACCCGGCGCAGCCTAAATAAATAAATATATAAAACAAAACAACAAAAAAAACACCTCTGCAATTTTCAACAAGTTGAAATAGGTAGAAACCATATTCTCTCATCATAATGCAATAAAAATGGGGATAAATGCAAAGGTAGAAACCAGGCCTCAGGGCAGAGAGGGCGTTTGTTGCTGCTGGCGTGGCCCTGTCTGGATCTCAGCACCACTGGCTGCTCCTTAGCGTCCGCATTTAAGCCCCGAGTGTCTCCATGGACAGGCCTCCCCCGCCTCATCTAACCCATCACTAGGGTTTCTTCTTTCCTAAAATCATTTTGTTTATGAGGTGTTGAGATTTTGGTTTTACTTGCTTGTCTCCCTCACTTGAGTGAAACCCATAAAAGCAGGCCCTTCCCTGCCTTTTGAAAGCTTCATCCTCAAATGAACAAGTTGGTAAAGGTAACAGCCGCGCTACTAGGACTGTTTATAAGCGCATCCCGTCTATTGTCTGTCATCGGCACTGTCATCATCCTCGCTGTACTCTTGGGAGGGCGAAGCACAGGCTCGACACACTGCCCAGGAATGAAGGACAGGGTTGGCCAGGCCAGCTGTCTCGGGCCTGGGCTCTCCTACCAGAGCCACGGTGCCTCCAGTGAGTGACTGAATGAAACAAGGTGACGGCTTACGGAGTTGATGTGTGACACGATTATTAAGTAAGGATGAGAGGAAATCACTTAAACGCTTAGAAAGAAAAGGACCAAGATAAATTAAAGAATTACTGTCTTCTCTAAAGACAGAAGCAGAAACAAATGAATCAGGAAACTGGGGGAAAAGGAATGAAACCCAAGAGCTGGTTTTGGAAGGAGGGCCACAGCAGCGAAAGGAGAAAGGAGAGGGGAGAGACGCTTCTAGCCAGCCTGGTGGGAAGGAGAGAATCGTGATGTTAACAGGCCAAGGAAAACAAATGGGAACATCTCAATAAACGTGAAGACGGCATTCTGTAAAATTCAACTTTCGTTCCCGATTTGTCGTTTTGTTTGCTCTTATTTTAACTTTCTGAAATAATTTCAAATTTACAGGTCGAAGAATGGCACAAAGAATTTTCTTTATCAAGTTTCACTCATTTGTCAACATTTTGCCACATTTGCTCTGCCGTTTCTCTCACGTGTGTATATTTATATTCAGTGACCTGGGGTGGGGGAGTCTCACCAGCCCCACCCCTCCTTCTGGGCCCTGGGTCCGGTTTTGCCTTGCTCCCCCAGGCGGCGACCTCTGGTGCAGGGCTCATCTCTTTGGTTTCTGTTATCTTTTCTTGTTGATCCTATAAATCCTCACTATTTTGTGAGCTTGTTGATGCCTTTTTATATATATATATATATATATATATATATATATATATACATATTTTTAAATTTTCATTTATTTTTGGCTGCGTTGGGTCTTCGTCGCTGTGCGCGGGCTTTCTCTAGTTGCGGCTAGCAGGGGCTACTCTTCCTTGTGGTGCGCGGGCTTCTCACTGCGGTGGCTCCTCTTGTTGTGGAGCGCGGGCTCTAGGCGCACGGGCTTCAGTAGTTGTGGCACGCGGGCTCACTAGTTGTGGCTCGCGGGCCCTAGAGCGCAGGCTCAGTAGTTGTGGCGCACGGGCTTAGTTGCTCCGCGGCATGTGGGATCTTCCCGGACCGGGGCACGAACCCGTGTCCCCTGCATCAGTGGGCGGACTCTCAACCACTGTGCCACCAGGGAAGCCCTTCACTGAACTTTTAGTGAGGTTTTAGAAGGAAGTAGAACTAGGTAAATGTGTTCCATCATTAATCATAAAGCATTTTTGGTCACGTTATTTAAAAAAAAAAAAAAACGCCATGAGAAGATTTATTCTTATTAGAAGGTTCGATTTGTTAAATTGTAGCACACGTGGACAGTGAAATTCCAAACAATTAAAGATATTTTGGTCTATTTATTGATCTACAGGACATTCTTGACAGAGGGTTGAGTAAGGTAAAAACAGGAGCGAATGAAGCATGGTCTTCAGTAGCTCAGTCATTCACATCAGCACATCTGTGTGCGTGGAGAGCACCCCCCGCCCCGGCAGGTGTGCACCAGAATGCCCACAGTGCTGCTCGCTGAGCTTGCCTTCCTTGTGTTGTTTGGATTTTATTTATCCTACGGTGAGCGTGTGTTATTTTTCTGAAACCAGAATTCTTCCGAAATGTGTAATACATGTTGACCAGTGGTCGGCTGCATGCAGAAAGGTTTCACGTGTAAGTTCAGGCCCTTGGTTTCTTATATGTTCCTCCCTATGGTGCCCGCTTATACGTGACCCATTCTAGAGACCTGTTGTATTTTCATCTTTCCGCCCTCTGGGAACTGCTGCCAGCACCCTGGTCTTTGAGAGAAGCACTCTCCCATAGTCTTACAGAGCCAGAAAGAACCTTATTTTTCAGACGCAGAAACTGTGGCCCAGAAATGCCAAGCAGCCGGTCCCAAACGGGGCACAGCAGTGTCTCCTGCCGCCCCGGTCTGCTTGCCGCTTTCCAGTTTAACTTGCCTCCTTACGCGTGTAAGCTTCAAGTAGCACCCCTGCCCCTCAGAAAACCCCAGCTCCACCGTAATCCTTTATAAACCTTCCAAATTTTAAGGATATTTTCCCACTCAAATCCCGTTACGCCACAAATTGATAGTCTAAAACGTCCATGAACTCATCGGGGAGATTGGCTCCTCCGTGACCCAGCAGGCACATGGGTCATAATTGGATTTGGGGTCCATTCAGCCCCTCTCGGCCAACAGTTAAGTCGCTGCCCTTGCGCCAACACTGTTCTGAGAACCAGAGCAGCAGGGCACGGCCGCGGTGCCCTGTTCGCCAGAACATCCGTGTAATCGCGTTACGCACAACCAGACACCGTCAGCCTGAGAGTCGTCCTTTGTTAGGTGCAGATCTAGTTGCTGAGCGCAGTGCATTAGTGGCCTGCCTGGAAATCCTGGAGAGGATGAAAAACGTTGCTTCCGTAACAGACATTTTTTAAGGGTAGGAGCATAAACAAGATTGAATGATAGAAGCTAACAAGTCACTGCATCTGATGAACAGAAACCAGAAACCAGCACCGTTTACTGAGGACGCACTCCATCTCAGGCATCACTCTAGCACGTCACGTCTGCTAATTCACAGCCACCCCACTGCGTAGTTACCCCCACTTCCCAGTTGAGGAAACCAAGGCCCAGAGGGATCAAGTATTCTGCCCAAGGTCACTAAGGTAGTTACAGGTGGAGCTGGAATTCCAGCCCACGTATTCTCACTTTCCACCCCAGTTCTTAATGCCTTTGTTCTACTGCTGCCTGGTGTCTCGGGGGCTTAATAAATATCTGCTAAGTGGAGGATTCAGAGTTAGAAACTAAGGGGGCAGCTGTGCCTAGTGATGACCTCAAGGTACCCCGAGCAGCAGTTGTCTTGATTTAACTATAAAACTTGGACCATAAAGAACTAGTCTTTGGAAGTACCTTGTTTTCCCAAATGGCACCAGCTCAGATCGCCAAATTCAACTGTGGCTCCAACACTGGAGGACAGGGACGGCTTGTCCAAAGGCCACGTCCTGCCCCAGGTCGGGCGAGTGCCCTCGGTGTCCAGACAGGCGCTTCCCCGGGGGTACGTTATGGTGTGCTCCTTTCTAATAAAGTCCTTCTGGTTTAAAATATAGAAAGCAGTCAAGAATAGAGGCTTCTCAGGGTCGAGAGAGGGAAGGGCCTGCCAGGGGGGACCAGGCAAGGCCGACAGGCAGACAGGGAGCAGATGCCCAGGCGGGCAAAGGACCGAGAGCTGGCGTCCTGTCTGAAAGGAGGGGCACCTCATCCTCCCCACCCGGCCATGCCTGTCCTGCCCCGAGACACGGAGGCTGCAGCTGCCTGTTGGAGCTCCTCGTGTGGCCCCTGCCTCCGCCTGCAGCTCTGCCCCTCGCCGTCCCCACAGGCGGGTCGGGCTCCTCTTCCCAGGTTCAGGAGCATCTCACGCGGTAGCCAGGCGGAGCCCTCCTTAGGCCAACAGGTTCTCCCCCTCGCCAAACCCTGCATGTCAAGAAGATAGGAACCAAGTAGCAGCAGCATCTCGATTTGCCATGTAATTTGGGATCAGCTATGCAGAAAAGGATCAGCTAAATGTCTTTCAACACATACCAGAACACAAGAGTGTTTCTTGTTTTAACTAATAATAAAAAAGTCACATACTTAGGTGGCATGTTTTTCTCCAAGGGCAAGTGAACCTTTCGGTCAACGCCTTGGATGACGCACTAAACGCATTAGGCTTTAACCCGAGAAGAACGCCCTGCGCAGGGGTGTCGAATCACTGCTCAGGAGCACCTGCGGTTGTGTCTTTGTCCCGTCGTTAGTTTTCGTGGCACATTCATCGAGCGCCTGTTGTGTGCTGAGCGTACCGCGGAGGTGGAGGATGCTGTGCCCGTCTTTATCTCCATGGTCCTCCCCAGATGAGGCCAAGTTCAGTGTCAGACATCAGAAAGCCCCTGGGGAGGGCTTCCGCTCCATGTCCCTGGAGGGGCGTGGGCCACCCCCGCCTTCAGAGTGCGCTGAGCCTTGGAGACGGGGCAGGGGCAGGGGGTATCGTTCTTCGTCACTGGCCGGTAACCTTACCATGACTGGCCTCTGAGCAGGGATTAGTTGATGGGCGGGTGAGCTGAAGACTGGAACCCAGCACAGGTAAACATCAGCACTAATTAATTAACACTAGACCTGGAGGGATGGGGTGCTGGGCATGTGAGGAGGTGAGGAGGCTGGCGGCTCCTGCGAGGGGGAGGGAGGCGTCCAGCACCGCTCTTTATCTGCTTCACCTCCCCAGAGGGTGGGCACACAACACACGTGCACACGGCCCCTGATTTCGTGGTTCCCAGCGTCCTGGTGCCTGTATCACTTTAGAGCCCTGATTCCCGGGCTCGTTCTCCACGGGACCTGGCACACGGGCCTTCAAGGCTTATTGCTTGCTGCAGCCCTGAGCCAGACATACGTGAAGAGCCCAGAATCCATCCTAAGAGAACTCGTTTCCAGAAAGAACCGCTCATATCTATTTGAGACACAGAGAAAGGAAGTAGAGAACACAAATAAAAACTGAAAAGACTCTATGTATTTTTTCAGGATATCCTTCTCACAACTCCACACTCTTCTATCTGCTGGTAAGCATATTAAACGTTCTGCAGCCTGCCTTTGGCCATCTCTTATTTGCGAAATGTAGTGAAAGCAGTTTTCCTGGAATGATGCCCGCCCTTGCACTTTAGGCAAGAGCTTCTCCATTGCCAGAGCTGTTGGTCGGCAGGCGCAGTGGTGGGGTGTGACGCTTCAGCAGGAATGCCAGCCTAAGTGAAGGATGAGGCGATACAACCAGAGGTGCTGGACGTTTACTGATTTGTACTAGTGGTGAGGGTCTGTCTAATTTGTTCCCAACAGGCATTCTAGAACTAGGTTCTTAAGCAGGAAATAGGGCCTTTGTCAACGCTGCTGGCGCTGTATCTTTGTGCTCCTAGGAATTCGAGCTGTCTTAATCTTTAACTGTCAGAGAGCCAAGGCTTTAATTCAGCAGACATCTGTGGAGTTCCTCCTGTGCGTCGCCTGTGCCAGGAGGTGGGGACACAGTCCTGAATGTCCATGTGTGTCCACTGTCTTACAGCTTAAGGAGCCTGAGGCTGAGAGTCCTGTCCTGACTTCACCATGTTCTTTATGGTGGGGTCTAGGCTAGAAATCAGTATGTTTCTTCCATGTGACTGCCCTCACTGAGAAGTTCACTTGCCGTAATTAAGAGCTTCTCTGAGGAAACCAGTCTCTCCTGGCCTTTATCTCACCTCAGTCTGACCCGCTGCTTCCGGCTCTCCTCGCCCCACATGCCTCCCCCACGCCGTCCCCAGTGAAACTGCCGGTTCTCAGGTGCAGAGAACAGGAGCGAACTAGACCTTGGCTTCAGACACCGCTTTCTGAAATGAAACTATCTGCCTTATAGATTTACGCTGTAGTTTCACAGTGTAGAAAGGGACGTTGGGCTGGGGGTCAGTGGTGGAAAGTCGCGAGGAAAGTGAATATTACCGCTTTCTCTGCAGATAAAGGCAGGCTGAAGAATGGCAGGAAAACCAGAAGGGAGGGAAGGTCTCAAAGGCTGGAGGGAGGAGTGCCCAGGTTTGTGGGGAAGCCAGTCGGCTGTGGGATTTACACGAGATCGGCTTGTCCTGGGTAGACTTCCACCGCAGACTCGGCCCGGGGGTCGTAGGTCTTTTCCCGTGGGAGGGAGGATGTAAGCTTAGTGAACGAGTGCAACAGAGCTGATAACCTACAGAATTGGGATTTGCAAAGGGAACGTTCACAGTGGATTTCAAGCTATGGTTGTCACCAGCAAAACTTGTTTAAAGTGAAAGTGGCGATGTAGAAGCTGCTGGGCAGTCTTGCGTCGCCAGATCTACGTCCAGATGAATAGAGCAGGCAGTGCTAACGCTTTGCCCGCGCACTGGGATGCCACCCACAAGGACTGGAGAAGGGCGACTCCAGCGCAAGCGAGGGCAGGAGGGAGGGAGGGCTTGGTGCTCTTGGTTATTTCTCTCCGAACAGCAGGTAGACAGTGCTCGACACTCTTAGCCAGACGAGCGCTCTGGCCCCTTTGCGGTACCAGCTGGTTACTAGCTCCTTGCGTTAGGTAGTACAGAGCGTGACACGGGGAGCACGTGGGCTGTATTTGAATGGAATAACATCCATCGAGAAACCTGACCAGAGGCTCAGTATGTGCGGTGAAGTCCCATCTGATCTAAGACACTGTGGATTGTAGGTCAGACCTAGTTTTAAGAACCACCAAGAAAGAAAGAGAAAACAGCAAGGGAAAGAGGAACTTGATCTGTGGGAGGTTAACGTAGAAAGTGTAAACATTAGAATGGTTGAACTGTGATAACTTGGCGTTGTGACACTGAGAAAGATTTATTGTAATTTTGAACATCATCAACCAAGTTAGGAACTGTTTGAGAAGATTAACTCAGTTTTGGAATTACGTAGGTGCCAAGGATCGGGGTAGAATTCGTTTCATCACATCATCTACATGAAGTGAGTGTTTCATTCAGTATGTTTATCATGCTTTCAAGTTGTAGAAGTTTGGATTTATGGAGTAAGAGATAATTGTTGCCAAAAATGATCCCTGCTAGGCCAGCACCCTGAGGAACCGTGCTTGGTGTCATGACTGCCTCGCGACAAGGCTGAGAAATTGGTTCCCAGACTGTTGCCTTCTCCTTTGAAGTAGATCTTCCTACTTCTGTCATCCTCATTTCAGTCCCCCGTGTCACTTCTGAAAAGATCTTTTTCCCAGGTCGCGTTGTGTCACTCACTCACCTGCTTAAAAACCCTCTGTGATCAAAGCGATCTACTCACAGTACTTCTCAGATTATTCTATCCAGATGCAGACCTCTGAGGGCCCCGAGTGCTGAGATGCCTGTCACAAGCGCCCAGGCCCCTGGACGAACTCGCTTTTGTCCTGAGTGTATATGGACTTTGCCCTCTACTCCGATGCATGTACCGTCATTTTAATACAAATGTGGTTTCAGTCATGGTGCCGCTCAGTTAAACTGCCTGAATCCCCTTCTTTCAGATCGCCTTCTTTATGTTGAGCAAAATTTGAGGTCCCAGTGTGTGCTTGACCAGTTCTAGACACTGAGGACAAAGTAATGAACAAGACAGAGTTCCTCCTCTATGAAAAATGTTTGACTAAAGATCCAGTGTGATTAATTTAGGGTTTGTAAAGTGTAATCTGTTATTCTCATTTAAGCCTCTGCCTTTCTGAGGAAAATTGGTTTTCCAGGAGAATTTGCCCTGTAACTTCAAGGCCCTCCGATTTGAGAAGTGGGCACCTGTAGATAAAGTCTTTGCAGCTGAGCGTGGCCCCGGTCCCTCCACAGTGAGCCTCAGCCTCCCTGAACTGATGTGGCTCCTGCCCTCCCTCCAAGGCCAAGCTCAAGTGCACCCCAGGAAACCCTTTCCTGCACCTGCACCCTGCCCCCCCACCCCCAGGCCCCATCACACCTCACACGTCAGTACACTTCTCATATGTTTTAGTTGTTATTTTCTTTTAGATCAAGTATCATGTTTAAATTTATCTCTGTGTTGTCATGCCTGGTACAGTGCCTGGCATGTGTATGTCGGATAAATTTTTTACTTAATTCCTTACGATACAGGCTCCACGTGTTCAAGGCTGGTGCCTGCTCTGCTTCATACCAGATGCTTTAGATCTGATAAGTCATACCACAATTTTTATATTATACATCTGGAGTCATAATTGCTGATCTTTTCTCTGAGAGGAAGAGGGAGAAACTTTATATAATTAGAAAAATTAGAGATCACTTAGATTTCATCTGGACTGGGAAATTTTTTCAATTAAAAAAAAAAGATATCCAGAGCTGAAATTCTTCCACACAAATACCGCATAGAGGGACGTTAGGAAATGTGCTGGGATCGTGTGTGTCCGTGTCCCAAGTAGATGGAGGTTAGTTTGGAGATTGTCGGTGTCTGTTCCCCTAAAGCTGTCATGGAGGACACGCCACGTATACCCGTGCCTGGAGTGTGCGTGCTGGGCGGCTCTGGGAGACCCAGGCGCCGGCTGCCGCGCTTGCCTCTTGGGAGGAGGGTCGGAGGCAGAGGGTGGCTGTGGAGGAAGGAGGCTCGTGTCTCACTGTGTGTTCTTGAGGGCCTTTTGCCGTAGGCACGGATCCTGGGCCTTTTTAATTTGTAATGTGACTCACAGCGCGTATAGAACAACTAAAGAGTGTCATGAATAATTACAAAGCGAATATTTCTGTAACCAGCACCCCTACCAGGCACCCCTACAGCTCCCGGAAGGTCCTGTATTCCCAGCGCACAGGCACATTTGTCTGCCTCTGTCCTTGGTGACGCCAGACCCCGCAGCCCTGCCCAGCAGTGTGAGACCTCCAGCCGAGCACAGCTCCTCCCAACACTTGTTTTCCTCAGACTTTTTGCCATTCTTTTGGGTGTCTTGTGATATCTCATTGTGGGTTTTTTTTTAATTTATTTTATATTTTTATTTTTGGCTGTGTTGGGTCTGAGTTGCTGCGCGCAGGCTTTCTCTAGTTGCAGCGAGTGGGGGCTACTCTTCGTTGAGGTGCGTGGGCTTCTCATTGCGGTGGCTTCTCTTTTTTTTTTTTTTTTTTGCGGTACACGGGCCTCTCACTGTTGTGGCCTCTCCCGTTGCGGGGCACAGGCTCCGGACGCGCAGGCCCAGCGGCATGGCTCATGGGCCCAGCCGCTCCGTGGCATGTGGGATCCTCCCGGACCGGGGCACGAACCCGTGTCCCCTCCTTCGGCAGGCGGACTCTCAACCACTGCGCCACCAGGGAAGCCCATGGTGGCATCTCTTGTTGCAGAACACGGGCTCTAGGCACGCGGGCTTCAGTAGCTGTGGCACATGGACTCTAGAGCGCAGGCTCAGTAGTTGTGGCGCACGGGCTTAGTTGCTCCGCGGCATGTGGGATCTTCCTGGCCAGGGATCAAACCATGTGCCCTGCATTGGCAGGCGGATTCTTAACCACTGTGCCACCAGGGAAGTCCCTCTCGTTGTGGTTTTAATTTGCATTCCTCTGGCCATAAATGAGTGACAGCCTTTCACGAGTGATTAGGCTTTGGGGTATATTCATGAAGTGCTTGGTTAAGACGTTTGCCTCCTTTTCTGTTGGTACTCTGAATATTTCTTACTGATTTATTGGAAATGCTTACATATTCTGGACATTAATTCATTGGCTATATGTATTCAAATAGTTCCCCCACTCTGTGGCTTGTCTGTTCATTCTTTGTGGTGTCTTGATGAAGAAAAATGTTTGATTTTGTATAGTTCAATATATCAGTCTTGTAATGATTACAGTTCTTAGGTCTTAAGAAGTCCTCTACCTCTTTCTCTCTATGAGATATTCTTTTGTATTATTTTCTAAAAGCATTAGAGTTTTGTCTTTCAGACTGAAGTCCTAACCCTCCAGGAACTTATTTTTTATTTTTGCATATAATGTGGTCCAATTTCTTCTTCTTTTCTTTCTCCTTTCTTCCTTCCTTTCTGTCCCAGCACCATATTTTCAAAGACTGATCTTTCGTCACTGTTCTGTAATCCAGTCTGTCCTAAATCAGTTATCCACGTCTGTACAGGCCTGTTCTGGGCTCTGTTCTCTGTGGCAGTACAGGGCTGGGCCATTGTCATTTATGAAGCTTCCCCGCTGAGTCTAGATTTCTGGAACAGCAAGTCCCCCCACCCTGCCGTTCTTCTCCAAGGGTCTTGGTTGGTGTTGACCCTTTGCTTTTCCACGTAATACCTTTTAGAAGTCACTTAGCACTTCACCGAATTCTCTGTTGGATGTGGATTGGGGTGGCACTGAGCCTACAGGTCAGCTCCTTAATCTGGGAAGCGTTATCTAGAGAGTCTGGGGGTAAGCATCGAACTGGGTGGGGAGCTATGGGTGGGGAGCTAGCAAGAGCTTCCCTCTGAGAGGGCACGGAGATGAGGGAGCCGCTCTCACCGCTTCCTTGCAGCGCGTTGCTCAGGCAGGGAAGAGAACAGTGTGGGCATTTCCAAGTGAGAGGGTGGCATACACAGAAAACTGAAGGGAGTTGCAGATATGCCGGTAGGATTAGTAAGAGTTGAGGTAGCTAGATACAAAAGTAATACCCCAAATCTGTTCTTTTCTAGATCACAGCAGCAGTTAGAAAATTCTTCAGTCTTTTTAAAGGTACACTTTACAGTAGCATCAGAACTTAATAAATACCTAAGAATAAATCTAAAAAATGATTTATTTTTTAGATTTACGTTTTTAGGAGAAAATTGTAAATTTTTATTGAAAGACACTTAAGGAAAAAAGTAATTGGAGAAATATTCCATGTTCATGGATTGAAAGATTCAATATTGCAGCGACTGCTGTTCTCCCCATATTGATAGGGGAAATTTGAAGGGCCGTGAATAGTCAAGACATGAAGCAGAGAAAGGGGAAGGAACTTAGTCTCACACATAGTAAGGCCCGTTGTAAGGCTCTGAGAGTCCGTGGTGTTGGTGCCCAGAGAAGCGATGGTGCAGCAGAAGGGCTCTCGTGTCCGCAGACACTTGATCCAGGACAGAGGAGACGCAGGAGTCCATGGGGAAATGGTCATTTCAAAAATGGTGCATGAATTTTACTTTCAAAAACAAAGTAATACCGCCGAACTGTTCTCGGTGGGGGAAACTTGCCATCTGCTAAGTGTTCTCGTATGCGAAATAGAACTAAGTGGATTAGTGCATATTAATGACGAATCCCAAATTTACTCCAAATTGTTAGTAGTTGGATTCAACTTTATTCCTGCTCACTTTGTACTAAGAATAAATACACTGGAAAGACAAGAGGACCCCAGAGCTGAAGGATTGGCTCTGTGCTTTTGGAGAGTTTGCACGCTGGTTTCAGTTTTGTGTGGTGTCTCTTGTCTGCAGGCTCAGGACAGGCACATGTTCGTAGACTCGTGGCCCCATACTATCAGGAAGGTGGCACAAGTGCTGGGAGGGTGGGGGGCGGGGAGCGGTGGACGCACGGGGGTCTCTGAAAGTCAATCTGCCTTAGCTGCTTAGCAGAGGAGTACATGAGTGAGCGCAAAGTGGTTCCCACCCTTACGGGCGTGCCTCTGAGGGCATCTCTCCAGGTGATGTTCTCTGGGCCTGTGGTCTGTGCAGCTCTGGCTTTTTGTCTCATTGGGGTTATGTTTATTTGAGAAAAGCCATCATCTCCGTGCTAGAAAGGCCTGTCTTTCTGTGACTGTCCTACTGAAAGTTGGTCCTTTTTGTATCTTGGAATGTTTCTCCTCACCACCAAGACGTGTCATGTGGAAGTGGGCTTGGCTTTTTTTTTTTTCCCCCCCATAGTTTTTCTACTCACAAATAGAGTTCACATGATGCCTCTTCACATACAGTGATAGTTTAGTGATGCAGCCTTATCATGTCCTATCCTACAATTTGGTGGTTAAAATTTATTGTCACGTCCATCGGTCCCTTCAGTAACTGAGGTGCCCAAATGCTCAAAACACCTGTGGAGTCAGCTGTGACATGCTCAGTCATTTAGGATTCACTTGGGAAGGCCTGCCCACTGCCCAGCAGTGGCCTCCAGACCCTTGATCAGACTTACCTGGCAGTAGAGTAGTCTCAAGCACACACCTCCAGTGCTCAATTCCTATATTAAATATCAGTGCATCTTACTTTGTTATTCTTTGCAGAAGAAAATATCAGTAGAAGTTCTACTGTCATCACCTTGGGTAGCCCCCAGGGCTCACCTCCACTTTGGAGGTCAGGGGTCAGTGGAGGTGTCCACTCCTTATAGCTTGGTCTGGCGTGCCACTGATGTGAGAACGCTGCCCTCCTCCACCGTGGGACCAGGAACACTCACAAAGCCAGAAATGGGGGCTGCCCCCCACTCTGGGTAACTTCATTAAACATCCCTTTGCATCATTTATTAATTACAGGCTTCCCTTTAGTAAGTATGTTTTTAGAAGGATGACCCGTTCTCACCTTCAGGTGCCATGGGTTGGAGTCTTTTCTCTGCTCCTCGCCCCCTGCAGGTTTTGCATGAGTATGTCCATGTGGTTTGCTCCTGGTATCATCAAGGATTTACCTTGAAATAATTGGGAAGTATCCCAAGTTCACATTAACAAATCAGTGAAAATAGTTTGGGGAAGGGGGGAGGGGGCGAAAAGATTTATACAAACATGAGGTACTTGTGATATTATTTGTGTAGAAGAATGTTACAGCGCTTAACGTGAAAAATAATAATAAAAGGATATATTAATTAACGTTAACAGTGTTCTCCAGCCAAAACGGTGATTGCCTCTTCCGTGTTCCTCTTTCTCTTAGGTCAGAGGACTCAGTGTGGTATTGGGCCTCTGGGTGGTGTCCTGGGACTTGTCCTGGGCAGCTGTCCTCTTCACACCCCTTTCTAGTTACAGAGCCCTGTCACGGGGTTCCTGACAGTGCCCACAGGCTACAGAATTTTGTCTCATATTATGCTATTTAGTTGGTATTCTCTTCCGGGCTTAAGACTGCTCATTAATATGTCCTGAAACAAGAATGTTGGTGTTATTAGTCCGTGTACAGTTTAAAATTAAAGTAAGCCAGTGTCACTCATGGGCAGAATTCAAAATCCATTCTTTTTTTAAAAAATCTGCTTCATAGGAGTAATTGTAAGAATTGGGTCAAATCCAGGGTCATGGTTTATTACCTAAGAGTCAGGCACTCTTGAATACCAAACACTGAAGTGTAATATACCAACAGTGTCAGTCCCAGTTAGTTTTTATCATTTGGTTCACATTACATGATAATCAGAACAGTAAAGTCAGATACAGGTTGTATTCTGTCATACCTTTTTTCTTCTTTCAAGATTAGCAGTGCTAACTTAATAGTTTTTAAAGAGCTTATTTTTTAATTATTACAAAAATAACTCACACTGTTAAAGAATCAGAATACATAAAGGTAAAAAAGCATATTCTTCTACCACCTCCACTCATTTTTATTCCCAGTGGTACAGTCCTGTTAACGCAGCAGAAAGCAAAGATTTTTAAAATATGGTGACCAATAAGAAGCTAAATTAACTTGCATTCAAAAACCATATGGAAATATTTGATAGGGGCTATGGATGCAGTATTTTTACAACTATATTCAACTTGATTGGTATAATATACTTTTTTTTAAACAGTGCAGTTGTAGATGTAACCAAATGAGGTGTTAAAAAATAAAAGAGGGCTTCCCTGGTGGCGCAGCGGTTGGGAGTCAGCCTGCCGATGCAGGGGACCCGGGTTCGTGCCCCGGTCCGGGAAGATCCCACATGCCACGGAGCAACTAAGCCCGTGCGCCACAACTGCTGAGCCCACGTGCCATAACTACTGAAGCCCGCGCGCTTGGAGCCGGTGCTCCGCAACAAGAGAAGCCACCGCAGTGAGAAGCCCGCGCACTGCAACGAAGGGTAGCCCCCGCTCACTGCAACTAGATAAAGCCCACGCGCAGCAACAAAGACCCAAAACACAGCCATAAATAAATAAATTAATTTTAAAAAACAAAAACCAGTGGACTCTCTTGCCCTTTGAATGGCTCTTTTGCCCTTGACTGATACTGTAACACCATTTATTGATCACGTGGAAAATACTGGTTCACTGAGTCGTGGAGATCTTTGGAGCCATTTTGCAGATCTTGGACACATTTTAGTCAATGTGTCTATAAACCCTATTCGTTAATATCACCACTGATCTCATTTTCCCTGAAAAAAGCTGTCAAGCTCACACTGGCAGATTGGAGTTTTCCAGACCTCCCAGAATTCTAGAAAGTCACACAGAGCTCCATCACTTTCCAGCCCTGCACTGACCCTCTATGCCTGTATCTCGTCTCTGTTATGTCATTGCAAAGATTACATTTTGTAAATATGTATAAAGCTTTTAATATGGCACCTGGCCCTGGTAAGCACTCCCTCAGTAATATTACCATTTGCGCTCTTTCTACATTGTTGACATCGTGTGTAATGTGCATTGACCGTAGCCCGCGTTGAGGAGGAGATGTGCTTTGTGTGGGGCACCAGGGTGGAGACCCTCACAGCGTGTGTGTGACAGCTCGTTTGGGAAGCTCCACACTGATGCCACTTGTTGTTTGCCAGCTGGCCGATGGACGGCCACCGTGCCCTTCCCCTGGAAGTCCAGAGCAACAGCAGACCTGAGGGAGCATCCTTCCTGTGACCTTTTCTTACCTTGCCTGTACCTGTTGCAGCTGTCACGCGGTGTGGGTGTCCGTGCTCCCCACACCGGGGCTGTGGTTTTTGCCTCTTGTTCCACTGCCCAGCACAGTACCAGCATGTGATCATTGGTGCTAGGTTATGTTTGTTGAATGAATGCATTTAGAAGGAATTTATTTTGAACAGTAACTCTGGACGTGGCTTCAGAGAGTTAAAAAGTATAGAAACTTTATCATACGAAGCATATGATCTGAGCAGTGACTAGCTGTTCTTTTTTCCTTTCATTTTCTTTAAGGAATGTTTAACCTCTATTCACCCCTACCCCATCTCTTTTTTTTTTTTTTTTTTGGCGGTACACAGGCCTCTCACCATTGTGGCCTCTCCGTTGCGGAGCACAGGCTCTGGACTCGCAGGCTCAGCGGCCATGGCTCACGGGCCCAGCCGCCCCGCAGCATGTGGGATCTTCCCGGACCGGGACATGATCCCGTGTCCCCTGCATCGGCAGGCAGACTCTCAACCACTGCGCCACCAGGGAAGCCCCATCTCTTGTTTCTTGAATCTCTATTAATTCGAAATAAAAATAGTAGAAAGCTTAAAAGTATTTCACAATAATTCTGGGTTAAGCATTTTTGCAGTCAATATACTTTGCTTTCTCCTTTTCAGATGTTCCTCCTGCTGATCAAGAGAAGCTTTTTATCCAGAAGTTACGTCAGTGTTGTGTCCTCTTTGACTTTGTTTCCGATCCACTAAGTGACCTAAAGTGGAAGGAAGTAAAACGAGCTGCTTTAAGTGAAATGGTAGAATATATCACCCATAATCGGAATGTGATCACAGAGCCTATTTACCCAGAAGTAGTCCATATGGTAAGTGATTACGGTTTAACCAGCGTGTCCCAAACCTGAGTTACAAACAGGACTCTGATATTCTTAGACTGTGCTAAGACATTTGAGCCTAACATGACACTTGCCACGAAAAAATGCTGCTGTTCAAAAATTTGTACTTGTACCTCGAAGAATGAAAGTCTTTGTAATATGTCCTGGATTACAGCGAGGGACCTTCTAGGGACGAAAGTGCCCTACATGTGTTAACTCATTTAATCCTCACAACTACCCTGTGGGGTAGAAATGTTAGAACTTTCATTTGTACTTACTGCCTTACCCTCTTTAAATCTTTTTTAAGATATATAACATTAATGTAATAGTGCTCATATATAATTTAGAAGTAAGCATGTTGTCCATACATGTACAGGAAAATTCTAATGATGGGGAGGAGTTAAGACAGTGGTGGGACCAAGCTGGTGTCAGGGCAGTCCACCCTGATGAGCTGAGATGCACCCAGCTCTTGTCATCCTGCAGTTAGTTCATCGTTGGTTTCATTCAGCCCCAAAATCTCAGTCTCCTGTTCCCGGGTCCTTTGCAGGTCCCATTGTGACCTCAGTCACTACCGCCTGGAAACATTTCATGTGATACCATTACTAAAACTCTTACGTTTGACACTGAACTCCAGTTTTCTCTTGAGCTTTTTTGAATTGTTGGTGTTTTGTCTGCTTTTGAAATAGTACTCCCCAGTTACTAGGGAATCCTCGTGGCTTAACATAAAATTTTAAATGCTGATTTCCATTGAACTCCTTAAGTTTCTGATTTTTTCCCCAAAGCTATATATTTCAAAATTGACTAGACTCGTTGACCTAAAATATGTTTCTTTCTTACGTTAGTGTGTTTGCTTTGGAAAAAGAAAGTCGGGTTCTTTTTGCATTCACAATCTGTTGTATCCAAAGTTGAGGTCAACCTGATTAATTTATTACTGTTAACTCTTACAGTTCAGAATTTACCAGCATGTAGTCAGCCTAGGACTGTGAGAGCCGTTTGGGTTCCTCCACCAGACTCCCACCAGAAGAACCGTCACAAGCATATACTGAGCAGTAAATCCCCAAAAACCTCACCCATTCAGACTAAGGAAAATTGCGGAATGTCTTTTTTTCCCTCTCGGTTTCAACTCTCAATTACTCTGGAAGGCCTCCCAAACCCCAGAATCACAAAGAAAAATCCCTAATACTTTCTCCTAACACTCTCATAATTCTGTTGTTCACAGTACATTTTGTAATCCTCCTGGAACTTTTTTTTTTTAACGGCTCAGGGTAGGGATATAACTTTGTCTTATAAAATGATGGAAAAATCATTAGTCCCTACATTGTGTGTTGAACATTCCATTTTCTCCGTCGATTTTAAATGCTGCTTTATTATATATTAAATTCATTCTCTTTTTGAATTACATGTACTAATATGTCATCTATTAAATTTATAAACACGTAAGTTTATTCTATATTAAATGACACGTATGGAAGGTTTTTCAGTTTCGACAGAGCCTCGGCTGCCTGCAGTCCCTGAGTCCCACTCTTAACCCAGGAGGGAGGAGTCTGCGGAGCCCAGTGAGGCGAGGCTTGGCGGGTTGGGGTCAGAGCCCTGCCCTTGCACCACGTCGGGCCTGCCTGCTTGAATCAGTCTCTCCCGTGCGTTTCACAGAGGCGGTGCGCATTACCAGAACCACCTAGGAGACCGGAAGCCCTTGAGACTTTTTTTAGATTAAATAATCATTACTCCTCATCTCCCTGTTAAAACCATGTCCTAATAGCCAGGTTCTCCTCCTGCCGTCTTAGCTTTGTTCCCCACCCGGAAATTCAAGCCATCTTCAGAGTATTGGCCACTTTATTGTGCCCCTAAAGCACGTAGCAGACACTTCCCGAGTATGCGCTGAGCACTTTTTCAGATGAGGAAGTAGAGTGGTGACCAAGGCTTCTGCCCTCCCAAGGCTCTGACCAGTAATATGTCATTTTAGGTTAAGGTAAGGCGGTGAAGAAGGTGAAACGGGGGAAGTAGGTAGAGTTACAGGACTGCCCATGAGGCGGGAAGAAGGTGCAGAGAGAAATCTGGTACAAGATGAGTTACACTGTCCCATGAAGATATGTGCACAAGAGGCGCTTTTCCGCGTCACTTGAGAGAACAGGGGACAGACCGTCCATTCTGTCCTCTGACTGAAGCGAGGGCAGGAGAGAGCACAGCCGTTCCCTTACCTCGAGCTTGAATGAGTGGTGTGGGGCAGAGAGGATTTCTGTTTTGTTTGCTGTTGTTTTGTTTTCTATAAAGACAGAAGGCATTGATGACAGATATGATGATGAAGAAGGCGTGTGGTGGGGATGGTACTTGGCAGTGGTTTCTAACCCTTTCAGGAGTAGCGAGTGGGTGCAGATTTCAAGCAGCCAATGGAAGGCCTCCACCCCAGGCAGTGCCTGGACCCAGCAGGGCAGGTGGAAAAAATGGGGGCCCCTTTGTAGTTCCCTCTGGACGCCCCTGGTGTGCGTACCACTGAAGTGGCACTCAGCCAACTTGCTTGAAGGATTGCCTGGTGTGTGTGTGTGTGTGTGTGTGTGTGTGTGTATTTTTGTTTTGTCATAGTTGTTTTTTGTTTCGTTTTGTTTTGGTTTTTTCAGCCGCGTCATGCGGCATGCAGGATCTTAGCTCCCCAACCAGGGATCGAACCCATGCCCCCTGCAGTGGAAATGTGGAGTCTTAACCACTCGACCACCAGGAAAGTCCCTGTCGTAGTATTTTTAAAGACGTTAATGCCCACTTACTGTGAAGAATCCAAAGCTCTACAGATGTTACACTTCTTACGCTTACTTCTTTTAAATATGTTGCCTATTAGACTGTGCTGCTGTATGTTTTTTAACAGAGTTGTTGAGAGGTAATTCACATATACAATCTGCCCCTTTAAAATGTACAAGTCGGTTGTCTTTAGTGTATTCACAGGACTGTGCAGGCATCATCACATCTAATCTTGTAACATTTTCATCCCCCTGAAAGAAATCCCATACCCATTAACCATTACTGCCATTCCTCCCTCACTCCCCACTCCCCACTCCCCACCCCTGGTAACTACTCATCTACTTTATGTCTCTATAGATTTGCCTAACCTGGATCTTTCTTAGAAATGGCATTATACACTATGTGGCCTTCTTTCATTTAGCGTAATGTTTTCAAGTTTCATCCATGTTGTAGCGTGTGTCAGAACTTCTTTTTATTGATAAATACTATTCCAGGGACTTCCCTGGTGGCACAGTGGTTAAGAATCCGCCTGCCAATGCCGGGGACATGGGTTCGAGCCCTGGTCCAGGAAGATCCCACATGCCACAGAGCAACTAAGCCCGTGCGCCACAACTACTGAGCCTGCGCCCTAGAGCCCATGAGCCACAACTACTGAGCCCGTGTGCCACAACTACTGCAGCCCGCGCGCCTAGACCCCGTGCTCCACAACAAGAGAAGCCACCGCAACGAGAAGCCCGCTCACCACAACGAAGAGTAGCCCCCGCTCGCCGCAACTAGAGAAAGCCTGCCCGCAGCAACGAAGACCCAACGCAGCCATAAATAAATAAATAAATTTTAAAAATAATAAATAAATAATGTTCCATTATATGAATATATACCACGTTTTATTTATCTATTCATCCATGGATGGACATTTGGGTTATTTCTGCTACTTAGCAGTTATGAATAATGCTACTGTGACCATTCACGTACAAGATTTTTGTGCATATATGTTTTCATTTCTCGAGTGTTCACCTAGGAGTGGAATTGCTGGTGACGTGTTAACACTATGTGTTTAGCGTTTTGGAGAGCTGCCAGACTGCTTTCCAAAGTGGCTGCACCATTTATTCCCACCAGCAGGGTATGAGGGTTCCAGTTTCTCCGCATTTTCAATACTTGTTACTATCTGTCTTTTTGACGGTAGCCATCCTAGTAGGTGTGAGGTAGGACCTCACTGTGGTTTTGATTTACGTTTCCCTCTTGGCTAATGATGTCCAGCATCTTTTCACGTGTGCTGTGTATTTTTATACATCATAGACAGTAGTCCTAGAAATTAACGGAACCTTATAGATCCTCTAGCCTGACTTTTATTTTCCAGATTTCAAAAACTTAGGTTCAGGGAGATGAGGATGAAAAGGAGAATTACTCAGGAAGGGAAACTCCTGGCATCTAAATTCTCAGGCCTAAATTACATAAACTCCATTATCTCTTAATTTCACTCATTTTTAAAATATAGTCAGCCATCTGTTTTTGTTTTTTTTCAATTGACTAATCTGTTTTTCAGGCATTGGCATTTCTCTCATAGTGAAAACACTGATAGCAAAATCCAGCCAATAGCGTAGCCACTTTTTTCACAGAACACCATTTTTACTTGAAGATTGACAAACAGGTTATTCAGACTTGGATATTTAGGGAGCATTTTCTCACAAAATAAAATAAGAATGTCACTTCAAGGAAAATAATTGACAGTGTTTGTTGCCAAAGATAAAATTTGAGCTTTCAGGCAAAATTTTGGATTTTGAAAGATTTGTATCCACCAGTGCAAGCTTCAGCTTCCGGGTGCTGCAAGCTCTCCTGCTGAGATTGGTGTCGTTATGAATGAATTAGATCTTTAATACACACGACAGAAGGAATGAGGCATGGTGATGCCTGCACAGTCCTGTGGGTATACTAAAAACAATTGAATTGTACACTTTAAAAGGGCGGATTGTGTTATATGTGAATTATCTCTCAATAACTCTGTTTTTAAAAAGCATAGCAGTCCAGTCCGATAGGCAATATATTTAAAATATATGAATACACATAATTCAGTGAGGCCAGTATTTTCTAAATGACCAAAACTGATGATCCCAAATCATTCATCGGCCAGAGGGCCGTTCAGAATGCAAGACACACCAGTGGATTTTCGTGAATTAGAGACCCCCTCATTGATAAGATTTATGATTCCACAGAATAGCTAACCTTTAGTAAACTACCACTTATCAAGTTTTGGTGTAGTATCAAAGAAGTCCACAATATCTAAAAGGGCTATTAAATACCCCTCCCTTTTCCAACTACATATCTGCTGGAGACAGTCTTCCTATATTTCAACCAAATTAACATTCTGAACATAGAAGCAGATGTAAGAATCCAGCTGTTTTTTATTAAACCAGACAGTAAAGAGATTTGCAGAGATGTGAAACAGTGCCACTCTTCTCACTGAATTTGTTTTGGGAAATACTTTTATTTAATATGAGTTGTTTTATGAAATAGCAAATGTTATGAAAAATTTATTTTTTATAAATTTATATTTATACTGACATAATGGGTTTGCTATTTTTTAATGAATGAATATTTTTAAAATTCCTCTGCTTTAATTTCTACTGCAGTCAATATCCATAGATATAACTTTCATAAACAAGAGTTCTTTGGGATCCTCAATCATTTTTAGGAGTTTAAAGGGGTCCTGAGGCCAAAAAGTGTGCGAACCACTCGTCTCAAAGAGCGCTGCTCCAAGGCCGCAGCACCAGCGCCACCTGGGAGCAGGTCAGAAACGGCGTTTCCTGGGTCGCAGCGCTTTGCTTACACGTGTTCTCCAGGTCATTCTGAATGGCCTTCCTGCCTTGCCCCCTGAGGTTAAGCCCTCACATACTACCTGTGACAACTCTTAACTCCCCCGGGCTGTCAGTTTCCAGAGAGAAAGGTTTGGGATGTCAGAGGCTCAGTAATGCTCACTCTGGAGTCTCCTGCCTGGACAAGGGCACTAAGACTAGTCTTAGTCACAGATGAAACCACCTGCAGGTCAGAAAAGGAATCGGTTAGATCAATGGTTGAATGAAGTGGATGGCTCAAAAGTGCTTCACGTCAAGATGGACCTCTCTAGAATTACCCACATCTTTGGTGCTGGATTACTCTGTAGCAGTCAGTGAATAAGATGTGGGGTGTGGGGCTTCCCTGGTCGCGCAGTGGTTAAGAATCCGCCTGACAATGCAAGGACACGGGTTCGAGCCCTGGGCCGGGAAGATCCCACATGCCGTGGAGCAACTAAGCCCGTGCGCCACAACTACTGAGCCTGCGCGCTAGAGCCCGCGAGCCACAGCTACTGGAGCCCACGTGCCACAACTACTGAAGCCCACGCACCTAGAGCCTGTGCTCCACAACAAGAGAAACCACCGCAGTGAGAAGCCCGTGCACCGCAACAAAGAGTAGCCCCTGCTCGCCACAACTAGAGAAAGCCCGCGTGCAGCAATGAAGACCCAATGCAGCCAAAAATTAATTAATTAATCAATTAAAAAAAAAAAGATGCAGAATGTGCCCTTACGCAGTCTACCCTTACCTTTCCGGGAGACTGTGTTCTAGAGGAATAGAGAGCAAACTGTTAATAGTAGCTGCCTTTAGATAGTGTGATTATGTGGATTTTCCCCTTTTATGAGTAAATTTTTATAATTTTAAAAAATTTTCATGATGATCATGTATCACATTTGCCATTATCAAAAATCAATAAATGCGTTTTTCTTTAAAAAAAAAAAAAAAAAACCTTGTCGTGTATAGTGTAATAGCAGTACTGTCCTTATCAGGACTCATGTTGGGTTTCCAGGGAAAATGAGTTCATCACGGTATTTTAATGCGTACTGCTTGTAAATGACTAGATAGTACCTTACAAGTTTTCTTTCATGCTTAGGGTTCAAGTCAACATTTTCTGTTAAGGTCAGAGGAGTTTTTCTTGGGTCCTGTGGGAGGTATCATGCCCAGATCCCCAGGATGATTGTCTCGTGTTTCATTTAAGGATTGATGTTGGACAGTCTCCTTCTACTGTTTTTATATCTGATGTTTACAGTGTGTACTGGAAAGTATTACTTGTTGTAAGGGTGAAGAAATGAGAGAGGAAAGGATGTTTTGAATTCAAGGAAGTATATTAACCAGTGAAGCTTCCGATAGTTCTTTCAGGTAATGATTTAAGTCACGCATTCCTCTTTTTGCTTAGTTGTTTCTGTTTTGCCAAAGTCACAGTAACGTGGGGTGAAGAAGCACTGCCATCATCGATGAGCTAAGGGGAGATTCAGGCATAAAGTGCTTTTTGAAAAACAGCGAATGATTTTTCTACTTCAGATACCCCGTGAGCCGTTTCTTGGAGATTTGTTCTTATTTTGAGAGAATTACCCTTTGTTTTGTTTGATGTTTTTATTAAGTGTGTGCTTATTTTAAATAAGTGAAATAAATGTAAAAAGAGAAAAAAAAGTTAATCTTTTTCCGTACTCCACCCCTCGCCAATTCTACCTAAACCCACCCCCACCTCCAACCGCCACCAACTTAATTTATATGTACTTTTTTTTCCAAAAGGCTAGTAAGCGATCTTCCCCGGTGGTCCAGTGGTTAAGACTGCACGCTCCCACTGCAGGGGGCACAGGTCCAATCTCTGGTTGGGGAACTAAGATCCCGCGTGCTGCACGGTGTGGCCTAAAAAAAAAAAAAAAAGGTTACTAAGAAACTTTTGGGGATGCTGGGTATATTTATTGTCTTGATTGTGTAATGGTTTCACAGATGGATGTAAATGTTAAATGTATCGAACTGTACACTTTACATACGGTAAGGTTATACCTCACTAAAGCTGGGGTTTTTTAAGCTCCTAAATTGATAGGTATTTCTGTTGGTCTAGGGGCACAGTGAAGGAATTACTAAGATATTAAGGGCATTGTGAATCAAGAAGGTTTGAGAACTTAGAGCCTAGAAAATATTTACTATCTTTCTGTAACGTTTTAAATTATTTTTAAATTTACATTCGGCAAGATTACGTTTTTAGTGAGGAGTTCTCTTGAGATTTGATAAATACGTGTAGTCATGTAACCACCGCCGCCACAGTCGATATAAAACAGTTTTATGACCCTCCAGAAAAGTTCTTCCTGCTACTCCTTTGAACTCAGACCTTCCCCTTATCCATTATCTCTGGCTACCACTAATCCGTCCTCTAGCTCTGTCATTTTGCCTCTTCCAGAATGTCATATAAATGGACTCAGAGAGTGTGTAGCCTTTTGAGTCTAGCTTCTTTAACTTAGCATAATCTGTTTGATATTCCTCCATGTTGTTGATGTATTAGTGGTTTGTTCCTTTTTCTCAGTAGTATCTCATTATATAGAGGTATCATGATTTGTCCACTCCCCAGTTGAGGAATATTTGAATTGTTTCCAGTTTTTAGCAATAACGCTGCTATAAATATTCATGTACAAGTTTTGGACATAGATTTTTGTTTGTTTTTTTTTTTGACTTGGGCGAGCACATAGGCGTGGGATTGCTGGGTCGTATGATTAAGTATTCATTTAACTTTCTAAGAAACTGCCAGACTGTTTTCCAAAGTAGATGTGCCGTTTTTTGCACTCCCGCCGGCCACGTGCGATAGTTCTGGTTGCTCCAATCCTTGTCAGCGTTTGGTGTCTTGAGTCCTTTTATCTCATTTTGACTTTAACTTGCATTTCCTTGATTAGTGATGCCGAGCATTCCTTCCTGTGTTCGTTTGTGTATCTTCCTTGGGGAAGTGTCTGTTCAGATCATTGGCCTGTTTTTTAATTGGGTTGTTTTCTTATTGAGTTTGAGCCTTGTTTACATATTCTGGATACAAATGCTTTGACAGATAAGTGATTTGCAAATGTTTCAGTGTGTGCCTTGTCTTTCTATTTTAACAGTGTCTTTTACAGAGTTTTTCATTTAGATGAAGTCTAATTGTTGATTTGTTTCCTTCATGGCTAGTGCTTTTGGTGTCATATATAAGAAGTCTTTGCCTAGCCCAAACTCAAAAAAATTTTCTCCTCAAGATTTTCTAGTTTTACATTTAAATCTATGATCCATTTTGTCAGTTTCGTTTCTTGGCCTATGGATGTCCAAGTGTTTGTTGAAAACCATTTGTTGAAAAGACTAACCATACTCCATTGAATTGCCTTTCCACCTTCATCAAAAATTAATTCACCATATTCGTGAGTCTGTTTCTGGACTCTGTATTCTGTTCCATTGATCTAGGGATCCTCTTGCTTATGCCATACCGTCTTCATTATTGTCACTTTATAGTAAATGTTGAGATCAAGTAATATGAACGTTCCAACCTTTTTATTCTTTTTCAAATTGTTTGGCTTTTCTAGTTATTTTATCTTTCCAAATAAATTTTAGAATCAGCTTGTCGTTATCTACAAAATAGCCTTCAGGGGTTTTAATTGGAATTGTATTGAATATATACATTTGGAGAGAATTGCTGTCTTAACAATATTGAACCTTTCAATCCGTGAACACAGTATATATCCCCATTTTGATCATCTTTGTTTATAGTTTTCAACATGTAGATCCCCTATGTATGTTTTTAGACTCATAAGTAAGTCTTTTATTTTTGGGTGCTACTGTAATTGGGGTTTTTTATTTTCTATCTCTAATTGTTTCTTGCAGTTGTATAAGGTGCTTCATATTATTCAGTGCATAAATATTAGTATTATTAGTTGAATTGACTCCTTTATAACTATAAAATGATCCTTTTATCATTGGTAATATTATTTTCTCCAAAACGTGCTTTGTATGCTATTAATATAGCCACTCCAGCACTCTCTTGACTAGTGCTAATGTGTATAATTTTCCTTCCTTTTATTTTTGACCAATTCGTATCTTTATATTTAAAGTGGGCTTATTGTAGACAGCATATAGTTGAGTCTTGCTCCTTTTTTTTTTTTTTTTTGCGGTACGTGGGCCTCTCACTGTTGTGGCCTCTCCCATTGCGGAGCACAGGCTCCGGACTCGCAGGCTCAGTGGCCATGGCTCACAAGACCAGCCGCTCCGTGGCATGTGGGATCTTCCCGGACCGGGGCACGAACCCGCGTCCCCTGCGTCGGCAGGCAGACTCTCAACCACTGTGCCACCAGGGAAGCCCAAGTCTTGTTCCTTAATCAAACAATCTCTGCCTTTTGGTTGAGGTACTCAAACCATTAACTTGCATTGTTAAGTACTGATGTTGGGTTTAAATCTACCATCTTGCTGTATTTTTTCTCTGTTTATCCCATCTGTTTTTTGTTCCCTTTTCCTCTTTTTCTGTTTTCTTTTGGATCAATTGAATACTTTTATAATTACAGTTTCTTTTGTTGGCTTTTTGACTATCACTCTTTATTGTTTGATCTCAATTATTTAGCTTTTCTAGAATGCATCTTTAACTTGTCACAGTCAGCCTTCAAGTGACAATACACCATGTAAATATCAGTTTACAGCAGTGTACTTCTATTTCTTCTCCACGAGTCTTCCTGCTATTGTCATTTTACTTCTTCATATGTTATAAACCCCACCGTATATTATTTTTAGAAAACAGTTCTATTTTAAAGAGATTTAAATAATTTTTTAAACTCTTTTATACTTAACCAGATAGTTATCATTTTCAGTGTTCTTCATTCGATATCCATCTGATATCACTTTCCTTCTGCTTGAAGGACTTTCTTTGATTTCTCTTGTAGCACAGATCTACCGGTGATTCATTCTTTTAGCATTTGTTCATCTGGAAAAGTCTTTCTTTTGCCTTTGATTTTTTTTTAACAGATCTTTATTGGTGTATAATTGCTTCACAACACTGTGTTAGTTTCTGTTGCACAACAAAGTGAATCAGCCATATGCATACACGTGTCCCCATATCCCCTCCCTCTTGAGCCTCCCTTCCACCCTCCCTATCCCACCCCTCTAGGTCATCGCAAAGCACCGAGCCGATCTCCCTGTGCTATGCGGCTGCTTCCCACCAGCCACCTATTTTACATTCGGTAGTGTATGTATGCTGATGCTACTCTTACTTCGCCCCAGCTTCCCCCTCCCACCCCATGTCCTCAAGTCCATTCTCTATGTCTACCTCTTTATCCCTGCCCTGCAGCTAGGTTCATCAGTACCACTTTTTTTTTTTTTTTTTTTTTTTTTAGTTTCCATATATGTGTGTTAGCATACGGTATTTGTTTTTCTCTTTATGACTTAGTTCACTCTGTGTGACAGACTCTAGGTCCATCCACCTCACTACAAATAACTCAATTTCGTTTCTTTTTATGGCTGAGTAATATTCCATTGTATATATGTGCTCATCTTTATCCATTCATCTGTCGAAGGATTGCCTTTGACTTTGAAAGATATGCAGGCATACCTCATTTTATTATGCTTCACTTTATTGCACTTCGCACATTTTGTGTTTTTCACAAATTAAAGGTTTGTGGCAACCCTGCATCAAGCCAGTCTGTTGGCACTGTTTTTCCAAAATCATTTGCTCACTTCCTGTCTCTGTGTCACATTTTGGTAATCCTCAAAATATTTCAAACCCTCCAACAGCAAAAGATTGACTCTCTGAAGGCTCAGATAATGGTTAGCATTTTTTAGCAATAAAGTATTTTTTTAACTAGGGTATGCACTTTTTTTTTTTGGACATAATGCTACTGCACACTTAATAGACTACAGTATAGTTTAAATATAACTTTTATAAGCACTGGGAAATCAAAAACTTTGTGTGACTAACTTCTCTCTGACATTCACTTTATTGCAGTGGTCTGGAGCTGAACCCACAATACCTCTGGTGGGTATAGAACAACAGGTCAAAGTTTAATCCTTTAAAAATTTTGCTCCACTCTCTTCTCGCTTGCATTATTTCTGGTAAGAAATCTGCTGCCATTCCTATCTCTGTTCCTCTGGACATAATGTATCTTTTTCTCCTCTGGCTACTTTTTAAGATTTTTTCTATTTTTCTTTTTAAGCAAGCAACTTGATTATGATGTGCTTTGGTGTAGTATCCTTCTTTTTCTTGTCTTTGGAGTTCATTTATAGTTTTTATGAAATTTAGGAAAGTATTTGGCCCTTATCTCTTCAAATATTTTTTTCTGTCTCCCACACCTTGTCCTTTAGAGGCTCCAGTGAAATGTGTCTTAGGCCTCATAGAGTTGTTCCACAGCTGACTTATGCTCTTTTTTTCTAAAGTCTTTTTTTTCTTTGTGTATTTCGTTTGGTGATTCCCTTTGCTGTCTTCAAGTTCAGTAACCTTTTCTGCAATGTCTCAGCTTTTGTTAATTTCCCTCCATAAATTTTTCTTCTCACGTTGTAGTCTTCATCTCATGTAGTTTATGTCTTTTCCATATCTTCATGTCTCCACCTAACTTTTTGAACACATAGAATACTATCTTAGCCTTATCTGTTAATTCTACCATTGTGTCAATTCCAGGTCAGTTCAGTTGATTGGTTTTCCTTCTTGTTATAAATGACATTTTTCATGCTGCTTTGCGTGTCTGGTCATTTTTTTATTGGACGTCTGACCATGTGGGTTTTGCCTTGATGAGTACTGCGTACTGATATGTTTCTAGTGATATCTGGGGATTTGTTTGGGATGCAGTTACTTGCAAACAGTTTGATCCTTTTGGTTCTTGCTTTTAAGATGTGTTAGGAAGGACTATAGTCATAATCACTCTATGGCTAATTATCCCCCACGACTGAGACAAGACCCTTCTGATTATGAGCCCAGTCCTCTGTGAATTAATGGATTTTTCCAGTCTCGTTGATGGGAACAGGAACTGCTCCGGCCCTGGGTGAATACTGGGTCTCTCTGGTCTTTTCAGGTGGTTCTTTTTGCAGCCTCCAGTAGTTTTCTCACCCCAGTGGGCTGTTCAGTCCACTTCTGAATAGTTCAGGAGGACCTCTGCAATCTCTGGAGTTCTCTCTGTGCAGCTCTCTCCTCTCTGGGACTTTGCCTTGCAGATTCTAACCACCTGTGTCTGCTGGACTTCACCCGGGTTCTTTCTCCCTGTGCTGCAACTTGGAAATTCTATCAAAGGAGAAAGCGGGGCATTTGTTCCCCATCTCTCAGAAATCTCTCTCTGTCTTGCACTATCTGAAATCCATGTCTTGCAAACCAGAATTCCATGTGTTTTTCCTTGGGTTTTTTGGTTGTTTCAGGAAGTAGGGCAAATCCCATTCCTGTTACTCTGTCTTGTCCAGAAGTATAAGTCTCTGCTTCGTTTATAATAGATACTCGATCAGTACTTAATTCCATCCACACAGGTGATCCAACAACGATTCTAAAAAACATACTAACCGAAGGTTATTTGCATAATTTATAATTTTGTAACTGTATGCATCTGGTCAGTGGTGGGGGGCCCACAGCAAGAAAACAGTTGGGTCTACATATATGACTAGGAAATAAGTACTTTAGCTCTGAAGCTTCCCTTCCCTTTTCAGTTCATTTCTATCGTGTAGAATGCAGAATGTGTAGTTTTGTTTTGTTTTTTAAATTTTATTTTATTTTTTATATTTATTTGGCTGTGCCGGGTCTTAGTTGCAGCGTGTGGTATCTTTTAGTTGCGGCATGCAGGATCTAATTCCCTGACCAGGGACCTAACCCGGGCTCCCTGCATTGGGAGCACAGAGTCTTAACCACCGGACCACCAGGGAAGAACGTTGATGGTAGAGTCTAGTTGGTGGCTATATCGTTAGTCACTATAAAATTCAACTGTTTTGCCTTGAGGTTTTTCATAACAAGATATTAGGGAATAAATCATTCAGAAGCCTTATGTAAAACTCACCTTTGGACCAGAGTAAACAACTTAAGAAAAACTTGCAGTTCCAATGTTGTGTTTAAATAGCACCAATTGAATTATAAGTATTACAGATGAGTGGTTATCTTTTGCAGGTAAATTTTCTATTCTTAAACTCACAAATAAAAGTAAAAAATAAACTCCTATGCATAATTATAAATGACTAGCATATTTTCATTTGAAGAAGATGCTGTTATACACTTAGTTGTGAAATGGTCATAAAATTTAAAAGTCCACTGTTGAAAACTTGAGAGTAAATTTCCTTTATTAAGTATTCTACAAAGATTTGTAGGTATTTATTTCTAGATCTTTAACTTTGATTGAGAGCATATTTTAGTGATTGTAAAAATAGCAGGCTGTTCAAAGTAAGGGTTTAGCTTGTAGTTCTTTTCTTCGGGCATCTATTTGGAGGTAAAGCTGCATTCTTTGAAAGCAGCTCTTGCCTTAGAGAAAGTGGCGGTGTGGATTCGTGGAGGAGGAGAGCCAGCTTCACTCACCTCTCGTGCGAGTGCTTGCTCTGTGCCAGGCGGTACCGTGGACCTTGGGAGGTGGTACCAGGAGGGAAGACATTAGGCCAAGAATTACCCGACCATCCGGTTATATTTGAGACAAAGATCGCAAAGGAAAGGGGCAGGATGATAGAAGAGCTTGAAATCAGGGACCCAACCGGGCCTTGGGTCGGGGGAGGCTCCCCTGACGAAAGTACACTGCAGCTGAGAGCTAAGGTTTAATCGGGAAGTTTTTAGGTAATTACTTGGTGTTGCAGTTAATAAGGTGACTGATAGGTGCTTTTCCCAAAGGATCCGCTTGCTCTCAGCAGGTCTTTGAGGATCTACTAGTTGCCGGGCGCTACGGCAGGTGATGGAGGGTCAGCAGTGAGTGAATCGTCAAGCGAACATTCCCCAGGATGATACCTGAATTCTGCTGTGAAACCAGATTGAACTAATTCTACAAGTGAGGAAGGGGACAGTTCTTCCCTTTAAGATTGCTACTAGGATTTTTACCATCCACGTAAAAAACGAGTTAGAGTTATATGTAAGATTGCTTTTAAAGTATAAATTGCTTTGTGGAGAAGTTACATCTTTGTGATGCAATGTCATCTCACACTGGAGAAGGGAAGGGTCCTCATTCGTTCGGGTATCCTTCAGTGCCTTTCTTAGGGTTTTCATGCTCTCATTGAAGCCTTGTAACTGGGTTACAAGGGGGTTGTGAGTCCCTAGGCCCTTGGTCAGTTTTGTGGCCTAGTACCTGGGGTCCTCCTATCGGTTATGTTTCCTCGTTGCCTGTTGTTGGTGGAGAAGATGTTGCTGTTAGGTTGGGGTTTTGGGTTTTTGTATGGGTGGCCCAGCTGTGATGGTCTGACTGTTGTCTCTGCTGGTTTTTCCAGTTATATCATTTGCAACCAAATGACGGCTTTCTATTTAAAATATAATGTGGAAGGACTCCCTACCTCCCCACCTCCAAAATGTATCTCTTAGCAATATGACCCTCAGAACCTGGCATTCCTGTTATAGGAGGAAGAGCTGTAATTTGGCCTTTGGTGGACTCACCTTTATAAACCCTATCACATGAATAAAACAAAATCAAAAGCATAGTAGAAAACCCTTGGGGCGTCCCTGGTGGTGCAGTGGTTAAGAATCTGCCTGCCAGTGCAGGGGGCACAGTTTCAATCCCTGGTCTGGGAAGATCCCACATGCCGCGGAGCAGCTAAGCCCGTGTGCCACAATTACTGAACCTGCGCTCTAGAGCCCACAAGCCGCAACTACTGAACCCTCATGTTGCAACTACTGAAGCCTGCGCGCCTAGAGCCCGTGCTCTGCAACAAGAGGAGCCACTGCAATGAGAAGCCCACTCACCGCAATGAAGAGGAGACCCCGCTCGCCGCAACTAGAGAAAGCCCGCGCACAGCAACGAAGACCAAACACGGCCCCACCCACCCCCCAAAAAGAAAACCTTTGTGGTTTTAAACAGAGAACTGGGGCTTCCCTGGTGGCACAGTGGTTGAGAGTCCGCCTGCCGATGCAAGGGACACGGGTTCGTGCCCCAGTCCGGGAACATCCCACATGCCGTGGAGCGGCTGGGCCCGTGAGCCATGGCCGCTGAGCCTGCATATCCGGAGCCTGTGCTCCGCAACGGGAGAGGCCACAACAGTGAGAGGCCCACGTACCGCCAAAAAAAAAACAAAACAAAAAAAACACATTTAAACAGAGAACTGAATAATCAACCTTTCTTTCCTTGCTGTCTCTGAAATTAGATTATCAGTGTTTCTTTTTGGAGCATATCCCTTCCTGTCTTAAACCTTTATATGTTCCACTGTACTGCAGTTGTGTCACAGCGTGAATATTTTATTACTTCGCCCACTGGTGATGAATATTACAGGTATAGAAAGGCTGCGTGTTATTGAATTGTGAGAACTTTGCATAAACACTTCTTGAGCAATTTTGGTTTGCGTTTATTCAATAAATTTAGCAACTGGGAGAAGAACATCTGCAGGATCATTTAAATACTGAAAGTAGAAAATGTCAAGAAAGCTGTAAAAGCAGGGGCTTCCTACCACCACGGTCAGTCCACACCACACGCGGGGGCTGCACGGGTCACATACATGCACGCGTGGTGACGTGTCTGTTTCCCATGCGCCCAGTGCAAAGAGAGGCTTTACCCTCTTTCAACAGGTGAGGAAACCAAAGCTTGAGCAGGCTTCTCAGTCTCGGGTCCTGGTCTGAGTGAGAAGAGGGCCTGGTGAGGCTGTGCCCTGAGGCCACACTGCCTCTCTCTGTGCAAGAGCTGATTCTAGCTCTGTGTCCAGGGATCACGGTGCACTCCGAATCGGTGTGTCTCAGCCGAGAGGTGGTGATGGATCTGCGCAGTCTGCATCAGATCTAAGACTTCTAGACCTACGGTAGAAACAGATTCCCTCTGGTTTCCATGGCGTGATGCTGACAACGATCGCCTTCTGTGGCTCTCAGACTACGCTCCACGTGTGCAGACAGCGTGCAGATGTCAACACCATGGCACTCCACTAACTTGACCCCTGAAGCTGCTGTGCTAAGAAAAGGTGGAGGGTTAGAAACCCATGGACAGCTCAAGGTGGCCTGATTTTTGCCTTCTGCTCTCTAATCTACATATTAGCTTTTAGTATCTTTAGCCTTCTCTAGAGGTGAGCATTAAATTAACGTGGTAGGAAAAGAGGGTAGAAATTACAGTGTGAGGTTTTTGTTGTTGTGTGAAAGATAGAACTTTTTATCCATTAGAGTTGGCCAGTAATAAAACTGCCTGGTTCGAGGGTGGTCATCCTCCCAGGACATGAAAAGGGGACTTTTGCATTCAAAGCAAGTTGGTCTATGGCCCCTTGCAGGCCCCTGACTCAGCACCTGGGATTCGGTGAATGTGTAGGTGTTGCGGACGGGCTGTAGCTGACTGAACACTGTGCAGTGGGACTTCAACTTTAGGCGGAATCATTAGCTGTACTACAGCAGGTCACTCAGGAATCTCAGCTGACCGGGTGGATCAGTCAGAGTCCTTCCAGAGAAACAGAACCAGCAGGATGGAGACAGACAGAGAGAGACAGAAAGAGGGATGGATGGGTGGATGGATGGGTGGGCGGGTGGGTGGATTTTTGAGGAACTGTCTTATGCCTTGTGGAGTCAGACGGGGCAAATCTGAACTCCGTGAGGCAGGCTCAGACGCGGCCATCCACAGTGGAATTACTTCTTCCTCAGGGAAACCAGTTTTGCTCTTAGAAGACTTTTCAACTGATTGGTTGAGGCCCACCCACGTTCTCCTTTACTTAAAGTCAGCTGATCTAGATGTGACCACAGTTACTAAACGCCAACACAGTGACACTCAGATTGCTGTCTGGTTGAATAATGGGTACTCTAAGGTGTCACACGGGTACGTTTTATTTTTTTCAGCCATCGCCTTTAATCACAATCTGTTATATCTCCCTTCCCTGCCCCTCTGGTTCCAGCTGTCGCACCTAGTTTATCGCTTCAATCCCCAACTCAGAACCTCATCTGTCCCCACCTTCCCCTTGGGCAGCCTGGCCGGCGAGGGACCTAAAGCGGGAGAGGAGGGGCCGAGGGCCACAGCGCCTGTGCCTGATGTCCTGCGGCAGCCTGGCCTCTGCCCGGGCGGCGGCCCCTCCCAGGGGGCATCTGTGCTCTGGAGAGCGTTGGGCTTCCTGAAAGACCCTCCCTGAGGGGCAGCCGTCCCCCTTTGTGCCCCAGCCTCCAGCCCCTGCCCGGGCGAGCTGACCACTGCTCTCTCCCCCCTGACCCCCGCGGCCCTCACGTGCAGCCTCCGAGGTGGCCCGTGTGTGTGCTCCCCTCTAAGCGCCCTGTGCCACGATGTCACAGGCACTCGGGCAAGTCTCCCAGAGAGGCAGCACGGCGGTGCCCACAGACACCTCTGCCCCCGGGGACGCGGCCTGGATCCACCGTCCCCACCCTGGTCTCTGGGTGACTCTTGGAGCCCCCGATCACTGGCTTTGAGGGAGAGGATTGGGAAGCCCCCCCAGGAGTGCTGCGCCCCCCTAGGAGTGCCGCACCCCACAGAGGCCTTGGGCTCCTTTCTGACCCTGTCCTCTCCGCACTCCGCAGCCAGGGGTGACAGGGCTGGTTCTGCTGCCCCCATCCCCACGCCGCAGGCCCGGAGGAGACGGTGGCTGGGCTCCCAGTGTCCCCTTCTTCTGTTCTGTGGGCTTTGGGATCGGGGGGCCTGGGGACCAGCGGTGGAGGACACGCCCCTTCTACCTGACAACATCTGTCCCAGCCTGTGTTCACCGGTCACTGTGGTTTGGGAGGCCTCTTGCTGGGCCGTGTGCACACACCCCATTCACCGGTTCCAGACCTCCTCCTCCTCTCTTTACTTACGTCAGAGGAGCATTACTCATATTTCTATTAAAAGATTTCTTTCATTCCTTGTTTCTGGCTTTTAGTTACTCGTTCCAGCCATTCTTTGTTGCTCCCATTCCTGGACTGTCTGCGTCTGCTCCTCTCGCACGACGCAGAGAGCAAACATTTGATGCTCGGCGCTTCTAGAGCCCAGGACTTGGGGAGTGTGTGTTTTTCTTCATGGAAAATGGTGTTGCAGGAAGACAGGATAAAACAAAACGGGTGCCGTGGAGTTTTAGCTTGGTCTTTACAAGACTGTTATCCGAACAGCCAGGTTTGCTCTGAACCCTCCGTAGAGACCCTCGCTGTTGTAGTGGAGTCGGATTCTATCTTGTGGGTCAGGTGTTTTGATTCTGTGCTTCTGGGCTTGGAAGGACGGAGGGCTTTTTTTGATCACTAGAGTCGAGCTCTGTGACCGGCATATGGCGTGTTCAGAGATTCGGTGAGGTAACATATTTAAACTGACTCCGAAAGAAACATAGGTTATAAATTGGCGATAGTGAAAAACTAGACTTCTACATTTATATCAGGAACCTGTCAATATATGTTGTGCTTTATTCATATTAACCATACAGGCAGTAAAATGTACCTGTGCCCCAAAGAATTGTGGATTTTGTGTAGAAAACATCTGTTGTAAATAAAACACGCTGATTTTTATGAAATGGAGATTGACTGGAGCCTGGGGTGTGGGAGAGTGGTGAGGGACAGTACAGGGTGGAGAGCAGAGCAGAGGGCCATGAGGCATGCAAGGGAATCGTCCAGACTTTGTGTGTCCCGTCCAGTCCCTGGGCACACGGACCAGGCTGTCCCATGACATGATGACTCCTCTCCTTGCTAACATTGCGGCCCTTTCCCTGGAAACGATCCTCTAGCCACCCACCTGGGAGTTACTCTGTCTTGACTTGCCGCTCTCATCACTGTCACTGCAGAGGACTTTGGCAGGGAAGCTGTTCACGACCTCCGGTGTGAAGCGGCCTCTGCCATTTTCTCACCGTTTTCACTTCTTTGATCTCTGCTGTTTCTTTCGTAACCTCACCCTTTTCTTACTAGCGCTTTGAACTTTTCTCCTTGCTCTGCACTTACTGGATATAACAAAGGCCTTAGGTGTCATCCCTGCCCATCAGCATCTGTTGGCACTGGTTATCTGAAAGGTCAGGCAGGAACCTTGGTGGCTGGCTGTCCACGGCCGTGGGTCTAGCTGTGGCTTTGACCCAGGCTCTCAGGACCCACACCACTTCCGAATTTTGAGAATAAGGACGAGCCAGATAACCATTGGAAGCAGTTATCATTAGAATTCCTTAAGATTGTTTTAAATGTTCTCTGTAAATATTTTTAATGTCCTGGTTATAATTATAGGATATGTGGATTTTAGTTTGCAGTTAACATGTTTCGAACATTACCACCTTCCTCCAACCCTACGGGAGCAGAATTTGACCCAGAGGAAGACGAGCCAACGTTAGAAGCAGCCTGGCCTCACCTGCAGGTACTGGATTCTGGGGGTGCACCAGACACAGAAGGGCGGGGGTCAGCGTGGGGTCGGGGGGGTTCTCCGAAGCAGGAGCCCTGGGCCTGGGCCTCTCCAGCTGGTCGCAGATGGACCTCTGCACTTCGGTGTCATAGACCCTGCAGACCTGTACGTGTGAGAGAAGTATTTTAGCAAAAGAGAGAACATTTAATGGCTCTTTGTTTGGACGCTCGGCAGAAACTACAAAGTGACAGAATTGCCAGTATATTTTCAGTGCAAGTGACCGTGGGATTGAGGGCGGAGGTCTTATGCGAACATTCCTCAGTGTGTGTGCCCGCTGTGCGCCCCGAGGCCCATCTGCTTGGCTGACGCCTTTTTTCTAACACGTTTTTAAGGAGAAAGATCGATTGGGCAGGGCGCATGCCCCCCTGCCCCGAGCTAGATCGGGAGGTCTGGGTCAGCTGAAGGAGGGGAGATGGGGAGGTGAAAAACCTGGGAAGGAGCTCGTTGGAGAACAGACAGGAAAGGCCATCTCGGTAGCAGAACGTCCCCTCCCACAGTGTCATGTGTAACCATTCGTGAAGGGGGAGGAACGTCCCGGCCCCGGGTGACTGTGTCTGTGACCTGCCCACCTAACACTCCCAGCTTCCTGTCCACCTGGCTTTCTGCTGGGACACTTGGAGGTGACAGGCTGCAAACCCCACAGCCCGGCTTATGGCTGCTGTGCACTGTGGTCTCTGAGCATTGGTGACAACAGCCATGGAAATCATTTGTGGAAATGCCATTTAAGGATGTAGTCTGTGGTTCTTAGCTAATAACTAAAACAATTACCATCATCCGTTATAATTAAGCCATGTGATTTGACATAAATCCTTTAGACATGTGCCCTTTTTTTTAAGGCTGATACTTGCAGACAAAGATTCAACTCATGGTGTATTTTTAATCTCCATTTAATAAAATCCCATGTTATTTGACTCACTGTGGTTTTTCTTTCCTCCTAGCTTGTTTATGAATTTTTCTTAAGATTTTTAGAGTCTCCAGATTTCCAACCTAATATAGCGAAGAAATATATTGATCAGAAGTTTGTATTGCAGGTAAGGTGCAAGTTAGCTGAAACTACAAACGCTGTAATCCACCGTTAGAGAGAATACCGCATCACTGAGTGTCTTTTTCTTCTTGAAGCTTTTAGAGCTCTTTGACAGTGAAGATCCTCGCGAGAGAGATTTTCTTAAAACTACCCTTCACCGAATCTATGGAAAATTCTTAGGCTTAAGAGCTTACATCAGAAAACAGATAAATAATATATTTTATAGGTAAGTCAGTGTGGGGGTGACATTTCCCTTTTGCATGTGACGCTCCTGTTCACACTCGATGTCCCACCTCGTCGTTGGCTGTAGCAAAGTGGCTGGGCAGCAGGAGCGGCCGTTCCTGAGCAGCGGGCTCGTCGTTGGCAGGTGGGCCCCATCTATACCTCCGCTTCTGCGCTGGGCAGGGCCGCCTTCCCTCTGTGCCTGCTTCCCTCCTTCCGCCCGCCCCCCCCCACACACCCGGTGTTTGTTCCGGCTTTTACCGTTAGGCCCGGTCACCCTGAACGTGGTTCCTTCTGTGTGGATGAATCGCTCCCTCCAGAGCCAGCGGTTTCCTCGCACCTGTGTGGTGCTCGTTCGTCCCCGCTGAGTCTCAGTGAAAGAGGGAAGGAGTGAGGAGTGAAGTGGGGAATCTTTGGAGACTCCTGCCGTGCACTGCTGGAAGCAGTGGCTGAGGCAGCGCGGTGTTCAGCGGTCGCAGCCTCCCCAGGCCTGCAGGACCACAGAGGCCTGGCTCTGTTTTAGTGGGGAGGACCCTGCCCCAGGGCTCCTGGAGGAATGTTCTGACAGTCCAGCTCAGTGTTCAGCCTGACCCCGTGACCCCTCACACAGCCTCCCTGTCGCCACCCCTCTGAGTCACAGAGTCTTAACGCCCCTCCATCTGCCGGCTCCTATGCCGACACGCTCCTTGGACAAGCGGGTGTAGGTCCTGGGCGAGCCCTCGGGTGCCCCTCAGGCTCTGGGCTCCTTCCACACCAGGGCCTCGCAGCCTCGCCTGATCCTCCTGGAACGTTCTCACGTTCCCTTCCACCAGCCCTTCTCCTCACCCGCCCAGGCTTCCGGAGACATCCCTCTGCCAGGGAGGCTCGCAGCTTGGCGGACGGTCCGGCCTCCTGGGAGGGCAGGCATCGAGCCAGCGCTTATCTCACAGCCCCAGCCCCAGCTTCCTACCTGGCTTCTGGGGGCTCCAGGTGAACGTTGATGGATGAAACCGTCAGTGTGGTTTCTTCTCTGTCCCTGGAATGCTCACTGCACGAGCAGTTGACTCCATGAGTTTTTAGGGGACAGCTTACCCCACGTGCCCCGCACTCCAGGATGCCGCAGGCAGTGAGGAGTCCTGGCAGTGACGGGCGGCCAGCCCCTGCTGTCCCTCGCCCTGCCTGCCTGCGGTCGCGAGGTCCAGCGCCCTCCTTATCTTCGCACGTGATGTGGCCTTTGGGTGTCGGAACCTCCAGCTTGCATGTGGCTTCCCTTCAGACTCCCTCCAAGCTCCCCACAGCCCGTTTATATGCTGGAGCCCAGGCTGAACACACCGGCTTAGGTGGTGGCATCGTGTTTCCTAAATGTTATATTCCTATTTTGTATTTCTTGGTGTCGTGTTTCCTTTTTAACAAGACTGTTCCTTGGCCGACGTACTTATCTGTCAAAACGTAGCATACACTATTTAACCAACAGCAGACAGGTAGGATTTCAGTTCCAGTCTTTTAGGCTAAAATGGAAGCTCTGCCTGAAGGTTTCTTCCCTGCTCACATAGGTTCTGTGCAGAATCACCAGTCAGTGCCTGCCTCATACCTTAAGGAACCCCGACTTAGTAACTGAACTACCTAACTAGGCTGTTGTTCAGAAGTTACGGAGTGCAGCTCGACTCTCGCTGAGCACTCAGTGCTGGAGTGTGTGGTGTCCTCGTTTTGTTTTCGGGAGTCTTTTCTGTAAAAACCGTTCCTGATGCGTCCGATCAGGAGGAAGCAGGTCCTGTGGATCCCGCAGCCGGCCTGACTCTCCACCTTCAGCACCGCCCCCTCCTCATTCCATGTGAGAAAAATTGCAGATGATCTCGAGAGCTGTATTCCGCTCATCTGCGTCCCACGGGGTGTAGCTGCGGCTGGTTAGACAGTATTTCAGGCGTGTTTGGTAGACCTTCCTGGAAGTGTTAGTGTGAGGTTCCTACTTACTTCTGTGGGTTCTCACTCCAGTCAGCATCTTCACAGGTGCGTTAAGCGCAGCTCTGGGTGAGGGATCGTGCCTGCTTGGCACACAGTGGAGCCTGAAGGTTGGGTGGCAGGTGGAGCCCGGGCTTCAGTTCTCTCTGCTGCCGAACAAACCCCTGCGGCTTGGGAGCTTAAATCAGCGTTTGCCATTGCTCTCATTCTGTGACCTGCCGGGCGGGGCTCCGTGAACGTGAGCGGGCAGCCCCGGGACCGAGTTCTGCAGTGGCTGCCCGTGCTCCTCAGGGCTTGGCCGGGGCCTGGTGCGCACCGGCCTCGTCCCTTTGTACCGGTCAGAGCCACTTAGGGAATTGAGGACAGCCCAGCTTCAAGGGGGAGTGACTTCCACCTCTGCGTGTGCGGCACAGAACACGTCCTCCAGGAGGGAGAGGAATAGATGGCGAGACTGTCCTTCACAGGCAGGTTCCAGCTCAGTTTGGGGAGAGTCCTAGTTCCTTTTGGCTGAAAGAGGGAGGCATACTGTAGCCTGCTCTGCATGGGCCCTTAGGGCTTCCCTCCTGTTTTGCACCCCACTTTCTTGTTTCCCTCTGGAAAAGAAAGAAGGGGAGCTACACTTACATTCTCTTTCCTGTACCTACTCCAAATCTACAAAATAGTCGGGAATGAAGAATTTACCGATGAGAATATAGCAGTGTTGATCTAGGAAAACAAAATGGCTTTTGGCTAAAGGCTGCCCTTATTTAAATGTTAGTACTGCTGGAGACAGATCACAAGTGGTGCCCAGGGGCTCGGCCACCTCCACATGCCGAGCACCCAGGCTTCAGGAGCCTCGCCCACCTGCTGCCTGCACAGCCCTCCAGGTGGAAACAGAGGAAGAGGGACTGAAGTTGGGTGGTTGCACTATTACTTTGTACATCTAAACTGTCTTAAGTATTTCAAATAAAACAGGTGAAGTGAAGGGAGCCTCAGGTGGAGTTTCACAAACAAACTAAAGCACCTCCCCGTGGAGACGCCCAGGGAGGCTGGGGCTCCCGTGAGGCCGGCTTCCCACCTCAGGGCAGGGGCAGTGGCGGGGCCGGCGTGTCTGAGGCCGACACGGGTGCCCCACGCGCAGCGCAGCCTGTCCCCTGCTGCCCTTGATCTGACCAGCCGGGCTGCCGGGGTCCATCACGGGTACTTTCCCGCCTCGGCTCCGTGCTGTGGCCGCATTTGTTTCCGTGTCACAGTGTTTTGCTGCTCACTGGTTCTGACCCCGGTCCCTGTGGTCTCAACTCCAATCTGTCTAAGCTGGTGTCTGAGCCTCCGTGTGCCTGCCTTGCCCGCCCGTCGCCCACCTTTGTTCTAGCCAAACGGGCTCTCTCCTCGCTCCGTGCCCCCCCTTTGAAAGATCTGTCAAAAACCAGAGACGTTAGACCCGCTCCTCAGGAGTACGTCACACGTTGTGGGCGTTTGACCTGTTCTGGACCTTAAGGTCACTCTTCCGTTTGTTTCAAACAGGGACAGTGAAAAATTTTAATCATCACAAACACTGATTTTCGGCCTAGAGCTGGCTCTAAACTAGTAGTTTTTGTCTGATAGGCAGGAACCTTTCTCAGACCCCAGACACCTCTCGCTTCAGGCGGAATTCGCTGTGTGTTGGTTTAGCCTGACGCCAGGTGACGCCTCTCACTTCAGGCGGAATTCGCTGTGTGTTGGTTTAGCCTGACGCCAGGTGCGCCAGGCTGTGGGGCAGGAGCAGCTTGTTTCTGAGGAGTCCTTGGAGAGAGAAGATGCTTTCCTGCTTCCTGTCCCTGTTCCCTCTCCCTGGGCCCAGTTTATTCAGCAGTCGTGTTTCAAGCACCGGTCAGATACCAGGCTCGGCCCTATAGCACCAGGGGCGACACGGTAACGATAAGTTGTCGTCCCCATCCTCAGGCTGGCACAGGGTGCAGGAGCTGCTGGGAGCCCCAGGGAGCGTGCGCGGGGGCCCCAGGGAGTGCTTTCTTGGGGCAGGTGAGTCGGGCTACTCAGATGGGTGTTTCAGAAGACGGCACTTGAAGCAGCACAGGGAAAGTGTGACGTGTCAGTGAGGAAGTAGGGGAGACGACCCCAGTGGTGAGGAAGTAACTTGTACCCTTTGCAGAGACTGTGCTAAATATTGGAGGCTTTAAATTGAGTAAGATGTCAACTTAGGCTGAAATGCAGCAAAAAATAAAATGGATTAAGTGATGGATAGAGATGTATGTGTGATAAAGCAAACAGCAAGTTGTTCGCTGTCAAATCTGGGTGGTTGAAATACAGGTGATCACTGTAAACATCTTTTCACTTTATGTCTGAAACTTTCAAAATGAAACGTTAGGGAGACATTTGAGCAAGCCCATGCCCTCTGCCCTCCAAGTGTCTGCATGTCCAGGCTTTGCGGAGTCTCTCTGGTAACACTTAGCAGAGCCCCCGGAACGGTTTTCACAAATAGATTTGCTTATTGTTGCCTGGCTACGTGGTTTTCTTCCTAAAAGCATTGTTTTCGTATTCAGAGGATTTTAGTCTTTTCCAGCCATTATTTCAGTGTCTAATTCTAAATGACAAATTGCTTTTTCTAGATTTATTTATGAAACAGAGCATCACAATGGCATAGCAGAATTACTGGAAATACTGGGAAGGTAAGTTGTCTCTTTGTTGTCGGTAGCGAAAGGCCTTAGATGGGATTTATGCCGAAATGATCCAGTTCATTGCATTCCACAGCCCCCTCCCCAAGGCAAGGCAATTTAAACCGTTCTCTAAAAGGACGTAAAGAAGCCTCACTTAATGGCCGGGGCTGGTGAGCTCTTGGATCAGAACTGAATGACACTAAATGACAAACCTCTCCCATCCCTATGGTTCCACACGTAGATTCTGTTTCATGTACCTCAGGAGCATCGCTATGGGAACACAATTTCAATTATTTCCTCAAGAGCAGTGTTAAAAATAGTCACATTAAGAAGGTTTATATTTGACACTTAGAAGAAAAATAGGTCATTTATTATACATTTGGGGTATCGAGTAAATGCTAACGTGTCGCTTTGATTTTATAAATTTTTCATATGTATACTTATAAAATAATTAACATTTCAAAATTTCATCGTCTTAATCCAGGTAGAGTTCTTGCTTGCTACCTTTTTTTTTTTTTTTTTTAATCAATGACCTATAGGTTTTCTGTCAGACCTCCTAACTCACTGATTCCCAGACAGAGTTCCTCAGGGTTCCACGGCTGAATAAGCTTGGAAGTGCTTCTTCCGCAGCACCTTACTTGGGGATTCAGTGTATGTTAGCAGCTAAAGGTTTTGAGGAGTCCTGCAGGGGAGAAGCTGTACTCGTGCTTCATCTAGCGATTCCCAGAACTATCTGAACACAGTAAGCTTTTCAAAGGAACACTGTTGTCATCTGGTAGATCTATGGTCCAGCCCTTCTGAAAACAACTCTCCTCGCTGTTTCAGATATAATGTAAAACAAATGACGGTCCTCGTGGAGAACTCTACACTGACATATTCCTGGGATTCTCTCTCCCAGCAGAGTGTAGTGAGTGCTTGAGTCGGTGCCCTTACTAGCTGTCCGGCCTTACTTAACCACTCTCGCCTCCCGTTTCCTTATCTATAAAATGGCAATATACTCATATTCACGTCTGAGGTTGTTGCAGGGCTGGGGTGAACTGAGTAAAGTGTCCAGAGAGCCTGCCACACCGCACGCAAGGGCCTCAGAGGTCCTCTCTTGTTCCCTCATTTGAACGCACACACCATCCTGGAGGCCACTTCAGGTTAACCCTGCCTGCAGCTCCCATGTGCCCCAGGCTCATGAAGGAGGGACCAATTTAGAAATCGCTTGAACTGCTTCGACAGCTCGCAGGAACTTATACCGCGTTATAATGCCAAATAGATAAAATACTTGATGTCACAAACAAAAGCTTCAGCTTGGAGGTTGAGAGCAGGGGACCCCCTTTCCTTGCGGAAGGGGACAGCTTTCTCGTTGATTTTGAAACAATGCCAGTTTGCACACTCAGACCCTGTTCTGCCAGCACTCGCGTGAGGCAGGGTCTCTCTGGGAAAGTGTGAATTCCTGAAGATGGTGAAGGCCGGAGGAACGTGCCGGTGTTCCACCCGAGCTACTACCCGGTCTTCATGCCCTGCCTAAGGAAGGAGGTTTTGCCCCCAGAGACCCCTGCTCTTCTGGGTAGCTCCCTGTACACTCAGAATTTTTAAATTGTCCTGTAGTTACAAGATAAAAGTGACGGTGCTTCCCTGAAGGTGTTTAATGATCTTTTAATTTCTGCTACTCTCCTCCCTCCTTTTTTCCGGCACACATGGTTGGCTTGCTGGTTTTCATGCTGAAAACAAAAACTGAAAGAAAAACAGAAAGATTATGTTTTTCAATCTGGAACTTGTAAATATTCAAACTTTGGATAAATTCTGTTTTCACAGTATAATTAATGGATTTGCCTTACCACTGAAAGAAGAGCACAAGATTTTCTTATTGAAGGTGTTATTACCTTTGCACAAAGTGAAGTCTCTGAGCGTCTACCATCCTCAGGTAAGGGCTCCTCCGTGACGTTGGTGGGCCCGGAGCTCGTCCGTCTCTGCTTGGACATCAGTGAACTCGGGATACTGAGCCCCAGCCTCTAACTGGGAGTGTTTTGTCTCGTATATCACAGCGTTGACTTGGGTGTCAGGGTGCTGGTGATGAGCGAAAGGATAAGGGAGTAAAGAGAGATTGCTTTTGAGAAAATCAGAAAAACCTCAGGAAAGGAGAATTTCAAAATTGGTTGTAAGCACTGAGAAGGGAGTGGCTCACGCGAGGAAGGGGTCAAGGAAGACCTCTCCGGAAGGCTTCCTGTGGTGGGATTGAAACCTAGCACCTCAAAGACAACGCCTCTCTGTCCACGGCCAGTAAAATGGCTTAAGAAAAAGTGGTTTGGGGACTTCCTGGCGGTCCAGTGGTTAGGGCTCCGTGCTTCCACTGCAGGGGGCATGGGTTCGATCCCTGGTCAGGGAGCTAAGATCCTGCATCCTGTGCAGCATGGCCAAAAAAAAGTATATATTTCTAAAAAGAAAGAAAGAAAAGGGTTTTTTTAAAAAACTGTGGGGTTTTTATAACTTTGAAAACTGAAAACCTGATCCATGAGTGGTTTCTATCTGGTTGGTCAGCTGCATTTCCCCAGGAAGTCTATGTTTTCCTTCACTCTTCCTATTCTAAGTTCCGTGCAGACAGAATGTAAGCTACACTGACTGCAGCGCAGAAGGTTCTGGGGAGACGCCCGCCGTCACTGTGGGTGCAGGGTGGGTGGTCCCCACGTCTGGGTCCAAGGACCAAGAACCCCCATTCTGCGGGACCTCCCTCGGGGAGTTTGCCTCATGGCATCAGAAGGTGTATCCTTAGACGGTTCTAATGACACTGGCTTCCTGGGAAATCTTTCACTTAGAGTTTTTTCCTCTGATTCCTATTGCCTGGTAATATCTTTACATCCAGCCAGTTTGTTACCGTGTTAGTTGTCCTGTATTAGAAATTAATAGTTTAGGAATTTAAGATGGAAACAGATTTTAATTTGCTTTTTCCCAGCAGTTAGATTACTTGTCCATTACAGTCTCCAAAAAGGGCACCAGAAAACTCCCACCAAACCTGGCCTGGCTTGTCGGTGTTGGTTTAAAAGACTGTCTCCTGGTTTATTTTAGTTTTCTGATGTTCCTTTTGCAGTTGATCTGTGTTGCACACTGATCCTGGGGTCCCTCCCTCAGAGCCCCTCCCAGAGCCTCCAGCGGGGCCACTGGACGGAGCCTGTGTCCACCCAGGAGAAGGGCTGTGGGGGACATTGCGGGCAGGGGACAGCACTGATCACATCCAGCCCTGTCTCCCCACAGGAAGATGTCTAACGGTGGTACAGCATTTCCATGTTAAAATGGAATATTAATACTTTTTCTCCTCTTACTGTAGCTGGCATACTGTGTAGTGCAGTTTTTAGAAAAGGACAGCACCCTCACTGAACCGGTAAGTACACCCTCTCTGGTCAGGGCCTTGTGATATAGTGTGTGTCTCTTAAGTGTCGGTATCGCAGTCTGGCTGCTTCCCCAAGACAGCTTCTTCATCTTAAGTTATAACACTAGTGAACACAAACTGATTTCATTCCTGTGTTACAAGTTTTCAAACTGTAGTGATTTTAATTACAAGTTCCCTTGTCGAAGTGATTGTTCCTGTAAGAAGATGGCCGTCTTCTCCCTCATTGCGTTTTACTCTGAACGGCGTCCTGCTAAGTCATGTGCGGTTTAATACTCCCACGTCGCTTGGTTGAACAGCATAGGTCACTGACTTCAGCCAGAGGCATTGTAGCAAGGGTTCAACATGCTTATTTATACTAAAGAGATTTTACTGTCTTGAAAATTCTTTCCAAGTTATGGTGTCACTGTTTTATGGTCATTGGATCATAAATGAACATTAGATTGCTACTGGTCAGTGTTTAGATTTCTAAGTTTCTTGGCATTTTATCTTTATTAAAAATAAAAAGGCTATTGTAACCAAGATTCACAAAGTCTGGTGTGTCAGGTGCCAGTTGAAGCATATGAATACACTTTTTTATCAGCTTTACTGAGATGTAATTCACATGCCATACAGCTCACCCACTTAAAATGTATGATTCATATGGTAGACCTAGGTTTTATATTTCTTGTGGACCCAATCAGGAATTAGGATATAGCCTAGAATATAGTCCTATACACATAATATATCCTTAGAAAATACTTAGTAGTAATTTGATAATTATTAGCATCATGATTTAAATTAGTAGATATAGTACAGGAACAAATTTTGTTCTGCATGTGACCTGCTTTTCATATGATGGTGTACAATTGCTTTTGTTTACTTCTCACCAACCATCTTGCACCTTGCAATTTGGAGTTTTAGTCCTCAGCATTAAAATGTTTTTGGTGTTTCTTCCTGTTCCAGGACAAAAATCAGAAAAATCAAAGGTATTTGTTTAATAACTTGCTGTACTTAAAAAAAAAAAGTATGATTCAATGGTTTTTGATATATTAGGTTATTAATTTTTTCAATTGTGGTAAAATATACTATATAACAAAATTTTCTGTTGTAAGTGTACCGTTCAGTGGCATTAGTTACATTCACACTGTTGTGCACCTGTCACCACTGTCTCTAAAACTTTATCATTGCCCCAAACAGAAACTCTGTCTTCATTAAATAGTAACTCCCCACTTACCCTCCACCCTCCCCCTGATAACCTCGAGTCTACTTTCTGTGAATTTGACTGCTCTAGATACCTTACGTAAGTGGAGTCATACAGGATTTGTCCTTCTGTAACTGGCTTATTTCACTCAGCGTAATTTGCTCAAGGTTCACCTATATTGTTGCGTGTGCCAGAAATTCACTCCTTGTTGTGGCTGAATAGTATTCCACTGTATGGCTAGACCACATTTTGTTTATTCATTTATCTATCAATGGAAGTTTGAGTTGTTTCCACATTTTGGCTGTTGTGAATAATACTACTATGAACATGTGTGTGCAGATCCCTGCTTTCAGTCACTTTGGGTATATACCCAGTAGTGGGATTGCTGAATCATATGGTAATTCTGTGTGGTTAGCTTTTTGAGGAAATGGCATACCATTTTCCACAGCAGCTGCACCATTTTGCATTCCCATCCGCGGTACACAAGGCTTCCAGTTAATCCACATCCTCGCCAACACTTGTTATTTTCCATTCTTTTTTATTATAACCATCCTAGTGAGCGTTTTTTGATTTGCATTTCCCCAATGACTAGTGACCTTGGGCATCTTTACACATGTGTGTTGGCCATTTGTGTTTCTTCTTTGGAGAAATATCTTTAAATTCATTGCCCATTTTTTAATTGGGTTGTTTTTACTATTGAGTAACAAAGCAAGAAGTATTAGATGCTAGTTTAAACATTTGAACATTCTTTTAAAAGTCACTATTGGACCAGAAAAGGTAAATATTGTAATTCCTGAGTCTTTCCTGTCCCTTTAGTGGTCTTTCACAGGTTTCTTGTGAAATTTTAATTTTTATAGTTAAAAAAAATAGAAATTCTTAATACTGTATTCTTGAATTAAACTGCTTCTGATCTCTCCTTTCTTTTTAAGCTTTTAAATTCTATGTGTAGCCTCCCCCATCGCACCCCAAAATTCAGGAAAAGCCCCTGGTCATATCCCTCAGCTGCTGCCTGTGGAGGTGATGGAGGCTGCCCTGCTCTGCAGCCCCTTTCAGAGTGACCCATCCCCGTACCCCATCCCTGGGGTCTCCTCGCGCCTCTGCCTCAACTCTGTCCAACATTCTGGAAGCCCCCAAGAAAATGTACCAAATCTTATCAGACTTCAGTATCACACAAAGTATTTACTCCAACTTAGGGTGAGGATGTGTTATTTTATGCTCCTACTAAACTGAAGACATGTTCAGATAGGGAAAGAAAAATGAGATGGCACTGATAATTTAAAAAGCCCTCTTTAATATTTTTCTTCAGTGGTGACACATCCTTATTCCTATCTGTGTTTGATGGTCTTCTCCAAACTGAAGTACCATGTGAAGAAACCCTAACACATACCCTGCCCTTTTCCGATTTCAAAAATAAGGAGAGAAAGAGTGTGCGGTTTTCTGCGATGATTTCTCTTGGTGCATGTTTCTCATACTCTCTAGTGGCGAAAGAATTCACCGAGTGTTACCCCACATTTCTCACGGCCTAAGGGTCCCCCCCCCCGAGCCCACTCCCTGCAGGTCCCGGTCCCCCGGCCCCGTCTGTCAGAGCCTGGTCCTAATCCTGCTCCAGCAAGACTCAGTGTGCGCATCCCACCCTCTTCTGTCTTCCACCTGAAAGTAATGTGAAAGCCGATAAAGTTTATAAATTCCCACGAATAACGCTAATACAGCTTCGCAGGAGTGAGGGCTTTTAACTGCGCTTGGCTACAAGGCAGGAGAGGATGTGCTGGCTTCGGTGGGGTCCTTCCGTCTTCAATGGTAGATAGAAAACCCTGACTCGGCACGAGCACAAAGCTACCTCAAGCCCCCTACGCCCAGTCCCCAATATTTCCACCCAGAACCACTTCATCTCTTGATCTCCTGCAGCAGAGGTAACATAATTGCTCTCTGGATTACAGAAGGCAGATGAATTTTCTGCACGTTAAAAATGTTCAGAGCCTCGCCTCAGTAAATTCCTTCCTTTGAAACTTCATGTATTATGACAACACAAAGCCCGTTTTGTCTTACTTCAGCATCGAAGGCATGTAGGTAATTAGATGAAGGTGTAAACTCTCACGAAGGTGCTGGGAAGGGCAGTCGGCACACGCGTGCGTCTCGTGGTCCTGCACCTGTGGCACCCCGAAGTCTGTGTGTGTCCAGGCTCAGGAATTTTTAAAGTCTGATCCGTTTAAAAGACGTTTGTTGCTCCTGTCTGTAACCTGTAACTACTATTTTTATTTGTAAACGTTGTACAGTGCCCAAGAGCTTTCTGGGCACGTCGAACACTTTTCCACCCACCTGTCTCTTGAGGCTGATTGAGTTTTACTCTGTGGCCTTTTTCCCTGGTGTTGCAGGACAGGAGAGGGGCTCCTTGGGACGCCAGGCTCGCCTGCCTTCCCTAGCCACCCCCTCCCCCCCGCCCCGGGAGCAGGCCGCCCATTGGGTTCCCCAGGAAGGCTCAATCCTGAAGTGCGCCCAGCCGCAAGCAGCCATTGTTGGCTCAGAGTAGCTTTCCCCGAGCGGACTCCCGCTCTGCAAGATGCAGGCACCCTCGGAAGCAGCTGAAACGTTGGGCATTGGCCATGGGTCATTCCAAATAGTGTGAAAAGCAAGCCCAGCCTACACCTCTGATTCCAGAAATAATACCTTTTCCAGAGACATCAAACAGCTAAATCAATTGTGTTCTGTAGTTCACAGCTTAATGTATTTCTCCTAATAAAATTCCATTTGCCAAATGACGAGGAATGGTGGATTTGTGACGTGATTTGCATCTGCTGTGTTCTTAAAAGTGATGCCAATACACAGTGTCTAGTAGGTACCCAAACACCTGTTAAATGGTTTTGAGCAAAAAGTAGGAAAATCATTAAATGATGCATTTTAAAAAATAATCTCTATTTTTTTTAATTAATTAATTTATTTTTTGGCTGTGTTGGGTCTTCGTTGCTGCTCGTGGGCTTTCTCTAGTCACGCTGAGCGGAGGCTACTCTGCGTTGCGGTGCGCAGGCTTCTCATGGCGGTGGCTTCTCTTGTTGCAGAGCACAGGCTCTAGGCACGTGGACTTCAGTAGTTGCAGCACGCGGGCTCAGTAGTTGTGGCTCGCGGGCTCTAGAGCGCAGGCTCAGTAGCTGTGGCACACGGGCTTAGTTGCTCCACGGCATGTGGGATCTTCCCGGACCAGGGCTCGAACCCGTGTCCCCTGCTTTGGCAGGCGGATTCTTAACCACTGCGCCACCAGGGAAGTCCAATAATCTCTCTTTAAAGACAGTCATGTCATAAATTTTTACGTCAGACTTCAAAACTAGGAGCACTTTTAGAGTAAATTTTGGAGTTTTATAAAGTGTAAAAATATAAAAGATTATCCAGGAGCCTGAAGGTCAAAAGCATAAGATAGAATCGTCCTAAACGAATGTTGTTGAAAAGCCCCTTGTTTTTAACCGCAGTGAGGACTCACAGGCTGGCCTGTGAGCACAGCTGGCATGATCTGCAGAGCCAGAAATGACTAGTGCATGGAAACCACCACCAATCTGGAAGCATGAGCATTTGCAGTGATGTTCACAGCAGTCCTGAGGCCGGGGGCCGGGATGACGGGTCCAGAGATCGCTGTGATAAGGCTAAACAGCTGCTTTAAGTAACCGGTTGCAGTTGTACAGTTAGGTGTGCAAGTATGTGTGTGTGCTTTACATATACGAACAAAGTGTTTTGGATCACTGTACTATTTTAGGTAGCTAAACTCTCAGGGGTATTGTTAATCTGCATTCCAAATCTGATATTTTGGGTGAAGAACCTTTACTGGTAGGAAGTTTGGGAACTGCAGGAACACGATAACAGAAAGGTTGCCCGGCAGAAGCTGCCTGTCTGATGGGCAGGGAACACAGTGCCCAGCACTCACCAACCGGGAGGCTGCTGCCGCCCGACGAGACGTGCCTCGCAGGGAGCAGCTTCATGGGCCTGCTCCGGGTGGGGCCCCAGCCAAGGCCAGGCTGCCGCCCATTCGCTGCGGCCAGCAACTTCTCAGGCACGTGCGTGGGTCTAGTAATAAAGTCTTCTCAGCAGCCCCAGGGCGAGGGTCTTCGTGCCCCCAGACTTTGATGAGGGCTGTGGGGCACCGAGGGGTGGGCACCCGCCCGTGGCCACACACAGAGGGCTTGCTAGCATCAGTGCTTGACATCTCTCTTTCCGATGTGTTTTAGCATGACTGAAAACACTGTGTACGCACACTGTGTATGTATGTCTGTGTACAAATATATATGAACAGTCAGTTAATTTGAGAGAGAAGCCAATTGTGCCTCTGTGTATATGTCTCCACACTAAGATATATATATGAATTCACATGCTCTGTGTTTCTCCACTGGTCTTGTTCTCTCTGAACTCTCCTACCTGCCTCTTTTTTTTTTTTTAAGGATCTGACTCTTACTGAGATGGTAGTTAATCAGAGTGGTTCACATAAATTAAAACTGTGATTCTGAAGTATATAAAATTAGACCTACCTCTCTAATTATAAAAAACCTACATTCTAGTTTACTGAATCACTGTTCCTTCTGCAAGGAAAAAAGCGCCACCTTGTCTTGTGGCTTTGCAGAGGGGGCGCCTTACTGAGGAAACAGGGCGTCACACTGTGTTGTCTCTTCCGTAGGTGGTGATGGCACTCCTCAAGTACTGGCCAAAGACTCACAGCCCAAAAGAAGTCATGTTCCTAAATGAACTAGAGGAGATTCTAGACGTCATTGAACCATCAGAGTTTGTGAAGATCATGGAGCCTCTCTTCCGGCAGTTAGCCAAGTGTGTCTCCAGTCCCCACTTTCAGGTATGCGGCCCGGAGACGGTGGGCTCGTGTCACTTCCCTTTGGAGCTGGTAGGTCGCGGTGTGGAGCTGGTCATGTTTTGCTTCTCGGGTAATTTGAAGGTAATATTCAAGCTTTTGCTTCAGTGAATTTCAGAGTAAGATCCTGAGACTTCAGCTCTACAAAATACACTCTAGCACCTCGTCCCCCCTCGTCACTGAAAACGTGTTTCTCCATAAGAGTAATTAAAGACAGCTTCTCTGTAAACGACCTCTGGCTCTCGGTTCACTGGGTTCCCAAACGCACACAACCTTATTCTCCACAACTTGAGCGGTCGATGCTCACGGAGAAGATAAAACTGTTTAGCTTTGCGTTCCCTCCCTCCATGAGCTCTTCATTTCTGACATATATGAGTTTGCGTCCCTTTACGCTTTAAAAAACAGTAATGGTTCTGATTCTTGTACCTTCCACATTCCTGTGTGAGAGGTGCCTCGGTCATGCCACTTCCCACTTTTCCTGATTTCCTCCTCACACCTTCCAAGCCCCTTTCAAAGGTCATCATCCCCAGTGGCTTTTCCAGCCTGTCTGCCTTCTTTTAACATATTGGGGACCCCATCCTTTTGTATCGTTGAGACGGTATTTGTTGTGAACTCATCGTGAACAGGGTAGAAATCTAGGCACAAAAGGAGCAAAGCCTCACAGTCACCAGGGAGTCGGCAGCCCAGCGGGAGAGGGGAGATGTGTCCGCACAGCTGACATCCATGTCTGCGTTGCCGGCGGTTTCAGAACTGGCCGCCTCGGTGGCCTCCGCCCCTCCCGTGTTCCCTTGCTGCCCTCCCTGCTGTCATCTCACATCCCCTCCCTCAAGTGCCTCTGCAGGGACAGGCTCCGCCACCACCCATTTTAAGCGGAAGCCATGTTTCCGCACACATGCCAGCACTCCCTCCCGTCCCCTGCTGCTGTTCGCCACACGACTTAACACTTCTAGCAAGTCAGACAATTCGCCCATCGTTTGTTTACCCCCATAGAACGTAAGCTCCACGAAAGCAAGGATTTCTGCCTCACCTGGTTCACTGCAGAATCCTCAGTGCCAGACGGCACTGCCCGTGGTGTAGACGCGTAATAGATGGGCGGTGGATGGCTGACGGATAGGTAAAATGAACTCGTTTGACTTGTCTCCTCGGCATCTAGCCCATGTCTAGCCGAAATGTTCACTGAACTCATGAAAAAATGAGTGACAGTGATCTTGACAGACAGGAAATCATCTGCCTCTCTGTTGAAGGCTCTTCAGGATTACCGTCTGTAGAGTATTTTAATTTGTAGAAATAATAATTTTCCAATCCAGTATAATTCATTTTGCTATTTACATATGTAATAGAGCACTTTGATCATCAAAAACAGCAGTCACGCCCTCCGTCTTTCAGGTGGCAGAGCGAGCGCTGTATTACTGGAATAACGAGTACATCATGAGTCTCATCAGTGACAATGCAGCCAAGATCCTGCCCATCATGTTTCCATCCTTGTACCGCAACTCAAAGACCCACTGGAACAAGTAAGAGAGAGCTGGCTGCCGTCAGATCCGGCCATTTTTAAAGTTTGCATATTTTGCTGATACTTCAATTGTGATTGAATCCAAGTCTGACTATCAGTTAAAACACAAGACGCTGACTTCTTTGTGGGCTGTGTCTTGGCCTTCCGTTCACGTCCTTATCCCCGTGCCGAGCCCACGTAGGGCGTATTGCCTCACTCCCCACCCCCCATCTCATCCCGGGTGGGGTCGGGAGCAGCATCTCCCGGGCCGCCTCTTAAGTTCCCTCCGGAACAGTTAAAGCTTGTCACAACCTCAGGACTCAGTCCCTGCAGGGACACAGTGGCCACCCCACACGCGGGGGCCCCAGAGCCCTGCTGGCACTCACCCTGGGGAGCCAGAGAGAAGAGCAGGTAACCTAAACACCACTAGGACTCTTGACATCTGCCCCTGCTTCTCTCCTTTGTTCTCTCACTTGCTGAGGATGAACAGACTGATTTACTCAGTGGTCATCTCCCGAGACCTTAGCAGTCAGTATGGATGCCATGTCATTTTCTCTGCTGAACTGGTACTTGTGAAATGTGGGCCATTGAAATGGGCTGATAAGTCGGGAGAGGAAACAGTCTGTGGTGGAGGAGGGAAGGGAGACAGATCAAAAGAGATGAAGCATTCTGAGTTTCAACACGAAGCTTTCGTTACAGGACGATACATGGCTTGATATACAACGCGCTGAAACTCTTCATGGAGATGAACCAAAAACTATTTGATGACTGCACCCAGCAGTTTAAAGCAGAGAAACTGAAGTAAGTTGCTCCTTTCAGAAGTTATTCTTTCAAGGATTTTTTTTTCCTTAATTCTAAAAAACCTCTCCCATTAGTTTGTCCTAAAAAGGTATTCTTCACTTTAAAGCAAAATCAGCCCTTTTGTACTTGAAAAGCAAATGAAAACTTTGTTATGATAACTTATTTTCAAAGAAAACATGTTTAAAGTTAGCTATTCTCTGGGAATTCCGTGGCAGTCCAGTGTTTGGACTCAGCACTTTCACTGCAGTGGCCCCAGGTTCAATCCCTGGTCAGAGAAGTAAGACCCTGCAAGCCACACAGTGCAGCCAGGAAAAAAAAAAAAAAGTTAGCTGTTCTCTCCGTTACACTACTAGTTTAATCATTGCAGAAAGTGCATGTATAGTCACGAATTTAACTTTCAGGGTCTTTGCTTTTCTCAGGGGACACTTAAAGGCAATAACGTGTAGTCATTTTTCATGTTTGTCAGGCAGGAATTTGAGCTGTATCCTGTAAGGTTTATATGAAAGAGCAGGAATCTTCATCCAGCATAGCTTTATTCTAATTTGTTGATCTCCATAAATTCGGGTGTTCTCTGGAATCTAGTGCCAGAGTCCCTCACAAAATCAGGGCCCTGCTCTCATGCTGTGAGGACTTCAGAACCCACATCTGTCCGGGGACAGGCTAGAACAGGGGTCCCCAACCCCGGTTAGGAACCAGGCCGCACAGCAGGAGGTGAGCAGAGGGCGAGAGGAGCTTCCTCTGCCACTCCCCATCGCTCCCCACCGCTCCCAGCCGCTCCCCATCGCTCCCCACTGCTCCCAGTCGCTCACATTCCCAGCTGAACGATCCCCTCCCCCACCCCGAAGTCCATGGGAAAATTGTCTTCCACGAATCCGGTCCCTGGTGCCAAAAATGTTGGGGACCGCTGTGCTAGATGACTCTGTCCCTAGGCTATGCTCGTAACAGTATGATTCATTAATTATCAAAACCACATCTTCAGAGTCAGGTGTGGACTGTGAGCAGATCTGATTCTTTGTCACTTGGAGCCAAGGTAGATAGACTTTGAATGAATGTAATTCAAATTACAGTACACATATAACAAAGTGCCACGTTCTTTCCTTAGACAGTATGCGTTTACCTGTGTGCAAGGCCCTGTTACGGGTTCTGGCAACATAGCAGCGAATGAGACAAACAAAAACCTCTGCCCTCACGGAGTTTACATTCTGGGTGGTGTGGAAAGAGAAAGACAGCAGAATACAAATGAGTAAGACATAGTGTGTGAGGGACAGTGACAAATGAAGCAGGAAGGGGCACAGGGAACCCGGCTGTGGGCTCTTTAAGCCTTCGGGCTGCCCAACCCATTCCTGCCTCAGCTGAACGCAGTGTCCAGGTGTGAAATACGTGAACATCGGGGCTTTTCTAACGGCGCATCCTCTTTCGTGGAGCATCCCATTTCTGAAAGGGACCTTAAAGATCATGTAGCACATTTACTAGATTAAAAAAAAAAAGAGTCGGTCCCATGACAAGTCATGTGCTGAAGGTCACGTGCCTTGTTGGTGTGGACGTACAGGCTGCGCCTCCGTAAGGACGTCTTCACCTGGTTCCTTCACACTAAGGTGTGGTCTCACTTTTCATGGGTATGTAAGCTTCTCACCAAAATCATACATGTCCTGTGATGAAGCGACAAAACAAGGGGAAGGAAGGAGACATAGATGTGCTTGTGCAAGTGTTTCTAAGAGCTTAAATTCTTAGACATGTTAAAATTTTGGTGTATTTATATTTTTAACTCTTTTCCTCTAAGCCCAGTTTCTTTTTTTTTCCCGTTATGTACCTTGTGGTCACCACTGTGACGTACATGGAATAATACCAGACAGTGACAAAGGGGAATAGGTGTTGTGTTGCTGGCCACGTTCCCCCTTAACATTTTCTCTCTTGAATTTGATTCTTTTCTCTAACACCGATGACATTTTGCTATTTTTCAGAGAGAAGCTAAAAATGAAAGAACGAGAAGAAGCATGGGTTAAAATAGAAAACCTAGCCAAAGCAAACCCCCAGGTACTAAAAAAGAGAGTAACATGAAAACGTCTAGGGTGTAACTTGAATGTTTTTATGAGATAGGAGTGTGGATTCATCGTGAGAGGGGAGGGAAATCAATTTCACTAACACTGTATATGAAAATATCTGCAATAAAAATACTTTTCAACTTTGTACAAGTACTTATTTTGCCCCACAAAGGTTTTTACCACAGAATTGACATTTTTTTTATTATTATGCTTTTAAAATAAGATACGAACCTTATGAATACACTGTGGTAAAAAGAAAGTCAGGATACAAGCTCTGTTTTGGGCCAAGATTGTAATTTGCTTTCTCAAATGTCATAGATGCTGTAGTTCAAACAATATTTTCCTTTCTTTTTAATATCAAATTAATTCTAAAGGAAAAGAAATTAGATTTGAAATAGATTTAAGTATGAAGTCAATGTCCTCTTTCCTAAAATGAGGTTTCTGCAGGCTGAGCCTTTCTTGTTAAAAGGTGACCGACTTCCGTCATCTTAGCCGCTAATCCTTTCTCCCATCCCAGCACGCCCTGGCAGGTGGGCGCCAATGACGTGTCTTCTGGAACTGCCAGCACTGAAGCAGTGTCCCCCCATGCATTACCTCGGGCTGACCCCCAGGGGCTGGGGGTTGGAGCCCTGTCCCAACAGACGTTCTTTCTGATGCTATGTGCCTGTCCGATTATCACTGAAAATCATTTGCCACACTAAGAATTCTCAGGCTGTCCTTAGCTCCCCAGAAAAGATTTTACTTTCTGAGGAAAGCTACTCGGCTGCCCCTAAAATCCTGAAAGGTTCAATACAGTGAACCAGATTACAAGCTATCTATTTATTTTCTTTGGTGAGAGGTATGCATAAATCATTATTATCTCAGTTGCTATGTGGGTTTTCAATCTCTCTGATGTTTAATAAAAAGTGATACATGAATACAGAGTTAATACCTAAATAACAACATACTGACTTGTATTTCCTCTGATAAAACTATAATCAAGACACAAACCATAGGAAAACTGAATGACATCCTTAAGTGTATGTCCTTGATGCCACCTGAAACAAGTAACTGGCGTTTTTCTAACCATTTTTATTCCATGCTCTTACACAGAAATGCTATTTTATGTGAAAATAGCATTTGAAACTGTGTAGTAGCTAATTTAGGTAGATAGCTATGGGTATGTACTTCTTTTTTTTTTTTTTTTTTTGCGGGACGCGGGCCTCTCACTGTTGGGGCCTCTCCCGTTGCGGAGCACAGGCTCTGGACGCGCAGGCTCAGCGGCCACGGCTCACGGGCCCAGCCGCTCCGCGGCATGTGGGCTCTTCCCGGAACGGGGCACGAACCCGTGTCCCCTGCATCGGCAGGCGGACTCTCAACCACTGCGCCACCAGGGAAGCCCCTGGGTATGTACTCTTAAGAATAGAATTTATGTTGAACGTGAGGTTAAAATACTGACTGACGTTTGTTGTAAGACACAGTAAAAGCATACGTCTGGGGCAGTGGGTGGATGGACCCTGCCCGACGGGGCCCAGGCCGTCTTACTTTGTCCAGACGGCCCCGTGCCGAGGGCAGATGGGTCCCAATCAGGGTCGTCAAGGACCCCGTCACACACACCCTTGAAATCAACACCCTTGGAAAACATGTAAACTATATACAGATCAGAGGGTCTGATTTTATTTATTTTACCTGGAAAATAGGAATAATCTCCTAGAAAATCGCATAAAGCCTTACATTACAAGCGAAGAGCTGGCTGTGACTGTTAGCAAAGGTGGTCTGGCCCCACTGCTGTGCTGTAGCAGATGTTCCTTCCAAAATATATATCGTCCTCATTTCTCTTTTTCTGAACTTTTCCTAAGTGTTCTTACATCACATTTTTATTCCTTTGGCTGCTCTGTTTTAAAATGTCTCGGGCCACAGCCTGAGTGCGGTGGGCTTTGCCTGCGCTCACCCCTGCATTGTGCTGTGGCGCTCTGACCTGAGCGCCGTCCTGCTCGCGTCTGCGTGTGAAAACCGTCCGTGACCACACCCCAGCAGGTCCTGTCCGCATGCTCCAGTCCACCGAGCAGTGTCTGAAACGGAAAGTACTTCGTGGGCTAATGTCTCCAAGTGGAAACGAGGGCCTTGGTACCCGCTGTTCACCCTCTCTCGAGTCCTTTCTAAATTGTAGTCGTTGCTTGCCATTTACAACAGCAGCAAAAAGTAAATCGTGTTGTGGGTAATACAGCTTGCGTGCCACTTCCGTAACGAAAACACGTAGGTGGGTTTTTGAAGCCCGATTCCCCATCTCAAATCTGCCGTTTTGAGAAATGATTTAATAGCTTCCTTATTTTAGGTGGGTTCCCAATCCCTCACTCTGTTCACTGGCGTGTACCTAGAAGTCTTCCTGATGCTGACCCTTGTGTTTTCACAGGCTAAGTCTTTCGTCTGCTTGGAGATGTGAAAGCAGGTCCCCGTTTAGGCCGGTTGGGATTTGGAAAGCTGTGGTCCTTCGGGATTTGAGTTGTGTCTGTTTTAGCAGTTGTGGCGGTTTAATTTTTTCATGTTATTTAATTTTTGTATTTAATGTTTAATGTGATTTAATTTTTTTTAAGTGAAGATTTTAATAGTGAAGATTTCTAACGTAGTGAGGATTTCTAACATAAATACGCTTTTCCTAGTCCACCAAAAGAGGCCATGTCACAGTTTCGCTCCTGTCTCCCTTTTGTGGGGATCATGTGAAATGAAGACAAGGCACTTCTGTGAATTTTAAGTGTGGCTCTGGCTCAGTGTTTCTGCCCCTTTGCAATGACAAGACGACGCCCTAGGAGGCCCAGGGCACAGAGTCTGGCTGCCTGCCTTTCCTTTGGGCGATGAGCCTCTCTGGGGAAACGGGCCTTCCTTACTTCACCTGTCAAGACCCTCAGCCTCGGGAAGGTTTTTACTCCTAGTGAGAACCCTCTGCCCCCGAGCCTGCTAGTGGCATCGGTTTCCCATAGGCATTTTGTGGCATCCTTGTGCGCACTCTCCCTTGCCCTGAGCCCCAGCAGGGCCTCGGAGCCCGCACTGCTCTAGGCACGGCCGCTGGCAGGGTCCGTGTAGAGCGCTGGTGTCCTCTTGGTGCGGCCGAAGCTGAAGATCCCGCACCACCGCCCGAGCACTGCAGTGTCTCCGCTCTGTCTGCCCCGCCCAGCTGAGCCCCAGGGGGCAAGGCGCCGTGCAGACCCCAGCTCCCTGCGCCCAGCAGGTCACCACCTCTCTGGGCAGATGGGTGCCAGCTGCGTGTCCCAAATGCGCTTTCCCAGGAAACAAAACTGAGAATGAGACACGGCCCCAGGTGTTAAGGAGGGGAGCCAGGATGGAAGCAAAGAGAATCCAGTCCGCGCGGTCGGATGATAGCACGCGCTGGGGGTTGTGCCGGCAATGCTGGCGAGAGGCCTGGTCGCGCCTTTAGAGACACGTAAAGGAAGGCTGGAGGGTAGGGTGGCCACGGCGAGGCGTCCCCGCGGCACCAGGACCTTAGCCCCCAAGAGTGCTGGGCGCCCTGGAGGCGGAGCCAGCCTCTTAGAGGCTCACCTAAGGGGCTTAACCAGCCGGGGACTCAAGGCAGGGGAAGGGGCGACTGGGAAACCGAGCTGCTCATAGACGGAGCGTCACTCATGGGGGAGGGTGGGTGTGATCTGTGTCAGGGACAGAGCTGGAGAGGGGGCAGGACCCGTGGGTTTTATGCCCAAAACAGTGTGCAGGTGTCACAGCGTCATCCAGAGCTAGTGGCCTCGGCAGGCTTGCGCTCAGGAAGCTCTTCCGGACACTCGGGGGCTCCTGGGGAAACATGTGGAGATGCCGCTGCTGGACGGGGCTGACGGGGGGGGCGGCAGGCATAGCGCGCCGCGGGGGCCTGGGTGCCCATCGGGTGGAGGAAACAGAGCCAAGGGTGTGACTCCCGCGAGGAAGCGGCGCATTTCCCAGGGTGGTGGAGAGGCTGGGCCAGGCAGCCACGGGGGCCGGTGGGGGGGGGGGGTCGGGGGGGCGCGGGCGAGGGTCGGCGAGACCCTCGGGGCGTGAGGAGGGGTACAGACTGTCTTCCCAGCAGTGACAGAGGAGCGGGGGGCGGCCGGCACCACAGGCAGGGAGGGGCAGCTTCAGGGATGATGGTGGCCCCCGCGTGGCCGCAGAGCGGTCACCCACAGCCTGGTGCCCGGCGTCCCGTCGGAGAGGCGAGGCCCAGAGCCGCGGGGGTGAGCCGAGGGGTCGGGGGCAGGAGGGGCTGCTGAGAGCTGAGCGGCCCTCTTGGTCGCTCGCACGCCTGGCAGGAGGGAGGTGGTGGGCCAGGCGGGTCGTAGGGGTGGGTGCCGCGGGGCCCCAGGCAGAGGGGCTCGCTGTGGCCAGGAGGGCACGAGCCGGGCACAGGGCGTGGGGGAAGGGGTGCGAGGCTGTGGCTCGGAACCCCAGCTCCCCCTTCACTGGCCTGGGGCCCCGCGGTTAGCGTAGGTACCTCAGCGTTCCCGTCAGCCAAGTGGGATCATAGCAGACACTTTACAGGCTGTGCTTGGAATAGCGCCCAGCTCGCGGCAGACGCAGAGAGAGTGGCCGCCAAATGCTGAGGACAGTCAGGGCCTTCCGTGTGCCTTAGCTCACCCGCGCCGTCACAGCCACCTCCAAAGTGATCTCATACCCACGTCCCACTCACAGAAACAAAGTCAGAAACCCGTCCTGCTCACAGCAGGGCCTGACTTGGCCCAGACCCTGAAGAGAGTGGAGTCCCAGGGCGCCCCGTGGGGAACAGGAGCGGAGCCAAGGGGACCCCACTGACACGTGGGCGTACCAGGCCTCCCGCAGGGCCGGCCACGGAGTTGCAGAGTGAGGTGCGAGCTGTGGGACCGATCGGGGTTGTGTTGTTTGGGAGGAGAGCAGAGAGGCTGTGAGTAAAAGGGTGTGATCGGTGATGGGGTTTAGGCGAGTCTGGAAAATGCCGAGATGGGCAGATAGAGGAGGGCAAGGCTGTGTGCAGAGGTTGGGGGCTGGAGGTTTCCACGGGAAGCTTCCCGTGACCAGATCCAGGCTCACGGGGAGTCAGCAGGCTGGAGGCTCCAGGGTGGGGCGTTGCCCAGCAAGGGGCTGGGACAGTCTGGAGTGAGGCGATGCCCGGGGCCCAGGCGCTGCAGGTGTGGGCCGGGCAGGGAGCGCCTCCCTGCACGTGGGCTCCCTTCAGGAGGGGCCGCGGGGGGTGGCCTGGGCCAGGAGCCCCGGAGCCGAGCCCTGAGCGCTGACCTGACCGAGAGTGACTCCGCGCTTTGCACTGCAGTACGCAGTGTGTAGTCAAGCGAGCACCATGAGCCTTCCGGTGGCAGTGGAGACAGATGGGCCTTTATTTGAAGATGTGCAGATGCTGAGAAAGACAGTGAACGCAGAGGCTCGCCAGGTAAAAGTGCACAGAGCTGCGCTGGGCGCGCTCCTTAGAGACTTGCTTAAGACGTGCCTGTGATCTTAGTGATGTGATAGACAGCAGTGCCTCCTGTGTATAAGCTAAAGTGAAAAATGCCATGGTGGTAGTCTTACAGGAAACCTTTCATCCGTATATCTGAGATCAAATTAGTAGAAACAGTTTTTAAGGATTAAGTATGTGCCTGAAATGTCTTTCTTCATTTACTTTAACAGTAATAATCCCAATTCTTCACTGCAGTCAGATGTTAACGAGAGCAAAGACTCAAAGGTTTGCGGTGATGTCTTCCCCCTCTGCGCCCTCTGCCCCCGTGCGACTTCTGCTCTGGCCCAGAGGCGCCCCTCTTACTTCTCCACAGTTACTGCCGGCCCCCGGGCCCCAGGACATCAGGCAGAGCCCTCATCCTCTCAACAGCAGGGTCGCGCTGCCTCGCAGGCCTGTGCCAGGGTCAGGGCTCTGTCAGGACCCTCACGCAATACCCACACTCAAGTGGTTTTGTTTCCGCTTTGTGGCGATGCATATATAGATCACCACCGATCCAAAGAAAGGCCCCTATCGCTAAATGGGGAACCTTTGCGATTTAGGCTTTAAAGAGGGTAGTGGGTGGAGTTCCCACGTATAAGGAGCCTCGCAGTTGCTGTAGGTCTCTGATTGTACCTCCTGTTCTCAATCCTTGCAGTTGATAAAGTGCTAACTGGATTTGGGGATATGGCCCTTTCTGACTCTGAAACTTTAATCCCCTTTGAGCTAAGAATTCCTAAAGACATCCAGCACTACAATTCTGAAAAGTAACAAGTTAGGCTAAAATTATACTGCATACTGAATGCAGATGGTTTCTAGATGATGGTGTCATTCTGAGCTCAGACAGAGAGGGGTTTTTTTTTAACCTACTTGTTTTTAACTCAAGTAAATTGTATTCCCCACCTGATCAGACAGGATCAGGCATCACCAAGAGCACAGGCTCTAGACCATGCAGACTGCACTGCCCAACACGGCAGCCCTGAGGCACACGTGACATGTGGCCGTCTGCACTGAGCCGTGCTGCAGCCCAAAACACACCCGGGAGCTCCCAGGCTTAGTGTGAGGGAAGGACCTAGAAGCGTCCCCTTCATAATTTTCTGTTACAACATGTTGAAATGATAGTCTTTTGGATCTACTGGGTTAAATTTTTAAAATATTATTAAAATAAATTTCATCAGTTGCTTTTCACGTTTTCGATGTGGCTACTAGGAAATCTGGGATTCCATGTGTGGCCGGCATCGTCTTCCGACCAGGCAGCGCCAGGCCAGTTGCCTTTCCCTTGGTGCTTCCAGAGTAAAGCACCTGCACTGGCCCGTCCTTGCCCCTTCCTGCCCGGCTAGTTCTTGGCCTTAGGTTAAGATACAAGCAGGTGGACGCAAACACGAAACATACAGTGCAAGAACAGCAGTAACTCGTTTTTTACTTCATCCAGTTGGATTCCATAATTTCCTCGCAATATTCTTAGCAGTGAACAGATTGAATAAAAAACGTGAAAATCCTTATCTTTCCCTCTTTCTCTGGGGTGTTAGTTTTCCTACTTCTTAATTTTTTTTTAAACTTGGAAAGGAATTTGAGGCCACCTCTTTGATTACCATTTTGATGTTTTGGCTTCAGGTGGGTTAAAAGACGTGAACACTGGCCTCGTTACTGAAGGCGGTCAGAGGAAATCAAAATCAGGGTCCCTGCTACCAGCAAGCCTGCCCGGGGTTTGTGACCACATATTAGTCTTTAGGTCACTCGGGCCGTACAACGTAGAAAAGGAAACTGATGTCTAACAAGCCAGTCTTTACACATTAAATATTTTTAGGGTTGGAGGATTTTTGTTTTTGGTAGGTACATCCTTGGACTTGATAATTAAAGCTAGGAAAAGAATAAACTATGCCCAAAATGTAATGAACGTATTACATAATTACGTAATCTATGGACCTGTGGTTTCTGATTTAGGGCCTACTCTGTAGGAGATGAAGGAACGCAAATTAAAATAGCATTCTCATCTTGAGTAAGACTACCTTTGAAAGTCAGCTCTAGTGTCTCCGTGGTGGCCGATCTTCCAGCGGCCCTTGGAGGAGGGCGTGTCTCCCTCCTTCCCTGCAGGAGTTATGAAGGAAGCAGCCTCTGTAGTCATCTCCTCATTAGTTGTGAGACACCACGTGTAGACAGGACATTGCTTGGAGAGCTCTTTCAGTTTGCTGGTTTGTTTTCATGACTTTTGAAATTAGACTGTATGACTGAGTTTTCTGTGTAATTGACATTCTTACAAAAATCATCCCCCTACCCATAACATTTAGATCTCTACAGATCACATTCCTGGGTTGGAAGACTCCATGCTATTAAGACGTCAGTTCTCCCCCAAAATTAACGCAATCCAGTCAGAATCCCAACAGGCACTTTTCTTTTTTTGAAAGACATAGACCAGTTAATTCTGAAATTCACATGGAAATGCAAAGGACCTAGAATAGCCGAAATAACTCTGAAAAAATAATAAAGTTGGAAGACTAACACGACCCAATTTCAAGACTTACTGTAGATTTCTATTGGTCAATTGAATTTCCCCCAAATATCAAAATAATCCCGCATTTCTTTGAAATGATTCGAATGTGGGCTCGGGATGCATGTGAGGGAAACGACAGTGTTGCCGGAGAACCGGGAGAGGAGACCCTAATGCTAATGGAATGTACTTGGTTGGAATTTTGTGGAGGAATTCAATTACCTATTTACCTGTCGGAACCATGATTTGGGTTTCTTTTGAGAAGATTGTGTAACCCTATATAGAACCTCCAAAATAAACTAGTAACGTTCATGTGAATGACATTTATATCAGAGACATTTAAAATGTTTTACAATTCTCATTTTTAACAGTCGGTCGGGAGGAAAGCAGTGTCAACCATGCAGTTAAGGAAGGTGTAGAAAGACGGAAGGTGGGAAGTGAAGGTATTCCTTACTCAGTACGTAGAAGTGTATTTAAGGCTTTTATATTTAGGAAAATCACTGACAATGTTATGTACATGAAGTATTTTCCCTTTTTTCCCTGTCATTCCAGCTTGTGATGGTGAAGACAAAGAAATCTGGTCCCTCGAGAGATTTTTGATGAGTTCTGTCCTAAATTCAGTAGTAAAACGTGCGCTCTTCTGTATGACCCACCCCGATGTCGTTTTCCCATTTACTGTATAGATTTAGCCTTTCAGCGTTGCCATTGTGCTGCAGACAGAGGCCGTTTCTCTCCGGCTCGCACCTCCGTAGGGGCGTCTGGGGCAGCGTGTCCGTCTGTCTTGTCTGCCCACCGTCAACAGCATGCTCGGCCCACACATCCCTCCACCAGTGTCACTCGTCTAGAGGGACCGTCTGCATGATGTCCCACTCTCCTGCCTCCCCTTTTTCTGATTTTTTTTTCCCGCCTTGTCGCTTGTGAAATTGCTCTCTGCTTTACACACTGGTTTTAAATGGCTATGCAGAAAGGCTCAGATGGGTCCATCACACTCTGTCCTTCCAGAAGCTTCCGGGGTCATGTTTGCCTTCTCAACTTGCATTTATTGGTTCCAGGCATTTTCTGTCAAAATGTTTCTTCTCTTTGGAATGCCTGTTGCAGCATTTATTAAATATTTCAAGTATGGGAAAGGCCTGATTTTGTTTTGCTTCGCTTCGCTTTGTTTTACAGCTCCACCTGGAATGGACATAAAATTCAGGTAGAATTTCCCTCTGAGTTTTGCATTGGTCGAAGGCAAACACGCTCCACAGATGAGACCACTCTTACAAGGACTGTGACCGTGACAGGCAGCCCCTCAGGGACGGAGGGGCCTCCACAGTCTCCTGACAGGCGGGGTTGTCCTGAAGGCATCTTACATTAGTTCCCAGGAGAAAAATACCAGAATTCCTGCCTTTGCCATAAATGAACGTTAATATTCAAATAACAGTTCTAGAAATAATCCTAAAATGATGTCATGGAAAATTCCTTACAAACCTTGATATTATTGAGGTTGTCAGATACAAGTTTGCAAAGAACCCTAAGAAACATTAGCTCTGCAAAAGTGTGCACTTTTCATACATGGCGTCTGCAAGGCCTTGGCTATTTCATTAACGCAAAGAGAATTACACTCTGCATGTCGTACCACCGATGTTGGCAAGCTGGGTGCTGTGAGGAGTGGTTAGGGATACGTTCTTTCTGTTGTCAAGTGATTGACTTAATACAGGTTTTCTTCTGGTAAGAGTTTGACCACCACCACAAACGTAACTTCTTCTCATTAAATATAATCTCCCCTTTGCTGGAGACACTAAACAGAAAGGAAGACGGAGTTCTGGTTAAAGTTCCTCACGTGCTGGCAGCTTCCTGGACGCTGTGTCTAGGTGATATAGGTGGCTCGTTGTTTTGTTTCAAAGATACTGCTATTGCTGCAATGGCCCTACTCCAAAACCGAATAACTTGTTTAACTATTATGCCTGGAAATGGACACTTTCGGTGTATAAACGCCCCATATCAGGGCCCCCCCGCCTTTCTTTGCAGACACAGATCTCTAAATCCCCATGCAAAAAGGGATTCATGTAGGGTTTTTTGTTTTGGGGTGTTTGTTTTTGTTTTGTTTTGTTGAGTAAAACCAAAATGTCCTAACTTTAGGAAAAAAATGGAATGGAGTGGGAGTCTTATATCTTACCCTTATTAGGAAATTTTATACAAATCATTAAATACAGTTTTTCTGAATTCTAGAGGGTTTTTCCCCCTACATGACCCATTTAATACCTCTCATTTTAAGTATCTTTTTTCAAATTTGATAGAAGTTTTAGACCTGTTATTTATTGGCTTCGAGTCCAGTTTAAGTATGTTATTCATTGTTTCTTTTTATTTACCTCCAAGGGAAATTTCAACTTCCTGAAATGCTTCTGGAAGGAACATAGCCATAAATTGACTTCGGTAACATTTTGTGAAATAGGAAGATTTTACCATTTACGGGATTTACTGAAACTGGTGAATTTGCAAAATAGCGGTACTCGATGCTCTGTACAAAACTACTCATTTTAGAAGACCACAATGCCAATATTATGCACGCCGTCCTTGGGTTACTTTTAATAAATGAGGCGTTCTTGGTTAATGAGGGTGATAAGAGACATCCCGCCCTTTGTGTGCTCCAAATCCCCAGGGAGGCGCTGAGTGTGGGCACCGCTGACTCAGGGCAGAGCGAGCACACTTCCGGGTCGCTGGGTCTGTAGCCAACGCCGTGCGTTTTTATTCCAGGCACAGAAGGACCTGAAGAAGGACCGGCCCCTGGTGCGCCGCAAGTCCGAGCTGCCCCAGGACCTGCACACCAAGAGCGCCCTGGAGGCCCACGGCCGTGCTGACGAGCTGGTCCCCCAGGACGGGCGCTAGCCCCGACGCCGTGCGCGCGCCAGCCCCGCTCCGGTCTGTAGAAAGTACACGCTCTGTGTGCCATGCAAATCAGTTACACTCAAGTCAAAGCTTTCTCCAACCCCGTTCCGTAGGCAATAACATCCTTCCGCCTCAGCTCGAGACTAGGAGTTCAAACAATGGTGACCACCCAGGGCCACATGCCGCCCATGGTGTCCCCTGCACGGTCCCAAGTAAGCCGGTTTTCCAAAATCAGAGCTAAGGAAAGCACCCTAGTCATCATCTTCACGTTCTCCCCAAATGGAATTCGCGATCATTTAAGATAGGTGGTCCAATGGTAACATCAGTGTTTTTCAAATCAAAGGAGCACTTTAAACAAGTATTACCTATTTTTAAGACTTTACAACCCTTGAGATTGTTTCCACGTGATTGTTAATGCCAGCAGTTTCTTTCTGGGGTTTTTTGGGTTGTTTTTGTTTTTTAATCTCATTGAAGTGGTTCCTTGCTGTCATCGTTCCAACACCGCTCAACTGGGAAAGTGACACGACAGTCCCCGGCCGCTGTCTTTTCCTAAGGTCCTGCTTTACTTTGACCAATGCCACGCGTACCACGTCCTGCTGCTTCTGCGTATCGCTAAAGCCATATTTCCAAGTCTGCGGTCCAGGACCAGGATCCGGGAGTGAGCACGTAGGAGAAATTTGTTTTAAAAAGAGCTTTCTCTTGACTGGAATTGGAATTTTAAAGTGATGTGTTCGTGTTTTACTCTTTGCAGAATGATTTCTCTCTGCTTACACGTTGTTGCCCTTGAACAAGGCTCTTCAATTAATAAAATTATATTCTCTGAGAATTCCACATTTTGTAGAAAATTAGGACGAGATCATTTTGAGTGAGGCCAGCTCTCGGGCCTGATGCAGGCCACCGCTGCCTTTGGGCAAAAGTAGCAGGAACAGCGCCGTGGGCAGGCACCCCCCTCCCCGCAGTGTGGCCCTGAGGGCTTCGTGGAGGCGGCAGCAGCGATGGCTTCCAAGGAGTCTCTTTCTGTTGAAAAGAGCGCGCGTAATAGACGCCTCATAAGGAAAATACAGCGTCTTGAGTTTTCCTCGGTCTTCAGTGCTGCTGAATATTTCAGGCTTCCTTGCATGGATTCAGCTTTTTGTTTGTCATGGAACAGCACGAGGAGAAAAATCTTTAAACTTAACGCTTTGTTCTTTATTTCTCTCCGGGTGGCCAGTATTTTGACTTACTTATCCTGCTTGAAAGCTATCTGAGATGCGTACTGCTGCTCTAAACCAGTGATTCTAGTTTCTTCTGTCTCTGGCATAAGATTCTATAACTTGATGTTAAATGTCTTGATGCATCAAAGGTAAAACGTGGCTTCTTTCAGGATCTGTTTTTCAGTTGAGGTCTTGGGAATCCACTCAGACGTTGTGAGAAGCAGACGTGGTTCCCTGTGCAGCTGTGGTACCTGCTGCCCGTTGGTTTCACTTAAACCCTTTGATGATGTTTATTTCCTTGTTTCCTGTAGGAAAATCATTTGGAGGGAGGGGATTTCTGGTGTTCCAAGCAAGTGCTAAATTAGAAGCTGCCCCGGCTGAAAGGGGAGAAGCCCTCTTCGTGAGCAGGAAGTATCCATCCACTTCACCATGATGAAATTTATCCTTTAAAAAAAGTTTAGATGCCTTCTCCTTTTGAGGGAAAAAGGGTGCTTTTTATTGTATAAAGCAGCGTCTTATGTATTTTGATAAACCATTGTTTGAACTTCCGTCTTTAGCTGATAGATTCTCAGATATACTTGGTTTGGATGTTCTCAGTTATGTTTGTGACAGAGGTTTCTGGGAAGCCTCTCCTCTTGCCCTAGGGAAAAAGCAGAATACCAGTGTTTGGGTGATGTGGAAAGCTCAACGGATAAGAACATCTTTTTGTCTAGGTTTTACTTCTGCTCTTTATTGAAGACAAACATTCACCAAAAAGGGAGGAAAAAAAAAAAGTTTTGAGAGAAACTAATTTTCTTTGACAAGAGTATTATTTAATATTTTGGCCTATGAAAGTTTTCCTAGTTAGTACTCAGATTCCCTGTGCTAATTGTTCAACTGACATATTATTACATAGATACACTGTTTATTCTGTACCAAACTGATTTCAGAAGTACTACATTGAAAATAAACTGGTGACTGTTTTTCTTCATAAAGTTCTGCGTTTGGCATCTTCACTCTTTCTGAAATGTATCTGTACATCAGAAATGTCACTATTCCGAGTGTCTTTTTAGTGCAGCTTTAGTATGGCTTCCTTTTAATATTGTACATACATTGTACCTTTGTTTTATGGTAATGAGTAATAAAAATGTCGACTTCATATTTTGTACAAAATGTCCTATGTACAGAATAAAAAAAGTTCATAGAAACAGCAAAAATAGGTAAGTGGCACAATTATTTTTCTTTAGAAAATATCTGTAACTTTATGCTTTAGTGAAATGTTAAGTACCTACGTATTTTTTAACATTTTGTAATTCAAAACTTTTTGTTTTGACATTGTTTATGAAGAGAAACTTCATACACTTGCCATTTAATATGCTCTTTTATCTAATTTTAAAAAAAACTCTACAAATGGTGTATTATATGGACTAAATAAAGAACATGTGAATTTTACTGCTCATCATGACGCTAAATTTAGCCATGGTGTTGGGCAAGCCGGTTCCGATCTCTGTCCGGCGACAGTTAGGGGCAGGGCAGCCCCGCCAGGGATACCGGCTGGAGTCCCTCGCTCAACACTGGCTGGGCGCCCACGCTGCCGTCCATCACAGCCACGTCTTTGCTGAGCCTTCTGTAAGGTCATTTTTCTACTTTTCTAATGGGAAAAAGTAGAGATGACCTTTTAACGACCACCTCTTGTTTTGTGAGTAGGCAAATGTGAATCAGAATGCTGTTTATAGAAATGGAATTATTTGAGCCCTAACCATGATGTTTAAAATTATTCTTGAAGAGACACTGAAGTCTGGAGAACAGAGTCGTGTGGCTAAGAATATGAGTTTGGGATCCTAGCTGATCCACCCCCTTCTTACTGGGGGCCTTGCTGTCCTCACCGGTGCTGTTACCGAAAGGTCGCTGGGGGTAGGCCCAGTCCCGTCACTGCAATGACCTCGGCCTCCCAGCAGGTGGGCTGTGACCCAAGCCCCTCAGTTCCTTTATCTGCCAAACGGTCCCTGTGACTCCCCCCACCCCAGGACAGAAGTGCAGAAGTCGCCCTTGGAGCTGGGGTGTCTAGGAAGGGGAGGTGTCTAGGTAACCAGTCGTCTCGGTTATCAGTCTGGCAAGGTAAGGGCCCAGGCAAAGTCTCCAGGGTGGGATTCTCTGGCAAAAGAGACTTCCTGACTTCACTCACTCGTTCATAACACGATGAACAGGCCCCCTGCCCAAACCAAGAAGCAATCCAGTAACCGTAACTTAATCTACGTCCCTCACGAGCTTTCTTCTCCAGCCTGGAGACCGGCATGACTTCATACCATAGCAAGTTGCTTCATGGGTGATGAGACCCAGGTCCCTGGAGGCTCAGCGAGCGTAAAAGCCACGTCTCCCAATTCCTGGCCCCTTGCTCATGCCGACATGATTTGAGACCCCAGATCTTCTCCACCTAAGGTGACGCTGGGACCGTGTCGGATCTCTGATGGCTGTGCACGGGTTCCCGCCGCCAGTCTGCACACACCAGTGCCGGGCATGATAAAGGGCTCCCCCGTACTCAAGACGAAAGGGCAACGAGCCGGTTCCCTTCCATTAAAGCACTATCTATCCTTTAACTGACATGCTTTTCCTCCACTCTTGGCATTAAACCTTCAGGAAATGGCAAACACAGGACTTCCCTGCTGGCGCAGTGGTAAAGAATCCGCCTGCCAACACGGGACACGGGTTCGATCCCTGGTCCGGGAAGATCCCACATGCCGCGGAGCAACTAAGCCCGTGTGCCACGACTACTGAGCCTGCGCTCTAGAGCCCGCGAGCCACAACTACTGAAGCCCGCGCGCCTAGAGCCCGTGCTCCGCAACAAGAGAAGCCATCGCAATGAGAAGCCCGCGCACCACAACGAAGAGCAGCCCCCGCTCGCTGCAACTAGAGAAAGCGCAGGCGCAGTAACAAAGACCCAACGCGGCCAAAAATAAATAAAATTAATTAATTAATTTTAAAATTAAAAAAATTTTTAAATGGCAAACATAAATAGCAGTTTCTTAGTAATTCCCTACTTGAAAACAGTTGGCAGTACCGTGGGCCACCCTCCACCCCCCGGAAAAAATAATATGGCAACAGTGCAGATCCGCCTCCTGACCTGTGGAATCTGGAATTCTGGGAACCCCTGGTCTAGTTCAAAACCCTTGTTTTACAGAAAATGAAATAGACCCAGAGACAGGAAAGCCCGGAACTAGTGGGCGTTGGCACCCGGTCCATCGTACATATTTAATGGAATCTCAGAGTTGGGTGCTTGTGGGTCATCCTTTATGTTGCCTGCCACTTGCATTCTTTCTAGGTTGTGAATTTTTTAAATATCTCTAGGAAAATGAAAGATTTACTTGAGATAGGCAACAAGCTTCATATGGAAATGTTTTTACTTTAACAAGTAAAAATTTAGGTATTTCCTGAATAGAAAAAAATGCCATATTAAAATCCAAGTTTCTCAGAACATTTGAGGAAAGCTTTTTGGAGTCATCCGTGCATTGTACAGGATGTACCAGAAATGCTCAGTCATTTATAACCACACATTTTCTATTTGAAAAAAAAAAGTACCTTTATTTTTCACCCGTTGCTCTTGCAAAACTTGAGTATAATAAATTAAAATCAAACACAGGCCCCCTAGAGTGAAGACTTGACCCAGGTGAAGATAGTGGAGAGAATTCCAATCAACAGATGTCTGTGCGCATGTGGGCGCTGGGCCCTCAGGGTGCCTGGGACGGTCTTGACACCCACACATAGAGGGGCCGGCGCTGGCAGGACGGGCCACACCTGCCTGCCACCTCCCAGCCACGACCCTGCCCTCTTCTTCATCCCAGGGATTGGTGCTGTCACCCCTGCTGGTCAAGCCCGGAACACAGCCTGGATTCTCCCTCCACTAGGGATTCTTAAATCGGGATTCTTAAATCCCAGAGACCGCGCCTCCCAGGTACATCTCTGTCCATCTGCCTTGCCCCGGCTTCCAGCATCCCCCAGACAATGTGACGGCTTTCTCTACAGAGCATCTTAAACGGTGACCATGTCACCCTCTTGCTTAAAACACTTGAGTGCCTTCACATGACACTTAAAGGAAGCCTGAACTCCTCGCCATGGAGGTAAGAATCTCTGCTCTGACTCCTGCTGACCTCTGCAACCCGTGTTCGATGTGTTCCATCAGTGGCCTCCATGTCTCACCCGATGATGACCTCTTTCCCACTGCAGGGCCTTTGCACAGGCTGTCATGCCCATCCCATCCCCCAAAGTGGCCTGGCTGGCTTCTTTTTATCCCACCAGTCTAAACGGCAATGTTTTCTCTGAAAGAGTCCTTCTCTGACCACCCTATCGAGCTGGACACCCCCGTTACCCTCAGCCCACCCCTCTCCTGCAGAGCCCTGATACAATTTGTAATTCTATTTGTTTCTTAGTTAGGTGCCTCCACCGTCAGACAGGGACCTCATCTGCTTTTGCATCGTGTGTCCCCAGTGCCCAGCTCTGCCCCGGGTGCAGACTTTGCTCACTTTGTCAGGCGAATGAAGATGCAGAATGCTGGGATGCCCGCCGGGGAGGGACTGGACCCCTGAAAGAGGCAGGCCATTGCGGAGTCTCGCTGACTGCTCATCCCGTCACGGGGTTTACGGGATGTGCCAGACAGTAATGGTGGTGATGAGCTTCACAGACATCCTGCTTCTGCGGAGAGATGCCCAACAAGTCAGGATCACGACAGGCAGAGGGCGGGGCGCTGCAGGGGACGTCTCATTGGGCTCCGCTCAGTGAGGGTGGAGAATGTTCCAAGCAAAGGGATGTGTACAGAGACCCAGCGATGGGGGAGGCCTGAAGTTTTGCTGGCGCTACACCGTCACCAGAGGGACCAGGGAAAGCGGCCGAGGAATGAGGCTGCAGACGTCGGCAAGGGCCAGCTCGCTGCGGAATGTGGACCTTAGCCGATAGGTGGGGGGGCACGTAAGCCCCTCAAATTGAATGAGCTGGGGAGAGTGGGGGTCCCGTGCAGAAGAGCGAGGACCGGTCGGGAGGAGCCAGAGCCGCCTCAGGGTGCGAAGTTTCTGCTACCGCTGGGACTCGGGGCGTCTGGCCGTGGGGACCAGGCGGAAAGCCCCTGCGTTCCCAACGCCCGCGTGTCAAGGAGTCGGGCCGCGATGGCAAGGGAAGGAAGGCTGGTGGCCGGAGAAGGCTGTGCAGGGTCCCTCTGCACAGAGGGTGGACGGGGTGTCCACATGCTCTCCCACCACCCCAGCGCCAAGCTAGGGGGCAGCCCGGGGACAGAGACTCAGAGGATGCGTGGCCTGCCCTGTTCTTAGCAGGAGCAAAGCTCGTGCCTCACCCGGGTGGCGGGGATCCAAACACTGCTCTCATCCTTCACCCACCCCTGCCCGCCCACACCCTTGACCAGACGCAGGAGGCACACAGGAAAGAGAAGCAGCAAGGTGACCCGAGCTCAGTTGGGTGGCGCTGAATGGTGATGCCATTCGACCTCACGCATTTGGTCCATTCCCTCCACACACGTCTTTGTTGTATTCTGAGCAGGATGGCGCTATCCTCGAGCACCTCCCCTTGGGCAGAAGAGAATGAATTGAAGACGTAACTAACTAGCCCAGCTGCCTGGGGCCCGGAGGCAGGTGGGGTCGGGAAGGGTCTCCGGAGGGCTTGGCCATCGGGGGAGGCTGCTGACCTCGGAGAGAGAACCGCTGGGCATGGTGGGAAGCAGGACGGAAGGTGAGGACGTGGACAGGGGACGTCTCAGCATCTTGATGGAGACACTTTGGGGTTTAGGAAACCAGAAAACAGGCCCTGCTGCAGGGGGGCTGCTCAAGTGTGTTTGTGCATCAAAGGGAATAAGCCCATCGTGGGGTCTGTGAAGGCGACAGGGGCCTGGAACCCAGAGCACAAGTGCAGGGCTTGGTCTTCAACAGGAACAAGGACAGATTATCCATTGTAACAGAAGGAAGGCAGGGAGGGAGGAATTCATGTAGATGCATAGATTTGCGGCGGGTAGATGAGCGAGTTGCCCTCTGATCCCCTCAATGTTCAGTGAATTCTGAATGTCCAAAGAGGCTGTACTGAAAGTGAAACCGGTGGTGTGATTCTCTCTGGCCACATGGGAGGCCCAGGGTAGGGCGGCAGACCTTCCACCCTCCCACCACCTGCTCGCCCCTCCTCCGGGATGAGGTTTTGCGATTTACCATTAATTCTCCCTGAAACCGGCTCTTGCGAGGACGCTACAGGTGATGACCCAGAATTCACAAGAGGTAGCTGGCCTTTCTCTCACTATAAAGGAGGAAAAAGAATCTGTTTCCTCTGACGGTGCCTCCCTGGGGTTGCATCCCCCTAAGCTTTGAAGAGACATCAAACAGGTGATTACCCCGTAATGCCCCCCGAGGGCAGCTGGGACAGATGCCAGAGGGCCCCATCCACTCATGGCAGCTTTCTAGCTCACCCTCCAAAGCTGGGCTCCAGGGAGGAAGGCGACTTGTAGCCTTCACACTGGGCTGCGATTCCAGCTCCATCCCCCTCTGTGCTCTCATCTGTGAAATGCAGATAATGATTCAGTCCTTCTAGGTGTTTGGGAGGATTAAAGAAATGATCATTTAAAGTGGGCAGAGGGGGCTTCCCTGGTGGCGCAGTGGTTGAGAGTCTGCCTGCCAATGCAGGGGACACAGGTTCGTGCCCCGGTCCGGGAGGATCCCGCATGCCGCGGAGCGGCTGGGCCTGTGAGCCATGGCCGCTGGGCCTGCGCATCCGGAGCCTGTGCTCCGCAACGGGAGAGGCCACAACAGTGAGAGGCCCACGTACCACAAAAAAATAAATAAACAAAAAATAAATAAAGTGGGCAGAGGAAGCTCAGCAGACGGCACCTGCTGTAATTGTTATTGTTATGTGTCCTCACCCCGTTTCACAGTGAGAAAACAAGGGCTCCCGAGGGAACGGGGGGGCGGGGGGGGTGCTCATCCACAGAAAAGTCAGCCACCCTGGTGGGAGGAGCTGGTCACCATGGACCAAGAAGGAAATTCACACCGCAGTGGGGAGGCTGGGAGGAAATAGCATTTATGTTTATTGTGATGGCTATGCAAACTTGTACAACTCTTTAGAAGGGCAGTTGGGTAATGTTTAAAATATTAAATATTAAAACTATTTTAAATGTCATGCCTTTGACACTGCAAATCTGCTTCTAGGAATTTAGCCACTGAGACTGTTCATGGTAGCCTTATTCTCCATAGTGAAAAGTGGTAGAAGCCAGAGAATGTATTAAATAAATACAGGTGCATCCTGAGAACTTAGAGCTCCTGGCACATAATGGCTCCATCCAAACCCCGGCACTGAGACGATCAAACTCTAGCCTGGTTCTAGCAGCAGGAGGCTGTGTCCCTAGGATGACCCCAGCCCCCCATTAAAATGCCTGCCTGAGAAAGCCCAAGGCTGCCAGGAGAATTTCCCATTTGTTCCAGCCAACCCCTGACCACAGGCCCGGACCTGCCTTCCTCAGAGCATTTACGAAGAAGGGCTTACAGTTATGAACCTTGCTCGGTCCCTTTTGAGGTGTATGTGTACCTTCCACAGCTCAGGGGTGTCTTTCTCAACGACCTGAAAGCCACTCCCTTGAAATGGACTCATCAGGAAGCATAGGGCTTTTATGGAGGGTAGAATTCTGACAGGTAATTATCGGCTAGCAGACACAGCCAGCCCAGTCTCATCTACACTGACCCACCATTGGTGATTTTTCACTTGAGCACCACTGCCCACACCCCTCCCTACTCCCTCATCCTCCCTTTAAAACACCAGTCACCTCTGAGGGACTTCCCTGGCGGTCCAGTGGTTAGGACGCGGCGGTCTCACTGCCAGGGGCCCGGGTTAGATCCATGGTCGGGGAACTAAGATCCTGTAAGCCACGCAGCATGGCCAAAAAAAATATATGCAATAAAAAAAATTTTTTAATAAAAATGGGCATAAATCAACTATACTCTATTAAACACTGGTCACCTCTGCACAAATCAGAACAGAACTCAGCTCTTTCCCCTGCTGCCTGTAATGACTGAATAATATCTATTTTCACCACTTTAACTAATGTTGTCTATATTTATCTTCGACCATCCATAGAATGGAATAGTACGTAAACTTTAAAGAAGGTTTTACGTGGGGACTTCCCTGGTGGTCCAGTGGTTAAGACTCTGCGCTCCCAATGCAGAGGACCCAGGAACTAGATCCTGCATGCCGCAACTAAAGATCCTGCATGCGTCAGTGAGGATCCCAAGTGCTGCAACTAAGACCCAGGGCAGCCAAATAAATAAATATTAAAAAAAAAAAAAAAGAAGCTTCTATGTGGAGAAGCACTTAAGAGTAGTGCCTGGAACACATTAAATGTATTAACTATTATTATGGAGATTAACATTTTTTATCTGTTGGGAAAAAGAATGCATTATGGGTGTATACATATATAAAAATGTATTGAGCCACAGACTTAAGATTAGTATATTTTATGCTTTCAACTGTTCCATAAAAGTTTTAAAAAATGGAGACTGTGGGGCTTCCCTGGTGGCGCAGTGGTTAGGAATCTGCCTGCCAATGCAGGGGACACGGGTTCCAGCCCTGGTCCAGGAAGATCCCACGTGCCACGGAGCAACTAAACCCGTGTGCCACAACTACTGAGCCTGCGCTCTAGAGCCTGTGAGCCACAACTACTGAAGCCCGTGTGCCTAGAGCCCGTGCTCCGCAACAAGAGAAACCACCGCAATGAGAAGCCGGCGCACTGCAACGAAGAGTAGCCCCCGCTTGCCACAACTAGAGAAAACCTGTGCACAGCAAGGAAGACCCAGCACAGCCAAAAATAAATAAAATAAAATAAATAAATTTTTTTTAAAAATGGAGACTGTATTAAAACTATATGTTCTTACATGGAAAGTTATTCAAAATATATGTTTAGATGAAACAAGCAAGTTCCAAAACAGTTTGCTTAACAGAATCATATTCTATGCATACACATATATAATATCCCCAAACAGAATATATCATATACTATATATAATGTCAGTATGTGCAAAAAATAAATATTTCAAGAGCTTATATATTTCTGGAATATGTGCACTAATTTTACAAGTGTACATTCCTGTTCCAGGTTGCAACACTTGGAATCAGCCAGGTCCTGATGCGAGACGCTCAGGCCGTTACACTGACACGCAGTCTCCCTCCTCACCACCAGAGGGCCGCCAGGAGCACCCGCCGGATCGCACCGCCGCCTCCCAGCATATGAGAGGCCTGCCTTGAGCCTCCTCACGCTCAGGTATTTTTACATAATCGCTGGTCAGATTGTACTGTAGACTGGACACTCTGTGCTTCTTGACGCGTTCTCCCTGCATCACACATTCTGAAAGCCTTTAAATGGAAAAAACAAACATTAACTCGGTTATGTTTCTCCAGCCTAACAGTCATGGGTTCTTCAAAGCTAGAATAGGAGAAAGAATGAAAGTAATTTTTTTTTTTGATTGAAGTGCAGTTGATTTACAATGTTGTGCTCGTTTCTGCTCTACAGCAAAGTGATTCGGTTATACATATACATACCTTCTTTTTTATATTCTTTTCCATTATGGTTTATCTCAGGATATTGAATACAGTTCCCTGTGCTATACAGTAGGCCCTTGTTGTTTCTCCATTCTGTATGTAATAGTTTGCATTTGCGAATCCCAAACTCCCAGTCCGTCCCTCCCCCACCTGGAAGTAATTCTTACTGAGCACCTACCACATGCTGGACTGTCCCGCTGCTGCACACAGCATCTTATCAAATTCTCACAACAATTAGGTTGGTGGCATTAATCCCCATTTTTCAGATGAGAACACTGAGATTCTGAGGGATTAGGTGATTTACCCAAGCTCACCAGCTAGTCACTGGTAGAATCTGAATCCCTGCAAGCCAGCAGGGTCCTAAGATTTTGCTTTACCCTCTATAAAGTCCCCACTTGTCTCCAAATTTATGAGTGAAGAAAATAAATCCAGGGTGTGTTGGTGGGAGACCTCAATCAGAACTCAAGTGTCCAGATACCCAGAACGTGCCCTTGCTAATGTGCCCTCTGCCTTCAAGTTTGGTATGCGCCCGGCTGTGACCAGTGCAGAAACACGAAGGCCTGGCATTGCTCTCTGACTTGCCATGTGGTTCAAAATTCAAAAAGAAAAACAGTAAAAAAAAAAAAAAAAACAACTTTCCTTCCTCTCCTCTCTGCCCTCTCTGCCCTACACCATCCACTCACCCAGTTCCACTCCCTGGAGGCAAACTTGCTTGTTTTTCCAGAGATTATTTTATATGTATGCAAATCAATGTTGTAGTTGGTTTTTTCTGAATTGCAGTTCCCTGGCTACGGTATCCCCGAAAACCCAGAGACAGTGTCACCTATATTACTAACTATCCCCATATCACAAAGACAAAACCTGAGCCCTTGGGAGCTGGAGTGAACTGCCCAAGGTCCCACAGCAGGACAACTGAGGGTCTGAATCTAAGGATGGCTCTGACCTGGGCAGGCCCCTGGGTCCTGCTCTTCCCAGTTTCCCTTTTGTGTTTGTGTCACTCTCTCCCGCCTCCCTTCCTTCTCTCTCCCTGCTGTAATCACTTACAAACCCTCACCTCCCTGAAGTGTTGCTAAATTCGAATCACAGGTGGGAGGACCTTAAAGGTGGAGTCCAGCCCTCACACTTTACAGATGGGCAAACTGAGGCCCAGGAAGGCTCCTGCACATGTCGGATTCTACATCCAGCCCTTGCTCAGCCGTTCCCTTTCCCGCCTCCATCTGCCCAACTCCCTCCTGCTCTTGCATCCCTCACATAAACAGCCAGCCAGCTCTTCATGTGAGAGCACCCCTGGTTTTGCATCTTCCAAAAACACGCATCTCATCAGTCTACACCTTCCTAGCAACCCTCCAAGGGTCAAAACGCTGGCCCTACGCCTTCTCTTCTCTCCTCTTCTCCTGTGACAGGCTGGAATCTTACCCGTGCCGTTCCCCCCTCACCCTGACTCGGTTATTAGCTATTTATCCTTCAGTCTCAGCTCTCCCTGGTGACCAGTCCAGAGGCGCTCACGGCTTTTCCCTCAGCCCCAACCTCCCTGTGTCTCCCGGAGACCATGAGCTCAGCGGGAACAGTGCCTGGGCCTGTCTTGTTCACCACTGTGTCTCCAGTGTCTGGCGCTGTGCTCCACCCCTCCACTCGCTAGTTCACAGGCTCCATCATGGTTTGATGGAAGGATGAATGAATGAACGATCCGGCAGAGAGAAGAGCCTGATCCCACCAGGGAGGTGTGCAAGCAAAAGCTGTGCGCGGTGATACCAAGTGTTCCTGTGAAGTAGATTGAGGAGTGTGCGGAGGGTAATTGGGAGAAGTAAAGTTGGAATATTCTCTTCCCTCTAATAAGCATCTGAGGACATCTGTGCCAGGCCCCGTGCTGACAAAGAGCCCACAGACGAACTAAGTGGGGCCCTGTTAGTCCTGTGAGGGTTCTCAGCACCTAAGTCTGATGAGAGCCCCTCCGCCCCCACCAATCCCCAGGGGCTCCTACACAGCCTATTCTGCATGTACCTGGAAGCGGATCACAGCCTCCGGAACCCCAGTCAAGGACCACAGCTTAAGTATCCCTACTCTAGGTGGAACGAGAAAAATCAAATGAGTGCTTGGAGCGCGAGCCACGCCAAGACAGCAGTGAGGACGGAACCCAGCGCTTCGGAGACGGTTGCGGGGACAAGGCCTTAGGGCCAGGGAAGGAACAGCGATGGAAGGCCCTTGGACCCATTTTAAGAAACTTATCCTATTATCCAGAAACTGGGATCCGGGCAAACTTCCCGCGCCCAGAAGGGTCCTAATCTCCGGCTCGGAAAGATGACGCAAGCAGCGCGCGAGTACATGCCAAAATACGACTGCCCCGCCCCCGCCGGTGCATTGTGGGGGGTTAAAGGCACCAACCGGATACAGGTCTCGCGAGCGAGCGAGATTCCCGCGGATGACAGAGATTGGGTGGGGAGGAAAGGCGAGGCTTCTACTCTCCGAACAAGAGTCCCGCCCCCCGGCTGGGATGGGCCAATCCCAAGGCCTCCCGCTCCTGGCCCTGCGGATTGGTCCGAGGGCTCAGATGGTTAAGTGGGCCATGGGGCGCTGGACCGAGCCGAGTCCCGGGCACTTGACCGAGGCGGCGACGGTGTCTTTGTACAGGGGTGAAGGGCCGGAGAGACCTAGAGTCAGAAGCTCGCGGGCTACCGGCCGGTCTCGGCCTCCGCACGCGGCCGTGGGCAAGTCGAGTTCGAACACTTGCTGAATAAAGAACCCGCCTTAAAGGTGATCTGGCCCTCAGTTCCCTCGCCTGTGACATGGGTACAGTGTTGCCGGGAGAACAGGGTTGCCTCAGGTCTAGGTGAGGCGGGGTGAGTGGAATGCCTGCCAAGTAAGAAGCGGGGCGAAGTCCTGGCTGGACGCAGCGGCCCGGGGAAACGGGCACCCTGTTCATCTGCCCAGAAAGCTGGCCGTGGATCACGTGTTGAGCCGAGCAGCGCCCCCTGTCCTCGAATGGCTTCAGGGACCAGTCGTAGACAGTGGGTATGTGGCGGGCCTGCACCCTCTAGGTGCGAACCACTTGACTTTGTTGTCTTAACTAGATCTTTCCAACAGCGGTGCGGGGTCAGTGTCGTAGATGGGGAGACTTTGCCGAGGCCGCACAGCCTGGAGTGAAGGAGCCAGGGTTGGACCCAGGCATCAACCTGCTCAACCCGCAGGCCTTCCAGCAGTGGCTCCTGCACCCCGAGGGGGCCTGTGCAGCGCCTCCAGAAGGGACTCGGCCCTCGTTCATGAGACCCACTTGTCACTCGTGTCCCCTCTGCTTCCATCATCAGCCTCAGTGTCTGGAAAACCTTTACAGGCCTGTGGTGTTCTGGGAGCATAATTAGGATGCTGGAGCCACGGCCCAGAGTTGCAAGTTTCACTGTACAGGATGGGGCCTGCCCCTGAGCAGTCTAGGCATGGCCACATCGGGATCCTTTTCCCCAGAACCAAAGGCACCCACCGCCCGTTAGGATGTCTGGCCCTCAAGAGGAGGGGCTCTCTGACACATGAGATCATCACAACGGACCCTGCTTCACTTTCTGTTATTAGACTATATTAAGAAAAAGAAAAGGGACTTCCCTGACAGTCCAGTGATTAAGACTCCGAGCTTCCACTGCAGGGGCACAGGTTCGATCCCTGGTCGGGGAACGAAGATCCCGCATGCCCCGCAACGTGTCAATCAATCAATCAGTTTTAGATTTACTGAAAAGTTAAGAGTAGGGAGTGCCCTTATTACAGCCTCCCACATACACACATAGACGGGCACACACACCATTTCCTTTATTGTTAACATCTTGCATTAGTTGTACATTTGCTACAATTGATGAGATGATATTGATACATTATTATTAACTAGAGTCCATAGTTTGTTCAGAGTTTCTTAGTTTTTCCCCAGTGTGTTTCTTCTGTGTCAGGATCCCATCAAGGATACTGTGTCACATGTAACTGTCCACCTCACTTTCTCATTCTGAAGGTGCTGTATTGAGAGAGGTTAAAGAAGCACGTAACTGCTTAACTTGTTCTTGGCTTTAAGTCTGAGAAAATGCTAGGGAAGAGGCTGCTGCTGGGGGCTGCGTTTTGGTGTTGTGTCTGGCGGGTGCCAGCCAAGTGGGGCACTGGGTCCTGGGGGAGGGCGGGGCCCTGAGGAGGGGCTTCCCTCCAGAGCGACCCTTCTCAGAGCGGCCCCTCGGGTTGGGGTGATGGGAAGTTATGTTTAGAGGATTGAAAATTTCTGTTTGGGGTGATGAAAACATTCTAGACATGGATAGTGGTGACGGTTACACAAATTTGCTTAATACCACTGATTGTACACTTTACAATGCTTAAGTTTTGGGCTTCCCTGGTGGCGCAGTGGTTGGGAGCCCGCCTGCCGATGCGGGGGACGCGGGTTCATGCCCCGGTCCGGGAGGATCCCACATGCCGCGGAGCGGCTGGGCCCGTGAGCCATGGCCGCTGAGCCTTTGCGTCCGAAGCCTGTGCTCCGCAGTGGGAGAGACCACAACAGTGAGAGGCCCGCGTACCGCAAAAAAAAAAAGAGCTTCCTGTGAGTGGCTAGCTGTGCTGGCCACTTTGTCTCATGTATTCCTCTCATAGCTCCAGGGGCAGTTGCACTCATTAGCCTCATTTAAATAAGGAGAACTTGGCACAGAGAGGTTAAGAGACTCACCCAAGGTCACACAGCTGGTAGTGGCAGCGCCAGGATCCTACCAGAACCAGGACTTTCTCACCACCCACTGCCGTGCCAGCCAAGCATTCCAAACCCCTCCAAAGCCAGCTTAGTAACAGGAGAAAGGTGTCCCTCAACAGGCTTGCACGTGAGGCTGGTGGGTGACTGTGGAATCCTCTGTCTGGTCAAAGTGAGGACTAATCAACTATTGGTGGGAAGCGCTGGTTGCCTGCTTTTGCAAAAAGCTGCAGTGGTGACCCTTGGTTATTAAACACATGGGTCTGTGTTCTGCAGCAGTGTTCTCCAGGTATCACCTGTAAATCTCCAGCCCCACACTGGCTGGGTTTTGACGTTGCACCAAGAATTCCATAGCCAAGGAATTTAAGAAACTACACCTCCCCTGCCCCGCAGAGACTCACAAGGCCTTCTAGAGGCTCTGAAAAGTCCTGTCCAGAAGAAACTCGTTAAGCTTTGTCTAACGTAGTGATTCCCAACCTTATGTGACCCCAGAGGCCCATTTTCAATGCACGACCAGCCCCCAGCCTCCAGGTTGCCGTGCACAGCTGCCCGGGCGATACTGGGAAACGTGCTGCTTCTAAGCAAGGGGTCTCACATCTTCACTTCGTGGAAGAGGAGCAGACGTGCAAGGAGGTTAAATGGCTTAACCACGGCCCCTCCTTGCTCAACTTAGGAAGTAAATATGAAATTGTTTAGGTTACAGAAACAGCAGTTGTCAAACTTACAAGAAGGCTGACTGGCAGTGCAGGGGGATTCCAGCATCTACTGGGATCAGGGAAATAGTACATGTTTTCTGATGAAACCCTTTAGATCCTACCACTTTCAGGGCAAAATGGGGGTTTTGTCTTGTCAATAAAATCGTGGAAGTGTCCCATCTCTGCCCCCATGGTGAAAAGGGATCATTGCACTGAGGTTCAGCAAAGTCCCAACCTAGCAGGACACTGCCCTGTGCTTTACACCTCACCAGATAGGGAATTCCACTGAAAATGTGGGAGCACCCCATCAAACGTTTCCATCCTTTGGAGTAAAGAAGGAGATTCTTTCTTCAAAGTGAACACTCAGATGCTTAACCCTGTGAGCAGAGTTTTGGATGGCTATGCAGTTGTTCTAGGCCAGTGATCACTGTTTTACAGATGAAAAGTGGAGGTGGGCGCCAGGGGACACTTGGGAGAGGGAGGGAGCATTGGCAGCCCCCCTGTGCTTGGTGCCACAGTGGAGACTGGAAAAAAGACAGTCCACGCGCTCCTGGTGGTTAGAAGCCTCTAGACACAGGCAGTCTCTGAGTCTGAACTCCTCCTCTGCCTCTTGCTACCTGTGAGACCTTAAGCAGGTTACTTCTGCCTTCGGCTCTATTACCCCGTCTTCAAACTGCGGTGATAATAAGCTACCTTGTTAAGATTGTGGGTGTCGGATAAAGCCGTTAGATCGGGCCAGCTCGTGGCGGTAGCACAGCCGTGATTATCGCAAGCATGACTCTCCGGCCACAAACGTGTGTGCAGGAAGTTCCACTGGCTCCGTTTTCTATAACAGCCTAATTTCTGACCCCAGTTCCCATTCCACGATTCCACGGGCTGGCGCATCACAGAAGTCAGTTCCAGAGTTCTGCCCCTTCCTAAGTCAGGACTCCCACAGGGACAGGGCCTGGGGAGGGGAGAGTGGGGACCTGTTGGCCACTCATCATTTATCCACAGCGGTACTGCAGGCTTCGGGTCCCATGCCGCAATGCTGTCCCCAGCCTCGAGGACCACTTTGGCCAGCCTGCCTGGGGTCCTACCACCTGGGTGCACAGCCTGCATTGCTCTCTGGGGGCTGGTGGGCAGCAGGCCCGGGACCTTGTCACCTGCCTTCCCACTGCAGCCCAGGGAATCTTCCCACGGCCCAGGATACCTCATCGCCCCCTACTTCTCCAGGACACTTTGCCCACAAGGGAGACTCCAGTTCTTCTTTCCTTTTCCTTACATCCTTGTTTTCCTAGGGGCTAGGACTTCTGGGAAAAATCAAAGTCTGAAAGACCCACAGACACCTTCTGCTTTTAATCCTACGGCAAGGGACCCAGGCCAGCTCCTGCTTGCAGGGGGAGAAGGCGCAGGAAGACAGAGGGAAAGTGGCAGTGTAGGTGGTCCCTACTTTGCACAGTTCCGATGTGCACAGATTTTAATTACTGTGGTCTAGTTAAATAACGCCAAATATCAGTTATAGTTAATATAGATAATATTATATAGTTATAATATAACTATATAATATTGTAAACATTAATATATATAATTATTATATATATTATTTATATAATAATTATATATTATATAATGATATATAATATATTATAATAATATATAATAAAACTAATATATAGAGTATATATTATAATTATAATAAAACTAATATATATATTATAATTATAATATAATTATATTATAATTATATATAATAATTATAATATAATATAATAAAACTAATATATTATATAGTTATAATATAACTATATAATATTATAAATATTAATATATAATATATTATTTATTTTATATATTATATATATAATATATTATAATAATATATAATAAAACTAATATAATATAGTTAATAATATAGTCAAATATCAGTTACCTCGATGCATTAACGTGAGTAACTGCGTCAAGTACTAACTGTGCTGCAAGCTATTCAGTCTGCAAATCACCAGCAGGTGCACCTCAGACCCACAACCCATCATGGCGCTACTTTCAAAGTCGGTCAGGGCTTCCCTGGTGGCGCAGTGGTTAAGAATCCGCTTGCCAATGTAGGGGCATGGGTTCAAGCCCTGGTCTAGGAAGATCCCACATGCCGCGGAGCAACTAAGCCTGTGTGCCACAGCTACTGAGTCTGCGCTCTAGAGCCCGTGAGCCACAACTACTGAGCTGGCAAGCCACAACTACTGAAGCCCACGAGCCTAGAGCCCGTGCTCTGCAACAAGAGAAGCCACTGCAATGAGAAGCCCACGTACCACAATAAAGAGTAGGCCCCCACTTGCCTACTCTATTTGCCTACTCGCAACTACAGAAAGCCTGCACACAACAACGAAGACCCAACACGGCCAAAAAATTAAAAAATAAATAAATAAAAATTTAAAAAATAAAAGTTGTTGGTCACCACACACCTGCTACTTAGTTCCTACACAGCCAGCAAAGTGTGTAGTTGTGTTGCCTTCTGTGATAAACCCACTTAATGTCTTACAAAAATGCATCATTGACACAGGGAATTGGCCAAAAGGTGGAAGTGCAGGAAGGGTGCCAAAAACACTAATAAAGCTGGCAGTGCAACTGGAGTGAAGGGTGACGGTCCTAGAAGGAAAGGAGGACAAGGGAGGGTTGGGGTGCAGGCTCTGCCACTGCTCCAGGGCTGGAGGTGTGTGGCTGAGGGACCTGGGGAGGGACAAGAAGGAGGAAGATGCCGAGGAAGTGGTGCTGGCAAAAACCTTCGCGGTAAAGGAACTCAGAGACGTGTCAAATCACTCAACCTGCAAAGGTCACGTTGGAGGCTGGTCCAGACCTAGAAAAGACGATGACGGTTCACCATGGCAGAGAAAAGATGCTCATTCCATATCCGAAGTTATACAATGAGAAGAAGGCAAGCACTGCCCAAACTACTCCTGATCAGTTTTTTTTCTTAAAATTGTGGTTAAATACACATACTATAAAATCTGCCACCCCGTCCACTTCCAAGTGTACAGTTCTGTGGTATTAAGTACACTCACACTGTTGTAAAGATTCAGAGCACTTCATGAATTTGTGTCCCCCTTGTGCAGGATCGTGCTCACCTTCTCTGTATCCTTCCAGTTTTTAGAAAATAAATTTATTTATTTTTGGCTGCATTGGGTCTTCGTTGCTGCGCACAGGCTTTCTCTAATTGCGCCAAGTGGGGGCTACTCTTCGTTGTGGTGCGCAGGCTTCTCGTTGCGGTGGCTTCTCTTGTTGCAGAACACGGGCTCTAGGTGCACGGGCTTCGGTACTTGTGGCTCACAGGCTCTAGAGCGCAGGCTCAGTAGTTGTAGCACGTGGGCTCAGTAGTTGTGGCTCTTGGGCTCTAGAGTGCCCAACAGACAGTGCTCCAGATAGAAGCTGTCCCATCTGCCCGGGTCTCAGAATAAGAGCACATGCAGCAAAGTCACAGCCAACCCCAGATAGACATGGAGCTGGGGCAAGAAATGTTCTAGCCACTGAGGTTTGACTGTCTTTTGTCCCTGCAGTATAACCCAGCCTCTCATGATTGATACAGTTACCCTTACTTTCCCTGAGGTTGTATGTTGGAGTTTGCTCTACTGGGTTCTGTGACTACAAGTGCAGAGATCACTTCAAAAACCTTCCCCTGGGTTCTCTAAAAAAAAAACTAAAAATAGAGCTACCATATGATCCAGCAATCCCACTCCTGGGCATATATCCAGAGAAAAACATACTTTGAAAAGATACATGCACCCCCTATGTTCATAGCAGCACTATTCACAATAGCCAAAACATGGAAGCAACCTAAATGTCCATCGACAGGTGAATGGATAAAGAAGATGTGGTACATATATACAATGGGATACTACTCAGCCATAAAAAAGAATGAAATAATGCCATTTGCAGCAACATGGATGGACCTAGAGAATATCATATTAAGTGAAGTAAGTCAGACAGGGAAAGATAAATATCATATGATATCACTTATATGTGGACTCTTAAAAATTGATACGAATGAACTTATTTACAAAATGGAAACAGACTCACAGACATAGAAAACAAACTTATGGTTACCAGAGGGGAAAGGGGGGTAGCGGGAGGGATAAATTAGGAGTTTGGGATTAACACATACACACTACTATATATAAAATAGATAATCAACAAAGACCTACTGTAAGGCACAGGGAACTCTACTCAGTATTCTGTAATAACCTATATGGGAAAAGAATCTGAAAAACAATGGATATATGTATATGTATATATATAAATGAATCACTTTGCTGTACACCTGAAACTAACACAACATTGTAAATCAACTATATGCCAATATAATGTGAAATTTTTAAAAAACAAAAAACCCCCAAAGCCTCCACCTGGTCATAATGTTTCTTGCTGATACAAACAGATGGAACAGAAAGAGAGGGCACGGAGCAGAAACTTATGTTTGAGGGAGCACAAATCACCATTCAGGAAGTCCCAGGAAACCAACAAAAGAGCTAGCCTTGCGCTAGACGTCCCTCAGCTTGTGGTCCAGCAGATTCTTCATGAGGGGCAGAAAGCGAAATCTTACCACCTGCACCTGAAATTTCTGCTGTAGGTGTCAGAGGTCCCAGAAGATGAAGCTCGCTCTGCCGGTCCCTCACATTTAATGACCAGACGGTATTCCATGTCAATATCAGAGTGAATCCCGGAATGCTGCATGAGGACACTGAAAGCAGCATGTCGCAATGGCACTCATAAAAGATTTGCTAAAAGCTCATATCTTTGTGCCCCATCAGACACACAGGTCTTTCGCCCATTCTATTTTGCGGAGGACACAGTGACAGACTTGCAGTGGGGTGATCTATCCCACAGCCACAGGAAGTCTCAGACAACTTCGTTTTCTGCAGAAGGAGACCTAGCTGCCTTCCGTCCCATAGTCTTAAAGCTTCCATGATGCAGGATTCGGTGTGCCGGTCAAATTATTAAGCTGTCTCTGGAACAGTGGTGCATTCATTCCCTAGGGCTGCTGTAATAAATTACCACACGCTGGGTGGTTAGAACAGTAGAAATTTGCTCTCACGCAGTTCTGAAGGCTGGACATCCACAATCCAGGTGTTGGTAGGGCTGGCTCCTTCTGGAGACTCTGAGGGAAGATCTGCTCCAGGCCTCTCTACCGGCTCCTGGTGGCGGCTGACAACCCTTGGCTTGTGGACGAATCGCTCCAATCTCTGCCTCTGTCGTCACACATTGTTCGTCCTGTGTGTGTCTGTGTGTCTGGGTCCAAATTTCCCTTTTTCTTATAAGGACACCAGTCATTGGATTTAGGGCCCATGCTAATCCAAAATGACCTCATCTTAATTGCATCTGCAAAGACCCTATTTCCAAGTAAGGTCACATTCACAGGTTCCAGGGGTCAGGACTTCAACGTGTCTTCTGGGGGACGTAATCCAACCTCTCAAATCCCCAGATATCCCATCAAGTAACTCTTCATGAAGATGCATTGAGAACTTTATATTTGTGTCTCCTCTTCCCAAAGTCTTGAGGAAATGAAGGAATGCATTGTGGGTTTGGAAGGAGATGAGCTCCAAACACCTGGGATGACTTAGAGCGGCGATCAACACGTGCGTGTGACGTGAGGGACATCATAGAAATAAGCTGTGACCGTGTCTTTACAAATCGGCTTTGATGTGTTTGTAGCTAACACCTGCTGAGTAATACTGGTTGTTTTTTTTTTTTTTTTTTTTTTGGCTGCGCTGTGTGGCATGAAGGATCTTAGTTCCCCGACCAGGGATCAAACCCATGCCCCCTGCATTGGAAGCGCAGAGTCTTAACCGCTGGACTGCCAGAGAAGTCCCACTTTTTTTTTTTTTTTTTAACTTCTGTTCTTTTAGAATCAGCCTGTAATTCACCTGAAGGGAACAGAATTACTCTGTTTATTTCCTCAGGCCTCAAAGATTCCCTCCTCACCCACAGTGAGCAAAGACGCAGTTCCAGCCACTGGCCCACTCTAAGGTTCAGTGTTAACCAGAGCAAGCCCTGGACCTCATGGAATCACGTTCTAGGTGGGGACTTAGACCCTAAGCAAGAAGCACAAATATGTGTCATGCAGGGAAACGTGCTCTGGAGGAAAATGAAGCAATAAACAAAGGGGTAAGCAGTGGTGGTGTTATTTTGAAGGCCCCTCTGAAGGGTCACGCTTGAGCAGAGGTCTGGCGCAGAGAAGGAGCAAGCTCCTTAGGACCCTGGAGGGAGAGCATTCTTTTTATTTTTTATTTTTTAAAAATTTTTATTGGGCTTCCCCGGTGGCGCACTGGTTGAGAGTCCGCCTGCCGACGCAGGGGACACGGGTTCGTGCCCCGGTCCGGGAAGATCCCACATGCCGCGGAGCGGCTGGGCCCGTGAGCCATGGCCGCTGAGCCTGCGCGTCCGGAGCCTGTGCTCCGCAGTGGGAGAGGCCACAACAGTGAGAGGCCCGCGTACCATGCAAAAAAAAAAAAAAATTTATTGAAATATAGCTGATTTACAGTGTTGTGTTAGTTTCAGGTGTACAGCAAAGTGATTCATATATTTTTTTCAGATTCTTTTCCATTATAGGTTATTACAAGATATTGAATATAGTTTCTCGTGTTATACAGTAAGACCTTGTTGTTTATCTATTTTATATAAAGTAGCGTGTATCAGTTAATCCCAAACTCCTATCTTATCCCTCCCCCCCACCCCCCTTTCCCTACTGGTAACCATAAGTTTGTTTTCTATGTCTGTGAGTCTTTCTGTTAGGAAGAGCATTTTAGAAAGAGGGGAAGACCCTTAGGCTGGGACTGGCAGTGCAGGTGGAGAAGAGATGCCCGATTTGGGAGGCGTCTGGGGAGAGTGGCAGGGTTTGCTGCTGGACCAGACGGAGATGTGAGGGGCTGGGAGTTTTTTCAGAGACACCAAGGAACACCCTGAGCACCTGGGTGAGGCAGGCAGTGTTTCCTGGGATGGGGAGCTCTGGGGGTGTCGGGGAGGGGAATCAAGGGTTCACTTCTGGGCAAAGAACAGGTGGGACAAATAGAAAACAAATAGCAAGATGGTGACTTCACCCAGCCATATCTCTAACCCCACACCACCCCGCAAATAAAGGGCAGAGATTGTCAGGATTTTTTTTAAAGCAAGAGCCAACTATAAGAAACCCACTTTAAATATTGGGTTGGCCAAAAAGTGCCTTCGGTTTTCAAATAAAAATAGAAGACACGTCTTTCATTTTCACCGAGAACTTTATTGAACAAAGTAGTCACACTTTTGTTCCACTGCCTTCTGCCATTTTTCAGGCAACTTCATAATTCCATCTTCCCCAAACTTTTTATCTTCTTGATAAAAGGTACTGTTCCGAGTACCTTTTACAGTCTTCCAGGGAATTGAAATTTTTTTTCCATTAAGAGAATTTTGTAAAGACCGAAATAAATGGAAATCTGAAGGTGCAATGTCTGGTGAATACGGCGGATGAATCAGAACTTCCCAGCCAAGCTGTAACAGTTTTTGCCTGGTCATCAAAGAAACATGCAGTCTTGTGTTATCCTGATGGAAGATTATGCGTTCTCTGTTGACTAATTCTGGACGTTTCTCGTCAAGTGCCGCTTTCAGTTGGTCTAACTGGGAGCAGTGCTTGTTGGAATTAGTCGTTTGGTTTTCTGGAAGAAGCTCACAATAGAGGACTCCCTTCCAATCCCACCATGTACACAACATCACCTTCTTTGGATGAAGACCGGCCTTTGGTGTGGTTGGTGGTGGTTCATTTCGCTTGCCCCACGATCTCTTCTGTTCCACATTATTGTACCGTATCCACTTTTCACCACCCGTCACAATTTGTTTTAAAAACGGAACATTTTCCTTACGTTTCAGTAGAGAATCGCATGGGGAAATATGGTCAAGAAGGTTTTTTTCGCTTAACTTATGTGGAACCCAAACATCAAAGCGATGAACATAACCAAGCTGGTGCAAATGATTTTCAGTGCTTGACTTGGATATTTTGAGTATGTCAGCCATGTATAACGTTGGTTGCTCTCAATTAATGTCTTGATTTGATCGCTGTCAACTTCAACTGGTCTACCCGACCATGGAGCATCGTCCAGCGAGAAATCTCCAGCACGAACCTTCGCACACCACTTCTCACACGTTGGATCAGTCACAGCACCTTCTCCATACACTGCACAAATCTTTTTTTTGCATTTCAGTTGCATTTTTACCTTTCCTGAAATAATAAAGCATAATATGCTGAAAATGTTGCTTTTTTTCTTCCATATTAAAATGGCTGCACAGAAATTCACCAATTTTGATACTTTTTTTTAAATGCACGCTGATGTGACAGCTGTCACGTACAATCTAACAAAATTGTTTCGAATGAAGTTAAAGACAACTAAGTGCTACTAGAGCCAGCTTACGGAAAAAACCGAATGAACATTTTGGGCAACCCAGTATAAAGGCACAGATGGGGTAAAAGCGAAGGATGGAAAAGACATCACACTAACACTGATCCAGAGAAAGCCAGAGAGACCGTGCTCATATCAGATGAAGTAAATTTCAGAGCAAATAATGCTACCAGGAATAAAGTGGGGCGTTTCACTGTGATCCAGGGGTCGATTCATGAAAAGGACACGACAATGCTTTATGTATCTAATAATAGAGCTTCAAAATACAGGAAGCAAAAACAGACTGAACTGCGTGGAGAGAGACAATTGCACAGTTATAAGCCAAAAGTTCAACACCTCTTTCAATAGGTAGAACAAGTAGCACGGATATAGGTCTTAACACTTTCAGCCAAGTTGGCCTGATTGGCATTTTCTAGAACACTCCACCCAACAACAGCAGATGTGACTTCTAAGGTTGGGACTCATCGGTGTGCAGACGTACTGAGTGTCACAGGGCTGGGAGGGAGTGTTGACAGCACACACAAGCCGCGCAGTGTCAATGGCGTCCAAGGGCCGAGCAAGAGAAGGGCCCAGAACTGGTCACTGGATTTGCCCACGTGGAGGCCATTGGTGACCTTGACAACAGCACTTGCGGGGGGGGGGGGGTTGGTCTGGGTGAGAGGCAGTCCCCACCTATGCTCATTTTCAAGGAGTTTTCCTGAAGAAGTCAGCAAAGCATGAGAAGTGCTGGCAGGAAGGTGTGGCAAGGGTTTCTCGAAAGAAGGGATGCATTGGAGCAGCTTGGACGTGGCCAGGAAGAACCCAGGAGGGAGAGAGGGAACGTTTGAGGGCGAGGGCAGGATTTCAGAGACGATGTCCATGAGAGGTGGTGGGGCCCAGCGTCCCCAGGGAGCGGTGGCCGTGGCTGGGGACACAGACAGTTCTCAGGTAAGAGAAGAGGCTGGGTACCTCCAGAGGAGCGGCCAGGGCAGCGGAGGCGTCCCGGGGGGCTTGCGCGCAGGAGAGAGACTGAACTGTCTGCATTAGAGGCAATCTCCTCTAACTTTATCATTGGGCGGTGGGATGCAGGCTGGACCACGGGCTGGCATTTCCCTCTGGTCACCGCCATTGCTCGCTTTGCGACCCTGGACGAGTCACCCGGGTGACCTTGGGAAGGTGAACCTGGAGGCGTCCCCGGGACGGATGGGGCAGCAGGCTGGGAGGAGGCCTAGGAGCGACAGGAAAAGATTCCGGGGTGCGCGTCCTCCGCGGCGCCACTAGAGGGCGCCAAGCGACCGCTCTGTTCCTTAGCGGCGCTTCCCACCCCCACCCGCCCGCCCCCCAGCCGCGTTCAGCCCGGCTCAAAGTCGCCAGGAGCCCGGGGTGATTCCAGACTCACCCAGAGGCTCATCAGACAAGGAACCGAGACAGAAAAGGGGGGGATGCCAGGACGACCTTCATCAGAAAGTGTCCTGTAGCCCGGTGAGCGATAGGTGGGTGGAGTCCCGCGCTGGCGACGGAATGACGCTGCCTGGTTTCGAGCAGCTGGGAAGGTCAAAATCCAAAATATGCTCTGTGGACCGGCCGCCGCTGCCACCCGGCACCGCGTTCCCGAGACGTGAGGCGTTGCTTTCACAGCCATTAACCAAGCACCCACGTTGCGCCAGGCCCTGCTGGTGCTGGGAATGAGCCCATGGAATGAATGAATGAATGAGTGAGTGAGTGAATGGGCGAACCCAATGTGGAATTTCGAGGGGGGAGAGGGGAATGCCAGACGCAGAGCCTGAAGGTGCTGGGCCAGCCGGACTTCCGCTGAGGGCTCAGTGTGGCCCAGGGTTGGGAGAGGGAGAGGGAGAGGGAAGATGGGGATGAGAAGGAGCCCTCAGCTTGGATTTGAGGGGCCATCCAGTGCAGTACTTGAAGGAGAAGGGCGGGGAATGGACATGTGGACAGTTCATCACCAACTTCTGATAAAATACATGTGGCCCAGCAGCCACTACCATCCCCCATCAACTTAGAAAGAATTCTCTCTCGCCAGCACCCACTGCCTACTGCCAACTGAAAGCAGCCTCTACTATGAACAAGAGAAAGCGGAGATGCCACACAGAGTTTGCGGTGGGAGAGGCCAGGTTTGGGTGGAGGGTCCCCCCCAACACACACAGAGTCAGCTCGGGGCAGAGTCCTGCCCCAGGAGGCCAAGGGAGCATCTCACAAAAATATCCCCTTCCCTGTCAGCTGGGGGCAGTCTAGCCAGCCCCCAGGATAAGGAATTTAGAGTGCTGGGCACCCTCTGTAAGCCGTCAGTCAACATAGACCATTCTTCTTACGATGTATTTATTCAACACAGCAAACATCTTTAGAAAACAGAAATGCAGGCACATTTGATCAATGTACGGATCCTTGTAGACTGATGGTTCAGGTTCCTCTGATTTCCATTCTCTTAGAAACAACAAACACGTTTAATTTTGAGCCTATCTCACATATAGGGCTGCACCTCCGGAGCCTGCTGCCCTGTTGCCCAGGCTCGGAGCCAGATTGCAGATGTTTGAGTCCCTTGGATGCCCAAATGGCTGCGTCTCCTGGGTGGTGCTGACTCACGGTGCAGGCTGCAAGCAGCCGCTCTCCATCTGCCAGTTTGCTGCTGGGTTTCTGGGGCTCCAATGGTGTGTGGTCAATTCAGAGTTCACTAACCTGCACCTAACAGATTTTCTTCCATCCCTGTTCCTACCCCAAAGGACATGGGGCAGGGGGCAGCCCTTAGCAGAGTGCCTGGTATTGAGTGAGCTCTCAGTGTTAGTTGTTGGTGGCGTTACTATTATTCATTACCATTATGATCATAGCACAAACTCATTGCAGTGCTTTGTATTTTTCCAGGAAGTTTATTTAGATCTGCTCGGGCATATGATATAAGACTGGACTAGTGTGAAATAAGTCAGACAGAGAAAGACAAATATCATATGATATCACTTATATGTGGAATCTTCAAAAATGATACAAATGAACTTATTTACAAAACAGAAATAGACTCACAGACAGAAAACAAACTAATGGTAAGCAACAAGGACCTACTGTATAGCACAGGGAACTACACTCAATATCTTATAATAGGGATTTCCCTGGTGGTGCAGTGGTTAAGAATCCGCCTGCCAATGCAGGGGACACAGGTTCGAGCCCTGGTCGGGGAAGATCCCACATGCCGCGGAGCAACTAAGCCCGTGCGCCACAACTGCTGAGCCTGCACTCTAGAGCCTGCAAACCACAACTACTGAGCCCATGTGCCACAACTACTGAGCCTACGCACCTAGAGCCCGTGCTCCGCAGCAACAGAAGCCACTGCAATGAGAAGCCTGCGCACCGCAACGAAGACCCAATGCAACCAAAAATAAATTAATTAATTAATTAAAAAAAATCTTAACCTATAACGGAAAAGAATCTGAAACAGATATATATATATATATATCACTTTACTGTACACTTGAAACTAACACAACATTGTACATTAACTATACTTCAATTTTAAAAATTCCACAGAAAAAGAAGAGTGGACTGATGGAAGGCAGGAGGAGGATGGGATATTAATCTGTCCCCTCTGCCATGAGCTTCTTAAAGACAAGAATCATCTCATTAGTCTTCATGTTCCAGCAGTTCCTGGGGCTTGGCACTGGGTAACTGAACAAGAATAGGCATACTGCGTGTTTTGCAGTTTTCCAAAGATGATTTGGGGAAATCAAATCATCCCATCATCGTTCTACCAATCAGGATTCAGCTCTCTGACTGTGCACTTTGATATAAAAATAGCACCTTTGGCTTCCCTTCCTCCACCCAACTTAAGAAGCGAGTGATGAGTTTGAACTTTCAAAAGCCAATTACTGCTCCTTATAATAACTGTCATTTCTAAACCAAGAATGTGGGCAGCCTCCATTCTGGCCCTTATGTCATCTCGGTGTACTGGAGGAGGTCCAGGCAAATGGGAGCTGGGGGGAAACTTATTGGGCAGGCACGGCAGTCCCTGCCTTGTGTGGACCCAGATGCTGAGGCCATCGGAACGACAGCGTCAGCCCCGGCTGCTGTTCTAGGTGGATGCTTGTAGGACCACTCCCCCGTGGTCCTCACGGCATTCTGGGGGGAATTATTTTGCCATTAGCAACCAGAACCTACAACAGCCAGGCTTCACCCCACCGTTCAAGTGTCACCTTCTGGCTTTCCCGTACATCGCTCCTACAGTCAGGCCTCTCTGCTTTTGCAGAAGCTGCTTCCTGCTCTGGGAACGTCCCCTCCCAACCTCCTTCTTTCCAGCCTAGCAATGTGACACTTCCCTCATCTCCTCTCCCTCTGAAAAAGATCCTCAGTCTCCCTATGTATATTTAATAACACAGATGACTATATTCTAGCTCAACACATCGTAGTCATTCATTCGTTCAAAGAAACTACACAGGTTAAGTGCTTAGAACAATGTCAGGCACAGGCTAAATGCTCAAAACACGTTAGCTCGTTAACACCATTCATTCATTCAGTATTAGTGCAGTGTCTCAGACTCTGTGCCGTTCGCTGAGTCCACAGCAGTGAACAGGACAGACGTAGTCCCTGACCACCTCTCACCGCCCCCCGCAAGTTCCCACCGTTAGGCCTTGAGGTGTCGGTACTGCGGAGCCCCGCCCAACACTGGAACTACGAGTCCCAGAAGGCTGCGCGGCGGAGTCACCCGGGCCGCCTGAGCGCGACGTCGTGACGTCGGTACCGTGAGGGGGCCCAGTGGCTGCGGCGGGTGCCGGCCGCGGGCGACGGGAGGCGGGCGGCGGCGGCGGCGGCGGCGGCGGCGGCGGCGGGGCGGGGCCGGCGGGCGGCGGCCTTTAGGGAGGAGCCGGCGCTCCCTCTCCTCAGTCGGCAGTGGGCTAGCGGGCGGTCGGCTTGTGCTGCTCGTTTCTCTCGTGCGTCCGCCCGCTCGTTCTCGCGCCGAGTCGCGGCCGCCTTCTCAGCGCTGCCTGCGGGTCCCGAGCGCGGCGCCATGTCGGAGCCCGGGGGCGGTGGCGAGGACGGCTCGGCCGGCCTGGAGGTGTCGGCAGTGCAGAACGTGGCCGACGTGTCGGTGCTGCAGAAGCACCTGCGCAAGCTGGTGCCGCTGCTGCTGGAGGATGGCGGCGAGGCCCCGGCCGCGCTCGAGGCGGCGCTGGAGGAGAAGAGCGCCCTGGAGCAGATGCGCAAGTTCCTCTCGGACCCGCAGGTGCACACGGTCCTGGTGGAGCGCTCCACGCTCAAAGGTGCGGGGCCGGGGCTGCGGTGGGTCCCCCGGCGCCCCGCCTCGCTCCCGCCACACCCCTTAACGCCGGGGCCTCAGGGTGCCCCCTTCCGGGTCGCGAGGACGGAGGAGGTCGCCCAGCCTCGCCGTCACCCGCAACAATGGGATCGCTTTGTCAGCTCGGCCTCAAGATGGCCGAGTTGGGTGGAGACAGCGTCTCCCGGGCTGAGCGCGGGCGGAGGCCGCATCCCGGCCTCCAATGTCACATGGGCTTTTCGGTTTCGATTTGCGTCCAGGCCAAGGCCGGCCTCGGGAGGGATGTGTCAGGGGTGGCGCCGGGGACAGCCTGGATTGTGGTCCTTCGATCGTCCGGGTGTAGGGGGAGATACTGGCGAGCCGGAGCTGGGGGAGCCCTGACCGGCGGGCATCCCAGCCTCTGCCTTGTGCGGACCCAGATGCCGAGGCCCGAGGAGTGACAGTGACAGCCCCGGCTGCGAGCGGGGCATCACTGTTCTAGGTGGATAGCGCACGCAGGTCTCCCTCTTGGACTTAATGCTGTCCCTGTTGAGTGGGTGCATCTGCCCACTTCAGACGCGAGAAAACTGAGGCTCAGTCGAAGTGACTGCCCCAAGGTCACACCAGCTAATCCTACTCCCTAGGCTAGACTCAGCATCTCAGTGTCCAGCCCACTGCTTGTTTTCCTTCATCATGCCTTGTATTTGTGTGCTGCTTAGATGATCCTAATGATGGCCCCGTGGTCTTTGAATCTATTTTACAGATCTTAAAAGGAGAGAGACTTAGGTTAGGCACCTAGTGGAGGGACGGGACAAAAGGTTTGCATATTCCAGCAGTCTCCTCAAATAGTGACCTCCCAAAAGCAAGCCTAGGTTCCTGTTGAGAGTGGAGCTTGCCTTCAGGGAGGGTTTCCCCTTGATGCTTTCAGACCATTTTGTAGCCAATGGCGAGCTTATTTGACAGCGCATGTCTGGGTGTGGCACCGTCCATCCGGGAAGCCAAGGATGATGTCCAGGTAAATGCTAGCTTAGCACCAAGGATTGGGCATTGTCTGAAAGTGTTCGGAGACAAGCTTCTTATAATCTCAAAGGCTGTATGGTTCTGTCAGTAAGAGAATCTCAACTCTCTGCCTCACCGCTCCCCTACACACACTTAGTTCCTTGCAGATAGTTTGTTTCTTTCAAAGGTTTTTCCTACTCAGGAGATGCTTCATTGTAGCATTGACCTCTGCAGGAGGGTCAGCGAGTGTGACCCAGCGAGTGTTTGGGGTTGTTTTCCTGCATGGAAACTGCTACTCTTTAAAAAAAAAATTTTTTGACTCATCTGTTTTCTTTCAAAAAAAGTATATAGTCACAATAGAAAATTAAAGTATACAGATAAAATTAAAGCCACCTGAAATCCTTCGACCTGGATATGACCACTGTCAGCATTTTGATATCTGTCTTTCTGGTCGTTTTTTAATGAATATACATTATTTTATTAAAATACATTTTAATCTGCATTGTTATTGTATTTTGAGTAGCTTTACCTTGGCTGATTCTTGATCATATTTTCATTGCACAGTTTTTGTTTTGAAATCAGTGATTTCTACCTTAGGTCTCCGTTTCTTTTTTACAGAAAAAAATGGTAGGTTTTGTTCTTTGCTTCTAGAGTGCTCCTCAGTGATTCACTTTTCTCAAACAACTTAGAATTGAACTTTGCTAAAATTATTGGAGGGGGACCCTATTTCTGTTGAATGCTTTCTGGTGCAAATCACCTCTGTTTTCTTGATGGGTCCATTTTCTCCTTTCAGCAGAGCGAGTATCCACGGATCCAAATCTTGGCTCCATAATGACTTGCACTTTTGAATGTTGACTAGGTAATGAGACTGTCTGCAGTTGAAATCCTATCTCATTCCTGGATTTATAAAAGTCCTGGAAGTATTTCTAGTAATTCAACCTGTCTTAACTTATTTTTCACTTACAAAAATCTGAGGAAGAACTATGGCGTCCCATCAGTCTTCTTAGCATCCTGGCTACACTAGCATAATTTAGACATAAGTGTTAGCCCAGGTCACTTAGAAGGACGGCTGGTTTTTATGAGGTAGCGTTGCCATTTGCACATTTAATCAAATACGAACATCCAGTAGTTACTTACGGTGAAAAGGCAGGCTTGCATTATGATGTGGAGAATAAATCTGAATGGTTTGAACTGAATAAAGACCGCCACCAACAATGAAGTCATATAACTTATTTAATGAACAGGAGAAGTTACTTTTACTTTACATTCCCCCTCTTCCCCCCTTTTTTATGGAAAGAATTTTCCAAACACATGTAATTGTATATAGAAACTTTTTTTTATATGAAGGTATATCTCTATATGTTTTTTTAAGTACTCCAGCTAGCTTTAAAGTTTTTTTGTTAAAGTAAAGCCGCCTTTAAAGTGTAGAATAAAGGTAGTGACTGTAACACTAGATCATTTTTTTTTTTTTTGGCCTGCGAGCTCGTAGTCCCCCATCCAGTGATCGAATCTAACCCGTGCCCCCTGCAGGGGAAGCGCGGAGTCTTAACCACTGGACCACCAGGGAAGGCCCCCTAACAGTTAATTTTGATAGTGAAGAGTTGGTGAAAGGGAATGTCAAATTGTAGCTCCCCGTTTTAAAAAGAGAAATGTCCTTCCTGTAATTCCTGGCCTATAGAAAATTGTTTTCCTCATAGCGTACTTCTAAAAGTATGACCAGGTGGGTGATCCCTACGTGATAGGCATATTACGACGTTAATGACACTTTTGTAGCGCTTTTTACCTGAAGTGCATTTTGGGGTGTGTTCTGTCCCGTGAAAGGTTGGGTGGTGAAGGTAGGGACTGGTAAGGATGCTGCGGTTTGCAGCTGCTGGAGTGGTGGTTCCAGGGCTTGTCTGGGACCAGGCAGGGGGTTTTACGCTCTTCATTAGTGCAGAGATGACTGGAGTCTGGAAGAAAGCCATTGCTCCTTGCAGGACTCAGCTTCCTAGAGACGCGGTGGCGTACGGAGAGGTATGTTTTTGTGGAGTTTTAAACATTATTTTTCTGAGGACTTAATTTCCCTAAAAAGAGAAGAAATGTAGTAGATGGATGAGTAAAAAGTACTCATTTCTGGCTTAGACCCCAAAATGGTTAATAAAATGATTAATAAATTAATAGGAAACACTTGCTGTGACGTGGCACTGTCTTGGAGCACTGGGCCAGGAGTCCATCAGCCTGAGTTCTTGCTGTCCTGTGCTGTCACGCCATAGGTGGGCCCCCCACCCTCTGTAGGACAAAGCAGTCTGCAGCAAGATGCTTTTTAAAGTGAGGTGTTTCGTAGTGAGTGGAATTCATGTACAGGAAAGGGAAAGCAGTCATTACTTCTTTTTAAAAAGTAAAGACAGATGGAAATTTCGACTCTCAGCATCATGGCTGGGAACGGAGGGAGAGATTTAGTCCAGCGCCTCTGTCATGAGTGAGGAAACCAAAACCGCAGGATTTTAAGACCCAGTTAGGAAAAGGATGTTTTAAGAAGGATTCTGAAACCTAAGAACTAATTTCTCTGTTGAATTCCTTGGTATCCATTAAATAGGAGTGTTTGTTTTCATTTACTTCATAGCAATTATTTCTTTTGAATTAGTGTTAGCCTTAAAAAGCATGAAGTCTTAAATCCTTTAGGCATCACTGACTTAGTTTTTTTCACTTCCTTCTCTTTTTTTCTGGAAATGTCAAGAGGAGCCCCGGTTTTACCTTGTGTACAAGGATTACATGGGGTTCAACCCTCCTTTCAAATTCCCAACAATGTTTTGATGGAGGAGAAGACTCAAGACGCTCACCACACTCTTAGCCTTGTGCGGGGCAGGGAGTGGATGCGAAGAAGTCACGGCCTCAGAAGGAGGACAGAAGGGCGGGTGGACGTCAAGGTGGCTGGAGGAAGTACCAGGGATGGGAAAGCGGAGAGCTACCAAGAGGGCGCGTACCAGGAGGGAGTGTACGACAGTGAATCGCCCAAAGTAATGTGGTATTAGGAGTCTGTTTGGATTTTAAAGGGAAAAGAAAAGGAAAGATAAAGAGAGCCAGGAACACGTAACACGTCATCTGGCCAAAGAAAATGACTGGCTTCGTTTGGTAGCTTGAGAGGAGGCTTGCCCTGTGGCTGGAGAACGTTGGGAGGGGAGAGGGAGGGAGGGGATGACCGAGGGCAGGAGAGCCCGCAGCCTCCCCTCACCCCTTTCCAGTTGCCTGTTCACCAGTCTGCGGACACATACCCATCTACCTAGGAGAGGTGGTATGAGTCTTAAGGTAATTGAATGTGCATCTGTTTGTATTTCATTAAATGAGGCACATTGCTTACCTAATTCACAAGGTAATGATACAAATCACTTGTACTTTGAAATACATTCATCTTTCAGTAGAAGCATATGCAGAATAGTGCTAAATGACATTTTGAACATCTCTAGGAATTTGATAAACTCTCAGAAGTTAACCAAAGAAATGTCCACAGGGCGCTGTAAGATGTATCAGTATGGCTTGCAGCACAGGAACTCGAGAGTCGGGCGCAGCCTGTCTGCGCTGGTATTTTAGTTCCCTGAATGTGTTAGTAGGCAGCACAGTATCAGTCTGTTGTGTATTAACCAGTAACTTTAGCATCATTAGGAAACTGGTTCAGACTTTACCGAAAGTGGTATTACCTGATAAACGTGCAGATGGTGTTCGTATATAGCAGGATTAGTACCCTCTTTGTTGGGAATCAACTAATAAGTGTCTTTCTCTCCTCCTTTAAACAATTTTTTTTAAAGTTTCTGCAGAAATAGAATTATTGTTATTTGGAAAATACAATAATTTATAAAGAGGCAGGAAAGTTTAAATTGTTCGGCAGTTTATAAAACAGTGTCATGTGTTCTTTATAACGGGAATCAGACATCCTCAGACTTCATAGGATCTTCGTATTTATGGGGAAGAGCGTTAAAAAACTAATCCAAAATGTAGTTTGTGGCTGATATTAATAATGACTTGCATAAATTACTGTCATCAAAGGAAGTTAGACTTTTACAGAGCAGTAGAGGACACGTATTTTGCATACCCGTGTCTGAGGATTATGTCATCGTGTGTGCGTTCCCGAGCCCAGCCGTCTCCTGCTGCATTGCAGTGTTATTCCTAGCGCGGGCTGGGCTGGGCTGGGCGTTCACAGTGGTCCCCAGACAGCCGTGACTCATCACCTGGCCTGCTGCCAGTTCCTGTAACCCTGTTCGCATTAGGATGTGCTGGGGATGTGGTTAGATGTTGTGTCCAGTTGGCATGTTTTCTGTATGATTTTATTTGTATAGAGGATGCCGCTCTGTCCGGGAGGAAGATATGATTCAAGGTTACAGCATATTTTTTACTTAGTAATTTCCTTTGGTGATTGTAGAATGTTACTTTTATTGTCTATTTATTGTTTGGGTGTTATCTTAATGACATATTTTATATAAGTCATAGAACAGCATTATTGAAAGTTCCAAAAATCAAGGGAAAAAATATTTCATAATCCCACCACCCTGACAACTATTTTAGGTTGGGGGTATTTCCTTATACTCTTTGTCTTTGTGTTTTACAGATTGCAATTATATGTTTGATTGGTTTCAGGCAGTATGATTTATCTTATCTTGTGGTATGTCCACATTTCAGTAGTTAGAAAAACTCAGTTGGTTGGTTTGGGGTTTTTTTCAGGTAGTTAGTAATTTTAAAAAACAGCTAGGGGGCTTCCCTGGTGGCACAGTGGTTGAGAGTCCGCCTGCCAATGCAGGGGACACGGGTTCGTGCCCCGGTCCGGGGGGATCCCACATGCCGCGGAGCGGCTGGGCCCGTGAGCCATGGCCGCTGAGCCTGCGCGTCTGGAGCCTGTGCTCCGCAACGGGAGAGGCCACAACAGTGAGAGGCCTGCGTACCGCAAAAAAAAAAACAAAAAACAGCTAGGAAGTCACTGGCATACGAAAATGTTCCGCCACTCACTCCTCCTCTCCTTCCTAAAATTATACTAAAAACAACATTTTGGAAGAGTAATTGTCTTGATGAATATATATTTATATATATATATAAATAAATATACTAATACTTTATATTCTTTTAGTGTGAATTTTGTATTTGTCTCATCTTAAAACGAAAGAAGCAAATAGCTTTTGTGCGTAGTTTTTAGCATTTATAGAAACCTTTTAGACCACCTAATTTCATATCCCACCCCCTCCTCTGTTGCCCCTTTTACGTTTTACGAATTTGAAGCTGACAGGAAGAAAAATGACTTTCCCGAGATCACTTAGTTAAGTCTACTGCCTTTGTTATTACACCATGACGTAGAAGTGAAGGTGAATCGTACATATCAAGTTAGATTAATCCTTCGATATTAATTTTTGCTAATGCAGTTATTCCATACAGTATGTCGTCCCAAAGATGATTCAGCTAGACGGTGTACCCATCTAGCTGATCAGTACTAGATCCAGAGGTTTGTATTACTTCCCATTTTTATGATTTTTATATTAATTTTTCAATTTTCATTTTTATCTAGAAATTTTATTCGCATGTGTCTTGAGTTATCTTAGCATTAAATTCCAGTAAGCTTTTTCAAATCACTGCTGTATTCCTAAATTGACCCCAGAGCAGGCTGTGAAAGCGCCGTAAGAGCAGAGGGGACAGCCAGGTGAATGCCCCCTTGGTGACCTGGGGATGCTTCTTGCTGGGGGCTTCCCTGGAGGGGCCTTAAAGAGGGAAGAGGGCAGGCTGTTGAGGAGCCTGGGTTTGGAATCAGACTTCTGAATTTTCACTCTGTCCCTTTCCAGTCACATGTCTGAGGGCAATTTACTTACATTCCTTGCTTGGAAAATAATAATAATAATAGTCATGCCAAGCCCCATAGTGTCGTTGAGGGGTAGATGTGTGATGCGCCTAAAGTAATGCCTGTCGCATAGCAAGTGCTGAGTAGACACCTGAGCAGAATACCCTGGGGCTGGGGGTGGGAAGCGACCTCTGTGACTGGAGCACAGGGGATGAGACTGCTGGGATGCGGTGGGGAGAACTTGGCCTTATCGGACACCACCTAGCACCGCCCTGGGGCCGGGGCCCACTCTAGGCAGCGGCTCAGTCAGTCATTCAACGACCCAGGCATGCCAGTGCGTCCCCAGTTTACAAACAAGGAAACGGAGATGCCAAGAAGTTAAGAACCTTGCCCAAGATCCCACAGCAAATAAGTGCCTGGGTCAGCAGTCAGAAAAAATGGGTAGAAGGGAGAATTCGGTAGAGCCGAGTCACGTAGGGGTTTAAACGCCAGGCTGGGGTTGGGGTGAGGCTAGTCGTGCTCTGAACAGTTGATAAATTAAAAATTGGAATACTGACATGAATTTGATAGAATATTTATTATGATTTGTAGAGGATGTTGGTGATGAAGGAGAAGAAGAAAAAGAATTTATTTCCTATAACATCAACATAGACATTCATTATGGAGTTAAGTCCAATAGGTGAGTAGTATGAATATACCATTATTTTGGACTATAAACTTGTGAGGATTAAATGTAAATCCTGATCGACTCAGACAAAGATGCTAAGAAAACACTCAAAAGATTTCTGCTCTTTAATTCAGTTTCTTATCTTTGATTTTATTTATTCAAATTAAGAGGATTTCCAAGTCAGTATAAAATCTAAAATATTTTTATTTTAATTGCCATATCATGGCATCATCCATTCTAGGTTTGAGCCATAATGTACTTAGCATATCTAATAATGCTCTCAGAGTATACCTGGGTTTTCATTATTACAAGTAAGTAGTAAACATTCATGGGTACACCGGTCTGATTCTTTTTAGGATAAATCCCTAAAGATAGCATTACTGGTTCAGATGCGATGCATCATTGAAGTCTTTAATGTGTGTTACCAGATCTCCCACCTTTTAAAAAGGTTGTGCCAGTTTATACTCCAGTAGACATATTCAAATTCAAGTGCGTAAATGTTTATCTTGCCTTGGCTTTTTAAAACTTTTTACTTTGAATAATTTCAAGCTTACAAGTGTTGCATGGGTAGCATGTAGAACTCCCAGATGTCAGTTAACATTTGCCACGTTTGCATCATCATTTTTTTTCCTGAACCATTTGAGAGTTATAGACAACCTGCCCCTTTATCCCTAAATAGTTCACAGCATTTCCTAAGAACAAAAACATTCTTGTTCACAGCCTCAGCACAATTTTCAAATTCCAGAAATTTTGGTACAGTATTACTCTAGGTATAGTACGTATTCATATTTTCTCAATAATGTCCCCTACAGTATTTCTCCCATGATCCAGAATCCAATTCTGTGTCTTTCTTTCTGCGTCTTTGATGACATTGCCATTGTTGATAAGTGCAGGCCAGTAGTTTGACGGACTGCCCCTCCATTGGATCTGTCTGATGTTTCTCCATGGTTACAGTCAAGTTGCACATTTTCAGCAGGAATACTACTGTGACTGTGTTCCTTCTCAGCGTGTCACATCAGGAAGCTTCACTGACTTTTTAGAATAATGTGAAGTATTATGTATAAAGTACATATACGTAATATGAGAACTGCAAAATTCAAATATTGCTTCTGTTGAAGCTGTTAATTCAACCACCTTTGAGCACCTGTTATGTGTAAGATACAGCAGTAGGTGTGCAAAGGAATAAAACATAGCCCCTTTTCCCAAGAAGTTTATGGTCTTTTGGGAGAAAGGATGGCAGATACACAACTAGCTGTAATACTTGGCCAAATCTTAGAGGTGTAGAATACCATGAAACATGAAGACTGGGGAGATTGCTCCTGCTTAGGGATGGCCCCATGGGAGAAGTGATGCTGGAGTTGGGTTTTGGGGGTTACTTGGAATTTCAGCAGATGAATATAGGTTTCTTAAGCAACTACACAAAAGCACATGAAGTTTAGAGAATGGGCCATGTAGCTTAAAGGGTGTCTCAGGTGGGGTAGGGGGTGTGTAGCAGGAGATGAAACTGGAAGGGTTGGTTTAGGCCAGGCTGCAGGGGCCTGGAGTGTCCTCTCATCACTTCAACCTGCAGGTGACTTTTGTTTAGTCAAGTTGACATGTGATTCAATGCCGTAAATGAATGGGACAAATTATTATGAGATCGGATTTAAGTTAATCGGGGCTTAGTAACTTGCAATTGCTAGGGAGGTTAGTTTTCCTGAGGGCAAGGTTATGAACTCAACCCCCATGTGAGATAAACTAACTTGGTCTGCTTTCATGGTCACATGTTATAACCTTAACCTTGATTCGCTAGTTCTCACATAGGTGAGTAAAGAAAGAGAAGCAATGTATTTCACTATTAGAAAAGCAACAATTTAGTCTATTCCTAATATGATTTAAAAATTAAAACATTCAAATGAATTTTTAGTTTGCATGCAACACAAAGAAGGCTGCAGTTACTGAAACTGATGAAGAATGAGACTCTGTTCTAATTTCTTCTTTTCCGTTCTTTCAGCCTGGCATTCATTAAACGGACTCCAGTGATTGACGCAGACAAGCCAGTGTCGTCCCAGCTCCGCGTCCTCACACTCAGTGAAGACTCGCCGTATGAAACCTTGCACTCTTTCATTAGCAATGCGGTGGCTCCTTTTTTTAAGTCCTATATCAGAGAGTCTGGCAAGGCAGACAGGTAAAAACCATTTTTCCTTTGTTAGTTTGAATGCCGTGTTTTACTTAACGTTCACAACACGCTGTGGAAGATGATGTAAAATTCAGAAATCGGGAGGGAAAAGCTAGTAAACCAAGAGGATGTAAATCTATTGCATTAAGAAAATGTGTATTATTAACATTTGACAGACCTGAGATGATAGAATCTCTTTGGAGACCAATAGCGCTAAAGTTTGAGGCATTTCCTGTCTTTTTAGGGATGGTGATAAAATGGCTCCTTCCGTTGAAAAAAAGATTGCAGAACTTGAAATGGGACTCCTTCACCTGCAGCAGAATATTGAAATTCCAGAGATCAGCCTGCCCATTCATCCAATTATTACAAATGTTGCAAAACAGTGTTACGAGCGTGGAGAAAAGCCGAAAGTTACAGACTTTGGAGACAAGGTTGAAGACCCAACTTTTCTCAATCAGTTGCAATCTGGAGTTAACCGCTGGATCCGAGAAATTCAAAAAGTAAGAGCACAGTATTGAAAATGTCATGTAAAACGCTTTCCTCTTTAATATCTGTGAGAAAACTGGTCCGAGTTCTTGTCAACGAGGTGAATTCTGTGATGACTGTTAGCAGTACCTCCCACTGGTCCTGGGAATGCTCAGTGGAGGATTAATGTCGGCCCAGGGGTGGAGTGGAGTGGTCAAGGGTACCGTGTGACATGGTTTAAATACCGTCCCTGAGAGAGCGCTAATCTCAGCTGTCTCAGACCTTTGATTTCTTTTTTTTTTTTTTTTTGGTTGTGCTTTGTGGCATGTAGCATTTTAGTTCCCCAACCAGGGATCGAACCCGCACCCCCTGCAGTGGGAACGTGGAGTCTTAACCACTGGACCTCCGGGGAAGTCCAGACCTTTGATTTCAAACTAAACCGCTTATAATACAAGGAAGGAAATCTGCTTGAAATGTAAAAACTAAATTATAATGCATGTTCTTAGTTAACGGTACGTTTTTTACCTTTGTTTAAATGCTGAATACTCTTGAATGTTATTTTATATTTAAGGTGACCAAACTTGATCGAGATCCTGCCTCAGGAACTGCCTTACAGGAAATCAGTTTTTGGCTAAACTTGGAACGTGCGTTATACCGCATCCAGGAGAAACGAGAGAGCCCAGAAGTTCTCCTGACGCTGGATATCTTGAAACACGGCAAGCGTTTCCATGCCACCGTCAGCTTCGACACTGACACAGGTAAGAACTAGAGCTGATAGTCTGATCAATAAGCTGTTGACCTGGGTTTTGTGATGAAAATGAATAGATGCACCATCTTTTCTGACTGTTTACTTGGCAACTTATCTCATCTTTCCCCCAGCTCTAGGTAATGAAAATGATTCTCTCACATACCTCCCTTTCCCTTCCAGGTTTTAAGAACATAAGCCAGTTTCTAGGCATGAGTACAGGGGACGCTGGGAGCGTCCCTCCTGTTTTCTCAGTTACTTGGTTCCTTGAGTAGGCTGTACTTTTTTAGTGTAAAGTCAAGTGTGCTTTTGACAATCCAAGCAGAAACACAGTTTATGTTAAGCAGAAGTTCTTTGCCCACAGGGCTGTGGAAGGAGAGCTGGTCAGTACTTTCTCTTCCGCTATTTACCTGCCCCTTTCCTCTGTTCTCTGCCCTCCTCCCTGTTCTGAAAAGTAGTCAAGATAAAGTTATTTTCTGAACAGGCAGCAGGGGGAGTGATGTTGAATGAGCATGTACCAGGCACACAAATGTGGAATGACTGGCCATGGGTGGACATTGCTCTACCACTCTGTGCCCACCAGAGACGTGTTAGAACAAGTCATCAGGACTGCAGCAGTTGTCATGTTCTTTTCTTCGCCTCCAAAAAAGGTTGTGGTGCCCACATGTTACATGTTAGAGGGAATTCCGGGTGGAAACCTTCCAGTTATTTTGGTCATACTGCATACGTTCACTGGGATATGGGCACTGGGATATGGGCACTCACTAGTACTGAAGTGTATACCTTGAATTTTTTAATATCTCTGAAACCTGTATTTCTTTCCTAATACATTTCTTTTGTAAATCTTATGCCAGAGGAAGTAAAAAAAAAAAAAAAAAACAGACCAGGAGCCAGGTTTTTCTGTGATTCCATGTCCATAATACATTCCCCTAACTTGAGCCATGGGTATAAAATTTAAATTTTACTGTTCTTAAGGATGATAAAATTCTAGTTTTTTAAAATTAGGTAGGGCTTCCCTGGTGGCGCAGTGGTTGAGAGTCCGCCTGCCGATGCAGGGGACATGGGTTCGTGCCCCGGTCCGGGAGGGTCCCACGTGCCACGGAGCGGCTGGGCCCGTGAGCCATGGCTGCTGGGCCTGCGCATCCGGAGCCTATGCTCCACAACGGGAGAGGCCACAACAGTGAGAGGCCCGCGTACCGCAAAAAAACAAAACAAAACAAAACAACTAAAGTAGTGGGAGATGCAAGAGGGAAGAGATATGAGCATATATGTATATGTATAGCTGATTCACTTTGTTATAAAGCAGAAACTGACACACCATTGTAAAGCAATTATACTTCAATAAGGATGTTAAAAAAAATACTAAGGTGGTATTACTAGAATGTTTAGATAATATAGAAAGCAAAAAAAAGATGAAACCTTTGGGGCTACCACTCATAGCCTTTGGAGTGCATATGAGTTGTCTGAGTTGACTGATATTCTTAAAAAAGCAATAATGAGACCACACTGGGATTATCTTGTTAATAACACTCTTTTCTTTCAAATAGCACAATTTCTGTGTCACTAAATCTTTTGCAACATCAAAATGCTCTGTTGTGAGGATATACTTTCGTTTACTTAACCAGTATTTAAACCTAAAAGAAATATCTTTTTGCTTTTTTTTTTCATTGTGGTATAACTGACATATAACAACATTATAGTTGTCTCACTTCATGTGAAAACCATTAACTGTTTCTATGTTAATCTAGGTCTGAAACAGGCTTTGGAAACTGTGAATGACTACAATCCTCTGATGAAAGATTTTCCTCTGAATGACTTGCTGTCTGCCACTGAGCTGGACAAGATAAGGCAGGCACTTGTTGCAATTTTCACCCATCTGAGAAAGATCCGAAACACAAAATACCCCATTCAGAGGGCACTGCGTTTGGTGGAGGCGATCTCAAGAGACTTGAGTTCTCAGTTACTCAAAGTGCTGGGCACTAGAAAACTGATGCATGTTGCTTATGAAGAATTTGAAAAAGTGAGTTGTAATATATCAGAAAACCAACCTGGGGGCACTGAGATGAAAATCTGCTTTAATAATAAACTTCCTTTCTTAAATTATATACCAGGTTATGGTCGCGTGCTTTGAAGTCTTTCAGACTTGGGATGATGAATATGAGAAACTCCAGGTGTTGTTGAGAGACATTGTCAAAAGGAAAAGGGAAGAAAACCTGAAGATGGTGTGGCGCATCAACCCTGCCCACAGGAAGCTTCAGGCTCGCCTGGACCAGATGAGGAAGTTTAGACGCCAGCACGAGCAGCTGAGAGCTGTCATTGTCAGGGTCCTGAGGCCACAGGTGTGATTCGCATTCTAGAAATTCGTATGTGCATTGTTTGAATGACCCGCTCTCTTTTTTTGTCTAGATTTAACTACTTGTTTCTGTTTTATACTGTGCAGTACTTCCTTAGCTCCGTTTTTACCCGTCACTGTAATCTTTTAAGATCTAGTGATTCTGAATCCTGGTGTTTCAGTTCAAATCTTTCACATTCTCCATCGATTCATCCCCATCTCCAAATTGCATGGACCCCAGAGCCAGACTTCGTGGGTTTAAATCCTAATCCCACCGTTGAACTAGCCATGTGCCTGGGGCACGTTATTTAACCTTTTCCCCAGACCCCTTATCTCTAAAATGTGGATAATAATTGCATTTGCCTCAGATTTATTAAAAGAATTAAATGACTCCTTTTCTTTGTTCGTGCTTTTTTATCTCTTCTCAGTCCACCACTCTTCTTCACCAATGCCTTTCTCCCTTTAAAAAACCCAGTCCAGAAATACTTATAGGTAGAAGCGTTGGTAAGTGGATAGATATAGGATAAAGCCAGTACAGAGCCAATGTTAATTATAGGCTCTAGGTGGCGGTATATGGGTATTCAGTCTAGAATTCTTTCTACTCTCCTGTAGTTTGAAAATTTTGTAATAAGCTGTTAGTTGGGTTGGGGGGGATCCAGTCTAGAAATTATGCCATCTAGAAGGGTTCATTCTCCGATAGGAGTGCCTGCTATTCAGGGTGGAGCAGATTGTTAGTAACGCATCCTCGGCATCTTTTTACCTAGTGCGGTACTAATTTATATGTACACGTGTGCGTGTGTTGGTTTAAATGTTAACCCTTCGTTGTGTCCATGAGAGACTTGAGACTGGGGCTGATTCGTTCTGGCCTAGGGTGTCTGGACCCTTTTTTGCCACGTCCCTCTTCCCAGATATCATTGTTTCAAAAGATCATTGTCTGCTTTCTTTTTGTTTGTAAACCATATGGAATATGTACGTCCTTTACATTTGTAAGATGTATAATAAACTCAGGTGTGCAGACATACATTCTCAGAACGGTCTTTTGGACTACTTAGTCTGTTCACACGTAAGATGATTATTGATATGGTTGGATTTAGACCTGCCATTTGCTATTTGTTTTCCATTTGTCTCATTTTGTTGTTTCTCTGTTCCTGTACTGCCTTCTTTTGTGTTATTTTTAGTATATCATTTTAATTCCTCTATAGACTTGTAGCTGTATTTCTTTGAATTTTCTTTTTTAGGGATTACTCTAGATCTTTAATTTATCGTGATGTGCTCAGTACTGACTGAACCTCATAACCGGTGTAGCCCTGTCTCCTCCTGCTTGTCGTACTTATAACAGTGGAAATAACGCTGCTCTTTCCATGCATGTATATCACATACCTATTACATGTATTGTAAACCCAGCAATACAGTGTTACAAGTTTTGTTTTAAACAGTCATATATATCTTAGAAAAATCAGGAGAAGAAAAGAAAAATAATAATACAGTCTTTTACGTTTGTCCCCGATTTATAGTTTCCAGTTCTCTTCATTCCTTCCTATGGCCTCAGTTACTCTCTGCTGTCTTATCTCTTTAGCCTAAAGGACTTGCTTTAGTATTTCTTGTTCCATAGGTTTGCTGGCAACAGTTTCCCTCATTTCTCGTTTATTGGGAAAAATATTTCACTCTCATATTTGAAGGATAGTTTGACCAGTTATAGAATTCTTGGTTGACAGCAAGTTGTAAATCTGCCCAGACTTTTCATTCTTGCAGGACTCCCCAGGGTCTCCTGTGTGTCCGTGTAATTTCGTACCTCGGCCCTCGTCAGGCTGTCTTTTCCAGAATCTCCCCTTTATGCTTATTGCTGTTGTCCTCCCACCTGCAAAGCTGCGGGTTTTCCTGCCTGAGCTGGCGGATGGGAGCCCCTCCAGGCAGGACGGCCGTCAGCTCACTGCTCTTACCTGATACAAACACAGCTCAAGGTGCTGGCCGCCATTGCTTGTTTTCCGCTGTCTTGAAATGGCTGCTTTATCACCGTGCCCAGTTTTTGCTCCTACACTGTCATCACCCAGAGTCCTCAGAATGTTTTTAAATACATAAACTAAAACGCACAGGTTTACAAATAAACAGTTGTCAGCAGTTTTGAAATTGTGATCTAGTCATCTGTGTGCTTCTCCATGAACACGTAAATGAGCAAGACCTAGTGACAGGCCTAATACCATAAGTTTGAAGTAGTGAGCATAAACATGATCGTAGGATGTGTACAGCTGTGATGTGATGAGGAAGGAGTTATTGATGACAGAGTCAGAACTGTGAACAGCGGTGGCTGTAGCCCACATTCGTAATTGAAGGAAATGCTAAATTTAATTAGGGAGTTAGTGAAAATAATGATTTTCCCCAAACAAATTCACAGACTGTCTGAGTTTCATTCGAGGCATCTGTGGACCCCAGATCAAGACCCCTGCCTAGTGTTATAATTCTGTGAGAGTGTGGGCCTGAGATATGCCTGGAAGTCTTAACATTTCCTGAGGCAAAGATCCTGTGTGTACTCTGCTGTCTCTCCAGTAGCATGAAGGGAACTGAATGGACTCTTCTCAGTTACCGTAGCACTTTATCTGTCCCTCTACTGTGGTATGGACCGATGGATTATAATTTAAAGTTTAAAAAAAAGAAAAGAAAAAGGAAAAGCATGTTGGATACTAAGTTTGTACGTAGCACTCCTGTGAATTCCTGAGCTTTCCAATGCAATTTTAATCATAGTCTAAACACTGAAGAGGGAAGAACCCCAAACCCAGGTTTTAAGACATGTTCTTTTAGCTTAAGCAACAAAACTACATTGTCAGAAGATCTTTCCAGCACAGAGTTAAAACATACCATATAATGTCTTACATGGTCTCGTTGAGTTGTAGTTATAAAACATTTGACTAAACGTTGAACCTGCGTGGTGGACGGGTCATCTTGTGTGGCGTGTGCTGCTTGTGCGCGACGGGATGAGTCTTCATTTGGCAGACGTTTTCGTTACGAATCCTCTCCTTCCAGGTCACAGCAGTGGCACAGCAGAACCAAGGAGAGGTGCCCGAACCCCAAGACATGAAAGTAGCCGAGGTTCTCTTTGATGCTGCTGACGCAAACGCCATAGAGGAGGTCAACCTCGCTTACGAGAATGTCAAGGAGGTGGACGGGCTCGACGTCTCCAAAGAGGGCACGGAGGCCTGGGAGGCTGCGATGAAGAGATACGACGAGAGGATCGACAGGGTGGAGACCCGGATCACCGCTCGCCTTCGAGATCAGCTCGGCACGGCCAAGAACGCCAATGAGATGTTCAGGATTTTCTCCAGGTTCAACGCGCTGTTTGTCAGGCCTCACATCCGTGGGGCCATCCGCGAGTACCAGACCCAGCTGATCCAGCGCGTGAAGGACGACATCGAGTCTCTGCACGACAAGTTCAAGGTCCAGTACCCGCAGAGCCAGGCGTGTAAGATGAGCCACGTGCGCGACCTGCCACCGGTGTCGGGGTCCATCATTTGGGCGAAGCAGATCGACCGACAGCTGACGGCCTACATGAAGCGTGTGGAGGACGTGCTGGGCAAGGGCTGGGAGAACCATGTGGAGGGGCAGAAGCTGAAGCAGGACGGAGACAGCTTCCGCATGAAGCTCAACACGCAGGAGATCTTTGACGACTGGGCCCGCAAGGTGCAGCAGCGCAACCTGGGCGTCTCAGGCCGCATCTTCACCATCGAGAGCACGCGCGTCCGGGGCCGGTCCGGAAACGTCCTCAAGCTGAAGGTTAACTTTCTCCCCGAGATTATCACACTCTCCAAAGAAGTTCGAAACCTCAAGTGGCTCGGCTTCCGAGTCCCACTGGCGATTGTAAACAAGGCTCACCAAGCAAACCAGCTCTACCCGTTTGCCATCTCGCTGATCGAGAGCGTTCGGACTTACGAACGCACGTGTGAGAAGGTGGAGGAGCGCAACACCATCTCCCTGCTGGTCGCGGGCTTGAAAAAGGAGGTGCAGGCTCTGATCGCGGAGGGCATCGCCTTGGTGTGGGAGTCCTACAAGCTCGACCCCTACGTGCAGCGCTTAGCGGAGACTGTCTTCAACTTCCAAGAAAAGGTGTGTTCTGCTTTCATCCTCCACGTCCGGGGAATGAGCTAAACCCAGCGATGGCTAATCCGTTAATACATTAGCTCCCCCGCAGAGGGCACGCGTGATCCCTACAGCTTAGGGCCGAGTCCGCTGAGAGGGAGAAAGCAGCCTTTCACTCACCGGGCTGCTGGATGGTGTTGCGGCTTTAGGGAAGCCGTTAAGTGACAGCCCGAGTTCAGGTCGGAAACCAGTAGAGAGGTGAAGGGCACGAGAGCTTTATTACTGGTAAAGCTGCGTGGAGAATGGGCCCTCGATCTGCAGTCGTGGTGCTTGCGGTCAGTCTGCCCCAGACCTGGACTTCCACCCCAGACCCTCGCCCAGCTGCCCAGCTGCCACTGCGGGCAGAACAGAGTCCACTGGTCTGGTGCGCGGCCGGCTCCCAGCGAGGGAAAGTGCTGAGCGGAGCGCGTTGGTATCCTCCTCCCAAACTGACAGTCGGAGGTCTCCCTTCCCGGGAGCAGGGGCGGGCAAGGGGGGAAGCTGCTCGTTTCCATACATTTCCCTTCCTCCACAGAGTCACACGTGTGTTCTCACGCCAACACGTAGGGTTAGCTATTTGTGGAAGAACTTCTCTGCCTCGGACATTTATTAATTGAGAAGAATATACGTAAGATAAAGAAATAGAGTGAGTGGCTGTTTTAAATACTAAGTATACCTTTCTTTAGGTGGATGATCTGCTGATTATTGAGGAAAAAATAGACCTGGAAGTCCGGTCCCTGGAGACTTGCATGTATGATCATAAGACTTTCTCCGAGATCCTGAACAGAGTGCAGAAGGCTGTGGACGACCTCAACCTGCACTCCTACTCCAACCTGCCCATCTGGGTCAACAAGCTGGACATGGAGGTGGGTATGGGGCCTGTTACACACGGTGCTGCCCACTTGTCTGCTGTCTGCGTAGCGGTGGGCCCTGTTCCATAGCTGATTAGTTTGTCACTGAGAAGCGCGTTTCCATAGAAGTTACCAGTGACAGTCCAGTTCTCTCCGGAAACCCCGTGTAGCTAATGGTAGAGCTGAGCTGTGGTGTTGGCCGTAGCAACCTTCTTTGTGGTGTTGGCCGTAGCAACCTTCTTTGTGGTGTTGGCCGTAGCAACCTTCTTTGTAAGGTGGGAGCAGGGAGCTGTGGGGGAGGAGAAGGAGCTCTCTCTGTTTTCTGGATATTTGACAACCTCCTACTTGCCCTTCCCTGCTCTGCTGATAATTTAGGTGGTTCTTCCTGGCCCTCTTCTCCTGGCACCCTTCTCTGACCACCTTGTCCCCCTCCACCATCCCACCCAGCATCCAAGAACCTCTTATTCCTGGTGGAGAGGATCTTGGCTCACGCGTGTAGGTGTGTGTGTGTGTGTGTGTGTGTTTGAAGCATACTTGCCACCCCATGTTGCTTTCTTGTCAGTGTATGTCAGAGTGCAGCTGTGAAGTCTCTAGAAGGAGGATGTTTTATGGCGGAGGTCACTCAGTGGACAGATGGTAGTTGGTCAGTTCTGAAGTTGTTGTGTGTGGGTCACAGGTTTTCTCCTTTAAAATGGATACAGAAGTTGCAGTGTATCCACCAGTGGGACCCAAACAGTGAAAGTTCACAGGCCCCCCTCTTCTGAATCGACTGCAAGTCCCAGTTTATCTCAAGCCGCCCTCGCAGCATTCCCAGGATGGTTGTGTGGCCAGACGCTAAACAAGACATACAGACATCCTAGTCATAGGAAATGTATTTGTCAATCTGTTTGTCTCGTTACAGATCAGAAGAGAATTCTGGCTTTCTTCTTTACTTGTTGAAAGAAAATGGTCACTGTTTGGTGGCGGCTGTTAACTAGACTTACTGTGGTGATCCTTTTGCAGTATATACCAATATTGAATCATTATGTCATATGTCCAGAACTAATAATAATGTTACATGTCACTTATGCCTCCGTTTTGAAAAGAAAAAGAAAATTGTTTAATCTCCAAATTATAGTTTTCTAGTTTTATCTCTGAGGCTACCAGGAAAATGCTTTTGTTCTGTAAATTGTCTATCATACTGAACAAATATCCAGACCTTCGCTACATCTGCTGCGTTTGTGTTGGTATCTTTATCCCTTATAAGTGGGGATCCTGCAAGTGGAAAGCACAGTCAGCCTAGCAGACGGTGATCTGAGGCTGGAAGGGGAGGAAATGAGGCTGAGAAGCAGGGGCGAAGGCTTGCAGTCAGAAGCAGTCCATCCTGGACCTAAAGCATCAGCTTTCCGTTAACGTGCTCTGAGCTAACGTTTGGAAGAAACAGTGTTCTTGGACGTGTTTTCTCTGCAGATTGAAAGAATACTGGGCGTCCGCCTGCAAGCTGGCCTGAGAGCTTGGACCCAGGTGCTTCTTGGACAAGCTGAGGATAAAGCAGAGGTTGACATGGATACGGACGCACCTCAAGTTAGTCACAAACCTGGAGGAGAGCCAAAGATCAAGGTCAGTATTTCCCAGGGCAGCCGATTCGATAGTAAATTAAACAAGGTTCTCCCCTTAAAAACTACCAGGGAAAAGGTCACTTTACAGTGGAGAAACCTGACAGGTGCCACCACGCTCAGCTGACCCAAGTCAGCATCCCAGGGGAGATGTATGCTGTCACCTGTGGTGAGATGAGAAGGGCTCTTCACCCCTATGGTCTTCCCCCCAGTAACTATGAGGAAAACGTCAGGCGAACCCAGGTGGAGGGCCATCTCACAGGACACCAGAATGCCACGGTCATGAGAGACAGGAAAAGCTGAGAAAATGTCACAGACTGGAAGGGAGTGAGGAGCTGTGACAACTAACTGTGATGTGTGTCCTTGTTAGATCCTGGGAATCTGACTGAAGTCAGTGTTTCAGTTCATAGTATTATATCAGTGCTGACGTCTTTGTTTTGGTAATTACACCACGTTAGAGGAAGCTGGTGAGGGTGTATGGAAACTCTTCATACTTGCCTTAGAACTCTCCTGTAAGTCTAAAATAGTTTCAAAAATAGAAGTTTTTTTTAATAGAAAATAATATTTAGAAATAAATTTACACTGGGAAAAAAAAATCTCTGCTTTCTAAGCATGTATGATGTGTAAGAAATCATTTCCAGAACTGAACATGATAATCTGCTACAAGCAGGTGTTCAGACTATGACCCTAAAATGTCACTGTTTTCACAAAAATCTGAGTCGAATTCTTGTGAGAGAATGCAGTAGCGCACAGGACAGCAGTCTGTCTCCAAGCCAGCTGTTGCCCATTCGTGTGACGGAGTGGTCAACTGGAGCCTAGCAAGCTTTCCAGAAAGTTCTGTTCAGACTCTGCAAGTAGGTCCCTGTCTCCTGTCGTGGGTGGTGGCTATAAAGCTGTCCACCTCACACTGATTCATTGAGCCATGTGTTAGTTTTATGTAGTTTACAGTATGTGTGTTATATTTACCAATAAAAAGGTCTCACAAAACAGAAGCCTAGAAGAGCTGGGCAAGTAAAAACTTTGATCTGGGAGAAACAATTGGCGTTTTTTTTCTACGCAGACTTTATACCTTTTCTTTTTTTTTCCGCTTTTATGCTTGAAAAATGTTTTCACTTTGGAATATTACAGATATTCATCCCCAGAGTGTACTTTTTAAAATACTGAGATGCAGAAAAGCCAGTGAGTGTGTCTGAGTGGATACAGTATCTAGTGGAGACTGAGCTGGAATTCTCCATTAGCTTAAAGCACTGGCAGGTGGCACAGACTGACCCCGACTTGTAAACATACATCAGTAAAATCAGCCTCGTGTCACTGGTTTCTCAGGTCGCAAGGTCCTCGTGTCCAGATATCATCACACACGTCATATCCGATGGTGCTTCACGGAGCACCTGTTGTGTGTATGACACCCAGGCACTGGGGGACCCAGGAAGGACCCAAGCAGGGCCTGCCCTCTGACCTCCTCTTCCTTGGCGGGGGCACAGACCACAAACATGAAGTCAGGGAAGACCGAGTCTGTTGATAAAGTAAGACTTTGTGGTTCAGACGGAAGTAGTTTAATAATTAGAGAGAGAAAGTGTTCTTTATCAAAGCCATTTTACTGAAATAGATTGCTGAGTGAAAATGAAATCTTTGCTTCATAGAATGTCGTCCATGAGCTGAGAATAACCAACCAGGTCATCTATTTGAACCCGCCAATCGAGGAGTGCAGGTACAAGCTGTACCAGGAGATGTTCGCCTGGAAGATGGTGGTACTGTCTCTCCCCAGGATCCAGAGTCAGAGGTACCAGGTGAGCTCTGCGTCTCCCTCTCGCTTTGGGACTCCACCTCCACGCGCCTCTTTAAAGAGCTCCTGACGCGTCTTTTCAAACTCCAGACCTCAGCTCGGCACTCTGAGGGAAAGCTGGAGGAAGCTTTGTGTGACCTGACGTTCTTCCCAGTAGTTACTTTTCCACACAGTCGGGTTTGGAGGTCTGGTGTCAGTGGTCTCTTAGAAATTCCCTCCGTGAACTTCTGTGGGAATTTTAATTCCTGCTTTTCCCTGCCCACCCTCCCACTTGCATTTTTATTATGGGAATTTGCAAACATACCCAAAAGCAGAGGGAATCATGTGAGCTCATAAATAAAGCTCTGCTTTATTTATCAACATGTGGCCAATTTTGTTTCATCATATTCCCTTCCCCACCCCGCAGCAGTAGATTATTTTAAAGCAAATCCCAGATATAGTATGCTCTTAGTAGGACACTCCTAGAGCAAAAGGAAAACTCAAGAGACCGTTGCATTCAGTCCCTGGTCTCTAGGCAATAGTACTTCTAAACAGGACCAGTGGTTTTCAAATAAACATATTCCACGATCTCTGCTGTAACCGACTTTTCTGGAAGACAGTGATCCTATCCGGAGGCGTGTCTCTTTCCTTGACTGTGAACGTAAGCTCAGTTCTCTTTGTCCTGCCCCCTCCTTGCCACACTCTTTTTGCCGGCTCTCCTGGCTTTCCTCCACCTTGCTGGCCTGTCTGCTTCACTGGCTCTACGTGTTCAGCGCCGTCTCCACCCCACTCTCTCTGTGTCTCATCCAGTGGGTTGGCTTTAAATACCAGTGCCACAACTCCGTGTTCCTGTCTCCAGCCAGGCCTTTTCCTGAACTCCAGACTGCCTGTCCCTTTGCCTCCTTGGCGTCTCCATGTGACCACCTGATGGACGTGTCAAACTGGACTTGTCTCTCAGACCCCTCCCTCAGATTTGCTCCTCCCCCAGTCTTTTCTTTCCCATCCTCCAACCTGCTTCTGGACACCCACTGTCGTTATCTTCAAAATTAACCCTAATCGGGACTTCCCTGGTGGTGCAGTGGTTAAGAATCTGCCTGCCAATGCAGGGGACACGGGTTCGATCCCTGGTCGGGGAAGATCCTACATGCCACAGAGCAACTAAGCCCATGCCACACAACTACTGAGCCTGCGCTCTAGAGCCCGCGAGCCACAACTACTGAGCCCACACACTACAACTACTGAAGCCTGCATGCGCCTAGAGCCCGTGCTCCACAGCAAGAGAAGCCACCACAATGAGAAGCCCGCGCACCGCAACAAAGAGTAGCCCCTACTCGCTGCAACTAGAGAAAGCCTGTGTACAGCAACAAACACCCAACACAGCCAAAAATAAATAAGTTAATTAATTAATTTAAAAATTGAAAAAAAAAATAACCCTAATCTGTTTCTTACCACATCCAGCGCTACCACCGTCCAAGGTACCATAATCCCTCAGTCGGATTATTTAAGCCCCCTCTTGACTGGTCTCTCTGTGTCTGCTTTTGCCCCCTACAATCTGTCGTCAACACAGCAGCCAGAGTGCGTCTTAAAACTGTGTGTTTGCCCTGACGTTTCTCTTTTCGGAGCCCGTTAACGGCTTCCTGTCTCACCCACCACGGCACCTTGCTGGGCCCCCCGTGACACGCCGCCTCCCTGATCTGCTCCTCCCCTCACGGCTCTGCTGCAGCCAGCGCTGGGCTCTTGCTCATCCTCACACGTGCCAGGTGCACTCTTGCCCCTGAGCCTTTGCACTTGCTCGGAAGCCCTGGGAGCAAGTACTCACCAGGCTCCCTCCCTCCACCTCCTGGTCCCTGCCCATGCGTTACCTCCTCAGTGAGGCCTTCCCTGGCTCCCCTGCTCAAAATACATCCTCCCTGCTCCCACGTCCCCTCGCCCCCTCTTCCCTCCTTCCTCCATGGCACTGCTCACCCTGTGACATACTGCGTATTTTGCTTTTCCCTTAGTTGTCTCCCTCCTCCCACAGAATGTAAATCTATGTGAGCAGAGGTTTTTGTCTGTTTGTTGTACCTACAATAGTGCCTGGCACGTGACAGCCCACGAGTGGTTGAAACAAAGGAATGACTGTGTCGCGGGTTCCAGCATCCACGTTGGTGTTAACACTTGGTCGTGGTCACCTCACGCTCTCGTAGGCGCCACCTTCGGTCCTGCCTCCTTGGATGAGAGGCTCAGGTCTTGCAGGGCCCTGCTCTGGGGCGCCTGCTCTCTAACCGTTTTTGCCTTGTGCCAGTAGTGACGCCACATCTTTTGGCTTGTGGTTGATGTTCCTTTTGTTGGTTTGAGGAGTTATATTATAAGTAGGCTTCTGGTTACCTGTGACTGGGATAAGTGAATGTTATCCCTTAAATACAGTTTCTTTCGGTTTATTTTAATTAAGTGAAAGTGACTCTGAGATTCACATTTTTGTGCGCACTACCTGCGTTCATTTCTGGCTTTGTTTGGTTAGGTGGGTGTCCACTATGAACTGACCGAAGAAGAGAAATTCTACCGGAATGCTCTAACACGGATGCCAGATGGCCCCGTTGCCCTGGAGGAATCCTATTCTGCAGTCATGGGCATCGTAACTGAAGTCGAGCAGTATGTCAAGGTGAGAAGCTAATTACATTCAAGTATGTTGTCTTACACACTTAGGAGTATGAGATTTAATGAATATGGAGCTAAAAGGCCTTGACTATGTGTAATGTAAACGATGAGGTGATATTTGCTGTCTTAAAACAAGGAGTGAACAATAGGGCAAACCTTGTGGGATATTAATCATTTTGGAGAACAGGAAACTATTCTCTTTTGATAGGAAAATTCTGAGGATTGGAAGTGAGAGTTTTCCTAACGGCGATGAAAGAACATGAGACTTTTAACAGAATATGAAAATATATGTTAATATTTTACAAAATGAAAAGTCAAACTGTAGTGTTTAACTCTGTTCTTCTTCACTTGCAGGTCTGGCTTCAGTATCAGTGTTTGTGGGACATGCAAGCTGAGAACATCTATAACAGACTCGGGGAGGATCTCAACAAGTGGCAGGCGCTCTTGGTGCAGATAAGGAAGGCCCGAGGAACCTTTGACAATGCAGAGACCAAGAAGGAGTTCGGACCAGTAGTCATAGATTACGGCAAGGTGAGCTCTGCTGTCTCACTGAAAGGTGTCCAGGGAGCTGGGACGGCAACATCTGACTAAAATGAAGTTGAGGCATAAACACTCCAGCGTGAAAGACTTGCTCATCCGCTGTCGTGTGCTCCTTCACCTGCAGGTCCAGTCTAAGGTGAACCTGAAGTACGACTCTTGGCACAAGGAGGTCCTCAGCAAATTTGGGCAGATGCTTGGCTCAAACATGACAGAGTTCCACTCCCAGATCTCCAAGGTGAGGAGGCAGGGTCCTGCCGGTGTGATGAACCCCCTGGTGCCCCTCGGCTCTCCGTTAAACGCTCTGCTCTCTCCGGACAGTCTCGCCAGGAGCTGGAGCAGCACTCCGTGGACACGGCCAGCACCTCCGACGCTGTGACCTTCATCACCTACGTGCAGTCTCTGAAACGGAAGATCAAGCAGTTTGAAAAGCAAGTGGAGGTGAGCTCTGTCCCTCACTGTGTCTCAGGTGGGGTCTACGGCGCGTCTCTGTCGTGCCCCTGCCGTGCTTGTAAGGGTGGGCAGGTGATTCTTAGGCACTTCAGGGTTTGAGAACCACAGGCTCCTGTCTTTTAAAATCTTTTGCTGTAGTTGTGGACCTTCAGGTCCTCAAACTTGTATTACCTTCTCATAGTTTGGAAGGAGGGTGTGACGCCCAGCTCTAGCACGCTTAGACCCTGCTCGGGGCCGCCCGGTGCAGCCAGGAGCAGTCGCGGGACTGGCCACGGCGCCGTCGGGAGGGGAGCACGTGTGCTCCGTAGCCGCGGGGTGCCTTCCCGTCCGTGGGAACCTGACGGCAGTCTCTGCTGCCCTTGTGAAGGAAAGTGCTAAGTTTATTCTGTAACCCTCAAAGCTCTACCGCAACGGCCAGCGCTTGCTGGAAAAGCAAAGGTTCCAGTTCCCGCCTTCCTGGCTTTACATTGACAACATCGAGGGAGAGTGGGGGGCCTTCAACGACATCATGCGGCGGAAGGACTCTGCCATCCAGCAGCAGGTGGCGAACCTGCAGATGAAGATCGTCCAGGAGGACCGGGCTGTGGAGAGCCGCACCTCCGACCTGCTGACCGACTGGGAGAAGACCAAGCCTGTCACGGTGAGTCTCGCCCCCGGCGCCGCAGCTTCTCCCAAGCCGGCAGCAGGTGACCTGGCGTCTCTGCTTTCGGAGACTTAAAAGGCCCTGCCATGGCTTAGCTTTCCAGAGTGAAGACTTTTCCCTGTAATTAAAAGGAGCAGCACTTGCAGGTAGTGGATTTGGAAACGCAAAAGCCGACGTAGACCTCCTCGTGACAGTCACTTAAGTCAGGGAATTGTTTTAAAGACTAACGTTTTTCTGTTTGTAAGTTATCCTCTTACTTAGGCATAGTCAGAAGTCAGAATTTCCTCTCTCGTGGACACAGGCCAAGCATCCCGCTGCCGCCACTGCTAGGTCTGTGCGGTGGGGGGCAGCCCTGAACTCTGACGTCATTGTCGCGGTCGTTAGGCTTTCTGTACCGGGACCTGCCACACCCTGGTCTCTGGGTTCATTCAAGTATTTATTGAGCACCGACTATATTCTGGGCAGCAGAGATACAGTGGTGACCAGAAAGGAGCCCTACCTGCATGGAGTTAACGCTCCACTGGGGCACGGAGGGTAAAGAGTGAACGGGAAGAACAGGTATTTTAAGTCAGATGGTGATACGTGCCGCGGGAAAGGGGTGTTGGTGCTTTCCTGCTCTGCAGGGGGTTGACATGTGGAGGCTGAGGGAGGGGCTGGCAAGCGTGCCGTGGCCAAGGGGGCGTCCAGGCAGGGGGACGGCCAGTGTGGGGCTCAGGCACGTAGGTCACGGTCTGCCTGGCTCACTGGGTGGAATTCAAACTTAGACATACACGTACGCATAGAAGGGGAAGGGTTTCGAAATGCTCTGAACGTCAGTCTGGCTTTGTAGTGTGGATGGAGGTTCTCCGCACCAGTGCTGGGGGCTGATTTGGCCGCCCCACGTCTACTGGGTTGGCCTCTGTGCTGCTGGGCCCAAGGTCCTGCCTTGTGTTTCATTTTGGCCGAGGGGCCCCGCTGTTCAGCAGGCTTGTGCTTTTGCTAACGCCAGAGCTTCCAGGCTCTGCAGGGGAGTGAGTACTGATCACTAGACAAAGAGTGTGATCACCTGAATTTGAATATCTTTTGTTGCCTCACCTTGCTAGTAATGTGTTAGAGTGAAAACTTCGATATTTTGTGTAGTCATCCTCAAAGGTTATCAGAATGGAAAGGAAGTGTGTCAACAGTGTTAAGGCTGAAGCAGAGTCTCCTCCAGTGAGAACAGTGCTTTCCTTTTCGTTCTTCTCTCGGTAACTGATAAACGACTCCGCACCTCAGGGAGGGCGTGGCTGGCAGCCCCAAGCACCCTGTCCCCTCAGTCAGGAGCGTCCTGCTCCAGGCCCAGGTCTGTCCTGACTCTTCTCTTCCGTCTCCCTCGGCACTTAGTGAGGGGATGGCTGAGTCGAGAGGTGCTCCACCTTCCCCGTGTCAACCCTGGAGGTAAAAGTTCATCCAGTAATGGACGTGCATCATCAGTGTACAGCTTTTGGATGTTTATGCACGTAGACGTGTTCAAGGAGTCACATATTCTAGAAGCCCAGCAGGCCCCCTCCACCGTTTCGGAGCCAGAGCTCGTGTGTCCTGAGCCCCGGCTCTGATCCTCTGGCCTTGACTCTGCTTCAGGGCAACCTTCGCCCGGAGGAGGCGCTTCAGGCTCTCACCATATATGAAGGAAAGTTCGGCAGGCTGAAGGACGACAGGGAGAAGTGTGCGAAGGCCAAGGAGGCGCTGGAACTGACAGATACGGGACTTCTCGGTGGCAGCGAAGAGCGCGTCCAGGTACGAACCGCTCCAGCGGGCAGCTGGGGCCGGGCCCCTCGTGCTCACGCTGCTTCTGGCCCACAGTGTCTCGAGAGCCGTGGGGTGGTTCTGCTTCCAAGTTCAGCTGCTTTACTCTGCTTCATCGCAGGTGGCCTTAGAGGAGCTACAGGACCTCAAAGGCGTTTGGTCAGAACTCTCTAAGGTCTGGGAGCAGATCGATCAGATGAAGGAGCAGCCGTGGGTTTCAGTGCAGCCTCGGAAGGTACGTGGAGCTACCGGTAGCTGTTATGTACGCGCCTTCACGCACTGAAAGTTGTAGGCGTCACCTAGAAACTCGGCAAGCAAGGAACTGTTAGAGTTCACAAAACGTCACTTGATGGTCGTTTACATTACTCATCCAGATTAATGTAAAATTTCTCCTGAAACCATTTTAAAAATATTCCATCGTTTAAAGGAATGTTGGCAAACTAAATACCATCTTGTGTTTCTCTTGACAGCTTCGGCAAAATTTAGATGGCCTCTTGAACCAGCTGAAAAACTTCCCCGCACGATTACGGCAGTACGCGTCCTACGAGTTTGTCCAGAGGCTTCTGAAAGGTTACCTCAAGGTCGGTGACTCAGAGCTGCGGTCACAGATGTCCGCTAGAAACACGCCACACAGGTAACATGGCTCCCTCTCTCCACAGATAAACATGCTGGTGATTGAACTGAAATCTGAAGCACTTAAAGATCGCCACTGGAAACAGCTGATGAAACGGCTTCATGTAAACTGGGTTGTTTCTGAGCTGACCCTCGGCCAGATCTGGGACGTTGACTTGCAGAAAAATGAAGCGGTTGTCAAGGATGTGCTGCTTGTAGCACAGGGGGAGATGGCTTTGGAGGAATTTTTGAAGCAGGTAGGTAATAGGCTGATGGGCATTCCAGATCTTGTTTCAGGCTGTGACATAGACTGACATAGACTGAGCCTCACATGTGGTCCCTTTTGTCTCCATTACACTCGGTCACTTGTGTGGCTGGCGAACGCCCACATACTGATGACGTGCCTCTTTCGGTTTCATTCAGATAAGAGAAGTGTGGAATACTTACGAGTTAGACTTGGTTAACTATCAGAACAAGTGTCGCCTGATCCGAGGCTGGGACGACCTCTTCAACAAGGTCAAAGAGCACATCAACAGCGTGTCCGCCATGAAGCTCTCTCCGTATTATAAGGTACCGCTGTGGGGAGGTGTCCCTCCCGCACATCCACCGTTGTACCTTCAGACTTACAGTCAGGGCCTTCCCAGGTGGTCCAGCGATTAAGACTCCGCGCTTCCACTGCAGGGGGCACGGGTTCGATCCCTGTAGGGGAACTAAGATCCAGCATGCTGTGTGGCCAAAATAGATTCTTTTTAAATAATTAAAAAATAAAAATGGCCAGACTCACAGTTCCCAGGTGCCTCTGGTAGAAAATGTGAGTCACGTAAGTTGACAGGATCTTTATCTGCATATTGGCATGAGTCCTGGTGTATCTGAGAGTGGAGAGTTCAGCAGTTGAGCTCTGCCTTCCATCCACCTGCTAGGTGTTTGAAGAGGATGCCCTGAGCTGGGAAGACAAACTGAACCGGATCATGGCTCTCTTCGACGTGTGGATCGACGTGCAGAGGCGCTGGGTCTACCTGGAGGGCATCTTCACGGGCAGCGCAGACATCAAACACCTGCTGCCAGTGGAAACCCAGCGGTTCCAGAGGTACAGCCTCGAGCCGGGACGGAGGGCTGAAGGGTAGGCTTGGCTAGTGACCACCCTTTGCACGAAGGCTGACGTTAACCTTGCTTTTAATTTGATTTGTAGTATCAGCACGGAATTCTTGGCTCTCATGAAAAAAGTATCCAAGTCTCCCCTGGTCATGGATGTTCTGAACATCCAGGGGGTACAGAGGTCGCTGGAGAGATTAGCAGACCTGCTAGGAAAGATCCAGAAAGCCCTGGGAGAGTACCTGGAAAGAGAGCGCTCATCTTTCCCCAGGTGAGAGGGTGGTTTTTACGGGGAATGAAGGGAAGGTCCGCTCCGGCGCCTCCTTCCCGCCCCTCCCTCCCTCCTGGCCTGTGTGTTGGTCACTCTGGCGTCAAGGGTTTTGTTACCAGTAACCGATTCAGTGAATACCGTTTCTCCTTCATCCATTGCTTCCTAATTATAACAAATAATCCTTAATTTTCTACCGTGGGTTCATTTACTAAGCTTCATTTAAACTATTATTCACCCTCCCAGGCAGCTAGCATCTCTTAAAAATTTAGCTGTGATTCTTTTTTTTTTTTTGGCCACACTGTGTGGCATGCGGAACTTCCCTGACCAGGGATCGAACCCATGCCCCCTGTGGTGGAAGCACGGAGTCTTAACCACTGGACCACCAGGGAAGTTGTATTTTATTTTCTAAGTGGCATTCTTTTCTTTCTGAATAGTTTGCTTAATATAAATAGAGCAGGTTTTTAAAAAATTCCTAAGGTGCAGTGAATTACATGAAACCCATTGAACTTCTCTTCAGGATCTGTTAGGTGAGTGTATATCTTTTGCTGAGGGCTGGAAGAAATTTGGATGTGATCTGAATTCAGGCTGGAGGTGGTCCGTCACAATCCATATCCACCTTCCTTTCCTATACAGTTTGAAGTTTTGCCTTGATTCCCCTTATTTGTGTATATGTAATGTTTTAGCAACTTACATGCTATTTTAATTTTAGGTTTTATTTTGTGGGTGATGAAGATTTGCTTGAAATCATTGGAAACAGTAAGAATGTAGCTAAGTTACAGAAACATTTCAAGAAAATGTTTGCTGGTGTTTCGAGCATCATCCTAAATGAAGACAACTCTGTCGTCCTGGGCATCTCATCCCGTGAAGGAGAGGAGGTAGTTACATTCATTGATTGTAACTTAGAACACTTCACTCCCATCTTTGCGCACTTTAATTCTTAGAGTTTCTTTATTTCAGGTTATGTTTAAAACTCCCGTGTCAATTACTGAACATCCCAAAATCAACGAGTGGCTCACCCTAGTAGAGAAGGAGATGAGAGTCACGCTGGCCAAACTCCTTGCTGAGTCTGTTACAGAAGTTGAGATTTTTGGTAAAGCAACTTCAATTGACCCAAATACCTACATCACCTGGATTGACAAATACCAGGTACTGTCCAGTAGAAGAGGGACAGTCTGAAGGTGAGGGCACTGGCTGATCTTTAAAACCATCCTTTTGGGTCTTGTGTGCCGTGTCTCGCAGGCCCAGCTCGTGGTCCTGTCAGCCCAGATTGCCTGGTCTGAGAACGTGGAGACGGCGCTGAGCAGCGTCGGCGGGAGCGGCGACACGGCCCCCCTGCACTCCGTGCTCAGCAACGTGGAGGTCACCCTCAACGTGCTGGCCGACTCGGTCCTCATGGAGCAGCCACCGCTCCGGAGACGCAAGCTGGAGCACTTGGTTAGTCCCATTCCTCCCAGCCAGGCTCCTGGGGCTTCGCCTCGGACAGTTGAAAGAACTCACGCTTGAAAAACATCCTAATTGGTGTCAGGGAGAAAAACAAGTGGGTGGCCTGTTGACAAATGCTGGGGTGTGTACTTGACTCTCTGGTACTGTTGAAAGGCAATCTTGGGGGACAGGAGTTAACACACACGACCTCCCGACACAAAGGGGTGACACTCGTGCCTCTGGGTCTTTCACACTCTCGTCCTGTCCTTCGCAGAGAACACGCCCCGTGGCGGACCAGCCAGCGTGTCTCTGAGCCCGAGTGCTTGCTGCTGGCCTTTGCACTGCCGTGTGCAGCAGATGGACTGTTAGGATAGAGACAGCTCTTCTCCCATCACGTTTTATGCTAGTTGCAACTAGCAGAGTTTTTGTTTGTTGTTTCTTTGTTTTTGCTGCAGCTCTTGATTCTGTGTAATTCCATTGTGTGAATAACAGTTTTATTGTTTTTAAAAGTGAACAACAGTTCTGTTGTTTTTAAAAGTGAATGTTTACACTGTAACTGGACCTAGAATCTCAATTTAAAAGTCTACTGAATAACCCCTGCACCCCGAGGATACGCTTACGTACTTTAGTTTACATGCTTCAGCTCATGAAATGTACTTTCTGATAAGCTCTTTAAAGTGACTCTTTCTTCAGATCACAGAGTTGGTTCACCAGAGAGACGTCACCAGGTCCCTGATGAAGAGCAAGATTGACAACGCCAAGTCTTTCGAGTGGCTCAGCCAGATGCGGTTTTACTTTGACCCTAAGCAAACCGATGTGTTGCAGCAGTTGTCGATTCAAATGGCAAATGCCAAGTTTAACTATGGCTTTGAGTACCTGGGTGTCCAGGACAAGCTGGTCCAGACCCCCCTCACCGACCGCTGCTACCTGACGATGACACAGGCCTTGGAGGCCAGGTTGGGCGGGTCCCCCTTCGGTGAGTCCCTCCCCACACCTGGACAGGTGGAGTCAGATAGGAAACGTACTTTTCCAAGATTAAGCAAATGATCTAAACGTACTTCTTAATTGCCTGGCTGGTACCTTCTAAAACTTTAAATCCGTTGGCGGCTATCGCATTTATACTTGACCCTTGAACGACGCTGATTTGAACTGTGTGAGTCCACTTAGACGCAGAGTTGTTTTAATAGATAGGCAGTCGGCCCTTCCTGCTCACCGGTTTCACAGCCTCAGATTGACCCAACCGTGGATTAAAGTTTCCGTCCGAGGTTGGTTGAATCCAGGGATGCAGAACCTGTGGCTACGGAGGGCCAACTATTGGACCCGAGGGTCCATGGATTTGGGTAGACGCAGGGGTCCTGGACCAGTCCACATGGAGACCGAGGGATGATTGTACTTCGGTTTTTTAAAATGAATTGCTTTTTACAGTTCTTAAAACTAAAGGTGTGTTCTTACTTGAGTTCTCAATTCCTTTTCTTCAAACAATAGGGCCTGCTGGGACTGGGAAGACCGAGTCTGTCAAAGCTCTCGGCCATCAGCTTGGACGCTTTGTTTTAGTTTTCAACTGTGATGAAACCTTTGACTTCCAGGTGAGAAGCTCTGTGGGAACCACCTAGAGTTAAGGGCCTGAGAGGGCTGGGTGGGGAATAGCAGGCGGCACCTCTTCGAGCTGTGTTGGCCTTACAGCACAGCATGGTCCTCTGGGGACAGGGTTACTTGAGCTGTTGGAGGTTCCCAGCACGTGCTTGACACCGACTTGAGCTTCACGTCTTCAAATTCTTCAAACTCGTCAGTGTAACATATCTTCCTGGTGTCTATGCCTGGGAATAAACAAATATTATGGGAAAGGTTTTTTAAACAACGTGTTAACCTTGTTATTGGGATTTTATTGGCACAGGAGGAAAAATGATACGTTACATCTGTACCACTGTTTATGAGGCACTTGACCTGTGGGGCTGGGCTCCTTGCCTCATGTGTGAAGCTGATGCCACCTTCACAGCCCCTCCCACCACCCCCCCACCCTGGGAGGAAGACAATATTGTTCCCATTTCAAAGATGAGCAGACAAGGGTTTCAAGATGTGATTTGCCCAGGGTGGGACCAGTCATCCAAGCCAGAATCGGAGCCCCATACAGCCAGCACCATGGCCGTGGTTTCAGCTCCCTTCCCTTCTTCTCGTTTCAGGCGATGGGACGGATCTTTGTGGGGCTTTGCCAGGTGGGCGCGTGGGGCTGCTTTGACGAGTTCAACCGCCTGGAGGAACGGATGCTGTCGGCCGTGTCCCAGCAGGTGCAGTGCATCCAGGAGGCGCTGCGCGAGCACTCCAGCCCCAGCTACGATAAGAGTGAGACCGGCTTCTCCTTACAGTTGCCTGGAGGGCGCAGAGGGGGTCGCCTCTTTGATCAGAAATAAGCGAGACTTTAACATAGCTCCAGGACTCGCTGCTGCAGGCGGGGCAGTGCATCCTGAGTGAAGACAGGCGGTAGGGCCCAGGGTAACGCTGCACCCTCGTCCCAGAGCAGCCCCGCGGAGCCATCAGTCCTTCCCCTGTAGCAGAGTCCCTGTGCTCCCTCCCCCGGCGTCTGCACACAACACAGGTTTGAGCCGCTCTGGGCCCCCCGCATTCCCCTCCCCCTCCCTGCATCCCACAGAGCCAAGCCTCCTGGCCAGAGTGTTGGGAACGAGCCCTCGTCACGGTGGGAGTGCCTGCTCGGAGGGCCCCGGGAGCTTGTTGCGCACACAGCCTGGGCTCGTGAGCTGGAGGACGTAAATAAATACATCCACGTTGGAGAGTTTACCTTTTAAAGTTCCCTTTTTTCCCATAATAACGGTAACTCATCTTACCAGACCTCCTAAATAAAACAAAAGGAGTGTCAAATCAGTACCTGTGTACTCCATGTTCCGTGTTCTCCTATGGAGGAAGTCTGATCCCTAAGTAGTCCAGGGATGGGGGGCGGGGGGGCTGTTTATTTTGTGTTTTCCTTTGATGACCCTACGAGAGGGTCATTCTCGTGACTTCAGCCGGTCAGTTTTGTCACAACGTGGATTGGTTTTTATTTCTGCAACTGTGGTTGGGCTGTGTTTCTATTCTTGCATTGACCTTGTGACGCTCAGTAATGCACAAATAGTGGGCTTCCTGCCTCTGGGACTTGATCCGTTACACACTCGGACGGTTTTCGTGTGGGTGAAGTGGGTGAAGATGGGCCTGCCTGGGCCGGTGGGCATCGTGTCTGGTGAGAGCCTCCAGCTCCCCTGGAGTCCTGGGCCGGCAGGGAGATGGGTGCTTGCTCTGCAGTTTTAGAGAGATTTTGGAGTGGATTTTTGACTATCACGAGTCTTAACACCATCCTCCGATTTTCAGCCTCTGCCCCCATTACTTGTGAGCTGCTGAACAAACAAGTCAAGGTGAGCCCAGACATGGCCATCTTCATCACCATGAACCCCGGCTACGCGGGCCGGTCGAACCTTCCAGACAACTTGAAGAAGCTGTTCCGGAGCTTGGCCATGACCAAGCCCGACCGGCAGCTCATCGCCCAGGTCATGCTGTACTCACAGGGCTTCCGCACCGCCGAGGTCCTTGCCAACAAGATCGTCCCGTTCTTCAAGTGAGTCACTTGAGTTATTCCGGATCGTGTTTCTGGCATGTGTCAAGTGTGCCATTTAAAGTTTACCTGTGTAGTTGCAACACTACCTTCCACGTATCCGTCTCTGATTTCTTGCTGTTCGATGCTCTTGGTGCTCAAAGTGTACTGTTTTTTAAGAAAACGCTTTCTCTTTCAGACTATGCGACGAGCAGCTCTCTTCTCAAAGCCACTACGACTTTGGTCTCCGAGCCTTGAAGAGCGTGCTGGTGAGCGCCGGAAACGTGAAGCGGGAGCGGATCCAGAAGATCAAGAGGGAGAAGGCGGAGCGCGGGGAGGCGGTGGACGAAGGAGAAATCGCGGAGAATCTTCCCGAGCAAGAGGTGGGCGGGGCGCCCCTAACCGCTCAGGCCCAGGCTCTGCTTGTATTACCCTTTGCCACCCTGAAGTCGTGCCTGGAGGGCTCTCACTGTGGCTCACGTGCCCCGGGGTGAACGGAGGGGACCCGCATTTGACGGGAGGCCTGGGGGTGGGGGCGGGGCGCTGGGCCTCACTGCTTGCTCACGGGACAGCCGTGTGCCGTGGGTCCTCCGGGGACAGGGCAGTAGACGTGGAGCCGCCCCCCCGCAGAGCTCATCCCCTTCACCCCACGCAGATCCTGATCCAGAGCGTCTGTGAGACGATGGTGCCAAAGCTGGTGGCAGAAGACATCCCGCTGCTTTTCAGCCTCTTGTCGGATGTGTTCCCTGGGGTCCAGTATCACCGGGGCGAGATGACAGCGCTGAGGGAGGAGCTCAAGAAAGTGTGCCAGGAGATGTACCTGACATACGGAGACGGAGAAGAAGTCGGCGGGATGTGGGTTGAAAAGGTAGCTGGGATCGTGGTGTTGGCTGGCGCCTCACAGACCCCGCAGGTGGCCACGAGCGGTAATGATGGCCGTGGACTTGGTGGAGAAGCCGCGTCTTACCGGGCTTTGTCCACCAGGGGCGTCGTCTGGTTTGTGGAGATTTGCCCCAAGTCCTGTTAGGATTTTTTCTTAACTTGAGAGTAGTGATAGGGAAACTTACCTGAAATTTTCAATTATGTGGTACAGTTTGTTCTCTGAAAATGCTGGCTAAAAGGGGATCACGATGAAAACCGTCTATGGGGGTAAATGATCTGCTTACAAGACTTCCCAGTACCATGATTAACAACATAAATGTGTAATCAGTAGGGTTTACATTCTGTATCGACTTCTTTCCTTTATCTCCTCTGTGAGATTCACTTAAGAAAAAGCGTGTCACGTGCACAAGCTGTGCGTGCTGATCCTCCGCTGCGGTCCTGGGTTAGACAAGGCGGCTCGTTCATCCGGTCTCTGTCCTCCCGGCAGGGCACCTCAGGGGTCTCTCCTGAGGCAGCTCGGTGAGCATCTCCTGACTCAGTCAGACAGCTCCACAGTTCAGTAAAAACCCTCTGTGTTTGCTGTGCTGTGGCCAGTTGAAGGTCTCTCTGGTTAGAAAGTCCCAGTACTTGCCTTGGAAGAGTCACAGCACACGTCTCTTGCTTGGCGGTGGGAGAAGTGGTGAGGAACCTTCCACCTTCTTTCTCTGGAGTGCTTATGGTGCTGGTCGGTCTGGCCCTCAGGTTCTCCAGCTCTATCAGATCACCCAGATCAACCACGGCCTGATGATGGTGGGGCCCTCGGGCAGCGGGAAGAGCATGGCCTGGCGCGTTCTTCTGAAGGCTCTGGAGAGGCTCGAGGGTGTGGAGGGCGTGGCCCATATCATCGACCCTAAAGCCATCAGCAAAGACCACCTGTACGGAACCCTGGACCCCAACACCAGGGAATGGACAGATGGGCTGTTCACACATGTTCTGAGAAAGTAAGTGCACTTGGGTGGGTGTCGCACTCTGGAGAACTGGGACCTAGGCACTCTGTCCTCGTGGTAACAGCGTACGTTATTCTTCTTACCACGCTCTGGACAAATCAAAGTCACTTTAGAAACCGTTACGGGCTGAGCGTTTTCAGCCTCAGTCACGCGCTGCTGTAAAACCCTCCCACCAGGATCATAGACAACGTGAGGGGCGAGCTGCAGAAGCGCCAGTGGATCGTCTTCGATGGCGACGTGGATCCCGAGTGGGTGGAGAACTTGAACTCGGTGCTGGATGACAACAAGCTGCTGACGCTGCCCAACGGAGAGCGCCTCAGCCTTCCGCCCAACGTACGGGGCTAAGTATCCCACCCTGACTGCCTGGCGCGCAGCCGGGGGGAGCGGCTCCAGCCTCTGTGGCAGCAGTCAGTGTCGGGGCCTCTCTGTGCTACATTCTTTCCATTCCTGGGGCTGGTGAGAAATGTCTTCAAAGCGTTCATTCATGACTTTCCACTACTTGCTGAATATTAAGCCTACTCAGTAATTCCTGGGTAGCCTTTCCTACGACTCCGTGAGGTGGGGTTGTAGTTAGGATTCCTGGGAAATGGCAGAACAAGGGATTTACATATGGACACTTTCAGGGTCATCCCTTGGAAATGAGCCCTTGATCCAGGTCCTGACCACGCCCCCTGACAGCGGTAAACATGGGCAGGCCTGGCCTGGGCGTGCGTTCATACTTTGACCCCACTTTTCTGGAGTTCCGTCGTGTGCCGGGCCTTGTTCTAGATGCTGAAAATGTAGCTGTAAGCAACACAGACAAAACCCCTGCTCTCCCAGGGCTCACAGTCTGAGGTGGGAGACAGACAGGATAAGTGGTGATGGGGCTACGGAGAAAGTAAACTGGAGGAGAGCAGCCGCCGGTGCCAAGGGGTGGAGCTTGCACTGGCAGAAGGGGCGGCGCCGAGGCTCCCCGGGGAAGCTGAGGGCACGAGGGGGCGGCTCCTGTGGCTTCCGGGCGTTCCAGGTGGAGGGGCGGATGGCGGGGGAGGAGCGTCTGGCTGTGCCCGGCGTGTGCGAGGAGAGCGGGGCAGTTGGCTGATGTGGAGAGAAGTTGGGGCGGGACCCAAGGGGGAACAGGCGAGATGAGGTCAGGCCCGGGGTCACTGAGGACTGGAGCTTGCGCGCTAGGTGAGCTGGGAGGCCACGGCACCCCAGGCACAACCGTGGAGGTGCTGAGAAGTAGCTGAGCTGTGGGTGTGAGTTCAAGCTTGTGCCAGTGGGGTCGCCTGACGGGCTGGAGGTGGGTGGAAGGGAAGGGAGGAGTCCGGCCGCACTCCTGAGCCGCTGGGGAGCAGGAGCCTTTCCTGCGACGCAGGGTCAGCATCGGTGGTTATCGCCGCTTCAGAAACCAAGCCGCGGGTCTGGGAACATGCACGTATGCAGACTCGTGTCTTGATTTGACTTGTCGGGTTCTTTTCTTACAGCTCACTACCCAGTAGATTCTAACTGTTGTCAGAAAGATTGATCTCCTTGTGAGGCGTGTTAGCAGTGATGTTAAGGCTCTGGGATCAGATGGTCCAGTTTGAATCTCAGCCCCACTGGCGACTAGCAGTGGGACTCGGCGAGGCTGCCAACCCCACGTGCGAAAGGGGACCCTGCTGGCCAGCCTGCCGGCGGGTTCGAGGCCAGGAACCTGGCCACAGCACCTCACTGCTGACCCTGCCACCCAGGGAGCTGTTGGCTCCGTCCCACCAGAGCTCCTCTCCTCTCCTCTCCTCCCCACCACACACAGGTTTTTTCCCGCCCAGATTCTCAGGGAGAGAGCGTTGGTGGATGTTGTGATGAGGCAAACCGTAGACATTTTTACTTCTAAACCAAGTGCAGTGAGATTGGATTTAAATTGCTCTTTCAGTGGGCATATAGGTAAAGTATTAGTACCCGGGTCTGTACCAAACCCATGTCATTAACCGTGCTCGGTGTTCTCTTCTCTCAAGGTGCGCATAATGTTTGAAGTGCAGGACCTGAAGTACGCCACCCTGGCCACGGTGTCGCGCTGCGGCATGGTCTGGTTCAGCGAGGACGTGCTCAGCACGGACATGATATTCAACAACTTCCTGGCCAGGCTGCGCAGCATCCCCCTGGACGAGGGGGAGGACGAGGCCCAGCGCCGGCGCAAGGGCAAGGAGGACGAGGGCGAGGAGGCCGCCTCCCCGATGCTGCAGGTACGCGGGCCAGCGCCGCTCCGCCGAGTGCAGCCAGCTGGCACCTGAGGGTGCTGGGCCGCGGCGCAGAGCGAGCCGGGTGTCCCACCCTGAGCATCTGGAAGGCGGCGTGCTTTTCACGATGGTCACTGCTCCGCTGCTGAAGCCGGCCACTCGCTGGAGGTTTGCATAATCAGTGCAGTCGCTGCTGCAAAAGCGTAGCCGTGCACGGAAAATTTAAAGAATTCTTTCAGTTTTCTTTGCAAATTGATGAAAGGTGGACCTTTTGCATTTCGTTGGTGAAGACCAATGTTCCTAGGAAGCGTGATTTTTTTTTTTTGAGAACCACCAAGATGAAGGAATAAAGGGTTGGTCGTTGAAGCTTCATTCCTCATTTTTTCAACCCATAAAACTACTTTTCACAGTTGCGTGATCCTCTCCTGGGCCTAGGTTAGAGGAGATGAAAACCTCCCCGCTTTTTGAGATGGTAGCTAAGCATCACTCACTCCCTCCTGTAGATCCAGAGGGACGCAGCAACGATCATGCAGCCGTACTTCACGTCCAACGGCCTGGTCACCAAGGCCCTGGAGCACGCCTTCAAGCTGGAGCACATCATGGACCTGACACGCCTGCGCTGCCTGGGCTCGCTCTTCTCCATGCTGCACCAGGCCTGCCGCAACGTGGCCCAGTACAACGCCAACCACCCCGACTTCCCCATGCAGATCGAGCAGCTGGAGCGCTACATCCAGGTCAGGAGGGGTCCAGCTGTGGCCAGGTGCTGGGGGAGGTGCCGGCAGCATCTCTGGGCACCACTGCTTCAGGGTAACATCGTTGTAAATGTCTTTCCTTTATTGTTGAAATTCCATTCAAAACGGGACCCACTTCCTATTCCAATAGCGGTATCTGGTTTACGCCATCCTTTGGTCCTTGTCTGGAGACAGTCGGCTGAAAATGAGAGCAGAGCTGGGTGAATACATCAGAAGGATCACGACGGTGCCACTGCCCGCTGCTCCCAACATCCCCATCATCGACTACGAAGTGAGTGCGCGCCTCGACTGGATGTCGTCTTTTCTTTCGTAGGAGGGTTTTGTCCTTTTAGTTTTCTGTGGCACAAGGGATGCAGGTTGACTTGGAGGTTCTGACTTGCATGAAAGCGAGCAAGTCTTGTAGGTGAGCAGGTACGTGGGTCCCAGGGTGACCGGCGCCCGCCCGTGTGTGCAGGTGTCCATCAGCGGAGAATGGTCGCCGTGGCAGGCCAAGGTGCCTCAGATTGAAGTGGAGACGCACAAGGTGGCCGCCCCTGACGTCGTCGTGCCAACGCTGGACACCGTCCGCCACGAGGCCCTCTTGTACACCTGGCTGGCCGAGCACAAGCCGCTGGTCTTGTGCGGCCCTCCTGGGTCTGGCAAGACCATGACGCTCTTCAGCGCCCTCCGGGCCCTGCCCGACATGGAGGTAAGGAGGCTGGAGTGGGCAGTGGGCCTGGGGCTCCAGCACGGGGTCGGCCTTCCAGCACCTCACTTGTTTCTTCCCTTCTCCAGGTCGTGGGTCTTAACTTCTCCAGCGCTACTACTCCGGAGCTCCTGCTAAAGACTTTTGACCACTACTGCGAGTATAGACGCACGCCGAACGGGGTCGTCCTGGCCCCTGTTCAGCTTGGGAAGTGGCTGGTGTTGTTCTGTGATGAAATCAACCTGCCAGACATGGATAAATACGGGACGCAGAGGGTCATATCCTTCATCAGACAGGTGTGTTTACGTCCACGAGGTGCCCTCTCCTCCACAACGTGTCCTGTTCACGTGTGCCCCTAACGTGTCTCACTCCCCCTTGCCCTCAGATGGTGGAGCACGGAGGCTTTTACCGAACCTCAGATCAAACTTGGGTGAAGCTGGAGAGGATCCAGTTTGTCGGGGCTTGTAACCCGCCCACTGATCCTGGAAGGAAGCCCCTCTCTCACAGGTAACACACAGCCCCGTAGACTTCCCTGATCTCACACACACCGGTTCCGGGTTTGCTTTAAATGTAGCATGACGAAACTGTAGTTGTCATTATGAAACGGTAACAAAATACTGCTCGTCGTGGGGTTCCTCTGGGGTTATGTCACTGTGCTGGGAACACACTCAAAACGAAAGCGACGACTTGCTGGGCAGTAGTGAGCTGCCCCAGACCTGCCTGTAGGGCCAGGATGAGGCTGAAATAAGCCCGAATCGTTTTCCCACCTTTGCTCGGTTCTTTTTCGGTTTTTTGCATCTACAGTTACGTGTCAGACCCAGGCCCAAGTAGTTTGAGTGAGACCTCAGTCAGCTGTGGCGCGAAGCCGTGGGGGCGGGTCAGGAAGCCCCGGGTCGGCCTGGGACAGGGAGGCAGCCCTCCCAGGCATGCTGCCCCTCACCCCATACGAGGCTGAGCCGGGCTGTCTTTGTGTAGGTTCCTGCGTCACGTGCCTGTGGTGTATGTGGATTACCCGGGACCCGCCTCCCTGACGCAGATCTACGGTACCTTCAACCGGGCCATGCTGCGCCTCATCCCGTCCCTGCGCACATACGCAGAGCCTCTCACCGCGGCGATGGTGGAATTCTACACCATGTCCCAGGTGTGTGGCGTCTCTGCCCCGTCGTGACCGAAAGGCTCTGTTGAGAGACTGAGCTTCACCTGGAGCTCCGGCTGAGCCGGGAGACTTGCTCCGGGGTCTCAACAGATGATGCTTCCGGCAGGTTCTGCAACCGCGAATATCCTCTTGTTCTTGCCGTCCTCGTCTGGCACGTGTACATGTATTCATTCCCCTTACGAAACCGAGACCGTGCTGTGCCGTTTCTAAAAGGACGTGGCCACTTCTGTTTTAACAGCACCAACATGTGCCTGTTTGTACTTGTTCTTCTGCAGTGTTTGTGGTGACTGCATGTGGCCAAACCTGTCGGGGCTGGACCGGTTACAGTTCCACCACAATGCCTCTTTCAGCCTTGAAAAAATATTTATTGAAAAGGTCTTTGCCCACTGGGACTTCCCAGGCAGTCCGGTGGTTAAGACTCCATCCCTCCAATGCAGGGGGCGCGGGTTCGATCCCTGGTTGGGGAGCTAAGATCCCACGTGCTGCGGGGTACTGCCAAAAAAAAAAAAGATCTTTGCCCACCAGATGAGCAGAAGTGGCTCTCACGGTTTTGGCTTGCGTTTCTTTGTCAGCCTCTGACAAGGGCCCTTGCAAGAGAACTGCCGACTTTCCCCTGAGACAGCCATCTTTTTTTTTTTTTTTTTTTTTGCGGTACGTGGGCCTCTCACTGCCACGACCTCTCCCGCTGTGGAGCACCGGTTCTGGACGCGCAGCCCCAGCGGCCATGGCCCACGGGCCCAGCCGCTCCGCGGCACATGGGACCCTCCCGGACCGGGGCACGAACCCGCGTCCCCTGCATCAGCAGGCGGACTCTCAACCACTGCGCCACCAGGGAAGCCCTATTTTTTTTTTTTACGTATAAATCTTTAAATATAATTAATTGCAACATAAAGTGAGCAACTTGGATCTACTGAACAGTAGTCCCAACATTATTTACCAATTCATTCTCAAATATTCCAGGGTCTAGAGTCTTTATTCTCAATATAAAAATGTTATACTGCATTTGACTTTTTAACTACTTTCCGTGTCTTAGGACATTTACATGTAACTTGCATCTTTTCGATTCCTGCAGGAGAGGTTCACTCAGGACACACAGCCCCACTATATCTACTCGCCCCGTGAAATGACCCGGTGGGTGCGAGGTATCTTCGAGGCACTGAGACCCCTGGAGACTCTGCCTGTGGAAGGCCTCATTCGGATTTGGGCACATGAAGCCCTCCGTCTCTTCCAGGACAGGTAAAACCAAGGATGTTGACCCTTCCGACCCCCCGAGTTAGGGTCTGCATGAGGCAGGCTGAGCTGGTGATGGACAGGAGTGAGGTGGCGAGGGCAGCCTTGCATCTGGGAGTTGATCACGGCCACCCCTATGTACGAGACCCCGACAGCCCTGCTGGTTACCGGTAACCTCGGGCAAGGCACTTTAACTCACCTCTTTCACTGTCGGGTGGGCCCCACACAAGGTCAGGGCACAGAGGTCACAGGTGAATTTCAGTGCCTTCTAACAGCAGCCTGGGGTGCAGTTCCATAACCACCACCCCTTCCTCACCCTCAGTCTTTGCTCTCATCAGAGGATTTGCAGCTGTATCTCTGGGACTTTAGTTTTCTCTTTTTACCTGTTGGCCACTTATTTCAAGTCTTGCAAGTTTTGACTTTTTCTAGTTAAGTGACCAGTACTGAAGGGAGAGACTTGCTAGCGGCTGTAGTGGTCAGCTTGGATTGTGGAAGGTTTTGTGGTTTGAACATTGTAAGTCTCAGTAAAACGTTGAGTCGTTTTCTCTCTTAAGGCATCTTGAAAGTTATTGACCTTTTTTTATTATTATTCATTTATTTTTGGCTGTGTTGGGTCTTCGTTGCTGTGCACAGGCTTTCTCTAGTCTGGGCGAGCAGGGGGCTGCTCTTCGTTGCGGTGAGCGGGCTTCTCACTGTGGTGGCTTCTCTTGTTGCGGAGCAAGGACTCTAGGCACGAGGGCTCAGTAGTTGTGGCGCACGGGCTTAGTTGCTCTGTGGCATGTGGGATCTTCCTGGACCAGGGCTTGAACCCACGTCTCCTACATTGGCAGGCGGATTCTTAACCACTGCGCCACCAGGAAAGTCCCTATTGACCTTTTTAAATCAGAATCTTTTTCTAGTATTCTTTGTTTATAGTTGTGTACGATCTTTGTCTTATAGTAGGTTCTTAGTTTTCCTAGTTCCTGCTCTGTCGTTTTTATTGATTTTTCTTATATTGTTAATTTTATGTATCTCAGCACTGCAGTCCTTCATAGCCTTTTAGGCTCATTTTTGATTAGTGAGAAAAAGTTAGACTTGTGTTGCTTTAACTCTAAACTTCTAACAAACAACAAATCTTAACTGATTTACTATTTAGTGCAGCACCACGATTTCCTGTTGCAAACTATTTGGGGAAATGTTCTGCCCGTGAACAGGTTACTCGGAACAGAGCAAGAGGGGCTGCAGAGTAGGAGCAGGAGGGCAGGACCCCTCGGGCCCGGGCTACGTGTGAGGTCGCCCGAGGTGGCCCATCCGTAGAGGACACGGTCCCAGCAGGACAAGCTCCTCTGACCACTCATGGCCTCAGGTGTGGGTAGTCGTAGGAGTCGGTTAGTGGTTACTCCCCTGGCAGAACGCAAGGCAGGTGGTTCCCTCCAGGCTAAGAAATACTTAAGCCTTTGGCAGCCACACGTCTGGACCAGTTATTCTTGCCTTCAGGCAGCTTTTCTCACCCATGCTTTCGAGGAGTCTTGGAATATTGCGTTGTTGTAGATGACTGGGCTCCACGCCAGCCTCCTTGGAGTTCTCATTTCCCACAGAGCTGCCCTGCAGAGAGCCAGGGAGAGAGATGAGCTAACCGAGGCAGAGCGGGGGCACACGAGCCCTGGCAGCCCAGCTTTGAGCTCTTGTATTGCGGCTCTGCCACTTTAAAAGGCGGTCCTTTTTATGTTACGTGCGCTACCTTCATTCTCCCTTCTTTAATTAAAAAAAATAATTGGGCTACAGTATCATTTTTATATTTCTTAACATACCAGAGATATAATTTTGTTTAGATTGAAATATCGCAATAGCAGTTGTGCTTCTAAATTCTGGTTGGCTACGGTAAGTACGTGACATGCTTATTGGACCTTCACCTCGTAGCCTAAGTTATCATGTATTCAGCTGCTCAGAAGGACCTCCCACACCTATAGGGACAGTTAGAGTCTCACCTGCTTGCTCTGTGGTTTCCTCTGTAAACCTTGTGTTTCCAAAACTGTACACCTTGTAGTTCTCTATTTCTGTTCCCATAATGCTCCTTGATACTTGAAACATTTATATTAAGCAAGCTTAGAAACTAAAATGAAGTTTTCATTTTGTAAATCAATGTAATTAAACATTTTTAGAGGAGTTTTTTTTTTAAGATTTTCGTGTTTAATATCTATGTTTCGGACTACTTAAGTCGTCTCGAGTTCAGAGTCTTAGGTTCTTCCATTTGTAGAAAATGAAAATTTCTGGTAGAAGACTAATGCCAGCCCTTGGAGTAGCCCACAGCACCCACAAAACCAGGTGTTTTCTCATCATGGCCTCTGTCTTCTCTTCCGACAGACTTGTAGAAGATGAGGAGAGGCGTTGGACCGACGAAAATATTGACATGGTTGCTCTGAAGCACTTCCCCAACATAGACAAGGAGAAGGCGATGAGCCGGCCCATCCTGTACAGCAACTGGTTGTCAAAGGTAACGCGTCTACATCACGTTAGGAATACTTTTCTTTGCTCCTGTTCTTCTAGTTAGAATTCCCTTCTCGTCAGAAACGTCTTTTCCTTGAAGGGCACTATAAAGGAAGCTGCAGCTATAGGCATGATGGGCCATGTATTTGCAGCCGTTGATAATTCAGGGCAGAGAATCCCAGGACCACTCCAAGAGCTGTGGATCCAACCAGCAGGAGACGGGACTTCAGTGAAATCAGGGCAGTGAGGGATAACTTGTGTGAAAATGTTTCGTATACTAGGATGCTGAACAGAGTGACATTTCCAGAATAGCTGTGAGCTGCCATTTTCTCTGAAAAAGAGAGCCGACATCCGACATCGTAGGAAAGGACAGTCTTGATGTGCATGTCCTTTGGTAGGCGATGCTGATGTAGGAATGAGGACAGCCTTCCTTTAGGAGCTCCGTCTCATAGGGTGGATGGCCCCACCTTGGGAGGGCTGACCCTGACATAGGGGCTTAGGCAAGTGTCCATAGGCCTTCATCTGAGTGTCGGCAAGGGCATGGCAGGCACGGGGCCTGATAGGAGCAAAGGCACAGAAGCAAGACGAACAAGAGAGATTTGCTCAGTGTTTCTAGAATTTCCTATTTATTTCTAGACTCTAGATACTAATCCTGTTTCATTTATGGGCACCATCTTCTCCCAGTGGCTTGTCTTTTCACTCTCTTTATAGCGTCTTTTGAAGAACAAACATTCGTAACGGAATATCGTTTAAACCCTTAATCCATCTGAATTGAGTTAGTGTATGGGGTGAGCTGTGGGTTCATTTTCAGTTTTTCTTTTGTGCATGTCCACGGTCCCAGCACTGGGACTCTGCAGTGTCGCACTGTCACATGGGTTTCCCTGTGCGCGTGAGTCTGCTACAGAGCTCTGTCCTGTCCATTGGTCCATTTGCTGCTTCCTGTGCTAAAACCACGTGGTCCTGATCACAGTTCTAAGGCCACCAGATAGGACAGTCCCTGTCCAGAGCACCTGGTTCTTAAAGGGGTGGGTCGTCTTTCCAGTCTTGGGCTCTTCCCCTTCCAAACGAAATTCAGAATTGGCTTGCCAAGTTGCACCACCCACCACTGAGATTCTGACTGGATTACATTGAATCTGTGTGTCAGCTGGGTGGAACTGACATTTTTAGTTGTGTGTTCTTCTCTCCATGATCATGGTGTATCTCTTCATTTACTTAGATGTTCTGTGATGCCTTTCAGTGAAGTTCAGTTTTCTCTGTAAAAATTTTCCATGTCTTTCCATGTCTCATCCTAGTCTACTTATACTTTTGTTCCTATGTTATAACTACCTGCTCTCGTCTCATTTTTTGACAGTTTCTTGGTATATGGAAACATAATCCACTTTGCTATAAGAACTAAGATGATTTCTTCTTCGTGATTGGATCTACCTTTTTTCCTACAGGATTACATCCCAGTAGACCAAGAAGAGTTAAGAGATTATGTCAAAGCCAGGCTGAAAGTCTTCTATGAAGAAGAGCTCGATGTTCCTCTGGTCCTGTTTAATGAGGTGTTGGACCACGTGCTCAGGATTGACCGGTGGGCTTTTTGTTGCTGCAGCCTCACCACTCACCCGAGCTGCTCTCGATCTGATGGGGGCGGGGGTCAGGCCAGGCCTCGTGCTGTCCCCTTGACGGGCCTCCCACGCCCCTACCTTCGTCTGCCAAGCGACTCCCGCTTCTTAGTCCAGCTCTGCTGAGCGGAGCTTACCACCGGCTGCGACTACAGCCCTTCACCCTCCTGCTAGAATCGGCCTGTCTCCCTCGAGTCATCAGGGTGTCCGGGGGCGGCGCCATGTCTTTTTGATCTTTGCCGCCTCACCGGACCTGGCAAATAACAATTGCTGTACGAATGTTTAGCGTACAAATTCAAGTTAAAACACGTTCCAGGGATGCCCTGGTGGCGCGGTGGTTGAGAGTCCACCTGCCGATGCAGGGGACGCGGGTTCGTGCCCCAGTCCGGGAAGATCCCACATGCCGCGGAGCGGCTGGGCCCGTGAGCCATGGCCGCTGAGCCTGCGCGTCCGGAGCCTGTGCTCCGCAACGGGAGAGGCCACAACAATGAGAGGCCCGCGTACCGCAAAAAAAAAAAAAAAAAAAAAAGGCGTTCCAAATGTTGTAGACTAATCTTGAGAAGGTTTAGGACTTGAGTGTCAAAAGGGGAATGGAGCATAAAAGCCTGACTCTTTCTTCTTTCTGATAATGTTTCAGAATATTCCGTCAGCCTCAAGGCCACCTGCTTTTGATCGGGGTCAGTGGAGCGGGCAAAACCACCTTGTCCCGTTTCGTGGCCTGGATGAACGGTTTGAGCGTGTACCAGATTAAGGTGGGTCTGGCCACAGCCTGTCAACCCCTATTCATGCACGCAGCTCCTTGAGCAAGAGAGGAGCTGACCTGCCCCGCCTCTGTAGGTCCACAGGAAGTACACGGGGGAGGACTTCGATGAGGATCTCCGCACGGTGTTGAGACGTTCTGGCTGTAAAAACGAAAAGATAGCTTTTATAATGGACGAGTCCAACGTGTTAGATTCTGGATTCCTGGAGCGGATGAATACCCTTCTGGCCAACGGAGAGGTAATCAGTGACACGCCGCATCGTGTTACGTGGCGCCGGCTTCCGAGGACTGGCCAGCCACGGTGCCGTCTTATTTCCTAGGTTCCCGGCCTCTTCGAAGGAGATGAGTATGCCACCCTGATGACCCAGTGTAAGGAGGGGGCCCAGAAGGAGGGCTTGATGCTGGACTCGCACGAGGAGCTGTACAAGTGGTTCACCAGCCAGGTCATCCGCAACCTCCACGTCGTCTTCACCATGAACCCATCCTCAGAGGGGCTCAAGGACCGCGCGGCCACCTCCCCCGCTCTGTTCAACAGGTACGCCGATCCCACTCAGCTCTGCTTTCCGCGGGGCAGACCCTGCTCTCGGGAGCTGTTTTGAGATGTGGGCATCTCTTTCAGGTGTGTGTTGAACTGGTTTGGGGACTGGTCCACTGAAGCTCTGTATCAGGTCGGCAAAGAATTCACTAGTAAGATGGACCTGGAGAAGCCGAATTACATCGTGCCTGATTACATGCCAGTCGTGTATGACAAGCTGCCGCAGCCGCCGTCACACCGGGAAGCCATCGTGAACAGCTGTGTGTTCGTTCATCAGACTCTCCACCAGGTGGGTTCAGTTTTTTGGGGGAGTTTGTTTTTTGTTTTTTTAACATCTTGATTGGAGTATAATTGCTTTACAATGGTGTGTTAGTTTCCGCTGTACAACAAAGTGAATCAGCTATACATATACGTATGTCCCCATATCCCCTGCCTCTTGCGTCTCCCTCCCACCCTCCCTATCCCACCCCTCTAGGTGGTCACAAAGCATCGAGCTGATCTCCCTGCGCTATGCGGCTGCTTCCCACTAGCTGTCTGTCTTACATTTGGTAGTGTATATATGTCCATGCCACTCTCTCACTTCATCCCAGCTTACCCTTCCCCCTCCCCCTCCCCGTGTCCTCAAGTCCATTCTCTACGTCTGTGTCTTTATTCCTGTCCAGCCCCTAGGTTCATCAGAACCGTATTTTTTTAGATTCTGTATATATGTGTTAGGATATGGTATTTGTTTTTCTCTTTCTGACTTAACCTCACTCTGTATGACAGTCTCTAGGTCCATCCACCTCACTACAAATAAGTCAATTTCGTTTCTTTTTATGGCTGAGTGTGGGTTCAGTTTTGAGATCATGGCAAAAGCAAAACTAACTGCTGTACTAACGTAAAGCTAAACCGATGTAAAGGCAGACCCCCAGGTGCTTTGGATTTGACGCTGTACCATCACCCACAAAAGAGATGCCCGTTTCTCACCTGTTTTCCTACCTCTGTCAATGACGTCTCACCCCGCCTGTCGCCCGGCTGTGTGTTCCGGAGCCGTCTGGCCCCTTCCCTGCCCACACTGATTCCATTTGCTTCTCTCGCTGCCCCTCTGGCCAGGCCTGTGTTCTTCCCCCAGAGCAGGGGTCACGCACTCTCTCTGCAAAGGGCCAGGTGCCAGCTGGGCTCCTGCACGGCTACCCAGCTCTGCCACTGTGGCGTGAGAACAGCGTTGCCATGAGCAAGCATGGCCGTGGGGCTGACACTCCGCATGCAGAGTCTGCGCTGCAGGGTTTGACGGGCTGGCTGTGGTTTGCTGCCCCTCCTTTAGACTCTTTTTGTTAGAAGAGTCCAGTCTGCTCCCCTCTGGAAGGCTCTGTGAAGACCACTCTGAGCCTGTGGGTGTCCTGTTGGCCCTTCCCTACCCCTAGAAGTCGGAGGAGAAGCTCAGAGGTGTGAGGGCTCCTTGCGGTCCCGTGGGCGCCTGAGCTAGACTCCGTCTCGAGCGATGCAATTCCCGTGGGCTGGGGCTGTGCCGTCGCGCCACACCAGCGCAACAGTTATCTTCTGAGGTTAAGCCGCAGAGGACGAACGTCCTGAAGAGTGAAGAGATTTGACTTTTTTCCAAAAGGCTAATGCTCGGCTAGCGAAGCGGGGAGGCAGAACCATGGCCATCACGCCCCGCCACTACCTCGACTTCATCAATCACTACGCCGACCTGTTCCACGAGAAGCGGAGCGAGCTGGAGGAGCAGCAGATGCACCTGAACGTCGGGCTGAGGAAGATCAAAGAGACGGTTGACCAGGTAGGTCGCGGCCTGAGCAGCGTTTTCTGGGGCTGCGCTAGGGGAGGGCCTCTTAATTTGAAGGTAATTGCCGCGTGTTTTCCATTTCCCTGACGTGGTTTTGTTCCTCAGGTGGAAGAGCTGCGTCGGGACCTCAGGATAAAGAGCCAAGAGCTGGAGGTGAAGAACGCGGCGGCCAACGACAAGCTGAAGAAGATGGTGAAGGACCAGCAGGAGGCGGAGAAGAAAAAGGTGCTTCTGTGTTTTGGGAACCGTGGCCTGTGTGGGCCGGGCGAGCTCTGTGTCTCATGAGGGAGTAGGGAGTTTAGTCCGAGATGGGTTTTAGGGTTGAACGGGTCTGTAGTGGGGGCAGGGTGTGTGTGTGTGTCTGTGTGTGTGTGTGTGTCTGTGTGTGTCTGTCCCGGGCGGCATGAGGAGTGCCACTTTAGGACTCAGCGAATTAACCACTGCTTACCCCAGAGCCGAGCCGTCCTTCCTTTCTAGGTCATGAGCCAAGAAATTCAGGAACAGCTGCACAAGCAGCAGGAGGTCATCGCAGACAAACAGATGAGCGTCAAGGAAGATCTTGACAAGGTGGAGCCGGCCGTCATCGAGGCCCAGAATGGTGTGTGCACACTGTCAGAGGTCTGGCTCTCTGGGGAGGGTGGACAGATTAGGGGGCCTTCCCCCAGAGGTCCCGGTTATGTACGTTTCCACGGCGTCATTGATAAGTCTCAAGTCTCTGAAGCCTTTTCTAAATACTTAAAGACTGTCTTCACCTCTTAAAGCAAAGTTTCCGTAAAGCTAGTCTGTTTCACCATAGTGAAGCCCTTTTCATAAGAGAAAATGGACAAAATCAGCTTTTTGTCGGTACGTTTTTTAAAATCTGGTGATGTAAATATGCTATTTGCAAACCTCTGGCTTGAATTTCATCCAGAAATGTCGTGAAGTAGGCAGTGTTGCTGTCTTACCTGTAATTATTAGAGTGCCCTGGTCGTGGCCGGCGATGACTAATTTAGTTATTGGTAGCAGCCCCCATCCTTCCTTTTCCACCCCATGTACCTGGGAAATGCTGCAGGAGGGAGCGCAGTGACCCGGTGTCCCGTCTTGGTCTGCAGTCTGCCCGGTACCTAGGCGTGGCCTTAACCCTGGGCCCCTTCCTGCCCATCAGCCTTTAACTTACTTCAAATAACCCAATTGCTTGTAGTTTTCACATTACACCACAAGAGGAATTAAAATGCACCATAGATTTTCACTGAGAGTTGTGCTTTGACGAGGATTTAATTTAGCTCTCACCTGCCAAAGAATTACTTTAAAAAAGTGCTTTAATAAAAGTTCAGGTTAGGAAAATGTGCATTTCAGTTTATGGAAAGTGTTGGCCATTTTTTTTTAGAACTGTTAATTCCACATCTTCACCCCAGCCGGTAAAGACAACTTCTAAATTGTGGCAGACTGAAAAGGTCTTTGTTCAATTGGTGTAAAATAAATGAACAATTTTGCTTTTTTTTTTAATACTTAAATCTTCACAGAGGTAAAGGAATTGATGAGGATTTGTGAGACATTTTTAAAGATGCTGTCCTTCTTACAGAATGTTGCGATTTACGCTTAGTACAGCAAGATCTCTGTCATTATTTTGGCCACTTCAGCTATTCCAGAGGGTTTTAAGACAGAACATCCCACGTTCACTTGGATCTTCTGCGCACTTGTCCCTTTTCTGGTGAGAGTCAAAGCGTCTGGCTGTGCTCTGGTCCCCTTCTCACCACGTCCTTTCCACCCCACCCTCTTGTGCTCCCGCCACGCCCAGCTGTGAAGTCCATAAAGAAGCAGCACCTGGTGGAGGTGCGGTCCATGGCCAACCCCCCTGCCGCCGTGAAGCTGGCGCTCGAGTCCATCTGCCTGTTGCTCGGGGAGAGCACGACGGACTGGAAGCAGATTCGCTCCATCATCATGAGGGAGAACTTCATCCCCACCATCGTGAACTTCTCTGCCGAGGAGATCAGGTGGGTGGCACCCGGTGGGGGAAACTGATCTGGTGGCCTGAGGTTCTCGTGTTTGCTTGTGGCCTCGTGTCTCTGGCTTAGCGCACACAGAAGGTAATGTCAGCTCAGCAGTTGCACAAACACCTTTCCAGGCCATTTCCACGCAAACTAGTCAGATTTCCTCTCCCCACTCCTGCCAGTAGTTCCCTGACCCCTTTACCTCTGTGAGCCGCATGCTGCTCCGTCCCCACGAGTGGCTACGAGCACAGCGCTGGCCCTGAGCTTGTCTCCTGTCGGGGAACAGGGAAGGGGCGGGAAGGTGAGAGTCCTTCTCAGCAGCAGTGGCCTCGCCACCTGAGAACTAGGGTCGGGCTGGCTCATCCTTGGTGCTCACTGGAGCAACAGATGGGAGCTGGCTCTAGTCTTTACATTTTGATTCCCTGAAAATTCTTCTTTACTTTTTGCCCTGCACATGCTTAGAAATACAATTCCTCTTTTGCAGTGATGCCATAAGGGAGAAGATGAAGAAGAACTACATGTCCAATCCTAGTTACAATTACGAAATCGTCAATCGGGCCTCCCTGGCCTGCGGGCCTATGGTTAAGTGGGCCATCGCACAGGTAATCAGCCTGGCTGGGAACCCCTGTGCGAGGGGGCCTAGTGTCCCGTCCCTTTTGCAAACAGTCGATCTGCCCTCCGCAGCTTAACTACGCCGACATGTTAAAGCGAGTGGAGCCCCTACGCAACGAGCTGCAGAAGCTGGAGGACGACGCCAAGGACAACCAGCAGAAAGCCAACGAGGTGGAGCGGATGATCCGCGAGCTGGAGGCCAGCATCGCCCGCTACAAGGAGGAGTACGCGGTCCTCATCTCGGAGGCCCAGGCCATCAAAGCGGACCTGGCTGCCGTCGAAGCCAAAGTAAGGTGGTCGTCACGAGCGCACTCTTTCTGCCGCTCCCCTGAAACGCTGCCTTTCGGTGTCCTTCACCGTGCCGTGCTCGCTCGCCTCGCCGGGGGAAGCGCTGAGAGTAACAGACGACAACACGGGCCGCACGGACCGCGGTCATCCCGGGGGATTAGCTCTTTCACGTCCACGGGGGTCCTGGTGACTGTTTCCTGTGCGTTTACTGAGTGGTGTTAGGTGGATGGCAGCCGGGCACTCTGAAGCCGGGGAATCCCTCTCCCCCGCGGTCAGCTCCAAACCCATTTGTTCTCCCGCCTTGGGCTTCAGAACTGGCATCACCGAGGGCCTCCTTGTCAGGCTCTCCCGTCCCTCTGCTTGTCCCTTCTGCTGTGGTCCCCGTCGCTCTTGCCCCCATTCCTGTGTCCTCAAAATGGGCGCTTTGGCCTCCCGCCTCTGGCGCCTCTTCCCTCCAGGTCAACCTTCCCCTGGAGGCTCCTTCCACCTGCTTCCTGCCCGCATACCTGCTCACACACAAGTCTCAAGGCTGACACTTAATTCTCTACACTCATCTTATGCCCTCAGATTCTGAGGCTTGTGTCGTCCTCAGTTGTGGGTGATCTGGGTCCCAACCTCCTTCGGGATCTGAACCATGAGTGTGCTTGTCTCTCCAGCCCTCCCAGACCCTGCCCACCGTGGGCAGGAACGGATGTGCACTTTTCAGCATAAAGCCTGTTTGGTTTTCTTTTTAGGTAAACCGGAGCACCGCTCTTCTGAAGAGCTTGTCTGCTGAACGGGAACGATGGGAAAAAACAAGTGAAACTTTCAAGAACCAGATGTCCACCATCGCCGGGGACTGTCTCCTGTCAGCTGCGTTTATTGCTTATGCGGGTTACTTTGACCAGCAGATGCGCCAGAACTTGTTTACCACCTGGTCCCATCACTTACAGCAAGCCAACATCCAGGTAACCGTCCGCAGGGAATTTCAAAAAGGTGGGAGCCAAAATGAGGGTCAGTAAGCTGTCACCATCTCCACTGGGAAGCTGTGCCTGTCTGCGTCCTGAAGAAAAGGATCCGTAACTGCTGTCCCTCTCAGTTCCGCACAGATATCGCGAGGACGGAGTATCTGTCCAACGCTGACGAGCGTCTCCGCTGGCAAGCCAGCTCCCTACCTGCAGACGACCTGTGCACGGAGAACGCCATCATGCTGAAACGCTTCAATAGGTAAGTGCTTGTGCGCAGCAAGGGCACGGGTTAGAAGTCTTCGTGTGCAGTGCTCCCCTTTTCATTTTTTTTCAAAACACACCTTTAGAAGAGGGGAATAGGACATTGGGAGGGTCCGCGTGCTCACCTCTGATGGTGGGCTGGGCACGGTTCCCTTTTTCTTTCGTTGTGACTGTCCAAACTGTCCTACAATGAGTGGATCTCATGTAACCTTTTTTTTTTAAAAAAAAAATTATTTATTTATTTATTTTCGGCTGCATGGGGTCTGCGTTGCTGCCCGCAGGCTTCCTCTAGTTGCGGCGAGCGGGGGCCACTCCTTGTTGCGGCACGTGGGCTTCTCACTGCAGTGGCTTCTCTTGTTGCGGAGCACAGGCTCTAGGCGCACGGGCCTCAGTAGTTGTGGCATGCTGGCTCAGTAGTTGTGGCACACGGGCTTTAGAGTGCAGGCTCAGTAGTTGTGGCGCACGGGCTTAGTTGCTCCGTGGCATGTGGGATCTTCCCGGACCAGGGCTCAAACCTGTGTCCCCTGCATTGGCAGGTGGATTCTTAACCACTGCGCCACCAGGGAAGCCTCATGTAACCTTTTGAAATTGATGGGCATGGCTGTGTATTGGGCGAAAATCAAAACAGACCCTCTCGGGAATTCCCCGGCGGTCCAGTGGTTGGGACTCGGTGCTTTCACTGCCAGGGGTGTGGGTTCGATCCCTGGTTGGGGAACTAAGATCCCCCAAGCCATGCAGTGCGGCCAAAAAACAAAAACAAAAAACAGACTGTCTCTTAAAATATTACAAGAATTGGAAGTGTTTAGCTAGAGAGAGAGTTAAGGGAAGCGGCTCCCTGATTTTGGTTTAAGGAGGGGGCCAGAGTAAGAGGAGGAACGGGCCTGCAGCTGAGGGGGGCTCACAGAGCAGTTCAAGGACTGACCCCCTCCTCTGTGGCAGCTCCCAAACCCAGCCACCCTGGGTTTTCTTTCTCTTTCAAAAAACTGATTCCCAGAGTCCTATTTAACCATATCTGCACATCTTGGAACCTTTGAGCCCTTGCTGTATATGCCACTGTCCCCAGGGCACAAAGAGGAGCCAACCCTCAGGTCTCACAAGTGGCGCGGGGTCTCGCCAGGGGCCGCTGGCGGGAATGTCCATCCATTGTGGCGTCTATGAGGGGTCTGTGTGGGGGGCTGCATTTGTCTTACATGGAAATGCATGCTTCCGGGTGTCCCAAAGCCCGGCACTCGTGAAGAATGATGCATCTCAGAACATTCACAGGACAGAGTGTGTCCTACCAGAGGCCCGGAAATGCCTCTGACGCCCCTCGTTGGGGCCAGTGAACAGGTCACCGTGCGTCCCCCCGGTGGGAGGCCGGGGGCCCTTGCAGACCTGGCCCTTCGTCCAGAGCCTGCGTGTGAGGGTGCTTCCGGCAGGCCACAGTGTGGGGTGGTGTGCTCCCCCGGGGACACACGTGTGTCTGTGAACACATAAACCTCCTTTGTGTACATGGACCAGAAACCGGTGACCAGGGAGGAGGGGGAGGGGCGGTTCTCACCACTTGCCCTTTCGTAGCTCTTGAATTTTGTACAATCACGTTTGTGTACTATGTTTTTAACATTTTTTTGTTAAGCAGCTGTGTGACCCTGGACAAATGATGTTCGCCTTTCTGTGCCCCTTTTTCCTCCTTTGTGAAATGGACGTGAGGATAACACCTATCTTGTAGGGTTATCGTGAGCATTGAGTGAAGGAGGGTCCTGGGCAGCGTAAACCCTTCCCAGCCGTCAGCTCGCGGGGCTGCAGCAGCAGTGGTGTTGATACCTGCCCTGCAGGAGTTGGCCCTGAGAGGGGCAGCAGTAAATTCTACAGAGAACAGTCATCCTAGTGCAGTATGCTCGGACTTCTTAGAGAAGCACTGTGTGTCCCAGAAAGAAAAGCTTTGACTACAGCCCTTCTTAGCAGAGTCTGTGGTTTAGTTACCTCCCCGTCATAGAAGTTCTTCAAAAAGATGATTTTAGTATTAAGCCTTAGGTCACGTTGGTCTCTGCTGATACACCTGGAACCCACAGCTGAGCGTGGGACAGCCTTCCTGTCATCTTGTCGGGCTCTGCCTGCCACGTCCTTGTGCTTCCTGTGGACCTCTAACCTCCTTCTCTGGGGCCCGTCCTCAGGTATCCACTGATCATCGACCCCTCAGGACAGGCCACAGAGTTCATCATGAATGAGTACAAGGACCGCAAGATCACACGGACCAGCTTCCTGGACGACGCCTTCAGGAAGAACCTGGAGAGTGCGCTGAGGTTCGGCAACCCCCTTCTGGTCCAGGTTCGTGTGCATCTCAGCTCTGCAGACTCTGCTTCCCACAGGGATGGCCTTTAGGGCTGCATTTAGGTTTTTGCAAACGCAGTTGATGTGAATCACATAATACGTGCTACTTTTTGAACTTTGCAAGACGTCATCTGATATGAAAGCAAGGTTAGGGGATTACCCGATGGTCCAGTGGTTAGGACTCCGCACTTTCACTGCTGAGGGTCCGGGTTCAACATCTGGTCGGGGAACTAAGATCTCACAAGCCGAGCGGCGTGGCCAAAAAAGTTTTAAAAAGGCAAAGCTAAAGCTCTGAGATCTATAAAAAATCCAACAGAAGCAGTGTTTGCACTTAAAATTCTAGTTGGTCTAGATCGTCACCATCCACCGGGACAGCGACGGAAACGTTCTTTAGCTTGTGCTGAACTGCATGGCGGCCCCACTGTTGAGCACTTCACGGGCCAGCGTGACAAGGAACTGAACTTTCAATTTTGTCTAAGTAGCCACGTGTGCCTAATGGCCACGTATTGGGCAGCGCAGGTCTAAATAGCTGGGTGGCTTCTGGGGAGATGTGTTTATCTGGAGTAGGAAGTCAGTTATATGGGTGAAAATAAACACTGTAAAACTCTCCCTGTCAATGACACCTCACGTATACACACGTAGGACGTGGAGAGCTATGATCCAGTTCTGAACCCAGTTTTGAACCGTGAAGTCCGGCGAACAGGGGGGAGAGTGCTGATCACCCTCGGTGACCAGGACATAGACCTGTCGCCATCCTTTGTCATCTTCCTGTCCACCCGGGATCCCACGGTAAGGGACGGGGCCCTCCTCCGTGAAGACGGGGCGGCGTTAGGTGAGGCCGCGGATGTGTAGCAAAGCTGCCTGGTCTGTCGCCCCTTTTGGCAGGTCGAGTTCCCACCTGATCTCTGTTCCCGGGTTACTTTCGTCAACTTCACCGTCACCCGTAGCAGTTTGCAGAGCCAGTGTCTCAATGAAGTTCTCAAGGCAGAAAGACCTGACGTGGATGAAAAACGTTCCGATCTTCTTAAACTCCAAGGTATGTCTCTGGATCCGTAGTTCTCGGTGCAGGTCGGGGGCCTGAACTTTCACAGGACGAGGGTGCGCCGGGCTTGTGTCGGACGCATCACGGAGCACTCCGTGGAAAGAACTAAGTCCTGTAGCGAGCTCTGGGTGTTCTCATCATTTAAGGGGAATTTCAGCTGCGCTTACGTCAGCTGGAAAAGTCTCTGCTACAAGCTCTGAATGAGGTGAAAGGGCGCATTTTGGATGATGACACAATCATAACGACCCTGGAGAACCTCAAGAAAGAGGCCGCCGAGGTGACGAGGAAAGTCGAGGAGACGGACATTGTGATGCAGGAGGTGGAGACTGTGTCCCAGCAGTACCTGCCGCTGTCCACCGCCTGCAGCAGCATCTACTTCACCATGGAGTCCCTGAAGCAGGTGAGCGGGGCCGCGCCCAGCCGGGGGCTCCCGCCCTGCCTGCACAGGCGCTAACAGCCGCCTTCGCCACTTCCAGATACACTTCCTGTACCAGTACTCCCTGCAGTTCTTCCTGGACATCTACCACAACGTCCTGTACGAAAACCCGAACCTGAAGGGCGTCACCGACCACACGCAGCGCCTCTCCATCATCACCAAGGACCTCTTCCAGGTACGGCGCACGCCCGGCTGTCCCGGGGTGCACGCGTGTGTGCAGTGGGGGGCTCGGGAGTAGTGCTTCAGGGTCGGCAGTGCCTCCTGCATTTGGCTCCAGGTGGCGTTTAACCGGGTAGCTCGAGGCATGCTGCACCAGGACCACATCACCTTCGCCATGCTGCTGGCGAGAATCAAACTGAAGGGCACCATCGGGTAAGTCGGCTGCCCCGCCTCACTTTCCACCAGAGAACATCGTCATTTTGCAGCCTGCCTGCTAGCATTTTCTGATGGGATGAGCTTTTTTTCCTTCTTAAAGCCATTATTGCTCTTTTAGTGACAGTAGAAGTGAATCTGGGAGACCCCAGCTGACTGTTGCCCCCTTCCCAGGGAGCCCACCTACGATGCCGAGTTCCAGCACTTCCTGAGGGGGAAGGAGATCGTCCTGAACGCTGGCTCGACGCCCAAGATCCAGGGTCTGACGGTGGAGCAGGCCGAGGCGGCGGTGCGGCTGAGCTGCCTGCCCGCGTTTAGGGATCTGATTGCGAAGGTTCAAGCAGACGAGGTAAGTGTCTTGTGAACGCTCCCGGGGGGAAGCTGGCCTTACTCCCAGGGAGTCGCGCGTGTCGTGTAACACCCAGGACGTTGTGCGGTGTTTTCTCACGTCAAACATCGACACGTTGGTCCCAACTTCACTTCCGCTGTTGCCCCCACAGCAATTTGGCATCTGGCTGGACAGCAGCTCCCCAGAGCAGACGGTGCCGTACCTCTGGAGCGAGGAAAGCCCTGCAAGTAAGCCCCACGAGGCCTCCCCCGTTGTTTTCATTCTGGACCAGAGTGTACAGTTGGGCTTTGCTGCTTGAATGCAGGGACGCTCCCCAAAGATAAAAAGCCATTGATTCCTGAGATAAGTATTTCGGTGTTAAAACTTAGGAGACAGCTTAGGCGTAAGAAAGCGAAAAACTCCCAATTCCTGTTGCAACTCATGCTTAAAGACCAAAAGAGAAATAGATCGGAAGGTCCTCGCCCGACATCGGGGGGAAACCGGCTGGTTTCGAGCGTGTTACGCGAGGCTCTGGACCAGACAGGCCCCACGATGGGGAGGAAGAAAAGGGTGATGTCCAGCGTGGCTGCAGCTCAGTCGTGGGCTGTAGGGTGTCTGTGATCTTAGACGTTCCTGAGAATCTTCAGCGTTCTCCACAAATGGGTACGATGTAGTTAGCCATTTAGAATCAGTCACCGCTCATCACCCACAGACCCAGGCGTAGGTCTTGTCACAGCTCTTCCCAGAGGGCTCAGTGACAGCGTGGAGGTGGTGGAGTTCTCAGGCAGAGAGGACAGAGCGGGCGTCGTGGTGTCTGGGGTGTTTGAGCTGAGTCTCGGACAACGAGTGTTCGCAGAGCGAGAGCTGGTGGCAAGAGCAGTCCAGGCGGGAGAACATCTCAAGGTCTGTGCTGTCACCAACCCCCAGCCCTTCTCACGGCCTCGTTTCAGCTCCCATCGGGCAAGCCATCCACCGGCTGCTCTTGATTCAGGCCTTCCGCCCCGACCGCCTGCTGGCCATGGCTCACATGTTTGTCTCCACAAACCTCGGGGATTCCTTCATGTCCATCATGGAGCAGCCGCTCGACCTGACCCACATCGTGGACACAGAGGTACGCTCTGGCCCCGCGGACTCTGAACCCAGCCCGTTTTCACGAGCCCCTCCGCAGGGCTCTCCTCCCTCGACAGGTGCGCTGTCGGGTGGGATGCTCTCTCACCCAATTCCGACTTCCTGATCTGCAGGTAAAGCCAAACACCCCTGTCCTAATGTGCTCTGTGCCTGGTTACGATGCCAGCGGGCACGTGGAGGACCTCGCAGCTGAGCAGAACACACAGATCACGTCCATTGCCATTGGTAAGGGTGCTTGGTCAGTTCCACGGGGGGCACCCCAGACTTCAGTGTGGGTGGGCGTTGAAGTCCAAGTCCATGTGCTGACACTAAGCTTTCTGGTACCAGGCTCGGCAGAAGGCTTTAACCAAGCAGATAAGGCAATAAATACAGCCGTGAAGTCGGGCAGGTAGGCTTGTTGGGTTTTGCTTTACCAGGCCCGAGTGCCCAAGAACTCAGGCCGGAAAGTGAGGTGTGGCTGCGGCCTTGTCCCTGCCCTGCAGGTGGGTAATGCTGAAGAACGTGCACCTGGCTCCGGGCTGGCTGATGCAGCTGGAGAAGAAGCTGCACTCGCTGCAGCCACACGCCTGCTTCAGGCTCTTCCTCACCATGGAGATCAACCCCAAGGTGGGCGGCACGGAGGGCGCGAGGCGGTGCGCGAGGCGGTGCGCGAGGCGCTGGTTTGGCACCTGTGTGTCCGTGTGCACGTGTGTGTGAGCTGAAACACACGTGGAAACCGCGGTCACGGGTGCCGTGTCTTGCTCAGGTGCCCGTGAACCTGCTCCGAGCGGGCCGCATCTTCGTGTTCGAGCCGCCGCCGGGCGTGAAGGCCAACATGCTGAGGACCTTCAGCAGCATCCCCGTGTCTCGGATATGCAAGGTGAGCACGGGGCTCGGAGTCGAGCTGGGTGCGGCGGCCACGCGGACGTCCGGGCGCCGAGAGGAGACCAGGGCCCGGCTCGCGGGCAGGGGAGCGTTGTGGCAGGAGCGGTGCATCGGTGCGTCGGTTCTGTGTTTCTTAAGCGCTGTTTCCTTTTGTGCCTTAATCCACCTTTTCTACCATTTTTAGAAACTTGTTCTCTTCTATGTAATTTTCTGGTTACACAGCGTAGTTGGGAGCACACCTTTATTAATATAAAAATTGGCGTAGTTTTCTCCTAACGACAATATTCGTGTTAATTACTAAGATCACAGTGGTTCCAACGTTAGTACATGGAAAGCTCTTTTTAAGACTTTGATTCCGACAGGATCTGCACTATTTTCTTAGCTAGAAAGGGGGCTGCGTTCTGGTGATTCTCTCCTTGCTAACTTCCCCACCTAGTCTCCCAACGAGCGTGCTCGCTTGTACTTCCTGCTGGCCTGGTTCCACGCCATCATCCAAGAGCGCTTACGATACGCACCCCTGGGGTGGTCGAAGAAGTATGAATTCGGGGAGTCTGACCTGCGGTCGGCCTGCGACACAGTGGACACGTGGCTGGACGACACGGCCAAGGCAAGCGTGGGCTGTGCCGTGGGGGGGGGGGGGGACTCGCGTACAGGTGGCCGCCTGCCGTGGGCGTGACCAGCCTCCCCCACCCCCCAGGGAAGGCAGAACATCTCTCCAGACAAGATCCCCTGGGCGGCGCTCAAGACCTTGATGGCGCAGTCCATCTACGGCGGCCGGGTGGACAATGAGTTCGACCAGCGCCTGCTCAACACTTTCCTGGAGCGTCTCTTCACCACCAGGAGTTTCGACAGTGAATTTAAGCTGGCCTGCAAGGTCGACGGGCACAAAGACATCCAAATGCCAGACGGCATCAGGTATGCGTCCGCCCCCGGGACCCACAGGGGAGGCACCGCGCGCTTCCGGCCCGCGTGTAACGGCACTAACAGCGTGCCGCCTTTCCAGGCGAGAGGAGTTCGTGCAGTGGGTGGAGCTGCTCCCGGACACGCAGACCCCCTCCTGGCTGGGCTTGCCCAACAATGCTGAGAAGGTCCTGCTCACCACGCAGGGTGGGTACCCAGCTGTCCTCCCCCAGACCGCACCTCCCTCCCTCCACTCCGGGGGGCAGGGAAAACGATCTGCTCCCGCTGGTGTCTTTCCTGCGGTACAGGCTCCGTCCTGGGGAAAAGGCTCGATAGCTGCTTACATGGAGTCGGGAAATTGCATTTAGGTTTTTTGTCTTAGATTCAGAAGAAATTTCACTTTTTCTCCTGTTCAGTTTTCTTAAACTCTTGGGTTAAGTGACGTTTTAAATCTTTTAGTCTCTTTTTGGAATACGCTTTTTTGGAACTTCAGGACTATTCAAGAAATCATCTAACCCAGTGGTTCTCGAAGTGTGGTCCCCAGACCACAGCTTCAGCCTCCCCTGCAAATTTAGACAGGCAGGTCCTCGGGCCCCACGCCGGGGAATCAGAACTGGACTTGCTGGGGCCTGGCGTCTGTTTTGATAAACCCCCCGGTCGCTGAGACACTCAGGTTTGAGAACTGCTCATCTGAGCCAGGCTTCTCTTTATGGGAAACAGGCCCAGAAGACGGGTGATTTGCCCAAACTCATACCCTGGTTGATAGGACAGACCCCAACAGTTCACCTCAGGCCCGCGATTCAGCTCTGTAATGAGAAGAACCCCTAGCCATGGGGCCTGCTTTCTGACTGACGACGACCTTGAACGCGTGCCTCTCGCTGGGGGAGGTGGGGGGTGGCAGGCCCCACAGGTGACCAAATGGGAGGCCGGGCTGGCCAGCAGGGAAGCAGAGGAGGGCTTGAGGCCTGGGTGCTGGGCAGGTCTCGGCCGGGGGTGGGGGTGGGGGGGGGGCGCTGGGCCTTGTCTCATACAGCAGCGTGTACTGAGATCACTTAGCGAGTTAATACCGTGCTGCCTGCTGGGACCGGCGCTGGGTCCCGCTCAACACTGTAGTGAGTGTTATCTGAGCCCCATGTCACGCCAGAGCTGATGGTGCCCCAGGTGGTGTGGCCCACGTGGAGGCCGTGAGGTATGAGCCACAGGGGCCTGGCTTGGGGAGGCTGAGCCCTGTCCTCCAGCCCAGCCTCCAGGTGAGAGTGCCGCTCAGGAACTGGACTTGGAGCGCCCCACTCGGGTCAGGGACCCGCAGGCAGAGGCAGAGTCCAGAGCCTGCGGGAGGCCGCCACACGGCTCCGCGCAGTCTCAGCCGGAAGTGGTCACGCGTTAGCAGCCCAGGTGGCCTCCCTGCCTGGCGCTGGCGCGCCCCAGAGCCCACCCCCTGACGACAGTGGATGCGCGAGCCTAGCAGAGGCCTCTGGGGTTTGCACTCGGCCACTGGAGCAGCCCAGCAGTCAGGACTTGACCTGGTGGTGCTGTTTCTTCTGTCGTTGCCGCCTTACCTTTCTGGTCAGGCCGTCCTCCGTGCTTTAGGACAGGTACCCACGTGGTACCTTGCAGGGCACACAGTTACACCTGTGAAACAAACGCAGTGTGCGGCCTTTACCTTCAAGTCCCTTTCTCTCTGCTCTCCTGCTGTGCACTCTCTCCCTGCGGCCCAGGCGTGGACATGATCAGTAAAATGCTGAAGATGCAGATGCTGGAGGACGAGGACGACCTGGCCTACGCAGAGACGGAGAAGAAGACGAGGCCGGATGCCACGTCCGACGGGCGCCCCGCCTGGATGCGGACGCTGCACACCACCGCGTCCAACTGGCTGCATCTCATTCCTCAGACGCTGAGCCACCTCAAACGCACGGTGGAGAACATCAAGGTGGCTGGCCCTTCCCCCGCCGAGTCCTGGGGCTTGGGGGGGTCCTAGCAAGTGGGACCGGGCGGGTCGAGCCGACCTCAGTGTTGTCTCGGAGCGCACGCGCGCCTGGGCCGGGCTGGAGGGAAGTCCCTAGGATGAAGGTGGTGCGTCTTCCACAAGGAGGTGAATGACTCCCAAGGAAGCGGCGGCAGCCGTTCTCCTCTACAGAATTGCCCAGAGCTGCCATCGGTCAGGCAGGCCCGCAGCTTCATGCGAGGTCTAGTGCAGGGTCGAGCTGGGGTGACACTGTGAATAATACGGGGAGGGCTATGAAACCGGGGCTCCCTGAGGCTGAGTTACTTCTGGTTGTCTTTTCTGCTGGAGAAAAGACCTCTTCCCAGACTCCCTCCCCTCCTTCACTCTGGCCTTCTTTCCCAACACCTGTAGGATCCTCTGTTCAGATTCTTTGAGAGAGAGGTGAAGATGGGCGCCAAGTTACTCCAGGACGTCCGCCAGGATCTTGCTGACGTTGTGCAGGTGTGCGAAGGCAAGAAGAAGCAGACCAACTACTTGCGCACACTAATCAACGAGCTGGTGAAAGGTGCGCCCGCGGTGCCGCTGGGGTGCAGGGGTTCTCCCGGGAGCCCCTCAGAGTGGCGGCAGGTCCCAGCCGGGCCTCGCCCAGACTTCCCTCAGGGCAGCTCGATGCCCGCACCTGGGAGCAGACTTAGAAACGCCCGAGAATTTGTATCCGTTTTATGCTGGTTCACTGAGCACTGAACAGAATCTTTACTCACTTCTGCAGTCTTTAGGGAGGACTAGGGTAGGGTGCTGGAGTCCAAAGGCACAGGGACCCCCGGGGTTTCCATCGGCTCTGAGAGCCTCCATTGGCAGTACCGCCGAGCCGCCCGTGGCGGGGGTTTGTAGCTGTGGTTCCTCGGAGCGGTTGTGCTCCTCCAGACGCGTCCTGTGGGTCACCCGGACTGGGCGCGGAGCACGTGCGGTGGGGATGGTGGCCCATGCAGGGCGTGAGGTGCACCAGGGAGGGGAAGCAGCAGAGCCTGCACGCGGGGGCAGACCTGCCAGCGCTCAGCTGTGCGCCCACCTGCGCCGGGGGAACTGTCGGCACTGATGCCAGGCCGGGGCTCCTCGCTTGCAGGAATTCTGCCCCGGAGCTGGTCCCACTACACGGTGCCCGCCGGCATGACTGTCATCCAGTGGGTCTCCGACTTCAGTGAGAGGATCAAACAGCTGCAGAACATCTCACTGGCGGCTGCCTCTGGTGGCGCCAAGGAGCTAAAGGTGGTGGCCACTCCTGAGGAGCTGGGGGAGGGTCCCCGGGGAGGGTCGGCAGCTGGCCCGGGTGCTGGCTCTCGGGCCCGGTGGGGCCGGCTCTCATCTGGGACTGCTTCTTCCCACAGAACATCCACGTGTGCCTGGGCGGCCTGTTTGTGCCCGAGGCGTACATCACTGCCACCAGGCAGTACGTGGCCCAGGCCAACAGCTGGTCCCTGGAGGAGCTCTGCCTGGAGGTGAACGTCACCACCTCGCAGAGCACCACGCTGGACGCCTGCAGCTTTGGGGTCACGGGTGAGTGGGGGCCACTCCGGCCGGCCGGGCTTCTCTTCTCTCTCAGGTTCCCCTCCCCTGTCCCTGGGCCTGCAGCTCAGCCATCGTCCCCTCACGGGCCGCCTGCTGGTGGTTCCCACGCGAACGCGTTAAGTTAGAGCCCAGGCCTGTGGCCACGCAGCTCGTGCTCCCCTCGGGGGGTCCTGACCGTCCGCCCCCCCCACCACAGGGTTGAAGCTCCAGGGGGCCACGTGCAACAACAACAAGCTCTCGCTCTCCAACGCCATCTCCACCGTCCTCCCCCTGACGCAGCTGCGCTGGGTCAAGCAGACAAGCGCAGAGAAAAAGGCTAACGTGGTGAGTGGCTCCTTCCTGTCCTCTGTGGTCAGGGAGGCTCTGAGGACGCCCACCGGGCGCCAGGGCGACGTCCCCGCCCTCTCCCGGCCGCGAGTCCCTGCGTCACAGGAGGAACCGTCCGTTCCCTCTCGCGTGAAGCCCCTGCCCCAGAGCCCCCTTTCCTCGCAGGTGACCCTTCCCGTCTACCTGAACTTCACCCGAGCAGACCTCATCTTCACCGTGGACTTTGAAATCGCGACCAAGGAGGACCCTCGCAGCTTCTACGAGCGCGGCGTTGCCGTTCTCTGCACCGAGTGAGACTCGCCTTTTCTAGCGCCCCTTTCTGTAACAGTAAAATTAATATTTAACGTTTATTCGTTATTAGGATGTGTGGAAGGTACGGACTTGTCAAAGGAAAGTTGTTGGTGTGAGGCTAGAAGAAGCCGAAAGAAGCCAGACGGCTGGGAGGTGGAAACGGGAGGGATACAGGGACGTGGTTTTGAGGGCCGAAGCATGGCTTGTTTTATGAAATAAAACACTAAGCATGAGCCGGCTCCGGCCTCTTGTCTCAGCTCTGGCTCCTGTGGACACCCTGGACCCTTCACAACACAGAGGCAGCCCCGTTCCTAGGAGAGCGCTGGCGCTCCCGGGGCGTGGGGCTGGCGCCGTGTCCGTCACCGGGAGCCCGTGGCCCAGGTGGACGCCCTCGTCCCGCCTCCTCTCTGGCGCCTTCGTTCCCACGACCCTAGGGTGGTGGCTGGAAGTGACGGGCATGCTGTCCTGCGAAGCAGGTTTCTGGCCTGTGCGGGGCCTCACGAGAGCTCCTGGGGCGCCGGGGCGCCAGCCCAGGCATCAGCGCAGGCCCCGCCATGACCCCGGCTGTCCTGCCACGGGCTGCCTGTGAGCCAAGCTCGGGCCCAGCGAGGTGACGGCCTGAGGCCTGACTGGACACCCTGGCCCTGCCCACACCCTCCCAGCCCCAGCGGCCTCCGCGGAGCGGCCAGGGGCCTCAGAGCCGGAGCCACCTCCCACCCAGCTCCGGACGGGCCCTCTGGGGTCCCTGGGTGGCCTGAGGAAGTCCAGAGCGGTATCGGACTGAAGGTTGGGGCCCATTTTACATGGTTTTCTCTGAACCAATAAGGCCTTTTAGCTTTTCTTCAGTCACCGGGAGTATTTAACGGTGCCGCAGGCTCTCGCCCAAGCGCTGCTAATGCCCGGGAGAGCCCCGGGAGGCCCACCGTGGGTGCCTGGCCCCGCCTGAGCCTTCTTCGCCCCCCTCCACCCCATTTGAGCACAGGTGCTGGGTGGTGCCGGGCAGGGATTCCAGGGCACAGGGGAAGGAATGCCATCCTAGAAGCCCTGAAGGCCTGGCGGGGGTGGGGAATGCAGGGCAGGAGCCACTCCCACTGCCAGACCCTTGTCCCCATGTGTCCTGGGGCTGGGGGCAGGGCACTGCAGGCCCAGGACTGAGGCTCCCCGTGAGGGTTCCCCGTGGACCCCACAAGGAGTACCCTGAGCCCCTACTTCCTGCCCCCCAGCCTCACCCCCGTGGAAGTTCTGTCCGTGGGGCCCGAGGAGGGACCCCACATCAGACTACCCCTCACCTGCCATCAGGGGTTCAGGCTAGACCGTGGGCAGAGCCGGCAGAAAGGGGGACCAGGGGCTTCCCTGGTGACACATTGGTTAAGAATCCACGTGCCAATGCAGGGGACACAGAGTCCTCCCTGCTCCGGGAAGATCCCACATGCCACGGAGCAACTAAGCCCGTGTTCCACAACTACTGAGCCTGCGCTCTAGAGCCCGCGAGCCACAACTACTGAGCCCACGTGTCACAACTACTGAAGCCCGTGCGCCTAGAGCCCGTACTCCTCAACAAGAGAAGCCACCACAATGAGAAGGCCGCGCACCGCAACGAAGTGTAGCCCCCACTTGCTGCAACTAGAGAAAGCCCATGCGCAGCAACAAAGACCCGACGCAGCCAAAGAAATAATAAAAACAAAAAAACCAAAACAACAGAGGCTCAGTGAGAAAAAGGAACGAGCCTCCGCCACCTGTTCTTTCAGATGTTACCCCATCAGGACACCCTGCTCGGGAGAGGGGACGGGGCAGAGGGAGTCTTCTCAGGCCAGGGGCAGGGGCCCATCTGCTTTCACTATCCTGACGAAACTCTGTCATCAATCCCAATATCCCGAGAGCCCGAGCTCCCCGAGGGCGGCTGCGTGTGAAGAGCTCTGGGGGCGTAAGGGCCCAACGGGAGACACGTCAGCCAGAGAGCAGTGGGCCCCTACCGCCCCAGGTCAAGGTTTAAAAAATACATAAATGTTTAGCAAAAGTAAGGAAATTCTCTGGGATTCAAGGGAGGCGGGGCCTTTCCTGAACTGGAAACCTAGTTGTAGGCGAAGTAGTGGGGCCCAGAGACATTATTTAGGACGTAAACTACTAACAAACACCTTCGTCTCGGACTATTAGATCCCGAAACTGTGACAATACATTTCTATTGTTTAAATCTTAAAAAAAGACATAAAGGGGCTTCCCTGGTGGCGCAGTGGTTGAGAGTCCGCCTGCTGATGCAGGGGACACGGGTTCGTGCCCCGGTCCGAGAAGATCCCACATGCCGCGGAGCAGCTGGGCCCATAAGCCATGGCCGCTGAGCCTGCAACGGCAGAGGCCACAACGGTGAGAGGCCCGCATACGGCAAAAAAAAAAATCCCTTATCATGCAGATTTACTGGAGAATTCTCTGAAACCAAGCTCGAAGCCACCAGGTTACACAAACACAGTAATTCTTCCTGGCCTCTCCTGGACACTTCCTAGCCAAGGTCAAAGTGGGCCTTTGGGAGGCCCCCAGCCCCTTCCTCACCCTACACCACGCCCTCCCCTCCACCCCCGGAAGGTGGCTCTCGGCCCCAGGATCTCCCAGCCCGTCTCAGCCGGGTGACCTTGTACCTTCTCTCCTCTGGCTCTTTGCAGCGCCCCGTCCCCGCTCGTTTACCCCACGGTGCTGCGCTGCTCTCTCCCCGTCCACCACCCTCCGCAGTTTCCACCACCCTCCGCAGTTCGCGGCCCTCTACCGAGGCCACAGCCTAACCCAGGTGACAACTCCAGGTGGGCCGCACGTGTGACTACAAAGGCTTCTGCTCAGAAGCTGGAGATGTTAGAAGACGTATTGTTTGCACATTTCCTATGGAAGAGTTTAGAAGTCACCACTCTGTCCCGAGAGCCACCAAATTGCTACCTGCCAGTCGTGTCCGTTAAGCTCTACCCCTGAGTGCCCCCTGCCTGCCCAGCGTCTGGCCGGTACACACACCAGAGTGTGCGTGAGGCCATCCTAGAGGCCCCGTGTCTCCCGTGTGCTAACCTTCCCCGCCCTCAGCTGCCATTCTCTCTCTCTCACACACACAGGCTGCGCTTTTCTCCCTGGCACTCATCTCTCTCTAACATCCTCTGTATCCTCCTCCTCCGTCTCCGGGATCTGCAGCCCCTTCAACCCGCTCGCGCTCCATCACCTGGGCTTTTTGCTGCTGTGTCCACAGCTGTGTCCCCCAAGCCTGGCCCGGCAAGGAGCACGCAGCGGCACTCAGTGAATTTTCCTGGATGAATCACGCACGTGGGCTCCAGAGACCTCTCGCTCTGTACGTCCCAAACCAAATGCTCTCCCCGCATGACACACCCCTCCTTTCACTGTGGCTAGAGCGGCTCCACCATCCTGTAAGACCTCCAAGCCAGAAACCACAAAGATTCTCCTGGAGGCTGAATAACTGATGGCCCTGGGACCAGACTTCCCGGGTCCAAAATCCATGTCTGCTACTAACCCAGCTGCACGACTTCAGGTGTCTAAGGTAGCTTTTCCAGAAAGTTCCCCGGCGGTCCAGTGGTTAGGACTCAGCTCTCACTGCCGGGGCCCGGGTTCAATCCCTGGTCTGGGAACTAAGATCTCACCAGCCGCACAGCGAGGCCAATAAATAAATAAAGTAGCTTCTCCTGACTTACATACAAAACAGAAACAGACGCACAGACACAGAAAACGAACTTACGGTTACCAAAGGGAAAGCAGGGAAGGATAAATCAGGAGTTTAGAATATAACAGATGCACACTACTACATATAAAATAGATAAACAAGGACCTACTGTATAACACAGGGAACTAGACTCAATATTTTGTAATAACCTACAAGGGAAAAGAATCTGATATATATGTATGTATAACTGAATCACTTGGCTGTACACCTGAACCTAACAGAACATTGTAAATCAACTATACTTCAAAATCAACTATACTTCAATATAAATAAATAAATAAATAATTGAAAAGATAAAGTCGCTTCTCCAGCCTCAGTCTCCCCATCAGTAAAATGGGTGAGCCGCTGAGGAGCCCATCACGGATGTGAGAGGGATTAGCACGCTGCTCTCTGTGCTGGTTTATTATTTCACTGGCTGCTCCGAGATGAACATGTCACTGAAACGTCCAACTCCATGCAAATCACCACCCAAGGGAATCAGGCTCAAAGGGCACCCAGCCGCTGGAAAAGTACATTTTATTTTATTTATTTATTTTTTAAAGTCTTCCTTGAATTTGTTACAACACTGCTTCTGTATTATGTTTTGGTTTTTTGGCCACAAGACGTGGGATCTTAGCTCCCCGACTAGGGATTGAACCCTAGTCGCACCTTAACCGCTGGACCACCAAGGAAGTCCCAAAGTACATTTTAAATCAGCGTCACCCATCCACCGGGTGGTGGAAGTCTGCATGCCATATGGTGTTTCTTCTTTGATGGGAGGGTGCTGTCCAAAATTCTCTCAGGAGGCCCCGTAAAATGAGTGGAATGAATGGTACCCCCTCCCTCAAATATATGTCCACACCCTAAACCCCAGAACTTGTGACCTTATTTGGAAAAAGGGTCTTTGAGACATAATTAAGAATCTCAAGATGAGATCATCCTAAATTTAGGGTGGGCCCTAAATCCAGTGACAGGTGTCCTTCTAAGAGAGATTTCACACACACACACATGCACACACACACAGAGCAGAAGGCGATGTAGAGATTGGAGTGATGTGAGATTGGAGTGATGTGAGATTGGAGTGATGCAGAGATTGGAGTGATGTGACCACAAACCCAGGGTTTCTGGCAGCCACCAGAAGCTGCAGAGAGGCCTAGGACAGGGTATCCCTCAGTCTCCAGGGGAACCAACCATCACCTGGATCTCAGATTTCTGGCCTCCAGGCCTGCGAGAGAATAAATCTCTTGTTTCGTCAAGCTACCTGGTTGGTGGTAACTTGTTATGGCAGCCACAGGAAGCTAACAAGTCCTGTTAGTACAAGTGTTGTACTCAGAGAAAAATCATATGATCTTAAAGAATTCTGTTCTTTTCACTTGAACTTCAAAAGAACAAGAGCAGATCACGGCACTGTTCGGTTTGTGAGGGATGGGACAGCCCCCAACCTGGGCTGGAGGCATCTGTAGTCAAACATGAAAGCACCAAGGATGGCAAAAGACCAGGTTAGACATGAAATCATCCTGAATTCAACTTTGGTCGCCAGAATTTCAATCGTTTAAAGTGATATTCCCAACACGTGGGGAGAAGTACCCGGCATGTGGGTTCAAGTCCCAGCCCCACAAGCCATGCAGCATGGCCACACACACACAAAAAGCCAGAAACACTTCCAGGGGCCACCTGGGAAAAGGCCTTTTTCATAGACTGACTTCACAGGTGTCAAGAAGTCATAACCTGGTAACCTGGGTTTTTGTTTTTTTCTTTTTTGGCCACAGACCACACAGCTTGCAGGATCTTAGTTCCCTGACCAGGAATCGAACCTGCACCCCCTGCAGTGGAAGCACGAAGTCTTAACCACTGGACCACCAGGGAAGTCCCTAACCTGGGGTTTTAAAATGGAAAAATGAGGGACCAGCAAACCAACTGCTGGCCAGTCCTGGGTCTGCCCCTGACCTGTCCTAGCCCCATCCCCTTGCCCATTGGGGCCTCAACTTTGCACAATTGTGGTTATTAAACCAGAGGAGTAAAAGCCCAACAGGAAGACAGAAATGGAAGATGAGAGGGTGCGTTTGTCTCTCAGCCTCTTCTGGCATCTTTTGCTGGTTTCATGTACTAACTGGCAAAGGGTCAATGTGGTAAGTAGACATTTGTTGCAGGTTGAACACTTGCCAAATTTTCCTACTGAAGCTTTAAAAAATTCACTTTGTAAATAGAATGCTTTAATGCATTAGTAAAATACTGGATAATAGCAAAAAAAATTAATAATAAAAATTAAATGCCTGCTGGGAGCTCCCTGGCGGTCCAGTGGTGAGGATTCTGTGTTTTCACTGCAGAGGGCATGGATTCAATCCCTACTCAGGGAACTAAGATCCCGCAAGCTGCAAGACACGGCCAAAAAAAAAAAAATTAAATGCCTGCTAACATATACGATGGAATATTCCTCATCCATAAAAAAGAATGAAATAATGCCATTTGTAGCAACATGGATGGACCTAGAGATTATCATACTAAGTGAAGTAAGAAAAAGACAAATATCACATGATACCACTTATACATGGAATCTAAAAAATGATACAAATGAACTCATTTACAAAACAGAAATAGGGCTTCCCTGGTGGTGCAGTGGTTAAGAATCTGCCTGCCTATGCAGGGGACACAGGTTCGATCCCTGGTCTGGGAAGCTCCCACATGCTGTGGAGCAACTAAGCCCGTGCGCCACAACTACTGAGCCTGCGTTCTAGAGCCCGCGAGCCACAACTACTGAAGGCCGCGAGCCACAGCCTGCACGCCTAGAACCTGTGCTCCGCAACAGGAGAAGCCACCACAATGAGAAGCCTGTGCACTGCAATGAACAGTAGAGCCCACTTGCTGCAATTAGAGAAAGCCCACACACAGCAACGAAAACCCAATGCAGCCAAAAATAAATTAATTAAATAAGTTAATTTAAAAAAAAAACAGAAATAGACTCACAAACATAGAAAACAAACTTATGGTTAGCAAAGGGGAAAGGAGGGGGGAGGAATAAATTAGGAATTTGGGATTAACAGATACAACTACTAAATATAAAATAAACAAGGGCCTACTGTACAGCACAGGGAACTATATTCCATACCTTATAATAACCTATAATGGAAAGAAATCTGAAAAAGAATATATATGTATATATACATAAAACTGAATCACTTTGCTGCACACCTGAAACTATCACAACATTGTTTGTAAATCAACTATACTCCAATTTAAAAAAAAAAAAAAGCCTGCTAACAAGGCAGAAAGAGGGAAAAGATAACGGGCCTTCCCAAAACAAGCCCAAAACCTCAGAGGCTCTGCAGCTCAGGTCACCCCACCCCTGGAGCCACACCCAGGAGGAACACCCCTGAGGGACACGCCAGCTCCCGAACTGGAGCCACTTCTGAAGGTTCCTACCTGGAGTCCAGGAGCAACGGCCGCAAATAGAAGGTGGAGGTGAAGTCCAGAGAGCCAGCTTCTGAGAGCAGGGGAGTTGGGGGAGAGAGACGCTGGTCTGGAGAAAAGAACAGAGCAGATGCAAAATGGTCTTTCGACAAAGAGGAGCTTAGCAAATCTACTCTCAAGATCTGCAGAGGAGAAAAAATACCGTGAGCCTCCTGGGCCCCACCCTCCATATGACCACATGGAAGAGGCATGCTGGGGACGAAGGGATTCAGCGCATGCCAAACGGGGCACCTCGAAGTGGGCCCCAGCGCTTAACTCAATTTTGCATGCCCACTTCAAAGGAAAAACACACTCAAAAAGTTCTCACTTAACAATATTCAAAAACTAACCAACAGCTCAAAATGGGCATCCTTTCCTTGCAATAAAATTTGTCCTGAAAGATTTCTCAAACTCTTCTTCCCCCAAAGTGGTTTCTAAGACGATTAGCTTTATCCGAGTGCAGACAGGCAGCCTGGAAACAGCCTGTCATCTCACAGGAGGCTAGGTCTTTATTTTTCTACCCACGTGAAACTAAGATCTGGGCCAAGCTTCAAATATCTGAGCACCTTTCCTGGACCAGGAACCTGAGAGATCAAGAAGTCTTTGAAGGTCGAATTTCTAAAGATAAACCCCTGTGCACACTCTCACACACACACACACACACACATACACACACACATACACACATACACACACGCATACATACACACACACACACACACTCTAACAAGAAACAATCCTGGATGTGAACATCTTCCAAGGACACCTTCATCGGCTCAACTCCCAGCCCCTGGGCCAGCCAGGGTAGGTTCTCAGCAAATATTATTCAAGTGTCATAGTCTAAAGGGAAGTCAGGAGACTGAACATTATCCCCCTTTCCTAACTGCACAAAGAACAAGAAGGAACGCTCCAGGACATCCCTGGTGGTCCAGTGGTTAGGACTCCACGCTTTCACTGCAGGGGGCACGGGGTGCGAGCCCTGGCCAAAAAAAAAAAAAAAAAAAAGAATGGACGCTCCAAATAAATATGTTCTGGAGACAGTTTTTGAAGGGCATAAGCCTGTTGTGTCCCCCTTTGCCTGGCAAAGCAATAAAGCTGTTCTTTTCTACTTCACCCAAAACTCTGTCTTCGTGATTCAATTCATCCCCAGTGCACAGAGATCGAGTTTTCGGCATCAATATGGGCAAGTAAATTCTAAATGCTCCAACTTTTTACTTGTAAAATGGGGATAAATATAACTGTCCTATGGGAGTATTGTTTGAATTAAGTGAACTAATGCATGAAAATGATTTAATTTTGTGTCTGATTTGTGGACAATAGTATTAGCTATTTTACTCATTTCTACAGATATGTGGTGTCTAACTACTGAGAGAAAATCTAGCAGAGAAGTCAAGAGCACAGCTCTGAAGCCAGATTGCCTAAGTTCCAATCCCAGCTCAACCACATTTTAGCTGGATTTTCTCCATTTATATGTGACAGTGTATTTGAATGTGTTTCTTTATATAGTTTTTGTATTGGTTGCTCTGGGTGTAACAGTATACATATGTGACTTATAATAATCTACTGGTATCAACGTTTTACCACTTCAGATGAAGTGTAGAAATTTTGCTTCCACTTACTTCTTTTTACCTTTCTTACTTCTAAATATCATTGTCTTGAGTATCACGCACTTATAATTTTTAGTTGAACCCCTGTTCAATTAGGGAAATGAATGAGCCAACTTGAGCTGCCTTCTGTTGCTTGATGGGGGCTGGGAAACTTCTGGGTCCACTTGCAGCGTATGTGTGTGTGTCAGGGGCAGCCATAAGCCTTCATCTCATTAAGCTGCTCCACCAGTCCTGGGGTACCAAAGTATCTGGCTTTCCTCTTACCACCTTTCAGCATCCTCCTTTGGTAGCTTCTTACATTATCTCTCGGGTTTATAGTTGTATTTATTAGGGAGGAGCAGAGAAGAATGCATGCATTCAATCCTGTCCAACAAGAAGCTGTGGACTGTTTTTGAATATTAAGATTGCTTAAAAATAATATATAGTCAATGACCAATTTCAAATTTTGTCCCAAATCTCCTTGCAATTTAGTGGAAATATTATGTATAGTTGAAAATAAATACTGGACCCAATAAATTTTAGCTGGGGTTACTGTTCAAAATATTAGCTATGCCCTGTCCTTCGTAAGCATTTACAGTTCATTTATTCCCTCACCAATTTATTCACTTGTTCTAATTTGTAATGCACCAAGCAAGTGTAATAACTTGTCATATTTTAATAGGAAGAGAACACAAAACTCTCCTTTATTTTTGGTTTCTCCCATTCAATCATATAATAATAAAAATTTATATTGTAATTAATAATGTGAAATGCTGATAAACAGTGGTATACAAAGTCAATTAAGATGTATACCCCATCTTTTTTAAATATTTAAAAATAAAGAGTAGGAAGAATAGTAAAATACAATCCCATTAGAAAGAATGCATGATTTATTTTGAGTATATACCAGTTTTTAAAAGTACAAAAAAGAAAAAATAAATAAATACGTTCTGCCGGTATGTGGTCAGGTTCTTGGGAAGGGCGGGGGACATTAAAGTCTGTATTTTCGTGCGCAAGTCACAGGGTGTATTTCTTTCTTCTTTTTTTTTTCTCCAGTGTTAATTTTTAAGACGGACACCTTCATACATACTTGCTATTATTTTGACCAGACACTTTTGGGTACAATTATTCTGAGATATAAATTAAAAAGGAATGACAGGGACTTCCCTGGTGGTCCAGTGGTAAAGAATCCGCCTTCCAGTGCAGGAGATGCGGGTTTGATCCCTGGTCAGGGAACTAAGATCCCACATGCCGCAGGGCAACTAAGCCCGCGCACCACAACTACTGAGCCCGTACGCCTCAACAAGAGAGCCCACGTGCCACAAACTACAGAGCCCATGTGCCCTGGAGCCTGCGCGCCACAACTAGAGAGAAACCCACGCGCCGCAATGAAGAGCCTGCAGGCCATAACTAAAGATCCTGCATGCCTCAACGAAGACCCCATGTGCCACAACTAAGACCCGACGCAGCCAAAAAAATAAGGAAAATAAATAAGTAAGATAAATATTTTTCAAAAAAAGGAATGACAGTGGATTTTTTTTTTCCATTTTGCAATCTCCTGTCCCTTAATGCCATGTGAAAATCAGGTCAAAAGTTAAAACTCCTGGGGACTTCCCTGGTGGTCCAGTGGGTAAGACTCTGCACTCCCAATGGAGGGCGCCTGGGTTCATCCCTGGTCGGGGAACTAGATCCTGCATGCCTGCCACAACTAAGAAATCCACATGACACAACTAAAGATCCCGTATGCTGCAGCTTACACCCGGGGCAGCCAAGATAAATAAATAAATATTTTTTTAAAAAAAACCTTACAACTCCAGTTTAAGACAATGTTGACCAAGCTTTAAAGGGAAAAGCCGTTTCAGAGGTGGCCACGTCTCATTTTACCTTGTGTGGTAGGTCAGCCTCTCCAAAGCTCCTGGGCTCCCCTCAGAATCCATCAGATCACAAAATTCTGCAACCAAAACAGAAGAATTCCCGTTCAGGCTGAAGGAACCCACAGAAAACCTAGAGAACAAGACCATCCGGGATTTTATTTCTTATTTTACGTCAGTTTGTCTAGAGGAAACCACAGATTAAAATAATATTTTAGTTTGGAAAAATGCTGCGTAGCTTTGCGTGCAGACGTTAATTAACCCCAGGTAAATTCCTAGGCGTCCTAGAATTCTCCTGTGGGCTTGGGGGCGGGGAGCTTCCGGACGTCCCAAGAACAGGCTGCCTGCCAGCCATCCCAGGAGGGGGCGGGGTCAGCCGGAGGGCCGCCCTCCCGCCCTCAGCCTGGCCAGAGCCGGCCCGGGGCGCCCCCCGGAGGGGAACTGCGGTGCCCCTTCTCAATCCCTCACTCCCCCGCCAGCCCTCACCTCGTGCCGGGGACTCTCCACCCTGCAGGCCCGACTCCTGGAGCGGGGCAGGGGGAGGCGGGGAAGGGGACAACAGATGTTCCTCCTTAAGGGGGAAAGAACCGCGGCCTCTCCGAGGCAGGGAGCCCAGCCCCAGGGAGTGGGGCCCCATCCTCACTCCTCACGTCAGAGGGGCCCCTAGGGTGCTTCGCTCCCGCAGGGCCCACCCGCACGGTGGAGGCTCTTCCCTCCCACGAGTGACCCCCCCCCCGGGGCTGGGGGCCAGGTCCTCAGTCCCACAGGGCAGCGACACGCACCACGAGGGGAACGCGGTCTTCACTCCTGCAAGGCCACCACGGGGCTGGGCGGTCCTCCTCCCACGGGGCAGGGACCCCCTCAGGGTCTGGGCTCGGCCGCCTCGGGCCCCTCCTGGACGCTGGGGCCACTCCTCGCTGGAGGAGGCCCACCCGCGTCCTGATCCGCCCGCGCCCGGCAGCAGCTGCGGGGAAAGGCGCCCCAGGGGGCAGCACCTCTTGCGGGGCGGGCGCACCTGCGCCCACCTGCCCGAGACCAGCAGCGGCCCCTGCCGCCTCCAGACGTAGCAAGGAACTGGCTCCTGAGGGCGACTCCGGGGGCCGTGCTGTTACTCAAGTCGGGGCCGGCGGGACCCCTGGGCAGGTGAAGTTGGCGCCGCGGTTGATGCTAACTCAGAGCAGCTGGGGTCGGAATGCGAACGTCGGGTGCGCAGGGCACAGGACGGTCACTGCAGACTTACCTTCTGAATGGCATGTCCATTTTGTTCCCACAGTCACCATCACCGAGTCGAGAAGGAGGGTCTTGCGGTCCGGACCTGTGTGACGTCACAGGCATCTCCATGGCAACGAATCTTGAGGCTCCCTGCCCGCCGCGCCCCAACGTTCAGGCGGTAGACTCCTGCTGCCCCTTCGCGAAACTCCTCTGATCCTTTCCGCCGCGCTAGGCCCCCCATCCGTGCTCCACTCGCGGCCAGAGAGGCCTTTTTAAGGACACAATTTTGCCACAAAACCTTGAGTGACTCCCCTGTGCCCTGGGATGACCTTCAAACTCTTTAACCCAGCGCTCCTCCCCGGCGGCATCCTGACCGGAGCAGTGCGCCTGCCCCAGGGCTGCAGCCCCTCCCACGTCTCCTTCCCGATTTGGGAAGGTACCAAGCCCCCTCCCTCCCAACCATCCACAGATCTGACTTCAGCTGGAAAGGCTTCCCTCACCCCGCCCCCATCCCGACTTTCTTAACCTCCGCGGCTTAGTTTGGCACCTCCTCCAGGAAGCCTTCCTTGACCTCGAAGTCTTGGTTAAGAGCCGCTCCTCTGCACTCCCACAGCAGGCCAGACCAACCTGTGTAGAAGCTGCCTACTGATTTCGTTTTTAAAAAATTTTATTTATTTATTTGGCTGCACCAGGTCTTAGTTGCGGCATGCAAGATCTTTAGTTGTGGCATTAGAAAACTCTTAGTTGAGGCATGCGGGATCTAGTTCCCCAACCAGGGATCGAACCCACCCGGGCCCCCTACATTGGGAGCGCAGAGTCTTAACCACTGGAACCACCAGGAAAGCCCCTGCCTGTTGATTTCTATGTGGCTCAGTAGACTGTCACCCTGTGAGCCAAGGCACTTTCACTCCTAAACTCCGTCATGTGCACAGCACAATAACTGCTCAAAAATATTTTTTTTCAATGAATGGTGAAAGGAATTACCAAATGAATATGCCACAAATCATATTAGCTGCACAGTCACTAATTTTTTTTAATTGAAGTATAGTGATTTACAATATTGTGTTAGTTTCAGGTGTATAGTGATTCAGTATTTTTGCAGGTTATATTCCATTGGAAGTTATTACAAGATAATGGGTATAGTTACCTGTGCTATACAGGAAATCCTTGCTGCTTAATTTTATACATAGTTGTTTGTTAATCCTATACCCCTAATTTGTCTTTCCCCGCTTCCCTCCCTTTGGTACCTGCTAGTCTGTTTTCTATGCCTGTGAGTCTGTTTCTGTTTTGTATATACGTTCATTTGTATTATTTTTTAGATTCCACGTGTGATATCATATAGTATTTGTCTTTGTCTGTCTGTACTTCATTAAGCATAATATTCCACATTGTTGCAAATGGCAGTATTTCACTCTTTTTTATGGTTGAGTAATATTCCAGTATGTGTGTGTGTGTGTGTGTGTGTGTGTGTGTGTGTGTGTGTGTACACCACATCTTCTTAACCCAGTTGTCTGTTGATGGGCTCTTAGGGCTCTTAGGTTGCTTCCATATCTTGGCTATTGTCAATAGCGCTGCTGTGAGCATTGAGGTGCATGTATCTTTTCAAATTAGTGTTTTTGTTTTTTCCAGATACATGCACAGGAGTGGGATTGCTGGATCATATGGTAACCCTATTTTTGTTTTTTTAAGGAAACTCCATACTGTTTTCCATGGTGGCGGCACTGATATACATTCCCACCAACAGTGTAGGAGGGCTCCCTTTTCTCTACACCCTCTCCAGCATTTATTTGTAGACTTTTTGATGATAGCCATTTTGACAGGTGTGAGGTGATACCTCATTGTGGTTTTGATTTGCACTGATTTTCTTAGTAATTTTTGAAGTCAGGAAGTGTGGACCCCCAACTTTGTCCTTCTTTTTCAAAATTGTTTGACTCTTCTGGGTCCCTTGTATTTCCATATGAATTTTAGGATAGGCTTGTCAATTTCTGCAAAAACGCCAGCTGGGATTTTGATAGGGATTGTGTTGAGTCTGTAGATCAGTTTGGATAATACTGCCATCTTAACAGTACTACATCTTCCAATATGTGAGCATGGGATGTCTTTTCATTTCCTAGGTCTCCTCTAGGTTTTTTCAACAATGTTTTGTAGTTTTTTTCAGTATGCAAGTTTTGTATTTTTTTTGTTGTTAAAATTTCTAAGTATTTTATTCTTTTTGCTGCTATTGTAAATAGAACTGTTTTCTTAATTTTATTTTTAGATTGTTCATTGTTAGTGTATAAAAATACAACTGATTTTTGTATATTGATCTTGTATCCTGGAACCTTGATGAACTTGTTGTTCTAATGTGTGTGTGTGTGTGTGTGTGTGTGTGTGTGTGTGTGTATTCCTTACAGTTTGTTTTTTGTTTTTGTTTTGGCCACGCCATGTGGCATGCGGGAACTTAGTTCCCCAACCAGGGATCAAACCTGTGCCCCCTGCATTGAGAGCTCGGAGTCTTAACCACTGGACCGCCAGGGAAGTCCCTTCCTAACAGTTTTCTATATACAAGATCATGCCATCTACAAGTAGAGATAATTTTTACTCCTTCCTGTCCGATCAGGGTGCCTTTTATTTATCAGGACTAACTGCCCTAGCTGGAACCTCCAGTATGGTGTTGAATTCAAGCGGTGAAAATGAACATCCTGTCTTGTTTTTAATCGTGCATTTATTTGTATTGCCAAGTATCTTCAGTCTGTTTGAGTTACAAAGATATGTTAAGGAAAAGATGAAATACTTGCAGATGAATTGATACAATGAAATTCAGAAATTGCTTCAGAAAGCTGAGGGGATGGAGGGAGGTTGCATGGGGTGTGGATTGGCCTGACTGGCCACGACCAGCTGGCTGAATTGAAACAACAGCACATACAATGAACAGAGTTCAAATGTTAAATATTTTATTGGCTTCATCCATTCAACTTTTTGAAAAGTGGGTAGCTGATTTATCAATTTTTTTCACTTTGGTTTTTTTTTTTTTTTAATTTGGAATTTAAAAAAAATACACAGTGCTTTTTGGACCACATGTAAAGCTCTAGAACTTTCACTGGTCTAGTGTTGAGGACTTAACAGTACTTTCATGAGAAGATGATGTATGTTAGGGACTTTCCTGGTGGTCCAGTGGTTAAGAATCCGCCTTCCAATGCAGGGGGTGCAGGTTTGATCCCTGGTCAGGGAACTAAGATCCCACATGCCGCAGGGCTACTGAGCCCACGCACCGCAACTAAGACCTTACACAGCCCCAAATAAATAAACATTATTTAAAAAAAAAAAAAAAGATGATGTGTGTTCTGAGCAGATACACTTGGCAGATACTATGCTCAGCTCCTCGGAGCTGCAACAGCATCACAGGATCTTTGTTCAGGTTTTGATGGTGCTGTTAATACACCATGACTCACGAAGAGCCCTGCTTCCTGGAATGTCCCTCCTCGGAGGAAAAGTGATGTTCCTTCCTACAGAAGCATAATCTCTTATCACACTTTCAAAGGTCTGAGCAGATCTTGAAGTCTTAGAAAAAGGAAGGACATCTTCCCAAATTATACAAAATTGTTTAAACAACTTGCCATCCCCACAGGAAGGGGGGAAATATCAGTTGTGTGTACCAGGTATCCATTCAAGCCACAAATATATATCAGGTGCACCCGGCTGGCAGTGAACAGACTATATACGTGCTTACCTTCGTGGCTGACAGACAGCAAGACGGACTGTAGACTAATTGCAGGACAATTGTGAGAAATGCCACCAAGAAAGGGAGAGGATGCAGGGAGTGTAGCCACAGGTAAACTGAGGCCAGGCAGTGGGAGGATTTAGCCTGGGACAGAGGGGCACGAAGACCATCCCAGGTAAGATATTGCTTCGTGGGTACAGAGTTTCTGTTTGGGGTAAGAAAAAGTTTGGGAAATACTGTTGATGGTTGCACAACATTTTGAATATAGTTCATGCCACTGAACCGTACACTTACAATGGTAAGTGTTAGGTTATGTATACTTTACCGTCCCAGGTGGAGGAGCTGTGATGTGGCGTGTGAAGGCCTTGAGAGACCAGGCATCTAGGACACAGCCCAGGACAGGCTCCGTCAATCACACGCTTTGAATGGGTCTTTGAATGGAAGAGCTGGTGTGGAAAAGAGCCGAGGTCTGTGGACAACCCACTGGGGAAGTGAGTAGTGGGAAACGCAGTCCATTCATGGCCTCACCTCTTACCCATGACCATTGGAGCTGCAGTTTCCTCATCTATCAAAAGGAATCAGTAAAGATACTTAGAAGGTTCCAAACTCAAGTGAGAACCCAGAATGATAATTGTTGAAGCTGGCTGATGGGTATGTAGGGGCTCATAAAACAGCTCCCTGTACTTTGTGTGTGTGTAAACATACATAAAATTTACCATTTTAACCTTTTTTAAGTGTACAGGTCAGTGGAATCAAATACAATTACATTGTGCAACCATCACTACCGTCCATCTCCAGAACTTTTTCATCATCTCCAGCTGGAACTCTGCCCCCATTAAATACCAACTCCCCCTCCCCCAGCCCCTGGCGACCACTATTCCACTGTGTCTCTATGAATTTGACGGCTCCAGGGACCTCATATTAAGTGGAATCATACAGGGGACTTCCCTGGCAGTCCAATGGTTAAGACTCCGAGCTTCCACTGCAGGGGGCACAGGTTTGATCCCTGGTCAGGGAACTAAGATCCTGCATGCACCAGAGCCAAAAAAAAAAAAAAAAAAGAAAAGAAAATTTAATTAATAAAAAGAAGTGGAATCATAAATACAGTATTTGTCCTTCCGTGTCTGGCTTAGTTCATGTAGCTTACTGTCCTCAAGATTTATCCATGTCATAGCATGTGCCAGAAGATCTTTCCTCTTTAAGGCTGGATAATATTTCATTGTGTGTATGTACCACATTTTGTTTATCCATTAATTCACTGATGAGTGTGTTTGGATTGTTTCTACCTTTTGGCTAATATGAATGACACTGCTATGAACACTGGTGTACAAATACCTTTTTGAGTCACTGCTTTCTGAGTATATACCCAGAAGTGGATTGCTGGATCATATGGTAATTGTTCATTTTTTGAGGGACCACCAAACTCTTTCACATTTTTTCAATAACAGTTTGAGATATTCACATACTATATAATTCATTCACTTTAAAGTGTACAGTTCAGTGACTTTTACTATATTCACAGTATTGCACAGCCATCACAATCGATTTTTCAACACTATGATCACCCCAGAAAGAAACTCTGTACTCATTAAGTGCTCACTCTCCACGGCTCTTCCCCGAAGTCCCGGCCAGCCAGGCAGCTGCTACGTTCTGTGTCTACGGATTTGCCTATTCTGGACACTTCATGAGTCATAAATTCGTGGCCTTTTGTGACTGGCTTCGTTCACTTGGCATGGTTTTCAAGGTTCATTCTTTCTACGGCAACAATATTCCAAATAATATTCCATTGCACCGTTATACCACATTTATTTATCCATTCATCCATCCATTGATGGACATTTGGTTTGTTTCCACCTTTTGGCTTTTATGAGTAACGCTGCTATGAAAACGTGTGTACACATATCCTGAGGATACGGAGGGCTGACGACATCATTTATATAAGGACTTCAGCTCCTCAGATTTTGATATTCTTGGGGGTCCCGGAACCAAGCCCCTGAGGGACAGATACCCAGGGAGGACTGTTGTGTGTTTTTGTGGACATGTTTTCCATTTCTCCTGGGTAGATACCTAAGAGTGGAATTGCTGGATCATATGGTGATTCTATGCTTCACTTTTCCAGGCAGTGCCAGGCTGTTTTCCAGAAGGGCACCATTTTCCACTCCCATCAGCAGCGTGTTGAGGGTCCAATTTCTCCACGTCCTTGTCAACATCTACGTGTCCCTCTCTGCTTTTTGCATGTGTTTTGGAAATCTCCAAAATAAAACAATTAGAAACTGTAAGTTAAAGTGTTTGTAAACTGTGAAGTGCTTACACTAATTTGTTAACAAATATTTGAGTGCCTGCCATGTGCCAAACACTAAGTACCTGGGATACATAAGAGAACAAAACAAACATCTCTATTCTTGGAAGTCAGGACTGGTCCTATTGGCTCTTCCTAAACCTCAATCTTTGGAGGCAAGGTCGTCAGACCCTAGCTCGGGGGCTGCGGGATAGAGAACCCAAGTGGGAGCTGGCGTGCTTGCGCCCTGGTACCATCAGTAGGATTCTTCCCACCCGTAAGATAAAATGGAATAAGGGGCACCTCACGAAGATGAAACAACTTCAGACTTGGTGGAGCTGACCTACCAAATCCCCTCAGTATTCCTGGTATTGAGGACGTTTCTCAAGGGGTGGGCATGGGCCCCCACCCCCCGTCCTAAAAAAGCAGCCCCATGGCAGACCATAGCAACTGCCTTCCCATTGGCTAAGTCGCTGGACAGTCTCCAATCCAGGCCCGAGGCTAATGGTTCCCATTCAAGGCACACACAGTTAATCAGTTTCACTTTCCAGCTTTCTCTCCTCAGATGCCCATGTGTTCCCCAAATCTCAACACATCCAGGCTCTCAAGCCTGGCTCACTATGCTGGGAAGCCCCCCACTTCTGTTGAAGTGGGGTCAGCTTTGTATCAGCTGCCACCCCCTTCCTGGAGCACCCCCCTCCCCGGCCCTGCCCCACCAGCTGACCCCTCCTAGCTCTGTGCTTCCACCTCAGTTGGGGCTCCTTGGCCTTCACCGTGGCCACCTGCCCCAGTGACACACCTCTCATCTGTGTGCAGGGCCAGTCCTTCAGTGGCATTCAATCAAAACGTGACAAATCCGTGCTTGGTAGGAACTACTGAAAGTTGAGGCCCGAGAGACAGCAAGGGCACAGTTAGCTAGAGGGGACTGGCACTTGCGGACCTGAGCCCGAGTAAGGCAGGCAACCTCACAGGACTCACAACAGGAGGAAAGGTCCTACCTGACCAGGCACCTGCTAAGCCCACTACCTAGTAAGCGCCAGAACAGGCTTTTAAGGTACCTCGGCTCCAATTTACAAGTAATGAGGTGCAGGACATGGCCGGCTCAGTCACTTTTGAACCCCAATAGACTGCTTTCTATACCTTTGCATTGCTTTTTTCATTTGCTAATCATGTACACTCATGGACCACACCCCGTTAAAATTCACCCATTTTGTGTACTTTAAATTTTAATAAACATATACAGCTGTGCAGCCATCGCCTCAAGTTTTGGGGCACGGAATCTTGTCCCTCTGCAGTTACGTCCCTACTAGGACTCCTGGCGCCAGGCAACCCACTGAGCTGCTTTTTGTTGTCGTGGTTGTGCCTCTTCTAGAGTTTTACAAAAATGCAATCACAGTAGGTGGCTGTTTCTGTCTGGCTTCTTCCACTTTGTTTACCTAGGTCTCTTGTTTTCTCAGTTCTCAGCATACAGGTCTTGCAAAACTTCTTGTAAAATTTATTCCTATATGGTATTATGCATTTTAAAATATTAATGACTTTCTTGTTGCTAACAAAATTTCAATTTGATCTCGTACCTTAGGATTTTGCTGTACTTACTCTTGTACCAATTTTGTAGATTCCTTTCCTATTGTGCTCACAGCCACTTAACCTGTGAATAAGGCATGTTTTTCCACCTCGCACCACACCTTTGTCTCTGCTTTTCAGCACTCGCTACTCTCCTAGGCAGGGTGGGACCTAACCCTGGACTTGGCAGCAGCTGGCTCAAGACCCTGCCAGCCTGAGGAGCATCGCCTCCAGGTCGTGTTCGTGTGTCCTTCAGCTCAACGCCTCACCCCCGCCACCCCCGCCGGGGCTGGGCATCACTATCTCCATGGTCCAATCACTGGCACACGAGTTCTGGGGGTAGTACAGTTCCAAAGTACACGTATCTGCCATAAATGCTTTCCAGTAACTCAGAAAACATGCTCAGTGGGAGATCTTTTTTTAAGTGGGAGACTATTTATAGAGGCTCTCAGTTTGTTTCTCTGAAATGTTCCTTTTGATTTAAGTGGAGTCCTCTATATTCCTACGAGGCACGGGAAACATGGAAGAAAACTACCCCTTTGCCCTGGCCTTTCAATTCCTAATTCCTGAACAGCGTGGACGCCTGAATTCTCTCCTTAGACGAATGGGAGGTAAGAACTTCCGCTGCATTAGATTACAAGGATTAAAGGCGATTACTTTACCAGGCACTTGGAGCCCACGGAACACTAGGTGACATCTTCCGCAGTATAAAGACGCTCAAGTCCTCTCCCTGCCCCCTATTAATCACGGTCACTCTTCACGTGGTCTTAGGCTCAGGATCCAGATCCTGTACAGAGCTGCTACCACCAACTTTCCCACAGCTTACGCCTCTCCAACCGCTGCTCACAGCTATCGGCACCTTCTCTACAGCCACCTCGCCCGACGCTCAATAAGGAACCAGAGGCCCAGGAGCAGAGGTGGTTTCAGGTGGAACGGCACTCAATAAGTACGCGTGGTACAGAACTTCCAGACATTCCTAAAGCCAAGGTAGTTCAGAGACGATATTTAGAGCATCAGATACGTTTCACAAATACCGTCAAAGCACAGTTTGGACGTGAAAATCCTACGGGACAATGGCTGTTATTAGGAAATTTAACAGTGTCAGATTCACCTGTTCTCATCTGTGTCTTTTAAGGATATATGCTCTGGGAATTCCCTGGTCGTCCAGTAGTCAAGACTCCGAGCTTCCATTGCAGGGGGTGTGGGTTCAATCCCTGGTCAGGGAACTAAGATACCACCTAAGATCCTGCATGCTGCACAGCCAAAAAAAAAAAACAAAAACAAAAATCCCCAAAAAACACATCACGAGAACATATGCTCATCCCCCACCTGCCCCCTGAGAGTGCACCCTGGGAAGATCGCAGTAGTAAGACTCCGGCAGTCAACACCAATCATCTACTTCCTTGGCTCCTCGTAGGCAAGATGTACACACCTAACATTTTACATTCTGGGACCATCCCGTCATCTATACTCTCCCCCCCTCCAAAATAAGACATTTTCACGTAAGTTCTTTTTAATTTATCTGTATTTGTTACAACTTTTAAAGCAGAATGTGACTTGAGCGCTACGTCTCCATTCACAAAACTTGCTCCGAGTCACTTTTCAAACAGCTTTACAACATGCCTAGATAGGCTTATAATTCTGCTACTCTCAACACTACTTTTCTGTGGAAAACAAGCCCTATGTATGGACAGTGACTCCCATCAAGTTGGTTCAGTTGAACATACTAATTCCTAGGGGTCTGGCACATGCAGTCAATACAGGCGATGGAAGGTTTAAAAAGTAAATCCCAGAAGATGAAAGTTGCTTTAAGAAGTATTTTCTTTTAAACATCAAGGTATATACTTCAGAACACTTCAGCGACAGAAGATCTGGTCTACTAAAGAATCCGCCTGATAGCTAAACACTTCAGACCATGAAGTTAACGTAGGTTACATACACCTTACAACAAACGCTACTTCCGTCTGTTAAAATAAGCCAACATGAAACTAGAAAAAAACTAGCTCTGCTTTTAGTGCCTAAAGTATCACAGTATCACACTTAGTAGAAAGAAATCTTATCTTCCCCTTAAGTAGTTGTCATGCCATACAGGTTTTTAAATGTTAACAAAAATAAAGAAATACTTGAAAACATATTATCAGAAGAAATGAAGACAAGAGTGTTGAACACGCGGCCACGTAATCCTCAGGCAGAGCTCAGTCTACTTCTTCCATGCGGGACGTGTCATCGTCTCCTTCGAGAGGCGGCATCTCCTCAGTTACAGCAGCACTGCTGTCGTCAGCAGTGGGGTCATCTTCATCAATACCTTTTTGGAAATAAACACCATGGATTAGATTTCCTAAAGCCACCTAACTATCCCAACACTGCCAGTTCATACCCACTTTCCAAGGCTGAGCAATTACTACTTTACAGGGTGTATGACCCTGTTTCATTCTTTATCCTGTACAATCAAAAGGCCTATTTTACACCCGTTTAACTCATGTGACTTAGGGTTTCCCAAACTGAATGGGACAGCCCAACTTTGTTCAAATTGCTGAGAGTTATGTTACCCTTTCAACAGTCATGTGTTTAAGCTTTTCCAATAGTATTGACACGTGGTATTTGCACAAGGCTTACCAAGACCAAGTTTGATCATCCTATAGATCCTGTTAGCATGTGTCTGGGGATCCTCCAGACTGAAGCCAGAAGACAGGAGCGCCGTTTCGTACAGCAGGATGACCAGATCCTTCACAGACTTGTCATTCTTGTCAGCCTCTGCCTTTTGCCTCAAGGTCTCAATGATGGAATGGTCAGGGTTTATCTCCAGGTGCTTCTTCGCTGCCATGTAACCCATTGTTGAGTTGTCTCTCAGCGCCTGAGCCTTCATGATCCTTTCCATGTTTGCTGTCCAGCCATATGTGCTTGTGACAATGCAGCACGGGGATGTCACCAATCGGTTAGACACGACCACCTACAATCAAAACACAGTGATAACGAGGCCTCAGAAGATTTCATGTTCTAACTTGTAAGTACCTGTTACCAGCTTTATTATGAACATTTAAGGAACTTCAGTATTGACGAATCAGAAATACCATCTGCAAACTCAGATACCTGACGCTTTCTTCCTGTGAGTTCTCTTACACTTCCAGTCTTTAAGAATCTTGAGATCTATATCCATCACTAAATGGAAATGCTAAAGTTTTCTATTAGTAAGTTAAGAAAACTTCAGTTTGAAAAACACCTGACACTCCTTTTAAATGTAGGTGAGAAGACTGTATTCACACACCTTTTCAACTTTCTTCTCCAAGATGTCCTTCATGATTTTGCAGAGGTTTTCAAACTTTGTCTTTTTTTCTTCCTGTTTCTTTTTCTCTTCTTCGTCCTCTGGAAGTTCCAGGCCCTCTTTGGTGACTGACACTAAGGTCTTCCCCTCAAACTCCTTCAGCTGTTGCACACAATACTCATCAATAGGCTCGATCATGTAGATCACTTCCAAGCCATGCTTCCGAAGACGCTCCACAAAGGCAGAGTTAGCTACCTGGTCCTTAGTCTCACCTGATATATGAAAAAGTTTTAGATCCTTAACAGGAAGCAGTTTCATTTCCTTTTCTTTTTTCCTATGTAGTTTGATCTAACCACAAACAAGAGCTAGCTCGCACTATGTTGCCTATAGTAACCCCTACTAATTTATATGTAACACCACATGGGTAGAAAACACACCCAACTGTTCCTATGGGATCACAAGCACAAAGATACGACTAACATTTACTGCCCATTACCTGTGATGTAATAAATGTGTTTCTGGTTTTCCTTCATCCTTGTGCAGTAGTCCTTGAGGGAAACCATCTCATCACCAGAAGCAGAAGTGTAGTACCTCAACAGCTCTGAAAGTTTCTTTCGATTTTGAGAATCTTCATGTATTCCAAGCTGAAAAACAGGTGAACTTAGGAAGACTTTCTCTGCATTAAAAAATCATTTAAAACGAGAAGCCAGTTTGACTACCAGTCCTAATGGTCAAGTGTGTTCACAACTAACCTTTATGTTTTTAGAGAACTGCTCATAAAACTTCTTGTAGTTCTCTTTATCTTCTGCCAGTTCAGTGAAGAGTTCTAAGCATTTTTTGACCAAATTCTTCCTAATAACTTTCAAAATTTTGCTTTGTTGCAACATCTCACGGGAAATGTTTAAAGGGAGATCCTCCGAGTCCACCACGCCTCTGATGAAGTCTGAAAAAACAGACCAAATGCGCTCAAGGTCACTCCAAGGACAAAATCGACAAAAAACGTAAACCTGAAAAACCACAGACGAACGATTTTTTCCCCTTTAAAAATCGGGAGTTGATAGGCTGAACTCTGACCTGTGACGGCGACCGCTCTTTATGCCCAACCGCACTTACTCAGATACTCAGGGATCAGCTCCTCGCAGTTGTCCATGATGAAAACTCTGCGAACATACAACTTAATGTTGTTCTTTTTCTTTCTGTTTTCGAACAGGTCAAAGGGAGCACGTCTTGGGACAAAAAGAAGAGCTCTGAATTCCAACTGTCCTTCAACTGAAAAATGCTGTAATAAAACACAGCCAAGATCAAGACAATGCCATCAGCTTTCACCAACAGGTACCACTTAAACCCCAGAGCCAAACACTTGCAGTTACATAACTTCAAGACTTCGGGAGAAGGATGGGGCAGTGGGCAAGAGAAAGCTGCCAGAAACCACCCTCAAATTTAACAGTTTGAGGCAGACCACCTGCAGACACTAGCTTTGAAGCTCTCAGCACTCACCTTCACTGCCAAGTGATCTTCCCAGTCGTTGGTCAAGCTCTTGTAGAACTCTCCATACTCTTCATTACTAATGTCATCAGGATTTCTGGTCCAAATCGGCTTTGTTTTGTTCAGTTCTTCTTGATCAATGTATTTCTCCTTGATCTTCTTTTTCTTTTTCTTGTCACCATCCTTCTTTTCTTCTTCCTCTTCATCAGAGCCAACATCTTCTATCTCAGGTTTGTCCTCAGACTCCTTTTCTTCTTTTTCCTTTTCTTCTTCTTTGTCTTCCTTTTCTTCTGCCTCATCATCACTGACTTCTTTATCACGTTCCTTCTCCACCTTCAAAAGACATAAGTAAATCACATCATCTCTCCATCCCAGAACTAAAAAAAATAAGCTAAACAGCACTGAGGCACTTACACCCAAAACCAACTGAAAGCAGTAAGTAGCCAGAAAGCTACTCATCAGTTTCTGATGTATCGCAATAGGCCTGGGTGCCTGGACAGAGTAAGACAGAGCTCCACCCGCCCGCCCGATAGATACTGCAAGTTCAGAACTCTTCTTTTACCAAGGACTCTAAAGGCTAAAGATTTCAACTCAGTCGCTTTGGTTTCCTATGTGAAAATATACAGAAACTCACAAAGAGAGTGATGGGATAGCCAATAAACTGAGAGTGCTTCTTCACAATCTCTTTTATTCTCCGTTCCTCTAAGTACTCAGTTTGGTCTTCTTTAAGATGCAGAATAACTTTTGTTCCACGACCCATAGGTTCTCCTGTAAAGGAAATAGAGAAATGAGCTCAATTTCAATCTCAATGGCCTAAGCAAGGTTAACCAACATATAGCATCAATCTAGCTCTCCTAGCACTCATTTCAACATCTATGAAGCAGGGGTTTACCCTTACTGCTAACGGAAAGACTCCCAGAACAGTTAACGGCCAAGATAAACAACCGCAAGAACAGGCTATCCCACTTAAGGAAAACACGAATTTGTTTTTTTTGTTTTTTTTTAAACACAAACTTCACAGCACCTTCAGGGGTCCACTGCCTATAGCACCCCACCCCCCACAAACGACTGACCCAGTAAGATGTCTACCGGATGCCCACCTGTATCAGTCCTCACTGTGAAGGATCCTCCTGCGGAAGACTCCCAGGCATACTGCTCATCATCGTTATGTTTGGTGATAACGGTCACTTTCTCGGCCACCAAATAGGCCGAATAAAACCCGACACCAAACTGGCCAATCATAGAAATATCTGCACCAGCCTGCAAAGCCTCCATGAACGCCTTGGTCCCAGACTTGGCAATGGTACCAAGATTGTTGATCAAATCGGCCTTGGTCATTCCAATCCCGGTGTCCACAATAGTGAGCGTCCGATCTTGCTTGTTCGGAATGAGGTTAATATGCAGCTCTTTCCCAGAATCTAGTTTACTGGGATCTGTCAAGCTCTCATACCTGATCTTGTCCAGAGCCTATTTAAAAAACACAGAATATTACGCACAAGGCCTCTAAACGGTGGATTTTATACCGAAGCTAAATCCAAATTCTACATTGAAAGACTTACGTCGGACGAATTTGAAATAAGCTCCCTCAAAAAGATCTCTTTATTCGAGTAGAATGTGTTGATGATCAGCGACATCAACTGGGCAATTTCCGCCTGGAAGGCGAACGTCTCCACCTCCTCCTCCTCCATCGGCTGGTCTTGGGTCTGGGTTTCCTCAGGCATCTGGAGAGGACACGGAGCCAGTGAGGCCGCCGGACGGGGTCCCGCCACGTCCCGCGCCCGCTTCGGAAGCCGGTGCGCGCACGAGGCACCGGCTGACAAAGGGATGACCTCATTCCGGGGCCCCAGAGCCGCCGCAGCCCACGCCGGCCGCACGGGCGCCGCTCCCGCGCGACTCCGCCATGACACCCCCCCCCCTCCGCCGGCTGGGAACCGGGCCCGGGGACTCCTCCCAAGGCGCAGAACCCAGGCCCCCGCGGCCCCGTCCCCCGCCCCCGCTCCCCCAGAGCCCCAAGGCCCGCCCGCTCCCGCAGCGGGGACGGGAGGAAAGGCCGCAGCAGGCCCGAGGCCTGCGAGACGCCACGGCCGCCCCGGCACCGCCTGCCGAGGGGCCCCGGCGGAGGGGGTTGCACCCGCCGCCGTCTCCCGCCCGGCCCCGGATCCCCGTGGAGCCCCCCCACCGTGGAGTCCACCCCCTCCGGAGCCCCCCCCCGCGCGAAGAGCCCCCGCCCGCCGCCCCCTCACCTCGGCTGAAGGACCGCAAAGGCTCCGCAGCGACGCAACACCAGGACGTACAAGCAACTGGCGCGCCGTCCCCGCGCCTCCCTTATATAGAGGCGAGCCCGCCCAGCGCGCGGCGCCTTTTCCAGAAGCCTCCCGAACCTTCCGGAAGAACCCTCCCCAACCGCCGCCGCGGCCGCGCGCCTGCGCCTGCGCCCTGGACGCCGCCCGCCCCTACCCTGGGCCCGCGCGGCCCCACGCCCTCGCGCCCCGCCCTCCACGGCCGCGCCGCGCGCGCCCGCGCGGACCGCAGGACGCCTGCGCGGCCCGGAGCTCCCGGGAAGGTCTCGCGCCTTCCGGGGCCATCACCCCTAGCCCTGCCCCCGCGCCCACTGCGTTCTGCGCGCCGTCGGCCCCGCCCCCACGACCCCTGCTCCGCGCGCGTCGGCCCAACGGCCGCCCTGGTGAACAGCCAACCCTGTCCAGGCCGCGGGGAGTGCGACCGGGGGCTGAGTGCCCGGGGACTGAGTGCCCGTGCTCGCGGCTCTGTGAAGTGCAGAAAAGTAAACTCTCGGTGGTTAAAACGTGTCCCCAGGTTGTGGAAGCTTCGGGTCCTCCACCGTCAGGGCCCGAGACTGGGGGCCCGGGGCCAGGTTGGGGGCCTTGAGGCCGCATGTAGGAAATCGAAGCAGGGGTGAGGGGTCCGGTCCTGTGTCACATGTATACGCCCGGCGCACTGATCAGAGGCTCAGAGCCACGGTTAGGGGTTTGGGGGCTCGGGGCAGCGATTGGGCATCCAGGGCTGTTGCGGAGGTACGGGGCGCACTTTTTTGCCGGGGTCAGCGATTATGGGTTCAGGGTACAGGAATTCTGGCAACAGGTGCCTGCCAGAGCCTCGTTATGCAGAGGCCCGGGGCTCCGGCCTGGGTGTGGGGTGCAGAGGTGTGTGAGCGAGGGGTGACCCGCGTATGTGCATGGGGAGCAAAGGGGACCCCTGGGCCTCGTGGGGCTCCCGTGCATCTGTTTCTGAAGCTGAGGCGGGATGGGGAACGAGGGCTTCCCCACACATCGCTATAGACCCCACCTCAAGGCAGGCCACCGCTCGTATTTGGGGACTGGTCCTGTCCTTAGGCCCCGCTGCGACCAGGAAGAAATGTTGAAACGGACACAAAATACGGAATTCTCCCAGCTCTTGCTCAGTCCCTTGGGGACTTGTACCTACTTTGGGTTTGTTGTAAAATCGTATCCTTCAACGCGTTGCGGGCCCTAGTCTGGAATTCTGGGACGTGGTGACCATGCAAACTGACCCAGCTACGCGCATCATGATTTTGTAAAGCTCATCTCTTTTACTTATTCTTTTGTGTAGTTTGAGGTTTCCATACGAAGTATGTAATTCATGGTTGGGGTGATTAACTTGCTTTAAGAGCCAATTTCTTAATGGGAATTCCAAACGTGTTTAGAATAGTGCCAGATCACGGAAGAATTTTGGAGGCGGGGTGGCGTCTCTGGGCTTCACCCAGGTCAGTAAGCGGGGGCGGGGGCTGTTCACCGTTGAGGAAACCAACGCCCGGCAGTGCACCCCTGCCCCGCCCAGGCCTCTCCCGGTAAACCCTCCTCCTCCTCCCGGCTCCTTTGTCTCTAACTCCTCCCACCATTGCCCCCCCCTCCCCCCGGAACAATCTGGAAGCTCCTTAGGTTGTAAACAAACTTGACTGACGACTTCCTCCACTTCCTAGTCTCCAGAGAAACCCAGCTTTTCCAGCAACAGTGTTCTCCGCTGGGGCTGGAGACCCTTCAGGAGGCAGTGAAATCAACGCAGGGCGTCCTGACTAGCGTTAAAACAGGCAAAATAGACTGGAAACTACCAGCCACGTGGTGAGGGTAGATGGGGGTTGTTATCGTTCGCTGGGGTGCGTTGTAAAATGTGTTTCTGGCCCCAGCTGTGTGTGGAAGCTCCCGGCGGCCCGGGTTTTCCCTGCGGCCTGGGCTGGGGGCGGGCAGTGGGGAGGAAGAGGAGAGGGAGCGGGGGAGGGGAGATGGGGTGGTAGCGCTGAAGTTTCGTTGTCGCCACTGCCACTGTCAGCCGCGCAAGGGCTCCCCTCCTGTAGCCCGGCAGCCGCCCTCCTGTTCTCCTGACTCGGAGGCCCGGCCCGCATCTTTCCACTCCACTCGGGCCACTGCCCGGGAGGTGTAAGATTTCTTGTAGATGAGCCGTTCAAGGCCCCGGCTGTGAAATTCTCGGTTTCTGGAGCTTTCTCCCCTCTCCTCCAGAGGCCGCTTGGGGAGCCAGGGTTTCCCAGCAAGCTCCTGCCTTAACACCCTTCTTCCAAATCCTCTTGCGCTCCGGCTCTCGCCTGCCTGCCTACCTCAGTCGCTGAGTACGAGGAGCGTTTTGGCCTCGTCCCTCCAGACGCCTGGGACCGGTTCCACACCAACCGCCGGTGCCCTCCCGACCCCTCCGCTTGGTTATACCAGCAGCACGCTGGGGTTTCCCTCGTCCCCGCTGCTCCTTCGCTGCCCCCTCTTAAGACTAGTCCTCTCCCCCTGGCCTTTCGCTGGCCCTCTTCCAACTCCAGACTCGGGTGCTGACCTCACTTCCCCCACCTACCTGGCTTTCTTCCAGGGCTCACTAGCCAGATGACTGTCCCACCACCTTCTAGAACCCCAGGCATCCCCGCAGGGGACCTGGCGTGGTCCCTGCCACTTCTATCTCCTAGATACCTCTTGAGTCTGTCCACTTTCCTCCATCCTCGTCCCCCACCCCTCCCCCAGTGCTTGGAAGCCGCTCACCTGGAAGCCCTCCGTAGCCGCCAGACTGCTTCCTGCCTCTGCTCTGGTGTGTCTCCGCTCTGTAGCTGGGGCGAGCTGTGAGAGCCCAGATCTGGCCCCGTCAGTCCCTTCCTGCACACACTCCCCAGACACTGGCTGACACCCCGTCACTCCAGAGAGAAAGACAGCTCCTTACCCAGGCCTGCCAGGCCTTGTGGGTGCCTCTGCCGCCCACCGGTGCTCAGTTCCCGCTGTGCTCCGCATCGCTCTCCTTTCAAACCTGACTCCACAGCGCCGTGCGTACACCCTTCCTTCCACCAGAAACACCATCCCCTCTCAGTGTTCTAGTGGACCTTCTGCAAGAATTTCCTTAGGGACCCCTGCGCACCCCCATCTTACCTTTCTACCAGGCCCCGCCCATCTCCTGATGGAAACAGGTCCTCAGGATGTGGGGCCCCTTCCCTCCTGGCTTGGGCACTGCTGAGCCCTCCAGCCCTGCCGTCCACTCTCACTTCTTCCTTTTGCACCCAGCCGTCTCCTGCTCTCTCAACACTAACACATCTCCAAGTCCTGCAGATTTAGCTCCTAAATATTTGTTGAACTCATCCCAAAGTGATCTTGCTGTCAGGAATCTGACCATTTTTCTCTACCATTTGAAACCTTTCAGTGTCCCTCCATTGATAAAGTGGGACACAAGGCACGGACCCTGGATGCAGGTGTCCCAGATTCAAATCCCAGCTCTGCCACTGCCTATCTGCGTGACCCAGGCAAGTCACCTACTCCCTCTGTGCCTTGGGTTCAGCGTCCGAAAAATGGGTGTGCAAGTGTCTTCCTCATAGGGTTGTTATGAGGCCTAAATGAGCACATTCTGTTTTTGGAAATGGCCCAAGACAGGGCCTGGCACACAGTAACTGCTGTATACATGTTTGTTAAAGTAAATAAATAATTTTCTGATTTTCCTTCTGATTTCTTCTTTGACCCATGGGTAATTTATAAATGTGTTAGTTTCCAAATACTTGGAGGTTTTCCAGATGTCTTTTTTGTTACTGATTTTTGTGTGTGTGTGTGTTAGGTCTTTGTTTCTGCACACAGGCTTTCTCTAATTGCGGCAAGTGGGGGCTACTTTTCGTTGTGCTGCGAGGGCTGCTCATTGCGGTGGCTTCCCTTGTTGCGGAGCATGGGCTCTAGGGCTTCAGCAGTTGCGGCATGTGGGCTCTAGAGCGCAGGCTCACTAGTTGTGGCGCACGGGCTTAGTTGCTCCACGGCATGTGGGATCTTCCCAGACCAGGGCTCGAACCCGTGTCCTCTGCATTGGCAGGTGGATTCCTAACCATTGGGCCACCAGGGAAGCCCTTGTTATTGATTTCTAATATTTAATTCCACTGTGGTCAGAGAACATAGTTTGCATGATTTGAATCCTTTTATTTAATTTATTGGTTTATGGCCCAGATTATGGTCTATCTTGGTAAATGTTCTCTATGCAAAATAATTATGCTGAGGGAAAGATGCCAGTCGTTTACATAAAATTTTAGGAAATGCAAACTGCAGTGCCAGCGGATCAGTGGTTGCCTGGCTGAGTGTGGCCGACAGGAGCAGGAGGGAGGGATTCGGCATGAGGGAACTTTCAGTTGCAGCATGTGGGATCTAGTTCCCTGACCAGGGATTGAACCCAGGTGCCCTGAATCTGGAGCGCGGAGTCTTAGCCACTGGACCACTGGGGAAGTCCCTTGGTATGAGGAAACTTTAGGTGATGAATCTGATCACTATCTCGATTGCAGGAGTGATTTCACGGGTGTTTGCCTATCTCAAAGCATATCAAATTGTACTTTAAACACGTGCATTTTATTCCATGTCAATTATATCTCATAAAGCTGTTTTTAAAAAAATTGATGTGTAGCAATGACCTTGGAGAAGTGTTTACAATCAAATTATAACTATATTGGAAAATCCATACTTTGGAAAGAGGTACAGTTGACTTGGAGCAGGATGTCTGTTATAGCACAGTCTGCAGTTGGCTGTGTGACTTTGAGCAAGTTACGCCACCTCTCTGTGCTTAAGTCATCTCATCTCTACAACAGGGATGTGGGAGGATGCCCCGAGCTAATCCGCAGGAAACCTTAGTGCCTAGCACGCAGTGAGTGCTCAGGGGATGGGGGCACTGTTGTTCCCTTGACGGAGAGCAGGGAGACAGGGTGACCGTACTGGCAGCCACAGAAGCACCAGGATGCTGTCCTGCGCTAGTGACCATCTGCTGGGTTTAGGCTCAAGCTTGAGAGGGAAGGGAGGGCTGAGAGTAGAGCCCCAAAGGCGGTGATGAATGCTGCGAGCAAGGGAAGGGGGCCAGCCCTCTGTTTCTGGCCATATGTGTTTTAGAATCAGCTCTAAGGTAGATTTCCACAGAGCAAACTGGTTTTCCTGTTGACTATAAAATTTTCCTGTTGACCAAAATTTTATTTCTTCTGGCAAATTTTAACCCATCCTTCAAAGCGCACGTTGGGCAACCTCTCCTGGAAGTCTGGGAGGGGGCAGGTTGCTTCCTGACATGCTGTCACCAGAAGAGGGGACGGCGAACACTCCCTCCCCCTGCTGTCCCACCGTTGTCAGCACTGAGTGTGGCCGGAAAAAACTTGTTTGCCAGTTTCAACAGAGGAAATGGTGTCTTGTTTAATGAGCACCATTCATTTAAGCCTATCTACTGAAAGCCCGTGTCCAGGCCCTGGGACACACCGGGCGGCAATCAGGTCGCTGCCCTCGTGGTGGAGGCACACATGCAGCCAGCACCACATTGACCCGTGGATTTATGAGATGCCGTGTGCTGGCAGGGTGTGGGCCCCACCAGAGGCTTCCCTGAGAGCTGAGGAGGGGGGGCGTTAGCCGCTGCGCTGGGGGGGACACCCAGGAGAAGGAGAAGGAACAGTGCTTGCAAAAGCGAAATCTAGAAGGATTACTAGGAGTCCGTGGGGAAGAGGGAGAGGGCAAGGCGGAAAAGCAAGTGGCGGTGGGAAGAGCCCTTCCGTGTGATGGGGGGAGGGGGACACAGAGCAGCCTGAGGCAGGGGGTGGCACGTCGTGCAGTGCCCTGAGCCAGGGGACTCAAAATGTGGCCCGAGGACCATGGCAGGTATCAGAGGCCTTCCCCGGGGCCCGGTCAGACCTGTGTCCACTCCGACCACGGTGCAGATGAAGGTCTGGACCAGTGAGTCCCAAGGAGGGCCTGCACCTGCAGACCTGGTGGGTGGAGAAGGGGCAGGCGTGGGAGAGACCAGGAGCGCGAGGTGACAGCCTGGGTGATGTGAAGGAGCCCCGTGGCGTCCTGTGTGCGGGGGCGGGGGGGGGCTGCAGTCAGCATGGGGTAGCAGGTGACCGGCTCGGTGTCACCATGCTAGGCGCAAACATCTATGAGGCATCCAAGAGGATGGGCGTCCAGTAAACGGGGTGATGGGGATGTGACCAAGAACACGGTGGAAGGGCCGGCCAGGCGGGAGGGAACCGGACGTGTGTGGACAGGAGCAGGACTTCCTGAAGACCACAGTCTCAGTGCAGCCGTGGAGCTGGGAGGGAGTGAGAGAAGGGGCTGGGGTCAGGGGCTGCACCTGCGGGGGCTTGTGGGCGCGCGTGCGCAGTGTGGGGTGTGGCCGAGGAGAGGGGTGGGGGCCTCTCCCTCCCTGTCCCACGCCCAGCCCTCCTGGTCTCGCTCCCGAGCCTGCCCCGAGTCAGGCAGAGGACGGGTGTGTGCTGCGACCCCGGGCAAGGCACACGGAGCTGGAGAATCCCGGCCCCGGGGGCACCTTCAGGAGCTCACATTCTAGTGGGGGGCGGGGAGATGGACCATAAACACGCTTGCGAGTGCAGACCTGTCCTCGGGTCCTAAAGGAACCCGTGGTCCTGGGCAGGAACGCAGACTGCTTCCCGGAAGCGCTGCCACCTTCCCTCGAACTCATCTTCCAGCCTCTGAGTCATCGTTGGCTTCTCCCTCAGCCCCATATTCTGACAGCTGCCACGTCTGCGGGAGCTCCTGCCCACGTCCTCGTCACCTGGCCGCCTTCAGCTGCCTCTCCCTGGGCTTATCTGGTCTGCATTCATGTTTCACCTGCCCACCTCCCGGTGCAGAAATGTCACTGTTCTCCCTAGACACGGAGCCAGAGTCCCGTCTAGGTGTTCAAACCCCCAGGCCCAGCTACCAGAGCATCCTGCTCCTGGGCCCCTAACTCCTCCAGCCACTCACTGTGTGACGTCAGCCCACATCCTGACCTCGGGGCTCTCAGCTCTGAGGTCCGGAACGCTGGCTGCAGACACCCACCCGTCACCCAGAGCCCGCCACCGCCAACCCTGATCAGGTGAGCTGGAAGTTAAGAAGAATATGGCAGAGAGTCAGGTACAGAGGGATGAAGGACAGAACGTAAAAGCGTGGTGCTGGTGGTTTCTGGTTTTGTTCCAGCCTCCCTCCTCCCTTCTCGGGCCCCTCCCAGCCTCCCGGGCAGCAGAATGACCCCAGGGCAGGGGATCCAACACACCCTGGTGGGGATGATGGTGGAGGCAGGGCCCATCACCCTTTCGTTCATTCGCTGGACAGAAACCATCACAGACTTTAAGGCCTGGCGCTGATCTACTGTCCCCGACCCTGCTGTCCACTGCCAGCTGTTTCCCAGACACACCTGGAACCTCAGGGCAGTTCCTCCTCCCGGACACCCTTCTCTCTTCCAGGCAACACTTGTAGGAGCTCAGCTCAGTTAAGTAGCCACCTCCTCCAGCCCTCCTTCTGTCTGGGTGCCTCTTCCACAGCTCTAGCCCACGGGGACGAACTGAAATTAGACTCTGTCTTTCTCATCTCTTTACCCCCCAAACCCAGCTCACAACCGGGCACAGAGCAGGTGGCCATCTACCATCTTTGTGCAGAAGCGGTAACTGAGTGTTGGAAGGAACCGGGTAGGAACCCTCCGTCCATAGGCAGATTAGCCTTTGGCGCCATCAACCGGCCAGGTGATTGGTTGTGTTTGGGGCCTCCAACTGGAGATGGATTTGATGTTTAGGAATTTCATTTTTCTTTATTTCTCATGAACTGGAAAGTTAGGAAAGAGAGAATTATGTGAGTTGCAGTCTAGATCACTATCATTTCTTTTTTTTTTTTTGGCCACGCCGCGCGTCTTGCAGGATCTTAGTTCCCCGACCAGGGATTGAACCTGGGCCCTCAGCAGTGAGAGCACTGAGTCCTAACCACTGAACCACCAGGGAATTCCCTAGATCACCATCATTAATGTCTCACCCTGGAGAGTTCGTGGCAAAGCTTCCAGCCTTCCACTGAGTAGGAATGAAACTAACTGAGAAAACAGGAGGCAACTTTTTAAAATTAATATATATATATACACACACACATATATATTGTATTAAATTATATATAATTTGTATATATATGTATTTCACCACTAAAACCCCACATACATGAAAAAAGACCGGAGGATAGAAAAATGCCAACTTCAAATCGAATCTTCTGAGTCTTAAGATGGAGTTAGGGGTGTGCTCAGCCCTGCCTGGGCCTCTCAGCCTCCCTGACATCTCCTGGGATCCCCGGGTGGTGGCCCTAAAGCAGGGCCGGCGGGGGCAGCTATGCCCTCCCTGTTCCCTTCTCCGTCTCGGCCAACGCGAGGGCAGAGGCCTTTAGGCTGAGACGCACCCAAGGGCAACCTCTTGTTCAGCTGGTGGGAGAGCAGACCCAGCTGCCCTGACAGGTGCCCAGAGGGTGGGCAGGTGCCCAGGGTGGGGTGAGGTGGGTCCGAAGCTGAAACGGGGCGGAGACGAGCAGGTGTGATGCTCGTCTGTGATGTGACGAGCAGGTGTGATGTCCCTGGCTGGCCTAAGAGCTGACAGTTCCTTTCCAGCTGCACTGAGCCAGGGGTCACCTGGCTGTCAGTTAGGACTCTGCCCATGTGGCCCAGGTGGTGGGCAGCTTGGTCGGGCAACGAATGGGGTCGTCGTTTTTGGCACTGACTCCCCATGAGGGGGTCCCTACCAGGCCCTCCACAGCGAGGTGATCCTGTTGCTTCTCCCCCTGCTCCCCACTCACCTCGAAACCCTGCAATAAAGGGTTCCCCTCCGTGGCCCAGACTCCTGCCACTTCACACCTCTGCACCTGTGCCATTGCCCCTGCCTCTCTCTTCTAGTCCTGCCTGGAAAACGCCCACTCCTTTAAGAGCCAGGTCATCGTTGCCTCTTCCCTGCCCAGTGAGAGGTGGTGTCTGCCTCTTTGTCCCTCTTTTTTTTCCTCCTCTGCTGACTTTGGGGCAAGTCTCTTTAAGTCTCAGTTTCTTCATCTGGAAAAGGGGGGCAGGGATGGGACAGTTAGAGCAGGTTCCATCTGTCTTCATATGGTTCTAAATTTTTTCACTCAAGGCAGATCAACTGGGGCACAAGTGTGTTACTACATAGAACTGAGCAGTGAATGAGCTACTGGAAAATTCCACACTTTGCAGACACCCTCTACCTTCTCTGAAGTTAGGGCAGACAAGCGTGTGTAAATGTGTTACTTAACAAATGTGTCCCAATGAATATGTTATGACAGATACTGTGCTGAGTTCACTGTTCAAGTTGCTACTGGATGTATGATAAGAACCTTTTAATTTCTAAACTACGTCACGATGCAGTATTCTGAGCAGCACGCCGACAGCATGCTGCCTGTAAATTCCGAGCCCTTCCAACAACCTGGCATTTCACTTAAAAATACAGGATAAGTAAGTCCACCCAACACGACATTTCAGTCAACGTTCAATCTCATTATCCAAATTAAAATAACGAGGGAATTAAACCTTACAAGTGTATGAAGGGGCTGGTGAAGAATTTCGTGCTCCAGAAACCCCAGGGTGTTCTTAGGGGCGGGAAGCCGGCCGGTCGTGATCGCCGCTGTGCCCACCACCCCGCTGTGGATTAGCAACCTGCCCCTGTGTTCTCAGAGGCCTTGGTGTTCCTGTCATTAATGCTATCTCGTCTAATCTCTTTTTTAAAAAAATCTATAAATAAAATTATTATTTTAAAATTCCCCCTTTAAAACAGAAGGGTTGGCAAGCCTCCCAACATTTTTCCTTTTTTAGGGAGGATGGCAGCAGTGAGGGGAATTAAACTCAGTAAATTCTCTCAGGATGCTGATCTATCATTTATATATATATATATATATATATATATATATATATATATATATATATATATCAGCTAGAGAGAGTATAGTATTAGCAGCCATGCAGGGCCACCCTGCTGAATGTTATTCGACATCACTGATCATGTTTTTAATTTTGAGCTTTATTTATTTTTAAACAATGAGCTTTATTTTTAAGATTTTCTTTGGCTGCGCCACGCAGCTTGTGGGATCTGAGTTCCCTGACCGGGGATTGAACACACACCCTCGGCAGTGAGAGTGCCAAGTCCTAACCGCTGGACCGCCAGGGAATTCCCCACCAATCATGTTGAAGTGCTCTGTTTACCATGTGTGCGTGTGTGTGTGTGTGTGTGTGTCCATCCTTAAAAGATGGATGTGTCTGAACATAAATAAATGGTTATCACATGTATTCTGTGACTTTTGCTCAACACTGTTTGTTCATATTGGCTTGAATAACTGTAGTTATTCGTTTTTCCCGTTGTATAATATTCCACCGCACGACTGTACTACCGTTTGTGAATCTGTCCTGTTGGTAAACATTTGGGCTATTTCCAGATTTTTGCTATTACAAGCAGTGCTGCTGTGGATATTCCAGTAACATTTCCATGTTTCCTTGGGTACTGAACTCTTCAATTTCAGCCAATATAGCCAAATTGTTTTCAAAACAATGTTATCAATCGACACTCCCAGCAGAGTCCCCGTTGCTCTGCATCACCAGTAACACTTGCTGTGACATAGTAAAAATGGTTTTCCAACCTGGTGGGTGTGCAGTGGCCTCTCACTGTGATCTTAATTTGCATTTCCTAGATTAGTAATCATATCTTGTCATGTCTTTACTGGCCATGGATTTTTATTTATTTATTTATTTAATATATTTTTTTTTTGGCTGCATTGGGACTTCGTTGCTGCGCGCGGTCTTTCTCTAGTTGCGGCGAGCGGGGGCTACACTTCGTTGCTGTGCACGGGCTCCTCACTGCGGTGGCTTCTCGTTGCAGAGCACGGGCTCTAGGCGCACAGGCTCAGTAGTTGTGGCACGTGGGCTCAGTAGCTGTGGCTCATGGGCTCTAGAGCGCAGGCTCAGTAGTTGTGGCGCACGGGCTTAGTTGCTCCGCGGCATGTGGGAGCTTCCCAGACCAGGGTTTGAACCCGTGTCTCCTGCATTGGCAGGCGGACTCTTAACCACTGCACCCCCAGGGAAGCCCCTGGCCACGGATTTGAATCCCTGCTCCATGGCTCACTTTGACCTCGGGGTCAAGTCCAAACTCCTTGGCACAGTCTGCCGGGCCCTGCCTTCATTCCGCCACCCACCTCCGGCCAGCAGCACTCTCGTCTCTGGACCCGTCGCGCCAACCCCCTCCCCTCCCCGCAGCACCCCCGGCCCAGCACTTTCCCCCGTGGGCAGGTGCCCTAGAGCCTCCTCTTCTGGGATGTCTTTCTGCTCCTTCCCGGTACTTTTCTCGCATGCACTCTAGCCCTGTACTGCGTGTCAGGTGCACTCAGGCAGGGACCTGGCACCCTCTTGGGCACTGCTTGGACCCTAGCAGGCCCTGAGGTGACGCTAGTGCAACGAAGGAAGAATGGGCAGACAAGGGAATGAACAGCGACGATAGCGCCAACGTTTGCCATTCTGTGGCCCTCACCCCTCTCCAAGGGTGGCATGGAAGGCTGGTGAGCTACTTGGGAGCGTTTAGGGCAGGAATTTTAAACCTTAGTCCCCTTACCCTGAACACTACAAGCAACACACGTGGCTGGCTCCCTTGAGGTCGGGCTGTCTCCCGTGGGAGCCTGGTGACCCAGAGGGTGGGACGGGGGTGTGCTCCCAGAGACAGACAGACTGGGCGGCGGATCCAGACACACGCCCGACACCCAGGGGGCACTTCGGCCTCTTTTGGGTCCAAGTGAACAAGCACCCCACGGGCGGCACAAACACCGTCTTCCAGACTTCCAAACCGAACACAGCAGAGACGAGCAGTCACCTCTTGGTAAAGGCAGAGCCCAGTGGGGGCGGGGCCAGGGTTTCACCAGGTGTCAGGAGAAGTGTTCAAGCCAACACGACAGCAGCAGCCGCGACGTTAACACCTGGAAGCAGAGCCGGGGATCGGCCAGCAAGTCACCCCGACACGGGTGGGGGGGGAACGAAGCCGGTGAGAGAGGCTCTGCAGGAGGGAACCCCCGAATGAGGACAGATACCTCGAACACACACGTGCCGAGCACCTGCTACCTGCCAGGACCTGAGGGGGGCACGGGATGAACTTGGACCTGCCCCAGTAAGACATGCCCGGCTTCCTTAGAACTGTCCTGTCACTGTCAAGGGGATTGACATATGTGGCATGTTCTCATCCTGCTTCGAAAGCCAACTTGGGGACCAGAAAGGTGGACAGAGTCAGAGGAAAGGGAGCTGGGTGACCTCGAGGACGTTCAGCTCATCCTCCCCAGCTCCCGTTCCCGAGGAAGGCGGCATGTCTACCCTTGGTGCCGGACAGGCTAGAGGGCCTGCAGCAAAGCCGGAACCTGGTGCTTGTTTTTCCAGGCTCCACCGGGCAGCACTGTTCTGACGATGCAGGCGAGCTGAACTGGAGCATCTGAAGCTCTGGTTGGGTTGCACAGTGGGTGGCTCGGGGGGCAGTCCCCCTGGAAACCCCCCTAGGAGGGCGTCTGTTTGTAGATGTGTGCAGTGGGTTTTCCTCCCGCCTGGAACTGGTGTGGGTTCCTCCTTGAGCACCACATGGGGTGGTTAATTTGATTTTAGGGGCCAAGTTGTATGAAAAACAAGGCTGTTTGCTCACTGGAACCATGTGAGGGCACAGGCAATGGTGACCAGGGCATATGGACACAGCGGTGGGCACGATTCCTGCACTGGTTACATGGCTGTGTGTGTGTGTGTGTGTGTGTGTAAGCTAAATGCATGAATGACATGACTTCTGTAAATCGCAAACTTCTGTCCTCTGTATCGACAGGCCCTGGAACCAAACACCTGGGCTCACATTCAGGCTCCGTCACACACTTGCCTTGTGATGGTTTCCCCTCATCAGCCAGACGGGGACGATAATACCTACTTCCTGTGATTATTTTGTATAATTTTTTTAAAATGTATTTATTTTTGGCTGTGTTGGGTCTTTGTTGCTGTGCGCGGGCATCCTCCAGTTGCAGTGAACGGGGGCTACTCTTCGTTGCAGTGCGTGGGCTTCTCATTGCAGTGGCTTCTCTTGTGGCAGAGCACGGGCTCGTGGCACGTGGGCTCAGTAGTTGTGGAGTGTGGGCTCAGTAGTTGTGGCTCGCCGGCTCTAGAGCACAGGCTCAGTAGTTGTGGCACACGGACTTAGTTGCTCGGTGGCATGTGGGATCTTCCCGGACCAGAGCTCAAACCCGTGTCCCCTGCATTGGCAGGCGGATTCTCAACCATGGGAAACGCCTGGTACATAGTAAGTGCTCAGGAAGTGGGAGTTGATTTTGACTTGTCATCGTGTCTCAGCAGCAGCGCTAGAACTAGAGACCAGCGGCACAGCAGCCTGGAAGATGGTCACCCACCAGCGTGGTGGACGCTGTTTCTGTTCCCCTGGGTGTTTTTTCCATCACCTTCCTCTGGTGTCAGTACCTTTGCTCCTTTGGGGCATGCTCCTATCTCATCCTAACCTATGACTCTGGACACATTGATTGGTTCAGGACAGGATCCAATTGAAATCAGACCAATCAGACCTTTCTAACTAGAATTGCTGGGAAGAAGCTTATTTTCCATTCAGATTCAAGGTTATACAGAGGGATGTGAGGCCTAAGTCTGGTATCCTGGGGAGTGAACGTCACCAGGATGGTGAGATTTCAAGATGCAGGCGTGGATCAAGCTCCCCATCCCCCGCACCTCCCATGGTTTGGCTTTTTCGTTTAGGTGCTGAGACTCGGGATCCTGTTAGTTGCACCCAAAGCGTTTGACTGGTACGTCATGTAAGCATCTTCCAGCATTCTCAGGAAGGAAGACCTCAGAAGAAGAGTGCATTTCCTTTCTTAGGTAGAGCCCAGAGTGTCTTCCAAATTGAAGAGATGGAAACATATTTGCCCATGAGCAGGACTCTTGGGTCACATCAGAACCTAAATTAAGGACGGTTAAATGCTACTTACATTCACTGGCAGACACTCTTCGTTGTCTAATCAGTTATTTCCAGCCGCCTCTCCCTTGACAGCTCTCACTACGAAGGCTGGAAAGCTGTACTTGCTCTCCCTGCCCCTGAGCAGTCAGAGGGGTCATGTGACCCGGTCCCAGCCAATAAGATGTGAGCAGAAGTCTGTTCCTGGTGAGAGTGGTGGTGGAGGGCTGTGGTTTAATGGTTTGAGATCTTCCCTTTCATTATAAGTTGCCTCAAATAATTTTTGGCAGTTGGCAGTAGTATAAAAATAACGAAAAAGCTAAATGGATTTTCTATTATAAAATTTTCTAGTTTCTTTTCTTTCTGGATAAGAATAAATATAAGAAAGTATTTCAAACATTTTAAAATAATTTATTTCTAAGGTAGATGAAGAGAGGATAGGCGTTGCTAAACACCTGATGCTCCTTCCAAGAGACGAGAGATTTCATTCAACCTTCATTCAACACACACTGATCTAGGTCTGGAGAGCCCAGGGTCCACAAGGCTCATTTCCTGGTCTTGGGAACTCACTGTTGGGGAGACAGACATGAGAACAGGTAATTGTACTCCCCGACGTAAGTGTAATGATAAAACCAGGCTCAGGGTGTGATGGGAGCACAGTGAGGGCCAGAGGAGGCTTCCCGATGGCTAATGACGCCTGAGCTGAGTCACAAGGAAGAGAGGGATTAGGGCGGAGGAAGGGCACGCCAGGTGGAGGGGACCACGTGTGCAAAGGCGTGAGGGGAGAAGCAGTGAGGCAAGAGCAGCTGGGAGGCAGGGAGCCATGTGGGGAGGAGGGCCCGTGGAAGAGGCAGGCCCGGATCTGGAAGGCCCGGGGCTGAACGGAGGGAGGTGGTCTCCAGCCTGCAGGAGACAGCAGGCCACTTGGAGATTTGTGTTCTTGGCGGTTGGTGGGATTGGGACTCAAGGGTCTCAAGCCTGGGCGCACGGAGACAATGAGAAAGCTGTAACAAGGGTCCAAGCAGAGAAGGGAGCGTCCCGTGAACTAGGCACCCGGCATGCGAGCCATTTACATCACATCCGTGTACAGGCGGAGTGGAGTCTGCCTTCTCCAGTTCCTTGCTCGGAAGCAGCCCTCGGAGCAATGATTCCTGACCTCTGAAAGCATCCACCCAAACCACTGTTCAACCCCTCCTGGAAGACTTTTGCTATTTTTATAGCAAAGAATAGCAAAATTCCTTTCAATCAAAGTATTTCATTAGCTTTTGACCTTCAGGGAGCAGAAAAGAGCCACCATTTCATCAAGAACTTTTATTCTGTCACCTACTATCAAGCAGGGAGCTTCTTTAAAAAGACATCCTGATTACAAATCATGAATAATCATGATGAAGGCGAGGAGAGGGAAGCGGTAGTGGAGATCTGCGCGCCAGCCCCAGCTCCCCGCTGAGCTCATCTTTTGAGAGGAGGACAAAATACAAATGAAGGAGTGCATCATCAGAGTGGATCCTGGGAAATGACACAATCCCCAGAAACACTCAGGAAGTGCTGCGGTTTGCCAGAAACCCTGAGGAAAACAAAAAGGTCTTTAAGGTTATTCTTAGAGCAAGAGGAACACAGAAGGGATAGATCCACTGATGAGGGGACGATACCAAGTAGAGGGATGCTGAGAGAAGGCAGAAATAGCTTCAGGGACAGAAAAGCTGCTGCCTTAGCAGTGATTTCAGCAAAGTATAGGCCATTTCCCCCGATGAGCTCAGCCCTTTCAGAGGGCCTGGGGATGAGGACTCTGGCAGCTCCAGTGCTGCGGGGTGGGGTGCGGACAGTAGTTCAGGCACTCTCATGGTTCCATGGGGAAGGACTTCAGCTTCAAGAACTATAAGGAATTCCTAACCTTTGGGAGGTGTTTGTGGCTGCTGTCACAAATGATCACATCTGGGTGGCATAAACAGCAATTTATGGAGGCCAGGAGTCCAATATCAAGGTGTTGGCAGGAGCTCACTCCCTCCTAAAGCTCTAGGGGAGGGACTTCCCTGGCGGCGCAGTGGTTAAGAATCCTCCTGCCAGCAGGGGACGCGGGTTTGAGCTCTGGTCCGGGAAGATCCCACATGCCACGGAGCAACAAAGCCCATGAGCCACAGCTGCTGAGCCCGCGTGCCCCAACTACTGAAGCCTACGCACCCGGAGCCCGTGCTCCGCAGCAAGAGAAACCACCGCAATGAGAAGCCCGCGCACCGCAACGAAGAGTAGCCCCCGCTCGCCGCAACTACAGAAAGCCTGTGCGCAGCAACAAAGACCAAATGCAGCCAAAAAATAATAATAATAGTAAATTAAAAAAAAAAAAAAAAGCTCTAGGGGAGGATCCCCCTGCCTCTTCCAGCCTTTGGTGGCTCCAGGTGTCCTTGGCTTGTGACCGCATCACTCCAATCTCTGCCTCCAACTGCAGATGGCTTCTCCTCTGCATCAGAGTGGCTCTCCTCTGTGCGTCTCCTTAAGGACACTTGTCATTGGATTTAGGATAATCCCAGATGATCTCTCTTAAAATCCTTAACTTAATTAATCTACAGAGACCTTTTTTCCAAATGAGGTGACACTCACAGGTTTCAGGGATTAGGATGTGGACACTTATCTTTTGGGGGTCACTATACAACCCACTTTGGCATCATAAGCCACTGTCAGAATCTGATGAGAGCTAATGAGCCCTGAACTGGGTCAGGTTCCTGGAAGCAGAGCCTGAGTCAGGGGTTCTTGCACAAGTGAGTTTTGGAGGGAGTGCTCCAAGGAGAAAGAGAGTGAGGGACGCAGGCTAGGGCAGGGGAGAAGGGCTAAGCCAGAAGGTGGTCCCAGTGGGAGATGAGCTCAACCTGACCTCAGGAGACGCCCTGGAGCATGAGCTGCGCTACACAGTTGTTCCCACCTTGAGGCCAGGGGGTGGCCTTTGCCCCCCCCGCAAGGCAGCCAGTTTCCCCTGGTGGGGGCAGGTATAGCCCCTCTGGCTTGGGGTTCCCTTTTGGTCAAGGAACATTTGTCAAAGGAGGGGGAAGCTGTGACTAACAGCCAATACTTATAGCAGCCCCAGGTCGTGGGTTAAAGGGATCTGGTCAGAGTACCCACAACACCTACTATAGACTCTCTAGAAAAATATCACACAAACACACACACACACACACACACACACACACACACACACACACCCTGTTCCATTTCAGGGACTTCACAGACCCTCAGAAGCCATGGACTGCAGGCTTAGGACCCCTGACTACTCACCTAACACTTCTGGCCTCTCATCCCACCCCGCACCTTTTCCTCCTCTCTGAGAGGACGTGATGGGTGATATTTGGGAGGAGAACTGAACACTCTCAAATCAATCCTCTTCTGATCACCTATCTGCAATCGCATGTATCCTGGCCGGCTCTATGCCCCGGGGTCGGGGGGGCGGTCTGTCATGGTCCCAACAGACTGAGGCAGGGTGGGTAAAATGAATTCAAAAGCAATTTGAACTCAAAGGGAAGTGTCTTTGGCCACAGATGTACAACCCTTCTTTCTAATCAGCTTTTCAGTAATAAAGCTAATAGCTTAATCGCCACCTGTCCAACTCTTGTGTGTCTCAAGCAGTTCTGAGCTCAGGCAGGGAAGTGAGGTTATTCACAAAGCCCCTGAGACTGTAAGTCATCCCCTAGAAGACAGAGCTACTCAAAGTGTGATGTATGGACTGGCTGCCAGTCCACAGACGTTCACCTGACTGCCTGCCCCAGGATAGACTCAACACGCCATTTCCTTGATAAAGCTTGCGGCAAAAGAAAGTCAGCTGAACTCAACCCTGTGTGCAGGAACGAAGATGGTGTGCATTCTGGTGCAAGCTCTTCTCGTAGACCAGCACCTTGACCAGCACCGATGTAACCAACCACTGACAAAGCCGGGATGGCTGAACCCAGACTGCCTGATGGGACAGGTGGGAACTACCTGAAGGGCTCTCATCTGAAGCTGGAGGACAGGACAACGAGCAGAAGTTAAAGAGAAGCAACATTTGATTCAAAATAATGTAATGGTGACAAAAATTATGAAAGGATAAGTGTTCAGAGCCTTTGCTGCTGCTGCTGCACGGCCAGCTGGGATCCTACAGGCCCAATCACGGCGATGCAGGGGCATCCTGGGGAAGCAAGGGCTGCCTGGGGAAGGACCAGGCGGTACCCGTGGGAAAGAAGAAGGAACAGAGAGGAAAGAAGGGGAGGCAGTCGAAAGAGAAGTCCCGGGCTTCCCTGGTGGCGCCGTGGTTAAGAATCTGCCTGCCAATGCAGGGGACACGGGTTCGAGCCCTGGTCCGGGAAGATCCCACATGCCGCGGAGCAACTAAGCCCGCGAGCCACAACTACTGAGCCCACATGCCACAACTACTGAGCCTGTGCTCCACAACAGGAGAGGCCACCACAATGAAAAGCCCCACGTACCACAGCCCGGAGTAGCCCCCGCTTGCTGCAACTAGAGAGAGCCCGCGCGCAGCAACGGAGTCCCAACGCAGCCAAAACTAAAAATAAATAAAACAAAATAAATTAGAAAAAAAATAAAAAGAAAGAGAAGTCCCCTGGTCTAGATGTGGGAGTGTGTTCTTGATTGGGAGTCGAATGGGGGGTTTGGAGTGTTTTGGGGAACATTTACCATTAACAGGGGAGGTGGACCTACCACGAAGGGTCCCTCACTTGCACGGGCCCCCTTGGACGGGGCTAGCAATGTGCTCACATTTTTGTAAGTCTTGAAAAATTAAGCTACTTCACCGCCAATGGTTCAGACCACTCTCCCTGCTCCATTTCCACTGACACCCTCCTCCTCCTGTTGGAGAGCTACACTTGGGTTGGGTTCCTGGGCGGGGCGGATGTGACTGGGTCTCTTCTCTGTGCAGTCAGCTGTCACTAGCTTGTCCAGTGAGTCAAGGGTGCAGGACCAGCGGTTTCAAGGAGATGGGAAGGTATCCCACGGTGCCTGGCAACGGAAGTGCGTGCGAAGTGGGAGAGAAGCAAGGTTTGAAATACACGAAGCCAGGAGTTAGCTGGTGAAAATTCTTACAGTTACCAGAGGTGTGAGCTGTAAAAGGAGGACTCAGTGCCTGGTCAGAACAGAGGTCTCTTCTGTTAGGGATATACCCTGGAATGCAGTGGACACGATTATAAACACATCACACATTTTTTTTTTCTGTTTTGATAAGAAATACGTGAAATAGACTTGATCCAAAATCCTGTGTCCTCTCCAAGAACCAGTAGCAATACCTCAAATAGGCAAGTACACCCATGTGTGACGTCATGTGTTTTCTACATCCCAGTCAATTGGAATGCAAATTCGCGTATCTGAGGCATCGTATCCTAGTGAAGTTTGGCACGTGAAACTGTCCCAGAAGCAGCAACACAGCGCAGAAACAAGTGTTCCTGTGACAAGGCTCCCACACATTTTCATCAATAAGTCAACATATGAAGTATAAGAACCTTTGATTACGACAATGGGGGGGGCCATACAACACGGAAGTGGAAGCCCATTTGAACTTTTATTCGTATGTGTTAATGTCAGATGAATTTTGTATATTCTTTCTGAATTATTGATCACACCAAAGTTCAGATATGATGAGAAAGAGGTAACCTAGTGGACGTGAAACACAAAATGAAAGAAGACGAACAGAAAGTTTGAAACATTAAAAAGTGTCATTATATCACAACAACTAAAAATTCTTATGGTCCAAATCATGAAGATAAGGAGAAGAATCATGACAGCCAAGAAAAATAGATAATGAACCTTACAGCAGTAGAGTTGAGGAAGATTATGAGAATCAGGACATTCCCAGGTAGGAAATAAAAAAGCAGAAGGAAGATGGACTAGTGAAGAAAACGTTCGTACGTTCAATTGAAGATGAGCAGCAGCTTTCTTTAGATGAATCTGTTGACGTCAATAAATACCATAATCTTTCATTATGGTCTATTACAATGAGCAACCATACTTGTTAATTTGGCAATTATACTTCTTAATTTTCAAAAGCTCTTTTTTTACACCTAGTGTGTTTTTTTGTTTGTTTTTTTGTGTGTTTTTTTTGCGGTACATGGGCCTCTCACTGTTGTGGCCTCTCCCGTTGCAGAGCACAGGCTCCGGACACGCAGGCCCAGCGGCCATGGCTCACGGGCCCAGCCGCTCCGCGGCATGTGGGATCTTCCCGAACCAGGGCACGAACCCGTGTCCCCTGCATTGGCAGGCGGACTCCCAACCACTGCGCCACCAGGGAAGCCCTACACCTAGTGTTTTATTTTTAAATTTTATTTTATTATTATTTTTTATACAGCAGGTTCTTACTAGTTACTTATTTTATACATATTAGTGTATATATGTCAATCCCAATCTCCAATTCATCCCACCATCACCCCTGCCCTGCTTTCCCCGCTTGGTGTCCATACGTTTGTTCTCTACATCTGTATCTCTATTCCTGCCTTGCAAACGGGTTCATCTGTACCATTTTTCTAGATTCCACATATATGCATTAATATATGATATTTGTTTTTCTCTTTCTGACTTACTTCACTCTGTACGACAGACTCTAGGTCCATCCACCTCACTACAAATAACTCAATTTCATTTCTTTTTATGGCTGAGTAATATTCCATTGTATATATGTGCCACATCTTCTTTATCCATTCATCTGTTACTGGACACTTAGGTTGCTCCCATGTCCTGGCTATTGTAAATAGAGCTGCAATGAACATTTTGGTACATGACTCTTTTTGAATTATGGTTTACTCAGGGTATATGCCCAGTAGTGGGATTGCTGAGTCATATGGTAATTCTATTTTTAGTTTTTTAAGGAACCTCCAAACTGTTCTCCATAGTGGCTGTATCAATTTACATTCCCACCAACAGTGCAAGAGGGTTCTCTTTTCTCCACACCCTCTCCAGCATTTGTTGTTTGTAGATTTTTTGATGACGCCCATTCTAACAGATGTGAGGTGATACCTCATTGTAGTTTTGATTTGCATTTCTCTAATAATTAGTCATGTTGAGCAGCTTTTCATGTGCTTCTTGACCATCTGTATGTCTTCTTTGGAGAAATGTCTATTTAGGTCTTCTGCCCATTTTTGGATTGGGTTTTTTGAAATATTGAGCTGCATGAGCTGTTTATATATTTTGGAGCTTAGTCCTTTGTCTGTTGATTTGTTTGCAAGTATTTTCTCCCATTCTGAGGGCTGTCTTTTCATTACACCTAGGTTTTTGACCTGAGCGATTTTGTGGGTGGTTGTACTGCTGTTTATGGAGAGGCAAAAGACTGGGGAAGAGTAAGTTTAGGGGTCAAATCAAGAGTTCTGTATTGTTCAACATCTGGAAAAGGAATAGGTAGCACTATTGAATTAGAGGTCATTCATCCACTACTAGGTTGTCAACTAGCGCACTAGCTTTCTGTGGCTTTCATGATCTTTTATGCTCCTCCTGTCTTTTTTTTTCTCTTCCTTTTGGGTCACACCACACGGGATCTTTAGTTCCCTGACCAGGGATCGAACAAGTACCCACTGCAGTGGAAGCACGGAGTCTTAACCACTGGACCACCAGGGAAGTCCAACGCTCCTCCTGTCTTAAAGCTACCTCTGGAAGGCATGGCCATGCGCAGCTCAGATGCCCCTTCAAGAAAGGGCTAGCTGCCCAGATGCAAGGAGTGCGCTTAGCTGACCAGCTCCAGCTTTTTCTCCTTCAGGGTCCATCTCAGCTTTCCAGCTGAGGTCATGCTCTCTTCAGGGCAGCTCCCAGCCCATGACTGACCAGGGCACTCTCTTTCCTGGGCAGTCCCATGTCAATGACGGGGCCAGGGGGCAGCGCGAGGGCCTAGCCATTCCCCCTGGTGCAGGACTTCTTTATGAAGCAGTCTTTGCTCTGGAGCTCCCTGCTGGGCCAGCAGAGATTTTGCCAGGTCTGCACTTCTGCCCTGTTGTCCGATGGCTCCCCCTCACATGTGTTATTCTTTTTTTAAAAAAAAAAATTATTTATGTATTTATTTATTTGGTTGCGCCAGGTCTTAGTTGAGGCCAGCAGGCTCCTTAGTCGTGGCATGTGAACTCTGAGTTGCGGCATGCATGTGGGATCTAGTCCCTGACCAGGGCTTGAACCCCAGTGCCCTGCATTGGGGGCTGAGTCTTAACCACTGCACCACCAGGGAAGAACCCCTCACCGGTGTTACTCTTCAGTAAATCTGTACTCCTAACTCCGTCTTAGCATCTGCTTCTTGGAGAACCCAACCTGTAATACTATTTGAGACCAAAATAAAGTCTCAGTTTTCGGCTCTGTGCCATGTATTAGGAAGATCACATGAAAGCTTAACTCGCAGTATGTATTAATCAGATATTGACACAATAATGCTGTGTAACAAACAACCACAGAAGCTTGGCAGTATAAACAACAAGCATTTATTTCTTGCCTACACATGTGAGAGTTAGCTAGGGCAGCTCTGTTTCACGTGTCTCATTCTGGGATCTGGGCTGAAATTATAACAGGGAAGCTCTTTTCATGGCAGAATACCAGAGTGTAAGAGAGCAATCCCAAATGCCCATGCACAAGCACATTTCATGCCTTTGCTCACGTCACGTTCACTAGCATTGACCAAAGCTAGGTCACGTGGCCAAATTCAAAATGAAGGGGTAAAGAAAAATCTGACCACCTGAGGTCACGGTAGAGGGCTTGGATGTATACTCCTCCTCCTCCAGAAGACCAATAATTCACTTACTGCCAATAATAGTCATATCAAGTCAGTATAAGACTTGACATAACCATACATAGTCAGCTCATACTTCCAGGTTACACACCCTTTCTGTAAGACTGTTAGTGTTCACTTGCAGGGTTTTCTTGGCTTTAAGGATAACTGAGGATTTCTGGGGGAGTCCTGAAGATTATTCAGATTAAAATGGCTTTCTGAATATGCAAAGGCAAAATCTAATGCTTCTTTATTACCAATGTCATATAAAGATTGATAATGCTTCTTGGTTCACTGAACTCCGATTAACATGCTTGGTGGAATATATTCTGTGAATCTGTCTTGCTGTTAAGTAGCTCTTTCAGAAATATATATGTACAGGCAGACCTCAGAGATATTGTGGGTTTGGTTCCAGACCACCGCAATAAAGCAACTATTGCAATAAAGCTAGTCACACGAATTTTTTTATTTCCTAGGGCATATAAAAGTTATATTTACACTATCTTATAGTCTATTAAGTGTCCAATAAATAGCATTATGTCTAAGAAATGTACATACCTTAATTTAAAAATACTTTATTTCTAAAAAACACTAACCATCATCTGAGCCTTTAGGGAGTCATGGTAGTCACATCAAAGATCACTGATCACAGATAATAACAAATAATAATGAACAGGTTTGAAATATTGAAAGGATTAACAAAATGTGACACAGAGACACAAAGTGAGCAAATGTTGTTAGAAAAATGGCATGGATAGACTTGCTGGATGCAGGGTTGCCACAAACCTTCGATTTGTAAAAAAAAATGCTGTATCTGTGAAGCACAATAAAGCAAAGCTCAATAAAATGAGGGTGTGTGCGCGTGTACTTAAACCACTTTACCGAGGTATGTTTGACGTAGAGAATGCTGTACTTATTGAACGGGTACAACTTGATGCTTGTTTCAGGATGTTGATGGTAGGCCTGATCTACTGTCAGTATGAAAATGTAGACCTCTAAGCTCTCATCTTCTGATGTTCCTGAATCTGATCTCCTGCACGGATCACAAACACCTATCTTGAATCCTGGATTTCCAACTTTATGGAACAGGGTTATTAGAGTATAGCAGAATTCTCAGAACTTGTTACTGCTTTCATAGTTCTTATTATAACCTAAAATTATTTTTAATTTTTTCAAAGTAATATATAGTTTAAAAATAAAATTGTGGGGACGTCCCTGGTGGCACAGTGGTTAAGAATCCGCCTGCCACTGCAGGGGACACGGGTTTGAGCCCTGGTCCGGGAAGATCCCACGTGCTGTGGAGCAACTAAGCCCGTGCGCCACAACTACTGAGCCTGCGCTCTAGAGCCCGTGAGCCACAACTACTGAGCCCGCATGCCACAACTACTGAAGCCCGTGTGCCTAGAGCCCGTGCTCCACAACAAGAGAAGCCACCGCAATGAGAAGCCCACACACACCGCAACAAAGAGTAGCCCCTGCTCGCCGCAACTAGAGAAAGCCCGCATGCAGCAACGAAGACCCAATGCAGCCAAAAACAAATAAATTAATAAATAAAAATAAAATTGTGAACTTATTTACAAAACAGAAGCAGATTTATAGCTATTAAAAACAAACTTATGAAACCAAAATTCAAAAAGAGTCATGTACCAAAATGTTCATTGTAGCTCTATTTACAATAGCCCGGAGGTGGAAACAACCTAAGTGCCCATCATCGGATGAATGGATAAAGAAGATGTGGCACATATATACAATGGAATATTACTCAGCCATAAAAAGAAACGAAATTGAGCTATTTGTAATGAGGTGGATAGACCTAGAGTCTGTCATACAGAGTGAAGTAAGTCAGAAAGAAAAAGACAAATACTGTATGCTAACACATATATACGGAATTTAAGAAAAAAAAATGTCATGACGAACCTAGGGGTAAGACAGGAATAAAGACGCAGACCTACTGGAGAACGGACTTGAGGATATGGGGAGGGGGAAGGGGCAGCTGTGACAGGGCGAGAGAGAGTCATGGACATATACACACTAACAAACGTAGTAAGGTAGATAGCTAGTGGGAAGCAGCCGCATGGCACAGGGATATTGGCTCGGTGCTTTGTGACAGCCTGGAGGGGTGGGATAGGGAGGGTGGGAGGGAGGGAGACGCAAGAGGGAAGACATATGGGAACATATGTATAACTGATTCACTTTGTTATAAAGCAGAAACTAACACACCATTGTAAAGCAATTATACCCCAATAAAGATGTTAAAAAAAAACAAAAAAAAACCCTTATGGTTACCAAAGGGGAAACGTCGGGGGCAGGGATAAATCAGGAGCTTGGGATGAACACACGCACACTACTATATATAAGCTAGATGACCAACGGGGAACTACTGCATAGCACAGAGAACTCTACCCAATATTCTGTGATAACCTATATGAGAAAAGAATCTAAAAAAGAATGAATATATGTACATGTATAACTGAATCACTTTGCTGTACACCTGAAACTAACACAACATTGTAAATCAACTATACTCCAATAACATTAAAATATTTTTTAAAGTAAGGTAAAATTGTTCTAGAAAGCTCGTAATGAAAAAGAGCAGCCCCCATTCTACCACTCCTCTTTCCTCTACGCTGCTACACACAGGCAACCCCTTTCAACTCTTTTAGCAGGTTCCAAATAGTCCTATTGCAGCTACTTAAAAAATTACCAATAGATACTACTGACCTTCTGTTATGATAGATGAAGATTTACCTCTTTTACTACCACTAACCCTAGCTTCTGCTTCCCCATCTTCTCATAATAGTTTACGATAAATTTTGGTTAAATCAATAATCAGTGTTTATATTTTTAAGGATATGTAAAAATAGTTCAATGATGAGCCAGAAGGGTATCATTACATGCCCCCCTCCCCCCCTTTTATTTTTTGGCCACGCCATGCAGCATGCAGTATCTTGGTCCCCCACCAGGAATCGAACGTGTGCCCCCTGCATTGAAAGTGTGGGGCCTTAACCACTGGACCACCAGGGAAGTCCCCTCCCTCCCTTTTTTGATAACTTCTAGTTATTCTGCTAATGATTGCCTTGTATTTACATTTACACTGTTTTGGTTTTTTAAAAAAGAATTTTTCCTAAATTCTCCAACAGATCCTTCAAATACCTATCAATATAATATTTTCAAACCACTTAAATGCAGTGGGTCAACTATTAATTTCCTGGCATCCTCCTTCCCACAACCTCGTATCCTTCTGCTCCAACCTAGCCCTGCCACACATTCTGGGAATTCCTTTCCTGCTCTCCTGGGCTAGAATCCTTGCTTCCTAGATCACGTGTCTTCCTCTTTCTTGGTGTAGCCCCTAGTTTTGCAGAAGCACATTCTCCAGGGACGTGGCAAACACTAGTGAGGATGCTGGTGGGAGTGTCAGCTGGCGCAGCTGTTCTGGACGGCCATCTGGAAGTGTCAATCAAAGGAAGAATATGTGAACCCCGTGACCCAGCAATCTTGCTCCCGAGCACTCCTCCAAGGGAAATGGTCACGTGGGCCCATAAGACGATACATGTGAGGATGCTCACTGTAATGCCTTTGTGTATTTGTGCGTATGAAGTTTTCTGACCTCTGTAGATAATTTATACCCTATCACTTCACTGAATTCACTTAATAGCAGTTTTTTAGCTGATTCTCTTGGGTTTTCTAAGTATTTGATCATATTATCAACAAAGAGTAAATGTTTTACTTCCTCTTTTCTAATTTTTTTTTTTTTTTTTTTTTTTTTTTTGCGGTACGCGGGCTTCTCACTGTTGTGGCCTCTCCCGTTGCTGAGCACAGGCTCCGGACGCGCAGGCTCAGCGGCCATGGCTCACGGGCCCAGCCGCTCCGCGGCATGTGGGATGTTCCCTGTCCGGGGCACGAACGCGTGTCCCCTGCATCGGCAGGTGGACTCTCAACCACCGCGCCACCAGGGAAGCCCCCTCTTTTCTAATTTTTATACATCTGATTTCTTCCTCTTGTCTGATTGCTTTTGTTAATACCTTCAGTACAATGGTAATGGTAGTAGAGTCAATGGCCATTCTTGTCTTGCCCTGACTTTAATATGTTTTATTTATTTTTATTAGACAATTGGATTTCTTTACTTTTTTTTTATTAAAGTAAACTTACATAAAGTGCTCAAATCCTAAGTGTAGAGCTTGATAAAGTTTTTCAAATGTACGCACCCAGATAAAAACATAGAATTTCCAGCACCCCAGAAGGGTCCCTGTATCCTCTCTCAATCATTATCTCCCTCAAAGATAACCACTATTCTGATACTATTCATGAGTTTTGTCTGTTTTGTCTGTTTGTTTTAAATTTTATCTTATTTGTTTTGGTTGCACCGGCTCTTAGCTGTGGAAGGTAGGCTCCCTAGTTGTGGCTCACTGGCTCCTTTAGTTACGACATGTGCTCCTTAGTTGTGGCACGTGTGCTTCTTCGTTATGGCATGCGAACTCTTAGTTGCAGCATGCACGTAGGATCCAGTTCCCTGACCAGGGATCGAACCCGCATCCCCTGCTGGAAGGCGGATTCTTAACCACTGTGCCACCAGGGAAGTCCCGAGTTTGGTTTGTTTTTGAACTTCATATAAATGGAATTATATAGTATGTACTCTTATGCTGGGTACTTCCACTCAACATGTGGGATTCACCCATGTTGTTTGTGTAACAGTAGTTATTTTTTCATTTGTGCGTGGTATGAATATACCACAACCCGTTTAACCATTCTACTGCTGATAGACTTTGGGTTATTTGCAGTTTGGGCTACTATAAATAAAGCTACTTTAAAAATGTTCGTATACATTTTTTTGTTGAACATAGTATGCATCTCAATTAGGTCTAAACCCAGGAGAGGAATTGCTAGGTCATAGGACATGTGTGTTTTAGCTCATGCTTGCGCTTAGTTTAGTAGATGTTGCAGAACCATCTTCCAAAGTGGTTGTAACCAGTTTACACTTTCAGTTGTTCCATTTCCTCACCAACAGTTGGTTTTTCAGTCCTTTTAATTTTAGCCATTCTGTTGCGAGTGCAAGGGTATTACTGTGCCTTTATTTCGTATTTCCCTGATGAGTGATGACATTTAGCACCTTTTCATATGATTATTGGCCATTGGAATGTTATCTTTTGTGAAGTGTCTGTTCAAGTCTTTGGCTTATTAAAAAATTGAGTTGTCTTTCTCTTGTTGATTTGCTCTGTAGATTTAAATTTTTCACAGATAATGTAAAATTATACTCCAAAAAGTTTAGATCAATTTACATTCCTATCGAAATTTATGAAGATGCTAGTTTTGCCACACACTCTCCAATGTTGGATATTATCAAACTTTTTCATGTTTGCCAATATGGCAAGGGTCAAATGGTATTTCATTATTACTCTATTTTTTTTTTTTTTTTTGCTGTACGCAGGCCTCTCACTGTTGTGGCCTCTCCCATCGTGGAGCACAGGCTCTGGATGCACAGGCTCAGCGGCCATGGCTCGCGGGCCCAGCCGCTCCGCGGCATGTGGGATCTTCCCGGACCGGGGCATGAACCTGTGTCCCCTGCATCGGCAGGCGGACTCTCAACCACTGCGCCACCAGGGAAGCCCTATTACTCTATTTTTAACTTTTTTAAATTGTGGGATGATTCATACATGCATATATACATACAAAAGTGTGCGTGTGTGTTTAAAAGAATAAGAATAAAACCAATCAATACCACTGTACCCATCACTCAGGTTAAAAACCAGAATATTTTTGGATCTTAGAAGCTCCCTGTGTGCCTCTCCCTGAGGTAGCTACCACCTTGTCTTTTGTGTTATCATTTTGTATTAGTTGGGGGATGGAGAGGATAAAGTGATGAAATAAAGATATCCAACATTGCATTAAGAAATAAAGAAGTTCTGGGGACTTCCCTGGTGGTACAGTGGGTAAGACTCCATGCTCCCAATGCAGGGGGCCCAGGCTCGATCCCGGGTTGGGGAACTAGATCCTGCGCACAGGCTGCAACCAAGAAGCCGCAACTAAAAAAAAAAAAAACAAGAAAGATCCCGCAGGCCGCAATGAAGATCCCGCAGGCCGCAGTGAAGATCCCGCAGGCCGCAGTGAAGATCCCGCATCCCGCAACTAAGGCCTGGCACAGCCTGAATAAATAAATAAATAAATATTTTTTTAAAAGAAGTTTTTCCCATGCCAGTCCGATGTGCACAGTTCAGGCTGGTGGGGCAGCTCTTATTTTATGTGGTCATTCTGGGAACCTGATTCCTTACATCTTTGTTTTCCGCTATCACTAGGGCATTTCACCATCCGTATGGTTGAAGCTGTCACTGGCACTTGCAGGCGCCAGCGGCAGGAATGGTAAAAAAGGTGGGGGCAGGGCGCCCGAAAGTCTTAGACCCAGACCCAGAAGCAGCACGTCACTTCTACCAGGCCCCATAAGCAAGACCGTAGTCACATACTTAGCACCTCAGAAATGCAGTCCACCTGGACAGCCCTGTGCCCAATCACAACTCTGTTACCAGGGGAGAAGGGGAGAATACGTTTTGTGATTTTATCACCTGGGTGTACACCTTGCAACAATATCTTTCAGTAAATAAAACAAAGAGAAAACTAAATGGCAAGGAGATACCTAGCTGTGTAAAGAAAGGACAATGTTACCGTGATCCAATGGAAGGTTTCCAGGAAAATATAAACTAAAGAGAGGTTCTAGGTCATAGCCTGGCTTCAGCTTCCGGAATTGTTTACAGGAGCCCCTTTTGGGTAAGATCAGTGGGCAGTTATGCAGAAAAGAGTTCACAGAGCAGGCCTGGGACTGCTTTCCTTAGAAAGAAAGGTTGGCCCTTGCAACGTTGGCCCTTGGCTGGCATCTGGGAACTTGGATTTCAGGAGGGTTTCCACCAGTTCCTAAGCGATAAGTGTGGTTCGTGTGCATAAACTATTTATGCAAACAATATGGCTTGTGTTGAACACCAGCTTTCCTTCTGGGACTCTGGAAGTTTGGTGTGTGCTAGGTGGAGGGTGACTCCAATCAAAAGTCTGCGTACTAAGTCTCTGATGAGCTGCCATGGTTGACATGCTTCACATGCGCTGTCACAATTTGATGCTGGAGGAATTAAGGTAGCCTCTGTGACTCCACTTGGAGAGGACTCCTGGCTCATGCCTGGTTTCCTCTGGACTATGCCCTTTCCTTTTTTCTTTTGCTGATTCTGCTTTGTATCCTTTTGCTGTAATAAATCACAGCCTCGAGTACAACACTATGCTGAGCCCTGTGAGTCCTCCTAGTGAAACCCCAAACATGGGGGTGGTCTTGGGGAACCTGACACAGTAGGGTTATGAAAGTATGCTGGGAAACCCAAGTGTCACTGAGGTTGGAGCATTAGACTGGACTATAGGGTGGGTCAGTTTCAGGATGTCTCTCGTGACCGATGTCAAGAGGAATGGGATTTGCCGTATTTTTCTGCTTCTTAGTTCGTCTTGGCCGACCTCCAACTCTCAGGAGTAGTTCAGAGAAGAGTATTTCTACGGAGCGAAATGAATGCTCTCAGTTCATTCAGGTGGCAGGGGATGGGAGGGAGGGCGAGAACTTCATCAGTGCATGGTCCAGGCAGCTAAGTACAGATAAGAGTCTGGGTCAAGATAACCAGAGCACTTTGTTCTCAGGCAAAATGGTACTACAATGTTGGTGGGCATCTCGGAGGCTGCTCCCATCTGAACTGGTTGTCCTTTACATCAGATGCAGAGCTATTCATCCTGGGATCTCTTTTCACGTCTTCCTAGGGGCTTCTCATGTCTCTCCCCCAGCGTTAGGTCTCCTATTTCCCGTACTGTTTGCCTTTCTACGGTTACTCTCTTCTTTTGGTGGACATATCCTCTCGTTGCTTCCTGAGAGAGGGCACAGGGAGGGTAAATCCCATGTCCAAAAATGTCTTTATTCTGCTCTCATACTTGATTGATATTTGGCGTGGGTTTAGTTACAGGCTGGAAGAAGTATTTCCTCAGAATTTTGAAAGTATTTCTCCACTGTTCTCCTTCATTCAACACATTTATTTTCCCAAATATTTATTTATTTATCTAGGCTGCACTGGGTCTCAGTTGCAGCATGCAGGATCTTTTAGTTGTGGCATGTGGACTCTTAGTTGTGGCATGCATGCGCGATCTAGTTCCCCGACCAGGGATGAACCCAGGCCCCCTGCCTTGGGAGCGTAGAGTCTTAAGCACTGGACCACCAGGAAAGTCCCAAAACATTTTTTTTTTAATAAATTTATTTCTTTTATTTTTGGCTGCGTTGGGTCTTCATTTCAGGCTTCACTGCAGGCTTTCTCTAGTTGCAGCGAGCAGGGGCTACTCTTCGCTGTGGTGCGTGGGCTTCTCATCACGGTGGCTTCTCTTGTTGCGGAGCATGGGCTCTAGGCGCATGGGCTTCAGTAGTTGTGGCACGAGGATTCAGTAGTTGTGGCTCGCGGGCTCTAGAGCGCAGGCTCAGTCGTTGTGGTGCAAGGGCTTAGTTGCCCCGCGACATGTGGGATCTTAGTTCCCTGACCAAGCGTCTAACCCCCATGCCCTGCATTGCAAGGCAGATCCTTTACCATTGGACCACCAGGGAAGTCCCTTATTTTCTGAAGTTTCTTACAAAAAAAGGTCATCCTGGTTTTGATTCATGGATACAGTATCTATTTACCTAAGAATACTAGCATTTGTTTTCAAATTTCATCTCTTTGCATGACCTGTTTTCTCCAACAATGCTTCTTTTAGTTCATTTGTTTCTCGGATGTACGGATAATCCTTGGTGGTCTGTTTACGATTAAGAGACGGAGATTAAAAAGCTGGTAGGTCTGAGCACATGGTCTTTAGGACTTTCAGAGTTTGGGGTTCACTGCAGGATAATCGGCATGGGCCATTTCTTGGGGGAAGCTTTTATGCCTGTATCTCGGGAACTGCCAGGTTCTCCAGAAAAGAATCCTCTAAAATTTCTGTATTGAGAGTAAAGCCTTGGTGGCCCATATCCTGGGAGCCTAGTGGGGAGAAGGAGGGTTCAGCATCCTCAGTGGTCACACGCTCACTTAATCGTCATATTCAAGACACTACTTGGGACCTTAATTTGGCTTAGAATCCCCTGTACAGAAACTCTTTGTTTTGCCTTTTCCAGAGAATAAACTTTCAGATTTCTGCTAGGAGGGGGAATCTAGATTTGCAAGGGTATACGTAGGATAAACTCCAAGAAGTGGGATTGCTGGATTGAAGAGTACATAAGTTTTAGATTTGTATTAGTCATTGCCAAATTATTCTCTATTGAGCTTGTACCAATTTACACCACGACCAGCAAGATATGAGAGCATCTGTTTCTTCAGACCTTGTAAACAGCAAACTTTTTCACTTTGAAAACAGATGGAAAATATTTTATCTATTTATTTATTTTATTATTTTTTTGTGGTACGTGGGCCTCTCACTGCTGTGGCCTCTCCCGTTGTGGAGCACAGGCTCCGGATGCGCAGGCTCAGCGGCCATGGCCCACGGGCCCAGCCGCTCTGCGGCATGTGGGATCTTCCCGGACCGGGGCACGAACCCGTGTCCCCTGCATCGGCAGGCGGACTCTCAAACACTGCGCCACCAGGGAAGCCCTATCTATGCTATTTTAATTTACATTTTTCTTAAGTCTGAGATTATCTTTTCATGCTTGAGACGTACTTCCATTTTGTTTCCTCTTAAATGTTTGCTCACATCCTTTTGCCCACTGGATTGTTAGCCTTTCTTTGATTTCTAGGAGCTCTTTACTTTTTCCAGTTTCTTGTTTGTTGATTTTGCTTACAGTGGTTTATCAAAAGGAAAACTTTTTTTTTTAAATAAAGCAAACACTTTTCTCTGCAAAGGTGATTCAGAGAATTCATATAAAGGCAGGAGAGGGGCAGCTGACCAGGAAGTTTCTGGTGCAGCTTGCGTGATACAGCCGTGGGATCAGGCGCACCTGCTGGGCCTTCTGTTTTCCCTAGTGGGAGTGGCCGACTGGATGGGAACCTCAGTCTCCACCGTGCCTGCCCTTCCCTAGGTGCCCAGTTAGCAGGGCTTTGGGCCTAGCCTGAGCTCTATCTATCACATCTGAGTTTGGGGGTATTAGAGACAGGGGGAGCAGAAGAAAACTGCCTGTGCTGAATCATGTCTTTCCTTGTTTTTTTTTCCGTTTATTTTGTTTTGGAGGGAAAGGTCCCTGCAAGTCCCCTTCCTGGGCTGGTAAGGGACCAAAATGCCATAATAGCAGTAGGGATGACAGCGTCCACCACAGATGAACTTTAAAGAACGCAGGTCTGAATTGGGCCGGTCCACTTATGAGATTTTTTTTCAATAAATACCTACTATAGTACTACACAATCTGTGGTTGGTTGAATCCAAGGATGCAGATCTGGCAATACAGAGGGCCGACTGTAAAGTTATACTGAATTTTTGACTGTGCAGAGGGTCAGCAAACCCCTGAATTGTTTAAGCGTCAACTGTATTGAGGGGGAAAAGCATTTTTTAATGTGGTCAAATTTCTTCTATGGCTTCCAAGTCTTGTGTCATATTGAGAAAGATCTTCTACTTCTGAGATTAAAATTGCCTCCCCTCATTGCTTCTATTATTTTTTCTTTCTTTTGGCCACACCCTACGGCATGTGGGATCTTAGTCTCCCAACCAGGGATCGAACCTGCGCCCCCCGCATTGGAAGCATGGAGTCTTAACCCCTGGACCTCCAGGGAAGTCCCTATTTTTTCTTTTTTATATTTTAATTTTTCATCTATTTGGACTTTTTTCTCCCAGATGGCTACCCAGTTGTCCTAATTCTCTTTATCAAACATTCATCTTTTACTTACAGATTTTAAATATTTTTTAAAAAAACATACAAAATTTTTACGTGTATTTGTGTTTATTTCTGGAATTCTTGTTCTGCTCCATTGATCATGTGCCTTGCTACATTATTTTATTATAGTTTTATCAAACTTTTAATATTTGATAAGGCTGATTCCCCATTTATTCTTTCTTTTAGAACTCTCATGGGTCTCCTTGTTTGGTTTTTTACTTTTTCCACTTGAACGGTGAAATCATCTTGTCTAGTTTCCAAATACAGTTTGGAATTTTGGAATCACATTAAATTTATAGATTAATTTAGGAAGAACGAATACCCTTATCACGTCGAGCCTTTCTGTTCAAGAACATTGTGTGCCTTTCCACTTGTTCAATTGTTCTTTGGAGTCCTTCTGTAGCATTTTAAAGTTTCTACCATAAAGATCTTGCAGTTCTTATTAAGTATATTTCTAGGTGTTTTATCTTATTCATAACTATTGAAAATAAAGCCGTTTATATCTCTGCTAACTGGTGTGGCTTGCGTACATAATGACTTCTGCACAGTAATTTTGTACCTAGCTACCTTACTGAAATTGCTTACTGTTTGTAATGGTTTCTCCATTCATTTTCTTGCATTTTCCAAACAAATATCATTTGTAAATAATGATAACTTTACCTTTTTCCCTAATTTGTGAGTTTCTCATATCTGAAATTCACTTGTTTTTCGATACCCTGATTACCTCTAGCATCTGTATTCGTCTCTTACGGCTGCTGCAACAAAGTACCACCAACTGGGTGACTTAAACCATTTACTGCCTCACAGTTGTGGAAGCTAGAAGTTTCAAATCAAGGTACAGGCAGGGCCATGCTCTCTCTGAAACTTGCAGGGGAGAATCCTTCCTGCCTCTTCCAACCTTTTGGGGTTTGCTGGCAATCCTGGGGTTCCTTGAATTGCAGCTGCAGCACTTTGCTCACTGCCTGTCTCACGCGGTGTTCTCCCTCCCCTGACTCTGTCTCTTCTTCTCATGAGGACAGCAGTCATTTTGGATCTGGGCCCACCCTAACAGTGTCATCTTAATTTAAGTACATTTGCAAAGGCTGTATTTCCAAGAAAGATCATATCCACAAGCACCGAGGGCTAGAACTTTAACATCTCTTTAGGGAGGACACGAGTCAACCCATAACAGCATTGAAATGTTTTCCTCCTTTTTTTTTTTTTTTTATAAATGCATTTATCTTATTTATTTTGGGCTGCGTTGGGCTTCCTCTAGTTGCAGCGAGTGGGGCTACTCTTTGTTGCAGTGCACCAGCTTCTCATTGTGGTGGCTTCTCTTGTTGCGGAGCATGGGCTCCAGGCACGCAGGCTCAGTAATTGTGGTGCAAGGGCTTAGTTGCTCTGCAGCACGGGGGATCTTCCCGGACCAGGGCTCGAACCCGTGTCCCCTGAATCGGCAGGCGGATTCTTAACCACTGCGCCACAAGGGAAGTCCTATGTATTTGTTTTTTAACAGCTGCTATGTATGGCATTTCCATATTTTATTTATCTAATTCCTTACTGATGGCTATTTAGGGAATTTCCAATTTTTCACTATTAAGAACAATGCTTCAGTGAAAATCCTAATATAAACTTTGCACATTTGTGCAGGTAAATTCCTAAAATTGGAGTTGTTGAGTCAAATCACATAACTACAACAGATATTTTGATAGTGATTAACAATCTGTCCCCCAGATAATAGCAATCTACATTCCTACCAACGGGGACTGTAAGTGCCTTTTTCTTAATACTTTTGCCAACACAAAAATCTGTGGCAACACTATTATCAAGTTTTTATTGATAATTTATGTTTTCCAACGTGACAGTAAAGAAATTTTTGTTTTAATTTGCATTTCTTTCATTATTAGAAAAGTTGAGCATCTTGGAGCAGGGAAGTTCTTTCTAGGCATGACAGGAAACTCAGAAGTCATAAACAAAAAGTCTGATAAATGCAACTTTTGTGAATTGCTTACTTATGTCCCTTGCCTATTTTTTAAACTGTGTTATTTTTCCTTTCTCATTGACTTAAAGAAGCATTTTTATTTTTAGGGACATTGTCCCCTTGCCATATGTGTCACAAATATTTTTTCCCAAGTTTGTTATCTTTTTAAGCGGTGTTTTGCGCCATGCAAAATATAGAATAAAAATAGACTAAGACTTGTGAGTTTGGGGTGATGTTCAGACAAGACTCCCCTATTTCACGGTTACCAATATATTTATTGAAGTAGTTTCTTTTTGGACTCATGGTTAATTTTTATATTTAAATCTTTGATCCATCTGGAGCTTATTTTGGATTGAGGAAGGAATTAGGAATCCATATTTATTTCATTATAAATGGCTAGTTGGTTGTTCCAGTACCTTTTATTAAATTAACCCTGCCAACTCTATTATATGTCTTTTTTGTTGTTGTTGTTGTTGTGTTGGGTCTGCGTTGCTTCATGCGGGCTTTCTCTAGTTGCAGGAGCGGGGGCTACTCTTTGTTGTGGTGCGCGGGCTTCTTGTTGCAGTGGCTTCTCTTGTTGCGGAGCACAGGCTCTAGGCGTGTGGGCTTCAGTAGATGTGGCACATGGGCTCAGTAGTTGTAGCACGCAGGCTCAGTAGCTGTGGCTTGCGGGCTCTAGAGCACAGGCTCAGTATTTGTGGCGCACGGGCTTAGTTGCTCCGCAGCATGTGGGATCTTCCTGCACCAGGGCTCGAACTGGTGTCCCCTGCATTGGCAGGTGGATTCTTAACCACCGCACCACCAGGGTAAGCCCCAAAACAGATTTTTAACTTAACAAATGCATCTTACTTCCTATCACAGGCCCCCAACCACTATTCTACAGAAGCCTATGGCTAGAAATCACTCAACTTTACTGGCTGCTTCTCAACAGCCCAGTAATATTACCCCAGACAGTAGCTGAGAAGTTCTACTAATCACGTATAAGCAGCTTGTTAATTTTTTCTTTACATACAGCATACCAACTCTTTTGTTTTCAATCTCCTTCTCTCTCTTTCCTGTTTAAGGTTCTCAGACAACAAGTTAGAAATTGTTACTGAGGCTATTAAGCTTGAAGGTCCTCACTCTAATCTCTAAAGAGATAAAACCCACAAAGTTCATTGGGCTGCCTGGACAGGTTGTCATTGAATCTGTAACTGGAGGAGGTTCACAATGAAAAACAAAGCTAGCTCAAGTTCTAGCCATGAAAAGCGATGTCTTAATTTGGGTGCAGTTCTAAGAATACTCTAAGAAATAATTCAACTGGTTCTGTGTCTGTGAGTGACAGAATGTCACAGCCTTGTGATGACTGATTCTCTCATTCTCTTCCTATATTTTTTCCTTCATTACTATGGTTTGGAGCCCACATTTCTGTCTTCTCTCTAGAGTCTAAGATAATTAAAACAGCACACATGGAATTGTATTTATATGAGGTGGGGGAGACAGCTGTGAGTCTTTTAAGGCTGGGAGTAGAGAGACTGGGCAATAGATAGAGGTGTTTCGTTTTTAAGTGGAGAAAAAGAGCACTTCTGTTGACTAGCATTCCTTGCTTAGCACATTTGCACTGCATGGAAGGAAGCAGTGGAGCAGCAGTGTGGGAACTTGTCTAGGAGACAGGGAACATCACTGCTGAAGCATGCTGTCCTGGAATGCACAAGAGGGACTCACTACCAGAGCATGGTGGAGAAATTTGTTTTGAAAAGAAGAGATGCCTCTTCCCTTGATTCTTGAAGAAAAGAGTAAGAATGCGTTCAGAGAGAGATAAAAATGCAGGTACAACTTGGAAATTGAGGGAGGTTCATGCCTCATGGCAGATTCCCAAACTTTCTTGTTTCTCAGAGCCCTTAGCGTCTCAGTAATTTCTTCACCTCACCCCTAGACCAAAAGAACACCTAACAGTTCTGTTTATTGTTTATTAGGTGTGTCCAAACAACCCAATACGTATTTATTCCTAATAATTTAGTGGCTGTTCGAAAAATAAACAGGGCCCTGTGTAGTTTGCTCTAGTTTTGATTTAATAGCACATACAACCTACTCATTTAAAGTGTATAGGGACTTCCCTGGTGGCGCAGTGGTTAAGAATCCGCCTGCCAATGCAGGGGGCACAGGTTCGAGCCCTGGTCCGGGAAGATCCCACATGCTGTGGAGCAACTAAGCCTGTGCGCTACAACTACTGAGCCTGCGCTCTAGAGCCCGCAAGCCACAACTACCAAGCCTGCATGCCACAACTACTGAAGCCCGCGCACCTAGAGCCCATGCTCCGCAACAAGAGAAGCCACCGCAATGAGAAGCCTACACACCACAGCGAAGAGTAGCCCCCACTTGCTGCAACTATTGAAAGCCCGCGCACAGCAATGAAGATCCAATGCAGCCAAAAATAAAATAATTAAAGTGTATAAAATTCAGTGGTTTTTAGTATATTCAGAATTGTATGGGACTTCCCTGGTGGTCCATTGGTTAAGAATCCACCTTCCGATGCAGGGGACACAGGTTCGATCTCTGGTCAGGGAACTAAGATCCCACATGCCCTGGGGCAACTAAGCCCATGTGCCATAACTAATGAGCCCATGTGGCATAACTAGAGAGCCCACGCACTGCAACTAAGATCCCACGTGCAGCAACCAAGACCCGATGCAGCCAAATAAATAATTAAAAAAAAAAAGAATCGTGCAACGATTGCAATCAATGTTAGAACATTTCTGTCACTTTAAAAAGAAAGCCTGTACCCATTAACAGTCAGTCCTCCTTCCCCCTCACCCTTCCAGCTCTAGGCAACGACTAACCTATTTTCTGTCTCTATAGATTTGCCTGTTCCTGACATTTCATATAAATGGAATCACATGATATGCAGCCTTTTGTGTCAGCCTTCTTTCACTCGGCATGTTTTCAAGGTTTATCCATGTCGTAGCATGCATTGGTACTTCATTCCTTTTTATGGCTGAATAATATTCGACTGTGTGGATAGACCACATTTTGTTTATTAATTTATCAGTCAGTGGACATCTGGACTGTTTCTACTTTTTGGCTATTATGACTAATGCTGCTATGAACATTCGTGTACAAGTTTTTGTGTGGACATGTTTTTACCTCTCTTGGGTATAATATACCTAAGAGTGTAATTGCTAGGTCATTGGTAACTGTTTAAACTTTTGAGGAATACCAGACTATTTTCCAAAGTGGCTGCACTGTTTCACATTCCCACCAGCAGATATGAGGGTTTGAATTTCTCCACATATTCATCACTTGGTATTATCTTTTTTTTTTTTGCGGTATGTGGGCCTCTCACTGCTGTGGCCTCTCCCGTTGCGGAGCACAGGCTCCGGACGCGCAGGCCCAGTGGCTATGGCTCATGGGCCCAGCCGCTCTGCGGTATGTGGGATCCTCCCGGACTGGGACACGAACCCGTGTCCCCCGCATCGGCAGGCGGACCCTCAACCACTGCGCCACCAGGGAAGCCCTATCTGTCTTTTTGATTATAGCCATCCTAGTGGGTGTGAAGTGGGATCTCATTGTGGTTTTGATTTGCATTTCTCTGATGACAATGATGCTGAGCGTCTTTTCATGTGCTTACTGGCCATTTGTATATCTTCTTGGAGAAATGTCTATTCAAGTCCTTTGCCCGTTTAAAAGCTAGGTTGTTTTTCGAGTTGTAGGAGCTGTCTATACATTCTACATACAAGTATCTTATCAGATATATGATTCGCAAACATTTTCTCCCATTCTCTGGGTTGTGTTTTCTAGTTTTGAATTTTTTAAAAAGAAAACCTTTGAATTTAAAAAAATACGTTTGCTAGAGAACAGACTTGTGGTTGCCAAGGGGGAGAGGGGTGGGGGAGAGATGGAGTGGGAGGTTAGGGTTAGCAGATGTAAGCTACTATATATAGAATGGATAAACAACAACGTCCTACTGTATAGCACAGGGAACTATATTCACTATCCTGTGATAAACCATAATGGAAAAGAATATAAAAAAGAATGCATATAGATGTATAACTGAATCACTTTGCTGTACAGCAGAAATTAACACATTGTAAATAAACTATACTTCAAAAAAATTTTTTTAATTTAAAAATACATGTTTGAGGGGCTTCCCTGGTGGCGCAGTGGTTGAGAGTCCGCCTGCTGATGCAGGGGACACGGGTTCGTGCCCTGGTCTGGGAAGATCCTACATGCCGCGGAGTGGCTAGGCCCATGAGCCATGGCCACTGAGTCTGTGTGTCCGGAGCCTGTGCTCTGCAACGGGAGAGGCCACAACAGTGAGAGGCCCGCGTACTGCAAAAAAAAAACAAAAAAACGTGTTTGCTTCATCTGAATTGCTATTCTTCCCCTTTTAATAATGTATAGTTTAAAAATCAGCATATTGGAAAAAAGAAAAAGAGCATATTGGGACTTCCCTGGTGGCGCAGTGGTTAAGAATCCACCTGACAATGCACGGGACATGGGTTTGAGCCCTGGTCCGGGAAGATCCCACATGCCGCGGAGCAACTAAACCTGTGTGCCACAACTACTGAGCCTGCGCTCCAGAGCCCACGAGCCACAACTACTGAGACCTCATGCCACAACTACTGAAGCCCTCACGCCAACAGCCCGCGCACCACAACAGAGTGGCCCCCGCTCGCTGCAACTAGAGAATGCCCGGGCACAGCAACGAAGACCCAATGCAGCCAAATTAATTAATTAATTAATTTTAAAAAACAGTATATTTTGTTACTTTACTCCAACAAGTTTCTCTTTTGAGACCTGAATTCGAATTTTGTTTCTGCTAATAGCTAACTCTAGGGTAGTAACTTGGACAAGTCACTTCATCACTCTCTTTTCTCAAGTGTGGACAGGAGATAAGGGTACCTCCTTCACCAGCTTGTGCATGAAGACCAGAGGCTGCGTGAGCACTCGGCATAATGCCCATATAGTAGGCGCTCCCCAAACGAGCTGTATTGGAAAACCCTAAACGAGCTCTTTAAAAAGCACTTTTATTGCAAGACGTGTGAAATATTAAGTATTGCATCCACTTAATAATGATTAAGAAAGAATAAGATGCTTTATGCAAGATCATTTTGTACATACCATAACTGAACAATCCCAGTGGTGTGTCAGTTTAACCATTCTGCAAATCTGAAGCAGAAAGCTGGAGCGCTCTATTAAGGACACTATATTATGCGATGTTTTCCAAATTTGTTTTCAAGTCTCACAACGCTGTTATAAGGAAGTACCAAGTCATAATGACGTACTAATAGAATAAACTCATCCACCAAGATAAATCTGGGAGATTGGTTACTGTACATAATGAGTCAGTAAAGAAGTCGAATGTGGTTCCTAAAGACACCCGTCTATGCCCGTTTCTCTTTATAAGGTCACTGTGGCAAACACTATTTCTCTTCAAGGTTACAAAAAAAAAAGCTTTTCAGCATCTTAATGAATTAATCTCTGAATCAGAAAAACAGTAAGTTTGGTCTAAAGTGAATACTCCGTATGTACTAAGCTGCAAAAAAATCGTATTTTTTCATCAACAAATATTCCTCCTCTTCTCCTCCACCTCCTGGATTGTCCCACTGTTCCCACTTGCTCCCTTGGTGACCAGATCCAGGCTTTAGAGACCATCAGCTAAGGTCTGCCAAATACATGCCGGCGGGCCAGACTTCTCTCCAGACCCGAATATTCAACTGCCTCCCGGACATCTCCTGTAAATGCCTAATAGACACTCCACACCCAACACGCTCAACACTGAACTCCTGGTCCTCCTTTCAAGACCTACTCTTCTCCAGCCTTTTCATCTCAGTTCACGGCACTTCTATCCTCCAGCTGCTCATGCGTATTGTGGAGTCATTCTTGACTCCCCCATTTCTCCCACGAGGTCTGCTGGGAAATTCCATTGGCTTTGGCTTTACCTTCAGAAAACAATTCTCTAGCTCTTTTTCTGGGGGCGCGGGGGGCGCCCTGCACTGTGTGGCTTGTGAGATTTTAGTTCCCCGACCAGGGATCGAACCTGGCAGTGAAGCTCGGAGTCCTAACCACTGGACAGCCAGGGAATTCCTTCTTTAGACTTTCTTATCCTCAACTGCTACCACTCCCTGAGCAAGCCTCCATCCTCCTTGGCCTGGGTGAACACCGCTAACCTCTGAAGTGGATTCCCCATCCACTCTTGCCTCCTTTAGTCTACACTCAAGCCAGCAAACAAATGGATTCTTTTTTATTTATTTTATTTTTGGCTTCGTTGGGTCTCCGTTGCTGCGCGCGGGCCTTCTCTAGTTGCGGCGAGGGGGGGCTACTCTTCGTTGCGGTGCGCGGGCTTCTCATTGCTGTGGCTTCTCTTGTTGTGGAGCACGGGCTCTAGGTGTGTGGGCCTCAGTAGTTGTGGCACACGGGCTCAGTAGTTGTGGTGCACGGGCTTAGTTGCTCCGCGGCTTGTGGGATCTTCCCGGACCAGGGCTCGAACCCGTATTCCCTGGATTGGCAGGAGGATTCTTAACCACTGCGCCACCAGGGAAGTCCACAAATGGATTCTTAAACCCTGCAGTGGCTTCCCTGCTCACTCTGCTCTAGCCACACTGGCTGTCTCGCGATTCCTTAACATGCTATGCACACTCCTGCCTTGGGGGCCCTGGAGGGCTTTTTCCTCTGCTTGGTCAGCTCTTTCCCCAGATCTTCCCATGGCCCACTCCGTCACCTCTTTCAAGTCTTTGCTGAAATGTCACCTCTCAAGGAGACTTATCTTGGCCACCACATTTTAAACTGCGAGCTAGTCAGCACACTCCCAACCCCCTTATCTCGCTCTACTTCTTTTTCCTAGCACAATCATGGCATGATTTACTTATTCATGTTGATTGTTTATCTTCTGTCTTCTCCTTACAAGAATATAAACTCCATGAGTGAGGGATTTATGTTTTCTGATGTATCCCGAAGGCTACAACAGAGTGGCATGTGTAGGCGCTCAAATACATATTCGAGGAGACAAAGAATTTTAACAAGGTCCCTCATATATTTGAGTGTGCATAACAATCTTGCTGAAAGGCAGCAGTGCATCCTAAAAGATAAACATCAATACAAGACAATTAGCATATGTTGATAAGTACCAAAAGAAAATAACATTTCAGTATAGTACACAGGACAAATGAAAGCTCAGAGAAATGCCAAAGAAGTTTAGAGTGGTAATTTTTAAATTTGGGAGGAAGGTGGTCACACCTCTTTGAAAATCTGATGAAAGCTATAGACTCCGATGATATAATGAATATGTACACAAAATTTTGAATACTATTACAAGAGGTTCAAACACTCCCTGATGCTATGAATCCTGAATGGAGAACCCTTGGTTTCAAGGATTGTTTTATCACCCAGGGCTTGGGAAAGGCTTGGTGAAGATGGGACTCAAACTAGTTCTTAAAGAATAGGCTATGAAGAGGAAACAAGAGGAGGGTCTTTTCAAGCAAGAGAAAGGGCTAAGGGTGATGGCAGAACAGTCTGACTGGAATGGAGGATTCATGCAAAACGTAAGGACAGGCTGAGAATTGCTTGGTGTATGACTTAAATAACATGGATATTCAAAGTCTTTGAGAGTGTTTGGGCAAAAGAATGTAATGTCTAAAGCATTGTTTTAAGAAAATTAATTTGGTAGTTGTTTATAGGATGAAAGTTGAGAGAAAAAAGTGAAATTAAGGAAATACTCATGAAGCTATAATGATTCAACTTTGAAGATGTGGAAAGGGAACTGATAAGGTTTAGAGGCGGATGAATCTGAGGCACGAATCCACGTAGAAATGCCTGGTTTGAAACTGAAAATCAGGAATAAACTTTAGGTCAGGCCCGGTTATACAAATTTGGTGTTATTTATTGAATCTATGGGTGTGGGGGGGAAATGACAAGAGAAAAGTATTAAGAACAGAGATTATTCAAAGGCTTTGGATAGGACGAAGTGAACAGCCTATCATTACTGTGATCTCAGTAAAATGTTAAATTTATGTAGAATAAAACCTTAAGAGAAGACTAAGGTATACAGGTATTATGGGTAATTGAAAGTTGGTAGTTAATTTGAGGGCTGCTAATATAATTTTTATATTTTTGCGGTACGCGGGCCTCTCACTGTTGAGGCCTCTCCCGTTGCGGAGCCCAGGCTCCGGACGCGCAGGCTCAGCGGTCATGGCTCACAGGCCCAGCCGCTCCGCGGCATGTGGGATCTTCCCGGACCGGGGCACGAACCCGTGTACCCTGCGTCGGCAGGCGGACTCTCAACCACTGTGCCACCAGGGAAGCCCTAATTTTTATGTTTTAATTTTTGCTTGCTGAGTTTTTTTTTTCCCTCCAAAATGTATTATTACGCTTTTTTCTCCTTGATAACTAGGGAACACAGCTGACTTACTTTTAGATGATTCAGGATGTCACTATCCCTCAAGGAGAGTATACACATTTCCAAAGTAAAATAACATGGTTATAGGAAATTTGAATAAATCCATGGGACCGCAGAATACATCCTGGTCATTTTAAAAGGCTTCTGATATCTTTTTGACCTTTAGCAGAAGACAGATAACATCAAAACAACTGTAACACAAAATTTTAGGTGTTTTAGGTATCTATTCTTTTTTAAAAGTTTACTTATGTATTAATTTTGGCTGCGTTGGGTCTTCGTTGATGCGCACAGGCTTTCTGTAGTTGCGGGCGGGGCTCCTCTTCGTTGCGGTGAGCGGTCTGATTATTGCGGTGGTTTCCTTGTTGCGGAGCACAGGCTCTAGGCGCGCGGGCTCAGTAGTTGTGGGGCACAGGCTTAGCTGATCGCGGTGGTTTCCTTGTTGCAGAGCACAGGCTCTAGGCGCGCGGGCTCAGTAGTTGTGGTGCACAAGCTTAACTGCTCTGTGGCACGTGGGATCTTCCCAGACCAGGGCTTGAACCCGTATCCCCTGCACTGGCAGGCGGATTCTTAACAACTGCGCCACCAGGGAAGCCCATAGGTACCTATTCTTTAAGTAGGATTTACTCCACTGCTTTTTTGCCAGCATGTACAAAGGATACAGAATTTTACTGTCAAATGCATTATTACATCATTGGCACAGTTTCCACTGTCATTACCTGCTTATGTATATAAGATGTTTAGGATTCGGACTCCTCTTTAGAACCTACCGCCCTCTACTTCTTTTGTGACCCTCCAGCTATGATTTGTACTTAGAGGGATAAATCATTCTTGGTGTAACAGATGTTGGCTCCCCACCACCCCCACCTGAAATTCTATCAGGATGTTTCTGTCACTTTAGAAACTTTCGTATTCTACTGCAACATGCCAAGAAACCCAGCTACAAAACGGTGATTGTTTAATCTGCAACACGTGTGCCGGCCTTAAATTTGTTTTTCTGCCTTACAATCTAGACCTAGTACAGTATATCCACACAACTATGCCTAGTGAACAATTCTGCAGATTCCACTTGAGCCTTAAAAAAAAAAAATCAACAGCCTCAAACTTCACTAAGAACTCTTCATAAACTGTTGAGCAAGAGAAGTGAATCATGCTTAGATTCAGCCTCTGGTTCCCAAAGCCATTTCCCGACCTGACCCGACCCTCCCTTCTCTAAACACCTGGTGGAGACAAACTTAAGAAACAGAAGCGCCAACACAACCTGCTTTCCTTAAAATTAGCCAATGCTCACTACAGATAGGTATTCAGATATTTGACTTGCAAACACAGATGCTGTGTAATCTATACGCTCCTCTCCCCCTGCACCCTACCTTAAAAACAAAACAAAACAAAACATGGTGAAGCGGAAAACTGAGGTCCTTCAGTACCTTCTCGGAAAATGACTCGGGGAGGTGCACAGGGGTTTCCTGACCCGGGCATCCAGACGACTGTGCGGGGTGGCCGAGGGGAGACCCCAGAACAGGGGGACCGGCCCTCTCCCGGACTCGGGGCTCCCCCGCACCCTCCTGCGGGTGTAACACTGGGGCTTGAGCGCTCGGTTCACGGCACCCCACGTGCTGACCCAGAATCTGCGTTGTTAGAGGCGGCTCTCTCCTCCGCTCCTCGGGGTCCCGGGACCTTTCAGGACAGGGCACGAGGCAGCCGAAGAGGCCGCCGCGAGCTCCCTTCAGCGGCGCGGACCGCAGCCCGCTGCGGCTTCCCCTTGCCGGCTCAGCCCGCCGGGCGGCGGAGTAGGCGGCACCACTAAGCAGCCCTCGGACCCGGGACAGCAACACCTGCGCCGCAGCGGGGTGGCCCGGAGGCCCCGCCCGCGGGAGGAGCCTGCGGACACCCTGCAGCGTGGAGCGCGCCAGGTGAGCACGCCTGCGCAGTCGGGCCGTAAACAAGCCCGCCCCTTCTCCTCGCCGGCCTCCGCGGGGCCGGCTCACGGGTGGGAGGGGCCAGGAGGAAGGGGCGGGGGGAGGGCGAGAGCCCGGGACGGCGCCTGCGCGGTGGGCGTGATCCGGGCACTTAGGGCAGGATGAACGCTGCTTTCCAAGATGGCGACGGAGGGAGGAGGGAAGGAGATGAACGAGATTAAGACCCAATTCACCACCCGGGAAGGTCTGTACAAGCTGCTGCCGCACTCGGAGTACAGCCGGCCCAACCGGGTGCCCTTCAACTCGCAGGGATCCAACCCTGTCCGCGTCTCCTTCGTAAACCTCAACGACCAGTCTGGCAACGGCGACCGCCTCTGCTTCAATGTGGGCCGGGAGCTCTACTTCTATATCTACAAGGGGGTCCGCAAGGTACCGACCCGGGCGTCACCGGGGCTCGCCAGCGGCGTGAGCAGAGGCCAGGAGCAGGGCGGTGACAGCGGGGGCCAGGGTGACCGATGGGCTGGCCGTCGCTCTTACTTTTGAGTGGGCCGGTAACTCCACTGGAGTGCTCCTGAGGAAGGGGGATTCGGGAGTGAGGAGGGTGGTGGCGGTGGTGTTTCGGGGGGAGGCGGTGGAACGGGACCGCGGGGCGCGGGGCTCCGGCTGGGAGGCCCCAGAAAGGGCCGGCTGCCGCCCCTGCGGGTCCGTCAGGCTCTGACACGGCCCGGGAGCGGGCCTGCGAGTCCCCGGAAGAGGTGGGGTGGCCGTCTGGTCTGCTGAGACCGCCTCGCCTCCCAGGAGGGTGGAGAGTCTCGCTCTGGGTTAGAGACCAGGGGCGCGGGGCGGCTTGGGAAAATCTGTAAGGCGGAACCGGGTCTGGGAAGCGGAGGACTTGAGACTAGGTCAGAAAGGACCTGCTCGGCACGAAGGGCTACTCCACCTGCTGCCACACTGACACTTCCTAGGAGCCTCTCCTTCTGGTGTTAACACTTTGTTTCCGAAAACATCCGAGGGAGGACGGCTGTCACTGCCTCCTCGAAGGGAACCTTCTCCTGAGAGAATGTTAAAGAGGGTCCTTCTGTCCCTTATAGGTATGGGAAGGGCTGAGTACTACTACAGTTAAGAGGTCCAAACGATGTTTCCAGTGGACTGGGCTGGTTCATAGGGGTTGTGTGTGAGCGTGCCCAGATCAGTCTTGTCCAACAAGTCAGACTGTGTCACAAACAGGGAGGGATATGCCTTAAAAGCTACTTCACAAGAACCATTATTCTTGGCGGGCGATTTAACAGGAATGCTGTCAAGCATGTAATCATCCTTTAAAAATATCTCTTTAAAAGAAGCAGCTTATTAGAGCTGTTCTTTCATTGGCTACGTAACTTTGTTCTCATTGAGAACTGCTTACTTCTGAGATATGTGGTCTTTGAGTTGACTCTTGAAAGAGTGAGGAGATTAATGCCCTCCACAGTACTTGGACGTGGGAGAAGGTGATAACAGATTAATTTATAAATCGTTAGTTAGTGTGAAAATAAATTGTGTATATTGAAGAGTGGACATTTTCCAGGATTTACTGTATCCAGAAGCAGTAGGTTTTTGCTTGGTTACAAGAACTAGGGACGTGACGGTGGTATCTGAATGTAACAAGTTGTCTCATTTGTTCGAGGTGAGTCTTTTTGTTAGTGTTTATAAGTGTACTACTGTGTGTGAGGTATCTTGATATAAATTACTGAAAGTAAATCTCTTGACTTTACTTTTTCGGAATTGGAAAAGTGTGAAGTAATTAGTAGTCTAGGAGCTGAAGTTTTAGTCCTATCCCCAACTTTGTCACTGACTTGTTCTGTGACCTTGGAGGAGTTGCTTAACTTCTATCTGCAGCTCTTTAGAAAGAGAATATTGCGATGCACCCGTTGTGATTAATAGCATAATGACTGTAATGAACTTTAAAGCCCCGAAACACTCAGTAGATGTAAAATATAGTTAAAATAGTCATTAAGAGCATCTGTCAAACAGGAGCTGCTATCTTGACATTGATACAAGGACTGAAAGGATCAGCTTTTTCTCTGGTGACAAGTTTAAAATTTTAAGTTATTAAATGGATTTACATAAAAATTTAAAAGTGCATAAAAACTAAATATATTAATGATTACTAGTGTAGGTGTTACCTTTTTAAACAAGTTTTCTTTTAAAGTATATTATTTCTGAAGCATTCTAGTGGCAAACCTTATCTGGATCTGGTAGCTCTGGTTTGCATCATAAAAACACGTCTCTTGCCTGGAAGTATCATAATAGTGTCCTCTTTTAGTGGGATACTATTGAATGAAGAATAAACTAGGAGAGCTTTTCAAAGCTACAGCAAAAAATTATTTTAAACAAGACAAATCTTAAACATGTAGATTTGCCTTCAGCTGCATAATTTACTTGAGCACATTAACTTTTTTGTAAAGTTTCATGGTAGTATCTTGTAGATATATTTGCATTATATGGTGGACATTTCAACTGTCTCCTAGCCACTGTAATTTTTTAAAAAATTCGTTTTCCATGAATGAGTTTGCATTTATTTTTTGTTATTTCTGAATACAAGTGATTGTTTTTGTGACTTTTTTTCTGATTTTAAAACAGAGCAGATACTTTTCCTTAATCAAAAAACCAAATTTTACTTTTTGGGGTTAGGAGTTATAAATCCGTTTTTGACATTTGGTCGTTTTGACTCTTTAAAATTTTTTTTTCTTTGGGGCATATAAAGTTTTACAACAATTAATCAGATTATTTAGAACATTCAGAAGGTTTAAATTGGATGAATACATTCAACTTAAATCTGCATGTGAAATGAGTGGAAACTAGGTCTTTTTATTCTTTTATTAAAGTATAGTTGATTTACAATATGATATTAGTTTCAGGTGTACAGCATGATGATTCAGTATTTTTACAGATTATACTCCATTAAATGTATAAGATAATGGCTATAATTCCCCATTTTATGCAATATATCCTTGTTGCTTGTCTATCTTATACATAATAGTTTGTATCTCTTAATCCCAGATTTAGGAGATAGTCTAAAATCTAAGCTAAGGAGTGTAATCTTCGTCCCTTTAAAATACTTACAGGTCAGTTTCTAGAGCTAGAAGGCACCTTCAGTTTATGGAGTCTCACCCTTCAGAGAAAGCCAAGGCTAGAGAGCGTGTGCAAACCTGTGATGCAGTTTCTTTCTCATGGTAAAGAATTCATTGTAAAGAAGCACAACTGAATCTAAAGAACTGTCTTAGAAGAGACTGATCTAGCTTTTTGGTTACACAGATAACCGTATACTCCAAGCACTTCAGAATTTACCCCAGCGTTTTACCCTATGTTATCTCATTGAATCTTGCAATCCTGTGAGGTAGATGAAAGCATCTTCTTTTCTTTTTCTTTTCTTTTTTTAATTTAATTTTATTTATTTTTTTATACAGCAGGTTCTTATTAGTTATCCATTTTATACATATTAGTGTATATATGTCAATCCCAGTCTCCCAATTCATCACGCATCTTCTTTTCAAAACTGAAGTTCGGAGTAGGGTTTCTTGTGTGAGGACATCTAGTTTTGTGAATTTGTTTTGCTGAGCTAAAAATAATATGAACATTGATTTAATATGGAGGTGAACTCAGCATTTCAGCAAAGATTTGAGTGACTACCAAGGGGATGTGGGGTAACCAAAGATGAGTGAGACACTGCCCCTCCTCCCAAAGAACTTTCAGCTACTAGCTTTCAGATCTCTTTATAGCATACTTTGCTTTCCTCTTTTTAAAAAAGAGGTGGTTTTAGGATAAAGATGCCAAAGGTGCTGGGCTTATTGTACCAACCCTTTCATTTTATGGAGATCTGTTTTTACGTAAATGCAAATGGCTACCATTCAGATCGAAGTTTAAACATCACTTCCTCAGTATGTCCTTCTTTGAATTCGCAGGCTGGATCAGTTTTCCCTGTTACACGTTTTTATAGCATCCTGTACTTTGCCTTTCTAGCACTTTTCTCAATTTGTAATTCTCTGTCTCTTCTGTAAACAAAGCTCCCTTAGAATAGGATGTCTTTTCTGCTTTCTCTGTCTTCCTGGTGCCCAGCACAGCATCCAGCATAGAGTAGACCCCTACTGTTAATTTGTTGAGTGAATGACTGGATAAAGCATCTCTGTCCATCTATGTCTTACTTTAAAAAGATCTTTAGGAGCTAAAAATCTGTTCAATTTTGGGCCCAAAAGTAACAGGTATTTTTAGTAGCTCACATCTTTTAAAAGACATTTTTATTTAATTAAAAAAAATTTTTTTTTGGCTGCGCTGCATGGCTTGTGGGATCGTAGTTCCCCAACCAGGGATTGAACCTGGGCCCCTGGCAGTGGAAGCACCAAGTCCTAAGCACTGGACCGCCAGGGAATTCACAAAAGACATTTAAAATTATTGGTAACAAATTTAGCTTCTTATAACTGGGAAATTATGTAGCAAGAGACAGTGAAGTAGTGGAAAGTAGGCAAATGGTGCGGATTACTTTTGATCTACTTCTGTCAAACCATGTTACCTACCAGATCTATGTACTGTCAAACAACTTTTCAAATTAAAAGAAATTGTTTTATTGAAGTATAGTTGATTTATAATGCATTCGTTTCTGGTGTACAGCAAAGTAATTCAGTTATACATATATATATATATATACATATCCTTTTCATATTCTTTCCCATTATGGTTTATTACAGGATACTGAATACAGTTCTTGTGCTATACAGTAGGACCTTGTTGTTTATCTATTGTATATATAGTAGTTTGTATCTGCTAATCCCAAACTCCTAATTTAACCCTCCATGACCCCACCTTTTTTTTAATTGAATCAAGAAACTTTTTAAAGCTATACTCAGAATTACTTAACATTCAAATCAAAGAGCCTTTACTTTTTTCCCCCCCATCTTAACATTCTAGGCCACAAATACACTGTCCAGAGATTGAAGCAATTCCTACAATAGATGAAAGGTAGAATTGGATGGTGTCCAGGGCCTTTTCAACCCTTAAGGTTGTATAATTCTGTGCTCAGTAATTTTTAAATGAAAATGCATCTTTGTACTGGGGAGATGTCTTCATGTCTTGGATTCTTTGCCTACTTCTCTGAATGGGAATTGGGAAGAGTGAGGTGTGTTGTGAAAGCAAGTTGAACACATAGTGACTCTAGGTCTTTGTGCTGGAAAAAGCTTGGGTACTCACCAGGCTGAGATGAAGCTGGGGCCAGAAGTCCAGTTAAGAATAACAGCTAAAGGGCCTTCCCTGGCGGTCCAGTGGAAGCAGACTCCGTGCTTCCACTGCAGGGGGTGCGGGTTCAATCCCTGGTCCGGAAACTAAGATCCCACATGCCGCAAGATGCGGCCAAGAAGTAAATAAATAAAAATTAAAAAAAAAATAGCAGCTAGAATATTTTTAGAGCTGGAGTTATCCAGGAGGGTAATGGGTTGACTTGAGAGAGAATGAGCATTCCATATAGGAAATATTCTGTCTCTTTATCAAAGACTGCAGGACTACCTGTTGGTGACTGAGGGATTCATGCTTTGTGTGGGAGGGTGAACTTAAATGCCTTTTAAAGGTTTTTACCCACAGACTAGTTTTAGATACTGCATTGCTCCAGAGAGGATCGTGTTCGCACCCTTCTGCCCATTTGTTATTTTCACATCTCTCTGCTCTCCATTTATTATTTAGAAAAAGGCTTAGAAGTCTAGAATTTTTTATATCAAATTCACTTTAAGAAATTTTGTACCTAATTTAGTAGGGCATATGTGGAATTGGATGGGAATCTGTTTTGTTTTGGTTTTGTTTTCCCCATTAAGGGCCACTTAATGACTTCTGAAGTATTGATATAAAGATTTAGTTATTTGACTATAGCATCTTCTATACTGAGGGAAAAGCATGTTAATTTATCCCTTAAAGCAGGCTTGAGAAACTTTCATATGATACCTTGGTTCTCTTGACCTTGAAGAGGAGGATGGTGATGAGATTTTGAGACTCCATGGATGGATGTAAGCAATGGTAAACTCCCAGAGTGTGTCAGTGAGATCCATGAGCTAGTCATGAATGTCATTTTTTCAGCAAATATTTGTGGGGCACACCTACCAGATATGAGGTACTAGATATGTTTTAGATGCTTGGTATAGACAAAGTCTTGCCCTCAAGAGACTTGTCACCTATATTTATTAACATTCAGTTAATCATCTCGTGCCTTTATTTGTTTATTGTGCTCTGGTAGGAAACTTGAGCAAGAATCAAAACATAGTTAGTGGATTTTGTCACTGAGTACTTTGGCTATATGCCTAAAGAGCCTTATTTTAAAATTAATGTAGGGCTTCCCTGGTGGTGCAGTGATTAAGAATCCGCCTCCCAATGCAGGGGACACGGGTTCAAGCCCTGGTCCGGGAAGATCCCACATGCTGCAGGGCAACTAAGCCCTTGCACCACAGCTACTGAGCCTGCGCTCTGGAGTCCGCGTGCCACAACTACTGAAGCCCGCGTGCCTAGAGCCGGTGCTCCGCAACGAGAGAAGCCCGTGCACCGCAATGAAGAGTAGCCCCCAGTCGCTGCAACTACAGAAAGCCCGTGCGCAGCAACGAAGACCCAGTGTGGCCAAAAATATATAAATAAATTGAAAAACAAATTTTTTAATAAAAGTAAATGTAAAGATTTTTGTAGTTTGATATTTGATGTCTTAGAGAACAGTTTTATTTGTATTTCAGCTAGGTTAGTTTGTGCAGAAATATCAAGTGTCTTATTTGTTTATTCAGGAATAGATATCAAAAACAGAAATAAATTGGCAGACATTCTCAGTTTTAATTTTCAGGACATTTAAAATTCAGAATATCAATGACAAGTTATCCTCTGAACATTTGGCATCTACTTTTCATAATAGAGTGCAAGATGCGTCTTGCTTTGAAAAAAGTAATCCTCATTCATCAAGTGTTTATTGCTGAATTGTTACATGCAAGTTACTACTGTCTGCTGTGGGTGATGTGAGGGTAAATTAAGACACTCCTTGTCTGTAAGGAGCTTGTATTTTTGTCTTGATAATTGTAAGGTAAAGTAGGTGTGTGCTCAGCACATGGCATAAGCAGTATAGGCATCAGGTGGAATTAAGGAGTAAAGGTGAAATGAAGAGGTATTTCTCTGCCTAGTGGAAGAATTTTGGGTTGGATTTCAACTAGATGATTTGTCCCAAAATGTTGTGTACAGATCACATTTTTGTAAATTTCCAAATGGGTAGCCTTGTATTTTTCTTTTTTTTTAAAATAGATTTATTTATTTATTCAGTTAGTTAGTTAGTTTTGGCAGCGTTGGGTCTTCGTTGCTGCCCGTGGGCTTTCTCTAGTTGCAGCGAGTGGGGGTTGCTCTTTGTTGCGGTGCGCGGGCTTCTCATTGCGGTGGCCTCTCTTGTTGCCGAGTACGAGCTTTAGGCACACGGGCTTCAACAGTTGCAGCGCGTGGGCTCAGTAGTTGTGGCTCGTGGGCTCTAGAGCACAGGCTAAGTAGTTGTGGCACGTGGGCTTAGTTGCTCCACAGCACATGGGATCTTCCTGGACCAGGGCTCGAACCCGTGTCCCCTGCATTGGCAGGCGTATTCTTAACCACTGCACCACCAGGGAAGCCCAGCCTTGTATTTCTAATTTCAGAAATGTTTTATCTTCATTTCTGATTAAGCCTTACTTGGCAGTTACTCTTACCTTTCCCCACTTTCCATTTATTTATGTATTTATATTGGACTGTAGTTGATTTACAATGTTATGTTAGTTTCAGGTATGTAGCTAAGTGAGTCTGTTATACACATATCCACCTTTTTTAGATTCTTTTCCCATCTAGGCCATTACAGAGTATTGAGTAGAGTTCCCTGTGCTATACAGTACGTCCTTATTAGTTATCTTTTTTTAAAATTAATTAATTTATTTTTGGCTGTGTTGGGTCTTCATTGCTGCGCGCAGGCTTTCTCTAATTGCGGTGAGCCGGGGTTACCCTTCGTTGCAGTGCGCAGGCTGCTCATTGTGGTGGCTTCTCTTGTTGCGCAGCACGGGCTCTAGGTGCGCAGGCTTCGATAGTTGTGACTCGTGGGCTCGGTAGTTGTGGGTCATGGGCTCTAGAGCGCAGGCTCAGTAGTTGTGGCGCTTGGGCTTTGTTGCTCCGCAGCATGTGGGATCTTCCCGGACCAGGGCTCGAACCCATGTCCCCTGCATTGGCAGGCAGATTCTTAACCACTGTGCCAACAGGGAAGTCCTATTCTACGTATAGTAGTGTGGTATATGTCAGTCCCAATCTTCCAATTTATCCCTCCCCCCCACTCTTATAGCATTTTTCTCAACTTCACAGCTTCTCTTCCAATTGGTAATTTGTGAACTGAGTAATGTTTTGCATTGTCAATTCTATTTGGTAGTATGGAATTTTTAAAAGTAGGGTATATTGTACTAAAAACAGGCCAAATAAGTCTGTGCTACATTTTATCTTGTTTTGTAGCAGTAGGAAAATGTACTTGAAACTATAGAATTTATGAGAAAGAAGCAAGAACCATTCACGAGGAAGGAATTTTTAAGGTTTTTGTATTTTAAAGTAAGAATAGGAATATTTTAATATATTTTCAAGTAACTAAATTGTAGGTTATCCCTGTGACCTTAAGCTGTTTTTCCTTTGGTTGGTTCACAGCCAGCTCACTGTTGGGCTGTGTGTGTTTTTTGTTTTCCTGCTGCAGCAAAACTGGTACAGGTGCTCATTCTCTACTTACTTTGATCTTCGTTTCAGAGGCTCTGTCATGTCTTAATGCTTCATTTAATAGATATTTGAGTGATTTTATGTGAAAAGCAGTATACTAGACTATGGGAAATCAAAGAAGTATAAGACATCCCTGACCTTAAGAGGATATCTGCTAACCAAGGAGGCAAGATATCCACACACTCATTTATTCTACAAGATTCAAGATATCTGCTAACCAAGGAGGCAAGATATCCACACACTCATTTATTCTACAAGATTCAAGTGCCTGCTCTATATTGTTGTTGAGACAGAATCTCAGCCATCAGGGAGTTCACAGTCCAGTAGAATAATAAATGGCTCGTCCATCCACCTAACATTTATTGGACCTATAGGCCTAAAGACAAATAAGACAGTCCCTGGCCTAAGGTGACTACAATCTAGTGGGAAGATGGATGAGTAAATAGTGGTGAGATGTACGGTGTCTGCTATTTTAGACAGTATTCACTTCTTAGGGCTTTTTTTTTTTTTTTTTTTGCCACACCATGCGGCTTGTGGGATCTTAGTTCCTTGACCAGGGATTGAACCCGGGCCCTCCACAGTGAGAGCACCGAGTCCTAACCACTGGACTGCCGGGAATTCCCTAGGGCTTCTTAATCTGATTAGAGTTTAGGAGGTATGTCAACCTAGATGGAAAGAAATATTTTACATCCTTATTTTTAACTGAACTTCTAACTGAATTTTAACATGTTCTTCAATTATGAATATAGGCAACAAATCACAGTAGTAACAGACCTGTGACTTTATCACCAGTGAAAATCACAGATGTTTGCATATCACATTATGGTTGTTGCAGACATATCAAATATCATTTGTACTCATCACTGCTTTGAAATTACAGTAGTTAGTGGATCTGCTGCTAGAGCCTTTCAGTGTGAAATAAACTTTAAAAAATCCTAAATTTGTTTAATGTAGTACAACTGTATTTTAATATAATTGATCTCCTTTGTAATCTTTTGTATTTAAAAACATCATTTTGAGAAGGAGTCCACGCACAGAAAGTTTCAGCACCCTGGTTAGATGTCTTGGCTTACCTTCTTTAGTGTCATGTGTGTGATTGAATGCGAGGAGGGTAACTGGTTTCTTCTGTCAGGTGAAACTTTTAGCTCTGTGGAGAGGTCTTTGTGGTGCTTGTGGTGGTGTAATATTTTACAAAGCAGTTGAATATGTAGAATTCTGAGTTGGTTGTGCCATGTGCTTCCTTGCGTTTTCCTCCTCCTCATTCTTTGCCCATGCCGTGCTAAATAGAGGGAGAAACACAAGAACTGCTCTACCAGATTGACTCTGTGTTCCTTTTGGTTTAGATGATTGATTACATTGTAATGTTTGTTTGTCTCAAACGCAGTGGGAACTTAAGTTTTAACAAGGTGACCTTTGAACTGAATTCTTATGGGTGGGTGCACTGAAGGGGGAGAGGATTCTGAACTAGGGAACTAGAAGCCCAAGGCCTAAGGTTGTGGCATTTGATGGCTCCTCCTGAAAGTCGTGAGCCGCTCTGTGAGGGTTGAAGCTTGTGCAGGTCTTGGGAGGATAAGATTGTCTTCCTTGGGGCTTCCCTGGTGGCGCAGTGGTTGGGAGTCCGCCTGCCGATGCAGGGGACACGGGTTCGTGCCCTGGTCCGGGAGGATCCTACATGCCGCAGAGCGGCTGGGCCCGTGAGCCGTGGCCGCTGAGCCTGCGTGTCCGGAGCCTGTGCTCCGCAACGGGAGAGGCCACAACAGTGAGAGGCCTGCGTACCGCAAAAAAAAAAAAAAAGATTATCTTCGTTAGTGGTGATCGTTTAAGTATTGGCTATATCCTAGCTTCTAAAACTTTCAGTATGATTTTTTTAAAGATATTTTTAAATGTATTTTCTTTCTTTTGGTACTACTTCTGAGGTGATGTACTATGTTAGTGTATTATCCTCCTTCAGGATTCCTAGTGCATTATCCTCTTTCAGGACTCAGCCTATTAGACTGTGTCACCACCACCTGTCATTGGACCCTCATCACTTTCCTTCAGTTCTCCTGCCACCCACTGCTGTCTCCAGCACACTCCTGTCTTAAATGCTGTGGCTAATCACTTTAACTTCCTTTGCACACACTCTCTGTTCTAGCCCTGACTGAATCAGATTTTACAGCAATCATGTTGTTATTCCCTCCATCTTAAGAAAGGAAGGGAGAACCCTTTTCTGGCCCCCACCCACTCCCTACAGGTCCTTTGTCTGGGGCAGCTACTGCCCCATTTCTCAGCAGCTGCTTAGAGCAAAGCTCCTCTAGTTGTCTGGACCCTTCGAAGTGTGGTCCACAGACAAGCACCATCAGCGTCGTCACCTGGGAGCTTGTTGGAAGTTCAGAACTGGGCCCCACTCCAGACTTACTGAATCCAAATCCACCTTCTAGGAGGGTCCCCAGCTGACTCATGTGCTCACTAAAGTTGGAGAGGCGGTGGTCTTTACAGCTTTTTCTCTTTTACTGCCTCTTCAGACTTAATCCAGTCAAATTATTGTACCTTCCTGCCCTCTATTGTAAGTGTCCAATTCTTTTTTTTTTTTTTAGTAAATTTACCAAGTCGTGCAACTGTTACTGTAATCCAGTTTTAGTATGTGAGAGATCTTTTTAGAGTTTAATTTTGTGTAAGTTCAGTTATGCTAGATGCATGAATTCTAGAGATCTGCTGTATAGCATAGTGCCTGTAGTTAGCAGTACAGTATGTGTACATCACAATTTGTTAAGAGGGTAGATCTCATTAAGTGTTCTTACTACAAAAAACAAAAATGAAGGGACACAAGGGAACTTTGAGAGGTGTTAGGTATGTCTGTCACCTTGATTGTGGTTATGGTGTCATGGGTGCTTGCATATGTCCAGGCTCATCACATCGTACACATTCAACATGTGCAGTTCTTTGTATATCATTATACCTTTATAAAGCTGTCAAAAATACATTTTTTGTGTGTTTTAATTATGTAAAACATTTATGTGGCTCTAACATCGGAAATATAAAACAAGGTGATATTCAGAGACCTCAAGTTTCCATTTCTGTCCGACCCCTCACTCAGTTCCCTTCCTCTCCCTGTAGTCATTTTGTTTGTTTCTGACTCATCCTTCTCTTATTATAAGAATAAGATGATATTTGAGCACAGATTTGAAGGAATTGAAGGAGCATACTGTGTATGGTATTTTGCATCTTCTTTTCTTCTGCTTAATGGTATATACTGAAGATCTTTCCATATTAGTAAATAGAGAGCTTCTTCACTCTTCCTTATAATTGCTTTATACTCCATGCTGTGCATGTACCATAATTTATTTAACCAGATGACTCTCGACTTAGTATTTTTTAAATTACAAATAATGCTGCAGTGAATAGCTTTGCGTGTATATTATTTTGCACAGCAGCAGGTATGTCTGTAGTACGTATTTCCAGAGGAGATACTGCTGAGTCAAAGGGTAAATGTGTATATGTTTTCAATAGATATCACCAAACTGCCCTCCACAGGGAGGGGTTATACTAATTTGTGTTGCATCACAGCCACAGCCTCACCAACAGTGTGTCACCAGACTTTTGCATTTGATCTGGTAGGTGAGAAATTAGTGTAAGTTTGGTTTTTTCCTTGTACCAAATGAGGTTGCGCATCTTTCTATATATTAAGAGTGAAACGTACTTCTTTTTCTATGAACTCTTTCGTATCCCTTATCCATTTTTCTGTTGGGTTTTTGGACATCTTGGGTGGGTTTTTTTGTTTTTAAGGAGCTCTTTATACATTAGGGAGATGAGTCCTTTGTGACAATGAATGAACAGATTTTTTCCTTCTCAGTTTGTCCCCTGTCTTGTAACTGTGCTCAGGGCTGTGCACGTGTAGGTATGTTTGTGCTTGCTTGTTTTTGCTATGAAGAAGTTTCATATTTTTATAGTTAAGTTTATAAATTTGTAAATTTCCTTTTATAATTTTTTTATAATTTTGAGCCACAGTTTTATTATTTAGGTGTTAACCAGTTGCCCTTCTCCAAGGTTTAAATAAGAGGGAAAAGATTTACATTTTAAAATTTAGCCTTAACAGACTTTTCTGGAAGCAAGAGATGAACATTAGAATGTGCTATACAGCAGCTGGTGGGCAGTGATTCACTAGTGGTTTGGGGGTTTAGCACACCTTGAATATATTATAATGTTAGGTATGTTTTGGTTTGCAAGTAACAGGAAACCCAACTCAAACAAGTTTAAACTTTATAGGGGATGCGTTGACTTATGATATTGAAAATTCAGGTGAGCTTCAGATGTGGATTGATTGTGACACCAGCTCTGTTTTGCTGAGAGTCTCCGCGTTTTGCTTTCTACTGTGTATCAACCTGTCTTCGGTGGCAGAATAGTGGTGGGGTGCTAGGCTTCACATTTCTGTGCCACTGGACCACATTGAGAGCCAGTACCCAGGATGAGGATGAACAGTTCTTCTAATCAGTTTCTCAGAAGAATAAAGAAGATTGTTTCATAGAAGCCCCCAGCAAACCTCCTTTGACTCATTGCCCCAAACTGGATTACCAGCCCATTCTTGTGGCCAAGGAAATTTGCAGTGTTTGACCGGGAGTCTTGGCTAACCCACACCTTTAGCATGGGGATTGGATTATCTGATATCCTGATTGCTCTGGAGGTCATGCTGGAGCTGCAGTGTGGGTAGATACCAGCCAGGAGAATAGATCTGTAGATCAATACTGGGTGGGCAACCAAGAGATGCAAACTACACCGAAGGTCTTACACTGTGTTAGGTACTGGGGATCCAGACATAGTAGCCGCAGCTCTTTCCTCAAGAGAAGAGCTCATGGTGAGATGAATCAGTAAAGCAAGGAAGGAATACAACCCACTGCAGCTGCACACGGAGCACAGCTTGGGCTGTGTGGTGCTTCTGCGTGGTTTAGAAACCTCTCTTTCCCTTGCTCTTGCTGTTGGACTATTATGAATGTCCTCCCACCTTTTCACAGTGTTGGAATTTTTTGTTTGAATCTTTGTCTCCTCCACAAAACGGTGAATCTTGAGGGCAGAAATCATCTTATTCATGTTATATCCATTGCAGTGCCTGTGCATGGTAGGCATATTGTGTTTGATTTTAAATGAATGAGTTGGTTGCACTTAGAGTCCCCTAAGGATTTACTGGAGTAAATTCAGTAATCTCTCAAAATCCCTGTCACAAGACAAACATGGTTAGTGTTTGTTACTAAAGCTCATAGAGCTAGGCTTGCCAGCCCCTTTTCACTGGTTGAGAGGCTCTTAGAAGTTAGTCACAGCCTCGAATCTTGTGCTGTTAGAGTTCTTCTGGGCAACCCAGGAGGCAGCTTCATCTGGTGTCTTGATTGCCTGGTGCTAGCCTTGTTCAGAAGCGACATCTTCCTTTTCCTGGTGTCCTGGAAAAAAGTGCTCAAACTCTCCCTCCCAGTCCCTTCTTACTTCCCACTTAATTCTAGGAATTGTACAACTCCTTACATCTTTCCCCCCTCTGGATTTTGGAATAGGTGTACATGTAGCTAGCAAGACTGAGGGCGATATTAGCTCAGCTAATTAAAAATTGGTAGGTGTTACGCTCAGGACTTTACTTGTTTGCAGTCCCACAGTTTGCAGTCCCAGAGAGCTCAGAGGGCGGGGTGCGTGCAGGCTGCGCTGGAAAGGCTCCGCCAAGTCCTGACTACTACGCTGCACCGTGCACAACAGTAGACGAGGAGTAGGTCCGCTTGCCACTGCTCCTGGCGTCTCTCTGGAGCCTCTGCCCTTAGACTCGTGCCACCTTTCTCTTCCTTCCTCACGGCCATGAGCCGACTTCCTAGCCGCCTCTGCTCATTGAACACCTTGGTCCCTGCCTCACAGCCTTCCTTTCCACTCCAGTTCCTGCCACCGTCCTGGGTGGTTTCCTATCCACTGCATAACCCATCAGACACCTTGGCATCTCGATTTCTTGTCCTCCACGTCCACCCCAAGTGACCTCCTGTAGTCCACCTCTGGCGCTCTCTTCTCTGGTGACACTCTGGGTCTTGTCATCAGCTGACATGGCTTCAGCTCCACAATTACTAATTCAGATGGAAACAGTTGTCCCCCCGCTTCAGTGTGCCCTTGGCTCCCACTGCTCTAATTTCTTCAGGATACAGGTCACTCAGCGTCACCCTGCCGGATCCATTGGACACCATGCAGCCCACAGCTTCCTTGACCTCTCAGCAGCATTTGACACAGGTGATCATCTTCTCTTTATTGAAACCCTCCTTGTCGTGACACTTTAACCTTGACTTCCTTTCTCCCTCTCTGGTCCACGTGCCTCTGGCCACTCTCTACTTCATCTCTGTCCGTTCCTTCTGCTCTACCTAGTCTGTAACTGGATTTCCCTATGGCTCAGTCCTATTCCCTTTTCTTTTCTTACTCCCATTATATGGAGTACAGATACTCCTCTGTATCTGTATCTTTTGTACCTAAAATTGTTTGCTTGTGCCTTTTCTCACCGCCCCAAAGGAAAAAGTATTTATTGCAGCAAATTAATCCAGTGGGTATTCCCCTGAAAGCACACATCCGTTTGCTAGGGCAATTAAAACTCACACTACATGCGCTCCAGCAAAGCTCTGTCTCTGTCACTGTCAGCTCTAGAGCTTCCTTCTTGATAGTGCCTTTTGCCAGTTCCTTCTTCTGCTCCTGTTGTCTTTTGCTTTCTGGAGCATCTGTCAGCCATCATGTATGTGGCCATCTCTGGGTTGGAACTGTGGCCCCCTCTGCAGAGGGACCTGCTGTGGAGTCACTGGGACACTCATGTTTCTGCCATTCTTAGGCAGCTACTGGCCTCAGTCACCAGCTTGAGCTTCACCCCTCATTCATATTTTAATTTTTTCTTGAACAGACTTGTAAGAATTTGTCAATTAAAATTTTGTTTCACAGAATCAGCTGTTTCTTTGTTTTCTGTTTTGTAATATCTGTTATCTTTACTTCCTTTGTTTTCTTTAGATTTACTCTATTCTTTTAATAGCTTTCTGAATTGAAAACATAGGTTATTAGACTTTCTTGCTTTTTTTTTTTTTTTTTTTTTTTTTCTGTATGCGGGCCTCTCACTGTTGTGGCCTCTCCCGTTGCGGAGACGCGCAGGCTCAGCGGCCATGGCTCACGGGCCCAGCCGCTCAGCGGCATGTGGGATCTTCCCGGACCGGGGCACAAACCCATGTCCCCTGCATCGGCAGGCGGACTCTCAACCACTGCGCCACCAGGGAAGCCCGACTTTCTTGCTTTTTAATGCTGTGCTCAAGGCTGTAGAAATCCCTCTTATGTATTGCCTTAACAGTCACCCATATGTTACACATGTGGTAATATCATTGTCATGAAGATCTAAATATTTTGTAATTTCCATTTTTTCCCCTCTTTAACCCTGAATTTCTAAACAAGCATTTTTTTTGTTTGTTTCTATTCATGGTGTTTAGTTTTGTTATTAACTTATTCACATGGTATGGTCGTAGAGTATGTTTTTTTGATACCAGTTACTTGAAACATAATGATCTTTTTCCTTGTAACCTAGTTAAAATGTTCCATGTGTTTTTTTAAAAAAAATTTATTATTTATTTATTGAGCCACACTTTCATTTATTTATTTATTTTAATTAATTAATTAATTTTTGGCCACATTGGGTCTTTGTTGCTGAGTGCAGGCTTTCTCTAGGTGTTGTGATCAGGGGCTACTCTTCACTAAGTGTGCAGGCTTCTCATTGCGGTGGCTTCTCTTGTTGCGGAGAACGGGCTCTAGGTGCCAGGGCTTCAGTAGTTGAGGCACGCAGGTTCAGTAGTTGTGGCACGCAGGTTCAGTAGTTGTGGCACGCAGGCTTAGTAGTTGTGGTGCATGGGCTTAGTTGCTCCGTGGCATGTGGGATCTTCCTGGGCCGGGGCTTGAACTGGTGTTCCCTGCGTTGGCAGGTGGATTCTTAACCAGTGCGCCACCAGGGAAGTCCTATTTATTTAATTTTTGGCCACGTGGCATGTGGAATCTTAGTTCCCCGACCAGGGATCAAATCTGTGCTCCCTGCATTGGAAGAGCGCAGTCTTAACCACTGGACAGCCAGGGAACGCAACGGCGAGAGGCCCGCGTACCGCAAAAAAAAAAAAAGGTTTTCTTAGAAGGAGAGTCTGCCGATCATTCAAATTACTAAGCTTGCCCTGTAGGAATTTTTCCTCATTGGCAGCAGTAAAAAGGAGAGATTTTTTTCCTCCTTAAAGTTAAAAGTAAGTTATGTTTATGGTAGAAAATTTGGAAAATTCAAGGAAGAAAAAAAACCTGTATGCCACAGCTATTAATATTTTGGTGTTTTTCCTCCCAATCCTTTTATGGTGCTCAGTTATATAATTTAGGTCTCTAGTACCTAATACTGTGCCTGGCACAGTATAAATGCTCATTAAGTATTTAGAGAATGGACCCAGGTGTATGTTCTATTTAGTATGTAGATAAGCATTGCTTTTTGTTGATGGTATTTATAACCCATTTTAGAGTAGCTGAGCTTTGTATGAAGGTGTGACTTTTTTTTTTAAATGAACCTATTAGATCATTGTAAAAAGTTGCTTGGGTAAATACTTTGGAGTCACCTTTGACTTCTTTCTTTTTCTTAGTCTACTTGCAACCGTTCAGTAAAGCCTGTTGGCCCTGCCTTAAATTATATCCAGAACCTGATCACTTCCCACCTCCACCCACTACCTTGCTAGTTTGAGGAAGCACCATCCCTCACTTGGATTGTTACAGTGAGCTCCATGGGCTCCCTTCGTCTACCCTTGCCTCTTACGGTCTCTTCTCCTGATGGCAGCCAGAGGGATCTTTTAAATAATACAGGTCACAACACATTTCTCCACTGTTTAAAAACTTCTAGGGACTTCCCTGGTGGCACAGTGGTTAAGACTCCACACTCCCAATGCAGGGGACACGGGTTCAATCCCTGGCCAGGGAACTAGATCCCACATGCATGCCACAACTAAGAGTTTGCATGCCACAACTAAGGAGCCCACATGCCGCAACTAAAGGAGTCCGCCTGCTGCAACTAAGACCCGGTGCAACCAAATAAATAAATATTTTTTAAAAAATTTCTAATGCTTTTCCATATCACTTAGAATAAGACCTAAATTCCTTATTATGATCTGGTACCTCCCGCCCGCCCCCAATGAGATTTTCTGCCACGCTCTCTCTCACTCCCTCCATTCTCCTCCTTGAAGGGGAGTACATCCCACCCTCAGTGCCATTATGTGTGCTGTTGCGTGCATTATGCATTCCTTCTGACAAGAATCCTTTCCCTGGGCAGCCAACAGGTCTGGCTCCCTCACTGCTTCATATTTCTGCTGAAGTGTGTCCCTGTCAAAGAAGCTTTCCGACACCTCTACCCAGAAAGGCTCTATAATCACCCTTCCACCTCAGTCCCACAACTCCCTTTTCCTGACTGAATTTTCTTCATAGCCCTTTCCACTCTGATGCTCAGTTGATTATTTGTTTACTGGCTGCATCCCTCCTAAGTCCACGAGAGGAGGGTATATCTGTCTTCCCTGCTGGGATGCAGTGCCTACAACAGTGCTTGGCACACGTAGAACTCAATAAGTATTGAGTGAGTAGTGAAAGGAACTTATTATCTCAGGTAACCTAGTGAGAAAATCTTCATTTAGAACATAGGTATTATCACCCCAAAGTTCATAGCAGCACTATTCACAATAACCAAGACCTGGAAGCAACCTAAATGTCTGTCGACAGATGAATGGGTAAAGAAGATGTGGTACATATATACAATGGAATAGTACTCAGCCATAAAAAAGAATGAAATAATGCCATTTACAGCAACATGGATGGACCTAGAGATTATCATACTAAGTGAAGTAAGTCGGAAAGAGAAAGGCAAGTATCATATTATGATATCACTTATATGTGGAATCTAAAAAAATGATACAAATGAACTTATTTAAAAACCAGAAACAGACTCACAGACTTAGAAAACAAAGTTATGCTTACCAAAGGGGAAGGGGGGAGTGGGGGTGGATAAATTAGGGCTTTGGGGTTAACATATATACACTACTATATATAAAATAGATAATCAACAAGGACCTACTGTATGGCACAGGGAACTCTATTCAGTACTCTGTAATAACCTAAATGGGCAGAGAATCTGAAAAAGAGTAGATATATGTATATACATATAAACTGAATCTCTTTGCTGTACACGTGAAACTAACACAACATTGGAAATCAACTATACTCCACTATAAAGTAAAAATTTAAAAAAGAGCATAGGTATTCTGACTTCTCATAGGCATATTGTATTTTTTAAGTAGGTAATACATGCATGTGGTTCAAAGTTCAAATGGCATGCAGTGAAACGTCTCTCATACCCTGTCCCCTAGCCACCCTGTAACCAGGGTTATGTTCATGTGTATATTTCCAGAGACAGGCTATGGTTCTACACATAAAATCACAGATATATTCCTCCCTCCTTTAAAAAAAAATGTAAGTTTTAGCATCTGTACTGTTTTGTACCTTATTTCTGTTTTGTTTTATAAAATATATTTTGGAGATTATTCTTTGTCAGTGTGTAAAGAGCTCTTTATTTTGTGAATAGCTGCACAATATCCCATTGTATGACTGTACGATAGTTCCTTCTTTGATGAACATTGAAGTTGTTTCCAGTCTTTAGCTGTTACGGACTATGCTGCAGTAAATAACATTGTACATATATCACTTTGCCCTGTTGCTAGTATATCTGAGGAATAAATTCCTATGAGTGGAATTGCTGTGTCAAAGGAATGTGCATTTGTACTTTTGATAGACACAGTCAGATTATCTTACACGGGTTGTACCGATTTATACTTCTGGCACAGTGTGCTATTAGTTGATCTTTGCCAGTTTGATAAATGATAAGTGATATAAGCATCATTTCATATATTTAAGAGCCATTTATATTTTCTGTGAGTTGTCAATATCCTGTGCACATTTTTCTACTAGGATTTTGGTCTTTCTTTCTTTCTTTCTTTCTTTCTTTTTTTTACTTGTAGGAGCTCTCCTTTATGTAAATTAGCCCTTAATTTGTGATCTGAGTTGCAGACATTCGGTTCCATTTGTCATTTGTTTTCTGATTTTGCTCGTGGTGGTTTTTCCTAGGTAGAAATTTTATTTTTTAGAGGAAAACGTATTAGTCTTTTCCCTTTTGGCTGTGGGTTTGGGGTCATACTTATTAGCCCTTCTAATTTTTTTTTTAAAATCCTCATGGTTTCTTCTTGTACTTCTGAAGTTTCATTAGTTACATTTGACATCTCTTTGATACTGCTGAGATTTATTCGGGAATAAGATGTGAGATGGAGTTTCAACCCCCCCTTATTATTATTATTTTTTACAACAGTCTTAGCATTTTGTTATTTCTTATGTCTTACGTGGAAAATAATCTGTCAGCAGTTTTCTGCTGAACTCTGAGTAGATCATGATGTCCTGTGTATTTTTTCATTATAAGTTATAGTTATCTTTTTTTTCTTTTTTTTTTTTTTTGTGGCACTGCGTGGCTTACAGGATCTTAGTTCCCCAACCAGGGATTAAAGCTGGGCCATGGCAGTGAAAGCACCAAGTCCTAAGCACTGGACCACCAGGGAATTCCCAAGTTGTAGTTATCTTTATCTTACCAATGTTGACTTAAAAATAATGATTGAAGTATAGTCTATTGGTGAGCATTGTTTTGAGATAAATTTTGTAGGATTTTCAGTTGGTAAATTAAGATTAGTTGGACATATATACACTACCAAATGTAAAATAGCTAGCTAGTGGGAAGCAGCCGCATAGCACAGGGAGATCAGCTCGGTGCCTTGTGTTCCCCTAGAGGGTGGGATGGAGATGCAAGAGGGAGGAGATATGGGAATATATGTATATGTATAGCTGATTCACTTTGTTATGCAGCAGAAACTAACACACGATTGTAAAGCAGTTATACTCCAATAAAGATGTTTAAAAAAAAAGATTAGTAATAATAGGTATAATGATAGCTAATTAATATCATGTGCTACACTAAAGGAACACGTTTAGTAAATGATATAAAACTAAAGAAGTAAGAGTTTTACCCTCTCATTTGAGTGAGTCGTGGTTGAGGTCTCTTGGCTTCCTTGATTAATGCATGGCTGTGCTACGTTAATAAATAGGGTTTCCTGGGGCTTGATTCTCATGTCTAGTAGGCTCCCTTTATGGGTGATCATCTCGCAGACTGAAGGCTCTGAAGGTCCTGGCTGTAAGTGAAGGAGGATGCTTTGGGATCACCTGCATAGACTCAATGGTGGTCCTTCACTACTGTTGCTCTTTTCTTCCTATTTCTATGCCACCTTGCCTGGCCTTATCTATTGTTGCATCTCTGCTTGAAGTTGCCATTTTCACCATGTGGTTAACTTTTTCAAGGTTTGTAAATGGCTCACTTTACTAAACTATCAAAAATCCAAGCTGAGCCTAGTAAGAAATTTAGCCTACCAATGGCCTCTTCAAAATCTTTCTGACAGTTCTCGTAATGAGATACTTAACTGGCCAAGCTGACACCTTGTTGTCCCTGTACATTTGTTTTGTCTGTCTGTCTGTCTTGGTCTTTTCTCAAGTGCCATCCCACACCTTTTTGCTCAGCTATACCATTGCCTAAATATTTGACCTGTCACATTTTCAAAAACAGAAGGGTTCCTCTTCTCTCTTCCCTTACATCAGAGGTTCTCTTACATGTGGTCCTCAACTAGCATCAGCATCTCCTCAGAACTTGTGGAAATGCAGATCTCTGCCCTCCCCCTTGACCAACTGAATCAGATACTCTAGGGGTGGGGCCCAGCACTCTGTTTAACTAGCAGGTGATTCTGATGTGCTAGTTTTGTTTTTTAAAAAAATAATTAATTAACTTGGCTGCATCGGGTCTTAGTTACAGCATGCGGAAACTTCGTTGTGGCGCGCAGCTTCTCTCTAGTTGAGGTGCGCAGGCTCAGTAGTTGTGGTGCGTGGGCTTAGTTGCCCCAGGGCATGTGGGATCTTAGTTCCCCGACCTGGGATTGAACCCGCGTCCCCTGCATTGGAAGGTAGATAGATTCTTAACCACTGGACCACCAGGGAAGTCCCTGATGCACTAAAGTTTGAGAACCACTGCCTTATGGGATCTAATTCAGGGCTCTCCTCATAGCTTTAACACTCAGTTAAAGCTTATTGGCCATTTAATTTGTGGAGTATATTAATAGCCATTGATTAATTTGTTTATCATCACAGTTATCATTTATTGAACACCTACTCAGTGCTGGGCACTAAACTAGGTGCTTTCACATACATTGTCTCATCCTCACAAACACTTTGCAAAATAGGGAGTGGTGTTTCCCACTTTATATATAGATGAGAAAGGGGAGGCTCTGAGGAATGCAGTAACTTGCCAAGGCGGCTGGCTACACAGCTGGTAAGTGACAGTGTGAGATTTCAGTGGGTCTGTCAGACTCCTAAGCCTATGTCCTTTCTGGCACATCACACTGCCTTTCATATAAAACCTTGTTCCCAGAGAGTACATGTGAGTCTGTGGCTGTCATGTCATATAAAAAATGGTTGTAATGCACATGATTCTGGACTTCTCCCCTCACATTCTTTTTTTTTTTATATAACTTTATTTTATTTATTTATTTTTGGCTGCGTTGGGTCTTCGTTGCTGCATGCGGGCTTTCTCTAGTTGTGGAGAGCTTTCTCTAGTTGTGTTCGTTGCAGTGCGCAGGCTCCTCATTGCAGTGGCTTCTCTTGTTGCGGAGCACGGGCTCTAGGTGCGCAGGCTTCAGTAGTTGTGACACGGGTTCTACAGCGCAGGCTCAATAGTTGTGGCGCGTGGGCTTAGTTGCTCTGCAGCATGTGGGATCCTCCCGGACCAGGGCCCAAACCTGTGTCCCCTGCATTGGCAGGCGGACTCCCAACCACTGCGCCGCCAGGGAAGCCCTCCCCTCACATTCTTAACCTGATCTACTAAGCAACAACCTTCTAGCTTTTTTTTTTTTTTTTTTTTGCGGTATGCGGGCCTCTCACTGTTGTGGCCTCTCCCGTTGCGGAGCACAGGCTCCGGACGCGCAGGCTCAGCGGCCATGGCTCACGGGCCCAGCCGTTCCTTAGCATGTGGGATCTTCCCGGACCGGGGCACGAACCTGTGTCCCCTGAAGCGGCAGGCAGACTCTCAACCACTGCACCACCAGGGAAGCCCTAGCTTTTTTTTTTTTTTTTAATAGAAACACAGACTTCTATTTCCTTTTCTTAATATTCATTTACTTAACAGTATATCAGAGAATTGGGAGGTAAAAGAGACTTTGAGATCATAGTCCAGCCTCTATGTTTTCACACATCTAGTCATTACATTATATGTGCTACTCAGTATTTTTGTCTCAGAAATCAACTTGTATTTTTGTTGAGGTATAAATTGGTATACGACACAACTCTGGCCTGTGCACTTGTATTATTTTTGCAACTTAAATATGTTACATTGAACTTAGAAAAATTTTAATTGGTTGGGAAAAGTAATTTTGCTGGCTTTGCTTTAGTCCAGCTGTGTTATGAAAGTGAAGTGAACACGTGTTAGCAGATTGAGCACCTCTTTGACCCAGGAGACAGCTGCCGTCTCTGGTGAGGGGAGAGGCCTTGTTATTTAGGCTGTTTGCTCCTCTCACCTCTTTGACCTTCGCTCCCTCACTTCCAAACCCCCACCCCTCCAAACACATTTTTGGACAGGCAGTTGAATAGAAAAATACATTTATTTTTAAAATTCCTACAAGGAGTTAAGTGCTTATTTCCAAGCTTACTCACTGTACTTTTTGGTTTGAATGCATTTATCAAATGTGAATTGATATTATTTACTTAATAATGATAATAGCTAATACTTGGGTAGCTTTTTGAGTGAGCACTATTCCAGTCGTTTTACATATTTTAACTCCCTAATCCTCAAACATTGTATATAGTAGGAACTATTGTATTATCCCCATTTCCCCATTTTGTGGAAACAGTAGTGTGGAAAACTAAATAACTTGTCCAAGCTCACAGCGCTAGGAATGGCAGAACCCAAATCAAACCCAGGCATCCTAGCTCCACAGTCTGCGCTCCTAATCACTCCTCAAAGTGTAGTGTAGGTTTTCAGCCAGAGCTTTCTCAGTAACATGTCACTTTACATTTTTGAAATGGTACCCTATTCAGTGTTTTTGTTTTCCTGCATTAGGACCTGTGTGGAGGATGGGATTGATGTGTGAGCTTCCATAGAGAAATAATTTAGGCCCTTCAAAAATGTCAAATAATTGAGGTGTTTGCTAGGGACACAGGCTGTGCTGAAGACAGGTGGCCTTCTGGAGTGGGACACACCAGGCTTGAAAACAGTCTCCCAGTGCCTTTCTCAGCCTCGTCCTGCACCAGGACGGGCCCTGGCTGGCTCTCTGTGCTTTGCCATGCTCTCCCTCCTTTGGGGTCTTGAGTGTGCCATGGTTTTTCACCGCCCGACGAGCATGTATGTGCTTGAGGTCTGAGAATTTTGTGAGAACAGCACAAGTACTCAGACTTGCTGTGGACAACAAGAAAATTTGGGGATGTCATGTTACTGTGTGTCTCTTCTAATTTAAAGACAAATCTAGCGGCAGTACTCTACATGGAGGAGCGATGAGGTCTTTCCATACCACCCTGAAGACTGCCTTTTAGTTTATGGTCACTTATAAACTTATAAATGCTGCTTATTGGGCCTGCTGGTATTTGGAGCCTCAGCCTTTGTCATAACCATGGGTACCACCAAGCTGAGCTCCTGGCCTGCATTTCTTAGCTTTCAGTGTCTATGCAGCCTAGCTTAAAATTGCTGCCTATTTCTGCCATCCTTCTTGTATTTGCATACAAAATTTGGGTACATCCCTGCTGGCCAGAATTTTATTAGTGGGCATCTGACCTGGCTGCAGAGGGGAGATTTTCTGGAAGACAGTCAGGGGCTTTGGAAAGAGCTGTGGGAGTGGGTATTGGCCTTAGTTGCTCAGGACACAGCAGCTCCAGAGCTTTGACTTATCAAGAGGCAAGCAGCTCCCTTTCTCCCTCCTCCCTTCTCAGCCTGGAGAAGGCTCGCAGCAGTTGGAACTTGGTGCCAACTAAATGAGCGTCATTTGGTTATGCTAAGCTTAATGAGTTTTGAGAAGTCTTGTGTATTTCTTCACTCTATGTTATAAATAATGTAATTTCAAGTTCTGACAGCTAGTTATTACGTCTGATGTAGAAGCAAGAAGACCACAGGTGAAAGGAAAGGAGACGGAAATGAGGGCGTTGGGTTAGGCTTCTCTAGTGCTTTTCCTGAGTTATAGAGCTCCACGTTCAGCTGCGGTATGAATTGATTTTGTGATTTTAGACAATTTACTTCCTCGGTCTTAAGTTGTAACATCTTGAGAGCAAATGTGACTTTTTTAAAGCTCCGCTCCAGCTGTTTGTCTGTTTTCTGATTCCGTGAATGGGAGACTTAGGTTACCTATGTTCGCATAAGACCACTGTCTATAGAGATATGTTACAGAATTATGCATGCTGGGAAATAAATGAGTTGCTTCTTCAGTCCACTTCTTTGTGAATAGCTTCATATTTAACTTTTTAAGCTAGTAGTTGCAAGTTTTAAATTATGTATGTTTTATTATGTGAGATGATGAATGATAAGTGCTTAGAGTGAAGCAGATGTGCGATTGTCGCCAAGTGCTACCTTTTGGATTATGGTTGATTTCAGGCTTCAGTTTGAAACTGCTTATTCAGCTGGTTGGCCTGCTAACCTACATTTAAAATGCAGTACTGTCCCCATGGAGAGTACAAATACAATACTGTCCCTCTTGAGCCTAATATTTTTATTTCAGGCCTCCAGATTTTAAATGTTAAAATATTGCCGAATACCAAAGGAGAAATTCTACTGTGTAACCCTTTTAGCTATTTCTTCTGGATTGAGGATAATTTAGGGCCTAGAATCTCTAGAAAATCATGGGATTGATGATAAATTTGCAGCTCAATTCTTGTGAGAAAGATGGGGATTCAATTTTAGACCTACATTGGTGGCAAAATTGGGAAGTAAACTTGGAACAGATTGAATTTCCCAAACAGGACTCTGGGAAAAGTTATCTGTATTTGCCACTGTAGCAAATTAGGAGCACACAGTGAATGCTTCTCACACTGTAGTACTATTTGAAGAGTGAAACAATAGAACCAGCCACCGCCTCCTTATCTGTCCCCTGAATGGTTGGCTTCTTTAAAGAATTTTCCTGTCCTGTCTCATCTCATTGAGTGACATCACTGGTGCCACAGAAATATTATTAACAGACACCAGCAGTCGTAATTGGTGTGAAACTTATGATTTGGCCAGTTCAAAATATATCATCACCTCTTGGCGATATATCATCCCTGCTCATACATTTACTTCGTGTAACCGTAGGCTTCATTTTATGGTGAATTTTACTGTTTGTTCACAAGGCATGTATTTTCCTGTGACTCTCTGCTAGGCCATGACATGCTTTTAAACTACCAGAATAATTTTCAAATAGTTTCAGTTGGTTTTTTGGCCTGTGTTTTCTTCTTTTTCTATTTAAAAAATTACACAAGTAATATATAATTATTGAGGAAAAGTTAGAAATTAAGATAGGCAAAAAATGGTCATCTAAGTACTACCCTCCCCTTTAGTAACCACTTTTAATACTTTACTGAATATCTTTTCAAATTATTCTCTTTGCAAACATATACATCTCAAACGGAATGAAACTTTTTTAATTACGGAAAATTTACTTACACAGAAGTAGAGAGAATGTCTCCCGGCTTCACCAGTTGTCGACATATGGCTAGTCTCATTTCATCTATTATCTCACCCTTACTGCATTATTTTAAAGCAAACCCCAAACATCATCTGTTTTCTTCTGTACTTTTTCTACAATTCATAGACTGGAGAAATAAAACCATATTTTCACATGTAAAAAATTTACATTCGATCAAAGTCTGTTCTTTGACAGATTCATAAATATTTTTTACAGTTGGTTTCTTGATACATAAGGATCTTTTAATTATTTTATTTATTTTTTAATTTGAAATAAAGATTCATGGGAACTGGCAAAAAATGTGCAAGGAGGTCCCATGTACCCGTCACCTAGTTTCCCCCAGAAGGTAATAGTTTGCGTAACTGTAGTATAATAGCAAAACCAGGAAATTGACATTGGTGAAGTCTGCAGAGCGCATTTGGATTTCACTAGGATCGTGTGTGTGTGTGTGTGTGTGTGTGTGTGTGTCTGTATATTCCATGCGGTGTTATCCCACGTGTAGATTCATGTAACCACTGCCACAAATAAGTGTTGTTTCATAATCAGTTTATTCAAATTAATTTTGTAATTGGTTTGTTTAAATTTGTTTCCAAGCAAGGACCACACATTGCAGTTAGTGTCCATGCCTCTTAAATCTCTTTTTAATAAAAAATTAGTTGGTTGTAATTTCACTTACAGAAAATGACAATCATAGTACAAAGAACCCTCAGATGGACTAATTATTTAAAATTTGTCTATTTGTTTTATCATTTGTGTTTTCCCTCCCCCTCTTCTCCTCCATTCCTCCTCCCTTCCCTCCATGTGTATGTATGTACATATATAATACAAATCATTTGAGAGTAATTTGTAGACATCATGTCCATTTATTCATATAAACCTCAGTTTCTATTTCCCAAGAACAAGATTTTCTCTTACATAACCCCAGTCCTGTACATTTATCAGAATCTAAATATAACTGATCTGATCTGCAGTTCACATTAAAATTTCACTAGTTACCTCCATGCTGTCCTTTAAGAACCATTTTCCCCTGGTTTGGGAGCCAGTCCAGGTTCACAGACTACAGGTAGTTGCAGGCTCTTTAGTCTCATTCAGTGTTCAGTAGTTTCTTCTTTGTTTTCACGACCTTGATGTCTTGAAGAGTTCAGACCAGTTATTTTGTAGAATCTCTCAGTTTAGATTTGTCTGATATTTTTGTGATTAGATTCATAGTCTACAGTTGGGGGGGCACCACAGAACCACTGTTGTGTCTTTCTTGGAGCAGCAGGTCAGGAGACACAGGACGCTGCTTTGTTCTGGTCACAGTGGTGATGTGAACATTGACTAAGGTTGTGTTTGCTAAATTAATCCATGGTCAAGTTCCACTTTTCTCTTTGTAATTGGTATGTAATTTGTGAAGGGATACTTTGGGACTACATAAATACCGTTTTTCTCCTCAGACCTTTATCCACTAGTTTTAGCATCCATTGATGATTTTTGGCTGAATTGGTTATTACTGTATTACTGTGATGGTTATAAAATGGTGATTTTCAAACTCCATTATTTTTTCCTTCTACATTTATTAGGTGTTAGTCTACTGTAGGGGAAAGCTTTTTTTTCTCCCCATTTATTGATATTAGTGTGAACTCAGATTCTTATTTTATTCCATGATAATTCTGTAGTATTGTTTTTATGTGTAAATTGTCCCATCATTGACCAATGATAGTCCCTCTGCTTTGCCCCCTGAGTCTTTTTTTTTGGCCACACTGTGCGGCATGTGGGATCTTCCCCGACCAGGGATCGAACTAACGCCCCCTGCAGTAGAAGCGCAGAGTCTTAACCACTGCACCACCAGGGAAGTCCAGCCCCTGAATCTTTTGGACACAACTTCAGTAGTCTTTGATAGCTTTCTTGCTCAGCGGTACAGAAAGATGTTCCAGATTCATCTTGTGCACTTCCTGCCCCATACCTGGTATCAAGTATATAGGAGCCTTGATGGCTTTGGAAAATAGCACTCGTGACACAGTCTGGGCACTAGGATCTCCTCTTGTCATTTGCTCATTGCTTCTATACATTTAATACATCTTATGTGGAAAATCTGAATTCCTAATGACATTCACATAATTGATTTTTTGTTTTATTCTACAAGACATTGAGAATGACAATATACTGGGACTTCCCTGATGGTGCAGTGGTTAAGACTATGCTCCCAGCGTAGCGGGCACGGGTTCGATCCCTGGGCAGGGAACTGAGATCCTGCATGCTGCACGGCACAGCCAAAATAAAAGAGTAACAATGTACTCTTATTGCTAACAATATGATTACAGTATGAATACAGTTTTAAGATTTCTGTATAACTCTTTTAATCTTTTGAATCCTATTTTTTTATTGTGGCATTTTTCACTTAATGCTATACCATATAACATCCTTCTTTGCTGGTAAGTAAATGTCTTCATTTTAAATGGCTGCATGATATATTTACCCATTTCATTTTTCAAACACATAAGATGTTAATAATGTTTTGTTAGAAACAAAGCTGAGTTGACTGTCTTTGTATGTGTGTTTGATCATTAAAATTATTTATTTATTTATTTATTTTTTGCGGTACGCGGGCCTCTCACTGTTGTGGCCTCTCCCGTTGCGGAGCACAGGCTCCGGACGCGCAGGCTCAGCGGCCATGGCTCACGGGCCCAGCCGCTCCGCAGCCTGTGGGATTTTCCCGGACCGGGGCACGAACCCGTGTCCCCTACATCGGCAGGCGGACTCTCAACCACTGCGCCACCAGGGAAGCCCAAAATTATTTTTTAACTTAAGGATAGCATCCAAACAGAAATGTGTATAAATGTAAAGTTCCATTAGTTTTTCACAAAGTAGAACCAACCCCAGGTTAAGAAACAGCATTCCTAGCCACCTGGAGCCTCCCTGTGACCCCTTCCCACACTCCTGAAGGGGTAGCCACCGTCCTCACTTCCAGCATCACATGAGTTTTCCTTATTTTTGAACTTTATATAAGTACAATTATTTAGTATATGCTATGCTTCTTTTATATCTGGCTTCTTTCACTCAAGATTATTTTTTGAGGTTTGTCCATGTTTTTTCTCAGTGCATGTCTTCCATGGGTAGTATTCCATGTATAGCCTGCTATTCACCTAGCCTACTGTGGATGGGCGTTTGTGTTGGGCCAGCTCTGGGCTATTACAGATAGATTACACACTTGGAAAATATTTTCTAAGGACAGATTCCTAGGAGTTGAATTTGTGTTTAAAGGAAAGGAGGCTTTTGCTCCGTGCTGGCGAATTGCTCTGCATGAAGGCTGGCCAGTTCACACTCCCGTCACAGTTAGGTGAGGCCTGCCCCTCCACATCCGTGTGTGTGCTAGTCTTAACTGGCTGCTATTGCATTACTAGTGCTGTACCAGTGCATGGTACATTTCAGGTGCCTCAAAAGGCATTTTTAATCTGGTAGGGGAAGAAACATCAGAAATGTCTGAGTGGCTGTCATTGAGGTAGCCTATAAGACAGTTATGTCCCCCCAAAATTTAGCTGGGGAGATAAGACATGACAAACAGCAGAAGTGCCAAGTGAACAGTAGTTCCAGTGATACTATAAAACTTTAGATGAAGGAAAGAGCAAAGCTTTTCTGCATAGTAGTATTTAGAAATCGGTCAGCTCTCCGTAACTGTCATTGAATTGAGTCTGCTTTCTTCACCTGAGGCCTGGCTGGATCAGAAAATAACTATTTGAATTACAGAGGCCAAATCCAGTGTTTTGGCCGTCGATTTTAGTGGCTGGTCTCCTTTCATTGTAAGATAAGTTTGATGTGCTCTCTGGCTCTCTTGCTTCCTATTTGAAAACCCAGCAATGTACTGGTTCCAGAGTACTGTCATTTGGTGTAAAATTACTGGTACCCATCAGTGCCATGTTTTGAAATTTCATATGTTACAGATTCAGTAGTTCATTGTTCCACTTGAAGTTGGGTGATTGAAAAGGTAGCAACTTGATGTGACTGAAAGCACAGTTCTAAGGTCTGTGCAACCTTGGGCAGATCACCACCCCTCCCTGGGCCTCAGTTTCAATGTAGGGTAAGGAAATGAGTGTCAGAAAATTGCAGGGCCTCTACACAATTGGAGATTCAGGGCATTTCCCCCTTCGAACGGGATCTCCTCTGCAGAGCGCTGCTTGTGTTGCTCAGCACCTTGATTGAGAAAATTGAAAAATCATCTGTGTGCCGTGCCAAACATACGAAGCTCATGGGCATATAAATGCCAGGAAGGCAGTGGGATAGCAGCTAAGCAGCATACAGGAACTACTCACTGTCTTGGAGTGGTCTTTACTTTACCAGTGTTGTCACAGCACTTTTAGAAGGTCACAGAATTTCTCCCCACCCCCACCCCTTTTAGGGGAAACTTTAAAAATACCTATTTTCTAAGAATTTGAAATGAGTATCTTTTGCAGAAACGAAAGCCTCTTGCCTTTTCTTCCACTTGAGATGTTGGTATTCCCTTGGGAATAGGAATGCATATGTCTATGCATATTTAACAGAAGGGTTTAATAAAAATAGGTCATTTGAATATGTCAGCATTTTAATGGGGTGAGATCTGGTGTTAGAATGTGTGCAAATTGATTTTATCTAATTTTTATTCATAGTTTTTCTTTAATGAAGAAATCAGTATTTCATTAGCCTAAATGAAGCACCAGGACAACCATTTGTAGCGTTTCGCATTGTGATAAGAGCCTTAACCTGAATGTGGAGTGCAACATAAGAAAACGAAGAGATGACGAAGATGTTGCAGTTTAGTAGCTTATCAAGTTCATTTTTGAAAAATCACTCTGGGGGAAGAGGAGTAGAGTTTACATAGCTAACAGTTTTTAAGTGACAGACTGCCTTGGGAAAAAATGGCATGTGATAACAACAGAAGTTTATTATTTCAGCAGACACTTGACTGACAGTGCTGGGCCAGGGGAGAAGAAGACGCTTCACATAATCTCAGCCCTGCTTCCTCTGGGTGGCTGCTCCCACCCCGCCCCAAACAGAGTTCCAAAGGAGGAGCCTTCTCTGGCTCCTGTGAGAAGTATTTCTTTGGTGAACAGTACGCAATTCCACAGATCGTAGCTGTGAATGAACACATTTTATGCATTTTGTGACTATGCATCTCTTCCCATTTTGGAATGACCTAAAGGTGGCGCCCCTCGCATTTTACGTCTTGTTATTTGCCTGTATTCTGATGGTGGATGGCATTGTTCGTCCCTTCTCTCTCCTGGCATGGAGTTCCCTGCCCCACTTCTCCTGGCCTCGCTGCTGCTGTCGTGCACAGGAGAGGAGCTCTGGAATGTGAGCGCTGGGTGCTCATTCGGGGGTCAGGACTGGCAGAAGACTGCTGGCAGACGACTGACAGTTGTTTTCAGTAAAGGGAGTGGGTCTGGTGTGCCAGTGCAAGTGTGGGCGTGTGCTAGTATGTCTGACAATGAAGGAGGAATAGAGACTAAGGAAGGAAAGGTACTGTCTTGTTTTGGAAAATTATATTGGAAGGAAAACATGCTCTCAACTTGGCTTCTGCTGTTTTTCTCCAGGAAATTTAGGGCAGAAAGAAATATCCCTGTTTTTCCTTATTTAGATTTCTTTGAAAGTATTAACGAATGATGAGGATTTTCAAAGCCTCTCTGATAAGCAGCAAGTCCTTATGTATTCAAAAGGAGAAATGTGAGTTTTCACTAACTTTTCTAAAGTGCCTTTTAAGTGTCAGGTATTATGCTTGGGATTATCTCCATTTTAAGAAAACGGCCCTGCAAGGCAAATGCGTTGAGAAGGTGGGTCTGGAATCTGGGCCACACTGAGCAAGGCTGGAGTATTCGATTGCCACTTCAGCAAGCGTAGGAGCCTGGAGTCACACAGTAACAGAATTTTAGACCAAGTGCTACCTCTGGTGTTATCTTGTCAACTTCCTGTCATAGCACCATGATGCAGTAGAAGGAGCACAGGGGCTGGAATGTAGAGGCCTCAGCTCCACCACTTGCTGCTGCTTGACAGCTGATTCTGTTTCTCTTTTTATAAAATGGGAGTGGCCATAGTTCTTATGTGCACAGGTTCGTAATGATGGTCAGAAGAATTGATGCTTGAGGGTGCACCCTCTTGAGGGTGCTCTGTAAACCGTCAAGTCACTTTCCGGTATTTGCTAAGGGAGGTTGTTTTCTTTCATAGATGGGCGCCCAAGAAGGCATTAGTTGTTAGTTAGGCTTTTGGTCAGCAGAAGGATTATATATTTGCTTTTATATATATGTCTGGCTCTGAGTTTCTTCTGGTTCCCATCACTTTACTTTTCTTTCCTGTTTTCGGAATTGTTTCATTTCTACGGCAGATACTTAACAACGTCTTCTGTGTGTCGGGAGCTTTAGTAGGCATTGGAGGTAGAGTGGCGAGTAAGACAGACATGCTTCTGGCCTTTTTGAAACGCTGGAATGGTACAGTTGAGTGACCTTTTTTTTTCCTACTGGGATAAGTTATCCCAAACCTGACTTCCTAATACCCCTGATATCTCTTTTTTTAATGTGTTAGACTCTAAATACCATTAATGCCAATTATGCAGATATCTTGAATGTAACTATTGAACTGAAGAAACTCTGAGAAAGATGAGTTATGGGGCTATTTCACAAGATTAGCCTGGTTTTGTGTCTACTTCAAGGGCAGGTGGCTTGGACTGTGGAATCAGCATCTGTGCAGTGCCTTACAACTGACTCTTACCTGAGTTTTAAACTGCTCACCTGGGCAGTGAAGATGTTTGAAAATCACTGTTTGGTATTTTGGTCATGACAGCCCCAGGTTATTTTCCACTGTGCTGAAGAATATTTGTATTAAATAGTACATTGATCTTTGTTCACAAAGCAAATATAACAGCTCAGAGTGGTCTGAGTCTCATTTCATTCACTCTTGTGACCGGGAGGCGTTTCCCCAGGATGACCAGCTAGGTGTGGTCCAGCCCCAGGCTGTGGACAAATCCCTCACAGGCATTAGAAACCCCAAGCCTGACTAGGTTAAAAGTCTCCCCCAGGAAAAACTGTGGAACAGTCTTTATAATGTGGTTTGGTTTGGATCCCAGGTCTTGAGATAGGACTCCAGGTGTTCCTCCTCTTTCCAACTCGGTGATCTTCTGGGGCACTGGGAAGTAATCCCCTGTCCACTTCTGGCTCCTGTTTTGGTTGTCTGAGATGTGGTCAAAAGGAACGGTAATAGAAAGCACTACAGCAGTTCTCTTTTGATTTTCAAATGGCATAATGGAGACCTTTGATGCCACTGGAGCTGCTCCTGCTATTTTGGGTTAATCCATTCAGGCAGTCAGTGACTGAGCAGCCTCCTGACTTTTTTGTTGTTTCTGAAAGGCCTTTCACAATATATGGAGTACAGTTCACATATTACCGCTAATAAATGTGGCACATGGGGATAGGCACTCAGTGGAGGCCCAGTGAAAGCCTGCCTCCCAGGGTGAGATCAGGAGGAAATGACACTGGCGCTGCAGTGAGCAGCATTTGTGTGATGGAGGGGGGAGGGGGAAGGGAGTATTATAAGTGAAGGGGGAAATGAAAGGCAGGAAGGTGCAGAGGGCGCAGGCAGCGTGTGAACACGTGCTGCCCTTGCGGGTAGTGTGTGTGAAGGGGCAGGGGATGGTGAGGCCTGTAAGAGGAAGGCCTGTGGATGCCAACTAAGCAGTTTAGCCGTCGGTACGGCCGGCAGAGCCGAGGAGGCTTGGAGTGGGAGAGTGACCTGAGTCTCTATGAGGATTAATCTGGCAAGTGTGGGGGAAGAGCGGCAGGTGTGTAGAAATGGGTGGAAGGAGCCTGGTGCTAAACCCGTAATCTGCCCCTAGGCTAGGAGGGGGCCTGGAGGAGGACAGGCTGCTGGCAGGGCTCTGAGCTGGCATGGGGGGCGCCAGGCGGGGGACCCAGCCAAGGCGACAGGCTTAAAGCTCGGGAGAGGGGCTGCGGAGGGAAGAGAGTGATTTCTGGTGTAGACGGGGTGAGCTTCTGGTCTGGGTGGACATTGGGCAGCTTTTAGCTAGACCAGTAAAAGGAGTCTCTTCTGGCAAGTTCTGTGAGACGGTTCTCTCTGAGGTGATTCTCTAAAGGGGAGGGAGAATGTGACATTTAGGGAAAATAAAGCCCCCCTTTAGTACCTACATGCTTCCCACATACCATCATCTGGCATACATTTTTCAGAAGAGGTCTTTCTGAGATTATTTTCCACATCACATCAAATGCTTCTGGGCACTCAAGAGTATCAAGAAGCAGGTTCCCATGACAAGGGCTCGGCCCGGGCCCACCGTGTGCCTTCTCTGAGCTCCTGGAATGGCTGTGACAGGGCGCCTGTGGGAGCCCATTCCCTGCTGGTTCAGTCCCTCCTCCATGTTCCTGTCGGCTCCCCAGCATTCCCTGGGGCCGGGCAGGGATCTGGGGTGAAGGTGTGGGCTGCAGCAGCTTGGTTTCTTTTGCAGACCTTTGTGATAAATGTTCGTTAATTCCATGCTAAACCCACCGAGCTGACTTCATGTCTTGACAATATTGTCATGAAGAGAATTCCAGGGATTTTAAGGATCAAAAGTCCAAGGAAAAAAGAAACATGACTTTTTAAAGTTTGTACTTATTGACAGGATTTTGGTTAACCAGCTCTGTTTCTGTAGTAGGAATTTTTAAACCATCATTTAAATTTTTTCTGTTGAGAATGAGACACTGACAAATTAATTGTAATCATAACTCCTTATGCAGAAACTAATGAGCATAATGATGAAATTTAATTGAAAAATTGAAAAGTTTGGAACAATCGCAGTTTCATTTGTTAAACAGATATTGAGCATTTGTGACAAACTGGATACTCTGTTGGGGCTGAATAACCAGATATTCTTACCAGTTCTTAAAATTCTTGTCAATTCTTAAAATTGGTAAGACTTTTAAATAAATTGGTTCTGCTATAAATTCACATTTAAGAATTTAGATAATTGGCAATAATTAGGATGCAAAAGCACTAAAAAAATACCAAAGTATCTGTAGCCTGTCTATGCAGGATTTACCAGAAAGCTGAGAAACAGAAGTAGTTTTGTGGAATAACAATAGTAACTGCCTAATAAAGACGTTCTGCTTTTTAAGGAAGTTTCTGTTGTAATTTTAGTCGTAATTCTAATTGATGATAACAGACATAAAACAATACTGTGATCACGTAAGTGATTAAATACTAAATTTTGTGCAAGGAACTAAGTACTTGAGAATTGTGATAAAGGAGCCAGCTCAGGAAACGGTAGTTGGGAAAATGCTTGCTGGAGGTGGCGGGACTTGAACTGATGGGTAATACTCCTGGGAACAGGGGCAGAGGAGACTCTCCCAACCAAGGGGGCGACTTAATGAAGCCAGGAAGAGAGGACGTCTGCCTGCACCAGACTCAACACACCTGGTTGGGGGCGAGGACGGGTGGGACGGTAGAACAAGGTGGAGTGGTGGGACATGGCCCTCGACCCCTTAACTCCTTCCCAGGTTCCTCAGCCGTAAAACATGGATGGTATTAGTGCCGACTCTGAGGGGCGGACTGTGAGATTAAACGAGATGGTAAGTGTGAACGTCCTGGTGCATAGAAAGTGTTCAGCGGACAGAAGTTGCTGTTGCTGTTGCTGTTGGGGAGACGGATGGGGCCCAGCCACGAAGGGCAGGACTGCTTGGGAGTTGTCCTATTCTGATGTGATGGAAATTAGGAAGCCACTGAGACATTTGCCCCCAGGTAGGATGTGACAGGGATAAATTAATAATGGTAGCTCCCGTTAGAGTGCTGATGCGTGCTCTGTGCTTTATATCCATTACCTGCGGGCCTTTCCGTGACCCTGCAGTGGAGCTAGGGGACTTTGTTCTCTGCGGCTCTGGGAGAGGTGACAAGCACCTTGGCCAAGGCCACCTAGCTACCAAGAGGGAAGGCGAGGTTTGAACCCAGGCCTGCCTGGTTCCAAAGTCTGGGCTCTTTTTCCTCCTACCAGACTGCCTTGACCTGGGAAGCCATCTGTCAGGGGGCTGACGACCCCACGGGGAAGGAGTGGCTGGCTCAGGTCGTTGTTACAGCTACTGAAAGGGGGGTGGGTTCAGGATTCCCAGTGGCACACCCCCACCCCACCTCCTAGGAAAATAGGAGGAGGAGGAAGAGGAAAGAAGACAGCGGCACAGCAATGGAAAAAGAGACAGGACTCGGTGATTGGCTGTAAGAGGAAAGAGGACGAGATGAGCTGGAGGTGACGGTGCTGTTAGAAATGAAGGCAGGCACTGGTGGACCCACCTTTCCCTGCACCTGGGGTCGGGCTCCGAAAAGCCCAGGCACCGCTGGGGGAGTCCCCAGGCTTCTCGGAAGAATAACTTCCTGTGGGTACACCCCTCGCAGTCACTACAGGGCTCACAGTAGGTCTTGCTGGGTGCAAGTGGCATGTTGCTTGGCTAACGTTCTGCTCTTGTAGTGCCATCAGGGCCATTGGGGGTTTGTGGGGGAAGGAGTGACCTTAGGTAAGAGAGATTTTTGTGTTCCTTGGGCCTAGGTCTACTTTTATGCCTTCTAGGACAGTGTTTCTCCCACCAGTACTGAAAGACCAATTCTTAAAATTTCCAGTCTATCTGGGCTGATACTTTTGTAAAATAAAAGAAGGATTACTAGAAAACCTGAAAAAGACATGGAGAATGCAAACTTGAATTTTTTATTATTGGATTCAACAGGTATAAAATCACTCTGTCACATTGCCGTAAAAGTTTCTCAATGTGTGTTCTCAATCTGTGTACTTAGTGCGCATGTGTGCGTGTGTGTGCGTGTGTGCGTGTGTGTGCGTGCGCGTGTGCGTGTGTGTGCGTGTGTGTGTGTGTGTACTTAATTTTGACTGCAGGCTAGCAGACTGTTCATGGTCTGGTACACCTTGAGAGCAATGATCTAGGGAGAAACTTTGTTAAGCAAATTAGTAACAGGACGTTTTTGGAATAGATACATGATTCAAGAGTAAAAATTGTCTTTCAGTTGGCATTTAAAATACTTTAGATGTGTGTTCCTGTGTGATCCAGTGACATCTGTGACAAATGACGTCTTTTCAGTAAAGTTCCATATTAGGGGGCAGGAATGTGAGAGAAATATACCAAGAACTGAGGCTAACATTGTTATTGTAAGGGATCCATAAGTTTAAAACTAGTAGCAATACTTGGAAAAATTGGTGCTTTAAACTTTCTCTGTTGTTCTGAGAATCATTGTATTTCTTTTGCTCGTTTAAGTTATATTTGTTCTCTCTATTAATGTTTGGTTTGCCTTTGAATTGATTTTTATATTTTGGTGCATAATTTTATGTATATTCTTTCACAGGGTAGTTTCTTTTTTTTAATATAAATTTATTATTATTATTTTTGGCTGCGTTGGGTCTTTGTTGCTGCGCGTGGTCTTTCTCTAGTTGCGGTGAGCGGGGGCTACTCTTGGTTGCAGTGCGCGGGCTTCTCATAGCGGTGGCTTCTCTTGTTGTGGAGCACAGGCTCTAGGTGCATGGGCTTCAGTATTTGTGGCACACAGGCTCAGTAGTTGTGGCTCACGGGCTCTAGAGCGCAGGCTCAGTAGTTGTGGCGCCACATGTGGGATCTTCCTGGACCAGGGTTCGAACCCGTGTCCCCTGCATTGGCAGGTGGATTCTTAACCACTGCACCACCAGGGAAGTCCACGGGGTAGTTGCTTAAGCAAACTAAAAAGAAAAAGTCTCGAGTTAACATACGCCGATATAGAGATCATATAATGATTTAGTTGTTCATATTTCAAATTTGATTATTGACTCTATCTTATATTTTGAGCATTTTTACTTTTGCTGCTGTTTCCTTGCACTGAGATCATTTGCTGTGTTGTTCCCTTAGCCTAGACTTCTCTTTCCCTGCCCTTAGGGCCCAGCCCAGGAGCTGCTTCCCTCCAGGCAGACTGTGAGCAGTGAAGGGGCTCCTGTCTCTGGCATCCGACTTCTGCTGAGCACCCACTTCCTTGCCCACTGTCCCTTTTCTCCTTGCTCCAAAGTCAGGACTTCCTTTTGTTTTGCATCATACTATATATTACACTTTTCAAGGCTCTTTCGTGTATATGTTCTCTTATTTCATCCTCCAGACAGTACCATGAGGTTGGTAGAACGGATTCTCATCCCCATTTTAACTGAGGTGAGGCAGGGAGAGTGTCCACATGGCATGAATCTTCATTCCTTTGCCAGGGCTCCCAGGGTCACTTGTGCCACTCAGGTCCAGACTGCCAAATGCTCAGATTTTGAGCCTGTCATTTTGAGGTCCTCTTTTTTTTTTTTGCGGTACGCGGGCCTCTCACTGTTGTGGGCTCTCCCGTTGCGGAGCACAGGCTCCGGACGCGCAGGCTCAGCAGCCATGGCTCACAGGCCCAGCCGCTCCACGGCATGTCGTACCTTCCCTGACCGGGGCACGAACCCGTGTCCCCTGCATCGGCAGGTGGACTCGCAACCACTGCGCCACCAGGGAAGCCCTTGAGGTCCTCTTTTTTTACACAGTATTTGTTATCTGAAAAATCTAGAATTCTCAGTGCAGTGTCACAGGTCTCTTTGGAAGAAAAAAATCTTCAGAACCTAACCCTGGGGATGGTCCGTAGAGAACCAGAGCTGTGAACCCAGGAACTGCACGCAGGGCCAAAGTGGGTGTTTTAAAGGATGTGTTCAGTTGTCTCCACCTGTGATTTTCAAATGACAGTGGGAGGGGTTGGGTTTCCTTTATTTCAACAATAACAGCCCAGCATTTTGGATTGCACAGAAGGTTTCTCATGAAGAGAAGATCCTGCTTTAAAAGGGGTGAGGCACTTTGAAAAATCACATTTAGCCCAAGTCAGGAGTCAGAATTTGGAGTGTGTGTGGTGTGTTTCCTCCCCATCCCCTTTATGGTAAAACCGACCTGTGTTCCAAATGCAGTCCTTCCACTTACTAGGTAGGTATGGTGACCTCGGCTGAGTTATTTAACTTCCCTAAACTTGTTTTCTGATCTGTAAAATGGGGGAAATACTATCTATTTTGAAGGATCATTGTAAGGATTAAAGATGATGCATGTACCAGACTTGGGGTACGGGCTCGACGAGTGAGAGTTACTTGGAAGCTGATGCAGAAGAGAGAATGTGACCCAGTACAGGAGTCACTGCCTGTGTACAGCTGGCCATAGTAGTGGTTCTCAGCCTGGGTAGGTGTCAGAATCACCTGGAAGACTGTTTTAACTACAGTTTGCTGGGTCCACCCTGCCTGCCCCCTGTAGTTTGATTCATTTGGTGTGGTGTGGGCCTTGAGAATTTGCATCTCTTGAGTTTCCAGGTGATGCTGCTGCTGCTACCGCTGGTCTGGGGACCACGCTTTGAGAATGACTGGGCTACAGGTGAACTCACCGATGAGCATTTAGGTGCTGTAGCTGTATTTGAAAGCCGAGCTTTTATGTGGTTAAAGTTAACTTTGTTAGAAAGCGCTCGGAACGCATTTCGCAAATACTGAATTTGGTATCTCAAGGATTTTTCCTCCTGAAGTCCAGGAGTCTTTGTTAAATATACTTGAAGAAGAATAAGTTACGAGAGTAACAGTTATAAACATATTATGGGTAGTCAAACAATATCAGATTGGCTGAGGTATGTGAAAGTGCTTTTATAAAATTCTAAAAACCGCAAAAATATTTTAATACTTTTTATTTTTAAGATTGAACATCATAATGGAGTATAAAATAGTGTAACTTAGATTTCTCATCTCAATGTGCTGTTTACCGTGTGTATTTTTCTCTTTCTCCTCCAGGCTGCTGACTTGAGTAAACCAATAGATAAAAGGATATACAAAGGAACACAGCCTACTTGTCATGACTTCAACCACCTAACAGCCACAGCAGAAAGTGTCTCTCTCCTAGTGGGCTTTTCCGCAGGCCAAGTCCAGCTTATAGACCCAATCAAAAAAGAAACTAGCAAACTATTTAATGAGGAAGTAAGTAGCACCCTGTCTTAGCTGTTAAGAATCCCTTTAAGAATGTATACGTTCTTACCGAGGGTAGTGGGCCTTGTTTTACACTGTGAGCGAAGCCCGTTTTCCATTCTCAGATGTCCTACCTAGTATTACCCAAGTTTAAATGTGGTGCGTTGCCTCGTTGACTTTTACCTGTTCTTCCTTTGGGCTAACTGTTCTGTGCATTTTTTATGGAGATGCTCAGGTGTCTATAGCAGGTGCTTTAAAAATTTTTTTATAATGGAGATAGGGATGAGACTTGTAGCTTGATATTTATAATTTAAATAAGAAAATAAAGAATTTATTCACATCACCAGAAAATTTCATGCAGATCAAAGAACTTGATAATACTTCCTTAGGTTGCTTAAGTTGTAGCTAAAATTTGGTGTGTATGTTTGACAGGTGTTTGACTGAGAATTTGTTCTCTTGCTCTTGTAAATGTTTGCTATTAAATCACCTTTGACATGGTTAGAAATCCTGGCACTTAAAATTGGATCCTATGACATAGCTTTTGCCAGTGTTGTAGCATGTGCTGGGGTTTCTAGTGTCTTCAGTTTCATTCTGGCAGGAGCCTGAGATATCTGAGCTGTCCATTCAGGAACATGTCAACCATTAAACATAGTAGGTGTAAGTTGCCAAACAGATTGTATTTTTATAAGCGATTGAAGTGGCTTTTCAGCCCCAAGTATTGCCATTACATATTTGACGTACTTCCTCCTCTGTGTCTGTATGACTTTCCTAGTAAATGGAAAAGATGAGGCAGTCTTGCTGAGTTAGAAGCCCTGGGTTGCAGTCTGCTTGTGGCCTCAGCCCTGGTGTGACAGGGGCCGGGTCACGTGGATTCCTCTCAGGAAGGGCGAGTGGTTTTGATTGTTGCATGGTTTTAAAGTCATTAACTTGGAACAGAAGTGCATTATAAATTCTGATTTTTAAGAAATAATTTTGCTTGGGGAAGAATACTCCACAAATTGCAGTTAAAATTCTGACTCTTTTTGCAGTCCCCGTGGTATATGCTGTCCATGCATATCCAGTCTCCAGCCACGGTGCTCCTGGTTGGCATTGCCAGTGGATTTGGTGAAATCCTTTGAACCATGCCATCTCTTCTTCTAGTTTCATCTGGGTTGACTGGAAACAAAACTTGCCGTCTGGATTGACAGAAGTATTTAAACCCATTTTCTGTTAAAAAAAAAATCTTAAGCAGAAAATTATTCTATTTACCTAAACATTTTATTAACATCATTTGACGGAGTGACTTCTAAGTAGCTGGATGATCTTTTTGGGGGGTAGTGGTGGGGAGAGTGAGGGCACAAAACTAGACTGCTCTGCATTCTTAATAGAAATTGTGAATTTGGCGTCACTGTGGGGTTTTATTTGTGTTTAGGTAGGGGACGTGTTTTTGAGGGGGAAGGGATTGGAGCCATGTAAAGGGCTGTTGGTAAACAAGGTCGGGAGGCTGATCGGCTGAGGATGGCACAGAATGCCACTTAGAGAACAAGAAAGGTTTGTGTGTCATCGCTGGGGGAGGGTGCAGCAGAGACCACAGGGCCCTGAGAGCACTCGGACGCATCAGCTAGACCCATTCCTTACTCAGGACAGCTGGGAGTCACGGGCTGGAGAGCAGCTCCTCACTCTTAATGAGTGAAGCATGAGTTACCTCCTACTCTTTTTACATTTTATTTGAAAAATGGCTGTTCAAAGTTCTAGGATTGTGTATGGCTTAATACCAACTTGGCATTTACAACTTGAGGCAGACATTGATTGCCCTTCGCAGTAAGGACATTCTTTGGCTTGTATGGGTAGCATTCTCATCAGATTTTGCTCAGGATGTCTAAGAGAAAGAGTCATCAGGGGTCTGTTTCTCAGAGAGTGCCAGGGATGGTAGTCGAAGCTGTCGTAGGCTGTGCTTTGCATTGGTATGGGACGTGGAGGTTTCAAAGTGTTTTGTCTCTTTCCTCGGCTTGGGAGGGTGGGTTGCTGTCTCCATTGTGCGCAGATGAGGAAATAGTCAAAGAGAAGGTAAGTGAATTGTCCACATCAGGTAACAATTTGATGATAGAGCTGGATCCAGAAATTAATTCCACGAGCTCTTATTGGTCATAGATTGTAAGCCCCACCGTGTGTGGTTGCCAGATGGGCTCTTGCCTCCCCAGGAGCTCACAGTTTAGTGAGATGGACCAAAAGGATACTGGAACGTGTGTTATCCCAGTGTTATGAACAAAGTACCAAGGAATAATGTATTAATTGCATTCCTCAGTATGTATCAAATATCATAAAATAAAAACAAAAGTTAAGTTCAGTGGGGACAGTTCGAGAAAGCTTCCAGAAGGTGACATTTGACCTGGGTTTGAAAGATGCATAGGAGTTGGAGGAGGATGAGAAAGGCCTTCAAAGCTGGAGAAAACAGCTTAGCATGTGGAGGCCAAGGGTGGCCACACCACAGCATGTGGGTCTTGGAGTGGCAGAAGTTAAAGCCAGACAGATGAGCTGGAACCAGATTGTAAAAGCCCTTTGATCACATGCTGGGAGATTTGGATCTGACACTGGATGCTGTGGGGGACCTTTGGGCTTTTATTTAATCAAGGGAGTGACAGGATCAAATGTATTTTTTTAGAACTCTTGTCAGCACTTGTGGAAGGTGGATTGGAATGAAGAAAGAGAGAATGAAGGTAGCAAGACCAGTGAGGAGGCTCTAGTAACTGTCCAGGTGAGAGCTGAGGACTTGAACTAGGGTTGTGGCCATTTCCTCATCCATTTGACGGACCTTGATAGCCTACCACGTGCCCGGCACTGGGTCTGCAGCGGCAGATAACAGCTGCCCTGTGTTTCCCCTCCAGAGAGAGGGGAGAGAAGTGTGAACAGCACCACACACACACATACACACAATTACGGCAGATGGTGGTGACTTGTTGTGATGTCAGAGGAGATAGAGGGCCTGAAGGAGAGACAGACGTGGAGGCCTGCTTTACGGGGACGTGGGGAGCGTCCGTCTCTTGGAGGAAGTGAAGTGCTTTGAGCTGAGCCTCGCCTGAGGAGGCCCCCAGGTAAGGAGCTGGAGGTAGAGCGCCCCTGCAGAGGGAGAGCCGGTGAAGGCCCCTGTAGGGAAGAGCTTGGGGCCAAGAGACCTGAGAGAGGACGGTGGACCTGGGAGGGCGTTGTGAAGTGAGAGGGCATGAGTCTGGAGGCCCTGCCACTCAGGACCTGACCCGGGTTTGCTTCTTCGAGCTGTGGGAGCTCACAGACGGGAGCAAGAGGTGGTCAGATCGATGTTTTTGAAAATAACCCTGGCTGCTTCTTGGAGACGGAACTGGAGAGACGAGGGAACAGATCTTGAGATTGTGGCCCACTTACTGCACTGGGGAAGGCGGGGAAGGAGCAGGTGCTGGGAACAGAGTCCGTTCTGTGCTTGTTAAGCTCGAGAGGCCAGTAGGTGGTTGCATACCTGGATAGGAGCACAAAACTGGAGGTGAATGTTGGGGGCTGTCAGCATATAAATAGTAATCATGTCCCTGAGATTAGACGGCAGGCCTGTGGAGAAGGCACAGTAGAGCAAAGACGAGTCTTTGCTAAGTCCTAGACGTGTCTGGGGCTGAGCCCTGTTTATACTCCAAGATTCTGGTCATCTGCTCATGGCCCGCAAAGGAGCACTTACAACCGTCAGTGTATTACCATGAAATTTACAGACTCACAGCCCAGTGGCTAAGAACATAGACCCTTGAACCCGAATGCCTAGAGCTCAGACACCCTTCGGCCACTTACTGCCTGCAGGATGTGGGTCTTTACTTCATCTCTTCTCCTCAGCCAGAAAGTGGATAAGAGCGGTCCCCGCCTGGAGGTGTGGTGAGGATGAGATGTTAGCAGAGGGCCTGGAGAGCAAGCCCTGGGGAGAAAAGTTCCAGGTGGAGGGGAAACTCAGAGGGTTTCTTTCACTAGAGGTTGGAGGAAAGGCTTCTTGGGAGGTGAGATACCAGCAGTTTTGAAGGAGAAGCACAAATGATTTTCCAGGACAAGAAGGTAAGAGCAGGGCAACCCAGACAGAGAAGCAACATGAGTAAGGCAGACGATGGGGACTGTTTATCGTGACTGTTTGGCGTCTGTCTGTCTTACTCACCAGAGAGCTCCTCAGCCTCCCATTACACACATGCACGTGTGCGTGCACACACTCCACTATTGATTACTCTGACCTTTGCTCCTTTCTGGAGGTGTCTGGTGCATGAAAGTATAGTAAATGTTTGGATGGATGGATAGGTGGGTAGGTGAATGGAGAAGAAATTATAAGTTCCAGAAATCCACACTAGACCAAAGATAGGTGAAAATTTCTATCTGGGAATAGAGTGTATCTTAAAAGGTGATTTTTTCCCCCCATTGATTAAAAAACTTAAAATACTTGTTTATAGAAAAAATTGGGACATAGAGAAGTACAAAGAAGATGGGAAAACATCACCTAGAAATCCCATTGCTCACTGTTAACTTTATTGTCTTTGTAATTTTTTATGTTTTTAATGAGGCAGAACTGTCAGATTCACACCTTCCATTAGAGCTGCTGGCAACCTTCACCTCCTGGTCTGGCCCTCAGTCCATCCAGTTCATGTCAGATAGCAGAGGCAAGCCCTGCTCCCTGGGCCGTCCCAGTCGTACTGAGACCCTGGCTGCTGCACCAGTTCAGCCCCGGAGGAAGGCTGGTCCTTGCTAGCGTCCCTTGGGGAATGATAGCCTAGATCCCCTGAGACACTGCTTTCTCTCAAGCCTTAGAGTAGACTTGAGGTCTCTGTGTGTAGTGTTCTGTATGTTTTATGCCCTTGATGGTATCTAACGGCACATCTGATGAGCTCCCAGACCGTGGAGCCTACCTTCATGGTAAGGGTCACCAGGGAGGGAGAGGTACCCTGGGCAGCGCCCGGAAGGGGTGAGGGGTCCACTTTTCATCACTAGCGGTTACGATGTACTGGGGAGAAAGTCATAAAGGGGCAGTTTCTGTGTGGGAATGAGCTCAGCCTTGTGTGCCTTTGTAAAAATTCTGATTACATCTGGGTTGTACCCAGAGAACAGTGACGTCGAAGGATTTTTAAGTATGTTTGGTTATTGGGTGGATGTAAAATCTAGGAGAGCTTGTCATTCCGGCTTCTTCATCCCTGGCGTGTGATGAGCCCCCGTTCTTGACTTTCTCCTCTCTCGCAGGTTGTGAGGCCAGGGCAGCGCACTGGGCAGGCTTAGGCTCCTCGTGGACGCCTGTCCCTGCTGCTGCCTGAGGCTGCGTCTGCTCTTTCACCCCAGGCTGCAGGCTCCCTCTGCACGCAGCGCCCCCAGGAGTGGGGAGGAGAGGAGGCCCAGCTTCGCAATATTCTGTCTAGTCCTCTAACGAGAGAGTGGCTCTGGGCATCTTGTTAGTTTTGTTTTTGTTGTTGCTTTTTTTAATCAAAGGAAGGAAATGAGCACTTAATGATCTACTCCTTAAAGTTTTGACATTGATAAAAATGACATCTGATCCTCTTTCACAGGGCTTTGAAATACCTTTTCCTAATACTTCCTGAGGGAAGAAGCAGCTGTCTTTAAATGCCTTTACAGAATCAAAGCCCTTAGTCACCGTTTTTGCTTGTGGCTACATTGCGGCTTTTCCAGCAGCTGCTGTGGTTTTGGAATTGTTTGTTTTTAGTACTTCTGTTATAAATTAGTATCTGCATTGTAAAATGCAGACCCAGCAACCCCCCAAGAATTTTTTCCTGCTTATCATGTTGATAGCAGTGAAAAAAAGAAAATTAAAAAGTATGTGCTTTGGAAAGCTTCATTTTAGCAGTGGTGCTTTAATGTGGTTACGGATTTGTTTTTACTCTTGCTTCCTCTAAACTAGTTTAGTATAGTTAGGAAGTCTTGTTTGTGAATGCCATTAAGGACGGTAGTTTTGGTGTTTGTTGGACTTTGACTGGATTGATGTTAGAAATGAGGCAGTGTCTTCTGCATTCAGAAGGGGGAATGTGGGAGCCGTGGGTGATCACCAGGGAGAGAAGTGGGTGTGGGAGCCCGCTTCCTGGGTAGGTGGCTTGACGTACAGACCTGGCATAGTAATACCCAGATTTTGGTTTTGGTTTTTATGGAAGTGATTTTAAAAGTAGGCCTTTGAGCGTTGTGGAATTTCCCTCCTTAATGGAAAGCTCAGTGGTCCTGCCAGATGACCTGAGCGCCTGTCTTTCCCTGAGACCTGCCCCGCTCTCCTCTCCTTGCCCTTCCTGCCAGGGCGGCCTCACCTCAGCCTCGGAGCAAGGGGCTTTCTTCTCCTGGACCCCCGCCCAGCTCCCTCACTGCCTCCCCTCCTGGCCTGTAGCACAGAGCCGCCCCCAGAGACCCTGTGACGGGATGGAGGGAATCGTGATGCAGGGAGCAGAGCCCCTGGCCTGTCCGACATTCACTCAGTGTCAGTTCCTTCCTCTCCTCATGGGACTTCTGGCTGGTTTTCTCGGCTTTCCTTCTGCTTTCCTGACTTTTGTCCTGCTCCCTATAAGTAGTCTTTTCCCAAAGTTGCACACTCTCCTCCTCTTCCTTGTACACCTTCTGCCTTGGAGAGCTCAGGATGTCACAGATATGGCTCTTATAAGTTCACAGCCCATTTCCTCATCTTCCACAGTCATTCTCATCAGCTGCCTGCTCGATGAGGACACTTGAACTTCTCCCCAGCATGGTCACCCCTCCTCTCTGTTCTGTCACCCCCCTTCCCAGTCACTCAGGCTCAAAACCTAGGAGTCTGTTCACACGCCTCCTTCACCCCCACCCCACCTCCTAATACATCCAGCCTAGCCCACTGTTAAACAGTCCATCCTGCCACACCACCGCTGGTCAAGTTTAAGACCTTTTTGTCCACGGACAATTGTCATAGCTTCCTAACCGGTCTCTCTTCACCCGCACCATTCTGTACCTGCTGACGGGAGACTTCACTTCATTCTGGTGCTTCCCTTTTCAGAAATCTTCAGTGCCCCTACTGTCTGCAGCAGTACAGCCAGCAGAAATATATTGTGAGCCACAAATTCAATTTAAAATGTCTAATAGCCACATTACATCAATTTAAAAATAGGTGAAGTTAAGATACTTTATCTTGGGACTTCCCTGGTGGCGCAGTGGTTAAGAATCCGCCTGCCAGTGCAGGGGACATGGGTTCAATCCCTCGTCCAGGAAGATCCCACATGCCGCAGAGTAACTAAGCCCGAGCGCCACAACTACTGAGCCCTCATGCCACAACTCCTGAAGCCCATGCGCCGCAACTACTGAGCCTATGCGCTGTAACTGCTGAAGCCCACGTGCCTAGAGCCGATGCTCCGCAGCAAGAGAAGCCACCACAATGAGAAGCCCGCGCACCGCAACAAAGAGTAGCCCCCGCTCGCCGCAACTAGACAGAGCCCACGCGCAGCAACGAGGACCCAACGCAGCCAAAAAAAAAATGTATTACTTTATCTAATACATCCAAACATTATTTCAACATATAATCAATATAAAATTATGAATGAGATACTTTCCATAATTTTTCAAGTCTTCAGGATCTAGTGTGTAATTTACACTCACAGCATGTCTCACTTTGGACCAGTCACTTTCAAGTGCTTGGGGCTGTGGGATTGGTCAGCACAGGGATTCAAGGTCACAGCCCAGACCCCTTAGCCTGGTACTGCATGTCCTTGAGTCCCAGCTCGCGATTCCAGACCTAATTTCCTGCCCCTGCTCAGGTGCTCCAGCCAAAACGGTTACCGTACACATCCGCAGACCCAACTGCACTGTGCTGAGCCTTGATCTGGCCGCCCGCCCCCAGCACAGGCCCGGCCCCACCTGTACTCGGGAGCTCCTCAGGGGACCTGGGCTTTTGCCAAGGGTGTTTTTTCAACATACTCAAACGCATCATCCAGATCACGGCCCCACTGACACTGGAGAAGTCAAGCCCGGCGGGGAAATCCTGTTAGTTAGCTCTGAGAACTGACCAAGATGCCTTACTTTTTTTATTAGACATTTTCTGGAACAAAAATATACCCTTATGGTGCAGAAAGTGGGTTGCATTCTTTATATTTATTGAATAAGATGTTCTAGGTATTTGTTTTTTAATTTCTGTTCTCTAACTTTTTTGCTAAACCCAAACCAAGTGATAGCCCAGGGCAGTTTACTTCAGTGACTCCGAGCTAGCCCTGAAGTTGTGCCTCCCACTGCCCGGGGTCTGCAGGGGGGGCGCCCTGGTTTATTGACGTTTGTCAGTGGCACAGAAGGCGCCAGCCCCACTTTGGGGCTGACGGGCCTGTGCCGGGTGTCATCTTACCCGCTCCATCCCCCTTGCACCAGCGCCTTCCGTGTCTCTAGGATGAAGAGCGCTTGGTTTGCTCCCCCATCAGCGCCCCCACCATTGTCCCCTCTGTGAGGATGCTCTGACCTGCTTCCTCCCAGCCCGCTTCTTCTGCTGCCCCTTTACCTCTTTGCTCAGCGCGCCCTCATCCCAGAGATAGAGGCCTTTCTAGGCCTTCCTCCTTGAGACTGGAATCACTCTAATCCTCCTGCCCTTTGTCTTCTTTCCCTGGTTGGGTTTTGCTCACAGTACAGCACTCCTTACCGTCAGATCCTGTCAATTTCACTACCTTTTCATCCCACTTGAACATCAGTTCCACTCAGGAAGGGATGTCTGTCTGTTGGTGCTGTCAGTGCCTGGCGTGTAGTGTACATTCAGTAAAGGATGGAAGGAGGAATGAACGAAACATGAGTGAGTGGTGAGCGGGAGGGACCACAGGCGAGTTTGCGGACCTCTCTGATCCTGTTTCTTGGTGGGTAGCACGGCAATAGCACCTACCTTCCTATGGGGAAATGAGCACTCATACTTACACTGCTGGTGGGAATATAAATTGTTACATCCTGTATGGGAGGTAATTTGGTGATATCTGTAAAAAATTATAAATGTATGTACCTCCTGAACCAGCTATTCCAGTGGGAATTTATCCTGCAAGTATATTTATACATGTGAAAATTGCCATATGTGCAGGTTATTCTTTGCTATACAAATGTCCTTCAGTGGGGGACTTCTCAAATAAACCACAGTATATCCATGTAATTGAGTACTCTGCAGCTGTAGAAAAGAATGAGGAAGCTGTCTTCGTACCAGTACAGAGAGACGCACGTGTGTGACTGCATGAGAAAACAGAGGCGCAGACAGTGAAAAAAAGGAGTGTGGATAAACTTGTATCTGTGTTTGTCTTGTCCACACAGGAAGACACTTGCAGAGATAAACAAGAAGCTAATGACAGTAATTCTGGGGGCAAGGGATCTGGGATGGAGGAAAGGGGTGTGAGTGAGGCTTTCTACTGGATACTTTTATTAATATATATGAATTATGACTGTATTACCTATTAAAAAAATAAAAGCTTACGTTGCGGGGTTATTTTGAGGATGAAACAGCATGTGTGCAGAGCCACTGGTCAGTGCTTGGCCACAGAGTAGATCCTCAGGTTGGAAGCTAGCACGGCTGCCCTGATATGCCTGCCACGTACCCCACGATGAAGCAGACGTTTTCCCTGCACTTGAGCACACAATCTGGTAGGGAAAACTGATGGTGTAGAACAACTGAGAAAGCCTTCCCACGTTAGAGTTGGTATGTGGTCCGTTAATGGTTTTGGTTTGCAGTTGCTTAAGCTGCTGTGCCTGCTTCCCAAGTGCTGAGGTGTGGCGTGTCTACGTGGGTGCCCCAGCAGGGCCACAGAAGGTGGGCTCAGGTTTTTGTCCGTAAGTTACATCCACGTGTCTACTTACAGCAGGCTCAATGCACCTTTTTAACGTGGAGTAAAGTCTTTAAATGTGTCTTGTCACCCCAGTAACATGTATTTTAATAATGGTGCTATGATTATTTATCTCCATTCCTCACAGTTGCAGGGAAATACCGTTTTTACTTGACAGTATTCCAGTTTTGAGTTCTAATGGAATTATTTTTGTTTTGCCTTTTTAAGCCAAAAATAAAATTTTTCTCCTAACCATAGTGCTAGAAGTTTTTATGTCCATCCTTAAAATTTTCCACACATGATAGAGTAACGGTGGAGAGCTGTTGGGAAAATTGAGATTAGATTTGGTTGTGGTGAAATGTGAGGTGCAGGGGTTGAAAGCCACACACCGTGCCAGGGCACGGCCAGCAGCCTGGCTTCTCAGCCTGAGGTCGCTTCTGTAGCCGCCCAGTGAGGCCACCAATGGGGGTGAACCGGCACCACGCTTGGACACTGAGCCAGCAGACCAGTCCTGGTTAAGGGATCAGGAGTGCTGGGGCAGCCTGAGCCCGGTGGGTACAGCAAGGTCTGCTGGGTGGGGGTAGGCTCCCCCAAGACCAAAGCCCTGACCTGGCCTCGTAAGGTGCCTCTGACCTCTGTGGAAGAAATGGTGACGGTCTCGTGGAAACCCTGACAGAGCAGCACTGGGCTTCCAGGTTGTTGGCGTTAGCATAGGTCAGCGGCCGTATACAGGAAGGTCACCGGGCAGGAGAGGAAAGAGGCAGGGGGTGACAGTGCGGCTGTGACACTGCAGAGCGACAGCAGTGACCCCTGCTGCTCAGTAACCCTTGCCGGGCCTGCTAGCCCCGGGCCCTCATGCCAGGCAGGGTCAGGCCTCTCCACTCTTCCCTGGCTGGGACCATTGTTGGCCACCTTCCTTCCAGGGCCTAATTTTCTGCAGCAGTTTGCATGGTTCATTAGTCTTTTTGAAGAAACCAAGTGTTTTCATTTTCTGTGACTTTCTGTAAAGATGCAGCACACACAGCAGACACACAGTGCAAGGCCGACAAGGCAGGAGGCCCTGTGTCCCGGTGGGCTTCCCATCCCTGTGGCCCGTGGCCCTCTGAGGCTCGAGTCGGAGAACCCCAAGCACGTGAGGGAAGTGGGAGCGTGTAGCTCACCGAAGCCCGCCGGGCTCCCGAGGCACCCGGTTGCCAGGCTGGCAGTGGAGAGCGTCTGGCAGCAGGACTTGCTGAGAACTCAGGGGTCTTGGGAACTCCCAGATGGTTTCTGGTGCTGTGATTTGGGGACCAGGCAGCCTCATGGAAGCCGCTGTGCCAGTGAGCCCCACGAAAGGTCTGCAAGCAGGGAAGCGTACTCGGGGGGTGGTCGTCCCTTTTGAGGGGTTTCTCCTTTTGCCTTTTGTTCTTTTAAAGGCAAGACTCCCGACCTGTGCCTGTTAAAGAGACAGTTGGTCAGTGGATCAAAAATAAACGTGGAGTAGAGTGGCAGTGATTAGGCACATACTCCTGAGTGTTAATCATCTGTTTATTTTTTTAAACACCACCTTGTTCCAAAGAAGATGGAGGAATGGCTCCTAAAGATACACACATGACAGCGACTGTGAGTGAGGAAGTTGCGGTGCATCAGGGCCGAGGCAGAGCCCAGGGAGGTGTGCGTTGCTGTCCTGGGTGCTGCTGGCTGCACGTGGACTAACCACCCCCACCCCCGCCCCAGCACCCGGAAGAGGCAGGGGTAGTCAGCACGGGGCACGCGGGGCTGATGCAGTGCAGAGAGCCCCTGGGGGCCCAGGGCTCCCGGCCGTGGGGACTGCGAGACTTTCCCGGGGACATCGTAGTGAGGATCCTGTGCAGGTGCAGGAGTCACAGGCCCAGCCGCTCCTGGCGTGAGATGTGCGAAGTGCCCGGGGCTGTCCCTCTCCCCGGTGTGTCCCGGCGCCTGGTATAGTATCTGTCAGGCACATACTAGGCTCTCAACAGTGTTTGCTGAATGACTGACTCGGTGAAACCCAGTGGCCTGACACCCAGGTGCAGTTCTAGACGGTAATTCCACAAGGGGCCAAAATGCCTTCGCTGGCCTGACCGCGGTATAGGACGTGGAGTGCCTGGATGGACGCGTCCCTTCTCACCGAGAAGCAGACAAGTTTTCTTGCTGGAAAAGTAGACCTTTAAAACTTCTCCATTGTGATAACTTGTTCTCCTTTGTCTTCACAGAGACTAATAGACAAGTCACGAGTAACCTGTGTCAAATGGGTTCCTGGTTCGGAAAGCCTTTTCCTAGTAGCCCATTCAAGTGGGAACATGTACTTGTATAATGTGGAGCACGCTTGTGGCACCACAGCCCCCCACTACCAGCTTCTGAAGCAGGGAGAGAGCTTTGCCGTGCACACTTGCAAGAGCAAATCCACGAGGAACCCTCTCCTCAAGTGGACGGTGGGCGAGGGGGCCCTCAACGAGTTTGCTTTCTCCCCAGATGGCAAGTTCTTGGCGTGCGTGAGCCAGGACGGCTTCCTGCGGGTGTTCAACTTTGACTCAGTGGAGCTGCACGGCACCATGAAAAGCTACTTCGGAGGCTTGCTGTGTGCGTGCTGGAGCCCGGACGGCAAGTACGTCGTGACGGGCGGAGAGGACGACCTTGTGACCGTCTGGTCCTTTGGAGACTGCCGCGTGATCGCGCGGGGCCACGGGCACAAATCCTGGGTCAGCGTGGTGGCGTTTGACCCCTACACCACTAGTGTGGAAGAGAGCGACCCTATGGAGTTAAGTGGCAGCGACGAGGACTTCCAGGACCTTCTTCACTTTGGGAGAGACCGAGCAAACAGTACCCAGTCCCGGCTGTCCAAGCGGAACTCGACCGAGAGCCGCCCCGTCAGTGTCACGTATCGGTTCGGCTCCGTGGGCCAGGACACGCAGCTCTGCTTATGGGACCTCACGGAAGACATCCTTTTCCCCCACCAGCCCCTCTCCAGAGCAAGGACGCACACGAACGTCATGAACGCCACGAGTCCTCCTGCCGGAAGCACTGGCAACAGCGTCACGACCCCCGGCAACTCGGCACCCCCTCCCCTGCCGCGGTCCAACAGCCTCCCGCATTCCGCCGTCTCCAGCACCGGCAGCAAGGGCAGCATCGCGGACGGGGCCATCGCTTCCGGGGTCAGCAAATTCGCGACGCTCTCACTACACGACCGGAAGGACAGGCACCATGAGAAAGATCACAAACGAAACCATAGCATGGGACACATCTCTAGCAAGAGCAGCGACAAACTGAACCTAGTTACTAAAACCAAAACGGACCCAGCTAAAACTTTGGGGACGCCTCTGTGTCCTCGGATGGAAGACGTTCCCTTGTTAGAGCCGCTCATCTGTAAAAAGATAGCACATGAAAGACTGACTGTATTAATTTTTCTTGAAGACTGTATAGTCACTGCTTGTCAGGAGGGATTTATTTGCACATGGGGAAGGCCTGGTAAAGTGGTAAGTTTTAATCCTTAATGCTGCACCAGATCTAGAACTTGAATAGGTAGTGATTTTTTTCTTGCGGGAGGGGCGGGGTGTACAATGAATGTGAATGACACTTCTTCTTCTTAATGTAAATCTAAATGCATCAGAGCCATAATTTTGGATACTGCATGCCATGTAATTCTGAATCATTTGATAATTCACCTTAGAACGTTTAAAAACTATAATCAAACTAATGGCCAGCCAAGTCAGTCACCCTCCTGGGAGTATATAGAGTCCCAAGGTTAGCGCTCCTGTATTAGACTATTTCGATTTTAGGAAAATCATGACAGTGTGGGGAAACAATGACTTTAAAATGCTAAAATTAAAATTTCTGCTTTAACTGGAATATTTTTGCTTAACTACTCAATTAGAATATTGTACACCTGATCAGAGTGTGTATTCAATACGAACGGCCATTAATTGTCATTTATAGTCCAACTTTTTATCTTAATCATCAAATGTTTAGGAATCTATGAAATTTAACTTTAGGAACAAAGTGTTCAGCAGGGTTGATTGATATTATTTTTACATCGTTCTGGCAATCCACAGAAAGAGAAGAGCCTTAATTTTTAAAACCCATTTTAGTCATTTTATGACAATTAAAATTGTTTAATAAACATCTTTTTTCAAAGAAGCAGTTTGTAGCACTTTGATTGAGACTCTGTGCACTAAATAAAATACCCACGTTTCTCAGAGCCTGGACAGTTACCGCGAACTGCGGGCTGAGGGCGCCAGCAGTGTTGTCAGAAGTGCCTCTTGCCACACAAGCCAAGATCTTTTATGGTGGATGTGATTTGCTTACGTTTTTTCCAACAAGGGGAAGGAGCTTTTCTTTTCTTTTCCTTTTTTTTATTTTTTATTTTTTGGTGTGGGTTTTTGTTTTTTGGTCAAAAAGGCACATGACCTTAGGCCCTAGGCAGACTCCTCAGCCTTGTTTGTGAAGACTGATAGGCCCCCAAGGTTTCAGAGAACTTGAAATTTTTCCCTCGTTTGGGTTTTGTGTTCCCACCAGAGGGGAAGGGCAGGTGCAGGTTGCTCCTTCTCCTTGGAGGGCAGTCGTGGTCCCGGATCTTCCGGATCATTCTCGGGATGCCCTTGGCCTCTGTCTCAGGGACGCCATCCCCTACCCCAGCGCCTGCCCCTGGGGGCCTGTGGCTGCTGGGGGCAGGGCTGGCTCTCCCTCTGCCCAGACAGCTGCGACTCTAATTCCTTCAGCAGATCCTTATCAGCTGTCAGACGAGTTGCTTTTCAAATTCTAGTTTTCACAGTGGATGAGAGGGCTCTTTGACCCATATGTTTCGTGTCAAGATGATAATGATCTCATTTGTTAGCTCACTTTGGTCACTTAAGTTTGTTTTTCTGTTGTGCACGCCTTTGTAATTAAATATAGAGATACTGATAATTTATACTGGTTTGAGTAGTGAACGGGATTCAGCAAAGTGCCGACCGGGAGGCTCCAGTGTGTCGGGTGCGAGGCTCTGGTTGATGGGGCAGCTCCGTGCTCTTAAAGCCGCCCTCCTGGGAAGGCCAGGCCGGCTCCCCGCTGCACACGCGTCCGGGCCGAGCCGTTCACTCTGTGTCCCCCGTGCTCATTAGTGTGGTGGTTTCTGCGACCTGTGACAGCGGGGGTGTGACCTGTGACAGTTCATGCATCGCGGTCCATGGGGATGTTAGTGTCCTGTCTGCCTTTAAGATATGGTCCTTTGTTCCTAAATGTTAACTGATCTGAGGTAGCAAAGACAGCCGTGCTTGTGGACTCTTGCAGCTTTGGAGGCTAGGAAATTGGGCTGTCAGGTGGAGAGCAGGAACCAGCACTCCACGTGCAATTTTGTGTACCTGCATAGTTTTAGAAATTCAGTTTCAAATGCTTCTGAGGCATTGAGTATGCAGTTTCAAAATTCAGGACTTCGTAATTGGCCCAAGTGGCTGAATCCCAGGTAAGTAGCCTTTACGGGGGAGTGTGTCGCGCACAACCTTCCAATTCCGAGCGCTGTGCTCCTTCAGTGCGGGCAGGAAAGCCACGGGTGGGGCCCGTGTAGCTGATGCTTGTGCGACGGGGGCCCTTTCTGGTTCTTTCTGTCCTTCAGCGTCCGCTGGGGCAGCTTACCCAGGGCGCGGTCTGTGGGTGGGAGCGGGGGTGGGAGAGGCAAGAGGAGGGTGTTACTGGCCCCTTAAAAAACAAGCCCCGCAACGCGCTCGTAGAAGCCGGGCTCCATCTCCTCCACGCCGCCCCCACATTAAACCTCCGTGGTCCCTGCACAGTTTGGGGTTTGGGGCTTGGTCACAGTCTCGGTCTTCCAGCTGCTGCTGGTGAGTGTATCCTTGATGTCTGGCTGGGGCCCTGGCTGAGTGTCAGGTGCCGGGGAGGGGCTGCTCGGACACGGCAGGGCGACGCTGCTTCCGCCCACTCTGCCTCTCTGATGCCTCCGCCCTTCTGTGACAGCCAGCAGCACCGTTCTGCTGCAGTCAGGAGGGCAGAGCGCAAGGTCCTCTCCAAGACCAGGACTAAAGTCGCCGGCAGCTTGAGGAGAGGGGGCACGGGAGGGAGGGGGCGAGCGGGCCCCTCCCCTCCACCCTCGGGTTTGTTTCGGGGCGCCAGGGCTCCTGCAGACCGGGGTCAGGAGGGGGGGTTGCTTCGAGGGGTTCCAGGGTGCCAGTCGCAGGTATATAAGGCACCGTGGCCACTAAGGGAAATCTGGGGAGTGTTTTTTTGTAGTTTTCTCCCCACATTTTGAGCTTCCTCATTGAAACTTTTCAGTTTTTCAGCTTAAACGTTATCCTGAGCAAGAGTATCTTTTCTAACCTAACCTCTGGAATAAAACAGCTTGTGGCCACAAGAGGTTATTCCTACTCGCTCAGCACGATTTTTCCACCATGCACTGAGACGCATCGATGAAAAGCAGAGAAATAAAGTGCTCAGGGTAGCACGTGAGCCGAGCTGCTCCCCCCCCAACAAGAGGTGGCTCTGCCCGCCTGCGGCGACAGGACCCCTCGGAGGGCATTAGCCAGGCTGTGGGGTCTTCTCTGCCTGCCCTGCCCTGGCTCGCCCCTTAAAGCTTCTGGCAATTCCAGAGCTGGGTTTGTGTTGTGACCTGGGCGATGCAGGCTTCTGAATCCACTGGCTGCCCCAGCCCCAGCCCTTCTCTGTTTCTCCTCCGCTGGGAGAGCTGGGGTGGGAAGCCTTTGGAAAACCTGGCCTCTTAGTTTATTTTTATTTTTATTTTTGGCCTTCTTTTAAAGGCAAATGTGGAAAAGGGAGTAGGCAGACTCTTTAAAAATAACCGGTAGCTTTGGGTTCTAAATTGATTTAAATAGTGGTAAAGAATCTTAATTTTGTTTTTTGTGCTGACTGGACCTTCTCACATTTTTGAAGGGTTCTCCTGTGAGCCGTTGACTTGGGACTAAGGATAAATGCCTTAATGGAAGAAAAAGAGAGGAGTGGAAATACAGGGATAAGCTCTGACAGTGATTATTGCCTCAGACATCCAGAAACGATGAGGGACAAAAGGCCCTGAAGCTTTCTCAGTTTTTACAGGCGTGTAACACGCGTGCCCCCAGTATTCTGTTCCACCGCTGGGCTCCACAGCCACGTGCAAGTGCAGGCTGGCAGGTGGCCCGGCAGCCGCTTCTCCCCGATTCCTCCACTTCCTGTGGTACATCCTGAATTTTTAAGAAATTGTCAAGTATTGAACTTGTGCTGAAGTTGGTGAAGCAGCTTTATCGATGTCCGCACCCGTGTACAAGGTTCTCGTTACCTCCTGCTTGGGAGGGAGAGCTTTGATTTCCTGGTTGAGGAAGCTCAAAGTGTGAGGGGAGAGCCAAAGGGCCGGGGAGCACCGCGGAAGGAATCCTTTGAAAACCCAAAGGCCACGTTCGTGGACCTGTCTGTCCGAGGAGGAACTAGAAGCAGAGGTCGACCGTGGTTTCCCGGGAAAAACACACGGCGCGCCGCGTCCCGTTCTCCGCGGGAGGGCTTGGCCCAGGGTGACTGGCCGCGGCCCCTGCGCGTAGGGGAACGAGGGGCAGCGGTTGGCCTCCTGTGCGGGTCATCCCGCTGTGCCGGGCGTGTCCACTCCTGGGGCTTCCTTCCTCCGCATTCACGTGTAGGCCTGATAAGTGACCCGGAGGAGATGTCCCCCTCGGGCACCACGGCAGGGAACAATGGGCAAAGGCTCCCTCCTTGTCCAGAGCACACCTGTCGCGCTGGGCTGCTTGGGACTGTCACCTGTTCAGGTAGTCAGGGGGCTCAGCCCCACCACCCCAGTGCTGGCCAGTGAGAGGGGCGGTCTGGGAGGGTGGAGTCCAGGGCTCCTCTTGCAAGGCACTTGTATCCAGCTGTTCCCTTTGAAACTCAGAGCCAAGTTCAAAGCTGTGTGTAGAAGCGCCTCCGGGAGAGGGACGCTCTTCCACGGGTACTTTCTATTCATTGCTGCAGCTGTTACGTGGACTTTGTGTCATGGTCACATCGCTGTTGCTCGAGTTAAATATGTAAAAGAAAACTTCTCTGCATTTTTGATTTCTGTATACCTAAGTTTATTAAAGGTTACTGTTAGGTGACACTGTATAAAATTGTATGAATATTTACCCTTAATGAAAATCAAAACTCATATGTATTTCCTTTTTTACATTCTCATCTAATTTCTTGAAAACTTGAATAAATTTCATAAAGAGCCTTCCTAACATGAAATGTTGGTAAATTAAGTTCTTAACTGTTGCAATAATTAATGAAGCTTTAATACCAGTATTGTTACTTTATAATTTTAAGAAAATCGTGTTTCTGTTTCACCGCCTTGGTTTTTAGCTGTTCCCTTGTCACTGTCACAGCTAGAGACTTACTACATACTTGATATTCTGAAGAACTTTGGGGTTGTCCTCTGTATAATGACGTTAAATAAACGCGTGAATGAACCGTAAATGTAGATAAATTTTCCGTAGTCACTTTCACATCAGAGCTTCAAAAAAATTTCAGTGAACCGAAAAAGAAAAGCTTCTAAATGCTGTAAAATCAAGGGCCTTGTTAATGTTTATAGAACGAAGAGCCCCAGGAATTGCTACCTCTTATTACTAATGCTGAGTTTTTCCGAATTAGAAGCTTTCTAAGTGAGATGTTTGTTCTGAGCACGGGAGGTATTCCCTGTTTTCTGTGACCTTCCTCTGAGCCAAGTCCCATGTGGGGAAGGACCGTGGGTTGGCTTTGTGGCCGAGCTGGTGCCGGTTCTGTGTGGAGCGCGCGCTGAGTTCCCAGGCGGCGGGCAGGCGACGCTGTAGCAGCTCTTCTCCTGAGGAGGGTTTGTCATTTTCCGTTAGCCGGAGGCGTTGTCATCGCCGTGGAGGTGGTCCTGCCTCGCGCCCGGGCCCCGAGGCTCCGGTGCAGGACGAGCCCCGTGAGCGGGGCAGTGGGAGCCGGTCCTCCCGGGGCGGGAAGCAGGAGCGATGTGCACTGGCCTGCTCTGGACCGCCCCTCGCTCTCGGCAGCGCCGGCGCCTCCGGCCCCGAAAGAACCTTCATGGCAAGAGTTCCAGGCCTCGGCCCGCACGCTCAGCCCGGGGCTCGTGGGGGCAGCAGTGAGCTGCCCGGGACAGAGGCCTCGTCAGGCCCTGGGGCTCCCACTCAGCCGCCGCGTCCCTGCCGTTTCGTGAGACGCCTGGGCCTGGAGCTCGGGGCTGGCAAAGCCTCTGGAAGCCCCTCCTGGCCGCCTGTCCTTCTCGGTGGACTCCAGAATCTTCCTGGTCCTCCTGAGCCGCCCGTGCTGCAGGGTGTTGGGCTCTTGCCTTTGACTCGAAGCTGCCCGCGCAGAAGAGACGGTCCGATGCTCCGCCCTCAGAGGGGCCTGCTTGGACTTTACTACCACAGGAGCTGCACGTTTGCTCCTTAGCGCTCGAGGGGATTTTAAGCCCTGAACGCTAGTAGGTTGACAGGAAGTCTAAAAAGACGCACACAGGCACAGCATTTTGATCTTTTAAAGATAACTAGTTTGTACACCTTGAAAACATAAGTCCATTCTCCCACGTGTGGCTGCCTTTTGAAACAGTCGGTTCTGGACCAGCAGATCTCTTGAAAGGGACAGAACATCTAGGGGTGCTCAGCCCCACCCCCTCTGGTGTCGGTAACCTCTAAACCAGCCTTCACGTGGATGCCCCATGACGGGACTCAAGCTAGAAGACACTGGAGGTCCCAGCCTGCAGAGAGGATGTCAGAGCCTCAGCGGGTCACCCGGCGGGAGGGCCTGTAGGCCGTGGGCGAGGCTCTCTTCCCCAGCACGGTTCTCGCAGGAGCCCTTGACTGGTTGTGCCCTAAGAAAGCCTTTTCGCAGGTGTCTGAAAACACCACGATCGTTTTCCCTGGGCGACTTTTCCCAGGTTGAGTGGCCTCTTTGGGGAAATGTGTCACCGCCAGTGTGGCCAGTCACCGGGCAGGTCAGGGCCGGCCAAGGGGCAGCTGCCTAGTGGAGCCAAGGTCCCAGGCCGCCGTGAACAGTGGGTCTGGGGCAGGGAGGGGTCCAGATGCTCAGAGAATGGCTCAGAGGACACGCCGGTGGAGTGGGCCCCTCCCAGCCCGCACCCACTTCCTAAACTTGGCTCACTGAGTCCAGGCGTCACGCGCCTTGGAATGAAATGGGAGGTCCTCTGTCCAGCTCTTCTATGGTTCTTTTATGCAGCGGCCTGGGCAGTGTGAGTGGCGGGATTCTTGTGGATGAAATAAGGAGAATGTATCCATAGCTAGAAGCGGCCCTGAGGAAGTTAGCCGGGTGACGGTTCTCATCGTTTGTGTACCGTCTCTAAAAGGGCCTCACTTCGCAAATATTTACCTCTTAGTCTCCCAGTGAAGTGAGATAATTCGGGGGAGCTCCTGGCAGGTTGCCTGGAACCGGAGCCTCCAGGGTTAAGTGCTCTGTGGCAGGTGCAGGGCCACCCCTCCAGGTGAGGCTGACCTGGCCGAGGGCCGCAGCAGCGCTGAGCTCCTCCTGTAGCACTTCTCTGCCGGTCTCGAGAGGCTGCTAGTCTGCAGCAAGACCTGTCCCGGGGCCAGTGTGCACGTCACTTTCGTCTGGGGTGAAGAGGGTGATTCTGGGAGTCGACTGACCAGGCTTTGAACAGCGCCGGATGCCCATCCCACGACCACTCTCTCGAGGGTCTGCGGTCTCACACGTTTCCAGATGAGTCCATGGTAGCCGGAGTCGGATGGGGAGGCCTCCCGTGGGCCCAGCGGGACTTCAGGACGAGGCCGTTCTCTGACGAGGGCCTCTGAGACCCTCACGGTCTTTTCTTGCTGTCAGGGTCTCTGATCTCGGCAGCACCCACGAACAAAGACATGTTCCTTTGTTGTAAATTGTTTTTTAGCCGAAATATTACTTTTTCTATATATACATTCTTATGAAACAAGGTTTAATTCTGTTAGCTTAGTATTATAAATTATAATCAAACCCAAACTAAGAGCTGGGGTATTTTATCAATTTTCACATGAAATCTCTAGCAGGAATAAAATGGCAACTCTGGTGAGAACAGAACAACCTATTAAATATTAGATCCAAGAGCTGCCACTATTTCTGTGATAGGCTTCCTTCCTGGAGGGGTAACGGGACATTAAGCAGGTTCTTGGCTGGAGAAATCTTTTGCTTGAGTGATATATGTAAAGCCCTCGTTTGCCAGCTGTCCGGCGTCAGGTGGAGAGACCAGCAGCTACCATGCTGCCTGGACAGCTGGAAGCCAGCAGGGTCGCTGAGGCCAGGCGCTTGATCCTCCCTGAGGAAGTCATCAGGGAGGATGCGGTCAGAGGGCAGGCCGCCCTCACGGGCAGCCACAGCGGGGCAGACGGCGGCGGGTCCTCCTCGCTGAAAAACCTGCCCCAAACTGTGCCCTTAGGTTAACGTGTCCAGCCAGGCTTCCCCCTAAGAGTGTTCTGGAGTCTTCGATGGAGGCCTGCAAGTGTGTCTTCCATCTTTCTTATCATCACCCAGCAACTTCGAAACTAAAGCACAGGCTTCCAGAAATAAGGTTACTCTTCACATTTTCTTTTGAATAGTGGTGTTTCCCCCGATGCCTCCACGGTGTGTCTGTCCTGCAGAACAATTCCATCTCTGGGAAGAGGACAGGGGTCAGGCCTCGCCATCCGACAGGCTCCTGGCCTGCGTGCCGGGCACCGAGCAGATCCTGAGGCCTTGCTCTGCTCACCCCGGGGAGCTTAGTCCCGGGCCGCCCTCTCCTTGCCTGTGGCTGACCCGCGAAGGTCAGAGTCCCCTTGCTTCAGACACCTTAGACCGGATGAGGTCATCTGTGATGTTACAGGCTTCTTCCCTCCAGACTGTCCGCGATGGACGGGGATTTGGGCCTGGCGGCCTCACTGCAGCTCAGTTCAGACTCGGGGGGAGCGTTTCTCATCACTTGGCTGAAGGTTCCCTTCATCACCGAGGCGGTAAACCAGCCGTCCTCCGCTCTGTGGACTGGGCTGGGATGGGCACAGTGTCCAAAAGAGCTCCTCCCTCCCGTTGGGCCGGCCAGAGCTTTACCTCTTCTGTCAGGCTCCATCCACGCTGTCTTGAGGGGTTTGAGTGAGAAGCTGCCTGTCGCCGTGGAGATCAGACAGGGCTGTGTGCCTTTCCGGCAGTAACTCCAAGGTCAAGGAAAAGCACTCCTGTAGATTCTGAGCGGGGGCGAGTTGCTAAGTTCCATTCGCCCCTGCTTCCTGATCTTGCCTAGATGAACGGATTTCGGGTTTAAGGTGAGAAACGAGATAAAGTGACTTGGAGCGGGACCGCGTGCTTCCCGGCTTCCCTCCAACAAGGCGTGTGCGAAGCTGAGGGTCAGTTTCAGATCGTCACCCTTCATCTGTGCCAGCCCAAGGCCAGGTGTGAAAACGCATTCATGTTTGCTTAAAGGCGTGTCCTGTGTGCAGCATTTTGGGGGACAGCTTAAGGATGCTTGTGTTCACAGAACTGAAAATTTGTAGCTTCAGTGTTGCAATACTGTAACCTTAAAATTATTCTTAATAAATGAATGCCAGACTGTGCTGGAACTATGTGCATCCCAGCAAATGCAGGGAGATGTAAGTGCTCTTTGCTGTACAAGAGGTAGAAACCCTTTCAGGGTTACCTAAGCTCACGCCTGTACTGCAAGAGATCCGTGACAGCCTCCTGCCTCTCCGTAGGAGCCAGCCCAAAGGGACAGACACCACCCCTTCCTTACTGGTGCAGAGAGTCCCCAGATCCACCGCAGCCGAGCGGCAGCCTTTGTCCTGAGCCGCCCCACCCACGTGACTGGATCCTGCTTTCTCTACCTGCTGGGCCCGGTGGGCTGGCGCTAATGCCAGAGGGGCACCACCATCACACCACCCATCAGAGAGAGCAAAGAAAACGCCTCTTCAAAAATGCCGCTAGACTCTGTCCTTGGCGGCCACCCCGGCCCTTGGGGGACTGGGCATGCAGCTGTCTGGCCTCACTGGGCAAGCTGGCCTCGGAGCCGGGGGGACCCCTCTATGGCCCGGAGCTGCAGCCCTTGGGGAGGGCAGTGAACAGCCCCCCTGGGAGGTGCCCCTGGCCTTTGGGCAGTGATGCTGCAAGGAACCCTGGCCCTGAGAGACCACTCTCTCCCCCAGGCCAGCCCTGCCCAAAGCGTGCCACCCGAGGTGTGGGGGCGGGGCAGGCTCAGGATTCCGATGAGTTAGGAATTAAGTAGATGGACACGGAGGGGCTGTTAAAACCCTGGCTTCCAAACCGACAGAAAGCTAATTGTGCTCCTGTGAAACTGCTGGAAAGGATGAGTGACTTCTTCGCGGCCCCGTGTTTTGCTGGATTAATGTAAACTGCTTTGTTTGCAGGGTTTAATGTCAGCCCCAAACCAGGCCAGTTCTCCAGGTGGGACTATAGTGTAGCGAGCCCGCTCCCGCTCGGAGGTTCTCACCCCGGACCGGGTCTTGAGGGAGCGACGACGGAGCCCAGGGCCGCACGTGAGCCGCGTGGGCGTCAGGCCCCGCCGCAGGCAGGCATCGCCCGCGTGGAGAGCAGCGCGGAAGAGGAAAGCGGGGCTCGGCGCCGCTCACCCAAAGAAACTGGTTCCATTTTTAAATCGTTCTCTTGGGGCTGCAGTAAAAAATAAGAAATGAGATTTTCTTGCTTTTTACTCTAAAACTCAATGTAATAAAAATGTTATATATATTTATGTAATATATACATATATACATAGTGTGAAATAAAATGTTTCTTGGACAAGAAATCCCCTTAAATCCAACTGTTAAAAATAGTACTTCACTCTATTTTTGCTGATTTTCTTTTTAACACCTTAGGTGTCAGAAGACAACCTGGAATGCACTCATCAAGAAAGTTGTTACTTTCTGGCTTAAATATGTAATTCAGGAAGACGGATGCTGAGCGCATAGGTTTTTAAAAATTGTTTGCACTTGAAATAGTTTAATGCTGTTAAAAAATAACTTTGAGGGCTTCCCTGGTGGCTCAGTGGTTGAGAGTCCGCCTGCCGATGCAGGGGACACGGGTTTGTGCCCCGGTCCGGGAGGATCCCACATGCCGCGGAGCGGCTGGGCCCGTGAGCCATGGCCGCTGAGCCTGCGCGTCCGGAGCCTGTGCTCCACAACGGGAGAGGCCACAGCAGTGAGAGACCCGTGTACCGCAAAAAAAAATAAAAATAATAATAACTTTGAGTATGGGTGTAGTGGGCCTCCAAGGTGTGGCGTGAAGATGCCCTTTTTAATCTGTTAACATTAACACTCTTGTTCCAATGCAATCGGCTCTGTATTATATGTATAAATAATGTCATTCTGCAGTTGGGGAAATGGTTGCTTCAGTAGTACTTTTCATCTTCTAAGAGTGATATTTCTAATTCACAAAAAAATTAATATTAAAACTTGCTTGAATATACCATTTGTTTATCTTCTGTTAAATTGGCTCAACTTTTACTGTATTGTTTTTGTTGAATTAAATGTTTACACCGTGTCCCTTGCAGCCCTGATGTGAGGCAGGCTCTTCAAGACCGTGGCTCGTCCGGAGAGCCCTGCGGTTCTCTGGCCCCTTCTTGCTGTCTCCCCATCTTCAGCCTTTGTGGGCAGCTGCCCATGCATGCGGACTGCGGTCTCAGGGAACAGTTTTCTCCTTACAGCTTCAAGTCCACGAGTCCACCTTCTGTTGTTGGAAGATCACACACGACTCTGTACGGTGAGTGTGAAAGTGCTTTGTTAAGGATGCAGAGAAAAAAAGGCTGATGACAATTACATGGGATTTTTATCTGGCTGAAGCCAGCTGGTGAGCATCTTGGTCATGCCCACGCCTACCTGTAGGCACTACAGGGGACTAGAATCATGACAGTGTAGCTGCCAAGTACAGGAACTTTTCTCAGTTGAAAAAAAATCATACACAGTTGAACCCTTTGAAGGCCTTTTTATGTGGCCAGACTCTAAACCACGAAGTGCCTAAAACACATTTCTCTAAGTGATCCCAATGAACTGGGGGCGCGTCTAAGTGATTTTAGGCTAGAAGAGACGTGTCCACGCTCCATTGCCATCATTTCTGTGAACGTGGCAACAGGATAATGTTACCGTTGCAGAAAAATTCTCATCAGCCTGGGTCTTGGCTTCCTTCTCAGAGGAGAGGAGGGTCAGGGAGCCAGTTCTTCACCAGCCGCCGGGCCAGGAGGGCTGCACCACGGGGAGCCTCCGTCACAGGGCAGGGGAGCCTTCGCGAAAGGTGGAAACCACCACACACCAGGACACCCTCTCGCTGTAAGTGAAAGAAGCAGGATTTATATGTTGGACACATTCAGAATGCCCTTCCTATGAAAACATCAGCACGTTTTAGATAGTTTGGTATTTGTCATCCTAGTCAAAGCACTGGTCACTAAGTGCTGTCCATCACACTGAAGGCCTACGAGGAAGCCACGCGTATTTCTGGAGATCAGAAAAGACCGCCTTGGAACTCGAGTCCAGAATCCTGAGCCTTGCGGTTCTTCTGGGTCGACTCCTTTGCCTGTGAACTTCCTGCTTGTTTGTAGGAAGTGACGGGTGGGTACCTGGCGGCCCCAGGACAACAGCAGTGTGAAAAGTCCGAGGACCCAGGGCGCGGCCCAGCTCTCGGCGCCCCGAGGCTGACGTCGCTCCGGCCCTATTAGCTCCGCCCACCGCCCTCCGTGCGACTCTGCGGTGCAGTTTGCGAGATGCATCCGTGCTGGGAACGCATCTTTTTCTTTTTTCGGCTGGTCCCTGGCCAAGTGCTCCAAGATGGCTTCCAAAATCGGCCGGCCTCCTACCCGCCCCCGCCCGCCCCGCCAGCACGCGCCCCGCGGCCGCAGGCCCGGGGCAGAGGGTCCCCAGGCCGGCCCCCACCCCTCCTCTCGGAAGCCACGGAGGGTCGGCTTGGCGCACCCGGTACGCTTCGTCGGCTCTTACTGCTCGCCTGGAGCGCCCTCATCCCTCGGCAGCGTCGCCCCTGCTCTGTCTTCTCGGGAGCAGGTTTACATCAACAGCCGGCAGGGCCGGGCTCCTTGGACTGGGGTGTCCGCCTGCGGCCTCTGCCCCCAACGTCGGCCCCAACCGCGTCTCAAACGTGGACGAGGGCATCGGTCGAGGTGGTGATGAGGGAGCTCCCTTGCTCGGGTCTGTGGAGACGGGCCCTCCAGTGGCCCCGGGGAGGCTGAGATGGCCCAGCCGCCCGGCCTCGCAACCGGTCAGGTTTGGGGTGCACGGAGACCCACCAGCGCTCTGGCAGCAGGGCCCGGCGGCCTCCTGTGCCCCCAGAGCCTGGCCAGCGCCCGCCCGTCGCCAGGCCCACGGGACACAGAGATCTAGTGGACGCAGGGGCCCCTGGGGAAACCGGACCCACCCCCTGAAACCGAGGCGGAGGCCCACGGGGCCCAGGGCACCACGCCCGCAGGGAGGAGGGTTCCTTCACAAAAAGGTACAGCTCCGAAGAACTTTAGAGAGGCCCTTCGCGTTTATATACTTAAAGGGGGGGACGATTTCCCTAAATTGTCCTTGCACCTGCCCTCACTTGGAGCCGCGCTCAGAGCGCGGGCCTGTCCGTGGCCTCTCCCGAGTTCGCCGAGCCCGCAGCGCCCCCGGGACGCGGCGCTCCCAGCCCTCTGCCCGCCCCGCCCCGCCCCGACGCCACTTCCACCCGGGACGTCCCCGAAGCCCCCCAGGTCTCCCCACGTGAACCGGCTCTGCCCGCCCTGGGCCCGCCCGCGCCCGCGCCCATGGCTCCCCCTCTCCCGGGCACCGGGAAATGCTGGCCACGGCCTGCCCTCCCCCCCCGCCCGGGTCCACCTCCCCCAGCCCCTCGCCCTGTCCCTCCTGGCCCCTTGCCCTGCCCCTTCCGGCGCCACCAATGCTCTGCCACCTCCCCTCCCTCCCCCACGGGAAACAGGTTTCTTCTTGTGCCCGCTTATTGCTGGCACCCCAGAAACGAAGCTGGGCGCGCCCGCAGGCCATTGGGAAGCAGCGGCCTCTACTCACGGAGGAAGCTGGGCCTTGGGAGCTGGACCGGCGACCTGCCCGCGGCCCGCACCCGGGGGCTCCGAGGGCCGAGCGCCAGCCCGTGTCGTTCCTCAGTGGACGGTCAAGTGAACAGTGAAGCTGTACCGAAGTGTCCCAACAAAGTCAATGCCCCTGATACGCCCACGAAAGTCACAATAAAGGAATGGCTAATCAGGACACATGTTTAACTCAAGATATATTAAGATACAACACTGTAATGACAGCTTATTGTTTAATAAAAATCAGGGGTCTCCAATGGTGTAATCTGGAAGCCAAACGTGCTAGGACACTGCTGGTGACGGATGCACTAAGGAAGGCACCGTGTGCAGAGCCTCGGTGAAACCGGGCCTAAATAATCCATAACGAAGTATAATTTCTGTTTTGATTCATATAAAAAATTACAAAATATTCCCTGCCCCAAATTCTTATGTTACGGAAAGGAACCGAAAGCCTAGAATGAGGTCATTTTACAAAGGTCTGAGACTGGAACCTACAGTACGGCTGCCTTTAGGACGCAAGCAGCCTCGGGCCGGCAGGCTCCAAGCCGAGGTGCTGGTGCTGGTCTGGGGGCAGCTCTCCCGGGACGCTCGCTGGGGCCCGGCCGGGTGGGAGCCGCCCCGAGCAGGGGAGCCGCAGCGCCACTCAGTAGCCTCCACCTCTCCGCTCTACTGTGGGCCGGCGGTACTGTTTCAGGTTAGGCTGGATGTCCTTCTGTGTGTCTGTCTGTTAAAGAAAGTGACAGACACTCAGCAGAGGCCGGGATGGGCGCGAGCGCGGCGCCAGGGGAACCGGTGGGACGCCCACCTTCTGGTTCGGGCCAACACACTTCGGGGGTCTCAGCACCGGGACCTTCCGGGTCGCTCCGGGGGCAACCACTGACTGCAGCGCTGGGCTGTAGTACAAGGGCTGCTTGGTCACTCCCGATAGCTTGAGCTTGGGCAGTGCCATCACGTAGGCTGGTCCGTGTCTCCTGGGATGGTCCTCCTCTTGCTTTAGGGGCTGTTTCTAGAAATAAAGCAAAGGTCAGAGGAACATACAATGCTTTCCACTTTGTGGGAATTAGGAAAAGCAAAAGGGCTCTTTTGTACTACTTTTGCCTCATACAATTTCTTGACCGTGAGGTGTGACGGTGTGGTGACTGGACAACACGTACCGCGTCCCAGCCCCCTAGATGTGCGGTGGCCGCTCCCTGGGCCGGGGCCAGGGCAGACAGCGGGGGAGGCCGCGCTGACGCACGTGCAGCTCCAAGGGCCGAGGCCACGGTGACGCTTCCCGCTCGGATTCCCTGAGGTCGGCCAAAGCGGCCTGCAGCCAGCTTCTGTGTGGCCAGTGCGCTAAGAATGGATTTCACATCTTCTAATAGTTGGAGAAAATTTCACGGCACGTGATTATGAGACTCCAGTTTCAGGGTCCACAGTTTTATTGAAACCCATCCCCACCATTCGTTTTTTTTTTTTTGCGGTCCGCGGGCCTCTCACTGCTGTGGCCTCTCCCGTTGCGGAGCACAGGCTCCGGACGCTCAGGCTCAGCGGCCATGGCTCACGGGCCCAGCCGCTCCGCGGCATGTGGGATCTTCCCAGACCAGGGCACGAACCTGTGTCCCCTGCATCGGCAGGCGGACTCTCAACCACTGCGCCACCAGGGAAGCCCCCCCACCATTCGTTTACGTATGGTCCGCGGCGCCACCGGCCAGAAGAGTGGGCAGTCGCGCCAGACGTTATGGCCGGCACAGCCTGAACCCTCACTCCGGGGCCCTGGCAGACAGCGTGCGCCTCGGCTCTGCCGCGGGGGCGCCCGCGGCGGGTGCCAACAGCTGACCAAGAGGGAGAGGAGGCCCGGCAGGGAGGGCAGTTAGGGGCAAAGTGAGGGAGGCTCAGCGGGGGGGGCGGGGGGGCGCTTCGTCCCCGGTTGGCGGCCTGAGCAGCTGAAGGGGAGCCGCCTTCACCCGCCCTTGGAGGGAAGGCACGGGGACAGAGGCAGGTCTGGGGGGAGAGACAGGAGATCGGGTTCGAACAAGTCTGCCTTTTGGACATTCAGCTGGAGCCGTCAAGCAGGTGTCTGGACACGGGGGTCCGGATTTCTGGAAAGCAGCCTGGCTGCAGGTATACCTGCATCCTCGGCTCCCAGCGCAGAGTGACACTCAACAGATGCTGGGCTGAGTGAGAAACGATGGAAGGCCACGGTTACCACAGAGCTCGGTGCCAGCCCGCAACTGTAAAGTTGGGGGAGCCGAGCAAAGGGGGCCCCGCGGCACACGAGAGAAAGGGGAAGCTATCGTGGGATGCAGCTCTGCTTTCTACACCAAGAAGCGTGCAAGGCCACCTCTGTGCCAGGCGCAGTGCTCCTCTGGGGCTGCTGCTCTCGCAGGGGCTCAGCGGCCGAGTAGGGACGGTCTCCTGGGCCAGTGTTGGCTTCCTGTGCCCCGGCTAGGGTCCTCTGCGGGCACAACGTGCTTGGGCACCGGCCTGGCCCTGCGGCTGGGAGGATCCCAGCCCGCGACACTGGACCTTAGCCAGGGGCGCAGAGGTACCACCTGGCGTGGCGGCAGGTCGCTGACGGGCGCACTTTCCAGGCAGATGTGGCGCCTCCCCAGGTGGCATCTGCGTCAGAGAGACACGGGCCCCTGAGGGTGTCCAGTCCCAGCTCAGACGGCCTGATCGCTCAGTACCTGCTTGCTGCCCTCCTGTGCCGGCTGCCAGTTGTTACTGAGTAGTTCCGGTGCCACCGGCCGCTTGGGGCAGAGAGCGGAGGCCTTCCTCCTGGGCCTGGCTGGAGCCTGCTTCTCAGCTGCCCTACAGGACGGAAGGGGCAAGGGGCGCCTCTGCTGAGAACCTGGCCGCCACAGGGCTTGTCGGCCTCCTCTGTCCCCAGTGTGGGCTTGTGCCTGTCGCCCCTCCTCTCACCCGAGGAGCTTTTCTTTTCCTTTCCTGTCTCAGCCTGACAGCCTCTGGGCTCCGGAGCCATGGGCCCAGCCCTGCCCAGTGACTCGAGGTTCGGGTCAGACGTCACCCCCACGTCACACACGCACGAGGGGACAGAGGGGTGGAGTCCGAAGCCCTCAGGGCAGGTACTTCCAATGGTAGGTGTCGCCCAACACATGCGCCCTGGAACCTCACAGCGAGCGAGCTCAGCCCGCTCCCCCCGCTGTGTGCCACGTGACCCTCCAGGGCTCAACACCACAGCCTTGGCATCAACCGCAAAGCGGCCACAGGCCCTCCCTCCACCCTGCCGTGATGCCACTAATCGCCTCCTTTCGGGGGAAGATACCAGAAAGGAGCAAGGTGCGGGTTCCCAGAGGGACCGGCACTGTTCCCGGGAAGCAGCCACCCATCTGCGTGGCCCACGGGAACCCAGCAGGCGCCTACCTCTGTTCCTGGAAGTAGGGGTGCTGCAGGGCCTGGTGGGCAGTGATTCTCTCATCGGGATCATAGGCCACCATTGCGTGCAGGAGGGAGAGGCATTGCGGGGACAAACTGGCTGTCAGTAGAGGTATTCCTGATCCCTTTTTAAAAGTAAAATCAAAACTCATAGCTCTCGACCTGTATTGAAAGCCCAATGATAATAAACGATCACGCCGTCATTTAGGGCACGTGGCCAGTCCAGCATCACGACCCTACAGGGACCTGCACTGAAGGTAACAGCTTACAATCTAAAAAGGGCAGGGGGCAGGGGGGCATAAAGCCCATAGAATACAAGATCCTCGTGGAAACCGTGGACTTTGGGTGAGAATGACGTGTCAGCACAGGTTTGATGATAGCAGACATGCCACCCCGGGGCCGGTGCTCGTGGCCGGGAGGCTGTGCACTGCGTGGGGCCGGGCGGTAGATGGGAAATCTTTGTACCTTCCGCTCAGTTCTTCTGTGAACCTAAAACCGCTCTAAAAAAATTAAGTCTGTTTTTTTAAAAAGGGTGGGAGGTCGTGAAATCTGTTACGCTGTAAGTGTAAGAAAACTTTTTCTTGAGAAGACTAATACCACATTCCCACCAGAAAAGAATGAAATAAAGTTTTAAAAAAGAAAAAGAAGGGCTTCCCTGGTGGCTCAGTGGTTGAGAGTCCGCCTGCCGATGCAGGGGACACGGGTTCGTGCCCCGGTCCGGGAAGATCCCACATGCCGCGGAGTGGCTGGGCCCATGAGCCATGGCCACTGAGCCTGCGCGTCCGGAGCCTGTGCTCCACGACGGGAGAGGCCACAACAGTGAGAGGCCCGCGTACCGCAAAAAAAAAAAAAAGAAAAAGAAAAAGAAAAAAATCCAGCATGGCTGTCATCTCCTTACCTCCCTAGGGTTCTGGGAGCTGCTGGGTGCTGCCCACGCCCCCGAGTCCCCCTTGAGGGGTCAGGGTGGCCAAGCTGCCGGCTCTGCAGGGTGTGTGCGTGCAGCCTGTGCTGGGGAGCCTTTCCCACCCAAAGACCTCTGTGGCCTGAGTGAACATTCCCGGGACAAAACCCGCGTGCCGGGCTCGTGGGGCTGTGAAGAGGCCCCTGGGGGCGACAGAGGCAGGGCGGGTCCGCGGTGGTGGGGCGGCCTGTGGGCCGCACTTACCGTTTGAACTTGGTGATGGTCTTTCCAGTAGGTGTGCCAATGACGTCGTGGATCCTCGAGATCTGGTCCAACTCGTTGGCTCCGGGGAAGAGGGGCTGCAGGCTGGGCGGGCGGCCAGGGCTGTGGTCAGGGCGGCGGCCTCCCAGCAGAGGGACCTCCAGCCCCCCCGCCCATGCTTGGGCCTTCCTCCTCCTACTGTCCCTACGGGTCGGTGTCTTCCTAAGGGACAGGGCCACACTCCCGTAGAGGCACAGCAGGTGCCTCTGCCGGCTGAGAGATGAAAGCCCCCAGAGCCTCCTTACGGCCCGGGGAGTTTAATCGACAAAAATTCAGGCTGGGTCAGGTCGGGCTGTGTAGACAAATGAGGCCCAAGGAGCGTTTTGGTTTTGGAGCAGTCACGGATTTGGGGATTGTGGGTAAAAGATTTTAGACCCATACACATTACAGGCCACAAAGAAGAGTTTAAAAACGTAGCTCTGGGCGTCCCTGGTGGCGCAGTGGTTGAGAGTCCGCCTGCCGATGCAGGGGACACGGGTTCGTGCCCTGGTCCGGGAAGATCCCACATGCCGCGGAGCGGCTGGGCCCGTGAGCCATGGCCGCTGAGCCTGCGCGTCCGGAGCCTGTGCTCCGCAACGGGAGAGGCCACAGCGGTGAGAGGCCCGTGTACCGCAAAAAAAAAACAAACAAAAAAAACGTAGCTCTGACGGTAAGATGACTTCTATTCAGGGAAAACGGCAGGAGCTCAGGCCGCAGGGGAGAATAGGAAACGCAGAGGAGCTGGACGCCTCTGAGGTGCGGCAGGCCGGGCACAGAGTGCAGTCAGCGAGGCTCAGCGTAGGCTGCCCAATGCCCTGAGTGGATGCCGCCAGCACCAGCGCCTCTGACATCCCTCCAAACTGACTCAGGGATTTTAGCACGGGAGAAAAGATCATTTGTTGGTACTTTAGTATCAGTGAAATCACCACTCTCCTTTCCAAAAATAACAGTCACTTATCAATACGAATGATCTAGAATCGGAAGGCGTGTCCCGAAGGGCCCAAACGTCTGTATTTATCAAGGGGTCAGTTGAGCAGGCGGGACTGGACGACCCGGGTCCTGCCTGCGCTGGGCTGTACCATCCTGACGTGCATCACCCCAAGGTTAAACCCACCCACCCGTCCTGCATGACCCACTACGAGCAGGTGCCGCCCCACCTCCTCCCGGGGCTTCTTCCACCCAGTGCCCCCGCCGCCGGTGGACGGAACAGGCCCTCCTCCCTTCCCGGGCCTCTGCCCTGGCCCTGCTGCGCCCAGCGGTAAAGCACAAAGGCTGGGGGAGGGGAGGACGGTTAGGGCTGGGGCTTCCTGGACTCCATCCAGCTCGCCCTCACTCCCGGGGCCAGAGCACCCCACCCGAGCGACTGCACTCTGAGGGTAGACCGGGGAGCACCGCTCGCACCCCGCCCCCATGGCAGGCCCCACAAGGTGGCAGTAAGCACGCCTCAACTCTGTTCCTTCATTTGTCTTCATCAATCCTGTCGCTGATGGGGCCAATTGGAGAGGCCCACCGACCCAGGGCCGGGGCGGGCCAGTGGGAAAGAAGTAACTGACAGTGTTCTTTCCTCCACACCCAGAAAGCAAGGACAAGCGCTTGACACCTTTCCTGTCGAGTTAAAAAACCACCATGACACCAGGACTGTAAACTCGGCACCGCAGAGGGAGGGACTGGCACGAAGCCACTGGACGGCCGAGCCCCGCGTGGACCGGCCTCAGGACCCTGACGCAGCCCCCCAGCCCAGCAGCAGCTGCAACTCGGGCACCACCTGGCCATCTCATAGAGCACGCAGCCCGCGCTCCACAGGTCCATCTTGTAGGTATAGAAGCCATCAGTGAGGAGACACTCTGGGGCCCGGTACCAGCGGGTGGAGATGTATTCCGTGTACGGCTGCTTAGAATAGATACTCCGGCAGGACCCAAAGTCCCCTAATTTCAGGACATCCTGCTGCAAGGGGGGAGAGAAGCAGGGACAAATAACATCTCATCAAGCAGCGACTGTAATACAAACCATTTCAAATATTTATGCACCAACGGGAAAATTCCTAGCACATAAACTAGCTTGTAGAACATAAAGTACTGGCTTTATAAGCACTGAAGTAGCCTGTAGCAGGTGAGGAAGCGGTATTTCTCTTCAGCGGAACACATTTGCGAATATTCTGGCTATGTTTAACAGACCTTTCAAAACGCCTACAGGTTGTGGAAATTTTTAAGTCGCAGCGTAAGTCTACAGATGAACTCTACACCCTGGTCACATGCCCTGTTATGCCTCAAACTCCCCACCGCGTCCAGTGCTTCTGGAAGCTTGGTTCCCATTCGGGGGAGGCTGGGGGCCTGGCCTACACCACGTGGGATCCTTGAAGGAAGTCAGACAGCCCAGGGAAACAGGTTTCAAGGTGTTTCTTCCATCTTCTCTACCTCTCACATTCAAGTAATAAAATTCATGCCGTCGATAAATTTGAAGCCTCTGGCACCTACAGCCAGAGCAAACATTAAGCAGCAGTTCTCTTAGCCAGATTACCAAGAAACCTACCCTAACAGCCTTTTACCTCTGTTCCCATTCCCCAGTACGTTCAACAAAAATTACAAGGCATATTAAAAGGCAAGAAAAAACAGTCTGAAGAGACAAAGCATGCATCAAAACCAGACTCAGATACGGCGCAGGTTTTAGAATTTTAGAATTCCCAGACAGGAAATTTATAATAACTATGGTTAATTTGTTAAGGGCTCTAATGGAAAAAGAAGACAGCGTGAAAGTTCAGATGGGAAACGTAAGCAGAGAGATGGAAACCCTAAGAAAACATCAAAAGGAAACACTAGAAATAAAAAACACTGTAACAGGGACTTGCCTGGTGGCACAGCGGTTAAGAATCCACCTGCCAATGCAGGGGACATGGGTTCAAGCCCTGATCCAGGAAGATCCCACATGCCGTGGAGCAACTAAGCCCGTGAGCCACAACTGCTGAGCCCACGTGCCTAGAGCCCGTGCTCCGCAACAAGAGAAGCCACCGCAATGAGAAGCCCGCGCACCACAACGAAGAGTAGACCCCACTCGCCGCAGCTAGAGGAAGCCCGTGTACAGCAACAAAGACCCAACACAGCCAAAAATAAGTAAATTAATTTATTTAAAAAAAAAGAAGACACCACAATGAGAAGCCCGCGCACCACAACGAAGAGTAGCCCCCGCTCGCCACAACTGGAAAAAGCTGGCATGCAGCAACAAAGACCCAACGCAGCAACAAATTTAAAAAATTAAAAACAAACAAACAAAAAACACTGTAACAAAAATTTTAAAAGACTTTGATAGACTCAACACAGCCAAGGAAAGAATCAGTGAGCTTGAAGATATGCCAATAGAAACTTCCCAAACCGAAATGCCAAGCAATAGAGGAACGTCAAAAACAAAACCGAACATCCAAGAACTGTGGGACAATTTCAAAAGGCGTGGCACACACACGACAATGTGGTTGAACCTCAACATAACGATGCTGAGTGAAACAGACCAAGGAAGGGTATATGCTATGTAATTCCACTTCTAGAACGTTCTAGCTCGTCTTTGCCTGGGGACAAGGGACAGGGGGCAAGGATGAGGGCTTTCAGGGGTTTTGGGTTTGTTTGTGAAGTTGACTGGGATGATGGATTCGTGGGTGTACGCATATGCCCAAACGGAGCAAATTGTACACAGGCATAGTTGAAGGGCTTTCAAGTGAGACGTATCAGAGCTCAAATCCTGCCTCTCCCACTTTTATCTTTAGAGTGTTTAGCATGATGATTTGAGCGGAGTTTATTTTGTATATAGTATAAGGAGGGCGCCTTCTTCCAGATGCACAGTTATGCTGATGGCATTTACTAAATTAACCATTTGTTCCCAAACTGGAAGGAAAGAACCAAACATGTTATAACAAACATGGTATCCACTGGGATTGAAAACATATCCAGGGAAAAGTTTTTATATTCTACCTTTCTTCTGATATCAATTTTTCATATAAAAGTTCTTACCTTTATTAATATATTTTCTGGTTTTACATCTCTGTGAAATATTCCATTTCTGCATTCAATATAAAAGGAAGGATAGAATTAATTGTGCCTCGTTCATTCCAATTCTTTTATACTACATTCTTAATGAACGGTAATACATTTTATTAACTTGAAAGCTGCCAGGTCTCCAAGTGCCTACCTGTGCATGTGATCAAGGGATTTACACAACTGGTACATATAGTGCATAATTTTTTTTTCCGATAACGGGTGTCTTCTCCCTGTGCAGTCAAGGAAATAGCCAGATATGGTTACCAATGATCCGTATCCGCTTTTTCGAAACGAAAGATGGAATCCATTTTTATTTAGCAATGTGTGAAAATCTAACTTCCTCAGTGAAAATAACCCGGAGTAGTTCTAGGAAGTATGGAGTCTACCTACAAAATATGCCATTTAGAATCCTACATGCTGGCATGATTTCATTTAAAATCACAGAGCGCCAGGCCTTCTGACTGCAGTCAGGACAGTGCTGAGCGGATCACCGCAAGGGCAGCTCGGTATGGAGGTCCTAACACAGCCTCGGGTGGGCCTCCCGGGCACCCTCCTTCACGCTGATTATGAGCTCAAATCCAGGGTTTTCCTCGGCTTCCTGGCTACGTGGAGATCTCCGTCTTTAAGGGGATGGATTACGTTTTCTTAACCCAAGAAGACCAATGGCTGCTCTCACTTGCACAGCCGCACGTTCCTCTCTCACAGAAGGAAGCAGTCACTGGGCGCCGGCTGACAGCGCCCTGCAGCAGCCTGTAATCTACACCTTCTCCCCTCCTGCAGCTTTCAGGATGCTCCAAAGCTCTTAATACCACACTCCAGCGTCAGAGCTGCCCTTGCTCTCGAAGGTGTCACATTTTACTTGATTTTAACATCAGAGGTATGTGTTTCTGAGCCATTAGGTTTTAAATCTGCAAAATACCCACTCTCACCTAACAACTCAGAAAACCACTTTCCCCTCCCTCCGTGAGCACATACCCCTCTAGACATCTTTCATCCTAAGCTTGCAATTTCTGTCGGAAAATTAATGTATTCTTTTTCTCGCATAACAAGACTGTTTATGTTAATAATAGAAAGTAATTTAAATTACAAAGCGTCTAAGTGCAATGAACTTTTTCCATGACATACTATAATCCTTTTATTCTGTTTCACATAATTTATCATCAGTTTTCCAGAATTTAAATTGAAAGAATTAAAACTAAGACTTTGTCAGCTTCCCCCCACTTGAGGAATTTTGTCAAATTATTATCTACATAAAGGTGAAAAGAAAGTAAAATTTCTACTCTCTGTCACATGCGAGGCTGGACGAACCTTCGTGAGGCTCGGCCCTCTTCGGGCAGGGGGTCTCGCTGCCCACTGACTAGCCCGGCTCTCCAGACACCCCTTGGCAGACTCCCTCCCAGCACAGGGCTCTCAGGACCCAGGAGCCCCCGAGTCCCCGGGGCTTGTGAAGATACAGAATGCCCCATCATCAGCCCCGGCACTCCTGGTTCAGTAGGTCTGCGGCGGGGCCCCAGAAGCTGCCTTTCCAGCAAGTTCTCAGAATGGGCCGCCAGGCCTGGTCCCTCCCCTTAGGAACTGCACCCCATCACATCCTGCTTGTTTACAGAAGGCTCCAGCCACATTCACTCAGGGACATTTCTGCGCGCCCCCAAAGCTCTCCTGCTGCATCCTGTACTCACGCTGCTCTGTTCCTAGAAGCACCCTTCCCAGCCATGTCCACACGTCCACATCTTATAGCGTACAACTGCCGTTACAGTCATCTGAACTTGAACTCAGAAAAGGTGGACTCTTTTAGGAAAGGTCTAATCCATCCAACCTTCATAAGCACCTAGGGAGCTTTGAAAAAGTAGATTCCAAGGCCCAAACCTAGACCCAGTGAATCACAAATCCAGGCAGGTGGGCCAGGAATCTGCATTTTTGGCTGCCTTCAGTCCCCAGTGGCGGAGGACTCTTGGGATGCCTGTCCTTCCTTTCCTCCTGGGCCTCCCCTGCTCCCCCCATTCACAGCCGTGGGACAAGGCCACGACTCCCTCCCCTGTCCTCCGTGAGAGCGCCTGCCTGCACACGGGGGCTCCAGGTGGACAGAGGGGCCCTCATGAGCCATGTGGGCCACTGGTCTGAACCATCGGAGTCCACACCCTTGACAAGGAGGGGACTGACCGCGGACTTTCACACTATTTTCCCAAAACAAGATCCTAACTTGCCAGGTTCCCACCAGATGCTTGCTCACAAACATCTTGAAACAAACACACATAGTGCAATTAATAAACCACTCTGAAGCTCCTGGTATGACCCTTTACTGAATGCCAGCTGACTGCAAACAGTATTTCTCTCTTTTGGCTCTCCCGACCAAATTAATTCTCCCAAGTTAATTTTTACCCAATATTCTCATTAAGAAGGTACTAAAAAATGTCATATACAATATCAGCAATGTAAAAAGTCTGAAGTGAACACAGTGATCAACTATGGCATTGGCTGTCAGTACTAACAGAAGGAAGAGGGCCTCCAGTGTAGCCAGCACTGCAATAGAATATCCAGCACACTGCCTTCTCCCAAGAGACCCCGTACCCAGGCCTGCGCCTGGCTTTCCTGGTCAGGCTTGGGGGTGCATTCTGGGTCCACCATGGCACAGCCAAATGCCCACAGTCTACACTTGGGCCCAGAGGCTATGCCCTGCGGCACTGTGTGAGCACGTGTTTGCCATCGGTGTTTTCCAAAGGAGAGCCTTGCCTGCTGGCACATTGTTCTGAGAGAAGTTACAGGGTAGCAGGTGGGGTGTCAGGCGCAGCATGGAGCTGGAGCCGTCACCAGCACCCCTCTCTCAACAAGACAAAATTCCAGGAGGGGGCCTCCCAGTTCTGCTCTTTGAAGCTGGCTCGTCTCAGGCAAGTGCTCTAAGTTCTTGGAAGTTCAATTGCCTCACCTCTATAATGGAGTTGAGCTCACAGAAATGGGAAGAGCAAATGCAGGAACACAGAGCAAGCACACTATAAACTGTAAAGTCATAACGATGATGATGGTAATGACAGCAGCTGACCTTGACTGAAGGCTACACAAGCCAGCACTGTGCCAAACACCTCACATATTATTACTCCTCACAACAACCCTAAGAGTCAGACACTATGATTATCCCCATTTGATAGACAAGGACTAAGGCTCAAAGAGCCTAACCAGGACCGACCATCATGAAGTGCACACGGCACTGCGCATGCTCTACCCAGTGTGTTGACGTGGGACATCCAAGCCGCGTCAACACAGCCAAACTGGAGCGGCCCTTCCCAGAAGCACCTGCATTAAAAGTAACAGGATGGGCTTCCCTGGTAGCGCAGCGGTTAAGAATCCTCCTGCCAAGGCAGGGGACACGGGTTCGAGCCCTGGTCTGGGAAGATCCCACATGCCGCGGAGCAACTAAGCCCATGAGCCACAACTACTGAGCCTGCGCGTTGCAACTACTGAAGCCCGCACGCCTAGAGCTCATGCTCCGCAACAAGAGAAGCCACCGCAGTGAGAAGCCCGCACACCGCAGCGAAGAGCAGCCCCCGCTCGCCTCAATTAGAGAAAGCCCGTGCGCAGCAATGGAGACCCAGCGCAGCCAAAAATAAATAAATAAAATAAATTTATTTTTTAAAAAAAAAGAGAGAAAGGAAATGAATGAGCACTCTGCAATACAGGGGACTTCATAAGAATGTGAACAGAAGGAAGTTCCCTCTCAGAGGGATTATCTGAGCAGGGAGCCCTGCCTCATTCTGAAGCATAGAGTAGAATGTCGAGCAGCAGAGCCGGGAAAGATGCTAGAAGGGGACAGGCTTGAGGAAGGGCTGAGCCGCCGCCGCCCTCTGCGCCCTCCTCACCACGTCACCCAGCCGGCCTGAACGCCTCGTGGCTTTGCTCGTTTGCAGCTGAGTTCTGAGCAGACAAGACTGCCAGAAAAACACCTCCCATGAGTACGGTACGTGTACAGCCCAGTACCGTATATTTAGATGAAACTACTGCACAAATGATTTTGAGAACTGAAACAAATATATGGGAACTACAAGCTCTAAAAGACCTTAGATTAGCTTTGAAATTATTCTACGTACCTCGTATTAGTTCATAAATATTCATGTCCATAAGTTCACATATTAGTGCAAGAGAACCAGATTTTCTGTCACTGAAGAAAAAAGCAGGTTTTTAAAATGTTTTCTTTTTCTTGTCTTCATCAGAAAGAATAACCAAATATTTAATTCATTTGTAAACACTTCTGATAAACACAAAGCACTCCTATATCAGACAAAGATTAAAGTGTAATGATTGAAACAGCAGAAGTTTTGATTTTTAATCAATGTTTCAGGCAAAAATAATTTAAATAATAGTAAAACTCTACTTCAGGCAAAAATTCTAAAAGCCCCCCTCCCCACAATTTTTAAAGAGAAGTGTCTTGAAAATCGAAAAGTTAACTATCAGCAGAAAGAAGAAATGAGGTTTGAGGAGTTGTAGAAGCAAAACAAAGAAAGCAGGATTTGATTCATGCTCTGTGGCTGCAAATGTAGTTTTAATTTACCTAAATTACTTCCATGTGATTGGGATACATCCCAGTGCAGGGAGCAAAACCAAAAATCCAGCCGAGGCAAAAAGGAGGAAGATGAGTCACATCACACCCCTGCAGTGTCACCCCCGGACCCTGCTCCAGGCGCCTCTGGTGGGGCTGGAAGGGGTCCCCACTGTCACTCAGGACTGTCAGGAGGCCCACGTGCAACCGTGCACAGAAGTGCTTTGCAAAGTGCACACAAAGCACCCACAGCACAGGCAGTGCTGTGACCGTCACACGCAGACTGCAGTCTCTGGATCTGGCCCCAACTAATGGCTCAGAGCACGCGGGCCAGGACGCCACACAGCCATGACAAGACATTGCATTTTGAGTTTAGAACTGTTCAGCCTCCTGAACAGTTAAAATCTCCTGCACTTTAAGGGTCAGAGGCTGCGGTTTCTCGGCTGGCTGTACAGGCCAGGCTTCCTGCTGAGGGGTGCCTTCTCAGAGCTCCAGGCCAGGACCCCAGCCCCAGCCCCTGGCAGACAAGCCCCTCCAGACAAGCTGTGCTCTGCCTTCTTGATCAACAGGTAAACCTTACGGAAGCTACTCTATAATTAGAAGAGAAATTAAAAGTCCCCTGAAATTATGTCAATTGTAGTAAGAAAGGCTGCATGAGACCACACAGAGATGGCAAGTGGCAGCAGTAAAGTGCAGCTCCTGAAAGGGGACAACAGGGCCTTTCCCAGTAGGTCACAACTCACACTCGGATGCCCAGGGCCACCACCGTCTACACAGAAGCCCAACTGCTACAGGAGAGGAACATTTGAATGTTGTTTGCTTTTATGAGGCGGAGTCACTGAAATGAAGGCCTTTCCATGTTAGGACTCAGATACAGACACTGGTCCAAATAAGTAAGTGACTTAAGATAAAATAAAAATTATTATTCTCTGAGCTACAAAGCAAATATTTAAAATGCCTACCATGGTTTTCTTTCTTAAAAAGAGATTTAATAATTATCATCAATTTTAGATAATGTTTAAAGCCCCATATATACTTACAAAACCACTTCGTGCAAGGTAAGAATGTTTGGGTGTGGATTCAGGTGCCTCAGTGCTTGTATCTCTCGTAGATTGTTCACTTGCTCAATACTATGGTGTAGGTAAAAATAAAAAACTAATTTATAATTCAGGTCAACTTCAGGTCAACTTCAAGCCCCCCTGGTGAATTATTTTAAACATTTAAGAAAGAAACACTCAGGCTTCCCTGGTGGCGCAGTGGTTAGGAATCCACCTGCCAATGCAAGGGACACGGGTTCGAGCCCTGGTCCGGGAAGATCCCACATGCCATGGAGCAACTAAGCCCGTGAGCCACAACTACTGAAGCCACGCGCCTAGAGCCCGTGCTCCACAATGAGAGAAGCCACCACAATGAGAAGCCCATGCACCACAATGAAGAGTAGCCCCTGCTCGCCGCAACTACAGAAAGCCCGTGTGCAGCAACAAAGACCCAACACAGCCAAAAATAAAGAAAATTAATTTTAAAAAATGAAAACATATAACCACAAGAAGTCTAGTGTAAAGTTATACAGCAGATTTATTCAGAGCAGTCCAAAACCAGAAACCCAAAAGTTCCTCAACAGGAGACCAGATAAACAAGTTGTTTTGTAGTCATAGATTGGAATGAATACTACTCAGCAGTAAAAAGGTATGAACTACTGGTACGACAGTATGGATGAATCTCAAGGACTTTATGCTGTGCTGAAGGAGGTGGACACAAGAGCACAGACTGTGAGATTCCATTTAATATGAATTTCTAGGGACTTCTCTGGTGGTACAGTGGGTAAGACCCCGCGCTCCCAGTGCAAGTGGCCTGGGTTCGATCCTGGTCAGAGAACTAGATCCCACATGCATGCCGCAACTAAGAGTCTGCATGCTGCAATGAAGATCCCGTGTGCCGCAACAAAGATCCGGTGCAGCCAAAATAAAAAAAATAAATATATATTTTTAAAATGTAGACATTTGAATTTCTAGAAGAGGATACAGGGAAACAAAACAAAACCCAGAACAGTGGCTACCTGCGATGGGGATGGAGAACTGAGTAAAAAGGAATATGAAGGAATTTTTGAGGGTGACAGAAATGTTCTATGTCTTGATTACATGGAGATATCTACTTGGCAAAATTATACAGTTAAAAAACTTGCATCTCCAGGCTTCCCCGGTGGTACAGTGGTTGAAAGTCCGCCTGCCGATGCAGGGGACACGGGTTCGTGCCCCGGTCCGGGAGGATCCCACATGCTGTGGAGTGGCTGGGCCCGTGAGCCATGGCTGCTGAGCCTGCGCGTCCGGAGCCTGTGCTCCGCAACGGGAGAGGCCACAGCAGTGAGAGGCCCGCTTAACGCAAAAAAAAAAAAAAAAAAAAAAAAATGTGCATCTCAACATATGCAAATTTTGCCTTTAAAAAAAAAAAAAAAATTTGGGACTTCCCTGGTGGTCCAGTGGCTAAGACTCTGCACTCCCAATGCAGGGGGCCTGGGGTTTGATTCCTCGGCAGGGAGCTAGATCCCACATGCCACAACTAAAAAATCCTGCACACTGCAACGAAGATCCTGCGTGCCGCCAACTAAGACCCGGTGCAGCCAAATACATAAATAAATATTTTAAAAAAAGAATTGTATAATAATAACCAAGTGGGGAAGGAGACTGGGTGGAGGTATAGATTAAATAAAAATCACAGGGGCTTCCCTGGTGGCGCAGTGGTTAAGAATCCACCTGCCAATGCAGGGGACACGGGTTCAATCCCTGGTCCAGGAAGATCCCACATGCCGCGGAGCAACTAAGCCCGTGAGCCACAACTACTGAGCCTGCGCTCTAGAGCCCGCAAGCCACAGCTAGTGGAGCCCACATGCCACAACTACTGAAGCCCATGCGCCTAGAGCCAGTGCTGTGCAACAAGAGAAGCCACCGCAATGAGAAGCCCGCCCACTGCAACGATGAGTAGCCCCCACTCACTGCAACTAGACAAAGCCTGCACATAGCAATGAAGACCCAACGCAGCCAAAATATAAAGAAAGAAAAAGAGAAATTTATTAAAAAAAACAAACAAACAAGAAAAACAACTTGGTCATGTTGCAGACCTTACACAAGTAACTAACTTCATTATCTCCAAACTAAGACTTTGAGCCACTGAGGAAAACGGTCCTCAGGAGCTGAAAGCACGCCTCCTGACACAGTACTAATGCACTGGTTTATTATACCTTACCCGGACTTCATATGAGCAAAGATTACTGCAAAAGCCATCAATTTCTGGGAGGAGGTGGGGTCAGAGGCTCCAAAACCAAGCTCCTCCGGCCTGTGTGACTCAGCGTGCTTTTCCCGTTACTGACTCTTGTTTCTCACATCACCCACACAGCGGCACGAGGTGACTGAGGGTTCAGTTAGGCAACGATAAGCAGAGCAGAAATGGATTTTTAAAGGAACCTAAAATTATTCTTCAAGTGAATAAGATTAAACTGTTTTATAATGATGATAGATACTCTGGAACTCTAAAAGCTAGAGATATTATTTTCACAGTTGAAAAACAAAAATAAAACCAAAGAACAGCATAAAACTTGTGGATCAAGGATCAGTGACACTGGACCATCCAATAAATTATTAGCAATAATATTCCTAGAAATGACACCAAAAGCAGTTGTCTTTCTTCTAGAAACTATAAAGTCATTTCTTCCTGTAAATCAGAAATAACAGAAATACCCTTTTCAACATTAGAAGCTATGTGCAATATGACTCATTCCGGACCCTCTGGTCATTTTCCGTTTGTTTTTTTTATATAAGTTTATTTATTTATTTTTGGCTGCGTTGGGTCTTCGTTGCTGTGTGCCGGCTTTCTCTAGTTGCGGCGAGTGGGGCTATTCTTTGTTGTGGTGCGCGGGCTTGTCATTGTAGTGGCTTCTCTTGTTGCGGAGCACGGGCTCTAGGCACGCGGGCTCAGTAGTTGTGGTTCACGGGCTCAAGAGCGCAGGCTCAGTAGTTGTGGCGCACGGGCTTAGTTGCTCCGCGGCATGTGGGATCTTCCCAGACCAGGGCTCGAACCCGTGTCCCCTGAATTAGCAGGGCTCAAACCCATGTCCCCTGAATTAGCAGATTCTTAACCACTGTGCCACCAGGGAAGTCCTGTTTTGATTTGTTTTTTACTTTTAATTTTGAAATTATTTTAGACTAACAGAAGAGTTGCAACAATAGGAAAGGAAGTCCCCTTCACCTAGCTTCCCCTAATGTTAACATCTTACATAACATTTATCAAAACTAAAAATTAACATTGGTACAAATCTATTAACTACACTAGACACTTTATTTGGATTTCCCCGGTTCTTCCATTAATGTCTTTTTCTCTTCCAGGATCCAGGAGACCACACTGCAATTAAGATGTCATGCCCCCTCAGTCACCTCCACTCTGCGACAGCTCCACAGTCTGTCTTTGCTTTTCGTCATCTTCACAGTTTTGAGGAGTACTGGGCAGGTATTTTGTAGAATGCCCCTCAGTTTGGTCTCTTCTGATGTATTCTCATAATTCAGCCGAGATTATGGATCCGTGGGAAAGAACGCCACGGAGGCGACATGCTCTTCCCGTGCTGCTTTATCAGAAGGCACATGATATCCATATGTCTTATTACTGATGATGTTAATCTTAATCATTTAGTTAAGCTGGTATCTACCAGGTCTCTCATTGTAAAGCTACTATCTTTCCCTTTCTATTTTCTATTCTTTATCAGCAAGTTAGCAAGTCCAGCCCACAGTCAAATGGAAGGAAATTAAGCCCCACCTCCTGGAAGAAGGAATATCAAACAATTTGTGGATGTAAGTTAAAACCACCACAGTGATTAATAAATATTTGGGAGGAGATCACTCGAGGCTGTGCAGAAATTCCGTTCTATTTATTTATTTAAACTTTTTTGGCCATACCACAGGGCATGCAGGATCTCAGCTCCCTGACCAGGGATCGAACCCGTGGCCCCTGCAGTGGAAGATCGGAGTCTTAACCACCGGACCACCAGGGAAGTCCCAGAAATCCTGTTCTCTTTAAAGTTTCACCTTACTAATTTTAGCATTCATCAGTTTATCTTGCCTGCAGAAATTATTACTATGTATTCTAATGATGATTTTCCATTTCCCTCATTCCTCTGTATTTATGAATTAGAATTCTTCTGTAAGGAAGAATTTTCCCCTCATCCCAATTTGTTTATTCATTCGGCCATTTATTTACATCAGTATGCACTCATGGTTATTTGAATGAAGAGGGAGAGAGAGAGGTGCACACATGGGTTAGTATACATACACACTAGCTCTGTCTGCTCAGAGGACCCAGACGTGCTGACATTGCAGGAGCAATGAGCATACCTGGTGCCAAGGTCTGGTTTTCTGAATACCTTTCTCTGATAAAAGGGACCAAAACTCCTTTGAGAAATGGAGGATTCTAGGGGCAGGGAAAATACAAGATGAGCTTAGAGAATCTTGTAGTACCAAAAAGTAAAGAAGTGTTAAAAAAAAAAAAAAGAAAATGCTGGGTGATGTCAAAGGAACATAGGAGCCAACGTGAAAGTGCTCCCCACGGCCAGAGCGGAACAATTCTCAAATAATGATGGCACTGGATTATAATCGCCTACAGTTTTGGACATGTGTATCAAGAGCAAGTGAGAACTCACAAGAGGAAACCCAAGATCCAGTTCCCCGTGGGTTTAGATTACACAGGCTAGCAGACACCTATCAGAACCAAGCTGGAGACTCTGTCCCTGATTCTGGACATCAAAGGGCCACAGGCCACCACCAGCTCAAAGTGCATTTCCTTTTAAGTAAAGGAAATACGTGACAATGGTTGACAATAACTCCCCCCCCCAACACACACACACACAAACTTTGAAAAAAAAAAGTAAAGTATCACTGATACTTATCAGTGATTCTGTCTGCTCTGTGGATATGGGATCATCAGAACACTGTGCATCGAACTCTCTACCACGAGTAGTTTAAAGGTAAAGACGGAGTGTGGGTGGGGGGAGGCGGGAGATAAAGAAATACAAAGAATTCAGAATACACAGAGGAAGCCACGATAGAAGAGAGGAAAAGCAGAAGCCCCAGTGACTTCAGAGTCTTGGCAGTGGTAGGTAAACACCATATGCTTTGGCCTGGCTCTGCCCACCTAGTGACCTAGAGTGACAACTCTCTAGTAACTTCACATCACTAACCACCTTTCCTCACGTGATTACGCCTACCGTCTGGGGATGTCACGAGGTTGACATTACTGTTCTCCATACTCCCTGACACGGTTAACTGGCCTATACTCCTTCCTGATCTGAAAAACTATCTTTCATACTAAGAGTTTGAAATCAAGGTCTATACCCCAAAACACTTCGGAAGGCTCTACATCAATGTAGGGCAATTACTGTGTTTTTTAAAAACTTTGCTTTAGATATTTAGAGGCTTCAATTCCTTTGAGATTAAAAAAAAAAACCATGAAACCAGAGTTTCAAATCTTTTTTTTTTTTCCCCATTTTTTTTTTTTTTTTTACGGTACGCAGGCCTCTCACTGTTGTGGCCTCTCCCGTTGCGGAGCACAGGCTGCGGACGCGCAGGCCCAGCAGCCATGGCTCACGGGCCCAGCCGCTCCGCGGCATGTGGGATCTTCCCGGACCGGGGCATGAACCCGTGTCACCTGCCTCGGCAGGCGGACTCTCAACCACTGCGCCACCAGGGAAGCCCCAAACCTTTTTATTGAAAAGTTTAACAGTTGCAGTGAAGCCATTGTTTACTTCATTATTCTGACAGAGTTTCCTAAACACATCTGGTCTTGGACTCCTTAGTGTAACACATGTGAAGCTGTAAGCTCAAGCACGTTAGGAGGCTGCTCTCTGGGAGAAGCCCCAGCAGTCTCCAAGGGGCTGATCTAGAACCGGGGAGTTGCCCTCTCCACAAACTGCAACTGGTCACTCCCAGGGAATACATTTCTCTAACCCTATCTGAAACTTATTTTTCAATATATTCAATAGTAACTGATTTACAACTAATTAAATCACAAGGACCTCTAATATCTTTCTTTTTAACTTTTTTTTTTTTTTTTTGACCACATGGCATGTGGGATCCTAGTTCCCCGACCAGGGATCGAACCCGCGCCCCATGCATTGGAAGGGCAGAGTCCTAACCACTGGGCTACCAGGGAAGTCCCTGGACCTCCAATGTCTGAAATCTAAGGTTTCAATTATAAAAATCCAACATATACACAACTCTTAGGGACATATAAACTGTTTAAAGTGAGGCATGCTTCTACCACTTAAATTCTTTGTGAACATCAATCACTGATATTGCAGTAAACTTGGACATGAACAAACTCCAGTACGATAATATGAAATTAGCCTATAATCCTCACTGCCCAAAGAACTTTGATATGACATGTTATCACATGAATACAATTTCACCATTAAGTTGCTCTCATCGATTTAAACCTGTGTCTGCAGATGTAGAGAACAAACGTATGGACGCCAAGGGGGGAAAGTGGCAGGGGTGGTGGTGGTGGTGGGATGAACTGGGAGATTGGGATTGATATGTATAAAATGGATAACTAATAAGAACCTGCTGTATAAAAAAATAAATAAAATAAAATTCAAAAAAAACGAAAACCAAAACCTGTGTCTGTATTTAGTCTCAAATAGGTCTCACGTTGCCTACCTTCCAAAGTGCTGTTTCATTTGTTTACATGCATAATAGTTTCCATCTCTCAGGTTCTGCATCTTCACAACTTCAGAAAACGTTCCCTCTCCTATTTTGCCAATTGCTTTATAGTCTATAAATGAAAACAATTATAAAAATAAAAGTTTATTTATGCATCTGTTTTGTACTCACTTCCAGATAGCAGACGTCTTTATCTGTAAAATAATCCAATGGCAATATATTGAGGATACTTCGCCTATGTTTTCTAAGGTTCAGTGTTTCCCTCATTTCAAGAGAGACTGGGTTGTATGTTGGCAACACGCAGTCTCTGCTCCCTCTCGTGCAGCGGGGAACCACATGACTTGAATCCTGACCAGCGAGGAAAGGCTCAGCTCCCCTACGAGATGCTCGCAGACCAAGCATCCACTGAGCCTGTCGGCCCAGGGAAAGTGGCGGGAAGAGTCAGAATGACAATGCGTTGAACACTACTGACTGCCTGGGCAAGAGATCTCAGGACAAAAGTGAGCTCAGGAGAAAACAGCTACTTTCCAAGCAGAAATGGAAGCAATGAGAGAAGTCCAGAAAGCAAAAGTCTCTTTGGGTTGGAAAAGCTTCCGCAGCACAAATAATAGGAGGATAAAACCAAAAAAATCTTGACAGAAAGCAGCTGTGAGACTTGACAAACAACCTAGTCAGCCTTGCACCAAGGTCACGGGAAGGCAGCCACTCCCCACCCAACCCAGGCGCTTGCCTCAGAGAGGAAGGAGGCTCCTGCAGATTGAGACAGAGAAGCAAAGCAGCAAGGCCCCAAAGAAATAAGACAGCTTGAGAAGAATGTTTAGAAAAGAACCTTGAGTGTGGAACTGACCAGAAGCAAACAGATCAGAAACCTATTAAACAAACTTGGACCAAAAGGAGCCCATCACCTTTGGGTCCCAAACCGACATCAACACAGAGCAGGCTTTTAAAACTGTCCCCGCTCCAAAGGAGGGCCTCCCCTTCAACACCTCTTTTAGACAGAGCACATTTTTAACACCTTGTGTGAATTCTGATGTGAACAAACCAACAGAAAAAAGGCACAACTGTTTTTAGAATAACGTTTTTTAGAAATGATATGTTTAAAGATTTTTAAAGTCCTTTTCTGTTAGCAAGAAGTACTAAACTGTTTTAGGATGAAATGATATTATGTTTAGATTTGCTTTAAAAGTCTATACATTCCCATTCACTTCTGCTGGAAGTATAAACTGGTATAGTCATTTTGGAGGGCAGTTTGACAATATCTATTAAATATTTTAGATGTGTATATCCTTTGACCCAGCAATTCGAATTCTACAACTTATCCTGCAAAACATACTTGCTCAAGTATATGTGAGATGAGAATGTTAGCGTAACATTACTTAATAGGGAAAAACTAATGCCCCCAAACAGAAAACTGTATAAATTAAATACGGTTTATCTATATAATGGGATGTATTGAACATATTTGAAAGAATGACACAGATACACAGATCCTTAAAAATAATGTCCTTAAAGGCCACACACACACGCACACGCACGCACGCACGCACGCACGCGCACGCACGCACCAGTTTGTGGCTGCTCTGAGGGATAAGGTTGCAGGTATTTCACTGTCTAGGTCAGGTATATTCCATAACGAAAGTACTATTTTATTTAAAAAACAACAATAAAAAATAAAGACTCCAGGAAAAAAAAGTGATGGGGGTAAAAATGACAAAATGTTGATCACTGTTGAAACTAGGTAACAGATACACAAGAGCATTCACTCTACTAATTTCTCTACTTCTGGCATGCTTGGAAGTTTCCATGATGAAAAGTTAAAAGAAAAGGGCAAAACCTCCTCCAGGATCCTCCCTGTCAATGCCCCCTTGTGACTAGCCAGAATAGAAATGACCTCCAGGAGACCTTGGGAGCCATGACATAAAGATGGTGGAAAAGCCACCAGGAAAGACTCTCAACCAGGAATACCCACGTAGGACATTCATACGAACAAGAGAAATACCTTTCTGGCATAAAGGCCATGAGAATTGTGGGTTTAACCATTACAGCACCTAGTAAGCATTATCCTAACATACTAATATATAAATAAATGTCATAATTTACAAAACATATAGAACAGTAGACTTCTCAGAATTTGTATTTGCAAGATTTCACTTGTTTATATTTGTCTGAGATTTTATCCCACTTGTAAGTTACTATCTTAGCCTGCCACTGTTTCATGGATGCTGGCAGAAGACACAGCCTCTTGGGTCAGAGACAAAGGACTTCATTTCTCATGGTACAGCAACATATATGAGCATCAGCATATTAGCATTGGTTCCCGTTGCCCCGAAGTCCCACAGGGGTGACAGGATGGGCCCAGGTGACACCTGCACACGCAGTGGATTGCTTTACAGGAGAGGAATCTAGGGCCAATAGCCCAGCACTTTTTCAACAAGCAGTAAACAAGATGAATAGCCCTTGCCATCTGGCACACCCAGCAAGAACACGCAGGGAAGCTCAGGGCCTGAGGCAAATTGTTTTCCCAATGGTTCATTACAGTTTAATACCAACATTAACCAGCTTTGCTGATACAGGGTACTTGGTATGGTATTACTCTTATAAAAATTCATATATAGGTAATATTGATTTTAATGCTGCTTTTTTTTTTTTTCTTCTTTTTTGGCTGTGTTGGGTCTTCGTTGCTGCGTGCAGGCTTTCTCTAGTTGCGGCGAGCAGGGGCTACTCTTTGTTGTAGTGCGCGGGCTTCTCATTGCGGTGGTTTCTCTTGTTGCACAGCACGGGCTCTAGAGCGCAGGCTCAGTAGTTGTGGCGCACGGCCTTAGTTGCTCCGCGGTATGTGGGATCTTCCCGGACCAGGGCTCGAACCCGTGTCCCCTGCATTGGCAGGCAGATTCTTAACCACTGAGCCACCAGGGAAGTCCCTAATGCCAATTTTTTTTTCTTTTTTTTTAGCAGATATTCATTTTTAATTATTATTTATTTATTTATTTTTGGCTGTGTTGGGTCTTCGTTTCTGTGCAAGGGCTTTCTCCAGTTGTGGCAAGCGGGGGCCACTCTTCATTGCGGTGCGCGGGCCTCTCACTATCGTGGCCTCTCTTGTTGTGGAGCACAGGCTCTGGACGCGCAGGCTTAGTAGTTGTGGCCCATGGGCCCAGTCGCTCCACGGCATGTGGGATCTTCCCAGACCAGGGCTTGAACCTGTGTCCCCTGCATCAGCAGGCAGACTCTCAACCACTGCGCCACCAGGGAAGCCCCCTAATGCCGCTTTTTAATCTTACTAAAAAATAACAATTTCAGTGTACATTTTCATATATACTAGCTTCAGGCCATGCAAAATAAGAAAATCCTATTTGTAATCACATATTTGTAGAAATTGGAAAAACTACTTTTCCCCAAAAACAGCATCTAACCATGTTATTACCATTCAAAATACCGTATACCACTACCAGTCTGTAGTAACTGTCACAGGAAGAAAGAAGAACCTGTAACTGCTGTGCATATGGTAGATGCCCAACAACTCCTGAAGAGAAGGTTTGAAGAAAATAATTCTTAAAGCTTTACACAGGGCTTCCCTGGTTGCACAGTGGTTGAGAGTCCGCCTGCCGATGCAGGGGACACGGGTTCGTGCCCCGGTCCGGGAAGATCCCACATGCCGCAGAGCGGCTGGGCCCGTGAGCCATGGCCGCTGAGCCTGCGCGTCCGGAGCCTGTGCTCCGCAACGGGAGAGGCCACAGAGGTGAGAGGCCTGCGTACCACAAAAAAAAAAAAAAAAAAAAAAAAAAAAAGCTTTACACAAAAATTTATTTTCCAAAGATGATTTCTAGGGAGGAAAATAAAAGCACTGAGAGTGTGAAGTGTGTTGAATGGTGGTCCCCAAAACGACATGTCCTCGTCCTAAGCCCCAGTACCTGTGAATGTGACCTTATTTGGAAATAAGGTCTTTGCAGGTGTGATTAAGTTAAGGCGCTTGAAACGAGAACGTCCTAGACTCTCTGGGTGGGTCCTAAGTCCAATGGCAAGGGTCCTTATAAGAGACACACAGAGAAAGTAGAACAGTGGCTCCAGGGGCTGGTGGGAGGGGGAAATGGGGAGTTGTTACTGAATGGGTACCGAGTTTCAGTCATGCAAGATAAAAAAGTTGTAGAGATCTGTAGTACAACAATGTGCACACAGTTAACGATACTATACACTTAAAAATTTATTAAGAGGGTAGATCTCACGTTATGTGATTTTTACGACAACAAAATAAGAGAGACACACACATGCAGACATAGAAGGGGCGCCTGTGTGAACACAGGGGCAGAGACTGGAGGGACGCGGCCACAAGCCAAGGGACGCCCGGAGCCACGGGGGGTGGGGGTGGGGGGTGGGAGGAGGGGTCCTGCCCTGGCGGCCTCGGAGGGCGCGGGGCCCCGCCCACACCTTGATTTCAGGCTTCTGCCTCCAGAACTGGAGAGAAGAAATTTCTGTGGTATTAAGCCACCAAACTTGTGACAAAGTGTTGCAGCAGCCCCAGAAATTTAACATAGAATGTAACGGATATCTTTTTTAATCTAAGGAAAACATTCATTTTTTTCACTAAAGGAAAAAGCCTTTCTAAGCATAACGAGGTAGGAAGTCACTCGGAAGAGGCTGATTTATTTGACTACGTAAAATTAAAAAGTCTAGCACCTCAAGAAACACCCGAAAAATGGTTAACTCAATTATGAAAAAGCCATACAAAGGACTATTATATGGCAGATAAAGAGGGGTAAGGCAGCTCTTCAGCTTCTGACAGGGAACATCCTTTCAAGATATAGTATTAAATGAAAAAGACAAACGAAAGAACGGTGTGTAAACCGTGTTAACATTGCTTTCAAAACAGTTTACACACTGTGTCAGGCAGTATGACGGCGCCCAACAATGTCCATGTTCTAATCCCTGGAGCCTGTGAATGTCAGGCTGCACAGCAAGAGAGAGTTAACGGCTAAGCCTGCTGAGGAGCCGGCCTTAAAACAAGGGTATGATCTTGGATTTACTGGGTGGGCGCAATGCGTCAGCCACAGGGAGCTCATCAGTGGCAGAAGGAGGCAGAGGAAACAGAATCAGAGACAGATGGGAAGACATGACGCTTTGCAGACGGAGGACAGACGGGAAGATGTGACGCTTTGCAGACAGAGGAGAGGCTACAAGTCAAGAAGCACAGGTGGCCTCTGGAAGCTGGACAAGACCAGGAAACAGATTCTCCCCTGGAGCCCCCAGAAGGGACGCCACCTGCCAGCAACTTGATCTCAGTCCAGGGAGAGTCGTTTAAGCTGTGTGGTTCTAAGCTGCTGAGTTTGTGACAATTTGTTATAGCAGCAATAAAAAACTTATACACACAACACTCACACATTTCTGCTAACCTATACACAGAAGGAACACAAGGAAGTGCCACAGTGGTTACCTTGCGGGGGAGGGTCTAGATGGGTGGGAGGGCAGGAACGGAAGAGAGACTCACTTTTCACTGTATATAAATCTGTGCTTCTTTTTGTGTTATACTTTGTATATGGATTAATTTTTTATTTTTTTAATTTTTATTTTATTTTCTTTTATTTTTTTTGCGGTACGCGGGTCTCTCACTGTTGTGGCCTCTCCCATTGCAGAGCACAGGCTCCGGACGCGCAGGCTCAGCGGCCATGGCTCACGGGCCCAGCCGCTCCGCGGCATGTGGGATCTTCCCGGACTGGGGCACGAACCCACGTCCCCTGCATCGGCAGGCGGACTCTCAACCACTGCGTCACCAGGGAAGCCCATGTATTAATTTTTTAAAGTAATTAAAAACAATTTTTAAAGGGTGATTTTCTTTGTGATTCCTTTAAGGAAAATGGCATTTGAGATTAAAAGCTAAGTATATTTATTTTTATATAATATCATCGTAAAGAAAGTGGCAATTTATGAAATATAAAATAATTGACAAGAAAATTAAAAACAACAAAAACATAAGACACCACTTCACACCCACTAGAATGGCTAGACTCAAAAAGATAGATAATAACAAGTATTGCTGAGGATATGGATAAGTGAGAACTCTCATACATTGCTGGTGGAAATGCAAAATGGTGCAGCCACTGTGGAAAACAGTTTAGCAGTTCAAGATATTAAATGGAGTCCCACATGACTCAGAATTCCACTCCTAGGTATATACTCAAGAAAAATGAAAACATATGTCCAAACAATAACCTGTACACATATGTTCACGGAAGCATTATTCATAATAGCCAAAGGTGGAAACAACACAAATGTCCATCAGCTAATGAACGGAAAACAAAATATGGTCTATCCATACAACGGACTGTTATTCAGCCACAGACCCATGGATGAACCCTGAAAACGTTACGCTAAGTAAAAGAAGCCAAGCGCAAAAGGCCATTTACATGAAATGTCCAGAATAGGCAAATCCCCGGACATGGAAGTAGATTAGTGGTTGCCTAGGGTGGGTGGGGTCTGGGGGAAACGGGGAATCAGTGCTAATTTCTTTTGGGGATGATGAAAGTGTTTTAACAGACGATGATGATGGTTGCACCACTCAGTAAAAATACCTAAAATCACTGCATTGTATACTTTAACTGGGTGAACTTTACAGTATGTAAACTGTATCTCAATAAAGCTGTTAAAACAAACAAATCCGTGGTGCCTGAGTCAGCGCAGCGGTTACCCTGGGGATTTCCAGGACACGGGTAACGCTCTGTTCCTTGATCTTGGAGCAGGTTACACAAGCAGGTTCACTTTCTGAAAATTCACCAACCTGTACTTGTAATTCGTGCAGTTTTCTGGATGTATGTTATACTCCAATATTTAAAAATAGGAAGAAAAAAAGCAAGCCAAAGTTAGGAATAAGCAGGAAGTATGAGGAACAGAAAAGATATACAATAAAGAATATATTCAAGGAAAGGCCCAAAGAAAAACAGATTCAGATCATATTAGTGTCGGAATAACCACATCCACAAATTCCCACTGCTGAGACCCAACAAGGAGGTGCTTTCACCACGGTTCTGGTTCCCAGGAGGGCCAGGCCTTCCTGCTCTAGAGTGTTCCTGTTCTCAAGCTCACCCTTAATTGACTGTTATAATTATAATACGCTTCCATATTGGGAACTGTAGTCTGACTTACTGGTCTTCACAACTGAAGCAGACTAAAACAACCTCTTGAATGAGAACAAAGTTTAGGGGCCACGTATATTCTTCAACAGACCCCCCCCCAACAGGGAGACTGGTTATCCTCTGCCATGGTTAGCTTCAGAGAGCCTCTTCTGGTTCCCTGCAACAGGTCTCCATCCTATTTCCCAGGTGGCTCCTTTGTCCTAAGTGAAAACCCTCTGCGAAGGACTGCCAGCCCCAGCACTAACATCTCTTAGTCCTGGCAACTAACAAGAGTTGGAGATAAACTACATTGCACCAAGACAAAGAAACACATAAAAACAACAGCAGAAACAAAGAATGCTTGGGGCAATGGAATATGATTTTAGTACTAAGACCATTCCATTCATAACTAAGGAAATCTGTACACTACAAGCCACAGCCCTCAGCAAACACTGCGATGGAAGCCAAGCCTCGTGATGGAAGCCAAGCCTGTGCTTTGTGTGAGAAGAGGGTGGGCCATCACGCCCGGAGGGGCCTCCCTGCACGTCATCAGCAGGGAAAACCACCTGAGGGTGCTGAATCTCTAGACTAGCATTTTCTGAATTGAGTTCCTCAAAACACTAGTACCCCCCAAACACTAATGGGTATTCCACAAAAGGGGGTCCTATGAGCAACTAGATCTAGGAAATGCAGGGCTAAATAAAGAGAAACACGTTTGACTACAGACCTCAGTACTTCTCTCTGAAAAGGCAGTGTGTCTCCAGGGCACCAAGCAGCACACAGGAGGGGTGTGCTGTGTGCAAGCAGACATGTCTCCCAAGAATACCAGTTAGTACCCCAGCGCCGCTCTATGCCCGCAAACTGAAGACCTTTAAACTAAGCTAGCAGAATCCCTCTTAACCACGTCTTCCCTGAATAAAAAATTAACTGGTCTAGTTCCCAGCAAGGCAGGATTTCAGAGCTATTCTGCCAGTTTTACAGTCCTCCCCGCTCGCCCTCTAAGAGAAGTTGGCTAGAGCAAGGCAGGGCTCAGCCCTGGTGGAGTCTTCAGGACTGAAGTGTCAGATCCCTGCTGATAAAACTCAGAAGCTGTAACTTGCTTGACAACCACAGCTTAAACTGAATCCCAGAGCCTCTCTAAAACAGGTAACCTGCGCAGTAAGTCCTGGAAACAAGACATGTAAGATTCTTGGGTGAATCTCCCGAAAAGCTTCTTCAAAACAAACTGAACAAAATACAGGCTCTGTGGCTTACCACTAATCTGTCCAGTTTGGAACTTTATAAAACAACTTTGACCAATTTCTCAAGGAGCCTCCAAACTTGAAATTCTGTGGGAAAATTCAACCAGCTGGACCCTCCTGCCCTCGAGAAGACCCACCCTGAGCTGCCTGCTTGCTCACTCGTCAAGCAATAGCCAGGAATAGCTGCTGCTTGTTAAAACAACACCAACCCTTTCCCTTCTCTTGGATGGACTAGACTAGAATGCCCAGAAATTTCCCTGAAAGGAGACACAGTCTATTACTGTGCAGAAAAGAGCTCACATGGCAGGCCTAAGACCGCTCTCCGTCTGCTTGCAAGGTTGGCCCTTGGGCAGGGTTTCCACCAGCCCCTACACAATAAGAGTGACTCACTCCGACTCACACCGTCGGAGCGAGCAATGGGGTTTACGCTGAATCTGCTTTCCTCCTGGGAGCTGGGATTTGCTATGTTCTGGGCAGAGGGTGCCTACGTTATCAGCGTCCAATAAAAATCCTGGGCACTGGGGCTCTAATGAGCTTCCCTTATAGAAAATATTTCACACGTGTTGTCAGTTTGCTGTTGGAAGAACTAAGCGCGTCCGTCCTGTGTGACTCTGCTGGGAGAGGACTCTTGGCAGCTTGCGATGCGCTTCCTCCAGACTTTGCCCCATGTCCCTTTCTCTGCGCATCTCGCTCTGTACCCTCTCACTGGAGTACGTCGCAGCCATGAGTATGAGCATATCCTGAGTCCTGTGAGTCCTCCGAGCAAATCATGGAACCAACGGGTCATCTTGGGACCCGCTCCCCCCCCAACGCAATTTATGCTGTACTTCAGCCTAAATGAATTAAACATCCCTGGTGGTATGACTACATCACTGTGGGTGTCAATAAAGATTTATTAGCATCAGCTATGCACTGTGCCATGCACTGAAGACACAAAGATCAGTAAGACACAATCCCTCACACTGAGGACTTAGAGTGTGTTCCCAGGCCCCCAGAGAGGCAGCGGAGGGGCTTCCCTGGTGGCGCAGTGGTTGAGAATCCGCCTGCCAATGCAGGGGACACGGGTTCGAGCCCTGGTCTGGGAAGATCCCATATGCCGCGGAGCAACTAGGCCCGTGAGCCACAACTACTGAGCCTGCGCGTCTGGAGCCTGTGCTCCGCAACAAGAGAGGCCGTGATAGTGAGAGGCCCGCGCACCACAATGAAGAGTGGCCCCCGCTTGCCGCAAGTAGAGAAAGCCCTTGCACAGAAACGAAGACCCAACACAGCCAAAAATAAGTAAATAAATAAATAAATATTTTTTAAAAAAAGAGAGAGGCAGGGGAGAGAGCCACGCTCCTGTTTAGATAATATTAAAGGCCAAATTAATGAGTACACGGTGTCCAAAATTGAGTACCTGGTGCTGTAGATTCTAATCCCCCAGGACCAACCCGGTAGGTAGGCGTTAGAGCAGATGTTTTTCCACCTTCTGTACGTACCCTGTCCTCTGTCACAGACCTGCTCGTGGTCCGCTTTGCACCTTCTCTCCATAGGGCCATAAGCCTCTTAAAGGCAAAGCCTACTATCTATTCTCTTTCGTGCCCTGTACATACTCAACAAATGAATCAAAGAGGAAATGTCAGGTCACATGCCCCATAATCTAATATTCCTATAATACCCCGTACATATACTGCAGGGGGAACTTTGCTGATAACTGAATCACAAAATTATTACTATTGACTAATTGGCAACCAACACTTTTTTATTCATCTGTCTTTAAATATTGGGTATTTCTGATCACAGTGAGAGAGAACTCTTGTTCCTTAGGTTACCTCCTTTCCCAGGTCAGACCAGCCACATAAATGCAACAGTGAGATTAGAAGGGTAAGAAGAATAAAATGACTGGAAGGATGCCATTTAAATTAACTTCATAGTCCTGCAATCAAACTGTCTTTTATAAATTTATTTATTTATTTTTGGCTGCGTTGGATCTTCGTTGCTGCGCGCGGGCTTTTCTCTAGTTGCGGCGAGCGGGGGCTACTCTTTCGTTGCGGTGCGCAGGCTTCTCACTGCGGTGGCTTCTCTTGCTGTGGAGCACGGGCTCTAGAGCGCAGGCTCAGTAGTTGTGGTGCATGGGCTTAGTTGTTACGCGGCATGTGGGATCTTCCTGGACCAGGGCTCGAACCCGTGTCCCCTGCATTGGCAGGCGGATTCTTAACCACTGCGCCACGAGGGAAGTCTCCAAACTGTCTTTAGGATATGTTTTCATTAATATTAGTATGGCTCCCTGGATATTTATTTTATCCTTCGGGATAATCTAATACTACTTTATCTTGTTGCTTCAAATTGTTCCAGCTTTGGCCTTAGGGAGCTCTTTCAGTTGGCTCCTTTGTCCCTTTGACATGCTCCCATCAATAAGGGGTTTGTTTCTTTTTCAGTACTTTCTTACTTTCTAGCACTACAAAATCTTATGCATTTCCTGCTTCCGTCCTAGGATAAGCCGCTTCACCAAGGAGCCCTGGCTCCTTCTATCGGAAAAAGATGTTTATTAAACACCAAGATCTGAACACTAGGTACCAGGCACCATTTTTCACTTAATCATCTCAAAAATCCCATGCAGTAGGTATCCCATTAATCCATCTTACAAATGAGGAACTAAGGCACTGAGAGGTTAGGTAGCCTGCCCAAGGTCACCTCAATAAGCCGTAGGCTTTAAACACAGGGAGTCTGACCCCAGAAGCATTTCCCAACCACGCTGCCACTGCTGTCTTCCCTGAGCAGAACACTGCCCAGGAGACACAGATAAAGTCACACAAATGTACTTATAAGAGCAGTGACCACGGTAACAGATCCTTTCCAAAGTAACTGGCTCAGCTGACAAGGTCCATGACAAAAGCAGAATCTGGGAACCCCAACTGCCAATGGCATAGGGACACATTCTTCGGTGTGAGGAGCAGAGAAAGCACAGCTCCAGCTGGGAGTGGAATAATGATCTCTGGAGTCAGGAGTAGGGAAAGGGGGCTGACTGCAAAGGAGCACAAGACAACTTCTGGGGGTGACAGAAAGGTTCTATATCTTGTTTTTGTTTTTCTGGGTTTTTTTTTTTTGGCCACACCATGCAGCTTGGTAGATCTCAGGTTCCTGATCAGGATTTGAACCTGGGCCCTCGGCAGTGAAAGCACAGAGCCCTAACCACTGGACCGCCAGGGAATTCCCAAAGGTTCTATATCTTGACTGTGGAGACACTACTGTCTATATTTGCCAAATTTCATCAAACTATACTCTTAAAATAGGTGAATTTTATTGGGTGCAAATTATACCTCAATAAAGCTGATTAATCTGGAGATTTCACATTTAAAAATTCAAGTTAGATCCTTATTCCACAATACACTTAAAAATTGGTAAATGAGAATTCCCTGGTGGTCCAGTGGTTAAGACTCCACGCTCCCAATGCAGGGGGCCCAGGTTCGATCCCTGGTCAGGGATGCTGCCTGCCGCAACTAAAAGATCCCGCATGCCGCAACTAAGACTCGGAGCAGCCAAATAAATAAACTAAATAAATAAATATTTAAAATAATAATAATAATAAATGCTGGGGAGGGTGTGGAGAAAAAGGAACCCTCCAACACTGCTGGTGGGAATGTAAGTTGGTGCAGCCACCATGGAGAACAGTTTGGAGGTTCCTCAAAGAACTAAAAATAGAGTTACCATGTGATCCAGCAATCCCACTCCCATGCATATATCTGGGGAAAAGGTTAACTCGAAAATATACATGCACTCCTATGTTCATAGCAGCACTATTCACAATAGCCAAGACATGGAAACAACCTAAATGTCCATCGACAGATGAATGGATAAAGAAGACGTGGTACCTATAAACAATGGAATACTACTCAGACATAAAAAAGAATGAAATAATGCCATTTGCAGCAACATGGATGGACCTAGAGATTATCATACTAAGTGAAGTAAGTCAGAAAGGGAAATACAAATACCATATGATTTCACTTATATGTGGAATCTAAAATATGACACAATGACATTATCTATAAAAAAAAAAGGCTCGGGCTTCCCTGGTGGCGCAGTGGTTGAGAATCTGCCTGCTAATGCAGGGGACGCGGGTTCAAGCCCTGGTCTGGGAGGATCCCACGTGCTGCAGAGCAACTGGGCCCGTGAGGCACAACTACTGAGCCTGCGCGTCTGGAGCCTATGCTCCGCAACAAGAAAGGCCGCGATAGTGAGAGGCCCGCGCACCGCAATGAAGAGTGGCCCCCACTTGCCACAACTAGAGAAAGCCCTCGCACAGAAACGAAGACCCAACACAGCCAAAAAAAATAAATAAGTAAATTAATAAATTCCTACCCCCAACATCTTAAAAAAAAAAAAAAAACCTGCAGCTACTCTAACAAATTCTCCATACTCTCTAAAAAAAAAGGCTCACAGACATAGGAAACAGATTTGTGGTTACCAAGGGGAGGGGGTGGGGGAGAGATGGATGGGGAATTTGGGATTAGCAAGGTCCTACTGTATAGCACAGGGAACTATATTCAATATCCTGTGATAAACCATAATGGTAAAGAATATGAAAAAGAATATACATGTGGGCTTCCCTGGTGGCGCAGCGGTTGAGAGTCCGCCTGCCGATGCAGGGGACACGGGTTCGTGCCCCGGTCCGGGAAGATCCCACATGCTGCGGAGCGGCTGGGCCCGTGAGCCATGGCCGCTGAGCCTGCGCGTCCGGAGCCTGTGCTCCGCAATGGGAGAGGCCGCAACAGTGAGAGGCCTGCGCACCCCCACAACCAAAAAAAAAAAGAATATACATGTATAACTGAATCACTTTGCTGTACAGTAAAAATTAACACAACATTGTAAATCAACTATACTTCAATAAAATAAATTTTTTTAATGATGCTTTCAAATAACATTTAACAATATAAGAAATTGTTCATCCATAATTTAATACTAAGTGAAAAAAGGACGGCGGTGATCATACGAATACATATACATGCAGACTTGCTTTAAAAAAAAAAGTCAACTCTGCACTTTATTTATTTATTTAGGCCAAGCCCCACAGCTTGCAGGATCTTAGTCACCGACCAGGGATTGAACCCGGGCCACAGCAGTGAAAGTGCCGAGTCCTGACCACTGGACCACCAGGGAATTCCCAACTCTGCATTTTAAAGTGGTTTAAGTACAAACTCCACGTGTGTGCCAGCATTCCAAGCTGGCTCCAGACCCTCATGACCAGCCAGCAATAAATGGAACCCATGGCCCTGGAGATAGCCGCGGGGGATAAAGAATTACTTGTTTCCTCCATGGCTCTTCCAATAGACAAAGGGTCTGGGTGTAACAAGGATGAAAGGCAGGGGAGAGAAAAAGAGAAACACCCCTATGAGAAAACACTTACTTAGGAAAAGTATCTTCCTATTCTCTCCAACAGGATGTCGCATGTTTTCACAGGCCTTTACTGTTAGATAAGAAACGTTAAGATGAACACAAAGCACAACACAAAGCTGTGAAGGATACAGAGCTATGCTAGCAAAAAAAACCCTGCCCCACATTAATGGGAATAGAGAGAGTAAACAATCACTAAAAAACAAACCAACCAAAAAAGCACCCAGACTCAAGGACAAAGAAAAGTGTAAATAACATAGCTATATGACAAGGGTAGAGAGGGACTTCCCTTGTGGTCCAGTGGTTAAGACTCCGTGCTCCCAATGCAAGGCGCCCAGGTTCAATCTCTGGTCAGGGAACTAGATCCCGCGTGCCGCAACTAAGACCCGGTGTGGCCAAACAAGTAAATATTAAAAAACTAATAATAAAAGACAAACTCAAGGGTCAAGACTTAATAAAATTAATACTTTTTAAAACAGGGTAGATAGAACAAGGAGGATAAATAAGTCCGTTCATATTAATTAAGATTCTATTCATTTTTACCAAACCAAGGCTTGTTTAAGTGGAATTTAAGCCTTATTTAAAGCGTGAAAATGGAGTTCAGATTCATTTTTTGTGAAATTCTAAACCTGTCACACCCAAATCCAAATATTTGTATTCAAACACTGCTTCTAAAGATTTGAATCAAGGCAGGTGATAAGCATCAGAACGATGGGGCTTCACCAGCGGAGGGGTGAAAAGAATTGAGGGAGGTTAATTAGTGAGTATAACCCTCAACTAGAGTTTAAAAGGAAGAGGATTCAGCTTGTAATTCCCACTCTCCCTGAGAGATTAAGTAATTCAAACCAAATCACTAAAACAAGGTCAGGACCCTTCAATAAAGAAGGCTGTGCCCAATTAATGACTTGCTGTAGTGTGGAAAATTGTGACCTGAACTACCAAACATAGTGAAAACACAAAAGGACGTAAAAGTATTCATAAATTCATAAAAATGGTGATCATTTTGTAATGTGCAGAAACACTGAATCACTGTGCTGTGCATCTGGAACTAGCATAGTGTTGTAGGTCAATTATACTTAAAAAAAAAAAAACTTAGACTTTAAAATTTAAACTGCACCCTTTAACCCAATCAATGTATGCCACTGATAAACATGAATTACTCAAAGATCTATGTTCAAACATCTTCATTGAAGCATCATCCTAACAGGCTACAGTACAACATATTTAATATAATCACATCTAATTTTAGAACAAATACCTACATACACACACACACACACACACACACACAATATGCACAGAAAATTTATGGACGTATCTAAGAAAATGTTAACCAGGACGGACTCTGCCCAGTAGGGAAGGGTCCTGAGACTAACTGAAAACCTTTCACTGCTTGAATTTATCACAAAGCTACGATTATTTTTCCTTAATTTTGTTTTATTTAAAGAGAAAAAGTTGCTAGTTGATGCATCTATTTATAAAACAGAAGGTGATATGCACACTAGGAAGGAGAGCATGGAACAACATTATGTGAAGTACCTTGCAACTTTGATTCTATAAAAATACTGACATAAATTGTTACCGAACCAAACTTGGGTCCGCTCGCCAGTTCGCAGTAAAGCCAGTCTATTGACACCAGGTTGTGGTGAAGGAAAGCACAGCATTTATTGTAGGGCGCTAGATAAGGAGCCCAGGAGAGCTAGTGCTTAAAATACCTGAACTCCCCAATGGGTTTAAATGCATAGCAAAGCATTTTAAAAAAAATTTTTTTTAAATTTCTATATATATATTATTTATTTATTTTGATTTGTCTGCACTGGGTCTTAGTTGCAGCATGCGGGATCTTCCTTGCCATGTGTGGTATTTTTAGTTGCGGCATGCAGGCTCTTAGTTGCAGCATGTGGGATCTAGTTCCCTTCAGGGATAAAACCCGAGTCCCCTGCATTGGGAACGTGGAGTCCCAATCACTGGACCACCAGGGAAGTCCCTCAGCAAAGCATTTTTAAAGGCCCAGTTAGGGAGAGGCGTCCCAGGGTATGTGATCAGCTCATGCACAATTCTCTGATTGGTTGATGGTGATGTAACAGGGTGATGTCACAGGGGTTAACATTATCAATCCTTAGGCGCCAGTAGGTCTGGGAGCTATTTGTTTATGGTCATCAAGTAGGTAATTTCTCCCATTTGGTGGTGGTTTTAGCACCTGTAAAACAACTCAGGAAATGTGCATCAGATACTATTATCTGGGTACTTCAGAGCGGAGCTACAGCAGAGGACATGGGGGAGGGGTCTGTTCTGGGAAGGCCCCATAGGGTCCTGCTCAGTTACATTATGAGGGACAGAAAGCTTAAACCTCACTGCAATTACAACAGATGATTTTTTAAACTCTCTCTGTGATATAATAGCAAACGGTTACTGCCTTCAGAATATGTAGTTTTTTCTCTTTTTATAGATACGTTTTGAATAATCCATTAAAAAGTACAGACAGGAAAAAAATTGATACTCGCATTAGATTAGGTAAGGGTAAATTTTTTCAAAGTAAGGATCTGACTGATGTTTGCCATTCTTTCCCCTTTTACATCCTTGCCTGCCATCCACTGTGATAGCAAATGATAACTCATTCACATTTTACCATGTACCAGACACTATGCTGTAAGTTTTACGTAGATTATCTCATTTAACTTTGAAACAATCCTATAAAATAAGTATTATTATGCCTGTTTAAAGATGAGTGTGGAAGGTTTTATTTTCCAAAGATGGCAGCCTCTAGATATCCCATCCCACATGCTCATCTTACTATGTGTCTTTGTCACTCCTCCATCAAGAGGTGGGATCTATGTTCTCTCCTCTCAAATCTGAGGGATGCAGAAGTAACATTATGCCACTTCTGAGGCTAGATCAGAGAACGTAATGCTGCTTCCACCTCAAACTCTCGGGATGCTCATTCTCAGAACCTAGCTGCCATATTGTGAGGAGGCCCAAGACACGTGGAGATTCTGAGTGTTATGTTCTGGCTGACAGCCCATGCTGAGGTCCCAGCTGACAGCTGGCATCAACCACCAGACACTTGAGTGAGGAAACTTTTGAGATGACTCCAGCTCCAGCCACCATCTAACTGCAACCACATGAGAGACTCCAAGTGAAACCTGCCTCGTTGGGTCCAGGCAACTCACAGAACCATAGGAGAGAATAATGATTGTTATTGTAAGCCACCAAGTTGGGGTAATTTGTTACACAGCAGCAGAAAACCGGAATGATGAAGAAAAACCAGCATAAGAAAAGAAAGGTCGGGGGCTTCCCTGGTGGCGCAGTGGTTGAGAGTCCGCCTGCCAATGCAGGGGACACGGGTTCGTGCCCCAGTCTGGGAAGATCCCACATGCCGCGGAGCGGCTGGGCCCATGAGCCATGGCCGCTGATCCTGCGCGTCCGGAGCCTGTGCTCCGCGGCGGGAGAGGCCACAGCAGTGAGAGGCCCATGTACCATTGAAAAAAAAAAAAAAAAGAAAAGAAAAGAAAGGTCGGTAACCTGCCAGAGGATACCTTGTCTGCCTGGCTCCAAAGCCCACACTCTTAGCAACTAAGCTGTGTTACTCCTTGGTCCCTACTACTGAAAATGATGCAAAGCAAAAAGGAGGTGGTCAGGAATAATCCACAGAATGATCAATATATCCCCAAGCACTTGGTCATTGTCTGGAAAACAAATAAGAAAATACATCTAGGGGCTTCACTGGTGATGCAGTGGTTAAGAATCCACCTGCCAATGCAGGGGACACCGGTTTGAACCATGGTCTGGGAAGATCCCACATGCCGTGGGGCAACTAAGCCCACGCAGCACAACTACTGAGCCTGTGCTCTAGAGCCCACAAACCCCAACTACTGAGCCCATGTGCCACAACTACTGAAGCCCGTGCGCCTACAGCCTATGCTCCACAACAAGAGAAGCCACTTCAATGAGAAGCCCGTGGAACACAACGAAGAGTAGCCCCTGCTCTCCACAACTAGAGAAAAACCTGTGTGCAGCAACAAAGACCCAACACAGTAAAAAAAATAAATAAAATTAAAATAAAAAAAAAAGAAAATACATCTAGAAAACTGCAAAATAAAGACGAGCATGATAATCGAGCACTCCCAGTCCCACTCAATGACCTCAAGCTACAAGTCCAATTTCACCATTACACACTCTTCCTGTTCATTCTAATTCCAAGACTCTGTGTCTGTGACGTTCTTTTCTGGAATATTCTCTCCACTGTTGACTATTTGTTCAGTATTTAATGATCAGGACTTAAACCTGAAGGACAATAGGTTACACCAGTTCTCAGACTGGATTTTAAGGTAGAAAGAAGGGAGAATAAGGATGCACCACTAAACCAAGTAATTAAAGCCACCAAAATGGCCACATCTCAAATAACATATCAAATAACACGTAATATAGATTTGTAAAACCCCAGAAGTTTAAAGGATATAAATCATAAAATGCAAATGTTAACATATATATCAATGTGTATATATACGTGTGTGTATATATATAAATGCTAACATCAGTATTTTTAAAAGAGGCTAGATACACAATAATTTACGCATACATACATATATATAGACGCACAGGAAACTGGTAAGAGTGGTTGACTCTAGGAAGAGAAGCACGAAGGGTCTAAGAGGCAAAGGTGAATAAACGAACAATCAAATGATCAAACCTAGCTTCAACAAAACTAAGACACTCTGACATCAGACACTCTAGATGAGACACAGTGACAGGGACACGACTTCATCTCTGACATATTCCTGACAAAAATATTTAAGCTAAAGCTAATCATGAGGTTTAGAACACTGGAAGTGCCCATGGCTGTCGTGCAAACCTTGTCCTCTGAGCCTAGCACGAGTCACAACCACTAGCTGTTTGCTTCCTAGGGCACAAGGACCGTCGCTGCTACCTTCAAACCTTATTAACATATTAATATGTGTTATATATGCCTTATTAACATGCTTGTGAGATCCTGGTTCCCAGGCCAGACATCAGGCCTGAGCTCCTGTGGTGGGACCTCCAAGTCCAAACCGCTGGACTAACAGAGAACCTCAGACCCCAGGGACTATTAAACAGAGTGAGGCCTCCCGGAGGTCCTCATCTCAGCACCAAGACCTGGCTCTAACCAACTGCCTGCAAACTCCAGTGCTGGACGACTCAGGGCAAACAACCAGTAAGACAGGAAGAGAGTGCCACCCATCAAAAAGAGAAGAAAAATAAAATGAAATGACAAAAAAATGTGTTACAAACGAAGGAGCAAGACCAAATAAATGAAAATGAAATAGGCAGCCTGCCTGAAAAAGAGTTCAGAGTACTGATAGTAAAGATGATCCAAAAGCTCAGAAACAGAATGGAGAGAACACGAGAGACATTGAACAAGGACCTGGAGGAACTAAAGCGCAAACAGTGATGAACAGCACAGTCACTGAAATTAAAAATACTCCAGAAGGAACCAACAGCAGAATAACTCAGGCAGAAGAACGGGTAAGTGAGCTGGAAGACAGAACAGTGGGATTCACTGCTGTGGAACAGAAAAAAGAAAAAAGAATGAAAAGACATGAAGACAGCCTAAGGGACCTCTGGGACAACATTAAATGCACCAATATTTGAATTATAGGGGTCCCAGAAGAAGAAAAGAAAAAGAAAGGGACTGAGAAACTATTTGAAGAGATTATAGTTGAAAACTTCCCTAACATGGAAAAGGAAATAGTCAATCAAGTCCACGATGCACAGAGAGTACCATACAGGATAAGCCCAAAGAGAAACACACCGAGACACATATTAATAAAACTATCAAAAATTAAATGCAAAGAAAAAATATTAAAAGCAGCAAGGGAAAAGCAAAAAATAACATACAAGGGAAGCCCCATAAGGTTAACAGCTGATTTTTCAGCAGACACTCTGCAAGCCAGAAGGGAGTGGCAGGACATATTTAAAGTGATGAAAGGGAAAAACGTACAACCAAGATTACTCTACGCAGCAAGGATCTTATTCAGATTCAATGGAGAAATTAAAACCTTTACAGATAAGCAAAAGTTAAGAGAACTTGGCACCACCAAACCAGCTTTACAACAATGCTAAAGGAACTTCTCTAGGCAGGAAACACAAGAGAAGGAAAAGACCTACAATAACAAACCCAAAACAAGTAAGAAAGTGGTAATAGGAACATACATATCGATAATTACCTTAAATGTAAATGCTCCAACCAAAAGACAGACTGGCTGAATGCATACAAAAACAAGACCCGTACATATGCTGTCTACAAGAGACTCACTTCAGACCTAGGGCACATACAGACTGAAAGTGAGGGGATGGAAAAAGATATTTCATGCAAATGGAAATCAAAAGAAAGCTGGAGTAGCAAGCCTCGTATCAGACAAAATAGACTTTAAAACAAAGACTAGGGCTTCCCTGGTGGCGCAGTGGTTGAGAGTCTGCCTGCCAATGCAGGGGACACGGGTTCGTGCCCCAGTCTGGGAAGATCCCACATGCCACGGATCGGCTAGGCCCGTGAGCCATGGCCACTGAGTCTGTGCGTCCGGAGCCTGTGCTCTGCAATGGGAGAGGCCACAACAGTGAGAGGCCCGTGTACCACAAAAAACAAACAAACAAACAAACAAAAAAAGACTATTACAAGAGACAAAGAAGAACACTACATAATGATCAAGGGATCAATCCAAGAAAAAGATATAACAATTGTAAATATTTATGCACCCAACACAGGAGCACCTCAACACATAAAGCAAATGCTAATAGCCATAAAAGGGGAAAGCGACAGTAACACAATAATAGTAGGGGACTTTAACACCCCACTTTCACCAACGGACAGATCATCCAAAATGAAAGTAAATAAGGAAACAAAAACTTTAAATGACACATTGAACAAGATGGACTTAATTGATAGTTATAGGACATTCCATCCAAAAACAACAGAGTACACCTTCTTCTCAAGTGCTCATGGAACATTCTCCAGGATAGACCATATTTTGGGTCACAAAGCAAGCCTTCATAAATTTAAGAAAATTGAAATCATATCAAGTATCTTTTCTGACCACAACACTATGAGACTAGATATCACTTACAGAAGAAAAACTGTAAAAAATACAAACACATGGAAGCTAAATAATATGCTACTAAATAATCAAGAGATCACTGCGGGAATAAAAAAATACCTAGAAACAAATGACAATGAAACCACAACGACCCAAAACCTATGGGATGCAGCAAAAGCAGTTCTAAGAGGGAAGTTTATAGCAATACAATCCTACCTCAAGAAACAAGAAAAATCTCACATAAACAACACCTAAAGCACCTAAAGCAATTAGAGAAAGAAGACCAAAAACACCCAAGGTTAGCAGAAGAAAAGAAATTATAAAGATCAGATCAGAAATAAATGAAAAAGAAATGAAGGAAAAAATAGCAAAGATCAATAAAACTAAAAGCTGGTTCTTTGAGAAGATAAACAAAATTGATAAACCATTAGCCAGACTCATCAAGAAAAAGAGGGAGAAGACTCAAATCAACAGAATTAGAAATAAAAAAGGAGAAGTAACAACTGACACTGAAGAAATACAAAGGGTCATGAGAGATTACTACAAGCAACTCTATGTCAATAAAATGGACAACCTGGAAGAAATGGACAAATTCTTAGAAAAGCACAACCTTCCGAGACTGAACCAGGAAGAAATAGAAAATATAAACAGACCAATCACAAGCACTGAAATTGAAAATGTGATTAAAAATCTTCCAACAGGGCTTCCCTGGTGGCGCAGTGGTTGAGAGTCCTCCTGCCGATGCAGGAGACACGGGTTCGTGCCCCAGTCCGGGAAGACCCCACATGCCGTGGAGTGGCTATGCCCATGAGCCATGGCCGCTGAGCCTGCGCGTCCGGAGCCTGTGCTCTGCAACAGGAGAGGCCACAACAGTGAGAGGCCCGCGTACCACAAAAAAAAAAAAAAAAAAAAAATCTTCCAACAAACAAAAGCCCAGGACCAGATGGCTTCACAGGCGAATTCTATCAAACATTTAGAGAAGAGTTAACACCTATCCTTCTCAAACTCTTCCAAAATATAGCACAGGGAGGAACACTCCTAAACTCATTCTAGGAGGCCACCATCACCCTGATACCAAAACCAGACAAAGACGTCGCAAAAAAAGAAAACTACAGGCCAATATCTCTGATGAACACAGATGCAAAAATCCTCAACAAAATACTAGCAAACAGAATCCAACAGCACATTAAAAGGATCATACACCATGATCAAGTGGGGTTTATCCCAGAAATGCAAGGATTCTTCAATATATGCAAATCAATCAATGTGATACACCATATTAACAAAATGAAGGATAAAAACCATACCATCATCTCAATAGATGCAGAAAAAGCTTTTGACAAAATTCAACACCCATTTATGATGAAAACTCTCCAGGGACTTCCCTGGTGGCACAGTGGTGAAGAATCTGCCTGCCAACACACGGGACACAGGTTCGAGCCCTGGTCCAGGAAGATCCCACATGCAGTGGAGCAACTAAGCCCATGTGCCAGAACTATTGAGCCTGCACTCTAGAGCCCATGAGCCAAACTACTGAGTCTGTGTGCCACAACTACTGAAGCCTGTGCACCTAGATCCCGTGCTCTGCAATAATAGAAGCCACTGCAGTGAGAAGTCCGTGCACTGTGATGAAGAGTCACCCCCACCTGCCACAACTAGAGAAAGTCCATGCCCAGCAACGAAGACCCAATGCAGCCATAAATAAATAAATAAATGTATTAAAAAAAAAAAAAAACTCTCCAGAAAGTAGGCATAGAGGGAACCTACTTCAACATAATAAAGACCATATATGACAAACCCACAACCAACATCATTCTCAATGGTGAAAAACGGAAGCCATTTCCTCTAAGATCAGGAACAAGACAAGGTTGCCCACTCTCACCACTATTACTCAACATAGTTTTGGAAGTTTTAGCCACAGCAGTCAGAGAAGAAAAAGGAATAAAAGGAATCCAAATCAGAAAAGAAGAAGTAAAGCTGTCACTGTTTGCAGATGGTATGATACTATACATAGAGAATCCTGAAGATGCTACCAGAAAACTACTAGAGCTAATCAATGAATCTGGTAGAGTAGCAGGATACAAAATTAATGCATAGAAATCTCTTGCATTCCTATACATTAACGAGGAAAAATCTGAAAGAGAAATTAAGGAAACACTCCCATTTACCTCTGCAACAAGAATAAAATACCTAGGAATAAACCACCTAAGGAGATAAAAGACCTGTTAGCAGAAAACTATAAGACACTGATGAAAGAAATTAAAGATGATACAAACAGATGGAGAGATATACCATGTTCTTGGATTGGAAGAATCAGCATTGTGAAAATGACTATACTACCCAAAGCAATCTACACAATCCCTATCAAACTACCAATGGCATTTTTCACAGAACTAGAACAAAAAATTTCACAATTTGTATGGAAATACAAAAGACCCCGAATAGCCAAAGCAGTCTTGAGAAAGAAAGACGGAGCTGGAGGAATCACGCTCCTGGACTTCAGACTACACTACAAAGCTACAGTAATCAAGACAGTATGGTATTGGCACAAAAACAGAAATATAGATCAGTGGAACAGGATAGAAAGCCCAGAGATAAACCCATACACAGATGGTCACCTTATCTTTGATAAAGGATGCAAGAGTATACAATGGAGGAAAGACTGCCTTTTCAATACGTGGTGCTGGGAAAACTGGACAGCTACATGTAAAAGAATGAAATTAGAACACTTCCTAACACCATACACAAAAATAAACTCAAAATAGATTAAAGACCTAAATGTAGGGCCAGACACTATAAAACTCTTAGAGGAAAACGTAGGCAGAACACTCTATGACATAAATCACAGCAAGATCCTTTTTGAACCACCTCCTAGAGAAATGGAAATAAAAACAAACAAATGGGACCTAATGAAACTTAAAAGCTTTTGCACAGCAAAGGAAACCATAAACAGGACAAAAAGAAAACCTCAGAATAGGAGAAAATATTTGCAAATGAAGCAATTGACAAAGGATTAATCTCCAAAATATACAAGCAGCTCATGCAGGTCAATATCAAACAAACAAACAAGCAAACAACCCAATCCAAAAATGGGCAGAAGACCTAAATAGACATTTCTCCAAAGAAGATATACAGACTGCCAACAAACACATGAAAGGATGCTCAACATCAATAATCATTAGAGAAATGCAAATCAAAACTACAATGAGATATCACCTCATTCCAGTCAGAATGGCCATCATCAAAAAATCTAGAAACAATAAATGCTGGAGAGGGTGTGGAGAAAAGGGAACCCTCTTGCACTGTTGGTGGGAATGCAAATTGATACAGCCACTATGGAGAACAGTATGGAGGTTCCTTAAAAAACTAAAAATAGGACTACCATATGACCCAGAAAACCATAATTCAAAAAGAGTCATGTACCACAATGTTCACTGCAGCTCTATTTACAATAGGCAGGACATGGAAGCAACCCAAGTGTCCATCAACAGATGAATGGATAAAGAAGATGTGGCACATATATACAATGGAATATTACTCAGCCATAAAAGGAAATGAAATTGATTTATTTGTAGTGAGGTGGATGTACCTAGAGTTTGTTATACAGAGTGAAGTAAGTCAGAAAGAGAAAAACAAATACCGTATGCTAACACATACATATGGAATCTGAAAAAAAAAACAAAAGGGGGCTTCCCTGGTGGCGCAGTGGTTGAGAGTCCGCCTGCCGATGCAGGGGACATGGGTTCGTGCCCCGGTCCGGGAAGATCCCACATGCTGCGGAGCGGCTGCGCCCGTGCGCCCGTGAGCCATGGCCCGGAGGGGCCACAGCAGTGAGAGGCCCGCCTACCGCAAAAAAAAAAAAAAAAAAAAAAAAAAAAAGTTCTGAAGAACCTAGGGGCAGGACAGGAATAAAGACGCAGACGTAGAGAATGGGACATGGGGAGGGGGAAGGGTAAGCTGGGACGAAGTGAGAGAGTAACACTGACGTATATACACTACCAAATGCAAAACAGATAGCTAGCGGGAAGCAGCTGCATAGCACAGGGTGATCAGCTCGGTGCTTTGCGACCACCTAGAGGAGTGGGATAAGGAGGGTGGGATGGAGACGCAAGAGGGAGGGGATATGGGGATATACGTATGCATATAGCTGATTCACTTTGTTATACAGCAGAAACTAACACAACATTGTAAAGCAATTATACTCCAATAAAGATGTTAAAGGAAAAAAGAAAAAAAAATAAAGCTAATCATGAGGAAATTATCAGACAAATCCAAATTGTGGGACATTCTGCAAAACACATGGCCTGGATTCTGGAAAAATGTTGTCATCAAAGACACAAAAGGCAAGACACTGTGCCAGCTAAAGGACACCAAAAAGATGGCAACAAAGTGCAATTTGTGATTTTTGACTGGGATCCTGGAAAAAATAAAAACACCTGTAAAGGATATTATTGGGATAACTGGGAAAATGTGAGATATAGACTGCATATTACATAACAGCATTGTATCAACGTGTTATTTGGACTGTGATTATGTAGGAGAATGTTCTTCTTCTTCGGGGATACTTGCTGAATTATTAGTGGTGAAATGAAATGATGTCTACAACTATTCTCAACAGGTTCAGCGAAAATAAATAAACACATAATTGAGAGAGACAGAGAGAAAGAAAATGCCAGAGCACAAGTGAGATGGCACACAAACATAAGGCAAAATGGTGCATCTAGGTGAAGGGTGTATGAATATGCAGTGTACTCTTCTTGCATCTTTTCTGTAGATTCGAAATTTTTCAAAATAAATAGTTGGGAAGGAAAAAAGGAATACCGTAAAAAATATGTGTATATAAGCCCACACTTTATGTTGGTATATGCCATATACCAACTACCAACTGACAATTAGAATACTATGCAAATTAAACATTATAACTACACCAAACATAATTTAATCTTTTCACAGCAAGAGAGGTCGGAATTTTTCTGCACCTCTGGCTCACAAGCGTAAATGACAATTATATCTGTAAAGTAATGTAAAAAAAAAAGAAGACCATTCTAGTTGTTACACTTGGGATTGTCCATAATCCACAAATCGAAGCACAGGTAAATGTCTTACCCCTACCTCATTTCACAACTTCCCAGTACACTCTTTCACTAAAGAGTTGTTTCAAAATTTCTATAAGGAAGTTCCGATAAAAACACTACTGCTCGACCCAAAAATAATAATAAAAGAAAATACACAGCCCAGCTTTCCTCTCAATTGTCCACTAAACCAATGTCAATAAAAGGCAGGAAGCCACACAGTAACCGCTCACTACATTACTGCCGAATGTTCAAGAAAAGAATCTCGGGTTCAATCCAGTCTTTTAAAAAATTTAAAAAAAATTTTTTTTCAGTCAGCTCCCCAAACTCTAACATAACCTCGCATCAAAATAAGTCTCATCTGGACTCGGGTCGGCGCTGTGGGACCCCTCACGGCCCCCAGAGCAGCCCCGAACCCCTCGGGCTACCCCAGCAGGCTGGGGTTTCGAACAGCCCAGGGAGGTTTGGGGTCCCCACCCTCGGTGCCTCCCACCGCCCTCTGAGCGGCTGCGGAAGCCGGCCCCCGTCCCGCCGCCACTCTCCCTCTCGTCCCGCCCCTCCCCAGCCCCACTCAACTCTTCATCATGGATGCGCAAGCCGGCGACAACCCCTTGCCGATAGTGGAAGGAGAAGAAAGGGACAGAAAGGGTGGCCCCTGGCTTCCACTCCTTTGGGGCAGGGTCCCGAACTAGGACCTCCGCCGTGGTCCCTAGATGGAGAGCGTTAGGATCCGGCCGCCATGTTGTATTCCTGTCACCCTAGCAACCGTCTGGCCCTGAACTCCTCGAGTCCGTTAGCCCGCGCGTGCGCAAAACGCCCTGTCCGCGCCCGCCAGCCCTACGTGTACGCGTGCGCACTGCGGCCCGCCTCCTCACTCTAGTTGCTAAGCAATCTCCGGCAGCTTCAGGCGGTTCCCTGCCTGAATTATTGTGTAGACGGCCTTCCCCGGGATCGCTCACCCCAGCGGTCCTGAGAATTTAGCGATTTGGGACCTAACGCCTGGACAACAGCCTTGAGCTTTAACTGGGCTGGGACACACTAAATAATTTTCAGCTGATACCTGTTCTTTGCAGGTATTGTTCTCATCTTAGTATTGAACATCCACTAACTTTAATATATTAATATAAAATAGGTAATACATTCACATGATTCAAGATTCAAAAATAACAAAAACAGAGCCAACAAAGTGGAAATCCTCCCTCCCACCCCTCTGTCCGAAGTTCCTCTCCCCATAGGGTAGATCTCCCCAAAGATCTCATGTTATATGAGATCTTTTATTCTTTTATTCCCTTTTTCTTACACCAACGGTAGCATAGTATAGACTCTGCTCTGTTTTGTATTTTTTACTTGACCCTTTAACTTGGAGATTTTCCCCTACCAGTACCCAAAGAGCTTTATTATTTTATTTAATGGCTATATTAGTTCATGATTGTACCATCCCTTATTTAACTTGTCCCCTACTGATGGTCATCTAGATTGCTTCTTCTTTTTAAATTTATTAATTTAAATTTTATTTATCTTTGGCTGTGTTGGGTCTTTGTTGCTGCGCGCGGGCTTTCTCTAGTTGCGGAGAATGGGGGCTACTCTTCCTTGTGGTGCACGGGCTTCTCATTGCAGTGGCTTCTCCGGTTGCGGAGCATGGGCTCTAGGCGCGCGGGCTTCAGTAGATGTGGCATCCAGGCTCAGTAGTTGTGGCTCGCTGGCTTAGCTGCTCCGTGGCATGTGGGATCTTCCCTGACCAGGGCTCGAACCCGTATCCCCTGCATTGGCAGGCAGATTCTTAACCACTGCGCCACCAGGGAAGCCCTAGGTTGTTTCTAATAGCCTGATCTTTCAAACACTGCTGCAGTGACCAGCCCTGAATATGCATCATTTCCTATACGTTTATGTGTACCCATAAGAGAAATTCCTAAAGTGGAGCTGCTGAGTCAATGCATATCTACCTTGGTTTTTTTTTTTTTTTTACTTCTTGTGAGTCAAGGGCTTCCCTGGTGGCGCAGTGGATAAGAATCTGCCCGCCAATGCAGGGCATACGGGTTCAATCCCTGGTCCGGGAAGATCCCACATGCTGTGGAGCAACTAAGCCGTGCTCCACAACTACTGAGCTTGTGCTCTGGAGCCAGCAAGCCACAACTACTGAGCCCGTGTGCCACAACTACTGAAGCTCGCGTGCCTAGGGCCCGTGCTCCGCAACAAGAGAAGCCACCAGAATGAGAACCCCATGCACCACAACAAAGAGTAGCCCCCGCTCGCCGCAACTAGAGAAAGCCTGTGTGCAGCAACGAAGACCCAACACAGCCAAAAATAAATAAATAAAAATAAAAATTATAAAAAAAAAATGTGAGTCAAAATTCACATAATGTAGAATCAACCATTTTAAAGTGTGACATTTAGTACATCCACAATGTTGTGGAATGATCACCTTTATCTAGCTCCAAAACACTTTCATCACCCCAAAATGAAACCCTAAACCCATTAATCAGCCTCAAAAACATGATGCTAAGTGAAAGAAGCCAGACACTAAAGGCCACCCTATTGTATGATTTCATTTACAGGATATTCTCAGACTAGACAAATCCATAGAGACAGAAAGTAGATTAATGGCTGCCAGGGGCTGGGGGGAATGGGTGTGAATGCTAACAGGTGCGGGGTTTCTTTTTGTGGTGTTGACAATGTTCTGGAATTAGATAGTGGTGATAGTTGCACAACTTTGTAAGTCTACTAAAAGCCGCTGAATTGTACATATCAAATAGAATGGTATGTTATGTGAATTTTATCAAGTAAATTGAAAAAAACAAAGGGTGGTTATTGCTGGTATTATTATTGTTGATGGTACTGTCTTTGTTGGCTCTGAAAAGCCACATCTAATCTCTCCAGATCACTGCAATTTGATTTCTCTCTTCTTACCTCCTTGTGGTCTTTCCCCTTATGTGGGGACTTGTCTTTAAGTCACATTTATCTTTCTCTCACTGTCTCTTTCATGTTCCTTTCTGCCACCCAGGTAGGTTCTAAGCTCCTTGGGCAGCCCACCCAAGGAGGGCTGTCTTTCATCTTTCATCTCTTTCATCTCTTCTGTCTTTCATCTCTTCTGGAGGCAGAGCCAGTTTCTGGATATTCATTGACTACCTGTTAAACAGGCGAATGCAGTTAGCAGGTGAGCCCCTGCCTCATCGATTCCAACGTGCATTTTCTGTTCACCTTCACTGTGGACAAGTAGTAGTGAAATCCTAAAGAAGACCAGGTGGGTCCTGATCCTGAGGAGGTGTTAGAGCAAGGCGCCCCCTGTAAGTAGACGCAGCATTGGTGTGCCTCCCCAGGTGAGCAGGGGCTAGTGGACTTCAGCCCTCAAGGGCCACGCAGACTGCACCCAGGTCCACAACCTGCACTTCGTACCTGGAGGCCCTGGGAGAGGGAGCGTGGAAGGGCCTCCAGAATGGAAGATCAAAGGATACAAACAGGGACCTTAGCAGGAAGACAAAAAGGGAATTGGTGTGAGATTTTGCCCAGAGCAGTGGTTTTCAATCTTTAGCCTGCACCGAAATCACCTGCCTTCAGGGGACTCTGGATTCTGCAGGGCCCCACACCCAAAGCTTCTGAGTCTGTCATTCTGGGGTGGGGTTTGAAATTTCCCGTCTCTAACAGAATCCCAGGTGATGCTGCTGCTGCACTTTTTTTTTTTTGCCGCACTGAGTGGCTTGTGGGATCTTAGTTCCTCGACCAGGGATTGAACCTGGGCCACGGCAGTGAAAGTGCTGAGTCCTAATCCCTGGACCACCAAGGAATTCCCAGCCTTATTCTTTCTTTAATTCTAAATAGACTAGGAAATGTTACTTCGAAAAGCAATTGCTGAAGAAGGTCTCTCCCTATAGTTCATAGACAGAGGGGTCAGCCTTCTCGGGTTTCAGCTGTGTGGCCTGGTTAACCTGCTTCCTTAGACCACTCATGCCCTAAATGACAAAAGAAAAAGTGACAGATGAGAAATAACAGGCTGTGAGCTCCTCCAGGGAGGGCCCCGCCCTGAGCCCCTTGCCCGCCCAGCGCACACAGTGCCAGCAGCCAGGCATATATTACGTGCTCAAAAGATGCTTGTGAAATGGAGCCAGCCTGCATCCTAGGAGCTCTGCTTTTAAAACTCTGCCTGAACACTACCTAATTATAGCCACTTGCACTTTTGACTCATTCTAAAACTGTTCCTCAGACAGTTCATCCTGTATCCTAGCATTAGCTTTTCCCTAATTTCCGATGTCAAGAGATTCAGCCATTAGGCTATGTTCAGCAGACAATCTGTTTCTGCTGAGCATCTTAATTACGTTCAAACCAGGAAATGGGCAGAAGTTAGAAAGAAAAATTAGGAAGGACAGAAATTTCAAACATGTTAACCTTGGTAAGGTGGGTAAAATGCAAATCTACCTATAGATATTAGAAATGAGATTCATTTTAGAAAATAATAGGGGGTTCTCTGGTGGCCTACTGGTTAGGATTCTGGGCTTTCACTGATGAGGCCCGGGTTCAATCCCTGGTCGGGGAACTGAGATCCCCCAAGCCACGCCACACAGCCAAAATAATAGTAATAATAATAATAAATGTATCTCAGAGGAAACTAAGCATGAGCAGGAATATGAAATAAGAGCAAGAAGAACATTAAACATTCAAATTAACACGAAGAATCGTGGTCAACCAAACACTATGAATGAGATTGTGGTCTAGTGTGGATGCAAAAGAGGCCCAATGTCAGGCTAGAGAGACGTCTACGCACTTTTCTTACCAAAAGGCACATGGAACAATAGATTTTTTTTTTAATGCAAGAAAAGTTTTCCTAGAAGGAGAATAGAAAAGTTCTTAAAATGTGGACTTTCCTGGTGGTACAATGGTTAAGGCTCAGCCCTTCCACTGCTGGGGCGCAGGTTCTATCCCTGGGCAGGGACGTTCTGCATGCTGCAGGGTGCAGCCAAAGAAAAGAAAAGTTCTTAAAGTGCTGGGGGAGTGAGGATCGCACTGGGTAACCCCAGCCAAGTGACAGGACCACTGTTTCTTCATTCCATGTACAATGAGGATGAAAATACAGTCTCCACACAGTGGTGGTGAAGATTAAATACCATGTCCGTGGTGCACTATACAATACTGTTTGATTTTTGCCCATAGTCTGAAACTGACTAGGACCCTGTGGGGCTCCGTGGCACAAAAGTCTTTCTGTGTACCCCATTTCTTGTTTGCAGGAAATACGCTTCACTCAGCCTCCACGACCTTCCCTGAATTACAAAGGGGAGGTTCAAACAGTTGCTAATCAGGAAGGGAGGGGACTCGGAGAAAAGGGAGGAACAGTCAAGCCAAGGGGCAGATGGTGCGGGGTGGTCTGGGAGTTTGGGACTAGCAGGTGCAAACCGGTACATATAGGATGGATAAACAAGGTCCTACTGTACAGCACAGGGAACTATATTCAATATCCTGTGATAAGCCATAATGGAAAAGAATATGAAAAATAATGTGTATATGTGTATAACTGAGTCACTTTGCTGTACAGCAGTAATTAACACAACATTGTAATTCAACTATACTTCAATAAAAAATAAATTAAAAAAAAGAAACAATAGTGCAGCCTTGGGGCGGAGTCCTGGTTCCCCCTCAAGGGACACACATAACAATATCTTGAGCCGTTTTGCAGATACTGAAACCCCCACCAGCCGGGAGAAGTTAAATGTCTGCTGCCCGCAAGCACGGAGACCCCAGACCAGTTGGAACCAGAAGGTTGATGATGCCGACACCCACTTACCTCACCACCAACCAATCAGAAGATTGTCCACTAGCTGATCACGCCCTCTGTGAACCGTTACTAGAAAACTCCCCTCTCCAGGTTGGGACACACAGTTTTGAGGGCATTAGCCTACTGTGGCTCCCTTTGCCTGGCAAAGCAATAAAGCTATTCTTTTCTACTTCACCCAAAACTCTGTCTACGAGGTTTAATTTGGTATCGGTGTACAGAGGCCAGATTCGACAGCACGTCTAACACAGGCCTGGCACAGAGCAAATGTTCAATAGATGTTGTTGACTAATCAAGAAACATCATCAGCTGTCACGTGCTCTGTCATTCCTCTATGACAGGGGCAAGGGGATTTTCACTGATAATTGAGCATCTAGGACAAACTTTAATCATTGATAGGGAAGAATGAAACAGGCAGACTGACGGGGTGCAGAAGCCATGTGGCCTGTTGTTGGGGACCCAGAGAGGGGAAGGGCTTTGCCAAGATCACCCACTTGCTGGTGGCCACCCGGGGCTCTGACCCGAGTCTGCGGCTTCCAGCTCCCTGTGTCTCTATAGCTGTCTCTTGTGTCTAAAAGAGACCTTTGTAAAAGCTTTGCAATGACTGTACATACTCTAAGGAAGTACATTTTTAAAAATTAATTTATTTTATTTATCCTTTTTTTTTTTTTGGTTGCGTTGGCCATTGCTGCACGCGGGCTTTCTCTAGTTGAGGTGAGCAGGGGCTACTCTTCGTTGTGGTGCACGGGCTTCTCATTGTGGTGGCTTCTCTTATTGCGGAGCATGGGCTCTAGGCGTGCGGGATTCAGTAGTTGCAGCATGCTGGTTCAGTAGTTGTGGTGCACGGGCTTAGTTGCTCCACAGGGTGTGGGATCTTCCCAAACCAGGGATTGAACTGGTGTCCCCTGCATTGGCAGGTGGGTTCCTAACCACTGTGCCACCAGGGAAGTCCCAGAAGTGCATTTTTTAAAGTCCCCGGAACCAACTGATTTGTTGTAGCAAATTAGAAGCAACATCTGAAAAACCCTTCTATTTTTTGTCTATTTTTGTTTTGTATTGTATAACAGCTTTGACATAGTACATATTGTACAATGAAGCATTTCATTTCTCTTCCCCCCCTTTCTTTCCTTTTTTTCCAGAATCAACTGGCAGGAAGTGAGCTTCAATAATGAAAGTGTTTTGCTTTCTCCTTGTCTGTGTATACCAGGGCCCCGAGTCAAAATAAAAATGTAAAAAGAAGGTTGAAAAAAAATTCAAGGAAATTGTCCAGGAGACAGACAAAAGAGAGAAGAAAATTAGAGAATCAACCCAGAAGGTCTGACCTCTGAAGAATGGTGTTCCAGAAAAAGAAAAGAGAGCATATGAAGTGAAGGAGATGGTCAAATCTCCTTCAGGAACATTCTTCATCAGAAATGTTGCCAGGATGAAAGGACATGTTTCCAACTTGAAAAGTCCCGTGGGATGCTCAGCACAATGAATTTAACATTCATTCAACAAATACTTATTGAACACGTCCTACGTGCCTGGCACTGTTGTAGGAAGTTGGGATCCATGAATGGAGGCAGAGATCAGACTGATACTTCTACAAGCGGAGGGACATCAAAGATTGCCAGCAAACCACCAGAAGCTGGGGAAGGGGCATGGACCAGATGCTTCCTCAGAACCTTCAGAGGGAACCAACCCCGAGGACACCTTGATCTTGGACTTCTGGCCTCCAAAACCGTGAGAGAATAATTCTGTTGTTTAAGTCACCCAGTTCGTGGTATTTTACTATGGTTAGCTCTAGGAAACGACTACAGTGTGCCTTTATTTTCATACCAAAGGATCCAACTTATAAGCAGAATGACAAGTTTTATAAGTTGAATTTAAAGCAAATGACTATTTAAAATCCAAGGTCGCGGCATGAGCCAAAGTCCCCCACCCCGGACATTTAAAAACCCGAGTAATGATACTCAATACCGTTTAATTCTGATCATGTATGTTTGCGTTTTCCTAACTCAAAGAATGAAAATTAGGGCTTGTTTGTCTTGGAAGTCCTGTAAGATGGAGTGAGAATAGCCGGACAAGTTCAGAGACTTTTGGAGAACAGCGGTGGGTTAAGGCCCAGCCCTCCGTCAGCACTGGGCTCCGAGGAGCCCGGGCGCCCAGGTGCGGAGCTGACTACGTAGATCTACGGTGCCCCCTGCCGTCTATATTCAGTCACTGTGTCTCCCCAACCTCGGGTCTTGGCCTTGGAATATAGACTTGGCCAGGAGCGCCCCGCCTACTCAGGACACGCGGCTGGAACACCAGGAAGGAGGGTGATGGTGGCAGAGGGAGTGGGGGAAAGGAGCTGGTTAGGTGGGGACTTTCAAACGGCTGTTACCGTGGCTGCGGGATGGACAGATACGGTACAGGATGCCCAGTTGAAGTTGAATTCCTGATCAACAACTAACAAGTATGTCCCAAATATTGCATGGGACATACTTACTATGCTAAATTAGTTGCTAAATCTGGCAACCCTATCGGGGCTGGGCCAGAAGGGGAAGGTGTGAACAGAATACGATAACTTTATCTGACTTGCTTTTTTGTTGTCGTTTTTGATGTGGACCATTTTAAAAGTCTTTATTGAATTTGTTACACTATTGCTTTTGTTTTATGTTTTGCTTTTTGGCCCCAAGGCATGTGGGTTCTTAGCTCCCTGAACCTGCACCCACTGCACTGGAGGGTGAAGTCTTAACCACTGGACCACCAGGGGAAGTCCCTATCTGACCTTGCTTTAAAGTGTAAGGTAATTTTGGAATTAGCTATTTCATCCATTTTGTAACTGAGCACAACCCTATGGGGCCTTCCCGGAACAGACCCCTCCCCCATATCTTCTGCTCCAGCTCCTCTCAGAAGTACCTAGATAATAGTATCCGATGCACATTTCCTGAGTTGTTTTACAGATGCTAAAAACCACCACCAAATGGAAGAAATTAATTACTTGATGACCATGAGCATGAAGCCCCCAGACCTACTGGTGCCTAAGGATGGATAATGTTAAGCCCTGTGACACCATCCTGTTACCACCATCCACCAACCAGAGAATTGTGCACAAGCTGATCACGTACCCTGGGACGCCTCTCCCTCACCTGGCCTTTAAAAAGGCTTTGCTGAAACCCATCGGGGAGTTGGGGTATTTTGAGCACTCGCACTCCTGAATTCCTTGCTCGGTGCCCTACAATAAACGCTGCGCTTTCCTTCACCACAACTGGGGGTCAGTAGATGGGCTTTACAGTGAACGGGCGAGGGGACCCAAGTTTGGTTCGGTAACAATCTGATTCCTATTTATTAAGCACATATTATTGCAGACAGAGTGCTAGGCTCTGGGCATTCAGCTATAAGCAAAATGGACAGGATGGCTTCCGTCACGGGCATCTCACTCTACCACCTTGGCCTACATTTATCTGTCCCAGTCAAGTGTCCCAGTCTCCAGGACCCTCCACCACCAGCACAGTTTACTTACAGCACAGCACCTAAACCTCTCCACTCACTCTAACACCTGTCTTTGCTAAACTGAGCTCCGTGAGGACAGGATTCGGCCTGTTCTGCTCACAGCTGATTCCCTGGGGTTAGGGCATTGCCAGGGTGAATGAGTATATTTTGACCGAGTGGCTCTTTGTCTGCACTTGGTTCTCCAGCCTTCCTGGTGGTGGGGTGAGCTACTTCACATCTTTTCAGTTAAATCTCTTCTGTTAAGATTAGCTAGAGTCGGCTTCTGCTGCTCGCAACAGGGAACCTTGATGAGACATCTGCCATGGGAGATGGTTACAGTTTTTTGGAGTAATCAGACCAGAGCCGTGGACAGTGTGAAAAGCTGGTGTTTCTCTCCTGTACTCCTGGAGCATCTGCCCCGGCAGCACAGGCGGCTAGGGCCTCTCAGAGGCCAAGAGATCCCTGGGACATACAAGTGGGGGAATGGACATCTTTGAGTTTTGTCTTTCCAGCATTTTTTCTCCTTTCTTTTTGCGTACAGACCCTATCCCTTTGCAGTGGCTGTCATATTGCCCATTCTGCCCCTATTTTATGATTTATTCATGTGCTGTATAGCAAGAGAGAACAAAATGACAAGAATTTCCAGACATTCCAGGAGGAGGGGGAAGGAAGAACTATGCCTTACCTAGTTGAAGAAACACTGAGGAACCATTTAAAATGACATTTTCAATTACTGAACGATATGCTTGTAATAGAATATTAAGTACAAAAAGCAACATAAAAATTATATTCTCAGGGTTTCCCTGGTGGTGCAGTGGTTGAGAGTCCGCCTGCCGATGAAGGGCGCACGGGTTCGTTCCCCGTTCCGCGAAGATCCCACATGCCGCGGAGCGGCTGGGCCCGTGAGCCATGGCCGCTGAGCCTGCGCGTCCGGAGCCTGTGCTCCGCAACGGGAGAGGCCACAACAGTGGGAGGCCCGCGTACCGCAAAAAAAAAAAATCATATTCTTTTGAACAAGGTTGAATTGAATCATATATATATATATATATAATTTTTTTTAATGCACCGTACAGTGAAAAAAGATTGGCCAGAAGGATGCCAAGTCTCCAGTAGCCGTTGTTTCGGGGCGGTGGGGAATTCGGTGGTTCTTTTGTCCTTTCTCTGGTTTTCTGCATTTTCCAAGCTGTATTTAGCCTCGCCAAATGCTCTTGATACACGAAGTTTCCATGCTGCAAGGATTCTCAGAGATGAATAAAAATTGCACTGAGTTGCAGTATTGGAAAATCCTGCTCCCGAGTTAAGTTTTAAGATCAGCTTGCATTTCCCCTGCGAAAGCCTCCGATTCGCTGTAAGAAGTCACTTCCCTTCTCCTTAAAGGCCCCGGGTCTCAGTTGTTTCATCTGGCCAATGGGGATGACAACAGCCCTTCGCGGGAGCCGGCTGGGAGTCAGCACGGCTGACTCCGCCTAGAGGCGCTTGGCCAGCTCACGGCCTGGAGCAGGCGGAGAAATCTCATAGGTATGCCGGCGGCGCTGGTGCGCTCAGTGGCCGGTTAGCTCAGTTGGTTAGAGCGTGGTGCTAATAACGCCAAGGTCGCGGGTTCGATCCCCGTACGGGCCACAGGTGTCGGTTTCGTTTTCCCTCCGCCACGTTATGGGTTTGTTTTACAACTGTAACTGGCTTTGAAAAGTATGCCTTTTGAGTGCTATGAGCCGCGTGCAAACAGGAGGGAGTCGCGGAATCATTCTGGACTCGGCCCGGAAGTTGGGGCAGGCTGCCGGGTAGGGAGGGAGGGAGGGCAGGATCCCGCGCGGGCTCGGGCTTTGACTGGTTACCCGAAGTCCCCGCGCGTTGCAAGCCTGCAGCCCACTTTGGGTCTTTTTTTAGGATGCTCTCAGTTGCCACCGCCGGTTGCTACCTAATGCAGAGCTTCTGAGGGCCCTCGCGGGGAGACCTCAGTTTTCTGGAGTTCTTAAAATTGAAAATCCAGGGTTGGAATTCATTCATTCCACACATCTTTTTTTTTTTTTTTTTTTACTGTTGTTTTGTTTTTTGTTTTTTGAATATGGAACGCTTCAAGAATTTGAGTGTCATGCTTGCGCGAGGGCCATGCTAATCTTCTCTGTATCCTTCCTATTTTAGTATATGTGCTGCCAAAGAGAGCACCATTCCACACATGTTAATGGAGAGCCTTCTGCATGTCCAGCACCTAGTCTAGGCAGGGAGCAGTAAATGAGAGACACAAATTCCAACCCACATGGAGACAGTGACCAGCCAATGACTGCCATGTTTTTAGTGAGGCCCTTCTGGTTGTGGAAGTGTAAGCAGATTGGGCAGCAGGCGTGAGGAAGAGAACTGGGCATGGCTTTCTTGACATGAGAGAAGCCCTTTCAGGCCTAAGTCATTTTGTGATCTAAGCCTGGCCACAATGCTTGCCCTTGAACAGGTCTCAGTAACAACGATCTTAAGGGAACGAAAAAACAAACTGTTATTGGGCTAGAGAAGTAAAAATACCAAAGATAATAAATCAGTTGTAAAGATTCCCAGTTCTGTTTCAGTGGTAAAGATTAGCCGGAAGCACTTTCTTGAGCTGTTTTGCAGAATTTAAACTTTCTTCACCAGATCTACTGGAACCTAAAGATTCATGATGTTGACCTTTTCTGACCCTCGTGATTTCAATCAACAACTCTGCCCCAATTCTAGGCAGAATTCTCCTCTGCTCAAGCCCCTTCATGAATATGCATATACCACCCAAGACCCTTCATGAATATACATATACCACCCAAGCCCCTTCCGCAACTTTGCTGTTTGGATTGACACCGCTTTGAGAGAGCTCCCTGGTGTTCTCCATACTCTCTGCAAGTAATACATCCTTCCTTCTCTCAATTTTTGGCTTGGTTGTCTTTTGGCTCCACACCCACCAAGAGGCGAACCCAGTTTTTGGGTAACAGAAGCATCTGGAAACCTCTTGCTGCTTTTTTGTTTTTCAGAGAGCTCTAAGACTTCACGTTTCTTCTTCCCGGTTCTGCAGTGTGTAGCCAGAGGGGCAGCTGGATGAATTTCTCACTCATAGTCCAAGTCAGGCATTTTTAGTTTAACAAAGTCTAGCTTTTAAGGGTGAATGCAATATTATATGAGGGTCCAGCTGTAACCGAAAGTGGGGTCTGGCTGCTCGCTGCTCAAAAGCCAATAAAGAGGCAAGGTTGGTGGAGAGGAAAGTTTGCTTTATTTCAGATGCCGACGGTGAGGGGAGGGGTGTGGCGGGGAGTGAGGCTGGAGTCCTGTCCAAAGGCCAACTCCCCACCACTGACAGCCAGTGGGCAAGAGCTTTTATAGACAGAGGGAGGGGGCTACATGCAGAAACAGCACAGTCAGCTCTGACAGTCATCTTGAAATTTGTTGTGCGGTGCTCTGATAGCATCATCTTGATTGTTTTCAGTACAGTTAATCTTCAGTTCCAGGGTCGGTTTTTTCCCATTTCTTTGAGGCCGATTCTCGGAGTTGTGGCAGCTTATGTCATGGCTACGGTCTGGTCATCATGGAGTTACTTTCTTCCACCTGGTGGGGATTTCAGTACCTACAAGACAGCTCCCAGGATACGGCTCAGAATACTATGTATAGCCCTTGAGGAGGAACTAAATCTCCTTGACTTTGCTTTCTGACTAAACTATTATTGTTTTGTCCTGTTTGACTGTTTTCCTTTCTTCTGTATTTTCTCACTTCTCTGGTTACTCTCATTCTTTGGCTAAAGTTTTTCTACAGACAAAAGGCAGGTGGAGGACATGGCGGGGAAAGACCATACAGTCCTGCTCCATTTCACAACCATGCTTGAAAAATCTCCAGTGAGAACATCTACTAGATCATTCATTCTTTTTTTTCTTTTTCCCAAGCCCTGCAGCTTGCTCGATCTTAGTTCTCAGACGAGGGATTGAACCCCGCCCAGCAGTGAGAACACCGAGTCCTAACCACTGGACCCTGAGGGCGCTGTTCTCAGCTTGTCATGGGGCCATGGGGGCAATCATTCATTCTTTTCTCAAATAGGTCTTAAGTTCTGACTTAAATCTGTAACGGCTCAAGGCTTAAAGCCACAGACCACAGGCTTAAAGCCATTGGCAAGTGCTCAGTGTGTACTAAAAGTGCCCACTAAATGCCAGCTATGGGACCGTTGTTATTATGAACAGTTAGAAGGAGAACCTAGGGCTGCTGACCTCTAGAATAGACACCTGTACACTGGTTGCATTTCACACCTTGGATGTGTGTTACAGGCACCCTGTTAGATGCGGGGACCTTGCAGAGGAGGAGCCAGCCGAGGTTGCTGCCCTCAGAGCCCATACTTTCCTAAACAAGGGCTTGAAGGGGTCCAGAATACACCTCTGTGGCATAAAAATTATTTTGAGCAGAAGCCATTTGAGTTCCTGGAAAGCCTCATCTGCCTAAAGCAGAGCCTTCCAAAAGGACTCAGAGGAATTCAATTGTCATAAAACCCCAGGAAACAAGCAGGCAAGACTGACTTTTATCACTGGAGAGGAGAGGCTGGCATCACCTAAACAGGCATTGTCATAAAACTATCTTATCTCCCATCTACTCTAGGTAAGAGCCTATTTCTCTTTCCTAAGTTGTTTGTTGTCCGGTAAGTGCCCTCTCCACCCATCCCCTCCCCTGTTAAGATAATGCTATATAAGCCCCACATTCTAACTGCCTCTTGGAGTCACATTTTTCCATGAATTCCTGTAGGTACATGAATAAAAATACATTATTAAAAATGGTCTTTTTTCTTGTTAATCTGTCTTTTGTCAGTTTAATTCACACTCCCCCAGAGACTGAACCTGAGAGGATAGAGGAAAAGTTTTTTCTCCCTTCCAGGCTCAGAAAGATAAATGGGATACTGTGTTCTAGATGAGGGGCACTTGGCTTAGGGATCAGAGAGGATCTTTCTGACATCTGAGGATGGAAGGATGAAAAGATCTTTCTTTCAAAAGTTTAAAAAAAAAAGAAGGAAGGAAGAAAAGAAAAGAGAAAGACAGACAGAAAGAAAGAAAACAGAAGGATTAAGAAATTGAAACAGGGACTTCCCTGGTGGTCCAGGGGCTAAGACTCTGCGCTCCAAATGCAGGGGACCCCCGGTTCGATCCCTGGTAGGGGAAATAGATCCCACTTGCTGCAACTTAAAGATCCCGCATGCCTCAAGGAAGATCCTGCACGCTGCAACAAAGATCCTAGATCCTGAGTGCCGCAACTAAGACCCGGCGCAGCCAAATACATAAATATTGAGGGGGAAAAAAAAAAAGAAAGAAAGAAATTGAAACAAATTCCACAAATCTAATCTCCCCTCTGGCCAATCCTTAGTGAGGCCACTAATGATAGACACTGCAGGGAGCATAGCGAACGCAAGATTGACTATGATGACGATGCGATGGTGGTCCTGTGGAGAGAAAAATGATCAGCAAGTTCACTGGAAACTTCTCAGACACCAGCCTGGCCCCCAGCTGCCCCCACCATGAGCATCATGGCATTCATCATATCATACAGCAAATGCTGGTTTTGTCTTCCTTCTTCCAGCCTAGACTCTATACAGAGGGCAGCGATGATGACTCACCCAACAAGCTCTTAGTGTTTGTTGACCAATGGCTCTACTGCCCCCTTGAGACAGGTGCACGCACTAGCGGCTACAAGACACGCGGAATCAGGAGAGTAAAAGGAGGGGAGATTGGGAAAGGATGGGCCGAAGAAGTGGGGGCGGTAGAGCTGCGGACTGAGCTGTGAAGAGGGGTGGGGCTGTTCATTCGCTCGTTTGTTCATTCATTCATATTCGTCCATCATTCATTGCCTGAGCGTGCACCGCTGGACACTGAATGAGTAAAACTACACCCTCGAGGTGCGCCCCGCCTGGGTGAGTGGGTAGGAGGAGGGGGCCGGCATGGAAACAATTTCGGGGTTGGGGAGCACACTTGTTAAAAATGCACACTTTGAGGGACTTCCCTGGTGGAGCAGTGGTTAAGAATCCTCCTGCCAAGGCAGGGGACACGGGTTCCAGCTCTGGTCCGGGAAGATCCCACATGCCGCGGAGCAACTAAGCCCGTGCGCCACAACTACTGAGGCCGCGAGCCACAACTACTGAAGTCCGTGCGCCTAGACCTCGTGCTCTGCAACAAGAGAAGCCACCGCAATGAGAAGCCCGCGCACGGCAACGAAGAATAGCCCCCCCACACACCACAACTAGAGAAAGCCTGCGTGCAGCAAAGAATACCCAACGCAGTCAAAAATAAATAAATAAAATAAAATAAATTTATAAAAAAAATTCACACTTTGAACCACCTCTCGGGTATATTAAATCGGAAGGTCTGGAGGTGGGGCCTAGGAGTCTACGTCCAGGCAGGGTCTTCACGTGACGTTGAGAACATTTGGCCAGGGTGATGTTAGGGCCGGGGCTCTGGAACCTCGAGGACCTTTGCCTGAGAGTTCCCGGACAGCTCCTGGAGGAGGTGATATGTGAACGATAGATACGTCTACGACAAGCCATAAGAAAATTCGGCCGGGTCCTGTTGTTGGTGAAGCGGTGGCAGAGCCGGGCCGGCTCAGGCCCCGCCTACCGATCTGCTCGGTCAGGTGCATTCGCCTTCCGAGGTGTCTTGGCCTGCGGGGCACTCGTAGCTGCCCCCCTTTCCCAGGTGACGCACATTTGAGCGGTCGGCGCTCGGTGACCGGGGTTCGAGTCCCCGCGTCGGCCGTTATGGCGGACGCGGAGCCTGAGGCTGAGGACGGCAGTGAGGATGGCGGCGGCGGCGGCGGCCGCCGGGCTCCCGCAGGCCAGAGAGGCAGCGCCGCGCGCGTGGCCCCGCTGGGCCCCGAGCAGCTGCGGCGGGTCCTGGAGCAGGTGACGAAGGCGCAGCCACCCGCGAAGCCGCCGCCGCCGCCCTTCGTGCTGCAGGACGCGGCGCGGCGGCTGCGGGACGCGGCCCAGCAGGCCGCCCTGCAGCGGGGCCCCGGGGCCGAGCCCCCGCGCCCGCGGCGCCTGCTACCGCCGCAGGTGAGGCGCCGGGAGGGACCTCCGGGGAAACTGAGGCCCGGAGTGGGACGAGGTCTCGCGGCGGGCAGGCCGGAGCCCGCGCCTGCGCTTCCCCCCTTAGGCCTTAGAGCTGCCCAGCCCGAGAGACCGGTGTCCGCCCGCGTTACAATTCAGGGCGTCCCCACACTCAGCTCCATGGGGACCGCAGGCCACCCGCACCTGTCACCGCCCCAGCGTTTTCAACTCCTCCCCCGCTCCGGGCTCTCGGAGCCTGTGCCCATGGCGGCCCCTGCCTGGGACCCAGCCCTGCTCAGGGCTCCCCCGTGCCGCCTGGCTCCTCTCCCAGGCCTTCGTCCGTTCATTCCGCCTCGATCACTCACGGTGTTCCGGGCCCTGCCCGAGGCGCAGCGTCGACCACAGCCCTGGAGGATGTGAGGCATGTTGTGGGCCTGACACGGGGGCTGCTGGAGAGTGAGCAGTCCTTAGGCCTGACACCGGAGTGGAGACCAGAATGGGTTAGAAGGACATTAAGAGGAGAATTTTCCATGTGGAAGGTGCTGCAAGTGGCACGGACGAGACTCGGGACAGAATTAAGTACATTACACTAACTTGGTGCAGGGCTTGTGGCAGTGCCTGTGTTTGTAACCCCAGTTACAAATGGCCCAGCACGTGCCCGACATTCGCTTAATGAATGAGACACGTGAAAGCACTCTGTATACTAGCCAACATCCCTTCTCAGCGGCGCTATTTTCCCGTCACACAGCTCTTGGCTGCTAGGGAAGCTGGATCTAGAACATGGTCTTCCGAGCCCAGAGGGACTCGGGCTTCTCAATGCTTCTCACTTCAAAATTGCCATAGATTTTTCTTCCACTATAATAAATAGGTAGAGAACAGAATCAGCGATCTTCACGGGGTTTCACTTAACGGTTTTTTTTTTTTTTTTTTTTTGCGGTACGCGGGCCTCTCACTGTTGTGGCCTCTACAGTTAGGAATACAGGCTCCGGACGCGCAGGCCTAGCGGCCATGGCTCACGGGCCCAGCCGCTCCGCGGCATGTGGGATCTTCCCGGACCAGGGCACGAACCCGTGTCCCTTGCATCGGCAGGCGGACGCTCAACCACTGCGCCACCAGGGAAGCCCCGGTTTTGTTTTTGACTGAGTGATTTTGACAGTTTAGGGTCATATCCAGTTGGTCATCAAGACTGGAAAGGTTGTCTCACTAAAGTTTGGGAAGACAAGTATGATCCTGCTCAAATGCCATACTTCTTAGAGGTGTGACCTTGGGTAACGCGACCTCTTTGGGCTTTAGTTTCCTTATTTGTGGGAGGTTTTGGCTTTCCAGCTCGTACTCTGCTGTTGAAACAGATGCCTCTCACATAAGCCCGGCACAGCAGGTCTGTGGAGTCAGAAGGGTGCCAGTGGCTCACTTGCTGGCCTCTGCTCCGTGCCTGGCACTGTGCTGAGCCGCTTGGTTCTCAGCAGCCACACAGAAGTGCTTTTATCAGCGTTTTACAGATGAAGAACTAGCTCAGAGGGGTTGAGTGATTTTTGCCCGGGGTCCCCTAGGTGTGGCTACTCTCCAGGGCCTGTTGAATGTGGCTACAGCTTTTTGGGTTTGGTAGCTTAGGAAAGAGTCCAAAAATGACGTATTCCAGAAAATGAAAGCAAACTTAGGTAGCATGATCGTGTTCGGTAGCTAATCTAGTTGGAATGCTATAAATTCTACCTGCATTCACGACGATGTAATTTTGCAGTCTGTTCAGCTAATATTCTTTGCCCGCGCGCCCCCCCCCCACCCCAAGCTGTGCCATGGAGGCCACAAAGACAAATCAGATGTGTACCTTGCCCCTAGGGAGGTTATGATGTTATGAGGCAGGTAGAACATGACTCAGGATAACTTCTGATCAAGGCCAGAAAGCTAGAGGTACGATAAAGAACTAAATGCATTGAGAGAAAGGGAGAGGTTATTTCTGGCTGAGGGGGTCAGAAGAGGTGGCATTTGAACTAGATCTGCAGGGTGGGTCAAAGTTGAAAATACAGGAGAGGAGAGGCAGTGCTGGAGGTGGGGCAGGGTGTGCCTTTGGAGATCCCAGGCCTTGTGGTTCTCTGTCGGGGGTGGTGTGGATTAGAAGGCACAGACCAAGTGAACACACTCCCACAGGTCAGCCCCTATCCCTCCCATCCTTCCCGTTCCTGCCCCACAGAAACATTTCCAGTTTCCTACCACACAACGTGCCCTTTTTCATGCATCCCTGCGTTCACACGTTTTTCCTTACACCTAGAATATGTGTTCCATCTGGCAAAAATTCTACTCAGCTTTCAAGGCCCCCCGCGGAGGTCACCGCTTCTGGGAAGCCTACCAGGCCTGAACTGTTCCTGCCCCTCTTACTGCACCCGTTGCACCTTGGTGTTGCTTTCCTATCGGTGTTCCTTAGGAAACCTACTCTGCCTTCAGAATCATCAGTGGCGTTTTGAAAGTACAGATTTTGAGGCAGGATATCCTGAGTCAGCAAGTTTGTAGGTGACTGAGGTGGGGCAGGGGAAACACCCCCTCCGCAAGGGTGAGGCTGGGACTTAACTTTTGTTTGTGTATTGGCACCCAGAGATACTTAGTAAAACTCTGTTGAATGAAATAGACATATAACAAAGTATCAAGTATAGTACCCACTTGGTAAACTGGTCTGGAAAGCAGATGAAAGAATTAGACCACCTTGGCCACTTGTGGTAATTCTAAAACAATAGGATTTGGCCTGGGGGGTGGGGGGGTTCTGTCTGTCTTTAATGGCATTATCTGGTAATACCCCAAGAGCTTAGAGACACTTTCGAAGTGATTGGTAGTAAAGTGAAACAAATGTGATTCTTAAAAGATGTGCAAGTAAATCTAGTTGTCATTGGATTCACAGTAGCCCAGGACCAGCTCTGTACCCTTCCTCAAAAACCAATATGTTGACTTGTCTCTGCTGTTTGTAGTAAGTGTATAACATGCACTCAGACAGATACACCCCAGCTTGATTTCAAGGGTTTCCATTCTGTCCTGTGTGATATTTTTGTTGACCCTCTACTTGGTAGAGGGTTGAGTCCAAAGAGGGCCTGTTGGTGACCCCAAATTGGTGGCTCTCAACTGGGGGCAGTTTTGCCCCAGGGGGGGCGTTTGGCGCTGTCTGGAGACATTTTTGATTGTCACAGCTTGGGGAGTGCTACTGGCATCTGGTGGGTAGAGGCTGGGATGGTGCTCAACAGTGCATAGCACACCTGCCACGACACACTTACTGGTCCGAAATGTCAGTTGTGCTGCAGTTGAGAAAGCCGGCTCTGGGTGATGAGGTTTGTCTGTCTTTTCTCCCTGGAGAAAGATGCTCATTGTTTCTGCTTGGTGAGGGCAGGAGCCTTGTTTTGCTGCCCCTCCCCCGAGCCCATGACAGCATTTAGTCTCCGTAAAGCGCTGTGTCGGGCATCCGGTCACTGCTCAGTATTTGTGGAACCTTGTTGGCAGCATTCCTTCCCTTTGGTGGGTGTTTTGCTGTTACAGACAGTGCTGCCTTGAACCTCCCAGACATACATCTTTGTGCCTGTGCCAGTGTTTCTTCTGGGATCCAAGAAGCAGGATTGCTGGGGATCAAAAAGCACATGCGGGGCTTCCCTGGTGGCGCAGTGGTTGAGAGTCCGCTTGCTGATGCAGGGGACACGGGTTTGTGCCCTGGTCCTGGAGGATCCCACATGCCGCGGAGCAGCTGGGCCCGTGAGCCGTGGCCGCTGAGCCTGTGCGGCCGGAGCCTGTGCTCTGCAACGGGAGAGGCCACAGCAGTGAGAGGCCCGCGTATCGCAAAAAAAAAAAAAAAAAAAGCACATGCATTTAAAACTTCATTAGATGTCAAAAAAAAAAGTTGGTGAAGAAATGCAGCCCCGCTTCTAGGTGTGTGCCCTGGAGGAACTCACACGTGTATACACACACGTACATCACAGCGCAGAGCAGACCAGAGAGCGCAGGGTTGGTGACCACCTGTCCTCTGACAAGAGAACATTGATCTCATGCTGCAGAGCAAATGAACGCCTGAGAGCTGCACACCTCAATATGGATGAATTTCACAAACAAGATAGGGAGGAAAAAGCCCCAACAAGATACCGGAGATGATATTCACTTACCTATAGCTTAAAAACACATCAAAACAGAACTGCATATCTTTAGGGATATCTACAAGTGTAATATAAAGAATGCATGAGAATGGTAAAGAGCAGATTCAGGACAGGGTGAAGAAAAAGGCATGCGGCTTGGGGGCATAGCAGAGGGCTTTCCCCGGGTAGTAATGTTGCATGTTGTAAGGTAGGTGGTAGCGACCTGAATACATAGTTCTTTATGGCATTTTTGGTTTCCAGAATTTCACTGAAAACTTTTAAAAAAGAGGCCACATATTGAATTGAGTCCAATTTAGAGTACTAAGAACTCCAGGTTAACACACATATGGTAAAACTATAAAGAAGGATATTCATGAGCTCATTACTGGATCTTGACTGGTATTTTTTTTTTAAAGTGATGTAGAGTAGATGCTGTCAGAGGCCTTTCTGTAGGAGTGGTAAGGGCGTGAACGTTTTATTTTGTTATGTATATGCAAATGTTTCTGTAAGCACGAGGGGTGTGACGTAAAATGGATTACTGTGGACTGGGCAGAAGGGTTGAGAAGCACCACTGTAAACACTACAGATACATTATATAGACTCTTTTCTATGTAAGATGTATAAGTTAGAAAAAAATCTCAACAGTGGATTTAAGATGAGAGTAAAATTGTAGAAATGTTGGTAAGCATAGTCCTTCTTTTCTTTTTCTGTGTTTAAGCAATTGGAAGCCATCTGTGTCAAGGTTACATCTGGAGGGACGAAAGGTCAGGAAAAGCCGATGCCTGCACTGGCCACCATCCAGCCCAAGACAGCCAGGCCGAGCCAGCCGCTCGGGAGACACTGCAGCGCGCTGGGGCTCAGCGTCACCAGCTCGCAGCTGCTCGGGGCGCAGCCCCTCCTGAGCACCGGGCCACAGCCGCGTTTCCTGAGTCACTCACCTCAGCCTCCTGTTCAGGTGTTCGTCCAGAGGCCACTGCTCGCCCTCCGACCAGACCCTGCGAAGAGAGTCTTGGCCTCTGAGGCCCTGAGTGGACAAGGCACCACGTTGTCCCCTCTGTCAGCCTCTGACCCACCAGCAGGAACATCTGTTTCATCCAGTCCAGCAAATTTATTTATTTCCAACTCGCAAACAAAATGCACCAAGAAACTAAAAAAATCTTTAAAAGTGAAAACACGTTCTGGACGGATATCTCGACCTCCCAAGTATAAAGCTAAAGATTATAAATTCATAAAAACAGAGGATTTGGCCGGTGGGCACCCCTCAGACTCTGACGACTATTCAGAACTGAGCGTGGAGGAAGATGAAGACCACAGCGGAAGGCAGGCGCTCTTTGATTTATCGAGCTGCTCTCTGAGGCCCAAAACTTTTAAGTGTCAGACCTGTGAAAAGTCATATATAGGAAAGGGGGGGCTCGCCCGGCACTTTAAGCTGAATCCAGGCCATGGCCACCTGGAGCCTGAGACGTTGCTGTCTAAGAAAGCCAATGGGAGCATGATCCTGGGCCCCACGGAGGGCAGGACCACCAGCCTGGCATCCCGGGAGCTGTCCACGCCAGCGCTTCTAAGTGAGGAAGGGGCCCGCTCAGCACGGGGTGGCCTGCAGGTAACGTTTCTGTCTGGTGATAGCGTCCGGATTCCTGCCCATCCTTTTTTTTTTTTTTTTTTTTAAATCTTTTTTTGGCCATGCCGCACGGCATGTGGGATCTTAGTTCCCCGACCAGGGATCGAACCCACGCCCCCTGTATTGGCAGCATGGAGCCTTAACCACTGGACCGCCAGGGAAGTCCCCTGCCCATCATCCTTAAATTAACTTTACGTTGTCTGCGCTGCTGCCAGATAATCGAGGAGAAGTGTGTCTTCCGTCCAGTGCCGACGGTTTACTGACGGGAACGCAGGCACCAGTCCTGTAGATCCGGTCAGTAAAACTAATCGCAACCACTCTCGGCTCATGCTGACATGACTGTGGGCCTGGGAAAGGTCCAAGTGGGGGGCGCCAGTCCACAGGGCTGCTGCCTGGGGCGTCCGCAGTAAGACGTCTGCTTGCCGTGTTCTCTCCTTGCTTTGCCCCTTCCGAAACTCAATCGGACAAAGCAGATACGAGTCACCATGAGTTTGCATCACCACGTCAACGTTTATTTACTGAAATTTTAACTTACCCAACATGTGTGGTGAGCATTTGTGTGCCATGTACAGTAGGTCAGTTATTTAAAAAACAGCAGGTGGATCACGTTAACAAGTGGCAGGCCTCTGTGGTCGCCCTCATCCCTCTTTGTCTTAAGCTTCCTTCCTTTTCCTTTGACTTGTGTTAGCTGTTGTTCGTTATTTGTAGTTTTCAGACATTAAATAGAGAAACCGGCGTTGGAATTGATGTGACTACTTGATGGGAGTTTGTGACTTTAGGGACCTGGAAGCTGTTGAAAATGCATGTTTGCCTGCTCGTGGCGACCTCATTCCCAGCAGCGGACAGGGTTCCTGCGGGAGGGCTGAGGCCGGTGGCTGCTTCCGCTTTCACATCCGCTCCTTGGGGCCTGAACAGACACCTCCTGGGCCCAGGAGATCTGTACTGAGTGAGGCCTAGTGGTAGAACCATGGGACAGCCCTGTGTTAGGATTCAAAAATATTGTCTCACCTTGCAGCCTCAGTAATAATAGTAATAACAGTAATACCGTTTATTGCTCGCCTGCTTTGGGCAGGAACATCACATACGTTTTCTCATCCTGTGAGAGCCCTAAAGGCAGGTGCAGGAGTCCCTACTGGAGACGAGGCGCATGGGGCTCAGAGGGGATGACGGGCTCCCCGTCGAGGCACGCCTAGGACTCTGTCCAGGCTGGGGTTAGACCCAGGTCTTTTGACCTCAAAGCCTGCACTCTAGGCCCGGCTGCCTCTGCTAGGAGTTTCTACGCATCTCACAGCTGGCAAGAGCGCGACTTTTGAGAGACCTCTAACTTTTCTTAAGTTGTAGTAGGACCAGCATGACCATGTAGTTTGTCACCCAAACCTGGACATTCTGAGAATGAAAGGGGCACTATTAATCATTCCAAGGGACAGCAGGCACAGCCAGGACTGCCTCAGACAAACTGGAGGACCAGGTCGGCTGGCACTTCCATTTCCTTCAGTAATGAAATCTTACACCACAGCAAAAGCAGCTTTTGGATATCTGACTTCTGGAATTGAGGCACCTAGCCTTGCTCCAGACGGCTTTGAGGCCGTGGGGTCCCAGAGCGGCTCCCTCCAGCCAGAACTATGTCTCGTCTCCTCTCCTGAGTCGGCCGTGGATGGCCACGTGGTGCTTAAAGCCACAGGCGGACCTGGCGTTCCTCCTGAGGCTCCATTTTAATGAAGATTTGGAGGGAAAATTCTTTAAGAGGACACACTTTGTACTACCTTTCCTTGTATTTAACCTTCCACCAGTCCTGGGAGATGTAGGTGTATTATTCCTATTTTCAGAGGAGGAGGGAATTGGCACAGAATGAGGAAATAGCTAGATAGTGTTAGATCCCGATTCTTTTCACAAAGCTGTGCAAATCCATGGAGACAGAAAGTAGATTAGTGGCTGCTGGGTCTGGGGGGAGGGAGGAATGTGTGATAATGTGTAGGGTTTCTTTGGGGGATGATGAAACTGTTTTGGGATTAGATAGTGGTGATGGTTACACAACCTTGTGAATATCCTAAAATCCACCTAATTGTATATTTCCAAAGGATGAACTTTATGGTATTTGAAATATATCCAATAAAAAATAATTTAAAAAAATCTAAAAGTCATGGGTAAATTATGAATTAACAAAATTCAGGTCAATTTTTAAGATGGTAGTGACATCAGAAAAGTCTTTTGTTTCATTTTGGGCAACACCCCAGGGTTAGGGTTTGTCAGCCCTGACCTGCAGGGTAGTATTCGTCTGGTGTCTTAAAGGGATACGTGGTTTACCTGTAAGATGCATTGATTATAGTTTATGTGTCTTAATTATGCAAAGAAGAAGAATTTAGCAAGTTCCTTGCTTTTGACTTGACGTTTTTCTGCTTTAAGGTTTTCATCATGGTGTATAAAGCATGATTATTTTATTTTTGTTTGGGTGTGCAACCCTATCTAGAATGGTCAGTCTGTAGACGTTGAAGAGGCGCTGGTGTCTGAACCAAAAAATGGAAGTTTTTCAGCCCTTTTGGGATCAGAGAGACACCCCGGACCTAGAAGAAGCGGCTACTCCGTGGCCCTCCCAGAGCCCAGCGCAGCCGTCCTGGAGCAGAGTGGAGCGGTTGGCCCGCAGGTGGGCGTTGGGGCAGCGTGTGCACAGGGCCCGGCAAGGAGCAGAGCCAGGCTCCTGGAGGTGCGTCGCTCTTAGAACCCTGTTCTTGAAACCTGTGTCTCTGGCATGGTACGTGGCAGTTCACTATTAGGTTTCTGAATTTAGAAGTAAAATACCCAGTTTAGGTCAACTAAGCAGTTCACCTGATGTGTAATTAGACGAAGTGTGTAATAAATTCAAAGACAGCATTATCTGAAATAACTCCTAGGTGTACCTGTTTGAAATGACCAGAGGGCCTTAAATATAGAGCGGCTTGCCTTTTTCAGTTTTAGAATAATTATAAGCTGTGTTTTCATGGAAGCAGTTTAGAAAACAACAGAAATGGTTTTCTATCTTTTTGTAAAACGTTTCAAGGTATAAAAGCATGTTTCAGGTTTTGAACTCTAGAATCTCCATTCCACCCCCTTGAAAGTAAGTTTATCGAATTTAGTTGGATTGGCTTAGAAAAGCGGAAACCCAAACTTACCCGAATTGTCTTTGACTAGGATGTATTTATTTGCCTGCTAATGGCTGGATGAGTATCTTAAAGAAAAGAAGTGAAAAACAGCAAGAGAGAGCACGAGATAGTTAGTGAGACAACTGGCCCCAGAAGGAGTGGCTTGCTGGCAGCAGCCCCGCCTCCCAGCTCCGACCACGGGCTTCCCGCAGGCACCGCAGCGGCGCAGCTGCTGTGCCTCGTTTCACTGAGTCCCTGACCATAGTAGCTCCACTTAGGTGAGAAACCTGAACCTCACAGGGGCTGTTAACTTGTACCAGGTCCCCCCGCAGGTCGGTGGCGGATCCAGAATTTGGATCTGAGACCAGTGAGGTGACCCTAACACGCCACCTTGACTGGCAGTGCCACACCTCTCATACTGAGAGTCGAGGACTGCTCCGAACAGCACCGCTCTTGATCTTACAGATGGGAGTCTCCCCAGAAACGGGCATTCATTTATACAGGAACTGGGTGTCCGTCCAGTAACGGGCCCTGTCCTGGCTGGGCGGGAACGCTGTGCAAGGGGAGAGCTGGCGGCCAGAGCAGTCAGCGGCAGCACGGCCAGGTGCGCGTGGCTGGGAAGCGGGGAACTAGGAGGTGCCCTCTCTGCTGCTGTGATGCGCGTCCTGGACGTCCGGACGTGGGCCAGACCGCAGAGGGGCCATGCCCCACACGCCCACCTTCTCACGCCTCCTGAGTGCTGGAAACCAGCTGGTCGTTTTGCTCTAAGGGCTCTTGAAAGTCACGATTAGACATTTTTATCTTGCAAATGAAAAGGTTTTCCTTTTGCTTTTTGACTGTTTTATGACCATCTGTGGCTTCCTTGGAACCCCTGCCAGTTTGCAGCTCTCAATTGATGGCCCTTCCTAAGCCCTGAGCCCGTGACCTCCCTGAGCCTTGTATGACTGTTTCTAGGAAGTGTCGGTTTCGCCCTGACATTCTTGCCTCCCTGGGTGATCTCACTCATCCTCCTGGTTTCTCAAACCACCTTCCATCTGCTGACTCTCACGCCTGTACTTCTGTCCAGACCGCTCCCGAGCTTCAGAGCTGATTTCAGGCATCCCCACCTGCTGTCCTGTAGAGCCCTCCACATCCTGCCGGAGCCCACAGGCTGGCTTCCTGCCCCACCCCCTATTATCAGGGGGCTGCCTGGGTGCTCAGCTGGGTGCCCAGAGGCACCCATGACTCCTCTTTTCCCCCTTCACTCACCCCTCCCCCATCCTGAGGACTGAGGATGGTGCCCTCCCTGCATCCTCTCCCCCTCCCCCCCACCTTGGGTCCTAGTCTCCTCGTCTGTCCTGCCTGTACATGTGCTTTGGTGGTGGTCTCCTGGCGGAGGGTGAGCCCTGGAGAGCAGGAAGCACATTTCCCCACCGCTGTGTCCTTCTCCAGGGCCTGGCGCCCACCACTCGTTCAGTGCTGTCGCGCGGGAGCCAGACTCTGAACCCACCGTTGACCACGGGGCTTTGTCAGCGGGTGAGCAAGTGCGATGCTTAACAAGGCAGAACGTTTACAGTTGAGAGGCGCGTAATCACTGAGAATTTAGGGAACTTTCTGCCTTCTGTGTTCTCTGCTACAACAACTCGTTGGCTGCTGGGAAATTCTTTCCATACTGTCAAAGATGTCAAATGCTTTCTTCTGGTAGTTTCTCCACCAGTGTGACCGGGAGGATCTAGTGGAGTTGGCTCTGCCTCTGCTGGCTCAGGTCGTGACCGTGTCTGAATTTCTTCTGATGAAGGTGAGTCTCCTTAGTGTTTCTAAGTGATTGAGGGGATGATTTGAAGTTATTTAGAAAGGCATCCTTCATATTTACTTAGAAGGAGCCAGGCCCTTGGAAATCCTCTCCCTGCCCCAGGACAGAGCTAAAGTGAGCCTGCCGGTCCTGCCCGGATGCCCAGCACACGGCTCTCAGGCAGGCCGCTCGTGGACCCGTGACTGTTTTCACTTTGTGTGGGAGGAGCGACAGTCACCTTTCTCCTGGCTCCCACCCACCTGCCAGCCTCCTCCACTGCAGCTCTGCCCCCGATAGGCCCGCTCTGAGATGCGGCCTCACCACCGGCACCCACGCTCCCCGGAGGCGCCCCGCGGAGCAGAGGCCTGGCCCTCCCTGGCCTGCAGGCCCTGGACTGTGCCCATTTTCGTCCTCAGGGCCTCTCTGCCTTCCCATACCGCTCCCCTGGCCACCATCCTCTTGTGGCCCTCATCTGGGCTGGTTTGTTTCCTGGGCTGCTTCTCCCAGGCCCGTTCTGGTGCCCTGCCGAGCACAGTGCTGGGCACATAGGCTCTCGCTGGGGAGCGAAGGCAGTGCCTGTGTTCATGGCTGCTGAGGGCTGAGGAGCTTGAGTCCTTCCTCTTTCAGATTTCTCTCTGTATTTTCCATTTCATTGCCTCGGGTTTAAACATTTTTTTTGTCATCTTTATCTTCACTAAGGTTGAAAAAGGTCATCTAGCAAAACCTTTCTTCCCAGCTGTGTACAAGGAATTTGAAGAGTTGCATAAAATGGTTAAGAAAATGTGTCAAGATTACCTCCATAGCTCTGGTCCCTGTTCTCTGGAAATAAACAACAGTAAGGTAACAAGCTCACAAGAGAGACTCGCTCTTATAGCCAAAAGAAGGCTGTCCATTAAAAAGGAGGATGTTTATTTTAGTAGTGACATCTTCCCAGTCAGCTTCTTCTAGCTTTTTCTACTGTCAAGTGCAGGTTTTTTTTCTTCATGTAAAAGCGATACATGCTTTTTTCAGAAAACTCGGAAATGCAGATAAGCTAAAAGAAAATTGCAAACACCCATAATCCTCCCACTCACCGATGATCACAGTGAATAGACTGTGTTTGCAAAGGGCTGAGTTGCACAGGGACCAGTAGTTATTTTTTGCGGTTGTGTCGACAGAATTCTCATTTCAGTGTCATTGCCTTTAGCTATATTGGGTACTTGACCAAAAGATGTCGTGAGCTGATGAGGATTTACTTGTCTCGGATCAAACCCTTTGCTGGGCAGAGTGTGGCCCGTGGTCAGGTCACCAGGGGCCTCTCACTGTGTCCAGCACGGAGACTCAGGTCTGTGCCTCCACTGAGCAGCTCACTGACTCCCGGCAAGTCCCTGCACCCTCCACCCCTCTGCCAAAGGGCAGCACTGAGCTCACGGGCTTTTCCGGCTCTCACGTGCCGGGGCTGTAATAGTCTGGTTTCGCCAGACTGTTGAACAACACGGATGGGCTTGGAGGGCATTATGCTGAGGGAGGTAAGTCAGAGGAAGACAAATGCGGTATAGCATCAATTATATGCGGGATCTAAGAAATACAACCAGCTAGTGAATACAGGTACGTAAGTAAGTAGGTCAGAAGGTAAATAAGTGGTGTCGGGTTTACTAAAAAATCACTCACACAACAATGAAGACTGCTTAGGCCATGTTGGCTTTAACTGCTCCTAACATGTGATTACACTGACGATGGAGCTGCCTGTCTGTGATTGGAAAGGTGAGTGTTTTCTCAGTACAGAGCAGTTAGTTGCTTCTGTAGCAAGAAGTCTTAATCTACACTGTAATATAATGCATGGGTTTTTTGGGTTTTGCTTTTTGTTTTTTTTTTGGCCATGATCATTAGTTTTATACAAATTCAATATTTAATATAACCTAATAAACTCTTGTGTTTTATTTTCTTAAATCGTACATTTTTAAAATGCAGTGGATTCTTTGCTAGGCCTCCCATAGATGCCCCAGTTGGCAGTGGTCACCTACCTGTTTGTAAACTGTCGGTTAAGCCGGTGTGGGTACCACCCTTACGGAGCAGACAGGACGTGCACGAACGCTGTGCACGCTCACCGGGACCCTTTGTGGGCAGTTCGGGATGTGACGCAGCCTCTTTGGAGCGAACACAGTGGCTCTGTTGGCAGGGGACACTGTCAGGTTGTTGGGCACTAAGCTTGCCGACCCCTGTTCTCTAGCTTAACCTTGACCTGCTGCCCTTCCTTCCTTCCCCACCCCTTGCCTGCTCTGTGGTGTTCTCTTTATGCTGTCCAGGTATCAGTGATGATAGCTGTTGGTTATTACCTTAACATCCAGTGCTTTACGTAGGTTTTGCATAGGGAGTCTAATCTAATCTTTACAAAGTCCCTTCAGGGCAACTGTGGTCTCCCTCATAAGATAAGGAGACTTAGCAGGTAGGTGGTTTCCAAGGTCACCCAGGTTCTGAGCAGAGGTGCTGGGGTCCAGCTCTGGCTCTCAAACCCACATCCTTTCCACCAACTGGTAAAGGAGATCTGGTCCCAGAATAGGCAGGATTATCTTTCTGAAGATACCAGTGAGAATTCAGCAAAGGAGGAATAATGGGCAAGAAAGTTACCATGGTGTCAGACTAACATTATGAAGCTTGTGATGACAATTTATCTTCATTTTTCCCACTGTTTAGGTGGTACCTTGCTGTACAAAGGGACTTCATAGATTTAAACTCAGCCCTTTGTTCTTAAGTGTTGACACGATTCCGAATCTTGTGTTTTGAGTGGAGCGTCTCTATGGGCCCCTTTCTGCTCAGGTTGCCGAGTCCTTAGGAATCACAGAAGAATTCCTGAGGAAAAAAGAAGTACACACGGACTGCACTCCTCCCAAGCGCAGCAGCCGAGAGGACCACCCGGAGGACCTGGAGGGCGCTGGCCCGCAGAAGAGGGAGAATGAGGTGGGCGTGGCCGTGAGGGGCGCCCGGCTACTGTCTGCTCCACATTGCACTGTTGGGGCTGGATCTCTTCAACTCACAACACTGTTTTCCAGGAAGAAAAGGTGCAAGGTGGCCTGTTTCTCCCTAGTCTTAGCTGGTTGCATCTTCTCTTCCTAGACCGCAGAGGACAGGCTGGCTTCGGTGAAAAGGACCAGAAGAGAAACTGTGCCCCAGGACACCACAGAGTATTCTGCCGACGGTGGAGGCCTGCAGAGGCTGGCCTCGTGTGCCCCAGCTGCCAGTGCGGGTAAAACACTCTTTGCGGGGTGCACCCTGGGGCTCAGAGGCCTGCTGCTTGGGTGGGTGCCCCTATGGCCACATCTCAGAGAACCCTCTGGTTTCTCAAGAGTTTTACCCCAACCTCCCAGTGTGCTGTGGTTCCATGTTTATTCCCCATGAGTCTTGGGGTCTTTGGGCTTTTCTTGGGTGCTTTCTTGAAACGAAGACCTGCCTCGTGGTACTGAGTCGGTTGTACCTGGCGGGGGTCCCAAGAAGTTAGGCAGACCTGAGACCAGGGACAGGTCCCAAGGACACACCAAGTCCACGGCTTGGCTTTCGTGAGACTTGGCTCTAAGTGCCAGCTGAGAGTTAACGTTCGAAAATGGGACGTGTTCCGGCTTTATTTCGCCAGAACTGATCAATGAGACAGCTCGAATGTACGGCAGGCATGCTGAGAATGGTTATACAACTTTCTAAAATCTCATCAGGGCCGCCTGATACCTCGCCTGATCCTAAAGTCTCTAATTTAAAGAGGCATTCTCCCTTCTAGAACTTATTACTTAATTCTTCCGGAGGGGAGGGCAGATTTATTCATTGAGAACCATGAAAACCCTCTGGCACCTGCTTGGAACACAGCTCCTCTCCCCTAACTAGTCTGAGTTTCCTCTTTTAATTTCATCCATTCTTGGAAGCTACCAAGTAACAAGGAGGGTTTATGTTTTCATTTTTTGGGCAAGAAAATTACTTTGGACTAGCTTGTTTTGCATAGTGAGTACAGTGACCGGCCATAGCAGTACACAAATGATTGTCTGTTTTTCCCAACTGTTTAGGTTTTGCCCCTGGAGTGAATGGGGGAGCGTCTCACCTACCTGAAGAAAGTCCCACGATGCCGGTTTCTGAGCTCGACAGCAGCACAGCACAGGCAGGCCAGCAGCTGAAAGCATTTGCTGACTCAGCCGCTGGGAGTGGGTCTGCAGACCCTGCTCTCTTGTTTCGAGAAGCCCGTGGGCTGGGGGTTTATACTCAGTTAGGAGAACCAGGGTCTCTGGCCCAAGACCAGGTGGCAGCGTCCTCTGGGGAGAAGGCCCAGGAACACTCGTCAGAACAGGATGCTGGGGACGGCCAGGGAAGCCGGGCTCTCTGCAGCACCTCGATGGCCCTGCTGCCTGGCCGGCCTGGAAATGCAGAGGGGGGAAGCCTCCGCGAGGTGCGCGGCTCCCACCTGAGCAGCCCGCGGTCCGGCCCCGGCGAGGTCCTGCTTCTGGAGGCCGCGGCCCCGCCGCAGGAGAAAGCATGGTCCGTGGACGTCGTGCCAGCTGGCTATGCCTACGGCACCACGTCTGAGCCGGGGCCTCAACCCAGCCAGGGCGGATTGCTGGGTCCTGAAGGGGGCCTCACAGGCCACGCGGGGGACTTGGACCCATCGCCCTGCGGGACCGAGACACATGCTGACCGGAGGGAGCTGGAGGGCATCACTGCCGTCAGGGAAGCCATGGTTTTCGAAAATGCCAGTGGGGGTCCCACGTTGCCATCCCAGCGACAGGAGCAGATATTTATCCAGACTTCTGATGGGCGTATCTTGTCCCATCCAGGCTCCATAGTGTCTGGGGAGGGGGACATTGTCATAGTGACCGACACAGAGGGGCCTGCCCTGCAGCCGGGGCCCCCGGAAGGAGTTCCTCTGGAAACCATGGAGACGGAGCCCTCTCATGAAATGGAGGCAGAACCGCAGTCCTAGATTTGTATGTATTTTACCTGGAGGTCTACTTCAAGGAATGTTTATTTTTCTAATGTGAGTACTGACACAAGTGAACATTTTATTTATAAAGAATAATGTCTTTCTACCCCACTGTCTACCTTTTTCTACATCTTTCTCATTGTAATAATGGCAGATACGTTACCTGATAACAAATTCCCGATACGTCTAACTGGTAGGAGCTTTTGACCACTATTGCAGTTAATACCAGTACACTGTTTCTTGAATCTCCCCTGCTCCCCAGTTCCAAAAAACTACGCCCCCTTTCTCTTCGGTGATATGCTGCTCTTTCACCAGACTTGGTCCATACTAGAAGCTTCTTTTGGGCTCAATAAAAAAATAAATATGTAAGCTTGCCATCTGGGCAGCATTTTATTGGGAAGTAGGAAAGAAAGTTGTTTCTACTGACACTTTATGGATGAGGAAAGTGAGGCATAGGGATGGGACCCCCAGTCCTTTGATGTCCCACGTGTAAAGTCACTTATCAAGATCTCTCTCTTTTTGGAATGTTTTCCTTGGCTCTATTACAAGGGGAGAAAGGGAGGGCCCTTTGCCCACACACAGCTGACAGCATCAAGAGGGCACAGCTGTCCTCTGCCTCCGCTGGCAGAGACTGTCCGCAGAGGCCCCGGGCAGGCAGAGCTACGGGTTGTGGGCTGCACCCCCTGGTGCTGTGCTCCCGTCAGGCCCGCTGTGGAGGGGCAGGCCTTATTCTTGGGGGGCCACATTGCCTACAGCCCTCTCAAGTGACTGGGGGCGTCTTCCTGTCCTCTAACTTGATATCAAAGCGGGTCCAACAGGACCAGAAGGGTGGGCGTCCCTGCAGGATGGAATGAGTAAACCACAGCTGCTCAGGAGAGTCGGGCTCGAGGGTCAGGCCATGGCATTGATGCCGAGAGCTCAGCTTCTCTGTACACTGGTGACCAGTCGAATCTCAGAGACAGAGTTTTGGGTGAAGTAGAAAAGGACAGCTTTATTACTCTGCCAGACAAAGGGGGACACAGTGGGCTCCTGCCTTGGAAAAACTATGTGTCCCAGCCCGGGAGGATCTGATAAGGAGTTTTATAACAATACCTCCCAAGGGCAGGGTTGCTGACAAGATGAGGGGCCGCGGGGTCTCAGGCGCGGCCCTCCTAGCCTTGATGAGCTTCTCGAGGCCTTGCTGAGCTTCTCGGGTCCCTGTGATCTCGCCTCCTAGCCTTGGCCGCTCCTCCCTTGATTAGCAGCTGTTCAAACCTGCCCTTTGGCACTCAGGGGAGGTCACGGAGGCTGCAGTCTTGCCTACAAGAAACGGGGGACAAGAAGGCCTCCATGCCCAGGAGCCCCACAGGGCCCCGCTTGGTTTCAGCACATCCTGTGGACCCGGGCACTTCTCAGGAACCCAGAGCCGCGCGAAACCACTGGGGGTCCAGTCCTGGGGGCCTGGAGCGTGGGGGTTAGGACTTCAACACGCGAACCTGGGGGGACACATCCAGAGCACAGCACCTCTCAAGTAAAAATGTGAGCCGGTGGGCATTCAGGAAGTTGAGTGGCTCTGCTCCAGAGGTGGTCCAGACCCAGGTCGCTTCCGCACCTAGGGTGGCCCTCTTCCCAGAGGTCTCAGAAGGCTTGCTGCCCCGTGTGTCTGCTCCATCCCCCGGAGAGAGGAGCCTGTGAGGGTGGCGATCTGGGAGATGCACACAAGGCCTCTGCTCACATCTCGTTGGTCCTTGGCCACACCTTGCTGCAAAAAAGGCTCTGAAACCTCCTCCTAAACTGGTAGCCATAGCCAGGTAACACTTAAATGAAGCAGAGAATCAACACCAAAGGAGGACCCGCCAATCGCCTCCCCCTAGAGTGGTTAAAATTGCTTCGGGTCAGTCTGGAGAGGTGGTAGTAGCAGCTCTGATAAAACAACAAAGGGGTGTGCGTCTCCTGCTCACAAGTCATGTCACTCAGAGGTCGCAGGGGACCCAGCAGGGGCAGCCACATCTCAAGCACTGCTGGTGACGCCACCAGAGGGAGAGAGCTTCGGGGGAGGTTAGACCCACCACGAGAGGCACTTCGGTGGCCACATGGTCTCACCCAAGCCCAAGGGCACTGAAGTGCAGGCTTTCCATGGGCCGGGAAGGCAGGAGTCTGGGAATATTTGGTGAATGGCGTGAGTGGTTGATCAACAGAGGTCACATTATCACTGTTGTTCACAGCTGTGCTGTGTTCGGTACCTTGTGATTCCTTTCATGGTTTGTCTAAGCTTTTGTGTTTCCTGGAAAGAGAGAGGGAGGGAATTTTTTTTTTAGTTTTCATTAAATGTACTTATCGTGAATTCATCTTGAACTGCTTCCCCATCCCAGTTCTGTTTTTGTGGCTTCTACCTGTTAATATTTCTTTACTGTCTATTTCGCAAGATTTCCAGAGGCAGAGGAGATATCTGGTGATCAATCCACTATGCTTAGAAGTCTAATATGGGTTCTCCAATGGCTTCATTGTTCCTTTCAGATAGAAATTGTCCTATAGTTGTGTAATGACTTTGGAACTCAGCAAACTCAACAGCCGAGAGCTCTTCCATCAATCTGATGCCTCTTCTGCTGTGTGAGGGACCCCTGGGCTAATGCCACTGGACACCTGGCTCATTCACTTGTTTGTCCTTTGCAGTGAAACGGAGCAGGACCCTGTGGGACTCCTGGGCACAAGTCCTTCCATGTCACCCATTTCTTGTTTGTAGGAGATTGGTTTCATTCAGCTTCCATGGCCTTCCCCGAGTTCCAAAGGGCAGGTTCAAACAGCCGAACGGAGGGGATGCAGAGACAAGAGGAGTAGTCAAGAAACAATAGTGCAGCCTTAGGGCAGGGTCCTGGTTCCTCCTCAAGGGATACACAGAACAATACCTTGGAGCTCTTCTGCAGAGCTAAAACCCCCAACAAATAGAAGACGTTAACTACCTGACGAAGCACTTTATTCCAGAGAGGCCACAGCTCGAGGATGCCAGATACTTGGACTGAAGGAACGGGGGCCTGCACACACTCTCATCCTTACCAGCAGCCCACCCCAGGTTGGGACACACAGTTTTGAGGGCATTAGCCCGCTGTTGCCCCCTTTGCCTGGCAAAGCAATAAAGCTATTCTTTTCTTCTTCACCCCAAACTCTGTCTCTGAGATTCAGTTCAGTGCTAGTGCACAGAGGTGGGGTTTTGGCATCAGCAGCACTGATCGTTTCCATTAGTTCTTCTGGGCAACCTGGGTGTCCGAGGACGAGGCATCACGAACACAGGAAATGTCCTAGAAAGGGCTAGAAATTCTTCAGGGTCTCCTCTGAAGAGCATTTGTTCTTTAAGTAACCACACCCCACCCCAAACATAAAACTGACCTCGTGCCTCGGAGGGCCCCGTCCTGCCTGTCTGGCTCAGGACTGCAGCCTGCTGTCTAAGCCGTAGGACGCAGGGGGCAGGGTGCCACTTTTGCCGAATGCTGACCAGGCGGTTTCCAGACAGCAGGACATCTGACAGGCTGCTTTTCTGATGGTTAGATTTTAATAAATACTGCAAAGGAAAGAGAAATTCTAAGACATGTTGCCTTTAAATGCTTTGGCTATGCCAACTTACACAGTGAGATATCCTTTCGCTCAAAATACATTCCCATCATATATAAAGTCTTTTATTTTGGGAGTATTTTCTTTCTTTGCCTGGGATGCTAGAAGTTCAGTTTCATGAGGCTACAACCTGTATCACACAGCATGAAGTTTCTTAGATTTCTGTTTCTGGGGAGCAATGGCAGGACTGACCCTGGATATCTGGTTGCAAATATTGCCAAACTATAGGATTTATGCCCAGAGAATGACATGGAAGACACTTCACTTGGCCTGTCGCAGCCTCAGTACAAAAATAGGGGTAATGTTTTGGTAGCCAGTTTTCATTTCCATGATGCTGGTCTTTGCTCAGTGACTCTACGGTACTTTAAAGGTTAGTTGTGATTACAAAACTAATACGGTCCCACAGTTTAAACAATACGCAAAAATATTAAACCAGGGATTTTCTAAGTAAATGTAATCTATGTAAAATACACCTAATTTACAAAAACAAGATCACTTAGTCATTCTGTTGAGGAATTCATTTATTTCGGGCAGAAGTCTTCATAGTGACAAATTCACAGTAGGTGCAGATGACGCTGAGTGGTGGACGGCAGGCAGCAGCGATAACCGCAGAGAGCTGGTGAAATGATCAGGTCTGGAAGATCCTAAGGTCAGTGGGTGGCTGAGCCAGAGCACAGGTGAGATCCCAGGTTGCGACAGGGGCCGTGACCCCGGGGTGCAGCAGGGGCCGTGATTGGGGTGAGGCAGGGGCCATGATCCCGGGGTGCGGCAGGGGCGTGATCCCGGGGTGCGGCAGGGGCCGTGACCCTGGCGTAAGGCAGGGGCCGTGATCCCGGGGTGCGGCAGGGGCCGTGATCCCGGGGTGCGGCAGGGGCCGTGACCCCGGCATAAGGCAGGGGCCGTGATTGGGGTGAGGCAGGGGCCATGATCCCGGGGTGTGGCAGGGGCGTGATCCCGGGGTGCGGCAGGGGCCGTGATTGGGGTGAGGCAGGGGCGTGATCCCGGGGTGCGGCAGGGGCCGTGACCCCGGCATAAGGCAGGGGCCGTGATTGGGGTGAGGCAGGGGCCGTGATCCCGGGGTGTGGCAGGGGCCGTGATCCCGGGGTGCGGCAGGGGCCGTGACCCCGGCGTAAGGCAGGGGCCGTGATCCCGGGGTGCGGCAGGGGCGTGATCAGGGTGCGGCACAGGGCCCACCCGAAAGACCGTCCGCCGTGGGAGCTGCAGAAGCTGAGGTCCAGAGCCCGGAGGAGCGCGGAGCCGCACTGGGAGGTCACAGCGCTCGGTGCCCGGTTTCAAGCAGCATGCTTTCCAGAAGCAGCCTGCTGTCGCCCTCCACGTAGGGCTGGTGCAGCCACATGGACAGGTAGCTCAGGGCCAGGTCACGGTCGGCCGTGTGCGCCAGGTGCTCCACGACGGTGCGCTTCAGGCGGAGCTCCCGGCCGTACATGTCAGAGAGCTTGCGGGAGACCTCGTCTGAAAGGAACGCGAGCCGTCCTTGAACAGTGGCATTCAAGGGGGTACCCTTGACTAGGGACGACCTGCCACTTTTTTTTTTGGCCACACCGCACAGCTTGCGGGACCTTAATTCCCAGACCAGGGATGGAACCCGCACCCTCTGAAGTGAAAGCACTGAGTCTTAACCACTGGACAGCCAGGGACTTTGCAAAGCTCCTCCTTAAAAGCTAGAGTCAGCGACAGCACAAGAGGAAGAAGGGCTCCAGCCAGTGCAGATTAGAATCAGATAACATGGTAAATAAGTGTCATGAAATTAAAAAGTACCTGTTACCTTTCCACTCGACTCTTAGGAACTGGCAATCATTATACATAGCAGATTGACCTCAAACTGACAATGTTCAATAAACACGTTACGTGAGGTGATTTTCTCCCTTATTTAAGCCTCAAAGCAACATCAAATAGCTTAGTCCTTCTTTTAAACTAATAAAGCAAAAACACAGCCCTTACCTCACAGCTTAGTTATGTAATGGAGTTTGTTTTCCCAGCGGTCCTCTTCCATGGGGTGGGCTGAAGTGACCCCCACCCCCCCGCCATGTACTTTTTAAATAAAACAAAGCAAAACCCACCCTTCTTGAAAAACAAAAACGCGATTTCTGCCTCTACAGAGGAGGCAGAGTGCATTCTACCCGTTGGCCTCAAAGGGCTAATAATGGCAACTTGCTTCATGGGTCTCTAATTACAGTTAATATTCTTTGCTGATTAGCGGGTAATTAAAGGCAAGAAGAAACACTCCTCTAGGATGTCCTCATCTCCTTCCTTCCCAATGGATCCTCTTCAATTGAATTTCAAAGCCTGTCAGCTTCTTAGAGGGCCAGATCTAAATGACACCAAATGCTCTCCTAACCTACCCTTGAAAATCAACGCAGGAAGAACTACTTACAAAAGTAGGCTGTGGGCCACGTGTGGAACAGGGGGGGCCGTTTTCTCTCCTCCCCATAATGGTAATCTTCTAGTTCACAAATCCCCTTGGTAGTGGAAGACAGCTTTTCCATTTTCATCTGTATTTTGGTCTGAAAAGATATTAATTTAGAATATGAGATTATTATTTGAAATCCTCTCTTAGATTCAATAACTCTAAGATTTCAAAGCTAAGAAGTGTAAGTCTGCTGAGATTGTAAGTCCAGTGATCAACAACATTAACTCCATGTGCAGCAAATTTCCAGGGAGAAGGAGACTGACAGTTGCTACGATTTCACTAATTTGGAGGACTTCAGTAATAAAGCCCACATCTCCAGTGCTGGAGAAGAGGAAGCTTGCTGGGTCCCGCTTCATTAAGTTTTCCGAACATCACTAATTTTTTAGCACCAAAGACCTGGAGGGGTGGCAAGGCAGGCTCTCGCTTTTATGGAATGAGAGGAGAAGGGGCATTAAATGAGCTCATTTCTGACTCTTTTTTAAAAAATTAATTAATTAATTAATCTTTGGCTGCACTGGGTCTTCGTGGCTGCGCGTGGGGGCTACTCTTCATTGCCGTGCGCGGACTGCTCATTGCAGTTGCTTCTCTTGTTGTGGAGCACGGGCTCTAGGTGCACCGGCTCTGTAGTTGTGGCTCGCGGGCTCTACAGCGCAGGCTCAGTAGTTGTGGCTCACGGGCTTAGTTGCTCCGTGGCATGTGGGATCTTCCTGGACACCAGGGATCAAACCCGTGTCCCCTGCCTTGGCAGGCGGATTCTTAACCACTGCACCAACCAGGGAAGTCCCTCATTTCTGACTCTTATGAACTGCCTTTGAGTTTAATGCCAAAAGCTCGGCCTCTGTGCACCAGTGTCGAGTCAAATCTTGGAGACAGAGTTTTGGGTGAAGCAGAAAAGAATAGCTTTATTGCTTTGCCAGGCAAAGGGGGACACAGCGGGCTCCTGCCCTGAAAAACTATGTGTCCCCAACCCGGGAGGATCTGATGAGGGGTTTTATAGCAACAGTTCAAGGGTGGGGTTGCTGATAAGATTCGAGTGTGTGTGGGGCCTGCACTCCTTTAATCTGGTCTCACCAATGGTCCTCTCCTAATCTTTTTTTTTTTTTCCCTCCGGTACGCGGGCCTCTCACTGTTGTGGCCTCTCCTGTTGCGGAGCACAGGCTCCGGACGCGCAGGCTCAGTGGCCATGGCTCACGGGCCCAGCCGCTCCGCGGCATGTGGGATTTTCCCGGACCAGGGCATGAACCCACGTCCCCTGCATTGGCAGGCGGACTCTCAACCACTGCGCCACCAGGGAAGCCCCTCTCCTAATCTTGATGAGCTTCTCGGGTCCCTTTAATCTCGCCTCAGGTGGTTTCTTGGCTGCTCTTGCTTTGCTCAGCAACTGTCTGAACCTGCCCTTTGGAACTCAGGGAAGGTCATGGAGGCTGGAGTCTTGTCTACAAACAAGAAACGGGGGACGGAAAGGCTTCCGTGCCCAGGAGCCCCACAGGGTCCTGCTCTGTTTCCAGTTTACTGAAACCTCTTTGAGGCTTGTTTCCTTGTTTATAAAATGGTAATAACGAAAGGCAGCCCTACACACTTCACACAGGAAGGAAGTGGTGAGGACGTGACGTGGACGGTGCCTCAGCGTACGCCAGGCTCTGTGCTGCGGCACAAAGTGGCTGCTTCCACGGGGTGTCGGGGGACTAAGTTAGTACTTGTGGAGCACCTGGTCAGAGCTACGTAAGGGTTTGTTAAGTAAAACAAATGGGTGAAGTAACAGAGATTCCAGATATCAGTAGCATGGGTCTACTAAGACCACAAGTCTAGGTCCTAAGTATGGAGTTAGCTTTATGTACCCAGGGGGTATAAGCAAAGATATATAAATCGTCAAAATCTTAATTCCTTGCACTTAGTCCTTCAACCACCCTCCAATTACATCTGAAGAGGCGTGCACTAAATTTAGCGAACATTAATTTTTAAAGGACTAGACTCCTTTTCCCAAATCTTTCCAGGTTCGATATGTCACTTGACCCAACCCCAAGAGGCAGGACTCATCATTTCCGTACCACAGGTGGGAAAATTCTCTAGGTTGCTGAGCTAGGGAAGCACGAGGCCAGGACTTGATAACACGCTTTCCGACCCCAAGTCTCTTGACACCCAATCCTGAGCTCTCTCCTCTGTCCTGCAGCAGCTCCACCTAATGCTAAGAAAAGCTGATAAAGGTCAGGAGAGCCAAGAAGATCCTGGAGGCTTGACACCACCGGGCCAGAGGTGCCAGCCGCATTCTGGGGCTCATTCATCAATGACGATACCAAAGTCTCACGCACGTGCAGCCCTAAAGTGACAGCAGCTGGACACGCTCTCAGCTCCACGTCCCCTCCCAAAGCCAACAGCCCACGCCTCGAGATGTTCGTCCAACTTAGGGACAAGGGTGCCTCCACCCTCTACCAATTTCAGATTCAAGACAAAGTCAAGTTCGGGAAACCATTCTCTCTAAAGGATGGAGGAAAATAGGAAAAATAATATCAGTATCCTTAAGGATCAACATTGGTTTTGAACCTAAGAATGTGAACTAATTCTCAAATCACTTTATTTTACTTTATATTTTGGCCGCGCTGTACGGCTTGCGGGATCTTAGTTCCCTGACCAGGGATCGAACCCAGACCCCCGGCAGTGAAAGTGCAGAGTCTTAACCACTGGACTGCCAGGGAAGTCCCTCAAACCACTTTAAAATAGAATAAATTCACTGGAGCAGAACTTTGGGGCCTGACAACTAGCACCCGTGGTCAGCCCAGGCTTTGTCTGAAGACCTTGGGAACGCAGGTCACTATGGGCACGCAGTCACCTAAAACCTTGCAGCCACTTTCAGCTGCCCTGCCAGGCCACACCCCCTCACCCTGGACCCGTGCTGTGGGTAGAGGGACCAGGGCCAGGACGTGTCACCTGTTACTGCTCAGTCCATCAAGCCACTGGCTGGATGTTCTGGACCTTGACTCTACCTCCTAACATCCTCCCAGGCCGTCCCTCCTCCGTGCGGGTCAGCGGGACTGAGGAAGGGGTCCCGTGGTACCAGACAGCCACTTAAGAATGGGGAGAGCCAAGGATGGCCAAGTAAAACCAGTCAGTCATTCCTGACATGCCTGAAATGGAAGGCAAAATACCTCTTCCCCCTCGTCCCGCGCAGGCGCTCTTCCCTAACGAGGTGTGCATAGGTACAGAGTTATAAATGAGGACTTGTGAACTAAAGAAAGCCAAATGGCATTTAGAAACAAAATCCTTCCCAGGGTTTTCACATTTTATAAAAGTCACATTAGTATATGTCAAAAGTGTTTCTCATTTTAACCCAGTTTGGGGATTCTGTGAAATTTTTTTTTTTTTTTTTGCGGTACGCGGGCCTTTCACTGTTGTGGCCTCTCCCGTTGCAGAGCACAGGCTCCGGACGCACAGGCTCCAGACGCGCAGGCTCAGCGGCCATGGCTCACGGGCCCAGCCGCTCCGCGTCATGTGGGATCCTCCCGGACTGGGGCACGAACCCGTGTCCCCTGCAACGGCAGGCACACTCTCAACCACTGTGCCACCGGGGAAGCCCTCTGTGAAGTGTTTTATGCCAGAAAGGAAGATGGAAGGTCAAGGATGAAGAGGTTCTGGTGGGAGTGTTGCCACATCTAACAACAAATGACCGAGCCCAGCATCGTGTGTTTAACTTTGTTGGCTATTTAAAGTATTTCAGTATACACAGGGAACTATATTCAATATCCCGTAACAAACCATAATGGAAAAGGATATGAGAAAGAATATGTATTTATATGTCTAACTGAATCACTTTGCTGTGCACCAGAAACACAACATTGGAAATCAACTATACTTCAGTGAAACAACAACAACAAAAACTGACAATTAAAAGCTAAGTGTGGGACTTCCCTGGTGGCGCAGTTGTTAAGAATCTGCCTGCCAATGCAGGGGACATGGGTTCGAGCCCTGGTCCAGAAAGATCCCACATGCCATGGAGCAACTAAGCCCATGTGCCACAACTATTGAGCCTGCGCTCTAGAGCCCACGAGCCACAACTACTGAAGCCCACGCGCCTAGAGCCCGTGCTCTGCAACAAGAGAAGCCACTGCAATGAGAGGCCCACGCACCACAAGGAAGAGTAGCCCCCACTCGCCGCAACTAGAGAAAGCCTGTGCGCAGCAACAAAGACCCAAAGCAGCCAAAAATAAATAAATTAATTAATTTTAAAAAAAGCTAAGTGTGACCAGGAAATAAATAAATAAAATATTTCAATATAGGAACTTAGCCATTCAGTTTCTTCTCTTTCAAACAATATGTGTGCCCATGCTTGGTCCAAACAAAACCACTTGCCATAATCAAATGGGTTAATTTGGGGAAAAAACATACATGTGGTCAGTTTTCAATTGGGTCATTCTGGAAATTTCGATTGATTACTCTGCCTGTGTTAATTCTCTACTGGTCCAGAAGTCTAGGTCTAGAACTCAACTACTGGAGGCACAGCTGTGAACCTGGAGATAAAACAAAGAAAACACCAAGCTCACACACCTTATCCTCCAGCCTTCCCGTGAGTGGGGCTTAAAACAAAGTGACTGATGACCCAGGCCTGTCTTGTTCCTGCCTGAGCACCAGGTGGAGAGCCTGGGCAGGGGGGGCAAGTGTTCCTTATCACAGCACAACCCACAGGCAGCATCACAAAACAGACGGGACAACTACAAAAACCTAATCATTTATTTAGAGGAGACAAATAGCCCCATACAGGGCAAGATATCTTGAAGACAATATTGCATTTCAAGCAAACAAAAGGCTAAATCACCAAAATGTTCTCAATGCACTATTTATTTTTCTCATTTTAATGTTTCAGAAACCATTACATCTTACAATGGATGTGATGTTTAAAAGGGCAGTGCTTCTTTCCTGAAAAGCTCTTAAACCTATCGTCTGCCTCATAATACGTGGAACCCTAACTTTGAATAAGTGGTATCTTGAAGAAATACAATTATATTTGACATATTCTGTTTAAAAAGGCAAGGAAGCATGTAAAACATTAGAAACATTTCCATCAAGAAAGGTTAAACTATACAGACTTTCTATGTTTGTGGGAAGCTTTAGTTAGTTAGTTCAAAGATGTGCAAAACCTTATCCCTGTGTCTGGTTGAGATGAGGTGTTTCGTGCACATGTGGTGGCCAGCATGGTGGGTACTGACATCCAGACTTTAAACAAACATATAAGAGCATCTCTTATGTGCGAGATCAAGGCTCACAGGCCCAAGGCAGCTCAAAGCCTATTTCTGTGTGTCCCTTGAGCTAAGAATGGGTTTTACATTTTTAAGTGGTTGAAAAAAAAATATCAAAAGCAGAATATTTTGTGACACGTGAAAATTATCTGAAATGCAAAGTTCAGCATCCATAAATAGAGTTTTATGGGAACACAGCCGCACCCACTCGCCTCTGTACTGTCGATGAGTAGAGGTGAGAGTGCCTGCCGGGTCCCCAAAGCCTGACACACTTCCTGTGGAGCCTGGGAGTGGGTGAAATTGCCCTGGCAACATGCAGAACCAAAAGAACCAAGGTCTAGGACAGCCTCTTGGGAAACAAGATTTATGGGACACGTAGAGCGAGAGAGACAAATGGAGGAGGTTGAGGAAGGAAAAACGAAAGCTTGGTGAAGGAAAGCACGACCAACCACGTGGAATGCTGCACAGTGCTTGTGCACACGCGACACCCGAGGATCCCTGCACCTTACCAAAGCATCCAGGGTGGTCTGCAGCCCCTCGCACAGCATCTCGAGCTCCCTGCTGTATTCTGGGTGCTCCTTTTCTGCATTTTCATCAGAAGCCAGGCTGCTGCTCTCTAATCCTATCGTGTCTTTGCTCCTGGACAAGATGGAAAAGAGTGGGAACAAAATACACTCCACAGGCTCGCTTCATTTCGTTGTGATGAACCCTCGAAAACTCAATATCCATGTACTTAGGTCATCATCGACTTTTTCCATTGGCGTTGTTTCACGTCATCACATTTACATGTTATTTACATATACAACGAATATGTCCATCCGCTACTCAATTCTGCCCTAGAACAAGTCAATTCAATCCAGCCCTGTGGCATCCTAAGGGGGTAAGACACGGATCATTTCCTCAGAGTCCACCAGCTAGGAATGCGTTTTGTAAACGGAAGGCTGTGACCCACAGCACCTGAAATAAATCTAGCGGGGCCACAATCAACAATTAAGGAACAAAATTAGGGACTTCCCTGGTGGTTCAGTGGTTAAAACTCTGCACTTCCACTGCAGGGGACATGGGTTGGATCCCTGGTTGGGGAACTAAGATCCCACATGCCGTGCAGCATGGCCAAAAAAAAAGAAATTTAAGGAAAAAAATTAAACATTAGAATAGAAAATATCAGAGAGCATCTTATGCAGTAAGGTAAGAACTGTTTCATAGAACTTGCTAAGCAGGAAAAGGCGGCAGAGGGCCAACGTGTGTGATATGTTTGAAAGAACTGGAAAGAGCCAGGGACCCAGGCCAGAAAGTTAAGACTCTAGACTCTGGCCAGTAGACAAAGATATACAAATATATAATTACAACTTTGAGAAATTAAAACTACACATATATAGATCCATACTCATGCTTCTCTTCAGATCATATAAATCTTTCGCATTTTGCTAAAGATTCTCGTGGGTAGGAACAAGCTTGAGTCTTGCTTAAATTTTTTGAGGCCTTGCATAAGCAAAGCTGATTAAAAAAACCAAAAACATATATATAGGAAAGTGCAAGAACAGTAAAGCAAATCTTCCAATTAGAATTGGCAACTGTCAACAGTTTTTTTCCATAACCCCTTTCTTTTTTTTTTAACATCTTTATTGGAGTAATTGCTTTACAATGGTGTGTTAGTTTCTGCTTTACAACAAAGTGAATCAGTTATACATATACATATGTTCCCATATCTCTTCCCTCTTGCGTCTCCCTCCCTCCCACCCTCCCTATCCCACCCCTCTAGGTGGTCACAAACCACCTAGCTGATCTCCCTGTGCCATGCAGCTGCTTCCCACTAGCTATCCACCCTACGTTTGGTAGTGTATATATGTCCATGCCACTCTCTTACTTTATCACAGCTTACCCTTCCCCCTCCCCATATCCTCAAGTCCATGCTCTAGTAGGTCTGTGTCTTTATTCCCGTCCTACCCCTAGGCTCTTCATGACATTTTTTTTCCCTTAGATTCCATGTATGTGTTAGCATACGGTATTTGTCTTTCTCTTTCTGACTTACTTCACTCTGTATGAGTCTCTAGGTCCATCCACCTCACTACAATTAACTCAATTTCGTTTCTTTTTATGGCTGAGTAATATTCCATTGTATATATGTGCCACATCTTCTTTATCCATTCATCTGTTGATGGACACTTAGGTTGCTTCCATGTCCTGGCTATTGTAAATAGAGCTGCAGTGAACATTGTGGTACATGACTCTTTTTGAATTATGGTTTTCTCAGGGTATATGCCCAGTAGTGGGATTGCTGGGTCGTATGGTAGTTCTATTTGTAGTTTTTTAAGGAACCTCCATACTGTTCTCCATAGTGGCTGTATCAATTTACATTCCTGCCAACAGTGCAAGAGGGTTCCCTTTTCTCCACACCTTCTCCAGCATTTATTGTTTCTAGATTTTTTGATGATGGCCATTCTGACCGGTGTGAGATGATATCTCATTGTAGTTTTGATTTGCATTTCTCTAATGATTGATGATGTTGAGCATCCTTTCATGTGTTTGTTGGCCATCTGTACTCCTTTGTCTTTTTAGAAGAACTTGCTAAGGGAAAACATGCTCTTGTGTGTCTCCTCTGCTCTGAATACCCCTCTCTACTTCCGACACCTGGTCATCAAAGGGAGGGGGGCGCCTCTCCACACCAAGCAATTCTCAGGTTCTCCAGACACCAGCTGGGTGTCTTACAGTGTAATGCAATCCTGATGCTATCTATCAGAGACAGCATCAGATCCCACAGGTTAAGGGCTCTGTCCCACAAGACTGCCCCCGTCTTAACTTCAGACACCAATCACAAGTTCAGGTTGTTACCTGTGCTTAGGACGGACCAGCTGTCAATTGGAAGTTCCCACGACCCCCTCCTTGGGTTCAATTAATTTGCTAGACCAGCTCACAGGACTCAGGAAAACAGTTTACTTTCTGGACTACTGGTTTATTACAGAGGATATTAAAGGAGACCAATATCCTTTATTCGTGTCCTTTATTCATATACCTGTAGACAAGAGGTACTCAAGGCAAGGTCTGGAAGGTTGAGCAAAGGAGCTCCTGTCCCTGAGGAGTCTGGGGTACATTTCCCTTCAGGCACATGGAAGCGTTCTGGTTCCCCAACCCAGAAGCTCTCCAAACCCCCGTCCTTTTAGGTTTTTACGGAGGCTTCGTTATGAAGGCATGATTGATTAAATGATTGGCCATCGGTGATTAATTCAACTTCTAGCCCTTCTCACCTCCCTAGAGGTGAGGTAAGGGGGTGGGGCTGATAGTGCCAACTCTAGTCACGTGGTTACTGCCTCCCTCCTTAGGGTTTTCCAGAAGCCCCCTCATTAACACGAACTCAGGTGTGGTAGAAAGGGGTTTGTTATGGTAACAAGAGACTCCTTTCCCCTTTACCACTCTGGAGCTAGTCCAGGAACTGGAGAACAAAAGAAAAAATCTCAGCCTAACTAAAGATTCTCCCACTGCTCATGTCCCTAAGGAAATTATAAGGGTTTTAAGAGCCGTGTGTCAGGAAGGGACAAAGACGAAACATATATTTTTTTTTACTATAAATCATAATACCACAGAAATAAAATGCAGCATTATGAAGTGATACTTCTTCCTAGAAGATACCAGTGTCATGAATTGAGTCTGTATCCTTCTAATCCGTTTTTATAATTTTATATACAGATGTAACCATGGACAATTTATAGTATAATTTTGCATTTAAAATGTACACACACAGTTCATAGTTGCATGCATTATTTTATCACTTGCTTTTTCGCTTTATATAATTTATCCATGTTCCTAGAGACTACCCTTCCCATTCTAAAAGACTGCCATGAAATTTCTGCCCAATCATTAAGGGTGAAGCACACAGAGCACACTTTGTAGGTACTTACAATAAACTGATTTTCAGGTTGGCAATATTATTTGCAGTAGCAAAACCTCCATCATTGAGGGTTTCCCATTTCAGGATTAAATTATGCCAATCAGCTGCATTGTCCTTAATTTTCCTTGCACTGACAGATAAGACAGGTTTTCTGGGCGTTGCACTTCCAAGAGTCTTTGCTGATAGGGAGCAAAAGAAACATAATATTATGAAATTCATGATCACGGTTGGGGGGAAAACCCAAACTGTTCTAATTTGCAATCGTAAAACTATCGGCAACACTACATCCACTGAACAAAACACGTAGTGTTAATGAAGACATGTGGATGAATGTGAAAGTCGCTGCAACAAGACAAAACAGAATTGTTTTTACGTTTTTAGGTCTCACCAGATATACAAATCCTCTCGAAGCTTAACGGCTCCACAAAGTTTTACCCCGAACACTCTGACCACTTTCAAAGGTTGGGAAGGAGGTGGAACTGTGACTTTCCGCCGCGAGGCTCCGATGCCCCTGCCTTACCGCGCCCGTTCTCCAGTCTCTGGAACTTTGATACCTGACGTTTGCTCAGAGCTTTGTGGGTCACCAGAGCTCACCACTCCAACACACTGACAAGCTGAACCCCGGAGATGCGGTGATGATCTCCACGCTAGGAATGCAGGAGGAGGTCCAAAGTCCTTCAGGACCCGGCTACTTCTCTGCCTCAACACTCACCTCAACCCCGACCTTGAAGCCCCTCGATCTCTAGCTAAAGTCAACTACTGGCAGCTCTTGAAAAGTCCTTTGCATGTGCAGTTCTCTCTGCTAGAAAGCTCTTTCCTTCCTCGGGCTAACGCTGCCCATACCCCAGGATTCACCCAGATCCCAGCTCCTGTGGGAAGCAACACCCAGACCACTCAGGCTGTTTGGGCCCTCCCAGCCCTCCTATGCCCTCTCTTCTTCTCTACTCAGAATCCTTCAAAGGCGTCTCATGGCCCACAGGATAAGGTCCAAATTCTGAGAGAGGCCCCTTAAGGAATCCAGGACGCACAATGGCAGTATAGTTTGGAGTCTAGACTCTGAAGACCAGAATGACTGGGTTTGAATCCCAGCTCTGTCACTGCCAGTTGTACAATCTTGGGTTAAGTTAGTTAACCTCTCAGAGCCTCAAAGTGCCTATCTGTAAAATGGGGATAAAATATATCTACTACAAAGAGTTGATGTGAAGATCAGATAATATATATGAAGCTAGGAGTTCCTTGGCAGTTCAGTGGTTAGGACTCCACGCTTCCACTGCAGGGGGAGCGGGTTCGATCCTTGGTCGGGAAACTAAGATCCCACACGCCACACAGCGCGGCCAAAAAAATCCCCAAATAAAACATATACATATGTGTAAAGCTGTGAGGGTGTGAGGGCCTGGCACATGGCAAGTATCCAGCATAGGATGTATTACCACAAGGGCCTCTCCAACGTGTTTTTCCCACTGCCACCAAGCAGTAAATTCAATTCTGACGCTATCTATCTGGAGACAGCATCAGATTCCACAAGTTAATGACTCAGTCCTGTTAAGACTCCTCCCCCGCCTCCACTTTAGACACCTGTCTCAAGTCCAGGTTGTCACCTGTGCTCCTGACCTACCAGCTATAGGTCGGAGGTTCCAAAGACCCCCCCTCCCTAGGGTTTGATTAATTTGCTAGAGTGGCTCACAGAAAACTCAGGAAAACATTTTACTTACTAGATTACTAGAAAGAGCCAGATGGAAGAGATGCATAGGGTAACGTACGTGGGCAGGGGTACAGAGCTGACAAGCTCTCTCCAAGTGCCACTCTCCCTGCGTCTCCACCTGTTCACCAACCTGGAAGCTCTCACAACCCTTTGCTTTTGTTTTTTTATGGAGGCTTCATTACATGGGCAGGATTGATTAAATGACTGACCATTGGTGACTGATTTAACCTCCAGCCTCTCTTGCCTTGTTGGAGATGGGGCTTTGGTGGGGTGGGACTGAAAGTTCCAACTCTCTAATCACATGGTTGGTTCCCCTGACAACCAGCCCCCATCCTTACGTTACCTAGGAGCTCCTCTTTTAAATATCATATTGATTTTTCATTCACTCTTTACTTATACAACTAACCAATATTCGCCAAGTGCCTACATTATGCCAGCTGTGGGGGCTGAAGTGACTAAATTAGATAGACCAGGACCATTTTCATTGAACTTACTTTCCAAAGATGAGGTGGATAACAGACAATTAGATGATCGTCAGTTTAGATCATAAGTGCCACAAAATAAAACAGGGTCTTGTGTTAGCGTGAACCCCTGAGACGTTGTCATTTAGGCTGAAACCTGAATGATGAGAAGTCAACAGCAGAGGCCCTAAGGTGAGAATGAGCTTGGTGAGTGTGAAGAAAGAACAAGACCAGTGTGGCTAGAATGAAATGGAGAGAGAGGAGACAGTCAGACAGCTAGAAACTTATAGTCCAAGATAATAAGTTTGGATTTATTCCAAGTCAATGGAAAGCAAACAGTAAGCTTTGAGTTGGGAAGTGACATGATCTGATGTAGGTTTTTAGAAAGTCACTTCCACAAAGAAGTCCTCCTAGATCCACAGGTTGGGTAAGGACTCACTGCACTATATATCTGGAACACGCTGTACTTCATTCAGCTTCATTCATGACACTCACCAGTGTAGTGTATTTGCATGTTTAATGTCTAGTACATTCCTTGATAGACTGTTAAGTTCCACCAGAGTAGGAACTAAGACTGTCTTGGTCCCTCTCATAATCTCAGCACGTAGTAGGTGCTGACTAGAATGTGTTAAACGGAAGAAAAGCTCTTACCACCTGTACTATAATCTTCTAAGGGTTTCCCTCCGCCAGTAGGGGCTCCTTGCGGGCGAGGACCACGTGTGATTCATCGTGTCTGACCCATACCCAGCACATATTTAGGAACCAAAACCAATATTCTGACTTCAAGAAACTCACAGTCTAGCTGGGAAAGAGATCAGCTATCAATCACAGGGCAGGGCAGTAGCATAGTGACTACGTTACCTATCCCCTCCGAGCCTCGACTCCCCACCTGTTGACGTTACTTCATGGGATCGCTGTGCGCCTCAAACGAGCTGATCCACTGAAAGTACTTAGAACACGACTTGGCGCACAGTGAGTGCTCGCTGAATGATAGCTTTTATTACAAGCAGAAAGCTCTGTAGCCGGGAATTCTGAGGGGAGTTCAGGGAAAGTGCTCCGCTGGTGCTAACTTATAACGACAATTACAATTTGAGTGTCAGGATCTGCTAACACTCCTTTGCATCATCTCGTTCTACACATGAAAAAATCGAGGCTCGGCAAAACTGACTCCCGGGCTGACCGCAGAGCCTGATCGGGGCCAGCGGGCTGGGCTGGGGCAAGGGACGGACCGCCATTCAGCCCGAAGATCAAACTATAACAATGGTACCCTCCCTGCCTGGGGGAGCTTGCCCTTCTCACGCACCTTCCATGCTGGCTGCAGAGATCCCAGGAAAGAGACCCGGAGCCCCGCCCACGCACGCCGGAAGTCCTATACGTCACTTCCGTCCCGCCCACCGCCTCCTGAGGCTCTGCCGCTCTAGCCGCCCGCGGAGCCAGCTGCCGCTCGTCGGTGCCGGCCCCGTTGCCCAGGGAACGGGTTCCCGGCAGTCCCCGCGGCTCGGAGTTCATCCCCGCCTCCTCCGGCCCGGCCGGGCCGAAGAGTCCGGAGGGGCTGCAGCGGGAGGTGAGTCCCGCGACGCCGCCCGCGACGCCGCCCGCCCCACCGCCCGGCCCCGCGCCCCTCCCTCGGCCTTCCCGCCGCCGCTCACGCAGCCCCTGGGCCACTCTCCCTCGCCTCAGGGTCTCATTGCCCATTTCCCTCCCTTTCCCGGACTCCGTCTCGCCCGTGCCGGACCGCCGAGGCCGAATGCCATGGCACACGAAGCGCCGGGCTCCGTGCCCGGCAGAAGCTGTCAGTCCGCCGAGGGAGTGGTCGTCGCCCACCTCTCCTGGGCGCCGCGGGTCGGCCGACGCCTCCCGCGGGCCCTCCGCCCCAAGTGACCCGGCTCGCTCGCCCCTCCCCTTCGGCGCTTTCCCTCCCCTGTGCCGCACCCTGGCATCCCTTTTGCGCCGCGGGCCCGAGGCGCCGAGCTCCGTGGTCTTACGATTGACGCTGCGTCTTATCCCCCGACCCTCTCAGTCCCCGTCCCTTCATCCGCCCACCAGCGCCTGGCACCACGCCTTGGCATGTACCCAGTAGGTGCTCAGTAAGTGTTCGTTAAATGGATAAATGAACGACTCGTCTCCCAGTCCTGCCTTAAGGCCTCAGAGGCAGAATAGTGAGTGCAGGTTGAAGAGTGGGGTACCCTCGAGTCAGACCCGGCTCACAGCGCTGCCCCTTCCTAGCTGTGTGCTCAGGGCAAGTGATGTCTCACTAAACTTCAGGTTCATCATCAGTAAAGAAGGGATGGTAATAGTTTCTAGCTCTGGCTTGGTGGAAGGATTAAATGGGTCAGTGCGTGTGAATTGCTCAGCACGGTGCCTGGCACGCGGTCCATTTCAATAAAGGCTAGCCCCTGCTCTCCTTACCCACATACCCTACTTCCTTTTCTCTTCCCTTCCCTTTGTTCTTCCTCACTTTCTCGCTGAGATTCAGGAATTTTATTCTGTTCTGTTGCTTCTGTTAACATTTGTAGGCAGAGTGTGGGGTACCAGCATGCATGCACCTTTGCCTTACCTGCTGGAGTGATAAGTTGCCCTTGGGGTTAACTTCCTCCTTGTAGCCAAGGTCTTGAGAACTTTAAGGAAAGGAGTTCTGGAAATCCCCAAACCCAGATCCCAGCATGGGCAGAATCTGGGAATAAAGCCACTGCAGCCTTTGTGGTCACCAGTGACTCCTGCAAGGAGCTGCAAGGCGTTTTGTACTTTCTCTCACCCAGCTACAATGTACCTTGACAAAGCTCTGACCTTGCTTTTTTTTTTTTCCCCCAACATCTCTTGTTGGCATTCAGCAGATAGTTATTTGGGGCCTGTTGTAGGCCAGCCACATACCAGCTTCTAGGGATGCTGTGGTGGACCAGACAGACCCAGTCCCTGCCCTCAGGGAGCTTTCAAACTTGAGAACCAGCAGGCATAGATACAGGGGATGCTCTATTTGAGTTTTCAGGACTGGCTTGGAGACTGGTGGTGGGATAAGGAAAGTCCTCTCCTGAAGGAGTGACTAGTAAGCAGCTTTTGTTAGGTTTAAGTTATTTTGTTGTCACATTGTCTTTTTCAATAGAAGATTGGCTCCTACTGGATTTGTTTTCAGTTTTCTCTTAGAGAAATTACACTTCAAGTTTGAGGAAGGTCTCATTTCTTATTAGCTTGTATGTAGTTTGAACAAAATAGCTCCTAGAACTTAATGAGGAAAAAGGGAAGGAAACAGGCGTCAGGCAGAGCAGTTAATTAAACTTAGAATAAGTGAAGAACAGATGAGGAAACTGTTGCACACATAATGAAGACAAGCTTCGGAGTCAAGCATGGAGAGATTTCTAGATATAGTGGAGCTCAAGGAGCTTGATAGAATCCAGAGGGAGTAGTTGATGGCTCTGTGAACTGCTGAGGTGGAAGTGAGCTGTTGTTCCAAGTGTGTGTCAATTTTAAATGAACGTATTCTTTGGATCCAGACATAAGAGACCAGTGAATTTTTGCATAATCATGGACATAACTGAGGTAGAGTGGCTTTATATTTTGTTCTGTCATACTTGGGGAATTCTGGCACAGTGTTTTGAGGGAGATTAATTCAACAAATATGTGTTGAGCGTTGATTGTACCACACTCCCTATTGGTCTTTTGAAGCCACTGCAAATTTGTGGATGAACAGGATGTAGATGAAGACTAGAAAGAAGCCATTGAGGAAGATAGAGAACAAATCATGATGGTGCCCTGTGATAACTGCCCTCATAGCGTTCTGTGAAAGAGGGAGGCTGAAGGCTTCCTGTGGAGAACTTGTTCTTACAAGATGCGTATGGGGGACGGGGAAGGAATGAAAGGGACTTTGCAAAGACACACAGGTCATGGTGTGTTCAGGGACTGTGGTGGGAAGCTCACTGTGGCTGCAGTGTGGAGTATGTGGCTGGAAGAGTGGCCTGAGATGAAGCTGGATGCGGACTGGTTTGTTGAACTGCTCAACTTCATGCTGTCATCAGGCTTTAGACTCTGAGCACTGGCTAGCCAGCGGGCTTGGGATCAGAAAAGTGACAAAACCTCATCTGGAAGATAAATGACTGCCTCCATCTCATTATGTTCAGCCATAAGATTTTAACATTTAAAAGAACAGTGGATGTTGTAGCCAGACTTTAAAAATAGACTGTATGGGAGGGAGACGCAAGAGGGAGGAGGTATAGGGACATATGTATATGTATAGCTGATTCACTTTGTTGTACAGCAGAAACTAACACACCATTGTAAAGCAATTATACTCCAATAAAGATGTTAAAAAAAAAAAAGACCCTGCAACAGGGAGTGGCTGTCACTTCCTAGCGATTTTGGAGAGACCCCTTAAACCATTAGAGCTGTCAGGGGGCTCTGGCAACTTCTGATCGTTGTACTAAGTGGATGATTTAGACTGTGTGTTACTAGTCCTAGCTCCAGTTTATAAAACTGCCCATCAGGCATTTGGGTGCTATCAGTCAGCGTGAAGGTCAGCTCCCACCTTCCAGGTGTATGGGATTGTGGGGTTAATGGGGGAGAGAATTATCCTGCCTCAAAGAAGAATGTTTTGATGTTTTATATTTTTAATGGAAATATTCAGAACCACGGAAGCATTATTGATTTTAAAGATTGGATTGAGAATATTTTTTTGCAGTAAGACCTGAAGTTAACATTTTACTTATTCATTCAACAAATCTTTACTGAACATCTACTCCGTGCCAAAGATATTGTTAACGTACGAGGCTTTTCATTGGTAAACAAGAGAGGGTTTATGTTGCTTACATTCTCATGAGAGAGATGATCATTAAACTGTTTATCAAATAAAGTAATTAAAGGTTGTGATGAGAATTATGAAGGACATAAACAAGATGATATGTTAGAAGGAGGAGGGGACTGATGGATACTGTAAGTGATCTGATCAGGGAAGGCCTTTCTGAAGCCTGGTGTGTGGAGAGAGATGAACGATCGTAGGGGGAGTAGTCAGTTCTGAAGCCTGAGGAGGGCAGAGTGGACCAGTGGAGCTAGAGCTTGGGGGATGAGTGGAGAGAGGTGGAGATGTGATGGGGGAGCCAGGAAGGGGTCAGACCACACAGCCTGTAGGCCACAGAAGGGTATTTGCTTATTCTCAGAGCACTGGGGAACCACTGTAGAATGTTGAATAGGGTGAGTGGTATGAGATCCACCCATTTCTCTTTCAAAGAACTTCTTTTTTTTAGACACTTTTTTTCAGAGCAGTTTTAGGTTCACAGCAAAACTGAGGGGAAGCTACAGAGATTTCCCGTTTACTCCCTGCCCCACCCGTGTGCATAGCCTCCCCTTTTATCAGCATCTCCCACCAGAGTGGGGCATTTGTTACAACTGATGAACCTGCACTGATACAGCATAATCACCCAGAGTCCATCGTTCACCTTAGGATTGGTGGTGTGCGTTCTGTAGCATTGGGCAAATGTATAGTGACATGTATCCATCTTTATGGTGTCAGTATTTTTATTGCCCTAAAAATCCTCTGTGCTCTGCCTACTTATCCCTTTCCCTCCCCCACACAAACCCTGGCAACCACTGATCTTTTTACTGTCTCCATAGCTTTGCCTTTTCCAGAAGGTTACAGAGTTGAAATTATACAGCGTGCAGCCTTTTCAGATTGCCTTCTTTCACTTAGTAATGTGCACTTCAAGTTCCTCCACGTCTTTTCATGGTTTGATAGCCCATTTCTTTGTAGTGCTGAATAATATTCTAGTGCCTGGATGTACCAACGTTTATTTATTCATTCACTTACTAATGTGCTAGTTGCTTCCAGACTTTTACAATTATGAATAAAGATATTGTAAACATTCTGGTGAAGGTTTTGTGTGGGCATAAGTTTTGAACTCGTTTAGATAAATACCAAGGGCTGCAACTGCTGGATCATATGGTAAGATTATGTTTAGTTTTGTAAGAAACCTTCAAATTGTCTTCCTAAGCGGCTGTACCATTTTGCATCCCCACCAGCAATGAAAGAGAGTTCCTGTTGCTCCACATTCTCACCAGCATTTGGTGTTGTCAGTGTTCCAGATTTTGACCATTCTACTAGGTGTGTGGTGGTATCTCGTTTTAATTTGCATTCTCCTGATATATGATGTGGAGCATCTTTTCATAGACTTATTTGACATCTGTATGTCTTCTTTGGTGAGGTGTTTATTAAGATCTTTGGCTTGTATTTTTTTTTTTGCAGTACGCGGGCCTCTCACTGCCGTGGCCTCTCCCGTTGCGGAGCACAGGCTCCAGACGCGCAGGCTCAGCGGCCATGGCTCACGGGCCCAGCCGCTCCGCGGCATGTGGGATCCTCCCGGACCGGGGCACGAACCCGTGTCCCCTGCATCGGCAGGCGGACTCTCAACCACTGCACCACCACCAGGGAAGCCCTGGCCTGTATGTTAATTGGGTTGTTGAGTTTTAAAAGTTCTTTGTATATTTTGGATAACAGCCCTTTATCAGATAGGTCCGTTCTGCAGTTTTTCTCCTAATCTGTGGCTTGGCTTCTCCTTCATTTGACGCTGTCTTTTGTAAAGCCGAAGTTAATGCAGTGCAGCTTGTCAGTCGCTGCTCTCCGGGCCGTGCCTCTGGTGGTGCTGTTTGCAGTGGCGCCTGCGCCCAGGCTCGTCTGGCTTCTCCCCTGTGTCGCCGTCTGGAAGCTTTATATGTCAGTCGCTGCTCTCCGGGCCGTGCCTCTGGTGGTACTGTTTGCAGTGGCGCCTGCGCCCAGGCTCGTCTGGCTTCTCCCCTGTGTCGCCGTCTGGAAGCTTCATAGCTGTTGTGCTGTACATCTAGGCCTGTGGTCCTTTTTGGGGCCGCGTTGGGTCTTCGTTGCTGTGCGCGGGCTTTCTCTAGTTTCCGAGTGGGGCTACTCTTCATTGCGGCGCCTGGGCTTCTCATTGTGGTGGCTTCTCCTGTTGTGGAGGACGGGCTCTAGGCACGCGGGCTCAGTAGTTGTGGCGCACGGGCTTAGTTACTCCGCGGCATGTGGGATCTTCCCGGACCAGGGATGGAGCCCATGTCCCCTGCATTGGCTGGTGGATTCTTAACCACTGCGCCACCAGGGAAGCCCCTGTGATCCATTTTGAGTTAATTTTTGTGAAAGTCTATGCCTACATTCACTTTTTTACATGTGGATGTCCAGTTGTTCTAGCACCATTTGTTGAAAAGGCTGCCTTTGCTCCATTGTATTGCCTTTGCTCCATTGTCAGAGATCAGCTGGCTGTATTTATGTGGGTCTATATCTGGGCTTTCTCTTCTGTTCTCTTGATCCATTTGTTCTTTTGCCAGTACCACTGTCTTGATAACTGATGCTTTATAATAAGTTTTGCAGTTGGGTAGTATCAGTCCTCTAACTTTGTTTTTCTCCTTCAATATTGTGTTGGCTATTTTGGGTCTTTTGTCTTTCTATACAAACTTTAGAATTATTTTGTTGGTATCCACAAAATAACTTATTGGGATTACACTGAATCTGTACATTCAGTTGGGAAGAATTGACATCTTAACAATATTGAATTTTCTTATCTGTGAACATGGGATATCTCTCTATTTATTTAGTTGTTCTTTGATTTTGTTCATGTGAGTTTTATACTTTTCCTTGTATAGCTCTTTACATATTTTGTTAGATTTATACCTAAGTGTTTTGTTTGGGGGGATGCAAATGTAAATGATACTGTGTTTTTAATTTCAAATTCCACTTGTTCATAGCTGGTATATAGGGAAGTGATTGACTTTTGTATATTAATCTTGTATCCTGAAACCTTGCTATAATTGCCTATTAGTTTCAGGAGTTTTTTTATTGATTCTTTCAGATTTTCCACATAAATAAACATGTCATCCACAAACATAGTTTTATTTCTTCCTTCCCAATCTGTATACCTTTTATTTCCTTGTCTTATTGCATTAGCTGGAACTTCCAGTAAATGTTGAAAAGGAGTGGTGAGAGGGGGACATCCTTGCTTTGTACTTGATCTCAGTTGGGGAAGCTTTTTTTTTTAAATTTATTTACATATTTATTTTTTATTTTTGGCTGCATTGGGTCTTCGTTGCTGCGCACGCGCTTTCTCTAGTTGCGTTGAGCGGGGGCTACTCTTCGTTGCGGTGCACGGGCTTCTCATTGCAGTGCCTTCTCGTTGCGGAGCACGGGTTCTAGGCACATGGACTTCAGTAGTTGTGGCACGTGGGCTCTAGAGCGCAGGTTCAGCAGTTTTGGCGCATGGGCTTAGTTGCTCTGCGGCATGTGGGATCTTCCTGGACCAAGGCTTGAACCCGTGTCCCCTGCATTGGCAGGTGGATTCTTAACCACTGCGCCACCAGGGAAGCCCAGTTGGGGAAGCCCTGGGTTTCTCAACATTAAGTGTAATGTTAGTTGTTAGGGTTTTTTTGTGGATATTCCTTATCAGGTTGAGGAAGTTCCCCTCTGTTTCTGGTTTACTGAAATTTTTGTCATGAATGCATGTTGGAGAGCTGATTCTTCTTTTTCTTGTTTGTTTTGTTTTTTGGGTTTTTTTGGTGTGTTTTTTTGGGGTAATAGCTTCATTGAGATTTCACATACCATATATATTAACCATTCAAGGTGTACAATTCCGTGTTTTTTAGTATATTCACAGAGTTATGCAACAATCAGTTTTAGGACATACCACCCTAAAAAGAAACACCATGTCCTTTAGCAGTCATGCCCACCCCCACTCTCTTCTCTCAGCTTCAGGCAGTCATTGCTTTCTGTCTGTAGATTTGCTTATTCTGGCCATTTGCTATTTCATATAAATGGAATCATGCAAATGTGTGGTCTTTTGTGTCTGGCTTCTTTCACTTAGCATAATGTTTTCAAGGTTCATCATATTGTAGCATATATCAGTACTTCATTCCTTTTTATTACTGAATAATAGTCAGTTACATGGATATACAATGTTTTGTTTATCCATTCATCAGTCGATGGACAGTTGGGTTGTTTTACTTTTTGGCTTTTATGAATAGTAATATGAAATTCTGTATACAAGTTTTTGTGTAGACATACGTTTTCATTTCTCTTAGGTATATAACTAGGAGTAGAATTGCTGGGTCATATGGTAACTGTACGTTTAACCTTTTGAGGAACTGCCAGTGACTGCCGCATTTTATTTTCTACCAACAATGTATGAGGGTTCCAGCAATGTTCCAACAATGTATGCGTTTCTCCACATCCTTGTTAACACTTATCTGTCTTTTTGATTATAGCCATCCTAGTGAGTGTGAAGTGATATCTCGTGGTTTTGTTTTGCATTTTCCCTGATGATTAATGATATTGAGCATCTTTTCATGTGCTTATTGGCCATTTGTATGTCTTCCGGGGAGAAATGTCTATTCAGATCTGTTGCCCACTTAAAAATTACCTTTTGGACTTCCCTGGTGGCGCAGTGGTTGAGAGTCCGCCTGCCGATGCAGGGGACACGGGTTTGTGCCCTGGTCTGGGAAGATCCCACATGCCGTGGAGCGGCTGGACCCATGAGCCATGGCCGCTGAGCCTGCGTGTCCGGAGCCTGTGCTCCGCAACGGGAGAGGCCACAACAGTGAGAGGCCCGCGTACCACAAAAAAAAAAAACAACAAAACAACAACAACAACAAAAAAACCTTTTAATTATTAAGTTTTAAGCATTTCTCATATATTCTGGATACAAGTCCTTTGTCAGATGTATGATTAACAAGTATTTTCTCTCATTCTGTGGGTTGTCTTTTTACTTTTCTTGATGATATCCTTCAGAGCACAAAAGTTTTTAATTTTGTTGAAGTCAGAGAGCTTATTCTGACTGCTCTGTATGAATCCGGATTCCAGGGACAGGTGTAGAAGCAGGAGAGCAGTTGTTACAAGAACAATGCGGTGGTCCACGTGAGAAGTGTACTGGATTTGTCTCAGGCATGGCCACAGAGTTGGTGAGAAGGGGCCAGCTGTGAGGTAGGTTAGGACATAGAGCTGATGGAACAAGGTGAGGGATTACTGTAGGGGTGAGGGAGAGGGAGAAATCATGGATGAATGATAGGGTTTCAGCTTAAATAATTTTGATCCAAAATTTGATTATGCTGTCTGTTACCTGCTACAGAATTATGATAGTTTTTAATGGAGTTTGGCCAGCGAGCCCGGCACTCCCTTCTTACACATTTGAAATTGCTTTTGGTTGTATGATCACTGATTGTGCCAAGGAGATGGTTCCAGAGACTCTGACCTTCCATATTTTCCTCTAATACTGCCTACGCCACCTCAAATAAACATATTTTCTAAGTGAGACTAGTGTGCCTGCTTTACCAGTGCAGTTTCAAGGCAAGTCCTCTGCCCCCTTCTAACCAGACTGCAACCTCAAAGCCCCCTCTGTGTAGAGATTATGGAACTCTCAGTGAATAGTATCAGTTCAAGGGAATGAGTTTTTGAAATCTAAATGTCATAATTTGACAGGGCTACTTTGAGGAAAAAGACTTTTAAAGGAGGAACTAATATCAGCTGACATTTGTGAAGTGCTTCTCTCCTCTGCTTGCTTCCTAGGAGATCTCATCAGCTAAAGTGGAAATTAAAACACTTTGAGAAAATCTTGGTTTATGAATATAGCGTGTTCTCTTGGTTTATGACTATAGTGTGTTCTCTGCAGTTTTTTTATATGGTCACTAAAAATCTTATTCTAGGGAAGTATTTAATGACATGGCAAGTGCTCATGATTTATTAAGTGAAAAACCCTGTGTGTGTTTACACACATGTAGCTATACCCTATCTATATATGTAACATGTCTCTATGATGGGATTATGAGTGGCATTTATTTCATTCTTTGTACTTTTCTATATTGCTATGTTTTTGATAGCGAACGTTTATAACTTTTATAAAAATAAAATTTTATTTTAAAAACATCACGTAAATTGTGGCACATCAGTGTTTGTGTGCACACACCCATCAAGGAAATACATCTTTTCCTGCTCCTGTGATGCCCTTCTGCTTGAAGGTGGAGAGGAACTGTTGAAATGAGAACATTTCTCGCCTGTAAAGTGGAGATAACAGTGGTGCCAACCTCCTGAGGTTTTTTGTGAGGATTTAATGAGTTCGTGTGTAAAACAGTTTCTGTTAAGTAATAGTGTTTACTGTTACCACTGTTGCTACTTTCATTGTTATTTTGGCTTTAGTGTCCTCCTTAAAATGATCTACGTGCTTTCCCAAGGTGTCTGACTGTGGCTGTCCTCGCTTGTGTTTGCCTGATAGCCGTTTCATTTTCATTTGATTTCGGGGTCATGTGGGTTTTGCCCACCTCTCTGGAGTACTTGTACAAACCAAAGATTGGGGAGCATGGATATCTTTTAGCCAAGGCAGTCTTGACCTTACAAAGTTGTAAATTTATGAAGTATGCTGCTGTATGGACAGGATCAATATTCACCGTCAAAATTTCACTTAAAATTATATGACCCTGGGCAAATTTCTGAACCTCCCAGAGCTTCAACTTCTGCTAAAAGAGGGTATATTAATGTTCTTAACCATCGCAGAGGGACTTATTACTGTTTACTTACCTTTAGGAAAGGTGTTTGTAAGTTACCCTGCCTGCTTCACTGTATGTTTTGTCTATCATGACTGTCAAATGAAATAGGAGTCTGAAAATGATCTAGAGGATTTTTATTCCAGCATTGAACTGGGGCCATATTGGAGAAAAGAAGAAATTTTGTTTCTTTTCCATTCTTGAACTCACTCCTTCCTTGCAGATTTTCCTTTTTTTATAACTCATTCATTTATTCAATAAATACTTAGTGTGGGACTTCCCTGGTGGCGCAGTGGTTGAGAGTCCGCCTGCCAACGTAGGGGACACGGGTTTGAGCCCTGGTCCGGGAGGATTCCACATGCTGCGGAGCAACTAGGCCCATCCCATGCGCCACAATTGCTGAGCCTGTGCTCTAGAACCCGCGAGCTACAACTACTGAGCCCGCACATTGCAACTACTGAAGCCCGCACACCTAGAGCCGTGCTCCACAACAAAAGAAGCCACCTCAGTGAGAAGCCCGCAATGAAGAAGCTGCAATGAAGAGTAGCCCCCGCTCGCCGCAGTTAGAGAAAGACCGTGCACAGCAACGAAGTCCCAATGCAGCTGAAAATACATAAATAAATAAAATAAATAAATTTATAAAAAAACTAATTAATTAATACTTAGTGCCTCCGATGTGCCTGACCCTTTTCTAGGTTCCAGGGGCTAGACAGGTAAGTGAGGTGGATGTGGCCTCTGCTCTTGGGCATACAGACCAGTGGTGGAGGGGACCAGGCAGAGATGGCCATCAACAGGAGAGGAAGAGGATGCGTGGAGAAAGAGAAGCAGGGGGTGGGGATGTGATAGAGAGTCCTTTGGAAAGGGCTGAGGACTTGAAGGGCAACGGCCTAGATTCAGGTCTTGCCCGTGTGGTCTTGAGCAAGTCTTGTGACCCTCTGGCCCTCAGTAGCTTATGTAAAAGTTTTTTTTTTATTAGAATATAATTGCTTTACAACGTTGTGTTAGTTTCTGCTGTACAATGAAGTGAATCAGCTGTATGTATACATATATCCCCTCCCTCTTGGACCTCCCTCCCACCCATCTAGGTCATCACAGAGCACCGAGCTGAGCTTCCTGTGCTTTATAGCAAGTTCCCACTAGCTATCTGTTTTATGCTTGTTAGTGTATTTATGTCAATTCTCACCTCCCAGTTCGTCCCACCCACCCCTTCCCCTCCTGTGTCCACATGTCCATTCTCTATGTCTACGTCTCTGTTCCTGCCCTGCAAATAGGTTCATCTGTACCATTTTTCTAGATTCCACGTATATGCGTTAATAAACAATATTTGTTTTTCTCTTTCTGGCTTACTTCACTCTGTATAACAGACTCTAGGTCCATCCACATCTCTACAAATGACCCAACTTCATTCCTTTTTATGGCTGAGTGATATTCCATTGTATGTATGTACCACATCTTCTTTATTCATTTATCTGTCTTTGGACATTTAGGTTGTTTCCATATCCTGGCTATTGTAAACAGTGCTGCAATGAACCAGCTGGGGTACTTGTGTCCTTTTGAGTTATGGTTTTCTCAGGGTATATGCTCAGTAGTGGGATTGCTGGATCATATGGTAATTCTATTTCTAGCTTTTTAGGGAATCTCCATACTGTTATCCACAGTGGCTGTATCAATTTACATTCCCGCCAACAGTGCAAGAGGGTTCCCTTTGCTCCACACCCTCTCCAGCATTTATTGTTTGTAGACTTTTTAAAAATAAATTTATTTATTTTATTTATTTATTTTTGGCTGAGTTGGGTCTTTGCTGCTGCCCACGGGCTCTCTCTGTTTGCGGCGAGCGGGGCTGCTCTTCGTTGCGGTGCGCGGGCTTCTCATTGTGGTGGCTTCTCTTGTGGAGCACGGGCTCTAGGTGCGCGGGCTTCAGTAGTTGTGGCTTGCAGGCTCTAGAGCGCAGGCTCAGTAGTTGTGGCGCATGGGCTTAGTTGCTCTGCAGCATGTGAGATCTTCCTGGACCAAGGATCGAACCCGTGTCCCCTGCATTGGCAGGCAGACTCTTAACCACTGTGCCACTAGGGAAGCCCAGTAGATTTTTTGATGACGGCCATTCTGACCGGTGTGAGGTGATACCTCATTGTAGTTGTTTTTTGTTTGGTTGGGTTTTTTTTGGCTGAGTTGGGTCTTCGTTGCTGCAAACAGGCTTTCTCTAGTTGCCGAGCGGGGGCTACTCTTTGTTGTGGTGCGCGGGCTTCTCATTGCAGTGGTTTCTCTTGCTGTGGAGCACGGGCTCAAGGCACACCGGCTCAGTAGTTGCAGTGCGTGGGCTCTAGGGCGTGCAGGCTTCAGTAGTTGTGGCACATGGGCTCTAGAGTGCAGTGCTCAACTAAGTACATGGGCTTAGTTGCTCCGTGGCATGTGGGATCTTCCAGGACCAGGGATCGAGCCTGTGTCCCCTGCATTGGCAGGTGGATTCTTAGCCACTATGTCACCACGGAAGTCCCCTCATTGTAGTTTTGATTTGCATTTCACTAATAATTAGTGACGTTGAGCATCCTTACATGTGCCCCTTGGCCATCTGTATGTCCTCCTTGGAGAGATGTCTGTTTAGTTCTGCCCATTTTTCAATTGGGTTGTTTGTTTTTTTGATATTGAGCTCCATGAGCTGTTTGTCTATTTTGGAGATTAATCTTTTGTCTGTTCCTTTGTTTGCAAATATTTTCTCCCACTCGGAGGGTTTTCTTTTCGTCTTGTTTATGGTTTCCTTTGCTGGGCAAAAGCTTTTAAATTTAATTAAGTCCCATTTCATTTGTTTATTTTTGTTTTTATTTCCTTTACTCTAGGAGGTGGGTCAAAAAAGATCTTGCTGTGGTTTATGTCAAAGTGTGTTTTTCCTATGTTTTCCTCTAAGAGTTTTATAGTGTCTGGTCTTACATTTAGGTCTTTAATCCATTTGGAGTTTATTTTTGTATATGGTGTTAGGTAGTGTTCCAATTTCATTCTTTTACATGTAGCTATGCAGTTTTCCCAGCACCACTTATTGAAGAGGCTGTCTTTTCTCCACTGTATGTTCTTGCCTCCTTTGTCCTAAATTAGGTGACCATATGTGCGTGGGTTTATCTCTGGGCTTTCTATCCTGTACCATTGATCTATATTTCTGTTTTTGTGCCAGTACCATACTTGTCCTGATTACTGTAGCTTTGTAGTATAGTTTGAAGTTGGAGAGCCTGATTCCTCCAGCTCTGCTTTTCTTTCTCAAGATTGCTTTGCTGGGACTTCCCTGGTGGCACAGTGGTTGGGAATCCGCCTGCCAGTGCAGGGGACATGGGTTCGAGCCCTGGTCTGGGAAGACCCCACATGCCACGGAGCAACTAAGCCCGTGCGCCACAACTACTGAGCCTGTGCTCTAGGGCCAATGAGCCACAACTATTGAAGCCCGCGTACCACAACTACTGAAACCCCAGCGCCTAGAGCCCGTGCTCCACAAAGAGAGAAGCCACAGCAATGAGGAGCCCGCACACCACCATGTAGAGTAGCCCCCACTCACCCCAACTAGAGAAAGCCCACGTGCAGCAACAAAGACCCAACACAACCAAAAATAAAATAATAAATAAATTTATTTAAAAAAAAAAAGATTGCTTTGCTATTCCGGGTCTTTTTTGTTTCCGTACAAATTGTAAAATTTTTTGTTCTAGTTCTGTGAAGAATGCCATTGGTAATTTGATAGGGACTGCATTGAATCTGTAGATTGCTTTGGGTGGTAGAGTCGTTATCACAATGTTGATTCTTCCCATCCAAGAACATGGTGTATTTCTCCATCTGTTTACGTCATCTTTGATTTCTTTCATCAGTGTTTTATAGTTTTCTGAGTACAGGTCTTTTGTCTCCTTAGGTAGGTTTATTCCCAGGTATATTATTCTTTTTGTTGCGATGGTAAATGGGATTCTTCCCTCAATTTCTCTTTCTGATCTTTCATTGTTAGTGCATAGGAATGAAAGAGATTTCTGAGCATTAATTTTGTATCCTGCAACCTTACCAAATTCATTGATTAGTTCTAGTAGTTTTCTGGTGTCATCTTTAGGATTTTCTATGTATAGTCTCATGTCATCTGCAGACAGTGACAGTTTTACTTCTTTTCCGATTTGTATTCCTTTTTCTTCTCTGATTGCTGTGGCTGGGACTTCCAAACCCATGTAAAAGTCTGTAGGGTAAGGATTAAATGGGTGAATGAACACTTCATAAAGTATAACACGCTGTGTGATGATATATAACACGCTTCCCTTTATTGAGGGAAGCTTTGAATCCAAATTTTCAAGAGGTGTGGGTGTCAGTGCAGAACAGATAGGAGGTGTTGTGTAGCTGGTGTTCTGAGTGCTGTGGAGGCTGTGGCTATCCAGCCAGGGGACACGTTTCTCCACCACCTCGACACAGTGAGCTTATTCCTACGTCTGGATTGGTCCACTGTTCTTCTAGTACAGTGTCTTTACTGTTTCTTTTCCACACACTTTTTTTTTTGGCCATGCAGCTTGCGGGATCATAGTTCCCTGACCAGGGATCAAATCCGTGCACCGTGCAGTGGAAGGGCGGACTGCCAGGGAATTCCTCTTCTCCACATTCTGTCCTTCCTGGTGGGCTTCAGAATTTTGGATGTTTCCAGTGAAGCTTTCTCCACTCTCTAGTCCACACTGCTCTCTCCCTCTTCTGATAGAGACCCACAGATTAGCACCTAATCACATCTGGTTTTATGTCTCTTCATAGTTTCTTTTGCCTCCCTAACTAGATCATAAGCTACTTGAGATTAAGAACTGTTTTTAATATTTTTTCCACCCCTTTCCCTCCATAGCATTTATCACAATATAAATTACAGGGGCCAGCACATATTGAAGTGAGTTTTGAATTAAAATGCTCAAAAGTGATCTTAATGGCACTTGGTTACTTTCTCTGTTTAATTCAGCTCTGACTATAATTCATACCCACCTGAAAGTTCCTCGTTCCCGCTATTATACCTGACTTATCTTTGCATGACTAGATGTTGAAAGCATTATGATGCCTTGTTCTTCAGCCCCCAGGTTTCCCTTGATGCCCGTTAAAATTCCTGTCCTGCTTGAAGATCATCTGTGGAAACGTTGGCCATGGCATCCGTATCAGAGTCTGTTACATTCAGAGAGTTCTGCCCTTTGTACTATCTCCTCAATGCCATTCCCACAAAGATCCAGAAGGGGTTCCGCTCCATAGTGGTCTACCTCACGGCCCTGGACGCCAACGGGGACTACATTGCCGTGGGCAGCAGCATTGGCATGCTCTACTTGTACTGCCGGCACTTGAACCAGATGAAGAAGTACAACTTCGAGGTGAGTCTTGCTTGTCCTCACCTGAGCATGTGTGAGCCCTGGCTAATGTTTAACATGCTTGTGAGTTCCAGGATGGGGTAATTTACTTCTGATTTGCTAGAATATGGCCTGAGTGCCCTTCCCAAACAATACTTTATGACCATTTTTTTTTTGCCGTACGCGGGCCTCTCACTGCTGTGGCCTCTCCCTTTGTGGAGCACAGGCTCCGGACGCACAGGCTCAGCGGCCATGGCTCACGGGCCCAGCCGCTCCGCGGCATGTGGGATCTTCCTGGACCGGGGCACGAACCCATGTCCCCTGCATCGGCAGGCGGACTCAACCACTGCGCCACCAGGGAAACCCTCTTCATTCCTTTTTATTGCTGAATGCTATTCCATTGTATGGATAAGACCACATTAGCTATCGATTCCTCATGGACGCTTTTTATTTCTGTTTATTTCTATCCTAGTTTTCTGAGAGTTTTTATCATGAATGAGTATTGAAATTTGTCAGATATTCACTTGAATCTGTTGTGATGATATGATTTACTTCTTTATTTCCTTCTTTATTTATGTGTTATGTTACATGAATTGAGTTTTGGTTATTATTCCAACCATGCATTAATCTTTTAAACCCCATTTTGTCATGATATATTATCCTTTTCTTTTTGGCCTCGTGGCATGGCTTGTGGGATCTTAGTTCCCTGAACAGGGATTGAACCCAGGCCCTGGCAGTGAAAGCACCAAGTCCTAACCACTGGACCACCAGGGAATTCCATATTATCCTTTTTTTTTTTTAATCTTGCTGTATTCCTTTTAGTAATATTTTGTTCAGATTTTTTGTGTCTGTATTCATGGAAGAATATTGGTCTGTAGCTTTCTTATGATGTTTCTGTCTGGCCTTTCTTATTATACACATATCTAGTGTTTTCATTCTATATTTAACTACTCAAGTTGGACATTATTATTATTATATTTTATAGTCACTGTTTAGATTCCCTCACACTTTTGCCAACGTCTTTACTCACCATCCCTTGTTACATCTCAGTTCTTCCCTTTGCAGCCATTCTCCTTCTTGCTGGAGTACATCCTTTATTTTTTAAATTTTTGGCTGCATTGGGTCTTCGTTGCTGTGCGTGGGCTTTCTCTAGTTGCGGTGAGCGGGGGCTACTCTTCATTGCGGTGTGCAGGCTTCTCATTGTGGTGGCTCCTCTGGTTGCGGAGCACGGGCTCTAGGTGTGCGGGCTTCAGTAGTTGTGGCTCACGGGCTCTAGAGCGCAGGCTCAGTAGTTGTGGTGCACGGGATTAGCTGCTCCACCACATGTGGGATCTTCCCGGACCAGGGCTTGAACCCGTGTCCCCTGCATTGGCAGGCGGATTCTTAACCACTGCGCCACGAGGGAAGCCCTGGAGGACATCCTTTAGTAGTTCTTGTGTTGAAGTCTTTTGGTGGTAAGTACTCTTGATTTTTTTGTTTGTCTGAATGTCTCTCTGTCTTCGAATTGTTTAGAGGTATACTATTCAAGGCTAACAGTTTTTTCCTCTTAGCACTTTGAGGATGATACATCTCAACATCCATTGTTGAGATGTCTTTTGTTAATAATTGTTCATATTTAGTTATTTCCCTTTTTTCTCTGACATATTAATATCTTCTTATTGCCTTTGAGGTTTTACTGTTTCACTACAAAATGTGTATGTGTGTATTTCTTTTCGTGAGTCTTGTTCAAGGCTTGTGCTCCTGAGGATATAGGTCTTTCATCAGTTTTGGATAATTTTTAGCCCTTATCTCTGAAGATGTTTCCTTCTCCTATCCTCTGTTTTCTTTCCTTCTGGAATCCCAATTAGATGTAGGTAGGACCTTCATATTCTATTCTCTATGACTTTTAACTTATCTGTCATATATATATATATATATATTTTAGATTAGGGGTGGAAGTCATTTACAATTTCTTTTTTTTTTTGGAAAGAGACTCCACCTCTATTTTTTAATTTTAATTTTATTTTATTTTACATGTTGGGGGTAGGAGTTTATTAATTAATTAATTTATTTTTGCTGTGTTGGGTCTTCGTTTCTGTGAGAGGGCTTTCTCTAGTTGTGGCAAGCGGGGGCCACTTTTCACTGCGGTGCACGGGCCTCACTGTGGCGGCCTCTCTTGTTGCGGAGCACAGGCTCCAGACGCACAGGCTCAGTAGTTGTGGCTCACGGGCCTAGTTGCTCCGCGGCATATGGGATCTTCCCAGACCGGGGCTCGAACCCATGTCCCCTGCATTAGCAGACAGATTCTCAACCACTGCGCCACCAGGGAAGCCCATCTGTCATATTTTTTATCTTTCCTTTGCCGCACAGATCTGTCATCTAGTTCAATAATTTTCTTTCATCTGTGACTAGGCTGCTATTTAGTCTACCCCTGAGATTTTATATTCTTTTGATTCTTTTTCATTTCTGTTATTTCTGATAATAGTTTGGTCTTATGTTTCAATTTCTTTTTACATTTCTTTAACATTTTTAAGCATATTTCTTTTTTATTACTGAAGCATAGTTGATTTATAATGTTTCAGGTGTATAGCAAAGTGATTCAGTTATATATTCTTTTTCACATTCTTTTCCATCATGGGTTATTACAATATTGAATATAGTTCCCTGTGCTATATAGTAGGTCTTTGTTGTTTATTTTATGTATAGTAGTATCTGTTAATCCCCAATTCCCAATCCTTCCCTCCCCTTAAGCATATTTCTTTTATGTTCCTGGGTCTCCTCACTCGACATGAAATGCTTGAGTCAGGATGAGGAGTTGTCCAATTCTGTTATTGCTTTCTTTAGTTGGTTCTTCTTGAGGGGACCTGTCTCCCTGTGGTCATGTCTAATTGTGAGGTATGTGGCTGATCCTAATATGTGGGAGTGCTGAGGGGCCTGGGTTGAGACTGTTCCACAGATGGGGTTGATGGTCACTCTGCCAGCCGCCTTGGAGTGCTACAAACACGGAAGCATGTCAGGTGAAGTGCCTGGCCTGAAGGTTCTTTTCAGTGGGAAGGGAGAATAAATTCAAACTCTGGTGCTGGATACGGCAGCTTTGTGATTACAGAATCTTTTTTATTCACTCCAGTCAATGCCTGAGATAAGACAAAGGTCCTTGTCAGCTTCGTTTCCCAGCAAATTGATTTTCCCCTAGTTTACACTTTCACTGAGAGTTAGGTCTTCAGGGATTCTGGCTTTAGCAGGGGATGTCAGTTCCAGCTCCCCACGTCACCTGGCCTGAAGCCTTGTCCTCATTAACCGTCCTCACCTCAGAAAATCAAGGGTCTAGGCGTTGGCCAGATTGCCCTATGTAGCCTGTAGCTTCAGGGCTGGCTTCCGTTCTAGTTTGACAGCATTCTTTTTGTTTTCGGCTCTTGTAGATTTTCTTTACTTTTCTAGAGATCAGCTATGCGTTTAAAAGAATGTTTTATGTATCTTATTCAACATTTCTAGGTGTTTGGAGAGGAATGTTTTCAGAATAGCTAGAGTGTTATACTGTGAGAAGTTGAAACTTCTTATTTTGTTTCTGTCTGAAGTATAGTTAGATATTGATAATCTGATTCTTCGGATGTTTTGGTTCTTAAGTCAAGAACCAAATCTATTTAATAATCATATTAAATAACCTTAAGTCAAGTTTAGTACATTGGTTTATTAAAAAGCACGTGTACAAGCATTGCATATAGATATTCAGGCTTCCAGCCCATCTGAGCAATGATTTTGAAACCATTCATTCAGGAAAATTACACAACCGTTTTGATTTTGTGCTATGATGTGGCAAGATCTCCAATAAGTGATTTTGATTCCTGTTGTAGTAGCAGTTTTTATAATTACAAATTCCCAGGAAAAATATTCTCTTTTTAACATTCTGTTGCCATGTCAGACGATACACATCTAAAGCATGTTATGTTACTTTGTTCCCTCAAAGCAGAGATGGAACCATCACTCACATTCCTGCACTCCTTTCATTCTCCTCCTTTCCCACAGCCGACCACACCTTCCATCTCCATGGCCGTGGATCTGCTCAGAAGGCATAGGGCAGCGAGGCAGAGCAGGGCCTCTGTAGGGTCACACTTGGGTGTGAGTCCTGACTATTGATTCTCTCTAGCTTTGTGACCTGAGACAAACCACTTCACCTTTGTAAAATGAGGATAACTCCAGCACCTGCCCTCTTGGTGGTTTGAGGACCCCAGGAGATGATGCCTGTGAAGTGCTGAACAGGGTGCCCAGCACAGGACACGCGCGACTGGCAGAGCGTCCCTTACAGAGAGAGTCGATGTGCTCTGTCATCACTGCTGCCCTCCTTCTGACCGGGTCTTCATACTCTTCTTTCCTCGTCAGGGTTTACTGCCCTTGCACCTGTTCAGTTTGCCACATCCCTTGACCGGGCGCATACTACCTCCACCTGAACTATCGCAGGAGGCTCCCAGCTGGTCCTCCTGCCTGGTCCCACGCCTTCCTCCTTCCATCCTGTTCCTAATGGGGTTACCAGAAACACCTCTGACTGATACACCTGCAAAAGCAGGCATCTTCAAGGGTCCCCCTTTTCCTTCCTGTAGCTTAGGATCCAGGTCCCTTACCCTGTATCACGACGTGGCACCAAGTGTAGTTATAGCCCATGAACATCCGCTGCAAGCTGTAAAGTGGCAGGTGAAAGTGAGCTCAGTCGCTGCCACCCCCGCTCGTGGGGGGCAGCTCTTCATGTGCACGTCTCATTGCTACAGCTCAGCTGTGAGCGGGCGGGCCTGCGCCCTACTGTGTATTACCACTCAGTCCCCTGAATGCACAGATTGATTACCATCTAAATTACTGCATCAGGGATCAAAATGGCTTATGGAAGATCTTGCCATATGTCTTAGCGAGGTCGAAATGGTTGTGTAATTTTTCTGAATGAGTGGTTTCAAAATGAAAAATGATCATTCAGATGCTCTGGAAGCCCGAATATCTGTACTCAGTGCTTGACATTGCTTTTTAATAAACCAATGTATTAAGCTTGAGTTAGTGTTATTTAATGTGATTATTGATATGAGAACCAAAACACGCCAGGAATCAGTTTATAAAGCACTCCCAAATGTATTGTCTCGCTGATCCTCAAGCAAGCCTGTGTGGCAGGTACACACCATGGACTACAGTCGGTGGATGACTTGTCCACGTTGAGAGAGAAGAAAGGAGAGCTTGCGTCTGGGATAGCTCTTCTGACTCCAGACTCCAGTTTTGAGGGGAACTACCTCTCCTATCCAAGTTCCTTAGTACTCTCTTGATAAGAGCTCAATGTAGTCATACTTGATTGAACAGTATTTCCTTTCTCAGAAATGCAGTTTTAAAATTTTGTCATTTCAGGGACTTCTTTGGTGGTCCAGTGGTTAAGACTCTGCACTTCCAGTGCAGGGGATACAGGTTCAAATCCTGGTCAGGGAACTAAGATCCCACATGCTGTGTGGCACAGCCAGAAAAAAACACAAAAACAATTGTCATTTCAAAGATAAAAAACCTAGAAAGAAAAAGAGATTAATTATCTTTCTGAATTGTATACATTTTCAATCAGGAATATATATAGGCTGCAGTCCAATGAGGTTTTCCATTCCATTGGTAGGTAACGTTTCATAGTTTGAAAGCTGGCCTGGTGACAGGCCCATTTGTTTTGTTTTTTTGTTTGTTTGTTTTTAACATCTTTATTGGAGTATAATTGCTTTACAACTTTGTGTTAGTTTCTGCTGTATAACAAAGTGCATCAGCTATGTGTACACATATATCCCCATATCCCCTCCCTCTTGCGTCTCCCTCCCACCCTCCCTATCCCACCCCTCTAGGGGAACACAAGGCACCGAGCTGATCTGCCTGTGCTCTGCGGCTGCTTCCCACTAGCTATCTGTTTTACATTTGGTAGTGTATATATGTCCATGCCACTCTCTCACTTCGTCCCAGCTTACCCTTCCCCCCCCCCCGTGTCCTCAAGTCCATTCTCTACGTCTGCGTCTTTATTCCTGTCCTGTCCCTAGGTTCTTCAGAACCTTTTTTTTTTTTTTTTTGGATTCCATACATATGTGTTAGCATACGGTATTTGTTTTTCTCTTTCTAACTTACTTCACTCTGCATGACAGACTCAAGTTTCATCTACCTCACTACAGATAACTCAATTTCGTTTATTTTTATGGCTGGGTAATATTCCATTGTATATACGTGCCACATCGTGTTTGCATCTTTTTTTAATTAATTTATTTATTTTTGGCTGCATTGGGTCTTTGCTGTGCTCTGGCTTTCTCTAGTTGTGGCGAGCAAGGGTTGCTCTTCATTGCGGTGCGCGGGCTTCTCATTGTGGTGGCTTCTCTTGTTGTGGAACGTGGGCTCTAGGCGCATGGGCTTCAGTAGTTGTGGCATATGGGCTCAGTAGTTGTGGCTCGCAAGCTCTAGAGCACAGGCTCAGTAGTTGTGGCGCATGGGCTTAGTTGCTCTGCGGCATGTGGGATCTTCCCGGACCAGAGCTTGAACCCGTGTCCCCTGCACTGGCAGGCGGATTCTTAACCACTGCGCCACCAGGGAAGCCCGTGCCACGTCTTCTTTATTCATTCATCTATTGATGGACATTTAGGTTGCTTCCATGTCCTGGCTATTGCAAATAGTGCTGCAATGAACATTGTGGTACATGACTCTTTGAATTATGGCCCATTTGTTTTTGAATGTTTCCTCTTTCAGGGGAAAATGGAATCCATCACGGTGGTGAAACTGCTGAGCTGCTTTGATGACCTGGTGGCTGCAGGCACAGCCTCTGGGAGGGTTGCAGTCTTTCAACTTGTATCCTCGTTGCCAGGAAGAAATAGACAGGTAAGTACTAATCATTTTAGCATTTCTTAACTTCTTGGCAAATTCCTCATGTCTTTTAAAATGAGGAGTCCTCACGTGCCAAGAAAACACTTGCTCAGAAAAGCCTCGCTCTGTGCTCTTTATAATCAGGTGACATTTTTGTTCCTGGTAGGACACTTGGCAAAGAGCATATATGGGTAATTTTGCTTAATATTCTCTGGCTCTTCTCTGTCAGTTTTAAAGGTGGACCCTTGTGCAGGTTTTTGCATGGAAACAACTTGGGAACACCAGCTTTTCCATAAACGGGAGGGATTGTGTACCACCTTGTTCACATCTCACAGTGTTTATCCTTGTCTTTTTCTTGTGTGTATTTTATCGTTTATTCACAGCTTCGGAGGTTTGACGTCACTGGTATTCACAAGAATAGCATAACAGCTCTGGCTTGGAGCCCCAATGGAATGAAATTGTTCTCTGGAGATGACAAAGGGAAAATAGTCTATTCTTCTCTGGATCTAGATCAGGTAAAATTATTTTCAGAAATATTGGTTGTCTTATATTTGGAGAAGTTGGTCAACTTGAATTTTTGGTTATTGTCCCTTTTTAAAATTTTTATTTATTTATTTATTTATTTATTTTTTGTCTGCTGTGCCGGTTGGCTTGTGGGATCTCAGTTTCCCAAACAGGGACTGAACCCAGGCCACAGCAGTGAAAGTGTGGAATCCTAACCTCTAGGGCACCAGGAACTCCGCATTGTCCCTTTCTAATCTCAACTGTTGTTTGTAACATTTTCTTTCAAGGGCTTTTCTAATGCTTTATAAGCTTCTACTTCTGTATATGAAGAATTGGCCTTTGTTTCTTCTGGAACATACACTTTTTTTATTCTCCTGTTTTCTATTGCTACCAATTAGAAAAGTAGCCACTATCAAACGTATTTCCTTGGAGAGTTTGTAGGAGGATGTGAAGCGTTTACAGTCATGACTATTGTCGACTGAAAAAAAAAAAAAAAAGCACAACCTAAAAGTCGAGAATTTTTATTCCGCGGACTTACTGAGGACTTAAGCCCGATAGACAGTCTCTCACATGACTCTGAGGGACTGCTCCAAAGAGATAAGGGAAGAGCCAGGATATATAGGAGTTTTGCACAAACCAGGTAGTTGAACATCAAGATTTCTGCTAATTAAAGAAAAAACAAACATCTCAAGTTAATGACTTTAGCGCTTTTCTATGTATGGGAAGATACCAGAGTCTGGGCTCATTGAAATCATTCCTTTGATATACACCTTAACTGTCTAGGGCCAGTAAGTATCCTGTTCTTTTCCGTCTTGAACCCCTTCAGCTGCACTGTTGGGGGAGGCTGCAGTGGCTGATAGCTGCAACATCCTTTGTTCGTCTGTATGGCGGGCAGCATTCTTTGTCCACACTGTGGACAGAGGTCAGTGCTTCCAGTGGGTGGTGAGCTCACCCCCAGCCAAGCTCTGGTTGTGTGGGATAGAGTGGTGGGAAAGGAGGAGGGTTGGTGGCAGCAGGGAACCTAGCCCCACCCTCGTATTTGTCCTTTTATTTAAGCCTAACGACAGAGCCCTAAGCTGTGTGTGCTGATCTTCAGTCAGTAGAGAAGGAACCCAGGCTCCAGGGGATCCAGTCATGAGCTGATGCCTGGCAGAGCTCAACTTCAAACCTAGGGTGTGCTCCCATCGCGCATGTGGCTTTCTGCCTGCCTGTGCTTTGTCTTGTCATACCTCTGCTCAGTTAGAATGAACCCCTTGGGGGCACGGTCCTTTCGTTTTCTTATTTGTAGCCATCATTCCTAGTGTGTCTAGGAATTCAGCAGTTACTAGCTGGATGACTTTTAGTCCCTCTGATCCAAGACTGACCTGTCTTCTACGAATATTCTCTAGCAGTAGTTCTCAAACATTTTGGTCCCAAGACCCCTTTACACTTTACACTCTTAAAAAGAGGATTCCAAAGAGGTTTTGTTTGTATGGGTTTTATATCTACTGAGTGTACTATGTTAGAAGTTAAAACTGAGAAATTAAAAAATTTTTATTAATTTTATTTTGAAACAATGAACTCATTATATGTTAACATAAATAACATACTTTTGTGAAAGTAACTATTTTCAAAACTACTGCTGAGAATTCCCTGGTGGTCCAGTGGTTAGGACTCAGCACTCTTACTACCGAGGGCCTGGGTTCAGTCCCTCGTTGGGGAACTAAGATCCCACAAGCCGTACGGCGCGGCTGAAAAAAACAAAACAAAGCAAAACAAAACTTCTACTGCTGTTTGCAAGAGTAGCATGGGTTTACATTTTTGCAAATCTCTTTAATGTCTGCCTTGATAGAAGACAGCTGGATTCTGCATTTAGTCTGTCACACACAATACATTGTTTTGGTTAGAGTACGTAAAGAAAATCTGGCCTCACACAGACATGTAGTGGGAAACAGGAGGAGTATTTTAATAGCCCTTCCAGAGAATTGTGGACATTCTTTAACCACATCCCCAAATTGACTAATGGTAGTTTCTTTAAAGGTTGGTTACAACGTGGAATCTGAAAGCATATAGATAAATTTTTCTTGCTCTGTTACAGTGAAATCTATTGGTCTGTCTCGCACTTAGAATGGCTCCTTGACCCACGTGTGATTTTGTAACATCTTGCATTGATCACTTGGAAAATACTGACCTACTGAGTGATGCACATCTTCCAAATGTTGAAACATTTAATTATATAATATCAAAGAAAGCACCTTTGTTAATATCGCCATCATTCTGATGAGAAAAGTCTTTAGCTGTTGGGAATCTGTCAGGTTCACAAGGGTGGATACAAGTTTTCAAATTCTAATCTTCACTTGTAAACTTGCATTTTGTTATCAGCAACAAATACTGTCACTTATTTTCCCTGAATTGACAGGCTTACTTTGTTCTTTCTGAGAAAATGCCTGCCAAATACCCAAGTTTGAATAATTATAGTATTTCAAGTAAAAATGTATTTTGTGAAAAAAAGCAGCTGGTTGAGCTCACAGCTCATACGACCGCACAAGTGCTTCCTCCTTGAGAATCGAAGTGCTTCAGCATCAGCAGGAGGGCTGCGTGCGTGCCGTTTTGTCACACAGAATCCAAAGATAGGCGTACACAAGAGTCAAGATGAGATGGAATTATCATTTTCCTGCGTCAAAGACCTTCTGAAGTGAAATTCATGTTTTTGCTGCAAGTGCACAGTGGCTAAGGGCACCGTGGCAGCTACCGGATTTTGGTGCCCTGCTCATCTTGGGCCCGTTTGAGCTTTCAGTAGCTCTACCAACCATCAGTACAAACCACAGCTTGGTGGAAAAGGCAGATAAAACCTAGTATTATAATGAAAATGGTTTTGACCTCGCCTGGGGACCCTCAGGGACTGTGGACCACACTTTGAGAACTGCTACTCTCCAGGGAAACATTTTGTTAAGGTTTTAAGGGTCCCCATATTTGTACTTTCCTGCTGTCACTCCCCCAGCCTGAGTTGCACAGAGGGGACACTGCTCATGCATGATGTCAGGAAAGGGAGAGAAAAATCACATGCAGAAAGCACTATCCTTAGCGTGCTGATCATTCTTTTCCCAGCTTTATTGAGGTTCTGATCATTGTTTTTTGGAGACACAGGTATTTCATGAGATTTGCAAAAAAGACGTGTTTTTGCACAATACGGTACAATAAATGTAATTCCATTACAAGCTAAGTGAAAAATTGAAAAGCTACAGCCTGCATAACTGCAAAGGTGGGAGGGAAATCTGGCTTGATGTCCTTGATGTTTGCGGGGTAGTGGGGATTTCCGTCTTGATTGTGCTGGTGGTTACATAACTGAATGCATTGGTCAAAATGCATAGAATTGTATATTGAAAAAGTGAATTTTACTGTATGTACATCTTGCCAGTGGATCTGATTGCTGCTCCCTCTTTCCCTGCAAAGGTCTATGACATTGCATCAGTATTTCTAAACAATTAAAGAAACAGGTTCAGGAGAAGAGGGCTTATAGCAGCAGATATTTGACACCAAGAAATATAGTTTGTGTTAGCAGTAAAATGCCTTCTAGAACTTTACTTTGTTCTTCAATATACTTAATACCATTTTAATTTCTTTCTAACCTGTTTCTTCTGACCCTTTCAGTAGGCAAGGATATAATGTCCCCACGATTGCTTTGAACCCTTTGTGGAGGAGGAGTGCGATATGGACTTTGACCGTTGTCACAGTAATATTATAGAAAGCCCCAGTGTGTTCTGTTGGAATTAATAATACACATGGTGCAACATATTTCTGCTTAATCTTTATGGATTCTTCTTTGAACCGTGTACTGAGAACATTTTTAAAAAATTATACAGAATTTGTAAATGTTTCTTGGCCAACTTGATATAGCCTGACATAGATGGTAACCCTGACTGTTTTCTCATTAGTGAGGACTTTTGCAACTAATTTCATTGCAGTGGGTTGACATTGAATCCAGTGAGAATTAAAGCATTCGTTTTAAGGTAGACATTGACCAAAGTCAATGTCAGGCACAGGAGGGACACGGGCCAGTCCTCTCAGACTGACATGGGGTCACTGTAGCCTGCTGCGCCGTGTGCCTCACCTGTGAGCCTCACCTGGCGTCTCTCCGCAGGGCATCTGTCACTCCCACCTGGTACTGGAGGAGCCGGCTTCCATCGTGCAACTGGACTACAGCCAGAAGGTGCTGCTGGTCTCGACTTTACAGAGAAGTCTGCTTTTCTACACCGAGGAGAAGTCTGTCAAGCAAATCGGAACACAGCCAAGGAAAAGGTGAGCATCGCTGGTGTCGAGGCTCGTGGTGACGCGGCTCCAGGCAGGTCCCCAGCCTGCCCGCCACATGTGGCTGCTGCAGTCTGCTCCCTGCGGGCCCCCTCCTCCACAGCCCGGGTAGGAGGTCAGGGGTCAGGCTCAGGGTCGGGTGGGAGCTCGCCCCTCACTCCCTCCGCGTGCCGCGCCATCGTGAAAATGGAGTGACCTCGGCAGGGGAGGTGCTACCAGTTGTGTCACCTGCTGTGGAGCTGAGCGGGGGGCGCGGGAAGAGTTCACATGGGCTGTAGCCCAGCCTGGGGCCGGGAGGCATCCTGAGGGAGGGGGCGGGTCTGGAAGGCGTCAGGGCTCCTGGCCGGGAGAGGGCCCCTCCCTTGACCTGCTCCCTGGACGAACAGCGGCGAGCAGGGTCGGTCCAGTCCCAGCCTGCCCGGGGGAGAGGCGGAGGGGCAGGACGGCATGTGGGCCGGGGGCACGCGGGGGCCTGGGTGGCGTGGTGCTGGAGAGTGGGCAGGAGGTGGGCGGGCGTCAGTGAGGGCCAGCTGGTGGTGCTGGGGGTGCCAGCCTCCGGTCCTCTCAGCGTCTGTTGTGCTGTGTCCCGGGCTTTGCAGCAGCACAGTGCAAGTTTATTCTTTTTCTGCGTGGCGGTCCATGGCTATTAAAAGACACTCGCGCTTCCCCTTTGGCTTCTACTTTCCACGCTGAATACCCCCCTAATTCCACCAACAATCTGGTGTCTCTGTAACAGTAATCTCCCTGTCGGCCCCTGGAACGCTCAGCAGAATCTGTAGCTTGGGCTTAGTGGTGTGCAGAGCTTGGTCGTGACTTTCCCTCTGCCAGGGTCCCACTCTTCTGCTTGACGTCTCGTCCTGGCTTGTCTGTCAGTGTCTTACTGCCTTGTGTCTTTTTGGAAGGAAGGTGGGGTGTAAAAAGAGAGATTTAAAAACCAGTTACCTCCACGGGGATCGTATACCCAACAGTCTTTCTCTTCAAACCTGGCCTTGTAACCTCCCGTGTGAAACCTGAGCACCTTGGCATGAACCTCTCCTGGTGCGTTGTGTAGCCAAGTCTTTCGGCAGCTTGCGTTAGAAGCACACTCTTGCCAGGCACTGTTTCAGGATATAGAAACAGATAAACGGGTCCTGTTTCTCCTAGGGAGCTGTATTGGAGAAGTGAGGGATGACAGAATGAACGGAAACATTTTTAACCTCTGTGTCCTGAAGGCTTGTGTCTGTCGTGTGCTGTGTTAGGCTGTGGTTAGAAAAGGACGTCGGCCATGTCTGCCTCCTGGAAGTGGTGCCCCATGCAACAGTGTCCCTCTGGGTGGCACACGGTGGGACAGCGGTGGGCCAGGGGACGGGCCTCTGCCCTCAAGTAAGATAAAGGTCTAGGCTGCGGTCAGTGCTATAGAGGCAACATCAGGGTGAGGTGTCAGCTGGGGGCAGGGCCTCTCTTAGAATGGTCAGGAAAGGCCTCTGGGTAAGAGATCTGTGGGCTGAAGCATAAAGCATGGGAAGAGCGTTCTGGTCTCAGGGGACAGCAGATGCCAAGGCCCTGGATCGGGCCAGGGCCTAGAATGTTTGAGGAGCCAGGAGGGGGCTGGGGTGGCTGCAGACCAGTGGGCCGGGTGCTGAAAAGGAGGGCCTGAGCCTGCGTGAGGCGAGAGATGCTGTCAACCGCGTTATTCTAGGTGAGACGGAAAGCCAGTGGGGGGCTTCAGGCAGGAGAAGGACTATCTGGGCTACCCTGGATCTGCCTGGAGACTTGGAGACGGTCAGGCAGGGAACAGTGAGAAGGCTGCTGCAGGAGCCCAGGAGTAGCACGGAGACCTCGCCTGGGTACCCGGCATGGAGAGGAGAGGGGAGGAGGATGGAGGGTAATGGGGTGAATCGGATGTAGGGGAAAACGGAGAGAAAGGAACAATAAGAAAGGGTTTCCGTGCCCTTGGCTAAAGCAACTAGACAGATGGTGAAGCCATTTAACTGAGATGGGAAGACCAGGGTTAAGGTCTAGGCTTCAGGAATTCTGTCTTGGGGCTGTTGCATCTGAGATGCCTGTTAGGTAACTAAGCAGGAATCACAGTCCAGCGTAACATACACAGGTTGGAAATTCAGGGAAGGGGTTTTGGCCAGAAATGAAAATGAGGTCATCAGATGCAGGTGACATTGAGACCCCTAGCCTTGGATGAGGTCACCCAGGGAGAGTGTTTATTCATTCAACATTGGAAAATCCTTACTAAGTCTCTGCTGTGTGCCAGGCGCCCTTCTCAGTCTGGGGAGACAGCTGTGAACAAGGGGGACAAGAGCTCTGATCTTAAGGAGCTCATGTCCTGTGAGGGAGACAGACATTAAATGTGTTCTAGAATGTTCAGTAGTAACGAATGGGTATGGAGCTAGCGAGGATGCCTGCCTTAGCGGGTGTGTGTTTTAGGGCAGGCCGGTGGGTGGAGCCTGAGCAGATTCCTGAGGGAGGATGGGAGGGGCGGCAGAAGCCCTGCCTGTACGGAGGGTCTAGGAGCACAGACCAGGCGCTGGGAGCAGGGGCGCTGGGGGCGGCCCATCCTGTGGGCCCTGCTCAGGGGCTGCTTTACGCCACTGCCATCAAGAGTCATGAGCGGCCTTGACCCGGGGAGTCAGTCCTGCTGCTGTGTGAGGGGGGTGAGGGCAGCTGCTCAGGGAGGCTGGCGGGGGCTCCCGGGCGATTCAGGTGAGAGCAGGGCCTCACGCCAGGCCGGGGTGGTGGGGGCGCTTTGAAGGCAGAGCCAACGGGTGTGTTGACTCCGGGGTGTGAGAGAGATGATCCCTTGGAGATGGTGGCTTGAGCACTTGGCTAGGCGGGGCTGCCGGCTACTGGTGTCGAGGAGGCTGGCGGAGGAGCCGCGGCTGATCTCAGGAAGCAGGTGGGGCCGCAGCTGTGCATGCGGGGGGGGGGGCCCGTTAGCCGATAGACAGTGTTCAAAGCTCTGGGACGGAGGAGCTCACCTGGGGAGTGAGTGTCACTAGGGAACGGGGAGGCCTCGCATTCTGGGGCACTCCATTGCTTCCGTGTCAGAGAGAGCCGTGTCGGAGCCGCTGATCGGCCCCGAGAGGTGGGCTGAGCCGGGCCTTTGTCTCTGGCAACGTGGCGGCCGCACGTGCCCACCCTCGTGGGGCACAGGCCGTGGCATTGGAAGGGCTGAGGGAGGGGGAGTGGGCAGTGAGTGTAGGCAGGACTCTTTCTGTGTAGATGGGAACGCAGAACTAGCGGGTGCCTGGAGGGGACCATGCGGGCTGGCGAGACATTGGATGGAGCGTGTGGCGGCATGTTGGGCGGCTGCTGTGGGCCAGCGGGGAAGCCGGGCTCGGGGACAGGCGCAGGGAGTGCCGGAAGACAAGGTTGTCCTCTCCTGACCCAGTCTGCGAACGTCCTCAGGTTGACAGAACAGCGTGTATGTTTCTCCTAGAAAAATCTCAAAGTCCCCAGCCATCCCCCGACGTGTGTTCCGTCTCGGTTCTCCTCTGTGTGTATGCTGGCGCCCTCCCTGTGCCTATCGCTGTGTCCTGCAGTCCAGTCAGGAGGACTGTCCTGGGTCGGCAGCGCCTGCGTGTTGCAGTCCAGGCCAGGTGTGGGGTGTGGAGCCTGCGCCCCCGCCAGAGCCACCTCGTGCCCGTCTGGTGGCCTTTGGGCATTCGGCTGTGGAGACGATTGTCCCGGCTTTGACTCGTTCTCCCGTTTCAGGCTCTCTGTCTGTGCTCAGCATTATTATACATAAGTTAGAAATCACCATTTGCTGGTTAGAATTTGATCACCGGCAACACTTCTTTCATATTAATGTGGCTCATAAAGGGAATTAAGGTGTCTTGTAAAGTCATCAATGGTCTTCCTAGAAATCAGCTCCACCAAAATTAAGAAACTAAGTTAATGTGTTTATGATTTTAGAATCCTGCAGTGCTTAGACCTTAGAAGTTGGAGTTGTTGTGTCTGATTCAGACTGACATCAGCAAGTGCTGCAGAATCGCCCTGCAGGCAGGTGGTGGCCGAGTCTGGGGTAGAGGACGGTTTGCATCCGGCTGCAGCTAGTTATCCCCAACTTAACTGCCTTCTCCCAACCCGCTCCCGACACATTTCCACAGCGCCTCAGAGGCAGCCCCACGCCAGGCCCCCGCTCAGCCTGCCCTTCCCTGGAGTGCCCGTTCCCCTTTCTCAGTCTGGTCATTGTCCACTCAGTAACCGAGGTGTAGCCTTTGATGCCCAGGTCAGAACGTGTCCCCCTTGTCTGTAGTCCTCGAGCAGCCCTCTGAGCCTCAGAGATGGCACCTTGCAGACGCCCGTCTGCTGCAGGGCGTTCTGAGACAGGGCCAAGACCTTCCTCTTATGCATCTTTCACGTTGCCTGCAGCGCAGAGTCTCTTACATGGTTCAGGAGCTCACTAAATGTTTGTTAAAATGAACGCTTTAGTCACCTAAGGTGAAGTGACAGGAGCTTTTTTAAAAAAAATAAATTTATTTATTTATTTATTTATTTTTGGCTGTGTTGGGTCTTCATTGCTGCACGCATGCTTTCTCTAGTTGCGGCGAGCGGGGGCTACTCTTTGTTGCAGTGCGTGGGCTTCTCATTGCAGTGGCTTCTCTTGTTGCAGAGCGTGGGCTCTAGGCGCGCGGGCTTCAGTAGCTGTGGCTCACAGGCTCTAGAACGCAGGCTCAGTAGTTGTGGTGCACGGGTTTATTTGCTCCGCGGCATGTGGGATCTTCCCGGACTGGAGCTCGAACCCGTGTCCCCTGTGTTGGCAGGTGGATTCTTTACCACTGCGCCATCAGGGAAGTCCAGCAGGCGGATTCTTAACCACTGAGCCACCAGGGAAGTCCGATAAGAGATTTTTAAGAGGACTTTATTAGTAGGAAAAATATAGATTTGAAAATTGGATCACCAAATAGAAATTGATTTGATAGGAAAGGCAGGAGGAAGAGGTTATAGGCTACCGTGCCAGAGTTCTTTGGGTGTCTCTATTTAGAGAAGCTTTGCAGAACAGATCACTAAAGAAAATCATCAGAACATGATGCTGATTATGGAGCTGTCCATGAACGATCTACAGTGTTAGGTTAGTAACGATCTTGATTCTTGGTTAGTCTAACAGTTTTCAGTTCAAAGCTGAATTCGATATTTGGTGTCCTCCTTAGACCCTGTCTGGAAGGATTTAGTTACTGAGGTGCCAAAGGGGTGTAGTGAGATGCTGAAGTGCAGAGAAACACCCAGATAACTTTATCTACGTGCCTTTGTGAGATGGGCCCTGTGGATGCCTCCCTGGGGGTCGGGTGTGCTGTGTGTGCAGTGAGGGTGAGGAGAGGGCCCAGCACCCACAGGAGCACACGATGGTAACAGGGGTGGAATTAGAGGCAGTTGAGCGTTTGTGGGGACTTACGGTGTCACAAGCATTGCTTTCTTTTGTCTTCATAGATTGTCATTCAATCCTCACATCAGCTTTTGAGATGGGAATTATTATCCCTGGTTTATAGACGAGGAAACTGAGATCCATACCACGTAGCTATTAAATGTCAGGGCTGGAAATTGAGCCCAGGTGTCGACCTAAAGCCAGTCCTCTTTCTACCATTCAAAATCAGAGAAATACTTCGGAGAGAGAATCAGCAGGACTTAGGGTTAAACTGAAACTCTTCTTTAAATCAATTAATTAATTTATTTATTTTTGGCTGCATTGGGTCTTCGTTGCTGTGTGGGCTTTCTCTAGTTGTGGTGAGCGGGGGCTACTCTTCGTTGCGGTGCGCGGGCTTCTCATTGTTGTGGCTTCTCTTGTTGCAGAGCACAGGCTCTAGAGCACAGGCTCAGTAGTTGTGGCACACGGGCTCAGTAGTTGTGGCACACGAGCTCAGTAGTTGTGGCACACAGGCTCAGTAGTTGTGGCTCACGGGCTCTAGAGTGCAGGCTCAGTAGTTGTGGCACATGGGCTTAGTTGCTCCACGGTGTGTGGGGTCTTCCTGGGCCAGGGCTCGAACCCATGTCCCCTGCATTGGCAGGCGGATTCTTAACCATTGCGCCGCCAGGGAAGCCCCCAAACTGAAACTCTTAATATTTGAATTCTGGTGGACGTCTGAGATTTGACAAAGATGTGGAGCAATGAGAACTCATAGATTGCTGATGAGAGTATAGGCTGGTGTAAACACATTGGAAAAAGTTTGAAGTTGTCTTCCAAACTTGAATCTGCTTTTACTCAGCAGCCCAGCAGTTACCCAGCAATCCAACAGTTCCACTTCTGAAGTATCCTTGACAAACTCTTAGACCTGAATACTAGGAGGTTATTTGCAGAAATGTTCATAATGAGCACTACTCAAAACGAAGAAGTGGAAATAATTCAAATGCCCTTCAACAAGAGGGAGAATAAATTGTGGAACACTTTATAGCAGTGGAAATGAATAAGCTACAGCTTTTTTTTTTTTATCAACAAGGATAAATCTTAGAAATATTATGTTAAGTTAAAAGCAAGTTGCAAAAGGATGCAAATAGCATCATACTATTTTTTTTTTTTTTTTTTTTTTGGTACGTGGGCCTCTCACTGTCGTGGCCTCTCCCGTTGCGGAGCACAGGCTCCGGACGCGCAGGCTCAGTGGCCATGGCTCACGGGCCCAGCCGCTCCGCGGCCTGTGGGATCTTCCCGGACTGGGGCATAAACCCGCGTCCCCTGCATCGGCAGGTGGACTCCCAACCACTGCGCCACCAGGGAAGCCCCGTACTATTATTTTTATACAAATGGAAGGCAAACAATACTAAATTATGTGGTGTTTAGGAGTACGTAGGTATGTGGTTAAACTATCGATAATCGCAAGGGAATAATGAACACAAAATTCAGGGCTCACACATGAGAACAGAGTGGGCAGGGACTCTTGGAGCCAGAGAGCATCAGCGATGTGACTACCGATTTATTTCCAAAGTTGAGGGATAGGTTCCTGGGTGTATATTTCATTATTAGGCTTCAAAGCATATATATTCTTTTGTTTGTGTTAGATATTTCATGATACTAAAAATAGAAGGAAAAAAACCCCAAGCCGGAGGATCAGAATGGAGATTGGTCCCTGTGATGGGTTTAAGAGAAATTCTGAAAGTGCTGCCCCAATTCTGGACATAAAGCTCATTCACTGGCATGTTGGGATGAGCACAGCAGTCAGATGTTAGAAGGAACAGAATTTCAGAGCAGGGAGAGGATGGTCAGTCCTGGGTCTGTCACCTCTGCCTCCGTTTCCTCTTCTCTGAAACGGGAGTCGCGATACTTGCCTCACAGGGCTGTGTTGAGGGTTAAAGGAGAGTGGAGATAAAGCACTGCGTGCAGGGTAGAGGCACAGAGTTGGTGGGGTGGGATGAGCCGTGCTACAGGTGGGGCCGGGGAGCTGAGCGGGAGCCACGGCCAGTACAGCGGTAGCGGTTGGACTGACCATTGCTGCTGCGGGATTTGCAGGGGGTTATGCTTCGCAGGCCATGAAGCATATGGAGCCTCAAGTAAAACAAGTTGTTCAAAGTCTACCGAAATCTGCCTTTAGTAGTGGCTATTACAGAGGTGGGTTTGAACCCAAAATGACAAAACGGGAAGCATCGTTAATACTAGGTGTAAGCCCTGCTGCCAGTAAGGGAAACATAAGAGATGCTCATCGATGAATTATGCTTTTAAATCACCCAGACGAGGGAGGATCTCCTTATATAGCAGCCAAAATCAATGAGGCTAAAGATTTACTAGAAGGCCAAGCTAAAAAGTGAAGTAAATGTATGATAAATGTTAAGTTCTTACTCATTGATGTATATGAGTACCAGCTTTTATAATAAAACGCCTCAAAGCTACACGTTTTAAAAATTAGCATAAGCTAAATCAAAGCCTTGGTATAAATTGGAGGATTTAAAATCGGATTCTAGAATATTTGTAGGTTAATACTCAATAATTATGGATAAATGCATGCCATTTGAAGTGTTGTTCATTACTCATTTGTCAAATAATTTGGTACCTATTTCAAGACAAAGTGAACAAGGTAGTCTCTCCCTGAAGGAATCCCCAATCTGATGGGAGACTGATAAAGTGATAATTAAAATACAATGTGATAAATATGAAGGAATTAGCACAGGTTGTTATAGTAGGGGCTCATCTCATCGGGACAGAAGGCTGTTCAAGGTACAGAGGACTCCCCCAGTCACTTAGAACCTTGAACTTAAAAGTCAATTTAGCCACAACTTAACCTAAGAAACTGATCTAGGTATGTACTTATCACTTTGTCAGTGATAAATCTAAATTGTTTCAGATTTCATACATTAAAAACTATAACAGCATGATTTAAAAAAAAAAGCACTGTGCGCAGTAACTGTTGCGTGTGCTTAGCGGGGTGCACACTTCTGAGGATGCTGTAGGGAGTGCAAGACAGAGACTGGCTCCTCTGTGGCCTCAGTGTTGGCCAGGCGGTTCAGTTAACCAAAAAATACACTGTAGAAAAGGGTTCGAAAAAGAATCAATCTTGTTTTGGCTTAGTCCAGAAATTCTTGTTAGAGTTAATATCGGGGGTTGACAGCTAGCACTTTAAATCAGTCCATTCTCTTTCTTTCTTTCCTCCTTTTTTTCTTGTAATTTCAGCACTGGGAAATTTGGTGCTTGTTTTATACCAGGACTTTGTAAGCAAAGTGATCTAACCTTGTACGCATCACGGCCTGGGCTCCGGCTGTGGAAGGCTGACATCCATGGGACCGTTCAGGCCACATTTATCTTAAAAGATGTCTTTGCTGGAGGAGTCAAGCCTTTCGAGCTTTACCCGCGCCTGGAATCCTCTGACAGGGGAAGTTGCAGCTCACCCGAGAAACACCTGGGGCTTGTTTCATGTTTCTTTCAAGAAGGCTGGGTGTTGAGTTGGAATGAATATAGTATTTACCTTCTAGACACCGTCAACCAGGTAAGTAAAGTGATTGTACCACGTCTTTGGTGTCTAGAGGCAAGAGAATGTTTATGGACTGTTCTGCTTCATTTCTCAGACAGTAGAAGGAACAGTGTTGATTCAGATGCTTTGCTTTTTCCACTGGGCCAGTCAAGGAATCCAAATGAAGGCTTGGTTGTTTTTGTAGATTTGAAAAAATATTTGGTTTAAATATTCATAGTCCTGTCCCCTGCTAAGAAAGTGTGTGTGTGTGTGTGTGTGTTTTTTTTTGCGGCACGCGGGCCTCTCACTGTTGTGGCCTCTCCCGTTGAGGAGCACAGGCTCTGGACGCGCAGGCTCAGCGGCCATGGCTCACGGGCCTAGCCGCTTCGCGCCACGTGGGATCTTCCCAGACCGGGGCACGAACCTGCGTCCCCTGCGTCGGCAGGCGGACTCCCAACCACTGCGCCACCAGGGAAGCCCTGTGTGTGTTTTATTTAAGCACAAAATTAAACTTGTTCTTTATAATTTCTTTGAATCACGTGTTTTCTGACTACCAAATTACTGTGAGGGTATTAAATGAAAACTCAAACATGACGGAAACAGTAAGATAGGGACTCATTCCCCAAGGCCTCCGCAGGGCAACACTGAGTTGGGCAGGGGGCTCTTTCTCTAGCTTTCTTTCCACCCTGTTCTTTTACCCTTATTTCTCCTACCCAAATGGAGCCACACTGTTTTGCCATTTTTTTCCCCACTTTACTTAATGATGTATTTGGACAACTTTCCAGCGTTATTTTTTTCCCCAGCATTATTAAATCATGGTAGGAAACAATTTCTGTTTAAATCAGGATGGTAAGAGGTTATTGCCAACAGAGGTGGAATTAGGAATTAAAAAAAAACAAAGCTGTGTAGTTTCAGTTTATTCTTAAGAGCAGAGCTTTTACTGTTTTGTACGTCATCTCCTCACCCCACCCCCCACCCCCATCCTGCTCCCGTTCTTCCTTCTTGAAGTCAGCAGGCCTCTAACAGACGCCCTTTTCTTTATAAGCAGCACTTCACGGTAGAAATCAAAGGGTTTTCTTAGTTGTGTGAACAGAAAATGAAATTCGTCTGCAAGGCTTCTTAATGATTGTTATCAGCCATGCCTGGTACTACTGGTTTAGTAGAAAGAAAAACTGACCTTTTTCTTCTTCCTGGGAGATTCTGGTCTGGTTCTACCTATAACCAGGAGTCTCTCGTCTGCCTGGCTTGGTTTCCCTACCTGGAACATGGGGAGGGGACTGGTGAGTTGGGTTAGGGAATCACCAAGATGCCTTTTAGCCCTGAGTTTGTTTCTTTTCTTAAGGAACGTTTTGAAAGACATTTTTGTATTCTTCCTCAGGTGTAGAGAACACAGCTTTTCTTCTTTTTCTGGGTACTATTTGAACTTAATGTGCACTTGTTAATTGGCGGGGTCAAGATGTGGTATAATTGTACATCAGTTCCTCTCTTCTGAGCACTTACCCAGGGCTTTCCCCAGTAGGTATAATTAACTTCATCTTATAGATGGAGAAGTGGAGACAGAGGACCTGGTCATGAGCAGAGAGTCTTTACATGGCAACATGATTAAAAGCTTTCAAACTACTGTCAGGATTATTAAGAATTTACAAAGGACTGAGACTCATTTTCTCTTCTATAATGAGCTAGTCTCTTATTTGCACTGTTGACTGAGAAGCAAGAATTTTTTTTAAGTCAGGGATGTCCTGTGTTTTGTTTGCTGTCTGCTTTCAGGTGATGTTAGGGGAATCCTCCCTCACTCACTTATTCATTCAAAACCAAGGGTTGCAATGCCTATTAGTCTCTCCCACAGGACTCCGCACAGTAGGGGACCTAGACCTGCCAGCACACATTCCAGCCCAGGAGAGACGTGCCAGGTGGGGGTTTGTGTAAAGTGCTGTGAGCTCTGAAGAGTCCTGGGCATTGCTGAGGAGGGTGAGCTTGTCAGGGACGCTTCCCAAGGAGGCGGCCTCTGAATCAAGTTGGAACTCTCCCAGTGAGCAAGGGTCAGGAAAAGAATTCAAGCAGAGCGCATGACGTCGTGGAGGAACAGGGCTGGGGTTTGGACTGGCCAGTTGAGGCACCTGAAGCCAGAAAAGGGCGATCAGAGAGCGGGGAGCAAGGCGGGGACCGGTTCAGAGGGTGGCCGAGAGGCGGGGAGAGACTGCTCGCTCAGTCTCATAAATTTACTGGCAGGGGTTGTGACTCAGTCACACATCCGTCAGGTATTACCTGACTTTGACTGAATTTCCCTGAGTTTCAGAATCATGACAACGAAGAGCAGTTGTCTGACTTATTCGGATTGCTACACATGCTTGTACGATTTGAACTATTACTATTGCCTGGTTTTGTGATTTTTTTTTTTTTTTTGGACAGGCCACAATTGCTGGTTTGGAAGGATCAGGTGATATCGTGTCTGTTTCCTGCACAGAAAATGAAATATTTTTCTTAAAGGGAGACAGGAACATTATAAGAATTTCAAGCAGGCCTGAAGGACTAGCATCAATAGGTTTGTATTTCTTGTAAAATGTTATAAAATGTATTTGTTACAAAATTTGTTATAAAATGTATGTAATTACAGTTTGTGATGTATAAAACGTACCATTTTTTTGCTCGTTAAATGATTGTAGCTTTTTCGAAACGAGGTGTTCAGAGGGTTTCCTTTGATTCTGAAAAGACGGTTTGTGATACTTTTCTTGAAGGTTACCTGCTTTCAGGCTTACATCAGCCAGGGTCTCACATTTGGTGGAGTTGCTTCTGCGGGTCTGGAGGTCAGGGAGGTTGGGTGAGTAGGAAGGAGAACTTGGCACCCACCTGACTGATCTCCGTCCGACACTCTGAGACAGCCTGTGGGATTGATGCGTAAGATTTTAGAACATTTCAGTCTGTCACCTGGGACACGGTTTTTTACCTTTAACATAGTTCTTCCTTGTAGTATTGATTATTCTCTGTGCTTTTGACTTTTTTTGGGTAATTCATATTTAAGCCCAAATTCTAATGAGTAAAGAACCTTACTCTGTGTTGTCGTGCATGCACACGACCATGGTACTTTATGTATTTGTTCCTGGTGGTCGCAACAACAGCTGTGTGGCCCCTGCCCCACTGCCCCTCCCCGCCTTGTCATCACTGCGTTGTGCTCACCACCTTCCAGACTCTGCTAAGCACTTAACGTTCACGATCTCGTCCAGTCCTCCGAACAGCCTCATGCGGGAGGGCCCGATGCCCGAGGTGAGGGCAGTGCCCACAGATGCCAGCGCCTCGTGGGGCCTCTGAAGTTCACTGGGCAGTTGCACAGGCGTCCTGCCCCCGCCTTTCCCTAACCAGGCCACCTTCCTCCCTGGGGCTGGAGCGGCCTTGGCCCTTCCTCGCTTGCTGTGCGCCTGTCCTGACACTGCTGCCTGGGTCTCCCCGACGAGGCCTGCCCTCCTCGGGTGCTGCTCTGTGCACCCCTCCCCCTTATCATTCAAGACTCGGTCGGTATCGCCGCACTTTTGATAACTTCTTCCAATCGCCTTAGTTGAGTCAGTCTCTCCTCACTGCGTTCCTGGGGCCCTTTTCCTGCTGCTCCTTGACTTCGGAGTCGTTGCCTCACCACTTACCTTACGCAAGAATAGATTTTTGATTGCAAGGCTCTCGTGACTCACCTCGTGGCCCTAACACAGCACGTGGTTTGAAGAAGACCCTAGCGTGTTAGTCAATGGTGTCCTCCTTTCACAGATTAGAAAATTGAGGATTGGGGTAGTACGTGACAAGCCCCAAGTCACCGTCCAGATTTCCGCTTCAGCCGCTGTTTCCCCTGCCTCGCCAGGTTAGTCAGGAGGGCCCGCCCTGTGCCATGGCTGTGGGCACGCCACTGCTTTCCTCGGGTCTCTTGGCCACAGGGCCATCCTTGGTGTTTCTACTCTGACCAGTGTCAGCTAATGTCTGAGTGACCTCAAGAGAGGCAGCGGAGATCCTGGGCAGGAAGTGGGGCTCCCTCCCTCCAGCACGGGAGGGAGCGGCCTGCCTGGGACATGGCTATAGCGTTTGTCTTTTAAACCTTAGAATACAAGGTTTGGCTGCTGGGAGAATATAAAAAACAGCCTCACTTTAGCCAGATATTTAGCCTCAAAAAGACAAAAATGAAGTACTAGCTGTCACTGTCCTGAATTTATAATCTCCCAAGAGATGGCAAGAAGAGAGTGAATTACCTCTTAAGTCACAGAGGGCAGGTTGGGGCGAACATCATTCCAGGGTTGTAACTTTCATAGAAACGGAGAGAGCTCTGCTCTTGAGCCTGTGAGCTGGGGGCCTTAACAGTGTCACCAAGTGGCAGTGCCACTTACAGGGGAGAAGTGACCAGGAGCCACGAGGCCAGTAGACTTCCTGCAGGCGTGAAGATGCTCTGTAACTACACTGCCCACACGTGGCTGCCAAGTACTCGAAATGTGCTGAGTGCAACTGAGGAACTGGATTTTAAGTTTTGTTTCATGTCTATGAATCTGAATTTCAATAGCTACATGGCTGCTGGCTACTGTACTGGACGGTGCAGCTCCAGACCAAGATCTGCCTGTGTAATCTTGTGTGACCTTCTGCAAGTCACTTCCCTGCCCTGCTCGTCCCCACTTGTGGCCCCCGGTCGAGGCAGGAATGCCCACCTGTCTGGGTAAGGGCCGTGTCTCCATGCCTAGAACGCATCTGGCATGCGGTAGGTACTCGGTAACAGAAGGATGGCTGGATGGATCAAAATGGACCCCCAGTCCTGTGTTGAGGGTCCTGTGGCTGGAACCTCCTACTGTCGTGTTGAGAGGAGGACGTGTCCATGGAGGTGGGGACAGAGCGCCAGGCCCACCAGCCCACTGCCAGTCCTGCTCTGCTCTCTCTCCTCTTCGCACGTGGACTCCTTTAATGAACTCCTCTGTTTTGAGTTTGCGCTGGTGAAAAATGACCTTTCCCTCCTTGAACTTTGAGAATTTTTATTATAGGTACATGTGTGTTTTTCAGAGGTCCCTGGAGGAGTAGTGTTTTGGCTGCACCACGGGGGCCCCAGCAGTGAAAGCACCGACTCCTAACCACCGCACCACCGGGGAATTCCCTCTAAGCCCTTTTTTCTTTTTTATTATTATTTTTTTTCCAAGCCCTTTTTTAATAGGCATCTCACCTTTATCTATTATTTTGTGAGTTGAAGTGAGAAATGCTCTACCTTATGATAGTCCCTTACTTTGAGTTATTTACAGAAGACAGCTGCTGTGAGTTATTTGACTGATTTTGACACATGAACTTCCTGGAGAACAAAAACCACGTGTTGGAACCTGTTGTACAATTCTTTTAGTTTCGCTGGTTTCTCTGAATTTAGCAGGCTGGTATTTAGGGCTGGCAAACCTTAATAAGAGCACTCCATCTTTCCCTCCAGTAACCATGGTAAAACTGACTCTTCTTTCTCAGTGCGGGACGGTCTGGAGCCGTCAGGATGCCCAGAGCAAGTCCAAGGGCAGCGTGCGGAGAAGCCGCCGGGGGCCACGCCTTCTGAGACGAGGCTCAGAGGCTCTTCCGTGGCCAGCGAGCCCAGAAGCAGGAGCAGCTCACTCAACTCCACAGACAGCAGCTCCGGGCCGCAGGCGGCTCCCGAGCTGGGCAGGAGCGGCCAGCTCACCTCGAAGAGGTTCAGTGTGATCAGCTCGGAGGACTTCGACCAAGAGCTCATTGTGAAGCCTCTCAAAGTGAAAAAGAAGAAGAGGAAGAAGAAGACAGGTACCATCCACGGCAGAGCACACACGACCTCCTTCCGCCCCCGTGGGGCCTTTTACCAAACTCTCTGGGAAGGCTGCTGCTTGCTGAGTGAGCACTGCCCGTTCGCTGGAAAGCACAGAAAGCGAATGTCTTTCCTCCTCGAAGGAGTTTTACTGTGAAATACGTATACATTATACACACACATAAAGCATTAAACTATAATGTAACATACCACCCTGCTTAACAGGTCTGGGTGTTATACTTTTCAATATTTAAGTAAAAATTTCTGTTTATTCATGTACATCATTTATTAGACCAGAGATTCTGTAAACCTGTAAGGAAGGTCATGGAAATCTTTAGATGGATCGATTTATGTTTAATGTAGGGTATGTCATCAGATATGGGCTTTTTTTTCTCTTTTCTTTTCTTTTCTTTTTTTGGCTGCGCTGCAGGGCTTGCAGGATCGTAGTTCCCCAACCAGGGATTGAACCTGGGCCCTTGGCAGTGGAAGCACCGAGTCCTAAGCACTGGACCGCCAGGGAATTCCCAGATACGGGATTTAACACTGAGTTTAAAAAAATTTTTCACTTCTTGGTGCCTGTTGAGCCTCTCTAGCTAAAGATCACTGCGATATTGAAGGAAAATGTTACCAGATCCCTTAGCATTTTAATAATTAAAAGAAATTGGTCTGTGATCCATTTGTTCCTTTGTTTTTCTTAGTTAACATTTCTTGAAGGCCTCAGAGCCCATCAGTGTGTACAGTATTTGCATCCATTTAAAACATCCCTGCGTTGGGATAATTTGTACTTTAGAGATTTATTCTTCACCATTTAGATATCCTTCATTTAAAACGCTTTTATCTTAAGCCCAAATTTTGTTTTTTAGTGTCTTACTAGATTCATACCTAATCTTAAACGTTCTTCTTTTAAACAGAAGGTGGAAGCGGGACTACCTGCCCCAGTTCCCTTGAATCGACTCCCTGCTGGGAGTGTCCTGGTGATAGCCCCCAGTCCTTGAGCACAGACTTGCTGTCCACGACCTCGAGTTTGGGCAGCACCGTGGATCAGTCCAGCACAGGGTCTCCTGACCAGGAGTGCAGTCTCAGTGGTGAGGCCAGCAGTGTCCTGCCAGAATACAGCGACCCCGAAACGTTCAGTGTCTTGGAGGCGCCCTTCCCCGCCCCTGACTCACTGAATGAGGAAGGTGACGGAAGAACCGAAATCCCACTATGTGACGGCGCAGGCGAGACGCAGCCGCCTAGCGGGGGGTTGAGTTCACCCTGGCATCCGAGGGAGGACGCGGAAGGGAGTGATGACATCGCGGAGCTCGAAGAGGAGCCCTGTCCCGTGAGCGGTGGGCCAAGGAGCACACAGTCACCCTGCCGAGAGCGGGGCAGCTCAGCAGAGGCCCAGGAGGTGGGGGGCATGGAGCCTGCTGAACCCCAGAGCACTTTTCCGGAGGCCCCCCTCCAGGGCTCCCCCCTGGTGCCTTCCAGCCTCAGCTGGACTCCCAGTGCTGAGCGGTGGCTTCCAGGGACCAGCGCTGAGGAGCCCAGTGAAGAGCAGGGCTTCCGGAGGCACCTGGGGGCCCCAGGCCACCTCGGCTCGAGTCCCCGGCACGCTGCTGCTGACGATGACACAGGCCAGAAAGCAATGGCTGCTTCCGAATGTGACTTGGGGAGTGCAGGAGGACGACAGCCTCGCTGGGTCTCTGCCTCGGTGGCCAGCGCCCATGAGCAGCCCTCACGGGACCAGGCGTTGACGTCCAGTGACGAGGAGGACATCTATGCCCACGGGCTGCCCTCTTCATCCTCGGAGACGAGCGTGACAGAGCTGGCAGGGAGCCGCTCCCTGCAGGACCTGCACCCGCCGGGCACAGACGAGCCCGGGCTGCTGAAGTCAGAGGAGGTATGTGCGCTCCTTTCTTAAGGGAAATCATTGGCGAACTGATTATATTTTTCTGTTTATGCAAAGAAATTATATTCCTACTGTAAAACCCGTATGCCAGAGGTGTTTGGAAGTCTGCCTTTGGGGGATTTCCAGCGCAGGGATCTAGAATGGCTTGGACTCCTGCTGACCTGTCACCCCTGCTCAGTTACCCACTTTACCAACAAAAGCAGCCTCTCCTTGTTGATTCCGGCGGGGCCGGCCCAGCATGGGCAGCTAGTGCTAGTCATCCCAGAGGATGGCTGGATTGGCCTGGGGGCCACTCCCAGAAACCAGTGGCGAGAGGCCCGTCCACTTGTGGAGGGGAAGGCGCTGCCCCGCAGACAAGCGTCTCGAGGAGCCGTGTCTCCCTGACGTCCAAGCAGCGGCGCCAGGGCTCCCCTGCAGGCTGTACAGAAACCAGGTTTCGAGCGTCCAGTTTCCTGGGTCGGGTTCTACCTAGCCTGTGCAATTAAAAGACGATTATTAGCTGTTCTTGGTCATTTTATTTAAAAAAGTGGCTTTTAAAAAGTGCTTGTTTCCTTAGCAAGTAATTATTATGTAGATGTATTTGGGTTCAGAACTAACTGTGTACTGTAACCCTTTCTGCTAAGTGGATGAGGTGTGGATCGTGCGTGTGAACTTATGCAGCCACATGTGCTTTCCCCAGATGTGCCTCTGGATTCTCTGCGTCCTAATGACGTGTGACATTGGGGCGGCTCTCACCGTGTGCCAGGTGCCGTGCTAAGCACTTTACAAGTTTAACTCATATACTGCTCGAAGAACAAAACCCACAAACTAGGTGCTCCCGTTTCACAGGAGGAAGTGGAGACTCAGACAGATAAATGGCTTTCACCAGGTCGCATGGCAAGTGGGGCCAGGGCCCTCTCTCTCGAACCGCTGTGCTGTCTGTCCTACCTCGAAAGTGAAACGTCCTGCTTATTTGTTTTAAGACAGAATGCCCTTTCACTCAGTCTTCCGCGCATTCACCCTTTCGTGAGTGCCTTCGGCTGCCAGGCTCTGCGTCGGGCGCTGGGGACGCTGCAGTGCCTGTGACAGGCAGTCGTGGATCTCAAGAGTCCTGGACACGTGTGCAGATCCTCCCAGTTGAGTGGAACTCGGGCGATGGTGATGAGCAAAGTGCAGGAGGGGCGCGGCGCCCACCAACCATGGCAGGAGCCAAGCAGCTGAGCCGAGGGCGTGGGCAGTTGGCATTCTAGACCAGAACTTTAGAAAAGTCCTAGGTGAGAGAGCACCTGGTACTTTGAGGACCTCCCCCAGCCTTCACTGCTCCCCGCCTTGTCCCCCTCCAGAGAGCTGGAAAGCCACATTTTGTTGCGTTGGGGGGTGGGTAAGGTGTGTCCTGGTGAGTCAGGGCCAGATCGAGAGGGGTTGGGTGCCAAACTCTGTGAAGCAGTGAACGTCCATGTGTGGGTGATTGTGCAAATACATGGGTTTCTTTTGCAGTTTTGGAAAGCTGTTAAAGTACACACTTTGTTTAGCTTTGATTTTTAAAAGAACCCTAACATCTAAACCTTAGTCTACAAGATTCAGTCAGGCAGTGTCTTGGCCAGATTTCCATCAACCACATAATGTGCCACGTGTCCGATGATTGGATCAGCGCTTAAAACAATATGGTGAAAAAAACAAAGATAGTGGTAGTGCCATTTCTCCTAACACATCTCTAATGATTAGCTGTACAAAAAATCAGTTTGCATACAAGTGGGAAGTGAGGTATCCCTGTAGAATAAAACCAGATCCTTTGAATGTAAGCGCTAGGTGAGGGAAGAGGTTGTAGTATCTGTGACAGACTGTTTTCCAGGAACGTTATGGGGTCTTTGTAGGGGACAGCCGCTCCCACTTCACAATGTTTCTGTTAGAGCTGGTCGAGAGATAGAGGGCCGACTTAAGTGATTGCACACTTTTCTTATTGACGACAGTACGACACATGCAGCTGTGTCCTCTGCCGCAGAACTCAGCAGGCTCTGTCCTTGTTAGTTTGCAGAAAGCTGGATGGGTTACTCCGGGCCGGGCTACGGCATTCTCAGCTTGGCGGTCTCCGAGAAGTACATTTGGTGCCTGGACTACAAAGGCGGCCTGTTCTGCAGCGCGTTGCCGGGCGCTGGGCTGCGCTGGCAGAAGTTTGAAGATGCCGTCCAGCAGGTGGCAGTCTCGCCCTCAGGTTCGCCTCCCAGCTCCCTGCTTCTTGCCCCAGGTGTAGAGGCCCGAGCACACAGGGACCAGTCCATTTAGCAGACTTGCCTTTTCCCCTGCAGGTTTGAGGCGTTTTCTCCAAAGAACGCGGATTGCTGCATTTGACATCAACTGAAAATAGTGTAATTGCAGTTCAGTTTTTGGTTTTTTATTAATTGCAGTGGTAACACATGAACATGTTTTGTAAGTTAGACAAATAGCTTCCATTTTTGAGGTTTTTTTTTTTAGAAATATTAACATAAAATGCCTTATAAAAATAAATCTGTTTCTATTTCTTAGTGTTGTTGTTTTATAACTTATTTATTTATTTATTTTTGGCTACGTTGGGTCTTCGTTGCAGTGCACGGGCTTCTTGCAATGGCTTCTCTTGTTGGGGAGCACAGGCTCTAGGTGCGCGGGCCTCAGTAGTTGTGGCACGTGGGCTCAGTAGTTGTGGCTCGTGCGCTCTAGAGCACAGGCTTAGTAGTTGTGGCGCACAGGCTTAGTTGCTCCGCGGCATGTGGGATCTTCCCAGGCCAGGGCTCGAACCCGTGTCCCCTGCACTGGCAGGCGGATTCTGAACCACTGCGCCACCAGGGAAGTCCCTTAGTGTTGCTTTAAAACAGCTGAACTAATGAAGATGGGCCCGCGGTTGTGTTGGATAAGTTTGGATCGTTTGGTTTCTTTCTTAGAAATTACTCTGTAATGAGCTATATATATGCTTTGGGTGAATAATCTACTCCCTGACTGTGAAAAGAAAATGCCTTCCTTCCTTCATGCCATGATCAGGCCATTTTCAGTGAGCTGGAGCAGATGCTTCCTGGATGAGGTTCTACCCCCTCATCTATACAGAATAATTTGCTTGTTTGTCACAATGTTGGCCACTTTACCTATTTGTGGGATGGCGAGTGGAACAGAAGTGTGTATGTGTATCGTAGCTGGTTTACTGTTAGGACATTGGAATGCAAGGCAGACAACACTGAGCCTGTGACCTCCCCTCGCCCTCTGTGCTTTGAGATGGATTTCCTCTAACTCTCCTGGTCTTTGTCACTACGTAAAATACCAGTTTGTTCAGGGTTGTTTTGTTCTATCTCTTTATCTCTTTGAAAAATATTTTTCCTTAGAGACTAAGATAATAGCCTGTCCCATTAGCTGGCTTTATATAATTATGGGTTTTAATTCTTTTCCTCTCATTTACCTTTGGGTCCATCTCCCCAGCCATTTATAAACTTCGGTTTTTTCCTGATTATGTGAATTACTGTGTGTTTCCAAACGATTCAGTCTCGCGCTACTCTAGCAGGAGCTCTGTCTCCACCAGGGTTGGTGCTGTGGCTGAGGGCCCCGTCCAGCGTGGGCACCCCGGGGGCCGCGGGCTTGGCCGCCGCCTCGCTTCCCACACCTCCCTTGGCACCTCGTGCCAGACCCTCTAGTCCAGCCGTCTGTGCTCTTGGTGACTCTGATGGTTTCTTAGACGCCACCTGCATCTGCATAGACCACCTTCCTGTCTGCCCTTCTCCTTCCCTCCCCTTCTTCTTTGTCCCTTTCTAAGTGAAAAAAGGGACAGCCCAGCTCAAGTGCTTCCTTTCCATCTGCACCTTATCCATTTGGCTGGTCCAGAATTGACCCACTCCCTTTGAATCCCTGTAGGACTTTCAGACTTTCTCAGGACACTAACTGTGCCTCCCGAAGGTCGTTTAGGGCCCTCACCTGGCACACCTAGCAGTGCTGGTGGTGCCTCTCTGCCGTGTGATGAGTGCCTCTCATGCGCCCGCTCTGTGTGCTGTGTCCTTGATACAGCCTCACCTGCAGCCTTCCTAGCAGCCTGTACGGGGCAGATGATCCCATTTCACAGATGAGGAAATGAGGCTTGGAGACATGAGCCCCAAGCCACACGGTGGGGGGTGGTGGCAGGGGTTCAGACCTCGGCGCCGCAGGCTCTTTCCCCATTCGGGGTAGAAGCAAAGGGGGGGGGCGTGTTGTAGAAATCTCTCTTCCCCACAGCACCCAGAATGGACTTTTGGGGGTGAAAGTTCTCAGTATTTATTGGACAGTGAATATAATTTTTATTTCCACAGGAGCCCTTCTCTGGAAGATTGAACAGAAATCTAACCGAGCCTTTGCTTGTGGAAAAGTGACCATCAAGGGGAAGCGTCACTGGTACGAAGCTCTGCCCCAGGCGGTGTTTGTGGCCCTGAGCGATGACACGGCCTGGATCATCAGGACAAATGGGGACCTGTACCTACAGACAGGTAGCTGCAGCCGGCGCCCCAGCACCCGTGGGATCTGGTGTGATTGCGCTTTGGTAGCGACGTGCTTAGAGACAGTGACCAAGAAGCTAGAAGTCAATTTAAATGAAAACACTTCTGGAAAGAGAGTATTTGCTGTTGGAATCTATTAGCAGTTTTCTGCTACTGACTCACATTCAACCCAGGACAAATTTAGGGCAGGAATTAATAGAATTATTTGGCGAGGCACAGAAACAGAATCTTATTCTCCTTACAGCTCACCATTGCGTATCCCTTATCCTGCAGTATCAGATCTGAAGAGGAAAGAAGAACAGAGAAATGGCATTAGAATCATTTTTCCCTTTAACTTATGGCTGGATTTTTTCAGCCAGGTCAAAGCCCTGCTTCTATACGCTTATTTACACGTGGGTCAGGAAAAAACAATGAGAGATAATTTGCTCTGAATAGGAGTTTATCTCATCCTAGGAAACTGCCCTGAGAGGGGGGACCTTTAGCAGCTGGAAGAGACACAGTGGGACTTGTTTTTTAAAAATAAACTGTAATGAGAGTCAGTGTTTACGTACTGTCAGCAAAATGAGATATGGGTTTCCAAAAGCAATGTGATTCACCAGTACCTGGAAACGATTACGGGGCAGGAGCTCTTTTTCGGATGTCAAGAGGCCATAATAGATTTATGTAAATATCAATCTTTTAACCATTTAATATTGCTGATTCCAAGAAAAGGTTTGTTTTTTTTAAAATAGATTTATTTTATTTATTTATTTATTGGCTGCATTGGGTCTTCATTGCTGTACGCAGGTTTTCTCTAGTTGTGGCGAGTGGGGTCTACTCTTGGTTGGGATGTGAGGGCTTCTCATTGTTGCAGAGTACAGGCTCTAGGCGTGCAGGCTTCAGTCAGTTGTGGCTCATGGGCTCTAGAGCGCAGGCTCAGTAGTTGCGGTGCACGGGCTTAGTTGCCCCGTGGCATGTGGGATCTTCCCGAACCAGGGCTCGAACCCGTGTCCCCTGTGTTGGCAGGTGGATTCTTAACCACTGCACCACCAGGGAAGCCCCCCAAGAGAAGGTTTTAATCTCTGTTATGAACTGTCAGCCAGGGACGATTCTGCGATTTTTTTTTAACATCTTTTATTAGAGTATAATTGCTTTACAATGGTGTGTTAATTTCTGCTTTATAACAAAGTGACTCAGCTATACATATACACACGTCCCCATATCTCCTCCCTCTTGTGTCTCCCTCCCACCTTCCCTATCCCACCCCTATAGGTGGTCACCAAGCACTGAGCTGATCTCCCTGTGCCATGCGGCTGCTTCCCACTAGCTATCTGTATTACATTTGGTTGTGTATATATGTCCATGCCACTCTCACTTTGTCCCAGCTTATGCTTCCCCCTCCTCACATCCTCAGGTCCATTCTCTGTGTCTGCGTCTTTATTCTTGTCTTGCCCCTAGGTTCTTCAGAACCTTTTGGGGGTTTTTTTAGATTCCGTGTATATGTGTTAGCATACGGTATTTGTCTTTCTCCTTCTGACTTACTTCACTCTGTATGACAGACTCTAGGTCCATCCACCTCACTACAAATAAATCAATTTCATTTCCTTTTATGGCTGAGTAATATTCCACTGTATACATGTGCCACATCTTCTTTATCCATTCATCTGTTGATGGACACTCAGGTTGTTTCCATCTCCTGGCTATTGTAAACAGAGCTGCAATGAACATTTTGGTACATGACTGTTTTTGAGTTATGGTTTTCTCAGGGTATATGCCCAGTAGTGGGATTGCTGGGTCGTATGGTAGTTCTATTTGTAGTTCTTTAAGGAACCTCCATACTGTTCTCCATAGTGGCTGTACCAGTTCACATTCCCACCAGCAGTGCAAGAGGGCTCCCTTTTCTCCACACCCTCTCCAGCATTTATTGTTTGTAGATTTTTTGATGATGGCCATTCTGACTGGTGTGAGGTGATACCTCATTGTAGCTTTGATTTGCATTTCTCTAATGATTAGTGATGTTGAGCATCCTTTCATGTGTTTGTTGGCAGTCTGTATATCTTCTTTGGAGAAATGTCTGTTTAGGTCTTCTGCCCATTTTTGGATTGGGTTGTTTGTTTTTTTGGTATTGAGCTGCATGAGCTGCTTGTAGATTTTGGAGATTAATCCTTTGTCGGTTGCTTCGTTTGCAAATATTCGATTCTCTGAGATTGAAAGCCCTTGAACATCTGGCTCGCTCTCAGATGTGGGAGAGCCGGCATCCTAGCAGCTCCTGCTTGAGCCCAGAGGGCAGCCTGGCCAGCTCTGGGCCACATGCCGGCCCTGGTCTCTCCAGCCTGGTTCCTATGTCTCCCTTGGAAGTGAAAAATAGCTGGAAAAGCATACGCATGTCCAACTTCCAGTGGCATCTGAGTTTCGTTCCTGCTGGGGAAACAGGGTGCTTCTGGCCTGGGGGTGAGGAGGGCCTTAGGAGTCACCTGGGCAGTGGTTGCAGACAAGCTCAAACCACCCAGAGCTACTGGCTTAGAGTCTCCAGGGTTGTCCTGGAGGTTTGCAGTGTAAGAAGTCCAGGAGGTGATTCCTACCTAGCTGAGTTTGAGGAAATGCAGCCCAAGGGCTGTGATACCGTAGGGTGCTGTTGTGATCGGGCAGGGAGCATGCTGAGTTCCGAGCCCTGACCGCAGGCTGAGGCTGCGGAATAATATGGGGCTTTAGGTAACAGCTGTTGTGCCAGCTCCCTTACGAGTGGCCTTGAAGCTCATTAGACAGAGATTGCAAAGAGGCGGGGGAAGAGCCCTGGATGGGGAGTCGGGGACCCTGAGCTCTGGCCCTCACCTTCCATCTAGGAATTTCGGGGTTTTCATTTTAGTAGTGGAAACACCGCGTACCACGTACAAAGCAGGCGGAGGGGAACCACCCTGTTGGAGGTGCTCTGCAGAGGTTGCCTGGAGCCCTCAGATCCCTGTGGGTCCAGTGGCAGCTGAGGCTCCGAGGGGCGTGGCCACAGGAGACGTCCCTTGGTGCTGGCTCCTCTGGGCCTGGGCCCTCCTGGCTCCGGAGCTGGCTGCGCTCCTGCACTGGGCTTTCACGTTCTTTCGGAACATTCTTAGCTACTTTGGGACACCAGAGGATTCGGAATTGTTATTCCTCCAGTTTTCAAAGAGCATCTGAAAACAGTTCAGATGGATATTATATTTAAGCACAATCTATTTTATGTTGACTAGACCTTGAAAAGAGAAAGTACTTATTATGAAAGGATATAGCAAAATACCAAAAAAGAAAAATAAGCAAACAGAATGAAAATGAGGTGTGAAGTCCTGACTGTGTGTCTTTGGGGGCTTCCTGTCCTTCTCCCCGGCAGGTCTCAGCGTGGATCGCCCCTGTGCCAGAGCCGTAAAGGTTGACTGTCCATACCCACTGTCCCAGGTCGCAGCCCGAAACAGCGTGGTGTGGGTGCTGACGGAGCAGAGGGTACTGCTGTACCGGGAGGGTGTGAGCAGCTTCTGTCCCGAAGGGGAGTGCTGGAAATGTGACATCGTCAGGTATCGGGGGAGGAGCAGACACATTTTCAGCGTCCTGTCTGTCCCACTGTCTGTTCTTTGTCAACTTGACTCTTCTTAAGGGACCCATGTGAGCCTCTCCTGGGCAGAGCTGGTTCCCTGAAGGTTTCCACGGTCGTGGTGTTCTTTGGGATTGCCAGAGCCAGTTTCAGCAGCCTGACCTTGAAGACACTCTGTGCCTCCTTCTGACTGGCAGACTGGGCATTGGGTCAGAGCTCAGTTTTAAAAATGTTACTGCCCTCATGTGTAATCTCAAGCCCCACACGGTCACGAGTCTCTCGTGATGGTCTTTCTAGAGAACTGCCCATTGTCAGATAGTTTCTGTTTAGAGTCTCAGATGACGTAAGGCCAAATATTTTTCTTTATTATCCTCCTAGTCAGTTGAAGTTAATCTCTGAATTGCAATTTATTTGGTTACTTTCTACCCGTCAAAATTTTAATTAAAGAGTTACTGTCAGATCATTTTGCTGGTGTGAAATTATCAGTAGTCTTTAGAAAAATTAGATTAGGATATTCTCGGTTTGAATTGAGCAACCCAGTAAATTTGAGTGAGCACCTGTTGTGAGCACTGAGTGAACGTGACCCTGCCCAGCCCTCGAAGAGCTCCCCATCTGGGGCAACCAACGCCAGTTAGTGTAGATGGTCCCGAGCTGGAGAGGGATGAGCAGCACCGAGGACGCCTCGGCTCCCCCTGCAGAGGTCAGGTAGGCACCGTGCAGAGTGGACCCGCAGCTCACCCTCGAAGCTGGTGGGGACGTCACCGGCTGGGTGGGAGGAGGGCGTTGCCCGCAGAGTGGGCAGCGTCTGCCAGGCTGCAGCTGCCCAACACAGCCTGGCACGCTGCAGAGTTTCTGTTCGCTTAATTGGTGAAGGCAGGGGTGGGGAGATGGGCCACTCGGGGCCTGAAATCCCTCATGAGCCTGCTCTCTTCTTCCCTGGGTTAGTTTCCCTTAAGAGCTCCCCCTACCGTCCTGGGCCTTCAGGAATTCTTCAGACGCCCCCTCGCTTCGGAACAGTGTATATCGCACAGTCGTTTAACTCGAAACTCAAGCTTCCTTCCTCGGAACTTGTCTCTTGTCCCACACCGAGCCCCCCAGGACGCTGGATGCCGGCATCCTAGGCGCGCTGGGGGCCATGAATGAGGGTGCTGACTCCACGCTCTCTTCCTCGTTTCCAGTGAAAGGCAGGCTTTGGAACCTGTCTGTATCACTCTTGGGGACCAACAGACCCTGTGGGCCTTGGACGTCCGAGGACACCTGTGGTTCAGAACTGGCGTCGTTTCCAAGAAGCCCCAAGGGGATGACGACCACTGGTGGCAAGTAGGTGTTGAGCTCTCGGGCCACGTGCCTGGGTGCCTCCCTGAGTCGGGGGCTCTGTTCTCCCTCTTACAGCCCCTCTCTTTTCCCTGAAGAGATTGGGGGCTTGGAGTAAATGAACGGTGTTCGCTTTTACTGTTGGATGAGTTAGACTTTGCTGTATTTGAGCTCACTAGACACATCAGGGCACAGCAAGGCTCTGCTGTATTCAATACCCTATGATGAACCATAATGGAAAAGAATATTAAAAGAGAAAGAATGTGTACATATGTATACCTGAATCCCTTTGCTGTACAGCAGTAACTAACACAGCATTGTAAATCAACTATACTTCAATGTAAAAAAAAGAATTGTCAGGAATTTCATCACAGGACATAACTTGTGAAGCTCTTTTTGCTTAAATATGTAGGCTTTGTTTATTTATTTTTTAATTTTGGTGTTATTTAGAAATTTGTCATTATTTGCCAAATAAATCCACTGATAGCCATTTGAAGACCTAGATAATAATAATGATTAATTCTGGAGGAATGTACTAAGAAGAAGAGAGATTAGACAATAGATGTGAAAAACCCAACCCACAATTAAAATTCACTATCTCTGCTTGTACAAAAGCCCTCGTAAGTAAATGGTATTTCAACGAAGAAAGGGGAATTTTCCTACATGCCCCCAGAAAAGTAAACACTTTGAGAAATAGTAAGGTAGGGGCTTCCCTGGTGGCACAGTGGTTAAGAATCCACCTTCCAATACAGGGGACATGGGTTCGAGCCCCGGTCCGGGAAGATCCCACATGTCGCCGAACAGCTAAGCCCATGCGCCACAACTACTGAGCCTGCGCTCTAGAGCCTGCGACCCACAACTGCTGAAGCCCGCATGCCTAGAGCCCGTGTTCCACAACAAGAGAAGCCACTGCAGTGAGAAGCCCGCACACCGCAACCAAGAGTAGCCCTTTGCAGCCAGTTAAGCCGCCTGTGCTCTTTTCCCCATGGGGGCCCGGTGCGCAGTGGCTGCAAACAGCAGCCTCCTTGGTAGTGTGTGCGGCCTGTTGCCTGTGTGGGCTGCCCTAAGGGACCCTGGAGACAGCCCTTTCCAGTGGACATTCATGACTGGCGTGCTGTCCCCAATCCAGGCTCCAGACAGGTATGCATGGTGCCTTTGGAAAGCCCCAGGGCACAGTGGCCAGGGTCCACATTGGCCAGGTCATAATGTCCATCCGCACCAAGCTGCAGAACAAGGAGCATGTGATTGAGGCCCTCCACAGGGCCAAGTTCAAGTTCCCTGGCCGCCAGAAGATCCACATCTCCAAGAAGTGGGGATTTACTAAGTTTAATGCAGATTAATTTGAAAACATGGTGGCAGAAAAGTGGCTCATCCCATATGGCTGTGGGGTCAAGTACATCCCTAATCGTGGCCCCCTGGACAAATGGCGGGCCCTGCACTCGTGAGAGGCTTGGCGCTGCCCCCTCCCTACCCATGCCCACCAATAAACCCTACTTCCTTTGTCAAAAAAAAAAGAATAGCCCTGCTCGCCGCAACTAGAGAAAGCCCGCGCGCAGCAACGAAGACCCAGTGCAGCCGAAAATAAATAAATAAAATAAACAAAAAGAAATTAAAAAAAAAAAAGAAAGAAGTAGTAAGGTATAATCAAGCTAACTTTTGCCCTTTTGGTACCATTCAGTGTAAACGTAGCGCCCGTGGTTCCCCAGCGTGGCAGGTAAGGCTGTGCTGGCATCGGCGGCTGTGGGGTACACAGCAGCTCTCGAGTGTTCTGTCTCCATTGATTGGTTCAGGTGTTATTGTCGCCTTAGACTTGCCTCATCGAGGGCAGGTCTTCCAGTGGCCGCTCTCAGGTCTTTCACATGAGGATATGGAAAAGTAAGTTGTGTTTGCTCTTTGATGAGTATGTGTGTATATACACAGTCTCTAATTTAATATGCCAGGTACTATTTGAAAAGTTATACAATTGATTCAAAAGTATCCTCCCTGTATTTGTAACCGTATTATATGGTTTTACACACACACACACACACACACACACACACACTCACACTCACACACACTCAAGTGTAGCGTATGTACTAAATTCTGTCTTTAAGTAACCTAAAGAAAACTAGTTATCATTTTATCATAATATTTAGAACATTGTCTTCAGAGAAATTTGACAGAATCATCTCTGAGGTGTTTGGAAACAGAGTTATTTTATTTACTATAAGATTGATTTCTCTGTAGTGCTAGAGCCAGCATTATGTTTGGCTGTTAAACCTTTCTTTTCTTTTTGTTAATTTGCATCCTGCTTATCTGCCAGTGCTGGGTGCTGGGACTGAGCCTGTCACAGACTTTCTGTGTGGCCTGGCATCATACACCCCGAGGAAGGGCAGAGCTCCTGGGCCATCACACGGCAGCGTGGCACTGGTCCCCAGGTACCTGCCCAGCGTCCTGTGGGCTCTGATGGAGTCCGCCTAGCCAGGTTGGCACGTGCTCTGCTCTTCAAGAGAAGCAGGGCCGCGGGCTCCGCAGCAGGGCCGCGGGGTTGACGTGCTGACACCGTTTGCTTAAGCCTCAGTGCAGGCAGAAGCTCACAGTCAGTGCGAGCCCTTTCACAGAAAAGAAGGGCCGCATCGCACATGCACTACAGTGCTGGGTTTTATGATAGTTTCCTTTCTGTGTGTTTTGTTTATTATATGTTAAGTTCCCTATCCTAGGTGGTGTCACTTTCACTCAGCACTTCGCTGTGCGTGACCTGGGAGTGTGGCCTGCACGGGGCTGTCCTAGGCGGAGGGCGGTGACGTTCTCTGTAACCCAACCCGGCAGGGCAGAAGTGCGTGGAAAGTCCCGCAGAGTCAGAGCTTTCTAACAGCCGGAGCTGGCGGCAAGGGAGAGGCTTCCTTAGAGGGCGGCACCCTGGAGAAAGACCTCTTGCAGGAACGTGAGAGAAGCGTGTCTCGAGTCTGAGCCCAGGTGCACTCTGCACGTCCAGGACAGCTCCTGTCTGTGCTGTCCTTCTGGCCTGATTAGTAACAGGCCCAGTTAGGGCATGAATTGCTTCTTTTTAAACCCGTATTATGATCCTAAGTATTGTACACTTGTCCATTAGAAATTCCTAAATTTTAAAAACAAAATAATCGTTTCTCACTGATTAGAATAAAAGACTTATAGGGTGCGAGGGGGTGATAATCATAAAAATAATACATGCTCTTTGTAACAGGTCCATGTAATAGAAAAGTGTATAAAATAAAAGGTGAACATTTTCTTACATCCCTCTGAGTCCACCCCTCGGAAGTAATCACAGTCAGCAGCGGGGGGTGTCCTGCCACACTCCTCTCCAGTCCTCACACAAATGTGCACGTGGGTATCTGGGTGTTTGACGGGTGGGGTCGGGCCCTTACCTCTCAGACAGGGAGCATACAGAAGGCGCTTGTAGCTGCGCTGAGACAGGGTGTCTGCCCGTCTCCCCTGCAGGCGAGCATCACAGACTATGTGGTGTTTGACCAGTGCAGCTTGTTCCAGACCATAATCCACGCCACACACTCGGTGGCCACAGCAGCCCAGGTGCCTGTGGAGAAGGTGGCGGATAAACTGCGCATGGCGTTGTGGTCTCAGCAGCTCCAGTGCCAGCCGAGCCTCCTAGGGGTCAACAGCAGCGGCGTCTGGATCTCCTCGGGCAAGAATGAAATCCACGTCTCTAGAGGAAGCCTCATCGGTGGGTGAATCACTTCATTTCCACGCCTGCTTGATAGGCAGCTCCTCTTAGAGGCAGCATTTAAGGAAAAGCCTTATGAGCTCAAGTGGAAAAGATAATTTAGTGCCAGTGGTATGAAGTGTCTGGAATGGAGGCATTCCCTCTGCTTTCTATCAGTTCCCTCCTTTTGGTCTGTCATTCCTACGACTTGGATACCAGTGTCTGGATGGTGTGCGATCAGTTTCCATTAGGAACCGATTAGGCTACAAGAAGAGCACATGGAGCTCATTTTTATGTTAATAACTTCCAGCTAAATGAAAAAATCCTCCCATTCCTAAAGAGCCTAGTAGAAAAAATGACCACACTGTTGAAGATGCAAGGCTCTGGCCGGATCGGTAAACGTAGGTGTAGATCCGCATTTACCCACTGGGGCTTCACCTCTGTGAGCGAGCCCTGCTTCGTGAATTTTCTCCAGCTCTTCCCCCCTGCGTGGCCTCCCCCGACCCTGGGCTAGATGGTGCTCTGCTTGTCGGGCTGGCTCTTGCAGTGCTGGCTTGGGTCTCCTACTTTGAGGACAGTCTAGAACCAGCTGTAAGGGGTTTTGAAGACCAGTTGGTCTAGAACTAAAGTTCTGAAGTATGTATGGTTTTTCTTTCTTCTTTCTTTAACGTACTCTTCCCATTATTCTTTCTAGGCACTTACTGGAATAATGTTGTTCCCCGGGGGACAGCTTCTGCCACAAAGTGGGCCTTTGTGTTGGCTTCCACTGCTCCCACAAAGGAAGGTTGGTTGGGGAGTGCAGTGCACAGGTTGGCAGCTGAACAGTTAAAACTGTGGTCTGACGTGGCCTAGTTGGGGCGGGAGCATGGCCGTGGGGCCCTCAGGGACTGGATGCGGTGGTGTCACAGGCCAGCAGCCCTTGTTGGCTGAGCTGAGGGCCCCCGAAGCTGGATAGGCCTGCCCAGGAGAGAAGGGTCTGGTGTGGTGATCTGAGTGGGTCTGGAGGCGAGCTGTCCTTCCAAAGGAGGGGAGTGTACAGTGTGACCTCTGAGGCCAGCAGCTGCTGACTTCAGTGACACGTCTCAGGGCCATAGCACAGGGCCAGTAGGCACCAGGCTTCTCTGGGTGCCTGGCCATTTCCCCTGTGAATTCTGTCACCTCCTCACAGGCTGGTTTACAGCCTCTGGCTGGCCTAAGTCCCACTGTCATGCCCCTGGTAGGGCAGACCTCCCAAAGCCCTGACCACAGCTCGGGGTTTGGAGCCAGGAGAGGCAGTGCAGCTACCCCAGGAGATGAGAGCTGGGGCAGTCAGGCGGCCCCAGCGGAGGCCGAAGCCGCCTCCCAGGATCACGCTGAGAGTCAGATGAGAAGATGTCGGGGGTCTCTGCAGTTGGTGAGTTCGAGCTCGTAGTCCCACTAGGATGTGCAGAACTTGGTCAGTACAATAAAATGCTTCCTCCCCAGATCGTTCTGACCGCAGTTGTGCAATAAGTAAGCTCTGCAAACCATAGGTTCTTTCCCAAGCTTGGCACAAATCATTCGGCAGCAAAACCTGACCTGAGCTGATGGGAGGCTCCTTATTGCCTCCATCTGTCCTGCTGACTGCGACTGTGACGTGTTTTGTTGCAGGAACGTTGCTGCACTTCTTGCGGGGGCAGGTGGGGGGCGGGTATTGCCTGGCTCCCAGGCTGTTTCGTAAACGTATGGCATACCCATTACCTTATGTTTTCAAGGTCCAGGGTAATTTTGAATTCCAGACCATAACTGGTCCCAAGTTTTTGATATACTTTAGATAATATATTCTGACTGAGGTTTTAATTTCCCCAAGTGTGGTTTGCATTTTAAAGTGAATTAAACCTGAAGGACTCTAAAAACAGGGGAGAGAATGAAAGCATGCAATTTTGAGGTGAGGATGGGAGGAAAAGGCTTTCCAGCTTTCCGGGCCTTTTCCAGCAGCCTCCACCCCGCCAGACCTCCCCTCATCCTGCCCCCAGGACAGGGGAGGGTCCTCGGTGCTGTCCTTCTGAGGCATTGCTGACCTTGCTCCCTCTAGGACACTAGTTAACACACCAAGGTGAACGCTTCCCAGTCCATTATACAACGTCCAAGGTCCGGGCCTCTGAGGCAACGTTGTGGGCCTCCTAAGGTCTCGTTAGCCCAGCTTCCTTTCATTTCTTTAAATGTGTCGGACTTGTTTCCTACGAACTGGCTGGTCCCGGTGTGTCCCCCTGAGTCCTGGCTGCTCCTTCCCCGAGGTGGGGAGTGAGGGTGGGAGCTGGGCAGCCAGCCTCTGAAGGCAAAGGCTGCCCCGAGAGGCTCGCCGGTGACGCCATGCCCTCTCCGCAGGAAGCTCCCTGTGGCTCTGCCAGAGCAGCAAGGACCTGTGCCGCGTCAGCGCCCAGCACGCCCAGTCACGCCCGTCCACCGTGCAGCTGCCCCCCGACGCCGAGATGAGGGCCTACGCCGCCTGCCAAGACGCCCTGTGGGCCCTGGACAGCCTCGGCCAGGTGTTCATCCGGACGCTGTCCGCGAGCTGCCCCACGGGCATGCACTGGACGAGGCTGGACCTCTCGCAGCTAGGTATGCCCACGCCCGCCGCCGGGCCCTGCCTTCCGGCCTCATCAGGAGGGGTGTCTCACCTGCTTCCCGGGGCCCTGTGTCCAACCCTCGTGAATTCTTGTAGGCTGCTTGGTCGGTTGCTGGATTTCAGGAGGTCGACTAGCCGCTCTTGCAGGGTAATGGGCCTCTTAAGAATCTTGTGAGGAGCTTTTCTTTCCCACACTTTACACGTCACAGGGTTTTCAGAACCCAGGAGGAGCATGAACTCAGAGAAGGCTGCTGTAAGACACGCTCGAGATGATACTGTGGATGCAGCTGCCTCTGCTGGTCTGTCTGAATGTGGCAGTTGCTTTGTGCCCTTTCCGACGCAGGGTCCGCGGCCCGCAGCCTGGAGAGGGCCCAGTTCTCCCTCTGCTGGAGGGGTGTGTGCCGCCTCCCGCTGCCGCCCTTCCCTGAGTCTCCCCTACAGGGCTGCAGGGCAGCCAAGCAGCATGAGGCCATTTATAAATAATTCATTCCTGTTCCAAGGAATACGATGATGGAATGAGCCCACGCCCTTAGGTTATCCTCTGGGCAGATGGGCAGGTGTGGCTGTCAGAAGGTGCAGGCTGCGCCAGGCAGCTCCGGAGTCCATGCGAGCCTTAGGAATACTTCCATGCCCAGCAGTTTCCCGTTCTGGTGAACTGATAACCAGTGTTTTGTTTGTTAGGTGGTAGAATTGAATTTTACAAGCAGTTAACATTTGAGAATTCAACCACATGTACTCGTTTGAAAAAAAAAGGACAAAGAAGGCAGAAGGGAAGGGAGGACGCCTTGTCCACCTCCCACCCTGGCAGCCCCCGGCTGCGTCTCCAGCTGACGGCCTCTCACCATCCCATGACGTGCAGAGGTATCGTCATTCTTTTGTCCCACAAGGCCCCCAAATACAACCCAGCTTAGCTAAAGAAGCAGGTTGGTTCTCCACTAAAGAAGTAAGCTTTGTTCCAAAGCTAGGAATTTTCCAGGGTCATTTTGATCATGCTTTTGGCCTCACTCGCACCGTGTTTTGAACCTAATCCCAGCCCCAAGGCCGGTCACAGTCCAGCTTCTGAGAGTGCCTGCCAGCCGCCATCGTCAACGGTGATGGACCAGAGAGGCTGCAGCTGGCCATGGCTCTGCCTGCCAGTGCGGGGCCGTCTTCCCGCCTGCCCCGGGGAGCCTTTCCTTGGTTCAGAGATCCTGTGGGCCTGAGCCATCCTCCTTTGGCCCCCAAGCAGAGCAGTTTGGGAGTTTCTGGAGGTAAAAAGGCCAGGGCGAGGTTGGTGTCCTCCTTGCTACAGGATCCTGGGAGCGCTGGGGGCCCTGCCCTTGCCCCCTCTGGGGCAGAAGCAGAGCTCTGCCCGGTACCACCGCCCAGAGGAGGCCTCTGTGCTGCAGCACGTGCCGAGAGAACGGCCTCGAGCGCGGCTTGGCCTCCGGGCTCCGGCGCACAGCTCACGCCTCCCTTCCGTTCAGTCCAGTCCTCCCGCGCTGGCGCGCTAGCCAGAGTGTTACAGGCCTCTGAGGCGGCTGGCTGGGTTTCCCTGGGGTCGGTGGCCGTTCTTTCAAGGGGAGTGACTGGGCTTCGGTGGGATTGAGTCTCCCTTTCAGAGTGGGAGGGGCCAGGCAGAGCCACCCTGAGTCCAGGTTGTGCTTTGGCTTCCCCTGCGTGCTGGGGGCAGGGCTGCAGGAGCCGAGAACGGCAGGCTTTCACAGAGCTGCCCTGCCTCTTGCCTGCAGAATCGTCCGCAGTCCAGCCAGGCCTGGAGTGGCTCACACAGACCGCAGGTGAGGTGGTTGGGCCCTCACCACCTCACTGGGGCTCCCGGCAGAGGCAGGGCGGCAGCGGGAGCAGTGCTAGCCAGGTTACCTTGAAACATCAGTCCTCACCTTTCTGATGGTAACGGCAATCCCCGCCCCAGAGAGGTGATGCAAGTAAGCATCATGTGCAAACGGAACCTGTCTCAGGCAGGTGTGACGGCCTGAAAGCTGCCCAGCTCCTCAAGCTGCTGGGGAAGGGGTGGTGCTCGCTCGGGTCTGGCGCCGTGCATGACGGGGGCCGAGTCCAGGAAGCTCTGCCTCGCTTAGTCTTTTTCCTGCCCTGAGCTCTGGATTTTGTTTATCCGGGTTACTGGCCGTTGCTGAGAGGATGGATAAAGACTTCTTTTACGATATTCTGAACGTCCTGGGAGAACGAAGCAAGTCCAGAGTTGGTAGGCCGGGGAGGCGTGCAGGGAACAGCAGGAGGGGTGCTGGCCTTCCACGTGCCAGGGTGGGGGGGCGGCGGAAGGCAGGTCAGGGCCACCAGCTACTCTGTTGTTTGGCTCTTTCCAGGGATGGTCTGTGTAGCCTGTGGGACAAACCGGTGAATCAAGGTTTCTTAAAAAAGTATTATTTATATTAGGGGATGCAGATTTTGAGTTCAGGTGTGTGCTCCCTGCCAGTGTCCATGGCAGGCTGTCATCTGGCAGCACTCACTGGGGAGTAGTGAACAGAGTGTAGTAACGCAGGTAACGTTAATGCTGCCTTGCTTACTTGCCTGGGGTTACCTGGGGTGCTGCATTGTTCTTTTAAAAGTTGGCCATGGTGGTGCTCACAGCAGTGAAAGGAAGCACAGCCTTTTCAAGACTGTGGTTCTACATGTGAGGGTTCTGTGCAGTAGCAAACTTCTCTTTCCCAGATGCACTTTTTTTTTTGGAAGTATAGTTGACATACAATATTATATTAGCTTCAGGTGTACAATATAGTGATTTGATATTTTTATAGATTACACACCATACAAAGTTATTATTATTGTTTATATTCCCTGTGCTGTATGTTACATCTTTGTAATTAATTTGCTTTTTATTTTATTTTATTTAAATTAAAAAAAAAATTTTATAAATCTATTTATTCATTTTTGGCTGCGTTGGGTCTTCGTTGCTGTGCGCGGGCTCTCTCTAGTTGCGACGAGCAGGGGCTACTCTTCATTGCGGTGTGTGGGCTTCTCATTGCGGTGGCTTCTCTTGTTGCGAAGCATGAGCTCTAGGCGCGCAGGCTTCAGTAGTTGTGGCGTGTGGGCTTCAGTAGTTGTGGCACACGGGCTCAGTAGTTGTGGCTTGTGGGCTCTAGAGCACAGGCTCAGTAGTTGTGGCGCACAGGCTTAGTTGCTCCGCAGCATGTGGGATCTTCCTGGACTGGGGCTCGAATCCATGGCCCCTGCATTGGCAGGTGGGTTCTTAACCACTGCGCCACCAGGGAAGTCCTTATTTGCTTTTTAAATGGTAGTTTGTATCCCTTAATCCCCTTCATCTGTTTTGCCCCTCCCCCGCTTCCTACTCCCCTCTGGTAACCACTAGTTTGTTTTCTGAATCTGTGAGTCTATTTCTGTTTTGTTGTATTTGTTCATTTATTTTGATTTTTTAGATTCCACATATAAGTGAAACATACAGTATTTGTCTTTCTCTGTCTGACATTTCACTAGGTGTAACACTCTTCAGATCAATCCACATTGTTGCAGATGGCAGGATTTCATTCTTTTTTTAAGGCTGAGTAATATTCCATTGTGTGTGTGTGTACACACACACACACATACACCCCACATCTTCTTTATCCATTCATTTGTTGATGGACACTTGTGTTTCTTGCATATCTTGCCTGTTGTAAATAATGCTGCAGTGAACAGCATGCTGGGGGGCATGTATCTTTCCAAATTAGTGTTTTCGTTTTTTTCAGATGAATACCCAAGAGTGGAATTGCTGGATCAGATGATAGTCCTATTTTTAATTTTTTGAGGAACCTCCATAATGTTTTCTGTAGTGGCTGTACCAGTTTACATTCCTACCAGCAGGGTTCCCTTTCCTCCACATTCTTGTCAACACTTGTTATTTGTTGTCTTTTTAAATCTTTTTTTTTTTTGGCTGCACCAGGTTTTAGTTGCAGCATGCAGGATCTTTGTTGCCACGTGTGGGACCTTCGTTGTGGCATGCAGGATCTTTAGTTGGTGCAATGCTTGTGGGATCTAGTTCCCTGACCAGGATCGAACCTGGGCCCCCAGCATTGGGAGCTCGGAGTCTTAGCCACTGGACCACCAGGGAAGTCCCTTGTTGTCTTTTTGATGATGGACACGGGGCTCGAACCTGTGTCCCCTGCATTGGCAGGTGGATTCTTAAGCACTGCACCACCAGGGAAGCCCTACGTTCTTCTTTTAAATATTCTTTTCCATTACGGTTTATCACAGGATATTGAATATAGTTCTCTGTGCTATCCAGTAGGACCTTGTTGTCCATCCAGTCTATATATAATAGTTTACATCTGCTAGCCCAACCTCCCACTCCATCCATCTGTTCTCTACGTCCGTGATTCTGTTTCTATTTCATAGATAGGTTCATTTGTGTCATATTTTAGATTCCACGTATAAGTGATATCATATGGTATTTGTCTTTCTCTTTCTAACTTCACTTAGTATGATAATCTCTAGTTGCATCCATGTTGCTGCAAATGGCATTATTTTGTCTTTTTATGGCTGGGTAGTAGTCCATTATATATATGTACCGCATCTTCTTTATCCATTCATCTGTCGATGGACATTTAGGTTGTTTCCATGTCTTGGCTATTGTGAATAGTGCTGCTGTGAACATAGAGGTGCATGTGTCTTTTTGAATTATAATTTTGTCCAGATATATGCCCAGAAGTGGGATTGCTGGATCATATGAGCTCTATTTTTAGTTTTCTGAGGAACCTCCATACTGTTCTCCATAGTGGCTGCACCAACTTACATTCCCACCGGCAGTGTAGGAGGGTTCCCTTTTCTCTACATCCTTTCCAGTATTTGTTATTTGTGGGGTTTTTTTGTAGATTTTTAAAAATCATGGCCATTCTGACTGGTGGGAGGTGGTATCTCATTGTAGTTTTGATTTCCATTTCTTAGATTAAGAGAATTCTTCAATTAAATGTTTAGCTACTGAACCCAGTTATAGAGACTGAATATGGAATTTTATGATTTATGACCATCCTAGTTTTTGGAAGAAAATTTGTGTCATTTAGCAGATACTTAATATGCTCATAACGTTTGATTTCCCAGTACGCATAAATATGCATACGTCAGGCATTGGAATGTTTAGCAAACTAATGCAATTTGTAATTGAATACATCCGGTCACAGCATTTAATGAAGAAATGCTCAGTGTCGGTTCGTGCCTTTAGATAACAAATAGGCTTATATAGTAATTTATGCAGAGAAGTGTCTTATAAATAGTAAAACACCAAATAAATGCCACTTTTTGTCTAAAATATATGTTTAAAAAGTAATCCTAAAGGGAAAAGGTCTCATCTGTTGAATAAAGTAATTAAAACTTTTCTTTTTAATGGGAGGGAAGAACAAAATAGGGGGAAGACAGGAAAATCGCAGTATGTCTGTGTTAGTCAGACTAATACTGTTACAGTAACGAGTCCCAAATACCAGCCATGTAACACAGTGAAGGTTGCTTTCTGCTCCCGCGAAGTTGACTCTCGACCTGTCAGTCTTTCGATGGTTGTGGTAGTGGTTCCCAGGTGGTGGCTTACTGACCCCCTGCGGTGCTCTGTGGCTCTGCCCCTCTGGTCACTGTGGCAGGAGACAGCCGAAAGGCAAGGCCCTCTTGCCAGCTCTTTTATGGTTCAATTCAGAAGTGACAGATCCCTTCTGCCCACAGCCCATCGTCCAGAACCAGTGATAGGGCCCCGCTTAACTCCAAGGGACACTCCAGCCAGGGGGTGCTGGGGGGGCCAGTGTTCTCTGCCACCTGCCCTGACCTCATACACCTGCACCCAGGCAGCCTGGGAGACCCTCTGTGAAGTAGGAGACTACGGAAAAGCCCTCGATTAAACGTTTTCTTCTTTGACCTGTCTCTTCAATTCCGAATAAGCTGATTTATACACTGAAGTGTATATTCTAGCAACCTTTTATGTTTGTTTTAAAAGAACGCTTGCCTTGTAATATGAACTCCGTGTTTCACTGGTGGTGGTGTTACTCGCTGCTAATTCTGAGATGCTGACCCAGTGTGTTTTTGTCACCATGTAACTCTCTTCACGTGAGCAGCTACCACCTGTAGTTCCTGTTAGGGCAGGTTGACGACTCCAACATAACATTATTTTTAATTAGCATTTTAAAATTAGAATTTGTTTCTCGGCCGTTTCTGGAATTTACTGCTGAAAGTCCTTTATTTGGATCGCTACAAATCTTTTCATGGGTAATGTTAGAGCTCTAGGATGTCTATTTTAACTCCCCGGTAAGACATTCTGTAAAAGATTTTAAAAATACAGCTAATTTCAGTATAAGAGAAATCATCATCTTCAGGAAATGTACAAAGGGATACTAAGAATTTTTTCAGTAGTAGTGGGTTGATACTTTTAAGCTAAACACATGTGACGAGATTTCCCCATAGCAGGATCCGTGCCTGTACGTTTTGGTGTAGACACATGGGCTGTCATCTGATACCGGTGACAACTGTGTGAGGTGGCCAAGAGCAGCACTGCCAGTGAATGTAGCCGCACCGCCTTTTTCCCCTGCTTTACAGTCAAAATGAGTCATCCTCTAACTTAGTCATCAGAAGACAAACCGTTCACCTTGAAAAAACAGGCAAAAGACTTGACAGATGCTTCACAAAAGAAGGTATACAGATGCCCTCCATAAGCACATTAAAAGATTCTCAGCATCACTAGTTACCAGGGAAATGCAAATAAAACCATGATGCCACTTTACACCTGCTAGAATGGCTGACAGAGGTGCCAGAAGTGGATGCTCGTGAGGGTGTGAGCCACCAGCACACACCGCTGGTGGGCGTGTAAAATGGGAAGGCTGGTGGTCTCTTTCCACGTTAAACAGATATCTACCTATAGCCCAGAGCTCCACTCTTAGGTGTTATTCAAGAAAAACAACACATGTTCACAAAAAAAAGTCTTCTGCAGGAATGATGATAGCGGCTTTACTCCTAATAGCAAAAAGTGGAAATGGCCCAAATGCCCATCAGCAGGATACACCAGTAACTGTGGCGTTTACATGCAGTGGACTCAGCAGTAAAAAGGAGTGACTGGATGAATGTCATGAACAGAACATCACGCTGAGTGAAAGAAGCCAGGCCCAGGGAGTGCATACCTGTGATTCTGTTTTTACAGTCATCTAGACCAGACTGAACAGATACATGGCGATAGAAGTCAGAAGAGTGGCTGCCTTGGGGCAGAGGGGCAGAACTTTCTTGAGGAAGGGGCTTGAGGGAACTTTCTGGGGCAATGAAAACATTCCATAACTTGATAAGCCATGGGTTGCCCAGGCATGTTCATCTGTCAAAAGCGAGGGAACTGACCGTGTAAGATCTGTGTGTTCACGGGATGTGGGGCCCTGGAGGTCAGAGGTGGCTGGCGGGGAGGGTCAGGCAGGCCTGGGTTCAAGCCGCGGCCTGCCCTTTGCCTCCCGGCTTCTCCACATTCTTTTCCGGGGTCTGCGTCCTGACGGCCTCACACATGAGCTGGGGCGGCAAGAGCCGTGCATCACTGTCGCACAGGTCAGTAACTATGGGCTGTTGCTCTTTCTGCCAGATGAACTATTAATCAAGTTTCTCTTTGAAGACTCCTCCCATTTCCTTTCCTCTTAAAATTGGTTTAATAAACAAGGAGAAATGTAAAAAGAAAAATGAAGATCCTGGGAGGCTTAGTTAATTTTAATTCTAATTAGGATCAAGATTACCTGAAAGAGGGACTTCCCAGGTGGTCCAGGGGTAAAGAATCCGCCTGCCACTGCAGGGGACACGGGTTTGATCCCTGGTTGGGGAACTAAGATCTCACATGCCGCGGGGCAACTAAGCCCGCGTGCCACAACTATTGATCTCTCGCGCCTCAGCGAGAGACCCTGCGTGCCCTGGAGCCTGCACGCCACAGCCAAAGAGAAAACCCACACGCTGCAACTAGAGAGAAGCCCACGCACCACAATGAAGATACCGCGTGTTGCCACTAAGATCCTACGCAGCCAAAGAAAAAAAAGATTACCTAAAAGATGAATTCCCTTGCCCCAAATCCAGAATTTGCTGGTAATAGTCACATATCTGATGAAGCTAATGACGGGGCCCATACTGAGATATTAATTGCCGGGCTTGGTGGCTCAGGGCACTGTCCGGATGGCATCTTGATTATTTTGCCCGTGGTGTGCAAGGGCTGCTCTGTGGCGCGGGGCAGGTGCCGGGGCAGCCAGAGGCGTTGGTGACTCCCGTGCACTGTAATGTTCTCAAGCAACAGAGTTCACCTGCAAAGGCAGCATCATCTCTTTCTTTGAAGTATAAAATCAAAGTTCATAGATTAAATGAAACGTGAGTCATCTTACAAGAGTAATTAACGTGTGTACTTTTTCTCTATTTGTCTATAGGAGCTGTAAAACTGATGAGCCTGGCATGTGGAAATCAGCACGTCTGGGCCTGTGATTCCAGGGGTGGAGTTTACTTCCGCGTGGGTACCCAGCCTCTGAATCCCAGTCTGATGCTTCCAGCCTGGATAACGATTGAACCGCCTGTCCAGGTAAGCAAAAGTTAACTGATACCAACTTGCTCGTCAGTAAGTTGGTCGGGTGCTGGTGTTGGGGAGAGGACCGTGCCTGCTAGGGTGGCCTCCCAGCAACTGGGGGAGGAGGGGCGTGTCAGGGAGCCTGGGGACTAAGGTGTGCCCCAGGTCAACACACGCTCATTCACTGGCAACCCACACCCGGAATTTGATATTTGTGAAGTTTAGGGCTGAACAGATTAACAATTATCTGAGCCAATGCTGCTTTTTTTCTTTCTCAAAGTGTTTCGTTTCTAACTTTTTACAGAATGAACATTATTTTTGAAAACATCAAACAATATCCAAAAGTATAGAGAAGAAAGTAAAAGTCATTTTAAAATCTTGTCATAGAGATAATGTATTATTATTTTGTGAGTGCCTTTCCTGGTTTGTTGAAGAAATTCTTCTCCTCGTGCGCCCCGTCCCCTCGCCCGACCCCGGCCATATTTCAGTTTACCATGTATCCTAAATGTTTTTCCTTTTCTTTTGACTGTTCCACCACTCGAATCAGAAGCGGGAGTGTGATTTTAGTGTACTATTTAGTTACCCTTAAATACCTGATGGGCCTGGTTGCTATGTTAAATATATTTCTGCTAAAATTTATAAATGGGGGGCTGTGATTTAGTGAGAGTTATTTGCTCTAACTGTTGCTAGTCCCCACTTTGTGACTTTGTTGGGGAAAAAAATGAAGTTACCATATGCAGAGGTGGCAGTGTGGCAGGAGTGGATAGTCCTTGAACAAAAAGTGCTCAGCGGGGACAAGAAGAAAATCAGGTGTTTGGGTGAATGCCTGTGTTCATGACTGTCTACATTTTGAGCATCATGAACCCTCAGGGATGGGGCAGCTGAGGTCAAGGTGCAGGGCTGGTCATGAGGACCACCAGTCCTGCCCACGGGACACGGGGCCTGTGCTGGGAGACCCTACAGTTGGGCAGGAGTCCGGTCCCGAGTTCTTTGGGGTCATCGGTCAGCGCTCACGGCCACGGGGAGGCTGGCTGCACGTGGATCCTCCTCCTCACAGGGTCCCGCGAAGAGCGAGTAGAATCGCGTCTGTGAGTTAGAAAGCGCTGTGCAGACGCCCGCTCCGCATTCGTCTGCACACGGCGGTGCGCTGACAGCCACGGTCAGGCGACGGGGGCAGGCGTTGTCGCGGGCACTGTGGGCTGTGCTGGTGCGCAGCGAGGGTGAAGGCAAGCCGACCTCTAGCTGGTTTCATTGCTGATGTGAAGCCCCCTCAGACGAGGCGCCCTCTTGTTGCCTGCTCCTGTGGTATGGCGCTGTCAACCTCGGACGGCTTTATGTTATTTCTTAAAGAGTTGTAATTCACCATTTTACAGCAATACAACTCAGTGGTTTTTAGTGTATTCGAAAAGTTGTGCAACCATCACTGCTATCCAATTCTAGAACTTCTTCACCACCCCGAAAAGAAGCCCCCTACCCATTGGTAGACACTCCCTTTTCTTCCGGAACCCCTGTCTCCTCAGCCCCTGGCAGCCACTAATCTACTTTGTGTTTCTGTGCACTTGCCTATTCTGGATTTTCCTTTTTCATATAAATGGAATCATATAATATGTGGCCTTTTCATCTGCCATCTTTCACTTGGCTTCATGTTTTCAAAGTTCATCCATGTTGTAACGTGTGTCAGTACTTTATTCCTTTTTATGACTCAATAGTATTCCATTGCATGCATAGACCACATTTTGCTTATCCACTCATCAGTTGATTGACATTTGGGTTGTTCCTACTTTTTGGCTACTATGAATAATGCTGCTGTGAACATTCGTGTACAAGACTATGTGGACATGCGTTTTCAATTCTGCTGGGTGTATAACTTTAAGTGGAATTGTGGGGTCATATGGTGATCGTATGTTTAACTTCTTAAGGAACCGCCAGACACTGTTTGCCACAGTGGCTGCACCATTCTACATTCTACCAGCAATGTATGAGGATTCCAATTTCTCTACATCCTCACTGCAAAATTTCTCTTGCCCAGTTTTTAAATTCTAGCCACCTTAATAGTTGTAAAATAGTATCTCATTGTGGGCTTCTTTTAAAAAACAGGGTAAAAAAGTTTATTGAAACAGGAAAAATTAATTTTTATATTGTGTGGGTTACTGAATGTTCTGATTTATATTAGAACAGACCTGTAGAGAAAGGAAAGCTGATCTGATCCAACTTGGCACTTTTTGTTATAATTCATTTGGTTTTTATGGTTTGTTTGTTTTTTTAAGATTTTTTTGATGTGGACCATTTTTGAAGTCTTTATTGAATTTGTTACAATACTGCTTCTGTTTTATGTTTTGGTTTTTTGGCCACAGGGGATGTGGGATCTTAGGTCCCTGACCAGGGCTCGAACCCGCGTCCCCTGCATTGGAAGGAGGATTCTTAACCATTGGACCGCCAGGGAGGTCCCTCAATAGGGTTTTAAAAAATTTAGATATAATTGACGTATGGCACTGTATTAGTTTCACATGTACAACATAATGATTCAGTATTTGTATATCTTGCAAAATAATCACCACAATAAGTCTAGTAAACATCTGTCATGATACGTAGTTACGAATTTTTTTTTTCTTGTGATGAGAACTTTGACGATCTACTCTCTTAGCAGCTTTCAAATATGCAATACAGTACTAACTATAGTCACCATACTGTACATTACATCCCCATGTCCTTGTGATTTTGATTTGCATTTCCCTAATGACTAATGAGCATCTTTTCATGTGCTTATTGGTCATTTGTATATCTTATTTGGAGAACTAAAATATTCACATACTTTGCTCATTTTGTAATTGGATTGTCTTTTTATTATTGAGTTGTAAGACTTCTTTATGTATTCTGGATACTAGACCCTTTTAAGAATTATGATTTACAAATGTTTTCTCCCATTCTCTGGATTGTCTTTTCACTTTCTTTATGGTGTCCTTTGATGCACAAAAGTTTTTTATTTTGATGAAGTCCATTTTATCTATGTTTTCCTTTAGTTGTTTATGCTTTTGGTGTCACATCAAGGACTGCATGAAACTGCGAATTCCTCTTCCTTTCAACATTTAGATTCTAGAACAACCTCTAGGAAGCAAAGCTAAAACTGGGGGAAGAAAGCTTTACTTGCAGTACTCTATTGACTGTGGTGATCTACAGCTTTGCCCAGGAAAATGGCCAAAATAGAACAAATTCACATGAAAGGGCCTCAAAGCTGTGCTTTGAATAAAGTACTGATTGCTAAATAGGCTGTTAAACATTAACTATTTCAGGTAGTTCCACTAAATGAGACCACATTTTCTTATTCAGTAGCTTCAGTGCGCTGTAGAAGAAATGCACTTGGCCGTGGAATTTGTAGATAGAGAGTTGGTTCCTGTGGGGACAAAAAACAGGCCTTACATTTGCACAGGCCCTTTGCTGCACTTTTCCAAGCCCTGCTGAGGACCAAGGCCTGGGCCAGCCACTGTCTGCTGGAGCTGCGATGGAACGCTGTGTCCAGGCAGCGTGTCACATGCTCGGTGGCCTCACACTCAGTGTTTTAGGACAAAGCCTACCTTTAAATTGAATTTCAAATTAACCTTAAAGTTGCAGAGGGTCCTGAGAAGACTAGTTCAGTGGCGGGGTGAGAGTGGGGTGGGTTGAGGCCTTGTTAAAAGATTTAGAAAGGGGCTTCCCTGGTGGCGCAGTGGTTAAGAATCCGCCTGCCAATGCAGGGGACACGGGTTCGAGCCCTGGTCCGGGAAGATCCCACATGCCGCGGAGCAACTAAGCCCGTGTGTTACAACTACTGAGCCTGTGCTCTAGAACCCGCCAGCCACAACTGCTGAGCCCGTGTGCCACAACTACTGAAGCCTGTGCGCCTAGAGCCCGTGCTCTGCAACAAGGGAAGCCACCGCAATGGGAAGCCCACGCACCACAACAAAGAGTAGCTCCTGCTAGCCGCAACTAGAGAAAGCCCATGTGAAGCAACGAAGACCCGACGCAGCCAAAAGTAAATAAATTTATTTTTAAAAAAAGATTTAGAAAATCAGGACAGTTTGGTTGAATTCAAGTATCAGAATGTAAATGGGGTTTCCATGTTTTGATCATAATCGACTTCTTTTTTTTTTAATTTATTTATTAATTGTTTTTGGCTGCTTCAGGTCTTCGTCGCTATGCACGGGCTTTCTCTAGTTGCGGCGAGTGGGGGGCTACTCTTCGTTGCAGTGCGCAGGTTTCTCATTGCGGTGGCTTCTCTTGTTGAGGAGCGCGGGCTTCAGTAGTTGTGGCGCATGGGCTTAGTTGCTCTGCGGCATGTGGGATCTTCCCGGACCAGGGCTCGAACCCGTGTCTGCTGTATTGGCAGGTGGATTCTTCACCACTGCGCCGCCAGGGAAGTCCTCGACCTCTTTCTAGTTTGTTTTATTTCTTCTTGGGCACGCACATCCTGGTCTACAGGTAGGATGTGTGCAGCTGAAGCGGTAACAGATGCTAAAGGGCACAGAGAAGTGAAGTCACAGGGATCTTCTGAAATTAGCAGCGGTTTCTCAATTTCTGTGTCCCTTTCTCTTCTCTGGTAAAACATCCCTCCTGTAGGAGTTTTGGGGTGAAGTTTTAACAAAGTACTCAAAACGAATGACTCAGTTTTCAGACTTGCCAACATTTGGAAGGATTTGGAGAAAATATTTATAGTTATGTTTAGCATCTTTTCTTTGGAGTTTGCTGCTTCAGTGGGAGAATTTTCTGTCCATAGTAGAGGTGTGTGTAAAGCGAGCACAGTTGATGCTGTGATTTCGCTGCACTGGGGGCACTGTATGCCCGAGGGGAAGAGGATCGTCCAGCTAGCCCCACCCGCACTGGTCCCACCTCTTCCTTCAGAGGACCCTCTCTGCCCTCCCTCTGCCCCCTCCGCCTCCAGAGCAGCCCCTGCTCTTCCCTAGCCCGCCCAGTGTCCTGGCCTCCCCTATGGGAGCCTCCAGCTGATTCTTCCTGTGTGGACTGGCCCATCTGGTCTCCGTGGTCGTTTACTCTGCCTGGATTATAGCTTTTCCTGGAAAAGAGAGAAACTAGGAAAACTAAGACTAATATGACTGGTAAGTGGCCAAACGAACACTTAAAAACTTACTTTAAACTCAGCTGCTTTGGGTATTTTTAGCTATATGAACAGAAAAAACCCAAAATAAATATGCAAACATGGTAACAGGTAATCCCATGAGAATGCCGTGCTCGCAGATGCTGCCAGCGGGCACAGAACTTGATGCTGCTTTACACGTCCAGATCTTTAGAGAAGTTCACAGCTAGCGTCAGGAAGGCTTGCGTTGGAGAGGCGTTAGGGTTAGAGCAGTCCCCCACCCCTGCTGGGCCTTCCACTGACTTGTCTTGGGGCACCGGGAGCGCACGGGGCGCAGGGAGAGTGGCTCTCACTCTCTGCTCCCGTCCAGGGCGGCTCTGGGCAACACTGGATGCTGCTCATACTTCCTCCGCAGCTGGCATAGGTCACAAACAGAGGGGATGGGGATGGCAGAAGGAGCGGGGCACCCACACCCCAAAGCCCAGCTCTGCAGGTCCAACCAGCTGCCTGCTTCTAAGAATTTTGGGGTGTTCTGAAGACTCGTGTTCCCTCCTGACATAAAAGTACAAGACCTTGGGGGTAATTAAACCAGATTCCTCTCACTGCATTTGGGGCACCATGGGTTAAATCCCTCCTCACATCCCAGTGAGCGAGATACCACACGGAGACACGACACGGCATCCTGGGACAGGGAGCTCAGAGCTCCGCGTGCCAAACATGAGACACAGTTGCATCTGACAGTACCGGTCTTTTAATAAGAGAAAGAGAGCAGCGTTGCTAGTTACATGCTTAGTGTCTAGGAGGTCCCTGCTCCTGAGGATGCTGCCAGGGGTTCATGCTGAGGCCCAAGTTGAGTTCTGCAGGATGCGTGCAGCATGGGCAGCGACATCCCCTGAACTGTGCTTCCCAGAGGAGGTTTTCTTCCCATGGAGAATAAAAATGTCAGTTACCAAGTATGTCTGATGATTCTGTTTTTGTTTAAAAAAAAATAAAATTATGTGCGGGACTTCCGTGGTGGTCCAATGGTTAAGAATCTGCCTTCCAGTGCAGGGGACGTGGGTTTGATCCCTGGTCAGGGAACTAAGATCCCACATGCCGTGGGGCAACTGGGCCTGTGTGCCACAACTATGGAGCCTGCAGGCCACAACTAGAGAGCCCGTGTGCTGCAACTACAGAGCCCACGTGCTCTGGATCCTGCATGCTGCAACAAAGAGCCTATGCTCCACAACAGAAGATCCCATGTGCCGCAAGTAAGACCCAACACAGCCAAAAATAAGTAAATAAATATTTTTTTAAAATTGTGTGTACATTGAAAAAAATCTATAAAGATATACAGCAAAATGATAGCAGTGGTTATAGCTGTGTGGTGCTGTTGTGCCTGATTGCTTTTCTTCCTTTAATTCACTTCTATTTTGTGAATATCTTGCAATGAACTTATATTACTTATGGAGTAAGTTCATAACTGAATAATCTAATAAGAATCAGTCTTGGGAAATAATCAGAAATGTTTCCAAAGCTCTTTGTTTTGATGCTGTTTATGACAGTGGAAGCTTGACTCTGTGCAGTGCAGACAGCGAGGCTGCATAGGGCAGTAAGGCAGGGGTGGCACCCGCCCTTGTGAAGAGTCTGCTTAGCAGATTATTACAATGACAGTTATTATAATAATTACGGATGGGGGCTTCCCTGGCGGTCCAGGGGTTAAGACTTGGTGCTTTCATTGCCGAGGGCCCGGATTCAGTCCCTGGTTGGGGAGCTAAGATCCTGCAAGCCACGCAGAGCAGCCAAAAAATAAATAAATAAAATGCATAGGCAGGGCATTATAACAGTTGTTATGGCTTTATCCTTTATGTTCTAGAAGCTGGGGAAAGATTGCACGCGGTAGGTAGAAAAACGGGAGCCGTAAAAAAGACCCAGATCAAACTTTCAGGGGTAAAAATTGTAAAATCCCTGAGAGGCAAATCCCTGGGTGGTGAGCGGCGTGCAGACATCGCAGGAGAAAAGAGTGGTGAGCTCGAAGACACAGTGATTAAAAGCTTCCGAACTGAAACAGAGAGAGGAGACTGGGAACAAAATGCAGGGCATGAGTGAGCACAGGACAGCTTCCCGTGGCCTAATAGAAGTATAGTCAGAGTTCCAAAGGGGAAGAGAGAGGGGGAGGTGACAGGAAGAACACTTGAGGAAATACGGCTGAAAATAACCCGAACTTGATGAGAGTATTATGTTGAGTGAAGAAGTCAGGTGGAAAAATAATACATATCATAATGATTAATTTACATGACATTTAGAGAATGCTGACTCATCTGTAGTTCCAGAGAGCAGTGGTTGCTTGGGGACCTGTGAGGGCAGCAGGATTGGAAGGGGTCATGAAGGAGGGGTGCGGGGTGGTGTCAGCAGTGTAGGCATATGGAAACAGGGATCAAATTGTACCCCTTTTTCCTTTTTGGCTGTGCCACGCGGTTTATAGGACCTTAGTTCCCCAGCCAGGGACTGAACCCAGGCCCCAGCAGTGAAAATGCGGAGTCCTAACCCCTGGACCGCCAGGGAGTTCCCACAAATCATACGCTTTAAATGTGTGCGTTTTATTATATGTGAGTCACACCCCTGCAGAGCTGTTTAAAATGTATCAGACAGTAAAAAATTGTAAAGGAATGCGAGAGTGCGCGGGGCTGTGCTGGGCGCTGCCGGGGAGCGGGGGTGAGGGAGGCCGCCCCTGGAGGGCGATGAAAGCTCGGTGACCAAAGGCAGAGGGGGCAGTAGGTCAGGGGAGCAGCCAGGAAGGAGACCCAGGTCACCAAGGGTTGCCAGCTCTGGCTCCTGTGGACGATGTAGTCCTTGAACTGGGCCTGGCAGACCCAGTGGGCACTTCCAGTGACCAGCAGATAATTCATTTGGCCCAGTGTTTCTGAGTAGGGAAAAGTGCTGCTCCGTGGTGCTTTGGGCAGGACAGTTCGTTGTTGGGGTCCATTCTTGGGGACCATCCTCAGCCTGGTGAGACATCAGTTTCTTGTGCCTCTCGGCTCTAAATCCTAGTCGTACCCAGCAAGACCCTCTGGGAGGGTAGGATGCAGGAAGGGCATCGTGTGACAGGAGACTCAAGAGGTCCTCGGGCTCAGGTTCTGGGGGAGTTGGCCCTTGGCCTGGAGAGTTTGCCGTTGACCCCAGGGGCAGTGGGCGTCCCCGACGGCTGGGACCCGACAGGCTCTAGGCGAGGAAGGCCTGCAGTGAGCCGTGAAACTCTTCGGCCTGGCTCCCTGAATCCAGAGTGCACATCTGTGAGACGCAGGGCTGGGGTGGCAGGTGAGTGGGGACCCTGACGCCGAATGTTTGGGGCACAGGAAGCCAGTGTGTGTTGGGGTCCAGGCCTTCTCTCGGTGACGAGACTGGCTGCCCTCGTCGTGCCTGCCAGCTCTGTTGCTGATGCATCAGGTCTCGCTGACATGGCGGGAGGGTGTGGCGGCATTTCCCCCTCAGCAGCAGGGGACACAGCGGCCCCTGGGGCTCTGCCAGCCAGGACCTTCAGTGTCAGAGTCTGCTATTTGAAGTCAAAAGAACCTGAACTGGGCTTCCCTGGTGGCGCAGTGGTTGAGAGTCCGCCTGCTGATGCAGGGGACGCGGGTTCGTGCCCCGGTCCGGGAGGATCCCACATGCCGCGGAGCAGCTGGACCCGTGAGCCATGGCCGCTGGGCCTGCGCGTCCAGAGCCTGTGCTCCACAACAGGAGAGGCCACAACAACAGTGAGAGGCCTGCGTACCGCAAAAAAAAAAAAAAGAACCTGAACTAAAAGTTATTTTTTTCCATATGAGACCAAATGACCTTGGGCACGTTGTCCAAACTCACTGGCCCTTCATCTCCTGACCAGTAAAGTGAAGAATCACATCCACCTGGGGACCGGCTGAGGTACTTGCTGAGAATGTCCAGGCCGGGGTCCCTCCCCTGGAGATCAGCTCAGCGGGATGGGGCTCAGGCATCTTGGTTGGTTGGTTCTTATTTTTATCAGAGTCACACACGTAACTATAGAGGCTACATGTCAGCTGGTTCTACAGGTGTGCTACAGGAAACGCGTCTACCCGCCCGTCATCCCCCGTCTAGAGAACTCCTTTCTTTTGGCGTCATCTCCCTGAGTAACTTCATAGGGAGCTGCGTCTCTGTCCTTCTAGCTCTAGAGGTTTTCGGTTGACTCCTGCTGGAAGGGAAGGGTGCCTGTCCCCCCAGCCATGCGCCCGTCTCCCTGCTTCCATCCTCGGGAGCTGCGGTGCTGTGATGGGGCGCACACCCTTCAGAGCTGAGCCGGGCAGTAAACTGCACTCCGTTTGCTTGTCCACACGACTCTCTGTTTTCCCTGGGCTCGATCGTAGTCTTTTTTCCCATCTGGTTTTCTGTGTTTTACACATTCAACCCCAGGCTCTCCCTGCCAGCTGTGTCCGTTTCCCTTCCGTACACTTGGGCGTGTGGGCTCCATCCCATTCTTGTGGGCTCCATCCCATTCTTGGAGTCATCTGTCCTGGATGCTCTGGCCGGCCCTCTGGCCTGATCACTCTGTCCTCCGGGGCCCCCTTTGCCTTGCTCGTGCTTTGGATCCCTTCTCTCCTGGATCCTGTGTCTTCCTCTTTCTGTCTCTTTTTTTTGGTGGAGTTTATCCTCCAGTCGGTTCCTGAGAAGGGTCTGTAGAGGTAACTTTTGGACGCGTTGTGTGTCTGAAAGTCTTTGCCCACGTTTATCCGTGACCTTGTATGAGTATAGCAGTCTAGGTTGGAAATAGACTTCCTTTAGAATTTTAAGGTCTTCTTCCGTCATCTCCTGGTGTCCAGTATTGCTGTTGAGAAGTTTGAAGCCATTCTGATACCTGATCCTTGATATTTGACCTGCTTTTTCTCTCTGGAAGTTTGTAAGATCTGTTTGTTCCCAGCGTTCTGAGAGCAGAGTGATATGTGCCTGGGGGAGCCTGTTTTATCCTTCGTGCCAGGAGCCCTTTCAGCCTGGAGCTCACGGTGTTTGTTCTGGGATGTGTCCTGTTCCCATGCTGGCAGTCACCTTCTGGCCTCTGCCCCTCCCATTTCTGTGTCCTCTTTCTGGGCGTCCTGCTTTCGTACTGTGGACTTCCTAAAGTGGCCTCTACTTTTCTTACCTTTTCTCTATTTTCTTTATGTTTTTATCTTTCTTCTTTATCCTGCAACCCCTCTATTGGGTTATTTCTATAAAAATATACACACACACACATACATACACACACACACACAAACATACACTTTTTTTTTTTTTTGGACCACACTGTGAGGCTTGTGGGATCTTAGTTCCCTGACCAGGGTTGAACCCAGGCCCTCGGGAGTGAGAGCATGGAGTCCTAATCACTGGACCGCCAGGGAATTCCTCTGTGATTATATTTTAAATTTCTGGACACTCCTTTTGCTGTTTCACAGTGGTCGAGTCTTCTCTTGCCCTCAAGGACGTTTGTGAAGTTTCTTCCCATGCGTGGTCTCCGTGTCCCTTGAGTTGCCTGCTTTCTGTCTCTCCGCTGTCTTCTCCACGCAGGGGCTTTCTGTAGACGTCGGTGACCTTGGTGTAAGCGGGGGGCCCACAAGCCTGGCTGGGGCCCCTGAGCGTGCATGAGACGTGCTGGCTGCAGTCTCTGCGCGGCGATCGGGCTGTGTGGTTTGCTGGGGGGGGGGGGGGTCCCTGCTCTCAGCTGCTGAGTCCTTTCCTGCTCATTCTCCACTTTCCAGCCTCCAAAATTGTGTGGCAGTTTTCTCCTCTTGTCATTATCCTTGTGAGATCTGAACTTAAACAACAACAAAAAAACCTCTTCCACTCTCGCTGTAGTGTTGTTTCTTTCAGAAGGGACTGCAAGGATAGATGCGTGTGTTCCTTCTGTTATGATTGCCCAGGAGGCTGTGGACTTTTCAAAGCTCTGCAGGTGATTCGGACACACACCCAGTGCTGAGAGCCATGGTGTAGGTCCTCCCTTCCAACTCCGCACTCGTGGTGGTAGGGCTCCTCAGAGGATGCCCCCTCCCTCCTGTCCATTTTCCTTTAATCCTCTGAGCATCTCTGAGTGGTGTCGAGGTATCGGTGGAGCTCTCTGTTACACACTGAGTCGCTGACGAACACAGTGGTGCTGCCTGCAGGTGAGGGAGAAGACCTCCAGAAATGGAGTCTAACGCTGTTGGACGGAGCGGCCCCACTCTGAGGGCAATTGGTTTCTGCCACTTCTTTACTTTTTTCCCCACGTCGCCATTTTTCCCATGGCTCCATTTGAACACCTGTTGTTTTGAGCTTTCATCCCTTCAAGCCCTGTTCCTAAGAAACATTAGCCTTCCCTGGGGTATTTGTCCCTAAACCTTTCTTCTCATTCCGGAAGGCTGTGACCCCCAGTCCAGGGCCGCCAGGGTACGGACGGCCCTCCCCAGCCCTGCAGCAGTCCGCTCACCAGTCTCTAACACCCGATGACCCAGAGATTAAAACAAACACCCAGGGATCTGTCCCAGGGGACAGGTGTGTGCGAGTACCAGGAAGGGTCTGCATGCGGTCCCAGGGGAGCAAACCATAGGGTCACCTCCAGGGACCTTTCCCTTCTGGGCTTTGCTGCTCTGGACGGCCAGCCCCAGGCTGCCTGGGCAGCAGCCGGTGAACAGGGCCCCAGCACCAGGCATTCAGTTGAGCAGCTGAATGTGAGAAGCTCTTGGAGGCACCTGCACCCTGGGATAGAGTTTCTGCAGACCTCGTATCACAGCAACGCTGGAGCCCTGCTGCTGACCACGGGCACAGTCATCCGGGCTGGGGTCCACTCCCCAGTGGTGAACAGAAAGAGTGATCACGGCCGACCTCACTAGCCCCTGCTCAGGAAGAACGGAACGTAACAGCTGCCCAGAAAACCTGTTTCTGAGTGTTTTTCTTTAGCACATCCCCCTGCAATTAGCAGATGCTGTGTCTTGCTGGATTCAGACCAGATGCAGGGGCCAAGGAGACTGCAGGAGCCGGCGCAGGAATCCCCAGGGGGGAGGTCCTCTGGCTTTGCAGTCGGCCAGCTAGAGGAAGAAAGAAGCAGAGGAACTTTGCTCCCATCCAGAGCCTGGCATCTGGTGGCCTCGCTCAGCTGGGTCAGCAGTTTTAGCAGTGCAACTCATTCTCCAGATAAAATCCTATACTTCAGCCAAACGTGTTCCACCAGTACTGGCAGAGCTGCCCCCGTGCACCTGCCCTGGGTGCCTGCCACAGGGGTCCAAGGCAGCTCGCAGAGCGGGGCTCGCAGGTCTCGGGGGAGACCACTGGGCGGCACAGCAGGCCCAGGGCAGCCAGAACTGCCATGTCCCAGACTCAGAGCGTGAAAACCTGGTAGGGGAGCCTCGCAGGTCACCTGCTCATCCTCCAGCTGAGGACACAGAGCCCGAGGAGGAGGGGGTGTGCCCCGGGTCACGTGCTGAGTTGAAGGCCAGAGTGTCTGAGAGCCTGCTGGTACTTTAGATACAGGCTGTTAACACTGGTATCCAGGTTTGAAGCTTTTGTGAAATGAGAAGGAATAGACCAGAGGCAGCACAAGGATCCCCTACAGGAGAAAACGCGGAAGAACTAAAATGACCCGACAGACCTCAGAAAGTGCAACAACTTTGGGGCCACGTGCCCAGGGACAGCCTGAGGGCTTCCCTACAGCGGCCTCGGGGTGCTCGGTCCAGACCCCAAATCCTCAAGGAAAGGCAAAGTTCACCGTGTGTCACAAATGTTAGGTGGATTCAAGCTTCATTAGGACAGAGGGAGGGCACAACTTGGAGGGGAAGGAAGTGGGACTGGCCACCGTGAGGGGTTAGGGTTTCTCTACAGAAGGCGTCTTTTGTGGTGTGGTCTGTGCTGCTCTGCAGGCTCTCCGATTCATCCGCCTTGGTGTTCCTGAAACATTCCTGCTGCATTTTATCCAAGGTCACATAAAGTCCATACCAGAAGGATCTGTCTAGATAAACATTACCTTTGGTTGCAAAATTTTCAATTTTTTTTCTTTTCTCCTGGATTTATTCACATTCTGGCTGAGGGAGGGGTGTGTGTGTGTGTGTGTGTGTGTGTGTGTGTGTGTGTGTGTGTGTGTGTGTGTGTGTGTGTGTGTGTGTGTGTGTTTCTTGGGACAAAGGCTCAGTCTGCTACAAGTCTGGAGAACTCTGGTCTGAGCCCCAGAGCCATGGGCAGGACCCTCACTTCTCAGCCTTAGTTTTGTCAGTTTTCTCACCCAGGATATGAAGGGGTTGGGCTCAGCCGGTCTCCTGCATCCTTTCCAGCCCCAAATCGGTTTTGGTGAGACCTTGATTCAGAAAAGCCAGAGCTTTTTAGTAAGAGGCTGTGTTTTCTTTTGAGCTGGAGTTGCTTGTGCTGCCTTCCCTCTCCTCACGTGGGGTTCCTGAGCCTTGCTGCCCCCCGATATGCCAGTTGCATGAGGGTTTCTTGAGCAGAGGCTCTGTGAGACCAGGCACGCTTGGAGCTCTGCGGGCTGTGAAAATGGAAAAGCGTGACGGATTCCGAGTCTGCCCAGCCCCTAGGGGAGTGGGGTATGGGGGGCACACTGGGAAAGGCCTGGTGGGATGAGCCTGGATGGGGCCCCTTTGGGCTGGGAGATGGGGCAGGGGGTCCTTCAGGAGGCCAGCGAAGCAGGCAGTTTGTGAGCAGGGAGGGTTTTCGCAGCAGTCTTGCAAAGGGGAATCCAGAGGTGGGGTGCAAAGTCCTGTTTGCTTAGAGCCAAAGCCCAGCACGGTTGGGCCTGGCCAACCGTGAGGCCAGAAAGGGGGTGCTGCTGGGAGAGGGTGCAGGGCTGTGGGGGGGTGGGGGTTACCCTGCAGGTAGCAGGGACCGTGGCCAACAGTGCAAGACAGTTAGATGCCCAGTGCAGACTATCCTGCAGCCCCAGGTAGGATGGAGACCAGTTCGGAGGCCCCTGAAGCAACTGAGGCCACACACCACAGGGGCCAAGCTTGCAGTCTCACGAAATTGGGTAGAAAACCAATGTTAGTGAAAATAGCTGAGGGAGGGCTGGACAACTTCTGGGTTGCACACTTCTGCCTGCCTCAGCTGCCACCAGCGGAGGGCAGGTGACCGGTGACCAGAGCCATCAGCTGTATCTCTCCATTGTCTGTGATTACCAGAGTCATTTATCCTATGAGTGTGTGGTCTTTTTTTTTTTTTATTGGAGTATAGTTGATTTACAAATGCTGTGTTAGTTTCTTCTGTACAGCAAAGTGAATCAGTTATACATATACATATATCCACTCTTTTTTAGATTCTGTTCCCATACAGGCCATTAGAGAGCACTGAGTAGAGTTCCCTGGGCTATACAGTAGGTTCTTATTAGTTATCTATTTTATATATAGTAGTGTGTATATGTCAATCCCAATCTCCCAATTTATCTCTCCCCCCCATCCCCTGGTAACCACAGGTTTGTTTTCTACATCTGTGACTCTATTTCTGTTTTGTAATTAAGTTCATGTGCATCCTTTTTTTAGATTCCACATATAAGCGATATCATATGATATTTGTCTTTCTATGTCTGACATACTTCACTCAGTATGACAATCTCTAGGTCCATCCATGTTGCTGCAAATGACATTATTTTGTTCTTTTTTATGGCCGAGTAACATTCCATTGTATATATGCACCACATCTTCTTTATCCATTCCTCTGTCAATGGACATTTAGGTTGCTTCCCATGTCCTGGCTATTATAAATAGTGCTGCAGTGAACACCGGGGTGCATGCATCCTTTCAAATTATGGTTTTCTCCAGATATGCCTAGGAGTGGGATTGCTGGGTCATATGGTAGTTCTGCTTTTAGTTTTCTGAGGAAACTCCATACTGTTCTCCATAGTGGCTGCACCAATTTACATTCCCACCAACAGTGCAAGAGGGCTCCCTTTTCTCCACACCCTCTCCAGCATTTATTGTTTGTAGACTTTTTGATGATGGCCATTCTGACCGGTGTGAGGTGATACCTCATTGTCGTTTTGATTTGCATTTCTCTAATAATTAGTGATTTTGAGCATCTTTTCATGTGCTTTTTGGCCATCTGTATGTGTGGTCTTCAGAGTGTGTGGTCTTACCACAACTAACTTAGTGACTGTAGTCCGAATTCTTGGGGGAATATACAAGACGAGAAGCTTGGAGTCAGAGTTAACAAGTACTGTATGTAACTCGAAAACAAGCTTGTCTTGATTCCAGGAAACACGGAACCTGCCACATTTCCAGCTCACGTTATCTAAACTCAGCTGTATTTTTGCTGCATCTGGCAGCTAAGATGAATCCCTTAACCTGAGAACGGTCACTCTGGGCCCCCAGGCCGGTGTGCACAGCAGCAGAACCTTTGGAGTCCCAGTTTGGGAACAGTCCATCACGTGAAAACTTCACCCCTTAACTTCAACATCATGTCTAGTCAAGATCTCAGTTTATAAATTGTGGAGAGTCTCTCAGTTAATGGGAGAGAGTAATGGTATATCCTGTAACACTGGTGTTACTTGTTCATAGTAATGAGTAACTGAGTGCTTATCTTTTGAGAACATGGGGTGTTTATAGTCACGAACAGCCCCTTTGATTTGTAAATATCAAAGCAGGTTGGTGGCTGTGATCTGGGTGCTTCCAGAAAGGGGGTGTGGCTCCCTCCCCATCACCCGCACTGCAGCTTATCTTTAAAGGACACTTAAAAATAAGCAGGAATAGGCACACACACTCACACACTTGCACACGTGTACACACACACACACACACACACACAGACACATACTGTCTACAGACTTTGGAAGCACACCAAGATTATACATAATTTTTTTAGCATTTCCAAATGATGTTAAATCTTAAATTCCTTATTTATTCCATTTTACAAATTGCATCCTTCTTTCTTTTTTTCATTTTTATGAAGTTTTGAATATGAATAAACCAAAATTCTAGCCTGCTTGCTTCTTTTTCTCATTGAGATTTTTATTGTGAAAACTGCAGATTCACTTGCATTTGTAGGAAATAATAGAAACCCTGTGTACCTTTTACCCAGTCTCCCCCAGTGATGACATCTTGCAAAACAATAGTACATTGTCACAACCAAGCCTGTCTACTTTTTGTTTTTTAAAAAATTGTGGTAGGGGCTTCCCTGGTGGCGCAGTGGTTAAGAATCCACCTGCCAACGCAGGGGACACGGGTTCAAGCCCTGGTCTGGGAAGATCCCACATGCCGTGGAGCAACTAAGCCCGTGTACCACAACTACTGAGCCTGCGCTCTAGAGCCTGCGAGCCACAACTACTGAGCCCGCATGCCACAACTACTGAGCCCACATGCCACAACTACTGAGCCCACGCGCCTAGAGCCCGTGCTCCGCAATAAGAGAAGCCACCGCAGTGAGAAGCCCGCACACCACAACAAAGAGTAGTCCCCGCTTGCGGCAACTAGAGAAAGTCCAGCACAGCAACGAAGACCCAACGCAGCCAAAAATAAATAAGTAAATAAATTTATTTAAAAGAAAAAAAAATTGTGGTAAAATACGCACACATAAAATTTACCATCAGTGGCACTCAGTGCATTCACAGCGTTGTGTACCTTTTATCACTGTGTGATTGCAGAGCAGTTTCATCATCCCAGAAGGAAGCCCTGCACCCAGTAGCGTCCCTCTCCGTTCCTCCCGCCCCGCAACCCCTGGCAACCACTAATCTGCCTTCTCTCTGTATGGATTTTTCTCTCCTGGATGTTTCATATAAGTGGAGTCATACAATATGTGGTCTTTTGTGATTGGCTTCGTTCACTGAGCATCATTTTTTTAAAAACTATTTATTTATTTATTGGCTGCGTCGGGTCTTAGTTGCAGCACGTGGGATCTTTCGTTGGCTCTCTAGTTGAGAGGCGTGGGCTTAGTTGCCTCACGGCATGTGGGATCTTAGTTCCCCAACCGGGGATTGAACCGGCGTCCCCTGTATTGCAAGACATTCTTAACCACTAGACCACCAGGGAAGCCCTGAGCATCATGTTTTTGAGGTTCATCCATGTTGTATCAGTATCAGTACTTCATTCCTTTTTTTTTTCTTTTTTGCGGTACGCGGGCCTCTCAGTGCTGTGGCCTCTCCCATTGCGGAGCACAGGCTCCGGACGCGCAGGCTCAGCGGCCATGGCTCACGGGCCCAGCCGCTCCGCGGCATGTGGGACCTTCCCGGACCGGGGCACGAACCCATGTCCCCTGCATCGGCAGGCGGACTCTCAACCACTGCGCCACCAGGAAGCCCTCTTCATTCCTTTTTATTGCTGAATGCTATTCCATTGTATGGATAAGACCACATTTTGTTTACCCACTCATCAGTTGGTGGACATGTGGATTGTTTCCACTTTTTGGCTATTGTTAAGGGTGTTGTCATGAACATTCGTGTAGCTTCTGTTTGGACATCTGTTCCAATTCCTTAGGTATATATCTAGGAGTGGAATTTCTGGGTCGTATGGTAATTCTATGTTTAACCTTGGAGGAACTGCCGAACTGTTTTCCACAACAGCTGCACCATTTGACGTCCCCAGCAGCATATGTGAGAATTCCTGTTTCTCCATTTCCTTACCAATACTTGTTTCCCATTTTCTTTTTTTAGCCATCCTAGTGGGTGTGAAATGATGCCTCACTGTGGTTTTCATTTATATTTCCCTAATGACTAATGACATTGAACATCTTTCCATATGTTTGTTGGCCATGTGTACGTCTTCAGAGAAATGTCCATTCAAGTCCTTTGACATTTTTAAAGTTCAGTTGTCTTTTTGTTATTGGATTTTATTTTATTTTTGTTGTTGTTTTTGTTGGATTTTTAAAGAGTTTTTAATTCTGGATACTAGACCTTTATCAGATATATGATTTGGAGATATTTTCTCCTATTCTATGGGTTTTTTCACTTTCTTTATGGTGTCCTTTGATGTACAAAAGTTTTTAATTTTGATGAGGTCCAATTTATCTTTTTTGTTATTGGTGCCATATCTAAGAAACCATTGCCAGATTTAGCTCTTACATTTATTTATTATTTATTTATTTATTTATTGGCTGTGTTTTTGTTTTTCGTTGCTGCGCGTGAGCTTTCTCTAGTTGTGGCGAGCGGGAGCTATTCTTCGTTGCGGTGCGCGGACTTCTCATTGTGGTGGCTTCTCTTGTTGCAGAGCATGGGCTCTAGGCACTTGGGCTTCAGTAGTTGTGGCATGTGGGCTCAGTAGTTGTGCCTTGTGGTCTCTAGAGTGCAGGCTCGGTAGTCGTGGCACACAGGCTTAGTTGCTCTGCGGCATGTCGATCTTCCCGGACCAGGGCTTGAACCCATGTCCCCTGCATTGGCAGGCAGATTCTTAACCACTGTGCCACCAGGGAAGCCCTTACATTTATTTTTGATCCATTTCAGGTTAATTTTATATACCATGTGAGTTAAGGGTCCAGCCTCATTCCCTTATGTGTGTGCCGTCCAGTTTTCCTAGCACCATTTGTTGAAGACTACTCTTTTCTCATTGAATGATCTTGGCAACCTTGTCAACAATTACTTGGCTGTACAGATTTATTTCTGAACTCGCAGTTCTACCCCACTGATTTCTATGTCTGTCCTTATGTCAGCATCGCACTGTTTGGTTACTGTAGCTTTGTAACAGTTCTGAAATCAGGCAGTGGGAGTCTTCCAACTGTGTTTTTTATTTCAGGATTGTTTTGGCTGTTCGGGGTCCCTTGTAATTCCATACGAATTTTAGGATCAGCTCTTCCATTTCTGTAAGAATACCAGCTGGGATTTTGGTAGGGATTTCATTGAAATCTGCAGATCGCTTTGGGTAGTATTGCCTTGTCTACTTCACAGTGTAGAGCACTGTCTTACAGAAAGGAGCGCACAGAAGGAGGGCTTGTTTAGTCACTTCTGGGCTCCAGCCCCGAAGTCTGATGTGGAAGGTCTGGCCCCAAGCCCAGGAATGTGCCAGTTTAACAAGGTCCCCCACGAGTCCCAGGGACTCCAAGGTTTGAGAACCACTCTGGCCTTACCCACCTTCCCTAGGGAGGGGTCTGGGGTTCAGCAAGAGCGAGTTTCCCAGTTTGAAAATGGCCAGTTCGTGGGCAGGAGCAGTCTTCACAGCTACTTCCTGTTCAGCCCCCTCTTGGCATTTTGGCCCTGCTTGACCTCTGGGAGTAAGGTCACTGGAATGTGTTCCAGTCGACTTTCGTGAAGCAGCATTTCTTGGGCCGAGTTCAGGAGCTCTCGGGGTGGCAGAGGGTGGGTGACATTTATGGAATCTCCCTGTCTTTTCCATACTGCCTCTTCTCCCGGAGGCCAGGGTGGTGTGCCTGTCTGCCCTGCACTGAGTCCTCGACTCGGCTGGGAGGTCCTCTTGTTCATTGCGTCTTGTTTCTTGCCATCAGACCTCGGATACATTTCCAAACCTCTCTCTGTCTGAGCACCTCTGATCTCAGAGCCCTTGCTGGGATCTGCTGAGGAGACAGACCTTGCAGGTGGCGACCGGCCCTGCCCTGCCCGCTCCAGCCTCGGCCCTTCAGGCCGCGCTCCCTCCTGTGCATATGCTCTTGCCCCCCGGCACACGCCTCCCTGCCCTTCTCTCCTGGTTCTTTCCTGATCATCCTTCAGTCTCACCTCGCCGACAGCTCCTAGGGCAGCTCTGCCTGACCGCCTGTCTGACCCCAGGTACGTGCTCAGAGCACCACGTTCTTCACCGCTGTAGCTCCCCTTACCTGTGGCAGCCTTACATGTCCTCGTGTGACTGTCTGATTAACGACGTGTCTCTCACCAGACTTGAAAATCCAGGAGTCAAGAAGACTGATCCCCAGCACCCAGCACCGTGCCCGGCACGGGGCAGGCGCTCAGCCTAACGCCTGCTGGGTGGTTGGGGCTGGTGGGAGGGCGGTGGAGGCGCGGATGGGCGGGTGCGGTGATGGGTGGGCGGGGTGGGCAGTGACAGGTAGATGGATGATGGCTGAGTGGCGGGCTGGCTGGCTGGCTGGCTGGCGGGGAAGCACCAGTCAGTGAGTTTCCAGAACCTCCTTCCTCTCCACTTTATCAGACAAACACTCCTTGGGACCTGTTGTGTGACTGTCCTTCAGGACACACAGGTGACTGAGACACCTGGAAAAGACACAGAACATCGCCAGGGCTGGGACCCAGTGTCCCAGAGGATGGTGGCAGCATGTGGGGCTGGCGGGGGCGCCTGACAACTCTTCTGTGCCGCCTCTCCCCTCCCGGGACAAGACCTTCTCTGAGGAAGAAGTCCTCTGCTCCTCTCCCTGCCTCCCACCCCCCAGCGACTCCAGGACTTCACCGGCCCCTCCTCCCCTCCTGGAACCTTAACAGCCCGCCTCCCTGCGTCCCTCCCTCTCCCACGAGCTGACTTGTTCAGGTAGGCCCCAGCAGCCTTGTTCTGCCCTGTGGCCTCTTCTCCTCTTAACCCTTAGCAGTCTGGTTCAACGGCCCTGGCTGTGCCCTCCACCGCCCCTCTGCAGACTTCCAGGGGCTGCTAATGGGCTCATTTTGTGTTCCTCCTGACCTCTGAGTAACACCTGCTACCACTGCCCAGCCCTTCCCGCCGCTTCTTTATTATCCTGTTAGTTAAAGTGTTTTCAAAGAGCCCCGCCCCCACCTGCCCACCACCACTGGACGCCAGAGTGACCAGTGGGGCATCTCAAATGCCGAGGCCTGGGCCCTCCGGGTGGTTGGCGTGAGCAGCCCGTGCTGAGAATCAGAGTGGGGACAGCGTCTCCTGGGTCCTGCCCAGCGCCCCCAGCCGAGCTGTCTCTCACCTGGATTATTCCACCGGCTTCCAGCACGGGACTCCGCTCCTTCCAGCTTCCCTGAGGGCGGTCCTCGCAGCAGCGGTGTCCGCTCACATCACTTCTCTCTCCACACCTCCCTTAGCACGTCTGCTGCCTTCTCGCCTCCGCCTCCTCACTCACCGGCCTCCAGGCTGGCGTGCCCCTGCTGGGGCGGCAGGGTCAAGGACCCCCACCCCCACCCCATTGCCGTGGTGTTCCCCTGGCCCCTCTCTCCCCGTCACGTGACGCAGCCCTGGTGTGTTTGCCTGGCCCACCCCCGGTGAAATGGAGGCTCTGTGAGGACAGAGGCGCGTGGTTTGTCTGCGGGGAGGTTTCCCCGGCACCCAGCATCTGAGGTGCTCGGCGTTTGCTGAGCAAATGACCGCGTGGCTTCACGGGGAGGTGTGTGTCCAGGAAGCAGCCGACCCGAGAGCTGCGGGGGTGGCATGGTGTCCCGCGGAACCCAGCCTGGGAAATGCTGCAGGATGACACCCCTCGTAGGATGTGTCCATACGGGTGCCTTGCTCATCCTCGTAATGTGCAGTCAGCAACGTCCCTGCTTGTATGCCAGCTGCTTCTGCTCTCCTGTCCTTTGAGAACTGGCTTATGTCCTTGCCCCTCCTGCTGCCTCCCCTGGGAGTGAGGTTCAAGTCCCGTCCTGACATCATCGAGTTCGGGGGTGGGGGGCAGTGGCTGCCCTCATGCCCTGAAAGCCCGCCGAGCTGTACACTTGGGGTTTGTGTTTTTTAAAGGTGTGACCCTTCAGTAAAAAGCTCTCTTTTTATTGGATGAGAGTAAGTGAAGGGCTGGGCTTCCCTCAGAGGGAAGCAGGGAGCCTCGTGTCCGTGCCCCCCTCAGCCCGGGCAGGTGTAGCTCCCCCGGCCAGGAGCTGTGTGGGGTTGTGCAGGGTGGGTTGCAGCCTGCCCTGTGCACGAGGGCGTGTGGGGGGAGGGCAGGCCGGCCGAGGCCCCGAGGAGGCAGGGGCGTCACGCCGAGGAGTTCCCGCTGTACTCTGGGCAGTCGGGAGACGTGGCAGCGAGGCAGGCGGACAGGCAGGAGGGGTCCCACAGTGTCTGGGCACCCTGGTGACTGGCGGGTGGCAGGCAGGACCGTGCCCAAACCGGGCAGTGGGGCCGGGGGACCGAGGGGGTCCAGGTTCAGAGCTGTCCAGGAGATGACGGGCGCCCAAGGAGGGCGAGGAGAGAGAAGGGGCGCCGACCCGCCCTGGCCGCCCAGTGGCGGTTCTCCTCCCGGCCCTCCTCCTCCTCCGAGGGCTTCTCCCCGCCCGCCGGCTCTTCCCTGCCTCCGCATCACAGTGTCTTCTCTGTCTTCCCACTGCACCACTGCCCGGAAACTTCGTGGCTTCGAGCAGCGCTTTACTACTCGTACCTCTCAGGACTCTGGGGCTGGGATGCGGGCGGAGTCCAGCATGGACGGCTCCTCCCTGCTTCACCACGGCCGGGCCTTTGGGCCCCGCACACCTCTCTCCCCTCCGCGGGGCCTCCGCACCGCAGACTTCTCCATGCCGGCTGAGTTCTGAGAGGAGAAGCTGACGCTGCCTGCTCCTCGAGACCAGGCTCGGCCCTGCCAGCGGGATGCTTCCGCCATGTTGTTTTGGTCAAAGTGAGAGGGCGGATTCCAGGGGAGGGGCCCAGACCCCCGTCTCCGTCTCCGTAGAGCGGAAGTCACAGGCGCACCAGCCATGGGAAAGCAGAGAGCGCTTTCAGAACCTGTGTTCTTGCCTGGAAAGCATTTAGGATGCTCCTCAGCTGAGAGCGCCCATGAGTTCTGATCGCATCTCCCACAGGCACACAGGGCGTGTCAGCCGCGTCTGTGCCCAGCGTGGTGTGCCGATCCATCGCAGGGCCGTCCATCCGCTCCCCGCAGCCCCTCATCCTCTCCGGAGCGGTGGGGGGGGGGGGATGCTGGGCCTAGGGCACCCCTCCCCGCACGCGAGGCCGAGCGGGCTCACTGGCCGCCTTGCCTGCCGGTTCCTTTTTCCTGCGAAGCTCGTGGCAGCTGTGCACAGTCGGCCTGGCTCTCGGCCTGGCCCTGTCTGTATGCCAAGCAGAGCAGAAGAGGGGGGCTCGGGGGCGTGAGTGGGGAGACCCATGTCCACAGACACCCACCTCGACCCCTCCCCAGGCTGCCCAGCCACCCTTGATCGAGCTCCCGGGCCGGTCCACACACCTTCTCCCCGCGGACCCTCTGTCCCAACACTCTCAATGGCAACTGCGTTTTTTGGTGTCTTTTACCTTCATAACTTATAAAATTTAACTTTTCATTTTGAAAAACTTCAGACCAACGGAAAACTTGCAGATTTCAGTAACTCCCATAGCCTCAGGTCCACCCAGAGTCACCCACTGCCAACACTGGGCCACGTTTGCCTTCTCTCCGAGCATGAAGCTGTGAACAGGGGCTTGTGAGGACCCTCAGGCCAGGCCCCCGGCCACCTCCCCTTCCCCTGTGGCACCTGCCGTCTGTCGCTGCCCGTTAACGCAGCCCGCCGCTCCTGGCCCGGCATCCCGCAGGTCTCCCCATGTCCTTTCCTTCTCCTGTCACCTGGCCTATCTTTGTTCCCCAGGACATGCAGCACTGAAGAGTTGGGGCTCCCTGCTTGGTGGGAGGTCCCTCAGTCTGGGTCTTCGGGGCGTTTCTATCCCTGTGAGGCTGTGCTCTGGGGACAGGCCTGGTCCCCCCACCCCTTTGCCCGCCGCTCCTGCCGTGCCGGGCTGCCCTGGGCTGTGTGGGAACTGCCCTCCCCAATCATGTGCGCCCACCTCCTTCCCTGAGGAAAGGCCCTTCCTGCTTCCAGCCCGCCGGGGTCGCCCTGGTCAGCGTCCACTCCAGCCCCAGCGACCAGATGCTGTGGGCCCTGGACAGCAGGTGGAACGTGCACGTCCGAGTTGGGATCACCGAGGAGATGCCGGTGGGGACCGACTGGGAGCACGTGCCAGGTAGAGGCGCTGGGTGGGCGGTGGCCACTGCGGCCACACTGGGGCCTGGTTTGTTTCTGAGGCTCTGCTGAGGCAGGTGACAGCAAGCGTCTACCTCAGTGTTCCCCAGCGTGGGCACCCCACAAGCAGAGCGCCAGCCCCGTGTCCTTGGGGTTCCTTGTCGGATGACCGTTTCCGGACCGCCTGGGCTCTGGTCCTCGGGTCTTGGGCTCTTGCAGCCTTGCCGGCCCTGCAGACAGGGCGTCCTTTCCCTGGGCTCCCACTCGGTGCCCAGCCAGGGGGAGAGCAGGCTTGCGGGGAGGGTCGGTCCGTCCCTTCCGCGGCCGGGGCTGAGGGCAGACAGACGCTCCGTTTGCCTGCAGGGTTGCAAGCCTGCCAGCTGGCCCTGAGCGCCAGGACCGTGTGGGCCCGCTGCCCCAACGGGGATCTCGCCCGACGGTACGGCGTCACCGACAGAAACCCTGCCGGAGACTACTGGAAGAAGATTCCCGGGCACGTGACGTGTTTCACAGGCAGGTGCCAGGGCGCTGGCGCTCCCGTGGATGGCGTCGGTGGGGCTCTGGCCGTGGGGTGGGGCTCTGGCCGGGGGCTGGGGCGGTGCTGCTCCCACAGGGCTGGTTCACCCACACGGGAGCCCATCCCAGGGTCACACCTGCCGGGGGCCACGCAGCACCCGGACTCTGCCAGGGTCTCCCGGGAAGAGGACGGGGCGCCGGGCCGCTCCCTTGAAGGCCAGGGAAGCCGAGGTGCCGGTCGGGGCGTGCCCGGGGCCCCACCGCTAGGCAGCGCGCGTGCAGACGTGGAGCCGGGCTGGGGAGTAACGGGCGTGCGGCTGGCTCTTGTCCCTGCAGTGACCTTGTCAGACGAGCTGTGGGCAGTGGGCCCCGCCGGCTCCCTCCTGCAGCGGCTGACTAGGACTTTCAGCCGCTCCCACGGCGCCCCGAGCAGCCAGGCCACCGCCCCCCACCCCGAGGACCTGGACGACGAGTGGGAGGTCATCTGAAGGAGCTCTCGGCAGGGGGGCCACCGAGACCCGTGTGGCGGACACGGGCGGTTTTGAGTCGCTTGCCCTTGGACGTGCCTCGCCCGCTCTTGTCGGGCACGTCTAGCCAGGTGGGACGCTCCGCTCTTGCTTTCCTCCGTATTTGTTTCCGTCTCATTCCAGAACCCACAGCCTTGGCCGAGAGGTGCGGAGCCGTTGCTGCAGCAGCAGGGCCTCTGACTCGCGCTGAGACCGTCCCCAGGTGGGACGGCGGCTGCTCCAGTTGCATGCACTGTGGTACCGCCGTCTGCTGTGGTCACCTTCCCCTCGCTGACCGCTCCCGGGCCCGTGGAGCCCAAGGTCAGTGCCGTCCATCCGCCGAATGTGTTCCTGGGATGGCTTCGTCTCCACCACAGGGTCCCCCCACCTCCTCTCTGAGACGCAGGCCCCAGCGCCCATTCCCTGCTGGCCACACCAGATGGGAAGCCAGCTGTGCCAGGACGAGGACACACGCATAGCGACATGCACACGCCACACACACCCTCCCCGCCCGCTCCCAGGGGGCCGGGCTCGCCTCCAGCAGAACAGGAAAGGCCAGTGGGTGACCCGGAATACGGAAGTGTGCGTGTGTATCCGAGGCAGGTGTGGTGGGGCGTGGGAACCTTAGCCATGTTAGTGACATAGGAATGTCATAGGGTGACACTCAGCCCTGCTGCTGGCGACGTCGTGAAAACCAGAAGCACCTTCAGAGGATGAATCTACTAATTCTTGCCTTTTTTGTTTGTTGTATTACAAACCTACATGAGATACCTCACTTGAAATCAGATCTTACAAATTTAGAAGAGAAATGTATTTTCTGAAACCAGGGGAAGGCCTTTGATTCCTTCCCCTGGTTTATCCTGAGCCTGCACTGTTCTTGGCTGCAGCTTCAGAGGATGGACGCCGCCCTGCGTGTCCTCGATGTGTGGGGCAGCCACGGGACCTGCCTGCTGGCTGCGAGTGGCAGCCAGACATTGTCAGCGGGCATCTGGGTGGGTGCCCAGCGAGGTTGAAACTGGGGCCTGCTGTGGCCACGTCAGACTTCAGTCCATGGGCTCGGCCTGCAGTGCCTACCCTTGTCGCTGGCATCTGAGCTGTAGGACTCTGCAGCCCAGCCAGGCATCCGCCCTGAGCCCGCCACCCCTCCCTCTTGGAGGCAGCCCCACGGAAGGACTCCAGCCTGGCTGCTTTTTTTAGCCTGCCCTTGGCCCGGGGCCCAGTTACTCAATGCCTGTTTGCTACTAAGCAGGTGTGTCCGGGAGCCCCCAGGCCACAGGTGAAGAGCGATAAGATTTGTTCTCTGACAGGACCCAGGTAGCCATGAGGATGGAGGTTTTCCAGGTCTAAATGAGGACAAGATGCTGAAATCCCAGACCTTACTTACTACTTCACTTTTATAGAATGCGTTTTTTCAGAAGTCTGGTGACAGCAGAGGGAGCGCAGGCGGCTGAGGCTCCTCTTCTGCGTATGTTGTGCCTTTTGCCGGGCTCCTCAGATGGCAGAGCTCTCCTGAACCCACGGGACTTTAGTGCAATTAACCCAGTCTAGTTAGTTTGATACTTTTAAACTACTTGTAGCCTCAGTGCTTTGTACAGTTTTTTTTTTTCTTTTTTCTTTTTTAAGTTGTGCTTTGAGACAGTGCAATAAACTAGACTTTTCCGAGCCTAGTCGAGTCTGATGTCTGAGTGGTGAGAAGGTGCCCTGAGTGGGCACTCAGGAAGGCTGTTCCCACTGGTGCTGCAAAGAATCTGCTGCTGGTGTTGCCAGCCCAGCCCCACGGCCAGGAGGGTGTGGGCAGACGTCATTTCGTGACCAGTTTGCCCGGGGGCTGTCCTGGGGGAGTGCCACTGCAGAGGTGGCCCTGGGGAGGACACTGTACCGTGAGGCAGAGCACAGGGCCGCTGTGGGCAGGCTCTGGGGGCTCGAGACCCTGGGCCTGAGTCTTCATCCAGGACACAAAACCAGACACCAGAAGTGCCCTAGTGGAAACCAGCACGTGGAAAAAAGATCACGTTCACGACAGCGGCGGGATGCGTCACCTGCCGGGAAACAGCCTGAACAAGAAATGTCAGACTCGGTCGAGAGCTGGCCAAGCTCTCCTGAAGGCTTCCAAGAGAGCCCGAATTGGGAGGCAGTTGGCGCTCCTGATGGAAGACCACAGCCGCTGTGCAAGGAAACACACCAGTCCTTTCCAAAGGCATTTATGGCTTTCACTCAATTTGTCAAAATCCCCACTGGGATTTTCTTTGTTGGGGGTAGGCAGAGAAGAACCCATAAAATAATGTTCATACCCACAGACACCCCCCTTGACTGTGCCAGATATGCTGTGAGGGTCTCACGCGTGCAGCTTCACGTCCTCAGTAGGGCCCTGAGAGGTCAATACCATTAGCCCCAGTGAGACCCAGAGAGGAGAAGTAACTTGCTTAAGTCAGCACAAGGAGCGCTGGGGTTGGAGCCCAGCTCGGTGGGACTCCAGACCTGCGCTGTCTGATGCCACCTCACTGTCTTGAGAAGAAGAAACAGATGAGGATTGCCAGGAGCGATGACAGGGGCCAGCAAACGAAGTGGGATGTGGATGGAAGGGCCAGTGACGTCAGGCAGCCCAGCGAGGTCCACGGGGAGTTAACAAGGTGAAGGCGGCACGCAGGTGAGAGGACGGGACAGTGACTTCACAGTTAACTGATGCGGCCCGCTACTTAACCATTCAGACAAACATTAAGTGGATTAAAGAGTCTTAAAACTAGGGGGCAAAAAACTATCTGATTTCTGGATGGCAAGCACTTTCTAAACTCAAAAGTAGTGGGAAAAGTCAGAGGAAAATACTATATAGATTTGATTTCTTCAAAATATAAAGATGCCGTGAATTAAAAACCCCGCATAAAACTAGAAGGGGAAATAGTTGCAACAAGTCGGAGGAACACCGAAGACACACATATGGACAAAGGAGATGAAAGGGCACTGCTTAGTGCACACCCAGGGCAGGCGTGCACATGGAGCAAGCGGGGAGCCCCCGTTGGCACGGCCCTTCTGGGAAAGCCACTGGGTCCAGCAGCAGCCTTAAAACCCTCAAGTCCCGGAACTCCTACTTCTGGAAGCCTGTCCTCAAGAACAAATCCTAAGTCAGGGTTAAACATACGGCGCAGCATCGTTTGTAATTGTGAAACACTAAAAACAACTGACATTCGGGAGCATTCCTCTCATGAAACAATATGCAGATGTTAGAAAGCACGTGTCTTCCCGGGGGATGTACGTTCTGAGCAGTCTGTCATGCAGTTTCATCATAGCAGCGTTAAGTCTCTTGGGCGTGGTAATGATCACGTGAGTTTGTAGGCGATCATACCTACAGGGAGAGGTAGATGATGCCAGTGGACACGGTGTACTCTAACTTTTGGTGGGTTTGCAATCTTTTTCGTAATTCCAGGGCACAGAGGAGGGGCAGAAAGACACTACCCAAGCAGCTGGTCATGGTGGTCCCCTGTAGTGTGCACCTTTTTGTATCTTTTGAATTTGAGCCATGTAAATGTGTTATTTATTCCAAAAAGAAATAAAGTTCACATTTTAAAGCCTCAGTTCTCTCTAACGTCAGCTCTATCGTATCAGCGCCAGCTGAATCAGATATCACAGAGTAAACACCAGAGGCTTCCCAAAAATCGTATTTACACAATGTTTTACAGTGAACGGAAATGCTTACTCTACAGTAAGTTTTTAAATACTAGATTTGATCTGATGTCATGTGAAAAAGTATGCATAGAAAAAGAATTTGAACATATGTATATATGTGCATAGAGAAAAACAGAAGAAAATACACCAAATGCTAGTAGCAGTGGTTGTCTGGGTGGTGGGATGCCGCCAGGCAGGCGGGCAGCCTCTTTACCTGGGAGCTGCATGGAGGGGCCCCTGCCACATCCTGCCCTGGATTTCTCTGCACAGTCCGAGCGTTCTACCATGAGCATGCATTCTATCAGCAGAAATTCTTTATAAAAGTCACTGAAGATGTGGGAATTCCCTGGCGGTCCAGCGGTTAGGACTCCTCGCTTTCACTGCCTGGGCCCCGGATTCAGTCCCTGGTCGGGGAACTAAGATCCCGCAAGCCGCACGGTGTGGCTTAAAAAAAAAAAAATCACTGAGTGGCTTCCCTGGTGGCACAGTGGTTGAGAGTCCGCCTGCCGATGCAGGGGACGTGGGTTCGTGCCCCGGTCCGGGAGGATCCCACATGCCGCGGAGCGGCTGGGCCCGTGAGCCATGGCCGCTGAGCCTGCGCGTCCGGAGCCTGTGTTCCGCAACAGGAGAGGCCACAGCAGTGAGAGGCCCGCGTACCGCAAAAAAAAAAAAAAAAAAAAAAAAATCACTGAGGATAGAAATCTCTTCTCTTCAGCCTCTGCCTTGGCTGGGATGCTCACACGCGTGTGGACATGGTCACGACCCTCAAACCACACGCTCAAAGGCTGTGCATTTGTTATGTCAAGTACGCCTCAATGTTAAACCGTAGCAGGACAAAACCAGTCACCGTGGAGCAGGGCTGCTTCACACCCACACACTTCTGGAGCAGAAGCCTTCCCCAGCCGTGCCTGTTTCCCCTCCATCCCGACTTCAGGAAGCACCCTTGTTCTGAACAGGATTTCAGGTAACTTAGGAAACTGCTCTCAATACAGTATTTTAAAGTTGAAGAAACTGACAGGAAAGGAAATCAGTGGGAATATCGAGGTAGTGGGGTAAGTTAGCACACAACACGGCCAAAGTGGGGGCAGAGCAGGGGCCTTGTGGCCACAGGCCGTCACAGGGCTGTGTGTCCCTTTTGGGCTCCAGGCACGGGGTCACAGTACCTTGGGGACGAGCGGCCCAGCCTTCTCTGTCCTCCCCGACAGGTGTCTGGGGTGCAGGGATTCTGGCCCCCGAGCTCTCCAGAGTTGGAAGTTCACTGGGCCCCTGGGTGGGCATGGCAGGGGCAGTACTGGCAGGAGTGGGGCTTTCCTTAGACAAGGTTCATGGAATGAAGGAAGTGAACAAACGAACCAAGGCGCTTTGCCCCAGACACGTGGGCCTTGTCCCAGGCAGAGCCACTGCCTTTGAGGAGCCATCAAGGCCGCCTGCCAGCAGCCAAGAGCTGAGTCTCCGGGCGGACTCGCCCTCCCCAGGCCTCCCTGCTCATCGCCAGGGCGACAGTGGTGACGGGGTGCTGGAGGGCCCGGGGGAGCGATAAGGCCAGTGCTGAGGCCCGCCTGCCCGCCCTCGCTCGGCCGGCCGGCAGCAGCGGCCAGATAACCCTGAGGCTTCTCGCCCTGCACTGTTGCCCTGGGTTCTGTGCTCCCACGGACGCCTGGGGTGCCCTGGGCCAGGGGTCCCCAGTGGGACTCAGGCCCCGCTCTGCTGCCACAGGGCTTCCTCAGCCTTCCCTGTGGCTCCCTGTCCCACCCGGCTGCGGCCAGGACACCCGGGGCTGACGCCCCCCGCTGCCGTCCTGCCCTGCACCCCTCCAAGCTATGAGCTGTGCTCCGGGGCTGGGCCCCCTGCTGTGGTGCCCACAACAACTCCTGCCCGGATCCTGCCCTGCGTGCCAGGACCAGCCCAGGGGCTGCCTCCTGCTCCCCGGACAATGGGTTCTGTGGGGTCCCCGCCAGGGAGCCCCCCCAACCTTGCATCACCCCATCCCCAGCCCAGGGGGCTCAAAGGAGTTCATCACCAAAGGGGCAGCTGTATGTCTAGCAGGGAAGCGGATGGGGGCCTAGCCCTGGGCCTTGGGCCAGGAGGGCTGACCCCACAGAGGACAGAGCTGGGACCTGGGAGACATGAGGGGAAGTCCGCATGCCCAGGTCCCCCGTCGGGTGCCCAGGTTCTTTCCAGGCAGAAGCTGCTTGGGCACGAGGGCACCAAGAGTTCCCAACATCTCCCTAAGCCCAGAGCCCAGAAGCCACGGAGACCTGCTGCTCTGGTCTGCCCTTTCCACCTCCTCCAAAGGAATGCACCCTCCCCCAGCAACGCATCCCCGGTTAAGAACCGGGGGACTCCTGATGTCCCAAGTTTTAAGCTAGAGATGCTAGTATCCACTGCCCCCAAGTGTCAAGGTTCAGAAAGGCTGTTTAACTGGGCCGGGACACACAGCAGGAGGGGAGAAGCCCTCGCTGCCACCCAGAATCTAGGATCAGCACCGGGCCGTACACCCCTCCATCCCCCCCTCCTCCCCACCAGGGCTGTGTGCCCACCCACCCCACGCTTCCCAGCAACGGGGGTCACATCCTTGCCAGGGCAGGTAGGGAGCTTGGAGATGCTCCAAAGCCCCTTTGTAAGCAGTTGGGGACACTGAAGCCCAAGGCAGGGGTTTCTCCAAGGTCACCCTCAGAGTGGGTGGCAGGTGCAGACCAGAACCAGGCCCCCTGGCAGAGCTTCCCGCTGCCCAGGCCCCTTCCACAGCCCCCCTCTGACGGCCCATCACCCTGGACTCTGCCACCACCACCCAAAGCCCCTTCGGCCCCCAGGCATGCCCCCCTCGGGGACACAGGGGGCAGGGTGGGCAGTGGGTGCCCCCAGCCAGGCGGTCACTGTTCATCGGGCAGATCGTTAGCCCTCTGCTCCTGGCAGAACATCGTGGCCCTCCAGCCCATGCCGGCGCGGGTTGAATTTCACGGCCCAGCAGAATTCCCGGGCAGGACAGCCTGGCCATCCCTGATCCCACGGCTCCTCGGGGCACGGACCCAGCTTCTCAGCCAGGGTCCCTCTGTCCTGAAGGGTCAACCAGTCTCCATCTTCAAAGCCTTCCTGCGGAAACCAGGTCTACTGGCTGAGGCTGGAGGGCCCACCCACGGGATGACGCAGCCACCCCCGTCAGGAGCCCCAGGATTAGGTACCTGCTAGTCGCCAGAGAGAGCCAATGGGGCGACTGCGACAAGTCCAGGCCTGGGCTTCTTTGGGGAGGGGGCGGTCCCAGTGACAGCCGAGGAGGAGGCAGGTGGCCAGTACGGGACGGGGGCAAACAGGAGGCACAGCCTGGGTCCTGCCCTCCACACCTCGGGACCTGAGGCCCAGCCCCACAGGGGAGTGGTCGAGGCCCCACCTGCTGACGGGGCAGAGAACCTCCACCCAGCGCCCACGGGCGGTTCCCTCGGCCTCCAGGCCTTTGCACCCGCCGTCCCCCTGCCTGGACACGTCAGTCCACCCCCCTGCACCTGCCCAGCTCAGCTGTCTCTCCCTCTGGGACACCTTCCCAGAGGCTCTAAATCAAGATGGGAGGCCGCTCCTCAGGGTCTGGGTAGTGAGCTGAGGGCAGGGCCCGGCTCTCAGGCGTCGTCTGACCCCGTAGCCCAGCTCCATCTACACAGGGAGGTGGGGAGCTGAGCACCTCCGGATCCAGAAGACCTGCAGCTCCGGGTCCGCCTGCCCGTCCTAGCCCAGCCCCCAAAGCACGCTACAGACAAAGCAGAGATTCCGCTGTCCAGAGAACAATATATGTAAAGTGCCGGGTACAACGCTCTGAAAAATAGTATTCTCCAAAAATCCAGCACACGGGGTGCCCCCGCGGTCTAGCCCTTGCCCGTGAGGTCCAGTGGCTGTAGGAAGGGCGGCAGCGGCAGCTCGTCCAGGGCCTCGGGGAAGCGGCCGGGCGAGATGGCGGTGACCAGCACCTGCATGGCACGCGCGAAGAGCGAGGGTGGCGCCAGGCCCGCCAGCCACTGGAACTTGTCCTCGCCCAGCAGCCGCTGCCAGCGCGGCCGGTCGCCCAGCAGCTCGCGGCGGGCCGGGCCGGCTGCGTCCGCCGGCGTGTACAGCGCCAGTAAGTCAAGCAGCAGCAGGCGGCGCTGGCGTGGCTCCCCGGGCGCTGGCGCCCCGACAGCGGGGGCGGCCCCGGCATCACGGCCCAGCTGACGCAGCAGCAGCTCGAGCGGCGTGAGGCCGCCGCCGTCGCGCAGGCCGGGCGAGGCGCCGTGCCCGAGCAGCAGGAAGAGGCACTCGGGGCGCGCCAGCTCGCAGGCCACGTGCAGCGACGTGCCGCCGCCCTCCACGCGGCTACAGCCTCGCCGGTCGAGCAGGCGCGCGCGCTCCTCGGCCGGGAAGTCGCGCACGGTGCGCAGAATGCGGCGCAGGATGCCCACACGGTTGTAGCGCACGGCCAGCGCCACGTGCGGCCCGGGCGCCGCGCAGCAGCGGAAGCCGGCGCTGGGCGGCGCGAGCGCGCACCGCGGGAACGTGGCCAGCAGGTAGTGCGCATACGCCTGGTGGTCGTGCACGAGGGCGTAGAGCAGCGCCTCCGACGGCGAGTAGGCGGCGGCGCGCCCGCGCTCGTCCCAGTGGAAGGCCTCGCTAGCGCGCATGTCCTCCAGCAGCCACACGGGCAGCAGGTCGCGAACGGCCTGGTAGAAAGCGAACGACGACTTGCGACACTGCTTCTGCGCCCGCGAGCGCGCTGCGCCCGCGCCCTCGGGCCCGCCGTTCGCGCCGCCCCCAGGCCGCCGCGTGTCCCACGGCATGCTGGCGGCGCCTCCCGGTCTCACGGCATGGGCCTGGGGCCGACCACCTGCGGGCAGAGGGAAGCGCGGTGAGGGTTGAGGGTTGAAGTTCCGGGCGGAGAGGGGTCTCCCGTCCAATCTTCACACAGCCCCACCTGTCCGGCCCTCTCTCGTACCTGCCCCCAGCCTCCGACCGGCCCTCCCAGTCACTCCTCACAGCTTCCCTTCTCTCCCAGGCCCTGAACCACCTCCCACATCCTTGATCTAGCTGCGCCTGGTCGCCCTCCCCAAAACTGTCTTGTTCTCCGGTACCTCTGCTAAAGATGCCCTTCCCTGTCCCTGCCCTCACAGCCCCAGCTACCGTCAAGGCCACACAGAAACCCCACACCCCGTCCAGCCCAGGGACCCACTGGAAGAGTTCCTGCTCCCACCTGTGAGAGCTGCATCCAACTCCAATCAAGGGGAAAGCCAGGTAGGGGACTAGGAAAGCTGCATCCCACATCTCAAGCTGAGGCAAATCTTTTCTGTAGCCCAAGCTCCCTATCCCCAGCCCCATCTAACCTTGACTCTGTCATCTGACCCCCGACTGCGGTCGAGGGCCCTACCCCAGGCGAGGCAGGGTCAGAGCTCTAGACTCAGACCTACCTGGCTAGCGCACCGCGATTACCTAGTTCTGTGTAGGTGGGTGTATTACTGTTGCCTGAGCCTCAGCTTCCTCATCTGTAAGAAAGAGGGAAGGCAGTCTGTGAGCCATAGCAGGAAGTGGGGGCCTCTAGCCTTCCACCCAAACATGGTGTTTACTGGATGTCACCGCCCCTAGCTCCTGGGAGGAGGCAAGAGGATGAAATCAACCTAGAAACTGGCGTGTACACTCTTCACAGTCTGTAAATCCCCTCCAGGTCTGCTAGTTCCCTGAGTCTTCCCAATGACTAGAAGAAGCAGGTACTGTCATCCCATTTTCCAGTAAGGGACAAACTTGTCCAAGGTCAGTCGGCAAGTCATGGTAGAGACAGGCCTGGAACCCAGATCTCCTAACTCCTATATCGGGCTCATTCCAGAAGTGGGGGGACCCCCAACCCACAGGGAACCCAGATTGAGCCCTAACCTTGCCCTCTGAGCCCCCTGCGCCAACCTGAGCCCTGACCTCCAACCCCTGGCCCTGGCCCAAGCTCCCCACTGCGTTTTCTCAAGGGTAAGCCCTTGGTCACAAGGGACCTGGGTCAGCGGATAAGCTGCGTCCACACACACTGGGTAACTAAGTTACAGAGACGGGCACAGGGGTTGGGGGCTGGAGCCACAGCACCCTTTTGGGGACACCGTAACTGGAGCACCACGCCTGGGTCTCCGCGCCCCGGGTGCACCCTGTGTGGACACTGGGAGCGGGGCAGGTTACGTAAAGTTGAGCCGCCCCACGTCACCGGGCAGCGAGTCACGGTCGCGGCTCAGTGAATGGGGGGTTGGGCCACCGAGGGCAAGGCCGCGCGCCCAGGGCCGCCCGCCAGTTTCTCCCCGTCCCCTACTGGCGGCACGGCCGGACCCCGGGTGGCCGCGGGTCGCGGGTCGAGGCCAGAGTGTCTGCGGGCCGGTGGCCGGCGCAGCGAGGGCTGCACCTGCGTGCGCGTGTGTCTGGGGGGGATGAGGGGGGCGGCGGCTACACGCCGAGCCGGCCGAGGAAGGGGGACTCACCGTGGGGGTCGGAGGGGCCGCTGGCCTGGCGTCCCCGCCCCCGCTGCGGGCCGGAAAGCTTGCTGGCCCCCCGCGGGTCGGCGCGCAGGCGAAGCTCCCAGGACAGACGGACGGGAGGGTGCCGCCGGCGCCCGCGCCCGCCGCAGCCGCACTCTGAGCCGCCGCGGCCAGACCGCTGGGCGGCGGTGCCGGCGCCGGCGGCGGGCGGGCGAGCGGCGGGCGGCGCAGTGCGGCCCCGGCCGGGCAGGACCGCGGGGCCGCCCGCCGCCGCCATTGGCCCGCGCTGCCGGCCCCCGCCACCACCCATTGGCCGCCGCGCTGCACCATTGTTACGTCACCGGTCGGCGGGCGGGGCGCCCAGGGGGACCCGCGGAAAAGTTGGGAGAAACTTGAGGGCGCGCGGGGGGCGGGGCCGCGATGCGGAGTGAACGGGGCGGGGCTCCCGGAAACCCGAGTGGCCGGCGAGAAAAGGCTCCGGGTTTCGAGCTCCCGGCGACGGGAGACCCGCGCCGGGAAGGGCCCCTGGGCCCCGCCTGCTGTGCCCCGGCTCGGTGGGAGACTGGGCGCGCACTTAGGCGCTCCGGCTCCGCCGAGCGTGACTTTCTTCGGCACCCCACGAGTCGTATTCCACATCCCCTTTACGCTGACCCTCTGTGACCTTGGGGATGACCTCCTCCGGGACTTTTCTGGGACTGTACATGGAGGGGTCGGGGCGTAGGAACTGTCACCCCTAAGGGTCCTGGCCGCTTTCTGCCCGGGAGGGTCGGGGCGTCTCGAGCCCCTGCTCCATGCTGACTTTCCCAGGGTACGAATGGATGAACGGATGCGGACAGCCATTTATGAGGGCCTAGTGTGTACCAGTCTCTGTGCTAAACATACTTGATTTCAATTCATTTTCGCAACCGGTAGCCGTGGGAATTATGACTCCTAATTCACCGGCCAGGACATCGGGGCTCACTGGGAGGTGACCTCCAAGTGAGGAGAAGCTAAAAGGGAAGCTGGGCGCTTCCCTTTCTTTCCTTCAGACATTTGTGGTGGATGGGGCCCTGACCACCCCGGCCTCTCCACAAGGGGGCCAAAGTGTGGAGCACACACGTGCCGGAGAGCCACCAGATACCCCCACCCAAAATGCCACCCACCTCAGTGCAACATGGCCCTGCAGGCCCTACCATACCTCTCAGGGGGTCCATGATCACCACCAGATTTACAGAAAACGATCATGGGCCAGGGGTGGGGGGGTACAGGGAACACTGGGCTGGGAGTCCAGGGTCTATCTCTGCCCCACCTCACCTGTCCTCTCCTCCCTGCTTTAGTCCTCAGTCTCCCTACAATTTCTCCCAGCTGTCCTTTTCCAGACCTCTCTGATGGGTGGGGCAAAGTGAATGGAAATCCTGGGGTTGCACGGTTGACACTGGCCTTCTGGAGCCCCCAGACCCTGGGAGACAACGTAGGGAGGTGGTGTCCCAGGTGAACTACCTGTGGCTCAAGACGCTAGCTGCCCTGCTCCCATGTCCCCATTATATCCTTCAAGGGCTGCAGTGAGATCTCACAGCATCTCCATGGCTGCTGGTGGAATGAGGGTGACAGGGCATCGGCTGTAGGTGCCTGGTGTGCAGCTGGCCTCGGGGCAGTTCTCTCTCCACCCCTCGAACCCTCCTCGCCTCCCCTCGTCACTCTTCGCTGGGATTCCCGAAGCCCTCTCTCAGAATCAAGTCCGACCCTGAAACAGGAGGGAAGGGGGCAGGGCACAACCTTTAAAAGAATGACACAGCCCGAGGACACTACACAAACTGATTAGGACCAAAGAGGTCCAGGATGGTGAACGAGTCAACTTCCACTAGACCTTGAGCCTCAGTATACGCTCCTTGTAATATATTAGCATATGCTAAATGACACACCCACAGGCGCCACGACAGTTCCAAGGCCAGCCATAAAGGTCTAAAAGTGGGCGGTGGCCCAATTCCTGGAAATCCCGCCCCTTCCCTAAAATAGCTGGAATACTCCTCCCACTCATTAGCCTGTGAAACTACCCACCCCTATAAGAACCGACAACCCTGTACCCTGGGGCCACTCTCTCCTTCTGAGATGGCCCACACTCTGCCTTGTGGAGTGTGTTTATCTCTAAAGAAATCCACTTCTTACCCATCACTTTGTCTCTGACTGAATTCTTTCTGCGATGAGACATCAAGAACCTGAGCTTCATTAAGTCCTGAGACCAGGTGTGTGATCTCAGTTAAAAGACCGTGGGTTCGAGTCCCAGCCTGTGGGTCCAAGTCCCAATCTAAGCTGCACGGTTTCAACCCCATTTCTCCACTACTTAGAAAGCTTCCCATGGACATGGGCTTAGCCAGAAAGACCAAGTGGGGCAGAGGAAAGGCATTCCTGGCCCGGACACGGCTGCAGCAAAGGTCTGGAAGCGGCAGAGGGAGGCTCCAGAGGTCAGTTGGGAGGGACCGGGAAGCATAGGGCCTTGAATGGCTAGACAAGGAACTTGGGTGTGTCCAAGGACCTGGAGGTTTGGAAGTTAGTGGATTATTTCAGGCATACAAAACGATAATATAACTTTGAAATGCCTGGGAGCCCAGGAGCCAGTTTAAGAACTAACATGTGGGGAAATCTGAAGGCCTGCGTGCCTGTCCTGCCGCCCAGTCCCAGCGCCGGCGCTTTCCCACGGTGGCAGCTGACACTGTAACCCTCCCCATCACGCTGTCAGCGCGCCCTCTCAGCAGCTTGCCTTTTTCTCCCACGGTCGCTTTTAGACTCACGCTCTGGGGTACGCGCCGCTCTGCGTCACACGTCATCTCTGTTGAGTCTTCTGCTGGTGAAAGCTGTCCCCTGTGCCCAGCACGTGTGTGGTCCCCCAGTGCTGCTGTGAACAGCCTGCCCGCGCCTCCATGGGGCTGTGGCAGAGTCTGGGGCGGCGATGGGGGGAAGTGCTCCCCCTAAGGAAGCAGCATCCTGTGCCCGCTGAGGCTGCGAACGGGGGTGGGGGTGGGGAGTGGGCGGAGGAGGGGCAGAGGGCTCAATTCCCAGAGAGACTAAGGGGGCCTGGGAGTGAGAGGACTGCCCGGCTCAGGCCTGGCTCACCAGCACAGCCTTCTAAGTATGGCTTTGACCTTTGACCCTGTCATGCTCCCCTCTCTCTTGGGAGAGCTTGTCCCGCCCCCCCCCCCCCCCACCGCAGGCTCGTGGCGTCAGTGTGCGGCCAGGTCGGAGGGGTAGTGGGCGAGGCTGCAAATACAGACGGACCCCAAGGTCAGTGGGAGGACTTCGGGGGAGCCAGGGCTCCGAGCAGGGGCTGCCTTGGGTTTTCTAAGGCTCCCTCTCACCGCGGGGAGCAAACCCCAGGAAGAGAGGGTGGAAGCCCCAGTAGCTGACTGGCCTGGGAAGGGGTGGCAGGGCGAGCGGCATGGAGGGCACTGGGACAAGCAGCGAATTCTGTGTGGACTCTGACCAACTAGGGTGGGTGTGAGAGGGAGAGAACAGTCTAGAATGCCTCCCGGGTCGGGGAGGAGCAGGGGGTGGGGCATCCCCGAAGATGCCTGTCAGCCACCTTGGGGTGTCCATGATAACGGGAGGTGGAGGGAGAAGCCCTGCTGGTGACATACAGCTGGGGGTCACAGGAGAGAGAAGGCACTGAAAGCATGACACCCGGAGTGAAGGCTCGGGGACTGCCCTGGTGGTCCAGTGGCTAAGACTCTGCGCTCCCAATGCAGGGGGCCCAGGTTCGATCCTTGGTCAGGGAACTAAGATCCCGCATGCCGCAACTAAGACCCAGCGCAGCCAAATAAATAAATTAATTAAATAAAACATTAAAAACAAAACAAAACAAAATGGAGTGAAGGCTGGGAGGCCAGGCTGGAACATCTAGCATGTAGGGATGGGGAGAGGCCCTTGGAAGTCAAAAGAGCCCAGGTGTCCGGAGGAGGAGGGGTGGCCACCTGGGACGGGTGCCACCAGCGGGTCAGGAGGGTTTGGCTACATGGAGGTCATGGTGCCCTTTACAGAAGGTCACGGGGCTGCAGGAGAAGCCTATGTGGGGAGGAGCGCTAGGGGAGGGACTGGGAAAGATGTGTAGGGAGGAAAGGGGGGCTGGAGGTAAGTGGGTTAAAGAATAAAAGAGCAGAGAGACACCCCTGGTGGTCCAGTGGATAAGACTCCGGGGTCCCAGTGTAGAGGGCCCAGGTTCGATCCCTGGTCAGGAAACTAGATTCCGCATGCTGCACCTGAGACCTGGTGCAACCTCAATAAATAAATATTTTAAATAATAAAAAAAAACCCTGGAGCCACGTGTGTGTGTGCATCTGTGCATGCACGCGTGAACACATGTCCACGTGCAGTGTGCTGCATCTTGCACACGTGTGCATGTGTGCAGCACACTGATGCGCCAAAACGCCGATGCAGGAAGGACCTATGGAGCCATGACCTGGAGGCCAGCAGGGACTGCGCTGCCACGAGGGGAAGGAAGGCCCCTGCCACGGGCATGGACAGTTTTTCCTGAGGGGCAGAGGGTTGGGCATGGATGCCAATGAGAGCACAGGTAAAGGTGAGTCAGAGAAGTCTACTCAGGTGGCTTCTATTTTCAAGGTCATTCGCTTGGAGAGACAAGGGGTGGAGGGCGGTGCTTGAGGAGAGGGGTTCATTGACCACAGGGAGATCCTCCCTGACCTGAGCCCCAGCTGCCCCCAGCAAGCCCAGCAGAGCCTGTCATCAGAGCAGGGGGGATCCGGCAGGTGGCCCAGGACTGGGAGCATGGCTTGGGGTTTGTGCTGCAGGTAGAGAGGAGGGAGGGCAGCTTCCTGGGGGAGGAAGCTGGCGCCAGACAAGCTGGGTTCTAATCACTACTCACCAGCTGTGGGACTTGGGCTGCGTGACTGCACCTGTCTGAGTGCCAGTCTCTATGTGTGACATGAGTCAGGTGGATTTTCGGATCTCAAAAGGAAGTTGTTCCAGGGGACAGGATTGGCCAAGGCCAGTATGGGAAGTGGCCAGGACCAGGGGAGGGGGGAGGGGTATCCCTCACCCACCGCCACCTCTCCTGGGTCCTGCACTACCACTACCTGGCTGGACTGGGCCAAAGCCCACCTGGCCTCCAAGGGTCTGCATTCAGAATGTATAAGGAGCTCCTGCAACCTGTTAGAAAGATTAACCCAGGAAAATGGGCAAGGGGTATGAATAGGCAATTCACAGGTTGGCCGATAAACCCATGAAGACGTTCAGCTCTGTAAGAAATGGGCAAACGTACAAGCTCTTGTTTTGCCTATTGGCAAAAACTGAGGAACCCAAAAACAGGCTGTACTGACAAGGTCAGGAATCAAGCCCTCACTCTCATGCAGAGAAGGGGAGGGCACCTTGGAAGGCGCCACCAGCAGGGAAAATGCTCGTGCTCTTGGGTCCACCAATTTCTTTTGTAGGTATCTTATCCAGATAAATACTGGCCCAAGTGCCAAATTCCATGTATGATGCTCACTGCTATGGTTTTGTTCACTTGTTTAATTCTTTACGGTTTTATGAAAGAATTCAACCTTAATTTTACAGGCAGACCTCAGAGGTATTGCAGGTTCTGTTCCAGACCACCACAATAAAGCAAATATTGTCATAAAGCGAGTCACACAAATTTTGTGGTTTCCCTGGGCATATAAAAGTAAATTCATTCTATACTGTAGTCTATTAAGTGTGCAATAGCACTATGTCTAAAAAAACAAGGCACATACCTTAATTTAAAAAAAAACTTTATTGGTAAAAATACTAAGTATTATCTGGGCCTTCAGTGAGTTGTCGTGGTAACATCAAAGGTCACTGATCATACATCATCATAACAAATATAATAACAATGAAAAGATTCGAACTATTGTAAGAATTACCAGAACGTGACACAGAGACAGGAAGTGAGCAAATGCAGTTGGAAATATGGCGGTAACAGACTTGCTCGACGTAGGGTTGCCACAAACCTTCAATTTGAGAAAAACATAATATCTGTGGAGCACAGTAAAGTACAATAAAATGAGGGTCTGCCTGCATATTTTATTTCTAACTATTTCAGAGTAAAACCTTTGAAGAGAATACAGGTTAACTACCAACTGTTAAGGAGGTACAGTCCCTGCTGTGTTTTTAATAATAAAAAACTGGAAACCTGGGACTTCCCTAGTGGTCCAGTGGTAAAGAATCCACCTGCCAATGCAGGGGACATGTGTTCGATCCCTGGTTAGGGAACTAAGATCCCACATGCCACGGAGCAACTAAGCCGGTGTGCCACAATTACTGAGCTCACGCGCCTCAACTAGGGAGCCCGTGTGCCACAAACTACAGGGCCCACGTGCTCTGGAGCCCGCGCGCCACAACTAGAGAAGAGAAAACCCACACGCCACAACTAGAGAGAAGCCCGCGCACCACAACGAAGAGCCCATGCGCTGTAATGAAAGATCCCGCCTGCCGCAACTAAGACCTGATGCAGCCAAAAATAAATAATAAAATAAATAAATAAATAATAAAATAAAATCTTTAAAAAAAACACAAAAAACGGAAACCTCCTAGGTGACCACCCAAAGGGGAACACCAAAAATAATCATGATGCATCCACCCCAGCTGGGATTTTTGCATCCTTCCCAGCTGGGCACTGCTCCTCTCCTGGCTCTTGGATAGGACCTTGTGTCGGCCTGGAGCCTAGGGAGCATCTCCCTCAAACCCGCCCCCACCACCAACCCAATGTGAGACTCTCGCTGGTGTCTCTGGGTCCATGTAGGATCCTGGAAAGAGCCGTGCCTGAGGACTCGGACTTCCTCATTAAATGAGCCAGTTGAGTTTTTTATTTTTTAATTTAATATTTAATTAATTAAATAAATGTTTTTTAAATATTTATATTAAAGTATATTTAGTCTTTAATAATTTTATTTAATATTTTATTTAATATTTAAATAATCTAGTTTTGGGATAGGCCAGGTGGAGACAGGGGTTTATCACTTGAAAACTTCCTGGCTCCTTAAGAGTATTTGCTCAGGACAGCCCTTGTCATCCCAGCATAATTATAATAGCGTCCCCCTCACTCTCAACAGGTCCTGGTTTAGGAGGTAAAACCTACAGCTGCCACGTGACTAACGCACAGCCCAGGTATCATGCAGACGCAGGCGGCAGTAAAGAGCCTGAGTTTCCTCCTCTGTCAAGAGGAGATAAGAGAGCCTTCCTGAGAAGTCACTGAGTTCTTGCAGGACACGGCAGTAACAGAGCTCCTAGGATTAATTTTCAACATAAAAATGTTAAAAGACCCGTGCCCCTTGTGTTGGGAGCGCAGTGTCTTAACCACTGGACCGCCAGGGAAGCCCCCATATTGTTTGAAAAATACTGGAAGCCACACACTGATCTGTGGAGGGCAGGGCCTCCTGGGAGAGCATCAGGGAGGGGGAGGGGGGAGGAGGAAGGAGCTCTTAGTTTTTATTCTCTGTACCTTCTTTATGGTTTGAGTCATTCACAAGGGACACATATTCAAATATTATTTGCATAATTAAGGTGAGTTTTTAAAGAGGCAGGTCCCGCGGGCAAAGTGCTCTCCCAGCCGTCCTCTCGTGGGCTCGCAGGGGAGGCAGGCTGCCTTGTCAGCTCACTTTACAGGTAGGGAAACAAGCTCAGAGAAGGGACGGGGCTTTGCCCACAGGGCTGGAGCATATAAGCCTCGTCCGGGCCTAGGAAGGGAAGGCTTTGGTTTCGTGAGTTCCCAACCCCTTGTGAAAGCTGAGGAAAGTTCTGCTAGAAATGTCTCCCACTCACAGGATGGAGGGGCCTCAGACGCAGGTTGGGATGGTGGGCTGGGGACTCAGATGGTCCCCCTCGCCAGGGGACTCAGGTGGTCAGCCAGCCCTTCTGAGCAGCTTAACTCGGTAATTCAACTAACAAGCCCCTGCGGCCTGCCCTGAGGATCACAGGTGAGTGGGCAGGCGAGGCTTCCCGGAGGAGGAGGCTACCTGAGATGAAGAGGAGTCCCCTGCACCCCTCACACCATCCCCTGGACTCTGTGTCCAAACGCCCCACCCCGCCCCCCTCGCTACTCCATCCCACCTCCCAGGGCCAGGCTGCCCTGGACTCTCCAGGCTCCAGCTTCAGCCCCAGCTTCTTGAAGCCTGAGGGGATCCCGTCAAATCCAAGTCAACTCAGCCCTTCTGCTAGGAGCCCTCCCTGCTCAAAGATGCCACCCACCCGAGTTGAAAACCCCTGCTCTGCCTCAGGACCAGACCCCTTCACATTCCACGAGAACCTTGGCCTTCAGGCCTCAGGGCCTCGAGCCCTGGCTCATGCCGTGCCCTCCGCCTGGACGGCCCATCCCCAGAAGTCCACACGGACTCACCTCAGGCGCCACGTGGCTGAAGGAGCTCGCCCAGCCTCTCCGGGCTCCACCACAGCGTCCTGCGCTCCTGGGGGTTTCTCCTCTGCCCACAGCCTGTCCCTGCGGGGGGCAGTAGGTGCCCCATAAATGCTGATGACTAAGTGCAGGAGTTGACCAGGCTAGGGGTCACCCTCTGGGGAGTGTGGGCCGGTCCCTGGAGGGCGGGGAGCAGGAAGTACATGATTCATCTCTTTTGCACCAGAGTCCCAGGCACCAGGAGCCCTGAGCACAAGGGGGACCCGGCCATGGCCCAGCCCAGGTTCCAGCCCACCCAGGCAGGGGCCCGCAGAGCTCAGACCTGGCTTCTGGGGGAGGCCAGCTCTGGCAGGGGCAGGACACTGGCGGGGCAGGCTGGCCGGCCCTGTCCCTGAGCCTCCCAGCACGCAGGGGCTGGATGCCGGCCTGGCTGTGTCACCTTGAGCGCATCGCTGTCCCCTCGGGGCTCCATGCCCAGGCCTGGGGCTGCCCTGGGGAGAGCGGGCAGCACCCCGTCCCTGGGTGCCAAGGGGGCACAGCTGAGGTGGGCCGGGCCAAGGGCAGCCCCCCACTTCGTTGCACCTCCCGCTTTCTTTTCCACTGTCCCCTTCGGTAAACAGTTGTGGTTTGCAGTGAAGAGAGTCAGCAGGGGAAACTAAGGCCTGGCCCTGGTCACACAGCTCAGATGAGTCCTAAGGATAACAGCGGCCCCGCCTGCCAGCCGCGCACAGGAACCTCCTGCTTCCCAAGACCCCCCGAGCAGTCGGGCCTGGATCCCCGCGTCTCACTATCACTTTCTCTCAGGTGACACGAGAGGAAACTGAGGTCCGGGGAGGCGGAGCCACTCAGCAAGGGGCTGGAGCGGGAATGGGGGGACGGGGACGTCAGCTAGGCTTATGGGACTCACCGAGTCCGGGGCTTCGGGAGGGAGGTCCCCTTATCGGATCCCAAAGTGCGGCCCCACGGAGGAGGGGGCGAGGCCCTGGCTGGAGCCACTGTGGGCCGGGCCTCAGTTTCTCCATCCGCTCAGAACTGGAAGCGGTGTCCTGTCCCACCGCCCGGCGCGGGCCGACACCGCCCCCTGGCGGCCGCGCGCGTCCTTGCGGCCCTCAGCCCGGCACGGGGCTCACTGAGGGAGCGGGGCCGGGGCGCCCCAGGTCACTAGCGGACAGGGGACAACTGAGCGCCTTGCCCCAGCGGCGGGATTCGCGGGTTTGGGTCTCCACCCACGAACAGTCCACCCCGCTCTCCACTCGCCACGTGGCCGCCGCAGGACCCTTCCCATTCTGGGTCTCAGTCTCCGCCGTGAAAGAGCGACAATCGTGCCCAGCGCACGCCTGTGGCCACTCGGCCGCCCCCTCGGGCTCCTCGAGCCCCGCTTTCCTCACCCACGACGGGTCTCCCCGGGGTTAGCGGCCCCTCCCTTTCCTCGTGGGCGGGATCACTGCCCCGATGGGCCAATCCGAAGTCCGGGGCGTGACGGGGGGGGGGGGGGGTTGTCCGATGGGGAGGGCGCGAAAAGCGAGGGGGGCCCCCGCTCTGCGTTTCCCCCTCCCCTCGCATCCCTTCCTGGGGCGCCCCCTTCCAGGGAGTCCTCGAACCCCGGCAGGGCGCAGGGTGCGGAGGGCAGCTCTCTGGGAGTGGAAGAGGCCGAGGGGTGCTTCTGTTTGCCATCTTCGAAGTGAGGACGATCGCTGCCCCCCTGGTCCCCGTAGGTAGACAACCACGAGACCCCCAACCCCGCCTCTGCCCTCCAGCGCCTGCAGCGGCCTACGGGCCACAGTGGCCCCTGGTGACCGGCTCTGCCCGAGTGCTTCGCCCAGCCCTACCTCTCCCCCAGGGAACAGAACTTCCTGCTAGCTGTTCCTTGGCTCGGAATGCTGTCCACCCAGCTGAGCCTGCTGCTCCTGCAAGCGGCCTAACTGCTCCTCTCCGGGGGAGGGCTCATCGCACCCTGGCCCATTGTACAGAAGGACACTGAGACCAGAGTGTTCAGAGAAGCCGGCCACAAGGTGCCCAGCTGGGAGGTGGCTCAGAGGGAACCTAGCTGTCGGTTGTGACCCACTCCCGGGCCACCCACCCCCATGTCATTGCGTCCCAAGCCTGTCCTCTGCTCCCACTCCAGGGAGCAATGGACGGGACATGCCTAGCGGAGCCCACTGAGGGTCCAGTGCAGTCTGGATGGGAGGGTCAGGGATCCTCAGGGTGTGGCCCCTCACTCTGCCACCCCTTGTCCAATGGGGCGCTGAGGTCCTAGAGGGGCAGGGAGGGCCTTACCAGGTGTCGCTAAGGTCCTAAGCTTTCCTGATGACTACTGTGGAGGGAGTACAGAACTGGGCAGGTGAGGAGACAGGTCAGTAAGGCCTGGGAGGGGCTTCCCAGCTCCAAGGAGGGGGAGGATTAGGCAAACTGCCAAACTCCAAGAGCAATGAACAGGAAAGCGGGAGGCAGGGTTGGATGGGTAGGTGGGCTACAGTTATTATGCCAGTGAGCCCTGAGAGACAAAAGAGACTTCCACAGGTGTGTCAGTTACCTACTGCTGTGTAACAAACAACCCCACAACTGTGGCTTGAAACAACAATGATTTTTTATTTCTCACCATCCTCTGGATTGACTGGACAGTTCTTCTGCTTCATATTTTGTCCTCTGGGATCATTTATACAGCTGCAATTAGCTGAGGGCTCAACTGGGGTGAAACGTCCAAGGTGGCTTCACACACATGGCTGCAGTTGACGTTAACTGTCAGCTTGGGAACTCAGCTGGCTGCCAGCGCGGGCTGTCATCTCAGGTACGGTGGCCCTCTGTATCCACAGATTCCACATTCCTGGATTTAACCAATCAAGGATTGAAAATATTTGGGAAAAATATTCCCAAAAGCAAAACGTGAATCTGCCTGGCACCAGCAGGGATTTACACAATTTACATTGTCTTAGGTATTATATGCAACCTGGAGACGATCAGAAACACAGAGGAGGGTGTGCCTACTTTATATGCAAATGCTGTGCCACTTTATGTAAGGTAGGTGAGCATCCTTGGATATCGGTATTTGCGGAGGTCTGGGAACCAATCCCCCGTGGACACCAAGGGATGACTGTACTTTGATTCTCCTCTACTTGGCCTCTACACAGGGCTAACCTGGGCTTCTTCACAGCATGGCAGCTACGTTCCACTGAGAACAATCCTCAATATGCAAGAGAGCATCAAACTTCTACTTCCATCATATTTGCTAATATTTCATTGGCCAGAACAAGTGACATGGCCGAGCTCAGCAACAATGTGGAATGAGACCTCCCCAGGACATGAATACTAGGAAGCATGGTCCATTGTGGGGCACCAACTTTACAGCTTACTGCAGTGGGAAAGGAAGGAAGACAGACAGGAGACAGGAAAGCTTTAGCGGCTGGAATAACCAAGGAAGCCTCCTGAAGGAGGAAGGGCTTGCCTAAAGAGGGCCTGGGAGCTCTGTTCTCCTCCCTACTCCCATCTTGGGGCCCATGGAGGATGGAGGATAACCATCCACTAAGTAAATATATATAAACTGGGAAAATATCTGAAGATAAGTGCTCTGTGGACAATGAAAATAGGGTGGTGCTAGTGTGATGGGCAGGTGGGACAGCTGTTTTAGATGAGGTGGTCAGGGAAGGCTTCTCAGAGGAGGTGATGTTTAGGCTGAGTTCATACTGACAAAAGGAGCCAGGCTTGGGGAACGCAGAGGGAAGTGAATCACAGGCAGATGGAACAGCTGAAGCAAAGGCCCTGAGATGGGAATGAGCTTGACACCTTTGAGGATTAGAGGGAAGATCAGGGTGGTAGGAGGGGAGTGGGCAAGGGGTCAGGGTGGGTACGGTTGGATTGTGTTGGATCTTGTAGGCCTGGACAGTGAGGCTGGCCTTTTCTCCAAGTGCAATGCAGTGCCTCCCGAGGAACAATATGACTCAACCCAAAGTGCATCTACTGAGCACCTACTGTATGCCAGGCATTGTTCTAGGCACTTGGGACTCATTGGTGAACAAAACAGAGGAACATCCCTGCCCTTGTGGAGTGTGATCTGATTTGGGGATTTTTTTAAAAATCACTGCTGAAAGGGAACAAAAGGAGGTGGCTGAGCGCAAAGAGAAAAAATGGAGGAGGTGGAACTGTCAGGCCTAGGAAGTGGAGGGGTGAGGGATAAGAAGACAAATTTAAGAATGAGCTTGGGAGATCATCTTCATGACGTTGGGTTAGACAAAGAGGTCTTAGATTTTTTTCCTATAAAACAAACAAACAAAAATGATAAACTGGACCTTATCAAAATTGAAAACATTTGCACTTCAAAAGATACCATTGATAAAATGACAAGATAAGCCACAGACTGAGGTAAAATATTTGCAAATCACATATCCAGACGGTATCAAGAATTCTTTGAACTAATAATAAGAGACACAACCCAGTTTTTTTGGGGGGGGGTTTGGCCGTGCCGCGCAGCCCTCAGCAGTGAAAGCGCGGAGTCCTTTCACATTGGACTGCCAGGGAATTCCCACAACCAACCCAGTTTTTTTTTTTTTTTTTAAATGTGCTGTAGTTTATTTATTTATTTTGGCTGCCCTAGGTCTTAGTTGCGGTGTGCGGGATCTTTTAGTTGCAGCAAGTGGACTTCTTAGTTGCGCCATGTGAACTCTTAGTTGCAGCATGCACGCAGGATCTAGTTCCCCGACCAGGGATCGAACCCGGGCCCCCTGCACTGAGAGCGTGGAGTCTTACCCACTGGCCCACCAGGGAAGTCCCCCACAATCCAGTTTTTAAAGGGGGCAAAACATTTGAACAGACACTTCACCAAGGAAGATATATACAGATGGCCAATGAGCATATGAAAACATGTTCATCATCATCAGTCATTAAGGAAATGCCAGGTAAAGCACAATGAAATACCACTACACACCTGTCAGAATGTCTAAAATGAAAAAGATGGACCATATCAACTGTTGACAAGGATGTGGAGCCGCTGGAATTCTCACACTTTGGGAGTGGGGTGCAGCCACTTTGGAAAACAATCTGACAATTTCTTAAACTTACCGTATGACCCAGCAATTCCACTCCCAGGTATCCATCCAAGAGAAATGAAAATCTATGTCCCCACAACTACTGGTACATGAACATTCACAGCAGCATCGTTCGTAATAGCCAAAAGGTGGAAGCACATGTCCACACGCCATTAACTGGTGAATAGATCAAGGGATTGTGGTCTATCCATACAACGGGAAATTATTCAGCCATAAAAAGGAACAAACTCTGATATATGCCACAACAAGGAGGAACCTCAAAAACATGATGCTAAGTAAAAGAAATCAAACACACCAATGGTCAACAAGAATGTATTGCACATTTAAAATTGTGTTAGGACGGTAGATCTTATCACAATAAAATACAACTCGACAGTGCTATTTACAATAGCCAGGACATGGAAGCAACCTAAGTGTCCATCGACAGATGAATGGCTAAAGAAGATGTGGCACATATATACAATGGAATAGTACTCAGCCATAAAAAGAAACGGAATTGAGTTATTTGTAGCGAGGTGGATGGACCCAGAGCCTGTCACACGGGTGACGTAAGTCAGAAAAACAAATACTGAATGCTAACACATATATATGGAATCTAAAAAAATATATATAGTTCTGACGAACCCAGGGGCAGGACAGGAATAAAGATGCAGACACAGAGAATGGACTTGAGGACACAGGGAGGGGGAAGGGTAAGCTGCGACGAAGTGAGAGAGCGGCATGGACATATACACACTACCAAATGTAAAATAGACAGCTAGTGGGAAGCAGCCGCATAGCACAGGGAGATCAGCTCGGTGCTTTGTGTCCACCTAGAGGGGTGGGATAGGGAGGGTGGGAGGGGGACGCAAGAGGGAGGGGATATGGGGATATATGTAAAAAAAAAACTTAAAAAAAGAGAAAGAAACCAAACACAAAAGACTATGTAGTGTATGATTCCATTTTCATGAAGCATACAGAAAAGGCAAGTACAATATATAGATATGGGAGCAGGTCAGTGCTTGCCTGGGGCTGGGGGTGGGAGCAGGGATTAACTTCAAAGCGGCGCAGAGAGTTCTGTTGGAGGGTGGAAGTGATCTAAAACTAGATTGTGGTGATGGTTGCAGAATTCTATAAATGTACTAAAAATCATTGAATTATGCCCTTTCAACTCCAGAAATTTCATGGTATATAAGTTACACATCAATAAAGCTCTGGAGAGAACAAGAGAGAAACCAGGGCTAGGCCTTCAGAGTGGGCTGGGGCTCAGCTGAGGGCCCACCAGTGCTGGAGACAGCCCCGAGCCTTCCAGGTTTCAGATCCCAAACCCTTGGGGGCCTGTGTAGTGTTGCAGTGCCCTGGGGTGCCACCCCTTGTCCCTTAGGCCAGGAACCCCAGCTGGGTAGGAGCCCAGACGATGTGGGGATACCTTCTAAGTTGTTTACAGAAAACCCTCCATAAGGGAATGAGGCCTGTTTTGAATGATAAATGCTACAAACCAGAAGAAGTTACCCGCCCCCCCGCAAGTGTGAATTCTCCCGGTCTGGAGAAATGCGTTTCCTCCCAGTAACAAGCTCCAGGCCCAGCGGAGGCCCCGCCCAGCTGCACAGGTGACGTGGCCATTAGTACCGGGCAATTCGGGATGCTCCTCTCTTGGGATGCGGGGCCTGGCTCCCCTGGGCAGACACTTCGGGGAGGGGAGATCCGCTGGGAGAAGTAGACAGAGTGTGTGCCTGGCGGAGAGAGCAGTGCACACACACCACTCCTCCCCCGAGCCCCGTGGTCTGGAACCCACAGACGCTGTGCTCAGAGGCTCGCTGAAAAGCCGGTGCAGAGGGTCCCACCTCCCAGCAGGACACCCTAGGACCTGGGTTTTTCTGATCTAGGCAAGGCCGACAAAGCACAGGAGCCGAAGTCCTCACTGTCGGGCTCCCTGAGTGAGAAAAGGGGCGCTGGCAGGAAGGCACGGCTGCCCAGGAGAGCAAGGCGGCGTCTGGGGAGCCCCTAGGCCCCCCTCCTCCACACACACAGCTGCAGCAACCAACTCCCCAAACACCAAGACCCGGGTGCCTCGTTAGGAGAAGGGGCGCCGGCGGGTCGAGCAGCAGGACTCCCCATCACTCCTCCCACCCTTGTTTATCGGCAGGCTTGGGGTTCAGGGGCAGTCAGCTTAGACCCTGACCCTCAGCCTCCCGCCTGCAGGGGATCCTCCAGGGCCCACCTCGGAGAAGCCACGGGGGCTGGGAATCGGAGGGCAGTGCGGCAGCCGGGAGAACCACAGCTCCCCAGGCAGCCCCGCGTGAGCCCGCTCTCCCCACTGCTGATTGGACCAGGCAGAGCACCTGACCACGGAGAGCCCATCCATAGGCTGACCAGTGACCTATCAGGGTGGCCTGGTGAGGGCACAGCCAATCAGATGCCTTCTGGGATTTGGAGCCAAAAGAGACGGAGAGGGACACGCGGGGCAGTGGCTGGCCTCCGGGCTTCGTCTGGGCAGGGCTGACGAGAGAGAGGAGGGCCTTGGAGAGGGAAAGACAAGGGGAGAGGCCTGGGTTTGGCCTCCGCTCGACGGGGCTCCGACTTGCTCAAAACCTAGTGGTACCCAAGGCACGCAGGGCCTTTCACTCCTCCACCGTCATTCTTGGATGTTTATCCTTAAATCACCATCACTTTGGCGGCACCCTAAGCATTCATGTCTATGAAGTGTGGTGTACTTGTCATTTGCTCCAATATGTGTTCAAATGAATTCGCCACCATCAAAAAAATCGACCTCATTTGCACACCCATGTTCGGAGCTGTGTTCTTCACAGTAGCCGAAAGGCAGGAAAAAACCAAGTGTCCGTGGATGGATGGATGGATGAATGGATAAAAAAATGGAACCTATACAGACAATGGAGTATTAGCCATAAAAAGGAAGGAAATTACGGCACGTGCTACAACATGGATGAACCTTGAGGACATTATGCAGAGTCAAAAAGGACAAATGCTGCATGATCCTACTCAGATGAGGTACCAAGAGCCGTCAAATTCGCAGAGACAGAAAGTAGAAACGTGTGGTTGCCAGGGACTGGAGAGAAGAGGAGAGGGGAATTCTTGTTTAATGGAAACAGTTTCGATTTTGCAAGATGAAAAAAGTTCTAGGGATGGATGGGGGTGAGAGTTGCACAATAATGTGAATGTATGTAATACCACTGAACGCTACACTTAAAAATGGTTAAGGTGGTCCATTTTACGTAATTTGTATTTTATCACGATTTTTTTTTTTTTTTTGCGGTACGCGGGCCTCTCACTGTTGTGGCCTCTCCCGTTGCGGAGCACAGGCTCCAGACGCGCAGGCCCAGCAGCCACGGCTCATGGGCCCAGCCGCTCCGCGGCATGTGGGATCCTCCCGGACCGGGGCACGAACCCGCGTCCCCTGCATCGGCAGGCGGACTCAACCACTGCGCCACCAGGGAAGCCCTATCACGATTTTTAAAAATCAAATTCCTCCAGGCACCCAAGAGCTCATCCTACCCTCGGATCCACCCACTGAGCAAACCTGGAGGGCCTCTATGCTGTACAACCAGAAGTATTTGTCTCCTGGGTGGACTTGCTGTGGTCCCGGACAGGGCAGAGCAGCCAAGCCAGAACGCCGTCACCCAGCCAGGCCTTGAGACTGAAGAGTGAAATCTGGGCATTTCACCCACCCGCAAGGGGACATCACAGTTGCCAGTGGGAAAACTCAGATCCGAGTGGCCGGGCAGGCTCTCCTGCTGGACCATCAGTCCTAAGTGGACTTAGGAGCCTGGAGGCAGGGGAGTCAGTTATGGGGGTCAGCTGGATCTGCTCCATGTGGCTCCCCTGGAGAGAAGCCTCACAGCAAGGCAGGAAACCCTCATGAAGCTCCTCTTCCTGGAAGCGGTGAAGGGAGGACAGGCACTGAGCACAGCGGCCTCAGTAACTCTGCATCTTCAGTCTCCTGAGTCTGCCCAGGACAGCTTCTGCTGGACCCGGTCTCCCTGTACAGAGTGAAGCCCTCCACAGAGCCTCTTTAAAGTTCTCGGGGACCTGCTCTGTGCCAGAAAAGAAAACAACATCCTGACTACCACCCCACCTACCTCCATCCCCACACTGGCCTCGCTGGGGAGTGAAAGCAGAGAGGAAATGGAGGCTCAAAGAGGTTAGGTGACATGGCCAGGGTCACACAGCTGACAGCATCAGAGCCAAAACTGGAAACCAGTCACTCTGACTGCAAAACTCATGCTCTCCTAAAACTTTGTTTCTCAACTAGGAGTGTGAGTGTGTGTGTGTGTGTGTGTGTGTGTGTGTGTGTGCGCGCGTGTGGCGCGGGCTGTGGGGGAATAGCCACGGATAGACACAGATCAGCTTCCAGAGCAGCAGGTTTAGTCAGGCATTTGGGGTGAGAAGCGGGAAATTGAGTGACTGCATAAAACTTAACTCTTGTTACTGAAGCATTCCCATCTTAAAGGGAAAGAGCCCAACACCCACATGAATGTTTCGATAAACCAAGGGATTCTGTGCTAGCAGCAGGTCCCATCCTCTGAGCTCACTGGCCTCCACAATTAAGGAAATGTTGGTGGAGAAGTTTGAGAAGCTTGTGTTCCATCTGCCACTTTGGGGAGAAAGCACCACCCTGCCTCATGATGCGCTTCGTGATGACTCATCAAACAGAAGGATGGGTCCCCTGGAACGCAAGGGTCAGCAAGGGTGTCGTTTGCGGCTGCCTCCCAGGCCCCCTAAGTTGGCAACGTGCACAGCAGCCCCTCACCCCAGAGTCCTGCTCATCTGTTCTCTCTGAGTCACAGAGAGAGGCAGGCAGGGCAAGGTGCCATGTGCCCACTTGACAGAAGGTAGCGCTGACGCCCAGAGAGGCCAGGGCCCCGTACACACAGGAGGAGAGGTGGAGAGGTGCTGAGGGGTCTGGTGGGGAGACTGTGGCCCCAGCTCCTCGTGCTTCTCTGCGCTTGACGCTGATTCCAGCTGCCCAGCCATTGCCAGGCAGTATCTTGGAGGGGGTGAGGGGGCTGCTGCTTCTCTCGCCTGTCTCGGCAGGATGAGGCGGGCTCGGGGAGGCATGCAGCTACACCCTGAATTCGTGGAGCCCATGCCCGGCCCCAGGGGGTAACGGCTGTTTGCACCTCCAGGCTAAGTCATTACAACCTTCCGTTAGTTAGTCTGCTTGTCAGTAAGGGGGAGCAGGCAGGCGCTTCTGAGAACAGAGCCTGGGCAAGCGCTGGGTGGGCTCCGGGGCTTTGGGGCCCGTGAGGGGAGGCTGAGCAAGGGAGCGCCCACCCCACTCCTTTCAACGGGAGCTTCTCGACTTTAGGAAGGGATTTCGTTGTTGTTCTCGGGCCTCTGAGTAAGATTTCCTTCCTCGGGGGTTAAGCTACTAAAACAACATTGGGGGCACCTGCGCTCCCGTGAGGCGTCAAGTCACGAGCCCCAGGGTCTGCTCTGCACCAAGACCTGCTTGTTCCCTGTGGGGCCTCCTTAGAGAAGACACCCTGGGAGAGGAAACAGACCCAGCTGGCAACCCAAACTACCAGTGGCTACCGTAAGATGGAAGTTTAGTTTTCTCTCATCAGGAGCCTGGGCTCCTTCTATACGTGGCTCTGCCATGCACAGTTTTCGTTCCCAAGATCACCTTGTGCTCCAGGATGGCTCCCGAAACTCCTGCCATTATATCTGCATTACAGGCAGCAGGAAGGAGAGAGGGGAACAGGGCGTGCCTCGTCCTTTAAGGACCCTTCCTGAAATTAAACACTATTACATCTAGGCCAAAACTTAGTCATATGGCCACACCCAGGTGTAAGAGGGGCTGGGAAGTATCTTAACTCCAGGCAACAAATGGCCAGATAAACCTTCAGAGGTTCTATTTCCTTGGACAGTGGAGGTGGTGGGGTGGGAACAGGAACCTGAGGGGCGGTGAGAGGTCTCTGCCCCAACCACTGGCAAGCTGTGTGCCCTTGGGCAAGTCCCTTCACCTCTCTGAGCTCCTGCGTGTCTCTGTGAAATGGGGGTGTAGGAAGAGTGTCTCCAAGGCCCTTCCCTGCCCTGACATTTCGTGACCCTGCAGCAGAGAGCCCACGGAGGCCGAAACCAAGGGTAGAACAGCTCCTGTTTAAAAGATGCCTGTTCCAAGTCTTACAGATTCGCAGCAGCCTAAAACTTGATGATTGATTTTCAACCTGCAACCTGATTAACACAGACAGGGAGACCGTTGGGGGGTGGGGGGAGGGAAGGCCCCCCAGGGTCATCCTGAGACAGGAGGGATCTGAGGGGACAGAGGACGGCTGGGCATCATATCTCTTAGGGTCGCAGAGGTGGCAGGGGAAGAGAGGACCAAGACTGGGGATGGGTGCCATGGGGGAGGGACTCGGGCGCTGGTGAAGGGGGACGGGGGGGGGAGGAGGTCATCCCCAGGCGCTGACATGGCGCTCTGGGGGCGGGCGGGTAGGAAAGAAATCATGGGTGCTTTTCCTCCCAAGCCTTTCTATAGCTCCCGTTTCTCCTAACCTCACCCCTTGTACTACTGTGATAACAAATATTAAAGAGCTCTAGGGAATTCCCTGGTGGTCCAGTGGTTAGGACTCTGTGCTTTCACTGCCGGGCCCCATGTTCAATCCCTGGTCGGGGAACTAAGATCTCACAAGCAAAAAAAAATTGAAGTAAGGCAAAGCCATCTGGCCTGCTGGGGAGCCAGGGCTCCGGGACACTCCACTTGCTGTTCTCAGGCCCCTGAGGGGCTGGCAGGAAGGGGTAGGGCCCTGGGGAACTGCAGGGGGTCTGCTATGACCCAGGCCTGGGGTGGCTTGCGACATGTGTATAATCAAAGGGCGATTCCAGGCAGCCAAGCCCTGGGAGCGGCCCCTCCTTCCTCCCTTCCTGTCCCTTGACCCCCATCTCTGTGGGGTGGCCCCAGCAGTCAGGCAGCCGGGAAGCATGTCCCTGTGACAGAGCAGATTTCCTAGTGTTTCTCCAGGCCTGAGCAAGGCCCAGGAGTGCCTGCACTTACTGTGGATGGGGTGAGGGGTCCAGGGGGCCAAGAAGGACATTCTCCCTGTTTCAAGACAGTGCTCGAGCTGTTTAATACAAAAGCCTTGTGACCTTGGTGGTTAAGAGCAGGGATTCTGGGCCAGACAACCTGGGTTCAAGTCCTGAGCCCTACACATACTGGCTGTGTGACCCCGGACAAGTTACATAGCTCTCTGGGCCTTACTTTCCTCATCTGCAAAATCGGGAGTTGTGAGGTCAAGTGAGATCCTCTATAGCAGCGCTCAGAGCAGCCTAGGTGAGGGCTTAGTGAAAGCTAATAGCGTGACTGCGCACGACGGTCAGTGACAGTGACCGGAAAAGGAGGGGACTGAGCTGCCCCTGGCCAACGCTGAGGGCGCTGGCCACACCACAGCCTTGCAGATAAGCCAACTCCACACTGGCCGGCCTGCTTCCCCTGGCGAGGCAGACAGGAGAGGGCGTGGAGCTGGGGCTTGTCTAAAAGGCAGGCACCAGCCTCCTGCCCCCCCATCCCCCCACCCCCCGCATCCCTGTCTGGACTGTCCGTTGTAATCGCTCCTGGGCAATTCCCACACAGACACTCTGAGGGCAACAGGGCTGGCAGAGGGCTTCTGGGGCCCCCCGAGCCCTCAGACCTCGACTGCTGTGGAGAGGTGACCTCCAAGGGAGCCCAGAGTAAGCACTGGGCACCTCGACCGTCAGGGATGCTAAACACAGTCCTCTCCCTGGGCCTGCAAGGCCTGGGCCCAGCTGCCCAGTCATGCCCCCAGCCAAGCCCCCGACCAAGGCCCTCAGGGGCCTGCGTGCTCTCAGAGGCCCCAGGCCGGGGCAAACCTGCTTTCTTGGTATCTGAGCCCCTCTCTCCGTGGGTCCCTGATGTGGAAAACTTCCTTCCTCAGGCAGGAAGCTTCCTCAGGCTGTTCCCCCTCCTCCCAGGGCAAGACCAGGAGTCTCCGTTCCTGTGTCTGTCAGCCCGACTGTGAGGGCCACGGTGTCTCCGCCTGCATCTTGTCAGGGGCCCAAGAGGCCAGTGCTGAAGGCTCCCTGACCTGGCTTCAGATCAGCTCTGCCACTTCCAGGCTGTGTGGCTTCAGGCAAGCCACTTAACCTCTCTGAGCCCACTTCGTCCGTAAAATGGGGAAAACGTGAGATTCTTGTGAGGCTGTGAATAGCATCTGTTGATCTGTGTGTTTCTGTCATTCAGGCTTTCCTACTTTCCACAGACATTTGCTCAGCAGTCCTTGGTGCTGTGTCCTTGGCTCCCAGAGCGGGAGGTGCGGGCGCCTGCCCTGGGGGGTGCCCACTTCAGTGGGGGATAGGAGGTCAGGGCCCACCACGCCGGCTGATGTAAATAGCAAGAGCTGTGATAACGCGGGAGGGGGAATTAGTTCAGAGGACGGGCAGATGGAGAGGGAAGGCAGAGCCTGGCCGGCAGGGCCACGGCATGAGCGAAGGCCTGAGGTGTGGACACTTAGGGCTGCAGGCAGGGTGACTAAGCAGTGTGCAGCGCGGTGGGGGCAGGCGGGGAGGTACCATCTGTAGGGGTGAGCTGCGGGGAGGCGCCGAGGGGCTCCAGGCCGTCCGGGCCAGTGCGCTGCCCACCGCACGCCCCGGGGTGCCTACGGAGAAACAGGCCACGGGCAGAATCTGCGCTTGAGCCCAGCCTCCACCCTCCGGGATCTGCACCGCCCGCCTGGCCTTCCAAGACTGGGGGTGGAAGGGCTGGGCCCCAAAGCCCTGCCCCAAAGTGGACCTGGATCTTGTAGAAGGTTCCAGGTGTTTAAAAACCGGCCTCCAGCCCCGCCCCTCCGAAGTTCTTGGCACTACTTCCAGGTTAACGGGGTGGGGCGGGGGACAAGCAGCCCGGCCCGGTGTCATCTGGTCCTCACCACAGCCCCTGAGATGGCGTTCTTACCATTCCACAGACTGGAGACTGAGAGCAGGGAAGCGTGAAATGCCAGGGCTTTACATGGACCCCTGGGGGCTCAGATCCCCTCCTCTAGGCCTGGCCTCCGCCATGATTTGGGGCTCACTGAGGCTCTGTGGAGGTCCAAGTTCCAATTAGGACATCACTTGACGCTCTAGTCAAAGAGACCCCTCCCAGGGCCTCCAGAGACACTCGGGTTGTGCCCACACCCCAGCCTGGGGTGGGCTCCGGGCATGCCCTCTGCACCCATGACCATGATGCTCCCAAGGCTGGGCACGTGCCAGCTCCCCGGCCGCCCAGGCAGGGGTGTGCAGGCCCCCCGCCAGGTTTCTCACACGGTCCCAAGCGGGGGAGGGGGGATGCCTCGTTACATCAGCCCCCAAAGCCACTGAGCCCGAGAGGGCTGGAGCAGACAGCACACCGGGAAGTGCGACTCTGGAGGCTCCGGAGGCCCCGCCCCTGGGTCTCCTGGAGCCTCGCCCCATCCTGAGCAGCGCTGGGGCCAGGGCCAGCAAGGCATCCTCAGGACACTGCAATCCTGCTCTGAGAAGGATGGGTGGGCTGGTGGGTGAGCTCCGCGGGTCCCTGGTTTCCTCCTCCACAGATGTGGACATTGCTCCCTCCCGGTGACCCTGCAGGGCAATGACAGGAGCCTCCAGGATGGGGTTGAGCCCCGGTGGCAGAATTCACTCACCCAGGCTCGGAGACTGGGAGATTCCAGAGAAGAGCCCCAAGATTCTGCAGGAAGAGCTCTGTTCTGCCCGGCCTTGGGCCTGGGAGACAATGCAAAGCACTGAGCTGCATGGAGGACAGTGAAGAGTTTACACTCTACCCGCAGCAGCCCAAGCTCTGGAGCGCGTTCCTGGTCCAGCGTTCCCTGGGCTGGGGCTCTGGAGTCTGGGATCCCGGGAACTGGGTTTTGAGGCCCTGGGTTCTAGCATCTGGGTTCCACAGCCCCTCTGCTGATCTGGGAGGGAGGTGAACGTAGTGGGGTGGAGAGGGCGGCTCCCAAAGTCCTCGAGATCCACGTGCTCAGAGCCCGGCCCCGCCCAGGCAGCTGAAGCGGAAGCCCCTCGTTGCACAGAAGTGGAGACTGAGGCCCGGGTCTTCGGAGACGGCCAGCGATCTGTCCCAGAGCGCTTTTGAGCCAGGGATCTTGGGGGTGTGGGGTATGGCCACCCATGACCCAAGACAACAGCCGCGTGCCCTCCTCCATCAGCAGGATGCCACTGCCCTTTGGGGTCCAGCCTCTCTGGGTGGGGAGGATGGAGGCCCCTCCTCGGGAGCCCGGAGGCTGTGCTGCTCCTTTCCCCAGAGCTGGCAGCCTCCCACCCCCATCCGGGCTCCTCCTGCAGAGCCCGGGACTGGCTGGCTCCTGCCAAGAACGCCCACAGCCTGCCAGGCCGGGTGGGGAGCACACGCATGCCTGACACCACCCCGTCCTCAGGGTTCCTCTAGGCTCCTCTAGGTTCTAGGCTCTAGGTGGGTCTTCCTGGGAGAAACAGAGGCCCATGGGGAGTCAGGGACCCCCGACCCGCACCCAGGCTCCACAGGAGTTTCCAGACACACTTCGGAGGCTGTGCTTCAGTGGGGTCTCCCCACCCCCTCTTTTGAACCGTGAGAGTGGTAAAGGGCAGGCTGCCAGGCCTGGAGCCAGGGCAGGGGGTGCGGGGAGTGGAATGGGGAGTTGGCAGGGGTCCTGGCAGGAGGCCGGCGGGGAGAGGGACCAGGGCCCCCATTGGTGCTCCCTCCTGATGCCTGCCCCACCCCCTCCTCAGCCCCCCTTCCGTAGCCCTCATCCTCCCAGCAGGCTGCCCAGCAGGCTAGGAGGGGCCCCGGGGCCCAGAGGGGCTACAGGGCTGCGCTGGGAGGCCCTCTCCGCCACACACACTCCCAGGCGGCACAGAGGAGGATCCTGATGGGACCCAGGGCTGGGGAAGCTGGCCATGCACGGCCTCCTAGGAAGGGTACACGTCGCCCCTGCAGTTTGTCCTGGGGTGCTTGGCAGGGTGTGTCTGAATTCAGAATGAAGGAGGCCAAACATTTTCTTCCGCCTGCTGTGTCACCTCCCAGGATGGAAGTTACGCCTGCACACGGGTTGAGCATGTTGGCTGACAACTGCGTAGGGGCGTTTGTGTGTGTGTGTGGTGGGGCTGTGGGCTGGGATGTGCCCATAGGTGATAAATCTCTGTCTCACACACACACACACACACACACACACACACACACACACGGGTATTGGGATATCCAGGGCAGACTTCCTGTTCCAAACACACCTCTGCCCCTCCATCAGCTTGTCTGCAATTCCTCCTGAACGTCTTCTAAGTAGAGCACACGTTCCCTAAGATGGAGGGGCCACGCCCAAGCCTGGAAAACAGACAAGGCTTAACCTGCCTGAGTGGCAGCTTCCTCATCCGTAAGGCAGGTGAGTTACCTGCTCCCGCCTCACAGGGGTTCAGTGCACGCATGGGACATGCTGACGCAGGACAAGCGCTCAGACGACACGCCCAGGACGCTGGGAATGTGGATGGGATGTGGAGGGCCCCTGTCCCTCAGGCTGCTCTGCTCCTTCCTCCGGAGGGGCCCCCAGCAAGGCCGGTGGAGCTCTGTCCACCCGCTCTAGTTCCCCCGCCTCTGTGCCACCGGCAGGAGAAGGTGGAAAGGGTCTGTCCTCTCCAAAGGTTTCCTTGTATCTGGTTCACTCTACTCGCTCTTCCTTTCTTTCCTTTCGCACTTTCTTCATCTTAATCCCTTTAAGCCCCATGAGGCCTGGACCTTGTCGGCCTCTCTTAAACTGCGTTCCAAGTGCCAGAGCAGTGATCAGAGACCCCGCTGGATGGGTGCATGGAGAAGCCCCCAGCCTAGCACCCAGGCTGCATGGCTCACTCATCCCCACGCGGCTCATACAACCACACCCATGCTAGAGGCCAGGAGACTGAGGCTCACGATGTGAAAACCTTGCCCAGGGCCCAGGGCCACGCCTGACTCTCAGACACCCGAGGGACTTGGCCTTCCTGGGCTCCTTCCTCCACACAAAACAAATAACAAAAAACAAAAGTTCTATTTTATGACTGCATTCGTATAACGAATATATTAATAATATATATTAGAACATTTTCTTCGCCCTAAAAGTTCCTTTTTTTTCTCCTTTCTGATTTTAAACAGAATTGAAACAATTCATGGTCCCCTAAAGGACTGTGGCCTCAGGCACTGTGTCGCTGTATCTAAGGAAGGGGAGCCGTCCTGGCAGCCTCCTCCCATTGGAAGCTGACTTGAACCCAGGTCTTGAATCCAGGTCTTCCGCACCCCCAACCTCTTCTGCCCACTGCCTGCCACTTGGGGAAGGACCTGGTGGATTTTTGCTGCTTTTTGGCATTTCTTACTAGCCATCCGATGGCTTTGAATGTCTTGTTTCTGAGTGCTTATAACAACAATGATAATTAATAATAATAATAGGGTGGGATGAATTGGGAGATGGGGATTGACATATATACACTACTATATATAAAATAGATAACTAATGAGAACCTACTGTATAGCGCACAGAACTCTACTCAGTGCTCCCTGGTGACCTAAATGGTAAGGAAATCCAAAAAAGAGTGGATATATGTGTATGTATAACTGATTCACTTTGCTGTACAGCAGAAACTAACACAACATCGTAAAGCAACTATACTCCAATAAAAAAATAAAATAAACTGTTAGCTGTAATCTAAAACAGAATAAAAAATAAAATAACAACAGCAATAATAATAATGCTAGCCCTTCACAAAGCCCTTGACGCTTTTCAAGCCCTTTCATCTCTGTTATCTGATTCTCCCAACAATCTAGGGAAGAGCTAGGACGGCCACCGTTACTTCTGTTTTATAGCTGGGACAACTAAGACACCTAGGACAGATAAGTGGTCCCAGTTGGTAGGACCAGAGCCCCAGGCTCTTTGCACACCCTCTATCTGCAGTTTGGTGAGCAGGTGGCAAGGAGGGGCCTCGGAAACATACCTGGTCAAGGTGGGAAGGTTGGACTTCAAAGGGCAGGAGGGGGAGCAGTGAAAGGACTGGGTGGGCAGGTGGGGCAGAGTGATGGCTGAATGGCTGAAGGGGAGGAAGCAGGAATGTGTAAGCAGGGGAGTGAGAGATGGCTTCTGGCTGCCCATGGGAGCAGGAAGTGCCCAGTGCAGCTTTCTGGAAGGAGCTGAACTGACGGGGGCGGTGTGATTACCGGGAGGAAGCCAAGGGGACCACGGGGATATCTGGGAGGCACAACCACTGAGCCTTGGTGACTGATGGGGTACAGAGGTAAATGTGGGGGTCGACAGAGATGTTCCCCAGATGTAAGCACTTAGAAGCCCCAGAAGCTGAAAAGGCCATAGCACGGTAGGTAATTAAACCATAACAACGCAGCAGAAGCTTTCTTAACCCAGCTGCACTTAACCAGCTCACTGCATGGAGCCACTCCACACCCTCTGTAAAGCACATGGGCCAAAACTGACGTTTGCTACTGACCCTTTCCAAAACCCACACACACCCATCCATGACAATAAAGTGGGTACACTTCGTAGGAGCTCCTGGAACCTTTAAGCCATCCTCCCACCCCAGCCAGGGTAGAAACCCCTGAGAGAGGCTGCTCCACGCGTACCCTAAGCTTCTGCCCTACTCGTTGAGATCACTGCCTTGTTCTCCAACCTCTTTATACCCTGAAACACGTTAGTGTGAGTCCTTTAATTGAGTAATACACAAACTGCTGAAATATAAGTGTGGAAAGAGGGTCACTGTGCCTATGAAAACTAAGTTGGCAAGTTGGAAAGACCTGTTCATAGCAATTTAATTTTTAAAATTGCTATTGAATTAGGTATAGATGAGACAGTTGTAAAGACCAGGGGAAAATGTAAACTCTTAGAAGGACCCTGAGCATAGATCTGCTCCCAAGCTCCCCTATGGGAGGCTGGCGGCTTCAGGTCCTGGCGAAGGGGGCCTGGCCACAGGACTGCTCAGGGCACGGCACCCCACGCCCCCAGCAAGAGGGGGAGGCTGAGCACCCAAAACAGAAGTCAGGCTTTTTATAAACTAATCTCAGAAGTGACGATGCCGTCAAGTCTGCTCTCTTCTATTGCCTGGAATAGGTCATTACTTTCCGCCCACACTGAAAGGGGCGGAGATTATGCCCAGCTGCGAATGCCTGATGCGGGATCATTTGGGGTCTTCTTGAAGGCTGCCCACCACAACCTCCCGGAGAAGATGTCCCTTTTGAGTGGGATGAGGGGTCTTCTTAGACTCTAACACCCTCGGAACGGAGCCCTTACTGTGCCGGGAACTTCACGCGGACCCCTCTCTACCACCCTATGAGGTCAGCTCTATTGTTACCCCCATTTGGGGGGGCCCAGGGAGGGAAGTAGCTTGTTCTCAAATCCCACAGCCTGTAAGAGCTGGAGCAGGCTGGGGTTCAAGTCCACACGGCCTTCAGCCCGAGGAGGAAGCTGGGCTGGGCACGGTGTGTCTGTGGAGCCCGCGGAACGTGGGTGCTGAGTACCCCCAGGGCGGCCGTTATTTGGGTCTGAAGTTCAGGAAGAGGCAGGTTGGAACTGGCACGGGGTGGGCGCCCTTAGCTTGGGGGTGGAGGTCGATGAATCCCGGGGAGGGGAGCTCCCCCCAGGGAGAGTGGGTACAGACCTGACAGAAGAGGGCTCTGTGTCCCAGGGCGGCCCGCGAGGTGGACGCCTTAGGGCAGCAGAAGGCAGAGCGAGGGTGAGGGAGGCCACAAGGGAGGTGGCAGCAGGAGGGCTGGCTGCCTCTAGGGAGCAGCCTGGCTGTGGAAGGGCACAGAGGGCTGGGCAGCTGTTGAGCAGGTGTAGGGTCAAGGGCCGAGGGGTTAAGGCTTCTGCTCGGGGTGGCCAGGTGTGGGGCTGGGGCCACGCCCTCTGCGCTCTCGACAGCGCGGTGCTGCCCCAGACCCCAACCAGGGTGACACCCCCAGATGCGGCCTCTGAGGTCACCGGCCTCCAGGCAGGAGTGTGTCACGGGCGCCCCACCCAGAGGCTGTGCCCCCTCCCCAGCCGGTCCAACCAGCTTGCTGGGCACCCTGTTGGCTGTCCTCTGCCCTCAGCCCCTGCTGCCCCTACCACCTTTCATGGAGGAACCCACCCCCTCAGACCAGGCTGTCACATTGCCAAGTGCCTCCTCCTCCAGGGAGCCCTCCTCCTCTGGGAATGGTTAGGCCTCCTAACCATTCCCAGACCTTTGGAGGGGGCAGAGGAGGGATTTGCGCAGAGAGGGCTGCAAGAATCACCCCCCTCCCCCGGCAACAAACGCAGCTATTTGGTGGTTTCTCCCCAGAACCAGCTTCCCAGCACTCACCAGGTGCGACAGGCCCCACAAGCCCTGTCCTCCTTCCCGGTGGCCCTCCCTGCCCCACTCCTGATCAGAGGCAAAATCTCTCCAGCAAACACTGGACAACCTCCTGGCTGCTCCCCTGATTCCATCTGACCGCCCGGCTCCTCAGATGCCCAGCTAAGCCTCAGTGCACTGGGGGCGGATGCCATCCAGCGTGCTGGGCCCTCGCCATCTGGCCCGACCTCGCTCATGGCTGGTTTCCACCTCTCTTTGTAGCCCCCTGCATCCTGGCCCACCTCCATGCCTTTGCCCAAGCTGTTCCCCTGCCTAACACCAACCCTCCCTTCTCCATATGAACAGATCTCTCCCATCCTTCAAGGCTCAGAGCTTGCCTGCTGAGCTTGAAAAAGCTACCTAACTTCTCTGGGCCTCAGTTTCCCCGGCCGTAACAGGAAGCAAAGCGGTCTCTCCCTTGGGGAGCTGGGAGGAGGGAAGAAAGCTCTGCTTGCACGGGGCCTGGTGTACAGGAGGGGCCCCCCCGAGCCTCGCAGCCTTCTGGGCACATCCGCCCAGCCCGCTGTTCTCCTCATCCCGGCCAGGTGCTCGCTAAGCCTTGCCAGCTGGTGACGAAAGCACGGGCGGCCCATTCCCATCCCCCAAGAACCAGCGAAGGGCCCCTAAAACGCGGCCCAGGAGGCCCAACGGGAGAACATCTGGAAGGAGCTGCTGGGAACTGGCGGTGGGATGAAATCCGAGAGCCCAGGGCTCCCCTCCCGGCTGCGCCACAACCGCTGGTGCACAGCGTGACCCGGGGCTGGATTGTGTGTGTGTGTGTGTGTGTGTGTGTGTGTCTGTGTGTCTGTGTGTGCGTGTGCGTGTGTGTGCGACTGTTCTGACCGCTCAGCCCCGGCTGAGCTCAGGGAGGACCCGGCCCCGCCCCCAGCCGCGCGCCTCGGCTTCCGCGACTGTAAAATGGGGCGATGGCGCCGCCTCCAAGCCGTGCCCCTGACTGCGGGCCTCTTGGAGGACAGTTTATCGTCCAAGACCAACAGTAATGAACAGTCACTGGAAAAAAAACCACAAAAAACTCAGAAAATAACTCCCTCTACCCCCCCAAAAAAACCCCAAAATATTTGTGAGCCGGGCTCCACCCCCAGAAATACCCTCGCAGCTGCCGGGAGCCACTAGAGGAGCGCTCGACTTCACGAGGCAGCTTTTATTATTATCCCACGTTTCGGGTGAGAGGGAGGCACAAAAGGGGCTAGGTGGCCTCCAAGGTCTCAGGAGGGTGCGGTGTCTTCGAGATTTGAACTCCCGCCCCCACCCCATCAAGGACTGCACGGTTTTCCTTGGTAAGGACGCGCCCCGGCCGCGTCACCTCCCCCAGCTCAGCCTGTGGGGCAGCACCGCGCGCGCCACCACACGGCCCGGGGACCGAGCAGCCCGCTTCGACACCCGCAGGGATTGCCGACGGGGGTGTAGTGTGCGGACGCGCAGTCTGTGGACTTGGGGCTCCGCGCCTCCGGGGACCCGCGGGTGGGCGGCTCCCCCAGCCCAGTGCGCATGCACCCCTCCGCGTCACACCCGAGGAGATTAAGTTGGAACTTTAAACCCTGTCCCCAAGACCTGATGGGGAGAATTAATCCGATTGTTTTCAAACCCTGGCCTTGCAAACTCCCCCGCAGCCAGGCTGCCCGTCCCCTCTCTCGGGCTGGTCTGCAATGCTCCCTGGCCTTGTACGGAGGGGATCGTTGACCCATTTTACAGGCGGTAAATGGGGCAGGGCAGTGACTTGACCAGGCATTTGAATCTTCCAGGGCTCTTTCCTGTGCGTGTGGACGCCTCCCTTCCCCCGCTGGAGGCCCACCTTATCCCGGAAGCCTTCTCTCCACTTAGTGACTCACCCCGCCCTCCCGCCCGGGATGGGTCCTTTGTTCAGTGCCCTGGGTGCCTGCTGGGGAGGGCACACATGTGACTGCTTCTTCCTCCAACTCGCCAGCCCTGCTGTCTGGGCTGGGCCACTATGGGGTCTGGAGCAAAGGCATCCTGCAGCCTTGCAGTCCGGGCGCTGGGCTCCGTGACCGGTGACAGCTCTCCAGGGCTGAGTCTCCTGGGGCCGGAGGGCTGCTCCCACTCCTCTGGGCTCACCCTGAGGGGTACTCTGGCCAGCTTCCAATGCCTCCTTCTTCAGATAAGAGCACCCCGGGTTTCCAGGGGGAACCCTACCCAGCCAACCTGCAGGCATACGGTATGGTGGGTGGCACCCCACCCTCCTAGTTATGGGCCTGGCAACCAGCATTCTGACCCACTGGTTTGGAGAAGGGCACCCAGCCCTGCAGGTGGGGAGGGGGCTGGTGGCCTGATGCTGCCAGGGCTACCTCAGGCAGGGGCCCCATCTGAGGGAGGGTGAGGGGCAGAGAGCATAGTTCCGGTGTCACAGAGCCCTGGGCTCAGCTGAGGCCGAGGCTGGGTCCACACTGCACTCGTCGCTTGGCTTTCTGGCTTCAAGCTGCTTACAGCACGTCCCCCTGACCCTGAGCACCCTCTGGACTTGGTTATCTGTGCACTCTAAGCTGCAAAGTGGGTTTTGCTGTCCCGAGTTCCATATTCCTGCATGCAACACCTACTCTCTGAGATAGGGACATGTCCTGAGTGACACAGACACAGCCATGCCCCCCACGGCTCTTACAGCCTGGGGATGGTACAAGGTGGTTTGTGCCCCAGAACTACAGGGAGGGGGATGTCAGAGGGGCAGGGGCCCAGAGAGTCCCTGAGGAAGAGGCGCTGACAGACCTGCAGCGTGAGCTTGGAAATGACTGGGGAAAGGTCTGGAGTTGGAGAGATAGAAAGGGCTCTGAGCAGCTGGCCCTGAGACTGGGAGGACTCCTGGTCTCCCTCGAAAGAACAACGAGCTGGGGGCAGGGAACAGAGGCGGCCCCGCAGAGCACTGTGGGCCACTCACAGGCCTTTGGATTTTGGCCTAACAGCACAGAAGGGCCACAGATGTGCTGTAAGCAGGGGCGTAGTGCAGCCAATTAGGGTTTTCATAGATCCCTCTGGCCTCGGTGCCTTCTCAGGGCTCTGACACTTGGGAAGAAAAGAATTTCTCGCTCCATCAGGCAACCCTGCAACCTCCCCGCCCTGGTCGGCTTTGTGGGAGGATGAGGGAAATGGATGGGATGCCCATTTTGCAGATGTTTTTCGATGCAAGATCCTGGACCACGTAGAGAAGGCTTCCCAGGGGAGGGGCCCTAGCCTGCAGATGAGTAGGAATCACAGGAAGATATGCCGAGAGGCAGGGTGGGGGTGGAGGAGCACCAGAGGGGGAACAGCATGTGCAAAGGCACAGTGGCAGGAAAGAGCACAGTGCGCCCAGAAAACCCCCGAATTAGAACTTGAGTGCGAAGAACTTGGAGTGTGTCTGCGCAGGTGTCAGCGTCTCTCTCGGAGGCTGCGAAGGTGCAGGCAGGAGCAGCAACAGGCCTCTGAACTGGGTGGGCTGGTGGTTGCAGGAGGTGGGTGGTGGAGGATGGGCAGGGGGGCAGGGAAGACCACATCAAAGCCAAGGCTGGCAGGTGGGGGAGGGTTAGCTGGTGGATAGAGGGGGGAGGTTAAACCTGGAGAATAAATCTCATGCTTCTCTCCGCTTCCTCTGGAAACTCTATAAAAACGATGGCAAAAATGTTTAAAAAGGTATAAACACGAGAGAGGAGAGGACTGCAGATGAGAGGTCCAGCACATTTTAGGAAGATAGAAACTGACAGGGCTCAGCAGAGAAGGGGGACAGCTACCTATGTGCCTCCCTGAGGTGGTATATACCTTAGGCCAGCAGAGACTGGGGGGACTAGGCTGGGCACTGTGGAAGGTGGGGGCGGGTCTGATGACAGCCCTCACGGTGGACAGACCCTAATGTGACCCCAATGATTTCCTGCCCCCTGATGTTCACACCCCTGTGTAAATCCCTTCCCCGGAGTGCAGGCAGGACCTATGACTTGCTTCTAACCAATAGAACATGGCACAGGTGATGGGACATACCGCCTCTGTCTGAGCAGATGAGGGAGAGACTCTCCTGGCGGGCTGGATGAGGTAAGCAGCCATGTAGAGGAGCCCGAGAGGCAAGGGACCGTGTGTGGCTTCCAGCCGCCAGCCCGCAAGAAGCCAGGGCCCTCAGTCCCACAGCCACAAGGACAGAAACCCTGCCAGCAACCGACAGAATGAGCTTGGAAGCAGATTTTTTTCCCCCAGCCGACCCTCCAGATGAACACACAGTGAGTGGCACCTTGATTGCCGCCAAGCGAGACCCTGAGCAGGGGACCAGGTCACCCAGACCTCCAACCCCCGGGAAATGAGAAAGAATAAATGTGTGTTGTTTTCAGTTGTTCAGTCTGTGGTCATTTGTTACACAGCATAGAAAACGTGTGCACTCCCAAGTCCTCCCACAGCTGCTCACCATCTACTTCCCTGTCTCTACCCACCCCACCCTACCCCCTGCAGAAGGCAAGACGCATCATCTCTGGAGAGAGATTCCAAAATCGGGGCGTCAGGCATGGCAGAGGCGGGAGTGAGTGTGGAGGTGAAAAAGACGCCTGAGTGACCACAGCTTCCCAATCCTTCCCTGCCCTGCTTCTGGAATGCCAGGAGCCAAGCATGTGTCCCCAGGTGGGAGATTGGAGGGGTCTTCTGTGGAAACCCAAAAGCACCATCACGGGGAGATTCCTGATCGCTCGCTGCCCCTTGCTGTAAAGGCCGTGTGACCTGCTTTGGTGAATGAAGAGAGAGTGGACGTGTCATGTTGCATCTGCTGAAAACCTGAAGAGTCATCCTGTGGTCCTGCCATTGCTCTTTTCCCTCTGCCATAGAAGAGCGTGTCCTAGAAGGGGGCAGCTCCTTCAGCCCAGGTCTCAGGATGAGAAGGACACATGGAGCAGAGCTGCAGCAGCCTGCAGACACCGTATAACACGAAGGAGAAAGAAACCTTTGCTGTTGTGTGTCCCTGAGATTTGGGGGGTTGTTTGTTACTGTAGCATCACTTAGCAAAGCTGACTGATGCACCCAAGACGGCTGTCTGGATGCTGCTTGAAAATCCAACAGGGAGTCCTTCAACACACAGAGATTCCAACCGGCCCGTCCGTGCTCTACGGTAGTGTGAGCGGCAGCTGAGGATCACCAGGCATTAGAGGAAACCCTCCAATGGAAGAACAGAGACCAAAGCGAAGAGAGAAAAGGAAGTAGGATGAAAAGAGAGGATTCAGGGGGCAGAAGAAAATGTCAAAATACGTCGTACTTCCTTAGAGAGGACATTAAACGAGAACGATGTTATTTGTTTTAATGGAGCAAAGAGCTTGTAGACGTTTAAAAGACAAGAGTCAAAATAAAGGGTGGAAGTAAAAGTTAGGGAACTCCGCTGAAGAGTAGACCTAAATGACAAAGAAATAGAAAATAGGAAAAGAGAAAAACAACAAAATTAGAGGATGAACTCAGGAGGGCTAAGTCCAAGTACAGGAGTCCCAGGAGGAGAGGTCTGCAGGGTACGAGTTCCCAGAGCATAGACGCCTGCCCTGCACAATAGCTGCACAAAGACCACCCCACCCTGCCCCCCAGGCAGAGGGGTTCCAGAGCACCAGGGCTAAATCAAAGACCCCAAACAATTCCAGAGAGGAAAAGCAAGCGTCATGAAAGGACTGAGGGTCAGAGAGGCTATGGGCTCCTCCACAGCAGCACTGGGAGCCTAGAAGGCAATGGAGAAATGCCTTCAAAATGCCGGTAAAAATGATTTTCAAGTTGAAATTCTATATCTAGCCAAGCTATCACCAAGCATGCTGTTGGATGAAGACCTTTTCAGATGTGCAAGGATTATACTAATCAGTCTTCCGTGCACCTTTTCTCAGGAAGCTGCTGGAGACAAGGAAACCAAGAACAGGAAAGACGTGGGATCCGGGAAATGGGGATCCAACCTTAGAGAGAGGCAAAGGGGGATCCCAGGTCAACAGTAGCTGTGCTGAAGGCCCAGAGAGCAGCTAGCATGGATTGCTGCAGGAGGGGGGGCTTCTGGGAGGGAAGTTGTGGGGTGGTGAGGAGGACAGATTTTGTGATAGGTAAGAGATAGTATTGAGAGATTATTCAAGCATTGGGAAGATCTAGCGATGGATGCAAAGTAAACTATTAGTAATCTATTGCTGCATAACAAATTGTCACAAATTTATCTTACAGTTTCTGTGGAAGTCTGGGCATAATTTAGCTCGGTCTGCTGCTCAGGGCCTCACAAAACTACACTCAAGTTGCTTGCTGGGACTGCAGACTCATCAGAGGCTCGACTGGGGAAGGATCCACTTCCAAGCTCACTGAAGTTGTGTCTGGAATTCATTTCCTTGCTGCGTAGGACTGAGGGCTTCCGTTTCTTGCTGAAAGTTGACCAGCAGCTGCCTTTAGCTCCTAGGGGCCACCTATAGTTACGGTGGCCACACAACATGGGAGCTTGCTTCTCTAAGCCAGCGAGGGCGCAAGAGACGCCAGCATGATGGGCTCTGCAATCTTACACTGTATCACATAATCATGTATATCCCACCGCCTTTGCCATGTTCTTTGGTTAGAGTGAGTCACCAGTCACGCCTGCACTCAAGGACGGGGGCTACAAAAGGGTGTGAACACCAGGTGGTGGGGATCTTTGAGAGCCACTTTTGAAGCAACCTGAACAAAGCTAATTATTAACTTCATGAAAAACTAAAAGTTAAACCGGAAAGGAAATTCAGCCATAGTGCCTTCCTTGACTCCGTAGCAAACAATGTTTATATAATCATTACGATGAAACAAGTGAATATTGGTTGAACCAAAAATTGTTACATATTGGTAATGAGAAGTGACACAGGGAGAGTGTGTTGTGTGGGTGTGTTGGGGGGATATGTGAGAAAGCTCAACCCTTGTCTTCTGTAAGAGGAAGTCAGTAGATAATGGCTCAAATTGGTAAATCAAGTAACAGCAGCACAAGCATGTCGTTTATAAACATGGAGATAAAATCCAGAAGAAGCCAGAAGCTTTGACTGGGGTTGTTTCCGGGGAGGGATGGGGGTGGCGCAGTTGGGGAGGAGTTGCTGCTTTACATATAGGCCTATTTATCTTTTAAAATTCTTTGCATGTCATGTGCATATACTTTAAACTATTGCATTACTTCGATAAAAATACACATTAATTAATAGAGAAAGAGATAAGGAGGAGGAAGAACATTCCCTGGTGTGAACAGTGATGTCCTCAGGGGTTCTGAACAATCGAGCTTCTCCTTATCCTGGGGGAAGGGGCTCCACGGATCCAGGGGAGCACCCAATTGGCACATACACGAGGGAATATGGTAACCGGAGCTTCCACAGGGAGAATACGGTAACAGCCTGGGGACGGGTAAGTTGTGGTGCTTGGAGGGTTTGGGAAGGCAGCGGGGAGGGGGGAATGGGGATCCCTCCCCTAGGGTGGGGGGAACCTCAGGCCCAGGGTGATATGCCCCTACCCTGGTAGTCTCCCTCTCCGTAGACATTTCTTGGGAAAACTCTGAAGGCTCCAATGAGGTTTCGCTTTGTTTTTCGGTCAGTAGATTTTGTATAATTTGTTTTTATCTAAGTAATAAATGTTTCTGGTAAAAACCCTGGGAAGCACAGGATGGCTTGGAAAAGCGCAGCCCAGCTCTGGTGCCCAGCAGGGTGACCGCTGTCAGGCTGTCTGGGTTTCCAGGTGTCCTCTGGTTCCTGTCGATGTCAGTCTCTCTCTTCCAGGCACACAGTGGTCTCTCTCTCCGCACCCATGGCCTGCGCCCGCTTTATTCACTTAGCCACCTGTCCAGCTGCTCTTTCCACGACAAGACCTCCAAAGAGGGCCCTCTTACTCCTTTTCCAGGCCCCTGTGCCAGGAGCGCCCATCTGTGTGCCCAGTCCCCAGTGGGGGGGTGTTCAGGTTGAGTGTAGGATTTTGCTCTTAGTAACTCAGCTGTAGCTGGGACACCTCCATGCGGCCTGCCAGGCTTTCTTGCCCCAAGGCCCTGGGAGTCTGGCTGGGAACACCTGTCACAGGCTGGAGTCCCAGGCCCTCACAACAGTGTGGCCTGAACATCTCAGGAGGGTCTGGTGCAAAGGAGCTGGGAAGAGAGGAGCGGTGTGAAGAGTGGGAGGAGAAAGGGATTTCTGGGGGTGTCTGGCAACCACTCAGGGCAGAGGGCCATGCTGGGCTGTCCACCTGCCGGGTGGGGCTGGGACTAGCGGAGACAACCCCTACCTGGAGCATAGTGGTTGGAGGGCAACTCTGGCTTCGCCACTCCCTCCCTGCACATACTTTATTTTTTTTAATTAATTAATTAAGCTTTGGCTGCCTTGGGTCTTTGTTGCTGCGTGCAGGCTTTTCTCTAGCTGTGGCGAGTGGGGGCTGCTCTTTGTCGCGGTGCGCGGGCTTCTCATTGCGGTGGCTTCTCTTGTTGCAGAGCACGGGCTCTAGGCACGTGGGAGTTGTGGCGCGCAGGCTCAGTAGTTGTGGCTCACAGGCTCTGGAGCACAAGCTCAATAGTTGTAGCGCACGGGCTTAGTTGCTCCGCGGCATGTGGGATCTTCCCGGACCAGGGCTCGAACCTGTGTCCCCTGCGCTGGCAGGCGGATTCTTAACCACTGCACCACCAGGGAAGGGAAGTCCCCCTGCACATACTTTAAAGTGGCCTCGGTTTCCTCATCTGCAAAATTCGGGTGACACCAGCGCAGCTGTCGTGGGAGGCGAGGCAGGAGACAGCGGGGAGGGCAGAGAGAGGAGTCAGGGGACCCTCCCCGATGGGACTGGGCTGTGAAGGCAAGAAAGTCCTCCTGAGTTGCATCGGAAGTGGGTGTGTGTCAGAATTTTGGTCTTAACGGCCTGCCCCTGTGGCTCCAGCCCCTCTGGCGGCAGGGCCGGCACCCCGGCCCTCCCAGCCTCAGCTTCCTCAACGAATAACCCTACTTCATTTCCAGCCCACGTGCCCAGGGGCCCCTGCAGCCCTGGGATGCGCCAAGCCCAGCCTCCCCTTTGCTCTTCCTGGGGACAGTTTGGCCAAGTCCCACTTGCTGTTCTGCTGGGGAGCCCGAGTTTGGAACAGGCACATTCCCGGAGACAAGGAGTGTCACCGAGTCCGAGGCCCTGGGGGTGTCTGGGCTCCTTCCCTGAGCTCGCTGGCCTCCCACCATCATGGCCTGGGACCTAGCAGTGGAGGAAGTCCTGATCATGGGGATGGGGTCCCGGAGGAAGGGCTGCTGCACAGCAGAAGTGGGGCTGACCACCAGGCTTTCCCTCTCTAGAAGCACAGTGGGGACCAGCCCAAGTGCAGGGACCTGAGAGCTATAATGGCCCAAACACTCTCCCAGGGACTGTTGGGGGTCCCATTGCCTGGTCCCAGATCTCCAGGTCAGGTGGAGGTCTCTTTCCGGGCACAGACCATCCTCCCCACTCCCACCCTGGCTCAGAGCAAGGCCAGCGGAGTTCTGACGCAGACCCGCGCTTGCCCCTGAGCAGGGACACGTGGAATCCGGAGCTGGCTGCTCCACCATGGCTGCAGGAGGGATTACATTCTATCCCACGCCCTGTGCACTCATATTCAATTACAGAAAGGAAAGAAAAGCTTATGGAGCAGAGCTTACCCTTACAAAGTACCATGTCTAGCCTATCTTATTTAATTTTTTTTTAACACTTTATTCATAGTTGCCCCAAACTGGAAACAACCCAATTTCCCATCACCCATGAATGGATAAGCAAATGTGGTATATCTGTAAAAAGGAATGCTGCTTTGCAGTGAAAGTAAACAAATTACTAATACACACAAGACCATGCGTGAATTTCACAGACATTACAGTGAGCAAAAAAAATCCTTGTACAATGGCTAGGTACTGTATGATTCCATTTATGTGAAATTCTAAAACAGGCCAAGTTAATCTGCGGTGACAAAAAGTGGATCTGGGGTTGCTGGGGCCCCGAGGATTGATGGGGAAGGGGCACTGAGGGACATCTTGGGGTGATGGAAATGCTCTATATCATAACTGATGCATACATTGGCTAAAACGTAAAGAACTAGATACTTCAAATGGTTGCATTGCACTGTGTGACAATTTTGCATAAAAGAAAGAAAATGCTAGTTGCTCCATAAATTGATTTCATGACCCACTAATAACTCAGTGGTCCGCCACTGGGCTGTGCTAACATCTGTGGAAAAGAGGGACAGGGAAGTATAAATGTGAACAAGGGAAACCCGACCATGGTGGCGAGGGGGGAGATTGTTTCGGGAAAGGAAATTTGAGGGGGGAGCATGAGAGCAGCTAAGCGGGAGGGATCAGTACATGCAGGGGACTTGGAGGGCTGAAGACCCTGAGGTGGCAGGGTCACGAAGCACTGGGGAGAACTGGTGGCCCTTGTGGCCTGAGTGCCTCTGGAGGTCGGATCTCTGTCCACTTTGTTCTGTGATGTATCCCCAGTGCCTGATATGTAGTAGATTTTCATTAAATGATGAACGATAGAAGAATGAGTGCTGGGAGCAAGGGAGGGTAGTGTCAGGTGAGGCTGGGGCTCAGCTGGCGAGACCGTGAGGGACCCGAGGCCACGGGGAGCCCACCAGCTTTATCCCCATGGAAGGATGAATGGACAGATAACGGGGTTTATCCATCCAGTGGAGTATATTCAGGCCTTGGAAAGGAAGGAAATTCTGACAGATGCTACAACATGGATGAACCTTGAGAATGTTATGCTGAGTGAAATAAGCCAGTGACAAAAGGGCAAATCCCCATGACCCCTCTTATGGGAGGGTCCCTAGAGTAGCCAAAATCTTAGAGACAGAAAATAGAATGGTGGTTGCCAGGGGCTGGGAGAGGGGGAAATGGGGAGCTGTTTATGAGTATAGAGTTTTAGTTTTGCAAGATGAAAAGAGTTCTGTGGATGGACAGTGGTGATGGTTACACAACGATGTGTATTACTTAATGCCACTGAACTGCACACTTTATTATTATTTTAGTTGAAGTATAGTTGATTTACAACGTTGTGTTTAGTTTCTGGTGTACAGCAAACTGACTCAGTTATACATATGTATAAATATGTATATATATATATACACACATATATACATATTCTTTTTCATATCCCTCCATTATGGTTTATTACAGGATATTGAATAAAGTTCCCTGTGAACTGCACACTTTAAAATGGTAAATTTTATGTATATTTTTACCACAATTAAAAAATAATAATTAAACAAGAAATCCTCCCTTGACTCTGCGTTGCCTCATGGCAGACCAGCTACATAATTTGCAGGACCCAGTGTAAAATGAAACTGCAGGGACCCTGCTCAAAAATTAAGAATTTCACATTGGCAACAGCAGAGCATTAAACCAAACATGGGCTCCTCTGGGCAGGGGACCCCCATGGGATTGCACATGTCAGAGCCCAAGGGGCTGGCCTCCCCCCACGCCGCCCCCTGGGGTCCTCCTGTGATCAGGCTTTCTTTCAGCTTGGGGAAGGGCCCCAGACTTCTAGCCTCTGGGACTTTGTCTATGCTGTTCCCTCCGTGTTAAATGCCCTTCCCCGGCAGTTCCCTGCATCTTCAGATTCAGGCTCAGCTCTTCTTAATAGCAGACGGGGTAGACTGTGTTGTCTGCTCAGTGAGGGTGGGGACACCTGGGTCTCGTCCTGCCGCAGCCCAGCACCAATCCCGGGCCTGTCCAGACCCCAGCTCGCTGGCCATTAGATGATTGAAGCAACTCAACCCAAGTCATCATGTTTTATTGAGAATAATGACAGTGGCTCTCTAGTAGTGGGTAACTGCCGTGTCCCAAGGCTCCTGTGGCCTTCCCGCCACATGAGTGTCACCCATGTGACAAGGGCGGGAAGGGGCGCAGAAAGGGGAGGGGCCCGCGGAGGGGCCCGCCCCAGGACACTCAGCCCCCGTCCCAAGGGGGAAAGTCAGGGTCTCCGCCTTTCCGGCACGTTTCCAGGCTTCTCCCTGGCGGCGTGCCCGCCCATTTGCCGGGTCAGGAGACCGAGGCCCGGCCTGGAAGTGACGACGGGGCCGCCGAGGCCACCGCCGGCCGCTTCCCCCCGCACCCCAGGCCGGGCCCTCGCAGGCAGCGGGTGGAGGAGGCGCGGCCGGGAGCTGCCGGGAACCGTAGCCATGGTGACCGCGGGAGACAAAGAACCCGCGGCGCCGGCGATGAGGGCTGCGGGGGTGGCGCCGGCCTCGCGGAGACCCCCACGGAGGCCCCGCGGCCCAGCCGCCAACAAGCCCTGGCCTCCGGGTGGCCTTGGGCGAGTCTCGCGCCCTCTGGGCCTCAGTTTCCTTATCTGGACAACGGGGTCGGGACCCAGCTGCTCCTCCAGACTCTCGCTGGGTTTGGCGGTTCTTTCCTTTCCTTTCGCCTCCTCCACCCTCGGAAGAATAAATCAATCTGGAAGGTCCTCGCGAGGGGAACCTGGAGAGGGAGTGCTGAGTTCTGCGGGGGCGAGGGTGGGGGCAGACTCCTCCCTCCATCATAAGAGGAGACAGGGCTGGCAGGGGGGAGGGGAGGGTCACCTGGCACCTGTTGAGGCCCAGGGCAGCCCCTCCCAGCGTGGGGTCAGGCTGTGGGGAGCCATGGGGAGACCTGTGTGATCCCCTCTCTTCGCCTGGCCCTGCCTCAGCGTCTGCCACAGGACCAGGCCCTGTTCCCCTGGTGGCAGAGGCCCAAGTCACTCCACTTCCGGGACACTTGTGCCCTCCTGGTGGGTAGGCCAGGCCCTGCCTGGCTCCCCAGCTCCTTCCTGAGAGCACTATTAGTCTACAGGCTGGGGGACCCTGGTCCTCCCCTTTACCCCAAGCTGGGCCTCAGTTTCCCCATCTGTAACAGGGGGTGAGCAGAGGTTTAGACTCTAGCCTCCTGCAGCCCTAGGCCCCCCAAGGCCTGTTGCAGTCACCATGGGCTGGTCTGAGGTGTGGTAGGGCCCGGGGCCCCTCTGGGCTGTGTGTGCCACCCCAGGTGCGCGAGGAGTGTCTGCAGGTAGCAGGTGGTCTCCTTCTATGCCCAGCCCCCTTGGGCTAGACTCCAAGCCAGGGGCCCAGCCACAGTGAGGGCTGGGTCTGGTCCCTGCCTTCCAGAGCCCACAGACCCAGGACCCAGCAGAGGAGGCCAGGTGGGGCCCTGAGCTTGATTCCTCACCTGACACTTGGGGGTCATCCCAGTTCCTCTCAGTTTGTGGTGATTCTGACCCGTGGGGATGGGGATGGAGTGGAGAGGCCATTCCTAATGGGCAGAGAAAAGTGATAGGTCACGCTGGGGGGTCATCAGAGAGGCTCAGCCACTCCTGCTGCTGTAGCCCACCCTCAGGGGGCTCGGTGAGGACACCAGGACCCCCTGCAGGTGTGACATCCTCCCTGCAGGTGACCTAAGGCAAGCCTCACCCGTGTTATCCCACTAGGAAGCAGGACCTGGCTAAGAGCGGCAGTGCTTGCAGCAGCATGAGATGCAGATAAACTGTGTCAGACTGTGAATGTCCCCCTGTCCTGCAAATCCCACCCCCTGCAGCCCTCAGGACCCCCCGGATCCTGAGCCCCGGGGCTGCTGTCCTCTTTGTCCTTCCCACCCTGGCCCTTTGAATGCTGCTTGTGTGTCTGAGGAGCTGCCTGTGATACCGTGGGGGCACCCCATGGAGCCCAGCACTCCTGCCTAACTGGGAGCAGGAGACTTGGCGGGGTGGGGGGGGCACTTTGGTGGCAGCCCTGCCAGGAATCACTCAGCCAATCAACAAACTGCAGCATCACCCAGCCGGTGGGGTGGGTGTGGGGAGGCAGGGGGCACCCTGCCATGTCCTCCAGCCGAGTACTTCCTGAAGTTCAGAGAGCCTCAGCCCAACCTCCCCGGGGTGGGGAGCTCCCTCCCACATCAGGGCAGCCATGGGCCCCCAAACCCTGCCCTATGACAAAGGCCAGCCTTCTGTGCACACCTGTAGTAACACCTCTATGTGCTAAGGTCCCATCGGCAAAGATGAAGATCTCGTCTTGGCCTCACTTCTGTGGAGACTCAGGAAATGTCCATGATGTGGCCCTGCCCACCCCCCTCACCCTGTAATGCAGGGGCCAGACTGGGTTACCTGGGCTGTGGTCGGGGTGGGCTGTGCGGTGGAGAGTGCCCTCCAGCTGAGCCGGAAACCTAGACCAAGACAGATTAGAAAGAGCAGGAAGAGCATTCAGCCGGGGGCACAGCCTAAGCGTGCCTCGACCTGTGGGCAGCAGCAGGAAGACCTGCCTGCCTGAAACTGAGGCTTTTCAGTGGGGGTGGTGCAGGACAACGGCAGGTTCTGCAGGGTCTCCAGCAGCCCCTCCTCCCTGCTCAGCCACGTGGTCCCAGAATTTGTGCACGGGGTCAAATGTGCTGGGTTTTCCTTATGTATAATCTGCGATTCATACCACTCTGTCTTCCAGAAAGAATTAGCAACAGCCTACAGGAAGTCAGGAACAATGAACTCATAACAATAGGAACAGATAATATTGAACAATGAGGAATGTGGAGAGACATGCATTTTCCAATACCAGGGCATTAATGATCAGTAATTGAGCATCAAATGTAGCTAGGAGTTTCCTGGCAGGCAAAGCATAAAGGGAATGAGAATGGGAGTGGGAGCTTCATTATTTGATCAAGGGAATTGCGCCAGGAATTAGGAGACCCACACTTATTCCCAGAAAGAAGCTCTCCAATGAATATATACCCCAAACCTCAGGCAGCAGATGTTTTCTTGTGGGTGGGCCTGTGGGAACAGACCAGAAATAGCTGTGAGCTGGGTAGGCGCCCTTAGAGCCCTGCCTGCTGTGTGGTTCCAGGGTGTCCGGTCTTCTCTGGGCCTCTGGGCCGAGGCTAACCCAACCCTGCTGCTCTGGGTCTCAGGACCTTAGGGGCCCGGGGGCAGGTCATCAGGAAGGCTGCCCCGGAGCCTCACCCAGGCTCCCACCGTGGTACCACCCTGCCCTCCCTCCCTACACTGCAGGGCGCCTGAGGGCGGAGGCTCTGCTCACACTGGTTCCTCCCCTGCCTTTGCACATGTTCTTCCCAGTGCCTGGGATGCCCTGCCCACCCTTGTCTGCCTGGCAAACCTCTAATTGTTCTTCGCCCTTCACTCAGTTCGCATGTCCCCTCCTCCAGCCCCTGCACTGACCCAGACAGCACCCTTCCCCAACCCGGTCACACAGCCCCTTTACTGGTCTGTCTCCCCCGACAGCCAGGGAAAGGACACCCGCCGCTCTGTGTGGGCATGACGTCTCTGCCCCGCCAGGTCCCAGTGCTCATGCCGGGCTGGCATCGGGAGAGCAGGGCCTGCTGTGTTTGTGGAACCATCTGATAGAGAGTGTCCTCTGGGTAGGAAAAGACAGGATCAGCCTCCCCTCGATGCAGATGGGGAAACTGAGGCCCTGCGATAGTAAGTGATGGGGCCCCAGGCTGCCCATGGTGCCAGAGCTGGGGCCACAGCCAGGTGGCTCCCTTAGGTGGGGGAGAGTGGCACTGAGATTCGGAGGGTCTAGCTCCTTGGCTTCAAGTCCCTCCTCTGCCACTTTCTCACCCACGTGACAAGGGGCAGGTCACTTCTCCCTCTGGGCCTCAGACGACTCCTGTGCACAGAGAGGACAGTGACAGATGACAGCTTCACAGGAGCCAGTGGGTTAACCCATGGGGGCAAGAGCTCAGCTGGGCTGACTCCGATGAGGGGAGCCTTGGCTACCACCTCCTTGACCTCCATACACCCTCCCCCAGCCAGAGGCAGAGCCAGGGGCCGCTCTGCTGCCCTTCCCCCTCCTACCCATTGTCCAGCAGCAGAGACTTGGACCAACCGGACGGGCTAGGGAAGGGCACTCCAGGCGAGGGAACACAATGGACCAGAAGGAGGGATGGGATCAGGCAGGGGCCATTCTGGGAACAATTTGGGATCAGGTTCCTTTTTCAGGAGCCCCGGGCACTCAGGTGATGGGAGAGGCTGGAAGGGACCAGACCATGAAGGGCCTCAAATACCAGGCCGCCTTTTGCTTGGAAGTGGCTGGGAGTCGTCACACGTTTGGAGCTGGGGTGGGCTGTGGTCGTGTAACTGGGGGCTGGACTGGAGGGTCTGGTGGGGGCCAAGTGAGTGGTGTAATGGCCTCCAGGACGGGGGGGCTGTTGGGCTGATGCAGTGCTGGCCCCAGTACCCAGCTCAGGACGGCACAGAGCAGACCCTCCGTGAATGAATGAACGAATGAGGCGTGTACTCGGGATTGGAGCCACCTAAGAGGGGGGCCCACCTGTCCCGTGAGTACAGCAGCCCTAGGGAAACTGCCTGCGAAGGGGCTCTGCACATGGCTGTGATTCCCTCAGGCCCACACTGGGCCCGAGAGAAGAGTGCCTCTGTGTCCAGAAATGGGAAATCACCGGGTTCCGTCTTGCCTGCAATTATATTTGGGGATCCAGCCACCCCCTGCATAGCACCTGCCAGGCAGTCTCTCTAGGAAGCCACAGCTGTCCTCCAGGGTGGGACAGGTGGAATAGAGGGGGGCTGCCCTGTAGTCACCCTAGAGCTCTCTCAGACCACCAGGCGGCCCAGGACCTGGGACTCACCAAGATCACAGTTCCCATTCCATAGCCAGGGGACCAAGGCAGGTGGTGAGCGGCCAGACCTGCTGCCCACTAGCCATGAGGTCTGGGCAAATCATTTACTCTTTCTGAGTTATATCATAAGGGAAGGGCTGGAGTATGTGATAGTAACAAACGACCCCAGAATCTTTTGGGTTTTTTTATAATTACCTACAGATATTTTAAAAATAAAAGGTTTATTGAGATGCCATAAAATTCCCCATCTGAAATGTACAATTCAGTTAGTGTATTCACAGAGTTGTGTAACCATCACCACAAACAATTTTAGAACATTTTCATCACCCCGAAAAGAAACCTTGCACTCATTAGAAATCCATCTCCATTAACCCACTTCCCCACAGTTCCCGGCAACCACTAATCCTTCTGCCTCTATAGCATTATCTATTCCGGATGTTTCATATAAGTGGAATCTTATATGCGGCATTTTGTGACTAATTTACTTACCATAATGTTTTCAAGGTTAATCCATGGTGTACTTAATTTCTTTTAATGGTTGAACACTATTCCATCATATGGATAGACCACATTTTTAAAAATATTTATTTATTTATTTAGCCGCGTCAGGTCTTAGTTGCGGCACACGGGATCTTTCATTGTGGCGTGCAGGCTTCTCTCTAGTTGTGGCGCACGGACTCAGTAGTTGTGGTGCACGGGCTTAGTTGCCCCGTGGGATCTTAGTTCCCCCACCACGGATCGAACCCACGTCTCCTGCCTTGGAGGATGGATTCTTTTTTTTAAAAAATAAATTTATGTATTTAGTTTTGGCTGCGTTGGGTCTTCGTTGCTGCACGCAGGCTTTCTCTAGTTGCGGCGAGTGGTGGCTACTCTTCACTGCGGTGCGTGGGCTTCTCTCATTGCGGTGGCTTCTCTTGTTGCGGAGCAGGGGCTCTAGGCGCGCAGGCTCAGTAGTTGTGGCTCGTGGGCTTAGTAGTTGTGGTTCATGGGCTTAGTTGCTCCACAGCCTGTGGGATCCTCCCAGACCAGGGCTCGAACCCGTGTCGCCTGCATTGGCAGGCGGATTCTTAACCACTGAGCCACCAGGGAAGTCCCTGGATAGACCACATTTTGTTCATCCATTCATCAGTTGATGGACATTAAGTTGATTCTACTTTTTAGCTATGATGAATACAGTAATGCTGCTATGAGCATTTGTGTACAAGTTTTTGTGTGGACATAAGTTTTCATTTCTCTGGGGCATAGACCTAGATATGGGATTTCTGGGTCTTACGGTAACTCTATGTTTAACATTTTGAGGAACTGCCAGAATGCTTTTCACAGTGACTGTACCATTTCACATTCCCACCAGCAGGGCATGAGGGTTCCAGTTTCCACACATGCTCACCAACACTTGTGATTGTCTACCTTCTGGGTGTGGGATCTCACTGTGGTTTTGATTTGCATTCCTCTCATGACTAATGGTGGTGAGCATTTTTTGATGTGTTTATTGGCCATTTACGTATCTTCTTTGGAGAAATGTCTGTTCAGGTCCTCTGCCCCATTTTAAATTTTTTAAAATTTTTATTGAAGTATAGTTGATTTACAGTGTTGTGTTAGTTTGTGGTGTACAGCAAAGTGATTCAGATACATATGTATATATATTATTTTTCATATTCTTTTCCATTATGGTTTATTACAGGGTATTAAATATAGTTCCCTGTGCTGTACAGGAGGACCTTGTTTATCTTTTTCCTGTTGTTGTTGTTGTCTGAGGTTTATTGAAGATACTACAGCACAGCAGGAAGAGTCAAATGGCTCCACACAGTGCTTTGAAATTCACCCCAGCTGGAGGCTGAGTGACCTGCAGTTTGGACAGATTGCCAAAGCCTAACAGCTTCAGCATTTCCTTAGTGTCAGGATCTACTTCAATGATCTCCTGATCCAGGGCTGAGACCTCAGGCACGTAATTATCTCTTCTCTCTCTCTCCTCCTGCAGCCTGATGGAGATCCTCTCACTGGGCCCCTCTGAATCTACTTCATCAGACATAGTCTGCTATCTTGTTGCAGAGCGTCTTGCTGGGAATAAAGATGATATCCTCGGGCTTCCCTGGTGGCACAGTGGTTGAGAGTCCGCCTGCCGATGCAAGGGACATGGGTTCGTGCCCTGGTCCGGGAAGATCCCACATGCCGCGGAGCGGCTGGGCCCGTGAGCCATGGCTGCTGAGCCTGTGCGTCCGGAGCCTGCGCTCCGCAACGGGAGAGGCCACAACAGTGAGAGGCCCGCATCACACACACACACACACACACACACACACACACACACACAAAGATGATATCCTCACACACGTGCTTGTTGGTATGGAAGTCGTTGCCCAGATGAGTGTAGTACTTATCCTCGCACACATGCTTGTTGGTATGGCAGTCGTTGCCCAGATGAGTGTAGTACTTCTCAATGGTGACCCGGGCCACCTTCTTCACGGTTTTGGTGCAAACGTGGCTCATGTCGGCAGCTCCTTGGTAAAAGAGTGTTTATTTTATATACAGTAGTTTGTATCTGCTAATCCCAAACTCCTAATTTATCCCTCCCCCCCGCCCCACTTTCCCCTTTGGTAACCATACGTTTGTTTTCTATGTCCGTGAGTCTGTTTTGTGAATAAGTTCGTTTGTATCATATTTTAGATTCCACATATGAGTGATAGCATATGATATTTGTCTTTCTCTGTCTGGCTGACTTCACTGAGTAGGATAATCTCTAGGTCCATCCATGTTGCTGCAAATGGCATTATTTCATTCTTTTTATGGCTGAGTACTATTCCATTGTATATATGTACCACATCTGCTTTACCCATTCATCTGTTGATGAACATTTAGGTTGCTTCCATGTCCTGGCTACTGTGAATAGGGCTGCTGTGAATATTGGGGTGCATGTATCTTTTCGACTTAGAGTTTTCTCCAGATATATGCCCAGGAGTGGGATTGCTGGATCACATGCTCTGCCCATTTGTTTTCAACTAGACTTCATTGTTTAGGTTCACAGCCCAGCTGGGTGGAAGGTAGAATTTTCCCATACGCCCCTCCACCCCTGTCCATTTGTTAGGCACAACACAGCAAGGGACATTGTCTTCCTCTTGTTTCATGTCCATCATGGGCTGGCAGGGTCTCTGTTCCAAGTCTTCTCACTCCAGGGCCCAGGCTGACGGAGCTACACTGATCGCCAGGGGGAAGAGGAGGAGGAAGTGTTAAGTCACCCACGGACTCATACAGCCTCCACTCAGAGAGGATGCATGTCACTTCCACTTGCATCTCAGTGGCAAAGTGAGCCACCCAGCCACCCCTATCTCCAAGGAGATATGCAGTCTTCCCATGGGCGTGGAAGGAGAGGATTCAAATCTCTGTGAACAGCTCTAATGACTCATCGCAGTTAAATAAGGTTCTTTCCTGCAGGACTTCTCAGTGCCTTTACTGTACTATTGCTCACTGTCCCTCTCTGGAGGGAGTGGGATGCAGCAGGCAGAGTAGGCCAGATTTACTCACCTGGGGAACCCCATTCTCCCAGAGAATCTCATGGGATGAGTGTTCCCTGGAATCCCCTTTGGGAACCACTGCCACTTCCTAGAGCAGAGGTGGGCAGACTTTTTGGAAAGCATCAGATAGAAAATAGTTTAGGCTTGGCACGCCCTGTGAACCAACTACTCAACACCACAGTTGAAGTGAAAAGCAGCCACAGGTATTATGTAAACAAGTGGGTGTGGCTGTCTTCCAATAAAATGTTATTTATAGACACTGAACCTTGAATTTCATATAACTTTCTGTGTCACACACAGTATAGTCTTTTACTTTTTTTTTTTTTTTTTTGCGGTACGCGGGCCTCTCACTGTTGTGACCTCTCCCGTTGCGGAGCACAGGCTCCGGACGCACAGGCCCAGCGGCCATGGCTCACGGGCCCAGCTGCTCCGCGGCATGTGGGATCTTCCCGGACCGGGGCACGAACCCATGTCCCCTGCATCGGCAGGCGGACTCTCAACCACTGCGCCTCCAGGGAAGCCCTAGTCTTTTTCTTTTGATTTTTTTCAACCATTTAAAAAAGTAAAAGCATTCTCAGCTCACGGGCTGTACAAAAACCAGTGGTGGGCGAGATGTGGCCCTTAGGTGGTAGTTTGCTCACTCCTATCCTAGAGGATAAAGCCCGACACCTTCGCCTGGCATTCAAGCTCCCTCACGTTCCCAGGCCTCGTCTGCCATCACATCTCCATGCAGAACCTGGGCTTGGGAAATGGTGCGTTGTTTTCCAGGAAAAAATCATATTCTTTCACTCCAGGGGGCCTTTGCACAGGCTGTTCCTCCTGCTGGGAGTGTCCTTCCAGTTGTTCTCGGTTTGGGAACCCTGCGGCCTCTCTTGGCCCCCGGTAGAATCAGGAGCTGCCATCCCTGTTGGCTCCTTCACTCCCAAGATGCCGTCGCCTCGTTGTATTCTGATTTTTCACAGACATATTTGCTTCCCCAACTAGGCCCTGAGCTTCTGGAGGGTGGGGACCTTGTCCTCCTGAATTCTGATCTCCAGGACCACAGGAGGGAGAGCTGGCATGGAGTAAGGGCTGCTGAGGAGGGAAGGAAATGGGACCAGGTTGGTGGGGGGAGCTCCACGTGGGGATCCCCACCCCAGCAAAGGTGCCGAGGTGGGGGTGAGTTTGGGACCTGGAGGAACCTGAAGACCAGTCTGCTGCATCTGGGTGGGGGGCGACAAGGGACCCCTTGTGGGGTTTTAGGGTGGGGTTTTAGGGTGTGGGGTCTTAGGGTGGGGTTTTAGGGTGATGCTAGGGAGGTAGGCTTGGTGCGGCAGCAGTGGGAGCCATGGAAGTTTCTTTAGCAGAGGAGTGGCTTGATGAAATTGATGTTTGGGGTGACCTAGCTCCCGCCTCGGTCCTGGCCAGTTCCAGCCCCTCTGGCCATTCTCTGCGGCCCCGGTTCCTGGTGGAGTCTGTGAGCTGAGCTTGGGTCCATCTGTCTGTGATTGAGAATAGGGGGCCCTTCCCAGCTTTTGAGGCTCCCTCTTGACACTTCTCAGAGGTGTCCAGATGAGAGTCCTGAACCAGCAGTCAGAAGGCCCATGTTCCAGTTATGGTTCTACCCACCCAGCTTCCTGTGGGGTCTGGAACAAGTCACTTGCTCTCTCAGGGCCTCATTTTGCACATCTGTCAAAAGGGAGCAATAAGCCCTGTGCTGGAGGCCTCCTGGGGTTGCTGCAAGGGTCAAACAAAGCCTGGTCTCAAGGGGACTGGGACCGGGATAGAGCTGACCTTGATGTGGGAACCTGTTGCTATGTCCCTAGCAGCCAGCATGGCGGAACACTCAAGATGTATGGAGCTAACCTGAAGAGGGAAGGAGGCTGATGGGAATTCCCTGGCAGTCCAGTGGTTAGGGCTCTGCACTTTCACTGCTAGGGCCCGGGTTCAATCCCTGGTCGAGGAACTAAGATCCCGCAAGCCGTGTGGCGCGGTCCAAGAGTGAAACAGGCTGAGGGTGGGCTTGAGTGAGGGGGGCTCAGGTCTCTGAGGTCATTCAGAAAGAACTGCTCAGACCTTACTGGCACTGGCATGTGGCACGTGGGCCCTGCGCTCTAGGATGGGGGCAGTGCAGCTTCCTGCAGCAGGTAGCATCTGGACCTGAACCTGAGGCAAAAGCCCTCTCGTTTTACAGATGGGGAAACTGAGGCCAGAGAGGCCCAGGATGGGCTCAGGGGCCCTCGGTCTGCCAGAGGTGGAGCCAGTCCTAGCCCAGGTTCAAGACCTCACTGCCCTCTGCCCTGGTCCATGTGCAGTGTCCAGAGAGTCTTGGCTACCATGCCCTCTCCCCGGGAGACACAGATGCCAGGATGTGTGGGGAGTCAGTGCCGCTAATTAGTCCCATCATTTCTGGCATCTCACACAGCCTTGGGGAAGTGGAGAATGTCATTGTCAAAGTATTTTTGAATATTTGCCTTCTCAGCAAGAAGATGCTGTGAGAACACTGCGTCTTGAATACGAGTGGATACTAACAAAAATAACAAGCACTGAGAGCTGGAAGGATCGGGGAGCTCCGGAGAGAGGCCTGGAGGAAACCCTGGAGCTGCCGGTCACAGCTGCATCACTCTGCCCCTCTGGGCCCTGTGTCCTCACCCTAAAATGGTTCATTCATTTATCAGATATTTATGGAAGCCCACCGTGTGCCATGCACTGCTCTAGGTTCTGGAGAAACAAGAGTGAACAAAGCACACGGAAATCCTTGTCCTCAAGAGGTTGCCATCCTAAGGGGGAGATAGACAGTACAAATCCGTAAAATATGCGAGCTGGTGACATGTGCAAACGAAAAAGTGTGTTGGGTGGAGGGTGGCCTGTTTCAAAAGAGTGGTCAGATGTGAAGGAGGTGAGGAGTGAGCCGAGGGGGACTTTAGGTGAAGAGCATTCCTGGCACAGAGAACAGCAGGTGCAAAGGGCCTGAGGTCTGGGTGTGCTTGGTTTGTTCGAGGATCAACAGAAAGGGTAGTGGGGCTAGAGCCAGCTGGTGACACAGAGGAGGCCAGATGACAAGACAGGGTCCAAGAGGTCACTGGGGGCCTGCTTGGGTAGGGCCTTAGGAACCACTGGAAAGCCTTTGTTTCCTTTCCGAGTAAGATGGGAGCCAATGGAGGGTTTAAAGCAGGGGAATGACGTGATCTGGTTTCTGTTTTTAAAAAATTTTTTTAAAATTTATTTTATTTATTTATTTTTGGCTGCGTTGGGTCTTCGTTGCTGCGTGCAGGCTTTCTCTAGTTGCAGTGAGCGAGAGCTACTCTTCGTTGTGGTGCGTGGGCTTCTTATTGTAGTGGTTTATCTTGTAGAGCATGGGCTCTAGGCGCGTGGTTCAGTAGTTGTGGTGCATGGGCTCAGTAGTTGTGGCTCACGGGCTCTGAAGCACAGGCTCAGTAGCTGTGGCTCACGGCCTTCAGTAATTGTGGCTCACGGGCTCTGAAGCGCAGGCTCAGTAGTTGTGGCACACGGGGTTAGTTGCTCCACGGCATGTGGGATCTTAGTTCCCCGACCAGGGATCAAACCCGTGCCTCCTGCCTTGGGAGTGCGGAGTCTTAACCACTGGACCGCCAGGGAAGTCCTGGGCTCCAACTTTGGTCCCTCACTTCTCCTGTGTGTGTGTGTGTGTGTGTGTGTGTGTGAAAATACACATAACATAAAATGTATCACTTTTGCCATTTTGGCTTGTATAGTTGAGTGGTTGTTAAGTACATTCACCAGTGTTGTGCAACCATCTCTAGTATCTGTTGCAGAACCGACAGGAAACCCCGTCCCCATAAACAGCCACTCCTGTTCCCTCCTCCCCCAGCACCTGACAACCCAAATCTGCTGTCTCTATGGACTATTCTGTATTTCATAGAAATGGAATCAGACACCGTGTGACCTTTGGGGGCCGGTTTCTTTCACTTAGCATGTTGTTTTCAGGCTCATCCACTTTGTGGCTGGGTCCATACACAGTTCCTCCTTTTCTTTGGCTGGGTCCCTCCATCCTTGGCCAGCTCTGCGAACTTGAGTTGCACAGTCTCCCACCCTACATCATCGGGTTGCCAGGAGGACCCTTAAATACACCAGGAAGTAGTGAGCCCACTTCCCACTGGGCAGAGAGGGCAGGCCTGGTGCCCACAGTGTGGACGAGAAGGCTTTGGGGGTTTGCATAGTCCGGGGTGACTCCTCGGATTTCCCCACAGCTGGATTTGGTACCAGCTCTATCTGGTGGGTGAAGTCGGTGACCACCCTCCCATCTGATTTTCAGCTTCCAAGATTTTGCTGTTGTTTTGTCCCTTCGTTTTCATTTTGGTGGGGTTTGGGGCAGGAGCGAAGGTGAACAAAGGGGCCCCACCCACCATCTTTCCACTCCTTCGAAGGATTTCTGAGATTTTTGAAGCAGCCCTTGGGGACAGGCTTCAGCGCTCCTCAGAGCAGAAGCAGGGGCACGGAGGCGGAATGTGCGGAGACCACGCCCGGGAGACGGAGCAGGGCTGGCCCAGGTCTGCCTGATTCCTCCACTGGCTCCGCAAATGTCAGGCATTTGCTAAAAGGGCCCTGATGTTATTCGTGTTGTGCCCCCACCTAAAAGGATGCCATCCTCTTGGGCCACTCATTAGAACCCCTCACCTTTACTGAGGCCCACGTGTTCTAGGCCAGTGAGGGGACAGATGCCGGCAAGACAGATGTTCGGGGGAATTCCCTGGCGGTCAAGGGGTTGGGACTCTGCGCTCTCATTGCTGAGGCCCCGGGTTCCATCCCTGGTTGGAGAACTAAGATCCCACAAGCCGCGTGGCATGGCTGGAAAAAAAAAATAATTTAAAAAGTTAAAAAAAAAAAGACACGCTCAGGCCGTAGGAGGAAGGCTGGTGAGACGGTGGGAGGACCGAGGAGGGGCTTTGACTGAGCCCTGCCCTTGGGCCACGGCAGTCCTTCTCGCAAGCGACCAGGTGGCCTTCACCGGGCCCCCCCTTCGCCTCCATCACCCCCGGCACCCCCCGACCCCACGTGCGCACCACGAGGGGGACCCTGAGGTGTATTTTCCTCTAGGCCAGGCACCAGCCAGGGCTGGAGTGCGCTGTGAGCAGGACAGACAGACATGTCCCGGTGCCAAGGTGGAGTCTGTGGAGTGAGCAACAGCCAACAAGAACAAAGAGCCACAACTCTCATTGAGAGAAGGCGGAGAGGGCGCTGCAGGGGAGTCGGAGAGGGCACTGCAGGGGAAGGCCGGGGGGCGCTGCAGGGGGAGGCAGAGAGGGCGCTGCAGGGGAAGGCCGGGGGGCGCTGCAGGGGGAGGCGGAGAGGGCGCTGCAGGGGGAGGCCAGGGGGCGCTGGAGGTGGGGAGGCTCTCTGAGCAGGTGATGGCCGAGTCAGGAGGGGAGAGGTGCTCCAGGCCAGGAACAGCCTGTGCAAAGTCCCCGAGGAGGTGAGGGAGAGGCCGGGAGTGGAAGGCGGGGAGGGAGACGCGTCCCTGGGGGCCTGGATGTCTCTGAGGGGGCTTTGAATTATATCCTCAGCAGGAAGCCCCGGGGGTTGTGAGCCGGGAAGGGCAGGATCCAGTCCACGTTTCAAGGATGTCCTTGGCTGTTCTGTAGGCTGTCCGACATTCAAGCAGGGAGGGGAGGAGGAGCCGCCCAGGTACCCCCCACCCTGCCCAGGGGAAGGCCCCCTGCAGCTCCTGTGGCGTGACCTGGCTCCAGGACTAAGCGCTCCCACGCCAACTGCCAGGGCCATCTGTCTCCCCTGTCTGTGTGTCTGTTCGTCTCAGGGGTCTTTAGCAGATTTGCCTGTTTCAGACATAGCATCCTGTGGGGTGAGGGGAGGAGGGGGTCCTACTCCCACTGTCGCTCCTGTAGATAAGGGGTGGGTCCTCGGACAGGAAACCACACGCTGGAAGGCAGGTTCTAGATGAGAGAAGGGGCAGTCCTCTCTCTGAGGGTCTGACTGTCTGAGTGCAGCCAGGCGGCAGCCTGAAAGCCGGCGTCTGCCAGCCACGGGGCTACCTGGGAAGCCAGTGCTATGCTCAGCACTTACTGCCCAGCGATGTTTACGCTCTGACTCAGGTCTTGTTTAAATGTCCCAGCCTGACCCCACCACAGTCAGCAGTGGTGATTTAATGAGCCCTGCTGTGCGGGAGGCTCACAGACCACAGAGTAGCCTCATGGAGCTTACTTTCCAGAGGGAGAGAAAGATAGTGCCACACATAGACCATTAGAATTGTGATCGGTCCCAGGAAGGAGGATCTCGGGGACCTGGGCTGGGACAGGGGCCTCAGGTGGTCAGGGAAGTCAGAAGGGCTCCCTGGAGGAGGTGACCTGTGAGCTGAGACATGAAGGAGTGGGCCACGTAGCCTGGTGGGAGCAGCATGCTTGGGGCAACCCCAGGAAGGGAGGGGTCCCCAAAGTGTGGAAACTTGAGACAGACCTAGGGCTGGAGGGCCACTGGGCTCTAGCGAGGAGACCCCCCTCAGCCACCTGTAGGCCTGGAGCTAAGGTCTGTCTCAGCTGGTCCTCTCACAAGCCTGTAGCCCCTTGAGGGGGTCACCCTCGGAGGCCCCCCGCTTATCCCAGGCCTGTGGCCATCTCCCAAATTCTCTTGGGGAGGGCTCTCAGAGAAAGAGTGAAACATTCCTGAAGGTACTTAAAGAAAGAGCGGGGGGAACTGGGCAGGAAGGGCCTGGGCCTGATACTTCCACTCCCAAGTCCTACCCTGAAGACAGGCTGTGGCTTGGCCTCTGACTCTCATTGTAACGTGGAGGTCAAGGCTGCAAGACTTGACTTGGGGCTGCCATACTGCACAACGGGGACCTGAGCGAGCAGGGACCTGTGAGGCAGGAGCCTCAGGTGGCCTTCCAGCAGTCACCATTGCTGGCCCTGGCATCCGGGCAAAGTCAGACCTTCATCCGCAGCGCCCGAGGAGGCCGGTGTGGAGAGCCGGACCTGAGATCTCCAGGCCCAGCAAGGAGGCTTTATTGAAACAGAATTCGTATACCATACAATGTACCCATTTAAAGTGTGTAATTCAATGGTTTTTAGTATATTCACAGTGTTGTACAACCAGCACTACCATCAATTCTAGAACATTTCCTCACATCTAAAAGAAACCCCATTCCCATCAGCAGTCACTGCCTAGTGCCCTCCTCTCCCAGCCCCTGGCTGCCAAAAATGTTCTTTCTGTCTCTATTCATTTGCCAACTCTGGACATTTTATGTAAGTGGAATCATATAGTATGTGCTCTTTTGTGACTGGCTTCTTTCATTTAACATAATGTTTTCCAGGCTCATCCACATTGCAGCACATGTCAGTATCCTTTTCCTTTTTATGGTTGAATAATATTCCATCTTATGAGGGAACTCCCTGGCCGTCCAGTGGTTAGGACTCTGCGCTTCTACCGCAGGGGCGCAGGTTTGATCCCCGGTTGGGGACCTAAGATCCTGCAAGCCGCGACACGGCCAAAAAAATAAATTAATTAAAAAATGAAGTTAAAAAAGTATTCCATCTTATGGATAGACCACATTTTGTTTATCCATTCATCAGTTGATGGACATTAAGTTTTTCCACTTTTTGGCTATTGTGCATAACACTAGTATGAGCATTTGTGCACAGGTTTTTGTGTGGACATATGTTTTCATTCTTTTGGTTACATATCTAAAAGTTGGATTGCTGGGTCATATGGTTACTATATTTTTAACTTTTTGAGGAACTGCCAGACTGTTTTTCAAAGCAGCTGCATCATTTCACACCAGCCGTGTATGAAGGTTTCTACGTTTCCACATGCTCCCCAATACTTGTTATTACCACTCTTTTTTATTATAGCTATCATAGTGGGCTAGGATACCTAGTGGTATCTCACTGCAGTTTTGATTTTCATTTCCCTGGCGGCTGATGTTGGACAACTTTTCATGTGCTTATTAGCAATTTGTATACTTTCTTTGGAGAAATGTTTATTCAGATACTTTACCCATTTTATTCATCTTTTATTATTGAGTTGTGAGAATTCTTTACATGTTCTAGATAAAGTCCTTTACCAGGCATGTTTTGCAAATATTGTCTCCCACTGTGTGGACTGTTTTTAACTTTATTGATGGTATCATTTGCAAAAAAACCCCCAAAAACCCAAATTAAAATTTTGATGAAGTCCAATTTATCTACTTCTTTCCTTTTGTTCCTTATGCTCTTGGAATTGTATTTAAGAAGGCTTTGCCTACTTGAGGTCACTCCTTGCGAAGTGAAGATTTACTCCTGTGTTTTCTCCTAAGAGTTTTATAGTTTTAGCTCTTACAGTTAGGTATACAATCCATTTTGAGTTTTTTTCTTTGGTTATTAACACATTAGTAACAAGATCTGGCAGCAGGTCTAATATCTTCTGTAATTTTGGAGATGACTGTACACACTGTTCTGAGATCTCTCCAACATGTAATGTGATGAGACAGTATCATGATTTCTAGGGGTACCATAGTCCCAGCCATTGCTAGTACCGCCTACATTCATAATTGAAGAAAATACTAGATTTCAGTTAAAGTTTCATTTAAATAAACCTGTAACTACCCTCCCAGGTTCATGGTACCCCTGAAATCTATCCACAGACTGCAGGTTAAGAACTCCTAGGATGGGACTTCCCTGGTGGCACAGTGGTTAAGAATCCACTCGCCAGTGCAGGGGACACAGATTTGAGCCCTGGTCCGGGAAGATCCCACATGCTGCAGAGCAACTAAGTCTGCGAGCCACAACTACTGAAGCCCACGTACCTAGAGCCCAAGCTCCACGACAAGAGAAGCCACCGTGATGAGAAGCCCGCGCACCACAATGAAGACCCAATGCAGCCAAAAAAAAAAAAAAAAGAAAGAAAAAGAACTCCTAGGATGGCTAAAATTCCTGCCCAGTCTCAGTTTCTGAAGAGCCTTGCGGGGGAAACGAACCCTCCCAGGACTGGCTTCTGGCTGTTTCCCTGCCAGCCCACACCCTGCCTTCTGCCTGGTCCAGCTTTGGGGAAGCTACTCCTTGCCTGGCAGAATTTTCTAACAAGTCATCTAACAATACTACTAAAACAAAAAAAAAAGCAGCAATAAGAATTATAAACACTATGTGTGGAATCAGACAAGGCATTCTGCCCACATCCTCCTCCCTGGTCCTCCCAACATTCTTAGGTCTCTGGTGAGGCCCGCGGCTGCACGGCTACGTGGCTGAGGCCTGCCGGCGAGTGGGGTCGCACGGTTCAGGCGGAAACTTCACCTCGAGGTGCCTCAGTTTCCCTACCTACAAGGCGCGGATGAGCCGGTCATAACCGTGTACACCCAGTGGGAGTACTGGGCGGATTAAAAGCACTGATGATTTCTGCACAGAGAGCACGACCAGGCACAGTTACACCCTGAAGATATTAGCTATTATCTTTAAAGCCTTTCACAGGGGACAGGAAGGTGCTATTTCTCTGCCAGCGTCTCCTTTCTCTTGTTCTGCACAGGATTAATGCCTAATTATTCGTAACATCCAGGATTCTTTGAGTTGTAACAGAAAGTCCAATCGCTCTATTTAAAAAGCCAGGATTTCAGGCCTGGCTTATGCGGTTTGGACAGTGGGGAGTGGTCAAAAGATCCTATCAGGACTCAACCGGCCTTTTCCCACAGACTGGTGGGGTAAGAAGGGCTCCCTGGAACAGGCCCTGGACTGGGGTGGGCAAGCGAGACCCCGGGGCGCAAACGTCTCCTCCAGCTTCCAGCCCCAGTGGGGCCTGTCCTGCCTGCCCCATCCCTGGCCCTGCTTTGGAGGTTCTAGGCTTCAGATCTCTAGGTCCTGATTTCAGAGAGAGAGAGAGAGGTCCCTTCCTTCCTGAGAGTTCCAGGAAAAGTTCCAGAAAGACCCTTGATTGGCCTGGCTAGGTCATGTGCCCTTGCGGAGCCAATCACTGTAGCCAGAGGTCTGGGGTGCTCTGATTGGCCAGGCCTGGGTCACGTGCCAGTTAGAGATGGGGAAGCCCCAAGCCAACCACCGGGAGGAGGGTGTTGTGGATGGGTAGACACTTGGGAGACGCTGGGCTGACAAAACCAAAGGTCCCCCTTATAGGGCATATTTCATGTTGTCTTGGTCAGACGTCACCTGTGCCAGGAACCTTCCCCCCCAGGACTGGCTCCTGCTCTGTGCACCCACAGCAGCCTGTGTTCCCTTTATCTCTCACTCTGCAGTTAATGAGTGCCTACTATGCATCAGGCACAGAGAAGGGGGCCCAGGAGGAACCCCAATGACTACAGGGTGGAAGGAGAGGGTGGAGGGTGCACAGGGGACTGACGGAGGGGGAGCGGTCTGTGCAGTAGGAGGGGAACCAAGGTCCAGACAAGAGAGGGAATTTCCAGAGGGAGGAGTGGCGGACTCAGGTGCTGCTGAGGAGGGCAGTGTTCCAGGAAGTGACCGCTGGATCGGGCAGCCAGGAGCTTGTGTGTGACCTTAGCAATAGGTAGGAGTAGGCACACAGCCCTCCTGGGGTGGGGTGAGGAGAGACTGGGAAGGGAGGGAGTGGGGAAGGCAGGTATGGACACGTCTTTGGAGTTTTCTGTCTTCTGTCGTGGGAGTAGAGAAATGGGGAGGAGGCGGAAAGGGGCTTGAGAGTAAGGGAGAGATTTTCCCCTTTTTTTTGGGAAAATGCTAGCCAAGGGGAAAGAGAGAGAGAGGCTGATGGTACAGGAGAGTAGCAAGGGGAGGGCAGCCGGAGGTGGGTGCCTGAGATCAAGATTGGGGTGGGAGAGACGGCGGGGGAGTGGGGTGCCAGGCAGGCAGATGTGTCAGCTTGGGGACTGGAAGATGAGGGCCCACCTGACGGATTCAGTTTTTCCCACTGAAGAATGAGGTGAGGTCGCTGGCTGGGAGTGAGGGCAGAAGGGGCTGTGGGAAGTGTGAGGATAGGAGAGAAGGTGTGAACTCTTAGACTCAGAGGGTGGGAGAGGGTGTCACCGAAAAACATGGTGGGGCTGCTGACTCGATGGAGTGCCAGTTTGAAGTTGTGAGGTCACAAATTCCCAACCAGAAGGGTTGTGTGTGGGCCACCTTCCCCCACCCCAAACAATAGGCAGGGGCAGGAAAGGGGGTTTCCTTCAGGTTGAGGGGTTCCCTATGGTGGAAGAAGGGGGCTGGAGAGATGGAATCTGTAAAAACTCCACCAGGCCAGGAGGTAGTTACTATTACCTGTGTTTTACAGACAAGGAAGCTGACAGGGTCAAGGCCAGTATCTGTGTGGCTTTGGCGTCAAAATAGAACGGGGTCTGGCACATGTTAGGTGTTAATATTTGTTGAAAAATTGAATGGCTGCAAGGGCCAGTGATGCACCCATTGTTATAACCCAGCCAGGAAGTAGCTCCAACCTTGGGGTTTGGTAGGTGGTGCTGGTGACCCCATGTGCTGTGCCATTCCTGCTGCTCTAATAAATGACTCAATATCACCTTTGTGCCCTTGTAGGCTAATCTATCCAGAGTCTTGTGGTATAACTTCATAGACACTAAGCGAGCAGGGCAGAGGGCTCTTAACCTCATTCCTCACACAGTGCTCACCTCTAGATGAGTCACAGCCCTCGGCCAGGTGGTTCAGCCCGGGGAATGCCACCTCTGGTTCCTAACCCTTGGCTTTGCTGTCTGCATCCTACCCAGGCCAGCTGTTGGGGAGTATCCCGGGGCACACACCTGCGCTACTTGGGCTCTCCTAGGAGATGAGTGTCCTTTTAAGGGGAATCCAGGAGCTGCGACCCTGAACTTGGCGGGGGCAGTTCTCCTCCATGGGGAGGTCTCCCAGCGCTTTTTCTTACAGTTCATTCAGGCAGAATTGAACATGGTCACTTCACTGAAGTAATAATGATGGCTCATGCTGCAAAAAACGTGGAGAACATCCTGCTTATTTATTCAGGCTTTAAAACCATAAAACTTCAGATTTCTCCCTGTAGCTATTTATAACCAGAGCTGGTGTAAACTGTCCCCATATTAAGCTCAGGTTTGAAGTAACTTAAAAGAAAAATAGCCATCCGCTGCATTAAAAAAATACATATATATATTTTTTCATTTATAGACCTTCTCTCGCCTCCTGATTATTCCTGATTATGTACGAAGAGCGTGTTGTTTGGGGGGATCGGTGGGGGTGGAGCAGATACAGACCTCCAGGGGAGTCACACACTCTCCCATCTCCCACCCCCACCCCCAGCTATAAAAGCAGCCCCGCGTCGGCCGGTGGTCACTCTCTGGGGCAAGGGGTGGAGTGGGGGAGGCAGGGCAGGCAGCAGATCCGGAAAAGTAGCTCTTGCCTCGGAGGAAGTTGACCCTCCTCCCCTACCAAAGGCTTGGGATGAAAATAGCTTCTTCCTCTTTACCCTTCCCGGACCCCAGCCCATTTCTGTAAGTCCCCCACCCCATTTTTAAGTGTTCCCCTCCCCCTGTGACAATTCGGCTCCTTCACAGCTCTCCAAACGGCCATCCGGGACGGCAGGGACCCCGCGCCCCGACTCTGCTACCGGGCAGGGGCAGAGGACCCTCTCCTCTGGCCTCGCAGGCGCGGCGCGCCCCGAAACTCGGGCAATCGCGGCGATTTCCAACCTCCCCCCACCAAATTAGCAGAAAGCGCCACTAAACCCCCTGAGCTCCTACACTGCTTTCTTCTGCTCCGGGGGTGACTGTCACCTGGGAAGCCTGTCCCCTGCACCAGGCTTCCCCCGGCGCTGAGTAACCCCCAAATCCCTTGGGAAAGGTGGGGGCGCAATTAGTTTCTTCCAATTAGTTTCCCCTCTTTGTATAGAACCCATTCAAACTGTGAGATGTAATCCTCCGCGCGAGGGGGAAAGTAGTCCCAACCTTGCATTCAATTTCTGTTCTCGTGTCGCGTATATTTTACTTTTTGAAACCGATGGTATCCTCAGTGGAGCCCTTCGGGGAACGTGGGGGCAGAGGCCGCGGGGGGCGCGCTCAGGTGAAGGGGGGGACCGGCAGAAGGAGGGGGCGGGGAGGACAGCTAACTCCTCGCTATTGCCTAGAGAGATGGATCATGGGGCGTAGAGAGATTGCAAACCTCAAACCACGTACAGCGAGCGATACGCGTCAACCGAACCTGACCAACGGAAGCCCGGAGCCTCCCCCTCCCCGCTCTCCCGCCCCGGCCCCTTGGACAGACTGGTACGCGGAGCCAATCTGGCTGCCGCTCGCCGTCCAAATCCCACAAGAGCCAATGGGAGCACGCCGGGGGCGGAGCCACCCCGCGCCGGGTTGGGCTGCGCGCGGCTTCCCCCGCTCGCCCAGGCCCCGCCCCCCTCCCCTCCCGCTCGCTGCTCCTGGAGTAGTTAGTGCCAGTGAAGTGCGGGCGGCGATGAGAGCGAAAGTTGCGCTCGGCTCGGCGCTGGGGGCTTGAAGCGGCTCCGCTCTCCGCCCGCTAGGGCCGCCCCAGCCCCAACTCGCGCCCGCGAGCTCCGGCCGCGCCCGCCCGCCTCCGCGCCCGCTCTCACTCCCTCCCCCGGCCCGGCGCCCCCTCCTCAGGAGCCGCGGGTCCCCGCCACTTTCGCCCGGTCCGGGCCCCCGCCGATGCCGGCCATGGTGGAGAAGGGCCCCGAGGTCTCAGGGAAGCGGAGAGGGAGGAACAACGCGGCCAACGCGGCCGCCTCGGCCGCCGCCGCCTCGGCCGCCTCCGCCTCCGCCGCCGCCTCCTCGGCCGCCGCCGCCTCCTCGGCCACCGGCGCCTCCGCCTCGGCCGCCGTCGCCCCCAATAATGGGCAGAATAAAAGTTTGGCGGCGGCGGCGCCCAATGGCAACAGCAGCAGCAACTCCTGGGAGGAAGGCAGCTCGGGCTCGTCCAGCGACGAGGAACACGGTAAGTGGCAGCCGCCCGCGCCGCCCCCGCCCGCTCGCCCGCCCGCCCGCTGACCTCCTCTCTGCTTCCCCGCAGGTGGCGGCGGCATGCGGGTCGGACCCCAGTACCAGGCGGTGGTGCCCGACTTCGACCCCGGTGAGTAGCGCCCCAGCCCGGCCGGCCGGCGACCCGAGGGGGCGGACGGCCTCGGACAACTTTCTTTTTGCCTGTGTGGGTCCTGCTGTCCGCGGGGAGACACCCGCGCAAGGGTGTCGTGCTGGCGTGCCTGCCCCTGGGGAGGCCCCGGTCGCCGCGGCGGGTCGGATTGGAGGCGGCGGCGCGCAGCCACACCTGGCCACCTGGCCCGGGGGCTCCGGCGTCCCCGGGTCGGCACGAGCCGCGCCGGGGCCGGGCAGGGGCGGCCGCGCCGGAGAGTTAGTGTCCTGCGAGCGCCTGGGCTTGGGACGTTCTCGGACCCATTTCTCCCCTGCGGAGGGTTGCCCCGCACGCCCTTTCCTCGTCCTGCCCGCCCCTGGACTCCTGCCTGGCCCCGACTCCCCTCCCGTCTTGAGATCTCCCAAAACCAGTTAATAAAAGAAGTGTGCTTCCCAGAGGGCGCCTGCCCGGGGAAGAGAGACTGGCTGGTGGCAGTTTGATTTTAGGACCTATTTGTAAATGTGTGTGTATTCCCCCCCCGCCCCCGCTTTTTTTTTTTTTTTTTTTTAAGGAACGGGTTGTGAAAGATTAGAACCTTCAGAAGCTTTAGCCTAACAAATGATGTCCGCCTCCAAGAAATCCCTACCCCCTAACTTGGAACATTTGCTACTCTTGCTGCTCTTCTGTGTGGAAGCAGATTTAAAGTACCAGAAAAATCCAATCAGACAAAGGAATTCGTCAGTGAGATTCTAGCCTGTCTCCGTGTAAGATTATCTTTAAAAGATTGTTGGCATGGAAGATGTTTGAAAGGACGTGGGTTTTCTTTCAGAAATAAAACTCAAAAGAGAACCTTGTGGAACTGGAGTTAACAGTCCTCCTGGTTGGAGAGCTTTAGAACTGAAGGTTCTCTATGTAGGTTATACCACGAGTTTGAGAAGATAAATGCATAAATGCTTTTCCTTGGAAACAAGACTGCAGAAAATTGCAAGGATCTAGCCCTTGAAAAAGGCGATTGCTCTTAAGCTGTTATTTAGGTATGAAACTCTGGGTGTTGGAAGTGAAAATACATAGGGATCCCTGAGTGAGCTCTTGGGCATTCTGGAAATAAATGACCTTTCCCGTATTTGCCTTCTACATTTTAGTCTGTTGATGATTTAAATCTCTTAAAGTATATGTAGTCTACCGCCCAGGTTTGTATTCCTTTTAACTTATGTTAGTCTTTTTGATAGTTTCCCCTTCCCCCGCGTCTTCCTTTTTTGGTAGTCACTTCTCATTTATAAGAGTGACAGGATGGAACTCCGAGACAAGGCTTTTTCTCTTCTGTGCATGCCTTCTCCATTCCATGGTTGGCCACCAGGGGAAGCATACTGTTTTTTGGTTACAGTTGACCCTATCTTCATTTTGTAGGTCAAGTCCATCTTTGTTTTAATACACAGAACATAAAGCAAAGCTTGTCACCAAGTTTCCCCCACATATTTAAAAAAATCAACTTGTATATTTTAGTTTTAGTAAGTTGGTCAGTTTTTTGGTATATTTTGTTTATATTCGTTTTGAAAGCTTTATTTAAATATGTTGGATGTGACTAAAGAAAAGGGCATATTTGATGGCAACAGCAAGAATTAGAATTCTGACATTCTTCTAAATATTGATGTCTAGCTCAGCATTGTTAGGAATGAGCCTGATTTCTTTGGAGTTGTTCTCTTTGAAACAGCACATGTAATAGGATCGTATTTTGAGCTGTCCTTGCAGTTTCGATGGAATAGATGCAAGCATAAATTTGCTAGAGACCAGCCATTCTAAAAAGTAAAACACTGTAAATGTTTTGCTGCATGGTCTTGCTGCCAGTTGATTGGGTCTTGGCATTAACATTTCGTATTTTGTGTTTGTTTTAATCTGGAAAGGAATCCAACTGGTATGAAATAATTTGAAACCCTGTTTTGCCAATCTGAGCAGTGGGATGAATTCCTAGGTATGGCTGGAAATTGTAGGACTTTACTGTTTCCTACTGATTTATTTTTTTAGGTGTGTTCTCATTTAACTTAAAATCTAAGGAAAAAAAAAAAAAAAAACCTAAGGGACGGGGCTTCCCTGGTGGCGCAGTGGTTAAGAATCCGCCTGCCAATGCAGGGGACATGGGTTCAAGCCCTGGTCCGGGAAGATCCCACATGCTGTGGAGCAGCTAAGCCTGTGCACCGCAACTACTGAGCCTGTGCTCTAGAGCCTGTGAGCCACAACTACTGAAGCCCTCGCGCCTAGAGCCCGTGCTCTGCAACAAGAGAAGCCACTGCAATGAGAAGCCGGTGCACTGCAACGAAGACCCAACGCAGCCAAAAATATAATTAATTAATTAATTGATTTAAAAAAAAATCTAAGGAACGGGGAGACTTCCATTTTGGAATAGAAATGATACAACAATTTTGTTTATTGCCAAAAAATTTTTTTTAGGTCTTTAGACTTAAGACAGTTTCCTTCCATGAGTACAAGTTAGGAATAATATGGAATTGAGATTGTGATTGTTAGTTTTTTTTTTCCCTGCCTGAGTTTTGAATATTTGTTTATTTATTTATTTATTTTTACAAATTTGAACAGACCGGTAAGTGTGAAACTCATCAGCAAACTGATTTTTTAAAAAACTATCTCTGTAAAGATGTATGAGTGGAAGAAGTTGATTTTAATTTTTTTTAAGGTCAGATTTTATTTACCCACAGTATCTCAACTTGACCCTATTTAGCTTTAAAAGCGAATGGTTGAAACTAGATCCACCTGATACTCCCTGTATAGCCCAAAGAAGATTTGTCATCCCTCACAAGTAGTGGGTGAAGTGGATAGAGCACTGCCATCCTAAAATGCTGATTCAGTTCTTATTATCTAACGAAGACCTAAACTGGATCACTGGATCAGAACTTGGTAGTTAAAATAACATCTGTGTTTATAATGATGGAACAAGTTTTATCAGTTAGATTTAAAAACAAGACCAGAATGCAGTTCCATATCTTTACCTTAGTCTTTGTTCTCATGTGGGGTCCAGACCGTCTTTCCATACTCAGTGCCGTAGTGTATGCTGAGTCGTCTTTGGTTTCTTTTATTTATTTTTATTTTTTATTTTTTAAAAAATTTATTTATTTTTGGCTGTGTTGGGTCTTCGCTGCTGCATGCAGACTTTCTTTAGTTGTGAGTGGGGCTACTCATTGTGGTGGCTTCTCGTTGCGGAGCACAGGCTACATCTAAGCACACGGGCTTCAGTAGTTGCAGCATGCAGGCTCAGTAGTTGTGGCACACAGGCTTAGTTGCCCCGTGGCATGTGAGATCTTCCTGGACCAGGGCTTGAACCTGCGTCCCCTGCATTGGCAGGCGGATTCTTAACCACTGTGCCTCCAGGGAAGTCTCAGCATGTGTTATTACTGTCAACTTCTGTCTGTGCTGGTTTTCAGTATCACAGTTCACTAATAGTAAAACTAAGACTCTTACAGAAGAGGAAATGTTAATGGTAAATATTTTTGAGGTAATAGCCCTTTAAACATGCACCCTGTATTTGGAACATTGAATCCAGTATATTTAATCAGATTAGAAAATTTGTGGTTGTCATTGGCTCAACTGTCACTTCAGAGTTGACTTGTATTAATAAAATGTGTTATGCTTTAACGTGGAATAATTTTTCTGAACAGGGTGTCTTGACCTGCTTTTCATTTCTTCTTACTGGTGGTTCTATGTACCTCTTTGAACATATTATTTGCTATACTTTAGTTTCATTGTAAAAATCAATTTTAAAGATACCCCAAAATTCATAAGTTACAGTGAATGCTTTGTGATGTAGATGTACTTTGAGGTAGTGTTCACCCAAATGAGAGGTCAGGGTAATGATAAACCCTGTGAGTGATCACCTTCATGATGTAGTGAAGTAGGAGACACTTAAAACTGGTTGTCGGGAGGCTGAATGCCCTGTCTCTGTGGTTAAGAAGGTGGTTTAAGGTCGAGCTGGTCATTTTATCTCTGGAGCCTCAGTTCCCTCCATTATGAATCAGGGATCTTTCCCTCACTTGTGGCCTGTGATTGTGTCAGTTATAGTCATCTTTTTAATTTCCGGCTTCTTTCAGAAGCAGTATAGAGTAGACTGTGAGAGCTTGGGCTATGAGAATCGTCAAACCCAAGTTCAGATCTTGGCAGTGCCTCTTGACAACTGTGTGTTGCCCCTGGGCAACAAAAATAAAGTTGCAACTTTATTTTTGCTTTCATCTGTGAAGTAGAGGTAGTGGAACTTCTTCCTCAAGAGAAGAAATTAACTGAGCTAATACATGTAAAATGTCCAGCGCAGTGCTTGGCACAGTGAGTGTTAAGTAAACATTGTCTGCTATCTTATTCTAATTATCGTTTGTGGGACTTCAGTTGCCAAGCAGTGGTCCCCGCGTTGCCTGCTTTACTGCAGAGGTAAGACTGAATTATAATGAAGCTGTAGATTTGAATGTGAATCATGCACTGTGATAGTTGAAGAAGATTACTTTTAAGTTACCTGCTGCAATTTAGGTAACTATTCTTTCCTGGAAGAGGGAGAACTAGTCCAATACTTTTATATAGCAGAAAAGTACACTGAGATCCAGAGAGGATAGGTAAACCTGTTCAGATCAAGTTTCTGGATAGTACAAAAGAGACCTTGAATCCATCCCTGGGCCAAAGTGAAGTACACATTAACTGTGTTCTGAGTTAGGGAGTTTTTGCTCTAAACTTTCAAGTTCTTGTCTTTGAGAGTTAATGTTTTCGAGGTGAGGTTCTTCTGCCACAATGTTCCCTTCTGTGGGTGATGAGTGTGATTCAAAGGTTAGCTGGTTGAGGCTGATCAGAGCAGAGTTGTTTTAAAAGCAGTGTTGAAAGTCCTTGGTACTGAAGAAATTTAGGCTTACTCTTAAAAAGCTATTTTCCTTGGTGTTATAAAGTTCTGTGGGGCAATTTAGTTGCAACTAACTTCTTAGTCTTTGGAGATGAAACATTAGAGTCTATCCAAGTTACTGTATTCTCCCCTAGTCTATTTTACTTTTTATATTTTACTCTCTGCTATATAGATTGTTGTAATTAATTTGTAATTTAGCTCTCACTTTCTTCTGAGCCTTTCTTTAGAGGTTCCATGCATAATGTAAAAGTAAGAAATAAGGCTTGTATTGGTTTTTATATTTAAAACAGAACTGGAAATCCCTTTTGTGGAGGGAGTCTCTGTAGCAGCACAGTAAAAGTTTGAATAAGGTAGGAATTGGGGATTGAATGCTGATTCAGTGATTTGGAGTGAGTTAATTCCTACAGCTTTAAATAGCAATTATGGAAAATATTTGTGACCCTAGAAATGATAAGGGGTAATAATTGTAATTTAACAATTCCTTCTCTTTTGTGTTATGGAAATTCTTCTAGTACATATATCTGTCTTCTGGTTGAGCTTTATGTTTTCTGTTGTTGATTTTTAAAAAAAGTATTTAAAAAATAGAATGGTTTAAGGTGACAAAAGGTGTTTTGCTAAAATGTTTGAGACATTTTAAAATAACATTAAAATGTCATTTAAATGAAATGTTGACAGTAAACCCTAAAACTATTTTTTTTCAAATTAGTCAAATTCTTTAAAGATGATGATCTTAGTAAAAATCGCACAGTAGACATAATTCTTTGAAATTTCTGGATTTTCCCTTCCTTGGAGTAATGAGAGAGAAAATTGTAGTGTCCGCCCAGTCCAGCCTTCCTGTGTTCTAGATGAGGAAAGTAAGGCCTGCGGAGACAAAGTGACTTGTATTTGTCTTTCAGTCATTAAACGTATCTCCAGGTAGACTTGAGGCCAATGAAGCCAAACTTAAAACTCTTAATGTTTTAGAGCATTGTTACTGCATACAATAATTGGGAACGGTAATAAGGGTGCATGATTTTAGAACCAGGAGTAAGAGTTAAATTTCTAAAATTGAAGTGATTAGATAGTCGTTAGATGTTGGAATGTCTTTGCAAATTATCATAAGGTAGGATAGCATTGTAAAGATAGAGTTATTTTAAAAACCCATTCAAATAAAAAAGAATATCTACAGTTACATGCCCACCACTGTGATTAAACACTGTTGATATTAGGGCATATTTGCGTCAGGTGCAGGTAGAGGCTAATTCTTCCACTCCTGCCTTCACTAATTGGAAGTTGATTTTTGTTATCCCTGTGGTAGTTTGCATCCTCTATGAAGCAGATGCCAAGATAGAATTAGCCGTGCAAGAGAGTCACAGGGGTAAATGCCTGTGAAGATAGAGAGGAGAGGAAGAAGGTTAGGTGGCAAAGCCTTCAGAATGGGTTCAGGTGTGACACCTGTGAAGGAAAACAGAAAGAAGGATGATTGATTATTGGACCCGGGAGCCTAAGATTGCAGTGCAGCCAGAGCACAGATTGTTAGAGTGCATTAGGCAGGAAAGGGCCTGCCCTAGAATGCCGGCTGTGTTCAGTCATTGGCCTGGCGTTGGTATGAATGCTGCAGTGGACCCCAAAGGTGCTGGGCAGCTGGGGCTGTCAGCTAATTACACTTCTCTCAGCTCTTTCTCTCTTGAAGGGAGATCTGAGTGGCACGCTCTCAAGGCCGGCAGAATGCCCATGTGTGTTTTTGTACTTCAGTACGTACTTATGTGTGAAAAGCAATATGTTTTGTTATTGTCAAAGTCTTTTTGTAAATGGAATTATTTGTGCATATTCATTTGCTTTGGTGTTTTCCAAACAAGTACATTGCCACTAACAGGCACAGAAAATTCCTTTCCTTCACCCAATTTTCACTAAGGTGTTAGGTTTATTAACTTTTTGCAGTACTGTCTTTTTGTGGTTTATGTTGGCATTTTTCTAAATTACTGGTGAGGTTAAGTGTGCTTTTATTATATGTTTTTTTGGCTGCTTGGTTTCCTTCTGTGAATATACCTTTTGCTCTTTTTCTGTAGGGTGTTCTTTTTCTTACTGATTTGTGGGAGTTCTTTATATATTTGGATACTGATCCTTTATTAGGGTTACATATGTAGAGTTTTTTGTTTTCTCTCTAGTATGGGGGTTGATTGCGTTTCTTTTCAGGAAGGAATAAAAATATATCCCTGGTTGGATATGTTTCTGCTCAGAGACTGGACTTGGTACATAGCTCCTATAATAATTGTCACTAGGACTCCTGGTTTAAGATGAATGTCACTGAGAATTGACACATCTTTGTTATGTTTCAGCTTTATTCAGTTCATTTGGTGTACTAATTATTAACCGATTGACCTAAATTTCAGTACCAGATGACTTGAAAAGCTCTGATTTAATTTCTGTCCAGCATCTAGTTATAACAGCATACCAGTTAGAGGTTAAAGTTACAGCTTTAGTTTCCACGATGGTCAGTTAGTTTCCTATAACAGGTTAACGTGCTGTGGACTAAAACCAAATTCAGCTGTCTTATGGGTTTGTCACTGATGATAAGCGAGTGGGTGAGTGTGTGCATGGGGAGGTGCAGCTAATAGAAGACCCTTGAAGGAATGATTTGTCAGTGCCAGGTTAGTGTAGTGCTGGCTGTGTGCCAGACTGGTTTGAACACTTTATACCTATTAATGATTTAACACAACGATCAAAACAGTCATATCAGGTAAAGTTGTTATCACCATTTTCCATCTGAGGAAACAGAGGCATGGAGAGGCTGATTGTTATGGTTCAACCTAGTAACTTGCCCAAGGTAACCCATTCTAAGATGCCAGCTGTTGTCGGAAGCACCATTATTTTATATGTCACTAAGAAAGGAAAAACACCAAGATCACATTAAGTGTAAGTTGCTGTCAGATTTCTATCTAGTGTATTTCAGGGAGAGCCAGCCAGAAATCCTCTTTAAGAAAAAACACTTAGGAGCAATACTTTATTGGATCAATTGCTTAGTCATTTCCATGTGGTCCCAGGTATTGTGGAGTTTTATGTTTAGGGTTGCCAGAGCCTGCTTCATGTCCAATTACATTCCCCCTCTTTCTGGAAGTGAAAACACAAATGAAATGGGAGGTATCTGGCTTGGTTGACTGGGGCAAATTGGAATGAATTGCTTTACTCCATGTATGTCAAAATAGTCATTTTCAGAGTGTAAAATACAATTGTTTTTTTTGAGGGGAGCGATTTCTTGTGATTGGATGACATAAGGTTACAATGGACCCTGTTATTTTGGTTACCCTTTAGTTTAACAGTTGAGTATAACTTTTAAATATCTATCCCCCCCATATGTTTTTCTGCAGATTCGCACTGAACTTGAGCTGTGGAATGAATTTAAGAACCAGGTCTTAATAAAGTGTGAAAAGATACACAAATTAAAATATCTAAGAGAGCATTTTAAAAAAAACCCTTGGTTTCACCCATACAGCTATCTGGTTTGTGTTGTTCAACAACTAATTTTCCTCCCTTGCATATTATTCCCATCCTTCCTCCCCCATCAAAAAAACAAAAACCAAACTAACCCTGCCCCGCCTCCCCCAAAATCCCCAAAGTATATATTAGTGAATTGTATTCTATTTTTCAAAGACCAGAGTATATACTTAAAGAAAATTGTAAGCTTTATTCTGTTTGTGAAGTTTGCCATGTTTGATTTGATCATAGTGTAAGTTAACTAAGGACTAGTTTTTGTCTGCCCAGAGCCCCAAGGTTTGCCTTGTACATTTACCGAGGGCACTTGGGTGAGTCTCTGCTCCTCAAGTTTGGCCATGGTTATCCTTTTCAGTAGTTTCATCTAGTGACTAAGAAATACTACCTGATGGCCCTATTTATGCCTGAAAAGGTTAATTAAAATTTTGGGCGTTGGTTAAACATTCTGTTCACTTAAACTGTGCTGTTTTACACACATACATACTCTTACGGAAGATTGCAGATCCTGCTTTACTGACATAGAAGCTTCTGGGCTTGGGCTAGTTCTGCTTTCAGACTTAGTGTGGATATAGGGCGATCAGGATGGTAAGAAGAGTAGGGTAAGTACTTGGCTAGTCTGGTCTTACTCGGTTCCATAAAGTCTTGGTGGTGTCATGTGCTTCTGCTTTCTTAGTTTTTTGAGCCACCAATTTGGTTTAAATATCTAAAGGTTTCTCTTCTCATTTGATGTAGCTGAATGTGGTTCTGCATTTAATAACATTTGTGTGCACTGACTGACTTACCTTGAATAGGCATTTTGTAATGGACAGTTGATAATTAAGCACCAAGTTTAGTTAAAAAATGGAAACCCAAGGGAAAAAATGAGCTTTAAAGTTGCATTTAAAAGCTGGTTTTCCCTGTTTTCTGTGCCTTTTTAGTAATGAATTTGTATGAATTAGAGATACACATCTTAGATGCATTCTTAAAAATTTATTTTTATCAAGGTGAATTCATATGACATAAAATTAACCATTTTAATGTGAAGAATTCAGTGGCATTTAGTACATTTACATTGTGTGCACCCACCACCCACACCATCTAGTTCCAAAGTGTTTTCATCATCCCAAGAGAAAACCTCATCTCCCTTAAGCGTCTACTTCCCCTTCCCCCCACCCCACCCCATCACTGATGACAGCACACAGAGGGTGCTGTGAGGCATGGTGTGGCGGGGTCACCTGACCCTGGGGTGGAGGAGGGGCATTGAAGAAACCAGGAAGAAGTTTTAGGTGAAGTGGTCCTTTGAGCCAAGCCTTAAAAATAGGAGTTTTTCTGTGTTTATGATTTTATGATGTTTATTAATTTAAAAATTATATAAGCTGTAAATGTTAAAAAATTATTTTGAAAGTGCTAATCTTTCTTAAGAATTTCAATCTAGATTTTCTTTTAAATTGTCTTGAGCTGTGCTGTCCAATAATATAGCCACTAGTGGTCTATAATTTTTTTTTTTTTTTTTGTGGTACGCGGGCCTCTCACTGTTGTGGCCTCTCCCGTTGCGAAGCACAGGCTCCTGACGTGCAGGCTCAGCGGCCATGGCTCACGGGCCCAGCCGTTCGCGGCATGTGGGATCTTCCCAGACCGGGGCACGAACCCGCGTCCCCTGCATCGGCAGGCGGACTCGCAACCACTGCGCCACCAGGGAAGCCCCGATCTATAATTATTTAAATTTAAATTTATTAAAATCAAATAAAATTAAAAATTCAGTTCTGTCACACTAGCTACATTTCAAGTATGTAGCTATTGGCTGCTGTATTGGACGGCGCCGAGTAGGACATTTCCATTATCCCAGAAAGTGCTGTTGGACAGCACTGATCTAGAGGTTCTGATGAAAGCTTTGTTTTTTATAATTAGTTCAGTAGTTTTGCCCCTTTAATCAAGGTGCATGATGAAATGTGCTATTGGAACAGCCGATAAATATTATGATGGCTGTGTACTGAATTCCTCTAGTGGAGTATTTGTTAAAATATTGCTATTAAGGTATTCAAAACAGGCTTCTTGAGAAAGCAAGTAGAAATTGAAAGCTTGGAGAGGTTTGTTTTTTGAGGTGGTTATTTAGTACCTAATTAAACCAAAAAGATGATTAAGATATAAGGCTATATTGAAGATAAATGTAGGACTTAAAAAATCAACAATATGAAGGCTCAGCCTTTTTTTTTTTTTTTTTAAAGGGATCTTTATTTTCATTTATTTATTTATGGCTGCGTTGGGTCTTCTTGCTGCACGGGCTTTCTTTAGTCGTGGTGAGCAGGGGCTACTCTTCATTGCGGTACGCGGGCTTCTCATTGTGGTGGCTTCTCTTGTTGCAGAGCAAGGGCTCTAGGCACGCAGGCTTCAGTAGTTGCGGCATGTAGGCTCAGTAGTTGCGGCGTGTGGGCTTCAGTAGTTGTGGCACGAGGGCTCAGTAGTTGTGGCTCTTGGGCTCTATAGTGCAGGCTCAGCAGTTGTGGAGCATGGGCTTAGTTGCTCTGCGGCATGTGGGATCCTTCCGGACCAGGGCTTGAACCTGTGTCCCCTGCATTGGCAGGTGGATTCTTAGCTACTTTGCCACCAGGGAAGCCCTGAAAAGGTTAGGTTTTTAAAACAGCTTTATTGAGGTTTAATTGACATAAACTATACATATTTACACTTACACAGGTGTGCATATATTAGGCTGTTTGAAGTCCCACTGCTTACTGATGCTCTGTTCAGTCTTTTTCTTTCTTTTTGTAAAATAAATTTGTTTATTTTATTTATTTTTGGTTGCGTAGGGTCTTTGTTGCTGCGCACGGGCTTTTCTCTAGTTGCAGCGAGCTGGGGCTGCTCTTCACTGCAGTGTGCAGGCTTCTCATTGTGGTGGCTTCTCTTGTTGCGGAGCACAGGCTCTAGGTGTGCGGGCTTCAGTAGTTGTGGCGCGTGGGCTTAGTTACTCCGCAGCATGTGGGATCTTCCCAGGCCAGGGCTCAAACCCATGTTGCCCGCTGGCAGGCAGATTCTTAACCACTGCACTGCCAGGGAAGCCCCTCTCTTTCATTTTGAATGCTTTCTATTGCTATATCTTTAAGTTTGCCAGTCTTTCTTTTGTAGCATCTAATGTGCTGTTAATACATGTATTTTTTTCATCTTCCAGGTTTCATATCTAGAAGTTTGATTTGGGTCTTTTAAAAATTTTTTCATTTTTTTATTGAAGTATAATTGACTAACAGTGTTGTGATAGTTTCAGGTGTGATTTGGGCTTTTTAAATGTATCTCAGGTCTCCTGAGCATACTCAGCCTTGCCTCAAACTTCTCAAACACTTTGCAGTACAGTTGTAATTGTTTTAATGCCCTGGTCTACTAATTCTCCCATCCATCTCATTTCTGAGTTGGTGTCAACTGATTGATTTTCTTCCTCATTATGGGTTGTCTTTTCCTGTTTCTTTGCTTGTTTGGTAATTTTTGTTTGGATGCCAGACATTATGAATTTTACTTTGGATGCTGGGTATCTTTATATTCCTATAAATATTCTTGCGCTTTGTTCTGGAACATGGTTAAGTTCCTTAGACATGGTTTGTTCATTTCAGATCTTGCTTTTAAGCTTTGTTAGGTGGGATCAGAGCAGCATTTAGTCTAGGGCTAATTATTTCCCACTACTGAGCCAAAACCCTTCTGAGTACTTACTCTACCCAATAGTCCTTTAATTCTGAGGTTTTCCACTCTGGCTGTTGGGAATAGGCACTCTTCTTGGCCCTGTGTGAGCCTCATGGATTATTCTTTTTATTCTTTTGAGTAGTTCTTTATTCGATACCTCAAGTATTTTCTTCAGAGGCATGTGCTGATCAGTACTATGCTGAATACACAAAGAGGAGATCTCTGGAGTTCTCTTTCTGTGCAGCTCTCTCTTTTCTGGTATCCTGCCCTACAAACTCTAGCTGCCCTGGCTTCCTTGGCCTAAGTTTGCCTCCTAAACTTGGGGAGATTGCCTGACTTTCACTGGGTTCTCTCTCCCTGTGCTGCCAGTTGGAAACTCTCTCCAGGCAATAAACCGGGACAGTTGTAGGATTTACTTCGTTCGTTTCCTATCTCTCAGGGATCGTTGTACTCTGTTGCTTGGTGTCCAGTGTCTTGAAGACTGTTGCTTTGTATGTTCGTTTTTAGTTGTTCATAATGACAGGGTAAATCTGATTCATGTCACCCCACCTTGGCTGGAAGCAGAAGTCTAGATTTTTTAAAAAAGAAAAGTAGAGGAATTGGTTATATTTCCTTTTTTAAAGAAAACATTAGTACACATTTACATATTGTCATTTACCCCTAATCTATTTCGTTTCTTCTTGAAGCTGTTAGGGCTTTTTTTTTTTTTTTTAATTGAAATATAGTTAATGTACAATGTTATGTTAGTTTCAGGTATACTACATAATGATTTGATATTTGCACGCATTATGAAATGATCACCAGGGTAAGTCTAGTAACCATCTTTCCCCATACAAAGTTATTACAATATTATTGACCATATTCCTTATGCTGTATATTACATCCCTATGACTGGAGGTTTGTACCTGTTAATCCCTGTCACCTATTTCACCCACCCCCCACCCCATCCCTTCTGGCAACCAGAGTGTACTGCCTGTGTTTTTTTCTAGGAGTTGTATGGTTTCAGGTCTTACATTTAAGTCTTTAATCCATTTTTGAGTTTATTTTTGTATGTGGTGTGAGAAAGTGGTCCAGTTTGATTCTTTTGCATGTAGCTGCATGATTTTTCCAACACCATTTATTGAAGAGGCTGTCTTTTCCCTATTGCATATTCTTGTCTCCTTTGTTGTGGATTAATTGATTGTATAAATGTAGGCTTATTTCTGGGCGCTCTATTCTGTTCCATTTATCTGTGTCCCTGTTTTGGGGCCAGTACCATACTCTTTTGATTACTGTAGCTTTGTAATGTAGTTTGAAATCAGGGAACATGATAACCCTCAGCTTTGTTGTTTCTTCTGCAAATTGCTTTGGCTTGTTGTGGCTTTTAAACTTTTAAGTTTGGGTTTTATGTTCATGGAAGCATTCTGTAAATAGAATAATAATAATGCTTTTAGAAACCAGAATATCAAATTTTATGTTTTCATATAGCCACTGTTCATTTCAGTGTTCATGATAGAGTGCTTAGTCTGCCTACTCATTGAAATCTGATGATTCTAGCCAGAATTTTCCAAAGCAGGATTTTTTTTTTTGAGTTCACTATTCTTTATAAAATATATTATTTAAAAAGTATTCGTTCTAATAAGAACGAATACTTTTTCAGAGAAAAGTATACTTTTCTCTTTGAAAAGTATAATTTAGGAAATATCTCATTCTTGGACTGTCTTAGACTTCCATCTTGCTGAGATGTAGTAAGTATTTGTGTGTGTGTGTTCCTTTTGAAGCACTTCTTACAGAATTTTTATTGTTTCCTAGTCATTTTCAGCTCGATGCCTTTTAGATTTTGAACATCTGGCGCTTTCATATGCCATATATTGATCCTCCTAAACTGAATTAGGGTTTTATATAACTGATGAACTATCATTTTGAGTCCTTGCTGGTGTTCTGCTTGCTTGGCAATGGGTCAGTTTCCATGGCATTGCCATTTTTGTACAGTATTGTTAGTGGAGCAGAGAGGTTGGGGGTGGGCATGCAGGCCCCTCACCCTGCTAAAGCGGGGTAGAAGCTGGAGTAGCTGAGCTTTTATTTAGTTTTGCATTTTAAGTTTCTAGATCATTTTTAAAGTAAGAGTTGTATTGCTGTAAAAAAGTTTTGAAACCACACTTTCTATCTTATTAAGAACAAGTAGCAGTAGCAAAGTGAAAGTGTTGATACCAGTGATTTGAAGTTTAAGTTCTGCAGACTTTAATGCAGTTAAGACAAAGCTAATAATCATTAGGCATTCTATAAGCATGCAACTTTTGCCTCAATTAGACACATTCATTGGTGGACTGTGTTTAATTGTGAAGGAAAAAACCAATTTAAGAACATGTATGAAATTGGAATTATGCCCTGGAAAAAGTAAGATGAGATGTAATTAGGTGTTTTTTAGTTTTAGCTTTTCAGGAACGTAATTCCCCTCTGACACATCTATTGTCTTGCTTTTTACACATTGCACTTTTGTACATACTTTTAGGAACTCGTGTGAGAAAACGATGGACTCCTTTTACTTATGGTGGTCTAAGAACACTAATTTTTCTCTCTGTTACAGGATTTTACACTTATATAGTTTTCCTAAACATTAATGAGTTTGCTTTTTTGCTTATGAATAATTTGAACATGTAGAAAACAATAGAAATATTAATGAGTCCTGTATGTCTGGCAACCAGGTTTAATAATTGTAAGATTTTTTTTTTACTTACTTATTGTATTTTTTAATTTCTGGCTGCATTGGGTCTTCGTTGCCACGTGCAGGCTTTCTCTAGCTGCAGCGAATGGGGGCTACTCTTTGTTGCGGTGCACGGGCTTCTCATTGCGGTGGCTTCTCTTGTTGCGGAGCACAGGCTCTAGGCGCGCAGGCTTCAGTAGTTGTGGCACGTGGGCTCAGTAGTTGTGGCGCACGGGCTTAGTTGCTCCACAGCATGTGGGATCTTCCTGGACCAGGGCTCGAACCTGTGTCCCCTGCATTGGTAGGCTGATTCTTAACCAGTGGGCCACCAGGGAAGTCCCTATAATTGTAAGATTTTTGTCATCTTTGCTTTAGCCAAAAAAAACTTTTTGAAAACTTTTTTGGCTTTAGCCAAAAAACTTTTTTGGCTAAAGTTTAGTAAATTTGCTTTTCCACATTACAGAAAATGAAGTTGCATATTAGACTTATTTATTGAATACTTACTATATCCAGTAGTCATAAAATGTCTCGTCTGGTGTACGTGAGTGCTGTGTGATAAAGTATGCCTGTGCTCTGACGGCCTGGGGGCATGGTGGGATGAGGTGAGGTGGTTGAAATTGGATGGGAGGGCTTTCCCGAGGTGATCCTTAGGTAGGTCTTGAAGGGCATATGAAGGGAAGCTCTCCAGGCTGAGGGATCCATATGTTTAGATCCTGTGGGTAGAGAGGATGTGACATTTTTGAGGAAGTTTGATATAATTGAGGCTTGGGGAAGCAATCAGGAAAGTGGTGGAAGGTGAGACTATAGAGGTAGGCATATGACAGATCACAAGGGCCTTGTGTGCCAAGCTAAGGAGCTTATTTTATTTTTAAATAATAGCTTTACTAAGATACAATTCACGCACCATAAAATTCACTCTCTTTTAAGTGTACAGTTTGGCAGTTTTTAGTATATTCACAGAGTTGTACATCCGTTACCACTGTCTAATTTCGTTTTCATCACCCCCAAAGAAACCCTCTACTCAACTAGCAGTCATCCTCCATTTGGAATTTATTTTAAATGTTGTTTAAATGTTTTTATTTATTTTTTGGCCACGTCGTGTGGCTTGTGGGATCTCAGTTCCCTGACCAGGGTTTGAATCTGGGCCACAGCAGTGAAAGTGCGGAGTCCTAACCGCTAGGCCACCAGGGGACTCCCTATTTTATTTATTTATTTATTTATTTTTGTACATAATTTTAGGAACTCGTGTGAGAAAACGATGGACTCCTTTTACTTATGGTGGTCTAAGAACACTAATTTTTCTCTCTGTTACAGGATTTTACACTTACATAGTTTTCCTAAACATTAATGAGTTTGCTTTTTTGCTTATGAATAATTTGAACATGTAGAAAACAATAGAAATATTAATGAGTCCTGTATGTCTGGCAACCAGGTTTAATAATTGTAAGATTTTTTTTTTACTTATTGTATTTTTTAATTTCTGGCTGCGTTGGGTCTTCGTTGCTGCACGCAGGCTTTCTCTAGTTGTGGCGAGCAGGGGCTATTCTTCGTTGCAGTGCGCGGGCTTCTCATTGCAGTGGCTTCTCTTGTTGCAGAGCACGGGCCCTAGGCGCATGGGCTTCAGTAGTTGTGGCTCTAGACCTCAGGCTCAATAGTTGTGGCACACGGGTTTAGTTGCTCCGTGGCATGTGGGATCTTCCTGGACCAGGGCTCGAACCCGTGTCCCGTGCATTGGCAAGCGGATTCTTAACCACTGCACCCCCAGGGAAGGCGCCTATTATATTTTAATTAAAGTGTAGTTGATTTACAATATTGTGTTAGTTTCAGGTGTACAGCATAGTGATTCAGTATTTTTGCACGTTATACTACATTGTGAGTTGTTACAAGATAATGGTTATAATGCTTTTTGCTCTCAGTAACTCCTTGTTGCTTATCTATTTTATATATAGTATTTTGTATCTGTTAATTCCATACCTCTAATTTTTCCCTCCCCCCTTCCCTCTCCCCTTTGGTAACCATGAGTTTGTTTTCTATTTCTGTGAGTCTGTCTCTGTTTTTTTTTTTTTTGCGGTACGCGGGCCTCTCACTGTTGTGGCCTCTCCCGTTGCGGAGCACAGGCTCCGGACGCGCAGGCTCAGCGGCCATGGCTTACAGGCTCAGCCTCTCCGCGGCATGTGGGATCTTCCCAGACCGGGGCATGAACCCGTGTCCCCTGCATCGGCAGGCGGACTCTCAACCACTGCGCCACCAGGGAAGCCCTCTGTTTTTCATATACATTCATTTGTATTGTTTTTTCGATTCCATATGTAAGTGATATTATAGTGTGTCTTTCTCTGTCTGATTTATTTCACTAAGCATAATATTATCTAGGTCCATCAAGTTGCCGCAAATGGCAGTATTTCATAGTTTATGGCTGAGTAATATTCCTGTGTGTGTGTGTGTGAGAGAGAGAGAGAGAGTTTGACATCTTCTTAATCATATTGTCTGTTGATGGGCAGTTGGGTTGCTTCCAAGTGTTGACTATTGTTAATAGTGCTTCTAGGAACACTGGATGCATATATATATATTTTTTTTCATGTATCTTTTTGAATCAGTGTTTTCTGTGCTTTTGGAGATATACCCTGGAGTGGAATTGCTGAATCATGTGGTGGTTCTATTTTTAGTTTTTCAAGGACCCTCCATACTGTTTTCCATAGTGGCTGCACCAATTTACATTCCCACCAACAGTGCGCCAGGGTTCCCTTTTCTCTCTACCCTCTCCAGCATTTGTTGTTTGTAGACTTTTTGTTGATCATTCTGACAGTGAGGAGTTACCTTACCTCACTGTGGTTTTGATTTGCATTTCTTTAATAATTAGTGATGTTGAGCATCTTTTCGTGTGCCTGTTGGCCATCTGTATGTCTTCTTTGGAAAAATGTCTATTCAGGTCTTCTGCCCATTTTTTGCTTGGGTTGTTTGGTTTTCTTTGATACTGAGTTGTATGAGATGTTTGTATATTTTGGATATTAACCCCTTGTTGGTCACATCACTTGCAGATATTTTCTCCCATTCTGTAGGTTCTTGTTTCGTTTTTTCAATGGTTCCCTTTGCTCTGCAAAATTAAGTGATTTTTTTTTTTTTTTTTTTTTTTTTGCTGTATGCGGGCCTCTCACTGTTGTGACCTCTCCCGTTGCGGAGCACAGGCTCTGGACGCACAGACTCAGCGGCCATGGCTCACGGGCCCAGCCACTCCGCGAAATGTGGGATCTTCCCGGACCGGGGCGCGAACCCGTATCCCCTGCATCAGCAGGCGGACTCTCAACCACTGCGCCACCAGGGAAGCCCTAAGTGATTTTTAATAACCATTTGTCAGTGATTCCCATTGCTGTGCAAAATTAAACGAGCTTTAATAACCGTTTAAGACTTATGTCTCTTAAAAATAACACATTAATGTTTGTGTTACGGAAGCAATAGTGTAATATTTTTGTGAAATACTACCTGCCATACTGACCATGTGTTTTAAAGCTACACTGCCCCACTTAGGAGAGTCATTGCTCTTCATTGAGCAAGGCTGGAGAGTTTTAAGCCACAGAGTGCTGTGAATGTGATTGCAGTTTGGAAAGACCATTGGGTGTGATGAGGAGAGCTTGTGGGAATGAATTAACGGAAGGTAGAGAAGACCACTTATTTATTTAGAAACTTGTAAATGAGCATGTACTATGTGCCAGACACCTTTGTAGGCACTGTGAACAGACTAGACATACCAGCCCCCATGGAGTCAAGTTCTGGTGAGGGGATACCGTGGGGGTAGGAGGGAAATGAGGTTGTGTTGGAAAGCTCTAAAGCGGTTACAGTAGACAGACTGTAATGATAGATTTAATGTGGTGTACAGGGAGGCGTCAACAGCTCCTAGGATTTTGGCTTAAGTGACTTGGTGATTGGTGGTGCCATCCCCTGAATAGGGGATGTAGCGTTTTGAGGTTGAGATACCTGCACATAATAATTCAGGCAACATTTATGGAGAATTATCATGGACTCTTCTCCCATCTCTCCTCTAAGCTGCGTCCACCTCGTCTGTCTTTCTGTTGTACCTTGTTACTTACTTCTGTCGTAGTACTTCTCTATCTTTAGGTAAGTATTAGCTTCTACGTCTTCACCACTGCCCATTGAGGGTGGGAACTGCCTATATCATTTTCGTATCCCTGCCTACAGACCATCTCTGCTAGCTTGGAGAATATGATTGCTTCTTACTTGCCTCCACTGCAGCTGTCCTCCTATAAGCCATCATCATCTATAACTTTAATTACTGAGGTTGCCTTCTAGTAAGTCTTCTGCTTCCACATGTTAAAATGTAAGTCAGTATGTTTCTCTACTGCTAAGAACCTCACAGTGGCCCGTGTTTCATTTAGGGTAAAAGTGAAAGACTTCACAACGGCCTTACAAGACCTACTTAGTCTAGTTCTTGTATTACTTTTATGACTTTTATCTCCTTTCCTTCTTACAAATCTTTGCATAAGTGTTACCTTCTCAATGAGGCCTGTCTTGACCTACCTACCTATCCATCTGTAAGTATGTTATCCCTAAAATACAGACAGTCTAGCGTCATACTGTATTCTTTCAACTATGTGATATTCTGGAAAAAGCAAAACTACATAGACAGTAAAAAGATCAGTGGTTGCCAGAGGTTAGAGGAGGAGGAGGAATGATTAGGCAGAACACAGAGGATTTTTAGGGCAGGGAAAATACTCTAGGATACCATAGTAATGGATACACGTCATTATACGTTTGTCCAGACTCATAGAGTGTACACCACCAAAAGTGAACCCTAGTGTGCTATGGACTTTGTGTGATTATGATGTGTCAACATAGGTTCGTCAGTGGTAACAAATGTCCCACTCTGGTGGGGATGTTGATAATGGGAGAAGCTATTCATGTGTAGGGGCAGAAAGTATATGGGAAATCTCTGTAATTTCCTCTTGATTTTGCTGTAAACTTAGAACTGCTCTAAAACAATTAAGTCTTTAAATATAAAAAACAACAATAACAACAAAAAATCTAACCACAGGTAGCACAATTAAATAAAATTAATATTTGTTCCTTAGTATAATTAAATCTCCAGTTGTCTCTTTTTAAATAGTTGTTTAGATCAGCATTCAAACATGATGCACATGTTGCATTAAAAAAATAGGTTTATTGGGACTTCCCTGGTGGCGCAGTGGTTAGGAATCCTCCTGCCAGTGCAGGGGACATGGGTTCGAGCCCTGGTCTGGGAAGATCCCACATGCCACGGAGCAACCAAGCCCATGTGCCCATGAGCCACAACTACTGAAGCCCACGTGCCACAGCTATTGAAGTGCGAGTGCCTAGAGCCTGTGCTCTACAACAAGAGAAGCCGCCGCGATGAGAAGCCTGCGCACCGCAACGAAGAGTAAGCCCCTGCTTGCAGCAACGAAGACCAAACACAGCAAAAATAAATAAATAAATAAATTTATTTTTTAAAAAAAGATTTATTGGGACTTCCCTCGTGGTCCAGTGGTTAAGACTCCGAGTTCCCAATGCAGGGGGCCCAGGTTCGATCCCTGGTCGGGGAACTAGATTCCACGTGCATGCCACAACTGAGAAGTCCACATGCCACAACTAAGGGCCTGCACTCTGTAACTAAGATCCCAAGTGCTGCAACTAAGACCTGGTACAGCCAAAATAAATTGATAAATAAAATATTAAAAAGTAGCTTTATTGAGGTATAATTGACATTCAATAAATGTCATATTTAAAGTGTACAGTTTGATTAGTTTTTTTTAAAATAAATTTATTTATTTTTGGCTGCATTGGGTCTTCGTTGCTGCGTGCAGACTTTCTCTAGTTGCGGTGAGTGGGGGCTACTCTTCATTGTGGTGTGCGGGCTTCTCATTGCAGTAGCTTCTCGTTGCGGCACACGGGCTCTAGGCACGCGGACTTAAGTAGTTGTGGGCTCTAGAGCACAGGCTCAGTAGTTGTGGCGCACGGGCTTAGTTGCTCCGTGGCATGTGGGATCTTCCCGGATCAGGGCTCGAACCTGTGTCCTCTGCATTGGCAGGCGGATTCTTAACCACTGCACCACCAGGGAAGTCCCAGTTTGATTAGTTTTGACATATGTATACACCTGTGAAATTATCACCACAATCAAGATACTGAATATACTCATCACCCCCCACCGCCAGATTTCCTCATGCCTCTTTGTGACTCCTCCTACCTTCCTCTCCTCCCCCAAGCAACCGCTGATTTGCTTTCTGTCACTGTAGGTTAGTTTGCATTTTCTAGAGTTTTATATAAATGGAATCTTAAATTATGTACTATCTTGTCTGGCTTCTTTCAGCATAATTAATTTGAGACTCATCCACATTGTTGCATGTGTCATTTGATTATTCTTTTTTATTGCTCAGTAGTATTACCTTGTATGGATACACCAGAAATTTTTTTATTCATTCACCTCTTGATGGACATTTGAGTTATTTCCATTGTTTGGCTATGACAAATAAAGCTGCTGTGAAAGATATTTGTGTACAGGTCTGTGTGTGAACATATATTTCCTTCTCTTGTGGGTAAATGCTCAGGAATGGAATCATATAGTAGTTGTATACTTAATTTTTTTAAGAAACTGCAGACTTTCCCAAAGTGGTTTTATAATTTTACCTTCTTACCAGCCGTGTATGAGAGTTCCAGTTGCTCCACAACCTTACTAACACGTGCCATGGTCAGTCTTTTCAATTTTAGACATTCTAATATGTGTGTAGTGGTACCATATTGTGGTTTTTTTTGTTTTTTTTTGCGGTACGCGGGCCTCTCACTGCTGTGGCCTCTCCCGTTGCGGAGCACAGGCTCCGGACGCGCAGGCTCAGCGGCCATGGCTCACGGGCCCAGCCGCTCCGTGGCATGTGGGATCCTCCCGGACCGGGCCGCGAACCCGTGTCCCCTGCATCGGCAGGCGGACTCTCAACCACTGCGCCACCGGGGAAGCCCCATATTGTGGTTTTAACTTACATTTGCCTACTGACAAATGATATTGAACACTTAAAAAATATGCTTATTTGTCATCCCCATGGCTGCTTATAAAGGTTCACTTCACTGTCCTGGCTCCATGGCCTGGAAGCTCTCTCAAACAGGAAGCTGGGACAGCAGTAGGGCTGATCTCCTTTGTTTCCCTTTTTTCTTTTTTTTTGGACTGTGTGGGCTCTTCATTGCGGGCTTCTCTCTAGTTACGCCAAGCGGGCTTCTAGGCTTCTCTCTCCTTGTGGTGCACAGGTTTAGTTGCCCCGCAGCATGTGGGATCTTAATTCTCCCACCAGAGATCCAACCCGCGTCTCCTGCATTGGAAGGTGGATTCTTAACCACTGGACCACCAGGGAAGTCCCTTGTTTCTCATCTTTCAAGGATCACTGATGTGCGTTGTCTGGAAGACCATTGTTTCTTATATTTTGTTTGTTTGTCTGGATTTTTCAGGGAGGAGGGTAAATCTGGTCTCTGCTACCATCTTGGCCAAAAACACACACATAAATCTTAATTTGTAGATTTTCCCGTCTTTGTTTTTGATTTTCCTTGTAATTTAGTTGTAGAAAACCACTAGATTGGTTGAGTTTCCCTCATTCTGGATTTTCTGATTGCATCCCTGTACTGTTTTTTTTTTTTAAACTAGGCCATTAAAATTTTTTTTTTTAAACAATAGTTTTCTTGATGACTGTAGACATGTAAGGCTGATTGGTAGTATTCAGAAATATCAGAGTAATGGTTTCCTGATTGGTGTGTAGTCTTCAATAATTATAAGGAGTTATTTGTATGTATCTGCTGTCAAACCAGTAAGACTGCATTTATGCATCCGTCATTTTCGGGATTGTTGGTAACCTGGGCATATTTTCCCCAGATGACCTTGCCTCCTTGTGTCACTAGGCCCAACTCGCTCACGTTCACCTCAATGACAGTACCTTTGGTAATAACACCCAAAGTTGTATATAGTGGGGATGAGGGATTCTTCTTCACACCAAGTATTGGCAGGCAGAAGGTGGCTTTCAGTTCAGGATGTGTTACGTGGGCCTTCTTAAAACGTAATCCCATTGGCCTAATATGAATCTTTCATATTTAGGTGGTTTTCGAGTAAAGCCATCTCTAACAAAGCAAACTTTAGTAACCATCCTCTTCCAAGCTTTCTTCTTTCTCTTTCCTGTTCGAATAACTTTTAATACTTCTGTTTCTCCCTGGGCACGAACTCTGGGCAGTGGGACTTCCCATTTTCCCGCTTTCTCTTTTCGTTTTTGTTTGATCATATTGGAAAGTACTTTAGCTCGAGACTGTCCCTCTCTGTCCAGTAGATATGCAGGTACTGCTCCTTGTGGAGTCTTTTCATCGTTCTTCTGTTTGGTGTTTCTTTTTTCGTGCATCTTAATAGTCTTTTTCATTTGTATTTTCTCAGCATGGCGGTTTATGGTAGAGCTTAGCTTTCCGACCAGTCATTTTTTTTTGCCTTCTTTGAACGTTCATGAGCCTCTAGATCTTACTTCTTTCTCTTTTTCTCATGGTAATCCAAACGATATCCATACCGCTTACGGTGTAACTCGATATATTCATTTTGTGGCATGCTGACGGCGGCCGAGCCACCGGATGCAGCCGCCGGGGCGCGAAGAAGCTCTCAATTTTCTGGTCTTAGAGACCCACCCCCTGTACTGTTTTTAACATGTTCCTTTATCCTTTATGTTTTCTATAAACTGGTGGTTAAATTTAGAGGATTGATCAATTTCTGATTAAAATTATTTTGGGCAAGAATAATTCAGAGGAGATATTTTGCCCATCCTATTTAAATGAAAACCTCCATTGCACTCCAGTCCCGCTTATCCTGGTATACTGTTTCTTATTTTCATAGTACCTACTAACGTAATATAAATGTACGTATTTGTTTAATATCTGTTCTAAAACTTAACCTCCATAAAGGCACAGGTTTTTGTTTATGCTGTATTCCCAGAGTCTGGAACACTGTTCAGCACATAGTTGGCACAAAGTAAAAATCTTTTGAACGAGTAAATGCATGAAATACAAAGGCACAGAACTGGTGAGCTCTCATCCCCTCGTTACCATTCACAGAAAAGTAACGTTTTCTTCGGATAGAATAATTGTGCTTAACAACACTATTAAAGACAATGTAAAATCTTCTGGAACTGGGGCAGTTAGGAACTCTAGAGGTGGACTTTGGAGGAGGGCTGTGTAACCAGCTCTACTTCTTCCTCTGAGGATAACCCTCCTTCTGGTAGCTACCAGAGATTTATTGGCTCTTTAAAATCCGAGCTCAGAGTCGCGCAGCCTTTTTCAGGGGATCAAGAAAGTGTTCCTCTGCTCAGAGTGAGACTGCTACTCTGCCAGCCTAGAGGCTTCAACAGAAGTTGAAAGGAAGCCCCAGAACTTCAGATGTTCCTGGCGAGGTCCTCACCCCACCTTCCCCTCCCTCAGCACTTCTAGCTTCTCTGTCGCTCTCTGCCATTGGTATTGATCTCGTTATGTGCTTTTTAATTTTCTTTTTCTTTTTGGCCCTGCAGTGTGGCTTGTGGGATCTCAGTTCCCTGACCAGGGATCGAACCTGGGCCATGGTGTGAAAGCCTGGAATCCTAACCACTAGGCCACCAGGGAAGTCCCATATGTTCTTTTTTCTTGGTTATCAGTCACCAAGAAGGCCAGGATTCCTGGGTCATCCCCTTCTTCTATAGGCTTTAATCTCTAAGACACTGTACATTTTTTTTCTGATCGCATCTCGCACCCCGGACCTTCTCTTGACACTTCTACATGGAGCCTTCTGAAACTCAGGGTACACCAGCAGAATCCCCCTAATCCTCAATTTCTTTTGTGAATGTTCCTCACGTTCTTGTTCTTACTGCAAATTCGTTGTCTCCTGATGGCACTATTTTCCCTGCAGCCCTCTCACGTGGTACTTGCCTTTTCCCCTACATTCCTCATATCACTGTGCTTGGAAGTGGGATGTCTTCCTTGTTCTGTATTGCCACTCCTGTACCATTTTTTTCTCTTCCATAAAAACACCCACAGTGAATATGATGTCATCAGATTATACCACTCACTACCGCTTTTTGAAGCTTCTCCAAAGGTCGCTGTGGAGGATTGAACCCCTTATTACGGAGTCACTCTGTATCTCTTGTAATGCTTCTTACCTCATATCAATATAGTTACGCCAGTTTCTTTTTGTTAGTGTTTGCGTAGTGACTTTTCATCTTTGTGCTTTCAGTCTTTCTTTATTCTTATGTTTTAGGTATGTCTGTACACATTTTTATCCAAATCTTAAAAGGAAGTTTTTGCTTTTATGTAGGACATTTAGTACCATTTACAGCTTCTTTTAAGTATTTGCTCATATATTTGTAGTTAGATCTACTGATTGAAAGCTTTCTATTTATTTGACCCACCTGTTCTGTTTCTTTCTTGTTCCTTTGATCTTCTTTTGCATTTAGTGTTTATTATTATTCTACCCTGTCTCCTTAGCTTGGTAGTTATATGCTCTTTTTCAAAATACTGTTCTCTTAATGGTTTTATTTTGGTTTGCAAATTTTTTTTATTGTGGTAAAATACACAGAAAATTTACCATCTTTAATCATTTTTAAGTGCACAGTTCGGGGTATTAAATACATTCATGATGTTGTGCAACCATCACCGCCCTCCATCTCCAGAACTCTTTTCATCTTGTAAAATTGAAACTCTATACCCATTAAATACGCTCCATTCCCTCCTCTCCCAGCCCCTGGCACCCACCCTCCTACCTTCTGTCTCTCTGAATTTGACTGCTCTAAGTACCTCATATAAATGGAATCATACAGTTGTTTTTTTTTTTTTAATTCCTTTGGCATAATGTCCTCAAGATTCATCCATGTTGTAGTATATGTCAGAATTTCCTTCCTTTTTAAGGCTGTTTAAAGAACAGTTTTGCCAGATACAAGATTTTTTGGTTGATGGTTTTTTCCTTTTAGCACTTTGAATATATTGACTTACTGTCTTCTGGCCTCCAAAGTTTCTGATGAGAAATCTGCTTATAATCTTATTGAGGATCCTTAGAATGCGACGAGTCATTTCTCTCTTGCTTTCAAGATTCTGTCTTTGACTCTCACAAAGTTTGATTGTTTCTGCTGTACAGCAGAGTGATTCAGTTATACATATATATATGTTCTTTTCCATATTGTTTTCCATTATGATTTATCACAGGATATTCAGCATAGTTCTCTGTGCTGTACGGTAGGACTTTATTGTTTATCCATTCTGTATATAATAGTTTGCATCTGCTAATCCCAACCTCCCACTCCATCCAACGCCCCCTGCCCCGCCCCGCAACCACAAGTCTGTTCTCTAGGTCTGTGAGTCTGTTTATGTTTGTAGATATGTTCTACACATGTGTTGTATTTTAGATTCCACATATAAGTGATATCATATGGTATTTATCTTTCTCTTTCTGACTTACTTTGCTTGGTATGATAATCTCTAGGTCTGTCTGTGTTACTGCAAATGACATTATTCCATTCTTTTTTATGGCTGAGTAATATTCCACTCATACATATACATCTTTTTTTTTTTTTTTTTTTGTGGTACGCGGGCCTCTCACTGTTGTGGGCTCTCCCGTTGCGGAGCACAGGCTCCTGACGCGCAGGCTCAGCGGCCACGGCTCACAGGCCCAGCCGCTCCACAGCATGTGGGATCCTCCTGGACCAGGGCACGAATCCATGTCCCCTGCATCGGCAGGCGGACTCTCAACCACTGCGCCACTAGGGAAGCCCTATACTACATCTTTTTTATCCATTCATTTGTCGATAGACATTTAGGTTGATTCCATGTCTTGACTACTATGAATATGCTGCTATGAACGTAGGAGTGCATGTATAAAAGCTGAAGTTGAAATTAACGCAATTTACGTTCCAACCCTTTTTCTGGAAGTTGCAAGCCTTCAGTAGACCCCAGAGTTACTCAGTAGTTACATCAACAGATTCTGCCAGTGCAGTTGTTGTCTAGGTGGGGAGACAGATTTCGGGTGTTTCTTATTCCACCATTTTCCCAGAATCTTCTCCTTTAGAGATTATAATTTACATCTTGATTTATCAGCCTGATGTAAACTAGGTGCTTTTACCCCTTAAAGGGCAGTGCAAGGAGCATAGAACCCTTCAGTTACCCTTTGTGCTCCCTGTGTGCCTTGTTGTTTTATATTTTGTCTTACATGTTTTAATTCCTATAAGAAACAATTATCTTACACAATTATTTCATTAGGATTTATTTGCATGTTTACCCTTTTTGTTGCCCTTCGTTCCTTTGTGCCCCTCATAATTTTCTATCTGGGTTTATTTTTCTTCTGCTTGCAGAATATCCTGTGATATTTCTTCTGGGGTAAGCCTGCTATTGATAAATCTATCTGAAAATGTTTTTATGTCAGGTTTATTCTTTTTTTTTTTTTTTTTGCGGTACGCGGGCCTCTCACTGTTGTGGCCTCTCCCGTTGTGGAGCACAGGCTCCGGATGCGCAGGCTCAGCGGCCATGGCTCACGGGCCTAGCTGCTCCGCGGCATGTGGGATCTTCCCAGACCGGGGCACGAACCCGTATCCCCTGCATCGGCAGGCGGACTCTCGACCACTGCGCCACCAGGGAAGCCCATACGTCAGGTTTATTCTTAAAGGTTAGTTTTACTGGGTATAGAATTCTAGGCCACAGTTATATTCTTTGAGCACTTCAGAAGTATTTCATTGTGTTTTGTTTTTTAATATCTTTATTGGAGTATAATTGCTTTACAATGGTGTGTTAGTTTCTGCTTTATAACAAAGTGAATCAGCTATACATGTACATATATTGTCTTCTTTTCTTTTTTAGTAAAGTAGTATTGTAACCTGCCTGTATTTTTTTTCAGGTGGTTTAAAATTTTATTCTCTTTGTCTTTGTTTCAACTATTTTATTGTGATGTCCCTAGGTATGAATTTTTTTTTTTTAAGTTTGTTTAGGATTCTTAGGGCTTCTTGAACCTGTGGCTTGCTGTCTTTTCATTAATTTTAGGAACTTCTCAGTCACTGTTCAGTTATTGCATCTGTTCCATTCCTTTTTGAAACTTCAATTTCGTATATGTTCTGTATCTCTGTCTCTTAGCCTCTAGTCTGTGTTTTTCAAGTTTTAATATCTTTGGGCTTCATTTGACTTATTTTATTCTAAGTTGTCTTTCTCTATCTGCTTTTAAATCCATCCATTGAGTTCCTAGTTTCAGTTTGTATAGTCTTTTTTTAGTTTTAGAGCTTTCATTTGGTTCTTTTTTTATAGTTCCTAGTTCTCTGCTAAAATTGTATGTCTTGTCTTTTATCTCCTGGAACATTGTAAGTATAGTTATTTTAAAATCTGGTAACTCTTAATATGTGGAATGCTTGTGGATGTTTCCATTTTATATTTCTTCTGTCTTTTGTTTGTGTTGTATTGTTTCCTCATATGCCTGGTCATTTTTTATCACGTTTTATATCAAACTTGCAATTTGCAAAATTGGTTATAAAAAATTTCTGAGGCCTAGGATATCTTCTTCTAGAGAGGATTTATTTACACTAGTACTCTGGAATCACCTTAGTCCAATTTCAGATGACCCAGTTGAAATGATTCAAAGCTGAACTGCAGTCCCTTTGAGGGTCTGTTTACTTCAGTTTCATCCTTAACTCCTAGGGTATATATAGCCTTTTGGAGTGTCAACCAAGAAACGGGCATTCACTAGCTGCTGTCCTTTTCTCCTCTCCCCAGTGGCGGTACTTGTGGAGTCCAGTGTCTTTGCCCTAACTCCAGAAGCCTGTCAGATACATTACTGCATCTCTTAATGGTCCCCTGTGAAATTGGCAAACATCCTTGAGGGGAAGAGTGACCTCAGTAGCTGGACATCCCTTCCTAAGCTTCAGTCTCTCCTGCATTCTGGCCTTATCTTATCAGTTGTCTGATTCCTTCAAGCAGATGTTTTAAATATTTTGTTCAGGTTCTCAGGGAGGGGTCTGAGTTACTAGTCTATTACTAGAACAGAAGTAGCTTCTACCTTTCTGTCACTTAGTACAGTACAGTGTCTGTAGTCTTTTACGATTTCAGTATCCCTGAAGATAGTTGATCCCAGAGCAACTGTGAATGACTGGACAACAGTTAAACAACAGTGACCCCGGTCCTTAAATACCTTGGCTTCTTAGTTCCTTGACCTCTCTCCCAGGTATCCTGTTCTCTACCCTACCTTGTATACCCATTCCCTTGAATTACCATTATCTGAAACACCCCTGTCATCTTAATTTCAAACTTAGCACTCTGACTGCTTCTTCCTGAACTTTCTAGCTCGCACCTTCCACCATCCCGTTTCCTGCCGTCTTCAGCCCCATCGTGACCTTCAGTTCATTGATCCTACCACCTCTTCCCCTGAGCATTCTCATGTTTTTGTTCACTTTGAGTTCCACAGTCAGTTGTTATAATACATCCTCTGCTCCTATTACCTTGTTTTCCTCTAGTTTCATCTATAGTCTTGGCTAAGCCCCCACCTGTGTCTTAGCCTGGATTCTCCAGAAAAGAGCGTAAGACAAAGCTTATATTGCTAATACTTTATGTGAAGTTAGAGTGAGGGGGGAAAGAAGAAAGTTAGGCAGAGAAGGAGAGAAAGCATATACAAAGCGAGTGGTATGTTATCAAGCTGGCCACAGTTTCACAAGAACCTTAGCTGGTTGCTAGGCAATGCTGGAAACCTCCAGAGAATCATGGCACCTCTCAGAACACTCCCAGGGGGCAGGTGTGTGGGGAGGACAGCTGAGAAATGTGTTGGCTCCTTCCTGTTTCCTGTCTCTTAATGGTCAGAGTTGCCCCACAGGGTCTTAACTATTCCGTGCTTTCGGATTTGTTACTTGGGCTCTCCAGGTACCTGCTGGAGAAGCAGCTGAATTTGGGCATTGGAGCTGCTGTGGCTTCTGCCACAGTGGGCAAAACAAAGCCCGCCAAAGCCCGACCCTCACCCCTGGGGGGAGGAAGGGACAGCTGGCGGTGTTAGGAAAGGACACACGGGTCATGGGCTGGGGCTCTGTGATCATGTGAAGCTTGCGAGCTTTGGCTAGGCCTGCTGGGGCAGCTCTAGCTGGGAGGTAGAGCAGCAGGCGAGTCTGGGTGGATTTGGAGGGGGCGCATGAACTGCATCTGTTCTGGCCTGTTTAATCCAGCCTCTTGCTTATTTTTTGCTTTGGTCAGTATAGCTGAAATGTGGCTGGAGAAACCCTACTGACTAGTCTCACTTTAGAGTCATGATCACCAAAATCAAGTAGGCCTGTTACTGGTTATATTCTGTTTTCTCACTCCAGGTACTCTCCTGGACAGTATTTAAATATCTCACTTTAAACCTTGAATTCTTCCTTCCCCATCCTTCCTTTATTTCACTGGGGAAAAAACTGAAGCAATTGGAAGAAAACTTCCACAGGCTCCTACTGGCATATGGCACCTTCCCACTTCTGTGCCTGACCCTCTGCCTCATCTTCTGTGTTTATGCTCCTGGCTGAGGCCACCGTCTTTTCATGTGCATTCGACCCCGTCACCTTCTACCTGCTCAAAGACATCACTCCAGTAATTCATCCTTTATTTGCATCATCAAATTTTTCTTCTCTATTGTATCATTCTCAGTAGCATATAAAATGCTGTTATTTCTCCCTTGTTTTTTTAAAAAATGCCTCTCATAATTAATTGTCTGTATTCTCTTCTTCCCTGTTCCCTTACTCTTTCTTGAACACACCCCATTTAGGCCCCGCTCCTCTAAAATTGCTCATAACATCACTGGTGCCTTCCATGTTGCTAAATGCCGTGGTCACTTTGCAGTCCTCACCTTATTTGACCTGTTTAGAGACCCTGTAGGTTACTCCTCTTTGAAGCCTGATTAGGCAGGGTTCTCCAGAGAAGCAGAATCAATAGGAGATACATCTCTGTCTATGTCTATATCTGTATCTGTGTGATTTATTTATTTTGTCTGTTGTCTGACTCCTCCAACTAGAAGGTAAGCTTTGTGAGGTGAGGGCTTTTCAATCTTGTTGCCTTTCATACCCCCAGCTTCTGAGATAGTGCCTGGTACAAATTTGTCTCTCAGTAACAGCTTTCTTTTTGTTTAAAAACATGGACAGAAACTCTTCCCAGGAAGTTTACAAAATACAGGTTTCTAGCCTGGAGTTCTCAGCAGTGAATACCTTTATTGGCTTATAGATGCCTTTTGTATATGTCTTTTCTTAGATAGGTCTTCGATAGTTAACTATGGATGAGCTGACGTAATTCTGAAGGCACATTACCAGCTTTCTCACCTCCTTTCTTTCTAGCTCCGTGTGTGTGTGCCCACAAGCCTCAGGGTCAAAAAACCAAAACATAAAGCAGAAGCAATATTTTAGCGAGTTCAGTGAAGACTTTAAGAATGGCCCACATCAGAAAGAAAAAAGAACCAGCACTCTTGAAGCCCTTTACAAACATGATCTTATTTAATCCTTAAAACAATCCTGCAGCACAAATTGTATCACCCCCATTGTACAGACGATGAAACTGAGATTTAGAGAGCTTAAGCAGCTTGCCTGAGGTCTCAGTTGGTGAGTGGCAGAACCCAACTTGGGGTAACTTGATCTAGATCCTATATTCTTGACTGTTAGTACATTATATGCTGCCTTCTAGATATAGAGATGTCATCTTGTTTTGTGGCATGCAGGAACTTGGAAACCTTGGGCAGGCTGTTTGTCGCCTTTCAGCCATAATGGTGATAAATATTCAAGGTGCTTAGAATACAAAGCAACCGTTCAAAGTCAGGAATCCTCTCTAATATCAGCGCAGCAATAACTGAACCTCAAGCCTTTCTCAGCTTTAGCCTCCCCAGATCTTCTTGGGTCAGTCTACATGTTAGGTTCCTGGATCTGAGGTCCATACCTTGTCCAGGAGATTAGAAGGGTAATGGTGACTGCCATCACGAAAGAGCTGGCCCTTTCTGGCTCAGGTTATCAAATCAGCGCTACCTACCACTGGAGTATTCCATGAGGAATTATAGGAGTCCCCTTCTGCCTCAAAGGAAAGTGTAACAAACCACTCAAACTTCATGGCCTTAGATAACAACTCTTATTTCATGGTTCTTGCTAAGCTGGATAGCTGTTCTGCTGGGCTTACTTGGGGTGTCTCATGTGGTGGCTGTCCGGGAGTAGTGGGGGTTGGTGTCATCTGGTGGCCTCACTGAGATGCTGGGACAGCTGGACCTATTTTCTTCTCTGTGTAGTCTCAGGACCTATCCTTTTTCCAGTGGGCAAGGTGTCCACTGGGATAGTCAGATTTCTTACGTAGTGGCTCAGGGCTCCCCTAGGCAAGCATTCCAAGAAGGAGGAAGTGGAAACTGCTAGTCTTTTTTTTTTTTTTTTTAACGTTATAAAAAAAATGCATTGGGAGCGTGGAGTCTTAACCACTGGACCGCCAGAGAAGTCCCAGAAATTGCTAGTCCTTCTAAAGTGTAGGCCCAGAACTGGCATATTATCACTCCTGTCACATTTCCTTGGTTAACATGAGTCACGGACCAGCCCAGATGTGTTGTGAGTTTCACTACACAGACGTGTTGTGAGGTGTGCTGGTAACTAGGCGTGGAGCGGCTCCGTTGGTGGTAGGCTAGTCCAGACTGCTTCTGAAAGTGAACAGGGGCCTACGAAAAATTATGCTGGGTTGGTGGGTATAAACCGGAACTGTCTAGGACCCACTTGGACATTGGTCATCATAGTCATACTTGTACCCTGGAGGAAGCAAGAGCTAGGTATTACCTTGAATCTTTTCTTGTGATTCTCTCATTGTGAAGCTATGACCATGTTAAGTATGGGCCTCATGTTTTAAATTGAACATTTAATAAACATTTTAATAAAATTAAAACTTTTTTTTGTATAAATTAATTTAATTTATTTATTTTTGGCTGTGTTGGGTCTTCGTTGCAGCGCACAGGATTTCTCTAATTGTGGCGAGCAGGGGCCACTCTTCACTGTGGTGTGTAGGCTTCTCATTGCAGTGGCTTCCCTTGTTGCGGAGCACAGGCTCTAGGCACGCAGGCTTCAGTAGTTGCAGCATGCGGGCTCAGTAGTTGTGGCTCGCGGGTTCTAGAGCACAGGCTCAGTAGTTGTGGTGCACGGGCTTAGTTGCTCCACAGCATGTGGAATCTTCCCGGACCAGGGATCAAACCCGTGTCCCCTGCGTTGGCAGGCGGATTCTTAACCACTGTGCTACCAGGGAAGCCCATGACTTTTAAATAACAACCCCAAAACTTTATTTGGGTGCTCAGTGAGTACAGGAGTTACTTATTTTGGCAGTGGAGGATTTGAGCTTCCTGAAATGATTTTGTTTGTTGGCCTCCAGAAGGGAGCTTTCCTGAGGTATTTTTCAAGATTGATTTTGACTGTGTGCCATTTTCACGTTACCTGATAACTTGGAACCTAGTCCTCTTGTAAGATATAGCTCCATTCTGTAGTTAATCAGATGATCTCAGAAGGTCTCTTCCAGCTCTAAAATTCTCTCTAATCTTGTAGAAAGTTGTTACAGGTGGCCACAGGACAACTGGAAAGCTATAATAAGAGCTTTCACAGCTCCTATGTGAAATGGGGCCAGGTGGGATCCAGAAATCTTTATGGGGTAGAGTCCTTTTTACTCTATACTTTGAAGGAATGTTAGTTTGCAATCCAAAATGGAATTTGTTCTCAGTTGAATATTAAGTCTTGAAAAGTTGACTGTAAAACAAAATTCTAAAATTAAAAATCCTATTTTTCTATATAATAGAAGGTAGACTTCTGAGGCATGACCTTTAAGATCCCGTTTTGATGGGAAGTGCCTCCAGTGCCTCACACCTGCGTGTTTGTGCGCCCACGTAATCGTGCTTCAGGAAGGTGCGATGAGGGTCCATTTTGTCTTTCCTGCAGCTCAGTGGCGGGGAGAGGATGCAGTTCCTATGGAATGCTTGCCTGAGGCCCTCTGGTATCTTTCCCCAGCTGGTGAGAGGTAGGGTCAGTGAAAATTCTAGGCTTGAATGTGGTGTGATAGCCTCTTTATTAACCCTGACTACTGTATAAAAAAACAAAAAACAAACCTCTCCAAACTGGGTGTCTGCAGGTTTGAATAGTTGGGAGATCTCTTTTTCACTAAACAAGTTGCTAATGTGACTGTAGTCAAGTGAAGCACTATGCTTTCTGCCACTGGGGGCAGAGGGTTCCCACTAACATTGGTTTCAGGAAGTATATACCACATAAATATTCTGTATATTTATAACATCTTTTCCACAGCATGTTTTGTATTACATTTTTAATGATGCAGCATCTCTAACACTAGTTATGTTTATAGTAAGGATAAAGGCTAACTTTATATGTTGCTGTTTGTCTATTGTCTGCTTCTAGGAAGGGGAGGAGGGTATGTTGGTAACTAGGATGACTAGTGAACTTTGTATTTGTTTGACAGGCTCATATATATTGAGATTCAGGGAAAATGTTAGTTTGTTTACTTTTAAGATGACTTTGGTATAGGTGATGTTAATTTTTCAAATCATTAAGTAATCACCTCGGGAGAGGATTATCATTTATAGAACACCTTTTATATGCACGCTTATAGCAGTCTTGTGAAGAACACTGGCCTTTTACACAGGAAGGAATGAAGACTGACCTGCCAGAGTTACATAGTTGGTAATTGTCAGAGCTTGGATTTGAGCTCAGGTTTGCTTGCCTTAAAAATTCTCGTGGCTCACCCCCCACCTACCTGCCCCCACCCCCATTTTGGTTACTTACACAAAGATCCTTCCCAGCTAGACACTGTCCGTACTTTCATAGATCCACATCCCTAGGAAAAGTGGTTCCATTTGGCTATATTGCCTCGCATCTTCCATACGCTTGTTTCTTACACTGTTGTAAACATGCTGACCATACAGGGTTTTTAACCTGGGACCTAGGAACCCTCTGAAGTTGTGTGCAAAATGTTGTGCTTTTTTTGCGGAAAATGTCAGCATCGATAGCTCTCATGAAATTCTCAGTGGTTTCTGACTCAAAAGAAAAAACTAACCCCAAGAACCACGGCTTTATGCCATTAGTATTTTCCCAACACTATTATTAAATGAATTAATATACATAAAGTCCTTAGAACAGTGCCTGACAAGAAGTAAGTTCACTATTAGTGTTGTTATGATGTTAACAGTTTTTATGTGCATGGCCTTCAAAACTTTTAATAATTGGGTAACAGTCCATGGAGTAGAATACCACTGCTTATTGTTGGCAATATTTGGGCTTAAAAACAATTGTTATTTTCTTACAAGCAGTTTGAGATGAATCTCCATGTATTTAAAATGGTTCCCTGTATTTTGGATTATTTCTGTGGATTCCCCAAAGCGAAATTACTAGGTCAAAATGTATGAACATTTTGAAGATCTTTAGACATATTGCAGATTGCTTTCCAGAAGGCACATACTAGTGCATAGCAGCAGTATATTGCAGTCTGTTTTGCTATATATACTCTTGCTTGCACTAGACAAATAGATGAAATTAATTGCATATTAATTAATACGCAAAAGATTGCCTTGTTTAATAAAAATTTTTCCAGCTTCCAGAGTTGGAACATTTTCTGCGTACTCTTTTGTGAATTGTCCTTATGTCCTTTTCTCATTAAATAGGGTTTTTATGGTTTTCTTTATCATTTTGAGATGTTAACACTTAGTCACCTGCTGCAAATATGTGTTCTCAGATTGCTTGCCTTTGAAATATTTAGAGGTTTTCTTTCTTTTTTTTGTTTTTTTTAGTAAAATCTGTGGGGTTTTTTGCATGTGCTTCTATTGTTTATAATTTCTAGGTCCTCCTTCCCTTTCCCATTTCTCCTGGTTTTTCTCATGCAAACTTTAAAATTTTCCTCCATATAAACTTCTAAAATCTCCTGTATGGAGAAATACTGAAGCAACGTATATTTATTAGATTGTATATATTTATATGTAAAAATGAGCAGCTATTTTTCTTCATAATGATTGTGTAGAGTGTTTATATGGATTTAATCATGATTTGACCCTATTGATAGACATTTTCTTTTTAAAAATTTTTTTTTAATTATTTTTTTAATTGGAGTAAAATTGCTTTACAATGTCGTGTTAGTTTCTGCTGTAGAACAAAGTGAATCAGCTATACGTATACATATATCCTCATATCCCCTCCCTCTTGAGCCTCCCTCCCACTCTCACCCCCCACCTGCACCGCCCCCATCCCACCCGTCTAGGTCATCACAGAGCACCGAGCTGAGCTCCCTTTGCTAGGCAGCAGCTTCCCACTAGCTATCTGTTTTACACATGGTAGTGTGCATATGTCTATGCTACTCTCTTCATTCGTCCCACCCTCCCCTTCCCCCACTGTGTCCACAAGTCCATTCACTATGTCTCTGTCTCTTTTCCTGCCCTGCAAATAGGTTCATTTGTACAATTTTTCTAGATTACATATATATGCATTAACGTGCGATATTTGTTTTTCTCTTTCTGACTTACTTCACTCTGTATGACAGACTCTAGGTTCATCCACGTTACTACAAATGACCCAATTTCGTTCCTTTTTATAGCTGAGTAATATTCCATTGTATATATGTACCACATTTTCTTGTTTCTAATATTCTCTATTACAACAAATTCTGCATGATCGTCTTGCTACATATAATCTCTGTTCACTTGGGTTAACTTTTCTGTACAGTAAATTACTAGAAGTGGAACAGTTGGATCAAAATTTAGATTTAAACTTCCAAATTGCCTTCTGCAAAGGCTGTTTTCCCTGTAGATTTTGAAAGTGTCCTTATTTTAAGAGTAATTGTCCTTTTAACTAGTGAACTTAACTTTTCATATATTTATAGAGAATTTGGTTTTTTCTTTCTGTGTGCGGTTTGTGACCTTTGCCCATTTTACTTTCTGATTGATTTATGATGACTCTGTATGTTAAAGGAACTTGCCTTTTTTCTTTTTTTTTTTTTTTTTGTGGTACACGGGCCTCTCACTCTTGGGTCCTCTCCCGTTGCGGAGCACAGGCTCCGGACGCGCAGGCTCAGCGGCCATGGCTCATGGGCCCAGCCGCTCTGCAGCATGTGGGATCCTCCCGGACCGGGGCACGAACCCGTATCCCCTGCATTGGCAGGCGGACTCTTAACCACTGCACCACCAGGGAAGCCCCGGAACTTGCCTTTTTTTAAGAAAATTAATTTATTTACTTATTTATTTTTGGCTGTGTTGGGTCTTCGTTGCTGCGTGCGGGATTTCTCTAGTTGTGGAGATAGGGGCTACTCTTCGTTGAGGTATGCAGGCTTCTCATTGCGGTGGCTTCTCTTGTTGCGGAGCACTGGCTCTAGGCACACGGGCTTCAGTAGTTGTGGCACGTGGGCTCAGTAGTTGTGGCTCGTGGGCTCTAGAGCACAGGCTCAGTAGTTGTGGCACATGGGCTTAGTTGCTCCACGGCATCTGGGATCTTCCCAGACCAGGGATCGAACCCGTGTACCCTGCTTTGGCAGGCGGATTCTTAACCACTGCGCCACCAGGAAAGTCCCAGATGAATTCTTCTTAACAGTTGTTTTTATTTTATTTTTAAATTTTTATTTATTTATTTTTTTGGCTGTGCCACGCAGCATGTGGGATCTTAGTTCCCCAACCAGGGATTGAACCTGCACCCCCTGCATTGGAAGCACGGAGTCTTAACCACTGGACCACCAGGGAAGTCCAACAGTTGTTTTTAGAAATACTGGTTGAGGGTAGGTTTAAGGAGGGAGATTCTAATAGAAGGCTGTTTGGGACTTGTAGGTAATGGAGAGATGAATTTTAATGGGAAGCGTACTAGACATTATTCCTACCTTTATAGTATTGTTTTCTATCCAAGTTTTAAATATGATTCTCTTGGGATTCTTTTCTTGATTTGTAGAGCTGCCACTGTACTGTTCATGACTGTATCCATGGGAACATAAGTAGGATGACATAAGTTTATAATTTGTTGCTAGGCAGATGTAGCTCGAAATGTAATAAAATTTCCTCATTAAAAAGTGTTTGGATGTTTTACCTTCTGTGGGGGAAGGTAATGAAACAGAATAGTCTGGAATTAAAACTGTGAAATTGTAAAACCTTTTAGAGTGGAAAGGACAGGTCATGTTTTTAATTAGTTGAATGTTTGAAATTGAAGAGAATAAGATGAGATAACTGTGTGCTATAAGCTTGGCCTTTTAGGTTTAAAAGGTCGGTATTCAGGGGGCTTCCCTGGTGGCGCAGTGGTTGAGAGTCTGCCTGCTGATGCAGGGGACACGGGTTCGTGCCCCGGTCCGGGAAGATCCCACATGCCGCGGAGCGGCTGGGCCCGTGAGCCATGGCCGCTGAGCCTGCGCGTCCGGAGCCTGTGCTCTGCAACGGGAGAGGCCACAACAGTGAGAGGCCCGCGTACTGCAAAAAAGAAAAAGAAAAAGAAAAAAAAAAAAAAAAGGTCGGTATTCAGATGTGTAGGGACTAGATGTGGACCACCCGATCCATCCTAGAATATATATCAAATCCCAGAATGACAACAGGTATTTTAAGGTAGTCCTTCTGGCTCTCAGACTCGGCGGACTAATGAAGGAGGCCTTGTGGAGATTAAGATACCTGTCTCTTATTTTGGCTGAAGTTTCATTTTTTTTAACTAAAAATTTTTAATAGGTAATGTGTCATTGGTATAAAACAACTAAATTTGAAAAAGGTATATAGTGCAATGTAATTGGTTTCTTACCTATGTCCTCTTAAGTCACACAGTTCCCCAGAGGCCACCATACTTACTAGCTCCTTGTCTAATTATAATTTAAAGAATTATTTGAGTAGTTATTCAGTAGTAATAGAAAATAGGTAACATTTATACGTTTTGTGTGCCAGCCACTGTGATCAGTGCATTACAGGATAACCTAGGAAGTAGTTACTATTCACTCCATTTTACAGATATGGAAACCTTCTCTAAGGCTTAGAGAAGTTAAATAACTTGCACAAGGTTTAATATTTCTTGCCCACTAGATTATATGCTCCAAGAAAGTGGGGGCCATGTTTTATTTCTGTTTTAACCCCCTGTATCAAATATAGTTCCGGTGGGATTTGCTAGTGTGTCAAACGTAGTATGAAGGCTGGTTTTACAAAGGTGCTTGTATCCTCATTTATTGGCTTTGAATTTGTGTAGCTGTGACTCAGACTTCTCTTTGTAGAGAAGTCACATTGAGGATTGGAGCAGCATTGCATCTGAATATTTATGAAGGGAACCTTATATTTCTGGATTTCATGCTGGGAACATTTGGGAGAACCTCCCTTGTGATTGGATAAGGTCCAGTATTTGGGGATGAGGGTGGTTAACATAGGGATTAATATAATTGTGACTCCATTCCTTTTGGGTGTGTTTAGTTTTTACCCCCTTTCCTCCACTCCTGCCCCAGCTATATCTTGGCCCAGTGTCATTGTAGTTTCATGGTCTAAGAGAAGGAATAAGTAGGAATAGAAGGAGTCAACTAGAAGGAATAAACTCCTTTGTTAAATGCCAATATTAACACGTGCTGTGATCTTGAAAATCTGTGTTTAGTGTGAGTTGTATGCAGTGCCTCCAGTAGAGGCATTGTAGAGAATAAAATTTTAGAGCTTGGGTAAGATTATTGAGATTATTTGGCAAGAGGAAAATGAGGGACAGTTCAATTCCATAGGTAATTGTTGAATTACTTTCTTTGTTAAGTTAGGATGATATTTATCTCATAGGGTTGATATGAGGATTAAGAGAGAATCCTTATAAAAGTCTTGGATTGATAATTTAGTGATAATACTAATTGTTAAACTCGCTGAACACTTTGTATGTGCTAGCATAATATGGGCCAGAAAAGTATTCTGAGACGTTATAGGAAGGACTGGGTGGAGTATAGGAGAAGAGAGTCAGGACGGCCATTCAAAAGATTTCACAGTGGTATTGAAGTGAGAGTGAAGGCTGAACTAAGCATTAGAAATGGAAAAGAGATTAGATTTGAGGGGATGTGAAGAAAGCATATAGGGCTGGCAGAAAGGCAGGGAGGTAAAAAGACTGAGTTTTGATGCCTTGGGTAATGGGATACTATAAACAGTAGAGCAGTATGGAGATATCACTAATGTTTTGGAAACTGAAAAATAGGTTAATGTAAAATAATTACCTTGGCAGAACTGAGAAAGCTGAACCAGAGGGAGAGGTAGTGATGCCAGTAGGGAAGCAAGCAGATTGCTGCTGCAGAAGCTCTGAAAGGCCTGGGGAGTAGAAGTACCAGGTGTCTCCAAAGGCTGAAGTGCGGTGTGGGCCGGGCTCAACCGCAGGGCTGACCAGAAGCCTGTAGGAAGCCCTCTAGAGTCTGGCTTCACTCCCGCAGCCCAGCAACTGCCTCCTTCCTGTCCCAGCAGAGGACAGATTTACTCTTCGTAGAGTTTGAACCAAAGGGACGCTGGATTTGAGGGCCGGAGGATGGATGCCTAGATATGGGAGGGTGGTGGGTGCGTAGGTTAAATGAAAGTTTGCCTATTGAATGGTGAGAACCTCAGAACATTCCAGAATTCTTGCAGCAGATTAGAAGATTCTTCTTGGAGAGAAACTGGCCCGGATGTAAAGGTCTGCAGCGTCTGACAGTTGTCACACTGTCTGTATTCCAGTTAACTATTTGCATTACTGTTTTCATGACTGTTGCCTGAAAACAACAGCAGTCATTTTATTATCTCTCACAGTTTCTGGTGGTCAGGATTTAGGAAGGGCTCAGGTGGGCAGTTTTGGCTTGGATTTCTCTTTAGGTTGTGGTCACATGGTGGCTGCACACAGATCTGCAGGGGTGCTGAAGCAGCTTGGGCTGGCCAAGCACCTTTCTTCATGTGGTCTTAGCATGGGCACATAGCGGGAGAACCGAGTGTAAGTCATATGGCCTTTACGACCTAGCCTCAGGAGCCACACAGCATCATTTCTGCCATAGTCACACGTCTGTTCAGCTTCAAAGGGAGGCAGCATAGATTCCATCTCTTGAGAGAAGTTGAGTCAAAGTCTGATTATGAGGAGAATGTGTAGGATGATGTTGTGGCCATCTTTGGAAAATTTGATTTACCACAGTTCACCCTTTAGTTATAAGATGTTCCTATTACATGCAAATTATATTCATGCCCTCCCCCAGCTCTCTTCCAGTTATGGCATTAGCCCCAAGTTCAGGATCTTGTCATCTAAACCAGGCCCAGCTGTGGCCAGATGAGTTTCCTCAGGCATGGTTCTGGATCCGGACACATGTGAACTTAAGAGACAAGTAAACTGCCATTCTCTCCAACTTAAAATGGTGGGTCAGACTTAGGGTAATTGCCGTAGACGCATCTGTTCATAAAAGGAGAGAACAGGCATAACAGTCACTGGTCCAAAGCTTTTCTGAAATCCAGCCAGGCACAGGTTGCCAGTCCTTGATTAGGACTCATTTCTCTTATCTGGGAATGGTTCTCCAAGGCTCTTGGCTCACGGTGAGAGTTTTGTTTTGCTTTCTGAGTTATCCTTTTCCGTAAGTCATGTCTGATTTTTTAAACCTGTGTTAAAATACACATAACATAAAATTTACCATCTTAACCACTTTTTTAGTTGAAGTGTAGTTGATTTACAGTGTTGTGGCAATCTCTGCTGTACAGCACAGTGACTCAGTTTTATACACATACATTCTTTTTTTAATATTCTTTTTTTTTTTTTTTTTGCGGTATGCGGGCCCCTCACTGCCGCGGCCTCTCCTGCTGCGGAGCACAGGCTCCGGACACGCAGGCCCAGTGGCCATGGCTCATGGGCCCAGCCGCTCCGTGGCACGTGGGATCCTCCCGGACCGGGGCACGAACCCGTGTCCCCTGCATCAGCAGGCGGACTCCCAACCACTGCGCCACCAGGGAAGCCCTTAATATTCTTTCACTTTTAAAATTTTTGGCTGCATCAGGTCTTCGTTGCTGTGCGTGGGCTTTCTCTAGTTGTGGTGAGCGGGGGCTACTCTCGTTGCGGTGCGCGGGCTTCTCACTGCAGTGGCTTCTCTTGTTGTGGAGCAGAGGCTCTAGGCGCGCGGGCTTCAGTAGTTGTGGCACACGGGCTCAGTAGTTGTAGCTCGCGGCCTCTAGAGCACAGGCTCAGTAGCTGTGGCGCACGGGCTTAGTTGCTCCGCGACATGTGGGATCTTCCCAGACCAGGGCTCGAACCTATGTCCCCTGCATTTGCAGGCGGATTCTTAACCACTGTGCCACCAGGGAAGCTCCTAATATTCTTTTCCATTATGGTTTATCCCAGGAGATTGGATATAGTTCCCTGTGCTATACAGTAGGACCTTGTTGTTCCATCTTAACCATTTTCAAGTGAACAGTTCAGTGGTATTAAACACGTTCATAATGTTGTGCAGCCATCAGCAGAAATCCACCTCCAGAATGCTTTGCATCTATAGAGTAAAACTGAAACTCCGTAACCGGTAGACACTGACTCCCCATTCCCACAGCCCATCTCCCCAGCCACACTCTTCGGTCCTTCACTTCCTCCGACTCCTTGTAAGTCTGCTGTGGAACGACCTCTGCTAGCAGTCTGAGGAGCTCCGCTGTTTTAATGGAGAGGCTCTTTAGAGGCAGCCCTTAAGATTTTAGAAGACCCTTGGTCTGTTTAAAATGCCATTTTGGAACCTTCTTGCATCTTTCTGAGGTATTTTAAAAAGTTTTTCAACCATAGCCTGGATTCAGTCTTCCCTGCTGTAGCCATTTCCTATTTTGAGAATCATTTTGCCTTCGGGAGAGGCTGGGGATAAGCAGTGGCTTTATTTTTTATTTTTTATTTTTTTTGCATTTTGACTGCACTCCGCAGCGTGCGGGATGGTTCCCCAACCAAGGCTCGAACCTCGGCCTCTGCAGTTGAAGTGCTGGATCCTAACCATTAGGCCCCCAGGGAACTCCCATTAGCTTTGTTTTTGAACCCAGCGAGTTCTGACCCCTTACTTTTAACAGTTGGTTTTCCTCAGCACCCCAACCCCTCATGTTATCACAGGCACAGTGGGGTGGTGCTTTCACGTGTTACGCCTGGGAACCTCCTTTGATAGGTCACTGAGCTGATCAGATAAAAGGTTCCACGTGACTACAGGCTGCATTTCACACCACCACATAACAGGTCCCCTTTTCTCCAATGTATAGTAATATTTTTCGTACTTTCCACTAAGCCTTTACCAGTAGCCTCCTGGTCGAGGCCCTTCAGGCTTTCAGTAGCAGTCTCCCCAAGGCCTCCCAGCCTCCACCTGCCACCCCGTCTCAAAGCCACTACCACACGTTCTAGGTTTTGGTTGCAGTGGCCTCTCACTTCCAGGTGCCAAGATCTGTTTCACTTACTTTTCCTGCCTAAAAAATTACCCCCCCCCCCAATTAAATGACTGAATACTTGACTGGTTTCTATGGGTCATGAATTTGGGGGAGCTTTGCTGGCCGATTCTGATTCTGGCTAAGGTAATTTCTGTGGCTGCAGTCAATCGGTGGAGCTGGAAGAGTCGTGGGCACAGGCAGGCGAGTCTGGGTGTGTGGCGGGGCCGTGGCTGGGCGCCTGTCTCCGATGTAGTCTCACGGCCTCTCCACGAGATCTCTGCGTGTGGACTAGTTTGTGCCCCTGCTTCAAGCACTCGGATCGCTTACACAGACACATACTTTCCAAAGGTATGTGTCTCAGGAGAAACAGGCAGTCTGTTTCATCTCTATGATGTAGTCTTGGAAGGCATTTCATGTCATTTCTGCTGTAGTTACAAACTTGCCCAAGTTCAAGGGGGAGGGAGCATAGACCTCACCTCTTGAAGGCAAGAGTTACAGTTGGTCACAACGTAAGAAGATCACGCGAGGTAGGAGATAATGTGGTCAGCTTTAGAAAATACAGTCCACCATGGGTCTTAGTGAAATAGTTAGATCCCTGTCTGATCACCCTGCAGGCAAGCCTTGCTACTAAGAAGCCTCATCTGTGCACATGAAATTAAAACCTACATTTTAGTTAGGACTTCCTATGACCGAACAGGCAAGGATCATTGTAAACGTGAAGAAAGGCTCTAACAGTCTCATGCAAACAGATAAAAAGAAACTGAATGAAGAAAGAAAATGTAAGTTGCAGAAGGGAAGTTCAAACTTCAAAAACAGAAGGCTTAAAGAACTGAAGAAAACGTTAAATTCATGATGCAAAAATAGGATTATACAGTGACTTCCCTGGTGGTCCAGTGGTTAGGACTCCACACTTCCACTGCAGGGGGTGCGGGTTCGATCCCTGGTCGGGGAACTGAGATCCTGCATACTCTGCAGCACCCCCCCCCCAAAAAAAGGGATTATACAAAATAGGGAACCATTCAGAGAGTAAGAAAGAGCTCTTGGAAAATTTTCAATAGGAAACTGAAAAAATCTTCCAGGAAGTATTAGGCAGAGACAGATGAAAAAGGGAATGGACAGTGCCTGAGCCTTGATTGGATCATTGATTGAAAAATAGTTTGAGGTGAGAGGAAGAAGTGTGGAAATGTTAATATGGACTGTATATTAAGTGATAATGAATTAGTGTTAATTTTCTTTAAGTGTGATAATGGTACTGAGGTAATGTAGGAGAACATCTTATTCCTAGGAGAAGCATACCAAAGGATGTGTTATGACGTCTGCATTTATCGTGTGTGTGTGTGTGTGTGTGTGTGTGTAGAGGAGAGAGAGGCCACACCAAGAGAAAGAGATAATTAAAGCAGTTGTGACATTATGTTAATAATTAATGATAAATACAGAAGCAAAATAAAGGAGTAGATCACATTTAATGGATCAATTCAGGAGAGCCAACATCTGAATTACTAGAGAGAGGGGAAAAAAGAAAATTGAAAGGGTACAGTGATTAAATCAGCACTTAAAATTTTTCCAGAACGGAAGGTCATAAATCTCTAGGTTGAACAGATCCATCAAGTGCCCAGCACAGTGAATTAAAAAAAAATAAGTTAATGAGATTTCAGAATGTTGAGAATAGAGAGGATCCCAAAATCTTCCAGAGGGAACAAATCAACTTACAAGAATGGATTGAGAATCTGCGTGACTCTGGAATCTCAGTGGCAGTGGAATAGTGCCCTCAGATTCTAGGAGTATTGCTTCCCATCTAGGATTCTACACCAAGCTGTTTTCCATTCCAAAGTGGCTGCATCATTTCACGTTCCCCCTGGCAGTATAATGAGGGTTGCAATTTTTCCACATTTTTGTCTATACTTGTTATTGCCTGTCTTTTAAATTATAACCATTCTAGTGGTGTGAAGTGGTATCACACTGTGTTGTTTTTTGTTCTTCTTTGTTTTTTCTTTTTCTTTCTCTTATTTGGCCATGCCACACAGCTTGCGGGATCTTAGTTGCCCGACCAGGGATGGAACTTGGGCCACCGCAGTGAAAGCATCGAGTCCTAACCACTGGATAGCCGGGGAGTTTCCCTCATTGTGGTTTTGATTTGCATTTTCCTGATAGCTGATGATGTTGAGTATCTTTTCATGTGCTTATGTGGACGAATGTCTTTTTATTTTAATTGGGTTATTTGTCTTTTTTATTATCGAGTTGTTGACTCCATCATTATTATTATTTTTGGCTGCGTTGGGTCTTTGTTGCTGCTCGCGGGCTTTCTCTAGCTGTGGCAAGTGGAGGCTACTCTTTGTTGCAGTGCGCGGGCTTCTCACTGCCGTGGCCTCTCTTGTTGTAGAGCACGGGCTTTAGGCGTGCGGTCTTCAGTAGTTGCAGCACGTGGGCTCAGTAGTTGTGGCGAGTGGGCTCAGTATTTGCAGCGTGCAGGCACAGTAGTTGTGGTGCTCAGGCTCTAGAGCTCAGGCTCAGTAGTTGTGGTGCACGGGCTTAGTTTGCTCCACGGCATGTGGGATCTTTCCAGACCAGGGATCGAACCCCTGTCCCCTGCATTGGCAGGTGGATTCTTAACCACTGTGCCACCAGGGAAGTCCTCCATTATTTTTCAATATGTCATTGTGTATTTCCTATAAATAAAGGCATTCCTTTATAACCACGTATCAAAATCAGGAAATTGGAACATTGATCCTGTAATACCTCTAATCCACAGACCCATTTAAATTTCATCATTTGTCCCAATAATGTTCTTTAAGGGTCTGGAATACAATCCTGGATTATGTGTTGTATTTCGTTGTCATGTACCTTTAGTTTCCTTCTGTCCATAATTGTTCCTTGGTCTTTCCTTGTCTCTCATGACCTTGATATCTTTGGATAGTACAGCTAGTTACTTTACAGAATGTGCAATAAATCAAGTTTGTCTGATGTTTTCATGATTAGATTCCAGTTTTGAGTTTTGGGCGGGGATCCCACAGAAGGGTACTGTGCCCTTCTTAGCATATCATGCAGGAGGTGCATGATGGAGGTTTGTCCTTTATCTCTTGATATAAGTTGGTGTCTGCCAGGATTTTCCACTGTAAAATTATTTAAGAATATTTTTATACTTATTAATGTGTAATAAGTATTTTGTGAGGAAATAGTGTGTGGCTTCTACTTCTCTGCCATTTCTTTATTTACAATCAGTGTGGACTCATGGTTTTCCATTTTATTCAAAGTTAAAATTCATAACTATCATTATTTATTTGATGCTCAAATTATTCCAGATTTGGCCAGTGAGAGCCCCTTCAGGTGAGTTTCTGTGTCCTTTTGACAAATTTCCATCATTCTTTAAGTACTTCTTTGCTTGCTGATATATCAAAATATTCCACGTTCATCTTGTATTTTCCCTGCGCCATGCTGGAGTGAACTCTTTCTTCAAGGAGCACTGATTTCTTTTAGTAGAGGGAATAGTATTGTAGAAACCAAGGTCTGGGTGGTATATCTGCACATTGCTGCCAGGGTATCATTGCTTCTAGGCCTCTCAGTGGGCAGAACTAGGAAGTAGATCCATGTGTTTACTACACACCTCTAGGATCTATTTCTAGATCTATACATGTATTCGTATTAGAAACCGTGAATTCATACCAACGCCACCATTTTGCATCCAGCACTGTAGGTGCATTCTGGCCTTCCTCGTTTCCTCTTTCTGAACTTCCTTCTTTGACAGTGAGAGTCCTGGCTCTCATTATTCTCAATATATTTAACCATTTGCTTAATCTCCCTGAAAGCTTCACTCAGACATGGGATCCAGGAAATGGGGAATTCCACAAGGGGGTAAGCTGAAGGGAATTTCTAGAGTGATGGTAAAGAGAAATTTTGGGATAATAGCTATGGAGGCATCAACTAGACAGTCCAGACTGGTGAGTGCAGACAGGGCTCCAAAGGAACGGCTTCAAGAAATAGACAACTGATAATTACCCGTGTGTTGAGATTTGTACTTCTAGTAGAAGTTGGGGTGGGAGGGATCATGAAAAGTATACAGAAAACTGAGCAAACAAAAAAAGACAATTATTAATGATTCAGCTATGAATAGTATTTACATAGCTGTGAAAAATAAAAATATTGATTTAATCAACACCTGTTAAGCATATTGTAGGATGATTGGAGGAAGGGAGAGGTTGGTTGTGAAAGAAAGCCAAATCCTCTTCTTTTATATAAGGTAGTGAATAGACAGTATTGAAACGGGGGATGGGGGGATCAGTAGCAGCTTAAGTATATTGTTTAGAAATACTGGAAACAGCTAATAAAGTTGAGAATGATTCCACTCTACAGAGCGAGGCGGGAGGAGCCATCACACTGAACTCCAGGGAGCAATTTAGGGAATAAGCTGAGAAAAAAAATGGGCCCAGGCCTTGGGAGGTAAGCGACTAGAATGGTGTCATTTGTGGGTATATGTTATGCTTTTTGGCTACCAGCACTTTTTTTCTTTTTGGCTGCGTTGGGTCTTCGTTGCTGCGCGTGGGCTTTCTCTAGTTGCGGTGAGCGGGGGCTGCTCTTCGTGGCGGTGCGCGGGCTCCTCATTGTGGTGGCTTCTCTTGTTGCGGAGCACAGGCTCTAGGCTCAGGCTCAGTAGTTGTTGCTCCGCAGCATGTGGGATCTTCCCGGACCAGGGATCCAACCTGTGTCCCCTGCATTGGCAGGCGGATGCTTAACCACTGCACCACCAGGGACGTCCCACCAGCACCTTTTGAACACTGTCTTTGGGGGGAATTTCCCACACTGTTCATCCTAAAATAGAAACTGTTACTATGCTTTCCCACCGTTCCTTGTAGTTAGCTATAGGCGTGTGACTTCTGCTCCATGAACCAGGGCAAGACTGAGATTGGGAAGCAAGTGATGTGAGGGAGCCAGGAGGGCTGAAGGATACCAGCCTCTAGGCAGCAGGTTCTAGGGCTGGTGTTCGCTGCTGGTGACCTTGTCGTGTGGAGCAGTTGTGGTAGTAAGATCTCCCCTGAAGCAGTTCTGTGGGATGGTTTTGGTGTTATACTGGCTGTATGCCCTCTAATGCTGATTTTCTGACCCTCCTAGAGATTGTGTGAGCCACTGAGCTGCTGGCGTAGAATGAGTTCTGTCTACATCCACCATCCAGTCTGGGGTTAGGGTTAGAATGGGAACTGTAGGGACTTCCCTGGTGGCGCAGTGGATAAGTCTCTGTGCTCCCAATGCAGGGGGCCCCGGTTCGATCCCTAGTCTGGGAACTAGATCCCACACACATGCTGCAACTAAGAGTTCACGTGCCACAACTAAGGAGACCGCCTGCTGCAACTAAGACCGGGTGCAGCCAAATAAATAAACATTAAAAAGAAAAAAGAAGAATGAGAACTGTAGAATGAGTTCTGTCTACAGTAAAAAAAAGTCTGACTGATGGAGAAACTGGCATTCGGAGCAGGATCTACAAGAAAATGGATTGCTTCTCTAGCCTGGCTGTATGTGAAGGCAGTGAAGCAAGGAGAGAGCTGGAAGAATCGTAGTGATCAGCAACGGTAATGACTGAGATTATTGTGAAGTCAGTGCGTTAATAAAACTTCAGGAGGAAGTGAGTGAAAAACACCCACAAACTTTACAAACCTCACCACACCCATCAGTAAAACAAAGCAAAATAAAACAAAACAGGATTTCCTTGGATAATGGGAAGAGGGGGTCAGACTTCAAAGTGTAGCAGACAGGATGCTGCCATTTCATTTGTCTGTTAAGTGGAGTCTAGAGGTCAAGTCCAGTTCTCTTATTTTACTGATGGGGAAACAGTCCCAGATACTTTCTGAAATTTCTCTATTTTTGCAGGAGTTTGGTCATTCTGCAATTGTTGAATATGAAGGAATAAACCCTGGGGTTATTGGACTCTGTTTCTTCTTATTGGTATTATGAGTGCTCTTTACAGCTGAGTTTGGAACTGATTTCCCTGATATTTTAAACATGGGACTCACTTTAGAGTACTTAATCTTAGTTACTAAATGTTGGATTGCTTGCCGGGTACTGAATAGTTTGTTTTCTCACCAGTAACTACTGTATAGGCAGCAAGACTTGGACTCACAGTAGAATCAACATATCTTAATGAGACTGTTCTCATTTTTAAAGTTAACTCCTAATTTGCTAGAAGCGGATAGAACTCTCGTTGCACTGCACGTTGTTGACTGCGATTGGGTAGAATAATTTGACAGTAAGTTTTGAGTATTGCCATTTATTAGGGTTATAGAATTAAAAATAGTTTAAGAGACTGGAGTAGAAATGCTTGATATGAGTAAGCGTACTTGCAAAATAAATGGATTCCCTAACTATTTAGATAGTTGCATGTCTCTGATATCTTGTGGCTGAGAGTTGTCTGAATTGATTATCAGTAGGCCTTTTAAATAAAAGGAAATTTATACTAGAGGATCTTTATGCTGAGTTGGCTGGAATAAGTAGGAACTGTTAGGTCTCCTTTAGGTGAGAGCATTGTAACCAAGTCTCTTAGAAACATCTTTATGATTGAATCTAGTTCTGATGTCTGGATCGATTATTTTAAGTCCCTCATAAAGCCTTTAGCAAAGGTGCTAAAACCTTTGCTGCTTGTTTTAAAATGCTGTCTTATTTAATCTCTCTGAGGAAGAAATTTCTTCTTCCATTTTTACAGAAGAGAAAACTGAGGCTCAGAGATATTAGGCAACTCTCCTTCAATCTAGGCAGAGTTGGGTTCCATTCCAGAACTGTTCCACTAAACCACATAAATGCTGCATCAGAGAATGACTGACGGGGATGGAAGAAGGATGCTGACAAGTGCCCTGTGGGCACCCTCTTGCCTCCTCTGTCTTCTTCTGGCAGTGATCAGATTTCTCAGACCTTTGCCTAATTCTTGTGTCCTCAAACCAAGTGTTTTATGTGATATTATTTGTTTCTTCCTCATAGTAAGCTTGCCTATCTGCTTCTTCCTCTGAACATTTCCCTTCAAGTATTGTACCATCCACCCACATTAGTATTTAAGTATTTTATTGTGTCCTTTCATTGAGACCCTAATTTGGGTGAAAATTCTCCAAACTGCATTTCTTTCTAGCGTATTCTGTTTTTATCAACCTAGAACCAGCCTCCCAGCTGAGATTTTTTTGCTTAGAAACATAACAACCATCTACTTTTAACATTTTCTTCCAGTTGACAAAAATATTACTATTGATAAATAATGAATGTACTTAGAATGTATAACTATACACATAAAATGGGAAGGGTGTGTGTCTATTTGAATATACCAACTGTTGAATTTTATAGTGTTATTCCTTAATAATTCTTTTTTATTTTTAATTTTTTCTTTTTTCTTTTTTTTTTGGCTGCCCCTTGCAGGGATCTTAGTTCCCTGACCAGGGATCGAACGCGCGCCCCCTGCATTTGAAGTGAGGAGTCTTAACCACTGGACCGCCAGGGAAGTCCCCCTTAATAATTCTTAAAAGGTTCCTGTTACATGTTTATAACCATCAAGTAAAATGTGGATTCCATTTTGAGTTGGGCACTTGCGTAAAGCTGAGGAGTAAGTAAAGACAAGATTTAGTTCTGATTTGAGCTAGTCGTTTAGTCATTGAGTGATGCCTTACAATGGCTGTGGGGTTCTGACAACATACCCCCTTTCTGTGATGTGGAAGGCCTGGAGAGAAGGATGTTTGTTGGAACCACGGTATTCCCTGGCAGAGGGAGGTGATCGAGGCTAATCTCTGTGATTTAGAATTGGTGGTCATGGCCACACCTCTTTCCTGTAGTTAACTTTTTTTCTTCTTAAGTAAAATTTTATTGAGTGTTTGGATAGGTAATATAGGCATGTGGTACAACATTAAAAGATGCAAAAGGGTATGTAGTATAAAAAGGAGAGTTCTCCTGCCTTCGTAGCCTTCCATTTCCCCTCCCTGGAGACAACCATTTTTACTAGTTTCTTCTGTGTATGATGACACTGGCTTCCAAAGGAGTATCTGACCTGTCGTACTTTAGAATGGCAGGAAGCTGAATGACTCACTTTCAGACATTTCTTTTTTCCTTTCGTGAAGCTTTGGCATTCCATCTTCTCAGGACCTTTCCTATGGCACGTCTCGTAATTTGCTTTTTTTACTTTATCATGACATTTTCCTATGTTTTTATGGTCTTTCAGTTTTTAAGAACTGGCTTTGGTATCTGTTTCAGAGATGATTACAAGCTAATGTTTGTGAAAGTGTCTGGCACATAATAGTCGGTCGATAAATATTTCCTTTTATCTTGTCCCTTCTCTCCCTCCCACTTGGTGTGTATAAAACAAAAAATAAGACAAAAAAGATTTGTGAACCAGACAATGCAGTGGATTCCAAAATTAAGATTAAGCTTGTGTGAGTTGTAATATTTCTTGGTGAACCCATTCATTTGAGTAGAAATACATTATTTTCTTTCTTTTAATTCACTTTGCCTCAGCTATTAAAAAAAAATTCTTCAAGTCTAGACTTGGTTTTTTCCCTAATGTAGTTTTGTTAGGTTGACTATGTAAACCCAAACATACAGGGTAGAAACTTGTAAGAAAGCTTTTTGAACTTATCTTTGCAGAATGTTGCTCATCGCCGTGGTGGATACTGATGTGTGCCCTGGGTCTGGACTTAGGGTTTCTCACCTGTGCTGTTCTTACAGCGAGTCCTCTTAGGTGACTTCATGTCCTCGTGGTTAAGGCATACAGACGTAGTGGCTTTTTGTTAGGTGCATTAAAAAACCCAAGTATTTTAATCCTAATCTAGGACTGGTTTACTTCCACTTGGAGCTAATTTATATTAAACTTTCTAGGGAGGTTAGGTTGTCTTTGCTTCAGGATAAGATTGTATAACACAGAGGTGTTGTGAGGATTAGTTAGTTAATGGCTTCTGAAGATGAAAAGAATTTTCATAATTGGTATATAATTAAAATGTCTGTCATCACCCTGGAAAAGCTATCTGGAGTATAAAACAAAACTTTCAATCTTACGCATCCTTTTTGATATTAGAAAATTTGATTTATTTATCTAGTGGGATTTTAAACATTACATATTTGCCCATAAGATCTGTTATTAAGGATAAATTTTTTTAAAAAACATTTATTTATTAATTTATGTATTTGGCTGCGCGGGATCTTTGTTGCGGCACACAGGATCTTTTTCTTTTAATATAAATTTATTTTATTTTTGGCTGCCTTGGGTCTTTGTTGCAGTGCGCGGGCTTCTCATTGCGGTGGCTTCTCTTGTTGCGGAGCACGGGCTCTTGGTGCGTGGGTTTCAGTAGTTGTGATTCACGGGCTCTAGAGCACAGGCTCAGTAGTTGTGGCACACGGGCTTAGTTGCTCCTCAGCATGTGGGATCTTCCCGGACCAGGGATTAAACCTGTGTCCCCTGCATTGGCAGGCGGATTCTTAACCACTGCGCCACCATGGAAGCCCAGCACACGGGATCTTTAGCTGCAGGATACAGGATCTAGTTCCCTGACCAGGGATCGAACCCGGGCCCCCTGCATTGGGAGCGCAGAGTCTTAACCACTGGACCACCAGGGAAGTCCCAAGGATAAAATTTTAGCTAGGCAGTTTGTCATTGCATTGCTTCTCTGAAACAAATGCAAGGTTTTTCTTTCTGATGAGTGATCTTTTTAAAAATGAGCTGCAAACTGTAGTTTTGACGTTTTCTTATGTTTATTGCACTGATTCTGGGAGTTTTTAGGGTGTTACTTTCTCAGAAACAGAGTGGCTACCAATCCTTCTCCCCTTCCTGTACACTATAGATTATCAGATCCCTCACCCAGTTTTCCTTAATGTTAACCTCTTACATTAATCATACATTATATCACAGTATCAAAACTAAGAAGCCAACACTGGTACATTACTGTTAACTAAGCTGTATCCTTTATTCAGATTTCACGAGTTTTCCCATTAATGTGCTTTTTCTGTTCCAGCATCTAGTCCAGGTCTCCACACTGCATTGAATTGTCCTGCCTCCCCAGTCTCCTCTGGTCTGTGACAGTTTGTCAGTCTTTCCTTGTTATTCACTATCTTGAGAGTTTTGAGGAGTTTTATAGAATATCCCTGAATTTACCTGACCTTTTTCTACAATTAGGCTGGGGTTATGGGTTTGGGGAAGGATCTGCAGAGGCAAAGTGCCCTTCACATCTCATCGTATTGGAGAGGGGGGTGGTGGTGTACATGCTAGAATCATGCAATGAAACATGCAAAGTTAACCTTGATTGCCTGGCCAAGGTAATGTTAACCAGGTATCTCTCCTGTGAAGTTACTCCCACCCTCTTTCCTGCTCTGTTCTTTGGAATCAAGTTACTAAGTCCAGCCCACATGCAAGTGGTGGGGAATCAAGCTCCACCTCCTGGAGAAAGGGAGTATTTCCATAAATTATTTGAAATTCTGCAGGGAAGCCACTTTTTCTAGGAAATAGCTTCTTTGCCCATTTTTCTGTTGGCTTTTTGGGGTTTTAATTTGACTTTTAAAAGAAGTGCTTTACATAGGATCTTCATAAATATTTGGATAAATTATTGAACTTAGCTATTTGCATATAAACAAGTTGTTTGTTTTGTTGATAGAAAGTTATGAGATCTCTACTATCAAAACAAACGTATCTTCTTCTCATCAGCATTTATAAGCAGGCAGCTAGGTACCAGAATCATCACAGTCCGTAAGTCTTCTATTTTTATTTTGGCTATTCTGGTGACAGGGAACATAATATTAACAAAAACAACAACAAAAATTACCTTGTTTTACCAGAAATTCCTGTGAAGTGCCACAGAATACCAGGACACAAGGAACCACGCTCGTTTCTTAAGCACGAAAGTCTGGACGGGATGCGATCAAGTTTGATTGAGAGCCGTGGGCTGAAACTGGTGGGAGCCTGCATTAAAGACTTATTAGCCTTGGCACTGTATCACCTTGGGCAAGACATTTCATGTCTAGAGTATGGTTTCCTCACTTGTAAATTAGGCAGACTCTGAAGCTCTTTGTAGCTGTAATATTATGAGTCAGTTTCTGAGCTGGCGTGAATTTTGGAGAAATTCTTGCAAGGTGATGTGAAGTAGTATTACATAGACCATACAGGACAGATATTTCTTGCTGCTGTTTATGGAGCAGATTTGGATTTGGAGGCAAGGGGAAGAGGCAGAAAGTTTGGTAAGGATGTTACTGGGACCTGGAAAAGCCACTGAGGGCCTAGACCAGTGGTCTGGAATGTTGGAGAAGAGAGCTATAGCTGAGAAGCGTGAAGGAAGTTATGTTCAGTTATTTTCAGGTGGTTCTTTTTGCTTGTCTTGCTCCAAACACTGGCTTTCATAGTAAGAATAATCAATTTTTCAGTTGAGAAAATAAAGGCTTCCTTCTAAGGAATTTTTCCAGTGTCTTAACTTTGTAGGTGGCAGACGTGGAATTCTAACCTATGGTAATTTGAGGTTTGAGCCCATCTGTTTAACCAGTTCATCTTAGTGGTTTCTCTGTGGATGTGAACCAGAGTTTGTGTGGTTCATGTGTTCTGGTGAACGTTAACATTTTGCTGCTTTTTAGTAAAATAGTTCTATGAATTTGATATACAGTGTAAGTGATATTTGTTGTGATTTGTGATTTCCCTAACAAATATGAAAATCTGAACAGATACTTTTGCATAGATTACTTTTTTGGGCAAAAATAAGTTTCTTTTCATATCTTGTGTAGTAAAATTAACTTTTCAATCTGTTCTAAATTAAGATGCGCCTTTTCTATGACTAGAGTTAAGAAATTGAGGGCATCTGGTTTTCCAACATTGTTAAAGTATGTGATATTACCAGATTAGTATGCTAATGAAGATTGTATGACAGTTTTCAGTTTCAACTATAATATTAAGGATAGAGGTTTCCTTAATATGGTGTGACCCATATGGCTTAGATTTGTTTTTAAAAGAAAACAACCAGTAAAATTGTATATTGTGGTATTGCTAAACTCTTCTGGGATACGATGTAGTTAATTTTTGTATATATATGTTACTATTTGAATTAGAATAGTAATAGTTATAGCTCAGACTATATGTCCAATGTAAGATCATTGCTTACAGGAATGAGATGGTACCCCCCAAAAGTTTGTTATTAAGTTGTTTGCATATCATTGTATATCAAAAAGAGAGGAATTCCCTAATTTCTATTTAAAACCACAGTGAAGGACGTCCCTGGTGGCGCAGTGATTAAGAATCCGCCTGCCAATGCAGGAGACACGGGTTTGAGCCCTGGTCTGGGAAGATCCCACATGCCATGGAGCAACTAAGCCCGCGAGCCACAACTACTGAAGCCTGCTTGCCTAGAGTCCGTGCTCTGCAACAAGAGAAGCCACCGCAATGAGAAGCCCGCATAATGCAACGGAGAGTAGCCCCCTCTCACTGCAACTAGAGTAAGCTCGTGCGCAGCAACAAAGACCCAACGCAGCCAACAATAAAAAAATAATAATAATAAATTTAAAAAAAAATAAAACCACAGTGAAAAGTCTTATTTTTTATTTGGTTTCATGCATTCTGGAACCTAGCTTGTTTTAAGTGTAGACGTTTAACCTTTTGGGTGCAAAGTGCTTTTGCCCTGCTCTTGGGTCCAATTAGATTAATGACATTATAGTCATAGAAATTATGTCTACTTTATATATGTTATATTTCTAGCAGTGCTTTTTTTTTTAGACTCTCTGTGGGACCAGGAATGTCCATATTTTTTTCAAAGGGATAAAGCACTGTAAAGAGAGATTGCGGAGGCAGGAATCTAATAAAGTCCTCACAAATCTGGATTAGTTATGGAATAGTTGGTAATAATTTTAAAGGTTTTTAAAAATTTGATCCATAGTGCTGTTTTTCAATTCCACCAAAAGACTGGATATTCATTCCTTTTTCTTTCATTAAACTACGTCAGTGGCTTTATACTCTCAGCATCCCCTAACCTCATAAGACATCAGATGGAAGGAAATAATTTCTCATTAAGAAAAATTTAGTAAACGATTTAATCATTTATTAAGTGTTAAGCTGTGGGAAAAGCACTGGAGAGAGAGCACCTCCAAGGACAGAGGGTGCTCTTGTTAGAAGTAAGCACAGGAGAGGCAGGTAAGGCAGAAGAAGATAATCAGCTGTATCAGGGTTTTAGTATACATGTAGTAATGTTTATGGAAACATAATCTTAATTGGACATGCATTGTTTTGTATTGGATGATTCAGTAACATGCAGTGCTTCTTGTAGTCTGCTCTGTTTTACTTGATGTATTGTTTCCCCATGTCATTAAATGTACTTTTTAAAAAACTTCTTTTTTTTATTTTATAAAGTTACTTATTTGTTTATTTTTGGCTGCATTGGGTCTTTATTGCTGTGGGCGGGCAATAAATAAATATTTATAAATAAATAAATAGATTCATCCATGTTATTGGAAAAAAAAACAAAAACATGGGTATAATGTTAAAGATGTGTGCTCAGCTAGTGGTTCAGTGATTGAAGTTTTCCTTGGGCCGTGGAGAAGTGGGGATGATGCTGGGAACATCGTGTTGTAGGATAAACCGTCCCTGTGTATTTCTCATGATGGTGGTGTATCACCATTAGTCAGACTGTGGTTAGAGGGTTTTTTTCCTTCTTGGAGTGCTTAGTGGTGCAACAGCAGTAGTCCTGCCCATTCTAATGAGTGTGCCTTTGTGACATTGAGTTTAAGAGAAATAGGGGGACCCAGAGCACAAAACTTTTCACTGTGAAATTAATTGGTGTTTGAAGTGTTTTGTCCCTCTCTGTTTCAGATTAAGGATTATATATATTGTGACATTGGTGTTAAATAATGTGTTTGTTAGGTTGAAGCATGGAAGGAAAGTCTGTTTCCTCTAGAGACTGATTCTGAGTTCAAGACACATGTAGGTCAGAGAGAATGAGAGAAAACATGATGTTTTTACACAAGTGGAGTTTCTAGTGTAGAGTTTACTTCAGTAGCATTGATAAGAACCTAAATTCCTTGAGGAATCAGGAGAGGGAACAGAGATCAGGATTGGCTGGACTCAGGTTACTGGACAGGATGCAACCAGTTCTGAGGAAAGTATTCACCCAGCTCATCAGCTTGGAACATTGTACATCATTGTATGTTTTGAAATGACCTTCCTGTCGGGCTATACTCTCGTCCCCTCTGTTCTGAGGAGAGGTACAGGAGAGGGAGGGGAGGCCTGCGCTCTAGAGGCCAGAGGTCAACGTACCACTCCCTTCTAAAACTTTCCATTAGTTGGCCACCTAACTTGTTACTTTATGCATACTAATTTATTCAGCTTTTATGAAGCACCAGTCATGTGCCAGACAGTGAAGACACAGAGGTCACCGAAGAGAATAATTGCTATTATTTATTATTATTAAGTGTGCACCAGGTACTTAACATGTGCCCTTCCACATCCTCAGAGAAGCCCAGGGTCTAGTATGCACATCCTCTCCGTTTTCCACGCGGCTCCGTGAAGCTGAGTTCATCACCCAGCAGCGCAGGGGCTGAGTGGGGATTCAGTCTCAGATGGGAGCTCAGATAAGGGCCCTCGTATGAAAAGATTCAAACATACGGTAAAACAATTCTTATCTCATAGGGTTGTTTTGTGCATAATATGACACAGACACATAAAGTACTTTAGCCCTGTTTCTGGCACATAGTAATAGGTAATAATTAGATCTTACTGAGCCCAAAACCACTAGTAATAATTACTACCAGTAATAATTGAGTTTTACGTACAAAGTCTACAGCAGCATGCATCTTTATGCAAACCATTAATAAGAGTCTAAGCTGTGATAGAGGCTGTCCCCAAAGTTAATGGGAGTGGTGAGGGGGTGGACCGCTAACCGGCCTGGGAGAGTTAGAGCAAACTTCCCGAAGATGGTGACCCTGGGGCTGTCTTACAGAATTAGTAGCAGTTAGCTGGTGGGAAAAGATAGGGAGGGACATGGCAGTGAGAAGGAAGTGGTAAGAGGAAAGACGTGGGAAAGTAGAAAGGCACAGTAATGCAGTTACCACGTGGGCGATGATGAATCGTGAGAATGGGACATGGGATTAGAAAGATAGGCTGGCCAGATTGTGCAAGGCCTTGGAATGCCATGGGTTTTAGCCTAAAGACAATGGGGAAGCTGTGGAAGGATTTTTTTTTCAAAGTAAAGTTTTTACTTTAGAATAGTTTCAGATTTACAGAAGTTACAAAGATAGTACAGAGAGTTCCCACATACCCAACACCCCATTTCCACTGTTACTGTCTTACATTAGTATGGTACATTTGTTACAATGAATGAACCAGTATTGATTCATTATTATTACCTGAAGTCCATCATTTATTCAGATTTCCTTGTTTTTACTTCCTTAATTTTACTTTTTCTGTTCCAAGATCCCATCCAAGATACCACATTACATCTAGTTGCCATGTCTCCTTAGACTCCCCTTGGCTGTGATGGTTTCTTTTTCTTTTTTTTTTTTTTTTTGTGGTACACGGGCCTCTCACTGTTGTGGCCTCTCCCGTAGACACGCAGGCTCAGCGGCCATGGCTCACGGGCCCAGCCGCTCCACGGCATGTGGAATCTTCCCAGACCGGGGCATGAACCCGTGTCCCCTGCATCGGCAGACGGGCTCTCAACCACTTCGCCACCAGGGAAGCCCAATTTTATTTATTTATTTATCTGTTTGTGCCAGGTCTTAGTTGCGGAATGCATGTGGGATCTAGTTCCCTGACCAGGGATCGAACCCGGGCCCCCTGCATTGGGAACGCGTAGCCTTATCCACTGCACCACCAGGGAAGTCCCTCTTTTTCTTTTTTAAATTTTATTGGAGTATAGTTGATTTCCAATGTTGTGTTAGTTTCAGGTGTACAGCACAGTGATTGTTATACATTTACAGATACTCATTTTTTTTCAGATTCTTTTCTCATATAGGTTATCACAGAATGTTGAGTAGTTCTTGAGTAGAGTTCCCTGTGCTATTATACAGTAGGTCCTGGTTGGTTATCTATCTTATGTATAGTAGTGTGTGTGTGTTAATCCCAAGCTCCTGATTTATTCCTACACCCCCCCCCCCCCCCCGCTGCCACGTTTCCCCTTTGGTAATCATAGGTTTGTTTTTGACATCTCTAAGTCTGTTTCTGTTTTGTAAATAAGTTCATTTGTGACGGTTTCTTAAGACTTTCTTGTTTTTGGTGACTGGCAGTTTTGAGGAGTACTAGTCAGGATTTTGGTAAAATGTTCCTCGGTTGGGATTGCTCTGATGTTTTTCTAATGATTTTGGGAGGAAGACCCAGAGGTAAAAGGCCATTCTCATCACCTCACATCATAGAGGGCACATACTGTGAACACGACCTAGTTGCTGTTGCTGTTGACTTTGTCCCTGGCTGAGGTAGTGCTTGCCAGGGTTCTCCACTGTGAAGTTTGTCACCCTCCCCACCCCTTCCATACTGTCCTCTTTTGAAGGAAGGCACTATGTGCAGTCCACACTTAAGGATTGGAGAGTTGTGGTCCATCACTATGGAAGGATTTTAAACACTGGAGTGATTTGCTCTGATTTGATGTAGAAAGATTGATCTAGCCAGAGACTGGAGAGACTGAATTTGCGGATAGGTCTGTGTGTTGGGTCTTGGTTAGCTGGATCCCTTAAGACAAGACAAGACAAGACAAGACGAGAAAAGATGAAGGCCTGAACTTATGGCAGTGGCAGTGGGGTTGGAGAGGGAGTGATTGATTTGAGAAAAGTTGAGGAGGTTCAGTGGGGAACTGGTAGAGGGGATGGGTGTGCAGGGATCTGGCTGGGGGTTGGCGACTCATCAAGGGCACACACTGTCTACATGACTTATACTTGTAGAAGCTGACTTTCATCACCTGGCTGAAGAAGGTTTGTCAGGTTTCTCATCAAATTTAGGAGAACTTGTGCAAAGTTTGAGTTTTTAAGCGGTTTATTACGTTCCTATGCTTATTGTAGATTTTAATTCCAGAGAGCTGAGTGAAAATTATGTATTTATTTATTCCAGTTTAAACTTGTAGCATTTAAAAAGGAAGAGCCTAGGGGAGAGAGAGCCAGACAAAGAAGTATATACTTCAATGGGAGAAAGATACAAGTATTTAAATACCAAAATTGTTTCTGACTTCTTTGCTGTATATAGGACAAACCGTTGTCATTTGAGAATTCTCAAGCCTTTAACTTAAGCGTTAAAATACTTAATGGGAGAATATTATGAGGAGGAAAAACGTTCCTTTTTTTTTTTGGCTTGTGGGATCTCAGTTCCCCGACCAGGGATTGAACCCGGGCCACAGCAGTGAAAGCCCAGAATCCTAACCACTAGGCCAGCAGGGAACTCGCGGAAAAATGTACTTTTTACTCTAGCTTTTGATCTGTCTTTATACTTCTGATAATTTATGGTGTCTCTAAACTCTGGGCAGTGTCCATAAGGGCTCACATCATGGCCCTGGAATCTCTTGCTCAGGTTTGACTCTCAGCTCCACTGGTCACAGGTGTGATCTTGGGCAAGTTACTTCATCTTTCTCTGCCTTAATTTTCTCATCTGTAACATGGGAATAGTGATAGTACCTACCTCAGAAGGTTGTTAGGAAGATTAAACGAGCTAATGCAAGTAAGTGCAAGTCATGCAAGTAATGCAAGTAAGTGCACAGTGCCTGGTGCATAGTAAGCATACGTGTCAGTTATAACGACAGTGATGGTATCATACTGTTGCTTTTCAGGTTGATTACATTTCTTTCGGAATGCCCCAAATCAGAAGCCAAAAATTTTGGACTCACAAAATTATTTTTGGTCCCTAACCTAAATTTAACATAAGGTTACATTTGTGGATGCTTAGCTTCTCAGGATATAGTGAAAGTATGGATGGCAAATTAGTACATTTAGAAATAAGAACTACCAATATTTAAAGCTTTATTCCTTTGTTACTTTCTTCCTTCCACTGATGAGTAATCTGTCCTACCGTGTATTTGGATTCCATGTGACTTTTTTGGGCCTCTCACTGCTGTGGCCTCTCCCGTTGCGGAGCACAGGCTCCGGACGCGCAGGCTCGGCGGCCATGGCTCACTGGCCCAGCCGCTCCGCGGCATGTGGGATCCTCCCGGACCGGGGCACGAACCCGTGTCCCCTGCATCGGCAGGCGGACTCTCAACCACTGCACCACCAGGGAAGCCCCCGAATTTAACTTTTAAAGCAAACAAAGCAGCCATCTTATTTATGAGAGCTAATTTGAGATTAAGGTGGTTTGATAATATGGAGATATTAGTGTGGATATAATGACCCTATAGCACTCTGTACAGGATTATAATTTTTTTTAAACCCTGAACTCCCCGATCGTTTTGGGGGAGTCTTTTTTTTTCCCCCCACACCACGTGGCATTCGGGATCTTAGTTCTCCGACTGGGGATGAACCCACACCCCTTGCCGTGGAAGCACGGACTCTTAAACACTGGACTGCCAGGGAAGTCCCAGGATTATAATTTTTTAACTTCAGTTTTCTTGTCAGGAACTTGAGCAAGGAGGTAGCATTTGATTGATTGGTAGGTAGCATTTGATTGATAAGGTAGCTTATTATGCCATTACTGCCATTTTCTTTCTTTCTTTTTTTTTTTGGCCATGCCGTGTGGCTTGCAGGATCTTAGTTCCCCAGGTAGGGATTGAACCTGGGCCCTCGGCAGTGAGGGCACCGAGTCCTAACCACTGGACTGCCAGGGAAGTCCTGTGTCCACTTTTTTGATTCCTAAAATTATTTATACTTTCTCTTATTTTTCTTTATCAGATTCTGCAGAGATTAGTCTCTTAGGGGTTTTTTTTTGGCTTTGTTAATCCCCTTTTTATATCTTTGTTTCCTGTTTCATTCATTTCTGCTGTTCATTGCCTGCCTTCTGCTTTCCTTGGATTTATTCTGCTGTTCCTTCCATGTTCTTAAGTTGTATGCTTAGCGAAATAATTTTTAGCCTCTCTGATTTTATGCATTTACAGGTATACATTTTTTTGTAAACTACCTCTTTCATTGTTTTGCATAAGTTCGTACTCTTACTGTTGAATTTTAAGTAATTTTATTTATTTATTTATTTATTTATTTATTTATTTATTTACGGTACGCGGGCCTCTCACTATTGTGGCCTCTCCCATTGTGGAGCACAGGCTCCAGACGCGCAGGCTTAGCGGCCATGGCTCATGGGGCCAGCTGCTCCGCAGCATGTGGGATCTTCCCAGACCGGGGCACAAACCCGTGTCCCCTGCATCATCGGCAGGCGGACTCTCAACCACCGCGCCACCAGGGAAGCCCAATTTTATTTATTTTTTGTCAAGATTTCATCTTTGACCCAGGGTTATTGAAGAGTATTTTATCATTTTTGAATGTATGAAGATTTTTGGTTTATTTTTAAATTATTGGCTTTTAATTGGATTGTGGTTAGAAAGTGTAATCTGTATGTTACCTATTCTTTGAAATGTGCTTAGAGTTGCTTTATAACCTTGTACATACATGGTCATTTTTGTAAATATTTTGTGAATTTGCTTATGAAGAATGTTTATACCCTAATTATTAGATGTATCCTTCAAAGTATGTCCAATAAATAAAACTTGCTCATTGTTTTTAGATTTTTTTTTTTTTTTTTTTTGGCGGTACGCGGGCCTCTCACTGTTGTGGCCTCTCCCGTTGCGGAGCACAGGCTCCGGACACGCAGGCTCAGCGGCCATGGCTCACAGGCCCAGCCACTCCACGGCATGTGGGATCTTCCCGGACCGGGGCACGAACCCGTGTCCCCTGCATCGGCAGGCGGACTCTCAACCACTGCGCCACCTGGGAAGCCCTGTTTTTAGATCTTATATATCTTTTTTGTTTGGACTGTCAACAGAAATGTTTTACTCTCCCAGTATGATGATGTATTTGTCATATTTCCATTCTTCCATCAGTTTTTATTTTGAGACTTCTTTATTTAGGTACATATAAAATTATAATTGTGATGTCATTTTACTTTATCTTGTCCTATTCTTGAGGTTTTTTGGTTGCTTTTTTGTTTGGTTTCTTCCAGTGTTATTGAGATATGATTGACATGCATAACAGTATAAGCTTAAGGTGTACTGCAAAATGATTTGACTTACACAATAAGTTTAGTGAGCATCGATTATCTCATATAGATACAAAATTAAAGAAATAGAAAAACCTTTTTCCTTGTGATGAGAACTAGGCTTTCCTCTCTGAGCAGCTTTCACTTACACCGTGCTGCAGCGTGCATTATCTGGATCATGCTTAGTCCCTGGTACTTACTTGTCTTGCACGTGGAAGTTTTTACCTTTTGACTGCCTGCATCCAGTCCCTCCCTCCCCCCAACCCCATAACCCCAAACCTGATCTCTTTTTCTGTAAGTTTGTTTTTGAATAATTGACCTACAATACTATATTAGTTCCTGTTACACAGCATCGTGACTCAATATTTCTATACATTTCAAGATGATCACCGTAAGTCTAGTAATTACAGTGTGGCACCATACAAAGATATTACATAATTACTGACTGTGTTCCCCACACTGTACATTTCATACCCGTGACTGACTCACTTTGCAACTGGAAGTTTGTACCTTATTCTCCATCATCTGTTTCTTTCCTCCTCACCCCACCTCTTGGAACTGCCTGTTCGTTCTCTGAATCTATAACTCTCTTCTGTTTTGTTCTGTTTGTTCATTTGTTTTGTTTTTTAGACTCCACGTATAAGTGAAATCATACAGTATTTGTCCTTCTCTGTCTGACTTATTTAATTTAGCATAATATCCCCTAGGTCCATCCATGTTGTTGCAACTGGCAAGATTTAATTCTTTTTTATGACTGAATAGTACTGCGTTGTGTATATACAGCACATCTTCTTTATGCTTTCATCTATTCATGGGCACTTAGGTACTTCCATATCTTGGCTATTGTAAATAATGCTGCAGTGAACATAGAGGTGCATATATCTTTTCTGATTAGTGTGTTTATTTTCTTTGGATAAATACCCAGAAGTGGAGTTGCTGGATCATATGGTAGTTCTATTTTTAAGTTTTTGAGGAATTTCCATACTGTTCCATAGCAGCTGCACCAATTTACATTCCCAGCAACAGTGCATGAGTGTTCCCTTTTCTCCACATTCTCACCAGCAGTTTTTATTTGTTGTCTTTTTGATAAATAGCAATTCTGATAAGTGTGAGGTGATATCTCATTGTGATTTTGATTTACATTTCCCTGATGATTAGTGATGTTGATCATCTTTTCATGTGCCTGTTGGCCATCTGTATGTTTTCTTTAGAAAAGTGTCTATTCAGATCCTCTGCCCACCTGTTGATTGGGTTGTTTGTTTTCTGGATTTTTTAAAAAAGGTCTTTATTTTTATTGATTGATTTTTATTTGGTTCCGCTGAGTCTTAGTTGCAGCACGTGGACTCCTTAGTTGTGGCTTGCTGGCTCCTTAGTTGTGGCATGTGAACTCTTAGTTGTGGCATGCATATGGGATCTAGTTCCCTGACCAGGGATTGAACCCGGGCCCCAGGCATTGGGAGTGCAGAGTCTTAACCACTGTGCCACCAGGGAAGTCCACTGTTTTTTGGATGTTGAGTTGTATGAGTTCTTTGTATATTTTGGATATTAATTCCTCATCAGATAGATCATTTGCAAATATATTCTCCCATTCAGCATGTGGCCTTTTAAAAAAGGTGTTGATAGTTTCCTTCGCTGTGCAAAAGCTTTTTAGTTGAGTGTAGTCCCATTTATTTTTGTTTCTGTTTCCGTTGCCTGAGGCGACATATTAAAAAAATTACTAAGGTCAACTGATGTCAGAGAGCTTACTGCCTGTGTTTTCTTCTAGGATTTTTATGGTTTCAGGTCTTACATTTAAGTCTTTAATCCATTTTGAATTTGTTTTTGTGCATGGTTTGAGAGAGTAGTCCAGTTTGATCCTTTTGCATACAGCTGTCCAATATTTCCAACACCATTTATTTTTTTTAACTTATTTATTTATGTGTGTGTTGGGTCTTCATTGCGGTGCATGGGCTTCACATTGTGGTGGCTTATCTTGTTGCGGAGCACGGGCTCCAGGTGCGCACGGGCTTCAGTAGTTGTGGTGCATGGGCTCAATAGTTGTGGCTTGCAGGCTCTAGAGCACAGGCTCAGTAGTTGTGTTGCACGGGCTTGGTTGCTCCACAGCATGTGGGATCTTCCTGGACCAGGGCTCGAACCCGTGTCCCCTGCATTGGCAGGCAGATTCTTAACCACTGCACCACCAGGGAAGTCCCCAACACCGTTTATTGAAGAGGCGATCTTTTCCCCATTGTTTTTTTTTTTTTTTAATTAATTAATTAATTTATTTTTGGCTGTTTTGGGTCTTCATTACTGCACGTGGGCTTTCTCTAGTTGCGGCGAGTGGGGGCTACTCTTCGTTGCGGTGCGCAGGCTTATCGCGGTGGCTTCTCTTGTTGCAGAGCACAGGCTCTAGGTGTGTGGGCTTCAGTAGTTGTGGCACTGAGCTCAGTAGTTGTGGCTCGCGGGCTCCAGAGCACAGGCTCAGTAGTTGTGGCGCACGGGCTTAGTTGCTCCGCAGCATGTGGGATCTTCCCGGACCAGGGCTTGAACCCGTGTCCCCTGCATTGCCAGGTGGATTCTTAACCACTGCATCAGCAGGGAAGTCCCAGTTATGGATTATTTAAGTTGCTTGTTTGTTGCCCAAGTGTTTTTAGGCACTAGATCTGTGTTGCCCAAGTGTTTTTAGGCACTAGATCTGTGGTGATGTGCCTCACTGTAATTATATTGGGTTAGCCAAAAAATTCCTTTGGTTTTTAAGTAAAAATAAAAGACACATTTTTTATTTTCACCAAGAACTTTATTGAACAGTGTATTCACCGTTTTGTTCCACTACCTTCTGCAGTTTTTGAGACAACTTCATAATTCCATCTTCCCAAAACTTTTTATCTGTTTGAGCAAAGAACTGTTCCAGGTGACTTTTACGGTCTTCCAGGGAATTAAAATTTTTTCCATTAAGAGAATTTTGTAAAAACCGAAATAAATGGAAATCCAAAGGTGCAATGTCTGGTGAACACGGCGGATGAATCAGAGCTTCCCAGCCAAGCGGTAACAGTTTTTGCCTGGTCATCAAAGAAACATGCAGTCTTACGGTATCCTGATGGAAGATTATGCGTTCTCTGTTGACTATTTCTGGACGATTTTCATCGAATGCTGCTTTCAGTTGGTCTAATTGGGAGCAGTACTTGTTGGAATTAATCATTTGGTTTTCCGGAAGGAGCTCATAGTAGAGGACTCCCTTCCAGTCCCACCATATACAGAACATCACCTTCTTTGGGTGAAGACCGGCCTTTGCTGTGGTTGGTGGTGGTTCATTTCGTTTGACCCACGATCTCTTCCATTACACATTGTTGTACAGTATCCACTTTTCATTGCCCGTCACAATTTGTTTTAAAAATGGAACGTTTTCATTACATTTAAGTAGAGAATCGCATGCAGAAAATATGCTCAAGGAGGTTTTTTTCGCTTAACTTATGTGGAACCCAAACGTCAAAGCGATGAACATAACCAAGCTGCTGCAAATGATCTTCAGTGCTTGATTTGGATATTTTGAGTATGGCGGCCATCTCCCGCGTGGTATAACGTTGGTTGTTCTCAGTTAATGTCTTGATTTGATCGCTGTCAACTTCAACTGGTCTACCCGACCGTGGAGCATCATCTAGGGAGAAATCTCCAGCACGAACCTTCGCACACCACTTCTCACACGTTGGATCAGTCACGGCACCTTCTCCATACACTGCACAAATCTTTTTTTGCATTTCAGTTGTGTTTTTACCTTTCTTGAAATAATAAAACATGATATGCCAAAAACGTTTTTTTCTTCCATCTTCAATATTAAAATGGCTACACAAAAATTCACCAATTTTGATTTTTCTTTTTAAATGCACACTGATATGATAGCTGTCACAATACAATCTAACAAAATTGTTTCGAATGAAGTTAAAGACAAGTAAGCGCTACTAGAGCCATCTTAACGGAAAACACAGAACAAACTTTTTGTCTAACCCAATACTATGAAATTGTAAGAGTGAGATCAAGTTTACTGAAACTGTGATTTTTGCTTTCCTTTATTTCCGTTATAGTGGATGTCATTGTAAGAGCTCAGAGTTCTTTAATTCTGAAGATATATTCAGTTTACTCTTTGTAAGTAATCTGTTCAGGTTTTCCACTTTTTTAGGAAATGAGCATAAGAGATATAAAATTATAATCATGAAATAATTCTTCACAAGTTTTAAATAAATTCCCTTACTGTTTATCTTTAAAAGAGAATTTAATCGTGTAAGTAGTATTTGAATGCATTCTTATGAAGAAAATCCAAACAATAAGGAAGTATGTGGAGCAAAAAGCACAAATTTCATTTTTTCCTCTCAATTCAGTGCTCCCACTTCTTTCCTAGGATTTATCCACTATTTAAATTTACTGGGTGGTTTTTCTTACCTACAGTTTGATATTTTTGCTTTTTAATTCATTTACTCATAAAGAAATACACATGCTAGAAACAAAACAGGTGTTCTCACTTTTTTAATAATGGCTTTACTGAGATATAATTCACAAAATGTACAATTCACTTCTTTAAAATGTACGATTCAGTTGTTTTCAGTATATTCACAGAGTTGTGCAGCTGTCACTACAATCAATTTTAGACCATTCTTATCATCCCATAAAGAAATTCTCTACCCATTAACAGTCACTCTCCATTTCGCCCAAACACCCCACACCCTCTAGCGACCACTAATTTACTTTCTGTGTCTATAGAATTGCCTATTCTGGACATTTCATATAAATGGAATTGTATAATACGTCTTTTTTGTGTGTGTGACAGGGCTGCTTTCACTTAACATGATGATTTCAGGTTTTATCCATACCGAGCGTGAATTAATAACTTCATTCCTTTTTATGGCAATATAATATTTCATTATATGGATATACTAAATTTTGCTTATTCAGTTGATGTACATTTGGATTGTTTCCACCTTTTGGCGCTTATGAGTAGTACTATGAACATTTGTATACAAGTTTCATTTATTTATTTGTTTATTTTTTTATTGGCCGTGTTGGGTCTTCGTGGCTGCCCACGGGCTTTCTCTAGTTGCAGTGAGTGGGGGCTACTCTTTGTTGTGGTATGCGGGCTTCTCATTGCGGTGGCTTCTCTTGTTGTGGAGCACAGGCTCTAGGTGCGTGGGCTTCAGTAGCTGTGGCACGTGGGCTCAGTAGTTGTGAGCATGGGCTTAGTTGTTGCATGGCGTTTGGGATCTTCCCAGACCAGGGCTCGAACCCGTGTCCCCTGCACTGGCAGGCGGATTCTTAACCACTGTGCCGCCAGGGAAGTCCCTATATACAAGTTTTTATATGGACATATGTTTTCATTTCGCTGGGCTATATACATAGGAATGGAATTACTGGGCTATGGTAACTGTGTTTAACCTTTTGAAGAACTGCTAGACTGTTGTATTTTCTCTTTCTTTCTTTCTTTCCTTCCTTCCTTCCTTCCTTCTTCCTTTCTCTCTTTCTCTCTTTCTTTTTCTTTTTTCAAATATTTATTTATTTGGCTGTGCCGGGTCTTAGCTGCAGAACGCAGAATCTTCATTGCTACGTGCGGGATCGTTTTTTAGTTGCAGCATTCAAACTCTTAGTTGCGGCATCCCCTGACCAGGGATCGAACCCAGGCCCCCTGCATTGGGAGCACAGAGTCTTAGCCACTGGCCCACCAGGGAAGTCCCTAGACTGTTGTATTTTCTGTATTTGATTTCTTTGAATATCCATACTATGATTTAGCTAATTCCTGTTGATGGACTTTGAAGATTTTGCTGTATCACAGTACCATAAACAGCGCTGCAGTGAGCATCCATCTTAGAGTTCTCCAGAGAAACAGAGCCAGGTGTGTAGGGGTATGTGCGCAGACATTTATTTTAAGCTGTTGGCTTATGTGACTGGGTGCCCAGCCAGTGTGAAATTTGTAGGTCAGGTCCTACAAGGAGAAGCTGGGGCTTCAGTCTTGAGGCACAGTTTCTTCTGGGAAGTCTCAAGTTTTCCTCTTAAGGCCTTTTAATTGAGTGGATGCAACCCACCCACAAGATGGAGGGTTAGCTTCTTTACTTAAAGTCAGCTGATGTAGATGTTAACCACAACTACTAAATACCTTCACGGCAACACCTAGATTAGTGTTTGATTAAATGACTGGGTGCTATGACCTAGCCAGGTTGACACCTATCTTAAGGAATCTCTAGGGCAGGTACTTAACGAACTTTAAAAAAGTCTCCCCCGGTGATTTATACACATACTTAATGAAACAGTATGCTGGTGTTTTCTATTCTTATTCTTTTTTTTTTTTTAATGCTGGTTAGGACCCAATAAATTAAATTGGCCTGACCTGCAATTTGAAACACATTGCTATTGGTATATGTATTATATCTAGAAATGGATTGCTGGGTTGCAGGGTATCCATACTTCAGCTTTCTTACGCACTGCCAGCGCTGTCTGAAGTAGCTGTGCGTTCCCACGGGTGGTGCGAGTTCTTTCATTTTGCCCTTGATGGCCATTGGTAATTGCAGTTTCTTTGTCGTTCTTCTGCTTCCTTCCAGGTAGGGCGGTTTTTAGCCCTTGGTAATCAACTTTAAACAAGGAGAGTGTTGTGAATCACTATGTTGTACAACTGTAACTTATATAATATTGTACATCAATGACACCTCAATAAAAACTATATTAAACAAGGAGAGCAGCTGCAGAGTTACTGACACCTTCAGCAGACACCAGTGTCTGTCCAGAAATGAATGACATTGCTTTGTTTTCATTGTATTTGTGTTCTTCAATTTGCATACAGCAGAATGGACTGGTTTTTGGTGTCTGTATTTGTGAGTGTTAAGGCATGTGTAGTTTCATATAACCACCACGCGCAACTGGGATACAGAACAGTTCCATCTCCTCAAACAAGTACCTCGTACAACTCGTAGCCTTCCTCCCCCTCCTAACCCCATTGATCTGTTCCCTATCATTATAGTTTCACCTGTTCCAGAATGTCATATAAATGGAATCATACAGTATGTAAACTTTTGAGACTGGCACTGAGCATATTCTTTTGAGATATGGCCATGTTGCTGCATATATCAATAGTTCATTTATTTTGTTCATTTATTTTGAATGCTGGGTAGTATTGCAGTGTATTAATCTTCCCAGTTTAACCTTTTACTCCTTGAAGGACATTTGGGTTTTTTCCCCAAGGTTTTGATGATTGTGAATAAAGCTACTATATATAATTATGTGCAAGTTTTATTGTGAACATAGGTTAACTCTATAGGGTATATAGCTAAGTGGGATTGTCGATTCAGTCATTTGTTAAATATAATTATATCTTTAATTAAAACTGCGAAACGTTTCTTGAGTGACTTTATCATTATCCACTGATCCAGCACTGCATGAAAGCTTCAGTTTCTCCTTATTCTTGTCAGTACTTGGTATTATCTATTCCTTTTATTTTAGGAGTTCTAATAGGTATACATTGGTTTCTCACTGTGGCTTTAATTTGCATTTCCCTGATGGCTAATGTGATGTTGCTTCTCATATGCTTATATGCCATCTTTGGTGAAATAGTTATTCACATCTTTTGCCCACTTTTTAAAAAATTGAGTTATTTTCTTATTGTACTTTAAACATCTTTTATATATTCTGGATACAAGTCCTTTGTCAGATACAGTGATTTGCAGATGTTTCCTCACAGTCTAAATTTTTATTAAGCTCAATTTACCATTTTTTAACTTTTATGGATTGTGCTTTTGGTGTTATATCTAAGAACTCTTTCCTCAACCGAGTTCATGAAGATTTTCTCATGTTTTTTCCTAAAAGATTTTGTAGTTTTAGGTTTTACATTTATATTTAAGATCCATTTTGAGTTGAATTTTTGTAAGGTATGAGGTATAGGTTGAGTTTCACTTCGTTTGCATATCCAATTTTTTGTTTGTTTGTTTGTTTTACTTTTTGACTGCACCGCAGGGCATGCAGGATCTTAGTTCCCCAACCAGGGATTGAACCTGCGCCCCCTGCAGTGGAAGTGCAGAGTGTTAACCACTGGACTGCCAGGGAAGTGCCTCCAATTGTTAAAATACTCTTTGTTGCAGGAGCCCCCCAGCTCCCCAGCGCCGCACAGCAGGAGGTGAGCGCATGACTGCCTGAACCATCCCCCGCCCCCGTCTGGGGGAAAACATTGTCTTCCAGGAAACAGGTCCCTGGTGCCAAAAAGGTTGGGGGCTGCTGCCTTGTTGAGAATAATATCCTTTCTCCATTGAGTTACTTTTGCATCTTTGTTGCAAATCAGTTGACCATATTTATATGGGTTTATTTCTGGACTGCCATCTGTTCCATTGGTCTGTGTGTCTGTTCTTTTACCAGTACCACACTGTCTTGAATACTGTACTTTTCTATAGTAAGTCTTTAAAGTAGAGTGGTGTAAGTTTTCCAACTCTGACCCGGCTATTCTGGGCTCATTTGCCTTCCCCTTTTACATTATCCTTTTGTCTATGTCAGTATGGACTCACAGATTATTATTTTATTACTTCATGGCTTTATGGATTATTATTTTATTACTGTCATTTATTTTGTTGCTCAAGTTATCGCAGATCTGACCAATGGGAGATAGATTCCATCGTTCTTTGAACACTTTCCTACCTCCTGGCATAACAAAATATTCTAGGGTCTCTTGCACTTTTCCTGTCCTAGCCCTGGAATCAACCGTTTTCCCAAGGAGACCTAGTTTCTTTTATTGTAGAATGGCATTCAGAGACCAACGTCTGGGAGCTAAATGTGCTCATTTTTTGCTGGGTTGTCATTGTATCTAGACCCTTGCAGTGGACAAAGCTGGGATAAATAAATGTATTTATGTGTGCAAGTATACAGGTATACACACATCTGTATTTCTATTTATACTGAAAATGATGAGCTCTTACTGTAACCATCTATTTCTGTCTAGCACCTCAGAATTCTTTCTATCGTCCCCCTTCTGTATCTGTAACTCTTTCACTCAGCATAATTATTTTGAGCTCCATTCACATTGTGTGCCTGAATAGTTCAGTCCTTTTTATTGTTGAGTTTTGTTCCATTAAATGGATATACCACAATTTTAGGAAATTGCCAGGCTTTCCCCCCAAAGTGATAGTGCAATTTTACATTCCCACCAGCAGCTTAAGAAAGTTCTGGTTTCTCCACATTATCGCCAAACTGTGGGTATTGTCAGTCTTTTTAACTTTATACTTTGTAATAGGTACGTGGTGGTATCTCTTGTGGTTTTAATTTGGCTTTCCCTAATGACTGTTGATTTTTAGTATCTTTCCATGTGTTTATTTGCTATCCATATACCATCTTTGGTATTTATTCAAATCTTTTGCCCATTTGTTAACAAATGGGTTGTTTCTTATTGTTGAGTTCTGAGAGTTCTTTATATATTCTGGATACAAGTCTTTATCAGATCTGTGGTTTATAATTATTTTCTCTCAGTCTTTGGCTTAGCTTTTCATCTCTTCAGTAGTGTTACTTGAAAAGAAATTTTTACCTTTGATGAAGTCCAATTTATGAAGTTTTTTCTTTTATGGATTGTGCTTTTGGTGTTATATCTAATAAGATCTTTCTAAACCTAAGATCAAAAAGAATTTTCTCACGTTTTCTTTTACAAGTTTCATAATTTGGGGTTTTATATTTAGTCCTGTCATTAATCTTGAATAAATTTTTCTTTTTTTGCGGTATGTGGGCCTCTCACTGTTGTGGCCTCTCCCATTGCGGAGCACGCACGCCAGACGCACAGGCTCAACGGCCATGGCTGACGGGCCTAGCCGCTCTGCGGCATGTGGGATCTTCCCAGACCGGGCATGAACCCGTGTCCCCTGCATCGGCAGGTGGACTCTCAACCACTGTGCCACCAGGGAAGCCCTTGAATAAATTTTTGTATGTGGTATGAGGTATATAGATCTCCATTAATTAAAAAAAAATGTGAATATCCATTTGTTCAGGCATCATTTGTTGAAAAGATTATCTCCACTGAATTTTACCTTTGCACTTTTGTGGAAAAATCAGTTGATCCTATACGTGTGGTTCTGTTTTTTTTTTTAATTAATTAATTTATTTATTTTTGCTGTGTTGGGTCTTCGTTTCTGTGCGAGGGCTTTCTCTAGTTGCGGAGAGCGGGGGACACTCTTCATCGCGGTGCGCGGGCCTCTCACTATCGCGGCCTCTCTCGTTGCGGAGCACAGGCTCCAGACGCGCAGGCTCAGTAGTTGTGGCACACGGGCCTAGTTGCTCCGCGGCATGTGGGATCCTCCCGGACCAGGGCTCGAACCCGTGTCCCCTGCTTCGGCAGGCAGACTCCCAACCACTGCGCCACCAGGGAAGTCCCAGGTTCTGTTTTTGAACTCCATTCTATTCCATTTCTTTCTCTGTGTGCCAGTACCACACTGTCTTTTTTTTTTTTTGCGGTTCACGGGCCTCTCACTGCCGTGGCCTCTCCCGTTGCGGAGCACAGGCTCCGGACGCGCAGGCTCAGCGGCCATGGCTCACGGGCCCAGCCGCTCTGCGGCATGTGGGATCCTCCCGGACCGGGGCACGAACCTCTGTCCCCTGCATCAGCAGGCGGACTCTCAACCACTGCGCCACCAGGGACGCCCCACACTGTCTTGATTACTGGATCTTTGTAATCAATTAGTTTCGATTCAGGCAGTATATGTTTTCCAACTTGGTTTTTTTCAAAGTTGTTTTGGCTATTTTAGGTACTTTGCATTCCTGTATGAATTTTAGAATGTTTGTCAATTCCTACAAAAAAGTATACTGGGGTTTTGATTGGGATTATGTTGAATCTGTAGAGCAATTTGGGGAGAGAATGCTGTCTTAATAATATTTAAGTCTTTTGATCCATATACGTGGTATATCTCTTCATTTACTTAGATCTTTAGTTTCTCTCAAATGTTTTACAGTTTTTCAGTGTATATGTCTTATCACATCTATCCCTAAATAGGGGTATTCTTTCGTTTTAAGTTTTGATTGCTTATATATAGAAATTGAATTGATTTTTTACTGTTGATCTTGTTTCCTGCAACTGTGCTGAAATTCATTTATTCTAGCAACTTTTTGTAGGTAGTGTAGATTTTCTACACAGATGATCATGTCATCTGTGAGTAAAGACAGTTTTAATTCTACTTTCCCAATGTAGATTCTTTTATTTCTGTTTTGACTTTTGATTTTTATTTGAAATACAGCAAGCCTGTATTCCGTGTGCGGTCCCTCCCCACACACGTATTTGTTGACTTGATTTTACTTTTAGACTATGTGTGGCATTAACATTGTTCTAAAAGTCAGAACCGTATAAAAAGGTGTGTACTCAAAGGTAGTCACTCCCATCTTTTCATCATATTCCTGTCTCCCTCCTGTGTATTACACCTGTTCCCACCCAGCATGTAAATTCCACCTTCAGTCTTGCCTAATTCATGGTGTTCGCACTTTGGGTCTTTCCCTCCCACCATTCCATCATTTTTCTTTAAAGTAGCTGCCCCACAGATTTGAGCAAAAGTGTAGAAATTCTTTCTTTATAAAATCTAGAACACACTGATATACAAAATTAAATAAAAGGTAAGATTAAATAAAAGGTCTGGCAATTTCATAAAAGCAGGAATTCTTAAACCAGGCTTTATGAATTTTATAAAAGTATGTTTATATTGGGGTGTGTGTGTGTGTGTGTGTTTATGTTTAGTTGAATTTTTTTTTTCTGGTAGTAGATTCCATAACTTTCATCGTGTTTCAGAGGAGTTTGTTTAAAGGAAAAAAAAAAGGTCAAGAAAGAGAATGCCTTTAGGATGAATGAGTTTGGGTCTAAGCAGTCCAAAGGCTGGTTAGTGAGCCTCTCTCTTCGGTCTGTTGTACCTTTGGAAGATAACGTTTTAATTGGCTCTGTGTAATATGTGACTTGTTTGTGGTTAATCCAGTAGTAGTCAACTCAACACCCGGCACTTGTCAACCTTTTGACCTACTGTTTTGTATCACAGAATTTTAAGAATTTGAATGCACTTCAGATGTTTCCTTTCAGGTTAAATCTTTTTAATGGTACTCTTTATTAAAGTTGTTAAAAGAATCTTTGGATTCCTGCTGTCAAGTCACTAAAATACCCAGTCACTAATGGTAGTGAAGGGTAAGGTTATTCAAAGCACACATGAAGAATTCATAGTTTAAAAGAATATTTGAGCAGCTTGCCACATGCAGCTTCCTTTTTGTGTGTCCCCATCTGGGAGCAGAGCAGCAGAGTGTATGGTGCCTAAACCCTCGGGCCCTGTAACCACCCTGCCTAACGTCGGTCCAGGTCTGCCTCCTAGTGGCTACTAATGACCTGTTTAGTTTCCTCACCTAGCAAGTGAGAATAGTAATCATACCTACCTCATATGACCTGTTTGTGAAATAAGTAAAAAGTTAGGTAGAAAAAGACTTAAAAGTAGAAATATTTCAGCAAATTCAGAGCCTCCCCACCCACACCCTCACCCTGTGTTAAATGTGCGGGTTCCACTGGGGCCGACTCCAGTCGAGGGGGGGTGATAACATCATCTTCCGAGGTCTAAAGAAGACCAGAGTGGTGTGGTTTTTTGAAAATTTATACATAAATGAATATTTTATTATAATTAAAGACATTAATTTAGATGTATTACGAATAGTTTGTGGGGTTTTATCCTTTTTCTTTTACAAATATACACAGTCATAATTACAGATGAAATTATACAGTATCTTTCGTTTGACTCAAAACAATACAGGAATGGATCTGCTCTCACCACTTCTATTCAACATTGTGTTGATGGTGCTAAGTTAAAGAGAATCTAAATAAATGGAGAGAGATACCATGTTAATGTGTTGAAAAACTTAATTTGTGGGACTTCCCTGGTGGTTCAGTGGTAAAGCATCCGCCTTCCAATGCGGGGGACGTGGGTTCGATCCCTGCAGAGTGGTGGTATTAATTGTCGCTTCTTATGTCTGTTAAATTATAATAAGAATTTTCTTTTTTTATTTCTACCAAGCCAAAGTAGCAAGACGCAGTCAAGAACGAGACAATCTTGGCATGCTGGTCTGGTCACCTAATCAGAATCTATCAGAAGCAAAATGTAAGTTTTAGAGCACTTTTATTTTCCACCTTTCTTATTTACTGCAAACTTCTAAAGTTACCTTTGTAGGTAAAAATCTCTCTATATATTACATTTATTTTACCTTTTTAAAGTAAAATTTTGAAGAATTTGAAAGTGTGTTCTTTATTGTGGCCTGTCATAGTGATTTAAAGATTCTTAAGCTGTGGTTTCATAATCTACTTTTTATTCAAAGTGCTGTACCAGCTAATATTCTGAAGTAACTAGGAGGAAGGGTTCAGAGCGGAAAGAAAATTATAATGTAGTGTATAACTCCTTCAGCTGGGAATTTATAGATTTATTGATATAAAGATGAGGAGTTTAACAAATCTCTAATTGGAAGGATTACAAAGGGCAAATGTATGTTACTGGAAAAAGGTTTTATACTGTAAGACTTCATCCTAGCTAGAAGTAGAACTTTTGAATTGGCTCTTTGTTTTGTGTTTACATTTTTGTTAGAATGAATATTCTGAGCTACTTTGGGTTTTCTTTTTGGGGGGCCGGTAGGGGTCCTAGAGTTATTAGAAAGATTAATTGTATTTTCAGAGTTTGCTTTTTCAGTTTTTTGTCCCCTCTGCTCAGGTGATACCGTGCAAGAATAATTTTATATTTGATATATTGCCGTAAGTCTTTGTCATTTTCAAAGTTTTTGTTTTCTTCATAACTTTAAAGAGAGAAGAAAAAATAAATTCCCCCTTTCGAGAATTTTTCAGTGGTGGGGGTGGGTGGTCCATGGATGGAATTTACGGCCATTTGTGAACTCGTGAATCACAGGCAAACTTTTTTTGGTGCATGTACGTTTTCCTGCAGAAAATTGGATTTTTAAAGGGCTCTTTGACAAAAATAGGATAAGAATCAATGCTCTAAAATGTGGTAGGGCTTAGAAAGCCTTCAGTGGTAAATGTTGGCCAGAAAACATAAGTTGTGAATAAAGGCCGGAACTCTCAGGCTTTGATCAGGATTTTCCAGATTGTGTTTTGCAGTATTAAAGTAGGTGTTAACAGGTTTCCACTGTCAAGTAAGGTTTAGAGATGATGCATATTAAATATCCTCCTCTTATATATTTAACATTCATGTTTGCATTAAGGTGCAAAGAGCTCGGATGGTCAAGAAACATTTGATTTTGACCAAGAAGGACCCTTTTTAAAAATACAGTACCTTCCATGGAACACAGGAAATTCAACTACTCTTAGTAATGCTTAATTTAGCAAGAATAAAATAATCTCAGTCTAATCTGATTTTCATAGTATCTTAATTTTGCCAGCCTGCTGCTTGGTGAGTTTATAATGGAGAACAGAATAGCAAAAGGAAGTATATTGGCAATTCTGATGCCTTTACTGTGCCGGGGAAGAGCTTTTAAGTATTTCCTGTTTGTTTTTTCCCTTTGAGGATTTGCACTTAAAAAAGCAATCTATTCCATTTTTGAACATGTTGTTCCTTCTAACAGCTGAAAATCTGCATCTGTGTAATTTTTAAAGCTTTGTTTTCCTGAACTCTGTTAAATAAGTCTGCTTCCTTATGAGTCTTTTAGGTGTTCAGTTCTCCTACCTTCTTTGCTGTCCCAGTTCAAGTTAAACCTGCCTGGTTGCCTCAAGTGTTTTCAGATGGCCTGATTTTGGGGTCTTTTTCGTCTCTGTTGTACTCCTGGATAGATTCCGTTTGGTCATGGTGCCCATCTTCAATTATGGTGCCTGGAACTGAATATTAAAAATAGTGAGCATTTGTTGAGCACTGTACTAAAATGCTTTCCATGTTCCTATATCATTCAGTCTCTACTGTAAACCAAGAAGACGTTTTTGTCCCCATTTTACAGGTGGCATTCCACAATCCAAAGAGGTTGTGAAACTAACACAAAGAGTCAGTGGTGGAGCCAGTAGTATCCAGGTTTGCTGACTCTTCACCCTGGCTTATGCTCTAAACGTGTCCCTCAGGTCGAGTTCGTCAGGTCTCAGTCCTCTCTTCATTTCAGTCACTTCCTGCTGTCATTACAGTGAAGATTGTATTAGTACCTCTTGCTGTTAATGTGTTACCTTTGGAATCTTGGGAGTCAGAATTTAATTTTAATATTATCTTAATTTTCCTAGACCTGCAAGAAAAGAACAGAATATGAGAAGTTAATAGATTTTTAAGCAATGGTATTGCCTAAAATAAATTTGCAGTTTTAATGTAAGTCCTGACAGTATTGATTAAAACTTTAAACTCTTAAAACCAATCTAAAAGTAACATTTATATATTGTTGAAAGTTCAGAAGGCACAGAAAAATATAAAGAAGAAACAGTTCATCCATTATTTCATTACCCAGAGATAACTGTTAAACATTTTGGATGTTTTCCCAATCCCTTTTTTTCCTCTGTGCATATTTTTATAAGTGAGATGTTGGTATTTCTATGTATGTGAGTGTGTATTGTCTTCCTGAACAATGACCTAAGCATTCGTTACCTTGCTAAACCCCTTGTAAATATTTAAAATAATGTTTAATGGATGTATCAGTGTATTTAAGCATTCTTCTATTGAAAATTTAGGTTGTTTCTAATTGTTGCTATTGTAAAAGAAGGCGGTGGTGAAAAACGGAATCAGAGCTTTGTTCTCTTTTGTTGTTATTGTTGTGTTTTTAGTATTTTCTTAAGATACATCCCTCGGAATGGAATTGTGGATCGATGAGAGTTTGCTTAACTACTCCAGTGTGAGGATGTGAACACAGTTGTTGATGTGAGTTAGGTTCCATTTGTGGAGCTTTGGGAATCATATTCTTTGACGAGTAGTCTAATCGTAGTTATGCCTTGAAATGTGGCCATAGTGTCACTGGGGACAAGTATACATTATTTGTTCTCTTTGCCATCTATCATTTCCCCCTCAGCTTCTCTCCCTCCCAGTACATAGACAAAAAAGAAGTATTTTCTACTTGCCTTTCTAATTTATTTTGAAAGAATGTGGAAGTCTTGGTTGTCCAACAATTGATTCTGACTTGATGTAGAAATAGGAGATTTGGGACATCTGTAGACTTCTAGTAGATGTACCGATGTGTAAGGATGTCTGTAGATCTCTGGCTTTTCCTGGGTTGGTTTCTTTCCTCTCAAGTAAATGTTTAGAGTTCTGCCTCTTAGGGTTACTGCAAGTTTACAAAATTATTTTGTGGTTATAGAAATAAATACTGTTGTAGAAATTTCAAACAATATAGAATGTATAATGTAGACAATTAAAGAAAGCCTTCTTGGGACTTCCCTGGTGGTGCAGTGGTTAAGAATCCGCCTGCCAACGCAGGGGACATGGGTTTGAGCCCTGGTCCGGGAAGATCCCGCATGCCGCGGAGCAGCTAAGCCCGTGAGCCACAACTACTGAGCCCGTGTGTCACAACTACTGAAGTCCGCGTGCCTAGAGCCCGTGCTCCGCAACTCAACGAAGAGTAGCCCCTGCTCGACACAACTAGAGAAAGCCTGCTCACAGCAATGAAGACCCAACGCAGCCATAAATAAATAAATGATTGAATGATGAATGAGTGAATGAATAAATAAATAACCTTCTTTTAAAAAAAGCCCTCTTATAGTCACTATTTACAATGTATATACTTCTCCTAATATTTTTATATATCTTAATAAGTAGATGACTTTTAAATCACATATATGAGCTGTTTAGCAATTTGCTGTTAACAACACACGTGGGACTTTGTTCTGTTTGAATACATTTATTGAATTGGCCAAAAAGATCATTCAGATTTTTCTGTACCATGTTATGGAAAACCCCAAACAAACTTTTTGGCCAACACAATACAGTTACCTAGTTTTAAACTACCAAGTATGGGTCCACCATAATTTAGTCTTTTCTTTTTATTTATTTATTTATTTTTAAACAAATTTTCCTCCAAAAGTATCTCAATTAGGGTTATATTGAATTTGGGTTTATTTAGTGAGAATTGGTTTCATTCAGATTTTTTTTTTTTTTTTTTTTTTTTTGCGGTACGCGGGCCTCTCACTGCTGTGGCCTCTCCCGTTGCGCAGCACAGGCTCCGGACGCGCAGGCTCAGCGGCCATGGCCCACGGGCCCAGCCGCTGCGCGGCACGTGGGATCTTCCCGGACCGGGGCACGAACCCGTGTCCCCTGCATCGGCAGGCGGACTCTCAACCACTGCGCCACCAGGGAAGCCCTCATTCACATTTTTATTGAGCAGTTTTGTGTGCCTGGTAGTGTACCAGGACTGAGGGATTCAGGAAGTTTATATTCTAATGGAGAAAGAAGGGGGAAGTGAACGTGTAAACAGATAATTTATATGTATTTCCTTTAGTCCAACTGTTTCTTCTTAGTTGTGAAAAATTGAGGTCTAGAGAAGTTAGGTCAAATGCTTAAGGTCCCTCAGCTAGTTAGTAGCCAAGTTTGGGCTGGATCTCTGGTCTCCAGACTGCATTTATTACACACATCGGCCTTGGTGTACTGTTTGATTTAATAAACCAAAATACTTAAAGCATTACTGGTACTACATAAGTTGCTCTGGGCTGTGTCTAAGTAAAACTTCCTTAAGGAGAGATACGACCTTTGGAGTATGCCCAGAAAAAATGTGCCTTGTAGAGACATATTTCATGTAGAGGAAATGTAAATAATTCCAGGTAGCACAGATGAGAACAATAGGATTTAGATTGTATTATAAAAATTATTGTGGAAAATTACATGATTAAATGATGACATGATACTAAGGGGACAAAGGTGTGAATGAAGGTTAAATCATGTGGTGGAATCTGGAGGTTGGACACACAGTGAGAGAGACTGAAAAACGCTCACTAATTGGAAGAGAGGGCAGCTGATTCTTACATTATTTTAGCATCAGGCATCTCCTGTGTACTCTTAGTATTTGGACGCGCCCCTTGGGACCCAGCAGAAAGCACTCTGTTTTCCTAGGTAGAAACAAGCAATGGAAACAGATGGTATTTGGGTAGGACGATGAGGAAGGAGTAAGTGCACTGGCTGGATGAGGGGCACACATGCGCTCTAAGAAGAGGAGATAGCGTTGGCGTTTGCACAGCATTTAGAGACCTGCTGGGCTGTGACGCACATTGTCCCTGGGGAAGTGAGAAGCAATGAAGCTGGAAAGACAGGCCCAGTTCTTAAAGGGATGAGGATTTTGGAGGGATTTTTAGCTAGAAGCAGTATTGTGCACATTAGAAAGCTCTTGACGGCCCTGTGATTTAGAAGAGAGCTGGGGCTAGAGGCGGTACCTGCTGGTGCACTTGCAGGGGAGGGATGTTGATGCCTCTCTGGGCCATTGCTGTTAAAGGGAGGCTTGATGGAGATTTAGGAAGTCAAAACGTCAATGTTGGGAGTGCTCAAAGGAAATGAGATGAGAGGAGTGTGGGTTAGCTGCGTGGTCCAGGTGGCCTTCACATGCCTTTAAAGCGGGATACTTCTTACATCTAGGTCATCTGCATTGTTTCACCGTTTATTCCCCACATTTTCATTGACATACCTACTAGGCACTCTGTTTCTGTGATAGGATATCATCTCCTGGATGGTCTGCTCCCCAAGTCCCCGTTGAGATGTGTACTGCTGCCCTCCTACCTGGATGCCGTCCTCTCCTCTCACCTGTGGACACCCTCCCCACCCTATTCCAGGCTGTCCTCCCTCCTCGTCTCACTTGGTCTGCACCCTAGATGTCCACCTTGCTTGCCCCTAATGGCTTTAGGGCAGTCTTCTCTCAGTGGGATCCTGCTGCCCTGGGTGCAGTGCAGTGTACTCTTCACATTCCCCTCTGGTCCCTACCCTTATACATAGACCCACCCAAGGTTTGGGCTTTGTGTAAGAGAAGCACTTGAAAGTTAGCAGAACAAAGTGGACATGTTAGTTGCAAGAAATTTCAAAAGGTTATTTTAGTAGGTAGTCTTGTCTTCTTTGACATATATAGAGAGTTAGGCCAGATCTTATTCCCAGTCTGTTTCACTTTACTGTTTTTAGGAAAACAAAAAAGTTTATCAAAGCATGTATGGTCAAATGTAATACAAAACTGTGGCCTGGGAGAATTCTTAGAAGGGAGTTTTAGAAGAGAGGACAGGTTAAGAAAGGGAGTAATCTGAGGATGATTTTTTTATTGTTTGATTCTTTTTAAGATAGGGCTTGAAAGAGGTGAATTGGAACTGGAAGGGGGACGCCAGTACACAGCCCTGCACACTGTTGATAGTTTCCTGAAGAAGCAGGTACCTTAGACTCGGCTGCGGTTGCCTTGGGCGTAGAAGTTAGCGAGGTCGCTTTTGGCTATTGGGAATCAGTAAAACAGATGGTTTTGCTCATTTATACATTACATATTGTATAGGTTATGTATAATCATTACTTTTGCAGTTATTTAAGTGATTGATTGCTCTTTGTTTTTATTTTATAAAAATGAGGAGAAACTGGAACAATGGTACGAAGCACTGGTCTCAGTGTTAAAGTAGACAAAGATGGAAATCATTAGCTATGCCAAAGACAACCGAGCTGGAAGGCTTTTTTCTTTTTTAGGCTGGCCGAACTATTAACTTTAAAGGAAAAAAAATAACACATATAACATGATAGACATATAGAATTTAAAATTGTGTCAAAAGGCAAGTCAAATTAGAGATTTTAAAATAAGTTTTAGCTTTCTTGGAATGAGAACCCTTCTTAGACCTGCAGTATTTGCAAAAGTTGTTTCTGCATTAAGTCATTTGACTTCAGTACACATTTTCAAGATTATATGGTGAGTGAGATCTTCACAGGTATGTAGTGAATGTCTAAACTTTCATAGAAATATATAGTAAATGTTGGGAGTCTATATTCAGGACTTTCTAACTCACTGCAGTTTGAAGTCAAAAGACCTGACAGTTGCCACAAGGCTCTCGGTAGTCTGACCCCACTTCTGCCCTCTGGAACTCATCCCGAGCACGCTGTCCAGAGCCTTTTCCGTTCCCTTTGTCTGGATCACTCTTCTCCCACATGTCCGCATGGCGTTCTCTCCCTCAGTTTCTCCTGGTCACTAGGAGGGGGCCCTTCCTGACTACACTACAAAGTAGAGACAGAGACCACTACTGCCTTATCTTCGTTTCCTTCATTCCATTTGTCATCACCTGGCGTAGTATTACTTACTTTATGTCCCTCCTCTGTACTAAAATGAACGAGCAGAGGAACTTGGTATGTTTGTTCAGCTCTCTGTCAGTCCTCTCTTGGCATGTGGTGGATCAATACTTGTCCAATGAGAAGATGATGGGGTGTGGACACTCCTTGTGTGGAGGTTTGCGAAAATAGGCCTTTTGGCTATTTGTTCTGTAACTCGGGTCACTTGGAGCCCTCTAACATTTTCTTCTTTGCCACTCACCTTGTGGTGTCCATTTATTTACTCAGTAAATATTTGAGTGATTGTTTATGTGTCAGGTCCTGGAGGAATACAAGAACGAACGATCTGATAAGTCTGCCCACGTGTAGCTTACAGTCTGTTGGAAAACTGCCCTGGTAAGGTATGAGTGCGTTGACAAGAGGGAAGAGTGTACTTAGAATTCTCACCTGTTAGGTCTGGGACCGGAGTGAGTCAGGGAGGGGTCAGGTAAGCTAATACTGGCCTTGGTTTTCAGCCATTTATAAATAAATGGCTATCGGGGGTTTGAAGTTTGTGATGTTTTTCAGGGTGTGAAAACTACTTTTTAAAAATCGTTTTTATTCTTTTAAGTGCTCTAGAGTTAACTAAAATGTGTAAAACTTATTAGAAGAGACAAAGAGCTGAATTTATAAACGATAGTGGGAGCCCTCCGTTAGTCCTCCCTTACCCTTCAGTCATATCAGTGTGTCTTATCTTCATCCTTTTAAACTTAAAATTTTTCGGTTTGTTAAGTTGTAATTTATTTATCCTTTCTGTTCACAATGGACATCTCAGTTTTTTATTACTGCCAACTATTACTACTGGGAACATTCTTTGACTGATTTCTGATATCTATTTGGAATATAGATATTTAGATCAATGCCAAATTATTTTCCAAAGTGGTCAAGCTGGTTTATACTGCTACCAGTGAAACACACAACTTACTTGCTCAGTGTTCTCTCCCATGTTTGTTATTGTTGGACTTCTGCATTTTAGACTATCCAGTGAGTATGGCTTTGTTTCTCATACCAGGGAATTTTGCTATTTTTGTTAGGTGTGATAATGACATTATGGTTCTGCAAAAACTATATCCACATTTTTAAAAAGATGAATACTGATATATACATATATATATATATATATGAAATAACTGGGATTTACTTTAAAATTCTTTAGCAGATGTAAAGCACATTTTGGGTTGGTTGGCCAGATCGGAATACAGATTAAAGTATTGTTTCAGTGTTAAATTTACTGTTCTGTCATTACATAAGAACACTACTGTTAGAAAATATATGCTGAGTATTTAAGAGTAATACTCAGCATATATTATATGACACTCTCAAATGGTTCAGAAAAGTAATTACGAGTATACGTACAAGCTTGTTTTTATTATTAAAAGTAGCCTGTAATTTCTTCATCTCATTACATTGGCTATAACCACTACTAAAATTTTGCTTTCGTGTCTTTTCTCTGAGCTTGTGTATATACTCTGATTTTAAGCACAAATGGACCATACTAATATAATAGTTTTCCAATTTTAGTTTTCCTATGATTAAAAGTTACACTGAGGTTTGGTCCTGAATAATATCCCATCAAATAGCTTAATTTACTTAACCATGTCCCTATTCTTGGACATTTATATTTTTTCAGTTTTTTCCCCTACTATAAATAACATATGAGTAAGCAGGAATTTATAATGTCCTTTTCCAGCAGAAAAGAAAGCCATCCTGGGTTCTGCAGGTCACGTTTCCCAGTTAAGTGCATTCATAGTTCTTTTTCTCTGGCACTTATGACAATTGGAATTAATTACTTGTGGAATTATTTCTCTCTCTGGCCAGGCTGTGAGTTCTATGAAGGCAGAGACTCTCCTTTTTAATCATGGATATATAAGCAGTACCGGGCACACAGTAGGCCTAAAAGATGTATAGAATCAGTGGGGAATAATTAAATGTAAAACAGGTTAGTTTATTATAAAATATCACTCTTCTGCAGCCTACTTTGAAAGCTTAGATTTCTTTAGTGGATGAAGAAGCTCCCCCTCCCCCACGAGATTCAAGCATCGGCGTGGGAATACCTGCCGCCTCCCAACAGACATGCCCCCCGTGATCTCACTATCCCACTGTGCAGTCTAGCTTTTGTTACTAGAGCTGAAGAAACCAGGCCCACAGAGAAGGGACTTGTCTAAAGTTTGTGATGGGCAGAGCCTTTTGTCACCTTCCTGTAACCTAGCCTCCCTCTGAGTTTCCCTTGGCCACTTGAGTCTCTTTTAGGATCCCTCTTTCCAGTGTCTTGTATACAGATGGATTGTACTGGAGGGAGGAGCATTGTATATAGAGTTTGGAAGAGGCAGGGTTAAAGGACAAATGTCCCTATGAAGTGAGGTTTGTATACAAGTTATAGGGAGTCACTAGGATTTACAGACTTTCAAACCCTTCTTCTGACCACCTCCTTCCTCCCCTGCTCAGAACCCCACAAGCAGGAGGGGTTTTTTTGCGTGATTGAAATTCACAACTCACAAATTCAAAAACCTTATTTTATATAGCAGGAACATTTCTTCTCAGTTCTGTGGTTCTGATATTGTCGTATTCTTTTAAATGCCAAAACCTTAAAATTTTGTGTTCATTGAGAGGGTTTTTATCACATTAAAATAGGGAATGGTCTTTACACATTAACTTTATGCTCTAATTCATTGATTCTCAAAACTGGCCCATCATAATCACCTGGGAGCATTGTAAAAACAAACCAAAAACATCAAGAGTGTGTTAGATTCTTTCCGTGATCTAAGTGTATTCATTTTCTGAGAATTCACCTTGCTGTACCCTTATATAAGTGCTTCTCTCTACACACATCATACTTTACTAAAAACTCTATGCATAAAGTATACATACACATCCATACACACACATATATACAGACATAAACATGAACACACATACATGCGTGTACACATACATTTACAAAACAGGGTGGAGCCCAAGAGTCAGTATTTTAAAGACGTTTGTCAGATAATTCTTAGCAGACAGGATTAGGAACTGTTGAATTGGAGCACAGCTCTGATGGACGGAGTTCAAGGACTGGGCAGGTTCTCTTGCTAAACTAATTCTGTGGTTGTAAACTGCTGCATCCCTTCCTTCTGGTTGAATCTCACAAATGTTTATGAAGGAATTTTAATACTTTTCATCTGTATATTTCGACTCTTCTATTTTTTATTTTTATACAAAGTATACAAAGCATTTGTATGTGTATATATATTTATATATGTGTATTTTTATACAAAGTATTTATAGAATACTTATTATTTTACAAGTGATGAAATGGGCTTAGCCTGCAAGTTCCTGATGGAAACTAAGGACTTTGACTCATGGTCTAGGGCTCTTTCCACTAGAGTCCACTATGAGGTTATAGGTGAAACAACTGTTAGTCTCCCCCCCCCCCTTTTTTTTTTTTGCGGTACGCAGGCCTCTCACTGTTGTGGCCTCTCCCGTTGCAGAGCACAGGCTCTGGACGCGCAGGCTCAGCGGCCATGGCTCATGGGCCCAGCCGCTCCGCGGCATGCGGGATCCTCCCGTACCGGGGCACGAACCCGTGTCCCCTGCATCGGCAGGCGGACTCTCAACCACTGAGCCACCAGGGAAGCCCTTTTTCCCCCTCTTTTAATGTCAGGGAATGTTGCCTCAGTTGAGGGAGATGCAGACCTTGTGAGCATGGTTCCTTCCTTCAGCTCATGTACGCAAAGCAAAGCACAGGACAGCAAACAAGATTATTCTGAGTGCACGGCTGCCTGCTGTGAGGGACTCAGTCATCAAGTAAGTTGACTTGGTGTGACAGAGATGCAAGAGGATAGTGTGTCACTGCGTTGATCTTACTCTTTACCGTAGACTTTGGGCATTTTTAAGGAAAAAGGTGGTTATTGTTTTGATTAGTCACAACTAAATGTCATTCATTCTAGTGATGATCAGTTTTTAAAATATGGGAGATTCTGCGTATGCCTTTCTGGAGAATACACAAATGTATGAATACTAGAGTAAAGGGGGAGGGATGCTCTTATCCTTTTCTTGGAAAAAATGTTTAATGCAGTACACAAAAAACGTTTAAATTTAACATTTAGATGTTTTAAAAATTACTCTTAAAATCTTAGCCCTGGAAGACATAAGGGTCAATCCATTCTTACGTGATGAGGAAACTGTGGCACAGAGTCAGGGGTAGGACTTTTTCAGAGTTGTGTACGTTGATCCTGGGTGGATTAGGTAGGAACGGATGCCAGAAACTGAATTTCAGCGTGTATGGCTTAGTATTCATATTTCTTATTTCCACTTGATCAGATTGTCTATGAGACTGGGCTGGATTTTGTAGTATTTACTGGGGTGCCGGAGGGTGGGAGGAGCTTTTTCTCTAGAGTGGGATTTTAACAAAACTACATTACGAAATAGCATTGTCATGAAGAAGATGTGTTTCATCATTGACTAGGAAGGACTGGTTCATTACATTACATTGTGCTCTGGCTGAGACTCTGTGGCTTATTTCTTAAGCCCTCTATCCCCCACCTCAAGATATTCAGAGGGATCACTGAAATATTAGCTGTAGTAATGTTTGTGCCCACCAGGTGGCACAGTTGCTCTACCTAAATGATTTAAGCTCATTTTGATTCTCAGCGAGTTACAGTGATAATTCATTTCTTATTTAATAATAAAAAGAGGTACCACGATATTTGTTACCATATTCTTGAAGAAAACTTAGCATGCTCATTTTGAGTTACGAGAGAGAAATTGGTACCGTATTTCCTTTGCAGCACCTAAAGCTACTGTAAATGTTATGATGGTAAAAATTTTAAAAAGCTGTATTAAGGCTGTGGCTTTGTCCTCAGCACACCTTATGGTGTCAGCCTCTTGCTCTGCATAGACTATGCAAGATCACAAGGTATTCCAAATCGCTGCAGTATCTGGGGAGGAAAGGGTGAGTTAAGGTTAAGGGGGCAGTTTTCATCTGCATTCTTCCCCTTTTTGCAATTGAATTTGAGATTCTTACTAATGGTACTGGGAGCATTTAGGTCATTGGGTTAAAACATGAATATAGAAACCAATGAAGCCTCGCAGGAGGCAACCATTTGCCTGTTACCCTCAGTTTCTGTCCCTTCCTTCATCAGCCACAGTTCTGTTTTCTTAACTTCATTCAAACTGAATAGATCGTGTTGATGTGCCTTGCTCAGTTCTCTCTACCGTGGAGACTGTTCTTATCTGACATGCCCTTCCCCATCCCCCCACCCCCGGTCTCCCTTACTCAAGAGATGGGATAGTGAACGGAGTTTTTAACGCCATGGGTCCTGGGGCCAGACACTCGGTGTACATGAGTCCTAGCACTGCTACTTACCAGCTGTGTGACCCTGCCCAAATGGTCTAACTGCTCTGCGCCTCAGTTTCTTCGTTTGTCAATGGGAGTGATAATAGAATTATCGGAGAGGATTAAAAAGATAATCCTGGTAGAGAGCTTAGAGCAGTGGCCCGAACATAGTAAATTCTCAAATGTTAGTGACTCTTACAGTCAGTATAGCTGTTGAATCTTTAGCAAGCTTTCCTTGAGTTATCATCATCGCCGTCACTAGTTACTGAGTATTTTGCATTCTCACATTATCCTGCATCTACTGTTATTTTGTGTATTTATGTTCTCCTCTGCCACCTGTGTGTTGTTTCAAGCTACTGCAATAGATCATTTTCTTTTGTATTTTGGCCTACTTAGTGCAGCGTTCAGTGCATAGTAAGGGTAGTTCAATAAACGTTTGACTGAGCCGTATGAATTTTGTACATTTTTTTGATGAATCTCACACATCCTACCTTTTTAAAAATAAATACGTTTACTTGTTTATTTATTTATTTATGGCCTCATTGGGTCTTCATTGCTGCCCACGGGTTCTCTCTCTAGTTGTGGCGAGTGGGGGCTACTCTTCATTGAGGTGCGCGGGCTTCTCATTGCGGTGGCTTCTCCCGTTGTGGAGCACGGGCTCTAGGCACACAGGCTTCAGTAGTGTGGCACGGGCTCAGTAGTTGTGGCTCGTGGGCGTAGTTGCTCTGCAGCATGTGGGATCTTTCCAGACTAGGGCTCGAACCCGTGTCCCCTGCATTGGCAGGCGGATTCCTAACCACTGCACAACCAGAGAAGTCCCTCACACCTTCTACCTTTAAGTGATGTTACCCCGAAAACATAATTCATTCACCTATGCTTTCCATAATGGTAAGGTCTTGTCAAAAAAAGCCGTGGTTTGTATAGTCCGTGTACTTCTTAAAGGATCAGAGTGGTGCAGGTGTCTTTATCCATCATAATTTAAGATGAGACAGTTCTCCCTGGTTGTTCCTATAGGAGTTTTCAAGTTTTTAAAAACATTGCATTATTTCTTTTTAAATTGTTTTTAAAGCAGAGTACACTTAACTCTGTGTCTGATTCTTCTGCTGCTGACGACGGATTAGACTGTTAGCTAAGCTGCACAAGAAACACATGCTTCTGGCCTGTGCCCTGGGGAAGGCTGGTGGGTGCAGATGCCCGGGCCAGGGACCTTGGGATGTCCTGATCACAGCTCATTCAGTGACTCTGCCTGCAGTGGCTCCTCGCCCCAGATTGGGATGGACTCTGGTTAACCTTCAGTCTTCTACAGGCAAAGTCAAGATTACTGTTGCCAGATAAAAGAAAGTGTTGGAAATGACCCCACGGACCCCGGCTTTCTTTGTCTCAGGCAGCTTGTACTTCTCTTGCTTCCCTTCCTGTTTCATCTTTTGTCCACAGACAAGGCAGTTGGGAGTGGATTTTGTTTTCTTAGGTTGAAAGCTCACTTTTGCTTAAGGAAAGCGCACAGGAGGTTTTGAAAAATGTACACTTTCCATTTTCTTCATGACCTACCCATAGTTCCTGGCAGGCTGTGTCAGGCAGGTGGTGGGGAGAGCATCGGGAGTCCAGAAACTGTGATGGGTGGCCATGCCCTCTGATGATGAAAGGGAACGAGGGCTGGGGACTATACAGGGTGGGAAGGTAGTGAGAGACAAGCCCTGTCCGCAGCATTGTTTGTGCCAATGGCTGTATTCTGAATTAACTCTAGTCCGAAACATTGTGTGAGGAGGAGGGGAGAGGAGGGGTTCCTGCTGTGCTGTAGTTTTCAGTCAGGTGCTATAACCCAGCTTTTCCGGGGAGAGCAACTTCCTACGAAGGTTTAGGAAGTTGCTAAGGGTAACACAGTCTCAAATATGGGGCTTACTATGCGCCAGGCACCGCTAGCTGTGAACTCGTTTTATCAAGAGACAGAGCCAAGATCTGACCTGAGTCTTTCTTACCCCACACCTGACCTGTGCTGCCTTTCCTCCTCCCTGCCTCCCTCCCAACTTCCTTTCTTTTCTTTCTTCCTCCCCCTCCCCCTCCCCTCCCCTCCCCTCCCCCTCCCCCCTCCCCTCCCCTCCCCCTCCCCCCTCCCCTCCCCTCCCCCTCCCCCCTCCCCTCCCCTCCCCCTCCCCTCCCCTCCCCTCCCCCTCCTCCTCCCCTCCCCCTCCCCCTCCCCTCCCATCCCCCTCCCCTCCCCCTCCCCCTCCCATCCCCCTCCCCTCCCCCTCCCCTCCCTCCCCTCCCCCTCCCCTCCCTCCCCTCCCCCTCCCCCTCCCTCCCTCTCTCCCTCCCTCCCTCTCTCCCTCCCTCCCTCTCCCCCTCCCTCCCTCCCTTCCTTTCTTTTTAAATTGAGGTACAGTTGATTTACAGTATTGTGTTAGTTTCAGGTGAACAGCAAAGTGATTCAGTTTTTTACATATATATATTTTTAGATTATTTTCCATTACAAGGTTATACAAGATATTGACTATAGTTCCCTGTGCTATACAGTAAATCTTTGTTGCCTATTTTATGTATAGTAGTTTGGATCTGTTAATCCCATACCCCTAATTTATCTACCCCTCCCCCTTTCCACTTTGGTAATAACCATAAGTATGAGTCTGTTTCTGTTTTGTATATGAATTGATTTGTATTATTTTTTAGATTCCATGGATGCGTGATGTCAGATATTGGTCTTTCTCTGTCCAACTTACTTCACTTAGTATGATAATCTCTAGGTCCATCCATGTTGCTGCAAATGACAATATTTCATTCTTTTTCATGGTTGAATAATACTCCATTGTATAAATACACCCCATCTTCTTAAGCCAGTCATCTGTTAATGAGCACTTGGGTTGTTCCCATGTCTTGGCTATTGTAAATAGTGCTGCTGTGAACATTGGGGTGCATATATCTTTTTCAGATATATGCCCAGGAGTGGGATTGCTGGATCATATGGTAGCTCAATTTTTAGTTTTTGTTTTTGTTTTGTTTTTTGCGGTATGCAGGCCTCTCACCGCTGTGGCCTCTCCCATTGCGGAGCACAGGCTCCGGACCCACAGGCTCAGTGGCCATGGCTCACGGGCCCAGCCGCTCCGCGGCATGTGGGATCTTCCCAGACCGGGGCACGAACCCGTGTACCCTGCCTCGGCAGGCGGACTCTCAACCACTGTGCCACCAGGGAAGCCCCTATTTTTAGTTTTTTAAGGAACCTCCATGCTGTTTTCCACAGTGGCTGCACCAGTTTACATTCCCACCAACAGTGTAGGAGGGTCCCCTTTTCTCAACACCCTCTCCAGCATTTGTTATCTGTAGGCTTTTTAACGATACGTGCTGCCTTTCAACTTGCTAGAAAAAGAACCGAAAATGTTGACGTTGTACATATCACAGGTCCCCCAGCATTCATTCAGCAAATGTTTGTCTAACCTTTATTGGACATTGAGCAATGAAAAATTGTATTTTTGCTAGTGGGTATCAGATGGTAATTCTTTTACAAGTTGTAAGGCTCCCCATACATTAACTTATTTCATCACACCTTCAAGGCGCCTGGTAGACAGACCAGGTGACTTTACTTAAGTAGCTATGACAGCGTTCTTCCTTTGCTTTAGATTTGAGTCCGCAGGGTGGTCTTCAAGAACACCTAAAAGATGTGTGACTTGAAAAGCCACCATATAAGAGCACCTTGCAGTTTACAATGTGGCAAATGTTACATTTACCCTTAGCTGCAGCAGCTGGAATCCACTGTGTTAGTCTGTTTTCCTGGCCCTACGACCAGCTAATTTTTGTGTTAAAACAAAAGAACAGATGAAAATAGAAAAAGCATCTAAAGAATGCTTTTGTTTCCCTTGTAATTTTTAAGGTAAATCTGGTAAGAGACAATGGGGACAGGTTTAATGGACCCTGTTACTGGTGTAGCAGATTCTGGTTCTGCCCCGAGAGCGAGAGCTGTGGGCAGGACAGGCTCTCGAGGGCCTCCTGCATCGCGTCCAGCCTGTGCATTATTTGCTTGAAGATCATTTGACTGACTGGTGATCACATGACTGAATGTGTGCACACGTCACACATTGCTTACTCAGCTAAGGTGAATAACAGCGTCTGGAAACCTGTATGCGCGCAGAGTTGAGATTATATAGCAGAAGTTTGAGGTTCGTTTATTGTTTGTTCACTAAATATTCATTAAAAGAAGGAACCCTTAAAGCAGACCTCCAGGGTTGACCCTCAGTTCACTGTACATTGTTTTTCTCTCTTCCTCTCTCACGTGTTCTTGACTTGAGCACATCTCATTACCTGGTCTTTGTCCTCTGACCTGCGGTCCAGCCCCGGGCTCTAGGTGCCGCTGGCAGCATCTAGGCACCTCTCAGAAGAGTTATCTCCGGCCAGGTGTGCACAGCCACCCGCTCTGCAGCCTTACTTTTTTGTTTGTTTGTTTGTTTTTGCTGTACGCAGGCCTCTCACTGTTGTGGCCTCGAGCACAGGCTCCGGACGCGCAGGCTCAGCGGCCATGGCTCACGGGCCCAGCCGCTCCGCGGCATGTGGGATCTTCCTGGACCGGGGCACGAACCCGTGTCCCCTGCATCGGCAGGCGGACTCTCAACCACTGTGCCACCAGGGAAGCCCTTTTTTTCTTTTTTCTTTTTTTGAACGTTTGAGCATTTTTCTCTTATTTGGCATAATCTACCCTATTGTGAAGTAAAACAAGGGACACACTTCAGAATATTTACACCCCCATTTTAAAAATCAGCAGTTGCGGGACTTCCCTGGTGGTGCAGTGGTTAAGACTCTGCACTCCTCATGCAGGGGGTCCAGGTTCACTCCCTGGTCAGGGAACTAGATCCCACATGCATGCCGCAACTAAGAGTTTGCATGCCACAACTAAGGAGCACACTGGCAGCAACCAAGGAGCCCATGTGCCTGAGACCTGGCACAACAAAATGAATGAATGAATGAATATTTTAAAAATAAATAAAAATCACCAGTGTCAACTTTTGGAACAAACAAGGGCCTTTATCATTCACTGACTCTCAGGTAAATTGGAATTTTACTCTCTTCTGAGTGGAGTAACCAGTCAGTTTGTGAGTATTTTAGATGTAAAAAAGAAAATAGAAAATTAGTGTCTTAATTGACTCTTGTCAGTGGAAAAAATTTTCCCCTTATATTAGAATATATGCTAATGAGTTTGAATTCTTTTTCAAAATTGATTTCTTTTTCCTAGTTAGTTGTCAGTTATACCAAAATTAGGAAGGATGGTTGTGATAGAATTGAATAGCATTCTGAAACTTAGAAGCACTGACTTTTATTAGGTGTCTGCTGTAACACTCAGCCTTATTTTCTCAACTCTAAGTCTGGTCATTGCACCTGGAGAGTGAGTTTTGAGGGAAGGGCAATAGGGGCTAGTAGGATTTAGTGTTTGTTTCATACAATTCTGTGCTATTTGATTTTCAAGCTTGTATTATTTTTGTAGTTTATGAAGAAAAGTCATACATGAATAAAGAAGTGCTGTTGATTGGTAGTCTCGTATTTTTCTGGAAGAAAGGCTAGAAAGCGTGGAGAGGAGGGAGGTTTGTCACTGGGGGTGGCAGCCTCTGGGGCTTGAGGCTGTTAGTTTTCCTGGGTGTCTCCTTAGTGCTTGAGAGCTGGCATTAGCCCCCTTGTTTGGGAGTTGGAGAGCAAATACTAGGCGGTGGTGCATGTAATTTATCTCAGATTTTTTTTAACATAAAAGTGTGTTGCTTGTTCTTCAACCTCAGCTTAGACTTAAAAGCAAACCCCTATTTAATATTTCTTTTTATTTCTAAATAATTATTTTTCGAAGTACCAAAGTAATATTTATCATAGAAAATTTAAGTAGAACCTTGTTTAAAACAAAAACAGAATTATAATCTCACCATCCAGAAATAAGTACTGTGAGTATTTTTTCAGCCATTTCTCTGTGGGATTTATATATGTAAGACCCATAATGAGATCATATTATTCAGCTCTATTTTGTTCCTGTCTAGTCTTTATTTTTATTCTTGTGCATGGCCGGCCTGAAATACATATACGTCAATGTCAATTCTGGTGCCCGTAGACTACGCCCTGTCCCTCAGTTTGTTTACCGGCCTCTTGTCTTCTTTTTCAGTGGATGAATACATTGCCATTGCCAAAGAGAAGCATGGGTACAACATGGAACAGGTAATGGCATGGTTTTCTTTTGTTGTTACAAATGGGGTTTATAGTTGACCTGTTAATTTTTTTCTATTCTCTGTGTTCAGTAGCACTGTTTGCTCATTAGCCTTTCTTTGTAGTCACTAGCAGTATTATACAAGGCTCTAGTCCCCTTTTTTACTGCTTGAGATGAGTGGTAGAAGACCCTTTGATTGGAAAAGCATGTATGTGTTCCTGCCAGTCTGCACTGTTTAGGGGAGCAGTGGCTCTTAGGTGCTGGATACTTGGGCATAATGCTTTCGTATTTGAATATGGGATTTGTTTATCATTCTTGTGGTTGTGTGATGGTTTTTTTCCTGACTCATGGTGTCACACTCAAACCTACTCAAACCTGTTTTAATATTAATTGCTTTGAATCACTTTCTGGTTGTAAAATTTGACTAAGGTTTTTAAAAAATTGTTTGGAGCCAATTAATGAGAAATCCACAAGATTAATTTTTCTCCCAAAGTGTGATGATATCTTATTTCAGCCTTATTTCTAATTACGATTCTTTTAGGTAATCCCATTAAATTGGATTAGTGCTTTCCTTTGTACTGATCTAGATTTTACAGCCTGTAAACTACCAAAATTTTTCATTTACCCTAATGCCTGAGGATACCACTGATTCTGGTTCTATAGACTTGGACCCTTTCTTTTAGCCCTGGCCTTACGTTTAGCCATTCTACCCTGGTAGAACTGTCAGGAAAACCAATTACAGTAAAGTAGTTCCAGAATCTTTCAAGCAAGAAGTGTGTGCTTCTCTCTCCAGACCCTACGTACGAACTTCACAAAGCTCCTCAGAAAATCATCGATTTTTTTTCTATTTAGAAAGTGTAATTATTATTGGATGATTGCTGATTACACTTGTATGAATTTTTAAGGATTTTGGTCTTCAAAAGTATGATCATTTCCACTTTAAAATTGACGTACAGGGAGTTTTCTTTGGAAAGTATTCCTGAATTCTCTTGTTTCTAATTTGTTCCTTACCCATTTGTATTTTTTTTCCTTTCTGAGCTGGAGAAAACTCTTTAGATTTGAAATTTTTTGGCAAAAGAATAACAAACAATTGTGTGCTTTTTGAGTTACTTTCTCCTTCATATCCAGTGGCTTTAGAGTGTGACCCTGTACGAGCACAGATTCCAGAGTCCCACTGCTTCTGCTGTTTACTAGCTGTGACCATTGGCAAGTTACTGAATTTCTCAGGGCCTCCATATTCCAACTTGAGAATTGAGAATAATGGAACTTATCTCATAGGGCTCGAGACAAATGAGTTAGTGTACAGAAGGGCACGGATCAGCGTCTGCCACTTAGCAGTGTATGTGGGTTCGCCATTTGTGAATTTGTCTGGGTATGAAGAAATACTTGCTCTTCTTGTGCCAGCCTCATTTCCACTTTAATGTTTCAGTCATGTCAGTCATGTTGTTGGTCTAAAAATTTCACTGATACTGTTTTTCTAGGCTCTTGGGATGCTCTTTTGGCATAAGCATAATATTGAAAAATCATTGGCTGATTTGCCCAACTTTACCCCCTTCCCAGATGAGTGGACTGTGGAAGATAAAGTCTTATTTGAGCAAGCCTTTAGTTTTCACGGGAAAACTTTTCATAGAATCCAACAAATGGTGAGTAGGTGAGACCATTCGCTGTGTGCCCCCCCCAACCCCCCCGCCCTGCAATGTACCTGAGGGGTAGGGCTGTCATCCTCCAGCATGAGTGTTCCCGTTCTTAATAAAGCGGCTCACTGCAAGCTGCTGGGTGCGTGAGCGGCTTCACATTACAAGAGTGAGCTATTCCCTAGCACCTCCCAGCTTGACAGCTGTACCTCAGCCCACCCCACCCCACCCCTCTTGTCGGGACGACCCTGAGTGTCCTTTTTTTTTTTTTGGCTGCATTGGGTCTTCATTGCTGCACGCGGGCTTTCTCTCTAGTTGCAGCGAGCAGGGGCTCCTCTTCGTTGCAGTGCGCGGGCTTCTCATTTTGCAGTGGCTTCTCTTGTTGTAGAGCACGGGCTCTAGGTGCGCGGGCTTCAGTAGTTGCGGCGCGTGGGCTCAGTAGTTGCGGTGCGCGGGCTTAGTTGCTCCGTGGCATGTGGGATCTTCCTGGACCAGGGATTGAACCCATGTCCCCTGCATTGGCAGGTGGATTCTTAACCACTGTGCCACCTGGGAAGTCCCCCCAGAGTGTTCTGATAGAAAGGGTCTCTGATGGTGGATGAGGCCAAACATCATGGGGCCCCTGTCTCCCTGGGGAGTTTTGCTGACCTGTCACTTCTAGAAAGGTATTTGGTGGACTCCTACTGTGAAAGCTTACTGACGGTTACATTAGTGCTAAAATGAATTTTTAAAAAATAACCTAGAAGTTATGTTAGAAGCTGTAGTCATGTGAAAACTCTGATTCATCTTAAGCTGACTGCAGTCTTTCATGGGCTAAGTTTCACTTACAGTCAAACTTCAGTAATTTGAAAATGTATCGATGAGAGTTCTTCTGTGAATTCAGGGAAAAATGGCTGTGACTTAGGACATTTCTGAATACATGAGAGTGATCCTTATGAAATATATCTACACACATTTGATTTTTAAAGATTAGCTTTAAATCTAAGCCAACTCGTTTTTTATATTTAGCTTCCTGATAAATCTATAGCAAGCCTGGTGAAATTTTACTACTCCTGGAAGAAGACGAGGACTAAAACCAGCGTGATGGATCGCCACGCTCGGAAGCAGAAACGGGAGCGGGAGGAAAGGTCAGTATGCACGCGGGGTGGTGTCTCAGCCCTTTGGAGATCTTTGCACCGGCATTTCTAAGAGCTGGTGGGTACACAAAGGAAAGGTAGAGGGACCGGATTTCCCGCAGTTCCTTCCTGGTGGAACCAGAACGTACACAAATATTCTTCAGCTCCATGCTCATGAGCTGTGTTAATGCATGAGTGCTACCTTCTGAAGGTGTCTTTTCTCACCGCTCTGCAGTCAGCACACTTTGTTCTGAATGAGTGAACTTTCCAACACATTCCTTTGTGCCCCTTAAGGGTGTCTTCTTTTGGTAAACAGGAATCTCTTCTTATGTTGAAATTTACTTGGTGTGCTTCTGCAGGGTTCAGGTGACGTCTTTATGTTCGGCATGTTAAAATCTACAGTTTAGATCTCCTTCCTTTTTTACCGTTTTGTGTATGTGAGTGAGTGAGAGGGGACACTCTATGACTTCTCAATAAGGAGGTTAGTTTTAAGGACAGCTTAGTGCATAGGACGCACCTTAACCATCACGCCCTCAGCCTTACATACAGCAGAGTCAGGGAAGCGGCCTTTGCTCACCCGCAGAAGTGGGTTCTGGTCTCAACTGAAGGGTCTGCTGATGGTCTCACAGGCAGGTTGGGTCAATGCACTCCTTTGCAGGCCTCTGTTTCCTCAGCTCTAAAATGAAGATGCTTCAGGTCTAGAAGGCAGCACACAAACATAGTGGGTTTTATGGTAGTGGGAACATAGGTGGCTTTTAAAAATTATATTTTCTATAATATATTATTTTTATAAATTAACAATACAGAATAAAATGAAGAAGTATAAACTATATGATCTCTGTGGCCCTGTGTTAGGAGAGTATCTTATGATTTCAAATGAAAGAGAATAACCTGTGGGGACAGATTGAGAATTATCACTTTTGGAGACACCTGCGAAGCTCTTTCCAACCATAAGATTCTATAAAATTGTTGACCTTGACACATCTGCATATTTCTTAGTTTGCAACATACCTAACTAGTGGGTCTATTTATGGATCAGTACTCTTTGTGACCAAAGAAAAGTAGCAAACTCTACTGAATTTGTTTTTAGTGTTATAGCAATTTTTGATTAAAATCCCTTGTTTCCTTTATATGTTAGGTCTAGTTTACTGTTTATAAACTAAGTCTGTTACTACAAACAAGTGCGGTTTACTAAGCTGAAATCAGAATTAAATTAAAAAAAAAAGATTGGGATTTGTTATCCTTGAGGATGAAGCGATAAGGGCATTGTTCTCACTTTGCATCTGCACAAGGGTGCTCCTACCTTCCCGGTGCACCTTCACACCGTCGGGATGCAAACAGAGGAGGGGCACCCTGGCCATGGCAGAAGCACCTGAGAGATTGTTGTCTTTCTAACGGGACCTCCCTGTGAAAGGAACGGCAGGGCCTGGGAAAATTCCCTCCACCCCTGGCTCTTTCTCCTCTCAGACATGCTTTCCTCAGCCAGAACTTCTTACCACTGTGGGCCTTGGGGGTGGGTTGGGGGAGAAGGAGAGCACAGTGGGTGCGTCACCTGGGATGGGTTCCTGAGACAAAGTGGGTGTTGACATTTGAAACCCTGAGTGTTCTGCTGCCACCACTGCTCAGCTGGCTTTAGCTGCAGGCAGACTGGGGCAGGCTGCCTGGCTTCTGTGAGCCTTCGCTTTCACATTTTTTTTAAGCAAAAGGAGGCGGACTCTCAACCACTGCACCACCAGGGAAGCCCTTTTTTTTCTTTTTAAGTAAGAAATACTGCATGGAAGGATATAAACAAAAGCATGCACCATATCAATGCGAGCGTTCTTTTTAAAATTAACTTAAAATACCAGTTATTCGAGCCACCAAAAAACCTCTCCCATTCTCAGACTTGTGTAGTTGTGAGTAGACAGGTGGGACTCGAACATGGATTTTTACTTGTTGGTGAATTTATTCCCAATACAATAGGCTTTATTCCTGAATAATTTCACAGTTATATCTAATGATCATGTCCTGGTCCTCCATTAGCTACTTATGGAGAATTAAAGTAAATGTCTTAAATTTGACATTTTTAGTTGAGAGAAAACACTTTACAAATAATAAAGCGACAATGTTTTAGGCCTGGTTTGGGAGTTAGAAACCCATTTAATAGCTTTTTTAATCATTTAGACTAAAAGAGCTATGGAATTGGTATTTCATTTGAATTGTAAAAATGTATTTATCTCAGCATTCTGAAAACATATACTAATTTTGTATTACATCTGTCATTAAATCAGTATAGTGCTTATATTTGTGTATTAAATAGAATTAGTACAAAATAATCTTTCAGTAACTTGTTTTTGTCTTCCAGTGAGGATGAACTGGAAGAAACAAATGGAAATAATGCCATTGACATTGAGATTGATCAAAACAAGGAAAGCAAAAAGGAGGTATTTTTTTCCCCCAGTACTGTTAAGACAAATAAATTTCATTACTAGTTTCATAAGTAAAACATTCCTTTTTCTCATTCTACTTAATATATTAAGTGCTGTGTACAAGGCATCATGGTGTGGCTTTGTAAACAATACTAACTTTGCTTTGTAGAACTTAGAATTTTGTTTGCTAAGAAATACGAGAAAGGAAGGCTTAACGGAAAAAATGGCATCAACGAGGAAAGTTTTTATGTAGGGTAACAGTTCTCACTGCCTTCTTGCCTGGGCCCTTCGCTCAGCAGGTTACATAGGGGCCTTGTTAGGACCGGGCTCGAGCTCGGCCCCTCCTCGGCTCTGGTGGCCGCCTTCCTTCTGTATCTGCCCGGGGCCTGCACCCTCTGGGTCATGGTGAAGTTTTAATCTCTCAAGTTTTAAAAATCATTACGCCAAAGGTTTATAGTCTCTGGATCCAAGAGGTCCACGAATCCCTACAATTATACATGACTTTGGGGGGGTATATCTATAACATTTACTTATTGTAAATTGTCCACTGAGAACAGTGGGGTGTCTGGACGGTCTTAGCCTTTTGAAATGGGGGTTAGAGTCTTGCATTATTTTGCCCATTCATAAAAATTGAATAAAGCGTATGTGGGGTCCCCGAGGGCCCTCCGGGTAGACCAGAGTTCTGTGGCCTAGTTGGGGACCCCCACGATACAGAGCTGCCTGCAGCAGTTCCCTGATGGGTGCCACTACCACAGCTGAGGAAAGAGGGCCTCAGCCCATTGGTGCCCATCAGCCCCTCATTCAGGGTGGAGTACGGAATCCCAGCATGGGCATGACTTTTACATGTGTTCACATAAGTGTTTTTCTAAAGACAGAGTCTGTAGTTTCAGTAAAATCTGAAAAGGTTTTCTATCTCAAAAGGTACTAAAGTATGAGAAAAACGAAAGGGTCTAGACATACCTAAACTTTAAAATGACACCAATAATATATGATTTTATAGACATGTAGGAAATACAGCTAAGCAAAAGGGAAAAATGAAAATGATTTATCATTTCATCACCCAAATCACTATTAACATTTTGGTGACTCCAGACGACCTCCTCTGTAAAATATATATGCCTATACATAATTCTGAATCTGTATGCTTAAAAAATATAAAATCGGATCTTAATATATAATTTTATAACCTTTTCAATTTACTCTGCCTTGAACACTTTTTTTAAATTGAAGTATAGTTGATTTACAATGTTGTGTTAGTTTCTGGTGTATGGCAGAGTGATTCAGTTTTATGTATATATTCTTTTCCATTATGCTTTATCACAGGATATTGAATATAGTTCCCTGTGCTGTACAGTAGGACCTTGTTGTTTGTCCATTCTGTATATAATAGTTTGCATCTGCTAATCCCAGACTCCCAGTCCATCCCTCCCCCAACCCCCTTCCCCCTGGCAACCACAAGTCTGATCTCTGTGTCTGAGTCTGTTTCTGTTTTGTAGATAAGTTCATTTGTGTTCTATTTTAGATTCCACATGTAAGCGGTATCACGTGGTATTTGTCTTTCTCTTTGTGATTTACTTCACTTAGTATGATAATCTCTAGGTCCATCCATGTAGCTGCAGATGGCATTATTTCATTCTTTTTTATGGCTGAGTAATATTCCATTGTATACATGTACCACACCTTCTTTATCCATTCATCTGTCAGTGGACATTCAAGTTGTTTCCATGTCTTGGCTATTGTAAATAGTGCAGCTGTGAACATAGGGGTGCTGCCTGTGTCTTTTCGAATTATAGTTTTGTCCAGATATATGCCCAGGAGTGGGATTGCTGGATCTTATGGCAACTCTATTTTTAGTTTCTTGAGGAACGTCAATACTGAACCTTGAACATATTTTTATGTCAAACATATTTGTATGCATAGCTGTATGTTATTCCATCATTACAGATCTTTTATAACTGAGTTAATTAATCTTATACGGGTTTTTACAGTCTTTTTCCCTGTAAGTAATGCTGAAATGCTGATCTCATGACTACATATTTGTGCACTTAATTTTTTCCATTAGAATTAATTTCTGGAAGTTGAATTATTGAGTCAAAGTGTTCTAGATATATTCTTAAGGCTTCTTTTGGTATGGTATATATTATCAAATAGGAAACTGGTAATTCTTTCTGGATAGCACTCTTACCAGTGATTTATATGAGTGCCCAAATAACAAGATCATTTTAAGGATTAGCTAAATTACATTGCTTTTTGGGAAATCAAATTGTACTTGCAATTTTTAGTAAGCTTTGTTTTGATGCATTGTTATTTATTAGGTTCTTCAGTGGAACATTTTAAATGAAAGAGGCTTGGTTTTATATTAATTTCTGTAATTGTTATTTATATAGCAGTTTCTAATTTAAAAAGAAAAATGGTTAAATCTCAGTTTCTTTACCTACGAAAATGTTATTAAAACAGACACATGGTGGGAGGGAGGGAGACGCAAGAGGGAAGAGATATGGGAACATATGTATATATATAACTGATTCATTTTGTTGTAAAGCAGAAACTAACACACCATTGTAAAGCAATTATACTCCAATAAAGATGTTAAAAAAAAAAAACAAAAACAGACACATGGTCAGTAGATGATCTTTACTGAATAGCATAGCGCTATTGCAGAACATAGCTTATTGTCTACTTACATTTTTATGTGTTGTTTATTACCACTTGTTCGAGAGCTTATTGCTACCATCATGGTTTGCATTGCCTTTTTATCTCAGTCTTTTAAAATATGAAGCAAAAAGCTGAATGTATTTTCAGCTTTACCAGCCAATGTTAATACACTGACAAGATGAAATTATAAACAGTTAACCAAAACTTCTTGTTCTTAAAATGGTTGCCACTAGGATGTTATCCTTTCCTTGCCAAGATATTAGTGCATTTCATTTCCAAAGGTTTTGGTTTTAGAGAAAGCATTTAAAAAAATAAGCAGCAGTCATGCATTTTTAAATGACAGCATATAGTTTTTGAAGCAAGTTACACAGTTGCCCTAAAAGTTGTGTCATCCAAAAAAAGAAACCGAAAAGGTGTATAAACAAGTTTCATATTGAAGTTTTTATTTTTATAACCATCTATAAAAATTTAAAGAATTTAAGTGGATCCTTATACATGTGCTGAATCATTTTTTTTTCTTTTTTCTTTTTTCTTTCTGTGGCCTTATGTCCATCTACAGTTGCTAGGGACTGTTGGGGTAAAGTAACTCCTTATTCATAAATGCAAAGCTCACCAGAAGGGAATACAGGTTATTTTTTCTTCCTGTGTTCCTGCAGGAAGCTGGGAGTCCTTCTTGTCAGAGGTTTATAGAATAAGGATGTATCTGTATAGGAAGGAAATGGAGTCCACTTTGAAGTGTTTATTTAGCCAAAGTTCAGTAGCCAATGTTTTTGTCTGTTAGCTGTGTATTAGAACTTGTAGATGGCAATTATGATATGGCGTGGTATTTGTCTTAGATTGTTTGGAGCCATGTTAAGAAAATATGCTTATTACTGTTCATTTGGCATTTTAGTTTTTTTAGTTTCTCATTTATTAAATGTGTGTATCATGCAGGTGCCCCCTACTGAGACAGTTCCTCAGATCAAAAAAGAAAAACATAGTACACAAGCTAAAAATAGAGCAAAAAGGAAACCTCCGAAAGGAATGTTTCTTTCTCAAGAAGACGTGGAGGCTGTTTCTGCCAATGCCACTGCTGCTACCACGGTGCTGAGACAACTGGACATGGAGCTGGTGTCAATCAAACGACAGGTACCCATGAGCCCAGTCCTGGGTGAAGAGTTAACTGCACTTTAGACATGTTCTTACTTCTCACTCACTTGGATGTTCTCTTTCCCCAAATCTCAAAAGCGCATTTTGTTTCTAAGGAATTGGACAGAAGATCTTAGGCCTGTTGATTTTTTTTCCCTTAAATTAACCGTTGAAATTTTATACAGATATTGATATAGATACAGATTTCAGTGACTTGTCATAATATGAACACACCCAAGTAACCTCTGTCTGGATGAAGACGTGGAGCATCGCCTCCACAGCCCCTTTATCTACCCTTGAGAAATGTGTCGTTGCCTCAGAAGCCTCACTCATGCCCCCGTTCATTACCCACCTTCTCCTGGTGGGTGGCCACTGTTCTGACTTAAAACCATATGTTATTTTTATCTTGTTTTTGATTTTATATAAACAGAATGATAAAGTAGGGTGTGTGTGTGTGTGTGTGTGTGTGTGTGTGTGTGTGTGTGTGTGTGTGTGTGTGTGTCTGGCTCTTACTCAGCATGTGAGATCTATCCAGGTAACAGCCATACTTCTTGTTCTTTCTCATTGCTGTATAAATACCCAACAGATGATCCATTTTACTTTGAGTGGACATTTGGGTTGTTTCCCGTTTTTGACTCTTACACATGATACTGATAGGAACGTTGTTTTCTGTGCCTCTGGGTGTGTTGTGGGTGCATCTTTGTTGGAGATAACACCTAAGAGTGCAGTTGTTGGGTTATCGAGTGTGCATACGACCGACATTAAAAAACAATGCCAGACAGTTTCCCAAAGTGGTCACGTCACTTTACGTGAGTTCTGGTTGCACCACATCAGGATTTCCAACAGTTGTAGCACTGTTGACATTTGGGGCTGATAATTTCTTTGTTCTGGGGGTTGTTCTGCTCCCTGTAGGATGTTTAGCAGCATCTCTGGCCTCGACCCACTGGATGCCAGTAGCGCCCTCCCCTCCACCATGCTGTGTGACCTCATTGTGGAGTTACGGGGGCGGTGGGGGAATGGTCTCATGTTTCCCATTCTGAGGGCTTCTTTTTCACTCTCTTAGTGGTATCTATCTATCTATCATTTATTTATTTATTTATGGCTGTGTTGGGTCTTCGTTGCTGCACGTGGGCTTTCTCTAGTTGCGGCAAGCAGGGGCTACTCTTTGTTGCAGTGCGCAGGCTTCTCATTGCAGTGGCTTGTCTTTGTTGCAGAGCACGGGCTGTAGGCGCGCAGGCTCGGTAGTTGTGGCTCTAGAGCGCAGGCTCAGTGGTTGTGGCGCATGGGCTTAGCTGCTTCGCGGCATGTGGGATCTTCCCGGACCAGGGCTCGAACCCTCGTCCCCTGCATTGGCGGGTGGATTCCTAACCACTGCACCACCAGGGAAGCCCTCTTAGTGGTGTCTTTTAATGAACAGAAATTCTTAGTTTTAAGGTAGTCCAGTTTCTCATTCTCGTCTTTTATGGTTAGTGCTCTTTGAGTTCTGTTAAGAACCTTTCCTGAGGTCATGAAGATGCTCTTACACACTGTCTTAAAAGTGTTTCGCCTTTTACATTTTGATCTTCAGTCTACCTGGTAGTGTTTTTGTTTGTATGTTGTTACATGTAGGGTCAAATTTTTTTTTTTCATATGGATATCTAGTTTACCCAGTACTATTCATTAAAAAAGACTACCCTTTCCCTGTTGTAAGGCTGTGGGACCTTTGTCTTAAATCCGGTGTCCATTATGTGTATCGGTCAGGTTTGGAGTTCTGTTTGTCCATTCTTCACCGGTACTATATGGTCTTAATAATACATAATCATGAATGGATATGTGTGGTAGGAGAAGTCCTCCAAGATGGCTATTCCTAGCCCTTGTATTTCCATATAAAGTTTAGAATCACCTTCTCAATTTCCAGAATGGTAATTCTGCTAGAATTTTGATTGGGGTTGTGTTGAATGTATAGATCAATATAGAGAATTAACATCTCATGATCCGTGAACATGGTATATCCCTGCACTTCTCTAGATGTTTAGTTTCTTCCAGTATTTTGTCATTCTCTATGAATAAGCCTTGTATTTCCTTTATTAGTGTTATTCCTACATGTTTGGTACATTTCTGGTGCTCTTGTAAAGAATATTGGTTTTTTTGTTTGTTTTTCTGGGGTTTTTTTGCGGTACGCGGGCCTCTCACTGTTGTGGCCTCTCCCGTTGCGGAGCACAGGCTCCAGACGCACAGGCTCAGCGGCCATGGCTCACGGGCCCAGCCACTCCGCGGCATGTGGGATCTTCCCGGACCGGGGCACGAACCCGCGTCCCCTGCATCGGCAGACGGACCCTCAACCACTCCGCCACCAGGGAAGCCCCAAGAATATTGTTTTTAAAACGCATCCTTTCCTGATCATTCGTGCTTCATGTGAGAAATGGCTCCTCCTTGTCTTTTCGTCTGATTTTGTGTAAAAGTCAAACCCAAAAGTTAGCCGAGCAGCCCAGTGCTGCCCTTCCGTTAGTCCCCTCCCCCCGACCCCAAATGCAAGATGAATTATGGACTGGTGGCTCACTTTTAGTTCGTGCTGCCTTGGATTTGTCAATCTTGATGGCTGCCTTGGCAGGGCTGAGAAGAGAAGGGTGGGGTCTGTGGCCCCGGCTGTCCCCTGGTGAAGGAGGCTGCACAGACCAGGACCCGGCGCGCCCCTCGGAGTTGCGGGCTTGCGGCTGCCACAGCTGCATTCTAATCTTAGGAGAATCACTTAATCTTCCTGGGCCTCTTTTTTCAAATGAGATTAATCCTTGCCTGCCTGATCTTACAGGATGTGTGAGGGCGTGGTAGTAAGCTGCGTCTGCGCTGGGAGAGCTCTGTGACTGGGGCTGGGAGCTCCTCTGTGCATTTCACCGTCCTCTCCGAGGGGCCTCAATCCCCTCTGCTGAGTGAGTTCCTGACGCTTGCTGTTCGGTGTCAATATGTCAGAGAAGGAAAGAGACCCTTTCTTCTACAGAGGTGTTACTGACTTTGTAGTATGATAGATAAAGAGGCTTTGGTTTTCAGAGCCAGGGCCAAGAGCAGGAATTTTTTATTTGAAGGTAGCTGCTCAGAGCTGACATTGTTGGAGAGAAGGCTCAGAGGCCGACTTACTAAGAGGTGAGGTCAGCTGTTTACTTTCCACGGCCTTTAGGGCTTCTGCCAGCTGCCCTTCAGATGCACATGGCGGTCAGTCACACAGTGGGCATGCTATTCTGGATGCCCCCATGTCTGGTTGCTTGCCAGGGAAACCGTCATCCGATGAGGACAGGAAACCTGACTAACAGCAGCTCAGACAGCGAAGGGTTTATTTTTAACAAATAACAAGAAATTCCAACATCAGTGATTGCTGGCGTTAGTTCCTCTGTTCAGTGATGCTCTCGGGGACCCAGATTCTTTCAGATTCTCCTGCTCCACCATTCTTAGCTTTTAGGCTTTTCATCTTGCTTGTTGCCTCACGCTGGACACTGCAGAAGCCATTTTGTCACCTTCGTGTCTGCATTCAGGGCAGTAAGAAGAGGGGGTGGAGGAAAAGCTTTTGCTTTCCCAGAACCTCCTGGACTTTGTGTGGCAGGGCTTTGCAGCCCGGCTCCTCCTAGCGCTGAGGAAATCGTCAGCCGCTGTCAAAGATACAAGTGAGAAGGGGGCTGGGAACGGCCGTCAGGTTAGCCAGCAGACACTGCTGGTTGCATCAGGTCTTTCCGGGTGGAGAGAATGAAATGGTCTGACCTTAGAGAAGAATCACTAAATACCCAATAAAATAGGAAAAAGAAAGTTGTGTTCAGCCAGGAGCTCTAGGTAAGGCACCAGGCCAAGTCAACTGCTTTTTTTGTTTTTTCTTTAAATGCTGGTTACTTTTTGTATCCTGTTTCTTATCCAGCTTCTTGCCACTCTGGCTTCTTTCCGATTGGCATGATGCTGGCAACTAATCCCTATTCTTATTCTGATGAGTAAACATTGGACATTTGCTAATTTGTAAAATGATTAGGAGCAGACACGTAGGTAAATGAAAATATAGAGCTAACTTTTAGTTCAGGATCTGTGGGTGTTTTACCTTGTAGCCCCTCATTCAATCTCAATGCTGCTTTATCCATTGATTTTAGAGGGAAAATGTATGTGTTGAACAGGTTGGAAGATGCCTGTTACTTAATCACTTAATCACAATGCGATACACACACGTGCACACACACACACACGCCCAGCTTTGTAACATACATATATACATATATATATATGTATATAACTAGCTAGAAGGAAGAGAGTAACTGGAATGCCAAGGGGGAGGGGATGGGTTGGGGGGGACATGAAATTGAATATGTGTTCTAGTGGACATACCCCTGACTTTTTTGTGTGTGTGTTCTAATAAAACTTTATTTATAAAAATAGCCAGTAGGCTGGATTTGGTATGTAGGTCATCGTTTCCCAACCCCTGCTATAAATGAAACAAGGTTTACCATGAATACTAATTATGAAGCTCAGTTATGTCTAGACCCCTGACTTTTGAGAATTTGCTCATTCCCTGTCAGAAGTTTCTAGGCCTAGTTTTCGGAATTCAGGGAGCATAATCCGAGTGCCTTGCAGTATTTTGTGGGTATTTTGTGGGTTCTTGGTAACCGTGAGCTCTGAGAAGAGTCTAAGATTGTGCTGTTCAGTGTAGCCACGTGTGGTCTTTAGATTTTAGTTCGGATTAATTAAAATTGGAAAAATTAAAAATGTGACTCCTCGGTTGGATAAGCCACTTTTCAGGTGCTTATTAGCAGCGTGTGGCAGGTGGCCGCCCTGTCAGGCAGCCCAAGTTCAGAATATTTTCATTATCAGAGAGAGTTCTGTCAGCTTATGCTGGTCTGAGAGCTTGGAATTACTTACTGTGAGTAAATTTCAAGTATTTTCTTCTGATCTGTACCTTTTCAAAATAAACTAAAACAAATTTCAGTAAAGCAAGGTCCTGGTTTTTGGTTTTACTGTAGAGTGAATTTTGTGCATGTTGCCAGTATTTTTCTTTTCAGTTGTTTTTATGTTCTGATGTGGCATCGTTACAAAAGATTTGGAGTAGACTGTATTTCTGGCAGACTTTGAGGCCCTTGGTAAGGGCAGACAGGGTCAATTTCTGGTCCTTAGAAGTGCTGGTCTTATTTACTTGCCCACTGGTCCCATAGCGTAGAAAATTTTCCTGTACCACCCCCCCCCGACCCCTTAAACCTTTTAGAAGAAGTAAAACAAAGGAGGAAAGGATCTGTGAAACTGGAAATCTATGACATGTAAGTCATCAGAAGTGGGGTTTTAGAAAATTGTATAAGTATAAGAAGGTCTTTTTGAAGAGGAGAGAGATTTACCCCCATCTCCACTCGTCTCCCACCCCTCCCCTGTCTCTAAAATTTCTGCTTTTCTTCCTTTGCCTTAATAGGATTTCTGCTTTCAAGGGCACCTTCTGCTCATGAATATTTTTGATGTTTTACTTGGGAAAATGAACATGTTCCTCTGCTTGCTTTCTTATTTGCTCAAGTGATTATTCAAGAATGAAAAATGATAGGGCCAGAGTTCCCCTAGTGCTAGGCACAGAAACGCCCCTCTGCTTAGAGTTGAGAGAAGGGCCCCCTCCTGTGACCCAGCTTGCTCAGGAGCGAGTGCAGAATTAAAGAGCAGCTGTGGAGTGATTGAGTGGTTTGTATTTATTGTTTGTGTCTTTCTTTTGATTAGGCAAGGACAGTGAAAAGTCCACTGAATCAAAGCAAGAATGTGGGAAAGGTAATTTGTGAGAAAATGAAGTTACTGTTGCTCAGAATTAGCCTTGTGGAAAACTGACATACTGCTTTCTTTTCTCCTCCCCGTTAAAGAAGCCTGCAGGTGGGGCTTCTGCCCTTTGTAGCGTCCGTGCGGGGCTCGGGGCTGTGAGACTGTCCTGCCTTCACTCTGCCTGCGCTCTTTCTTCAGCTCAGCTCTGTGTGGTGGGAGCCCAGGCATTGTCTTCTGTGTCAGGCTGCAGTCGTGCATTCTGTGGCCCCGGTCGCCTGTGCCGAGCTGGTGCCTTAGGATCGTGTGCGCAGGCGCCTTTTTACCACCAACCCTTCCGTCTTGGTTGTCTCTTGTCCGGTGCCCTAAGCAAGTCAATTAAAGAACTTAGTGAGCTGCTCTCAAAGGATACCATAGGGACCTCAAATTTGGGCTACCTTACAGGGTAGGAACTTCTTTCCTCTTGGTTTTTTGTTTCTTTTAGCTTTCTCAGTTCTCTCTTCTTTTCATACCTTTATAAAAGTGTTTCATTTTAAAAATGAAAATCTTCTTTCCCTTAGATTCAGAATATTAAACAGACGAACAGTGCTCTAAAAGAAAAACTTGATGGTGGAATAGAACCATATCGACTTCCAGAGGTAGGATTATGTTAACATCATCTTTGAAGTCACACTTGAGTTTATGTGTTTAAGAATTTCCTGTCTGTGTCTCCAGTACACATCTCTTAGAAGGAAAGGTGTAGATATAACTTTATAAACCTAGTTGGTGTTAAAATTATGATATGAGAAAAAGATTCATTAATCCTCATAAGGACATACTCATCTCTAAAGGTAGTATGCTAATAGGACTCATTTGAATACCCAGGTCATTCAGAAATGTAACGCACGTTGGACCACAGAGGAGCAGCTTCTCGCCGTACAAGGTAGGAGGAAGTTCTTATAAAATAAAGGTTTAGGAACAGCAGTCGCTTTCAGGAAAAAATTATACCCCATCCTGCTCCCAGCACATCATTCATGTTGAAACAAATTCTTGGAGGATTACGTCCTTCTAGTGGGCATCATTTTAGCTAAATTACTGCATTCTCTTTGGGCTTTACTTTTTTCCTTTCCCATGTCTCACAAGATGTAAAAATTAATCTGGAAGCCTCCGTGTTTAAAGGTGTATTTCACTTTAGCAGCTCCTCGTTGGGTTCTGAGTAGTCAGGAAGTACAACTCGCGTGTTGGGGTTGTATGGTTGGAGGTGTTCTAGTCCTGGGGACCCTGAAGAGGCCAGTGTAGGATGTCCATGGCATAGAGTAATTGCTGGGTGACTTCAGTTACCATGCGACATACGTCAGGGAGGTACAGACCCTGCGTGACAGGGTCACACGGAGTGTCTCTGCCAGTCATCCACACTGGACTCTATACTACTCTTTTCCATTAGTGCGCTAAGGTAGTACCTGCTGTTGAAAGCCTCTATGTTTCCTTATCTGGATAAGGGGTAAGTCTCAATTGTGTGTGTGTGTGTTTTATCATTTTTGTCGTGTTGAAAAAAATGCTTTCTTACATCCTTAGCCATCAGGAAATACGGCCGAGATTTTCAGGCAATCTCAGATGTGATCGGGAACAAATCAGTGGTACAAGTGAAAAACTTCTTTGTAAATTATCGACGCCGCTTCAACATAGATGAAGTTTTACAAGAATGGGAGGCAGAACACGGGAAGGAAGAAACCAATGGTCCCAGTAACCAGAAACCTGTAACGTCCCCGGATAATTCTGTCAAGATGCCTGAAGAGGAAGACGAGGTAAGTCTGAAACAGTTGATCTCTGCCAGATTCATACTCAGTTCTCCAGTTAGTGTCTTCATTGATGACCTTTTCCAGCTGCAGAAATACTTTCAGGTTTCAGCTATGTCAGTAACTTGATTTTTACCTGTAAATACCATAATACATGTGTTGACTTCAGTCACTTTTTGGTCACTACGTATATTATTCACATTTTAATTTCTGGACAAATTCTTAATTCCATCCTGGTTTCCTCCGGCCACAGAGTATTCCACATTACCAATATTTCCTTAAATACAATGACAGCTTTGCCCTAAAACCGTAAGTTAGAAGTGCCTTGAGTATCAGTAAAGCTCAGTCGTGTGAAATGTGCTGTCATCTCCTGTGAGGTCTACGAGCGCACCGGGGAGTCTGCAGGTTCCTGGTCTGTCTGCTTCCACATCCGCTTGCCGTGCTGCTCTTTGGGGCTGACCTGCTGGAGTACTGATGGGGACACTTGTAGGTCCTGGGTTGCATGGAGGCTGCCATCCTGGTCGTCTCCTAGGTGGTGGCACAGGTTTCATCGGAGGTCGGGATGGGGGAGATTGTGGAGGCTGCCCCTCCCTCTGCACGTTTACCTCCCCCCTCCCCCCACCCACGGATGCTGAGGCAGGGCTGGGGGCCAAGAGTTCATTGCTGCTGCCTTTAACATTTGCATTTGCTCACTGACATGGCAATTTAAGGGTTAATTTGCTTATCACTTTCTCATCAGCGTCTTCCCCAAATGAGGCAGGGGTGATGTGGAGTTACCTCTTTTGTATTGCCCGTGCTGCCCTTTTCCCCCCCGGGGGAGAGCCGTGTGAAGAGGACACCCAGCGAGTGGCTTTTGCAGGCCTGTCAGGAGATAAACACTAGTTCTGTTAAAGTTAGACTCGTTAGAGCCTTCTACCAGAGAATCTTTGTAGTTAAGTGTACAAAACCTATAGTACTGACAACGTGAGTGGGGTCCCTGAGTCACACCCAGGCGCGGCCTGCCCAGGAGCAGGGGAGCGCATGAGCACAACAAAGGTATTTTTCTCTGCCGGCAGTGGTTTTGTCTGTGCGCTACTTTCCCCTTTAGCAACAAATTAATTTCCCTGAAGTCCTGGACTCAGTTTAGGAAGCGCTGAAAAGATGAGGATTACTGGGGAAAGAACGTCAGAATTTGCGAGAGCGAAAGGTTTCTTCGCAGTATGTTTTCTGACTTAAGTCCCAGGAAGCAGAAATAATAGGAAACTCAGATTACCTGCCTCTCAAATTTAATCAAAGCCAGCTTCAGCAGGGTTAGCATAAAAAATGAGATAGTAGATTTAGGACCCAGGGTCATGATTTTCTTAGGCCTGGCTCTTTGACTGACTGGCTTAGGTTAAGTCAGCTACATTTTCCTCGTTTCTTGTTGGTCCAGAAGTTCCATCCTTCATGGTCCGCTTGCGGTGCTGATGGCACATCAGAGTCCCCTCAGCCTGTCTGCCTGGCTCGGCCATAGCTGGCCTCCCCCGCCCAGCAGCACGTCTTCTCTCTCTCTGATGGCTGATGTTCCCTGTGTCTGTTTACCCAGCCTTCTCTTCAGAAGGAATGGGATTATCTAACTCAACCCGAATATATAATCTTTATAGCTCCTTTAAAATTTTTTCACTTCTTTAGTCATTTAAAACTAACTCACTCTCTCTCTCTCTAACACACACACACACACACACACACACACACACACACACACACAGACGTGCACGCATGTGCATGCCTATATTTCCTTTTCTTTATCCCTTTCTTTTTATTTATTTTGTTATTTTATACATTTATTTTATTTTATTTTATTTTTATTTTTGGCTGCGTTGGGTCTTCGTCGCTGCGTGCGGGCTTTCTCTAGTTGCGGCGAGCAGGGGCCCCTCTTCCTGTGGTGCGTGGGCCTCTCAGTGCAGCAGCTTCTCTTGCTGCGGAGCACGGGCTCTAGGCACGCAGGCTCAGTAGTTGTGGCTCGCGGGCTCCAGAGCACAGACTCAGTAGTTGTTGCGCACGGGCTTCGTTGCTCTGCAGCATGTGAGATCTTCCTGGACCAGGGATCAAACCCATGTTCCCTGCACAGGCAGGCGGATTCTCAACCACTGACCCACCAGGGAAGTCCCTCCCTTTCTTTTTATGTTTCTTATGGTACCAGCCCTCCTGCTTCACTACCCTGGTTTTCTGTTCTCCATATGTTAGTTTGCAGAAGGAAATTAATCTGTAAGGACCAGCTGCTTCTCTGTGTCCACCAAGGGCCTAAGGGAACTGGTTAATTGTCTGTCTAATCAGTGCTCAGAACTTAGTGTCCTTGTAATTTCCCATTCTTGTTTATCCTTTGGAATCCAGCTGCTGAGAAAGATGTCTGCTGGTGTCCTGCCTGCCCTCGGGTTTTATGTATTTATGCAGTACAGACAGGGAGGAGGCCATCAGATTTGAGAAGTTCTGGAAACATAGCGGTCTGTCAGCTGCGGGCTCTCTTCCTTCAGAGCTAAGGAGGGAGAGCAGCCCAAGAGGGTTGAGCTTTTGAGACTCAGAGTTCTCTGGGGTGGCCAAGGATAGAGTATGGGGAGGTGTCAGAAAAGCACAGAGGGATGCTAAAAGTGACTGAATTGGAGATACACATTCTCGCTTAAAATTATAGAGTGATTGAGTGTGTTACTAGTGAGGAGAAATCTGATTTGACTAACGGCCGTTCTCATAAATTGGGATTTCACCTGAAGGCGCAGCTGCTTTCAGATTCTGGACTCTTATCTCAGCTGTTTCCTTAGAAGTAAGACACCACGGGGGTAGCAGTGAGCTCTACAACTTTTAGGCTTGGGTCTGGAAGTCAGTCTTAAAAAATGAGAGTAGAGAGTTAAGAAATGCCTTTGAAGCTTCTAAGGAGATCCCGTGATCTTTGGTATCGTTTGTACCCCAGCGTGTTCTGGTGGCTGTTTGCTGAACGGGGCAGGCACCATGGTGTACCCTGCGGCGGGTTCTAGGACACCTGAGTGTTGCTGTTTGCCAGGCACTGTGCCGATATGCCCTTTGCAGGGATTCTTATTTAATCCTGTGAAGTAGACATCGTTATTATGTATATTCTGCCGATGAGGAAACTGAAGCTCAAAGAGAAATGATACCTCGTCCAAGGACACACAGCTAGAAAGGACAGAGCCAGGATTTGAACCCAAGACACGTGGCCGCAGGGGCCACACTCTCGCCCTCCGTCCGCCCGCCTGGCCTCAGCACAGGCATTACCTCGGGGCCCTGTGTTTGCGGGGCAGGGTGGGTTGGGCTGTACCAGACCGGAGTTAGCAGTTTATATTGTTTACCTGTCTTTTTTTAAAGTAAATTTATTTATTTTATTTTTGGCTGCGTTGGGTCTTTGTTGCTGTGCATGGTCTTTCTCTAGCTGCAGCCAGCGGGGGCTACTCTTCTTTGCGGTGCACAGGCTTTTCATTGCGGTGGCTTCTCTTGTTGCAGAGAACGGGCTCTAGGCGCGCGCACGGGCTTGGTAGTTGTGGCTCACGGGCTTAGTTGCTCCGCGGCACGTGGGATCCTCCCAGACCAGGGATCGAACCCATGTCCCCTGCATTGGCAGGCGGATTCTTAACCACTGCGCCACCAGGGAAGCCCCCTATATTGTTTACCTGTCTTTGATTCTGCTTTTTCTCCTCTTCTCAGGCTGCTTCTGTTCTTGACGTCAGATACGCATCTGCCTCATGAGAAACTCTGGTGGCTTTGAGCACTTGGTATGGACGACTGTGTTATCCAGGATTCAGGTATCACAAGACATCACCTAGCCATCTGCATCACATCTCTGTGGACAAGCAGCTATTACCAAAAAGGCATACACTTCCAGTCCTGTGCTACATCTGCCTTAATTCTCTGCTCGTTCCTCCGTGTTGGCGCCACTTCCCGGAGAGCTCTTTGCGTCTCTCGCTCTGCCTAAGTGAGGGGGGTCCCGTGGCCTGCCCGCCTCCTGCGACCCTGGGGACCACCGCCTCAGTCGGAGCCCCGGCCCACCAACAGCAGCTATTCCCCGTCGGCGGCTTCAGAACAGGTAGTCGACTTGGAAGGCGTGACTCTGTTCCTGCATGGCCTGCAAGCTCTACTTTGTGCATAATGTAATTTTCAGAGTAACTGTGACCCCATTGGCCTTCTAGGAAGTTTCCCTTGTTCTTTTCTGCAGCATCCGCCTAAGTGATATCATGCTTCTTTGGAAATCACGATATATTGGCAGACTGCATTATAACCCTTATCGTGCCAAACAGCCTGACGCAACTCATATTTCCCTAAATGTCGGTATAATTATGGTTTATAAATCTAGTTGGCTGCAGTCTCTCCCTTCTCCCTTCCCGCGAGGTAGGAAGCTGATTCACAGCACCTGTCCTTGGACACTAGCTCAGAGGGAACGTGGACGCAACACTTCGTGCCGTCAGCTTGCAGGTCGTCACCCCAGGATGGGCGCCACCCTGTCTGTTCCTGACCCCCCACCCGCACCACCGCCCGACTCCAAGAGATTTGGTCTATACCACTGTACCTGGTGCTTGTACATTGGAATTGGTGCCTTCTCCTTTTGGCAACCATGTTTTCAACCCTTTTTCTGTTTCGGTGTCTTATTTCTTCTTTAAAGTTTATTGCTTGCCAAAGATGACATCACTGAGATTAGGAGACAGGGGAGAACTTGCTGCAGGTTCTTGACAGTGTGCAGATTTTAAATGTCAGGTTAGGGCAATAATAAAGGGTATTGGAGTAGCTGGTGATGGTTTTGTAAAAGCTACATGCTGTTTGTTCCCCGTCCTGTCGGTATGCCTGGCCTTTCACATGTCACTCCACATAGCCTCTGTGTCCGTCATGTACTGATGTGACCACATGAGCACCATCTTCTCTCAATATTATATCGATAGTACAGGACAGAGACGTGATCAGTTATTGGCTCTAGTGAGACCAAGATGGAAAGAAACAGTCTGCGAAGTGGTATGTAATGCCTTTGGTTGGACTGGGAACAATTACAAATGTTTAATAAATGTTTAAAACTTCCATAATCACTTTTATTCTCTTGCCAGACCGTGGGCTCTCGAGGGGTTGAGGGTAGACTGCGAGGTGTGCTCTAATGTGACCCATTCCCCATCCCACGGTTGGTTCAGCCTGCACTAAATGTGTTGAAGGAGCTTTTTTGTTGTTGGTTTTTGCATCATTTAAATATTTTTCGTGCTTTCAATACCAAAAAGAAAAAAAAATTGCAGATGCTTTAAGGCATAAACAGAATTCTTAAGAATTTGAAATATGCAATTAAAATTTGATGTGTTTTGCCTCCCAAGCACCTTGACTTTTTTTTTTTTTTTTTTTTTTAAAGTCAGCTGGTTTTCTCTTTAGGAAGAGGTCAGCAAGGAACCTAGATTGTTTGGAATTGTACTTCTTTTTTTGAAATCTGGAGAAAGGTCATTCGAAAGGGGAGTGAAATGGGACTTTGCCGGTTTTCGACTCTTGTGCCTGCGAGAGGTGTCTGTTGATCAGGAGCTGGTGAAGAAGAGCGTGAGAGGGGCTAGGGGCGTCACAGCTCGCCGCGCCCACCTACACGGGCCGGCACGGTAACACTAGTCACAGCGTAGGGCTCATTCTGTTTTTATCATGAGCCTGCTGTGTAATTGGAAAATGGCAGGAAAAACGTGGGTAAGAGGCGGCATAAGTTTTGCACGTCGCTTAAAGGGGACACTAGGCCTGAAGGAAGATTTCGCTTCTCCTTGCTTCTTCTCGAGACCTCCTTCCTCTTAACGGAAGCAGTAGGCAATTTGCTGCAGTGGTTTCCCTGCCAGTAGAGCTGCTGTTCCTCTCTTCACCCCAGGCTATTTTCCTTAAGAATCAATCCCCTTTGGCAGTGCTTGAAGGTTTGGTGCTGGGTCCTGTGTGGCGCGGCAGGCATCCCAGCAATGCCAGGCCTCTGTCTGTGCTCAGACATCCCCTTACCTGGTTCCTGGCACCAAGTGGGCCCCAGTCCCGGAGAGTCACGTGCTGGAGTACTTGCTCTCACAGCAGCTGAATTGCGGCTTTCTCTCCGAGGGGGAGGGGCATGTCGCTTTCACTTGCCAGGAGGAAAACAGGCAGTTGTCTTTGCCCAACGGCCTTCATTGTAGTCTCATGCGTAAGAGAGCACTGTGTTTTAAACCGTTTCATTACACTGTCTTTGCAATGATGTTGTAAATGCAAGAAATCACTTAGCTTTAGAAGCCAAGTGATTTGGTCTTATTTTACGGGAAGACCCTTTTTAACATATCAAGACTTCGGTGCATCAGCAGGCTGTGTTTGGATGTGTAAGGGGGACACAGTGGCAACTGCTTTGGATGCAATGTTCACTTAAGCTTTGTCTTCTTAAAAATTATCAATGTGAATGTCATAATTATATATATTTTTTGTGGAAAATTTCTCCTAAGTATAAGTTATTGTGCAAAATATAGTACCATTGAAGCAAATGATAGTTTAACTTTTAGTTTAGAAATCCTAAAAGATATAAGTTGTATTGCATATGCATTAAAAGTTTGTTTTATTTAATTTTATGTAGATGTGTAAAGTGTTAGGTAAAATTTTTTTTCACGTATTCATTTAAACACCTTGTTACTTGAATATTGTGTTGACTGGTCATAAGCAGTGATGGATTCTGTAATATAGGTCTTTTAACCAGGAAGCAGCCCTGCCTCAGTTGTGCTGATCAGGTGAGCAGTGGTGCAGGTCGGTGCTGGTGTCAGCAGGAGCCTGAGGTTAGTGTGACCCCCTCCGCGCCCCGCTTCCCCCGTGTCGTCTTGGTACATTCGTGCCTACCAGACACCAGGTCCTCAAGGTGGCTTTTGATAGTCATAAACCTCTAATCAAAAGATGAAAAAGAAAAAATAGTTGAGTTTTAAAAGCTTACTGTGGTGGACTAATTAAGCAGTAGTTTTCTGTGCGTATAAAGTTCTCTCAACCATCACACACCACTCTAAGTGTGCTCGTTGTCACTTTAAATTTCAACTATGCCCTATTTTTGTCCTTCTGAATATCAGATGTACTATTGGTATAATTACAGACCAAAAATAAGCCAAATAGTGCATTACACTAACTGGATCCCTTCTTATATGAGCAAAGGACGGATGGAGCCAGCCCACACGAGAGCCTCATTTCTCTTGTCTAGCCTGATCTAAATCAAGTGACCCAGGATTCAAGCTTTTAATACCAAGTGAAACTTGGCCTCAAGTTGACTCAAGGTGATTAGCTAATTTGAATCTAGTGATCTTGTGCAATGCTCAAAAACAAATACTCTTTCTGCCACTCCCTGGATCTCTGCAGCTTTCCCTACTTACAGTAAAGCACAAGCGCAGTAACGTCGCAGTGCAGCAGAAGGAAGGTCAGTATAGCCTATGCATGCTGTGTGGTACTGAGTGTTTACAGCCCTCTCCTCAGCTCACGTTGATACTGGAGCGGATAGTAGTCCATTACGTAGACTTACCAACTTTGCTAAGTGCTTTTTAGACTGCTTAAGAATTTTTCAAGATTTTAAAAGATGTATAAGGTTAAGTTTGCAAATATAATGGAAATGCTGTATATCTTTTGAAGTGATAAAAATCCATGTTGGAATTTTAAAGAAAATATGTTGTAATAATGCTGTTGTAAGTAATATTTTAATGTCTCTTTTTGCCTGTTTTCTATTTCAGCACATTCATTGTGGTGAATGTTCATAGCATTATAATTGCTTAGCCATCAAATGATAACATTTGTTAGTAGAGATTGAAAATTTTATTTGTGAAATTCTGCAGAATTCATTTTTCTATTTCCAATATTTGCTGAAGTTAAATAAAAATTTTCAAGCCATTGATGTAATAAAATAGGAAACAAAAGAATTTTCTGACCCTCCACCCTCCATCAAAGCAATACCCCACCCTCATACGAAGTGGGTTTTTCCCTGCCTTTTTGCACTGGGCCTTGGGATTTCTGAAAGTGTAAATTCCCCAGAGCTGTGCCCTGTGGGAGCACACAACCAGGGGTGCTTTTGTTTTTAGCCTTTATCTCTACCTGAACTCCATTTTTATTTTATAATAAGCTTATGGTTGGGATCAAATCAAGGTACATAAGTTTGTAACGTTTGTGATAGTTGAGGGCTGAAATTTATAGGTTGGATGAGAGGAATTTTTTTCCCCGTTAGTGATTTTTCTCTTTTCTGGCCGACCAGGCTTGGGCACGTGGATGCTGGCCTCAGCACAGCCTCGGGACTGGCAGAGAAGAGGCGAGACCACCACCTTTGTTGCCTCTGGTCAGCCCAGTGGACACGGCCCAAATCTCAGCACCTCTCTGAGTAACGTGCAGAACGCTTTCGGCATCCATTGGACATCTCTGGGGCCTTTTTTAGCTGAAATGTAGGATTTGGTTAGATAACTACCATGTAAAAACCTGACTTCCAGGTCCAGCCTTGCCCAATACAGCATTTAAAATACGTAGATCCGGCCTCTGCGTGTGTGTGACTTCACGTAGCATAGGCGGGCTTTACGGGGCGCTTCTCGGAGTCCCTCGCCTGGCAGACTTGGTCATGGCGCTCAGTGTCCCAGGAGAGTGTGTCCAGTGCTGCCGGAGGGTCTGCATGGAAGGGAGGGTGGGACCTGAGGGTGGCCCCTGGGAGAAGAGGTCAAAGGCTCAGAGACCTCAGAATGTGCCTTGTGGAGGTGACTCCTGGTACGGAACAAGGGGGAGCAAGTGCCAAGGCCAGAACCCTGGGCTTTGCTCCAGGAGGTGGAGGAAGAAGGGAAGCCCAAGGGGCCCAGGAGGAGGGGCGGGGCTCGGGAGGTGGCCGTCGTCTGCTACTGGACGTCCGCTAGGATGCGCCCCGGGTTTGGGGGCTGTGTGGGCTTGGTCTTCCTTGACTTAGAAGAACAGTGAGCTCAGGGTAAAATGAGGGGTTACGGAGGAGCTGTGGGGAAGGCTCCCAGAGAGCAGTGTGGACTGCCCCGCGTGTATGAGCGGAGCATAGGACCGGCGGGAGTCGACTCATGGGTCCTGAATCGAGGGTGCATGAGGAGCGGGGGTCCAGGCCCCCTTCCGGCGAGTAGGAAGGAAAGGACTCCCACGTACAGGTGCATCCAGGTCGCCTGCTGTGCCACATCTCTCATCATCCCGAGCCTGAGCACAGGCGCACATCCCAGCCTATGCGGCAGGAGAGGGGCGGCAGCCCCGGGTGGGGACTCCGGATCTTTCCCCGGCGCCGCCCTCTGCCTCCACCCGGCGAGTGCACGTACTGAAAATGCTGCACTTCCTGTTCTCCGTGCTCCCGTGTTCCCAGGGCCATGCTAGGTGCTGACTCTTGGAAGTGAGAGATGCATGAAGCATTCCAGGTGATCGAATTCCTTTCCTTCTTGGCAGATTGAAGACCGTGCTTGTTCCTCTCTTGCAGCTGCTTCGTGCTTGGGGCATCATTAGAGTCTAGACAAGCTCACGGGAGATCCTGAGTTACTCTTTGGCCCCGGGCTGGATGGAGTCCGTCTCCCAGGGCAGCGTGCCAAGTCTGCTTTCCTGCAGTTGCAGGCCTTAAAGCAACCCCTGGCCTTCCCCCTCCTTCAGCTCTCCCTCCCCGGACCATCACATCCCCCACTGGGGCCTCTGCTTCACCTGTGGCCTGATAGCTGTCACACTGTGAGCCCCCGCCCCTCGGAGCTCACTCCTGTGTCCGTCAGTACCTCTAGATGACAGGTCTGAGACTAAGTTCCCTCCCCCACCCCTGTTTCTGAGTTCTCTTCCCTGCTGTGTGGCACTGCTATACCTTAGCTCATCAAACTAGAAACACGGGTGTCCCCTGCCTCTGAGAGCCCCCTCGAGCCTCCTTCTCCATTACGACGTCCAGTGACCGCTCAGGCCCCTCCCAGTCTCCTGGGCTGATGCGCGAGCTCCGAATTCATCTTGTCCCCGACCTTCCATTTTCCTTCTCTCACCCACCCCTCACCTCCCCACCGTAATTCGGGCCCTTTCCTGCTTAAAACGCTCCATTTGCCTTCTACAAAAACACACAACCCTTCATTCTGTCTTAAGCCATATGACATTCCTACTGCAGGGCCGTTCTCCGGGCTTTTCTCGGCCGCTACGCCTTCCCCCTTCCACGTGGCCCTAGCCCCTGCGGCTCAGCCACAGCTGCTTCTCTGAAGTCCTGACCTCACGCCTCCACCTTCAGCAGAGGGAATGGGTCTCAAGGCTTCTGCCACCTACACCTCTGTGCACTTCCCTCTTCATACTATACTATAAAGAAACGATTTAAGTTTTCTATCCTTTTAAATAAGTAACCAGTGTACTTGGTATAAAAGGCAAACAGTGAGAGACCTAAGTTCCCCATCCGTGTCCTCCAGCCACCCGGCTCCCTCCACAGGCAGTTGCTGCTCTGGCGCGTCCTTCGAGAGAGGGTCAATACATGTACAAGCGTGCACGCTCACTTGCACGTGTGCAGATACTCATTTTTCCATACAAATAATATACAGCCACCCCTCGCCCCTCGGTATCTGTGGGGGGTTGGTTCTAGGACCCCTGCAGATACCAGAATCCAAGGATGCTCAAGTCACTTGTATGAAATGGAGCAGTCAGACCCCTGTATCCTTGTGTTCCAAGTCTACAGGTACGGGGCTGACTGTACTACGTATGCCCTTCTTACCTTACCATTCTTACCTCGTTTTCTTACTTCACCTGCCAGTATCTTAGTGTTTCCGCATCAGGACATGGATACGAAGTTGCTTCATTCCTTTGCATTGGTTCCATGGTATCTAGTTATGACTAGATACAGTTTACTTAAACCACCCTCGATCGATAGTCACTGGAGTACCATTTGTAATACGAGCAGACTGTATCATTTTGCCTCCATGCAAGTGTAGCTGTAGAATAAATACAGAGGATTAGAATTTGGGTCCAAAAGTCTGTTCGCTTTTACACTCGACACATACTGTTCTCTGTCTTCCAGAGGGGTTGTACCAATCTCTCCTTTCATCCGCCATGAATGAGGCAACTTGTTGCCCTGTGCCCTTCGCAGTACTGTGATAACTAAACGTTTTGATCTGAGGTGTTTTATAAGCTTTTTACGAGATCAGGACTGTCGTAGTCATCTCGGTCCCCACGACTGGCGATAATAGCCACATAGAATAAAGAAATGGGGAGGTCTGGTGCGTTGAGGAAGAGAAGTGAATGCCTGCTGGCCCTTGTGCTTAAGGATGAAAGGCCCCATGATGGCTTATGACGGACGCCTGGGGGAGGGGGTGTGGGAGGGATGTGCAGCTGCCAGTCCCTGGGCATCCAGAGATGGAAGCGCTGAGGTCTGGGGTTTTCTGGGCTCTTGGCTTATTTCTTGAACTATTTGCTATTTTTTCTTGCCTAAGTACTGGGGGGAAAATGAATTCAAATTCAAGATCTGGTGCTTGTACGTTTGAAACGAGGTTGAAGAGCGCTCTGCGGATTCTGGTTTTCTGGTCCTCCATTTCTGCCCGCTCCTCACAAGCCCCTGTCCCATCATGTGAGCTGGGTGACTGAGGAGTGAGCAGACAGACGTTCAGGGTCCTGGCCTAGAGGTGCTGCGCAGACACCTTGCAGCTCGGACGCCCTGTGCTGGGCAGTGCTTCTCAGCTCTGAGTGATCTGGGGGCAGGGATCATCTTGCCTGGGGCGCTCTTGGAGAAGGTGTCCCCAAGGAGGTGACAGTTGAAGAGGGAGCGACAGCTGGTCCAGGTACCGCAGCAGACCCTGTGGTTTACGTGGGATGGGCCAGGCCCCCTTCAGTCAAGTTGAGGCTCTGTTTTTCCCTCACCGTCCACCGGAGGGTGTTGGAATTTCATGTGGTTCCATGGCGATCCTTGCATCAACCTGGTTTCCCACCCATGGCCAAGGCCTGGTGAATGTTCACGGCTGCTCAGAAACTTAGAGGAGCCAAGTTCCCCGGGAGGCACTGCAGACGGGCTGCTCCAAAGGCTCCCTTCTCTAGGCCGCCCCTGTTCGCAGTCAGGGACAGAGGGTTTGGGTGGGAGTCCAAGGACAGGAGGCGGGCTGAACACGCCCAGGTGACTCTCCAGCTGGGGTGTATGTTAGGAACCCCCGGCCTCAGGTCAGGGCTGTCACTGGTGTCCCTGGACCTGTGGCCGGCACTCGGCCTGAGGAAAAGCTTTGCTGGCGGGCCGCCTAGTCCTCCTTCAAAGACTCTTTGTGTAACGAAGTTATTTTGCATATGGTGGCCCATGGCACTTAATTGATTGAAAAGTAAATTCAGCAACAATTAAGTCTTTTTTTTTTTTTTTCTTTTTTGGCTGCGTTGGGTTGTCATTGCTGCGCACAGTCTTTCTCTAGTTGTGGCGAGCGGGCTTCTCATTGCAGTGGCTTCTCTTGTTGCAGAGCACGGGCTCTAGGCGCGCGGGCTTCAGTAGTTGTGGCACGTGGGCTCAGTAGTTGTGGCTCACAGGCTCTCGGGCACAGGCTCAGTAGTTGCGCCACATGGGCTTAGTTGCTCTGCAGCATGTGGGATCTTCCCGGACCAGGGCTTGAACCTGTGTCCCCTGCATTGGCAGGTGGATTCTTTACCCCTGTGCCACCAGGGAAGCCCAACAATTAAGTCTTTTTTAAAGTTTGTTTATTTATTTATTTATTTTTGGCTGTGTTGGGTCTTCGTTTCTGTGCGAGGGCTTTTCTCCAGTTGCGGCGAGCGGGGGCCGCTCTTCATCGCGGTGCGCGGGCCTCTCACTGTTGCGGCCTCTCGTTGCGGAGCACAGGCTCCAGATGCGCAGGCCCAGTAGTTGTGGCTCATGGGCCCAGTTGCTCCGCGGCATGTGGGATCCTCCCAGACCAGGGCTCGAACCCGTGTCCCCTGCATTGGCAGGCAGACTCTCAACCACTGCGCCACCAGGGAAGCTCAACAATTAAGTCTTATACTCCGGATAATTGTGTATAGCAAATTATTTGTGGGTTTTAGTATTAATTGCTTAATTTGTTGAAGACTGCCTTGGCCCCTAAGGACCAAACAGACCTTATTTGATGTAATGCTCATAGCAGCCTTACGAGTAGGGACTGTCATCCAGTTTTAATAGAAGAGGAAACCAAGACTAAGAGAAGAACGTCTTACCCAAGTGTGAAAGGAGAAGGTGCCTGAGTCAGGGCTGGATGTGCCGGAGGCTCCGCTCCACTGTGCGGCCTCCCCGCTTAAGCCCCGGGACACAGACTCGGGCCTCGCTCGGTGATGAAAGCTGCTAGTATCTTGGTCGCTCCCTTAGCCCCCCTTGGCCTGCTTCCTCATCTGTAAAGCAAGGATGGTAGCAATTTAGCTGAACGGAGGTAGTGCCTGGAAATGCCTCCGTCCAGCCCAGGTGCTGTGTGAAGAGATGCTCGACAAGTGGCTCATCCTTTCCTTCGACAAAGATCAGAGTGTGTGTCGCCGCATCTCCCGTGGGCAGGGGAAGAGCCACGCTGTTCACAGCTCGTGGGCCTTCGAGCAGAATCCTCACTTCTCTTGCAGAATCCCCGCCTCCAGTCTCACCCCCAGACCAAGGATACTGCAGTGGTCTTTGCGGCACACTCTATCCGGAAGGAATTTACTGACCAGGCCCCTCAGTGTTTGTGTAGTCATTTATAATGCCGGACACAGGCAGTACCCGTGATTAGTCTGTTCGAAATTAGAAAAATCCAAGAAGCCGTTTTCTTCCTATTCCCACTCTTGTAGACGACTAACACTGACAGTCCCTTGCCGTTACTGCTCTGAGGCTTGGGAATCCTGCTCTGTGAAATAGGGGGTCCCCCACTCGTCCGAGGCAGCTGAGGCCGGAGCGCCGAAGTGACTCGTTGAAGGTCAGTCGGGTGGTGGGTGGTGGGTTGGGCTGGAGGCCCCGGTCAGCTGGCCTTGAGACAGCTCCTCTCCGGGCCTCCTGCCGTGGCTGCTGTCAAGTGGCTGAGCGGCCGTGGGGAGGACGAGGTGGGGCCTCTTTGGTTTGGCTGTGGCCCACGGCCGGGCCCCTCCCGAGCTCCCCATCGCCAGCTGCAGCAAGCATGGCCCAGGTCCCCGTCTCGGATCCAGGCCCTGGGGCCCCTGCTGGGGTGTCCTTCCCTGCCTGCAGCCTCCACCAAGCACCGGCTGGGAGCTGCCCTCTTCCTGCAAGGGAACTCACGTCTCCAGGGCCTGCGCAGTCCCTCGTACAGGCCTCGGTTTCCTCACTGCACCCGTCACGACAGATGGCGTTCAGTTGCCCTGCCGGTGGCAGAACACCTGCCCGGAAACCTGGATGGTGCCCCAGGCTGGCTTGACCTGGCATCAGCCCTCCTCATCAGCTAAGGCCCGGTCACTCCTCCCCCACGTCCCCGACCTCTCCACCCCCGGCGCCGAGCTGTCCAGAGAGGACTCTGGAGTTTTCCCACCATGTCCCTTTTCGGGCCTGTGTTGAAATGCCACCCAGCCACTGACGTCAGTCCCACGGGCCCCTTCCTCCCCAGAGGGTAGTCTCCAGCTCCTCTGCTGCTCCGGGACACTGAGCCCAGTACTTGGCGGTGCCCAGTGAATCCTGTCCATCAGCACCGTGAGGCCCGAGCCTCCATCCGGCCTCTGTGCCTTCACAGCAGGGCCAGGACATAATTCTGCTCCCGTCTGGCCCTGACCGCAGAGCTGGCCCTGCTGACCTCCTCTCTCTGACACGTCTGGTAGGAAAGGCTGTTAGAGGAGCGGCCCAGTGAGGGACACCTCCGGGCGTGCCTGCCACGTGCTATCACTCGCCCTGACTCTGGGCTTGCTCATGGACTTGCTTTGCCCTGTGGAACCTTAGCAAGCGTGGCATGAGCATCTGGGCTGGCTTTCTCTGGTTGCTGAGAACTCTGCCACCTGATGGAGAAGCTTGGGACCAGCTTCTGGAGACGGGTGGTCCAGGTGACAGCCAGCACAGATCACCAGACCTGTGCGTGAAGCCATATACCCCTGGTGGGGCCGCCCAGAGGACAGCAGGAGAACTACTCGGATGGACCCAGTTCACATTGCTGACCCACGGGATTGTGAGCAAAGAAAAGGATGTCTGTGTTGCCAGCACTGAGGTTTGGAGTGATTTTCCACGCAGGAGCCGATAACAGACACCTGGAGAGGAGTGCGACCAGGGGGACTCGTGAAGACTCAGGCTGCAGCGCTCGGGCTCTGGTGCCTGGTGTCTGCTTGTGTCCACGGCTCTCAGAGGCAAGGCTGCGTGTCCCTGCTTGGAGGAAGCTGCAGGCTCCCTGCCTGCCTGGGAGGCCACCTTTTCTGGCTCAGGGGGGCTGGTGGTATGTGGTCCCCGTGGGACACTCACTGCAGAGAAGCACTTGCAGCCCCTTGGGCCTGTTCCCCTGAGATCCCTGAGACAGGCCCCAGGGCTTCAGCACAGGATGGATTGGGCACAGAACGTTCTGGGGGGGTTGCTGCTGGGGCTTTCTTGGCACCTGCTCTAAACAGCCTTCTAAGCTAGTTTACTCTGGGTCCTGTTGGCTGACTGCTTTTTTCTTGATGGAGATTCAGAATTGAAATGCTTTCCCTACTTTTCCCTCTCCTCATTCCCTCAACCCACTTTCTCCTTGCCTTCCTGCTCCAGCCTACGTTTGGCTGGAGCATTTCCCAGCTCTGTGAAGCCAAGTCATGCCTAGCTAGGAATCAGGGGCTTGGATTCTGTCCCTGAGTCACTGTGATCTCAAGTGAGCTTCTTCATCCTTCAGCATTCTGGAGTCTGTTGAAGCCTTGCAACTTCCAGGGCAAGTCTTGGACAATAAGTTGTCATTGCAGGTGACCCTTGAACAACATGGGGGTTAGGGGCACCGACCTCCCGTGAAGTCGGAAATTCATGTGTAACTTGACAGTTGGCCCTCCATATCCACGGTTCTGCATCTGCGGATTCAACCAACTGCAGATCGTGTAGTAATGTAGTACATATTTATTGAAAAAGATCTGGATATAAGTGACTCGTGCAGTGAAATCCATGTTGTTCAAGGGCCAACTGTACTCTCCATCAATTTCAGCTGGTAACATAATAGCAGTTACCAAGTCCGATGGCAGGCGGCCAGATGCCTGTTCCTAGAGCAGCTTGCGCACAGCTTGTGGGAGCAAGGATCCTATTTTCTGAATAGTGGGATCTGTGTTCTGAACCCTGGTTACTGCTTCTGATCGTGGAGGTGCAGACAGAGGCACACAGTCATGATCGCACACCCCCACCATCATTGCAAGCCCTTTCCCCTCAACGGAAGCAACACTGGGGGATTTAAAGGGCCAACGATTTTTTTTTTTTGATCCACCCTTCCCACCCCCTCATTTTCCTTTTCCCCTTTTGGGAGCCAGACATTGAAGACAAAGGCATTCAAGAGCAACTGCAGAGAAAATTAGCCAGGGGAAGAGGCACAGACTCAGAAAATGTCTGAGAAAACCTTAAATTTACACCGCACGCTGATCCTTCACACACAGATAGCCTGTAACAACCAAACAGCAAACGCTGGGGAAGGGGGAGAATCTGATTTTCAGAATTACCACATTATTAGACTCAAATGGTTGTTTCAACAACAACAAAAATCACAAGGCATACAAAGAAATGGCCTATTCAAAGGGAAAAAAAACCAACAGAAACTTTCCCTGAGAAAGACCAGATGGCAGACCTACTAGACAAAGTTTAAAAACAACTGTTAAAAAGATGCTCAAAGAACTAAAGGAAGATGAGGGAAAAGTCAAGAAAACGACATGTGAATCAAGTGGAAATAGCAATATAGAGCTAGAAAACCTAACAGGAAACTCGAAACAATGTTAAAGTTGAAAACAGTAATGATGGAAATGAATAATTCACCAAAGAGATTCAACAGCAGATTTGAGCAGGCAGAAGAATGCTCAAATCTTGAAGGCAGAATGCTTGAAATTATCGAGTCTGAGGAACAGAAAGAAAAGAGATTGATGAAAAGTGAACAGAGCCCAAGGGACCAGTGGGCCCATCAAGCAGATCAATGTACACATTGTGAGACCCCCAGACGGAAAAGAGAGAAAGGGGCAGAGAGAATATGTGAAGAAATAATGGCCAAAAACTTCCCAAGTTTTACGAAAGACATAAACATCCAAGAAGCTCAACAAACTCCATGTAAGATGAACTCAGAGACCCACACAAAGACACGTGATAATGAAACCATCAAAAGCCTAAGAAAATCTGGAAAGCAGCAAGAGAGAAGCAACTCAGCACATGTAAGGGGTCCTCAATAAGATAATGAGCAGACTTCTCATCAGAAACATTGGCATCCAGAAGGCAGTGGGTTGATAAGCTAAAAAAAAACCCCACAATCAAGAATCCCATATCTGGGGCCTCCCTGGTGGCGCAGTGGTTAAGAATCCACCTGCCAGTGCAGGGGACACAGGTTCGTGCCCTGGTTCAGGAAGATCCCACATGCCGTGGAGCACCTAAGCCCGTGCGCCACAACTACATAGCCTGTGCTCTAGAGCCTACGTGCCACAACTACTGAAGCCTGCGCACCTAGAGCCCATGCTCTGCAACAAGAAAAGCCACTGTAATGAGAAGACCGCGCACTGCAATGAAGAGTAGCCCTTGCTTGCTGAAACTAGAGAAAGAACGCGCAGCTACGAAGAGCCAGCACAGCCAAAAATAAATACATAAAATAAGTAAATTTTTTAAAAAAGAATCCCATATCTGGCAAAACTGCCCTTCAGAAGTGAGGGAGAAGTTAAGAGACGATAAACAAAAGCTGAGGGAGTTTGTTACCACCAGACCCATTCTGCAAGAAATGCTCAAGAGAGTCCTGCAGAGTGATTTGGAAGGACATCAGACAGTCACCTGAAGTCGTATGGAGAAATAAAGACCTCAGTAAAGGTAAACGTGGGGCAACTATAAAAGCTACTATTATTGTAACAATGGTTTATAACTCCACTTTTATCTTCTGAGGGTAGTATATTTAAAGCAAATTACAGTTGACCCTCCAGCGACTTGGTTTTTGAACTGTGTGGGTCCACTGATATGCAAATTCTGTTCAATAAATATGTACTACAGTACTACACAATCTGCAGATGCAGAACGTTGGATGTAAACTGTAAAGTTATACACGGACTTTTGACCTGTCGTTCAAGTGTCAATTGTAATCTAAAAGATAATAATAATTTGACCTTGATTGATAACTACATATTTTGTTTTCTACATAATTTCAAAGACTAATGCATTAACAGAAAAACCATTGTTAGTTTAAGCTTCTGGACACAAAACATATAAAGTTGTAATTTTGTGACATCAAGAACTATAAGATATGGAGATGGAGCTGTAAAGGAGCAGAGTTTTTGTATGTTATTGAAGTTAGACTGGTGTAAATTCAAATTAGTGATACAACTTTAGAATGTTAAATGTAATCCCCATGGTAACCACAAAGAAAATAGTGGTAGAATATATGCTAAAGGAAACAAGAAGGGGATGCATTTCACTATGAAAAATCAACTAAACACAGAAGACAGTAATGTGGGAAATGAGAGATGACGATACCAATAAGGAATATAGAAAACAGATAGAAAGACGACATAAATAAGCCCCTCCTTATCAGTATTTAAGCGTAAAAGGATTAAACTCTACAATCAAAAGACAGAGATTGGCAGAATGAATTTCTTTTTAAAAAAAATGGTCCAACTATGTGCTGTCTACAAGAGAATCACTTTAGATCCAAGGACATAAACAGGTTGGAAGTGAAAGGATGGAAACATTTCATGCAAATAGTAGTCAAAGGAGAGCAGCGGTGGCTATACTAATACCAGATAAGATAGACTTTAAAAAAAGTTGCGAAAGACAAAAAAGGACATACAGTAACAAAACATTCAAATACAGCAAGAAGATAAAACAATTATAAGCATTTATACACCTGACAACAGACCATTAATATATATGAAGCAAAAATAGATAGTTCTGTGATAATAGTTGGAGACTTCATTCCCCAATCTTAATGGATAGATCAACCATGCAAAAGATAAAAATATAGAGGACTTGAACAACACAATAAACTATGTCTGTCAGACATATTCAGAACACTCTACCCAATAACAGCATACACATTCTTCTCAAGTGCACATGGGGCATTTTCCAGGATAGACTATATGTTAGGCCATAAATTAAGTCTTGGTAGATTTAAGAAGATAGCTATCATAAAAAGTATCTTCTCCAACCACAACAGGATAAAGGTGGGAATCAATAACACAAGGAAAACTGGAAAATTCACAAATTTGTGGAAGTTAACACATTCTTAACCAATGGCTCAAAGAAGAAATCACAAAGGAAATTAGAAAATACTTAGAGGTGAATGAAAGTACAAACACAACATACCAAAATTAGGCATTGCGGGCTTCCCTGGTGGTGCAGTGGTTGAGAGTCTGCCTGCCGATGCAGGGGACACGGGTTCGTGCCCCGGTCCGGGAAGATTCCACATGCCGCGGAGCGGCTGGGCCCGTGAGCCATGGCCACTGGGCCTGTGCGTCCGGAGCCTGTGCTCTGCAATGGGAGAGGCCACAACAGTGAGAAGCCCGTGTACCGGAAAAAAAAAAAAAAAAATTAGGCATTGCCTCAAAAACAGTGCAGTGGGGAAAATTTATAGCAATAAATGCTTACTTTAAAAAACAAAGATCTCAAATCAACAAGTGAACCTTACAAATTAAGGAACTAGAAAAAGAACAAACCAAACCTAAAGGTAGCAGAAAGAAGGAAATAGTAAAGATGAGAGCAGAGGTAAATGAAATAGAGAATGGAAAATCAATGACCCAAAAGTTGGTTTGTCAGAAAGGTCAACAGAGTTGACGAGCCTTTAGTTAGATGAACTAAGAGGAAAAGAAGACCCAAATTGCTAAAGTTAGAAATGAAAGTAGGGTCATTACTACTGACTCTTCAGAAATAAAAAGGATTGTGAGAGGACTATGAATAATTGTACACCAACAATTTGGATGAAATGGACAAATTGCTACAGCCATAAAACCTACCAAGACTAAATCATGAAGAAATAGAAAATCTAACTAGAACTGTAACTAGTAAGGAGATTGAGTCAGTAATAAAAAAAATCTTCCAACAAAGAAAAATCCTGGACCTGATGGCTTCTCTAGTGAATTCTATCAAACATTTAAAGAGTTAACATCAATATTTCTCAAACTTTTCCAAAAAAATTGAGGAGGGAACACTTCCTGATTCACTTTATGAGACCATGGTAACCCTGATACCAAAGCTAGAGAAAGACACTATGAGAAAAGAAAACTATGAACCAATATCTTTTATGAGCGTTAATGCAAAAATCCTCAACAAAATATTAGCAAACAATTCAGCAGCATAATAAAAGGATTTTACACATGACCAAGGAGAATTAATTCCTGAAGTGCAAGGGTGGTTCAACATATAAAAGTCAATCAACATATCACATTAACAGAATGAAGGAAAAAACCACATGATCATCTTCACTGATGCAGAAGATGCATTTGACAAAGTTCAACATCCTTTCATGATAAAACACTCAACAAACTAGGAATAGAAGGAATCTAAATGAACATAATAAAAACCATATATGAAAAACCCACAGTGAACATCATAGTCAATGGTGAAAGAATTAAAGCCTTTCCTGTAAGATCAGGAAGAAGGCAAGGATGCCTGCTTTCACTACTTCTATCAGTGTAGTACTGGATGCCCTAGCCAGAGCAATTAGGCAAGAAAAAGAAATAAAAGGTATCCAGATTGGAAAGGAGGAAGTAAAATTATCTCTGTTCATGGATGATATGATCTTATATATAGAAAATCCTAAAGATTCCACAAAGAGACTTAAAGCTAGTAAGTTCAGTAAAGTAGCAGGATACAAAGTCAGCACACAAAAATCAGTTTAATTTTTATATACTAACAATGAACAATCTGAAAAGTTGAAATTAAGAAAACAATTCCATTAACATTGGCATCAAAAAGAATAAAATACTTAGAAATAAACTTAACCAAGGAAGGAATAGGTTTGTACACCAGCAACTACAGAAGAGTGCTGCAAGAAATTAAAGAAGACAAATAAATGGAAAGATATCCCATGTTCATGGATTGGAAGGCTTAATATTGTTAAGATGTGTGGTGAGAACATTTAAGATCTACTCTCAACAAATTTCAAGTATGCAATTCAGAATTGTTATAGTACAGTCACCATGCTGTACATTAGATCCTCAGAGTTGATTAATCTTATAACTGAATATTTGTACCCTTTCACCATCTCCCCATTTCCTCCACCCCCATACTACATTCACTGCACACGTCACCCTAGACCTGCCCACATGCCCTGCTTTCTGGTCCTTGCATCCTTGCATTGGCTTGATTGTTACCATGATCATGGATCCAGGTGTGCTGCAGCAGCAACTGCTCCTGAACTACTGCTGCTCAAGGCACACTCCATCAGTGCTTCACCTCACACCCAGACCCTGTACCCCTTGTCTCCAGGCCTGGAACTTCCCTGCCTCTGCTGAAGTACAAGACACAGCAGGATCTTCTCAGTACCCACAAATGTGCCACATGGCACTGCAACAGGTGTTGCTGCCCTCCATGGACTCCAGCCATAGGAGGTGGGACTCAGCCTATTAATTCTTCTCTCTCACACCCTGGACTCTGCAGAGTTGTAGTAGCTTCATACAGCCTCTCTGAAAGTTTACCATGAGATTGAACAAATTGGTTTGTCCGGAAGCTATAGCTGGTTCAGTAATGCACCCTCTCTTATTTGCTCTTGCTGCTTCCTTTACTCCTCACTTCTTCCTTGCATTGCACTTGCTGTTAAAGAGCTTTTTCCTCTGGCTCTGTTTTCCAGGGAGGCTGGCAGTCCGCAGTCCTCTGACTTGCCGTTCTAGTGAGCACGCTACAATCTGGGGGTGAGGATGCACATCGGCAGGACTCAGTTTGCTAGTGACAGAAACAAACTGGCCAATGTAAGCAAAAGAAGGGACTTCTTAGAAAGGCATTAGTTTCCTCAAAAAGTTAAAAATAGAATTATCGTATGACCCAGTAATTCTACTTCTGGGTGTATATCAAAAGAATTGAAAGCAAGGTCTTGAAGAAATATTTGTACACCCATGTTTATAATAGCATTATTCACAGTAGCCAAAAGGTGGAAACAACCCAAGTGTCCACCGACAGATGAATGGATAAACAAAACGTGGCATATGTGTATAATGAATATTATTCAGTCTCAAAAGAAAGGGAATCTGATATATACTACAGCATGGTTGTATCTTGAGGGCTGTCTTAGTCCATTCAGGCTGCTATAGCAAAATACCATAAACTGGGTAGCTTATAAACAGAAGAAATTTATTTCTTACGTCTCTGGAAGCTGAGAAGTCCAACATCCAGGCATCAACAGGTTTGGTGTTTGATGAAGGCCTGTTTCCTGGTTTCCAGATGGCTGACTTTGCTGTGTCCTCACAAAAGGGGCAAGGGACCTCTCTGAAATGTCTTTTTTTTTTTTTAAATAAATTTATTTATTTTTGGCTGCATTGGGTCTTCGTTGCTGCACGCAGGCTTTCTCTAGTTGCGGTAAGCGAGGGCTACTCTTCCTTGTGGTGCGCGGGCTTCTTACAGCGGTGGCTTCTCTTGTTGCAGAGCACGGGCTCTAGGCGCACGGGCTTCAGTAGCTGTGGCATGTGGGCTCAGTAGTTGTGACTCGCAGGCTCAGTAGTTGTGGCTCACGGGCTTAGTTGCTCCATGGCATATGGGATCTTCTTGGACCACGGCTCAAACCCATGTCCCCTGCATTGGCAGGCAGATTCTTAACCACTGCGTCACCAGGGAAGTCCTGAAATGTCTTTTATAAGAGCACTAATCTCATTCATGAGGGTTCTACCCTCACGACCTAATTACCTCCCAAAGGCCCCACCTCCAAATACCATCACACTGGGGGCGGGGGTTAAGTCTCAAAATATGAGTTTACAGTCTATAGCAAGGACGCTATGCTAAGTGAAATAAGCCACAAAGTGACAGTCTATAGCAAGGACACTATGCTAAGTGAAATAAGCCACAAAGTGACAAATACTGTAGGATTCCGCTTATATGAGGTGTCGAGAGTAGGCAAATTCAGAGACAGAAGGTAGAACGGTGGCTGCCAGGGGCTGGGGGAGGGGTAGTTATTGTTTCATGGGTACAGTGTTTCCGTTTTGCAAGATGAAAAGAGTTCTGGAGATGGTTGTTGGTGATGGTTAATGTGAATATACTTAATACCACTGAACTGTACACTTCAAAGTGGTTAAGATGGTAAATTTTATGTCATATGTATTTTACCACTGGAGGTATTAAATGAACACTTCCAGTACTGATGGTGGAATAAAGTGGTCAGGCCACCCCACCGGCAGACAACAATGATAAAATTTGAGCAAAATACTGAAACAAATGCATCCCAACTATTTAAAAGAACTGGAAAGCACCCCCAAGCAGAGAGAAACTAGAAGAGTATTCTTGAAAAACTGCAACTACAAGGGATAAGAATTGGGAGTTTGTGTTTTTCCCCCGATGATGCTGCCCAATGATGCCCTTTGCCATAGTGGAGGAAAAGAGCAGCAGGGCACCACATCCCTATCATCTTGAAATAGCAGAAAACAGAGTTCAGAGCTGAAAAAAAACCCGGGCAGGGACTTCCCTGGTGGCGCAGTAGTTAAGAATCCGCCTGCCAGTGCAGGCGACACAGCTTCAATCCCTGGTCCAGGAAGATCGCACACGCCACAGAGCGGCTAAGCCCGTGAGCCACAACTACTGAGCCCGTGCACCTAGAGCCCGTGCTCCACAATGAGAAGCCCACACACCGCAACGAAGAGTAGTCCCCACTCTGCAACTAGAGAAAGCCCGTGTGCAGCCCCAAAGACCCAACACAGCCAAAAATAAATAAATTAAAAAAAAAAAAAAACCTGGGCAAACCTCTGGAAGTGAGAGAACCACAGAAGGGATGACACTCAAAATCTGAGTCAACCTTTTGCTCAAATCCCTGCCTGACCACAGATCTATGCATGTGCTACAGACTCAGCGAAGAACAGACAGGGATCTACTCTGGAGAGGCAGCTGCACGGTGAGATTTATGAGTTCACTGCTTTTTATCTGAGTGCTTTCCCCAACTGTGTACAGCATGGGTGGTGGACAGCTGTAGCCTTACTGGCTTGAGGTATCAGAGGATATAACTTGATGACGGTGGAGAAGCTGTGAATTTAGGAGGGAATCCTCAGGAACAAGGACACCACGGAGAGGATGAGCTGCTGAGTATAAAGATTACTGAGATCCCTGACTGACTGCCAAACTATGCAGGCAGAGGGGAATATCCCCAGCGGAACAGAGGAACAAAGGCTGGGGCTACAAGCTAAAGATAGCAGCTGCTGCACCCAGCCGGGGGAGACAGAATTCGTAGTTTGAATACAGGCAAGTTAACTTCCCTCTAAAACAATAACGACAACAAAACAATCATCGTAAGAACACAGCAGAATCCAGAGACACTACAATATGTTGTCTGAAATATCCAATTTTCAACCAAAAATTAGGACGTGCAAAGAATTGGGAAGATGTGATTCATGGTCAGGAAAAAACAGTCAATAGGAATTGACTCCACGTGGATCCAGATGTTCAATTTAGCAAAGACATCAAAACACCTGTTATACATATGTATCAAGGGACTTCCCTGGTGGTGCAGTGGTTAAGAATCCTCCTGCCAGTGCAAGGGATGCAGGTTCGAGCCCTGGTCTGGGAGGATCCCACATGCGGTGGAAAAATGAAGCCTGTGCGCCACAACTGTTGAGCCTGTGCTATAGAGCCCGCGAGCCACAACTACTGAAGCCCGTGCACCTAGAGTCCGTGCTCCGCAACAAGAGGAGCCACCGCAATGAGAAGCCCACGCGCCACAACAAAGAGCAGCCCCCGCTCGCCGCAACTAGAGAAAGCCCGCGCGCAGCAACACAGACCCAACGCAGCCAAAAATAAATAAATAAATTTTAAAATAAATATGTATCGATAATTAAAGTATAATTATCTTAATTAGTGAACAGACAGGGAAACTCAAAAGTTAAAAACTGTTAAAAAATGAATTTCTAGGAGACTTCCGGGAAGATGGCGGAAGAGTAAGACGCGGAGATCACGTTCCTCCCCACAGATACACCAGAAATACATCTACGCGTGGAACAACTCCTACAGAGCATCTACTGAACGCTGGCAGAAGACCTCAGACCTCCCAAAAGGCAAGAAACCCCCCACGTACCTGGGTAGGGCAAAAGAAAAAACTAAACAGAGACAAAAGGATAGGGACGGGTCCTGCACCAGCGGGAGAGAGCTGTGAAGGAGGAAAAGTGTCCACACACTAGGAAGCCCCTTCGCGGGTGGAGACTTCGGGAGGCGGAGTGGGGGAGCTTGGGAGCCGCGGAGGAGAGCACAGCAACAGGGGTGCGGAGGGCAAAGCGGACAGATTCCAGCGCAGAGGATCGGGCCGACCGGAACTTGCCAGCCGAGAGGCTTGTCTGCTCGCCCGCCGGGGCGGGCGGGACTGGGAGCTGAGGCTCCGGCTTTTGTCGGAGCGCCGGGAGAGGACTGAGGTTGGCGGCGTGAACACAGCCTGCGGGGCGTTGGTGCACCGCGGCTGGCCGGGAGAGAGTCCGGGGAGAAGTCTGGAACTGCCGAAGAGGCAAGAGACTTTTACGTCCCTCTTTGTTTCCTGGTGCACGAGGAGAGGGGATTAAGAACACTGCTTGAGAGAGCTCCAGGGACGGGCGCGAGCCGCGGCTAGGGGTGCGGAGCCCAGAGACGGACGTGGCTAGGGCCGCCCAGAGCGGCTAGGGCCGCTGCTGCCGCCACCGGGAGGCCTGTGTGCGAACACAGGTCACTGGCCACGCGCCCTTCCGGGGAGCCTGTGCAGCCCGCCACTGCCGGGGTCCCGGGATCCAGGGACAACTCCCCCGGGAGAACGCACAGGCGCGCCTCAGGCTGCAACGTCTCGCCGGCCTCTGCCGCCGCAGGCCCGCCCCACACTCCGTGCCCCTCCCTACCCCCGGGCCTGAGTGAGCCAGAGCCTCCGAATCAGCGGCTCCTTTAACCCCGTCCTGTCTGAGCAAAGAACAGACGCCCTCCGGCGACCTACACGCACAGGCGGGGCTAAATCCAAAGCTGAGCCCCTGGGAGCTGTGAGAACAAAGAAGAGAAAGGGAAATCTCTCCCAGCAGCCTCAGAAGCAGCGGATTAAAGCTCCACAATCAACTTGATGTACCCTGCATCTGTGGAATACCTGAATAGACAACCAATCATCCCAAATTAAGGAGCCCTGTGGATGAAAGGCTCTTGGGGCTGCAGCCAGGAGTCAGTGCTTTGCCTCTGAGGTGGGAGAGCCAACTTCAGGACACTGATCCACAAGAGACCTCCCAGCTGCACATAATATCAAACAGCAAAAATTTCCGAGAGATCTCCATCTCAACGCCAGCACCCAGCTTCACTCAACGACCAGCAAGCTACAGTGCTGGACATCCTATGCCAAACAACTAGCAAGACAGGAACACAACCCCACCCATTAGCAGAGAGGCAGCCCAAAATCATAATAAGTCTACAGACACCCCAAAACACACCACCAGACGTGGACCTGCACACCAGAAAGACAAGATCTAGCCTCATCCACCAGAACACAGGCACTAGTACCCTCCACCAGGAAGCCTACACAACCCACTGAACCAACCTTAGCCACTGGGGACAGACACAAAAAACAACAGGAACTACGAACCTTCAGCCTGCAAAAAAGGAGACCCCCAAACACAGTAAGATAAGCAAAATGAAAAGACAGAAAAACACAACGCAGATGAAGGAGCAAGATAAAAACCCATCAGACCTAACAAATGAAGAGGAAATAGGCAGTCTACCTGAAAAAGAATTCAGAATAATGATAGTAAGGTTGATCCGAAATCTTGGAGATAGAATGGACAATAGAATGGACAAAATGCAAGAATCAGTTAACAAGGACCTAGAAGAACTAAAGATGAAACAAGCAACGATGAACAACACAATAAATGAAATTAAAAGTACTCTAGATGGGATCAATAGCAGAATAACTGAGGCAGAAGAACGGATAAGTGACCTGGAAGATAAAATAGTGGAAATAACTACTGCAGAGCAGAATAAAGAAAAAAGAATGAAAAGAACTGAGGACAGTCTCAGAGACCTCTGGGACAACATTAAACGTACCAACATTCGAATTATAGGGGTTCCAGAAGAAGAAGAGAAAAAGAAAGGGACTGAGAAAATATTTGAAGAGATTATAGTTGAAAACTTCCCTAATATGGGAAAGGAAATAGTTAATCAAGTTCAGGAAGCACAGAGAGTCCCACACAGGATAAATCCAAGGAGAAATACGCCAAGACACATATTAATCAAACTGTCAAAAATTAAATACAAAGAAAACATATTAAAAGCAGCAAGGGAAAAACAACAAATAACACACAAGGGAATCCCCATAAGGTTAACAGCTGATCTTTCAGCAGAAACTCTGCAAGCCAGAAGGGAGTGGCAGGACATATTGAAAGTGTTGAAGGAGAAAAACCTGCAACCAAGATTACTCTACCCAGCAAGGATCTCATTCAGATTTGATGGAGAAATTAAAACCTTTAGAGACAAGCAAAAGCTGAGAGAGTTCAGCACCACCAAACCAGCTCTACAACAACTGCTAAAGGAACTTCTCTAGGCAAGAAACACAAAAGAAGGAAAAGACCTACAATAACAAACCCAAAACAATTAAGAAAATGGGAATGGGAACACACATATCGATAATTACCTTAAATGTAAATGGACTAAATGCTCCCACCAAAAGACACAGATTGGCTGAATGGATACAAAAACAAGACCCATATATTTGCTGTCTACAAGAGACCCACTTCAGACCTAGAGACACATACAGACTGAAAGTAAGGGGATGGAAAAAGGTATTTCATGCAAATGGAAACCAAAAGAAAGCTGGAGTGGCAATTCTCATATCAGACAAAATAGACTTTAAAACAAAGACTATTAGAAGAGACAAAGAAGGACACTACATAATGATCAAGGGAGCGATCCAAGAGGAAGATATAACAATTGTAAATATTTATGCACCCAACATAGGTGCACCTCAATACATAAGGCAAATACTGACAACCATAAAAGGGGAAATCGACAGTAACACATTCATAGTAGGGGACTTTAACACCCCACTTTCACCAATGGACAGATCATCCAAAATGAAAATAAATAAGGAAACACAAGCTTTAAATGATACATTAAATGAGATGGAGTTAATTGATATTTATAGGACATTCCATCCAAAAACAACAGAATACACATTTTTCTCAAGTGCTCATGGAACATTCTCCAGGATAGATCATATCTTGGGTCACAAATCAAGCCTTGGTAAATTTAAGAAAATTGAAATTGTATCAAGTATCTTTTCCGACCACAACGCTATGAGACTCGATATCAATCACAGGAGAAGATCTGTAAAAAATACAAACACATGGAGGCTAAACAATACACTACTTAATAACGAAGTGATCACTGAAGAAATCAAAGGGGAAATCAAAAAATACCTAGAAACAAATGACAATGGAGACATGACGACTCAAAATCTATGGGATGCAGCAAAAGCAGTTCTAAGAGGGAAGTTTATAGCAATACAATCTTACCTTAAGAAACAGGAAACATCTCGAATAAACAACCTAACCTTGCACCTAAAGCAATTAGAGAAAGAAGAACAAAAAACCCCCAAAGTTAGCAGGAGGAAAGAAATCATAAAAATCAGATCAGAAATAAATGAAAAAGAAATGAAGGAAACGATAGCAAAGATCAATAAAACTAAAAGCTGGTTTTTTGAAAGGATAAACAAAATTGATAAACCATTAGCCAGACTCATCAAGAAAAAAATGGAGAAGACTCAAATCAATAGAATTAGAAATGAAAAAGGAGAAGTAACGACTGACACTGCAGAAATACAAAAGATCATGAGAGATTACTACAAGCAACTCTATGCCAATAAAATGGACAACCTGGAAGAAATGGACAAATTCTTAGAAAGGCACAACCTGCCAAGACTGAATCAGGAAGAAATAGAAAATATGAACAGACCAATCACAAGCACTGAAATTGAAACTATGATTAAAAATCTTCCAACAAGCAAAAGCCCAGGACCAGATGGCTTCACAGGCGAATTCTATCAAACATTTAGAGAAGAGCTATCACCTATCCTTCTCAGACTCTTCCAAAATATAGCAGAGGGAGGAACACTCCCCAACTCATTCTACGAGGCCACCATCACCCTGATACCAAAACCAGACAAGGATGTCACAAAGAAAGAAAACTACAGGCCAATATCACTGATGAACATAGATGCAAAGATCCTCAACAAAATACTAGCAAACAGAATCCAACAGCACATTAAACGGATCATACACCATGATCAAGTGGGGTTTATTCCAGGAATGCAAGGATTCTTCAATATACGCAAATCAATCAACGTGATACACCATATTAACAAATTGAAGGAGAAAAACCATATGATCATCTCAATAGATGCAGAGAAAGCTTTTGACAAAATTCAACACCCATTTATGATAAAAACCCTGCAGAAAGTAGGCATAGAGGGAACTTTCCTCAACATAATAAAGGCCATATATGACAAACCCACAGCCAACATCGTCCTCAATGGTGAAAAACTGAAAGCATTTCCACTAAGATCAGGAACAAGACAAGGTTGCCCACTCTCACCACTCTTATTCAACATAGTTTTGGAAGTTTTAGCCACAGCAATTAGAGAAGAAAAGGAAATAAAAGGAATCCAAATCGGAAAAGAAGAAGTAAAGCTGTCACTGTTTGCAGATGACATGATACTATACATACAGAACCCTAAAGATGCTACCAGAAAACTACTAGAGCTAATCAATGAATTTGGTAAAGTAGCAGGATACAAAATTAATGCACAGAAATCTCTGGCATTCCTATACACTAAGGATGAAAAATCTGAAAGTGAAATCAAGAAAACACTCCCATTTACCATTGCAACGAAAAGAATAAAATACCTAGGAATAAACCTACCTAAGGAGACAAAAGACCTGTATGCAGAAAATTATAAGACACTGATGAAAGAAATTAAAAATGATACACATAGATGGAGAGATATACCATGTTCTTGGATTGGAAGAATCAACATTGTGAAAATGACTCTACTACCCAAAGCAATCTACAGATTCAATGCAATCCCTATGAAACTACCACTGGCATTTTTCACAGAACTAGAACAAAAAATCTCACAATTTGTATGGAAACACAAAAGACCCCGAATAGACAAAGCAATTTTGAGAACGAAAAATGGAGCCGGAGGAATCAGGCTTCCTGACTTCAGACTATACTACAAAGCTACAGTAATCAAGACAGTATGATACTGGCACAAAAACAGAAATATAGATCAATGGAACAGGATAGAAAGCCCAGAGATAAACCCACGCACAGATGGTCACCTTATCTTTGACAAAGGAGGCAGAAATGTACAGTGGAGAAAGGACAGCCTATTCAATAAGTGGTGCTGGGAAAACTGGACAGCTACAAGTAAAAGTATGAGATTAGATCACTCCCTAACACCATACACAAAAATAAGCTCAAAATGGATTAAAGACCTAAATGTAAGGCCAGAAACTATCAAACTCTTAGAGGAAAACATAGGCAGAACACTCTATGACATAAATCACAGCAAGATCCTTTTTGACCCACCTCCTAGAGAAATGGAAATAAAAACAAAAGTAAACAAATGGGACCTAATGAAACTTAAAAGCTTTTGCGCAGCAAAGGAAACCATAAAGAAGACCAAAAGACAACCCTCAGAATGGGAGAAAATATTTGCAAATGAAGCAACTGACAAAGGATTAATCTCCAAAATTTATAAGCAGCTCATGCAGCTTAATAACAAAAGAACAAACAACCCAATCCAAAAATGGGCAGAAGACCTAAATAGACATTTCTCCAAAGAAGATATACAGAGTGCCAACAAACACATGAAAGAATGCTCAACATCACTAATCATTAGAGAAATGCAAATCAAAACTACAATGAGATATCATCTCACACCAGTCAGAATGGCCATCATCAAAAAATCTAGAAACAATAAATGCTGGAGAGGGTGTGGAGAAAAGGGAACCCTCTTACACTGTTGGTGGGAATGTAAATTGATACAGCCACTGTGGAGAACAGTATGGAGGTTCCTTAAAAAGCTACAAATAGAACTACCATATGACCCAGCAATCCCACTACTGGGCATATACCCTGAGAAAACCATAATTCAAAAAGAGTCATGTACCAAAATGTTCACTGCAGCTCTATTTACAATAGCCCAGAGATGGAAACAACCTAAGTGTCCATCATCGGATGAATGGATAAAGAAGATGTGGCACATATATACAATGGAATATTACTCAGCCATAAAAAGAGACGAAATTGAGCTATTTGTAATGAGGTGGATAGACTTAGAGTCTGTCATACAGAGTGAAGTAAGTCAGAAAGAGAGAGACAAATACCGTATGCTAACACATATATATGGAATTTAAGAAAAAAAAATGTCATGAAAAACCTAGGGGTGAAACAGGAATAAAGACACAGACTTACTAGAGAATGGACTTGAGGCTATGGGGAGGGGGAAGGGTAAACGGTGACAAAGCAATAAAGAGGCATGGACATGTATACACTACCAAACGTAAGGTAGATAGCTAGTGGGAAGCAGCCGCATAGCACAGGGAGATCAGCTCGGTGCTGTGTGACCGCCTGGAGGGGTGGGATAGGGAGGGTGGGAGGGAGGGTGACGCAAGCGGGAAGATATATGGGAACATATGTATATATATAACTGATTCATTTTGTTGTGAAGCTGAAACTAACATACCATTGTAAAGCAATTATGCTCCAATAAAGATGTTTAAAAAAAAAAATGAATTTCTAGAGCTGAACAGTATGAAAACTAAAATGAAAAATTTGTGGGGTTTTTTTAGATGGTTTGAATAGCAGATTAGAGATGGTGGAAGAATTAATGAATTTCAAGATAGATCAATAGGAATTAACCCCAAAAATGGAGAGAAAAAAGATTGAAGAAAAATGAACAGAGCCTCAGATATGGGGGACAATGTAAAGGAGCCGACATATATGTAATTGTCTCAGTAGGAGAGAAAATGGAGAAAGGGACAGGTGACATTTTTGAAGAAATAAAGCCAAAACCACTCCAATCTTGTGGAAAACATTAAATTAAAAATCCAAGAATCTTGGTGAACCTAAAGCAGGATAGAAACAATGGAAACCACTCCCCAGAACATTATAGTCCAACTGCTGAAAGCTGAAGATAAGGAGAAAGCCGTGAAAGCAGTGAGAGAAAAACAACAGGTTATATGGACGGGGACCAATTCTACGACTGACAGCTGACTTCTCAACAGAAACAATAGAAGTCAGAAAAATTTGGAATGTCATTCAAAGTGCCAAAGTTAAAAATGATCAAACAAGAACTCTATATCCAGCAAAATCTTCTAAGTGAAGGCAACATAAGGACATTTTCTGTAAACAAAAATTGAGAAAATGTGTCGCAAGCAGATCTGCACCATAAGAAATGCTGAAGCAAGTTGTTTAGGGTAAAGGGAAATGAACTCAGATGACACCTCTGGTCTATGGGTAGGAATGGATGGCAGTGGAAGTGGTAAACATGTGGGTAAAAGACTAGATGTATCACTCAATGTCCAGCCAGAAGACAGGAACCACTCATAATGTGAACAGGGAAATGTTAACAATTATAAATTGGTAAGAGATGGTTAACTACTAAAGTGGGTAAAAGAGAACTTTAAGGATTACAGGAATACCAAATGCAGAAAACAGATGCTTTGTCTAGTGCTCAGGGGGATAAAGTGAGAAGGTGAAATTCAGACCACCCCCCCCATGGAATATGCAGCCTAGCAGTGGTGAAGAAACAGGACAGGACAGTGCTGGCTGAAGCTGGTTCGTAGGAAGTGACCCACTGGTTACCCAGGAAGCTCGTTGGAGAGTGAGCACTGGCGGGCCTCCTGCCAGCTGCTGGCTGCTGTGCCGCACAGGTGGATGAAAAGCACCTGGGAACCAGGAAGGGAAGCTGTGGCTTGACTATGGCCTTGCAGTGGCCCTCTAGTGCCCTCTACTGACAACGCTGGAGCATCGTCCAGCAGGCAAAAGATATTTCCATGGTCCAGCTCCAGTTCCACAAAGCAGGACAAAGAAGGGTAGATTTGGAGCTGAGAGGCAATAAACTAACTCGCACGCTGTATTACTTCTGCTTTCTTAATTCCTTTAAAAAACATTACTATGTAAAGCAAAAGTACTAACACTGTATTGTGTTTATAACAAAGATGTAACATAGATGGCAGAGTGAATGGAGATGTACGTGGCTGTATTTTACCTGAAGGAATCCAATACTAATTCCATGTAGGCTGGGATACGTTAAAATGCATACTTTAATCTCTAGAACAACCACTGAAAAATAATATATGCAAAGACATATAGCTGGAAATCCAATGGGAAAATTATGGGATTCTAAGAAATACTGTATTAACACAAAAGAAGGCAGGGAAAGAGGAACCAAAAGAGATGAGACAAAACAAACAGCAAAATGGCAGATCTAAGTCTAACCTAATTGCAACTGAAATTCTATGTAGATGGAATAAAAACTCCAATTACAAGGTAAATGTTATCGTACTAGATGAAAAAGCAAGATCCAACTCTATGCCATCTACAAGAGACACACTTTATACACAAAGGCACAGATAGTTTGTAAGTAAAAGTGTGGCAAAAGAGATACAGACCAACCTCGGAGATACTGCAGGTTCAGTTCCAGACCAACTGCAATAAAACTAAGATTGCAATAAAGCAAGTCACAGGACTTTTTTGGTTTTCCAGTGCATATAAAAGTTATATTCACATTATACTACAGTCTATTACGTGTGCAATAGCATTGTCTAGAAAACAATGCACATAACCTTAATTTTAAAATGCCTTATTGCCAAAAGAATGCTAACCATCATGTGACAACACTGGGTTGCCACAAACCTTCAATTTGTAAAAATTCCAATATCTGAGAAGCACAATTACGTGGGTATTCCTTGCAGACAGCCTAGGAAAGCTGGAGAGATTATATTAATATCACACAAAATAAACTTTAAGGCAAAGCATATTATTAGGGGCAAAGAGGGACAATTCATAATGATAAAAGGGTCAGTTCATCAGGAAGACATAAAGTTATAAGTGGGTATGCACCTAATAACAGCTTCGAAACGCATGACGCAGTCTGACAGCTAGAGGGAGGACACAGATCCGTAACTGCAGTTGGAGATTTTAGCCCACCTCTCACGATACCGATGGGACAGCTAGATAACTAAATGATGTAGGACTCCAGAAAGAAGATGGGGAAGCCCACAGAACCTCTGAGGAGGGATGAGAAGCAGGTCCGGAGGCCCCGCTGCTGGGAACAGCCCCCCACATTGCAACCTAGACGCACTTCCACGAGAACCCCACTGCCTTGGCTCCTGGCCACAGACGCCGCAGGCTGCACCCACCGCTGCCACTGAGGCTGGACACTGGAGCTGGAGCCACGGCCACCTGGGCCCTGACACCTCAACTGCACGGCCCCGGCTCTTCCTGCCACCCGCGTCCGGTCCATCTCCTGAGCCCATCCTCTGAGCCTGCGCGGTGACTGGTAAGTCATCTCACGTGGCTTCCTCCTCCCAGCAGTGGTCATTTCTCCCATTTGTTGATGAGACGGGGGTTTGGAGAATCCTGCAGCAGGAAGTGCCGCGGCAGGATTTCAGCCCAGCCCCGGGTCACTCCAGGGCCTGTGATCTGGAGGCTTTCCCACCAGGCCTCCCTCCCTGCCAACACCCATCAGGACGGGTGCCTCTCCGGGCCTCTGAGGTCCCCCATCCCTGGAACCGTCACTGCCGTGGGGCAGGGTAGATGCAGCGTGGATGGGGCAGAAGCCTGCTGGGTCTCCAAGGCGGGCCCGGGTTGGAGCAGAGGGCGTCTGTGGGACGGAGGAGCGATGGCCTGGCCAAGGGCTTGGACGGTAGCGGCAGGCATGGCCCCGGCACTCAGGTCCCGTCCATGTGGCCAGAGCAACCTGGGCCACCGCAGGCCCAGCTGGGACTCCCGGTCTGGGGAAAAGAGTTGCCAGGATGAGGGGCCGTCAGGCTTCTCCTCCACGGGTGGGGAGGCCAGCTGTGGAAGGGCCCTCCCTGTTGGCCCAGGCAGCGGAAGGGCAGCTCAGGCCCCTCAGTCAAGCATGGTTTCAGCAGAGATGCCTGCCCCAGCCTGTTCCCTGGGGAGGTGAAGCGAGGCCCACACAGTGAACACGGCCTTCCAGGGAGCTGCCTGGCTGGAGGGTGAACTCATTGAGGCCCTGGGCTCCAGGGACTTCCAGAAGCAACCTTGGAGGTATCCAGGGCCTGCGTGCATGTAGAGGGAGTGGGAAGGGGGCACAGTGCCTTTGGGGACATTGCCATTCCCAGGACTCCCTAGCAGGCTTGGGGTACAAAGTCCCCAAGAAGCCATTGTGGTGGCTCTCGGGGCCGGGCACAGGGATTTCAGGAGAATTCTGGGGGCAGATCCCTGTCCTGGCCCTCAGTCCGCTCTCGAGGGACATCAGGTGCAGGTGGCAGCCCCGGAAGCCGAGGAGAAGAGCCACTGGTGAAACCCAAGCGGCCCCTCCTGCCCTGTACCCCCCTCCGGTGGGCCGCCGTGTCCTTGGTGACCCCGAGGACCCTCCATCCCGCTTGGACCCTCAGCATTTGGAGCCTAGATCCTGGGCCTGCAGGCAGTGACTCACTAGTGGGGCCTGGTTCCCGGGGCAGGGGAGGCTTCAGCGGAAGAGGGTGCACAGCACGCGGGCGCTGCTCCTCACGCTGTCCCACCACTGGGACCTGTCCTGGGAAGCAGCCTCCCTGGGAGAGCCAGTGGGGAGTAAACCCGCCCCGGGAGCGAGGGAAGATTGTGTTTCCCACAAAGGGAGGATGACCCGAGGCGGGAGCAGGCTCTTCGGATGGGTCTGAGGTGCCGCAGAGCTGGGTAGCCGGGGACCGAGCCGGGCAGGAGGCGGGGAGAGGGCAGCCGTCCCAGCAGGCTGGCTGGACCACCGCAGGGAGCGTGCTCAGTCACCAGCAAGGCAGGGCCACTGTCTCTTAGGGCGTCCTGTGCACCAGGCGAGGAGGTGAGCAGTGACAGCAGTCTTGCACCAAGAGCCCCGAGAGAAGGGGCGCCTGCCATCCCTGGGCCCTTTACCCCAGACTGATGCTTCGTGACAACAGCCAAGCAGACATGCCGTGCCTGGAGGGCAGAGCCGCCCCGGTCTGCTCAGAAGGCCTTCGCCCGGGCAGGGAAGGTGGGCGGGGCTGTTTGCTTGGCTGGCTTGGGGCTGCGGGGCGACCGTCTGCCCAGGACCAAGCTGAGCCAGCTCTATCCCCTGTCCTGCCCAGCTGGCAGAATGCCATCAGTGAGGGGATAGGGCCTTCAGGGAGGCTCCGTGGGCAGGGGAATGCTGGCTCTCCCGCCCCCTCCCCTGCCCTCCCCTCCAGCCTGTCCATCCCTCCACTCCCAGCCAGGTGCCCACCCCTGCTGGCTGCAGCCTGGGGCCTGTGCTCCCACCTGCAGGCAGCTGTGCCGGGCAGGGAGCTTCCTGTGTGGCAGGTGGCATGCTGCGGCCCCGGCAGGGGACCTGACGAGGGGGGTGCCCGTGGTGGGTGCTCAGTGGATTCTCCACCCTGGAAGGAGAGCAGCAGTCTGGTCAGGGACAGGGTTGGGCTGTGGTCCCTCTCTCCAGCACCAGATTAGCCTTGCTAGTCACCGGCTTCTCGAGGGGGCACGGGGACAGCACCTGCACCCTGCTGCCAGGTGCCCGGTGCTCAGCGCCCTGAGCCCAGCCTGGGAGCCGGCTGCTCACACTTACAACAAAAAGGAAGCCGACCGCACACCCTGTACCCTCTGGCCACGCCAGGAATAGTCCACGAGAGGCGATATTTTGAAGACGGGAGCTGGACAGCAAAGACTGTAGGCCAGCCTTCTACCCCGGACGCCTGGCGCCCCGGCTGCTGTACTTTGGTGACCGAACCATTTTAGCCTGCAGAACACGTTGCTTCTTAGAAATTTTGGATTGAAATACCATCCGGCGGCAGCTTATTCTTATCAGCCGTGCGGGAACACAGGGCGGGCCTGGCGGCCCAGGGCTGGGGGCCCGGCCTCTGTCCCCTTTGTGCGGGGGACTGAGATGCTCGTGCCCAGCTCGCCCATCCGCTGGCCCAGCTCACGTCCACCTTCCCCACCCTGGCCCCGGAAATGTAGCCCACAGGGGACTGGGTCCTCCCAGGCCCCCCTGAGCTGCCCGCTCCCTGTGCCCCCCCATTCCCGTCCCCCTGTGAGGGCAGACTCAACGGTCCCTGAGTGCAGGAGAGGACACTGTACCCCAAGAGTTAAGGGACACCACGGTCACACAGGGACCAGGACCCCAGCTCTGGCTCTGAAGTCCAGGGCGTTGCCTTGGGGCTGCAGGGACTGTGGTTGGCCCTCAAGCTGGGGTGGCCTGTCCCTGCTTCCCAGGCCCTGCCGGACAAGGGTCCCTGAGGGTGGCGGATCCCCCCTCCCTCGTTTCCCCTGCAGCTCAGCTCCAGGACCTAGGGTCCCACCGCCGGGCTGCAGCTAGAGGGTGAGCCCCCCGTGAGGTGGAGGCTCCCCAGGCCCGCCGTGCTGGGGGCCTGTTCCCAACCCCCCACTGCCGCGCGGCCAGGTGGAGTGGGTTCAGGGGCAAGGCCCCAGCTATTTTTAGTGCCTTCGGCTCCAAGGCCGCTGAACAGCACTGTGCCCCAGCCTCTCTGGGCCCCAGAGACCTCCCCTCCCTGGCAACATGGCCAGGACTGCAGGTCCCTGCAGGGCCTGGAGGAAAGCCTGTGAGATTTCCTGCAGAACTCTCGTCCTTGCAGACTCGGGCCTGCATCCCTCCGCTCTCCAGGTCAGCGACTTCTCCCCAGAGCTGGGCGGCAGGGCCGAGCCGACGTCTGGACCAGGCCGCACCGCGGGGCTGCAGGTGCCACAGGCCTTCCTAACCCGGAGTCGCCGTGAGCAAAGCAGGGCCCTGTGCGCCAGCTGCCCGCGTCCCCGAGCTGCCACCGTTGCCACGGCCCCCCCGCACCGTGCCCAGCGTAAGCAGACACGACGGGCCTGCGTCCAGGGAAGTCCCCCTCCCTGGAGTCTGCAGGGCCCGGAGCCCTGCGGTCACAGCCCAGGCCACGCTGGGGTCAGTTCCCAAACCTCCTGAGGTGGCCACGAGGTCTCTTATACCCCCCTGCGGGTGAGGAAGTTGGGGCTCTGAGAGGTCCCACGGCCCGTCAAGTGCCCGGAAAGCAGAGAGTGAATAAGAACTTGGGTCCAAGCAGTTCATCTGAGCAGATCCCGGGAGGCAAGGAGGAGCCTGGACGCGGCCAGCGCAGGCAGAGTGATGGAGCTGGTCACCCGTGCAGGCTCCCGGGCTCAGTCTGCTGGGGACGCTGAGAAATCATGTATCACACACCTTGGGATGGCCGATCAGAGGAGGGGAAGCTGGTACTTATCCAGAGGCTCCTGAGCCAGGTGGGAGGGGGGTTGCCCCCGGGGCTGATGATAACACTCTAGCACTTTCCGCTGGGAGGGGCTGGGCGGCCTTCCTGGCTTCAGAGAAACCCGTGATCCCTGGGGCCAGAAAGACTGCTCAGCTGGGGCGGGCCTGACACAGGACCCGGCCTCGTCCAGCACTGTTCAGCACGGCTGCGCAGAAATTGGGGTTCAGGACAGGGCCACCCAGAGAGCACATCAGGTCTGGGCCTTGGGGCCTGGCCAGGTGCAAGCTTCAGCCATGCGGCCTGGAGAAGAAGGTGACGATGCTGACAAAGACGTCTGCTCCTGCAAAACGCCCAGAGACTTAACGATCCACGAAACCCTTTGCTTTTCAGCCGCGGCAATTCGGTCCAGGACCCCACAGAACGGACTCTGCAGGGAGGCACCTGCCCAGGGCTCAGAGACCCCGAGACCAGGTCTCCCGTGATCAGGAACAAGGAAGTGGTCACAGGGCGACCTCCGTGGAGGAGGACAGACATCCCAGTGCAGCTCCATCAGGGCCTGGATGGAGGAGAGGAGTCCGGGGCTCATGGTGGGGCTCTTAAGTGCCGTCCCTGAGGCCCCAGGAGCCGTCACAGAGTTGTCAGGGGCCGAGAATGCAGACAAGCCCGTCTGAAAGTACCTGCTTTGGCACCATGTGTACTTGCTAAGTCGTGAGCCTGTCCTAGAACTGGGCTCACTGGTGGAGCTGCTGTGATGTGAGAGCGGGAGGCCCAGGCTCCCGCAGCTGCGCTCAGATCTCAGCTCCACCACTCAGGGGCTGTGTGACCCTGGGTGGGTTACTTCCCCTCTCTGGGCCTCACTGTTCTCATCTCGAAAACAGAGATGGTGGAACCTCCCACGGGGCAGTAGTGAGGATCAAGTGAGATGACTATGGGGTGCACTCAGAGAGCTGGGCAGAGTGAGCTGGGGGAGGGGCTACCACCATCATCATCATCACTATTATTATTAGCAGTGTCGAGTGGACAGACGCTCTTCCTTTTCAGATGCACTCTATGGCTTCTCTTATGACCCACAGTCAGGGGCTCCTGTGTCCCCTCACTACCTCCCCCCCTCTATCCCTACAAGGGTCTGAATCGGGAAGGGCCAGCTGGGCCGAGGCTGGGGCCACAACCGAGGGCCACGCCTTCCTTGTCCAGAGGTTGGGGACAGGTCTGGAGGGTGGGGTACAGGCTGAGGTGGGAGGGGAGTTGGGGTGCCCCAAGGGGTCGCAGGGGTTGGGGGCAGGGGTGAGCACCCAGTGCACACCCAGGGCTCAGGGAGCGTTCTTTTCACCCAGAGACAACACAGGAAAAATGAGTGTTCATGGTTTTTCTCCCAATTCAAAATGAAGATAACTTTATCGAGACTCATAGACAAAAATTATACAGGCAGACCTCAGAGATACTGCGGGTTCCGTTCCAGACTGCCACCGTGACGCAAATACCGCAATAAAGTGAGTCGCGTGAATTTCTTGGTTCCCCAGTGCATCTAAAAGTTATGTTTACCCTATACTACAGTCTGTTAATACTGTGCAATAAATAGCCTTTGTGTAAAAGAAGTACATACCTTAATTTAAAAATACTTTATTGCTAAAAAAACGCTAGCCATCATCTGAGCCTTTAGGGAGTCATGGCAGTCACATCAGAGATCGCTGATCACAGGTCACCATGACAATAATGAAAAAGTGTGATCTGTTGTGAGGATTAGCAAAATGTGACGCAGACATGAAGTGAGCAAATGTTGTTGGAAAAGTGGTGCCTGTAGACTTGACGGACGCAGGGCCGCCACAAACCTTCAACTTGTAAAGAACGCGCAGTATCTGCAAAGGGCGATAAAACGAGGTGTGCCCGTTCCCTCACAGCCAGTGCTCTAGATCATTTCCCAGGGGGACCGGCCTGCCTGCTTCACGTCACTGGAACGTTCTCATAACTGAGAGTTTGGTGGGCCCTCAGCTGTTCCCTGGGGCTGAGGGCCGTCCCTGTGGCCTGCCTCCCGGGTCACGTGTGGGCTGGAGGTCAAGGCCACCTGGGGACCTTCTGGAGCCGACACCCAGTCCCACACCCAGACGTTCACCCCCTTGGACCCCTCGCTCTCGGCGGAGCCGTCTTCTCCGTGTTCTCCCTGCCAGCCCAGGCCCAGGCCCACGGCCTCCGCGCCCCAGACAGACCCCCCTGCTGCCGAGGCCCCTGCCTGTCCTGGGTCCTCCGGCCCGGCCCCGCCTCCCCACTTCCCGGGAGCTGGCTGCCTGCCCTGCGGGTTCTGGCCCCCGCACTCCAGAGAACTGGTTCTGTCCAAGGTCTTCTGGACTCTCCCATTTGGCAAGTGTGGCTGTGGTTGTGCTGCCCCCCAGTGACTCCTAGGCATGACTTGGAAAGGGGCCCCCCTTCCTCTAGACCCTTCACTCCATCTAATGGGAAGTGGCCGTAATTTTGCTTAGTTAGAACGCGTCCCTTTGCTGTACCCAGGGCTGAGATGTCTGCATTGAGAACAGTACCTTCTTAGATGTCTGACGTCGTGCGGTGCACAGCCTGTCAGAAGCATCTAACGTAGGTGCTCTCTTCACAGTGCAAACTTTGGATCCCGTCGGCGCCCTGATGGGGTGCCTTCTGGGGCTCCCCATTACCCTTGGATAACCTCCAGGTTCCTCCCCACAGTCTTCGGGCGCCGTCCCCCCTCCAGGACGCCCCCTCCTCCTGGCTCAGCCACGGCTCACCTCAGCAAAGCCCTGCCAGGCCCCTGGACTTCCCTGGAGGGCCCTGACCCTGTCCCATTCGTGGTTTTATGTTCGCTCGTGGGATACTTTAGTGAAGGTCTCCTGTCTGGATGCGCTACAGGGACACGTGGGTGCTGATGGCCCACGTGGACCCCCCTGCACACAGCCTGACCCCTGGAGGCCCTGAGAGGGAAGCGGTTGAATGACTAAGCACGCTGTCCTGGAAACTCGCTCTTCTGCTGTTTCCCAGCACCTGCCCCCACCTGGCCCTTCTCCCACAGTCCTCGACCTCTCCTGGGCCCCCATCTCAGCAGGCCCCAGCCCTGAGCACCACCTGGCTCGCCAGCCCCTCGTCCATCGGCCCAGTCTATTTTCCCTCCATCACCTCCCCAGGCCCGAGCCTTCTGCTTGCCGTCATGTGCGGTCTCCCCAGGGCGGGTCCTCAGACGCCTCCCCCACAGCTGCTCCCGCCCTCCGCTCCCTTCCCACCAGTGCGTTCTCCATACCGGCCCCCAAGGGACCTTCTCCAGGATGCACAGCAGTGTCCGTCTGCCCAGATGCCTCCGCTTCTGTGGCTCCCCCGGGCCCCCAGGATCAACCCCAGCTTCCACGCCTTTGCTCACTGACATTCACCAGCACCCCCTCCAGCCCTTTGCTCCTGCCACGCCCTCCCCTCTGCCTGGATATCCCCGGCCGGCTGATTGCACTCAGGCATCCCCCCACTGGGGAGCCCCTGTGATGGCCCCAGGCCCCCAGCACCGGGTCCCCACCTGTACTGACCACACTGTGGACGTTGGCTGTTTCCCCACTAAAGTGAAGCCCTTTAAGGGTAGCGACCTTGTCTTATTCACCCTCAGACGTCCCTCCTCCGGCTGGCAGACACAGCCCCCCGGCACTCTTCAGTTACCTCCTCAGGCGTTTGGACCCACTCTGCGTGTTCTGCGGCAGAGTGACACGCGGGCGGCGGATTCTCGGAAGGACTGAGTTGCGCAGCCGTCGGGGTGCTGGGAGGGTCCCAGGCCGGCAGGCTGCGCACAGAAGCGGCTGCCCCTGCTTTACCAGAACGGGACTCGCCCGGGCGTTGCTTGCCCCAGGGGTTAGGGTCTGGGTTCTCCAAGCTCTTGGCTTTTGAGGTGATGAGCTCACCGTCAACCAGCGAGGCTGAATTCCACCTCCTAAGTACAGACAGAATCGCATTCTCAGAATATGTATAAATCCTTATTTTAGGACTGGACAATTGGTGTCAACCTCTGAGGTCGGCATGATTTTTTTGGGCCTGTCTGTGTATATTCAGGACGGTGGTATGTGGGGAAGGTCAGTAACTTGGCCAGTGTCATCGTGAACAGCACTGGCCTGAGAGAAGGGGACAATGGATTTACAAAGCCCAGGACTTTAAGCCAATTCCTCTGGGGACAGAGTGCACAGAAGAGGGCTGGTGGCCCGAGAAGTCACTCGAGGACACCTCAGAGCCAAACACGCCTTTTCATTTATTTTGATAGGTGGAATTTAGTTTTAATTAAGAGATACTTCATGAGATATTTTCAAAGAGAAAAGAGATCTTAATAATCTAAGCTCTCGTTACACCCCTCAGCTATTAAATCTTTATAAATCTCTGCTGGCAGCTTGGAGAGGAGGCCGGGTGTCGGAGGCAGGAGTGAGAGGAAAGCGGGGGCTTGAAAGTGGCCGAGGCTCATCTTCCCACCTGGGGCCTCAAGGTCAAAGGTGAGGGCTGCTCCCTGGGTGACATCATGGGAGGGAGCAGTTCTGACAATAGCAGTCGATAATGGGAAGACTGAGGCCAGGGTGGAACCAGCTGCCAGAATCCCGGAGGCCGCCTGAGGGCACCTGGACGCTCGCCCAGCGAGCTGGCTTCACCTCACTCTTGCTGAAGTTACCCCACTCTGAAACTGGGGAGTTTCAGCACCCAGGGGAGACACTGAGCCTGAGTTATTTTTACTGCCCCAAGTGAAAGGATGCGTGTCCACTGGCTGTGTGCATCACTGGGACCTATTTCTGCTCCCCTGATTCTCTCCTCCCTCCTCTGAGGTGTTCAGGCTCATGGAAACTGACGGAGGCTCAGGGCCCCGAGGACTCACCAGGCCTCTGGCCACAACGCTGCTTCCTGCTGAGAAGGAATGCCTGGCCAGGGCCCTGTGGGTGCATTTCCTTCTCTTTGGGTCCCCTGTCCACACTTCAAAGGCTCCCAGCCCTGAGCTCCACCACCCCTGCATCCCCGCAGCTCCCGCAGGTCTCCCGGGACTTGGGACAGGCGCCTCAAACTGCACACGTCCAAGCCTGTGACAGCTCTTCCTCTCCAGCCCCACCCTCCCCGCCCTCCCGCCCCAGGCGCCTGGGCTGGAGCCCTTGGAGACTCGGCATCCACCGCATCTTCTCCCTCCAATGGCCAGCTGGTCACCGAATCCTGTTGATGACAGAGACTAGCCCACCTCAGATCAATCCCAGCCTCCCACCTGCCGGCTGCAGACCCTCAGCACTGCTGTCCCCAGGCCCGGTCGGTCACAGCAGCCAGCCACTCTGCCCGTGGCTGTCTCGGTCCACATTGTGCCCAGGGTTCCCTTCCTAAAAGGGATGTGAGCATCCTGTCACTCCTCTCTCAGCCATCTTTGCCTGGAGCCCACAGACAGGATTCAGACCTGCTCCCCACCTTCCCAGCACAGCTAGCGACGACCCCAGGGGGTTCCTGCTGCTCCTCTGTGTCCTGAATGCACGACACCCCGGTGTCCCTCTGCCCCAGCCCATCTCCGGTTCACGGCCCCCTCAGTCTGGATGGCCCCAGCTGGTCCTGAGAAGCCGTTTAACCACTGCTGCCTTTGTGGAGCCTAAGAAACCCAACTAATGTCATAGAATAAAGGAAGGAATGAATGAATGGATTCTTCTCCAAAAGAAGGAGAAGTGGCCCTTTGTTCCTTACCTGCCGCTGCCATCGTGGAATCACAGCACCTCTGTGACAGGAGGGAGCTGGAAATCCTCTGCGCCTCTGCGTAAACAAGGAAACGCTGAGGCAGAGGTAGGACTGGCCCCAGCCTCCTGACTGCCAGGACAGACCAGGGTCCGCAAGACCACAGTCTCCTAAACGGGACCACCCTGAGCTGCAGGCCAGAGCAAACATCTCTCGAAGGCCTCATGGGAGCCTTCTCCCCGGCAGCTCCTCCCTGAGGGACCGGCCAGGGAGACCTCTCGGGTGCCTCTGAGAAGAGTCCGAGGTCACAGTGTCCCTGGATCGACATGCTCTCTTGTTCAGTGTCGAGGATCAGGTCCGCAAAGAAAACTTCAAGGGAATATGGCAAAGTTCCCACGTAAGCAAGGCGTCTTTTTTCTTTTCTAGCAACTAGTCCTAGAGCCCAGCACAGGTAGTAATCACAGAAGGAGAAGACATATACTCTCTGCAGCCACGCCCTGGAAAGAAAAGCATGTGTCTCCAGGAGAAAACAACTCAGTGGCTTAGTTAGAAACTATTTGGAAAACATGCCTACCTGCCATCCCTCTGCTGACATCAGGCACCGTATATCGGCGAAACCCCCCTCATCATTACAGATTGGGATCCTCTGCACCTCATCCACTGTCAGCTAGGACACTTTACTGCAAGTAACAGATCCAACTGGATTAAATGATAAGGAAAGCCGTGTGTCCTTTCCCAGGAAGGGCAGCTCTGGGCTGAGCAGTTCACCCCTCAGTGGCATCTTGAAGGGCCATTCTCTGACCCTTTTGCCCTGCCGTGCTCAGGTGAGTCCCCAGATGGTTGCGATGCAGCTGACACGATTTTGGGTGTCACGTGCAGACCCAAACAACAGAAGGAAAAAAGTCATCTTTGCTCTCTGTCTTCTATCAGCCAAGAAACCTTTCCCAGCATCCCTCAGAAGCCAGCCCCCCACATCTCATTGGCTAGGATTGGGTCACATGCCCTATGCTAAGCCAGTCATTGGCTAGGAGAACCATTGGCTTAGCCAATCAGAGTTTACATCTGAGGCACACGGGGCAGGGCCTGGTACCCAGAACAAAAGTGGGCTCTGTCAGCACGGACGGCCCCCTCTGTGTGTTACTCAGGTCCCCATGCTTGTTCTGCCGAAGGCTGTCATAAAAGCCAGTTGTACTTGTGGCAAAACCCTCAGGTGGCGCTGTGCTCTGCCTGGGTCTGGGTCAGTCTGAGGTCCCTGTGGGAGGAGAAGGCTCTTTCTAGAACTTTCTGGAAACTGGAAGGACCTCCACTGCATGTTGCCTGAGGCCCCCTCGCCTAGAAGCTGTGTGCGACCCAAACGCAGCTCCCAGAGTCGCTCACTTAATCCCCACGGCAGCTCCGGAGCTGGGGAGACGGGAGGGCAGAGGCCGAGGCCAGTCACCCGAAGCTCCACATCTGGTAAGTTGGAGGAGCTGGGATCGGACCCAGAGCTCCTACTGTCACCCACACCCGGCCAGCGAAAGCCTTTTTAAAAAATTAAATGTAATTTGCATACCATATAATCTGCTCTTTTGGAGTGTACGATTCAGTGGTTGTTGGTATATTCACAAGGTTGTGCAACTATCACCACAATCAATTTTAGAACAAGTTCACTACAACCAAAAGAAACCACTCAACCCTCAGTGGTCACCCCCTGGTTCCCGCCCGCCCGCCCCAGGCAACCACTGGTTTACTTTCCGTCTCGTAGATTTGCTGATTCTGGACATTTTATATGCTGGAATCCTACAGTACGTAGACCTTTGTGTCTGGCATCTTCCACTTAACATCGTGATTTCGAGGTCCATCCATGTGTAGCAAGCGTCAGCGCTTTGCTCCTTTTACTGCCAAACAACACCCCGTGGTGCGGGCACACCACACTGTGTTTATCCCGCCCTCAGCTGCTGGGTGCTGGGCTGCCTCCAGCTACTGGCTGCTGTGACTAATACCGCAGGGAGCAGTCATATACAGGCTTTTGCACGGACGGAAGTTTTCATTCCTCTAGAGTAGATACCCAGGAGCGGCATCGCTGGGCGAAAGTCCTTTTTACGAGGTGAAAGCAAGGGTTAACCGGGGGTGGGGGGTCAGGGTGTTCTGAGCCCTGGAGTGGGGGGTAGGAGGTCGTGGTTCTGGCTGTGCTGTCTAGAGGCTCTGGGACCTTGGATAGATCACGGCGACAAGGGTCCTGGAGTAGGTGCTCCCAGCCCTGCCCTGGGAGGGTACCTGCAGGCCCACTTCCTCCCTGCCACCGTGCTGGGGAGAGATGACAGTGCCCACCCACAGAGGGCATAGAAGGCACTGTGTGTGGGCATCTGCTGTGGCTTTGGCTCCCTGACCAGGCCCTTTTCTCCCAGAGGTGGGAAGACACTGCCCTCCTGCTGTGATCAGCACCCGTTTTTCATCTGCACTTGAATGTCTACACCGCTTCACTCTGTGGTGTCCACTTAGACTTGCAAGTAAGCCTTAGCTAATTCTAATAAAATAGCTGTGCAAAGCTCTGCCAGAAATTTAATTGTATTTACCGAACAGCTGATAAATATTTACTGCAAATCTCATTGCTCCATAAAATTGGAGACTGCACCTTCTGCCTGCTTTTCTGGCTGAGAGACAGGGCCGGGGAGAGAGGCAGACAGGGCTGGGAAGGGGAGGGGGAGGGTTTGACCTGCCTACTTGTTACAGCGTAAGCTGGTCCTTTGTTTGGGTTCTCTGTAATGAGATCTGATCACTCACCAGAGCCTTTGATCTGAGGTTGGTAATTTTATTCAGAAAGCAAGCGCTTACAAGGGTTCATTTCAGTTGCAATTCCAAACCAGATCTCCTTGATTATGCATGGAAAGCTTACAAAATTTTCCACTGAGGTGATTTTTGAATTAACTGAAAACTTAGCAGTTCCATAATTTTTGAAGTCTAGATTTTTGCCTTCTTGGTCTCATAAGTCCATCCCTGGGTCTTTTTAAACCTGAACTTTGCCGTAGGCTGAGTCCTCGAAGAAAGATAGATACCCCCTTTCTGCCTGGCACCCGCTGAGGCCTCCCTGTCCGTGTCTCGCAGCCTTGAGGGCAACATCCTCCGCGACCGGTTCAAGAGCTTCCAGAGGAGAAACATGATGGAGCCTCGGGAGCGAGCCAAGTTCAAGCGCAAGTACAAAGTGGAGCTGGTGGAGAAGCGGGCGTTCCGCGAGATCCAGTTGTAGCTGCCGCGAGATGTCGGAGCCCCCGCCCTTCAATAAAGCACCTTCTGACCGACAACAAAAAAGACAGATACCCTTGACATTTAAAAAAATTAATGGAAAATCACAAAATCCCGTCCAGTGCTACACTGAAATGTAGTTACAGCTCTTTCCTTGTGCCCAGTGAGAATTTAATCATAGCAAAATCTTAATGTTTAATATTGAGATCTTTATCCAAGAAACCCAAAACATATTTTACAAGGGGCAGCTTGGCATTTTCCAAACCTGCTGGCAGAGCTCCCTGGATCTAATTTGAAGCTGTGACCCAGTGACCCTGACTTTTACCCAAATCTGAAGTTTGGGGCCCCAGAGGTCAGAGACCTAAAGGCAAAAAGCATGGGCTTGGAGGCATTGCTCTGGGAATTCCTCAAGGGCTGGTTCCTATTTGCTTCCAGGACCCTCAGGAGCTCCGGAGTCTCTAACTGGGCCACAGGCCTCATTTATGGAGTGGGGGGCTCTGACTCTTCGGGGAACAGTCCTGGTTGACATCTCTGCAGGTCAGTGTGAGTCACATGCTGGAGGGTCAGAGGGTCAGAAGGCCAAGGACGAGACCTAGGAGAAAATCCCTCTTTTTCTCCATCCCTGCAGTTATAGGGGGTTAGCATGCCTTTAGGGCAGCTAGATTTCTGTAGTGGACACTATGTTTCTTTTTTTTTTTTTTTAATTTTTAAAATGTTTTGGTGTGCCATGCAGCATGTGGGATATTAGTTCCCCAGCCGGGGATCAAACCCATGCCCCCAGCAATGGAAGCACAGAGTCTGAACCACTAGACCGCCAGGGAAGTCTCTGTTCCTTATGTTTCTTTTTCTTTAAAAAATTTTCTTGTTGTAGTGGACACTATTGGTGCCTGTATTAGTTAGCTTTGATGTATAACAAACAACCCAGAAACTTAGTGACTTAAAATAACAAGCCCTTATTGGCCTTTGATGACGTGTGTTGGCAATTTGGGCTGGGCTCAGCCGGGTGGTTCTACTGGTCTTGCCTGGGCTCACTTATGTGGCTCAGCTGAGGTTGGATGATTCAGGACAGCCTGACACGCATTTCTGGCAGGCGAAGGCAGGTGAAAGCTATTGGTCAGAATGCCTTGGTTCCCTTCCATGTGGTCCTTTGGGAGTTAGCTTGCTTTTGTTCCCACAGTCTCAGGGTTGCAAGTGCCACAGGAGAGCATAAACCAATACACGAGCACTTTTCAAACCTCTGCTTGCATCATGTTTGCTCATGTCCCATTGGCCAAAGAAAGTCACATGCCAAGCCCAGACCTGAGTGGGGAATAGACCCCTCTTGATGGAAAAAGAACCAAGTCAAGTGCAAAAGGGCATGGATGCAGGGATAGGTGGGATTTGTGCCTGTTCTGCAATCGACCACAGAGTCCCCCCAGACCACCTTTACAGGGCTGGTGTATCCATTCCCCAGCTGCTGTGCGTGCTGGCCACGAACGAAGCTGCTTCTCCTCCAGAGAATGGCCTCAGCTCATGAGAGCCACGCACCCCAGTTTATATTCTTCCGCTCTGCCTGGGGGGCGGGGCTTGCAGCCAATGGGTCCATGTTTCTCCACAGTGTGCCCTGGACACTCTTCCTGTTGAGAGGTGGGGTCTATGTCCCCTCCCCTTGAATCTGGGTGGGCTGGTGACTAGCTTGTAACCACCAGGGAATGGCGAAAGGGACACTACGTGACTTCTAGTGGAAGGTTATCAAAGGCGATACAGGTCCTGCCGTGCTGACTGGAAGCCTGCTCTTGAAGCCCTCAGCCTGCCCGTCGACCCTGAGGCTGCCGAGTCGTGAGGGAGCCCAGGCGCCCCGCCTGGAGTGATGCCCGGCCAGCCCCGCACTGTTCACGCTTTGCCATCATCTGACTGAGCCCGACAGAGACCCTACCCAGCTAAACCTTTCCCAAATTCCTACCCACAGAAGCAGTGAGAGATAATAAAATGATTGCTGTTGTCTAAGCCCCTAAGTTTTTATCTAACTTTTTGTGCACTGATCTTCTTAGACCGTGACCATCTTCCTATTATCATGAGGAACACAGATAAGATGGGGTTTCCCCGGGACTTGGGCTACTGTGTCCAAACTGCTGGTCCTCCATTCTCACTCCTGCACAGGTCACCGTGTGTGTGTGTGTGTGTGTGTGTGTGTGTGTGTGTGTGGCCTTTTAGTCTCATTTGTCTTTCCACCCCCAGAGCCTCTCAAACTGCTTAGCTCACAGTAGTGTCCATGAATGTTCGTGAAACTTCCTACACCTCAGGGCCCTCATGTCTTTAGCCAGACAGATCTTCCATGTCTCCAGCAAGCCATTCTGCCCCTCTAACCTCCTTTCCACTAGAGGATGCAGGAGAGAAATTTCCAGAACAGTAGGTGCCTCTGCGGTTGCCCGGCGGAAGGGACGGTGCTGGGGTCGGTTAAAGGTCTTCTCTGTTGGAAACTCTGGAAGCACGCCCATTTCCAAAGGACCCGAAATTTGTCTGGGCATGCTCTCCACCTGCTGTGTGCCCCTCCAGCCTGTTGGAGCAGATCCGTAATCCTGGGAGTGCAACTCTGCAAGACAAGAGGACCTAGAGTTTTCAAGGACTGGGAGAGCGGGGAAGGGCCAGGCAAGAGCTGGTTCCTGGGGTCAGAGCCTTCAGGGTTAGGATGCGGTTTAGAGGCGTTGACATCGGTTCCCAGCCACAAAGCCTGCCCACTCATTAGCCTGTGCTTAGCAGCTGGGTCTGGGGGATGAGTGACACCCTTCATCACCCAGGAGGCTGGAGGTGGTGGATAGAGGAATGGTACAGGGAGAGTGGCTGGCGGAGGAGTGATGGGGGAGGAATGGTGAGTGGCAGGCGTGGGAGGGATGGGGTGGGGGGAAGAGCAGGGGAGGGTTGTGGGGATGGTGAGGGGCAGGCGGACGATAGGAAGGTGTGGTGAGGGGTTGTGAGTGGCAGGGAATGGCTTGGAGGAAATCCCAGCATTTTTGAATCTTTTTTTTTTTTTGCGGTACGCGGGCGTCTCACTGTTGTGGCCTCTCCCGTTGCGGAGCACAGGCTCCGGACGCGCAGGCTCAGCGGCCATGGCTCACGGGCCCAGCCGCTCCGCGGCATGTGGGATCCCCCCGGACCGGGGCACGAACCCGTGTCCCCTGCATCGGCAGGCGGACTCTCAACCACTGCGCCACCAGGGACGCCCAATCCCAGCATTTTTGAAAGATCCCAACTTCTATGTGTGTAGCTGAACGATGCTACTGGATTTGGCCTAACTACAAAAGGCATTAGGAGGCGCACGTTTAGGGTGTCTTGTTTTCTGGGCAAATGCCAGAGATTCGACTGCATTATTAGGGTTTCAGGTCTTCTAACAACATGGTGACAGCTGGACCCTTGTCCAGGGGCAAAAACCTCACAATACACGATTCTGAAATCACATTCAGCGAGTTCATGGCTGCCTCGTTTCCAAGTCCATTCCAGGGGTCATGAAGCTCGAAGCTCGCACAGAGCGAGGTTAAAGAGGGGTTCGGGGAGATGCCTTCAAAGGCAGTTACTAGCAGCATGAGTTGGGCTCACAGAGTGGGGTGCTGCGATCCCCCCCGCAGGGCTGGGCAGCCTTTGGGGGTTTACAAGTGGAACAGACTCGGGGTAGATGCCATTCCTCAAGTGTCCAGTAAACATTTTAAGTGGATGAACGAATGACTATTTCAGAGATACGTAAGTGGATGTTAATTTTTACTGATCCTGGGGCAAAGTCCATCTTATTTATCCTTAAAAATGGTGGGAGAAGAAGTGGAATCAAGGCTCTGGACCAACTGGGGGACTTTTCCTTAATCCTTTTCTAACTTTTTGTTTTCTTTGGGGAATCAAGAGACGCCACATTTACCCGAGTCCCGTTTCCTAACGACCCAGGTGACTTCAGACAGACGCAGGCCTATTCAAATTGTTTCCCGGAGAGGACAGGGTCAAAGGGAAGCCCAGGGTCCACGGTACCGTTTCCGGGGAGCGACCTGGAAGCCGCTGCCCAGAAAAGCCTTAATTGGGGGGCCCTGGCTGCGCAGTTTCTGCATTTGGAGTTGCAGAATGAAGTGTTCCGTCAGAAGAATAAAATCCCCAAACCAAAGCTAGAGCGTCCGATTTTGGTTCCTTAACCATCTGTGGGGAAATTTTTTAGTTTGCCTCATACTCAAAAAGAAACAGCAAGGGAGGAAAGGCCCTTTCCTGTCAACACAGCCATTGGGGCAGCCGCCCTGCCTCACGGTCCAAGCGCCTGAGTGTCCCCTACCCCCGCGGGCCTCACCTCCGCGGGGCAACTTCACGGGGAGGTCTCACCTGAGCTCTGGCCCACTGACGTAAACTGGCTGCTGGCTCTTATTAGCCCCCAGAACACCACCTAAGAGGTGCAGGGATGGGCCCAAGACACCCGGGCCCTGGGCCAGAGGGTCAGGAGAGAGCCCAGGTGGACACCTGCACCAGTCCTGTCCCTTTAGTCATGTCCTCACGGCTCCTAACGGCTCTGCCTCCCCAGCTTTAGGAAGTACCACAGAGCTGGTGTTTAGCAAGCTTTTGTTAGACTGATGAAGCAGGGTGTTGAGGTAGCCTGCTAATTACAAAGAAAGTAATTATTTACTTAAGGAAGCCCCAAGGCTGTCATTTTAGGTATCAGCACGTAGCAGTGTTAGCCTCCCCGCTGTGAAATGAGCTTATTTGGGTCCATGTTGAAAAACAGTAGAGGGAAATGCAAACTTGGTAGTTTGAAAAATCACCTACGTTGCAAATCATCCAAGGAAATGAACGTCTTAGAGCAATAGATTAGCCAGAGCGGTAAGGAGAGCCTGAGTTTGTTAATCTGCTGTTTTATCCTGTCACCCAGGACAGAGGAGGTACGGCCATTGCAGGGCTAATTAGATCCCTTCTGGCCTCCAGATTGGAAACTCCATCCCCACTGTGGACGGATGGGCTGGACTGTATCCCTTCACACCGGCTCACCCCCCAGCGGCCTCAGCTTATGCTCGAGGCCTTAAACTGCTCCCAAGTTCGGTTGCATCTGGCTTTCTAATCACATGTTTGAGGTGAATCACAAGACGCAAGTACAACTGGGCTGCCCCACACACAACCTGGGAAGAAAGAACAAAGAGCTGCTTGGGTGGAGCTCCCCCACACGGGAAATCCGCAGGGTTCTAGAGCGGGTTCCTGATCGGCCTGGGGCGGGCGCATGCCAGGCCCCGGGTTTCCTCTGAATCCGCCCTCAGTGGTGAGCCCAAGGGGTGGCCAAAGACCCCCAACCTTCAACAACCCCAGATCTGCCCCAAATCCACACGTTAAACAGAGGACTTGCGCTTGCGCTGGCAATGAGGATTCAAGATAAGCCCTCGCACGCTCTTCTAGACAGACGACCGCACGGTAAACCTCTCCTGTGCGGAGGCTTGGAGGTGGCCCCAGCCCCGAACCCACCCGCAGGCCAGAGTCCCGAGTGGGGGGCCGCTTACTGATGAAGCAAAACTGGAGGTACATGAAGTGGATGGGAAAGATTTGGCCTGGGGCAGATGGTCCACTCATTCTTCCCTGCCTCCCTCCCTTCCTTCCTGCCTTGATTCACTTAGCCACATGTTTTAAGGGCTGCCCAGGGCTTTCCACCAAGGAGAGAGTGAGGGAACTGGCCAAGTGGACCAAAGCCTCTGGCAGTGGAGTGGACAGAGAAGCGGGCCCAGGGTCCTCCGCTCAGGACTCTTCAGAAGGATGCATGCAAGGTGAACCGCACCATCGTTTAGTTTTTGAATATAACAAACCTCATTAACCCAGATGCTACTAATTTTGAGTATTTCACCCCAGAGTGGGTGGAAATTCCAACGGGCAGGGCACACGAGACAGATGTGTCAGCACACGTGAGGAAAATAACTTTTAAACTACATACACTTGATTCATGTTTCCATTAGCATAGTGGCTTTTCGAACGTCTGCACCAGAACCTACAACGAGAAATGCATTTCACCTCAGGACAGACAAACTTAGCTGTGTGTACCCATGCAGAACTAAAACAAAAGTTTCACAAAACGACACCGACCTAGTAAGTAAGAAGCATTTTGCTATTTCCTATTTTATTTTATTTCATTTCATTTTTTAAAAAGATGCCGGTCATACCCACTGAACTGAGTTTTCAACCAATTCGTAGATTACAAACTGCAGTTTGGAAAACACCACATCCCAGGTGAAGGGGCTGGCACAATTCTGACAGCTCGTCGTATCCACAGCGTAGGTCTGAGGACCAATCCCTCAGAAAACACTTTTCAGGGAATTGATAAGCAAGTTTGTCGTCAATTTAACATCCCCGACAGTGTGATGAGAAAGCATTAGGTAACCGTCCCTGAAAAACAGTGGGGCAGATGTGACGGTTACTCATGGTATTTGATCACGGACACCTGAAATTAAAACAATCCCTCCCTCCCCGGAGATCTGGGTGAATCCTTTTTATGTAATGAAGGCAACAGCATCAGAAACACAGCCCTGTGCCTGCCTTCTGGGTATCATGACACCTCTCAGGGACACACTGGCTGCATGGTCCCCACTGGCCTCAGCCGCCTTCTCAAAGCCCCCTTGGGGTAGGGCAGGCAGTCATATTTCCGTTCTGCAAAAGGGGAAACCCGGGGCCAGGGAGGTAAAGTGCCTTCCTAAGATCATACAGCTCGTTAGTCATGAGCTGAGTTCTGCTTTTTTGATTCCTGCTCTAGAATTCTCCTGCTCGAGTGAATTCCTCCTGTTCACCTTTCCAAGGGAACTCATCCCTGGGGTATTTTGGGGAGCTTGTCCCTGGCATCGTGTCAGGCCAGGGGCCCATTTGGAGGTGCACTGTGGTGAGTCCTGGGAACGAATCTTTGATCTGGAATCCCCTCAACTGTCTATGAGCCAAAGGAAGAGAGAGTAAATCATGTAAGTAGCTGGGGGAAGAGCATTCTGGGCTGAGGGAACAGCGTGGGCAAAGGCCCTGAGGGTGAGTCAGCCTGGGTCCACGGAGGCTCCCTGGAGACCAGTGTGGGTGGAACAGGTGAGCAAGGGGCAGCCATGGGGTCTGAGGTGACAACCACGGCCCCTCGGTTCCTCCTAGGGCCTCGGCCACTGAGAGCAGCTCTGCAAAGGCCGCTCTGTGGGGACAGCAGTGCTGTGGCCAGAGCCCTGGCCTACGGGACAGTGGTGCTTGGCCTACAGGCAGTGTGCTCTGGGTTCTCGCCCCCATCCGATAGCAAACGCGGCACTCTGAGCGTTGGCTGGGTTTAGAACACCACCCTGATGGCCACCAGACAAGGGGTGATACCCACTCCCTTTCTCTGGCTTTCAAGGTGGGAGGTACCTAGTGGTTTCCTGGCGTTTGGTCTTATTCCTTTGGAAGAGTCCCGGATGTGGGTCACTGGGCCCGAGGGCTCACACCACATGCCCACCCCGGCGCCCAGGAGGTTTGTGTTTCTGGTTGCTGGCTCACACCTGTGTGTGTGCCCATTTGCCAGAGCCGGGCGTCCTTGGCTGTGATCGCGTCCACCACGCGGCAAAGTCACGCCCCGCCCTTTGGATTTGCCCAGTGCCCGGCACATGTTTATTGGCTGAAGGACAATGAAGTATGATCAAACGCAGGGTTAGTTTGGGCAGAACGCAAGCTATCAATCAACTTTACAAGGGCCCCTACCTCGGAGCAAAATCAAAGTCCTGGTGATGACCCACAAGGCCCTGCGTCTCCACCCCTCCCCAAAGCCCCACGTCACCTCCAGCCTCTGTGACTCTCCCCTGCTCACTGGCTGTAGCCACACCGGCCTCCCCAATGCTCACTGACCTCAGGGTGTCTACCGATGCTGTTCCCGCTGCCCGGATGCTTTGCCCACAGATGTCTGCATGCCACCCTCCTCTCCCCCTTCGGGCCTACGCTCAGATGCCACCTGATCCGTCAGCCCTCGGCCACTTGCTCCAGGCCTCCCTCCTTCCCCTCCTCTTCTCTAGCTTTGGTCGCAGCTCTTGTTATAGATTCGCTTGTGATTTGTTTATTTGGTCTACACCTGCTAGAAGGTAAACTCCCAAAGGACAAGCGGTTCGTTGGTTTCATGCTAGCAGAGAGCTGGGCAGGGGTGGTGCTCAGCAAGCAGGTTTTGACCAAATGAACTGAGGGACCAGGGGAAGGTGGAGTAAGATGTTTTGATCCAGCATCATGTGATATTTCAGGCTTGTCCTCACCAGCCTGGAGAGAGAAGGAAGGGCACCACAGTCGCGTGTGTTCGTAGTGAGATGGCATATTGCAACTTGGACGATTTAGAACCCTTGTACTTTTCAAACAGCTGGTCTTGTTAATCCAAGACTTGATTTGGACCCGATAACCTTCTCCCTCATTTCTAATGTGCTGGGAGGAGCAGAGCTCACTTTGGGTGCTGCCGGGGTGGGAGGAGCTGGGTCCCCCGAGGGCACTGCTCCACCAGCCACTGGCTTTTGTGTGCCGAGCAGGGTCTGCCAGCTAAGGCCGGAGCTGAGTTGTGGGGGGACAAAGAGGCTATGAGGAGCCCACCTGGGGGAGAGGGACGGTGACCGCAAAGGCAGGTGGAGCCTCTGAATGGGATTGTAAGGCAGGCGCTCAGCTTCTCACGGGTTTCATGAGTTTGCTGTGAGAGCTTGCTGCCAACCCTCTCCCCATCTCCCCTGAGGCCTGCAGCAAAGTGTCCCCCTTTCTTGGTGGAGTTGAATTTATTTTTCGGAAGCGAAGTGTGGGTGTGGGGTTCTAGTCAAGGCTGCCTGTGGGAAGCTGGCCTTTACCTGGGGCTCATGTACTCCTGAAGGACTGGGGAAGTGCCAGAGCTGCTGGTGGGGTGTGTGTGTGTGTGTGTGGGAGCGTGCACACAAATCCCAAACCAGGTTTCCCTAAAATGAGGGTACCTTCATCTTCCCAAGAGGCCCACAGAAATGAGAGAAAATTAAAACTTTCTGTGGCCAGTTATACAAATCTCCCACCTTGCCTTCCCTTCTCTCATCACTTGCACGAAACCCGTGGCTGTGTTTGCATACCCACCCTTAGGCCTCCTGGGCCTCTCCAGGCCCCATTTCCTCTGCATTTGTTTTTGGCCATCCCTGTCCGGAGAAGGGGCACCTCTGCTGTTAGCCAGGGTCTACTTGAAGGACTGGGCTGGGCAGCGGAGGGGGGCTGGAGTCCTTGGCTTTGCAGCCCAGCACCGCAGTGCACACTCATGATGGAGCAGGAGGGAGAGGGGTGCTTTCCCACGATGACCACCCCCAAACGCCGGGCCACTTCCACCATCTTCAGCAGCTGTTTTAGTTTATGATAGTGTTCTCAAACTTCAGGTCATGAACCAACAGTGAGTTAAGAGAGTCACAAGCAGCATTAAAAAATAAATGGAATGGAATAGAAAATAACAGAGTACATCCCATGTCTGAGATTAAGCATTGTTACATATGTGTGTGTATAAACGCACATGTGTTATACACAAGGGGTTTGTAACGCAAAGTGTATTCAAAAAGTTTGGAAGCCACCTGTCTGAACAATTGGTGGAACTCTTTTTGATTCTGCCAGGTGCCAAGGCCCACCTGAGGTGGTATTTCATACGTTTCAGTGGGAGAAGTTGCTAGCACTTTTCAGCCCAAGACAGAACCACGGGAGCTGATGGTCTCAGAGTGGGGAGGTGTCACTTGCGTGTCTGATCATCGCACTCGGGGAGAGATCTGATGAAACCTCTCTCGTAGGCCTGAAGACCCCTTACACTAAACAGTGGATACCTTCTCCTCCTCTCTGGAAGACAGACAGGAATGGCTTCTGAGCCATTGTATTTGAGTCACTCTAATATCTGTGTGCACTTCTCCCAGAAATGCAGCAAACAGAACACGTAATGCTACATAAATTCCTGCAAGAAATTTCTTTGTCCAGAAATGGTGTCAGCTTGTTGTTACACGTTGCCATAGGGAACAGAGAGCTCTGCCTTTGAAATGCAGCGAGGAGAGCTGTGATTGGCTCTCCTCGCTGCTCATCACGGCTGCCCAGCGGCCGAAACTGCGGAGGACAGAACGCCCGCCCCCAAAGCCGTTGCCCTGTTTGGGGCAAACTTCTTTGTGCTGCTCCCCCTCCGATTCCCCAAAGCAGGGGATCCAGAACTGCTCAGACGGTTGGAGGAAAGAAAGAAGGGGGAGGAAGGAGAAGAAGAGAAGGAGCAGGTCCTCACTCCCCAGCAGAGGGCTCAACCACGGCTTGTACCTGAATCTATTCATTCTGAATGCTGCTTGATACTGCTTTGGTAGAGGATAAAACGAGTTGTAGAAAACCCCTCTGACGGGTCTTTGAAACTTCTACCTTGTTGCTTATTTTAAAAGAACCAAGAATAGTCCAGCCTAGAGAATTTTTGGCAAACTCTGATTTTGGCAAAGTCTTGAAAAGATCCCAATATAGTGTGAGGCAGGAGGTGGGAGTGTGACCCGGCTGAGTGTCCCAGGACTGTGGCCTGAGCAGGCCTGGGGACCTGGGAGGAGATGGGCGGATACACAGAGGCCTGGGAGCCGGGGGTGTGGGAAGCAGTGTGGACCCTGCCCTTTGAGGGCAGGGTCTTTACGGCTTCTGACAGGCAGGAAAGGACACCCAAAGCTCTGGAGAGGAAGCCACGGAGAGGGAAGGAAGGAGGCGCTCATCTGGTGACCTAGGTTCGGGTTGGAGCTCAGGAGTCTGTGTGAGAGGGTTGGCTGGGGCTGGCCTGTCGCCCTGACATGGGTGCTGGGGGAACAACAGCCATCTTGGGGTCTCTGTCTGAACTCAGCTGTGCCCTTTCAGTGGCCCAAGCAGGGGCGCTGCTGTAGCCTGGCCGAGTCCCCACCTCTGTGGCTGGAGAACAAGTACCAGTCGGGCTGATGGGGCCAGAGCCGTGGACTGTCGAGGGTTCTGGAATGTTCCACAGAGGAAGTCTCCAGAGGAGATGCTGGACTTCCTGCCTCTATTCAACAAGTCATTGGAGAAATATAAGAAGGGAGCCTGGCTTAAGCTGGTCACACAGGTCTCAGCGCTGGTCTGGGGGTCTTTATGAGCCTTCCTGAGCAGAGAAAAAGGAAACATCATTCCATCTCCTCACTGTTAACTTGTAAACTTGTGCAGAGGTGGCCTTGCTCTTTGGTTGGCCTGGAGCCTCGCAGAGACAGGCCGTCCATTGTGCCCCATCTTGCCAGGCCCAGCCGGACTGGACACCGTCTTAGAGGACCATGGGGAATCCTTCATGATTTGGGGGGGGCAGAGGGCCGAGGCCCCTGGAGAAGTAAGTGCCCTGGCTCTGGAGGCTGCACACGCCCCTGAAGGCGTGGGGTCCAGGGAGGAGAGGGGTGCGCGGGGCAGCAGGATCTCTGTCCTGGGGCCCCAGGCCAGCTTATGGCAAACTGGCCACACGCTTTGCACTTGACCAAGACACAACTTCCTGGGTGTGGGAGGACCCCAGGGAGCAAGGAAATGCCAACCAAACCAACGCTGAGACAGCTCCCCGCTTAGTGAAGGAGATCAGGGCCCAGATGTCGCAAGTCTCCTTCAGCTCCACCACCTGCTCGTGCGGACGAGAGGGAACGAGTGTAGGAGCGAGTGTGTATGTGTGAGAGTGTGCCGTGTGCATGGGTGTGAGGGAGCGTGGGTGTGTGAATGCGTGTACAAGTGTGAGAGCACGTGATCGTGTCTGTGACCAAGTGTGTCTCCGAGAGCGTGTGAACATGTGTCTGTGAGAGTATGCATGTCTTGTGAGCATGTGTGTCTGAGTGTGAGGGACAGTGTGTAAGAACGCATGTTGGCTGAGTGTGTCTGAGCCTGTGTCTGTGAGTAGTTGTGTGAGACTGTGTGTTGAATGTGTGTCCGTGTGCGTGTGACCGAGAGTGGCTGCCCTGCTGAACCGGGTGACGCCATCGCTCCCGACTGCGAGGGGACCTGCACCTTTCGGGCCCCCACGAGGCTCGCGTGGCTTTTCGACCCGGAAAGGGGTGGAGGCCCGGGGTGAGGGCCGCGCGGAGCCGGGGGGGGGGGCGGCAGGGGGGGCGGGAGGGCGCGCGGCGGCTGGCAGGCGCTGGGGGCGCCCGAGGCCGCCCCCGCCCGCGCCGTGGCGCCGTTGCTAAGGCCGTCCGACTGGCGCCGGGCTGGAGGGCTTAGCAACGGGAGGCGGGTGCGCGCGGGCCGGGCGGGTGCGCGCGGGGCCGCGGCCCGTGGGGCCGGCCGCGCTCGCGGGCTCCAGCAGCTCCCACGCGTGCGCGCGCGCGGGGCCTGGCGGCGGGGGCGGGGCGGGCGCGCGCCGGGGCGCGCTCCAGCGGCCGGCGGGGATTTCCAGCGCGCGAGAGGAAGTGCCTGCGAGAGGGTGCGTGAGGGCGAGGGAGCGCGGCGCGGCGCGGCCGCCGCGTGCGCGAGCCGGGTTGCAGCCCAGCAGGGACTTTCCAGCCGGCGGCGGCGGCGGCCGCCGGCCCTTCCCCGCCCCCCGACATGGGGCTGCCCGGGGAGCAGGACGCTGCGGACCGCGGCGGAGGACGCGCCCAGCGCCCCTGAGCCGGCCGAGCGGCGCGGACGCGGGTAAGGGGCCCGGCGGGTGGCGGGCGGCGGACGGCTCCATCCCCGGCGGCTCCATCCCGCGCCCTCGGCGGCGGGCGGGCCCGGGGCCGGTCGGCGCGGGGCCGGGGCGGCGCAGGCCCGGCGCCCGGCGGCGAGTGCCCGGTACGGCGCCGCCTCGCCCCAGCCCCAGCCCGGGCCCGCCCGCCCCCCGGACGCCTCAACTTCGGGAAACTTTGTCCTCCGGCCAGGCCCGGCCGGGGCCCGCGGGCCGGGGCTCCCGCAGCTTTTCAGGAAACGGGGCGCCGAGGCCTCTTGGAAACGTGACCCCCCCATCGGGGTGGCGAGAAATCAGCATCTCCTGCGAGGCTGTGTGTTGCGGGGTGAGGAGCGGACCGATTCGGGTGTCTACATAGCCGAACGTGTTCACCCTGGCCTGGCTTAGGTTTTTTTTTTTTTTTTAAAGCCATTATTTAAAAGTTTATACTGAGTCATTCCTCTGCAGATGAACCTCTGATTCATAATCGGAGAGCTGCAGTGGCCTCGGTGGCAGGCGGGTACTGGGATCCAGTTTGGGGCGAAATGCACACATTCCGCCTTTGGTTAATTGCTCCTGCACACTTTGCCACGTTTTCACTGTCACCCCGTTGGGGACATCTATTTAATATTTAGGCCTTTAGAAAGAATTCCGTGTGGAAAAATATTCTTCACCTTTCACTTGAAAACATAGCAGCAAAATGGAAATGAATGATGTGTTGTGGACGTGCTTTGAAATTTAAGAAGCCTTCATATAATTGTCCATTTGAAGGAAGCAATTTTTTTTTAACATCTGTATTGGAGTATAATTGCTTTACATTGTTGTGTTTCTGCTTTATAACAAAGTGAATCAGCTATACGTATACATATGTCCCCTCCCTCTTGCGTCTCCCTCCCTCCCACCCTCCCTATCCCACCCCTCTAGGTGGTCACAAAGCACGGAGCTGCTCTCCCTGTGCTATGCGGCTGCTTCCCACTAGCTATCTGTTTTACATTTGGTAGTGTGTATATGTCCATGCCACTCTCTCACTTCGTCCCAGCTTACCCTTCCCCCTCCCCGTGTCCTCACGTCCATTCTCTACGTCTGCGTCTTTATTCCTGTCTGAAGGAAGCAATTTTATTTCATGTTTTTCGTATTAAGCCGTGAATCAGTTTTCAGAATGAGATGGGGAGTGTGTGTGTGTGTGTGTGTGTGTGTGTGTGTGTGTGTTATTTATTCATTTATTTTTGTGGAGTCATAAAGGCTGTATTGAGTAGCGTTGTCGCCGCTTCTTAATTTACATTCACAGCATACAACTGAGGAGGAGCCATAATTTTTTTTTTCCCCTAGGGTTTGCTGGTGAAGCTTTTGGAAATGTTGTGTTCTGTAATCTTGTATATGTCTATAAAATCCTTATCTAAAGAAACGACCAGGTGGACCATCAGTTGGTGCTAAAATCTTCTTTCACATCTTTGAAAATGGCCTGTTTAAAAGGCTGCATCATATGTAGGATGTCTGGCAAAATAGTGTACGTTCGTTTTTCAAATGAAAGGAAATACTTGTGTTTTCACCGTGTGGTGACAGTATGTATACTGAGAATTAGTCCAAGGTGAAAAATTCTTTGGCCAAAACAAAAATAAGCCTTATCAGTGTGAAAACTGTAAAATACATGAGATTGGAAATCTGGTGAGTAGGTGCTCAGGACAGAAACCCTGACAGACCTGGGATTCCCACATCACTAGTTAAAATCAGACCTTATCAGGGATGAGGTTTAAGATGTAAGGTGTCTCACCCAGACGCCATCTGTTCCAGCTGTCACAATGCAGAAGCCGGGAAAGCAGAGAGCTGGCAGGGAGAATTCCAGCTTTTTTTTTTTTTTTTTTTTTTTAGACGTTCATGTGAATTTTTCTGTGAGGGGAAGAAGACCAATGATTTTCCTTGGATGCTATCCATTAATTTTGGAATTAATAAGATGGCCTCACTCCTTGTAAAGAAGGGTGTAAAGACCTGCCACTGGAAACAGGCAATAGCAGTGGCCAGTTGTTTCTGTTAATACCATCAAAATATTCCTGCTCTTGTTCGTGCCTCGAAGAGAGTCCTTCGTTTAACTGAAACATCTGAGCTGCTTCTTGCTGTTCTCCCGTGTTTGGGATTTTGATTCCGTAAACAGCCCTGCTAGAATCCCTTTAATTGTTCACTGTGCAAAGCGAGAAGGGCCTTGGGGGTGGGGTGGGGGGTGGGCGGTGTCAGGATAGATGTGCTAGTAAGCTGAAGGATGAGAATGATTTATCACTCTCTTAAAGTCCTTTTTTATGATGTTAAAGCTGTACTTCAAGAAAAACTGTCACTGCGGTGTTGCAAGTCTAGGCTAGCGCAAGCAAGCAAAGGAAATTGCGTTAAATTTGCCCATCTCTATTTTCTCATCTTTGTAGAGCAAGACTCTCCAAACGGCAAGTGATCTAACCTATCAAATGTTATGCAATAGCTGAGTTTCCTTGTAATGGTCAATTTAAGAACTTAACTTAGCAGAGGAGATCTCTTATGGCCAAGGCCTCTGCATCAGTTCCATGGAATCAGGACCCCCCCCCCATGCTTCTTTACAAGTGTTTATAGAGGAAGAAAAATTATTATTATTATTATTTTTTGCTGGGGAAGGAGAGTCATAATATTGACTTCAGATACAGAGAGAAACTAGGAAGAGAGCTACAAAGTGAGAAAGAAGGAGGTGAGGCCAGTGGATTTGGAAGACGACCAGGGAGAGGCAGCCGAGGCCTAAATGTGGAGATGATGCTTCGACTAGTTCCGGGCAGAAGGAACGAAGCTAGTGTGAGAGAGGGCCGGATGCCTGCGGGCAGGAGGGCAGTAGAGAGAGGTGAATGGGGATGGGGTGTCTTGTGCCACAGCAGCAGACTTTGGGTCCAAAGGAGCTCATGGAGGTAGAAGATAATGCAGTTTTAAACAGAAAACATTGTATGTGCTTGTGTAATATCTATTATTCATAAAAAATCTAAAAAATACGAAATGGCTTTCCCATTTTGGAGGGCCTTTACTAACTGGTCTGCACAGCACTATTCTACACATAGTGAGGGGTGGGGGACTGACCAGTCTAGGAAGGAGAAGGTGAGATTTTTTTTATCATTAAGCATGAAAACCTCTTGGGGGCCAGAATTGCTTGTCTCCCTATGCAGACATTTTGAGGTGAGGCTGGCAGGTGGTGAGATGTCATAAATGCAGGTGACTGTGTTGGTTTCTGTCAACTCCGGAAATCAGGTGGGAATCTCTTGCTGAATTCTGTATTCTTCGAGATAAGTAGATCGTTAACTGGGATTTGGGAGTCTTTTTCTCATTTAATTTGATGTTCAATGAATGTGCCTTGAGTTCTCATAATGTTCTAGTTATTGCGCTAAGTTGAGGGAGATACTGCACCTGCCTTTGAGGGCATGGTCTGCAGAAGTCCGGGGCATCTTGGCCCCTGTGCGTGGTGAAGGAGATGCCAGAAACCAGTGGGTATTTGACTGAGGTAGCACCAGGACTGAAGCCTGTGCCAGGGAGGGTGAGGAAGAATGAAGATTTCACCACCCTGCCCCCAGGGAGCTGGCTGCTCAGCTAGAGGGTGAAGACCCACTAGGAAGAAGCTAGAAAAGTCATACAGTGTAGGCTAACGTGAATCAGTGGGTTGTGCAGAGGACTGGAAGTATGGTGGAAGTTCAGGAAAGGGAAGGACAGCTCCTGGCTGGCGGGGGTAGCCAGGGAAGGCTTCTGGGGAGTGGGCGTTGAGACCCAGTGTCGGGAAGGCAGGTGCCATGGGCCCATCCGGGGCCTCTTGCAGGGCCCTGAGAAAGGCAAGAAGAGGATTTCTCCCCTCCTGGCTTTGTTTTGGTAGCGTGGCATCTGACATGTGCAGTCCTGTTGCTTCTTGCCAGTAGATACAGTCCTGGTGATGCTACTGGTCAGTGGGTTTCCGGTCGTGATGTTTCCCGTGCTGTCCTCTGGCTCCTGCCAGGCCCTTTGTGACCAGGAGCTCAAGCTCGGGGCAGTCGGGAGGTCTGCCCCACGATGGGCCTGGTCTATGGTGGGGAATAGAGCAGTGGGCCCCAACCTGGGCAGCAGCACTTTGCTGTCCCTGATGTTTCTCGTTGTAGGTAGAAAGTATCAAAAGGTAGTGGCGGGCTTCGGCTTCCCTGGTGGCGCAGTGGGTGAGAGTCCGCCTGCCGACGCAGGGTACACGGGTTCGTGCCCCGGTCCGGGAAGATCCCACATGCCGCGGGGTGGCTGGGCCTGTGAGCCATGGCCGCTGAGCCTGCGCGTCCAGAGCCTGTGCTCCGCAACAGGAGAGGCCACAACAGTGAGGGGCCCGCGTACCGGAAAAAAAAAAAAAAAAAAAAAAGGTGGTGGCGAGGGGAGGGGTGTAAATGTAGATTTCCCCCCAAATCTACTGCTGTGCCATCCATGCTGAAATGACCTAAATCTCTTTAATTCGCAAGAAATAAAAAAGTGCCCTGTAATTTCATTTCATGGTTTACTTTTTCCTAGCGTTTGCTCCATGCTGGTTTTTGACTCCATTTTTTTTTTTCGGCCTCGACACGAGGCTTGTGGGATCTTAGTTCCCTGACCAGGGATTGAACCCTGGGCCCTAGGCAGTGAAAGTGCAGAGCCCTAACCACTGGACCGCCAGGGAATTCCCGACTCCATGTTTTTTTTTCTCCATGTTTTTTTAATGGAGGTTATTTGGTAACTTTTATGAGGCCATTCTACCAAGAAAGATATCATGCCTGCTGTTCTGATATCCTGATTTCCTTTCCAATTAAAACACTGATTCTATGGCAAAACCTAAAAGCGTATTTGTTGGAAACTTCGTTTCTTTAAGTGGAGAGAAAAGCTAAATTGACTAACTGATTGGGATAATGTCATCTTTAGGACAACAGTAGCATCAAAATACTAAAACATTAGTTTCCGGGAGTCATAATTACAGTGAAGGTTTTCAGAGACTGACTTTGTACCCTGGAAGGTTAATGTCCAATAGGAGGCCTGCATACACTTGAGGTGATGAGGTGCTGGCCAGGCCCCCACTCCCCCCCAGGACCTGGCACATGGTGGACTGACCCTCCATCAATGTTTGTGTTCAGAATCTGCAGGTTTGGGAAGGAAGAGGGGTGTGACAGATGCCCACACAGTGGCTCCATGTGGCTTGGCATACGTGTCTGTAGGTGGGTGTGCCCTGGAGCTGGCCTCCCTTGACTGCGCTTCCGCTCCCCCCACCTCTCATCCCCTGTTCTGATGGTGCTTAGCTCCCTGGTTTGTTGCGTTAGGGGGCTTGTAAGATGGGAGGCTTCATTTGACATTTTAACTTTCGTGGGTGCATAGCCTGATGTTTGAAATGTTATTATAGGGTAAATTAAGTGTTTTGGTTTCAGAAGGCTTTTTTGTGTGAGAAAGGGCATGGCATGGTTTTAGTGCAGTATGTCTCAAACCCTTGATAGGAGTCTAAGCCCATTAAAGTTTTATCTTAAAATTGAATAGGACTTTTGCTTTGTACTCAGTAATATGTCCCCCCCAGGTTTTGAGTACATTCGATTCTCCAAAAGATGCGTTGTGTTCATCCTTGGCTTCCCTAGGATCTGTGAGGGGTCCCCTGGCATTCCTACCATGTGTCCTTGGGGCTGTCCACCCCCTCACTTGAGAAGTGTGGGCATGGTGGAAGGTACCAGCTTTAAAGATCTGAATCCCAGTCCTGCCCTCTGTACACACTAGCAGAACAACCCTGGGCAAGGCTGCTGGGCCTCTCTGAGTTGGTTTATCCATCTGTAAAATGGGATGGATAGCACCATGTACAGACTTGCTTCTTATGAATGAAATGGACAAGAAAGCCTTCTACTGATGTCAATTTTCATAGTAATAGAGGGTTGAGATGTAATGGAGTAAGAGCGTTAAGATCTTAGAATATAAACATAACATGTCAGATCTCTGTGGGGGCTGTAGAGATTTTCTAGTTGAGTTCCCTCTTTTTATATGGGAGGCAGCTGAGGCTCAGAGTGTTTGCGTAAGTAACTCTCCCAAGTCAGATCGTTATCTGGCAAAGCAGGGACTATTCACCCAGAGTAGTGGTTTTTTGGTTTTTTTTTTTTTCCCCTTGCAGTCTTCATTTTTCCAAGATTGGCCCCAGGGAAGCTGCTTGGCCTCTAATTCCAACTTGGGATAATTGAAAATTATTTAATCAACACACATTTTTTTGAGAACTTACCCAGGAGCTATGCTAGTTGCCAAAGCTATAAAGTAAAGTAAGATGCTGTATGATCACTACCCTCAAGGAGCTTCCGTGAGATGAGTAAGCCAGAAGAACCATTTGGTTACAGCACAGTGTGGTGGGTGCCATGGTGGTAGGACAGAGGCGCTGTGGGAGCGCGGAGGTGTTTTCCAAGGGGGGGGTGAGCGTGCGCAGAAGGAAGGAGCGTGTCAGGGGACCTGTGAGCCTGCAGAGGCTCCCTGTGGCTGCCGTTCAGGGGACAGGGCTCCCGAGAAGGGAACTGCCTGCCTTGGGGTGCCACCTTGGTGCCAACCTAACTTTTGAGGGAAGAATCATCCCCGTTTTACAGATGAGGAAAAGGAAGAGCATCGAGCCTGTTGGGCTCTATTATAGAGTTCGTGTTTTCATCACTGTGCTCTGTGGTCAGTTTAAGCTGAATTACAATCCGGTTTTAGATTTTGTTCTTATTCTAGACTTTTTAGTTTTGCTTTCAGATTCTAGATGTTTTAGTTTTGCTGCTATATAGTGCTTTTAAAAAGACACTGTGTATTTTTCCAGCATATATATATATATATATATAGTGTGTGTGTGTGTGTGGTACGCAGGCCTCTTACTGCTGCGGCCCCTCCCGCCGCGGAGCACAGGCTCCGGACGCGCAGGCTCAGCGGCCACGGCTCACGTGCCCAGCCGCTCTGCGGCACGTCGACCCTCCCGGACTGGGGCACGAACCCGCGTCCCCTGCATCAGCAGGCGGACTCCCAACCACTGCGCCACCAGGGAAGCCCCAGCATATATTTTTCATGCGGCCTTTCCTTTCCTCCAACATCTGTTTTGCCTGTATCGACTTACTTTTCCAGGTGGTACTCCATTTCTTCTCTCTGTTTTGAGTTATTTTCTTAGAGCAGCAACATTGCATTCCACATCCTTTAATAAGTTCAGTTAAGGAGTTCTTTACCCTGTGGTTCTCGCCGAGGAAAGGCCCCAAACTTGACTTACTAATGTGTTTTCTTTCTCCTTTCTCTCTCTTAATTTACATTTAAACCGGTAGTCTAGTAATAATGATAGAATTTAGTCATTATATTTTTACAAGGTTTTACAAATATTAGCTCATTAGTGGTGAACAAGTCCTGGAGGCCTGGTCACTCTGTAGAGAGCTGGTTACAGCCAGCATAGGCAGCTTTCCCCCCATTCATCTGGAATTTAATTATAACTGCGGATTGCTTATGGGAATACGAGTTAAAGGCAATGAAGCCTTCTCCACAATTAGCAGGGAAATTATGTCATTGGCTATTTTGGAGAAGATTTTACATGGCTCTTCTGCTAGAACCACTGTAAAGTTTTGAACACGGAACCAGGAAGGGTCGTGATGGCTGGACTGAGGTGAGGGGACTTGTTTCATAGCCATCTGTACCTGCTCCAGGGAGGGCTGTGAGTAAGGGGACACAGCTGGACACTGAGGCCTAGATGACGAGCTTCTTAAGGACAGGGTCACTTCATCGTATTTTCACAGTCTGGCTTAAGATGTACTTAGGCCATCTTAGACAAATTTATGTATGAAAAGAGTATGGGTCTGAAGTCAGACCCAATTTGAATTCTGGTCCTTCCTTTAGCTAACTATGATAGTAAGTTCTTTATCCTTTCCGAACCTCAGTTTTCTCATCTGTGAAAAGGTAGTTGTGAGGACCGAAAGTGAGAATGTGAGTGAATGTGAGAACCTAGCATAGCATGAGTGGTAATTCCTTTCCCTCTTTCCTTTCCCGAGCGATTCCCTAAAGGGAGAACATGCCTTGTTAGCAAAGTGAATGATGGGCTCTCTTGGGAGTATGGCCTGGCCCTGGATGACAAGTAGGGGTAGAAGAAGCACATTATTGGACTGTCAAGAAATTATTTGTAACAAAGAATAAAATATCTGGAAACTAAAAATCACTGTATATTTGCAAAAAAAGGAATAAATGTCTATAGATAGGCCCTCACTTTTTTAGAAAAACAAATTTTACATATGATTTTTGATAAATTAAAAATCACATTTTATAGCTTCCCTGGTGGCGCAGTGGTTGAGAGTCCGCCTGCTGATGCAGGGGATGCGGGTTTGTGCCCCGGTCTGGCAAGATCCCACATGCCGCGGAACGGCTGGGCCCGTGAGCCATGGCCGCTGAGCCTGTGCGTCCGGAGCCTGTGCTCCGCAACGGGAGAGGCTACAACAGTGTGTGAGGCCCGCGTACTGCAAAAAAAAAAAAAAAAAAAAAATTACGTTTTAGTACTTTTTTCCCATTATTTAGCAGAATAATATTCTTAAATTCATTCCAATCTCTGTTCAAATATCACCTCTTCTAGGAGGTTTTCCCTGAACACCCTAGTTAAAATAGCCCATGCTGTCACTCTCTAGTCTCTTAACCTTGCTTTCTTAATTCATAGCAGAAAATTTTTTTTCGACACCTTAACCCAGTTACCAGGAGAGTGCCTGGAGTATGTTAGATACTCAAGTATTTGTATGAATCAATCAATCAATAAACTACAGTCCAACCAGATTTTCTTTTATTGAGGCAAAATTCACATAATGTTCAGTTAACTGTTTTAAAGTGTATAGTTCAGTGGTATGTAGTGTATTCATAATTTTGTGCAACCACTAGTTTCAAAACTTTTTCATCACTCTGTAAAAAAATCTGTACCCACTAAGTAATCATTCCCCATCCCCCCTTTCTTCTAATCTGATAATCTCTAATCTGCATTCTGTTGCTATAGATTTGCTTGTTCTGAGTATATCATATAAAAGGGATCATACAGCCCGTGACCTTTTGTGTCTAGCTTCTTTCACTTAGCATAACATTTTTGAGGTACATCCAAGGTGTAGCATGTATCAGTAGTTTGTTCCTTTTTTTGGCCAAATAATATTCCATTGTTTGTATATATCACTATTTATCCATTCATCCACTGTTGGACATTTGGATCGTTTTTACCTTTTGGCTATTATGAATAATGTTTACAAGTTTGTATGTAGACACAGTGTTTTCATTTCTCTTGGGTGATATACCTAGGAGTGAATTGCTGGGTCATGTGGTCATTCTGTGTCTAACTTGTTCCCACCTGCAATGTACGAGGGTTCCAATTTCTGCACATCTTTGCCAACATTTATTTTGTTTTGTTTTGTCTTGATTAAAGCTATTTTAGTGGATATAAAATGGTATCTCATTGTCGTTTGGTATTTCCTTAGCGACCGACCAATGTTATTGAACATCTTTTCATTGTACATCTTTTTTGGAACAATGTCCCTTCAAGTCCTTTGCCCATGTTTTAGTTGGGTTGTTTGTCTTTTTTTTGACATGTTTGTTGAGTTGTAAGAGTTCTCTATATATTTTGGGTATTAAACCCTTAATAGATATATGACTGACAAATATTTTTTCCCATTCTGTAGGTTGTTTTTTCACATTCTTGATAGTGTCCTTTGATGCACAAAAGTTTTTAATTTTGTTGTTTTTGTTCCTTGTGCTTTTGGTATCAAACCTGAGAATCCATTGCCAAATCCAAGGTCATGAAGATTTACCCCTATATTTTATAGTTTCAGCTCTTACATTTAGATCTTTGGTCCATTTTGAGTTAATTTTTGTATTTGGAATGAAGTAGGAGTCCCACTTCATTCTTTTGCATTTGATTATTCATTTGTCCCAGCACCGTTTGTTGAAGAGACTATTCTTTCCCCGTTGGATGGTATTGGCACCTTTGTTGGAAATAAATTAGCTGTGGGTGTTTGAATTTATTTCTGGACTCTCAGTTCTATTCCATTGGTCTATATGCCTGTCCTTCTGCCAGTAGCACACTGTTTTGATTATCGTAGCTTTGTAGAAAGTTTTGACGTAGTAAGTTTGAGAAGTGTGAGTCTTCCAACTTTATTTTTCTTTTTCAGTATTGCTTTGGCTACTTGGCACCTCTTGTAGCTCCATATTAATTTGAGGATCAGTTTTTCTCTTTCTGTAAAAAGGTCATTGGAATTTTGACAGGGATTGCATTGAATCTGCTTTGGGGAATTGCCATGTAGTATTAAGTCTTCCAATTCATGACTATGGGATGGCTTTCTATTTATTTACACCTTTAATTTCTTTATTTTAAATAAATAACTAAATTTTTGGCTGCGTTGGGTCTTCATTGCTGCGTGTGGGCTTTCTCTAGTTGCAGCGAGTGGGGGCTGCTCTTCGTTGTGGTGCGCAGGCTTCTCATTGCGGTGGCTTCTCTTGTTGTGGAGCATGGGCTCTAGGCATGTGGGCTTCAGTAGTTGTGGTTCACCGGCTCAGTAGTTGTGGCTCGCGGGCTCTAGAGCGCAGGCTCAGTAGTTGTGGCACATGGGTTTAGTTGCTCTGCGGCATGTGGGATCTTCCCAGACCAGGGCTCGAACCCGTGTCCCCTGAATTGGCAGGTGGATTCTTAACCGCTGTGCCGCCAGGGAAGTCCAACACCTTTAATTTCTTTCAGCAAGATTTTTTAGGTGCAGTATATAAATTTTTTACCTCTTTGGTTAAATTTATACCTGGGTATTTTATTCTTTTGGATGCTATTATAAATGGAATTGTTTCCTTAATTTTCTTTTTGAATTTTTTATTGTTGGTGTATAAAAACACAACTGATTTTTGTGTGTTGATCATATACCCTGCAATCTTGCTGAATTTAGTTATTACCTCTATTAGTTTTCCATGGGATTTTCTATATGTAGAAACATGTCATTGGCAAATAGTGATAGTATGTTTCTTTCTTTGCAATGTTGGTGCCTTTTATTTCTTTTTCTTGCTTAATTGCTCTGGCTAGGACTTCTACTGCAGTGTTGAATAGCAGTGGTGAAAGCAGACATCTTTGTCTTGTTCCTAATCTTAGGGGAAAGCTTTTCAGTGTGATTATGAAGTTATGTGTGGCTTTAAAAAAATAAATGACCTTTGTCATGTTAAGGAAGTTCCCTTAAATTCCTAGTTTACTGATTGTTTTGTGATGAAAGGTTGTTGAATTTTGTCAAATGTTTTCTGTGTGTCTATTGATATGATCATGTGTTTTTTTCCTCCTTCCTCTATTAATGTGGTGTGTTTCATTAATTGATTTTTGTATGTTGAACCTCCCTTGCTTTCCTGGGATATATCTCACTTCATCATGGCGCAGAGTCCTTTTAATGTGTTGTTGGATTTGGTTTGCTATTTTGTTGAGAATTTTTGTATCTATGTGCATATGGGATATTGGTCTTTAGTTTTCCTTTCTTGTATCTTTGTCTGGCTTTGGTATCAAGGTACCAGCTGCATTTTGACTATACATTGTGTTTCTTCAGAATTTTGAAACCTGTCCTCAGTAGTGTATAGAGAATTCTAGGAGGGTTTTGAAGCAGACAGGACAACTCTTCAGTGATGATCATACCACATACCTCCTTGCTTTCTTAAATGAGGCTGCCCCAATGGCTAATACCTAGGAAAATCCTGGCTGACATCACCACCATAACTCTGTGTCCACCAGTGGTGCATGGAGGAAGGGGTTCTATTCCTGATGCCAGTGCTGGAGCTTCTGTCATTTCCTGAAAAAGCCACAGATTGTTCCAGATAATGAGTGCTGAGTAACAAACCATCCTAAGCGTCTGTGACCTAAAACAGTAATTTGTTATTAGATAGTATGGTTCTGTGCGTTGTTCAGGCAGGGCTCAGCTGGATGATTCTTCTGCTGTATGTGGCATTAACTGAGGGCTCTCACTGGTATTTATCTGGCCTCTGGTCTGGTCCGGAGGGTCCAGAATGGCTATACTCACATGCTTGGATGGTTGGAAGGCCAGGCTTAGTGGTTCCTCACTTTCCACATAGTGTCAGGGCCTCATCGTGTGGCCTCTCTGCTTGGGTGGTTGGACTTCTTACATGTCAGCTGTAGACTCCTAGAGTGATTGCTGTAGGAGAGTAAGTGGGGATGACAAATCGGTGTAGCATTACTCTTTCTTTTTCTTTAATATTTATTTATTTGGTGTGCTGGGTCTTAGTTGCGTCAGGCAGGCTCCTTAGTTGTGGCATGCATGTGGGATCTAGTTCCCGACCAGGGATCGAACCTGGGCCCCCTGCATTGGGAGCGCGGAGTCTTATCCACTGCACCACCAAGGGAAGTCCCAGTGTAGTGTTACTCTTGCTGTGTTCTGTTAGTCGAAGAACCCACAGAGTGCTCCCAGATTAAGCAGAGGGGACATAGAGCCTACCTCTTGATAAGAGGAGTGTCAAGGATCTGTGACTGTCTTTAATTCACTACGTGTATGGTGGTTAGATTCCACAGTGCTGTCAGCAATATGCATATTGTATATATTTTTTAAGAGAGGCTGTTGTGGGCTAAAATGGAAACACCAACTGTTGTGTGTTACCCATTTTCTGTGAGAAAGTGCATTCTGTATTCTGAACCAAGAATTCATGAATAAACTTTTGAAATACACCCATTCATGAAATGGTAATTGTTTGTATGAAATGTGTGCTTTATTTAATCAGGCATCCTTGATCATCTATTTGCCAGGAGTTTTTCAAGTATAACTTTGAGTCCATAAATTTTCCCTTCCTATTAGTTCATTTAAAAAATTATTTGAAAACTTCACTTTCATTTTGAAGAGTGCTGTAATTCTCTCTGTTCTTCAAGTTTCATTGAGAATATATTAGTAAGCTTATATATCCTAAATATCCTTTTTTCACCCTAGATCATTCTAGTAAATCCCCTAGAGATGTAATAGAATAAAGTTGGAGCTGTTTGTGTATAAAAGGGTGGGATAATTTGACAGTATGTGCAAGACGTGTGTATGCACTGGTTCAACAGGAAATCTCATTTTCTGTATATCAACCTTCTCCGCCTATCTCAGCGGATTGTTGCAACACTATTTGAGTGGGAGCACATATGATGAGGTCAGAGGGGACTGAGGGTGTGGAATTAAATAATGAGCAAGGAATCTGCATCTTTGTTCCAGTGGAGCCACCAGGTATCGGGATTAATACGGTGGAGGGGGCAGAGCTATGTCCCACGTGCGCCCTTTGCTTGCGCCCTGCGCAGAGAGCCCCACTCACACAGTGCTGCCCTGAGGCCTCCGGGCCCAGAGGTGCACAGCAGGAGCTGCCCACCTCTGTGTTTCCCAAATGTGACTTGCTTTTGTTCCCAGATACCCATCACCCCTGGGCATGTAACCTTCTGTCCAAAGTAGACGTGAATGAAGAGAGTCAGCCACTTTACGTGGTTGATGTGCCGGAGTGACTGACTGATGCATGGAATTTCAGGGAGTCCGGGGAGCTCCTGGACCCCCTGCCTTCGTGCCTGTTGTAAGAACCTCTGGTCTAGATGGTCTCAGGTCTCTTATAGTAAAGTTTTATGTGAAACTTTATGTGTACACACACACACACACACACACACACACACAATTTTTTTTTTTGGTATGGGGTGCCCATTTCTTACTCTGTCCTTTCTGTGAATTCCCAGAATTTGCTGGCCTTTGCCATTTCATCAGGGAGAAAGTAACTGCTCTCTGCAGGTTTTGGGGGATGCTTCTTTTGATACTACTTACCTTTTTCATTCACTATCACCTTCAGGATGTTCTCTGCCAGAATGTGGTGACTGTGGCCCAGGGGTGACTAGCACAGGGGCTAAAGAAGGGTAGTGAGACTTGAGGACTGGGAAGGCTGGTAACGAAGGCAGGGAGGATGGGGGTCAGGAGGGCAGTGGCATTCACAATGACAGATAAGAGCTCTTAAAGCTTTGACATTCTATTCTTCTAAGTATAACACTGCAGACATAAAAGTTTCTAAATTACATGGAGACCACTGTTGGCGGGCCAGGGGCTGGATTGGAGGCGGTGGGGGGTAGTGGCCTCCCGCCAGTAGAAGCCCTGCCGTGGCAGGACAAGGTTCAAGTAGGCGTAGGGACCAGCGAGCTAGACCCGCCATTCTTTGTGGCCTCTGGCAACTTACTTAACCTTTGAAACCCCTGTTTCCTTTCATGGTAGATGGGAATAGTAGTGTCGTGGTTGTTGTGAAAATAAAATAGTAAGCCTTAAAAAATGAATTCACCGGAAAAATGAAATATGGTATTTAAGGCCAAAGGAACAGACATTTTTCAGCCCAGGGAAGAGAAAATAGAGGCTATGTCCAGCAAACATTCACCATGTCAGCACATGTTTATCTACTGGGTGCCTGGCTGAGTTTAGTGCTCAGTTGTGTGTGTGTGTGTGTGTGTGTGTGTGGGCGTGTAAAGTGTATAAGGAAAAACAACATTTAAATGAACACTGACCAAATTTTGTTTAGTTCAGCAAACTTTTTTAAAAAAATATATTGAAGTATAGTTCATTTACGTCATGTTAGTTTCAGGTGTATAGCACAGTGATTCAGTTATTTACATGTAGGTATGTATATTTTTCCCTTATAGGTTATTACAAAATACTGAGTATAGTTCCCTGTGCTATACAGTAGGTTCTTGTTGGTTTTTTTATTCATTTTTAAAATTAATTAGTTAATTAATTTTGGGCTGCATTGGGTCTTCGTTGCTGCGCCTGGGCTTTCTCTAGTTGTGGCGAGCAGGGCTACTCTTGTTGCGGAGCACGGGCTCTAGGTGCTCGGGCTTCAGTAGTTGCGGCACATGGGCTCAGTAGTTGTGGCTTATGGGCTCTAGAGTGCAGGCTCAGTAGTTGTGGCACACAGGCTTAGTTGCTCCATGGCATGTGGGATCGTCCCGGACCAGAGATGGACCCCGTGTCTCCTGCATTGGCAGGCAGATTCTTAACCATTGTGCCACCAGGGAAGTCCTATCTACTTTATATATAGTAGTGTGTATGTGTTACTCCCAGCCTCCTAATTTATCCCTCCCTCCTCCTTTCCCCTTTGGTAACCATAAGTTTGTTTTCCATGTCTGTGGGTCTGTTTCTGTTTTGTAAATAAGTTCATTTGTATCTTTTTTTTTTTTAGATTCCACAGATAAACGATATCATATGATATTTATCTTTCTCTGTCTTGCTTACTTCACTTAGTATGATAATCTCTAGGTCCATCCATGTTGCTGCAAATGGCATTATTTCATTCTTTTTTTATGGCTGAGTAGTATTCCATTTCTTTATCCATTCGTCTGTTGATGGACATTTAGGTTGCTTCCATGTCTTGGCTATTGTAAATAGTGCTGCTATGAATATTGCGGTGCATGTATCTTTTCATTTATTTATTTATTTATTTTGGCTGTGTTGGGTCTTAGTTGTGGCACACAGGATCTCTAGTTGCAGTGGGCAGGCTCTTCATTGCAGCACACAGGCTTCTCTCTAGTTGTGGCACACAGGCTCAGTAGTTGCGGCGCACAGGCTTAGTTGCCCCACAGCATGTGGGATCTTAGCTCCCCAAGCAGGGATCGAACCCACCTACTCTGCATTGGAAGGCAGATTCTTAACCAGTGGACCACCAGGGAAGTCCCACATGTATCTTTCGAATTATAGTTTTCTCTGGATATATGCCCAGGAATGGGATTGCAGGATCATATGGCAACTCTATTTTTAATTTTTTAAGGACCCTCCATACTGTTCTCCATAGTGGCTGCACCAATTTACATTCCCACCAACAGTGCAGAACGGTTCCTTTTACTCCACACCCTCTCCAGCATTTATTATTTGTAGACTTTTTGATGATGGCCATTTTGACTGGTGTGAGGCAGTACCTCATTGTGGTTTTGATTTTCATTTCTCAGTTAGCAATGCTGAGCATTTTTTCTCGTGCTTGTTGGCCATCTGTATGTCTTCTTTGGAGATATGTCTAGGTCATCTGCCCATTTTTTGATTGAGTTGTTTGTTTTTTTGATATTGAGCTGTATGAGCTGTTTGTATATTTTGGAAATTAATCTCTTGTCGGTCACATTGTTTGCAAATATTTTCTCCCATTCTGTAGGTTGTCTTTTCGTTTTGTTTATGGTTTCCTTTGCTGTGAAAAAGCTTTTAAGTTTAATTAGGTACCACTTTTTGTTTGTTTTTATTTCCATTACTCTAGTAGACAGATCTAAAAAGATATTGCTGTGATTTATGTCAAAGAGTGTTCTACGTATGTTTTCCTGTAGGAGTTTTATAGTATCTGGTCTTACATTTAGGTTTTTAATCCATTTTGAGTTTATTTTTGTGTGTGGTGTTAGGAAGTGTTCTAATTTCATTCTTTTACATGTAGCTGTCTAGTTTTCCCAGCACCCCTTATCAAAGAGACTCTCTTTTTTTCCATTGTATATCCTTGCCTCCTTTGTTGTAGATTAATTGACCATAGGTGCGTGGGTTTCTTTCTGGTCTTTCTATCCTGTTCAGTTGGTCTATAGATCTCTTTTTGTGCCAGTATCATACTGTTCTGATTACTGTAGCTTTGTAGTATAGTCTGAAGTCAGGGAGCCTGGTTCCTCCAGTTCTATTTTTCTTTCTCAAGATTGCTTTGGCTATTTGGGGTCTTTTGTGTTCCCATACAAATTAAGAGAAAATTTTTTGTTCTAGTTCTGTGAAAAATGCCATTGGTAATTTGGTAGGGATTGCATTGAATCCATAGATTGCCTTGGGTAGCACAGTCATTTTAACAATATTGATTCTTCCAATCCAAGAACACAATATATCTTTCCATCTGCTGTGTCATCTTCAGTGTCTTTCATCAGAATCTTACAGTTTTCAGAGTAAAGGTCTTTCGCCTCCTTAGGTAGGTTTATTTCTAGGTATTTTATTCTTTTTGATGCAATGAAAAATGGGGTTGTTTCCTTACTTTCTCTGTCTGATCTTTTGTTGTTAATGTATAGAAATGCAGCAGATTTCTGTATGTTCATTTTGTATCCTGCAGCTTCACTAAATTCATTCATGAGCTCCAGTAGTTTTTTGGTGGTGTCTTTAGGATTTCCTATGTATAGTATCATGTCATCTGCAAACAGTGACAGTTTTACTTCTTCTTTTCCAATTTGGATTCCTTTTATTTCTTTTTCATCTCTGATTGCTGTGGCCAAAACTATGTTAAATAAAAGTGGTGAGAGTGGGCATCCTTGTCTTGTTCCTGATCTTAGAGGAAATGCTTTCAGCTTTTCACCATTGTGTATAGTGATTAGCTGTGGGTTTGTCATAATGGCCTTTATTGTGTTGAGGTAGGTTCCCTCTCTGCCTGCTTTCTGGAGTCAGCAAATTTTATAAAGCACTTCATGGATGCCAGTCATGCTATTACATGCTAGGGGTGTGTGTGTGTGTGTAAGTGTGTATATGTGTATGTGTGTGTGTATAAATACTGAGACACTCTCTGTGTTCTCAAGAAATTCAGACTGCTCATTTCAACCTGGGACGTTACGCTTTATGAAAGAGACACGTATTAGCTCAGCTTGTCCTAACAAAATATCATAGATTGTGTGGCTTAAGCAACAGGAACTTATTTCTCACAGTTCTGGAGGCTGAAGGTCCAAGATTAAGGTGCCAAGCAGTTCAGTTTCCAGGTGAACGTTTTGTTCCTGGCTTGTAGGTTGTCACCTTTTCACTGTGTCCTCACGTGTTAGAGGGAGGAGCAGGGAGTTAGAGCAGGGAGAAGCAGGCTGCAGGACCACTGATGTCCCTTTCAGTCTGAGGGTTCGTGAACGAAGTTTAAAGTCCACTGTTTGACTGGTGTGTGCGCTCCGTTCACGAGTTCATACCCATAGTATAGCAGCAGCCTAAGCGTGACAGCTTCGTTTCTCATCCTTTTCTGCCAACTGTTCCTGCTGGCAGGCAGGTAGCAGTACTTCTTGATTCTGAATTGATGTGTGGTTGCCCCATAGGACTCGGCCTTTCGTGTGGTATGTCTCGGATTTCATTGGTTTCAAAGGAGGTAAGAATGCTTGTGACCCACAGAGCCTGGCATGGTGGAGGTATTCCATCCCTGAGGAACTTAATAACATTTCCTGGTCGTTACTGGAAGCCTCTCAGACTCCTCTGATGGACTGTGGGCACTCTGAAGTGGAACTCCTGACTGAGCTGCCGGCTGCCTTCTCAGAGGCTTCTGTTGTCAGTGCTTTCTTTTCTTTTCTCTTAATGGTTTCATGTCAGTGACTCTGCATCCCAGCTGTACATTAGAATTATTAGAAAGAACCACAAAAGCTGGGGGCCTTACTTCAGACTATTTCAGTTGGTTAAGGCTCCAGAAATCAGATTTCCTGGATATCACGCTGATGTGCCCTCAGCAGGGCCGAGAGCCTGTGGTTTAGTAGAAGGAGCTCACTTCTCTCTCCCCAAAGGATGATTCCTGTCCTTAGAGATGCAGGATCACAGGCCCTCCCTCACACCTGCTGAGTCCCAGGGCGCTTCTCAGCAGGGTGTTCAGGTGATGGACAGGCTTTGGTGCAGAGTGAACTTGAGCAAGTCACTTGACCTTCCGGAGCGTCGGGCCCCTGCACATACAGTGAGGACGATAATGTGGGCGCCTAGTCTCTCAGCCACAATTCTGAAGCCACAGAGCCTCTGACAATGGAATGGTTTTGTCATAGGTTTGGTGCCAAAACCTGGCCTGAACTGTTTTGATGCTTTTCATAATCTTTATTCCACTTGGTATGAATATTCCTGTATTTCACTGCAGACGGTTAGTTAATGTGTTTTCTTATGGCTGCTGTCCCAGACTTCACTGGGAGTGTTATGTAATATATAATATATGCAATATTTCCTTTCTAAAATCCAAACAGTTCTGAACTCTGAAACACATCTAGCTTTGGTTGGGGTAAGGGATCGTGGAGCTGCAGGGACTCAGCTTACAGGTGGTTATAGGGAGTCAGTATATATCATATTAATATGTGAGTATGTATATAAAACTCCTGGCAGAGTTAGCAGGCACCCAACAGATACAGCTATTAATGCTCTTGTAATTCTGCCATTTATGGATTTATACTTTCCCCCATTTGGTTCCTTTGTTTTCCCAGCACCTTTACATTTGGTATTCCAGGCTTTATTCTTCAGATAATTCAATATCTTCTACAAATCAGAAGTAAATTGAATCTGCAGCTGGGTATCTATCACTTACTGTGTGCATGTATCTGGGCTAGATATCACAGCAGAGTAAAAATCTGCCTATAACATGGTCCCTGCTGGCAGAAAGCTTAGGAATTAGTCCTGGAAATAGAAAACATGGAAGTTTTTTTTTAAAGCACCTATTTAATAACATTTTAAGCCAAGAGGAGAAGGTGTGTCAGAAGGCAGCCTTTCTAGAGGAAGGGGATTCTTGTTGGGCACGAGAAACCTGTGCGCTTCTGACTGATGGAGTCTCCCGCAGGTGTTGTGTGCCTGAGGAGACCCCTGGGGCCGGGCCCTGTGGTGGTGAAGGGCCTGAACCCTGGAGCTGGCTGGCCTCCATCTCTCTCAGCCTGTCCTGTCATTTGGGAAGTGTTTGATGACCACTGCATGTACCACAGAAACATGCACAAATATAATTCTTTCTTTTTAAATTAATTTATCTATTTTTGGCTGCGTTGGGTCTTTGTTGCTGCGCGCGGGCTTTCTCTAGTTGCGGCAAACGGGGGGCTACTCTTCGTTGCGGTACAGGGGCTTCTCATCGCAGTAGCTTCTCTTGTTGCGGAGCATGGCCTTTAGGTGCACGGGCTTCAGTAGTTGTAGCACGCAGTCTCAGTAGTTGTGGCTCACGGGCTCTAGAGCGCAGGCTCAGTAGTTGTGGAGCACGGGCTTAGTTGCTCCGTAGCATGTGGGATCTTCATGGACCAGGGCTCGAACCCGTGTCTCCTGCACTGCCAGGTGGATTCTTCACAACTGCGCCACCAGGGAAGCCCCAAATACAGTTCTTGGCTTGGAGGAGGTGAGCCTATGAAATGGGCTGGAACAGTTGGCTAAACGTTCAGAGAAGCAGTATGTTAACTTGTGTGCCTTTGTAAACAGCCCCCCCTCCCCATTTTACTGATTTTTCTCTCTGGAGATTTAGAGCCTTGGGTTCTCTGGTGTGTTGGTCGGATTCCTTTGATCCATGACTGACGCTAGGAAGACACGTGGGCCGTGTTCGGTGCACAGTGGTGGATGATGAGTAGCAGCGTGTCCCAGGATCTCCGCCGTGAGGCCCCTCAGCGACAGAAGAGTGGACCTGTGGCTCGTGCCGCGCGTCACAAGAGGGCCGAGGCGCGGCATTGTAAAGCGGCCTATGCGTTTTCCTGTATAACGTGTTCTAGCGGCACAGACCGCTAAAAATCCTCCTGTGTGTCAGAACTGACCCTCGGGGACAAGAGGATGTGCCAGTGTTCCCAAGGCCCCCTTACCTACCTCTGCACTTTGAGAGGCACGAGGAGAGGTTTGACCTTCCTTGGGCAGAGCAGAGTCTGTGTTGAAATTGACACATTGTTAATCCCTTAACTACTTAGCTTCAGTTTTCTTTTCTTTTGGCCCTTAAGGGACTATTTGTTCTCCATGTATATCTGGTGCCTTTTGATTTAGATAATCTAGGTAACTGGCAACCACTTTTGAGCTTGTTAAAACCTTTGAGCTAAGTACCACCATCACCAGTCACACCCGGGGTTCATTTGGAAGGTGGAGAGACTCACTGGGTGCTTACTGTGTGTGTGAATGCTCTTTAAGATGGGAGGAAAAAGGTAAAACCTCAAAACTCTGTGGTAAACTGATGTGGGAATCTGATACTACAATGTCTCCAGTGATTTAAAGTGTGTAAGACTTATTAACTTTTTATAGAGAGCAGTGAGCGTAAAAGCAATGACAGGTAGAGAGAAAGCCCACGTGAGACTGTCACTTCCCCTCGTCCATGGAAGCCCCCTGAGGAGAGACTCACCCCTGGGCTGCAGACAGCCCTCCTCGGGGATGCGATGCACGGGGGCTTGGAGCCAGGACCGCCTAGTTGTCTGCTGGCTGCTCCTGGCTGATGAGCAAGGAGGGCCCAAGAGGCGCCAGGGAGCTGCTTGCACTCAGCCACCTCCGTGCTTCCACCCAGTTGTACGTCTGTGAGAACAGCTCCACAAGCCCGTGTTCTCATGTGGGTCTCAGAGGGCCTTGGCCGACACAGGGGGAATCTTCATCCTGCAGAAAAAGAGAGGCTTGATGAATGAGTTCCCTCACCCGGAGTGTGAGCAGCCCTTCCAGAGATGCTTGCGTTTAGATTCAGACTCTCCAAAGGAAATGTCAGCATTTCTTGATGACATGGTTCAAAACCTCACCAGTGTGTGTGTGTGTGTGTGTGTGTGTGCGTGTGTGTAAGTATCTGTTTTGCTTTCAGTTTCCCTAGAGGATGTAATTTGGGTCAGTTTTTAAGTGAGCGGTTCAAACTTAATAGAATTTTATCCCTGTTTCCTTGGTTATGTCAATAACATGGAAAGACCATTTGGGCTAGGATAGTCATTCTCAGCTGGGGGAGGGGGGTGGCAGTTTTGTCCCCCAGGAGACACTTGGCAGTGTCTGGAAATTTGCTGGGGGTGGTTGGGGAGTGCTACTGATATCTAGTGAGTACAGGGTAGGGGCCCATGGACAGCCTACGGTGCCCGGGATGTGTCCTGCAGCAAAGAATTATCGGGAGTGCCAGGACTGAGAAACCCTGGTGTAGAAGTTCTTCAGAGATGTTCTTTTCTTGATTTCCGGTGATGTATGACTGTTAAGATTTAATATTTTTGTGAGGTGAGGTGCTTTCTACCAAAATTCAGTCTTTAGCCGTGAAATAAGATCTTAAGAATTAAAACAACCGTATTTATTTATTTCATTGAGGTATATTTGATGTACAGTATTATAGATAAGTTTCAGGTGTACAACAGTGATTTAAAATTTTTAAGGGTTATACTCCATTTATAGTTATTATAAAATATTGGCTATATTGCCTGTGTTGTACAAACCTTTTTAATATAGTGAGGTTCTACTAGAAGTGTGTATTATACTTAGCAGAGGGACCAGAAGCCCAGATGTCCATCAGGTCAGGTTGGAAACCCTTTTTAAGGTAACACAATTTGCATTGAAACTTTGGTCAGCTGAATGGGAATTTTTTCGTAGGTACCATGAGGAAAATAAAATAATTTTCCAGCTGTGGTTCCCAGGTTCCCCAAATCTGTGTCTTTAACCCGTAGCTCTCTCTGAGCTTTAGATTTGGCCCCAAGTATTTAGTTAACAACCGATGACTGCGTCCTCGGTGTGTGCCAGGCACCGTTGTCGTGAAGCCTGTGCTGTAAGGCAGCGCTGGAGGACGGACAGGGAAGTCCACATGCTGCTTCCAGAGGAGCATGGCACTGGTGGCATGGGGTGGGTCAAGAGCAGGACACTTCACGTGGCTGGTCTGGGAGGAGCTGGATGACCAGCCCCTGCAGGAGGAGGAGGTGTGTTGTCCTGAGCCCTGAGAGGGAGTGACCAGACACACCTGAGGCTACCTAGTGTTTTCACTTGCATGTTACTTAACCTGTCCTCAGCAGAGCTCTCGAGTCCTTCCTACCCCCCACCTGCTCAAGCCAGGAGCCTAGGGAGCATTCCTTGATCCCTCTCTCTCCTTCCTTCCGTTGGGTCCATGGCATTCAGTCCTACATCCTGCTTTTCTCCACCTACCTGGTCCCTAGCCTGGTCCAGACCTCTTGCTGATGGCCCCTGATTAGTTCTGCTGGGTCACTCCGGGCCCTTCTCTGTGCAGTGGCCAGAAAGATCATTTAGAAGCACATGTTGCCTCCTGCCCTTCACTGAAAACCCTCCAGTGGCTTCCCACTGCTCTCCGGAAATTCAGTGTCCTCCTCACCAGGCCCTGTACCGTCCTTCCTGCCCGAGTCTGGACAGTCTAGCCTCCCGTGGGCCTCTTCCCAAAAGAGGCCTCTTCCCTGCTTGGCCCGAGGCCCCATCCATTCTCCTCTGGACTCTGCCTGCCTGGCCCGTGTATTCGTCCCCCTTCCTCCAGGGGGCTCGGAGCCCACCTTCCTGCCCCGCCTCCTGGAGTCCTGTTGCCCTGTGTCCTGCAGGTGCCACCGTCAGGGCTGTGTCCTTCACGTTGGCCATGTTTAGATGAGAAATCACTCACCTGGCCACGTGCTCTTGGAGGAGGAGTGGATGAGGCACAGGTACCCGCCCTCCTTCCCGCAGAGCTGGGGTTTTTGCATAGGGGATTTTTCTGTCAGTTATTTTTTCCTCACCTTCTGGAGTATTAAAAGAGCCGAGGCAGTGGTGTGTGGGGTGGCAGTGCCCCCACCTCCTGGGGGTTCCCTGATCCCTGCAGCCGGCTTACCTTCCACCCTGTGTTCACACAGCACAGAAAGATAGCCGTGTACCGACTCTGTTGCTAAGCTTTTGAAGTAAAGCATTGTGAGTTAGTAGGCCTTTCTCATTACAAAAAAAGGAAATGGAAAAGTAGTGCCACGGTTTTGGCATAATTGCTCCAGCATGCAAATCGGTGTTGGAAGGAAGTTGAGGTAGTATACGTATATGCTCTACTGGTCCTTAAGACATGTGTGAGGTAGATGAAGTCTTGTTTTGTTAGATATGAAACAATGCACGCTGCAGGTGTCCCTAACCGAGTAATAGTGTATTAGATTGGCTCAGGTTTTTGGAAGAGCAGGATGCGGGAAGTGGGCACAGAGGGGCCAGTTGGCCTTGTCCCTTCTGTGCCACAGGCTGCTGCTGGAGAATTCCAAAGTTTCCAAATGGAAAATGAGTATGAAAGAAGGCCCATACTAGTCAGGAGTTAGAGGGATTCCCAGGTGGCCTCTGAGAAAAGGAAATGTCTGAGAAGTTACGTGAAATGATTTGTTGGTCACAGAGAAACTTCTGACTCTGTGTAGCAGGTGGATCCCAGACAGGGAGCTATTTCACAAGAAGTAATAAGCTGGAAATACTGAAGGTACAGTGTCCTCTTGAGGGAGAAATACATCCTCTAACAACTGATTGTTGTTTGTAGAAAAATTCGAGTCCTGGTCTCAATTTGCATTGTTTTGACCTTGTTAATAAAATTGAGGATTACGTATCTCCTGGAAACCGAATGTATAGCACGTGAGGATTATTTTTATGTTTTATGATAAACTCTTTCACAGCATAGAATTTTAAAGACCTTTGAGGACAGGAGCAGCTCTTTGAAGGTAATAAACCTCAGTTTGGCTTAGAAGTTCATCTAGTTGAAATTAAACTAAGGAGGTTCACATCAAACCCCAGGCAATCTTCACGTGTTCAAGAAGCTCATTAGAAATCTGCTTTACCAAAAACAAGTGCTTCGGCTACTTGTGATGGAAAATGCTTGGATAAGCAATTTAAAATTCAGCATACGCTGTTCAAAAACAATCATTTTAAAAGATTCATGGACAGAGCACTTTATATGTATTAGTATTTTATAGTAGGTGCTGTGGGGGTTAGAAATAGAGTTTTCTTGCCTTCAGAGAACATGTAGTCTGAGGAGGGGCAGACACGCAGACGGTGTGAACAGTTAGACAAGGCAGAACAGTGCACAGGGTGTGATAGAGGGATAGTATTAGTAATCATGGTAGTGACAGAGGCAGAGGCATCATGGTGTGGGACGTCAGAGCACAGCGTGGGAGTGATGGTGCTTAGAACCATGGTTGGAAAACTACACGTTTGAAAATAGTTTTTAGGTTTTTATAAGGTTGTAAAAATAAACAAGAAGAATATGTATGTGACAGAGACCATCAGTGGCCCACAAAGCCTAAAATATTTATTTATTTATTTATTTATTTTTATTTATTTATTTTTGGCTGCGTTGGGTCTTTGTTGCTGCACATGGACTTTCTTTAGTTGCGGCGAGTGGGGGCTACTCTTCGTTGCGGTGTGCGGGCTTCTCATTGCAGTGGCTTCTCGTTGCGGAACATGGGCTCTAGGTGCATGGGCTTCAGTAGCTGCGGCTCGTGGGCTCAGTAGTTGTGGCTCACGGGCTCTAGAGTGCAGGCTCAGTAGCTGTGGCACACGGGCTTAGTTGCTCTGCGGCATGTGGGATCTTCCCGGACCAGGGCTCGAACCTGTGTCCCCTGCATTGGCAGGCGGATTCTTAACCACTGCACCACCAGGGAAGGCCCTAAAATATTTATTTTCTGGCCCTTTACAGAAAAGAGTTTGCTGACTCTTGGTTTAAGGGTCAGGAAATGCTTTATAAAGACTAAAATTTGAGCAGGCGTTTTACAGGATAAATAATACCTTGAGTTTCAGGGCAGCAGGGATGTTGTGCTGCAAGAGGGCCAAAGGTGAGAGAAAAGACGGGGTGGGGAGCACAGGGACCGTAAATCACACACGGTGCTGTGGGCTGTGGTTGGAGCTTAGGGTGGGCGAAGAACGTCTTGGGACCTGGGCAAGGAGGGGCGGGGGCAAAGGGCATGACTTATCTTAAATACCAGCAAGCTTGAACTCAACTCTGAAGTGTGTCGTGAGCCCTCAGAAGCTTTTGAGTCAGAGAACGTCAGTGTTGCAATTAGAGTTAATTGTGAGAACTTGAAATAATAGTCCTTTTTTCCCTGAGTCATGCTCTCCTAAACTGCAAAATAGTTCTTTAGAGGTGATTGTATCGCTTAATAGGCCACTGACTCTGTGGCAGTTGATGTGCACTTGGGTCCAGAATTCCTGGTTTAAGGCTGAAGATTGGTTGATGTGCTTTTCATACTTGTTGACATTTCCTGATCAGCAGCAGACCTTGGTGAAGTCTCAGTGATCACGTAAATTGAGGAACTTGAAAGAATCTCTAGAAAGGTGGAAAAATTCTTGCTGAAGTTGATGTGTATTTTCCACTGTTAAACTTCTGCATGGAGGATTTCAATTTTCTGTGCTCTGTCAGCCTGCCCAGGTGTGGTTGTATTCTCTCAGAGGTAAAAAGTAGAAAAGGTGCCCTGATGAGGGTGGACGTCTGGATTCCCAATGATGGACCTTCTCTGAAGGCAGAACCTTTACAGTTATCTGTTTCCAGAAGGGGGTCTCCCAGGGGAAAGCTGGGTAGAGGTATCCTAACTTTGTAAGTGTGTGTACCCAGAGAAAATGCGTGAAGATAAAAATAAAGAAAATAAATTTTCTCATTATCCCCCACTATAAACATATAGGAGTACAGTCTTTGACTCCCTTTTCAGTACGTGTGCACGTAGATAATTTTGTGAGAATCACGTCCTGTACCTTGTACTTCGTTACCTGCAGTAGAGTGCAGTGTGGCCTGATCGTTAAGGGGGATGCTGAATTGCCGTGTTTCTTTTTTTCTTTTTTTTTTACAGCAGGTTCTTATTAGAATTGATGTGTTTCTGTGGTTCTCCCTGGTGCGTCCTTCATGCTTGCTCTCTGTTGGTTCTCTTCTGAGCAAGGGAGGGGTGCTCTTGATCGATTCTGAGCCCTCACCAACAGGGAACCATTGGCATGTGGACTGTTTTTTGCGGAAGTCGGAACCCTGGTCTCAGAGTGAGAAGTTGATGAAGGCCTTCCTTCTGACCTCTTGACTGGATTCTTGGCTTTGTCCAGAGTTGCTCAGGTGGGCTAACATTGTAAAGAATATGCTGCTCTAGCCAGATAGCAGTTGCTTTTCCGAACCAAGCCCTTCAGAAAGGTCTTGTTTGCACCAGGGTTATCCCTGAGGAGTCCTGACCAGTCCTGGGAGGTCAAGGCTCCACCCTCACCTGGGCTTGTCTACCCAGAGCCTCCCTCCACACCGTGCCCCTGAGATCTACCGTGGTCTTGGGGTGCAGCCACCACCCTTAGTGGGGCCGTGTGACTCAGTCTGCCCTTCCCCAGGACACCTTGCCTGGGAAATTGGCCCCCTTGGAGTCAGCAACAAATACACGGGTCCCTGTGGACTTCGCTTCAGAAGGGGTTCATCCACGCGACCACCATCCGCTTACACCCTCTCTCTCCTGCTGAGCTTCCCGAGAGCCACACTGCCCCCATACTGGAGTTCTGGCGTCCTGAAAGAGGTGTGCGCGTGCGTGTGTGTCTTTGTTTTAAGAAAAAAGCCATTGTAGTCATGGTAGAATATTTAGAAAATGTAGATATTTTCCATTGCCTCACCACTGTTAATATTTTGGTATGTTTCATTCATGCCTCCTTTGGGGGCATAATCTTAACGCATTTTTACAGAAATAGGAATATAGTTAAATAATTCTTAGCTTTTAAAAACACTCTTTTAAAATTAAAAAACACCCCTTTTTATTCAAAAAGCAATGCCCATTCAGTTCTAGGAAAATCATGTATTAAAACCAAAAGATGAACAATGTAAATCTCATTCTGCCCGCTCAGATCACTACCATGTATGCTTTTCTAAGCCGTCTTTGTGGCACACATATATTTTCTTTTTATAAAGATAGAATTATTCTATATAACACCATTTTATAATATGCTTTTAAAAGTAACAACTTTAGGGCTTCCCTGGTGGTGCAGTGGTTGAGAGTCCGCCTGCCGATGCAGGGGACGCGGGTTCGTGCCCGGGTCCGGGAAGATCCCACATGCCGCGAAGCGGCTGGGCCCGTGAGCCATGGCCGCTGAGCCTGCGCGTCCGGAGCCTGCGCTCCGCAACGGGAGAGGCCACAACAGTGAGAGGCCTGCGTACCGCAAAATAATAATAATAATAACTTTATTGAGATGTAATTCACGTATAACATTCACCATTTTAAAGTGTACAATTCTGTCATTTTTAGTATATTCAGTAATTTGCAATGATCACCACTTTCTAATTTTAGAACACTTTCATCATCCCCAAAAGAAACCTTGTACCCGTTTGCTGTCACTTCTCATTCTCCCCCACCCCCAACCCTAGGCAGTCATTAATCTATTTTCTGCCTCTACTAATTTGCCATTTCTGGAAATTTCATCCAAACGAGATCATACAATATGTGTTCTTTGCGTCTGATTTCGTTCGTGGAGCATGTTTTCAAGGTTCATCCATGTTGCAGCACATAACAGTAGTTCATGTTTATAGGCAAATAATATTCCATTGTATGGATAGACCACATTTTGTTTATACATTCATCAGTTGATGGACATTGGGTTGTTTCCCCTTTTTGGATATTATAAATAACGCTGCTGTGAACAATCCTGTCAAGTTTTTGTGAGAACCTAAGTTTTTGTATCTGTTGTAAACAAAGCTGGATCATGTGGTAACTCTATGTTTAACATTTTGAAAGACTGCAAGACGGTTTTTCAAAGCAGCTGGGACATTTTCCATTACCATCAGCAGCGTATGAAAGTTCTAGTTTCTCCACATCTTCACTAAACACTGTTATTGTTCATCTTTTTTATTTTAGACATCCTAGTGGGTGTGAAATGGTATCTCATTGTGGTTTTTGGTTTGCATTTCCCTGATGACTAATTATGTTAAACATCCTTTTGTGTGCTTATTGACCATTTAGATATCTACCTTGGAAAAATGTTTATTCTTTGCCCATTTTTAAAGTTGGATTGTCTTTTTGTTATTGAGTGTAAGAGTTCTTTACATATTCTGAGTACAATTCTTTTATCAGGTATACGACTTATAACTATTTTCTCCATGCTGTGAGGTGTCTTCTCACTTTCTTGATGGTGTCCTTTAATTTTGATGACATCCAGTTTATCTATTTTTTCTTTGGTTGCTTGTGCCTTTGGTGTTATATCTAAGAAACCATTGCCTAATCCAAGATGAGGAAGATTTATTCCTGTTTTCTTCTAAGAGTTATATAGTTTTAGCTCTTACCTTTAGCCTAGAATCCATTTTGAGTTAGTTTTTGTGTATGGTGTGAGGTAGGGGTCTAGTTTCATTCTTTTGCATGTGGATATCCAGTTGCCTATTAGTTGAAAAGACTATTCTTTCCCCCATCGAACAGTCTCAGTACCCTTGTCAAAAACTGATTGACCACAGGGGACTTCCCTGGCAGTCCATTGGTTAAAACTCGGTGCTTCCACTTCAGGGGGCACAGGTTCGATCCCTGGTCAGGGAACTAGGATCCCACATGCAACGCAGCGCAGCCCCCCGAAAAAATAAAGATTAAAAATAAATAAATAAATAATTTTTAAAAGGATTCAAAAGATGAATTGACCACAAATGTAAGGGCTTATTTCTGGACTCTAAATTCTATGCTCTTGATCTATATGTCTGTTAAAATTGGGTATCATGAATCCTCCACATTTGCTCTTTTTCAAGATTGTTTTGTCTGTTCTGAGTCCCTTGCATTCCCTTATGCATTTTAGGATCAATTTCTGCAACGTATAACTTTCTTTGTTTCACTTATTATGTCATGAACATTTTCTTTTTTCTTAGTCTATGATTGTACTATAACACAGTAGCCCTGAGTCACGTGTGGCTAGTGAGCACATGAAATGTGGCCAGTCCAGATTGAGGTGTGCTGTAGGTATAAACTGACAACAGATTTCCAAGAGTTAGTGTGGAAAAAAAGAACACAAAATATCTCATTAATAATTTTTTATATTGATTACATATTGAAGTTATAAAATTTTATATTGGATTAAGTAATATACATTACATAAGTTTACCTGTTTCTTTTTACCTTTTTAAGTTGGCTACTAGATTTAAAATTATTTGATTCTCATATTTATGTTGGAAGTACTTTTTAGTAGAATGGCATCCAATTTGGTTGATTATTTGGTGGTTGTATGATTGTGTCAGAGTTTCTTGATTCAGTTCTCTGTTGTTGGACACTTGGGTTGTTTCCAGTTTTCTCCATTTACAGCGTCGTGAGGGGTAACCTCGTAGCTGGGTCTTCCTGCCCGCCTGTGATGCTGCCAGGACAGGGTTCATAAGGAGGACTTGAGAATGTGTTTGCTGTCCTTCTGAGTCAAGGGTATATGCAAACCCTTGTGTTACGGCGCTGAGTAAGTGAGTGAATGTTTCATATTAACGGAAAAATCTTTCACAGTAAGGCTGCAAACAGATTCAACAGATATTGATTGAGCCCCCTGCTTTAAGTTGGGTTCTGACCCAAGAGTTGGGGAAACAGTGATGAATGAGTCCAGATTCTAGCCCTCTCGAAGTTTATATTCTAATGGGGGAGAGGGATCGTCAACAAACCGTGAACTGTATCAGTGGATGCCAAAGAGCGATGTGAGGAGGACACAGAAGCAGGCTTATGGGCTGGCGTGTAGCAGCGTGGTCAGGGAAGGCCTTTCTGAGCAGGCAACATTGACGCAGGGGCTGAAACAGAAGGAAGGAAGGGAGCCATGCAAAGATCTGTGAGAAGAAGGTTTTTAGGTAGAGGGGTCGGGAAGTTCAGACACCTTGAAGTGGGAGTATGTGTGTTTTAGAAACAGCAAGGAGGCCACTGTGGCTGGAGCTTGGTGAGAAGTGTGGTTGGATTGGGGATATGTTTTGAAGATGGAGCTGACAGTCTTTGCTGATGACTGGGTGTGGGGCATGTGAGGAAGGGGAGGCTTTTATGACCTAAGCAATTGTATGGTGCCATTTATGGAGCCAGGGATTGCTAGAGGTGGATCAGAGGGCAGGGGCACCAGGAGTTCAGAAGCGCCTTTCGGGTACTCACGTGGAGATGTTGAGTTGTTAATGAGATGTACCCGCCTGGAAATCACGGGGGAGGTGGGGCTGGAGAGACATTTTTGGAGTCAGGCAAAGCTACTTGGACATCAAGCAGGTCGAGTGAGAGTTGACCATTGGATTTGGGAACCTGGAGGTCTTTGAGGACTTCGGCAAGCGTGGTGTTGGGAAGCTGCTGTAGCGTGGCGGGTACGAGTTAAGGGAGGATGGGATGTGTGTGTTGACAACTCCTAGAAAGAGTTTGCTCTAGGTGAACAGAAAGATAGGGGTGGGGAGCTGGGATAGACTGCCTCTTCCTCGGGCACTGGTGGGAGTGGCCCTGGAGAGAGGCTGAGGTGGCAGGGGCTTTGGTCCAGGGCCAGGGTGGAGGGTGTGCCCACAGGATCAGGAGAGAAGGCAAAGGAGACCGGCAGGCCTTTCACTTGGACATGGCAGGGTGAGAGAAGATTGCCTCTGTTTCCAAAAGCTAAGAGTGACGAGGAGGGAAGGGGTGTTGTAGGATGCTGTGGGGTTAAATGTAAAATTTGTATGAATTTTTAATGTGAAACCTGAGACTTCGCAGAAGTTAAGTTGCCTCAGAATGCTTGTGCCTTTGGGTGTATTTTGTACTCATTATTGTGTTCTATTGTTACGCTGTTAAGTCTCACCCAAGTGAGTATTTAACCTTAAAGAGTGTGGGATTCACGCACACATTTTGTTATCTTTAGTAGAGCCTTTGCAGCTGCTCCAAATATCCCTCTGTTGGTGCATCTTAATAGTTGCTCGGCAAGCGCTGCATTCTGGGCGGGGAAGGCCACGCGGGAAGCCGCGGGGTGTCTGTAGGTGGAATGCGGCCCTCGATTCCACCCCTTTCCCAGGTAAGGGTGTGGAGGAAGGCAGGGCCCCTGAAGTGCCACACCTTCCAAGGACATTTGAGTGAACCTTTTCCTGTTTTCACAAAGTGATGAACAGCTGTGCTGTGCATCTTTTCACTCTGGCAGAGTGGTTTGCGGGAGTGTAGTGCTGTTAGCCAGCCTTTTACGGGACTTAATCAGCGCTGATGAAAAGTTCTTCATCTTCTTTCCTAGTTATCGCATTGCCTGCTTTCTTTCCTTTCTATACAGTTTTAGTATAATTAAGTCCCCCTTCCCCATTTAGGTCCTTCAGCCTCCTTAGTAGAAAGTGCTGCGAACAGTCGGATTCGCTTCATGGGGTTGGGAGCGTGTGGAACGTTGACAGATGAGATGGCCGAGGCTTAGAGCCAGCTTGGTTTGTACCTGGAGGTTATTTGCATGACTAGGTCACATGCCCCTTGCTTCCCAGTTCTCCCACGACCGCCTGGACAGCCGTGTGGAGCCTGCTCCTTCCCTCGCCCTGTCTTGAATTCCAGAGCAGCGCTCCCATTCCCGAGGCTGGCTTCCTGCGGGCACTGGAGGAGAGGCCTTCCCTGACCGCCCTCCGCATGGCTCCGCTGGAGGGTCTGCATGGGCACCTTCTGACCGCGGCAGTGTTTGCCACGTGCGACGGGGAGCATTTGCTCAGTACTCCCCGAGTTCCGTGAAGGCAGGGACTGCAGCCTGTTCTCAGCCTGCTGTATATGTCCAGCCTCTGCTGAGGGGCCTGGCACACTCGTGCCCGGCGAGTTTGCCAAACAAACAAGCGCGTACGTAAATCTAGACCTCTGGCCCGGCTTGCTGTTGTCTCCTGGCCATTCGAGGCGGCTCATGTGCCCCTGTTTCCGCCCGGGCCTGTCCTGTTGTCATTTCACAATCCTTTGCTACTCTTGGGGGCTGGGGTGTTTTGGAGTTTGGAATTTTGGAGATTTTAGAATGGAATGTGTGAATAGACCACACACACATCGTGGAACATCCTAGGCAGCACCGTGTAATCAGACACTAAGATCTTTGCAGCAGGTGTGTGACCATTCGCGGCCAGTGGGACAGAGGCTGTGGGAGCCCCACACCGCGCCAGGGCGTGTTATGAACATGTTTTCAGAGCTTTTGGGATTTCGGAATCACAGATAAGGGACCGTGGACCTGTTTGGGTGCATGTCTGTTTTTCAGGCATTTGTGCCAAGTGGGCTGGGAAAAAGGAAAACACAGTGCCTGTGCTCCCTTGGGGTGCTGTGCGGAGCACACATGGGGAGGGCAGCGTTGGCGGTCACTGGCTTTGCTGTCATCCCCCGCCCTTGCTTTCGAGAAGTGTGCTCCCCCGAGGCGCTGGCTGCGGGGCACCATGCCGCGGTGCGGGGCGTGTAGGTGGTGGCTGTCCTGCATCATCCTGGGTCCCTTCCCTCGAGCCTGGCCGCCTGGCCACAGGTTCAGGGCGGAAGAGGGAGGCTCGGACGAGGTGCTGCACGGCACGTGGTCTTCCGTTCCAGACCCTGTGTACCTCTTTCCCCTCCACGGTTGCGAATCAAGCCTCACGGCTGGGTGGAGAACTTTGAGGCCCTCAGCTCTGGGGTGGCCTGTCTGCACGCTCACACTCTGCCCTCTTGAGCCAAAAGTTTTCAACATTGGGTGGATTTAATATATGTTTTCTGACTTTTAAAATGTGAGTATAGTTTTATTTTGATGTTTTTAGGGTGAGCTTTTGACGTAAATACAAATCTTTAATTTAAAAAGCTTTGCCTGCTTTCTGAGATGGTGCTTTTGCATTTTGAAAAACTGTTTAATTGCCAGGCTGCAGGAAAGCTTGCCTTTTTAAATTAGAAACCAAAGAGCCAATACTGAAATATGTCTAGACGTGGATTTCAGGCATTTGAAAAGGATACAGGGTGAAATCGTTTGTACCTGAAGCAGGTGTCACTTTGTATCTGAAGTTTTTATGTGGTCTTTGATAAATTACGTAGATTGTATTAACTCTTATCTGAACATATACATTAAAGATGATTCTTCCAAAAGATTTAGAATTAGTTTTGTCCAAGGTACTGGACTTCAGATTTAATGAGCCATGACACTGAATCAGAAACACACTTTCAGTCTTTCAGATGTTATGAGATATTATAGTTTTCAAAAAGACTTGTGAGAATGGTCTTTTGCGATATATTTTAAGATAGTTAAGAATAGCGTTTGTATTGTAAAAATTTCCTTCAAGACACATTCTGGGGTTTTATGAGTGATTAATGATGGCATCACCCAGAGTTTTGTGGTTAATATTTGCAAATAATTTATTTAACAGGGTTTAAAAGAGACTCCTCGGGCTTCCCTGGTGGCGCAGTGGTTGAGAGTCCACCTGCCGATGCAGGGGACGCGGGTTCGTGCCCCGGTCTGGGAAGATCCCACATGCCGCGGAGCGGCTGGGCCCGTTGAGCCATGCCCGCTGAGCCTGTGTGTCCGGAGCCTGTGCTCCGCAACGGGAGAGGCCACAACAGTGAGAGGCCCGCATACCGAAAAAAAAAAGAGACTCCTCGTGTTTTATAGTTACCCTTTTGGGGGGACCAATGTATAACATAAAAAGTATCCTGTGGTATTATCTTTGCTACAGATGTGTTACGTTTATAGAATTGGAAATATTTGATTTCTTAGAGTGTGTGTATCAATAGATTATGTAGTTTAAAATGTTTGCATCTGTATTTCATATATAAACATATCAGTTTCCCAGTGTAGCCTTTAGGGTATCATAGGAGACTAAGGGTTTTTAAAAGGTCATAATAGAAAAGTTGTGTGTGTTTTAATTACGTAAGTGTTTTTTCCTCCTGGGGTTGTTAAAAAAACAAAACAAAACAAAACAAAAAAACCCCACTGAATGTAACATATGAGAAAATGTTAAGTGGATGCAACACTGCATGTAAGATTTTCCACAGACGTTTTTATTCACAGTGAGGCACAATGGGAAGGCTCCATTAATTAGCACATTAGATGGTATCATAATTCTGGAAAAACCATTTCACCATAGGGGTGTTTGCAAAAACCGAAGCCATCTCTGCCAGGTTTTGACATTGCTTAGCTCTGTAGGTAGCAAGAGACGCAGTGTCAGAGCCAGTTTAAATTACCTGTGTTGTCAACATGCACGTTTGCTTTGTTCGGTACTTCAATTACGGATTTACCAACCGGAGTGCTTTGAAATAAATACAGCAGCATAAAAAGAATTCGACCTACCAGACCGAGCATGGGTGCACACCTAAAGAAGTTTCTTTTCTTGATTTTGGTTAAGCGAACAGAAGTATCTTCACATTGGTAATTTCTGGTAACTTAATGAGAACACACTGAACTTTTGGGTCACAATAAATTTTCCCATTATGTAAAATATTTTACACACTGATTGACTCATTGTGAACTGTGAGTAGACATGATTCTCTTCCTGCGGAAAATAGAAACACACGTTATTGTAATGACGGTTTTAGCCAATTACAGAACTGGGCTTAGGTGGCTATGTTGCCTTCTGTTGGTTGGGTTGTTGAAAACTTTGAGATGGACACACAGCAACGGGAGTGAGTTGGGAGCTCTTTTGCTGGGTGTAGAGGATGTAGTCTTTCTATAAATCTGTTATTTCGTACATAGGCTTGTTTTTGTTTTTATGAGTTTTATGTTCAGTCACTGCCACTGTGTGTGTTTTCTTTGACTGTATTGACTTCAAGTCTTGTAAATATTTCTGGGTCTTAAAAACCCAAGTGCTCATATTTATTTCATAGTAGAAAGAACTAAGGAGTCCTTCTCGACGATGGTGGTGGGGTTGGTAGTTTCCCTAGTGGTCATCCACCCTTGTGTTTAAAAGTGCTATGTTTGTATATAGGTGTAATTTATATTTTACATTAAATCTAAAATCAATTTTTTTGGTACAGAATGGGTGAACTGTGAGATTTGGGGGAGAGAAAGAGTTACCAGAAATGGTTATGAGTTGTTTTGAACAATGAGAAGCTTATTTACAATTATTTGGAAGGGGCACCCCCAAAATAATGCATTTTGGGGGGCAAAATGAAGACTTGTTATAACGTGTTCCCTTTTTTATTTCTTTAATTGAGATGGTGAGCTGCATCTCATTAAGTGATGTTAATTAACTATCAGATGTTTGGCCTTTTGCTTGACTGTGTCTTCTTTTTAAAAGATACCTTTATTGAGGTAGTCGCATACCATAGAGTTCACCTCTTCTAAGCGTCCAGTTCAGTGACGTTTAGTATATTCACAGAGTACTGTGCAACCATTGCCTATTTGGGACATTTCCTGTGAATTGGAGCATGCAGTATGTGGTCCTTTGTGTCTGGCTCTCTCACCTAGCATCACGCTCTCAGGCTTCATCCGTGTTGTAGCACGTGTCAGCAGGCTGTTCCCTGTTGTGGCTGAAGAGTATTCCTTTGTGTGGATGCACCACATCTTATGTATTCGTTAAGTCCATTGATAGACATTTGTGTTGTTTCCCCTTTGGGGCTGTTATGAATAGTCCAGCTCGGAACATTCATGTACAGGTGTTTTGTGGGACAGATGTTTTCGTTTCTCTTGGGTGTAGACCTAGAGGGGTTTGCACCAGCTTTGACTTACTGTTCAGGTTCCCATTTAAATTTGTAGAGAGGATTTACTTCTTGTAACTGGGCCTTTATTGGTGACCTGGTCGCTCCTGTTCCATGTTTGAAGCTCCTGGGCCCTGTTGCCTGGAGAAGCAGCTAGAATATGCAATATCCTTCTTTCCTAAGATCAGATCCCATCACAGGGTCTTATCAAATAAGTGTCCCATTAGATTTTTTTGCAGCGAATTAAGCCTGTTCTGCATCCAGGCCAGCTAACTCTTGTCTGTATTTTATATTGATATTTTTCTTGTATTCTTCTCCCTGCTTCTTCTTGGGGACACCCTTTGTTCTTCGGCCCCAGCAGCACAGGGAGTGACGTAGTGATTTGTCTGTCTGTGTATTTTCCCTTCAGGCAGTATACACGCACTCCTTTGGCTTTTCTTACGGTAATTTTGGTAACTGGGTTGTGTCTGTTTTTGAAGTAGTAAACACCGTAAGATAGTAGTGACACTCTTGAGCATTTTGTTAAGTATCCAAATGAGACCTATAGGGATGTTTCCATAATTTGTATCAAATTCATGTAAACGTACATTAGCAATATTAGCTAATTGCCTGAGTTAGTTATGAATTTCATTACTGCTCTTTAATAAAGGAGCAGGTTGTGCTGTGGTCATTCCAATTAATGGGGAGAGCCCTTCAGGTCTCTCATCATGTATTTAAACTGAGTTAAGCTTGGAAAAATAATTATTGAGTGCTTTGTGGATACTGGCTTTATTTTGTGACAGTTGTGCCTTACATTTTGAGAAGCTTATGCTTTCAGGAACCTTACGCATGCATTAAAGCAGTTAATCAGAGCTTCCCTGGTGGCGCAGTGGTTGAGAGTCCGCCTGCCGATGCAGGGGACACGGGTTCGTGCCCTGGTCCGGGAAGATCCCACATGCCGCTGAGCGGCTGGGCCCGTGAGCCATGGCCGCTGAGCCTGCGCGTCCAGAGCCTGTGCTCCGCAACGGGAGAGGCCACAACAGTGAGAGGCCCTGTACCGCAAAAAAAAAAAAAAAAAAAGCAGTTAATCAGTTCAGCTCTGTGAGGTTTGTAGGATAAGTGTTACTCCTTTCCTACAGACAAGAGATTGCAGGTTCGGAAAGAGAGCGGCCGGTTGGGAGACGGCGTCAGAGGGAGCAGGGTGTGCGAGAGCGGGCCCTGCCCCACCAGGAGGGCTGTGCAAAGTCCAGAGCCCACAGCCAGGCGGCCCTGCTTGAGCGCCCCGGCGGTGCACCTGAAAAATTCCTTCTCGTCTTTGAGTCCGGCCGCCTCAGCGTGCAGTGGAGACGGTAGGAAGCCGCTGCCGGGCCGGCGGGCGGGGCCTGGCTCTGTGCGCTGCTGGGCCTGGCTCGCTGCCCTTGGCTTTCAGATGGCGGACCTGGGAGGCGGGTGCTGTGTGGCCTCGTAGCGGCCGCTCCCCGCCCCCCCAGCCCGCCGCCGCTGACCCTCGAAACCCCACCCCCACGCAGCTCTCAGCGCTGGGCCTGGGGTCTCAGCCCCGGGCCGCTGTCGCCCCTCCCGCACCTCGAGGATTGCTTGTCCGGGAAGCGCAGAGTCTTGAGGTCAGACCCCTGCCAGCTCCCCCAGACCCTCCTGGGAGAGCCCGCTCGGGCCGGAGCCCCGCGTTCTGGCGACCCAGGCTCAGGTTTCCGAGGAGCTGAGGAGTGGTTTGACAGCGGCCAGAGAGCCGCCTTGAGCCGCGATTTGAAAGGCGGCATCTGGGGGGAGTGCCTGGCCAGCGCCTAAATGTGCCGGGAGGCGTTTCATGGAAGTTCCTCTGCGTCCGTTAAACCACTCTAGTGGGTCTCTGTAAAGCAACGAGGAATGTCCTCGCGCTGTCTCTTCCTGCCTTCCCTTCTGATCATCCACCTCGTGCCAGTCAGGAATGCCCGCGTGAGGTGCCTCTGGTTTGGTCTGCGATATTCATTTACTCACATCGCGCCTCTCCGGGGAGAGATGGGGTGGGAGGGCTGCAGCAGGTCCATAAATGTGCTCCCTCCTGCTCCCCCGAGTGAAGCCCCAGGGAGGCGCCCTGCTCTCCAGGGGTGCCTGTGGTGAGGCTGTGGCCTGTGGGGCCCAGCGGGGTGGTGGGACTCCTGGGCCTCCCACCTGGCCTGTAGCTGAGATCCTCTGCGCCTCAGGAGGAGGGGACGCGGGAGCGCCTCACGGCGTGGAGCAGGGGGCCGGCCCGTGGGGCCCCTGCACGGACGCCGGTCACGCCGGGGACGTGCTGGGCGCTGCAGATCCGCAGTGTCCCTTCCTTACAGTGTGGTCGCCACTCGGGCGATGGGAGCCCAGCGGGAAGGTCCTGGCTGCTGCGGGTGGGAAGGGAGCCGGTGAGGACTTCCTGGAGGAGAAGATTCCGGAGCCTGAGGAGTGAGGGGAGTGGGGGGACAGAGGGAAGGCAGAGCAGGGTTCTCCCTCGAGAGGAGGGCGGGCTGTTTGTGGGGAAGCCATGGGCCGGGCCGGGTCCTGCCGCTCAATGGGGGAGTGGCCAGTAGTAGGGTCCTTGATTTGCTGGTTCCCTCACCCGGTCCGTTACCTGGTCAGCGTCGGGCTCGGCAGCTTCCACGGCAACCCCGCCGGGAGGTGGTGGCTAGAGCCACGGGGGGACCGCTGCTGTGTCCTGAGGGGCCTGGTGCAGGGCCGCCCTGTTCCGTTCAGAATCTGCCACGTCCGCTTGGTGGCCGTGCGCCCAGGGCGAGTGTGTGCTTCAGGGACCAGGTGCTCGGGTGTCTGTCTGGGCGGCCGTGAGGGTCTGACGGACTTCTGGACGGAGCCTGTGCGCGCTTTCGCTGGGGACTCCCTGGCACGTGCCGAGGAACGCTGCACCATTTTGAGGGTGTTCTCCCCTCGTCTCCCTGTTTCTCAGCAGGGGGCACATCCTTTAGCTCCTGTTAGATGTTCTTCCTCGTAGAACCTTGCCCTGGAACCCCACACCGGCTCCAGTTCCGTCTCCCCGGCTGCGCTGCCCTCCCCTGCATCCCAGTCCTCAAGCCTGGAATGACTTGTCCTCCGTGTGTCACCCCACTGGAGAGCCCCTCCCCATCAGGACAGCGAGCTCGGCCTTACTCATGTCCTTTCACAGATAGCACGTGGTTAATTAATGCTCACTAAATAAACGGAATAAAGCAACGAAGATGAAAGGTCACTTAGTAACCATGCCACTATCTTAAGTGTCTTTTTCTGAGTTTGGTTGTACGGGCAGTGGTTTAATATTCCAAGTGCGCTGTCTGTGAAGGTAGCTGAGCGTTCAAGGTGATTGCTGCCACTGAGGCACTAGAAGTGCTTGCTGCGCTCGCATCTTCTGGAGTGAAAGTCCTGGTTGGTTCCCCGGAGCTCCTCCGTCGGGCTCTGAAGCTGGTGGTAGGCAGCAGGTGTGCAGGATTCTCACCGGGACTGCTTGAGCATTAAGGATGGTGTGTCATCACGCACATTTCATTAATTTCCACATTTTCACACGGCACAGTACATTGTCAAAGCAATCCTCCAGTGAAGACCACAAACTAGTCAGCCTTTAGGAAACAGGTTGGAAATCTAGAAATGCTCCCCCCAAGGTCTTTGCAGCATTTTTTAAAAAGATCTCTACGAAATCTTTGTCATTCAAAAGGCAGCTTTCTGTGCTGGAGAGTCTCTCTCCAGCGCTCTTGCTTCTGAGGTTGGTAGCTTGCAGAAAGACTGCAATGCAGCGGTTGCCAAAGTCTCTGTTAATATGGCAGCAACCGGCGGGGAGGTCTTTTGCTCCCCTTCACAGCTGCTACCTGTGGCCTGCAGTCTGAAGGAGGGGGTAATGAAGGTGGTGCTCCCCTGGACTTAGCCGTTTAGTGATACGGACAGAGGCAACTTTGTGGACACGGTGCCAGCACAGGCATGTCCTGCAGCAGCTCCGTTAAGTTCCCGATGCAGTGGGCTGCCTGGGGATGTGAGGCTGACGATGCCTTTGCAGGCTGTGCACGGTATTTGTTTTCTTCTCTGTGTTCATGGTGGATTATGAGAAGGTAAGGGACTTTAAAAACCATGAATGATGTGTATTTTAAATGTTTATCAGTGTCCCTGATGAAGGTGAAGAATTATGACTGAGTAGATCTCTCCTGAACCTGAGAAACAAAACTTTGATTTCTTATTGAAGACAGTCTGGACATTTGAACGACTACCTTATTTGTGTTGACAAATGCCGTCTAAATAAATTAAAGGTGTTCGTTAAAGAGATCTGCTTTTTCTTTGACTTGCTAAACATGGTCGGATTCCAGAGACACAGCTATGGATGTAGTATGTTTGTTTCTTTAACTTAAGCGACGACAGTTTCATGAATCTGGTGTGGAACATTTTGTTTTACAAAATCTCAACCATATGGTGGTGGCTGATGAAGTCTGATTTCCTTAGTTCTTATCTGCCTTCAGATGAGCATCTTCAGTGTGTGCAGCCCCGTCCTTATCCCGGGGTGAGTTGGATGCTACCTCCAGCTGTTCTGCTTTGTTTATCTAAGAGGCAGGCTGAGAGTCAGAGCTCAGATTTATTTTGCTATGAGCTGGTGGCCCCAAACTGTATTAAATGCATTACGGGTGGTAATTTATATGTGCAACGCCTAGAAATATAATGTCATGGTTACCATGGCGACTGCATGCGTTCTGAAAAGCTTATGAATGGGTTCTGAACCTTCTGGCATTTTGAGTGAGATGTTCCAGCTGAGAGCCTACATTCATGATCAGGGTAAATAAATTCAGCTTCCCTTGAGCAGCACATCCTTTCTCTTCATTTACCAGAGTTGTCACTTCGGCCCAGTTCTTCCTCTGGTGACATCTGCCTTGGTCTCTTGGTTCCTGGCAACAGACTGTGGCTGAGAGGTGGTTTTCTGCTTGAGGTTGGGGACTAGCCTGTGTGCGTGCAGCATCCCAGCCCTCCGTGTGCGGCAGCACAGAATGGACTGGCACGTCCGTGCCTCCTGGGGGCTGGCAGTCCTCGACATGCCCAAAGCATGGTCGCAGCCCTGTGTGCTCGTGAGGTTCCGGCAGAGCTCTCTCCATTTGAAGAGCTTCTTTCCAGCAGCACACCCCAGGGCGCCAGGAGAGCCTGACTTCCAGAGAGGGAGCCCCACCTACTTCTGCTTCCAGGATATCAGGATGGCTGGCTTTGGAGGGGGAGGCCCAAGTTAGAAAGACCCACATTCAAAGTGCCAAACTTGTGAACATAATAAACGGAGGCCTGTTCTCTTCATTACCAAAGGATCGTTTGCTGGTGTTAGAAATATGTGTAGCATAGTTTGTTTGAAAACCAGTTGCCCTGTGCATGTAGACTGTATTGATATCTTGACTGCGTGGGACTGAAGTATCTGTTGGCTAATATTTTGCAAAAGGCGCCCAGACAGCCTGCTGCCTGGGGGGCTGAGGCCTGGGGCAGCCCTGGGGACGAGGCCGGCTGCTGAGGCTCTTTCCTGAGCTTAGCCGCACTGGTTCGGGAGGACAGTTCACCCTTGCAGAGAGCTCATTTCTGTTGTTAACGAACATTCAGATCATACAGTTGGAACTTTCAACTTGAAGGAGAGTTGACCTCTCACGTCAGTGGGTGTGTTGCAGTGGCTCACCTACAGGCCTCAGTTAGGAATCTTCATCTAATTCACTCCCTTTATTTTACAGATGAGGAAACTGAGGCCCAGAGAAGCTATGCCACTTGGTTAAGGTCCCAAAGCGGTGAGAACCAGATCTAGGATCAGAAACCTGGCTCTCTGTCCTCCTCAGGATCGCGTTCCTGACAGAAGAGGTTTGCTCTCAGTTCACCGTCCTTCACTTTCCTTTTACAGAAAAGAGGCCTATCGTGATAACTGGACTAGCACCCTCTAATTTGTCATTTAAAACATTCCTACCTTCCCTTCCTTCTTTCTTCCATCAGTCATTGAGCAGCTTCTGCTCACTGTGCTGGAGGCTTTGGGGATGGGGGTGGAGGAGGGCAGGCCGCGTGCTGTGCCGAGAGATTAGTGGCGGGTGCACCGGAGCACGCAGCCTGGGTGTCGAGATGAATTCTTCCTCCACAGCTGCACTTCCGCCTGCCTACGGTATTTTCCAGCGAAGCTAAGTGCCCAGCAGTCACCAGGGGTGAACCTGAATCATCACCTATCGAATCAAGGTCAAGATACTGTATTTACTAAGACAGAACAACATAGCAATGTTAGGTGCAGCTTACAAGTCACAGCTTATTGCAAGTAATGAGGTTCAGCTCACAAGGCTTGAAATATAACTTGATAGGCCAGATGCCGCTTCACCCGGGTTTTTAATTTGCCAGTCTTCAAGAAGATTGGGCTTGTATTACAGCCTGTATTTTCCTAAATGGCCTCAGTGACACCTCCTATCCTGTGGACTGTCGCACAGTGGGACTTTGGCCGGGAGGTGTGTCTCTGTTCCTTCTCTAGGAACCTGGGCCAGGTGTGTGACCTGCTTCACCCAGTAGTAGGGCAGAAGTGATGCTGTGTGACTTCCAAGCTAGGTCTTAAAAAAAAGGTTCAGTTTTTGCCTGGCTTCTCTTTTGGGGACACTTGCTGTGGGGAAAGCCATGCTGTGAAGCCCAGCTAGCTCGGGCAGGGGGAGCACATGGCAAGGCCCGCAAGGAGCCATTCTGAGGCCCCAGTCAGCAGCCTCCCGGGAGGGGCGAGTGAGTGGCCGGGCAGGTGACGCTGGTGTTCCACTTTTCTCGCTTCCCAGCTGAGGCGTGCTGTGCCCGGTCCAGCAGAGCCCCAGCCTGCAGAGCCTGTGAACGTGGCGACTGGGGGTTAGGCCACTCCACGCTGGGGTGACTTATTACGAAGCCTACTTACTGCAGTCCTTAGTGTTTCCATTCATCGATATTAGACATGACATTTTATTACATGCTGGGTGTAGAAAGCTTAAGAAATTACTGTTTTTGAAAAAATGATTAACCTTAGAAAAAAATTTTAATAACAGCTTTTGGGAGATAATTTGCATAACATAAACTCTACCCTGTTACAGTGCACAGTTCAGTAGTTTTTAGTATATTCCCAGTTGTTCATCCAGAACAATTTTTATCACCTCAAAATGATAATCAGACTCTTAATATAATTTATTCAACAGACAAGGACAAATGAAAGATTAGGATTCCTATGCATTACGTTAAACTGTGGTGCTGGGTGTCTAGGACCCAGTAGGCACTCAGGCCCGTGTTTGCTGATACATGAGCTCAAATGGAAGCGTGAAGATGATAACCTGGCAGGTTGGATTGGGCTTGGCTGCAGCGCTTGGAGCATCTGTTATGTGCACGGGAGTTCACCCTGGGTGTTTGGTAAGAGGTGAGCCTTGATCTGGGTTTTCATGGCGGGGAAGTAAGGAAAGCGTTTGAGGGACAGAGACTGTGCCACAGTGGGAAGGACATCTCTGGCTGGGTCCCTGTCAGAGGAGGATGGAGCACAGGGTGTTTGCTGGGCAGGGGCAGGTTCAGACGCGTGCTGTGCCTGCACGCTCCTCCCCCACCGCGCGTACCACACACACACTCGCACTCCTGCCTGCCCTCCCGTGGGTGTGCGCTGTTCCCTTTCGTGCGTGCACACGCAAAAGCTGACCTCCTGGGCGGAAGGAAGCCGAGGCATGGCCCAAAGAGGAAAGGGAAAGGGCTGCTGACAGCCTAGACCAGGGGTCAGCACACTTTTTCTGTAGTGGGCCAGATAGTAAATGTTTTAGTCTTTGTGGGCCAGTCCTGGGTCTCTGCTGTTGTAGGACATACGTAAACCAATGAGCATGGCTGTGTTCCAGCAAAACTAATTACAAGACGGTGGACCCAAGTTTGCCCGTCTCTGGCCTACACGGATCCATCTGATCCACCTGCCTGGTCAGTGGTCCTGGCGCAGACGTGGCTCGTGCCTCCCATCTCCTGCTCAGGCTTCGAGGCCGTCAGGACGGCTAGTTCTCGGCCCCTGGCTGCTGCCCCGGCATGGAGAGCTTCAGCAGGGCAGCCCGCACCTCCCTCAGCGTTGGATCTCTGACTCGGTACATACACAGCAGGAACTCAGCAGCGTCCGAAGCCCCTGAAAAGTGATAGGGCTGTCGCGGGTTTGGGGAGGGGGGGAGGTGGTGAGCCAAGAGGACAGAGGAATAAAGCCAGTGGGTAGGTCCAGTAGTTTCTGGACCCCATTGCTTAGAGGCATGTGGTAGAATGTGGGGAAATCTGGGACGGTTTGGCCCTGCATGAAGAGCCCAGGACCCAAGGCATCATTCCACTTATGTGAGATTAAATTACCTTTCAAGAGAGCTGCATCAGGAGCCTTAGAAGTAACCTTTCAGGTGGAGAACATTCCTGCTTTCAAATCTTGGGAAACACTGTGGGTTTTTTGGGGTTTTTTTAATGAGGAATCATGTAACCTAGGTGCCTTACCTAAGAGCCTAATAATCAGATCTCTGAAGCAAGTGCCTTAGCAAACAACAAGGTGTTCAGTTCCCCAGGTAGTTTAGAGGAGATAAAGCCCCAGGGGAAAAAGCCGACACACTCTCGAACTGTTGACCGCTGTTCACATCCGGACGAGGAGTAGCCGCTCATTTGTGGTACGTGCATCAGGCACTGGTGTTGGAAGCCTGTGAATTCAACAGTATAATCTCATTTCAATTGTTCTTTGGCTTAGAAGAGTAAAAATTACTTCAACTGAAGAAAGAAAGTATCTTGACTTGTCAAAAAAATGATATTCAGTTAAAAATGACAAAATTTCACAGCCCTGCATATGTTACAAAATGGCATTTCACAGGCAAATTCATTAATTGGGGTTATTTTGCAAGGGTCTTCAGACCCTCAGATCGGAGGAAGCCCCCCCTGTCACGTGCTTCCCTTGCGCCTTGTGCTGGACCGTAGGACATCTGCGTAACGAGGTGACTTCTGTCTTCTGAGTGACCACTTTTGTCCCTGAATGCACAGCTCACAGAGAAGGGGTTAGGGTGCGGCTTGGGTTTGCCGCACCGTGAAGACACGCGTCCTTGATACTCTCGATGATGGAAGACATGGATTGTGAAATGTTAAAACCTCAAGAAATTATTTCGTTCAGTCCCTCCCTGCCAGCCCTCTATTTCACTGAAACCCACCCCAGAGGGGAGCGTCTGAGCCCTGGCCTCTGGGCTCCTGTCCAGCCTCCCGGGGTGACCTTCATCCTCCAACGCCAGCCATGGGTCTTGTTGCCCAGAGTATAGGAATCTTTCTTAGCTTGGAACCTTAAGTCCAAACCCACAAGAACATTGCTCCCTTTTTTATTCTGCCTGGGGTTTTCAGAGCGTCTAATAACGCTGGACAGTTTTGTCATTCATCATCGTGAGTAGTGTGGCTTGTTACAACTTGCAGCTACAGGTCTTGGAGAGCAAATTCATTTTCTACATTCAGATTTGCTCATCTAAAAATTCTGTTTATAGTATTAATTTAGGACAAGGCTTCTGTTATGAGTTGTGGAAAAACAGCTCCTCTATCCCCTTTAATAAAGATATTTTTGAAATGTAATTTAATGTGTGTAAGTGAATTACTGTTCAGGTTTTAGTTTGTTGCTTGGAAAGAAGTGTGAGAAGAAAAGCATCTTTTTTATCTTTTCTTCTTGCTTTTTGCCCGCACCTCACAGCTTGTGGGATCTTAGTTCCCCAACCAGGGATTGAACCTGGGCCCTCGGCGATGAGAGCGCAGGGTCCTAACCACTGGACCACCAGGGAATTCCTGAGATGTATCTCTTTTTATTTTTATTTCTTTAAATATTTTTTATTTTTGGCTGCGTTGGGTCTTCATTGCTGCACGCGGGCTTTTCTCTAGTTGCGGCGAGTGGGGGCTACTCTTCGTTGTGGTGTGGGGGCTTCTCGTAGCAGTGGCTTATCTTGCTGCAGAGCACGGGCTCTAGGTGCGCGGGCTTCAGTAGTTGTGGCTCACAGGCTTAGTTGCTCCGCGGCATGTGGGATCTTCCTGGACCAGGGCACGAACCCGTGTCCCCTGCGTTGGTAGGTGGATTCTTAACTACTGCACCACCAGGGAAGTCCAAAAAGTATCTTTTTAACAAACACATTTTCTAAGCTCTGGCCAGCAACCCACTCATTCAATTAATATTTATCAAGCACTAATATTTATCAGTATAGTATTTTATTATATTTGTATATATATTTACATCCTTGTGTTTATGTATACGTTATACACTTACTATATACATAAATGTATACACACTAATTATATATACATATGTATACACACTCATTAAAATCAAGCAGAAGTATAGCAAAAAGTTAGATACCGTAGAATTATATGGGATTTTTTTCCCCTCTAAAACCTATAGAATGAGCTATTGAGTTGATGTTCAGTATGAGCCAGTTTTTTTTTTTTTTTTTTTTTTTTTTTTTTTGCGGTACGTGGGCCTCCCACTGTTGTGGCCTCTCCCGTTGCGGAGCACAGGCTCCTGATGCGCAGGCTCAGCGGCCATGGCTCACGGGCCCAGCCGCTCTCCGGCATGTGGGATCTTCCCGGACCAGGGCACGAACCCATGTCCCCTGCATCGGCAGGTGGACTCTCAACCACTGTGCCACCAGGGAAGCCCCCTGAGCCACTTTTTAATCTGAGAATTTCAGAAATAGTTAATTCCTGCCGATCCTTCAGCTTATGGCTTAGACACTCTCTCCTCAGGGAGGCCTTCCCTGCACCCACGCGGGGTGTGGCTGGCGCATTCGTCACGTGCTTCCCTTGGGCAGTTCTCACGTCTCGTGCACGCACACCCACAGTTACTTGTGTCCCTCCCCCAGGCGGCAGCTCTGGGCGGCAGGGCCCTGCCCTCCTTGTCCCCTGCTCCTGGCACGGTGCCTGCGCCACCCCGGCTCTAGGCTGCATGCTGGGTTCCCAGTGAGACTGGGCACCAGAGTTTTCCTCTGAGGGGGTTGTCGTGCTCTGCATTAACCTTTCCTTTGTGGGGCAGTCTTGGAAGTTTTCAAGTGTTTTCTTATTCAACCAAGAAATCTTTCTTCCATGACTAACTTCCTATTTTTTCAAATGATTGAATACTTCTATTTTCTTCCTCCTCCAAGGAGTTGGAAACTACTAAGAACAGATGACTTTGTATGGGTCCTTCCTTCTTTTGCTCTTCCCTCAAGTTCTTATTCATGTAAGTGGACGAATATATTGTAGGGATAGCAGATTCAAATGGACCCTTCTAATTTAAGGATAGAGATTTTTGAGGAGAATGAGGAAGTTTTGAGAAACTAGTAAACCCTGCCCTGGTGCTGTGGATTCTTTATAGGAAATTCTCTTTCGTTTTCCTCATGACAGGTGCTGGACTGTGAGAAGGGACCTACCATTCAAAAATATTTATCAGGCACTTATGGCCCCTGGGGTCAGACAAGCCTAGCTTTTGTCCCAGCTGCCCCGGACCACCTGGGACTCAGCCGGGTGCTGTGTGCAGGGTGTGGTGCCGGGCGCTGCGGAGCCCCAGCACGAAGGCGCTCGCTCCCTGCGCTTCGTCAGGGGCTCTCAACTTGCTGGGTCTGTGCTGACGTCGCTTAGCAGCACTGCTTTAACCTACAAATAAAGATTTATTTTCATATTATTCCGATAGAAGATTTTATTAATGTAGGCACTTTATTTGTATAAAAGGTGTTGACAGAATATTTTGTGTTCAAAATATTGATTAATTTTGGGGGAAACCTAAGGGATTTGATGTTGCATAACAAATCTCTATTTAAATTCACTGAATAAACTGCAGTGAACCATAACTATATTAAGCCAAAGCCAGCACTGCAGAATAGAGTTTATTTGAAAGAACAATTAGATGAAAATTTCAAGGTGACCTGGAAAGGTTTCACGCTTCTGTATAACTCATAGGAAACTTTGTACTGGTGGGTCCAGCAGTCTTAGCAGCAGGGGTCACATTTGATTAGGAAGTAGATTTATTCTAGAGGGTTTATGTAGCATGAAGAATATTAAATTCAAAGAGATCATAGTGATATTTAAGATATCACTGGATATCTTAAATTTTCAACTTGACTCTGTCAAAATATTTCTGACATTTTGTATTTTAAGACTAAAGTAAGTATGCAGTGGTAATGGATGTTTGGTCATGATTTCAGGTGAGTAAGGCTTCAGAGAAACCTATCACAAGGCCAAAAACGAAACTGAACTCACCATTGCCTTGTAGTTACAACCCATGGCGTGTTTTACCCAAGGGTAGTTTTAACTCTTTATTACCCAGTAGCGTGGGGTAGTCACTTCATTCTTAAGTAGCTCCTTGCCTCCTCCTTGTTCAAATCCATTTGGATAATGCTTTTCAAAAGTAAGCAGAATAATTCTGGTCAATTCTCATATTAAAGTGGCTAGAAACTAAGCAAATGATTATTTAAATGATGTGAGAAAATTCATTTTAGCCTAGCCAAGGTCTCAGTAACCTTCCCTGAAGTCTGAAATGGCCTTACTTGGTTCAGCTAAAGGTGCTTTTTTTTTGGTGCATCTGGTTGTGAGTGTCATTTGTTAGTCCTAAGGGAATACATCAACCCAGGGATGTCAATGCTGAAATTCAAAGCAATGAAAAAAGATGCTTGGTTTAAAAAAAAGGACAAATGCATCTGTTAGGCATTACTGATGTCTTGGGAATTTTGAGGTGTGTATTTTGCTTATTGCTAAGGTATTAGGTGATTGCCCAGGATGTGAGCTTACAGGTGTCAGAGCCATCGTGAACAAGCTACCACGGAGGCAGTGCTGGTCCGTGAGACCTGGGTTTCAGTCCTGGTGACTCTGACTTTGGACAAGTTGCTGAATGTCATTATTTTAGTTCCTCAAGAGACCAGGGAGGAAATTTGGACTACTGGATAACATTTTTTTTTCAATTGGCCTTTATTACGTTGAGGTAGGTTCCCTCTGTACCCACTTTCTGGAGAGTTTTTACCATAAATGGGTGTTGAATTTTGTCAAAAGCTTTTTCTGCATCTATTGAGATGATCATATGGTTTTTATTCTTCAATTTGTTAATATGGTGTGTCACATTGATTGATTTACATATATTGAAGAATCCTTGCATTCCTGGATAAATCCCACTTGATCGTGGTGTATGATCCTTTTAATGTGCTGTTGGATTCTGTTTGTTAGTATTTTGTTGAGGATTTTTGCATCTATATTCATCAGTGATATTGGTCTGTAATTTTCGTTTTTTGTAATATCTTCGTCTGGTTTTGGTATCAGGGTGATGGTGGCCTCATAGAATGAGTTTGGGAGTATTCCTTCCTCTGCAATTTTTTGGAAGAGTTTGAGAAGGATGGGTGTTAACTCTTCTCTAAATGTTTGATGGAATTCACCTGTGAAGCCATCTGGTCCTGGACTTTTGTTTGTTGGAAGATTTTTAATCACAGTTTCAATTTCATTACTTGTGATTGGTCTGTTCATATTTTCTATTTCTTCCTGGTTCAGTCTTGGAAGGTTATACCTTTCTAAGAATTTGTCCATTGCTTCCACGTTGTCCATTTTATTGGCATAGAGTTGCTTGTAGTAGTCTCTTAGGATGCTTTGTATTTCTGCGGTGTCTGTTGTAACTTCTCCTTTTTCATTTCTAATTCTATTGATTTGAGTCTTCTCCCTTTTTTTCTGGCTGATGGTTTATCAATTTTATCTTCTCAAAGAACCAGCTTTCAGTTTTATTGATCTTTGCTATTATTTTCTTTGTTTCTGTTTCATTTATTTCTGCTCTGATCTTTATGATTTCTTTCCTTCTGTTAACTTTGGGTTTTGTTTGTTCTTATTTCTCTAGTTCCTTTAGGTGTATGGTTAGATTGTTTATTTGAGATTTTTCTTGTTTCTTGAGGTAGGCTTGTATAGCTATAAAGTTCCCTCTTAGAACTGCTTTTGCTGCATCCCGTAGGTTTTGGATCGTCGTGTTTTCATTGTCATTTGTCTCTAGGTATTTTTTTATTTCCTCTTTGCTTTCTTCAGTGACCTCTTGGTTATTTAGTAACGTATTGTTTAGCTTCCATGTGTTTGTGTTTTTTACGTTTTTTTCCCTGTAATTCATTTCTAATTTCATAGCGTTGTGGTCAGAAAAGATGCTTGATATGACTTCAGTGTTCTTAAATTTACTGTGGCTTGATTTGTGACCCAAGATGTGATCTATCCTGGAGAACGTTCCATGCGCACTTGAGAAGAAAGTGTAATCTGCTGTTTTTGGATGGAATGTCCTATAAATATCAGTTAAATCTATCTGGTCTGTTGTGTCATTTAAAGCTTCTATTTCCTTATTTATTTTCATTTTGGATGATCTGTCCATTGGTGTAAGTGAGGTGTTAAAGTCCCCCACTATTATTGTGTTACTGTCGATTTCCTCTTTTGTAGCTGTTAGCAGTTGCCTTATGTATTGAGGTGCTCCTATGTTGGGTGCATATATATTTATAATTGTTATATCTTCTTCTTGGATTGATCCCTTGATCATTATGTAGTGTCCTTCCTTGTCTCTTGTAACATTCTTTATTTTAAAGTCTATTTTATCTGATATGAGTATTGCTACTCCAGCTTTCTTTTGATTTTCATTTGCATGGAATATCTTTTTCCATCCCCTCACTTTCAGTCTGTATGTGTCCCTAGATCTGAAGTGGGTGTCTTGTAGACAGCATATAGATGGGTCTTGTTTTTGTATCCATTCAGCAAGCCTGTGTCTTTTGGTTGGAGCATTTAATGCATTCACGTTTAAGGTAATTATCGATATGTATGTTCCTATGACCATTTTCTTAATTGTTTTGGGTTTGTTTTTGTAGGTCCTTTTCTTCTCTTGTGTTTCCCACTTAGAGAAGTTCCTTTAGCATTTGTTGTAGAGCTGGTTTGGTGGTGCTGAATTCTCTTAGCTTTTGCTTGTCTGTAAAGCTTTTGATTTTTCCATCGAATCTGAATGAGATCCTTGCCGGGTAGAGTAATCTTGCTTGTAGGTTCCTCCCTTTCATCACTTTACGTATATCATGCTTCTGGCTTGTAGAGTTTCTGCTGAGAAATCAGCTGTTAACCTTATGGGAGTTCCCTTGTATGTTATTTGTCGTTTTTCCCTTGCTGCTTTCAATAATTTTTCTTTGTCTTTAATTTTTGCCAATTTGATTACTATGTGTCTCGGTGTGTTTCTCCTTGGGTTTATCCTGTATGGGACTCTCTGCACTTCCTGGACTTGGGTAGCTATTTCCTTTCCCATGTTAGGGAAGTTTTCAACTATAATCTCTTCAAATATTCTCTCAGGTCCTTTCTCTCTTCTCCTTCTGGGACCCCTAAAATGTGAATGTTGTTGCCTTTAATGTTGTCCCAGAGGTCTCTTAGGCTGTCTTCATTTCTTTTCATCCTTTTTTCTTTATTCTGTTCCGCAGCAGTGAATTCCACCATTCTGTCTTCCAGGTCGCTTATCCATTCTTCTGCCTCACTTATTCTGCTATTGATTCCTTCTAGTGTAGTTTTCATTTCAGTTATTGTATTGTTCATCTCTGTTTGTTTGTCTTTAATTCTTCTAGGTCTTTGTTAAACATTTCTTGCATCTTCTCGATCTTTGCCTCCATTCTTTTTCCAAGGTCCTGGATCATCTTCACTATCATTATTCTGAATTCTTTTTCTGGAAGGTTGCCTATCTCCACTTCATTTAGTTGTTTTTCTGTAGTCCAATCTGGTTCCTTCATCTGGTACATAGCCCTCTGCCTTTTCATCTTGTCTTTCTGTGAATGTGGTTTTTGTTCCGCAGACTGCAGGATTGTAGTTCTTCTTGCTTCTGCTGTCTCCTGGATAACATTTTAAAGATAATTTGAGTGTGCAAATGGCAAATCCGATTTTGCAGCATAAATCTGTATTGATTCCCACGACATCCTGAGTCAGTGAGCACACCTCTGTTGGTGCAGTCTATCTGGTAACAGACACGGTTGTTAAGCACATGGGTTCCAGGGGCACACTGATCCCCGACTTGCTAATGTGTAATGTTGCGAAGTTGCTGAATCTTTGTGTTTCAATTTTCTCATCTCTACAATGCAGTGGAAAAAGGAGAAAGGTATTTGTAGAGTTGTGAGGAATAAATGAATAACTTCAAGATTAGATTAATACTAACTAATAAAAACTGTGACTAACGTGTGTTGAGTGCTTCCTGTGTGGCAGGCACTTTCTGAGTGCTGAGGGTACAAACCTGACGGAGACACGGTTGTGTCTTCAGGAGGCTCACAGTCAGGTGGGAGGGAGAAGGAAGCAAGGCTGGTACAGGCTTGTACGTGTTGTGGTGGGCGTCCTCCTCGTACAGTACAGACCAGGGTTTGAGGAGGGTCACTTTCCCTGGGAAGGGAAGGTTCACAGAAATATGCGAGTTTAAGTCCACTTTAATTAAAAGGAGTTTAATTCCCCAAAAAGCAAGTGCTTGCCGTGTGTGCCTGGCACCCCGTTAAGTGCTAAGGGTTAGTGTGAATAGAAGATTTCAAGGCACGTGAATGTAGTCTTGGGGATGAAGTGTCTGACAGGACAGTGGAGGGGGTGGGAGAGAAGGAGCATGAACACAGGAGGAGGAAGGGCACCGGTGGAGCAGAGCTGGCAAGCCCACCCTGGTGTTGAGGGAGGCTGGCTCTCGGCAGAGGAGGGCCTGCTGAGCCACACTGGGGGAGGTAGGCTCACGCCCAGGGCCGGGTCAGGAGGACAGAGTGGGGAGGGAAGTGTGCCAGGGTACTTCGTGAATTTCAGTGTGTTGGATTGTTAAATTAATTTGAGTTTCATGAGTTCTGGACTATTTCTTCATCAAAATTATAACTTTTAACCATGGCTTGTCTGTGGCTGCTTTCATACTAAGTATGTAAATGAATGGCCATTGACGTGTTCCAATAAAACTTTATTTATAAAAATAGTAGCAAGTTGGATTTGGTCCTCAGGCCATAGTTTGCCAGTCCTGGTCTAGAGACAGTTTCTACATTACAGGACAGGGAGAGCAAAACTAGAGTCCACTAGCCTTACTGAAGTAGCAAAACAGATCAGAGTTTGGAGAGCACAAGGCAGCTAGAATTTGAGGGGCAAAGTATACGGGGTAGGGAGCTACTTAGAGAACTCCAGAGATCTGCAGAAGGACCTCCTGAGATTTGGGCCGAGTGCTGATCTACACGTCCATCAGAGCAAACACCTCAAAGCCAGGAAAAGAAGCACCAGAAAGGAGTGGACTCAACACTTTTTGGACATCACACAGAGCTGAGATAGTTTGTGTTCGCACCACCCAGGGTTGTATCAGTTAGGTCCTTGTAAAGCTTGTTTTTTAATCTTTGTGAGGGTGGGTTCAGAGCAGCTTTTTCATTTAGGGCATCAGGTAGATTCCTCAGAGGGGTATCACCTTAGTAATGGGACTGAATCAGCCCTGGACTAAAAGACTGCTGCAGACCTGCCCTAACTGATTCCAGGTAACTTAACTGCATTCCCAGAACAAAGCCCTAACTATATTTAAAAGGATATGATAAAATCCAGCACCCAACAATGTAAAAATATTTGTGTCCAGCGTCTAATAAAAATTACCAGGCATGCAAAGAAGCAAGAAAATATGATATTAACCAGGAGGAAAATCAATCAGTAGAAACCCAGAAATAACAGAGATGATGAAATTAGCAGACAGGGGCATTAAAATAACTATTATAAATAAGTTGTACATATTCATGGGGAAAATGAGCGTAATGAGTGAGTGATATGAAAAAGACTGAACTAGGACTTCTAGAGATGAAAAATATAATAGAGAAGTGAAAAATACAATAGATTAACAGCAAATTGGCTGTACAGAAGAAAAGATCAGTGAACTTCAAGACATAGCAATAGAGGACTTCCCTGGTGGTACGGTGGTTAAGAATCCTTCTGCCAACGCAGGGGACACGGGTTTGATCCCTGGTCCGAGAAGACCCCATGTGCTGCAGAGCAGCTAAGCCCGTGCACCACAACTACTGAGCCTGCGCTCTAGAGCCCACAAGCCACAACTACTGAAGCCCATGCGCCTAGAGCCCGTTCTCCGCAACAAGAGAAGCCACCGCAATGAGAAGCCTGTGCACCGCAACGAAGAGTAGCCCCCACTCGCTGCAACTAGAGAAAACCCGCGCGCAACAACGAAGACCCAACGCGGCCAAAAGTAAATAAATAAATAAGGTAAATAAATTTATTTTTTAAAAAAAGACATAGCAGTAGAAACTATCCAAAATATGGTACAAAGAATAAAGAAGATTGAACAAAGTAACAGAGCATTAGTGACCTGTGAGAGAAAATCAGCTGTTTCAAGATATGTGTAACTGGAGTTCTAGAAGAAGAGGAGAGAATGGAAATGGTATTTGAAGAAATAGTGGTTGAAAAATGTCCAGATTTTTTGAAGACTGCAAACCATGATGCTCACAAACCCCGAATAGAGCGAACAGGGAAAATCATACCAAGGTGCCACGTGATCCAATTGCTGAAAATCCAGTGATGAAGAGAAAAAAATCTTAAAAAGCAGCAAGAAGAAAAGAGGACATGTTACAGAGGAACGAAATTAACGTGAGAAGACTTCTGGCCAGAACTTGTGTAAGTCAGGAGACAACAGTGCTGTTTTTAAAGCAGTGAAAGGAAGAAACCTGTTAATTTAGAATTCTGTTCCCAGTGAAAATATCTTTCAGAAATGAAAGTGAAATCAAAATTTCTAGGCCAAGAAATGCTGACAGAATTTATTGCCAGCAGAACTACAACTACAAGAAATTTTAAAGGAAGCTCAAGTAGAAGCAGTATGATACCAGATGGAAATTTTTACACAAAGGAATGAAAAGAACCAAAAATGGTCAATAATTGGCAGATATTCACACTTTTAATCTTTTTTAAATTGATTATTTAAAGCAAAAATAACAATGTATTTTGGGATTTATAATACTTGTAGAGGTAAATAAATAATAGCACAAAGGTTGTGAGGGGAGAAATGGAAGTACAGTATTACTGTGTCTCAAGTGGTATAATATTATTTGAAGGTAAGCTGTGATGAGTGAAGATGTATATTATATCTAAATCTCTCATCAGTGGGGAAAAAAGAAACATTAATTGCCAGTATCAGGGATGTAAAAGGACATTATTACAGATCCTACAGACGTTAAATGGGCAATAAGGAATATTGTGAAGAATTTTATGCCAATAAATTTGACAACCTAAATAAAATGAACAAACCCCTTGAAAAACATAAACCACCAAAGCTCACTCAAGAACAAATGTATAGCATAACTATATATTTATTGAAGAATTTGTAGTTAAAATCCTTACCTCAAAGAAATCTTCAGGCGCAGATAGCTTCACTGATAAGTATTAAACACTTAAAGAAGAGAGAACACTGAATCTGACAAAAACTTTTTCAGAAAATAGAAGAGGAGTGAATGCTTCCTGTCTCATTCTGTAAGGCCAGCCTTATCCTGAAAGCAAAACCAGACAGAGACATTATAATAAAGGAAAACCCACCAAGCAGTATTTGTGATATACACAGCATCCTCCATAAATTTTAGCAAATAGAATCCACTAGGCTGCATATAAAAAGGCTGTTACATAATGATCAGATTTATCTCAAGAATGAAAGATTGGCTTAACATTGGAAAATCAATCAATGTAATCCACCACAGTAACAGATCAAAAGAAGAACAACGAGAGTGAAACACGGAGATGGGAATGTGGAGAACACAAAGGGAAGGCAGGAGACTGGAAGCAGTGAGCTCTGGCACATGTATAATTGGTTCTGAGGAGAGAGGATGGTGCAGAAGCAGTATTCGAAGAGATAATGGCTGAAAATTTTCCACAGATTGTGAAAGAAGCCAAACCACAGATCCAAGATGCTCAACAAATGACTGGCAGGATAAGTAAAAAGAAATCCACCCAAACACATAGTGAAACACATGATTACCTATAAAGGAACAGTAATAGACTTCTCAACACAGGCAGTGAAAGCCAAAAAGACTTGGGGTAATAGCTTCAGTACACTAGAAGAAAGAATTCTGTACCTTTTTAAGAAAAATGAATGAATATTGTGTAAAACATTAATAATGACAGAAAGATAGACACATGCATACACACACAACAGTAGAATATAAGTTGGAAAGATGATGAATGGAGTTAATATTTTGAGGCCCTTGCTGTCCAAGGGAAGGGTAAATATATTGATTAACATTGGACTTTGGTAAGAACCTGTACATTATAATTTCTAAAGCAATTACTAAAAGAATAGAAGCAATGTATAATTTCCAGATTACTGGGGAGTGGGGACTAGAATGATAACAAGTAATCCAAAAGGAGCAAATAGAAGCCCCTGGTAAAATAACAGAATTAAACCTAAATGTGAGTAGTTGCTTCCAGTGTAAATAGCTAAGTGTTCCAATTAAAAGACAAGGGTATCAAGTAAGATGTTTTAAAAATCCAACTGTATACTGTTCATAAGAGACCCACCTAAAACATGAGGATTAAGAGATGTTGAAAGAAAAATGATGAAAAAAATAAACTATGCAAACACTAGCCAAAAGCAAGATTGTATAGTGTCAGAAAAAAATACAGTTTAAGGCAAAAAAAAACAGTGCTAGAGATGAGTGTCATTTCACTCAATAGAGTTGGCAACTAGTTCCTATAACAAAACATTCAGTAGTTTATTATAAGCAAATTCGTTTCTTACACAAAGTCCAGTACCGACAGTCCTGTTTGGCAGATTGCTTTCCAGATGGTCATTTGGGGATTCAGCTGCTTCTGCCTGTGACTCTGCCATCTCTTAGGACTTGGAATACTCTGCAGGAGCCTCTGCGTTCGGGGGAGTATGGACACTCACACCAGTATTCACGGGCTAGGCCTGAGGGTGGGGTACATTACGATCCCGTTCTGTTAGGGGGAGCCCAGGTCGTATAACCAAACTTTGGTAAGAACCAAACTGCAGGGGAGGCTGGGAAATAACAATCTAGCTTTGTGCCCAGGAAGTAGAAGGAGTAAGTTCGGTCAACCTGTCGTCTCTGTCACTGTTTGTAATGGTAAAAGGTTCAATTCAAAAGAGAGTCATAATAATTCTCAATGTGGAGAAGCCTAATAATATGACTTCAGAGTATCCAAACTAGAATTTGCATAAGTACAAGGGAAAAATTGAGAAATTTACAGTTATCGTGGAGATTCCAACACAAGTCTCAGTAACTGATAGAATAAGTAGGCCAAAAATTTTAAAAATTCTGTAAGCACAGATGTTTTACATAGGATCAATACCCTTGGTCTGATGTACGTATAAATAACATTCCATCCAAAACCTGCAACGTATACTTTATTTTCAGGCACATAGAAGAAATTTCTAAAAATTGACCAATACTAGGCCATAGTGCAATACGTTTCAAAGATTATAATAATACAGATTATAATCTCTGACCTCAGTGGAACTGAGCTATAGATCAGTAACAAAAAGATAATTATAAAATCCCTAAGAGCTTAAAAATAAAGGAATATTTTTAAAATATTCTAAGAAGATGACATAATGGAAGTTAGAACATGCTTTTAACCGGCTGAAAATGAACATACTATACATCAAAGCTTGTAGGATGCAGCCAAACCTCTCTGTCCATGGAGAGAGATTTTATAGCTTTAGAAAGGTAGAAAAGCTGAAAATTAGTAGGCTAAGCACCACTCTAATTAAAAATTGGAAAAAGAATAGCCAAAAACCCCCAAAAGCCCAAAGGAAGAAAATCAGAGCAGAATTCAGCAAATGGAAATTTTACAGTAGAAAAGAACAACAAAGCACCCAGACTGGTTCTTTGAATAGTCTAGTAAAAGTGACAAACGTCTGGTGAGATAAGGGAGAAAAAAAGAGGAGGCACAATCAATGAAAAGAAAGGAAAAAAGAGAAGCTACTTTGGATTCAGTAGACTATAAAAAAATCATAAAACATTATTAGAAATAGCATCATGTCAGTAAATTTGGAAATTTAGATGAAATAAACAAATTTCTTGAAAAATGTAACTTTCTAAAAGTAGCTGCAGAAAAAATAGAAACCTTCACTAGTCCTATAACCATCAAAAAAATAGAATCAGTAATTAAAATTTTTTAGGCACAGATGGCTTCATTGTTAAATTCCACCAGACTTTCAAGGAAGAAATAATTCCAATCTTATCCAAATACTTCCTCAGAATAAACCAGGGAACACCTCCTAATTTATTTTATGAGGTTATCATAACTTTGTTACTAAAACCCAATAGGGATAGTATAATTAGTGAAGTGTTTATAGCAGACAAGGACAAATAAATTACAGCTATTGATTTTTCATTCTCTTGCCAAAGAAACATTCAGAGTTAACATTTGGCAAGAACTGTGGTTCAAGTTTGGGTGATAAACTGTTTTGACTTACAAAATGTGATTGAAATAACATTGAGGCCGTGTGTGTGTGTGTGTGTGTGTGTGTGCGTGTGCGTGTGTGTGTGTGTGTGTGTGTGTGTGTGTGTGTGTGTGTGTGTGTGTATTATCGTGTGTTACCTTAATTGATCTCTGCGGCTTACTGAGTAGATTAAAACACATGTATCGGGCTTCCCTGGTGGCGCAGTGGTTGAGAGTCCGCCTGCCGGTGCAGGGGACACGGGTTCGTGCCCCGGTCTGGGAAGATCCCACATGCCGCGGAGCGGCTGGGCCCTGAGCCATGGCCGCTGAGCCTGCACGTGTGGAGCCTGTGCTCCGCAACGGGAGAGGCCACAACAGTGAGAGGCCTGCGTACCGCAAAACAAAACAAAACAACACATGTTTTATAATGAGTGATGTCAGTGAGGGCTATTTCTGATGTCCCTGGACCTTAGCTGTTACAAGCAAAGGGGGATTTATTGATCACCTAATTGAAAAGCCTCAGGGCTGGCTGCAGTTGAGTCAGCTTCTTCCCCAGCATCTTCCTCCATTTTTGCTCTATTCTCAGAAAGCCTCTTCACTCCCATGTGCTCATGTTCAGATTCTTTGGGAAAGAATGAAAATCTCTTTAAGTCCCAGAGGAGGAAGAAAAGACTCGATTCATTTTGACTTGGGTTGTATGCTCACAGATGAAACAACTCTGGCCGGGAATAGGCTGCTCTTACTGGCCAGCCCCCCCCCCCCACCCTGACACCTGTCCCCTTGTGCCTGGGTGTTGGAACCAGTGTCTCTGGAAGCTGGTGGACTGAGAGTGGGGGGGTTACACCTGGTGAGAAATGGGAGTGCAGTAACCATCGGAAAAGTGAACGAAAGCTTGGTTGCAGAATTAAATCTCCATTGCAGCGATTGTCAGATGTCAAATTTCATGAGCAGTTGTCAAATTTCATGAGCTTTTCTCCTAAATAATTATAAAATTTTACATAATAAAGGATTCTTAGGACACCACTGCATAGCCATTCAGTTAGCAAGAATTAAAAATAGTGTGACAAATTTTGAAAACGTTGAGCAACAGAAACTCTCTCATACCTTCTTGTGGGAGTGGGAGTGTAAATTGTTACAACCGCCTGGGGAAGTAGTTTGTTTGGCCTTATGTAGCAGAGTTGAATATACACTTACCCAGTAATCTAGCAGTCACACTTGTAGGTGTATACACTAGAGGAATATATGCCTATATGCTTAAGATAGCTGTGCCAGAAAGATCTCAGTAGTGCTAATATTTGCTCCAAAGCAGAAATTACCCAGGGGACAGGGGAATGGATAAGTAAATTGTGGTATATTGCATGATGGAATATTATACAGCAATGAAAACAAACAACAGAGCCAGCAACAACAATGGAGCAAAAACAAAGCAAGACAGAAGAAGACACACTGTATGATTGTGTTTATGTAAAATTCAGAAGCTGGCAAAAATAAACTGTCAGAGCTACGTGCCTAGGTGATAAATCTAAAGAAAAGCAACGAAATGATAACCACAGTTAGGGTAGTTGTTACTTAGAGGCGGAGGAAAGGGTTTGGGATCAGAGAGAGGCACCCAACTTTTTTTTGGTTGCAACAGTATACCATGCCTTGGTCTGGTGGTAGTTGGACTAGTGTTTTCATAATAACCTTGTGAAACTGTACATACATGTTTCTTGTGCTTTTCTATGTGTAGATAATCCGAAGTTATCCAGACTTTGTAATTTATGTTCAACTCAAAAAATGCAGAAAATTCAAAGCACATGTTTATATAGATGGTTAAAAAAGTTTTCTCCTAAACTTCTTACTTTATAATTTTTTAGAAATTTCCATTTTTGAAATTCTGTTTTTAAAATTTTCCACATGTGAGTTAACCACGTATCTTACTTCCTAGGTAAGGGACTCCACTACATTATCTGAAGAAGGATAAGGCTGACGCTGCTTTGCTTTTTCTTTATTGAAATCTCTTCCCGCCTGATCAAGCTTAGACACATCTTCTTACAGCATATGACACACAGGTATGTCACTAGAAAATTTTAATTTGTGTGGATTTCCTTCTTCAGCTGTTACTTGTTTGCTTTGCATGACAGTGAAGTAATTAAATTCAAAAACATCCTGAACTTCCTCACTTTTGGCTTTAGCAGTTTCATTCTATAACAGGTGTATTGGACTGTCTTCTGCTTACACGGCACTGTATTTTGGTGTACATCTGACTTTTTCTTTTTTTAAAACCAGCATTAAACTTTGCAAGTGATAGACATTACACCTGATGTCTTAGTAATGATAATGAGTTTGAAAACCAAGGTTAGCGGCATGCATCTCTGCCTGCCCTCTGAAAGCCCTGAGGCCCAGCCTTCCCTCGGAGGATGCCGCTGCAGTAAAGGTGCCAGTGGCTTGAGGCTGGAGGCCTGCCCAGCTGAGTATTGCATCTTTTGCTTGCTCCTTAACCGTCTTTCTCTAGGAGTTTGAAAGGAAACAAAATACCCTGTGTTTTAATCTCTAATTTGTGATTGAGTGGCATTTTATACTTGAAATTAAGAACTCTTTAATATGTTAGAACATAAAAATGAATATGAAACGGGTTTGAAATGTTTGCATGCAAAGTAAGATTTAATACCTAGCTATTTTTGATAAATTCATAAGTATCAAGAAAACTGGTATTTAAAATTTTATTCATAATCACAGTACCATTCAATTTCCCCCAGTAGTCTCAATTTTTTTTAGTTTGTTTGAAGCAGGGTCGAAACAATTGCATTTAGCTGATCTGTCTCTTAAGTCTCTGTTAATCAATTGACTGCTCCACCCTATCCCTTTTCTTCCTTGCATTTTTTTTTTTGGAAAATCCATGCTGGTTGTTCTGTAGTCGGGGGTGTCCCTGTTTTGACTTTTGCCATTTCCATTGAACACATTCTTCTATCCCGTTATTTCCTGGGAGGTGGTAGGTAGATCTAGAAGTTCGACTGGCTCAGCCTTTGAGCACGTGCACTCGGAGGTGGTGGTGTGTCCCCTCACCAGGAGGCACTTGGATTCACGGTCATTAGGGGTTGTAAATGATGATAAGTTTCATCCTTTACTCTACCCTTTTTTTTTTGTTTTGTTTTTTTAATTTGGCTGCGTTGGGTCTTTGTTGCTGCGTGCGGGCTTTTTCTAGTTGCGGCAAGTGGGGGCTACTCTTCGTTGCGGTGCGCAGGCTCTAGGAGCTCGGGCTCAGTAGTTGCAGCATGTGGGCTCAGTAGTTGTGGCACGCGGGCCCTAGAGCGCACGGGCTTCGGTAGTTGTGACTCACGGGCTCTAGAGCGCAGGCTCAGTAGATGTGGCGCATGGGCTTAGTTGCTCTGCGGCATGTGGGATCTTCCCAGACCAGGGCTCGAACCTGTGTCCCCTGCATTGGCAAGCGGATTCTTAACCACTGTGCCACCAGGGAATTCCCTGCCTTGATTCACTGAAATACTAACTGTTTGGTTAACCTAAGGGACAGTTCAAATAGGAAAGGTAGGACAAATGCCTGATTCTTTCTCTTTATGGGCTCTCAAAATAATGAGATGGTCTCATAGCCGCTCCAGAAGTGACCAGGGATCAAGTATCAGTGTAAACTCCTGAACTTAAATATATGTGGTGTGTTTAATCCATTGCAGTTATTACTCTCATGGATGCTAGGATTGTGCCACTTTTGCCAGTGGAGCCTCTTTAAGTTGACTTCTTGTCCTTTGACGTGACCCGTAGCCTTCCTTTCCTTGGTCTCTGAAATGGTAAGATGTTTCGGATTCGTTTTGTACTTTTTCACCCCAGACCTGGAATTGGCTATTTCTCCAAGCAGCTCTGGTTCCCTCTTGTAGAAAACGGTACCTTGAGACCACAGACTGGGCACTAGGGATACTCGTTGCTATAAGGCTGGTTATTGTCCTGGGCCTTTTTGGTGGACAGCCAGGAAATACACTTTTTAATCATGAGTTGATACTGATATTTTTGTTTCAAATTCAGGATTATATGGTTTTTACTTCTTTGATTCTGTATTGATGTGTCTTTTCTCTTATGCTGAAAATCTTGGTTCCTAACAACATTCACATCATTACTTACTTGTTTTAACCTATAAAATAAACGTGATAGTTTTAAAATAATAACACCAACATATTACCAACCAGTGTATGATTATTGAAAACTGTTTGAGATTTTCTGCAGTTCTTTTTGTCCTCAGGGTAGATCCCTAGGGATGTTCTGCCGAATTGTTAAGTTTTAGCGTCACCTGAGCCAGTTCCTCAGTGTGCCACCAACTTGCTACACAGTTAGATTCATTTATTTTATTTTTATTTTAAGGAATAGCTTCTTTTTAAATTTTGCGTTAGACGTTTATAAAAAATATTTTCATGGTTACAAGTCAAAATAAAGTATTTTCAGAAATCTAGCTTTCATTCCTGATCTTTGTACCCTGTTTCTTCCCTCCTCCACAGTTAACTTTTTTTTTTGTTTTTAGTTTGTCTATTTGTAATATAAGTATGTGTGTGTGTGTGTGTGTGTGTGTGTGTGTGTGTGTGTGTATACCTACAGCCCTCTTTCTTAGAAAATGGTAGTATACAGTACAAGCTCTTCTCCATCTTTTAAAAAAAATTTATTTATTTAGGCTGTGCCAGGTCTTAGTTGCGGCACATGGGATCTTTAGTTGCAGCATGCGGACTTCTTAGTTGTGGTATGCAAACTCTTAGTTGCGCCATGCATGCGGGATCTAGTTCCTGACCAGGGGTTGAACCGAGGGCCCCTGCATTGGGAGTGCGAAGTCTTACCCACTGGACCACCAGGGAAGTCCCTCTCCACCTTTTTTTTTTTTTTTTTTTAACAACATATCATGAGCTCACAGCATAGCAGTAAATAGAGATTCTCCTCATCCTTTTTACAGCTGTATAGTATTCCATCATGTTGGCTGTACTATAGGAAAAAATTAACTTTAAAAGATATGTTGGCATTAATCAGTATATGTTTCTCCTGCATATAAATGTCATCAATTTTGCTCTTTATCCAATTTCAGATTTCTCAGTAATTTTGGGACCTTCCTTGCAAGTGCATCACTTGTCTTGGCCTGGTTTTCCTTATGTGTAAAATGAGAGACTTGGACTAGAAGCTCAAGATGGACTATTTTAGCTGGCAGAGACTGCAGATGAGTAAAATGAACCTGAGAGCATCTCACTAGCGACAGAATGACCACCCCGTAACCAAGGCCACGGTGGTGATGGGGAATTAGGTTGGAGGCCATGGAATCGACAGGTCTTGATGAATGGTTGAGTGTCAGAATCAGGGAGGTGGGGACAGTTCTGCCTTAGGCAGCTGACCAGGTGATGGTGTCACTCCCTGAGATGGGAGCAGGTTGTTTCCGAGTAGGTAGAGAGGTGAGTTGGACAGGAATGGGAAGCACTGAAGATGACAGATTCCATCTGGGCTGTGTTGACCATGAGGCGCCTGTGCAGTACGACAAAGTTAGAGGGGTCGTCTCAAAGCTCAGTGAGTGTGGGGATCAGAGCCAGAGGCTCATCTGTGCAGGTCTGATTGCCCAGCAGGAGAAAGAAGGGGATCTAGATCAGCACCTGAACAGCTCCTGCCTTTCAACCACAGGTAGGAATGGGAGAATTTGCGAAAGAGATGGAGAAGGAGCACAGAGCCAAGAGCCACTGATTTTTTAATTCCCATGTTGTATTCTAAAAGTGGTTTAAATATTGTAATCCACTCCTAAATGTGGCCATGTTTTATGCTTTTCACTCATATTTCCCAGTAAAGTCAACGCTCCAGGAAAATGAACCTTATCACACAACCTGCAGCCCAGGAGCCTCCAGGCCCGGCGTGGCCTCAGGGCAGCATCCACTTGGAAAGGTGCGGGACCCCTCTTAGTTGCTTGTCAGGTGGACGGAGCCCTCCGCTCTTCTCCCGCCTTCCTGTCCAGATGGCAGGACTCTGGCCCTTGGCCAGGAGAGGCACAGCCTTTTTGCACATAGTCAGAGTTGAATGAATGATTTTTTGAAAATCCTAAGTCATTTGAACCAAGCACTGTTGGCAGTGTTGGGCCTCAAATAGCTATTGTTTTCCTAAAGGAAAGACCAAGTTTTATACTGTGGTTTTAATCAGCTTCTTTTCCAGCTGCATGCCTGTGTCCGTCTGTCTCTCTCCCTCTCTCTGTCTCCGATGTGGGGCTTTTCATCTGTGATTATGAGATGCCTATTTGTTTGGATAAGCATCTCGTCTCCCCTTGTCTTTGCTTTCCCAGCGAGTTAGCCACGCGCTCGCTCCCTCGGCAGAGTGTTTGGCATCAGGTGTCACGAGAAGAGCCAGTGTGCTGAAATGTGTGCATAAATATGGATTGCCAGGGCACTTTATCAGCAGGGCACACCTGTCTGTCTGTCGTTTTCTCCCTTCTCCCTTTATTGGCATCGCTTGGATGATGTTTTCAATTTCCCTCCTGGGCTTGATGTTGAGCTTGTTCTTCTGCATCTTTGTTGTGTTTAGTACTTTCTTGCTGGCAGGAGCCATTTTCTTTGTTTATCTGATGCTTCCCTTTTTTGGTTTTCCCCGGGCTTTCCAGTTCTTGGAACACCCTTTTGTCAGCAGATGTACATTTGTTTCCAGTTTCTAATCCCCAAGTAAAATGTAGCTCAACTTAAATCACAAAAGTAGGGAACATAAAATAAATCATTAGGGTAATGAAGGCATAGAGGAAAGTGAAAGGAATCTAGTCCAATTCTTTGCTGTATTTCCAAGTACAGATATGCCTCAACTGTGGGAGAAGGACTTCCTGAGTAGCTGGCTAGAAACTAGAATTTTATGAAACGAATTTCTCAAATAGAGACTTTTTTCATTTGGGTAAAAATATGGCCTCAAAATACAGTAAATCCATACCTAAACATGTAGCAAACAGTAAATAATATAATAATAGAGTAATTACTCTACTGGAAGCTGCAGAATCAGAATTCTAGAACTGAGTACGCTAGACTCTGTGACAGGCCCTGGTCCGTGGTGCAGGCCCAGGACACCAGCTCCGAGGCCACTGCTTCCTGGGGCTTCTGGTCTTGCCTCCTGTTCAGTTCCTCAGAGCACACTGACTCGGGTGCTGTTCCTTGGTCGCATACTTTCCCTTCACTGTAGCTTCCTTTGCACTCTCTTTGCCTAGTGTATCTGTTGTTACTATTCAGCAGAACATTTTTCTTTATGTGTGTGGAAGCAGACATCCTCTTTCCAAACCTGATGCTAGAATGAGGGTGGGAAAGTGAGGTATTGGCAGTGGCCCAGGGTGCTAACCAGAGGCATGTGTGTCCAGTCTGTGGGTGCCGTAACCTCTGAGCTGCTTCTGCAGTCAGGCTGTTAAACATTTAGTTTGTTGTAGGTCCCTAAAAGTTGCCCCCTCCACCATCTCCTTAAGGCATTTGACTGAGTTCACATAGTTTTTCTTCATCAACACAATCATTATTATAAATATTATAGAATTTCATTAACCTATAATTGTTACATCTAAACTTTAGGATTAAGGTAGAATTTAACTATTTTTATACCCACATATAAATAAGTGAAATAAAGGTATTTATATTTTAATCAAGCAATCTAGTCAAAGGTTTCCACAGTCCCCCATTTTGGAAGCTTCCAGAGATGTGGCTTTGCTTGTTTACCGCCCCTTCTGGTGATCGGCCTCCGTGTGGGGTACACGTGTGATTCCTGGCCCACCTCCAGGTTGGTGTGAATGACCAGATGCAGTTGTAGATTAGAAATAACCATCACAGGTATTTTAGGAAAAATTAACATTTTAATTTTATATGTTTGTTTTAGAGAATTATAATAAGAACCAAGGAACTTTTTTTTTTTTAACAGTGGTTTTTAGTTTGGGGGTCTTTGAACGTGGTATTAGCTCTTGCCACTGCACGTATAGCAGATATTGTTGTTCCGGCCGAGGATCAAGAGGCGGCTGACTCCAGTGGACACTCATTTACCGTCTACACTGGCATTCAGTGGGGTCCATGTTTGGTGTTTGCAGTTTTCCTTTGGCCACTAATTAGCTTTTCATTGCCTTCTAATAGTTTTACTCCTTTCCACTTCTAATTTTTCTATTAAAATACGTGCGATGATGTCAAATTCTTTGGATCTAAATATGAACAGAATTATATGACATCACGTTTAAATGTGCTCGCCATGTTTTTATGTTGTTACTGCTATTATTATTTTTTGGCTGGGGTTAGTGAGGAGTGGTTATCAGGCTCTGTGATGAAGAAAGAGATTGGAGTGTCTAAGCTCCTTAGACATTTTATTTTTCATTAAAAATTTTTGACAATTTTTTATCATGAAAAAATTCATTATTTAAACCATTCAAAATGTACAGTTCAGCGGTTTTTATTTAGTGTATATTCACAGTGCTATACGGCCGTCACCACTGTCTAATTCTAGAACATTTTCATCGCCCCAAACGAAACTCCACACAGTCACTCTGTATGATTCTCCCCTTGCCCCAGCCTCTGACAACCACTTACTTACTTCTCGTCTCTGTGGATTTGCTTGTTCTGGACATTTCACACATATGGACTTATATGATATGTGGCCTTTTGTTTCTGACTTTTGTTACTTAGCATAACCGTTTTCAAGGTTCATTCGTGTTGTAACATGTATCAGGACTTCATCTTTTTATGGCTAAATAATAGTACAATGTATAGATACTTATAAATTTTGTTTATCCAGCTATCTCTTGATGGACATTTGGAATGTTAATATTTTTTGTCTATTACGAATATTGCTGCTATGAACATTCATGTACAAGTCTTCGTGTAAACATATGTTTTCACTTCTCTTGGGTTTATACGCAAGAGGAGAATTGCTGGGTCATGTGGTAACTCTGTGTTTAGCTTTCTGAGGAACTGCCAAAGTGTTTTCTATGGATGATGAACCATTTTATGTTCAGAAATGTTTGAGGGTTCCAATTTCTTCATATCCTCACCAGCATGTAATTTTCCATTTTTTTTCAATCACAGCCATCCTGATAGCTGTGAAGTAGTATCTCATGATGGTCAGTTTTTTTAATAATTTTTAAATTGACATAAAATTGACAGAACATAAAATTAACCATTTTAAAGATTTTTTGATGTGGACCATTTTTAAAAAGTCTTTATTGAATTTGTTACAGTATTACTTCTGTTTTACGTTCTGGTTTTTTGGCCATGAGTGATGTGGGGTCTTAGCTCCCCGACCAGGGGGATCGAACCCTCACCCCCTGCATTGGAAGGCAAAGTCTTAACCACTGGACCGCCAGGGAAGTCCCAAATTAACCATTTCAGAGTGAACAATTCAGTGGCATATAGTACATTCACAGTGTTGTATAATCACAACCTCTCTATGGTCCCAAACGTTCTCATTCCTCGAAAGGAAACCCCTTCCCCATTGAGCAGGCAGTCCTCATTGTCCTTCTCCTTATCCCCTGGACAGCCGCCAAGCTGCTTTCTGTCTCTGTGGATTTACCTATTCTGTATATTGCAGATAAATGCAGTCATACAGTATGTGTCCTTTTGTTTTTGACATCTTTCACTTAGCATAATGTTTTCCACGTTCATCCATGTTAGAGCCTCTGTCATCACGTCATTTCTTTTTATGGCGAGTAATATTTATCTCATATTTTGTTTACCCATTCATCTGTTGATGGACATTTGGGTTGTTTCTGTCTTTTGAGTACTGTGAATGGTACTACTGTAACCATGTGTGTGGGTATGGTTTGAGTACCTGTTTTCAGTTCTTTTGGGTATATACCTAAGAGTGGAATTGCTGGGTCATGGTAATTTCATGTTTAACTTTTTGAAGAACTGCGAAAATGTTTTCCACAAAAACTGAACCATTTTGTTTCCACCAGCAATATATAAGGTTCCAGTTTCTCCACATCCTCACCAATTCTTGTTATTTTACCTTTTTTAAAAAAAATTATACCCATCCTGGTGGGTTTGAAGTGGTAACTCACCGTGGTTTTGATTTGTATTTCCCGAGTGACGGATGACGTTAAACATCTTTTCGTGTGCTTATTGGCTATTTCTGTGTTTTCCTTGGAGAAATGTTTATTCACGTCATTTGCCCATTTTTTAATTGTTGTTGAGCTGTCAGAGTTCTTTGTGTATTTCTGGCCACTAGACCCCTATCAGATATGTAATTTGCAGAGATTTTCTCCCATTTTTTTGGTTGTCTTTTCTCATTCTTAAAAATTTTTTTTTAATTTGTTTTATTTATTTATTTATTTTTGGCTACATTGGGTCTTCGTTGCTGCGCATGGGCTTTCTCCAGTTGCAGTGAGCGGGGGCTACTCTTCATTTTGGTGCGCGGGCTTCTCATTGTCGTGGCTTCTCTTCTTGCGGAGCACGGGCTCTAGGCACGCGGGCTTCAGTAGCTGAGGCTCGTGGTTTCGGTAGTTGTGGCTCATGGTCTCTAGAGCGCAGGCTCAGTAGTTGTGGTGCTCGGGCTTAGCTGCTCCATGGCAGTGGGGTCTTCCCAGACCAGGGATCGAACCCATGTCCCCTGCATTGGCAGGCGGATTCTTAACTGCTGTGCCATGAGGGAAGCCCCTTTTCTCATTCTTAATAGTGTCCTTTTATGTACAAAAGTTTTCAGATTTGGTGAGGCCACTTTTATCTTACTTTTTCTCTGTTGCTTGTGCTTTTGGTGTCATATCTAAAAATCCTTTGCCAAATTCAGCATCATTAAAATTTACCCCTATGCTTTCTTCTAAGAGTTTTATGGTGTTAGCTCTTACATTTTAGTTGTTCATCCATTTTGAGTTAGTTTGTGTGTATGGAGTGAGATAGGGGTCCAAGTTCATTCTTCTGCCCGGTTACCCAGTTGTTTCAAAGACTATTTTTTTCCAACTAAATGGTCTTGACATCCTTGTCAAAAATCATTTGGCCACAGATGTATGGGTTTACTTCTGGGCTCTCAGTTCTATTCCATTGGTCCACATGCCTGTCCTTATGCTAATATTACGCTGTTTTGATTACTGTCATTTTGTAGGCCGTTCTGAAGCAGTAAGTTTGAGAAGTGTGAGTCGTTCAACTTTCTTTTTCTTTTTCAATACGGTTTTGCTCTTTTGCAGTTCCTTGTGAGTTTTAGGATCAGGTTTTTCATTTCTGTAAAAGGAAGGCCACTGGAATTTTAATAGGGATTGCACTGAATCTGTAGATGGCTTTGTGTACTATATTAGTTAGCGTTCTCCAGAGAAACAGAATCAATAAGGGTGTGTGTGTGTGTGTGTGTGTGTAGAGATATTTATTATAAGGAATTGGGTCTCACACAATTATGGAGACAGGCAAGTCCCAAGATATGCAGAGTAAGTTGGCAACTAGGAGACCCAGTGACTTAGTTCCAGTCTGAGTCTGAAGGCCTGAAACCAAGCGAGACAAAGGCATAGTTCCTATCCAAAAGCCAGGCTCAAGATCCAGGAAGAGCTGACATCAGTTTGAGTTTGAAGGCAGGAAAAAAGCCAGTGTCTCAGTTTGAAGACAGGAAGAAAGAATCTTCCTTAATTGAGAGAGGGTCAGCCTTTTTGTTCTGTTCCTATTCAGGCCTTTGACTGAATAGGAGGCTCACCCACATTAGGGAGGGCAATCTGCTTTACTTAGTCTACTAATTTAAATGTTAATCTCATCCAGCACTCTCACAGAAACATCCAGAATAATGTTTGACGAAATATCTAGGCACCCTGTGGCCCAGAGAAGTTGACATAAAAAATTAACCATCACAAGTAGTATTGCCATCATAATAATATTATCTTCCAATCCGTGTACATAGATTTGTTTTGGAGCAAACAAGTATCTTGCCATTTAATGGTGTGTTCTTTAATTTCTTTCAGCAATTGTGAACACATATTTCCCCTTGTTGGTTAAATTTATTCCTAGGTAATTTATTCGTTTGGATGCTATTGTATATGGAATTGCTTTTTAACTTTACTTTTCAGATTGTTTGTTCCTGTTGTATAGAAACACAAATGATGTCTCTTTGTTGGTCTTTGTACCCTGCAACTTGGATGAATTCACTTATTAGTTCTAGTTGCTTTTCTTGAGAATTCTTTGGGATTTTCTAAATATAGGATCATATCATCCATGAACAGAGATGGTTTTATTTCCTTCTTTCTAATTTGGATGCCTTTATTTAGTTTTCTTGCCTAATTGCTCTGGATAGAACTTTCAGAGTATATATTAAATAGCAGTGGTGAAAGCATGCATCCTTCCCTTCTTCCTGATCTTAGTGCAAAAGCCTTCAGTCTTTCACCATTAAATGTGGTGGGTTTTTCATAGATATCCTTTATCATGTCAAGGAAGTTCCCTTTTATTCCTAGTTTTCTAAGGGTTTTTATAATGAAAGGGAGTTTGGTTTTGTCAAATGTTTTTTCTATACCAATTGAGATGATCATGTAGTTTTTTCCCCTTGCTCTATTTCTGTGGTATATTACATTGATTGATTTTTCTTATATTAAACCACTCTTGCTTCCCTGGACAAATCTCACTTGGTTGTGGTGTATAATACATTTAATATGCTTTGGGGTTTAGTTTTCTAGTACTTTGTTGAGAGTCTCCTTCTTTTTTTTTTTTTTTTTTTTTGTGGTACACTTGCCTCTCACTGTTGCGGCCTCTCCCGTTGCGGAGCACAGGCTCCGGATGCACAGGCTCAGCGGCCATGGCTTACGGGCCCAGCCGCTCCGCGGCATGTGGGATCTTCCTGGACCGGGCACGAACCCGTGTCCCCTGCATCGGCAGGCGGACTCTCAACCACTGCACCACCAGGGAAGCCCCTCTCCTTCATTTTTGAAACATAGTTTTGTTGGCTAGAGGATCCTTAATTGATATTTTTTTCTTTCAGCCCTTCAAATATATCATCCCATTGTCTTCTGTCCTCCATGGTTTCTGATAAGGTATCAACTGTTAATCTTATTGAGGAAATTCTTTTATGTAAGGAGTCACTTCTCTTGCTGCTTTCAGAATTCTTTCTGTCTTCCATCCATTCAATTATAATGTGTATTAGTGTAGATCTCTTTGAGTTTATCCTGCGTGGAGTTTGTTGAGCTTCCTGGATGTGCAGATTAATATTTTTCATCAAATATGGGAAATTTTTGTCCATTACCTTTTCAAGTATTCTTTCCACCTTTTTCTCTCCCTCCTCTCCTTTCTGGGACTACCATAATGTATATGTTGGTATGATTGATGTTGCCCCACAGGTCTTTAAAGTTCCTTTCATTTTTCTTTATTATTTTTTCCTTCTGTTACTTAGACTGGATAAACTCAACTGTCTTATCTTCAAATCTCAATTGACCTGCCTTCAGGTTCTCTAATTCTTTCTTCTGCCTGCTTGGTTCTCCTGTTGAGCCCCTTTATTGAATTTTTCATTTCTTTTATTGTGCTCTTCAACTCTAGAATCTCCATTTGGTTCCTTTTAAAATTTTCTCTTTATTGATATTTTCTATTTCATGAGACATTGTTCTGATGGTTTCTTTTTTTTTTAATTTCTAAAAAAATATTTATTTGGTTGTGCCAGGTCTTCATAGTGGCAGGTGAGCCCGTTAGTTGCAGCTCACCAGCTCCTTAGTTGCAGCACGTGGGCTCCTTAGTTGTGGCTTGTGGGCTCCTTAGTTGTGGCATGCAGACTCTTAGTTACAGCATGCATGTGGGGTCAAACCTGGGCCCCCTGCATTGGGAGTGCAGAGTCTTATCCATTGCACCACCAGGGAAGTCCCTGATGGTTTCTTTTACTTCTTTGGACAAAGTTTCCTTTATCTCTTTGAACTCACATAAAATCAATGATTCAAAGTCTTTATAAGTCTAATGTCTGGGTTTCCTCCTAGACAGTTTCTGTTGCTTGCTTTTTTTCCTGGGCCACACTTCCTTATTTCTTTGCCTGACTTGTAGTTTTCTTGTTGAAAATGGATATGTTGAATAGTATAATATGGCAAATCTGGAAATTAGATTCTCCCCAGTATTTGTTGCTGCCTGTTATAGTTATTGTGTGCATAATAATTTCTTGGAGCTAATTTTGTAATAGTATAGTAGTCAGCTAGTAATCAGACAGAGATTTCCTTAAGTGCCTGGAACCAGAATTATCTCTGAGTCTCTTCAGACAGGGTCTGTATGAGTATTGGGGTATGTTTTCAGCGCTCAGCCAGGCAGTGGACAGCTTTGCCTTAGCATTCACTTCCTGCTTGTGCGGAACCTGAAGGTCAGCCAGGGGTGAGACCTTAGAGTCTTCTCAGGCCTTCCCTGAGTGTGCACACAGCCCTGGGCATGTGCTTGGCCTTCTAGAACCCCAGGAACATGCTGGTGCTTCTCAAAGCCCTTATTTCCCAGCATTTCCTGTCAGCCTGTTGGTTTCTCTATCATTTGCCTCAGCTGTGACTGGTTGCCCCAGGCATCAGCAACTAATACATTTGTCTGTAGAGGTTTTCAGTATACACCCCCTGCCCCCTACCAGTAGCTGCCTCAGCGCTGGGAGAGTCCTGAGTTCGGTGAAGTAAAGGCAAGCCATTTCAGCTGGTCTTCTTGGGAGCCACCAGATGGGTCATAACCTACTAGTGAAATCCTTTGCAAATGAGATCTGTTCTGCTCCACCCACCCACCCCCAGCCCCCCACCAAGTACCTGTACTGGGATTGCAGACTTTTATCTTCCAGGCCACTACCTCTTGGGGGATGGGACCAGGGTAAGGTAAAATGCCACAGAGCTCACTTGTTCTTGCCAAGGCTTCGCTTGATTAAGTGTTCCTCTGAATGTTGCAAGCTTTTGGTTAGTCTTTAGAGTTCCACAAAAGTTGTTTCTGACAGAGTTTGCCAACTTTTTTCTTGCTTTTATTGAAGGATGGACTTTTGGAATTCCTTACTGAGCCCTTTTCACTGACATCACTCACTAGTCTGTTCTTTTTTTTTTAATTTATTTTTTGGCTGTATTGGGTCTTCATTGCTGCACGCGGGCTTTCTCTAGTTGTGGCGAGCAGGGGCTACTCCTTATTGCAGTGCACTGGCTTCTCATTGCGGTGGCTTCTCTTGTTGCAGAGCACGGGCTCTAGGCACGCGGGCTTCAGTAGTTGCAGCATGCAGGCTCAGTAGTTGTGGTTCGCAGGCTCTAGAGCGCAGGCTCAGTAGTTGTGGCGCACGGACTTTGTTGCTCTGTGGCATGCGGGATCTTCCCGGACCAGGACTCAAACCCGTGTTCCCTGCAGGCGGATTCTGCAGGCGGATTCTTAACCACTGCACCACCAGGGAAATCCCGAGCGGTGATTATGTATTTTAAAATGCACATCATCTTTGACCCAGCAGTTGGGTTGCTGTGTGCTTGCCTAGATGTACAAAGATGCATTCAGGAGTGCTCACTGCAGTTTGTTTATAATATAAAGCAAACCCAGCCTAGCTCGCCATGAGTAGAGCTGGTAAACCACGCAGTGGAGTGCTGTGCAGCCCTTCACGGTAACGAGGTGCATCTTTACCTGCTGATGTGGAAAAGTGCCCAGGATACACTGTAGGTGACGAGGGAAGAGCTGTAGGTTAGTTTGCGTGTACAGCACAGCTGGTGAGAGACACGTTTTCCTCTGTGTGCATTCGCTGTTTTTGGACACCTGCACAGTCGCACTGAACACCCAGGGGAGCGTCTGCCTCTGGGTGGTTGCAGTCCCGGAATCTGGTACTTACACGTTACCCCCGTGTCTAGTTGTTGTTTTCTCTGTGAGCGGGTGCTGTTGTTACAAAGAAATCTTACTGTCCCCTCATGTGTCAGGCACTGCCCACAGCATCAGGCATATCCACTTTTGGGTTTTTTTTTTTTTTTTTTTTTTTTTCGGTACGCGGGCCTCTCACTGCCGTGGCCTCTCCCGTTGTGGAGCACAGGCCCCGGACACGCAGGCTCAGCGGCCATGGCTCACGGGCCCAGCCGCTCCACGGCATGTGGGATCTTCCCGGACCGAGGCACGAACCCGCGTCCCCTGCATCGGCAGGCGGACTCCCAACCACCGCGCCACCAGGGAAGCCCTCCACTTTTGTTTTAGTCTTACATTTTAAAGTGTATGACACTATGTATAAATGTCACGAATTAACCAAACCCAAATGGAACCAACCATCTTAAACAGTTACTTGGTAATATTCTTGGTTAGATTTTAAATTGAAATATAATTCACATACCATAACATTCACCCCTTTAAAGTGTCCAGTTCAGTGGTTTCTAGTATATTCACAGAAGGTGCCGTCGTCCCCAGTATCCAATTCCGGAACACTGTGATCACCCCAGGAAGCCCTGTTCCCATTCGTAGGTGCACCGACTCCCCCCAGCCCCTGGCAACCGAGCATCTACTCTGTGTCTCTGTGGATTTGCCTGTTCTGGACATTTCACGTTTAGATAGTTTTCTCCGTCCTTACTTGTGAATATTAGGTAAAGGAGGTCTGGTATTTTTCTTGTTCGTGCTGTCTAAGCACTGTAGGGCCTCTTTCCCTCCTTCCCCAAAGGCTCGTTCTCCAGCCAGCAGCTTAGCTCAGGAGCGGGCCGTGCATGGGCCAGGATGCGGGACCCTGAGCAGGACTGTGAGAGGCCCCTGGGGCCCGCTGCAGAGCTACCCACGTCAGCGCCTCACATTCCAGGTGAGTCCTGGCACACCTGCTGGCCGCAGGCTGTGCTCTGCCGTTCAGGACAGGCTGCTGTGACGTTCTCCTTATGTTCTTGGGATGCTTGCATCCGTTCGCTTATCTTAAGCAGCCTATAAAACCAAGGATCTAAAACTATATTCTTCATTTGTCTATACAGAGTATGACGTGTTATAGGTAAAGGAACATTTATTATTTGTCATTAACTTGATCTTGAGGTAATTGTCTCTCATATTTGAACTAGGAATTCACCTCCAAAGAATCAAACATTTCTCACTAAAAACTTTATTGAACACACGGCTTCTTTACGCACTATAGGGTAAAATACTAAACCAAAGTTGCAAGCAGCTTATAATCTAAGCAAGGTATGAAGCTGTGAGATCAGCTGTGAAATCTGAAGAGTTTTCTTTTCCTGTTTTTTTTTTTTTTCTGGTTTCACAGAAACAGTTTGGTATGAGTGGCTCAGACCTCACCTTTCCCTCTATTTGTTAACTCAACAAATGTGTATTTTTGAGTTGAGATAAGATGAGAACCTTCTACCCATCAGACACTAGCGATTCCAGGTGCCTGGTGTTTGTCAGTCAGCAGAACAGATCCAAACCCGCGTTGCTGGGGAGCTTGCGTCCTGCCACAGGGAGATAGGCAGTGACTAAACCATAAACCAGCAGTCTTAGGAGGACGGACCAAGGGGTGGGGTGTGGGGGCTGACCAGGGTGGGCCTCCCTTAGGAGGTGGGAGGCGCGTTGCCGGCGGGGAGCTGTGGAGCCAGGGTCAGCCTCTGCAGAAGGGCAGGGGGGCGGCCAGTGGCAGCAGGTCGGCTCCTGGTTGACCCTTTTCCCTGACGGGCACCTTCCTACTTAGCATCTTGATGAACAGGATTCTAATCAACAAGTTGGTGAGCAAAGGGTTGCTGGCCTTTTGGGGTCATTTTGAAATCTTCTTTGTTTTGGTTTCACAAATAGATTTCATAGGAGGCTCCCACACTTTGCACGATAATGTGCTATTTTGTTAAAAGGAACCCAAGTGTGGCTGGAACACCAGGTCATTTACATGTCACATGTACTGCTGCCTGTGTGGTTCCTACACATCCCAGCTATGAAACGTTCGTTCCCTCAGCCCCATGGAGAGGCAGGAGGAGGTGGCGTGAGGAATGAGGCTGGGGGAGCTGGGCTCTGCCCGCAGCCCGCCTGGGCACCCTGGGGTCTAGGGTGGGGTGCGCCCTGGTTCCCGCAGAACCCGAGTCTGCGGCCCGGCAGGGCCCGGCTGGCGAGGAGCCTCAGGCTGAGGAGGGCAGGGTGGGGACGCGGGCGGATGCCCACAGCCTTGTGAGGAGAAAGAATTTGGCCCTTATTTTTGTCAGCAGCAGAAATAGATGAATTGAGCAGAAGCACAGCGCAGTCTTGAGAGGCCTGGTGAGCTGTGAAAGAACCTTCTCTGCAGGGCCACCAGGTGCGCTGCTGCCGAGGCTGCTGGGCCTGGGGCCTTTGTGGCTGGTCTCCAGGCACCCCCTACTTTGCCTGGCGATGGGGACTCGCAGGTGGGGACCAGCCACCTGTGCGCTCCCAGAAGGCAGAGGGCGCGGAGACCCAGCCCGGCGTCCCCTCCACCGGCCCACGCCGGGCACGGGGTCCCCACAAACCCAGGAAGCACCTCCCAAGACTGCAGGGCATGGGCTCAGTGCAGGGGCCCTTGGGCGGGCAGAGTGCGAAGGACCCCGAGGGAGGCGCCATCGCTGGTGAGAGGAGCGGGTCCGGCCTTGGGCTCCGCGGTGACACTGCCCTGGGTTGGGTCGCATCACCTGGCAGCGCAGCGAGGCTCACAAGGAAATGAAATCAGCTGAGAGCAGCTGCGGCTCCAGCCAGGACATCAGAATGATGCATAGAATTTAAAGTTACGGCAGAGTATCATCTGTATTTTAAGTTAAAGAGCCTTGATAATGCAGTTTGCACCTTGTAGCAGGTCCTTGGGTGGGAGATGTGTCTGATGGCGGCGTCCTGCTCTGTCAGGTGCTGGAGGCTGGAAGGGCACCCGTGTGTCCTCGAGGCTGAAGGAGAGCGCACGTACTGGCTCTCCCGGGCCTCCCGTCAGCACCCTGTGCCTCCCGGCGTGTGTCTCTGATGGACGCCCCCCCCCCCCCGCCCCCCGCAGGATGGAGCCGAGTAAAAAGCTGGACGCAGCCGGCACCCTGCCAGCCAACCCCCCACTGAAGCTGCACCCCGACCGTGGCGCCGGGCCTGCCGTCCTGGTCCCCGAGCAGGGGGGCTACAAGGAGCGCTTCGTGAAGGCCGTGGAGGACAAGTACAAGTGCGAGAAGTGCCGCCTGGTGCTCTGCAACCCCAAGCAGACCGAGTGCGGACACCGCTTCTGCGAGACCTGCATGGGCGCCCTGCTCAGGTGGGTGCCCCAACGCAGGGGACCGGGGCCTGGCCCGCAGACTCAGGGGGCCCCTGCCCAGCTTCTCCAGCGAGGTCTCGGCCCCGGTGCCCGGTCTCCATCTGCGTGGCCAAGTATGGGGAGGAGACGTCCCATCTGCAAATGACGGTGGGGCCCTTTGGGGCAAGCGCCTGGAGGCTGGGACTGGGGGACGGGGTGATGGGAGGGGTGGGCCAGGCCGAAGCTGAGGAGAATCCAGTGAGCGTCAGGGAATCCGCAGCAGCCCTCACGGGTGTCAGCTGGGCATTGATGCCATTTAGAATCACGGGTGTCAGAGAGGCTGGAGTTTTACAGCAGAGCTAACGTTGGCTGAGAGAGCACCTTCGTTCATCCCACAGTTATTTCCTGAGTGGGGTGCCAGGCACTGTGCTCAGCCTGGGTCCCCAGCAGCGGACAAGGGCCGGCAAGGCTGCCCGCTGCTCCTCTAGACCCGCCGCTGAGCGCAGCCTCCCTCCCGGCACCCTCCTTTGGGTACTTCCCGCCGTGCTCTTATCCACTCGTCCCCAACAGTGAACTCAGCTTCGCCAGCTTGTGGGTAAAATAACTCTTCGTTGGAGCTTAGTGGTGGCAGAGCAGGCTCAGAGCACCTGATTTCCCTGCACTCTGGCGCCGCGGAAGCGGCCGGGGGCTGTTGCTCTGCTGGTTTCGGCCCTTCTTTGCTTCTTGAGCTCCTCCTGTTCTGTGTTCTGCAGGTGTCAGGGGATCCCGCCCAGACGCCACTCAGCCCCGGGGTCTAAGGGTGTGAAAAGATCCCCATGATTAAAACAGTTTGGCACAAGCTCCATATTAACGTAGGCTGAATGAGTGAGCGTTTATTTTAAAACGCGTTGATTTCCTCCCGCACCGACCCTCGGCCCTCCTGCCCCTCCGCAGGGCCCCAGTGCACGCGTGCCCACCTGCCCCCTGCTCCTGAAGCCTCTGCTGCCGCTCCCTGGCCTGGACTCCTGGCGCCTTTAGGCTGTCTAGGGCAGGGGCCCTGGCAGTAGGGAGCGCTCAAAATTAGTTTTTATTTTTAATCTCTAGGAGGTGGTTTCCAGGCCCGGGATGGGGTGAGAATCAAGTCCAAAACAGGGCAGTGTGGGAGCAGTGGCTGGTGTCCTGAGTTTGGGGACAAGAATAATGTAGGAGACCAGTGGTTTCTTTAGACAGGGTCAGCTTTAAATCCCCACACGGTTCAAGTCCACGGAATTGCATCTTCCTTTCAATACACTGTGAAGGAAATAGCCTGTGGAGAAAGCCCTGACTGTGCTTATAAAGCAGAGCCGTTCAGAGGCTTTCCCGAGGGCTGTGGACACTCACGCTGAAGAGCCCTTCACAGAGAGCTGCTTTTGGTTTCTGAAATAAAATCTCACCTTTAATTGAAAGGGACTTTCCAAGAGGGACTGATCTAAGCTGTTCTGCTTAAAAACTTCCTTATGAAAAATTACTATTAAGAAAAGAATTTTAACCCTTTTCTCCTATTTAAACCGTATTTAAACCAGATTCACCGGGGCATCCTGAAGCTCTGGTGGTTGCTCTGAGCTTCGCACGGCAGACATGACCCTAAAGTGAACGGTTCACCGTATCCAGTGGGTTCAGATGAGAAGGTGGCTTTCACTCTAACACATTTACTGTGTGTTTCCCCTCAGCTCCTCCAGCCCGAAATGCACTGCGTGTCGAGAAGGCATCAGCAAAGACAAGGTATTCTTGGTTTTTAATAAATTGTTTTGTCACTGTTTTGCGCTGGGTAGTGCCTCCTACGTAGTTTGCATCCAGTGCCCTGGTTCCGAGTTTCTCTGAGTTGACAGCTGATGGAGCAGGGTTGAGACAGGGGACTGTGTCATGTAAACACCGGGACGGACGGGGCAGATCCGCTGGGCAGGTCCCCAGCCGTGTGACCCCGGAGCCTGTCTCCTCACCTGTGTCAGTAATGGGTTCACTTCCCAAGACCCCCAGGTGGGTGAGGAGTAAGTAAAGTGCAGAGATGTGCACTGTCGTCTCGGGTCTTTATCCCAGATGCCTGCGCTCTACCTTCAAGCAGTGCTAGTCTGAGGGGTTCCGTTGGATTTGCTCTCTCCCTGCCCCCAGGCAGCGTCTCGAAGTCATTAAGACACATGTGAGAGTTCAGCCCTTCCCTCCCCCACGTGGTTGAGAATGCCAGGAAAAACTCACGTGTCCTGCAGATGAGCACACAGGGGCCCTGGGCGCCCACCAGCTTCCCCCGTGGGCCCTGAGCCCTTGTCACCCATCCCTGTGGCCATCCAGGCCCTGCCAGGCACACTTCTAGTTTGAAACGACTCGTTCTTGAAGTACTTAAAATATCAATAAAAATATGTGGTTCTGAAATTTTGATGAATGAACCGAACAATTTTTTAAATGTAGGTCATTAAATTGTACAGTAAAATTCTCACTCTGGGGTTTTCCCATGGCTTTGTTGTTAAGCAGCACAGGTGAGTGTGGTGATTTGAGGGTTGCTGGTGACAGGTGCCCGTGGGCTGCCAGGACGGGGCATCCGGTGTCCTGCTCTGGGCGGTTCAGAGACAGAATTGGCCGAACGTCCATGTACCTGCTCTTCCTTAGCATTTACCTGCCCCTAAAGACTTCACTTAGCTTGGAAGGGATTGTTTTTAAGAAAAACAAATCACTCAGTTCTACCTCTTGTCTCAACATGGCAACCTGTTAACCTGTTAACATGTATCTAACCAATGTGACCAGGAGAAAAGGCTGAAACAATGGGCTAAGATGGATTTTTTAGTGTCTGATTTCATTATGCGGAGTTACTATCCTTATTTTTCAATGGCATTGACAGCTGAAGAAGAGTTACTAGATTTGTTGAAGAATCATAAATGAGACTGACTGAAGCCATGGATCCTCGTGGGAAAATGTGGGGTTGGTTGGGCCCCGGGAGACCGAGATCAACCCCTCGGCGGGTCACTGAGGATAGTGGCCACCGTGGGGCCTCCACTTCCCCATCTGTGAAATGGGACAGTTGTAGTAATGATACTAGATCTTTTCCAGCTCTAAAATTCTGTACTTTTATTATTCTGATATTTTCATTCTATGTTTTTTCTCCCTAAAGGTAAATGATTTAAGAAACTTAGGGAATTCCCTGGCAGTCCATTGGTTAAGACTTGGTGCTTTCACTGCCGTGGACCCAGGTTCGATCCCTGGTCGGGGAACTAAGATCCCACAAGCTGTGAGGCATAGCCAAAGGAGAAAAAAAAAAAAAGGAAAGGAACTTAATGGCACAGAAAGGAAGCTTATTTATTACTGGTTAAAAATACCTGTTCTGTTTACTTTAATATCTAAAATTATGACCTTTTTAAAAAAGTCATGTTTACAAAGGATTAGATTTGACTCCAAATTAGTTTATTTTTAACTCTTAACAGCTGTTGTTTCTATTTCTTTTCTTGTGGAGTCTAGAAGGGCATATTGAGCTCCCTGTTCCCCCTGTGACCGTGTCAGCGTGTGGGCGTTTCTTAGAAATGCCTGAGGATGAGGACGGCGTAGCTTGTGTTGTTAGAAGGAGTGAGAATATTTGTTTTCCGAGGGAAAAATGAAATTAAAGGGAGGTTTTCATTTTCAAAGGGAAACATTTTCATTATTGGATTAACTACAGTCTTTGCAACATATATTTTTAAAAGTTTCTTGGGCTTCGTTGGTGGCGCAGTGGTTGAGAGTCTGCCTGCCAATGCAGGGGACACAGGTTTGAACCCTGGTCTGGGAGGATCCGACATGCCCCGGAGTAACTGGGCCCGTGAGCCACAATTACTGAGCCTGCGTGTCTGGAGCCTGTGCTCCGCAACAAGAGAGGCCGCGATAGCGAGAGGCCCGCGCACCACAATGAAGACTGGCCCCTGCTTGCCACAACTAGAGAAAGCCCTTGCACAGAAACGAAGACCCAACACAGCCATAAATAATAAATAAATAAATAAAAAATTTAAAAAAGTTTCTTACGTAGCAGGCTAATGCTTTCTTCTTGGTGAAAAATGAGTTATTAGTGACATAACCTTAGGAGCAAGAACCAAAATAAATGTTTTACAAACCATCTGCAAAATATTATCTTTTACAGTAGTTTCTCTCTTTCTCTGGCAAGGATCTACAAAGGCATCAAGTTGTAGCGGGCTCTGCCCTGGTCCCTTGGTGGGAGGTCCCACCTGCGGCAGTGCTGGTGCCTGAAATCCCCAGGATCCAGGTGTGAACTTGGTCCTGGTGTGTCCTCGTCCTGAGTGTGTCAGAGTTAATCCAAAATGTGTGCTGCTCCAAAGTGATCTTCAGTTGTTCCGTATAGCTTGCTTACTTTTGGTTTATTTAATAAAAGGTGGTAGTTAAGGTTCTATTATTTAAATTGTGTCTCTTAGTGGGGGTGGCTCCTTCATTCTGCTTAGATTAAAATAGTTCTTAATGCTTTCTGAGGCCCGCTTAAGGGATGTTCCCGTGGTATTTTTACAGTGGTTTTGCCTTGTCTAAAGTAGCAGCATGTGGCGATTAAGAAATGTTAATCCTCTAAAATAGCTAACTTTCAATTTCAGGTGTTTAAGGATAATTGCTGCAAGAGAGAGATTCTGGCCCTTCAGATACACTGTAGGAACGAAGGCAGAGGCTGTGTAGAGCAGTTAGCACTGGGGCACCTGCTGGTAAGTGGGGATGTGAGGTGTCGGCTTTACATCCAGAAATACGAGTCCCTGGTCAGTACGATGTGGCCCCTTAAGATCACGTTTGCATTAATCTTTCAGACACAACCAACTATGAAAGCAGTCAGAGCCATTTAGGTATGAAATGTTATTTTTAATGACATCATAGGCAGAACTGTCAGTTGGTTTTTGAACACCCCACCCTATTTAGAGTAGAAAAATCTGAATTGGATTTTGACTGTAGAAGGCCCATTAAAACCTTCTCCTTTTTATAACCATGAAATTCCACGTAACTTCTTATGTTTTTTTGATTAGTATCATATTTTATCCTGGAAAGATATTTGAATTGGAATAAAACAAAGTTCTTAGCAGATAACCATTTATTTATCCAGGAAGAAAAGTTAATTGACTTAATTCTTCAAAAGCAATATAGTTTGAGTAATCATTAAATGGAACATGAAATTCAGTGTCTCTTGATACATTTGTCACTCTTCTCTGTGAAAAGCTGATCTCGCAGCAGATAGAAACATTTTTTTGGGATTTAATTGCATAGAGGCTAGAATTTGGTATTTCAGATTAGAGTTTTGCTGATTAAGAACTTTGAATTGTTTGTCTCACAGGTGCATTTGAAGAATGATTGCCAGTTTGAGGAACTTTTGTGTGTCCGTGCCGACTGCAAAGAGAAGGTGCTGAGGAAGGACCTGCGTGACCACGTGGACAAGGCCTGTAAATACCGTGAGGCCACGTGCGGCCACTGCAGAAGCCAGGTCCCAATGATAACGCTGCAGGTGCGGTGTTTTCTTGTCTCACCCACCTTCTACTCCATCCAGATGTCGTTTGTCCGCAGGATAGCTTGTTAAATGACTATTCTAACAGAAATAAAGAGACAAGATAGGGGTAAATAGCAATTTTCATCTGACTTTATTTCAGAGTTAAGCTTCATTTGTTTTGCCCATTTTGATTTATGCAATTAATTTTCCATTGCCTAGATTGACTGCCATTTGGGGTGCCCAAAAAATGAAGACCGATTATTCAAAAAAGGTAGAATTTTTCACTTGTGCCAGGGAATAGCCTCTAAAATCTTGTTGGATTGCTTAATCATTTTACGGCTCTGTGACATAACCATCACTTCAACAGGGTAATTTATCCTGCAATATTGAGGTGCAGCGGTCTCTCCTGGAGAGAGATGAGAATTTAAAATGTTTTCATGCCTCCATTATTTTGGCAGGGTTTTATATCGTGCGCATGTTAGAATCCGATCACTTATATGTAAATCAAAGAGAAACAGGTGTTGGGATGGAGGACAAACTTTAAAAAGAGTCAGTGTTGTAGAGACCTTCAGATATTTGTCTGTTTGTTGAATACGTATTTACCGCATACCTACTGTGTGCTGGGCACTGTTCTAGGAGCTGCAGGTTCAGTGGTGACCCTCATCTTCCAGTGGGAAGAGATCATAAGTACTATGAAGACAAACTGGTAACAGGGGAGGAGGGGTGATCAGGGCGGGCCCTTCTGAGGCAGTCAGGACGATGCAGGAAGAGCACTGGGGCAGAGGGAGCAGCAGCGAGCGGGGGGCTCAGGCTCCAAGATGGAACAGACTCAGCAGGTAGATTTCCCCTCGCACAGAGCAGAGGCGAGGTGCGAAGTTGACGGGAGGCAGCCTTGAGCAAGGGACAGATGCGGTCACAGTTAACGCAGAGCCAGTGGGATTAGCCGAGGGCTCGAGTTATGGAGTATGAGCTTGGAGGATGCCCAGCGTTTGTAACTAGAGCAGCTGGACCAACCGGAGTGTCCTACTGAAGTGGGGCTCAGGGGAAGAGAGGAGGCTTTCGGGGGGATAGGGAGTGGTCTGGGCAAATAGGTGGTACTTGCAGCCCTGGGACTGGAGCGAGTAGAGAGAAGGGCCAGAGTCGGAGGACAGAGGACTGGGGCACATGATGCTTACAGCATACTAAGAGGAGGAGGTCGCCCAGCAAAGGCGTGGCCGGCGTGGAAGTGTCAGGAGAGTGACGTCCCAGAGGCAGGCGGAGCTGCAGGGTGTGTGGCGCAGGTGCTGCTGAGAGGCTGGGCTTGGAGGGGCTGGGAATTGGCTTCTGGCCGAGGCAGGATGGCGACTGGTGGGTCACCAGACGGGAGGGGACCGTGGCAGAGCAGCCAGGCGTGAGGGCCACAGTCGAGTTCCTGGTGGATATTCGGGAGCACTTTGACCCAAATTTAGGAAGCGTTTTCTCTGTTATTCTTTGTGAAATGAGACGTATTCTACGATCTGCATTTTACCTTACCTTGTATAACTTTCCTGTGCCTGGGATTCTTCCATTGTGAAAGCTGTTTCCTGTATGATTCTCTGTCGTTTCCAGTTATTAATAACCTTGAACAACTGTGCCCTCCCCTTTGAAAAATAGCAGTAGTGTTTCTAATTTCTTCAGTAATTAAATTCAAGTGAATGAGACGGTGTACCCAATGAGCAGTACTCCTGACCTTACCCGTTACTATGTTGCTATCAAAGTTACACTTTGCTTCTGGCCCAAAATCAATTACCTTTATTTGCAGGATAGAATCCAGGAATTAATTTTCATCTGAGAAAGAAGTGTAAGCATGTCAGTTAAACAGCCTATGAGTAACCAGCTCTGGGCTCCAGCCGAGGCTTAAAGAGGTTGGTTTTGGAATAACGGCATCACACATGGAGTCATGAAACGTTTGTTGACTGCTCTTGGGCGCCAGACCCTGAGCTAGTTGCTCAGGACACACAAGAGTAGATTGCAGTCTCTCCCCTTCCTTTCACGGTCTGGTAGGGGAGACAGTCAGATATACAATTATGTACATGGTGGTATGGGAAGAGACAGTTAAACATGGCCTGATAGGGTCCAGGAGGGCTTTGGAAGAGGAGGTGGCGTTTGCTCTGATCTGGGTCTTCAATCTGTTGACTGCAGACAGGAGAGAGAGACACAGCAGGTGCAGAGGCACAAAGTGGTAATTACCAGTTTGGGACCTGAGTTGTGCAAATTAAATTAAATTAAATTAAATCTTACTGTGCTTTTGTGATGAAAACTTTTAAAACTGTTTTATCAGTGTTGGTGCTGCAGCGTGTCTTGGGGCAGATGTTACTTTCTGTCCACCTGTGATAACTGTGAGAGGCGCCCTGCGTGGGCTCGCTGCTTGTGCACCAGCCGCCGGCTCCTGGGGCCCTCGTCGCTGGCAGGCGGCCACACCCATCCGCCCTTGCTCACCCACCTGGAAGCGGCCAAGACTCCCCCCGGGCCCTCGCCCTGTTAGCAGTGGTGGGATCTGGCTCCCAAGTCTTGTTCTTTCAACCCTCACAGTCTCATCCTCTCAGGCCTTAAGGTTATTTTTAAAAAGAGCCGTTGCTTAACCTAGGCCTGAAGCCCCAGTTCATCCTGGCTTTCCTCCCTGTCCTGCGTTTTGTGGTGTGACAGATACATCAATGTTGATAAAATACAGGTTGATAAAGTGCCGAGGCTCCAGGGACTTCGCCTTCCAGCGCAGGAGGTGCGGTTCAGTCCCTGGTTGGGGAGCTAGGATCCCGCAGGCCTCGCGGCCAAGGGGCCAGAGCAGAAGACAGAGGCGATGCTGTGGCAAAATTCAACACAGAGGGCTTCCCTGGTGGCACAGTGGTTAAGAATCCGCCTGCTAATGCAGGGGACACGGGGTCAAGCCCTGGTCCGGGAAGATCCCACATGGCACGGAGCAACTAAGCCCGTGCGCCACAACTACTGAGCCTGAGCTCTAGAGCCCGAGAGCCACAACTACTGAAGCCCGTGCACCTAGAGCCCGTGCTCCGCAACAAGGGAAGCCGCCGCAGTGAGAAGCCCTTGCACCGCAATGAAGAGTAGCCCTTGCTCACCGCAACTAGAGAAAGCCCGCGTGCAGCAACGAAGACCCAATGCAGCCAAAAGTAAATAAATTAAAAAAAAAATTCAACACAGACTTTAAAAATGGTCCCCATCAAAAAAATCAAAAAGTGCACTGACTGTCTGGACCATTGCAGTTCACGTGAGCATTTCTTTTCTATCTTTAAACCATGGTACCGGCAGCTATTTTCAAGTTGTTTTTTTTTAATCTAATAGCAGAATTTAAAGTGTCAGAAAAAAATCTCTTCTTTTCCATTTAGCCCAGAAATTATCAAATATTATTCTCTTTAAACAGTTCTGTTAATTTGTGAAAAGTCAAGAATTGTAAAGATCTCGTTTTATGGGAACGTGTATACATTTGGCCCTTGGGTGACACGGGGGCTGGGCGCAGACTCTCCGAGCAGTCTCGAACACAAGTATAACGTTACAGTCAGCCCCCCTAGGCAAGGTCGCGCACCCACAGCGTCAGCCGACCGTGGGTCGGGTAGTGCCGCAGTGCACACCTAGTGAAGAAAATCCACGTGTACGTCGGCTCACGCAGTTCATACCCAGGTTCAAGGGTCAACTGTGTACTGTAACGTACAGGTACAGCCACTTTGGCAAACACGTGGCAGTATTTTATTAGGTTGAAAACGCATGTTCTCAACTAGCAGTCCCTCTCCTAGATGTTTAAGAGAAACTGTCGCACATGCACTGCAGAGGGTATGTCAGGCATAACCAGAGGAGCAGAGAGATCTGGGAACGATCCAAACGTCCATCTGTTGGAGAACAGACACGTCACTTGTAGCGGACCCCGTGGACAGTGTGCACAGCAGGGAAGGTTGTATGACAGCGGTGACAGTGGAATCCACGAGTCCACTCATGCGACTCGTGGATTCGCCCGCCTGAGGAGCGTGACGTTGAGCCAGGTCGCAGAAGAGTCGAAAGGCGGAATTCCGTGTTAACAAAATTCAAAAGCAGCCAAGACGAAACAGTATCTTACCTGTTACACATACACGTGTAAGGAGACCTTTTTTTAAGCAAAGGAAGTAAAAGCGCAGGTTCAGCCTTGTGGTTTTAGTCGGAGAAGGCGGGGGCGCGGCAGGAGAGGAGCCTGCAGGTGATGGGCGTTGGTTACACCCTTGTCCCTGGTGGGCGCTCACTATGCACTTATGCTTTGTGGCCCACACACGCGTGATATCGTTCTCTGTGTGTATCAAAGTCACTCTTGCTTTGACAGGCAGGACAGATTTCATTAATATGTGGAGAGTTCTTACATATCGACAGATTAACAGGTTTTTTTTTTTTTTTGGAAAACGGGTGTATCCCTTTGGCTGTCATAACAAAGTACCACAGAGCGGGTGGCTTAGAACAACAGAAATTTGTCCCCTCACAGTCCTAGAAGCAGAAGCCTGGATCCAGGGCTGCCTCAGGGCCATGCCCCTCTGGAGGCTCTAGAGAAGACCCCTCCCTCACTTCCCCACCTCCTGGGGGTTGCGGTCCTTGGGCTCCCAGACTTGCGGCTGCACCGTTCCAACCTCTGCCTGCATGTCCTCATGGCAGTCTTCCTGCTGTACATCTTCTCCTCTTACATGGACAGTGTCACTAGGTTCAGGGCCCAGCCTAATCCAGGGTGGCCTCTTAACTCGTTACATCTGCAGAGACCCTCTTTCCTAAACCGGGGTCACATTCTGAGGTTCCAGGGAGACATGAACTTCAGGGGTCACTGTTCAACCCACTGCAGTGGACAAAAGCTATGAAAGGCAGTTCACGGGAAATATAAATGGTTAACATAAAAAAGATACTAATAACTACACATCATTAAAGAATTGCAAATCATACTCATTGTTTTTCACCGGTCACTGTCAGAGATGGGAAAGTTTGATAGAATTCAACTGGGGCCGTGCGTTCTCACTGCAGTGAGGGTGGGCTTGTGTAGGCTGATTGGAGGGCAGTCTGGCAATACCCCTCCAAATCCCTTTTTTTGTCGTTTTTGTTTTGCGGTACGCGGGCCTCTCACTGCTGTGGCCTCTCCCGTTGCGGAGCACAGGCTCCCGACGCGCAGGCTCAGCGGCCATGGCTCACGGGCCCAGCCGCTCCGCGGCATGTGGGATCTTCCCAGACCGGGGCACGAACCCGTGTCCCCTGCATCGGCAGGCGGACTCTCAACCACTGCGCCACCAGGGAAGCCCCCAAATCCCATTTTAAATGCTCTACCCTTTGAAAGAAGGGCAAAGAAGCCCATTTCTAGACATTCATCGTTTGGACGTCCTTGCACAGATCTGCCAAGATACACAGAGCTATTGATGGGAATGGCCTGCGGGCCGCCAGCCTCACCTCCTGCTGCCCCCTGCTCTGCCCGCCCCGGTACGCTGCCCCCACCCCTGGTTCTTCCTCAGAGCGCCCTCCCAGGCCACCACCCCCGCTGCTCGCTCCCAGCCCCCCTGCCGCAGTGGTGATCATCTGTTTGTCCTGGTCAGGCCACCCCTGACGCCCAGGGCAGGCCTGGCCTGGTGAATGAAGGCGGGGTCGAGGGCAGGCTCAGGAGGGAGGCGTGGCGTCCGTGGAGTGTCGGCCGTGTTAGTTCTCCGGGCCCGTGACGGATTCTGTCCTCACAGATGCCCTCTGAGGGAGGGCTGGTCACGCCCCCTCTTACAGGTGAGGCAGAGAGAAGCTGTTTGGCCCGAGGTTTCCCCCGAAAGGCGCGATGGCACCTGGGAACTCTTAGGGATTCTGAGCGCGGCCAGGCATCCGCCGGGGGTCCCCTCTTGGGAGGTGCTGGTCAGGCTCAGTCCAGTCAGGTGATTTTTGCTGAGTTCGGGACAGCCGTGGGCTCGCCCACCGTGGGCCCTGCAGGCCTCTGGGGACCAGGCCCCGGAGCAGAGCGGCCGCGTCCAGGTGTCCTCTCCGCGCTGCACAGCCCGCAGGGTGCTGGTCCAGACGAGGGACTTCAGATGGTGTTGCACCTGGCTCCAGGCCTCCCCGGAGGAGAGGAGTGTCCTCTCGGGCGCCGTGTCCTTGACCTGCACGCCTGCTGGGTCAGACGGCCCGGCAGCCAGCGCGGCCCCAGATACACCTCAACAGCGGCCTAACTGGAGGCCCAGCCAGGAGAACTGGGAGTGTCCCGGGGCCTCAGAGGAAAACCCGCCACATTCTCTTCTTGCCGAGGGATGCCACCTCCGGGAGCCTGGCCTCCCACGGTTGTGTGACGTGGCAGGTCTGGCTCTGCCTGCGTCGGCCTCCCTGCAGCGGCCCTTTGTCATGTGTCTGGAGGTGCTCTCCAGAGCCTTGGGTTTGCTCTCCTCGTGGGAGCTCTTGCCTGCCCTTCACTTGTGGACAGGTGTACCGGACAGGTGCCCAGCAGGAGCCTGGGGCACCGAGTTGAACAGTCACCGTCATCCAGGCTCTGTGCTGAAATCTGTACCGTCCAGAGAAGGGCTACACCAAAATGTGTGCGCGTTTACCGCGCACTAGAGGACGATCGGAGATCAGGACAGTAATTAAACACCCAGTGGACCACATTGTTTTCAGGCTCTTGAGAAGCATCATTTCCAGACCTCAAACTGAGAAGCCAGAGGAGAACTGTCCTTCTCTCCAACCAGCAGAGGCTGGGCCCTGCCATCCACCTGCTGTGTGAGGGAGGCCAAGGCCCAGCCTACCTGGGCGCAGGTGTCAGGGAAGCATCAGCAGAGGGGACACAGCTAGAGGGAAGCTGCCGTGAGGATGCCCCTCCGGTGGGCTGTGCTCCCATGAGTGGCCCCGACCAGTCATATCTGAGTAGCTCTCGTGAGATGCATTCTTTTGAGCACTGAGACTTGTGTAACATAGCGACCCGTCCAAGTGTGATGTGAGTCTTGTGACCCAAGGACATGACCGTGAGCAGAGGGCTTCCCTTGGGTCATTGTGGGGACGCTGGGAACGCTGGTGGGATCTGAGGGAAGGTGGATTGTGTTTCAGAGTTGGCAACACTCTCTCCTTCTCCTTCAGAAACACGAAGACACCGAGTGTCCCTGCGTGGTGGTGTCCTGCCCTCATAAGTGCAGTGTCCAGACCCTTCTGAGGAGCGAGGTAAGGGGCGTGGCCGGGCCTGTGCAGGAGCTGGGGATCCTTCAGGGCCCCGCTCTTCCCTTAAAGCTGAGGTCAGAGGTTTTCACAGATTGTGATAGTGATAACTTACAGTACAAAAACAATGAAAACCCTCATGCTGTTTTTGGAAGTCAGATATTTCAGAAACAAACAATTAAAAGCTACAAAGTGGTAAATTCAGAGCAAAATATTAAGAATTGAGAAAATGGGAATATTTACAATGCAAGCAAAGGTGACACTTTTTAGGTTTAAATCTGTAAACTAGGAATCACTCTAAGATTATCTCAAGGAAATCAGTTAACTTAGAAATACTCCTGAACCACTTAGGCCACACGTGCTGTACAGGACCTGTGCCGGGGGCAAGTGGGTGCAGGGGTGGTGCCCACACTTCAGGGGCCGCCGGGAAGGCGCCTGGGCAGCCTCCCCCAGAGGCTGCGCACATCGCGCTGCCCTCGGGCACACTTGCTTTAAGGCAGGCAGATTTTGCAGTAGCCTCATTTTGATCAGGATATATCCAGAAGGGACAATTCCAAGGATTCTTAATGTTTTCGCATCTGATCCTGACCTGGACCCCCTCTGGTTGGTGTTCTGGGAACCGTCTGGGGCTCCTATGGGCTCGGTGGGTGCGTGCCCCACCCCACCCCCACCCCCGGTCCCCACGCCCGATTCTCTTGGTCCCGGGGTCTCTGATCTGAGGAGCCTGCTCACCTCAGCCTTTTCAACAGCCTGGAATTTAACACCTGGATATGGGGGAGGGGAGCTCAGTCTCTCACGTCCATGACAGCGAGAGGACCCGTGTGGGCCGAAGGCCACTCTCACTGAGGTGCACCCTCCCTGGACGTTGACTCTGCTGGGCAAGGGTAGGGTCTGGACTGGCGACGGTGGTCTCTGGGCCCCTGAATGTGCCTCTGGGAGCGGCAGGGAAACACACGTAGATTATTTCCACAACTGGAAAGTCCCTCTGTTAAAGTGAATGTACGAAGAGTCTGTATTGTTGAAATAATTTCCTGGGTTTTATGTACCTTCCTAAACTTTTACTCACTCAGGGCTGTCTATATTCGGGGCAAAAGCTGCCTCCATTTTGCCTCTAAGTTATTTTTATTTTTAAAAATCTTTAAACCTAAAAAAAACAAAAAAAAAAAACTTTAAACCTGCATTTATCTTGGGTTTCTGGTGAAAGGTGCTATTGGTTTACAGTTGATTCTTGCTTTTATCCCCAAGCTCTGGTAAATTCTGTAGGGCTCTGAGATTAATGATGATAAAGCCAGTTTGAAAAAAGTACAGCCCTTTCAGTTAGTGCACTGAAAACAATGTCAACCTCGACATGACCCTGATTTTAACATCAGGGGTGTTAACTGGTCAGATTCACGATGGTATTGATGGCGCTGAAAGAATATGTTTTAAAATTTTCAAACTGATGTTACTACGCACACGGTGTCCTTTCGGGTTTCTGCGCCCGTCACCTGCAATGTACCCTTGGGGTGCTTTCCTCCAGTTGCAGGCCAGAGCCTCTGCGGCCACCACGACCCCACCCTGGCTCAGACCTTCTGCAGGGCTGGCCTTGGCCATGGTCAGGTGGGTCCCTCAGGCGGGAGGGCCGTCCTGTGAGCCGCTCACTCTTGTCCTCAATACTGACCTGAAGGGAGAGGAATGTCTTTGTCCTGGAGGACAGGAGGAGAAGGTGGAGAAGCCGCCTGCACCCACCGGAGTGACACATCCCGCGAGCCTCCGGGAGTGCGTGTGCGCTGGCTCGCGGGGAAGCGCGTTCCCGGGGCCGCTGTGCGCCACGCTCACTGGCCACTCTCCCAATTCAGGGTCTGATGGCTTTCTATAAAGAAGATCTATCCCTCGAGTTTCCCGATGAGAATCTCTTCAGTAAAGAAAGAACTTATCCTTAAATTGCATTAGCCTAACACAAAACACTGTGTCTTTAAAATGTAGGTATTTCAATTCCCTTTACTCCTGAGGGGGCACCGTAGGTGGTCTTTATTTGATGATTTGCTGACATTTAAGCTGAACACAGGGGTTTTTCCTTGCAAGGGGAGTTACCCTCTCCCAGCCCCTCCTAATCGTCCTCCGTGAACTGGAGGTAACCATCGTAAGATTCATGTTGTTAGAATGACCTTAGAGGTCTTTGAAAAGCTACTTGAATCTCTGGCCATTCAGAAGTACTGAGAGTGATGAGACCTTGTGTACGCTTGCTTTGGAAAGGTATCTATTTCGTGTGCTGTATATCAGGTGTGTGACCCAGCTGCATCCTGAATGCTTCCTATTTTTTGTGTTTCATGCAGTTTTTGTTTATAGTCTTTAAATGTGCATTTCAGTTTATGTTTTTTTTCCTTTCTTTTTAAAATTCTGGCACTGCAGACAGCATGTCGCAAAACAACTTGTTCTAAAGAAACTGCAAGTTTAAGAAATGTTATAGTAAATGTATTTCTGTATATTGGTGTATATATGTGTATACACGTGATGATACTGTATATTTACTGCATATAAGTCTAGGAAGCAGATGCTATATACACACCTGTAGCTGATAAACACCATTCGTAATAGTACAACCCAGATGCTATCTGTGCCCTTGATATGTTTGAACATTTTCATGCAAACGTTCGTGCCACAACTCACGTCTCTTTCCCGTTGCAGTTGAGTGCACACTTGTCAGAGTGTGTCAATGCCCCCAGCACCTGTAGTTTTAAGCGCTATGGCTGCGTTTTTCAGGTCAGTATCCGACATTTGTCCTTCCCAGTCACTGACATTCCACCATGAGAGAAAGTTATTCTATTAACATTTTAACATGCAAGCTCTGGGCTTTCAGTTTTGCCATGGAACTGAGTCACCTGCTGCACGGGTGACGAGAGCCACGTGCAGCGGATGTGGGTGCTCGCTTTCTAGGCCGGGGGTGTCGTGAGACTTGAGGTAGACACCTGTGCTGAGGGGGAGTTAATGCATTAGGAGAACGATTACATTCAAAACCAGTTAGTGAATGGGACAAGCAGAACTGGCATTCGGTGGGGTTTCTAGGTAGATAGTTATGGAATTTGAGCTGTTACTTGAATGTAAGTCACTGGCAAACTGGACGTGGTTTCGGCAGTGTGTGCATCCGTGCACAGTTGTGAGGATCGCACGTGCGTGTGTCCAGAGTGCATTCCATGTACATGCCACAGGCACATGCCCGGAGGGCCATGTGGAGAGGAGGTCTCTGCCACTGCCACACCTGGGCCGTGAGAAAGCTGGTCCTGGGTTTTTGTTTTTGTTTCTGTTTTTTTAACACATCGGAGATGGCTAGTGAATTTGAATTAGTTTTCATTTAAATGTATATCTTGACCTTAGAACTATCAAAGGGCAGTATATACTCTAATTAAAGTATTTTGTGTTTGATTTTTATGTATTATCAGTACATTATTGTGAAATCAATACAGAGATATTGGCATCTCAGTATTTTCTTAGAAAGTAAAAAGCCTGAGAGTAAGAATGACTATAGCTTTCCCTTTGCTTCAGTCTCTTATGAGACTGAGCCCTCACCACTGTTATGTCGTATGTACATATATATCATTCATTCTGTGTATGTATATATATATGTTTATATATAGCAATACTTGTATCAACATATATATATGACTATTCTATGTACAGAGTATATGTTTTGGAGATCATTAAAATGCTTTCTGTGGCTTTTAAATATTCCAGTTTCAAAACAAATTATATTCTTACACCAATTACTTTGTTAAATATATGAAGAACTGTTTCCCACACTTGTTACTGACTCTGAGATGGTCTGCATCTTATGTACTCTGTAGATTGTTTATGTTCTGTATGTAACTTTCTAAGTATACGTAGGATAGTTAGGAACAGTAATACAGTGTATTTCACTGGTAAGTTAATACTTTAATAACTCATTTAGAATCTTACTTTGATTACATATTCGCTAGATTATTATAGCAGCTTCTGGCTATGACTTGCAGGTGTCTAAACATTTTCCATTTATATTTTAACGCAAAAAAATTTTAGGGAACAAAAATGATATATCTAAAATTTAGTTTCTTGCTGTTACCAGTATGAAACGTAGGTAAGAAGGCCCTTGATAAGAAGCTTGAGGAGCGAAGCTCACGGCCTCGAGATAGTTGTTGTAGAACTCGCAGTGTCTCGGCTTTGAGCTGCTCCGGTCTTCTCGAAACAGCCTCCTCACCTGCACACAGTAGATCAGGGGCCACTGAGCCCTCCTGAGGCTGGACATCCCCTGTGAGCCGTCCATGAATAAGTCACCCCCGCCTCGTGTAGTGCTGGATTGAGGTCGGCTACGAGTCTCTCTGACTTCGGCGGAGTGAGGTTGGGTAACGTGTTGCCTCTTTACTCTCGCAGGGGACAAACCAGCAGATTAAGGCCCACGAGGCCAGCTCCGCGGTGCAGCATGTCAACTTACTCAAAGAATGGAGCAACTCTCTAGAGAAAAAGGTACGACGCACCGCCTCCTGCTTTTGTTGGTTTTTAATACTTTCTTCAAATTATTTAAAGAAGAAAACCTTGTTTATAGTGAGTAATGGATTTTGCATAAAAGAAACAGCATCAAGAGTGTCAAAAAAGTAAATTCTCTTCAAGTGATCCTGAGTTTATAAATGAAGCTGTGTGGTTTTGTTAGCTTGCTCTTTGGGTTTTTGTTTGTTTGTTTATAAATTTATTTACTTATCTATTTTTAGTTTTGGCTGCATTGGGTCTTCAGTGCTGTGAGCGGGCTTCTCATTGCGGTGGTTTCTCTTGTTGGGGAGCACGGGCTCTAGGTGTGTGGGCTTCAGTAGTTGTGGCACGTGGGCTCAGTAGTTGTGGCTCGCGGGCTCCAGAGCACAGACTCAGTAGTTGTAGCGCACGGGCTTAGTTGCTCCACAGCATGTGGGATCCTCCCGGATCAGGGCTCGAACCTGTGTTCCCTGCATAGGCAGGCAGATTCTCAACTACTGTGCCACCAGGGAAGTCCTTGCTGTTTGTTTTTTAATTGCCAAGCAGCTATGAAGTGCTTTTTTTAAAAAAAAAAAAATCACATTGTGCTTCTCTTAGAATTGATCTAGGACAGGGATTGTCACTTCCAACCCCCGTCCACCCCGCACCCCATCTTTTTGTAAATAAAGCTTTATTGGAACACGGCCACACACACTCATTTTCGTATTATCCGTGGCTGCTTTGCACCAGGATGGCAGCATGGATGAGCAGAGATAGAAACTGTACGACCCGCACAGCCCCCAAAACTGTTCTCTGGCTCTTTACAGAAAAAACCTGCCGACCCCCGATCTGGAAGGTCACCAGTGTCACCTGCTTTACCATCCTCTGTCTTCTTGGAGACGAGGAGAGGACAATTGCACATCGCGAGTGTGACTGTTGACCATGGGTGTTGGGGGACCACGCAGCCCCTTCCCGGACACACCTGCTCTCCCGGGTGTCTCCTCGAGGGGCCCCAGCTGTGGGGTCTGGACTCCTCAGCAGGCCCCCGCCCACGTAGCACTCCTTCCTGGGGAGTGTGTCCTGTGGTGCTCAGCTCTCCGGGCCTTCTTACCTGAGGAAAAGATTAAAACCTCCGAGACTTGATAGAGAAGGAGGTTATAGGATCTCCCGCTGTGGCTTGTGGCTTATGTACACAAATAAGAAATTAATTTGATATTCAACGTGTTGAGAACTTGCGGTGGGAGGACACTAGGATGCAGCCAGGGCGTTGATGTTTGCTTTCTAAAGGTTTGTAAAGATTTGGATATCTTGTTTTGAGTATTAAATCCAAGCAATTTAAAACGTAAATGTACTTAAAAGAGTCTAAAGTTTTAAATCAAAAGATGTTTATTAAATCTGACATAAAATAGTTTTTTTAATATAAATGCTTAAGCTGGAGATGAGAACCAGTGAAAGGATTTGCGTGCTGTGTGTACACACGTGGGGCAGGAGAAGCCTTCTGTTTATCAGTGAAATAAAATCTGTTACCTGAATCATTTGTGACTTTCCCAGGAGCACATATTTGCTCTGAGTTCAGTGACGATTTACCTATGAATCTTTTTTTCCCCTCTTGTTGAAGAATGCATTGTTTCTGCCTTTTTTAATTATAGGCATAGATCTCAGGGCTTTTGGTCTCTCCCAGATACGGCTCCTCATTTATCTAAAAGGTTCTTCCTTTCATGTAAAGTGAATTGGTTATTCCAGCTGTGCTAGTTACATAACCATTGAGCGGGGCTGGGCTGCCGTGCGCTCAGCTCTCAGGACGGTCGTCCTCAGGGCCATCGCCGTGGGGCACGCGGGGGTCATCCTGTCACTTGCGTCCTCCTTCCCTGCTACCTCCACACTTGTCCCCCTCAAAGCATCCGCATTGCATCGCTGGAAGCTCTGGGACACAGCCGCACAGCCAGCACCCCTCCCCAGAGCTTCTCCCTCTGTACACCGGCCGAGAGGGGGCCGAGTTGCTGCTGATACATTTGAAACGTCTGTCCTCTTGGTTTTGCTGGAGCGTGAGCCTCTCCCTGCCTCCGTGCCCACTGCTCAGGTCGTCCGGGCCTCCGCCCTGCGCATCCTCGCTTGTGTTCATGAGGAGCTGGCTTCTCTTCACTGGGCCCAAGAGCAAAACCTGGACGATGAATGCAGATACTTGTATTTTCTTAAAATGGCAATTTATTTCTCATCATAGAATTATTCAGTTGGAATCTCCTGAGTTATTTTGTTCATCTATCCTAGAAAATAGAACGTCTGAGTTGATTCAGAAACACTGATTATTACATTCACAGTCAAACTAAAGAAAACTGTTTGTAAAATCCAGGCTTAAAAACGCCCCTCTTCTGTGTTAGGGGAGCTTAAATCCGAGGGCAGCGTGGGGTGCCCACCGAAACAGGCTGGGGTGGGGGTGTTCCTGGTGAGGAGGGTCTCAGGAAGGGTGAGGGCCCTGTTTTCATCTGCTGTGTGGATGTCACACTGTGCTTCCTGGAAACACACCTGCCACGTAGACTTTCCTATACCTGGTAGACCGGTGAAAGCAGGGGTCTGCAGGCACCCAGGGGCTGGGGTCCTTGATTAAAATGTGTAAATAAATAAAACGTCAGTCTAAGGGCAGTCCCTGAATTAAGAAGTTAAGAGTTGGGTGCGGCATGACGTGTGATCATCAGTGTGAGATATTTCCGTCATCCTCAGGTAGCTTGATTTGCTGCAGAAAAAAATCACCATTGGTTTTGGAGACATTACTGAGATTTTTATCAGAAAGGTTGGCCTGTGTGCATGATATTTCTTTTTTGGGGTGTGAGAATAAGGAGGCTGGGAATTGTGTCCATCTTTGACAGATGGGAGTGAGTGAATTGTAATTTCAGAAAAAACAAAAATGCCGCTGCCTGCTACCCGTGCCCCAGTCTGGGCGCTGCAGGCTGAACACTTGGAGGAGGTCGTGGGCCTGGGAGACAGCGTAGTTTAGGGAGGAAAGTCTGTTTGTGCTGAGTGAAATCCTAGGAGAGCGAAGTATATCTTGCAAGTTCTGTATTCCTTCATAAATACCTTGGTTATAAATAAAATAGACTGAGACAGCGCCCAGAGGTGCTGCCTGCCGAGCAGACTGAGTGACGTAAGGACGCCTCACTTTAGGCTCGTTGTTCTTCAGAGGGGACAAGGTCAGGAACCCAGATGTGTCCTGAGATGCCCGTGGGCCATCCCCACGGCCAGACCGTCCTCAGGTGCTGGAGGTGTTAGAGAGGCACCTGCGAGTAGAGCTGTTCCGATCCGTCTCGGAGCTCCGCGGCTTCCAGGATGGCGGCCACATCTGCGCGTGGACACAGCTGTTGGCGGAGGAAACCTTTCCAGGGGCCAAAATGCCCCTCGTAGAAACACTGTGAGAAAGAAGCCTGGTGGGATCGCCCTTGGACTCCTCACCCTGGGGCTTGTAAGACCAGTGTAAATTGGCTCTTGGGAGCCAATTATTTTTCAGAAAGGAACTTTGAAAGACTCAAAGGTGGGTTCCCTGCTGGGAATGGCGCCCCCCCCCCAGCAGACCCGTCCTGGCACCCCCAGTCGGCAGCTCCTCTGTGGCGGGGGCGGGGAGGCTGGGAGGCTGGCCCCAGGACTCACTGCAGCGCGCGAGACTGTTCCCATCGTGCTCCCTCGTTCCGTTGAGAGAGCTTTTCAAAGGGCGTGTATGGCCCACTGGTGGGCGTGAAATAATTTAGTGGGTTGCAGCTAGCATTTTCAAAAGTAAAATAGAGTAAAAGAGAAAGTATCCAGGTGCACTGTGATCAGGGCAGATGTGGTTTTGAGATCCCTGCTTTTAGGGATATGCATACGTACACAAGTGTCTGTGCAGAAGAGGTGGGGTGTAAGGATTTGTTTCCTATTATGTTTCCTTGTCCAAGTTTGAAAGCCACTCTGATAAAAGATGTATTAGTTTTCAGCAAAAACTTGAAAAAGCATCCATTCTGAAATTCAGTCCTTGCTGCACTTTGCCTCATCTTATTTGATTCTTGGGAGAGATTCTGAGAAATGCAGTTGTAGGATCCCTGTTAAACTACCAGGACTCCCATTTCCTGTGTGAAGGGATTTTTTTTTTTCCTGGAACTCCTTCGCTGAGCTGATAGAAGGCCTGTATTGTAAACATTTAATTACCATTATTATAATTGTTATAAATTGATATTAAACTCACTTTTTGTTTGCTTAATTGAAGACTTTCTTTTTCAGGTTTCCTTGCTGCAGAATGAAAGTGTAGAAAAAAACAAGAGCATACAGAGTTTGCACAACCAGATATGCAGCTTTGAAATTGAAATTGAGAGACAAAAGGAAATGCTTCGAAATAATGAATCCAAAATACTTCATTTACAGGTAAGAAGTTTAAGATTATGTCTGGATAAAAGGGAACACATCTGCGTTTCCCTCCAAGACTTTCTCAGGGAGATATTTGAGCAAAAGCCCTGACCTTTGTCGAACAAGGCAACTTGTTTCTCTTGCTTAAGTGAAACTCAGGGAAGGTGGCCTGGGTTTGCGGGCCGACCTGGGAGGCTGTAGGCACCTCTCCTCTCGCCTTTTCCCGGGGGCCAGCCCCGTCACCTCTCCTCTGTGCCCTTGGTTCATTGTTGGTGAAATAAGACTCAAAGCCTGCGTTTCTAAAAATTAGCTGTTTTATTATTATTATTTAAGATTTCATATTGTTCGTGAGTAGTTATGTGTAAAGTTTCACTTCCTAAAGTGAACTGAAGCCAAACTATTTTGTTCTGAACCTTCTAGCGATGCACGTACACAGTCACCTTATTTCACCACCTTATTTCAAACACATAAACCTTTGCTGCTCCCGAAAAAGGTGGTGTATAAATAAGCCCGATTACGATGTGGCTCCTCATTTCTGTTACCAGCACAGGCTTCCATTAGGTGCTTGTTATAGATTATCCTTCTAGACACTGTCTTCACATCCGCTTACTCAGAGTGTACCTTGGTGATGGTAATTCTGGTGTGTATCACACACACCCGTGGGAGAATCACATGTTGCCGAAAGGGTCTTTCAGTGCTTGTACTTACAGTGTTTCCCTAAATTATCTGGAAGAGAAAATATTTCTAATAGCTCCAGAGTCACAGCATCTTTGAGATTGTCTTTCCTCCCATTTTAATGTTGAGATTAGTTATAGTGCCTTGAATTGAATAGGGATTTATTAAATTAACTTCATTTGTATTAAACTCTGTGGTGGTCCCGAGACAAGGAAAAACACAATGAACCATTAGGTTGTAGTAGAAAAGATACAAGTCATAAGTATTGAATCAAGTCAGAAACGTACAGTGTCGCGTAAAACACCACAAGCTTCCTCCGGGAAGTCTGTGGCGTTTTGCCGAGGCCTCGGAGGTGCTGGTCAGCGTGTCCAGACAGAGGCCTGTGCTGCCATCCAGTAAGCAGGTCCAGCTGTGCGCAGGGTGGCCAGGGCTCAGAGGGGTGCGTGGAAAGGCCAGGAAATTCTGTTATGCTAGAGAACTACTTGTTAAGGCATACTGACAGCAGAAGGAAGAATGAGTAGTGGGTTGTTGTTTTTTCTTATATTTAATTCTTATTTTAATGTAGTGGTTTCCAAAGGTTTTTTTTATTGAAGTAGAGTTGATTTACAGTGTTGTGTCAACTGCTGCTGTACAGCAAAGTGACTCAGTTATACACGCACACATTCTTCTTCATATTCTTTTCCATTATGGTTTATCATAGGATACTGAATATAGTTCCCTGTGCTATGCTGTAGGACCTTGTTTATCCATTCTATATACAGTGGTTTGCAACTACTAACCCCAACCTCCCACTCCATCCCTCCCCCATCCCCTCCCCCTTGGCAACCACCAGTCTGCTCTCTCTGTCTGTGAGTCTGTTTCTGTTTCGTAGATATGTTCGTTTGTGTCATATTTTAGATTCCACATATAAGTGGTATCATGTGGTATTTGTCTTTCTCTTTCTGACTTCGCTTAGTATGATAATCTGTAGTTGCATCCATGTTGCTACAAGTGGCATTATTTCATTCTTTTTTATGGCTGAGTAGTATTCCATTGTATATATGTAGTAGTGGGTTCATTTATAACCAAAAAAAATGGGAGTGTCCATAATGAGGTCATCGATGCACTCGCCTGACACCTTGGAGATTTTATATGCATTCCTCTCCTCCATTCCCCACTTCCAGCATGAAAAGTTGGAATTTACTTAAATTTAATCATTCCACTCTGCGTGATTCACGTTTTAAAACTTCCACGATTGAAGAACCACTGAGATCTAAGTCAGAGAGATCCAGCTCCAAGCTGCGGAGCCTGGGGAGGGGAAGGCTGAGCAGTGCCATGTCTGCAGGCGGCGGTGACCCGTGCCGGCGTTCTTCTCCTCCTCCTTGGAAGGCAGGCACGGAGGAAAGTAGGCTGCATTCCAAGAGAGGGACAGAGGTCAGGAGCAGGGGCTGACGGGCTGGAAACCCCTCCGGACGGCTGACCATTTCCCGATGGTTTACATGGAACCGCGTCCCCTGCATGATCTCAGGGTCGGTAATGTTCGTCACCGTGGTTGCCAGCGCTGAGAGGCGGCCTGGACCATCCTCCTCTGAGTGAACATTGATGGCGGCCCTGCGGACTGGGGCTGGAGATGCCGGCTCTGGGTGGCGCTCTCCCTCCCATCCCTCCCGACCTTCCCCCGCCAACCCCCCCATTTCAGCAGAGCCTGGCTCAGACCTGCCCCTCGGTCCTCACCCTAGAAATTCCAGCTGCCGGAGGACAGTTTACCTGAGCGCCATACAGTGGCTCAGGAACCACCACCGTGACTGGCCGCTGTTCCTCACTGCCGCCTTTGCCACTCTCTCCGCGGCAGAATGGACCTTCCCTCCCCACTTCCTTTCCTCAGGCACCTCAGATGGCACTGTACATGCCACCTTCTCCAGGGAGCCTTCCCCACCCTGTGCACTGGACCCCCTGGATGGTGACAGACCTGTCCCTCTCTGTGTCATCTCCTCCCTTGTCTGAGTCTCCAGTCGACCCTAAATCCTGAAGACAGGCTTGTACAGGAGTCCACACAGAGTGCAGAGCTCCTGACGGCCCCAGATAGGGCGGATGGGATGCAGTCAGAGTTGTGCAAAGGAAGTGGAACTTAAGAGTGGGTTAGCTTTTGCCAGCCGTGGAAGGGTAGTTTCTTACTATTTTACTTTGTAAAGAATTTTTTTTTTTGGCCATGCCGTGCAGCATGTGGGATCTTAGTTCCCCGACCAGGGATTGAACCTGTGCCCCCTGCAGTGGAAGCACGGAGTCTTAACCACTGGACCACCAGGGAAGTCCCTTTTTTCTCAATTTAAAAAGACAGCCTAGGGCTTCCCTGGTGGTGCAGTGGTTAAGAATCCTCCTGCCAATGCAGGGGACACGGGTTCGAGCCCTGGTCCGGGAAGATCCCACATGCCGCGGAGTAACTAAGCCCGTGAGCCACAACTGCTGAGCCCGCGTGCCTAGAGCCCATGCTCCGCAACAAGAGAAGCCACCACAATGAGAAGCCCGTGCACTGCAACGAAGAGTAGACCCCACTCGCCGCAGCTAGAGGAAGCCCGCGTGCAGCAGTGAAGACCCAACACAGCCAAAAATAAATTAATTAATTTATTTTTAAAAAAAGAAGACACCACTGAGCTTCCCTGGTGGCGCAGTGGTTGGGAGTCCGCCTGCCGATGCAGGGGACCTGGGTTCGTGCCCCGGTCCGGGAGGATCCCGCATGCCGCAGAGCGGCTGGGCCCGTGAGCCATGGCCGCTGAGCCTGCGCGTCCGGAGCCTGTGCTCCGCAACGGGAGAGGCCACAACAGTGAGAGGCCCGTGTACCGCAAAAAAAAAAAAAAAAAAAAGAAGACACCACAATGAGAAGCCCGCGCACCACAACGAAGAGTAGACCCCGCACGCCGCAACTAGAGAAAACCTGCACGCAGCAACAAAGACCCAATGCAGCCAAAAATAAATAAGTAAAATAAACTTAAAAAAAATGTGAAAAAAAAAAAAAGAGCCTAGATGTGAGCTTCATTCCCGTGTTGCACTGTTGGCAGGAGCTGCACTCCCGGGCGCTCCCGCAGTCAGTGGCTCTGCCGGGCTGGAGCGAGAGCGCTCTGTCCACGGGCCCCTTGCTGGGCCCGGGAGTCCCACCCACATCGGCTCGGTGACCAGATGGTGCCAAGTGACAGACGGCGATTTAAGCCCTAAGTGCACGAGCATGAGACCGATAGACTGATGCTCTGTGAGCAGGTCTCCTGATCAGGGTTTATTCACATAGTGTGTGATCTGTGCTGTTTCTCTCAGCTCCTGAATCCTTTTTTCTAGTAAAATCCTCACCTGCATTTAAGATTTGTTTTTTATAGAAACTCTGCAGGGGCTGAGGGTAGACTGCTCTTCAAGAATGACATCATGTTTGCTGCATCTTACAGAGAAAGCTTAATTTAGGTCAGCATTCTGCTTTGACCTCATACCCTTTCTGCAAACGAAGGGTCTGTTTGAAAATAGCACATTTTCCCTTGCTGTGTGAGGAGTGCCTTTTAAACAGTGGTTGGGCCTTGTCTGTGTGTGTGCGCGCGCGCGCGCGTGTGTGTGTGTGTGTATGTGTACACGTGTGCTCGCTCCCATGTTCCCTCCTGCCCGCCACCCGCCTGCTGACTCCATGTTCCTGGCTTGTAGTTGGGGCCTTGCTGTCATTTCAGACTCCACGGTTCTGCTCCCTCTCGAGAGCGCCTCATGCGTTCGTGCCACTGTCCTGTGTGCGCCACCAGTCCCGGGGCTGGGGAGGGGGGCTTGGAAGTGATGAGCAGCTCGTCCTCATGGTTTACAACGAGGTCCACCAAGGAACTGCCACTGATTGTTTAGGTTTCCATTAACTCCCCTCTTATTCTCACTAGTACCCACATCAGCCTAGTTTGTCATTTTGTCACTTGAGTAGGTAGAGGTCAGGAGAAAAATTACAGCTGTTCATTATGGGTATGGGCGTTCATTCATGTCAATAGGATTGTCCCCAGAAAATAGACTTTGTGAACTAACTATGCTTCTCACCATATATATTTTAAAATAAAGTGGTATCGGTGCAGAAAGAAGTGTTCTTTAGAGAAATCGTCTTTACTTTTTAAATGTTAGCCAATGTCAGGGTTTCTTGGAAAGAAGAAGATTAACACTGTATTTTTACCCAGAAAAAGTAACCCAAGCCTACATGTTTGTTCCTTCACGGTTATTAAGAGCCAGCAAAGGTGCTGAAACCTCGATGTTTAAAAATAGTCTCCCAAAAGGAGAAGTGAACTCGGCAGGTCCCCGGGGCTCTCCCCTGTGTGGCCTCAGCCTCAAGGGCGGCCCAGCCGCTCCACAGCTTCAGGGGCTGAACCACCCAGCCTTCGGGAGCTTTATTTCAAAAATGCAAATTCTTTTTAGAAGTGAAAACTCTCTGGGTCCCTGGCTTCACCTAACAAGTGGGCAGGCCAGTCCTGCAGACAAACTGGGCCGCCATGGCTGGCACGCCAGGCTCACCCCTCCAGTTTCTGTTACAGACGTGCTGGTCATGTGCTTCTGGAAAAGGGGGTTTCTGAATTATTTAAGTCAAGCCTCGCTGTCGACAGCCACGTGTTTGTCAGCAGGGTTGCTCTGCCCCAGTGGGAACAGACCCCCACCCACCCCGCCAATAGGCACTGGCCCCTTGGCTTCACCCGGGGCCCCGAGGACCTGCCTCCAGGGCCCTGTCCTGCTGCCAGCCCTGTGCTGGCAGCCAGGTCTCTGGAGCCAGGTGGCAGTGTGGTGGCAGCTCTCTCTTCTGGGACCCAGGCGGGGTTCTGAGCACTCTTTGTGCCCCAGAAACAGGGCAGCCCCTCTAGCCCTGGAGGCCATATAGTTTGGCCTCTGCTGGTCGCTCGACCCTGCAGGGGATGGAGGCCTCCAGACGGGGCCGATGAGTGTGACTCCAAGTCCTGAGCTGAGACGCTAGGACAGAGGGATGTGGGAGCCGCGTGCCCTGCACTTGGTGGGTGAGGCCTCGGTCCCCTCCTGGAACTAGGGGCCTGGGTCCCTGTGTCCCCCGAGATGCCCGTGGGTCTAAGGTAAGATGCCCTGTGCGGGCTGATGTGGGCTCCCTGTGCCTGACCAGCGGGCGTCTGCTGGTAGTGGTGCAGCGCTGGCAGCGAGCTCTAACTGTATTTTGCCTTTTTCACACCTTTGATGTGGAAGCGAGTAATAGACAGCCAAGCAGAGAAACTGAAGGAGCTCGACAAAGAGATCCGCCCCTTCCGGCAGAGCTGGGAGGAGGCAGGCAGCATGAAGAGCAGCGTGGAGTCGCTCCAGAGCCGGGTGACCGAGCTGGAGAGTGTGGACAAGAGTGCGGGGCAGGCGGCTCGGAACACAGGTGAGAGCCGTGCGGGTCCGGGAGGCCCCGGGACAGGGGAGCCTGGCCGGGTCCCGGGGCCCCAGGCCAGAGCTGGGGTAGGCGAGGCACGTGCTGCCTTAGGCCGGCGCCGTCCAGTCACGGCCGGTGCTTCTGATGCGCCGCCTGCCGGGGCAGCTGGCTTCCTACCGAGATGCCCACAGCAGGGGCCCAGACGCTCCCCTCCGTGCAGGAGGGCTGCGTGGCAGAGTGGGCGCGGGGCGGCCTGCGGGTCGGGTGCTCCAGACCCGCTCCTGAAGGCCTGGGGGACAGAAGGTGACCAGAGGCAGCAGGGGACCCGGCGAGCCCAGCAGCGTGTCCGATACCTAGAAGCCACCGGGGCCGCTGCTTCAAGGGCCGAGCGAGTATTCTGAATATCTGCACGAGAAGGATTAATGGGGGAAAGAACAAGGATTACTGTGATGCGTGTGGGGCTGGATTCAGCCAGCCAAGGACGTGGAGTGGGGTGGGGGGAGGAGCAGCTTAAGCCCTGACAGGGCGCAGCTGACCCGGAGCGTGGGGGCTGGAGGCAGGGGCCGTGAGCCAGAGGGCAGGCAGCCCAGGCTGTCGCCTCTCAGCAGGCTGTGGATCCCGAGGCCTGCGTTTCCGGTCCTCCACGGGGCACGCACCAACCCCCAGCAGCCACAGCGAGTTTGGGCTCTTCTGCTCAGATGCTGGTGGGGATCGGCTTCTCCAGCCCCTGTGATAGTCATGTGTCTCCGCGCCCATCTCTCCCGCCCGCCGCAGGCCTGCTGGAGTCCCAGCTGAGCCGGCACGACCAGATGCTGAGTGTCCACGACATCCGCCTGGCCGACATGGACCTGCGGTTCCAGGTCCTGGAGACCGCCAGCTACAACGGTGTGCTGATCTGGAAGATCCGCGATTACAAGCGGCGGAAGCAGGAGGCCGTCATGGGGAAGACCCTGTCCCTCTACAGCCAGCCTTTCTACACCGGCTACTTCGGCTACAAGATGTGCGCCAGGGTCTACCTGAACGGGGATGGCATGGGCAAGGGGACGCACCTGTCGCTGTTCTTCGTCATCATGCGCGGAGAATACGACGCCCTCCTTCCCTGGCCGTTCAAGCAGAAGGTGACGCTCATGCTGATGGACCAGGGGTCCTCCCGGCGACACTTGGGGGACGCTTTCAAGCCGGACCCCAACAGCAGCAGCTTCAAGAAGCCCACCGGCGAGATGAACATCGCTTCCGGCTGCCCAGTCTTCGTGGCGCAGACTGTGCTGGAAAACGGGACGTACATTAAAGATGATACCATTTTTATCAAAGTCATAGTGGATACTTCGGACCTGCCAGACCCCTGACGAGTCTCTGGGGAGGTGGATTGAGCAGAAGGCAACTCCTCTGGGGGGTTTGAACCGGCCGTCTCCACCGAGGTCCTCACGCCCAGAAAAGGACCTTGTGGAACGGAGGAAGCGGCAGAAGGTGGCCGCGGGCCGGCGGGAGGAGCCACGCGTCAGGACACACACGCCACGTTCTCTAATAGACTAGCAACGCTTCACTTGGAAGAATTATTTATCCTTCGACGAGAGAAATACTGCTGTCAGAGAAGGTTTTCGTTTTCATTTTTAAAGATCTAGTTAATTAAGGTGGAAAACATATATGCTAAAGAAAAGAACCATGATTTTTCTTCCTTAAACACCAAAAAAAGAACACACACACACACACACACACACACACACACACATGCACATACCTGGGGATAGCTGGACATGTCAGCATGTTAAGTAAAAGGAGAATTTATGAAATCATATGCAGTTCTGCTATATTCATTCTAAGATTCAAGAGTGCAGTCCTGTTTCCAACATAGCCTGTTGTCTGTTTTAAGGCCTCATCCGGTCTCTGCTTCAATACTCTGTCAGAAGACCCTGAAGTGCACCTAGGTCTTTTTTGAAAGTCTCTAAATTCAGAATCGTTTTTTAATTTAAAGTTCTAAGATAATTGTTACTGCAAACATTTCATTTTAAAACGTCGATAAACTGATATTTCTTGGAAGAAAATGTAAAATATCAAACCCTGGTTATCACTTGTGATAGGAAAGAGAATATTCAACCTGCTGTTATTTCTCGTTAGAAATGTAAGCCTCCGATATCTGTCGTAGTTAATGACGCTACTTCAAAATCACTATGAAAGGAAAATTGCTCATAGATGCTGTGCATCATTTCAGATTTATAATTGTTTTCACCCTAAAATAGGGCATTAGTTGAACTTTGGAGTTCTAAACAAAATCCTGTAGGTTTTTAAAATTCTGCCCCACGTGTTCAGACAAGCTCTCTATTGCTGACAACACCGACCTTCCGTGTCCAGTGTCCGGGGGTGGGCAGGTGACTCGTGCTTGAAGGAGGCCACAGCAGATGTGTTTCTTCATCCTGTCGTATTGCTGCATTTGTTAACAGCGTTTGCGTAGAGATGGTGGCATACTGTACATGTGCCTTAGATGTGACATGCTGCTTCTCGACCCCAGCTTTGTGTTCACTGTAATTCCAGAAGGTGATAGTTCAGCCAGACCTTTCTCTTGATCACTAGACCTTTTGCCTCTTCGAGGGCCCTCAGACAGCCCTGTCCCTGCTGAGGAAGCCGGGCCCCCTCGTCGGCTTCTGGAGCCTCCACTGCTTCATTATCACAGATTCCAAATCTCTAGGCCCCAAAAGCGAGCCGCGCAGTCCACACGCAGGCAGGGACAGGGCAGGAGCTGCGCCTCTGCGTCCCCGGGCTGCGGGCGCTCCCACCACCCGCCGCGGGGCCCTCTGAGCATTCCAGAGACTGCTCCCCGGGGGCCGCCCAGTCTGGCCCACAGGCGTCCTGGGGCCCGCCCCTCTCTTGGGAAGGGTGGCCCTGGGGTCTTTGGCCCCAGCCTGCGCCTGTCCGGGCGGCATTTCTCACCCCGTTTACCTTCTCTCAATGGTCCAACTGTGACAGAGCGGGGCCCTGCTCCTGTGCCCCCTGCTATGCACCATGCTCCACGGGTGCTCTTACCACTGATGGGTGCTACACGTGACGGGTGCTTCTTAGGCAAAACCAATGTGTGTGAACCGCCGCATCTGTGCCACTCATCCAAAAGACGCGCCCACGAATTGGCCAGCTGGGCCGCGCACCTCAGACTGCCTGCCTCCGGGCTCCCCGTGGCCACGGCCACGCGGGGGACGGCGGGGTGGTGCCCGGTGGCCCCCGTGTCTCTGGTGCTGCCCTCCGCCCTGGGTGTGCCTTCGCCCCAGTGCCTGCTGGAAGCACCTCCTGGCCACCGCCGTCCCAGGCTTCCATAAGTGACCTCATGGGTTCCAAGCACCTGCCCTGCCCTTCGGCAGTTAAGATGTTCAGTTGTCTTCGTCTCTTTTTCTTTCCCATCCTCTGACCCCAGAATTGCTTTGAGGGCGAATCAGTGTCATCGGTCCTGCCCAGTAAGGAGTCGTGTGTCCCCGCTCACAGAGGAGGGCCCTCCTGCAGGTGCTGTGGGACCACTGTTCCCCCCAAGTGCCCAGACCTCCTCCAGGCCTGGGCCCGGTTCTGCCCTGGAGACCCAGGGGAGGGAGGCTGCCCGGCAGGCCCCACCCGGCCTCAGATGGCTCTCCCGAGGCCAGGGGTTACCAACAGGGACTTCCTCCCCTTCACGGAAAGTATGGGCGTTGTTAACAAATTCAGGATAAGCAACATCTCGGTCTGGTTAAAAAAAAATTCTTTCCCTCCCCTGGGTTGGAATCCTGTTGGGGGCGGGCCGCTGGCAGCGCCCCAGGAGCATCCGTCCCTTGGTGGGGGGACTTTTCCAGCAGCTCCTCCCGGTGGGAGACGCCAGGCCCCTGGCCGCCACCCAGGAGCCCAAGGGAGTCAGCTTCACTGTCCCCCGGCGGGAGGCTGGGACGCTGGGACGCGGCGGGAGCTTCAGGCCGTGGCTCGGTGACGGTTGGTGGTAGCGGGTCGCACGCCTCCCTGGTGCCCGCGGGCCCTCCCGCCACCAGGGCCGCAGCGACAAGTGATGGTGTCGGACACGGCGTGTGGACGCACTTTTCCCGTGTACCGAAAGTGACAAATTCCGCACAGAACAAAACCGCTCCAGTGCCGTAGAGGAACCGACGCCGAGTCCCGTGCAGGGTTAGCGCCCCTGCTTCCGCGTCGTTGCCTGTCCTGGAAATGAAGACCGGCCGGGTCTGCCTGCCTGCAGGTCTCTGGTCAGGGGTGGGGGGCCAGGGTGTCAGGCCGGCGGGGCCAGCGAATGCCAGGCTCTGGCTCTGGGGCTGGAGCAGCCCGGGCGGCTCACCTGGGCCTCTTTTTACAGGTTGGGGTTCTCAGTTTCCCAGGTTCGTGGTGACGCAGAGGAGACGGGTAAATTGCTCCAAGACCTGTCACACGAGAGGGTGGCACCAGCCCCCAAGAGTGAGTCAGGCGCGGTCACCGAGCGGCCGTCGAGGAGGGCCACCGGCCCCGCCACCCCGGCCCCGCCCCAGAACGCAGCCGCCAGCTGAGCCCAGGCTCTTGGCCAGGCGGCCCTCCTGCCCCCGCCTGTCACCTCCCTGTCCTGGTGGCCGACTCCACCAGGCCCCTCAGACGCCGGCCAGGACGGCACAGCCTCTCCCCAGCAGCTCGTCTCCTGCAGCGTCCCCAGCTGCCCAGGGCCGCGCGTCCCTGTTGACCCTCCGCGTCATGGGGGTGGTCGCCCGCGGTGGGCCCGGCATCCTGCAGCCCGTGGGCAACTTCAGGCAGAGGAAAGGGCGGCTGGACGAACCCTTAGGCACAGCAGGGCCCCGAGGGGGTGGGGGGAGAGGCAGGACCCCGAGTGCACCCTGGGGGGTGCGCTGGCCCCTCCAGCCGTCCAGGCCCGCACCTTCTTCCCGCCTGCACGTGGAGGAGTGCCCATCGTCCCGTGCCGGACACAGACCTCTCCGGCCCCAGCATCCCTGCCTGTCTTCACGGGCTTGGGCAGGAGATGAGATTCCTCGTGGGGCCTCTTGCCCACACCTCCGCTCTCCAAAACGTATCCCTCGCTTGCAGTGATTATCAGTGCTGGAAAGGGCTCAGGCGGAGCCGTAGGATACTGTTTTCTAACTTCTAGTCTAGATCTTTACTGATCGGGCCGCCGAGGAGAGCTGCGGGGAATTCCGGGAGCTCCTTTGCATCTGTGACATGAAGGGGGGGGTCTGTCACCCAATCTCCTCAGCCCAAGACCATGGCTCTGCCTTCTGTTTGCAAATCTTGATAGTTGTGTTTTTTCCAAAGTACAACGTGTCCACTAGGGTCGGGTCAGACAAGGTCGGCGTGAGGCTCCAGTGAGGGCAGGTGACCCGGTTGTTCGTCTCTGCTGTCTGTCGGGCGGTGCTGCTCGTCACCAGGGCCCCGGAGCAGCGGGGGGCAGGGCGCAGACCTGGGAGCGTCCGGGGCGTTTTCTGCTGGCCTCGGGTGACCCAGGCCACAGGTGGCTGGTGCCGTTTGCGGAGGCCCGAGTGGCACCAAGCAGTGCTCGCATTTCATTTCTGCCACTGCTGCTGTGTCTAGAGTCTGTCTTGTGAACTCACGACGCGAGAGGTGGAGTCCAGGACGGCTGCACCACTCCTGCGGTTCGTGGTGATCGGGTCGTAACTCAGTCCCCTTAGACCAGTGAGATAACTTCCACAGCAAACTCAACGACTTAATCGGTAAACACAAAAGCTGGCACGATCCTCAAGGATTTCTATAAGAATTCTCTGTAGAATAGCGTCTGTGGTAAAGGAAGTGTGTAAATCAACGCAGACAGTTGTGTCGCATCTCCAGAATCGATTCTTTCTCTGACGGCACCCTCTGCGTTCAGTTCTCTTACCCAAAACAAAGACCAAAGAAGGCCAATCTCTCATTTGACTCTCTATTTTTAACCTGCCTGTTTTAAAAATTGCATCTGTATAACCGCTCGCTGTGAGGACCCATCTCGACAGTCCAAGTGATTGTGACCAGTGATTCACGTCCCGTGTTCTTCTGCTCTTCTAAGAAAAAAACACAAAAGGACAGTGTAAGTTATTGCCCAGCAATAATCATGTTGTTACTGTGGGTTAGCAACATGGCTGACTTCCTGGTAGCATTATTATGTTTGATATTTTTGTTTACTGTACACTGTGTGTGGTTTTATTTGGTATTTATTTGTGTTTGGAGGTCTTGCAACGTTTTTGTGTTTCTGATGCTAATAACTAAAGTTTGTAAGAGTGCAGAATGCAAAACTTTGAAATGCGAAACTGTCTGATTAGAGGCAAATAAATCTGACTAGGAGTCTTGCTTTCTCTCACACTGACTCGTAGGCCCAGGCGCGGCCCAGGGCCCCGTGAGGGGGCCCCTCCCTCCTGCGGTCACTGTCCTGGGCTCTGCGTACACGTTTTCTGCACCGGCCCCTGCAGAGGGTGCCACCGGTCCTGCCGTGGCTTCCTGGCCTTCCCTTCAGGCGGTGGCTTTACCTTGAGGGGGGTCCCCGGGGCCTTTGCACCCAGCAGCCGTGCTCAAGGCCATGGCTTGGTCCAGAGCAAGCCAGGGGGCCCTCATCCTCCCGGAGATCCTGTGCCATTTCCGCCACTTTATCAGCTATGGGACTTCGAGCTCTTCGAGCCTCGGTTTCCTCGCGTGTCAGGGGAAAGACAGCGTCTGCCTCCTTTCTGAAACCAGGGGGCTGGCTGTGAGCCCCGCCAGTGCTGACACCGCGGATGGTTGTGGGGCCTCCAGGCGGCGCCTTCCACGCAGCCACCCGCAGTGGGGACACTGGGGGCACAGGGCCAGCAGGCGCCTGCCCGGCTCAGCACCAGCGGGCCGGTCTCCCCGGGCGGTCAGGCCCCGGAGCAGGAAGCCCTGCGTCTCCCACGGTGTTCCCCCGAATCACCAGGTGCGCGGGCTGCTTTCCAGCACCGCGAGGCAGCGCGAAGGCCCTGGGGACCGCTCAGCCCTTCCCCCACTCGCCCTGGTCCTCCACGTGTCGCCGCCGCAGCCCGCGAAGCCCGTGCTCGGCCTCACCCCTTCTCTAAGTCACGGCTTGCGGCCCGGGCCTCCCCGTGCGCCCACCGGGCAGCAGGAAGGGGCAGCGCAGGAACCGGCCCCCAAGGCTGCTCCCACCCAGGGGCTCAGGGCCTGGCCCAGGGGTGCTGCCCTGGGCCCCAGGGGCTCAAGTGTTCCTGCCCACCCCGCACCCGGAGCCCTGCAGGGGAGCCCGTGGCCCCCAGCTCTTCCTACACGGGGTCCCCACACACAGGAGCTGCCAGAGAGGGGACCACATTCAGTCCCTCCGTCTGGGGGGCGTCCCAAGTCCACGCACCCCTTGCGCTCCGCCCTCCTCCCTGGGCGCTCAGGCCTGGCGCCCCACCTCGGACCTGATGCCACCACGGGTGCTGAGTGAGGCCCCTGGGGGGCCCTGAAGCTGGAGCCCCTGGCGGGTGGCAGCGCGCAGTGTGGACGGCGCCGCGGGCGGGCAGCGCGCGGAGCCGTGTCCGTGGGGTCTCCAGCACCCCCGGAGGGGCCGCTCAGCTGGGATTTCGGAAGCCGGATCCTTTTCCCCTTCTGGAGTTTTTTCCCCTGCGTCTTACGGGGCAAGAATCGGCAACAACTCCCAGGATGAAGGGCCCGCCCCGGGGTTGCCCCTGGGCCGAGGCCGCAGACCCGGGCGCCGCTCGGCCGCAGGGCTGCTGGGGGCGGGGCCTCCCGGCGGCTCCCCGGGGCCTGGCCCCGCCCCACCTCGGTCCCCGCAGTCGACCCGGGTGCGGCCCGGTCCCCGCCTGCGGAGGGACCCTCGCCGCCTCCCTCAGCCCCGGACGCGGGGTGGGCTGCCTGTTCTGAGCCCTGCGATGAAGGGGGACTAGCGGGAAGCTGGGGACTCGCTGCCGCTGTCCCCTCAGCAGCCGGGGCAGAAACGCTGCCATGCTCCCGGGACCGAGCCGTCCCGAGAAGTGTGCCCGGAGCCCCGGCCCCCCGCACGTGCCCCGGACGCCCGTGCTCTGCAGGGTCTGTTTTAAGTAAGAAGAGCGAGGCCTGGAGAGGAGGGGGCGCGGCCCCGGAGCCACCCTGCGCTTTGCTGTCTCGCGTGTGGCCGGCCTGTTTGGGGACCGCTGGGACCTCACGGGGTCGTTTCCAGCTGTGGGATCGAAATCGGCGTCGGCGGCCTCTTAACCCCCCCAACCCCACCCCCCAGGGGAAGCGGCGCCAACGCTGACCCCGCAGAGGCCCAGGACGTGTGTCCCTGCAGAGCTCCGGCTGCTTGGAGGAGGCGTCCTGAGCCCGGCCACAAGATCAGAAGTCAGAGATTGAGAGGAGGCTTTGAGTGAACCAAGCCCCGGGCCCCGGCCTTGCTCCCGGGTGACCCTTGGACCCCAAGGGAGGCCTCGGAGGGCGGAGGCCAGACCCCAGAGACCCAGGCAGCCACTGCCCCCGCCAGGCCCCGGGGGGTGGGCTGGAATCTGAGGACCAGAAGGCTGGCCCTGGAGTTGGGGGGATGCAGGGCTGCAGGCAGAGCCCCCCCACCCCCTGCGCCGAGCACCTCTCTGTTTCCTTGTGGGTAAAATGGGGATAGCAGCGCCTCTGCTCGCGTGAGGCCGGGTGGAAGGTGCCCTGGGGTGGGGGGAACATGTGCTCAGCCAGTGGTGCCGACACACCTGGACAGAGCACCTTGAGGTGACCTCGGCCTGCTGGGCAGGGCGGGCCGGCCCTGGACTTGGCCTCTGGTCATTCAGCTGAGAGGTCTCCAGCCACAGACAGGCACCCCGGGAGTCAGGGACCACGCGGTGGCCGTGGCCCTGGGCTCCAGAGGCTCCCCCTTCTCCCAACGCCTGCCGAGTCTGGGGCGCGGACACCTAGTTGACGCAGCCTCCGTGGGTCCGCTCCCCTTGTGGCGGCCCTCAGACTCGGCCCTGTGTGTCCCGTCTCGTCCACTCATTTGTCCTCGCCCAGCCGATCCCAGGGCAGGGGAGAGGGGTCGGGAGGTCTCTGACCTCCAGCTGTGGCTCCTCTGGGCCCAGAGGCCTGCGAAGTTCCCGACAAACTTCTCCTCCAAACAAAGGCTGTGGGGCGGTGACCAGTCCCCCCGACACCGGGAGAGGGGGCAGGGGGGGCAGGCAGGACAGCGCAGGCCTGAGCTGGACCCTCGCGGGACCCCTCCCCAAGGTGGGGGCTTAGTGACGTGCCGGGGGCAGCTCCCAGGTCAGTCTCCCCCGATGTCCTCCTTTTCCCAGCGTCCGCAGACAGAAAAGAGATGGAGTGTCCAGGGCTGAGCATCTCCTGGTGCCCTGTGAGGCGGGCACTGCCACCCGGCTTTGCAGGTGAGGGTTGCAGGTGAGGGACGAACCAGGTTAAGTGAATCGTGTGGCCTTGCCCTGCATCCACACCCGGGACAGCCTGCATCCGAGCCTGGCGCCCCACTGCTGGACAACAGAGCTGCCCCACCTGTGCTCCCCTGGTGGACAGGTGGCCAGCTCAGCCCCTTCCAAGCCAGCCGGAGACCCCCGTTCACACCTCCCTCGTGTACATCAGACCCAGCCCCCAACACTGCCCTGGCCTCACCTCCTGCTGTGCTCTTCTCGCCTTCCTTGGAGCCTCAGGGCCTTTGCACCAGCTGCTTGCTCCCAGGTCTCAGCTGGCATGTCCCCTCCTCACAGAGGCCTGCCCTGGCCACCTTGCCTGAGGGCTCCTGCACAGCCTCACGCACACTCCGGCCCTCCCCGGTTGATCCGTGCTTCCTCAGAGCACTGACCAGTCCATCATCCGTCTCCCCGTCCACTGGCAAACCCAGGAGGCTGCACTCCCAGCCCCGCTGCAGGACTGGTGCCAAGCGTGTGGATGAACAAAAGGCCCAAAGAGAAATCCGGAGGCTGCAAGGAGGCCACAGGCCCGAGGGCGGGGAGTTTTCCAGGGGTCAGAGCCCCTGAGCTGGTAGGTTGTGGGGCGGCAGGGCCTGGGAGGTGACCGGCCAGCCAGCCCTTCCCCTCACGAATATTTCTGGAGCATCTCCTGTGTTGCAGGCAGCACATGAGGACGGTGAGCAGAGCCCTGTGGGCCCCACGGGGCACGTGGTGGCAGATGCTGACAGTGGGGTGTTTGTGGCCAAGGTGGCCTCTCTGGGGAGGTGACCATGTGCAGAGACCTGAGTAAAGGGAAGCCCTTCTGAGGGGGGCTGCCCTCTATCCTCCTCCCACCCCCACCTCTCCTCCTGGTGTCCAGGAACAAAACCGTGTGTACTGGAGCTTCAGTTCCTCCAGAGCGACATTGAGGCCCAGAGGGGTATAGGAACCTGCCCAAGGTCACACAGCCAGTCAGTGACAAAAGTGCGGGAGAAGGAGCTGGGGAATTGGCCTGGGGGGGCACGGCTCTGTCCTCACAGACTTGTGAGGATGGGGGAGGTCTGACTAGGGACCATGGCTGCAGGCAGGGTGGGGACCACCCGCACCCCCAGGGCAGCAGGACTCACTCACACTGACCTCAACCAAGGGAAGGCTGCAATGGCCAATCAGAGCACAGCAACTCCGGCCCACAGGGCTTGTGCTCAGTTGGAAACAGGAACCTCACTGAGACTCTGCACAGTGACCTAGTTGGGGAGGTAGCAGGTCCAGGTCTCCCAGAAGAAGGCTGACCACAGAGGGCAGTCAAGTCAAGACAGAGCCAGACAGACAGACACAGAGACTGAGAGACCAGACAGCCCAAGCCCCTGGATCCAACCTTGCCTAAAGCAGCTGCTGTGTGGATTTCCTAGTTACTGGAAGACATTCTCTTTGAGACTTGCATTTTCTCCTACTTCCCACTGGGTCCTGACCAGTTGGAAAGAGTGTGCACGTATATGTACCTGCGTGTCCGGGCACCTGTGCGTGCAGTTGCAGGCCTTCTGTGAATGCAGGTTAGGGTTAGGGTTAGGACTGCATCTCAGTCCAGCCATTCCTTACCTCATGTCTTTGCTTCTGAGTCATTCCAGGGACCCTTTGGCAGCTCTGGGCCACGGCTGGTGCCTGCCTCCTGCCTCGGTGTGGATGCCTCTTTGGGCCACCCTCTGATAGCTGGACCCACCTCCAGCCTCTGCTCAAGGATACCCCTTTCAGCAATGGACGCCGATACCCCACAGCCGACAAGCCCCGGCTCCTCCTGTTCTGCCACTTTCAACCCAACCTGTAGCTGCAGCTGTGACCTCATCCTTCCAGTCTCAGCTTTAACACCACCTCTTCCAGGAAGCCTTCCTTGACTGCTGTGGAGGATGGAGCTTCCTGTCAGCCCTACCGGTGGCCAAAGCCAAATTCAGGACCATGCAGACCCACCTTCCCCATCCCAGGCTGGGCTGGGAGCCAACCCCTCCACACATATCTGGCACCGCTGAGCTACTGAGAGCAGGTGCCCCGATCCCACCCAGGAGAAAGGGTGGGACAAGCTGGTGTGCTCACTCCCTCCTTCCTAGTCAGAGAAGTCTCTGTCCCTACCCACGGCATAAAGTGCTTTGAGTGCTCCCAGCGGTGGGCCCCTTGGATTTCCTCCTTGGATGAAATATCTTGTGTTGGGGAGAAGCAAAGATCCAGTCAGAGAGAAGAGTGCTCATGACAGGAGGTGTGCAGGTGAGAGGTAGGTGGGGGTGCAGGAGAGGGCAGGTGAGCTGGAGGGAGGGAAGAAGGTGCTGAGTAGTTCCCCTTCACCCACAGCCCTCCATCTATACATCCACCTCCATCATCTACCCCTCCATCCATCCTTCTGTATTTACTCATCAACCCAAGGCATCCTGAACCCAATGGCCCACCCACCATTCCTCTCCCTTCCAGCAACCATAACTGACAAGGCGTCATCTGTTGGTCTCCCACCATCCACCAATCACCCCAGTCATCTCACCATTGATTCACAGCCCATCCCCTAAGAATCAGTTCACCATCACCCCACCACCCATAACCATCCAGGTTACCAAGCCCAATCTATCTGACCTCGCAGTCACTCTTTACGTCCCATCCCTAACAAATCCATCCTCCACCCACTCACCACCATCCATCCCTATGGGCATCATACAGAGAGCCAAGCACCCACCTCGCCAGTTAAACACGGCCATCTACCCCCGACTCATCCCTCCAGCATCCCCCGTCCTCCATTCACCCATCCTGTACTCATTCAGTCTATCCACCTGTCCATCCACCCATCCATTTCTATCCAGTCATCATCTCTACTCTCATCCATCCGTCCACCACCCCTCTACCGCCCATCCAGTCACAGTTCATCTGAGTCCCATTTGCCCTTCATTCATCCACCATTAGTCCATTCATCCACCATTCAGCTCATTTACCACCCATTTCCAGCCATTCCATCCAAAATCCACAACCTTTTTTCACCCACCATCCATCTCAACAAGCCATCCACCCATAGCCCATTTAACGTCCACCCGCCAAGCACCCATTTCTCCAGTCACCATTCCATCTCCCACCCTTTACACTATTCTTCTTCATCCAACTACCAGCTACCATCCATTGCCCATCTTTCCACAATCTACTCTCCTCTATCCATCAATCCACCATCTGTGATCACATCCATTTATCCATCCACCACCCACTAACAACTACCTACATTTACCTGCCACCCATCATCTGTCTACTCACCATCAACCATCGATCCTCTATCCATCCACCATCCGTTATCTCGCCATCCATGCATCCATCTACCATCCAACACGCGTCGATCACGCACTACTCATTTTCCATCCACTGTCACTCATTTACTGTCCATTTGTTTATTCACTCACCATTTCCCATCCATCCAATCCTCATCCATCCACGAACCAGCACAGACACGCTCCACCACTCACCATGCACCCGCTGTCACCCGCTCACCATTCCTCCATACGCGAGACGCCAGGCACCATCTACCTGCCACCATCCACGGTCCATCCAGCCCAGGAGGCAGGAGGGCCTGCTTCGGAGAGTGGACACCCAGCCCCACTAGGTGGGCAGACTGGGTGCAGCTCCAGCTGCATCTGGGGCAGAGGGGGTGTGGGAGCAGAGGTTGTTTACCCACCGCCCCCAACACACCCGTTATTTTGGGCAAGTCGGTCCGACAAGCGCCCAAGGTCCTCAGGTCCTGTAGGGCTGAGTGTGTGGGAGGGAGGGGGGCGGGGCCGGCGCCTCCGAGGGGCCTAAGGGTCGCTGCAGGCGGGTCTGGAGGTAAATGTGTAACCTTCCCCGGCCGCCCCCGCCCCTCCCCGCCCGGTCACGTGGGCCCCGCGGGGCAAAGTCTCCCGGTCCGAGACGCGGAAGCCCGAGAGAGATGGGCGCGCCGGGCCGGGTCCTGCTGTGGCTGCAGCTCTGCGGTAAGGGGTGGGTGGAGGGGGGGACGCGACACACTTGGAGGCCAAGGGCCCCCGAGGGGCGGGCGGCGAGAGCTTGAGGGGCTGCGAAACCCGGCCGGGCCTCCAGATCCCTCCGCGCTCAGCGCCCGCCGGGCGGTGCGGGAGGCGAGGAGCCCGGGCCAGACCTACGCCCGGACCGCGCCTGCCCTCGGGCGCTTGTCCGCCTTCGACTTGGGCACCGCCCCGGTCCCCTCCCGAAGCTCCGTCGCCGGCCTACGTCCTCCCGGCCCCGAGGGCGCCGCGGACCCTCCCCGTCGCGCCCAGGCCGGCGCGTGTCCTCGGGGCCGGCCCCCAACCCCCGGGAACTTTAGAAACTGCAGCCCCGTCCCTGTTACCCTCTCTTAAGCCCCTCGCGGCCCCCTCAGGACGCAGCTCCAGTTCAGAGCCCGTCTGGACGGGTCTTGCGGCCCCCCCCAGCCCCTTCTACGTGGCAGAGGCCTCTGCTGCCCCATTCGCCTCCGTCCCTTGGTCGTCGCCATCCTTGCCTGGCCGGGTCCTTGGCTCCAGCGCGGGGCGAACTGGGGGCGGGCTAGGAGGCGATCTTGGCGGGCGTCCCGGAGGAGGGCACGTTTGAGCGGGCTCTGCAGATCCCGTAGGAGTTCGTCAGGGAGCGTTGTGGCCAGGCTCCTGCAGTGTCTGGTCCGACGCCGGGAGCGGGAGTGGCGAGGGCCTGTCTGGGCGAGGTCGTCCTCCCTGGGCCACTGGGGCGTCTGGGCGCGAACCCCGGATGCCGCGGGCCCGGGAGCACTCAGTCGACCCCTCCCCAGCGCTGACGCGGGCCGCCTACAAATTCTGGGTCCCCAACACCGACTTCGACGCCGCCGCCAACTGGAGCCAGAACCGGACCCCGTGCGCGGGCGCCGCCGTCGAGTTCCCCGCGGACAAGGTGCCTGGCCCCCACTGCTGGGGCCGGGGTGGGGACCAGCGTGGTCCGGGCCCGCTGGGAGCCCAAGGGTGGGGTGTGCTCGCTGATGCCGCTTCTGCCTGCAGATGGTGTCAGTTCTGGTGCGAGAAAGTCACAGCATCTCGGACATGGTGAGTCCGGGTGGCAAATGGGGCCCAGGTCGGTGGGGGGTTGGTGGGTCCCGCCGGGGTCAATTCCATGCCCCTTTCTTGCCTCCTGACCGGCCTGCACTCGCGTGGGGGACCCCGCAGTCCACTGGCCGTCAGCCTCTGGAGGGGCTTCGGGAAGGTCCGGGACCCACATGGGAGCGGGGGACGCCGGTCCTACAATCTCAGCCAGGCTATGCCCCAGCCTTGTTGGGGGGTGTGGAGGGCGCCTCTTATCCCCACTGCCCTCTGCCTCTGGCCCCTGCCCTCCTGTAGTCTGTCTTCTCCAAGGTTTGCTTTGGGAAAGCCCCCGCTCCCCGCCCCACCAAAGCCTTTCCCTGTCCTGGTGCCTCAAACTCCACCAGCAGAATTCGAGGGGACCTTTTTCTCAAACTGCTTCACAGTGTGAGTTCCAGGGTGGGGGTCCCCTCACCCGGAGGCCGCTGGACTCTGTGGGTGAATAGGGGCAGTCCGGGGGCCCAGGCCTGGGACTCAATCTCTTGCCCAGATGCAGGATCTGGTGACCCCTTATTTCTACTTGGAGGCAGCTCGGTTAATTGATGGTTTTCAAAAGCGGCATTAATTCTGGGAGCCTGGCGCCAAGTGGGGCAGGGCTGTGGGCTCAGTGGAGCCCCGCCCTCACCTGCAGCCTGGGAAGGGGGCAGAGAGCAGGATATCCCCGTTCCCGCAGATCCGGGGTCGGGATGTCTTTCCCACATTTGTCCAACGCAAAGACTAAGGTGCGGAGGGAGCAGTGATGAGGAGGAGGTGACAGCAGAGCCAGGGAGGTAGGGGCGCAGCAGCTGCACCGAGGGGACCCGCCTCCGCAGTCCTGGTAACCATGGCAACCAGGCAGCGGCGTGGAGCGAGCCGGAACCCGCGGGCAGAGGACTCAGCTGCGGGGGAGGGTGCCGGGACCTGGGGGCTCCTCCTGGCTGACTTCGTTACTTTGATGGTCTCCTTTGGAAGAGCTTGGGGATCCTAAAAGACACAACATTCGTTCATTCATTGTTCACTCGTTTATCGGGTCCCTCCATCTGCCCCTTCCTTCCCACGCCCCGCCGCCCAAACGCGAGCCCTCCCCCCGGCCAGAGGCTTCCGCGCGCCTGTACCCCTGCGCACGGCCCCGTGGGCCTCTCCCCCACCTCCCCTGCCTCTCCTCCGCTCCGCGGGGTCAGCTCCCGGAGGACCCGGGTGGGAAATGACCAGGGGCCCAGGGACAGGGGGCCGAACGGACCCAGCGCTGCCTGAGGCCCCTCCCACCCCCTCTGCACGCGGGTCCCAGCGTTGTCGGCTGCTGAGATGTCGCCCTAGTAACAGGCACAACGACTGTCAGTGATTTCATTTGCATTTCTCTCGGTTTGGAACTTCTCTCCCTGGGATTTTTCTCTTCCTGAACCCTTCTCCCCTCCCATTTCTACCCTTAGCCCAGGTTCTTGTTTTGGGGGAAATCTCCTATATTCTACCCATTAATGATTGTTGAGATACTGCAAGTGTCTTCTCACTGTGGACTTTGCCTGCGTTTCCCTTTGCTGATCAGAAACCCCCATTATTAATCTGTCGACTGCAAAATCTGTTGCCTTATAACTGTGTTTTTGGTGTTTTGTTTAAGCATCTTCTTCCTGCTTCTCAGTCACAACCATAATCAACTATATATTCTGTCTATTAAGTCAGAGCTTTGCCATCAGGGGCGCGTGGCTGAGTGGGGCACTAGCTAGGGAACCAGGCGTATTTTTTCCTCCTTGGAATGAGCCCAGTTTCCAGTGAATGTCCTCCTCCAAACCAGCAGCCTTGCCCCTGGCTTTGTGGCCCTGCGGTCACCGTTCGTCAGCTGCCCAGTGAGGGCTGCCTCTGAGCTTTCCCTGCAGTTCCTTTGATCTTTTTGCCCGTTCTCCTGCCGGCACTGCACTGTCCCCGCTCTGAGGCTCTGCGAGTTGTCTTAATATCCCACTGGGTAGCTTGCCTTCTTCACCCCCGTTACGAGGTTGACTAGTTCTTTGTGGATCTGATTGTTGCAGAGAGATTATAGTGTAGGTTTATCAGGTAACAACAGCACCACCACCAAAACCCTGGAATTTGATTGGGAATGAATGATACCTTTATACAAGCAAGTCATCCATTCAAGAGCGTGGATTTTCTCTCCAGATATTTCAGATCGTTGGTCATAAAACTCTTTACTAGAGTCTTAAAACGGTCCACATGAGGTTTTGTGTAGTATTGGTTAATTTATAAATACTTTATAGTTTGGTTTCTATTGTGAATGGTGCCCTGTTTTTAAGAATTATATTTTCTATTTGGTTATCTTTGTAAACAACAACCGTTGTTCCTCTTCTCTTCCAGTCCTAACTCCTTATTTTAATATACATATACATTTACGTATTTATGTATTTATTTTTGGCTGAGTGTGGTCTTCGTTCCTGCGCACGGGCTTTCTCTAGTTGCGGCGAGGGGGGGGCTACTCTTCGTAGCAATTGGAAAACATTCCAAATAGGTTTCTGTTTACAGAAAATACATTTGAACAATGCCAGAAACACTTAAGGCTAAGTAGTATTAGACCTTCTCCTCCATCTTTATAGCAATAATCAGAGTATGTTTTTTGTCACAAAGACAGAAGACTAATTTTGGAAAGGAAGAAACAATATGATGTACAGTCCTTTCTGTCAGAAGACAAGTATGTTTAAAAATAAAGCCTCATCAGTGGTTCTGAATAAGAAACAATACAATGCTGCCAAGCAGTCCCAAACTCACATTTGAGATAAACTGTGGGGTTTAAATGAATGTTTGTAGGGTTTTGTACATAAACTTTAACTGTGGAAATTCTAATCTATTTCTAGTTTGCTAGAAGCTTTAAAAAAATCATAAATATGTTGTTGAACTTTTCAGTTTTCTTTTTTCCCTACATCCCTTGAGATGTAATTTCCCCCTGCCTCCTTTAGCCTGTTAGTGAGCTTTTCTGAGGTTGAACCGTCCTGGTAAGACTGATGTCCTCCTGGTACCTTCCTTCAGGTGCAGGTCAAAGTGCGCCGCTTCTTCAAGACACTTGACTTCTGTCATACTGATTTTGCTGGCACAAGACTCTCCACTACCATCTGCTGGGACACCATCGTACATACTGCAGGGAAGTCGTGATGGGAGCATTCCCTATCCTTTCCTTCCTGCATTCTTGGGACATGAACCCTATGATCACCATGTATGTTTAAAATACATTATTGGATCCAGTCAGCTAATATTTTATTTAGGATTTTGCATTTGCGTTTATAACTCAAGTGAGCCTATAATCTTTCTTCCTTTGTATTGTCCTTCATTTGGCTTTGGAATCGCACTTACACTGGCCCCAGAAAAAGGGCTGGCAATTTTCACTCTTTTTCTGTTTTCCAGAACAACTTCCTGTAAGAAGTTAAATTTTCCTTGAGGGTTCAGTATACCTCACCTATAAAAAACACTTGGTCTGGGAATTTAGGGAACAGGAGGTCTCTGACTAACACTTAAAACTCTTTGGACTACCCTGGTGGCACAGTGGTTAAGAATCCGCCTGCTAGTGTAGGGGACACGGGTTCGAGCCCTGGTTTGGGAAGATCCCACATGCCGTGGAGCAACGAAGCCCATGCACCACAACTACTGAGCCTGCGTTTTAGAGCCCGCGAGCCACAACTACTGAGCCTGCGTGCCACAACTACTGAAGCCTGCGCGCCTAGAGCCCATGCTCTGCAACGAGAAGCCACTGCGATGGGAAGCCCGTGCACCGCAACAAAGAGTAGCCCCAGCTTCGCAACTAGAGAAAGCCCGCTGCACAGCAACAAAGACCCAGTGCAGCAAAAAATAAATAAATAAATAAATAAATAAATAAAATTTGAAAACAAAAACAAAAAAACTCTTTAGGGGCTTCCCTGGCAGTCCAGTGGGGTTAAGACTCCATGCTTCCTCAGCAAGGGGAGCGGGTTCTCAGGTTCGTGGGTTCATCCCTAGTCAGGGAACGAAGATCCCATATGCCACACGGTGTTGCCAAACAAACAAACCTTTAATGCTTACTTGTCTATTCAAATTCTCTATTGCTTCTTTTTTTAAAAAATATTTTTCTTTATTGTTTTGGCTGCGTTGGGTCCTAGTTGCGGCACGCGGGCTCCTCGCTGCAGCATGTGGGCGTCTCTCTAGTTGTGGCGTGAGGGTTTTCTCTTTCTTGTTGAGGCACGTGAACTCAATAGTTGTGGCTCACGGGCTTAGCTGCTCTGCGGCATATGGGATCTTAGTTCCCCGACCAGGGATTGAACCCACATTCCCTGCATTGGACAGCGGATTCTTTACCACTGGACCACCAGGGAAGTCCCTCTACTGCTTCTTGCATCAATTTTAATATTTAAAAATTTTCTAGAAATTGGCATATTTCATCCAGGTTTTCAAGTTTGGCAGTCCTGATTTCTTAATCTTTTCAATACCTGTATCTTCCCTCGAACGAGTAAGTTCTTTACTGTATGTCCGTGCCCTTGTGGTCTCCCCATCCCCCATCACATTTTAGTCCTAGATTTAAACATTTATTAAGAGACAACAATAAGCTTCATCACAGTATTTCATCACCCGACTTCCCATATCTCTTCTAGGCTTCTGGATTTCTTTCCTTCTTACTTTCTCCTAGCACGTTTTCAGGGCAGGTCTTTGTGTGGCAATCGTTCTGAAGTCTTTTAGGCTTAAAGGTATTTTTATTATCTTTTAATATACGTAACATACTAATCTGGAGTGCAGGGCTGGTTCCTGCCCACTGGTGGACAGGCCTGTGTCTAGGGGCGTGTCTAGAGGTGGCTGCAGACTCCAGAAGTCTCCCGGCAGCCTGTTCTGTCCTGTGCATGCATTGTTGTTGCTGAGAAACCCGATTCCTGAATTTTCTCCTTCCTGGGTGATCTGTCCTTCCCCTCTGCTGCTTTTAGAATGTTCTCTTCGTCTTTGATATTCATGAACATAGTGTTCTGTGATTTTCCTTGTGTGGCATTCAATGAGACCTTTCAACTCGAGGTCTCCCAGCTTTCTTCAAATATGGAAAATTCATCTTCATCGTTTTTCAGATGTTCCCCCCGCCCACCCTTGTATCTGAATGTTGGTGCTTCGGTTGGGCGGGCTCCCGTCTCTCCTGGCTTCTCCCGCTTAGCGCTTTCCTGCTGTCTTTCCGCTATTACGTTTATCATATAGTATGTACCTCTCCCGCTCTGGTTCTTTTGAAAACCGAGCTCTTGTTCATGCTTCACACCGCTAGTACCCGCCTCCCCCTCCTGAGGCGCATCGTGTCCATCTGTCCATGGCTTGTCCCTGGCGCCTGCAGGTGGGTTTGCCTTGCTGTCACAGTGCTGCACCCTCAGCTGTGGAGGTAGTTGGCCTGTGACCTTGAATCTCCCCGGTGTCAGCCTCTTGGTCAGGCCCAGTGCTTGGGGGACTGAAGAGCAGGCCCTACCCAGCAAGCTGGGATGCCAGGCGGGGCCCTGGGTGGATGTGCCCTGAGACGTTGAACCCCCGTGACCCCTGCACTGGGCAGCTCCCCTGGTCCAACCCTCACCTTCAACCCCAACCCTGGCGGGGGCAAGGAGAAAAGATGGGGTCCTGGGGCTTGGAGCGGCGGGTGGAGGGGGCAGGGCCAGTCAGCCCTCCTCCTGGCCTTCCCCGCTGCCCTATTTCCTCTGACACCTGAGGCCTGGGCTTCTGTGCTGAAGGGGCTCCAAGGCCCCACTCCCCTCCCCGCTGCCTCTGGCACCCGCTTCCCCAGCTGTAGCCCCTCCCCTCCCTCACAGGCTCAGGGCTGACTCCAGAGTCCCCAGCAGCTTGGCTTCCTGGAACCTACAAGCCCTTGGACTGTAGTTTTTCAGGGGCGACAGGGGAGGGCAATGGCCCTGACAAGAGTCACCCTGCCCCTGGGACCTGCCACTCCCAGGTCTCAGGCTAGCTCCTTGCTCCTTGCTAGCAGCCCTACTCCCTGCGGCCTATCTGACCTTCAGGCAGGGCGAGGTGCCCCCAGGCCCTGACCTCGCCTGCTCACTCTGTGGGCTAGATTCTTCTCCCCAGGGACAGGGGGACCGGGGGTGGGCGCAGAGTGGGACCCTCTGATGCCCCAGTCCACCGCGCGGCGCCGCCTCAGCCTGCGCTTCCTACAGCTCTTGCCGCTGGACGGGGAATTCGTCCTGGCCTCAGGAGCTGGATTCAGCGCCCTGGACACCGGCTCGCACCTGGACTGTAGCACAGGTGAGGGGGCGGGCCAGGGGCAGGGCTTCGAGGGGGCGCGTTCGTGGGTGGGGCCTGGAGCGGACGGCGACGTCCGGGTTGGAGCGTGGCCGGGTTGGAGGGCGCGTTCTGGGCGGAGCTCAGGGTCGCGCGCTCGCCCAGGCGGCCCTGCGCTCTTCCGCGACCCCGACCGCTTCTGCTGGCACGACCCGCGCCTGTGGCGCTCCGGAGACGCGGCGCACGGTCTCTTCTCCGTGGACGCCGAGCGCGTGCCCTGCAGCCACGACGACGTCATCTTCCCGTCCGACGCCTCCTTCCGGGTGGGTCTCGGCCCGGGCGCCGGCACGGTGCGCGTCCGCAGCGTCCGGGCTCTGGGCCAGGTGAGCGCGGGGAGGGGCGGGGCGGGGGCTGGGGTCTCAGCTCCGCGCCTTTGCCCCTCAGTGCCGCTCCCCGGAGCGCCTCCCACCCTGTTAGCCCGGTGGCTTCCGAGCATTCAGGTTCTGTCTCGTCCTCGGGCTGGCTCCGGTGGTCACCCGGCCACCTGCAGACGTTCACGCGCGACGAGGACCTGGCTGCTTTCCTGGCGTCCCGCGCGGGCCGCCTGCGCTTCCACGGGCCGGGCGCGCTGAGCGTGGGCCCCGAGGCCTGCGCGGACCAGTCGGGCTGCGTCTGCGGCCACGCCGAGGTGAGGGCGGCCCGCAGCGGGGTGGCTGGGGCACCGCACAGCTGGGCCCGGCTCTGCGCCGGAGGTCGGAACTGTGCCAGGGGCCGCCGCGCCCCGCCGTCTCTGGCCCGCTCGCCTCCCCGGGCGCGTGGCCCTCTCACTGCGGTCTGCTCCTCGCCGTCTCCGCGCTGACCGCCGCCTCTCCGCTTCCAGGTGCAGCCGTGGATCTGCGCAGCACTGCTCCAGCCCCTGGGTGGCCGCTGCCCCCAGGCTGCCTGCCGAGACCCCCTCCGGCCCGAAGGGCAGTGCTGCGACCTCTGCGGTGAGAGCCCCGCCCGGCCCCTGCTAGCTAGGACGGCTTGGCCACCCTAGCTCGTCCCCAGCCTCAGTTTCCCTGTCGGGCCTGGATCCGCGGTGCTGACCCTCACCTGCCTGCTTCTTCAGGAGCCATCGTATCGCTGACCCATGGCCCGGCCTTTGACCTGCAGCGGTACCGGGCGCGGCTGCTGCACGCCTTCCTGGCTCTGGTAATGGGGCCGCGCCCCCACCGGGGCCCCTGCCCTTCCGCAGCCCCGGTCTGGGACCACCCTCTCCGCAGGAATCCCCGGGCCCCACTCCGCCTCCTCACTGAGGCGTCCACTCTCCGCCTGTCCACCGTTTGTCCCTGCCCACAACGTTCCCGCAGGGCCGAGGGGCGGAGTTCCCGGACCAACTCTGTGCCCCTCTCCAGCCCCAGTATCAGGGGCTGCAAATGGCCGTGTCCAAGGTTCCGCGCCAGCCCCGGCTCCGCGAAGCCTCAGGCGCGAAGGCAGACACGGAGATCCAGGTGGTGCTGGTGGAGACCGGCCCCGAGACCGGCGGCGCGGGGCGCCTAGCCCGGGCCCTCCTGGCGGACATCGCGGAGCACGGTAACCGCGGGCGCCCCGTTCCCAGCCGCGCACCTCTGCCCCGCCCCGCCCTGTTCGGGGCCGACTGAGCCGGCGCCCTCCATTGCAGGCCAAGCCCTCGGGGTCCTATCGGCGACCGCTCGAGAGTCGGGCGCGCCCGTTGGGGGCGGCTCGGCGGCGGGGCTGAACGCGCCGGGGCCGCGCGCGGGGCTGGCGGGCGGCCTGGCGGCCGCGCTGCTCCTATTACTGCTGGCGTTGCTGGCGGGGGCGCTGCTGCTGCGCCGCGCGGGGAGGCTCAGGTACGCGGGGCGGGGCCTCGGCGCCCGGGTACGCGGCGCTCAGGCACTCAGGGCTCACGCGCGTCCCTGCCTCCAGGTGGAGGAGGCGCGACGAGGCGGACCCCGCGCCGGCTGGGGCGCCCGTGGGCTTCCACAACCCTGTGTTCTACGCGGCGGACCCGGCGGAGGCGGTGAGGGGACGCCCGGGGGCGGGGGTGTGGGAATTCCCGCGGCCGGATCCCTGACCCCGCTCTCCCGCAGCTCCCCGCCCCGCAGCTGGACGTCTGGAGCTCCAGCCGCAGCTACTTCGTTAATCCGCTCTTTGGCGAAGCCGAGGCCGAGGCCTGAGCGGCCGCGGAACCTGCCCCCGCCCCCGCGCCGGCGTCGCAGGCCCTGCGGGATACCCTCTGCTGGCCAAGGACAGGGTGTCCTTGCTCAATAAAGGGCTTTCCCGCACCTGCAGTCAGCCGTGGACACACTGCTTCCTGCGTTGCCACCCCTCTGCCCCTGCCTGGTGGGATGGCGAGGGGTGGTCCTCAGAGCCTGTGCCGGTTGGCGCCTGGCCACCCGCCCAGGGCAGTCCTGGGTACTACCTGTAGGCTGGGGCGGTCCGAGGCTTCTGGCCTGCGAGGTTCCACCCAGAATTAGGAGGGGGCTGCCCCGGTTCTGGAGGAGCCCATGGAAGAAGCCCCTAAGGCTAGGGAGGGGACTGAAGCAGGAGGGGGGCGGTGGGGAGAGGCAAATCCGAGTGAGGCACCAAGGAGGGTGGATAAGTGAGCTGCCAGGTGCTTCCCTACCTCATGCCAAGCTGCTCGGACCCAGGGCCAGCCAGGTGGACCTGGACTTCCGGCAGACTGGGCTGCCCGGAGGAGCGGTCCTAGGGACACAGTAGATCTGTTCCCTCTGCTGGGGGCAGGGGGAGAGCCGCCCGCCACAGTGGTGGAGCGTGTCAGAGAGCTGGCAGGTGCGTCCTGCTGGGTGGGGGCTGTTTGGTGTCCATCGCTGCAGGGCCAGGCCTCGCCCTCTCCCTTCTGAGGGCAGCTCTGACCCGGAGGGTGGGTGTCGGGACTGAGCCGCTCTGAGTAGGACACTCACTTGGTAGGTGCTTGATGGGGCAGCAGTGGGACGGTGAATCGTGTGTGTGTGTAAAGTTGTACTGACGGATGCCCAGCTTGAACTGTCAGGGACACTTCTGTGTAAGCAGCAACTGAAAACATCCCCCCCTCGCTCCCCCCCCCCCCACCAAGGGTAACCACGTGCGAGCCTCTAACAGTGAATTTGCTTGTAAGTTTCCGTCAGTCGCGAAGCCGTGCTCTGTGGTCAGTATCCTGCCTGTGAAGCTCACCCATGTTGTGGGTGGTCGTTACTCGGTGCTGTGTAGCTGTTGCAATAGCTAATATTTCATTTAAAAAACGACTGACGCTTCAGCACCCGTGTTTCAGAGCTGTGAGAGATGCTCACCTCACGTGGGTCAGACATCAGACGGAGGGAGGGCCAATGTCCAATCCCATCATCATCTCTGACCCCGAGGCCCCGGCTGCCCACGTGGCCGCTCACCACTGGCCTATGCTCGCTTTTCAGTTTTCCAGGTGCTGTGATTTCAGTCAATTGTCTCTGCCTGTGCTTTGGGTGGTCTCCTTTCAGGGACAGGTGGGAGGATTGTGTCTGCTCCTAAAATTTGCCATGCTCCTTCCCCAGCTGTGAGAATGGAGGCCCACAGTGAGAGGGGCCTGGGTCCCCGCCGGCCGGCGGGGCTGTTTGGGCTGCGGAGCCCAGGCCGTGCTGACTGGCGGAGCCGCAAGGGTGCCCAGGACGCTCCCCGAGCATCACCTGCCAGGCACCCGGCTGCCGTCTGTGCGCTACTGTATCCTCGCACCACCCTCTTCGGCAGGTGCCGTCACTGCCCACACGTTACCAGAGCTTACTGGGGGTCAGAGCAAACGATGAAACCCAACTCACCGCAGGCTGCTCCCCGCCCTGGGGGCCAGAGCCCCCAGTGTGGTCACCCATCCAGCCCAGCCTCCCCATGAGCTCCCCCTCCTGGGGGTGGTCTGCCCCACCCTACCCCCGGGGCTGCCGAAGGGCCAGCGTGTGCGTGCGTCTGTCCCACGCAGCTTCCCTCCCGGGGCGTTGCTCTGCCTTGTGGGCTCATGGGCACATCGCCCTTTCCCAGCACTGGGGTCCCCGGTGCAGCAGCCGGCCCCGCCCTGCCCTGGCCCTGGAGGGCACCTGCTGCTCTCAGGCTGAATGCCCATCTGCCTGTCCTGGCACGGACACTTGGCCAGACGGCCCCCCTCTCCAGCCAGTGGCCCACCCCTGACCCTGCCTACCATGGTGCAGGGTGTCCCCAGGAGGCCCCCATCGTGACGTTGGCAGGCAAGAGGTCCCAGCTCTGGCGGCTGGTTCCTGCCACGTGGACACGAACCTTTAGTGTGGACCCCGCCTGAGCAAATGACCAAGAATGGCTTCCACAGGTAAGACGGTGCTTTCCAGCACAGGGCGCTACTGGGGGGGGGGGGGGCAGACACCGGGTGACAGGTGGTCACATTCAGACAAACCACTGAGAACTTTAAAACTGCCGTCTTCTGCTTTATTGACAGGTAAATTGTTCAAAAATGTTCTCACAATTCAATAATTACAAAGACTCAGACTTACATTAAAAAAGTAAAAACCAGAACCCCCAGCAGGTGCCAGCCCCAGCAGAAGGCCCAGGGGGCGGGCAGGCGGGTGCTGGGCGTGTGACACGCACAGGCAGGCCACGGTGCCCAGGTCACTCAGTGCCAACTCAAGGTAAGTGCACGTCTTCAACAGCGTTGCCACCGAGAACATCGACCGGCGGGAGAACAGGGAGAAGCCCAGCGGGGCAAGTTAATCGCAAGCCTTTACAGAGACAGGAGGCTGCCTGATACTCACAAATGCCGCGGGGAAGGCAGGCAGGTACACGCGGGCGCTGCGGCCGGCCCACCGGGTGGAGTGTGGCGGCGAGTCTACACGATCCGGAAGGGCACTGATCACGGGGCTCCATGCGGGGCGGGGGTCCTGGCACCTGCCGCGGGGCTACCCGGGGCTCTGGCCTCCTCTCGGCCCGCAGGCCTCGGGGCCCGGCTGCACGACACTCACTGGTTTTACAGCAGGAGGCAGAGCTGTGGAAGCGAGCGGGAAACGGAGCACAGCTGACTTCACAGTAGTAGATACGGGTGACACTTCGTGGTTGTGACCGGAAACGGACTGACACACATGAGGGACCAGGACAGGGCAGGCTTCACTTGAATGGGCCTCTGTCCATGGCTACAAGGTCGGCAGAAGGACTTCTGCATCTGACTATGTAATGGCTAAATGAATAAAAAGGCCACAAACTAAGCTCCACTTTCCTCTGTCTTCAAAACTCTAGGGACACTGGGAATGATACACAACTTCCTACTATTCTCCTAAGGTCCTAGGAAACAGTTTCAGGGAACAGGGAACAGACGCGGCACCGAGGCCGTCCCGAGCTGCCTGCTTCCTGCAGAGCCCCCCGGCACCACTGGGGTCTGCAGGAGGCTGGCGTCACAGGCCCCCCGCACTGCCTCAGCTGGTTCTGGGCAGGAGGGGCCGCAGGCGGTCCTTCGTGTGCAAACGGAACAGCTGTGCAGATGAGCAGATCTGGCCTACCGCCTCGGTGCGGCATAAAGCCAATCATTATTATAATAAAGTATTTTCTTCATCTCCGTATCTACAAATCGATTCTACATTTCCTTGGACAACACTGGAGGGTCAGCTCAGTCTTGGCACTGACAGGAGGCCACCTGGGCCCCCGGCCCCGCTGCGGTGACCGGCAGCTTCAGGCATCGCAGGACGGCTGCTCCAGGCCTTCAAGGGGGAGCTGGCTCCTGTGGGGGGAGTTGGGGCTTGGTGGGCCGCTGGGGTTGGAGCTGTTCGATGGAGTCGAGTGTTTGGTGGAATCCGAATCAGGCTGTGAAGACAAAGAGGGACAGGGTGAGAACCATGGCCCTGGGCCTGTGGAGGCGATGCTGCCTGGGCAGGTGTAGCCCCTGCTGGCTCCATTCTTGTCATGAGAACATGCTCTGCAAGCTTGTCACGTGGTCCTTGCTGGTGAGAGATCATAAACCAAGGCCCAACCCCACAAATGACTCAGTAACTATTCCAAAAAGGAGTAACTCCACAGTGAAGAAACCAGACAGCATGGCAACCAAGCAGTCAGAGGTCACAGACGTGAAGCCCTTTCACGATAAAAGCATGAGGAACAGAGAGGACCTTTCTCAACGTGACAAAGGGTGTCCGTGAGCAGCCCACAGTTAACTTCACACCTGGCGGAGAAAGGCAAAGCTCCCCGCTCAGCGCAGGAACAAGACCAGGCTGCTGCTTTCACCGCTGCTACTGGACACTGTGCTCCCAGTTCCAGCCAGGGCCAGAAAAAGTGGCATCCAAGCTGGAAAGGAAGAAGTAAAAGCACCTCTCTTCACAGCTGACACGACTCTGTACAGACAGAAAATCCTAAAGAACTCCACAAAGAACAAACTCAGTAAAGCTGCAGGGTACAAGATCAACACACACACGTCAGCTGTGTTTCTAGACATCAGCAATAAACACTGTGAAAAGGAAATTAAGAAAACAATGCCATTTACAATAGCATCCAAAAGGATAAAATACAGCTAGGAATAAATTTAACCAAGAAGGTGAAAGATCTGTACACTGAGACTATAAAACATCGCTGAAAGAAATGAAAGACCACCTAAATAACCGGAAGGGCACCCTATGTTCATGGATTGGAAGACTACTGTAAAGATGGCAATATTCCCCGACATGATCAACCTACAGATTCAATGCAATCTTTACTGAAATTCCAACGGATTTTTTTGGGGAGGGGCAGAAATGGAAAAGCCAATCCTCAAATTCATACAGAATTGCAAAGGACTCAGAATAGTGAAAACAACACTAAGAAAAAGTGGGAGGACTCACACTTCCCAAACTTACAACTTCAAAACATACTACAAAGCAACAGTAATCAAATACAGCGTGGCAGTATTAATATAAAGACCAACGCAATCGAGCTGAGAGCCCAGAAATGCATCTATGAACCTGTGGCCAACGGATTTTTAACAAGGGTGCCAAGACCATTCAATGGGGGAAGGAACAAATGGTGCTGGATATTCACCTGCAGAAGAATTAAACTAGACCCCTACCTCACACCACACACAAAAACTAGCTCAAAATGTAAAAAAGACCTAAACAAAAGCTAAAACCATAAAACTCTGAAGAAGAAAACAGACTAAATCTTCATAACCTTGAACTTGGCAATGGATTCTTAGGTATAACATCCAAAGCACGAGCAACAAAAGAAAAAAACAGAAAAACTGGACTTCACCAAAATTAGAAACTTCTGTACACTGAAAGACACAGAGAATTGTGAAAAGACAACCCAAAAGAACGTGAAAAAAGTATTTGCAAATCACATTATCTGATAAGTGTCTGGTATCCTTTTTTTTGGCTGTGCCACACCACACAACTTATGGGATCTTAGTTCCCAGACCAGGGATGGACCCGGGCCACAGCAGTGAAAATGCCAAGTCCCAACCACTGGACCCCCAGGGAATTCCCTATCCATATCATATAAAAATCTCTTACAACCCAACAACAAAAAGACAAATAATCCAATTTAAAAATGGGCAAAAGACTTGAATAGACATTTCTCCAAAGAAGGTACACAAATGGCCAATAAGCCCATGAAAAAGATGCTCAACATCACTAATCATTAGGGAAACGCAAACCAAAACCACAATGAAATACAACTTCACACCTGCTAGGATGGCTATTGAAAAAAAATTTTCTCGTAAGAAAAAAAGTAAGTGTTGGCAAAGATGTGGACTCAACCCTTGTACATTTGCTGGTGGGAATGTAAAATGGTACAGCTGCTGTGGTTCCTCAAAAAGTTAGAAGTAGAGCTACCATATGACCCAGCAATCCCACTCCTAGGTACATACCCCAAAGAAGTGAAAACATGTACTCAAAACAAATACATGTACGCAGCTGTTCCTAGTGCACTATTCCTAACAACCAATGAGTACGTAAGATGTGGTCCATCTATCCACTGGACTATTTGACAATAAAAAGAAACAACTTACTGATACATGCTACAACATGGATGAACCTTGAAAACATGATGCTGAGTGGAAGAAGCCAGACACAAAAGGCCATGTACTGTCTGATTCATTCCACTTATATGAAATGCCCAGAACAGGCAAATCCCTAGATTGTTAAGACTGGTGGTAGCCAGGAGCTGGGGGGAGGCAGGAATTGAGGAGAAACTGCTCAGCGGGTAGGGGTTTTATCTTGCAGTGATGGAAGTGTTCTGAGTAGACAGAGCTGGTGGTTGTACAACACTGTGAATGTACTGAACAGCCACTGAGTTGTTGACTTCTTTAATTTTCGGCTGCGTTGGGTCTTCGTTGCGCGCGGGCTTGCTGCAGGCGGGCTTTCCCTAGTTGCGGCGAGCAGGGGCTACTCTTCGTTGCGGTGCGCGGGCTTCTCACTGCGGTGGCTTCTCTTGTTGTGGAGCACGGGCTCTAGGCGCACGGGCTTCAGCAGCTGTGGCACGTGGACCCAGTAGTTGTGGCTCAGGGCTCCAGAGCGCAGGCTCAGTAGTTGTGGCTCACGGGCTTAGTTGCCCCACGGAATGTGGGATCTTCCTGGACCAGGGCTCGAACCCATGTCCCCTGCATTGGCAGGCGGATCCTTAACCACTGAACCACCAGGGAAGTCCGAATTGTTGACTTTTAAATGGTTACTTTCTGTTATGTGAATTTCACTTAAATAAACTTAAAAAGAGGAACAAACAGGTCAGTACAGGACAAACAGATGCCATGTACCTCAGGATGCAACACCCCAAGAAGGACACCACGTCCTGTGTGCCGTACTCCATCCTGGGACACACAACCCAAATCTCAAAAGACAAGGAAATGTCAGACACGCAAACTGAGGAGTGTTCTAGAAGATGTGCTTTATGCCAGACAGGCTGAGGGCCTGTTCCAGAGTAAAGGGGCCAAAGAGATGAGGCAGCTAAATGCCACGCGTGCTTGGGGACTGGGTCCCGCGCCAGCAAAGGTGCTTAAGGACATTATGGGGACACGCAGGTGGCTTCATCAGTATGGCAGCTGTACTGTGTTTGGTCATGTGAGGGATCAGCCTTGCTCTCAGATAAAGGGTACGATGTGTGCAGTCAGGAAAAAAGTGTGTGCAGTGTGCACGCACCCTCATACACACTTGTTTGTTGGTCCCTGGGGAGAACCGGGCGGCTGGGAGACAGGTGCGGAGCCTTTTCACTGTTTACCCAATTCAAAAAACCAGGCAAGCCTTGACTGAGGAACGTTTTGCAAAAAAAACTGCACTTTTTGTAAACAAACTGCACAGTGGACTGAAGACTAAAGAGCTGTGCCTACTAAACGCAGTGCGTGGCCCTGGCTGGGATTCTAGGTTTAGGAACAGGACGTCACCGGGCAGCGGGGAGACGCCCTCCCAAGGGAGGTGCGGGTAAGTACTTAGGGGTGGGTAATACTGCAACTCACTTTCTGCTGGTTCCTCCCCAAAAACCCAAATGGGGAAAATGGGTTAGGTACAGCTCATGTGCGTTATTCACTCTACCATTCTTGCAACTTTCCTGGAAGTTTGAAAATTTTCAAAACAGATAGTTGCAGGGGAAAAAATAAGAAAAAAACCCCCAGAAGACCGACCTCTCTAGCCATCAACCTCAGGCCCTTTTAAGGGAGGCCTATGAAACCTTCCAGGAAAAGAAAACCCCTGTATGATGGCAACTAAGAGATCCAGATTTCCTAAGCCAGAGTTGAGGCGGGTGCAGCCCTGAAGACAGCTAAAGAGAGCAGCTCAGAAAAGAAGGCACAGATAACCTCACTGATAAACACAGACGGAAAAACTGGCATCAAAATGTTCACCAGCTGAATCTCTCACTGTCCCACATTAAGAGGATCATACTCTATGCACAATGGCAACAAGAACCTTGGAATGCTTAAGAATTAACTTATTAGCCACCAACACGTGCAACCTGCAAGAGGGAGCCCATCAAGGGGAGAGACGTGCAGTGTTCCTACACAGGGAAGGTCAGGATGGTGAGCGGCCCCCAAATTAATCTACAAATCCAACACAATCCCAGAGAAAAGCTCAACACAATTTTCACTTTTTTTAGATTATGATGGAGTCAACAAGCTCCATAATCTAAAAAAAATTTTAACTTATTTTTGGCTGCGTTGGGTCGCCGTTGCTGCACGCGGGCTTTCTCTAGCTGCGGCGTGTAGGCTTCTCATTGTGGTGGCTTCTCTGCTGCGGAGCAGGGGCTCTAGGCGTGTGGGCTCAGTAGTTGTGGCTCGCGGGCTTAGTTGCTCCACGGCATGTGTGATCTTCCCGGACCAGGGCTCAAACCCGTGTCCCTTGCATTGGCAGGCAGATTCTTAACCACTGCACCACCAGGGAAGCCCCTAAAAATATTTTAAAATTTATTTGAAGGAGAAGCTAAGAAAGTGTTTTGAAAAGTGGGAATGAAGAGATGTGCTCTACCGGCTCTCAGGTTACAGGTGGTGCAGCAGAGGCTCCAGGGATAGAGATACGTAAACAAAGGAATTTAACAAATAATAAAGGGTAACACTTCAAGTTGGAAGGAAGGAAGTGGTGCAGGGCCAGCGTGTCATGTACCTTAAAAAGAAGCAGCTCAGGTCCTTGCGCACGCACACACATGCTAAGACACACACACTCACTCTCACACCCCGTCGCAGACACTTTCACGACGTAATGACAAACAGAAAACCCTACCAAGCTCTCAGACTACAAGAGAATGTTTATCTTAATTAAAAAGATAAAGACTAGACTGTACGAGAATTAAATATTTCTGTATGACAATGCCCTTACAATTAAAGACAAAATTAAAAAGTCAGCAGTAAGGGGAAAAGTACCTGCAACAGATTAACACCCACAACCTATGAAGAGTTTCTATAAACGAGTTAAGAGGAAAGCATGGTGACTCAAGAGAAGACGGGTAAAGGGCGCAAACGTGGACCCAGAGGAAGCAGCAGCCGATCCACACCTGAAAAGCTGGCCACGCCAGGAAGGTGAGGACCACGTGAGGCGAAGCCCTTCTGGTTTCCGCTGTCAGCTTAGCAGCCCCCATGAGGACGTGCTGTCGGTGCCGAGGCTGCTAGAACAGCCAGCGCAGCCAGCCTCTGTCCTCCTTCCCACAAAAGCGCTGCTGGGGCACAGCCCTCAGGCTGCCATTCTTCCCATCCTCCTCCCCCACCACACACACAGGGAACCAAGGACACTGCCACCTGGAGCTGGGTCTGAAAGCCCAAGAACACCTGAGCCAGGGATGCCCCCACCTGGCCCCCCACGCTCCGATCCCAGGGGGCAGTCAGAGGAGGAGAGAGCAAGACACGTGAGGCCACCTGTGCTTTAAAAGGAACGTGCCTACTGACGTGTTACAGCCACGTGCATAAAAGTACACGGAAGAGTCTAGACGGGAGAAGCCTTCCTGCACTTTTCACAGGAGGGCTTTCATCTCTCACCCGCAGTCAGTGCCCAGGAGGAGAGCCGGGCCCCAGCAGCTCCTTGGCCCCCCTCCTGATGCCTCCTGAGCTCTCGGCGGCATCCTCCTGGGGCTGGCCCAGCCTCGGGCAGCCATGGCTGGGGGCAAGGGACCAGGTGACTCGGGAGCAGGGCCTGGAAGGAGGCCCAGCACCAGGCCGCAGAGGCCTCGGTGTCCCTGAGGCCATGACCTGGAGGCGAGAATCCACATCTTTCTCCCAACACACAGCCACAGGGTCCACGTCCTCCCTCCTCCCGGCCTTGGCTCAGCCTGAGCGGTCATGAGTGGGGAGCTCCGGGGGGGCTGGTGACCACTGGGGCCCTACGTGGCCGCTCCAGGGGAGATGGAGTCTCTTTCTCCAAAGAACAGCTGCTTCGAGTCTCCTGCACATGTGGAGCTGCAGACCCCAGGCCTTGTCCCTTGTAACTGGGCAAGTCTTACCTCTTTGTCAAAGTCCTGGTCGGGATCAGACATACTTCTTAGAGGCATAGCCACGCCGGGCTCAGATCCACCTACGGAACACAGGCAGCCATTGATCATCTCGGGGAAAACAGTTCAGAGACGAACTGAAAGCCTGGAGTCCCAGCATCCAGGCCCTGCCCCGGGCACCCCTGGTACCTGATGAGGGCCACGAGATGTAGGGCTTGTTCCTGGGCGGAGGCTGGCGGGACAGGCTGGCGGGAGCAGGGCCGGGCCTCTCCTCCTGGGAGGGGGGCATGGCGTTCTGGGCAGAGAGAATAGCACGTGAGCACGTGAGCACGCCCTGGGGGAGCACAGCCGGGCCCCGGGCAGAGCGCGCAGGCCAAGTGCAAAGTCTGCAGCACGAGCAGGCCGGGGCCCTGGGCCTCGACAGGCAAAACGGGCTGGGAAGGACCTCTGGACAGCGGCATCAGGTCAGTTTTGAGCTAAGAATTGGCAATAGTGACTTTAGGCCAAGTCAAATTCTACAGAAAACACATTTTTTAAGGGAAAAAAAAAACCCCACAAAGTATGCTACGTGCCCATATACTGAGATGTTTTAGCACCGCTGACAGCTATTTCTCACAAACCCCTAACAGACTGAGACGGTGACAGACACCTCAGGAGCACACAGGCAGGAGCCCCAGGGGAGCCGGGGTGTGGGGAGGGCAGGGGACAGCACCCGCGGGCTCACCAGAGGCAGGTCCATGAGCACCTGCATCCCGTCGCCTGGGCCCATGTGGGCCACGTGGTTGAAGTTGGTGGGGTTGGAGATCATCTTGGATCTCAGCTCCGGGTCTCTGAGCATCTCTCTGGGGAAAGGAAACACCGTGAGGTTCAGGAAGGCGTCGGGGTCCTCTGGGCCCAGCGCAGCCCCCAGCCAGGCTCCTACCGCCGCTGCTGCAGCCTCTCCTCCTCCGGCACCTTGAAGACAAACCGCCTTTTGCTTCTGGTCCGCAGCATCTGCTTCCTGCTGTTGTCAGAGGTGTCGGGCACATTGAGAGCCGCTCCTGCAGGACAAGGAAAGGCCGCTGTGGCTCCGTGGGGCCGGGGGGAGGGCCACGGGGCCGCTGACTCCCAGGCAGGCCCCCTCCAGCCCCCGTCCTCTGCTCCCCCCGAGAAGAGCTCACCCGAGAACTTGCTCTTGAAGTAGATCAGGCGGGGAGGCTCGCAGTTGAGGAGGTTGAGGCTGCCCTCCAAGTTCAGTGGCCGGATCTGCGTTGGAAACCAGAGAGGGAGGCTGGCTGCTGGGGGGGGGGGGGGGGGGGCGGCCGGGGGAGGGGCCGGGCACCGCTGGGCCTTACCCTGCGCAGGCCGATGGTCTGGACCCACTCCATGGTGCGTACGTCAAAGACGTCCACGCCGTACTCGCTGTAGACCGTGACGTGTGCGGGGCTGCAACCTGGCGCACACGGAGCAGAGTGGTGAGCCCGGGCCCGCCCCCTCCCAGTGCCGGGGGCTGCCCGCCCAGCGTGGGGTGCAACGGCCCAGGCCGCAGGGGCCCTGCCCCTCACTCTAGAGGGAACCTTCACTTCAAGGTTCAGACAAACACAACGGACGTCTGAACGCTTTACCTCCACTCCTGAAACTAAACAGCATTTCAGTACCATCGCCATAGGTGCCGAAGGCGACCTGTTTAAACACCTGGCTTCCCCTTAGCTTTCTTATACAACTACTGCAGAACCCTGTCACTTCAGGCTCGAAACATCTGAAATCCAGGCAGGGGCCTAATGTCTTGTTTCTTAAGGCAAATCCCTTCTTTCAGAGATGCCAAAGGTCAGATTTCTGGGTAAACACTTAAATCTCCACCCAGAGACGGCTGCTGGGCTTTGGGCAGGGGCGCTGGCTCACTCTGGGGCTGCTTTCAGGCCGCCCTCCTGGAATCGGGTCTGAACACACACGCGCTAAAACGACAGTTATTCTCCTGCAATGAGCTGGGGAGCTGGAGCTGTCTCTCCCCTTCCCCGCTAAGGGATGGGACATCCTCAGGTCGTGACGGAAAACCCTCCCAGCGAACCAGACGTGTGAGACCGAGGACTGGTGGCCCTGTGGCACCCTAAGTTTAAGGGGCCTTTCCCACGTTTAGGACAGCGGTAAAAAATATCTGAACTGAGAGAAAGCAGCGGTGGGGGCTGCATCCCGCCATCCTGCCAGGGGAGGCGCAAGGCTGGGGTCCCAGCATGCTGTCATCACACAGCCTCGCCCGGGCGGGCACGCAGAGCTGGCAGGTGGCTCTGGCTCAGCCCTGGTTCCTGGTCCTTCTACCTTCCAGGGTTAATCTTCCTCACGTTACGCTTAACTGAAGGTAAATTTCTAAAAAGCTTCTGCTATGCTGCTATTACAGATTCCATATGGGCTCTCTGATCACACCGGTTCTTTTGAACACAAAAAAGAAAATACAACAGGGTTTAGGAAACAGACAAAAGATGCTGGAACCAGTCACCAAACTGTCCCAGAAGTGACATCTCAGACAAACCATGAGGCCTTCTGAGTGCCACACGCGAAAAAGATGGTCAGAGAAACCAGAGGGCCCTGAAGTGACTCAGAGGACCTTCCCCCACATGGGGGCTTCTGGGGCAGCTCTTCTTACTTGTGAGCATGTGGGGCTTCATCTGCAGGGAGCCAGGAGAGATCTGTGCGTACGACTTACTGATAAAGTGATAAACTGAGATGTCCAGTCTAAAGAAAAATTTGAACTAAAAAGTTAAATCAGTGGCGAGAACATGGGCCGTGGAGTCTGACAGTCCAAGTGTGAAGCCAGACTCTGCTGTGCGGTTTGTGCAGGTCACCTCACCACGTGGCCCTCAGGGGCCTCCTCGGTAGGCTGGGACCGATTAGCGCCCCCCAGCCCCGCCCCCCGGGGAACAGGAGAAGGGGCAGAACACACGCATGCTCGGACGGGGCTTGGGACAAGCAGGCCACACTTCTAGCTCTCCAGCCTCAAAGTCACTGAATTACTTTCGGCAGCTCTAAAACTGACTTGGCATCTGTACTGTGCATGGAGGTGAGACGAGAGCACAAAGGTGGAGAGAGAGCTGGAATCAGGGGAGAACGCAGGAACCTCGGGCGTCCCCGCCAGGTCACTCACGGTCAAGATTACAGAACACGGCACTCAGTGACCTGCATCCTGTCAGACGTTACCGGGTGGTCTTGAGGCCATTCCTGCACTGGCCGCCCACGAAGACGAGCGGGTGTGGCAGGGAGAGACCAGGAGAAGCGCCAGGGCCAGGCCTCGGCCCTTCCTGCTGGCTCTGGCTGCCCGCACCGCACCCCAGGCCCTGGCCAAGGGCTAACAAGGCCGGGACACGTCCAGCGAGCCTCCGCCGGCTGAAGGCCGGCAGCTCCCCTCACGGGCCTGGCTCCTGGTCCCAGCGCCTTGGCTGTTCTGCCAGCTTGGGGAAGCCAGCAACGAGGCAGCCGCAAGACTGTTCCTTTAGGTAATGAAGGAAAAACCGAACTCCCACGTCCCATCCCCACGACCCCAGCCCCCAACAGCTGGAAATCAACGTGTGCCCTGCGGCTGCCTACTCACTCCTCGTCCCTCTGCCTTCCGGCCTCATGATGCAGCCCACCTGCTATACTCTATATCGAGTGGCTAGAATGGGAGGTTTAGGGTCTTTAAAAAGTGCTCAGACAGCAGGCCCAGCAGGAGGCGCCCCCTGTGGAGTGCAGACTCCAGGGCCTCGTGCCCAGCGCTGGCATCCACGCAGAAGGACATGTAACTGAGCCGATGAAGCAACAACTGTTCTCCAGAACGGCTCCTACCCCTCGGAACAATATTTGTCCCGAGAGGAACTCTGACCTGGACATCAGAACTGAGTATTTTCTGGTCACTGGAAACCTTTAGCTTGTTTTCATCACCGTGTAAGTTTATACATCATCACGAAGAACGTCTTTTAAAACGTAACACCGCAGGTCCTGTCTTCCCTTGGCCTGGGCTTCCCCCAGGGAGGCCAGCCGTCTCCGTCGGGCTCCTGGGCTGAGGGGCCCCCGCAGTGCCCGTGGGATAGGAGGGCAAGCCCACTCCAACGGGCCCGGGGTGTGGCAGTGGGACCACCCTGCCCCCGCAGCAAGCCGCGGGGCCCGCCTCTCGCGACCACTCAGCTAAGGGAGCTAGAGGACAAACCAAAGCAAATAGGACACATGCTGACTGGTGGTGCGACAGCGGCAACGGGGTATGGCAACAGAAAACATATACATACTACAGGCAACGGGCGCCGCAGGCCACATGAGCTCCTGCGTGCGTGACCTCCGGCCTTGCGGGTCCACGTACAGTCCCATGTGGCTGAAGCAAAGCAGGTACTCCTCACTTTTGAGCTCCACAGCACAAAGGGCATCAAAAGACTGTTGTGAGAGGAACGTAAGCGAGGGGTCATTGGGATTTACCAGGTTTAGAGCCTGCCCATCTCCCTGGGTGCTCAACAGAGAGAACCCGGAAGGGTAGCCAACACAGAGCTTGTCCTTGACCACGGCCATCCACTGTGCATTGCCAGGGGCCACAAGCTCGCTGAGCCTCCTGTGGAAAGGCTTAGTTCTCTGGAGCTCATAGCAGAGCACCAGCCGCTTCACCGCCACGAACAGGCAGGTGGGGCCGCTCTTCTTCAGCGTCCCGGTCGCTATGAGCTGGCAGCCTTTCGTCTCCGGAAGCTTGACGTCCACGCTGCTCTCCACGCCGTCGAAGGAGGACCATGGACACAGGTGGACGTGGTGGTTCCGGCCGCAGAGGAGGATGGCGACTCTCTCTTTGGGGGCAAGCTCGATCTGGTACACTTTCTTGTAGTCGGCCACACGGACGATCACTGCAGGATGGGGGCCAGAGCGTGAGGCCAGGGCCTCTGCTGGCGCCCCACCCGGAGCGCCCCCTCCTCGTCATCTCACACACACGCCTGGCACCAGGGCCCTGGCTGGGAGGTGCCAAGGGCAGTGAGGCCCTGCGTGGGTGGATCTGGACGGCCTTCCGGCTCATCCCTGAAGCCAGGAACCACGTTGGAAAACAAAAAAACCTCACTGGATCCTGGGATAAACTCGCTGAAGGCTCCCACCTGCTCACTGGGCCCCCAGACCAACCCAGGACCCTCGATACCCTAACTGGGGCAGGGCCTCCACTTGGGCTCTGAGCGAGAGCCGGGGGTCTGGACCCCGAGGGACAACAGCCTGTGGCAGCAGCCACCATCCCAAGGCCACACGTGTTCACCCTTCTTCCACTGTGCCTGTGTCGGGACCCCAGGCCCATCAGGAAGGCACCACCACCACCTCGGGGCAACTCCCTATTCCTTGGGGGAGGCGCCCAGAGCTGGGCCCAGGGCGGTGAAGCGGGGAGACATGTGGGTACTTTTGCTCTTTCTTCTGGGAAGAATGAAAGGTCAAAATTTGAAGCAAAGGAAGGCGAGTTTTGGTAAGGCCTCAGTGCACCCAGGAATTAAGGAAGCATTTCTCCTCCTGGGAAGCTCTCCCTGCCCCGACTCCCTGCTCGGTCCTCTCCCTGAAGGGCCTAACATACACGGCAGTCAGCTCACCACCCGCCCTCGAGGCTGGTCTCTGCATTTCACTGGACCCACCGGGTGGGCCCTGCCCACAGCCTTCAGGGCTGGGGGACACGAGGCAGACAGTCACTGAGCATCTGTCTTATTTGTGGCGCATTCCTCTCCTCAGCCGCTGGCCTTTCCCTTCCTCTATAAAGCTCTCTGACACGGCGACTTACTGCTCTCACCCAGGGGATCTGTCTTAACCCTACACGCTGCCACCACTGACCCCGCGCGCGTGGCGCTAAGCAGGCGGCCTGAGCGTCCGGCTCACTCACCGTCCCGGGTCACCTCTATGACGTAGAGCCCTTCCTCGAGGCCGACGGCGATCCTGTCCCCGTCTGCGAACAACGTAAAGCGGTCAGTACCGGCGCGCGGGCCGTCTGCTTCCAAAGCGGCGGAGAAACTACCAGTTCAAATGGGCCACACCGCTGAGCCCACAGGCAGCCGGGACGCGGAGAAACGCACCCAGGATGGCGGCCGTGAGGACAGCCTTGATGAGGGGCAGCGAGCTGTCGTAGGCCTCCTGCGGGACGTGCACCACCAGGTTCCTCAGGCGGTTCTTGTGGAGGATGGCCTGCAGGCCTTCCAGGATCCCCACCCACTTCCTCTTTTCGTTCTCATTTTCCGTCAGAATGAGCAGCGAGCTGGTCTTAGAAGGTGTACCTAAGAGAGAGGCCGTCACCTTCACGACGGAAAACAAAACAGAGAAGAGCCGTAAGACAACCGGACACACCGAACCGACGCCACGCGGCCTGCAGGGGTGAGGGCGGGGGCTGCTGCCCGGAGAGCTCGCCTCTGCGGGCCGCCAGGGTCCTGGTCCAGCCACCCGCAGGCCGCGACAGCCTGGCTCTCACACAGCGCCCGCAGCCCGGCCTCGCCAGAGCTCAGGTGACTCGGCTCTGGCCAGAACTGCGGTTCACTGTTCACTCGAAAGCTGCCTTCTTGAATGCTCTGATCACAACTGAGAAACACTCTCAGAACACATCGAGGGACAACAGGATTTCAAACAAACGACTTCCCTGTGGGCGCTCCCCAAACACTTACCGGGACACGGGACAACCTTAGTTGCTATAAATCATCCTTTAGGCACACAATGACGGGAATTTTCTGTATTGTGTACAGAGACAGTTTCTGAAGAGATGTGATTTCACAGGAAGTGATCCATACACTTGGTTTTGTGGCCAAATTTCTCTGCCCTTATAAAAATTCCCAGTGGAGGGGGAGGGGGTCCACCATCTTTTAGAAGCTTCCTGATGCCACAGCATCTAACACTAGCTCAGCAGGGGACACTCCAACTCAGCCAGCAAGACCGCTGATAAGCAATGTCTACTAATTTTTCCCCGGCTTTGCTCCAGTTAATGGCCAACAAGTCCTCAGGAGGGAGGCTGAATGGTCCATTTCATCTGTAGCCAACCGTGTGTCGGCCTCCAGCATCTAGCGCACTGGACTGGAGCAGCCGGGACACAGACCGAGGAGGGAGGACGGAGCGGGAGGGCCTGACCCTGGGGAGACGGGGCTCTGCTGTGTGCAGAGCAGGTCCGTTACCCAGTACGGGGAGGGGGACGGGCGACACGGGACACATCGACAGGTGTGAAGGATCTGGAGAAACGGGAGGTCCGCTCTGGATGTGCGCGAGCCCCTTGCTACAAGACAAGGAAATGCTCACAACACTCCTTTCACTTTAACCACATGGATTTTTTCTTTTTTTTTTTGGCCGCACCACGTGGCATTCGGGATCTTAGTTCCCCAACCACGGATTGAACCCGTGCCCCCTGCAGGGGAACTGCGGAGTCTTAACCACTGGGGAAGTCCCCCTACGGACTTTTTATCATTAATGAAACGTCTCTAAAAAATCGGAAAGAAAACATACCCTGAATATACACGGAATATCTCGGCGTGAAGCGTGTATGACGTCTGAAGCCAGGACTGAGCTCACAGAGAACTCTTCATCTCTGGTAAGAAATAACACATTCAGAATATCAGAAAAGAGGCACGCACACAGGACTCTGTCCTCCACCCTTTAGGAACGGTATGAAAAAGGATACTTTCTAGAATACAAGGGAGGCTCCTCGCCTCCACCAGGATAAGAAAACGCTTATAATGACAAAGGCAACAAACAAAAGACAAGAATCTTGCATGCGTCTCAATGATTACGGATGACTGAGAATAAAACCACCTTCCTGAGTCACACTGTTCTATACTGTGCCAGACTGTTCCACAGGTACAAACATACCACCTCTTTGCTTTGGCCTGTACCTGGCTATAAACGGGAATAAAATGTGCTGAGATAACCACGGAATCACCTCCAGTTCGCTCTAAACCCTGGGCTACGGGCAGCGTTTCATCTCGGGACACCTGCCAGCGGTCTCGTCACTGCTGGGCCAGGGGCACACCTGTGTGCAGCGAGGGGTGAGCAGGGTCGCCCAGGGCCGCTCCCACATTGCAGGTGCCCAGCTGCTCACCCCTGCCCGTGGGCCCCCCGAAGACCGATGCTGGAGAACGAAGCTCCAGGCCAGGCCCTAGCCCCGGACACGTGCCATGCTGTGTGGCACTGGGGGTGGGTGACAGAGGGACGGGCACTCCACCTTGTGAGGAGAGGACGTGGCAGCAGCGACAATAGCTCCGCTCGCCAGGCTCTGAGCTAAGCACACCCTGTCTATTCACTTGCTTAATTAATCTTCCCAACAACCCTAGTACCTCACGACGTTGCTATTATGTCCATTTCAGAGTTAACCACAGAGAAGGTGGGGAGGGAAGGGTGCTGTGCCTTTTTGTATGTGGATGGCAGGAAGGCATCTGACTAGAAATGGAAGCCCTATGAGACGGTGCCACTCAGCAAACGCTGTGGCCACACGAAGACAAGGGCTCACGAGGACAGAGCACAGACCACCTCAGGCTGTCAGTGTGTCTCGGGGATCTTTTCTACTTGTTCTTGGGTACGTATTAGATGCCTATTTGGCAAATCTTTCAGGGCAAAAACATTCACAGCAGGAAAGTTTCTAGCAGGCACCTGTTTTTGGAGCTGCCCAATAACTAAGGGCGTGAAGGTAGAAATGGGGTTAAAGGCTACCAGGCAACAAACTCTCATTCTCAGACATGTAAGTCAAGTAAACCTCCTAGAACGAGGATCGACTACACCACACCGACCTGAGGTCTAGGACTTGGCTGGCCACGACGCCAGGCTGGGTGGACTTGCCCTCGGGCAGATCGTACAGAAAGAGCTTGCAGTCACAGACCACTGCGTAGGCCCGCTGCCACCCCTTCTTCACCCCGGTCGGCTTGGGGACCTGCAGATCAAAGTAACCATGTTCCTCTGGGCCGGACAACGGCAAGTGGAGGCGGCTGCTGTGCAGTGGTCGCTCCTAGCTGCTGCACGGCCAGTCCAGGCTGGGCCCAGGATGACTCGGGCAGTGCTGGGGAGGGGCTCTGCCCATGACAGAAGGTGGCGCAGGGGACAGTGCAGACAGCTCAACGAATGGGTGTGCTCACAGCAGACAGGGAGCAGCGTGGAATGCCCACAGCAGACGGGGAGCAGGTGGAATGCCCACAGCAGACGGGGAGCAGCGTGGAATGCCGGGCCGGGCACAGCACCTTCAAATGGCACTTGGCTTTGAAACCTTAAGTGCATCAGCCCAGGACGTGGGGAAGAGAGGCCCCAGCTGATGCTGAGTGTGTTTCTGGGGCGGGGGGTCCCTCAGGACCCCAGGAGGGGAGGGCTCCCAGGACCAGAGGGCTCCCAGGACCGGCATGTGGGTCGCTTCATGCAGCAAAGGGACCAATTTCCAGGGTAGCTGGGCAAGGCCGTGGGTCACCAGGCTGGGTCGCCTGCCTGGGCAGGCAGCGGGGGGAACGTCCTACCTTTACGTAGCCCTTGTAGGCTGTTCCTATGCCTCTCTGTACGTCCACACCAAGAGGCCGCTTGGACTGCTCGGGGGGTATGGGGCACACCTGGGGAGCGCTGTCCTTGCAAGACACGTGACAGGCAAATGAGCACACTGCGAAAGCACAGAACACACTGTCACACCTGCGCCCCCACAGCAGCAGTCGCCTCAGGCGTGCGTGGCGCCCCAGGAAGGAGACGGTTTTAGCGCAGTTCCTACAACGCTCAGGTGCGCTGGCATCGGGCAACGCTTCCACACGCTCACGAGCACCCGCTGGGGGGCTGGCGCCTGTGCTCGGGGGCTCTGGCCCCAGGCTCGTCACAGTTCTCACCGCGGGACCTCGGCTGGCCTCGCATGCCCGCCCAGCCCCAGCGCAGGGCAAGACCACAACACAGAGGCCTAAAATGCTAACAATGACAAACTAGCAGAAAAGAGACCAGACAGTGGTGCTTATCTCTAAATGACTTGATAGTGGAAGATCGTAAAGTTCTTTTTACTCTCTGCTTTTCCTCATCCTGCAGGAGAACGGATGTGGACGGGACGTGGATGTTACCTTTTGTAACAAACAAGGACCAACAGACACCCTGGTCACCCCAGAGCAGCGCGCTGTCCACTGCAGCATGATCTCAACTCAGAGACCTTCACCGAGCACTTGTAAAGCCAGAGAAGGAGCATGTGCCCTGGGCCCCTCACGGCTAGGCTGCCCTTGGCCTTGCCGGCCTTCACCGTGACTCCCACGCCCGGCCCCTCTTGGCCCGCAGGCCGCACTCACCCTCACAGGCGTAGCCCTGGCGGATCAGCCCCACCATCAGGGAGGTGCAGTGGCTGCACTGCGTGGGGCTAGAGAAGGACTTGATGCTGAACTGGTGCGCTTTCGGCTGCAGGAAGAAAGTCAAGGTGGTGAGACACGGGCGGTGGGGACCGGGGACATGTCTGCTTGTAACCAAGCGTTCCAACAACTGCAGCGCACCCTGGAAAAGCTGAGCCACACGCTTTCACCACGACGTGCGCGGCTCCCGGCGTGACCCCACGCATGGAGCCTGAGCCAGAAAATGAGTCCACATGTGCAGCCTTCAGTGAGGACCCTCGCCGCCCACACCAGCGACGCTGGCCGGGCTGGGGCGCCGTGGTGACTCGAGCCCCTTGCCTGCCAGAGGCTCTGGGGCTGGCCTGGGCCGTGTTTTGGAGTGGGCTGCCACCCACAGCAGCTTGTTTCTCCCGGCAAGAGTCTGGAAAGACCCAATGCTCCTTGTCGGGAGAACAGACACAGGACGCCACCGACAACGGAATGAGAAGCCCAGCCAGCGTCCATGAAGCTTAACACGGCAAATGAAAGGATTCATTTCAGGGGCACGTGAAGATGTGGAACCATTTGTAGGAAGCAAGGGAGTGACCAACACAAAATCCAGAGGGCAGTCTGATCCCTGAGTCCACGAGAATCGCAGTCCAAAAGCCAAGCCGTTAGCTGGTCTCAAACAAAATCAAGCCCCCATCTCTAGCTGGCATGGCTGTCTGTGACTGAAGCCTTAAAAAAGACCATGTCTACGTTAAAGAAAAAAGAACATCTAGTACGTAAGGCCAGACACCTGCTAAGCTTGAAACCAGGGCCCTGTCACACCTCGAAGCCATGACCTACGCTGAACCCGGGCGTACTGACAGCACAGCTCTCCAAGATACGTTTACGAACAAGACAAGTTAGGAAGCTGCACACTGAGCAGACTTCCATTCACGCGGAGGAAGCAGTGCCTCCCATAAACCACGTGGACCTCTGAGGCCCAAAGTGCAGCCAGACAAATGGGAACGAATGTGGGGAAGGGACTTAATGGACACCGAGCACAGAGTGGTTACCAGTGGACTAGGAAATGCGGTCTGGGGAGTGAAGACAGAGGGCCGGGGAGGTTAAACTCTGAAATCAGCTAATTAAAATGCACTCATGTCTCATTGGTTTAATCAAGAAAACACAGGGGGCTTCCTTGGTGGCGCAGTGGTTAAGAGTCCGCCTGCCAATGCAGGGGACACGGGTTCAAGCCCTGGTCCGGGAAGATCCCACATGCCGTGGAGCAACTAAGCCCATGCGCCACAACTACTGAGTCTGTGCTCTAGAGCCTGCGCGCCACAACTACTGAGCCCGCGTGTCACAACTACTGAAGCCCGTGCACGTAGAGCCCGTGCTCTGCAACGAGAAGCCACCACAATGAGAAGGCCGCACACTGCAAGGAAGAGTAGCCCCTGCTCGCTGCAACTAGAGAAAGCCCGCACGCAGCAATGAAGACCCGACGCAGCCAAAAATAAACTAATTAATTAAATATATTTTTTAAAAAAAGTATAGAAAACACAGGGTCCTGAAGCTTTCTGGATTACACACTACTCAGAACAAAACATTACTGTGTACGTGAAAATACTAAGTTTGTCTTATTTACACAAAAGTTGTCTAAATCTGAGAAGGCCCCCCGGGGAAGAGCAAGGTCCCTCCTACCTTTGGTCCCGCCAGAGCGAGGGTCTGTGTGGTGGGCAGCGGCACGGTGGGTGGCCTCTGAGGGGCCCGAGCCACGTCCTGGGGGACAAGCGGGGACAAGCGGGGACAGGTGAGCACTGTCCTAGCTCAGCACGCCTCTTACACAGCAGAACTGATTAATAATGAACAGTCCTGCATTTTAATTTACTAGATTGTTGAGACACCTGTCAAAGCAGCCCTCATCTGGCTGATGCTCTGACAGTAATTCTCAAACACAAGCAGGGCTTGGAGTGGCAAGCTGTGAGGCATCAGGGCAGCTTCTGTTCGAGGGCCCGTGAGGCGCGTGGATGTGGGGGCAGGGGGCAGACCGCAGGGCTCTCGGGGCGTCAACAGGGCAATACTCTCACCTCCTGCTGTTCTGTGGTTGCGGCCACAGAGACTGGTGGGGACGCCTCTGGCTTTGGAGCTTGTGTTTCTTGCTCACTAGTTGAGCTGGTCTGTGAAAACAAAGGCAGAGAAATACTGTGGGAATAAAAGAGCTTATTCTGCAGAATTTAGACTCTAACTACATGTTCTTTATTTAAAAAGTGCATTTCCTTGGGGACCTAAGGTCCCAGCACGGGTCCTTAGTCCTGGGACGTCCCGCCACGGACCCCACCTCACTCACAGCTGCCCTACCTTCTCCGAGGCCTCTGCCCCCGGCGTTCTAAGGCTGGGGTGGCGACCGCGTGGGAGGGTGGACTCTGACAAGTCACAACAATCGCCAAAGGTCTCACGCTCCAACTGCAGCCCGGACCCCCCCATCCTCCGGCCCAGCCATTTAAGGGCAGGAACAGGAGCTGCCAACCCTCTGAGGTCAGTCAGCAGTGACTTTACTGTGCACCCAGGAGCCCTGAGATCAAGCAGCCACGTGCTCCATAACCCCAACTCGGGGATCGAGAAAATGTACTAACGTCAAGAAAGGTCTATGGGGCTTCCCTGGCGGCGCAGTGGTGGAGAGTCCGCCTGCCGATGCAGGGGACACGGGCTCGTGCCCCGGTCCGGGAGGATCCCACATGCCGCGGAGCGGCTGGGCCCGTGAGCTGTGGCCGCTGAGCCTGCGCGTCCGGAGCCTGTGCTCCGCAACGGGAGAGGCCACAGCAGTGAGAGGCCCGCGTACCGCAAAAAAAAAAAAAAAAAAAAAAAAAGTCTATGGACCTGTGACCAGAAGTAGGAATTTCCCTGGAAGCTTTATGACACAGGGAAGTCATGTTCTGTTCTGATAACTCAAGATTCCCAATTTACTCCCACACTTTGAAGCTCAAGCTGCATTCTAAATCCACCTGAAAATGACTTCACATCCATGAGTGTTCCTGATTCTAACGTTTCCTCACCACCAGCAATTACGACTTACACAGATGCACATACACGGTTTACAAAGCTTCATACATGTGACACAGAAGTAGCTGGGTAGGTGCCTACGAGAGCAGTTTACAGCTTGCATTCCGAATCGAAATCCCATTGAACCAAATCAGAGAAGCACTTTCCTATGGCTGGAATTAATTAGGCTGCTGTCTGGGGAGCCAAATTCAGATGGGAAGGCAGCACATACACAACAACACATACACAGCTGTGTGCTCCAACATTTGAACTTGTAAGCAACTCACAAGGGAAAGGCTAGATCAATTAGCTACAAATGTAAGCAAGTTTCTCCCATATGTAAGGCGTGTTACATGAGTTACAGTTCCATCTTTAGATAAATGAAGGGCAAAAGAACATTAAGTAATTTAATTTTAGCCGTGTAGCAGCCCCACTAGTTTCATTTCGTTGGTTAATTAACAAAAGGATGCAAATGAAGGAGGAGGAGAGGTGCACATCCAATGCCGCTCTGCTGACGTGAGTGAGGGCGCAGGTAGCCGGCGTGGGCAGCGGCCTCCTTCTTCCCAAGAGGCTGGCAGAGAGGAGGAGACAGAGCCCTCGGGTGCGACAGACAGGAGGCACAAAACCATCATTCCCGCCCAATAAAAACTTGCGTGAAAATGTACTGATTCACTCATTGTGGCAAACATTCCTAGTATAAACAGCAAGCTTAATACGGGGAAAGCAGAGGAGAAGCTTCAATCAGACATTTCTCACGTCTGGAAACCCTCCTAGCACACTCAAGACTCTGACCAAGGATTGTTTTCTTTCCATCAGTAAGTGTCCTTCCTACTTAAATCACAGGGTAGTGAGGGACTAAAGCATGAAAATGGCAGGGGTGCTGGCTGCACAGGATGAGGTTCAGAGGTCAGAACCTCTGCCGCCACGCTGAAACCGCTCCGCTGGCCGCCCACGGAGATGCAAGGTCTGAGCCAGAAACCACCTGCCGCCTCACGGATCGCTATGCTGTCCACTAGTTTTACAGAAAAGCCACTGCTGTCCGCACCTCCCCCCATTAACAACCCCAGTCTTTGCTTCTCGGGAGTCTGTATCTGCCCCGACGACGGTGTCTGGCTGTGCAGGGCCAGGAGGAGGCACCAGGCTGAGCAGCGGCAGGTTCTGCACGTACCGCGGTTGTAAACGGTTGCATGTATTTGCCTCTTAAAAACTGAGGACTTCAGGGAAAAGGCAGCATCACAAATTTGACTAAAAAAACCCTCTTGACAGGTGAATGTAAACAGGTGTGTGCCCAGAACGGTGGGGGCAACACAGATCCGCCTGGATTTCCTAACGACTGACCTAGGCAAGGACCACGGTCGCCCGCTAACCCACGGGGACCGCTGATTGCTCCCAGGGCCCTTCCCGGGGTGGGGTCTCGTCTGACAGACACCACCTCCACCTAAGGGTCAAGAAGCTTAGCGTCCCCGGTGCTGAGCAAACTGGCCTCCACTCACGGGGAGAACGCACCATCTCCCAAGCAGAGTTCACATCAAGATGTCCAACCCACATCTAATCGAGAGGAAGAGTGGAGGCCTTCTACAAGAGAGCTGGTTTGCACACTACAAGAACATCAATGTTATAAAACACAACGTGGGGGGTGGGGGGGACAGGGGCACAGCTCCAGATTAGAGGAGACCAAAGAGACACGAGCTCTGGCTCCTGAGCTGGAGGGAAGGCAGCTGTGCGCTGCGGCATCAGTGCAAACCATCCCCGCGTGGTGACGGCACTGTGGATACGCAGGGGAACGTCTTCAACTCAGGAAAGAAACGCTGCAGTACTGAGTGTATTAGGGGTCATGATGCCTGCAACCCACACTCAAATAGCTCAGGGGAGAAAGGTCCATGTGCATGTGGAGACAGAGAGAGAGAGAGAGAAAGTGCAGCAACATGCCAGGCGAGAGATACATATGTTCACTGTACTATTCTTTCAACTTTCCTGCAGGTTTAAAATTTTCTAATAAAAAGTTAGAAAACAAAAGCAATGGCAAACACATCAGAAGTCCCATTAATGAGATTTCCTTTCACTAGCTTCCCGCTGCGGCTTGCTTTACGGGGCTGCTGGGAAGGGCCTATCCCTGCAGTTTTGCAGAGACCGTCCTGCCTCCACAGAGTGATGTGAAGAATGCGCAGCTGAAGAGGAGGGAAGCGGGATCCACTCAGACCAGCAGCCACTCCCGAAGCTGGAGGGGCTGCTCTGGGTTCCTCCTGTCCGGGGCGGGTCTCCCTGAGCAGAGGCGATGAACTCCAGCACCAGGACCGCAACAGGGGCCCGGGCCGGACTATTCTTGCAAGCCACCCACCTCCGCCCCGGCGAGGCTGCACCGTACTGAAACGGGAACATGACCGGCTCATTCTTCACCGTGAGAACTTGTGGTTTAAAAACTGCCTGCAATATTCAGCACACAGGCAGAGGCCGGTGTGGACTTCCTCCCGGAAGATGCCAAGAACTCTCTTACCCTCCACCTAACTTGAGGGGCCTCTCTGTGAACGCCTCAAACACCCTAACTGCTTCCAACTGTACACGTTTAGCCCCTGGTCAATTGCAGGATCGGCACAGCTGAGCTAAGCCGCCCGGGGCCAATGTACTGTGGGTCTGCGGCCCTGCAGGTAGTCCAATCACAGTAGCTGATTTCTAACTCTTCATCAATTCACCTGTCACTGTAAAAAACAATTACTTACTCTAAACGTCAGATCGTGCGCAAGAGGTGCAGTGTTGAAGTACTCAAAAATGGAATCCTGAAAATCTGGAAGCTTGAGTCCTGTGAGAACAAAACGAGGCCAGTCAAGGTAAAAAACTTAAGATGCAAAGACCCAGTGTCACCGAGATACCAATTCTGTCAGTTAATGATAAACCTGAGAGAGTAACGGAGGAAAACTATCCGGAAATCTCTAAAAATGGGGGGGGGGGGGAGGAGACCTACCAGATGCTAAAGCAGATTCACTGAAGCGTCTCTAACTAGAATCGGGGGGCATCGCCCATGGACAATGAGCAGGGGAGAAAATCCAGGAAGCGCCCCCGCGCCCGCGGTAATGAAATCTCAGCTATGGTAAGACCCCCATCTGAAATCAGTAGCGAGGGGAACTTTTTAATAACTGGTACTGGGCAACTAACTAGCCACAGGAAAAGGATAAAACGGGGTCCGCCCCTCAAACTGTACATCATAGTAAATTCCAGATAAGTCAGTAATCTAAATGTTAAAAGTGAGACTATGCAAGCGTCAAAGGAAGACATGGGCGAATTACTTGAGCAACTGGGGACATGGGGGTATTGCCCTGTAACTCAAAAAAGGGAAAAAACTGATAAATTTGACACACAAAAGTTAAAAAACAATAAAAATACCTTACGCTTGGCAAAACAAAAATAACAACAGCAAAAAACCATGATAAACAAGGACAAACTAGGAAAAATATTTGCAACTTCTGTCAAACAGAAGGTTCTAGTCCTCAATATATAGAAAGCTTCTAAGAAAAAGCCACAACCTGAATTATAAAAAATGGGCAGAAAACACAGATACATAAGTCACCAGAATAAGAAATACAAACAGCCCTCAAACACATGGAAAGGTGTGCAGTCTGGCTCATAATAAGAAAAAATGCAAACGTGGTGCTACTTCTCACCCCTTCAGAGTAAGATCACACTTTGCAGGCGAGGCTCTGGGGCAGGAACGCTCGCCTGCACTGTGGCGGAGACACAAATGCACAAGCGTCGGAGCAGAATCCAGCACTGCTGAGGCTAAGTGTATGCGTGCTTAACCTCTGACTGGCAATCCCACTTCTGGAAACCTAGCCCCAAAATGCACGGACAGAAACAGAAAACGCTAATATGCACACGGCTACTCACCGCAGCACTCTGTGATAGCAAGAGACCAGAATAGCCCAACACCCAGCAGGGTGCTGTGCTGTGCTGGGCGAAGGGTCCGGGACCAGCTGAGGGCTGTGGCCTCGCCTGAGCACAGAACAGAGCAGGGCAGGCCTTTGTGAAGTCATGGGGGACACAACTGTCTAATTATACAGCTACAGGTATTTGCTTTATATTTTCAAGGTGAAACAAAGGAAGAATAAACCAAAAACTGTGGCTACCTTTGGAGAAGGCATCTTTGAACAAACTCTACTTCAGAATTTGGACTTTGGAATTATGCTAAGTGCTTTCTTTATGTAACTAAAAACTATTAAACCTAAAAGAAATGAAATGTAAAATAAAACCATTTCATTAAAAAAGGTTTGTATTTAAATCATTCAGGGGCTTCCCTGGGCGGCGCAATGGTTAAGAATCCACCTGCCAATGCAGGGAACACAGGTTCGAGCCCTGGTCCGGGAAGATCCCACATGCCGTGGAGCAACTAAGCCCGTGCGCCACAACTACTGAGCCTGTGCTCTAGAGCCCGTGAGCCACAACTACTGAAGCCCACGTGCTGCAAGCCACAACTACTGAAGCCCATTGTGCTCTGCAATGAGAAGCCACCGGGACGAGAAGCCCACGCACTGCAATGAAGAGTAGCCCCCACTCTCAGCAACTAGAGAAAAGCCTGTGCACAGCAACGAAGACCCAATGCAGCCAAAAATAAATTAAAAAAAAAAAATTCAGACGCGTTGATTCTAATTTACCAGTATCTGCTCTAAACTTTTCTTCCATCTTCTTCTTCAAAATTTCCATTTCTTCTAATAATTCTCTATTCTTGGCTTCGGAATCCTTTAGTTTGCTAAAATAAAAAATAAACAGCTTTAAGTGCCCAGAGCCCATGTCATCTCTGTGCTGGCTCAGAGAGTGTCAAGATGTTAGGGGGTGGGGGGAGGGTGTTTAACCCAGGTGCCTGGGAAAGCGGCAGGGCAGGCACGACAAGTACCCCTGTTCATACACTTCAAAACTGCAAAAAAAAAAAAAAAAAAAAAAAAACTGCAGACTCTCATGCTCTCATTTTTTCCTTAAAACACTAATAAGCACAGCCCCCAAGAGGTGAAGTGCTCACACATACCCGTGCACCTAGGTCTAACTGAACACCGACTCAGTGCCCGCCCCCGGGTGGCCCAAGGCCCCGCAGGCACCTTTCAAAGGAGAGATTCATGTCCTTGACCTTCCTCAGCTCCTCCTGGACGAGCTGTTTGGCCCGGATCTCCGCCTCTAGAGCTGACTGCAGTTCCAGGCGTGCAGACATGTCCAGCTTCTGACTACGGCGAACTTTCCAAAGGGGATCCTGTAGAGATCAGTTCAAATATTAAAAATACATTCTTAAGCTATTTACTTGTTTAACAAAATTAATGCTAACAAATAAGTAATTCATCTTCTTTTAATCTTAAGCTTTTATTATATTTAAGTATCAACTCTCAGATGTTAAAGTCCATGGGATCCAATGTTAGTTTTGTGACTTTTTTCTTAGAGGTCTTCTAGAGAATAAAATTGACGGGTTTTTTTTCTCTAAGAATAAAACTGACCCTGCAGTGTGATTTCTACAGGGCTCCGCTACACTCTTCTACAAATTTAAGTTACATTCTAGGATCACAGTTACCTTATTTTTCCTACGTCTTGAAACGTTGTGCTATTTCATCATCTTAGTAACTATGTCATTACTCATCAATTATTCCTACCTATGATAAAACACTAAAATAATAACAGAAAGGAAGAATGATGTAATGACCTAGAAGGTTGAAGCCATAGTGAAATAAACCAGCTTGAGGACAGCATTCTTCCATTTTCTTATTGAGCTGCCTAATGTATCTCACCGACTTTCAAGAGCATAAGAGAAATGTGAAGAGATTATCTTGCAGACTTTTTCTTAAGGCTTTCACTGAATACGGTTAAGAATTCTTCATTTTTCCTCCATAACAAGAAAGAGGAGAAAACGGAGTGAGAGAGATGGCTCACAAGCAGAAGAGTGTACGGAGGAGCGGGCAGGGCTCCATCTAGCGGTGACAGCGGGACCGATAAGCTGAGAGAAGGCTCAGGGGACCACATCCTAGGGGAACTTTCTCAAGAATGGATAAGTGAACAGACAACACATTTCTAAGGACAATACACTTCTAAGGACATTCTCATCCAGTTAGTCCTTCAACACGAAGAACTATCCACACTGTATTTTGCAACAAGAATCTCAACGGGGGCTTCCCTGGTGGTGCAGCGGTTAAGAATCCGCCTGCCAACGCAGGGGACACGGGTTCAATCCCTGGTCCGGGAAGATCCCACATGCCGTGGAGCAACTAAGCCCGTGTGCCACAACTACTGAGCCTGCACTCTAGAGCCTGCGAGCCACAACTACTGAGCCCGCATGCCAAAACTACTGAATCCTGTGTGCCTAGAGCCCATGCTCTGCCACAAGAGAAGCCACCACACCACAACGAAGAGTAGCCTCCGCTCGCCCCAACTAGAGAAAGCCCGCGCATAGCAACGAAGACCCAACGCAGACAAAAATTAATAAATAAATTTAAAAAAAAATCTCAACAATCCCATTTTGCTAAAAGGACATATTCTTTCATCTTTTATGAGGTTTGTGCACAAACTTTATTTAATGCAGTTTATAAATGCCAGTGTACTTGTAAACATGACTGGAAGAAAAGAGAAAAACAGAAACAAAAAAATTTACTGCTCATTCTAATTGGTGTTTGTAAATGTAAAAATGAAAATGTTCTCCAATCATGGAGCAAAGAACACAGCGGTAGTTTTTCTTTCAATAAAATTATGAGCTGTCCATGTTTTCAAAAGTATTGTGTTCTGGACATTCCTGGTGGCACAGTGGTTAAGAATCCACCTGCCGATGCAGGGGACACAGGTTCGAGCCCTGGTCCGGGAAGATCCCACATGCCGTGGAGCAACTAAGCCCGTGCGTCACAACTACTGAGCCTGCGCTCTAGAGCCACAACTACTGAAGCCCGCACGCCTAGAGCCCATGCTCCACAACAAGAGAAGCCCGCGCACCACAACCAAGAGTAGCCCCTGCTCACCTCAACTAGAGAAAGGCCGCACGCAGCAACGAAGACCCAACACAGCCAAAAATAAATAAATAAATAAAAACAAAATAAAAAATGTATTGTGTTTTGGTGACGGAAGCGCAAGAAGAGTGAGAGGTCAAGGATGAGCTGGAACCTATCAGAGACGGACTCCTGAGGTTCAGCGTCTACAAGCCGCACGTGCTCCAGGCCCTGTGGGACGGGGGCCAGCAGTTCAGTCCACCCAAAAGTACTGGCCCCCCAACCTTGGTAAACATACCTTCAAACCAGGAAAACATGGAATAAAACTGTGCGTTCACTAAGTTTAATTCTAGCCAGAATCCTAATGAAGTTTTGTTCCTCTTCACCTTTATTCTGACTTTGTGAATTATTCACAAAGTAACTCACACACGTGTATTTTAACAAGGGTAAATGGTGGAGGAGAGAAGGGGGCGCGAGCTGCTGCACGGGGACCAGCACCACCAGCCCAGCGCTCAGAGTCACACAGGCTGCTGGACAGACGGACAGACCTACACACTAATAAAGCAAACCTCCTCGACGGCAGAATCCCATCCTGCTAAGTTAAGACTGCACCACAGAGCCTGCTACTCAACAGTGATTTGCTAAATGAATGAATGGTATCAAAGTAATCTGTGATCTCCTGACGCCCGACAAGATGCCAGCCACACAGAAGCCTCCCACGTCACTGAATTACCTGCACGTTCACATTTGGAGCCACCTATGATCCCCCAGCAACAGAAGTGCGCATTTCAGACCCAGACCTACCAGTGTCCTTGACCCCAGGCTGGAGCTCCTCAGCGCCTCGAGTTCTTCGGTCATCTTCGAAGCCAAGGCCTGAAGATAGCCCCGGGCATCCTTCTCGTCGCTGACCCTGGAGGGGAACAGCCATCCCGTGAGCCAGAGGTGCCCACCACCCCTCCTCAGGACACGGCGGCCCAATGCCATGTCACCCTCCAACACCCGTGACGAGCCCACACCCTGTTAGGGGAGGCCAGTCCCAGCTCGCTCTCTGGGGCTCCTGGGCCTTCGTGCAGCCATGCTTCCCAGAAGCTCTGCCTCCGTTTCAGCCAGGACATGCGGGGCGGGGGCCAGCGCGACCCACACCCTCGGGGACTTGGTGGTGCTGTTTCTCCACCTTCAGTCCAATGTCATGATCACGGGACAGAACTGCTGCCCCCAGACGGTACCGATTTGGGGGAAACAGGCGAGATCTGTACGGTTAGACCTCAGAGACACAGTGTGAGGTGTGAAGGAGGAGGTGGCAGCTGGGGAAACCACGATGGGGGCGCCAGCTGGGCCGCACCACGGGGCTCGCCGTGCACGTACCACTGAATGATTTCCGCGATCTGGGCTTCCCAGTGGGCAACCGACTCCTTCTTGGCTGCCAGATCCTGCAGGTCATCCTCCAGCTGTCTGTTCTGAGCTGTGAGTTTATCCACAAAGGAACAAAGCTGAAATTAAACAATTGTAACACACAACTCATTACTGGGCATCCTCAGCATTATGAAAACTACAAGTCCTTTTGAATTTTGAAAGTTTTCTTTAATCGTTATGAGAGTTTCCCAAACGAAGTTTCCAATGTGGACTTTCTGATCATATCAAACTTAAGTCACGTTTCAATACGAATCTTAACATCAAAGTGATTAGAGCTACTGGTTTCAGGTAATTAGCAGCTTGTAACCAAATGAAAACATCCCACTTAAAAGATCAAACATATTATTACTTCACTTAAAAATTAAAATACTTAAAACACCAAACTTCTAAGACTCAAGAACGAAAAAATTACAGCATCCACAAAGTGACGGTTCAGATCCTTTAAATCACCTTTTCGTTTTCTGCAGTTAATTTCTTGTTTTCCTCAAGCAGCATCGCCCTTTCTCGTTCGTACTTGTCTTTGACTGTGCCCACGGCCTCCTCCATCTCACTGTGCCTGAGAAGGCAGGAGAGATTTTAGGGGTTCCTGACTTTGCCAACGCTTCTCCCCGGGCCCGGCGCAGCCCGAGGCCTCTGCGCCGCGGGGCTGTGCGGACTCACCGCTCACGTTTGGACTTCTCTAACTTGTCCTTCAGCACCAGGACCTCCTTCTGCAGGGCCAGCTGCTGGCTTTCAGAGTCGTGCACCTCTTTCTTCACATTCTTCACCTCCAGCACGTGGGAGGCCTCGCGTCTCACCAATTCCTCTTCATAAAACAGGACTTTCTTCTCAAGCTCAGATTTTATCTTGGAAATCTCCTGCTGATGTTCTAAGGCAGCACCTGGCCCACGGCCTCCTTGCTTCATCTGAAGATAAAGGTTGGAATAAATTACAAATCTCTGCGCCCTCCTCGAGGCTCAGGCATCACCCCGACCACGGCAGACACTTGCAAGCGCTTCTTCCTCTGCCCTGCCAACAGACACCGGTCCTTCTAACAGCTGCAGGGCAGGCTTTGGTGGGGGCGGGTGTGTGTGTGTGTGTCTGCCCTGGGAGGGGTGAGCCCAGATCTGCCTGAGACCCAGAGGCTCCGTCTCACACTCTGATACGAATGGTTCTCAAGGTCTCCTCACGCTGTCCGTTCATTCACGCAACAATATTCTCTGGAGGGCTGACCGTGTGCCAGGCACCCTCCTGCTAACAGGGTCACACGGGGTGGTGACGTGGGAAGTGAGCCATCAGGCTAGGAAGGTCTTCATCACGGGGGAGGCGGGGGCTCAGCCAGGGCAGAGGCACTGAGTGAGGGGAGTAGGGGGACAAGCTGCAAGTGTCTGAAGAACAGGAGGAATCAGGGGGCACGAGGGAGGAGGTCAGGGTTATTCGAGCGCTGCGGGAAGCCATCAGAGGGCATTAACGACGTGACGAGCTTTGACTTTGGTGTAACGAGCTGCTGTGTGGAGAGCAGACTGCAGAGGGCACAGAAAGGGACGGGGAGACGCAGTCACAGGCCGCCGAGTCCGGGCAAAAGGTGTTGCCCGTGGAAGCAAATACGACGGGGAGAAGCTGACACCTCGGGGATGTGTACTGGGGGGACGGGCCAGGTGTGAGGGCGAGAGAAGACCCATCGTCTGCATTTCACAGAGGAAACCCAGGCTCAGAAAGTGGAGTCCCGGATCTGAAGTCTCGCCAAGCCCATGAGGAGCCACTACAGCCCTCCCCCGCTCCCCCGCCCCTCCCCAGCCACCCCACTGCCCTCTGGCCCTGGACAAGGGCCCCAGGCCATCAGCCCGGCTCTTCCACTGCCAGCAGCAGGACATGGGCTGTAAGCTTTTACAGAAACTGACTCCACCGAATTTAGAAACCCAGACACAGAGAAAGCATGAGGCGTCAGTTTGCTAGGGCTGGCTCTAGACTGCCGGAAACATTTACACAAGGAAAGAAACGAAGGAACCCGGTTTTTAAAGGTGAGAAGCTCCCATAAGCTTTACATCGCGTTCCCGGCCCCCCGCCGCCCCCGCCCCACGCCAGGTCTTGTTGGAGCCCTGACAAGCGCATCGTTTAAGGTGACTCCCGCCCGGCAGCCGCTAAGGATAAGAGTCTGCTCTCTCAGTAAGAATAAAGACCTAACCGAGCACTACCTTGAGGGCTTCAAGCTCACTTTCTATTTGCTTGGAGAAGTTCTCGCTGTGCTCACGCAGCTTGCGCTCCTTGGAGGCCTCAGCCACGGCGTCCTCGAGCTGAGCTTCCAGCTAAGGAAGGAGAACAGCACTTTTTATCAACACAAACCAGCTGCACTGCGGCAGCTAGACCTTTACCCAGAAGGAACTCTAAGCGAACGAAACCTTGTAACTCTTCGCTCTTCATCAGATTTTGATCATAAAGTAAAGGCTGAGAAATACACTTCAGGACTTAACTGGAATGGCTGGTTAGTAATAAAACAAGTTTAAATTCTAATTTAAATTGATACTTTGAAACTATATTTCAAGAAAAGATACCAGTTTGTGAAAACAAATACTCCAATACCTGTAGGATACAGGTTCGGGGTTTTTTGTTTGTTTGTTTGTTTTTTAATTTTACTTATTTATTTTTGGCTGTGTTGGGTCTTCGTTGCTGCCCGCGGGCTTTCTTTAGTTGTGGTGAGCAGGGGCTACTCTTTGTTGCAGTGCGTGGGCTTCTCATTGCGGTGGCTTCTGTTGTTGTGGAACACGGGCTCTAGGCGTGCGGGTTTCAGTAGTTGTGGCTTGCGGGCTCAGCAGTTGCGGCTCGCGGACTCCAGAGCACAGGCTCAGTAGTTGTGGCGCACGGGCTTATTTGCTCCGCGGCATGTGGGATCTTCCCAGGCCAGGGCTTGAACCTGTGTCCCCTGCATTGGCAGGCGGATTCCTAACCACTGCGCCACCAGGGAAGTCCCAGATTCATTTTTTTTTAATGGAAGACTTGAAACATACACAAAAGTAGATAGTGTGGTATAATGAAGCCCATGTGCCATGACCCGACATCAAGAGGTAGCACCCTGGGCCTGCTTCAGCTGCATGGCTACTCCCCAATCATTTTAAAGCAAACCCCAGACACAGTATCATTTCACCCAGAACTGGAATGGTCATGCTTAATTAGGGGTTCACTACAAAGAGTTACAGTTGGCTAGAACTACAAATGTACTGGGGTTGCAAAATCAACTGTCTAAGAAGAAAACAAACAGGCATTCTGAGGCCGAAGGACAAAGAGCCCTGGACATGAAGGAACAGGAGCACATGCTCTGCGCCTCCCACTCAGTTTACCGAGTAAACCCAACAGAATGTTAAAGGAAGGGTTGTGGCCAACGTGTTGCCTGTTGGTAACAGAACGTTTGAAATCATCTCGGGCAGCAGTTCAAGGGGGGTCCTGAGGCCCTTTTAGGTCTGCAAGGCCCTTCCCCTTCTAAGTCCCTACCTTAGGAGCTGGGCTTTCTTCATGTACATTATACAAAAAAGCGTATTGCTCCAGACAATGGAGAAACAGATATAAGAACCCGGGTGTTTTCTATTAAGTCAGACATTAAAGAAAGGCATAAGCATGTTAAAAATGCCACACTTCTCACTATATTTTAAAAAACTGGTCACTTTTCATAAAAATGTTATTTATGTTAACATGTAATGAATCTGTTGTTATACTGAACATTTTTTCAGTTTTAATTTCTAACGTGGTAAACACTAAGACCTATAACCACACAAACAAAAGCCCTTTGGGGCCCTCAGTGATTTCTGAGTGTCAAGGATTCCAAAGCCAGTCTCAGGACCGCTGCTCTGGGGCAGCGGCATTGCGCACCTAGAAGCCTTCGTGTCTCCTGAAGCCATGCTGCGTCACATCATGACGTGTTTCTATGGTATGTCTTGTTCGTGAATACCCTCTATTGGGCTTTACAATTTTAGTACTACAGGAACTTCTTTTAATAACTTCACAAATAGGGAACAAGGGCTGAGAGCTACAAAACAGATGCTTAGCAAAGCGGCTACTTGGCTTCACGTGAAATTTAAGATCCATTGTATCTTCAAGTGATTTACGTGACGCAGCCTAAGCTCCCAAAGCTGTTTTACTGGGATCACCCAGGCGCCCCACCAGCGTCCCCTGAAGCCCCGAGAAGCTACCTCCTTCCTGCTCTTGTCGGCCCTGCGGGCCTCCTGCCTCAGCGCGTCCATCTTCTGCACGGCCGCCTCCACCTCCTCCTCCCGGTCCCGCAGCTGCCGGGACACCTTCTGCTTCTGGGACCGGAGCTCGGCCATGCGCTCGTTGAGCTCTGAGAACTCCTGCAGGGCCAGCTTCCGCTGCTGGTGGGCGTCTTTCAGTTCCCGGGCCTGGGACTTCAACCGCTCGGAAGCCTCAATCAATTGCTGAACACAAAAGAGTTAAATTACAGATGGTTTACGTTTGCCTAACGAGGACTGGACTGGAAGGCGGGAAGCGCTGTCTTCCACAGTATTAAGGGGTTAAAGTGACAGCAGATCTGGTTACAGGCTGTAGCCACAGCCCCGAGAACTGACCTTCCTGGAAAAAGCCCTTTGTTTGTCCCAGCGCAGCCTGAAGAAGCCCACCTGAGACCAGTGAGACCCTCCTATGATGTGAGCAGCTTGCTCACAGAGGCAAGTCTGGCCCAGGAATTTCGACCTCTCCCCTGTGTCATCCACGCAATCACCAAGCGCGAATCTGGTCGCCAATCTGCTTACTTAAACCCAGCAGATCAGACAAGAGCACATTATATACAGAAGTGCTTAAGATTTCAATCAAAGTAAAGAACCGTATAAAAACGATCTGCTCCCTGCAGCCGATCCCTTGACAACTGGGCTGCTCGGTCACCGTGGCACCTGCTGGCCTGCGGCTGGAAGCAGCAGGATCTGAGCAGGCTGGAGGGCAGCTCCCGCCACAGGGAAGAGAGGCCCCTGTGGACCCGCCCACTGCAAGTTTCTCCAGCCCACCTGCGCCTCTGAGACGAAGCCCTGCAGGTGGTACGATACCACGGGGAACGGAAATCCTGCTCGATTCAGAAAACAGACCCCAACCACAGGGTCAACAACCGAGTGTACCTTAGGAAACATGGTCCTCACCGGTGTGAACATACTGCTGTCTGGACACAGCTGGAAGTGTCTCACTGAAAATCAATGTCATAAAGGAGCTATGGCCTCTTTTGCAAAGCCTTGCCAGAGCTGCAGTCCGGGCAGGAAGGACAGGGACTCTGGCTCGGGTGAGGACACGCGCCCTACGCCAGCTGGGTCAGCGCAGGGAAAGCCCTCAGCCCTCACACGGGGATGCTGCCCGCTCAGCAGGCCCGTGTCCGAGGTTAAAGACGACGACCGGGAAGTGCGCCCGTGGAGCCACGGCGCTGAAGAGCACCCGCGACCACGACTGGCCCCACGGTAACCGGGCGCCAGTTGGGCTCCGTGTGAGCCTCGGCAGCAGGGGCCAGGATCTGCACGCAGGCGAGGGGCCTGGACATCCTCGAACACGCACACGGACTCAACCTCACACTCTGCAAGATCACGTAAGCCTCTCTCACGCAAACGAGGCCTCTTGACTACCTTGTGGAAATCCTCCTTTTCCTGCCGCACCAGGCGGTACTGCTTCTCCAGGCCTTTCAGTCGATGCGTGGAATCCTCGTGCTCCTGGCGAAGAGTCACCGTGTCCTCAAGCTGTCGCTCGAGCCTATTTGAATCTGAGCAAAAGAGAAAAGAAAGCGTATTCCCTTACATGCAAAACTCTGTGATCTGACCTACTGACAGGGAATTATTTAATAATCCCAAATGCCCTCGAGGCTTTTTTGACATTCTCTCTCAGGCACGCACATGGCCGCCTGCACACCTGAGCAGACCCAGCAGACTTGGCTCTGCCCCTCTGTCTACGCACCCTTCCCCGGGACCGTGAGCCCCAGGGCGGCATGCGCCTCTCTGTCTCGCCCTTGCTCCCTGTGTGCGCCAGCACAGTGCAGCCGAGTGGTGCAGGAGGGTTTTAGTAAGTAATGGACTCAATGGAAGCCCTTTTCTGGATCAGGATAGTGGGTCCCAGATAGGAAACAGACAGAAGGCAATTGACTCGGGTTTGATTTGAGATGAGAGTCAAGTGCAGCAGCAACCATGTGTCAGGTAAACGGTTAAGACTTAAAGGTGACTTGAGTCTTCAGGAAGCTCTGATAACCTAGGAACCACAAAACACACACTCTCGTGACAATAGAACCAGCATCTAAAACACTGGAAAGTGAGTACAGCCACTGAGGGAAGCTTCAGAAAGGAAAGTTACGGCAATTCTGTCTTAGAGTGACAAAGAGGAGAATTAAGAGAGAGAAATGCAAAATATTCTGAGAGTTTATGCATAAAATATTAAGAACTGATTCTAGCTGTAACTATAACATTATAGTATTAGAGTTAAGCAAGTTGGAGAAATGATTTTAAATAAGCTGGCAAAACACCAGAACTCTTTGCTAAAGTTTAACCTTTTTCCCCTGCTTTTCCATCCAATGAAAAGGACTCTGAAAATTTTCTTGGCAGAGACGAATGCCCAAGAACAGAGACTAAGCAGTTTGACTTTAGAACACTTACCTGCTATTTTGTTCTTCAAACGTTCGATTTCTTCGTTCAGCTTTTTGATCTCTTTATCCCGGGCTGAACTGCCCAGGGCCCGGGCCGAGCCGTGGAGGGACTGGACAGTCTGGGTGGACTCTGGGGAAGAGACACACATGAGTGCAGGCCCACGGCAGCGGCAAGCAGACCCCACTGCAGAGGCCCCGCTGCCACTCACCCTGCAGCTTCCTGCTCAGCTCCAGCCTCTCCTGTTCCAGCCTCCGGATCCTCCTCTCATAGGCTTCAACCTGCAGGCTGTTCTCCAAATCCCGCTGCACACCCTCGTCTTTGGTTAACGTACTGGACTGCATTATGCTCTTCAGAGAGCCCCGGTCAGAAAAACAGCTGCAAATAAAGCAACAGGGTTTTCTGATCTACTGAGAATTTACAGTGATTCCATTAGCATTTAAAAACTTCCTGGGGTAAAAGATAAGCCTTTTTAAATTGGCAAACAAAAACACTTGTGAAAAGACTTTATTGTTTATGGAGCCAAAATTAGACAAGAGTCTTCCTTCCTGCAAATGACTGGGTGACAACGGGCAGCGAAGAGGGACGCCCTCAGAGCTGGTCAGAGACATTGCCTCTGCAGGGGAGGGGACGTTAATTTCTTTCTTTCTTGTTGAAGTACTGTTGATTTACAATGCTGTGTTAGTACAGAGCATAACTTCTAAATCATCGCGTCCACTCAACCAGACACTGAAAAGAGAAGGCCTTCTGCACGAGGAGCTGGGCTGGTGGGGCCTGGCTGGGCTCAGGCAGAGGCTTCCCAGGACGCTCACCCTGGAGCCTGCAGCGAAGTGAGTCGGCGAGGGCACGCTGGCTCCACGCTGACTGGAGACGGTTCCTTCAACCCTCCGGGGCTCATCTTCCCCCGAAGACTGAACACCCTGTAAGGTTCCTTCAATTCCAGCACTCTCACCAGCACAGATAAGCTCCTCACCAACGACCAGCCGACTCACAACACACAGACTAAGGCCGAGGATGGTTCTCTCCATCAGAGCTTAACTCGGGGACAGGTTACTTAGTTCCTCTTGCATTTAACGTGACAGTGACGTCAGGGACGTCTCTGAGTCCTACAATGCATGCAGCGAGGCACCCACCGTGCACGCACAAGCACACACACACTCACAGGAGGGGCTGGCTGGTGTTTCTCAAAGGTGGCCCGAGGGTGCTGTGCCGGCTGGCACTGCCGGGGTCCGGGGTCCGTTCCAGGAGGAGGTCCCTGGACCCAACCCAACACACCTGAGCCTCGGTCGCGGGGACGGGGCTGGGATCCACAGGTGTGATAAGCACCCAGTGAACCGAATGCAGTGGAAGGTCTAGCACCTCTGCAGAGGGGCTAATAAATCAACATGCCCAGCACGCCCTGGAACGCCTCCTTCTTGGCTGGAAGGCATGTACCGTAACTTTGGCCTACGTGCTGTTTAACTCCGGCATCCACACCTAAAGAGAGTTTCTACAAGCTTGAGCACAAGTAACCCTCTTCTGCAAGGAATCTGTATCACTTCAGGCACCGTGGCAGCTCCATTTGTTTTATTTTACCCGCCTTTCTTCCTAACCCCTCTCTTCTTGGCCCAGTTTCCTTTTAAAAGCAAGTTAGAGCGTCTCCGGCAACGCAAGTCTGCCAGAGGCCCATTCGAGACAGAGGCCGACGCAGACAAACACCAGCCGGGGCTCCCGGGGCTGGAGCCACACGTGGGGCTCGTTCTCTCAGCTCTGGCGGGGACTGTGCTGCAGCCCCACCCATGGGAGCGACGGGGCCGTGGCTAAGAGCCCTGCAAAAGCGAGTGGGAACCCTGATGAAGATGGCGCTCAGCCGGGCGTGAATGGACACCGTGCCACTAACTGCAGCCACTGATGTCCCATCGGCACAAATCCTGCCAGTGCCGATGGCCTACAGAGATCAGGCGCCAGCAAACCATGGCCCGAGGGCCAAATCCTCTCGAGCCTGCTTTTGTACCTCCCATAAGTTCAAAATAGTTTTTACGTTTTTAATGGGTTGTTAAAAAAGAAAAGTATACAACAGAGATCTCAAAGCCTAAAGTATGTGCTACCAGGCCCTTTATGGAGAAAGTCTGCCGACCCCGCTATACGTGGCATCACGTGCAGCACCAGGTGTGCACTTTTAAAGGACAAAGCCATCTGGCGCTCCCGTAAGCACAGCCCTCTCAGCACTCGGACTGCTCACCCCCCCGGGGGGGAAGGCTCCTGCTCTGCAGCTGAGCGATAAATGCTGACATACCTTTCCGTGGTGAATGTAAAACCGATGAATGGCAAATGTAATCCAGAAAAGCCCGTATGAGAACCAGGAGGTAATATTTCCTGCGCAAGAACACACACAACATAAACGAAATTATGTTCAAACAAATGGCAAACAAGGGAGAAAAAGTATTACCCCAGGATGAACTCAAGAGTGCAGTGGGGAGAACGGAGGGCGCTTCTGGAATGTTGCCTCCATGGTGCCACCTGCATGGGGCCGGGTACCGGCAGGTCCACTTCCCGCTCCTGGCAGGGGCCAAAGCGTGACGCAGTTAAGGGGATAAACCCACTGCTTCTGATGATCATAATGGCACGGGTCCAACTTGGATCAGGCTGCTGACTGTGAACCTTCTAAAGCGGCAGGATCCCCACTCACCGTGAGCCTGGGCAGGGAGGAGTGGGGGACCCGGGGCAGGGGCTTGGGCTCTGGGTTCTTGGCCTGAAACAGAGGCCAAGGTAAGAGGCAGGGTTTGGAACCCAAAGGTGGACTATTTTAGACAGGTTTACTACAACTCTATTTTTCAATATGCGGGTCCTTCTCTATTAAAAATAAAAGCAAAGTTATTTATCTGGAGAATTGCAGTGTGGAAACAGTTTCTCTGAAGTCCAGGAAAAATCCTTTCAACAATGATAATACTTTTCTCACATCATCTAAACGTCAGCTCTTATTTTACTAAGAAAAAGTCTGTAGGGAATAATCAAGATTTTTCTTTTACTTGGTTGAAACCTCAGTTTCTCTATCCCCAAACAAAGACACACGTATAGACTAATAAGGCTGAGTTTGATGACGCCAAAATAGTTTTACAGCACATGAGCAAAACTCTCTGGGGGCCAAAGGTATACTGACAAGTGCATCAGAGGCCCTGACAGAAAAGGTCAGACACCAGAGGGTCCCAGGGCCACATCCCAACTTGAAAAACCCACGACCTGAAACATCAGCAACTCAAAATCGGCCCATCACCACTGTCACTCCTGACTTCCTGAGGCATAAGGAAACATTCACGCACACGCTGAACACACGTGATGGCAGGAAGTCTGGACGTCCTCACGCACAGGGTCAGTAAGAAGGACCAGAAACCCTGAGGCCCATGTACTACCTGTGGGGCCGCAGGCGGGCTCCTGGCAGTGGTGACAACGGAAGTGACGTTCTAATGTGATAACGTACCTGACGCTGTTTCGCAAAGGTACAAAGCCATGAAGATAAAAGTAATTCTGATGAATTCTAAAACAAAACAGCTATTTAATAACTCCATTTTACTCAAATTGAGTAACCCATCATTTTAAAAACAGGATGTTAAGGACCAAGCCATAGGCTGGGATAAAAGGTACATTTTCTTGAGACAACTGCCAAAACTTCTGGAGCCCAGCACAGTTCTAAGATTCGCCACCTCCAAGGCGAGCGACCCTGTGCGCTGCAGACCCCCTGGGGTGCAACACGGGGACGGCCGCTGCACTTACAGCGTTCCTCAGCACGTCGTCATCCACGTCAAAGTTGGACGTGTCGGAAGGACTGCTCACATCCGGGATGTAAGGGGCTTCCAGGTTTCGTATATTTTCCCAGTTCAGTCCTTGGAAAAACGCGTGCTTCTTGAAGTCCTCCACCCCATTCTGTCCCAGCCGGCGCTCCCTACTGCAGATCAGCCTCTGGATGAGGTCTTTCGCCTCCTCGGACACGTCTGTGACGTGGGATGGGAACTGAAACCGCTCCTGGAGGGGGAAGGGGGCAAATCAGGGGACACGTGATGAAAACACTCAGAAAAATCTAAGGTGCACAGACATCACAGGGAACAGAGTAGAAACAACAGCTCCAAAGCAACAGTCATTTTTTATTTCATGGTAACTAAGTGCAACCAAAGCTAATGAAGCCTAATTCCAGAAAAGCAAACATAAAAATCATAAGTCTTGCTGGTTTTCCTCATGGCAGACTTGTTACCACATTGCACATAAATTAAAACAGTGATAAATTTTCACCTATCAAGGTGGCAAAGAATGCTGACAACAGGCTGTGGGTGGGAGGGAAACTGGCACAGCCTTTCAGAACGCATTTTGCCAACAGCTGTGGCAGTTCCACTTCCAAAAATTTAGTCTAGAGAAACGGTCCCAAAGAGAAAACATAACATGTTCATGATGCCATTCTATTCTGACCAAGAAAACTGAAAAGTACCTAAATGCTCATCAAAAAGGGACTTGTTAAAACAAGATACGGTGCACACATACACAGAGAGTAAGGTCCACCTCCGCGTGCTGACAGAAAGAGGACCAAAACCCCGGCCATACGCGATGTGATGCCATTTATCTAAATGCCAACCCCCCACGCCAGCTTAAGTCCACAAGGCCACATACCACCATGGCACAGTGGGCCTGAGCACTGAGCCGCCCCTGCTGTCCCGGGCTACAGTGGAGACTGAATAAAAGAACGAAGAGACCACTAGGCCAGGCCCCACAGGCGGCAGGCGCTTGGAAACAGCAGGTCTCGCTGAGAAGTATACGGGGTGTTTTCACCATCTATTTACTACATGCACTTTTGCATGTCTGAAGTTTTTATAGTAAGTATATATTAATTTATAAATAAAAAATTATTTCTACTTTGGGAAAAGTGTTTTTTTTAAAAAACAGTATAACTTGCTTTGATTTAAACAGAAGACCCTTTACCACTTTAGTGTTAATCTGCTCCCTATTTGAGCAAATAAAGGGAGACACGGCTGCAGGACAGATGGCAGACAAGTGGGAACCTTGCTGGGGTGTGTGAATGACAGAGCAGGTGGGGAAAAAAATAATGCTGTAAGCAAACAGGCAGAAAGGATGAAACTGGCATTAGAAAGACATTTGATAAGGAGTATGAAGAAAAAATACAGATGACAAAAACATTAGATGGAAGAAGAAATAATAAACAGAAAAACGAAGGAAACAGAAGAAAGCAACGTTGAAGTGAGAAATGAACAGCTGGGAAAAGGAAAGGGGAAAAATAAGAGGAAAAGAAATAGGATCAAGAAAGGACTAAGAACGCTACTATGTTGAGATGTGTGATCTGTTCATGACAACTGACTTCTGGGCAAACAGGTTTCAGAGTCTGAGCTGGCATCTGGTGGATCCAGACGCACAGGTGGTCAGTGGGCCACCCTCTCTGGCAATTCCCACCCCACACGGCACCGCGGGTACCTGCGTTTTCCTACCGAAGCCCACTTCTCCTGCAGCGATCCTGGCCTGATGAACCCGTCACCCTCCGCCAGGAAACAGAAGCATCCTTGGAACCTCCCCTCCCACCCAGCCTTCTGTGTCAGCAGCCTGTGCAGACTCCCATCTGGCTGCCCAGCCTACTCCACCCCGTCCCTCTTCCCCAGTGACTCCCCCTCAGGCTGCCTCCCTTGCCTTGGGGCCTGCGCCTCGGGACTAGAACAAACAGGGTGTGGAAATGTGACAGCTTACTTCATGGTTCATGATCTTTCCATAGGTCTCCACAAGGGATTCTGCATAAAACGGTGTTTCTCCATAAAGCATCTCGTACATGCAGACACCTAGAGACCACCAGTCGCACTCGGGGCCGTACTTGCCCATGCCGTCCTCCATCGCCTGCAGGATCTCTGGGGAGATGTAGTCAGGGGTGCCCACGGCCACAGAGGACTGCACCTTAGGGGAGAGGGCGGTTGGTGTTGAAGGGAAACCCTAGGGCATCTCTACTTTCAAATTCCTAATTATTTTCTCTAAAACAGGGACAGCAGATGATGAAATCATCATGGAATAAAACTGGCACCTGATCATGATTTAAAAACCTAAGAATTCAAAATTCAATGCAAATAAGTGTTGCTACAGCACTAAACAGAGGCAGTGTCCGGAATGCACGGGACTCTTGCAGGCTGGGTCTTTCAACGCCCAAAGGCCCACCAAGCCTCCACATGGCACTGAAGACACACATTCTCCACTGCGGCTCAAAGTGTGGTCCAAGGACCATGTGCATCAGCCCAACCCTTCTCAGACCTTCATGCAGGGACACCATATACCTGTGAGACAGAGATTCTAAGACGCTGCATTTCTAACATGCTCCCAGGGGAAGTCCAGGCTGCTCACCACACCCTACCCTCTGGCCCCCAAACAGGAACGTCTGGAAGTAGGTCCAGGGATCAGCTGGGTGCCTGGACACTCCCTACATGGGGCACTGGGAATGGACCTGAACGTAGCGACACCTCTATGGAGGGCTACAACTGGTGAGGTGGCAACCATCCCGGAGAAGGCAAGGGTGCTGCGCAGGCTGAGAGGTCACAGACCGGCCTCAGAGCACGTGGAGTGCACAGGCCTGAGGGTCAGGCAGGACATGGAGACAACAATCCAGAAGGCCCGTCTGCACAAAGACCAGGCTCTCCCTGGGTGCCAGCCCCAGAGCCATCTGAATGACTCAGCGGGGAGTCCTCAGGAGCTCTGACCGGGCAGCAGGGCAACAGCCGTCGGGAGCTATCGCAGGGTGAGTGCCACCGGGACGGGAGTGCCATGCAGGTAAGAGAGGTGACCAACGCTCCGGCTCAGACCAAGGCCACTGCTCCCGTCGTTACAAGACTGGCTTCGGGGACAGCACCAATATATCAATCAACGCGTGGTCAAGACTTCCAGAAATAAGAGATTGGCTTTGTGGAGAGAAAGTGAGGAAATCGCTTCGCTCATTTGAAAACACTGTCAAGTGATGCCAGTTTTACAGGTTCTTTTACTGCTGCTTGAAAACTCACAGTAAGAAGGGGGGCGGGGGTCTGCTCTCCTCTGGAGAAGTAGTTGCATTAGACTTTATGATATGTGTAGATTCTAAAGAAAAGTCTCCCAAACACCTCAGACTGAAACTGTGACAAGGGCCGCAAGGGAGAACGTAGACGACTCCCTAACGCACTGGAAGCCGCTGGCTGGAAGCAGCTGAGCGAGGTGCAGCAGCCCCACCTGAGGCCACTCAGCCAGCGTGCTGGTCCAGCTGAGGCCCAAGCCCAGCCTCCTGGTGACGGCCCCTCCGGGGAGGTCCTCCTGCTGTGCAGGGAGTGTCCGTTGGCCCTTGGAACAGGGGTATCAAGGCCCCCATTTCTACATCTGCAACACCCCTGGCTGACAGGAAGTCCCGCCCCAGACGGAAACGAGAATGCACCATCACCCAGTTAAGGTCTGTCCACCTGGCAGGCATTTTAAGCAAGGACCCAAGGGCTGCCTCTCTTTCACTGCCGTGCTGGCACACTTTTAGCTGCCTAGGGATCTGAGGAAACCTGAGAACCCCCCTTTTAGAAGGCATACGTATTACTTTTGTAAACATAAAAAACAAAGATGTTTTAAACTAAATAGAAAATTTCAAGTGTCTCCTAAGTGCATTCGTCTTAATTTACATTAATAAACTTGGTTTCTTAATTGTATCCCAAACTGAAAATGTAAATAAGCCCCGTCTAATTGCAAGCAAACCCCAAAACCAAATGGAAAATCTCCAACAAAAATACCTACAGTTCCATCATCATTCATCTTCAAACACGATCCAAAGTCAGCCAGGCGGATATGACCATTCACATCCAAAAGGACATTGTCAGGTTTAATGTCTCTGTTAGTAAAATAAATACATAAATTAACCATTTCCATGCAACACATCAGGTAGGTCAAAGCCCTTAACTGGTAGCGGATCAGCGGGGGAAACGCTAGCATCAGTCATGACAGCTGTAACAATCCAAGAAAACATCCCCGTGATGATGCAGTCGGGCGTGGCAGCAGCAGTCACCACCAGCGCTCACTCCTGCACAGCAGTTAATCCCCCATTACCACGCTGAGACACCGTTACTGTTCCCACCCACCCACCCAGCCTGCGAACCAATGCTTCCAGAGCACCTGCCTCGTGCCAGGCGCTGCTCTTGAGCCCGGGCCTACGACAGTACCAAGACGGCGCTGCCCTGCCTTCACGAAGCCTCACACCAGCTGGGGTGTCAGGAAATGAACATGCAAATGCACAGATGTGCACATGGTCTTGGCATCCCTGAGTACAATCCACGGGGCAAGTGCTACAAAGAAACAGGAGGAGATACAAAAAGAGGTAGAGGGACAGAGTGTGAAGCGAGTCAACGTGGCCGTTACCACTGAGAAGAGACGCCTGAGCAACTGGGGCAAAACAGCTACAGACCAACAAAGCACCACGTACGCCAAAACTGTATTTTAGAGACAACAACAGGGAAGCTCCAGAGTGGAGCAGTCTGCCCAGTTACACAGCAGCAGGAAAGTAAACTGTCCCACTAAACCCGTGGTCTTACTGACGGTTCTTCTGTGCACTTGCCAACACCGGGCAGGGATGGGGGGACGGCAGGGTGGACTTTAAGGAACTAGCCCTCCTTCCTGGCAGAATAAGCTTATGCAACTGGAAAAGCCACATAAGCACGAAAAGGAACAGAAACTTTAAAAGCAGAGGAAGACATTCACCAAGAAGAGTACAAGGATGTTTCCAGCAGCACAACTTATAATAGCCACAAAGTGAGATCCACCTAACGTCCACCTGCAGGAGACAGGTAAAGCAGCGGGCTGTCCTCAAGTGACAGAATGCTACATCTCAATGAAATCACACAGGAGCACCAACTACTCCCAACACAACAGACGAGTCTCACAAAGAAATGTGAGCAAAAGATGATGACAATTCTTACCCCAAAAGAGAAACAAAGCAAAAAAAACCCTTCTAGCACTCCAAACAGAAATAAATCTCCTGAAATAAACACCCAAGAATATGAAAAACAAAACAATATAATCCCTCAGTGAGTCAGAAAAATAAAAACTAAGAACAGGGGACTTCCCTGGTGGTTCAGTGGTTAAGACTCCGTGCTTCCACTGCAGGGGGCGTGGGTTCAATCCCTGGTCAGGGAACTAAGATCCCACATGCCCTGCAGTGTGGCAAAACAAAAAGGAAACAAAAAAAACCTACGAACAGAACTAGACAAACATAGGGAGAAGTGAAAAGAGAGTTGATTTAACCCAGGAAAGAAATAGAAGAAAAAGACAAAATCTTAATAGAAATAAGGACTAAATTATAAGATGCCAAAGGGGAATCAATTTAAATAAAAATCTAATGAAAGGCATTGAAGAAATGGAGGAAAAGGTCTGGAAGAATAAAAATGAGAAAGAATTAAAAAGGGTCAGAGAGAAAGTAGCTGGAGACTGAAATGGAAGACAAGCAAAGAAGGCACAACATATACATAACAGGAGTCCCTAAAGAAATCAAAACAATAAAACATAACTAACATTTGAAACTATACTCCAAGAGAACTTTCCAGAAGTAAAAAAGACCTGAATCTACAGACTAAAGGGCCCATCAAATTTAAAAATAAATAAATAAAATGTCCTGTTTTTTGGAGCCAGACAAGTTGATATGGAACAACCAACATGCAAGAATAGCTAGAAAAACACTGAAGAGAAAGAGGTATGATGGGGGGACTTGGCCGTACGTGATTTCAAGCCTCCATGATTAAAGCAGTGTGGTCCCAGAGCACAGAGAGAAAGACGACAATGGAACAGAATAGAATGTCCAGAAACAGACCAAATTCATAAAGAAACTGAGTATATAATAAAGATGTTATCTCAAATCAGTGGGCAGACACAAATAAGTTTCATGCTGGGACAACTGAAGAGCCTTTTAGTTAAAGATAAAATCAGATTCATTCTTTTTTTTTTGCGGTACGCGGGCCTCTCACTGTTGTGGCCTCTCCCGTTGCGGAGCACAGGCTCCAGACGCACAGGCTCAGCAGCCATGGCTCACGGGCCCAGCCGCTCCGCAGCATGTGGGATCTTCCCGGACCAGGGCACGAACCCGTGTCCCCTGCATCGGCAGGCGGACTCTCAACCACTGCGCCACCAGGGAAGCCCAGATCCATTCTTTATACAAGAATAAACTCCAAATGGATAAGAGATCCATACGTTAAAAATAAAACTATTAGAAGAAAACATGGGTTTTCTTTTTCTCTGGGGTTTTAAAAAAAAGTACTTCTAACTATGACTCAAAATCCCAATGTAATAAAAGACCAATAAATTTAATACATTAAAAAATCTACATGGCAAAAGACTACAATAAGCAAAATCAAAAAGCAAATGGCAAACTGGGAAAAAATATTTGCAACATATATTACAGATAAAGGGCAAATGTTTAGCAACTGAAGGGAAAAAGCTAGAAATCAGAAAAATGGGCAAATGACATGAAATAAATAACTCACACAGAAAGATATAAAAATGAAATTCAACTCCGCAAGAAAGACAAAAAACAAAAACAAAAAAACCCAACTGTATAACCATCTCTAATCCATCAGATGGCAAAAACATAAAAATATACTATGTTGCCAAGGCTGCAACGAAACAGGCACTTTCATACATTGCTGGTAGGAACACAAAAAGGTATATCTCTACGGATGGAAACTGGCAACATCTGATAAAGTTAAAAAAAATGTTAGTATATATCTAATATGTATTTTATTTCTCTGTCGATCCAGTGATCCCACTTCTAGGAATTCACCCTAAAGACACACCGACAGTACAAAAAGATGTAGGTACAAGGTTATTCATTACTGCATTATTTATAATCGCAAAATACTAGAAACAACCTAAATGTCCACCCACAAGAGAATTAACTATGGTACCGATACATGTGGCGTGCTGTGCAAACGTAAAAGAGAATGAAGAGCTCCATGAGCTGATACAGAATGATTTCTAGGATACGTTAAGTGAAAACAACAAGATGCGTTAAGTGCGTATTTAACCATGCTACCTTCTGTTTAAGGAAAGGAGAAATAAGGAAACATGTCTGCTCATCTTGCATACACACACACACACACACACACACACACACACACACGATAAACGGAAAACAAGGAACTGGTTACTTAGAAGGGGCAGGGAATGAGGTGGATGCGATAAGGAAGGAAGTGACAGTTCTGAGTATAACCTTGCTTAGTTTTGGTATTATCGAAGCATGCTTGTGTTCTACATGCTTAAAAAATGAAACGAAATCAACAAAGATGGGAAGGGGCACCTGAAATGGAAAGCTGATGAAACCAGTGAACCCAATTGTATTTCAAACCAGTAACACAACAGCACTGAAGGGAAATGGGGTAGAAAAAAAACCCCAAACCTAAGTAACTTACGGCAGAGAACCTGACACTTGCAGTTGGGAGGTGGGGTTAGGGCTAGGGTTAGGTTTGTTTTTAGTAGGATAAAAGCAGAGCGAGGGTCCCTGGTAGCTCAGGACTTCCCTGGTGGTGCAGTGGTTAAGAATCCGCCTGCCAATGCAGGGGGCACGGGTTTGAGCCCTGGTCCAGGAAGATCCCACATGCCGCAGAGCAACTAAGCCCGTGTGCCACAACTACTGAGCCTGTGCTCTAGAGCCTGCGAGCCACAACTACTGAAGCCCGTGCGCCTAGAGCCCATGCTCTGCAACAAGAGAAGCCACCGCAATGAGAAGCCCGCACACCGCAACGAAGAGTAGCCCCCGCTCGCCGCAACTAGAGAAAGGCCTGCGTGCAGCAACAAAGACCCAACGCAGCCAAAAATAATAAATAAATAAATTTATAAACTATAGTAATAAAAAAAGCAGAGCAATTCTGAAGCTACTTCAGATACATGGCAGGGCTGGGCAAATGACTGGACGTGCTGGTGCTGCCGGGAGCCAGAGGAGGAGACGGAAATGGACCAGGAGAAAGCCAGAAGGGTAACTCGTAATTCCCAAATTAGACATGGGTCTGTATGTATAAATGCAGACGTGTACAGACATGCACTTTACTCTGTCCACTGAGGGGCCTAAAACAGACACCCTGTAACTCTGAGCACACCCAGCACCCAGATATGGTCTTTAAAACCACTAAAGGCACCAGGGTTCCTCAGAGAAGGTACGAGATGAGCCAGAAACTAAGGCAGTTCTCAAAAACGATGAGGGCATGTCAGAAACATGGGAGTCAGGTAGAAGGGGCTTCCACTGGCCAAATACAGGACAATATAAGCATAAAAAGAATTCAGACAATGACAAATTATAAACCATTGGGGTGGCAAAGGATCCAGGTACCCACACTGATAATAAATAGACAAATGGGAGAGAAGGGAGGCGCTTCAACGTGGAGTGGATCCTGGAGTTTGGAAATCGTCATTTTGCAACCATCACAGTAAAGGCTGGACCAGGCAAAAATCATCAACAGATACTAAATGTAGGGGGACACTCTGAAGAGGATGTATGCATGATCTTAAAGTGCCTCCCCACAGATTGCTTTTAGATACAAAGGGGAAAAAGTCCTAACTATGCAGCAGTGAATCACTACTTGAGTCTAAGAAGACGGGTGGGGAGGGTCTTCACAAAGGTTGCCCCTCTCCCTTTATACCCTCCAGAGGTGTTCAGCTGCTAACCATATGCGTGCACCTTTTTTTTCCAATGGTGTTGGTTTATCTGGGCAGCATGATTCTCTATTTAAAATATAATAACATCAATAAATGTTATTTAAAAAAAAACCTGAATTGCCCATTTGCATGCAGGGAGGTTACAAAGAGAGGCCCTCTCAGCAAAACACCAGGGAGGCCGAGGGCAAGGACTAACCCAGAGCTCCTACCAGCAGTGCTTCTGAGCTGGGCAGGTGGTCCCCACAGCACCAACTGAGAGAGCAGCCAATCCATGAGCGGACTGTCCCCATGGGCCACCACCCTGCTTGGGACTAACCCAGCCCATTCTCCCTCCAAACCCAGCAGTGGCCGCTTTTCCAGTAGAGTCAGGGGCACAGCTGAGAAGCAGCTCCAGTCCCCCGAAAGGGCCTTTTCTCTGTTGGCTGTTGTGACTCTGGTTAAAACGGTGGAATTGGCCGGGGCGGGGCCAGGTGGGTGGGATTACAGCCCTGGACAGACTGCAGTCTGATTTTCCTTTCCTGTTCTGCCCGTGATGCGCTGAGAAGGGAGGCCCTCCCGCCCACTGCTGTCCCATTTCTGAGCGACACACAGTGCGCCCATGGGGCTTCCTACTGCAAAACCAACCCGCAGGCTCAGTGGAGGTGGCGCAGGGCTGGTCCCTGTGCCTCCATGGACGGGCCTCCGCGCCAGCCTGGCTCCTGGAGGCCCCGGGCTGCCTCTGTCTTCATCCAGGTCCTCTACTCCTACTCCACGCCTCTTCTACTCGGCTTTCTAGTTTTCCTTTTCTAAGGCCTTTCTTTCTTTTTTTTTTTTTTGCATTATGCGGGCCTCTCACTGTTGTGGCCTCTCCCGTTGCGGAGCACAGGCTCTGGACGCGCAGGCTCAGCGGCCATGGCTCACGGGCCCAGCCGCTCCGCGGCATGTGGGATCTTCCTGGACCGGGGCACGAACCCGTGTCCCCTGCATCGGCAGGCAGACTCAACCACTGCGCCACCAGGGAAGCCCTCTAAGGCCTTTCTTGTTCTCTGAATATTCCTTCTCTTAAAAGTGTACCTGTTCTTATTTCGATCGTAAGCTGTACGTATTCTGTTCTCTCTGGGGATGTGATTTCCCAGCTGCGATCCTTCGTGAGCCTGTTGCTCTCCGTCTCTGCCTCTGCTGGCATCTGGGTCTGACCTCTCAGGAAGCGGCGGCACCCACCGGGGGGGTGGGCTCCCAGGTCCGAGCTCCCCACTGCTTCTGGCACAGTGAGCCTCGCAGGGGTCCAGAGCCAGGGAGCAGCCGTTCCGCACGCAGAAGCCCGGCCGGCGGGGCGGCGGGCACTGCCTGAAGTCGCCAAGGCCCACATCCTCCCACGGGAAAGGGCCCCAAGCTACGGTCTGAACCACGCTCCTCAAATCCACCAGTGAGAACACTCTTGTGCTGATGAAACTCATTTACTTCTGGCCCCGCCAAATGCAGCCTCAACTTACATCCCCCTGAGACTGGGTAGGACTGACTTCCTGTATTACCTAACTTTGTGAACTGTCTAGCAAAAACGCAAAGCTTACTGTTTTCACTAGGTCATTCAAGCACTTAGTCTGAATATGGAGTTGACTTTAAGGGAAAAAAAGTTCTTGAATTATTTTAATGTTTCCTACCATGCCCAGAGATTAAAAGATAGAGCAAAACTTCTACACAACCAATTAAGAAAATGAGGAGAAAGCTTCCTAATTAGGGAAAAACAGGAAAGAATAAACTATTCAAAAGACAGTCAAATTAATTTCCCTGGAGCTCTGTGACAAATACAAAGACATTCATCTCTCTGTTGTGAATTAGGCAAAGTTCTCTCAAGAAGAGTATAAAATCTAATGTTGAAAACAACAACAATAACTGTTATAAAAGCAGGCGTAACGACATTAAAGAAAACAGGAAAAAGAGGAAATGCCCTGTCCCAAACCTCATGGCCCTAAAAGCAGCAACCGCTATGGGGGGCAGCTCCCTGGGCTCGCCCATGACACGGGGACCTATGCACAGCGCCCTGGGCAGGAGCGTGTGGTCCCAGGCAACCTGCCCCCCCCCGCCCCCCGCAGGGCAATGAGGTCACACTCTTGGCAGGACTTGAAGGGCTGTTACTTTGACACTGGTAGCCATTGCTACGCTCAGAGCAGGAGCTGCGTCTGCTTAGGAAAATCCCTGACAGGCTCAGAGGCTCAGCCCGACCACAGTGCAAGGTCAGGGGACTCATGACAGCTGCAAACCTCTCGACGGCAACACTGAATTCCACACGGGATCATCTATCAGTCATGTATGTGAATGGAATTAAGATGCTCCTCTCAAAAAATTTATTTCACACACCTCCTTTTCCAGAAACTGCTGGAGGATATGTGCCACCAAATCAGAAGAATAAACCAAGAAACAGAAAGACGCACGACTCAGAAAACAAGGGAGCCCACCCCAGGGAGACGGCAGGAGAACCTCTCCACTCAAAAAGAAACCTCACGATGAGAGCCACCAGAGCAGGAAGGCGTGGGAAAGACAGAGGGATGGATCCGGGAAGGTAGATCGAGGACTGCTGGTGTGTCTGAACGTACAGAGCTTTACAATTTGGTCACGATATTTGGGGATAGTTAGTGGCAGCTACACAGAGAAGTAGCCAAAGAAAAAACAGTGCAATTATTAACTCCAGAGGAAACAAAACTTTATATAGGAAGTGTAACTATTTATACCACAAGGCTCATCTGTAATATTTACACAGTATACTATAAACGCCACACACTGATCTAACCAAAAGTTATTACATTTGACCCCTGAACAACACCAGGGCTGGGGTGCCAACCTCTGCGCAGTCGAAAATCTGAGTATAACTTCAGTCGGCCCTCCATAGCCGTGGGTCTGCACCCACAGACCGTGTAGGACTGTATTATGTATTTAGTGAAAGAAATCTGAGTATAAGCGGACCCGTGTAGTTCAAACCCATGTTGTTCAAGGGTCAACTGTATTTTACTAACTGGGGCCAGATGGGACAGGGAAGTTTGAGAGTTTGTGTGGGAGACAGGGATGAGAGACAAATGTACTTACTTGTGTCAAAGAGTCAAATCTCCATATCGATAGACGTGGTCTAAGACCTCCCCACCCCCCACACAAAGTGAAACAGCAATGAAGCCCGTTATTTAGAAATATGGAAGTAAACAGAAGAAACAAGTAAAAACTGTCCATCGTTGCCTATGGCAAGGGGCAGCAGGGTGGGGGATGGCTGGAGACTCACGTTTTGTTTTAAGCCCTGTACAACTATTTGACTTTTTAAAACTACTGCCGTGAAATACTTTCATAAAAATAAAATAAGTAAAACAGAACAAAACCAACAAAACCCCACCCAAACCCCACAGGATTAAAGCACTGTCTTAAATGGTAGAATGAGACTGACACAGAGGCACAGGCTGGCTGAGGCACTAAGGCCGCTGTCCTGGCGGGGGAGGGGTGGGGAGGGCAGGAGGGGGCCCCCCGCCCCCGCCTGACATGCAAGAGCAGTTACACTCACTCAATTCAAGTCCTTTACGATGCTGTGATGTGAGCCCCTCTCCTCAACCCAAGCCCCCTTTCCTGAGTGTTTTATGGGTGATTGAGGCATGAGCTCTGGGGGCTGGGCAGGGGAGAACATGAGCCAATGGCAGGTAAATATCAAAAGACAAGGTGACTTCAGCTGACAGCAATTAGAGCGTCACAACAGTCACGTAAAGCTGGGGTCTCCTGGGAGCCAGGTGCTGGGGTGTAAAGCAGCGACCTGGTAAGGCATCCTGCACCATGGCAGTCAAAGGGAGGACCCGCTAACTGCACGACTTCCCTGCACAGCCTGGGACTGGGGTCCACGACTCAGGGGACTCTGAAAGGAATATCCCGACACATTAAAGGTGATTTCCATAAAATATATAACAAGGTGATTACCTGTGCACGTAATGAAGCTGATGGATGGAATCGATAGCCAACACCATTTCACCAATGTAGAATCTTGCCATATCTTCTGGAAGCTTGTCCTCAAATTTACTGAGCAGGGTCAGTAAATCACCACCCACGTAATAATCCATGACTAAGTACTACAGTTGGGAAGAGAAGGGCAGAGAAGACGACATTCAGCCACTACGAAACCTAACAACCAAAGGTCAGCTTCCACTGCAGGAGCTCTGGACTCCTCACGTCCGGGTGGACGGCTTCCTGCAGTTCCTGTCATCCAGGACTTCCCCCCAGAACAAGGACCCTGATGGACCATGATGCTGCTGTAGTTGAGAAGAGATTTCAGTAAATACTTATTCTTCTTGTCAATAAAACCTACCTGTACAACACAGTCAGATGGTATCAATATAGGAGTCACATTCCACTTATAAGCTGATGAAAGGACCACTGGTCTCTCTTCTTTTTGGATTTTATTTATTTGCACACAGCAGGCCCTTAGTCGTCTACTTTATACGTAGTAGTGTATGTATGTCAGTCCCAACCTCCCAGTTCATCCCACCCCGCCCCCACTCTCCCCCCTCGGTGTCCATATAAGGGGACACCTGTCTCTGTTTCTGCCTTGCAAACCGGTTCATCTGTACCATTTTTCTAGATTCCACATGTATGTGTTAATATATTTGTTTTTCTCTTTCTGACTTACTTCACTCTGTATGACAGTCTCTAGGTCCATCCATGTCTCTACAAATGACCAAATTTCATTCCTTTTTATGGCTGAATGATATACAAGATATTGTTGTGGGTTTTTTTTTGCCACACCGGGCGGCATACAGGATCTTAGCTCCCCAACCAGTGATTGAACCTGCACCCTCTGCAATAGAGGCGCAGAGTCTTAACCACTGGGCCACCAGGGAAGCCCCTGAAAGGACTGCTGATTTCTTGATATCGTTCAATCTTCCTATGTAAACTAGCAGTGTTATTATTTTTGATTTGTACAAATCATTTTTTCATATTCTTCAGAAATATTTTACCCCAATCCCCTTCATTTTTATTGAATGAAACACTCTTTAAATTCTATAATGCTTTACAATTTTCAAGTTTCACACACATGTTCTCATACAATCCCATAGAAACCCCCTTTTCAATTCCCTACCCCTATACTGCCCCTCTCCCTTCCCTCTCCCCAATGGTAACAATTAGTTTGTTCTATGTATCTGTGAGTCTGCTTCTTTTCTGTTATATTTACTAGTATGTTGTATTTTTTAGATTCCACATATAAGTGATATCACACAATATTTGTCTTTCTCTGACTTATTTCACTTAGCATAATACCCTCCCATCCACCCATGTTGCTACAAATGGCAAGATTTCATTCTTTTTTATGGCTGAGTAGTATTCCATTACATATATGTTATATACATATATACATCTTCTTTATCCATTCATCTGTTGATGGACGCCTAGGCTGGCAATTGTAAAAAAACAAACAAAAAAAATGCTGCTATGAACATTGGGGTGCATATATCTTTTCAAATTAGTGTTTTTGGTGGGGTTTTTTTGGATATATACCCAGGAGTGGAATTGCTGGATCATATAGTAATTCTATATTTAGTTTTTTGAGAAAATGCCATACTGTTCTCCATAGTGGCTGCACCTATTTACATTCTCACCAACAGTGTAGGAGGGCTCCCTTTTCTCCACAACCTTGCCAATGTTTCGTTATTTGTGTTCTTTTGGATGATAGCCATTCTGACAGGTGTGAGGTGATATCTCACTGTGGCTTTGATTTGCATTTCCCTGATGATTAGCGATGTTGTGCGTCTTTTCACGTGCCTGTTGGCCAGCCGCATTTCCTCTTCGGAAAAATGTCTATCAGTTCTTCCGCCCTTTTTTTAAAAAATTTATTTATTTTGGCTGTGTTGGGTCTTCATTGCTGCATGCGGGCTTTCTCAGTTGCGGTGTGTGGGCTTCTCATTGCGGTGGCTTCTCTTGCTGCAGAGCACGGGCTCTAGGCGTGCAGGCTTCAGTAGTTGCAGCACAGGGGCTCAGTAGTCGTGGCACGCGGACTCTAGAGCACAGGCTCAGCAGTTGTGGCGCACGGGCTTAGTTGCTCCGCAGCATGTGGGATCTTCCCGGACCAGGGATCAAACCGGTGTCCCCTGCACTGGCAGGTGGATTCCTAACCACTGCGCCACCAGGGAAGTCCCTTCCGCCCATTTTTTAATTAGGTTAAAGAAGAATAAACAAAATAATAATATTTTCAAAATGTCTGAAGAAAATAACAGAATGAAGTCCCATAACATACATTATAAAGAAATGAAAATTAAAATAGTTTTGTGTTGATTCACGGATACAGTGAGAGACTAATGACATACAAAATTCAGAAGGAAAATAAACGTATATGGAAATTTCACCTACAGTAAAGGCAGGAGAGGAAAGAACAGATGCAGATTCACAGTGTCTCCCTAGAGACCCCAGCCCATGGATAGGCAGCTGAGCCTCTGTCTCCCCAAGTGTCTGCTCCCCGAAGGGCTGGTGTTCCTATATGTGCAGGGAGGATATTCAATGTTTGAGAAAGGGCATCTTGGGCTATGGTCTGACGGGTGTCTCTGCTGGCTCAGCACACACTATATAACCTGTTCTCAGGGCCCGTGCTGCATTCCCTGGTGAGCTGAGCTGTCACTGCCATCAGTAAAGCTGTGTCACCTGCACCTGACCCGCCTTCTCTGCCCGGGAACCTCGGGAATGGCCACACCTCATTTGAGTGATTCCAGCAGTTGATGACCTGCCTGATTCCAACTCTGTGGGGGACCCGACTCCCCCAGGGCCATGGGTGGTTAAGAGTCCGCGATCGGTCCACAGAGGGACCAGGCGTGTGGGGACGTGGGGGCAGGACATCCCAACACTTGGATACTCTTTGTCTAGACCACAAACTGGCACAGGCAGAAGATGCCAACTTCTCAAAAAAAAAATGTGGAAATAACAAACATCCTTGATTATGAAAAACAGATGATCTTCTTCTGAAGATATGCTAGAATGGAAACTTCCTGGACAGGAACTTTTTCTTTTTCTTTGTGAGAAATCCTCCCCCTCCAAAATGGGAAGGACTTTATAAATCATGTCAAGAGGCACACAGGAACCAACATAGGTAGAAGACGCCAACTCCTTTAGGAAAAAAATATGTGGAGATGACAAACATCCTTGATTATGACAGACCATCTTCTTCAAAGCAAATGCTAAGATAATAACTGCCTAGATGGGGAAAATACATATATACACGTACATATATTTAATCAGTGGAAAAAATGACTGAAAGGTTCGACACTCCAGGAAGTGCTCTAAAAGCTAATGGCCCAAAGTGGAAGCACAAATAATACTCCATCAAGTTTTGTGCGGTTTAAAACTATTTCTCCAGTTTCTCCTGCCACACGAAGAGGACACAGGACCAGAGAAGGGAGGTGAATTACCTAAAATCACAAAACCAGCGGCTCTTATTAGAAAAACAGTTTCATGAACAAACTGAAAGGTAAGTTCCTATGGGTGCATCCCCACGGAAGGGTCAGAGAATGCACTGCTGGAGTGGAAACCAGAGCCCCAAGAGGGCAAAGGCCGAGGCGCTGGGTGTGCTCCACCAAGAGCACTGGGCCATCCCTTCGCTCAGCGCTCACGGGCCCGGGGCCAGCAGTGCTGGGCAGCCTTCCACCGGAAGACAGTCTTCCACTGGAAGACAGCCCCTCTGGCTGCACCCTGAAGGCGACGGTGGAGGAGCCCCAGGGGCTGTGGAGACCTGATGGGGTCATCCCACCAGGCAGAGAGAGACTGGCATAGCCAGAGTCAGGGCGGCAGCCAGCACCCCTACTGCTGGGGCTGCTGAGCAGAGACCGCTGGAGAAGCTGTTCCCCCCAGGAACCGCCCCCTTTGATGCTTTTAAGAGATGGATGCCCTGGTCTGAGCAGTTAACTTTTAACCAATGAACAGAGAGAGGAAATCCCACTCCCCGATGACTCAGCCAGAGAGACAATCCTTTAGTATTATGGAGACCCTAGTACTAAGAGCTACCGTTCGTGGTGTAACTATAATGTGCTGTGCCTTCAGGTTCTACGACTTACAGCCACCATCACTGTTAATCCTCAAAACTGCCCTGGCCACAGCTACTGTCATGACCGTGGTTTACAGGTAAGGAAAGGAGGCTTGATGACGCAGCCTAAGTCACCCAGCTAGCAAGCAGCAGAGCTAGGATGTGAACCCAGGCAACTGGACTCCAGGTCCTTGGTCTTAAATGAGGCATAGTGTCTCCTGGGAGAGGGCAGCCATCAGCCCGTGGCCGGGCCTGTCTAAGGAGGAAGCCTTCCCTGCAGATCCCTGTTCACAACAGCCCTCCCATCCTGCCTCAGAACTCGGCTTTCAAGACTCACCTCACTCGACCCCTCCGCTGAGAAGCCTCCCTGATCTCCCTGCCCCCTCCTGCCCAACGGCAGCCTCAGTCGGGCCTCCCACCCTGGCCTCCTGGCACTGTCACCCATCCCTTCCACCCAAGAGCGGCTTCTACGGGCGGGAGTCCTGTCGCTCCCACGCCTGGCACAACTCCGGTCACACAGACGACTCTCAAAGGACGTCTGCTAGCTCACTCTCTCAGTAACAAACTTGTCGGCACCCGCTAGGCGACGGGTCCCTCCTCCACGGGGCTGACATCACGTGGGGGGAGGTGAACACAGGAATTCAGAGTGACGGGACCAGGAAGAAAACCCAACTGTAGGCGTGGGAGGGCCCGACTGGCGGCTCCCGCACACGGACACCGTGAGGACCCAGCCCGGGGGTCTGAAGGGCAGAAGGAAGCCGGCTGGGCCAGGGTCGCCTTCCAGACAAAGGGACTGAGAGGAGCAGGAACGTGGCCCCTGGAGACACGGGAACCGGCAACTGGGGCAGAGCGTGGCAAGTGCAGACAGGCTGAGGCCAGGCCCCGCGGGCCACGGCAGGGACGTCGGGCTCCACTCTGAGAACCACGAGAAGCTGCATCCTGCTCCACGATTATAGCTTCCTCTGGCTGCCCTGTGCAGGGCAGACTCGAGGGGGAGGGACGAGAGCAGGACCAGAGAGGGGCCCAGCAGGAGGCAAGGGTGACAGCGCTGGGGAGGGTGGGCAGAACGACAGCTGGGCAGAGCACAGGTAATCCGGGGGAGCAGACCACAGCACCTGTGGACGGACACACGGGTGAAGGAGAATCGGGTGCCCCAAAAGAAAACAGTGGGAGTGAGGCAAGCGCCGCATCTAGCGGAGCTCAGCGGTTTCCCTGTCCACCTAGAAATCTGAAAAGAAAAACAAAAGTGTATCACAGCGGTGCCAAATACGATTAATGGGCTCCTGGAAAACAAGTTTACAAGAAGAGTAACCTGCAAAGGCTGATAGGGCAGGCAAGTAGAAACGTATTTTTGGAATAAGAGAACGCTACCAATTATGTCCCCTGTCACATAACACAGAATCCTGACTTGAGTCGATAAGGCAACACCCTTTTAGTTACTGGTGAAACAAGTTTAATTTTTACGAAACGCCCAGTCTAGATACCCACAGTAGCAACTCTAACACAAGCGGGCTCTGTGGGGCGGGCTCCGTGTCACGGAAGACCCCTCACCCTGCTGCACCCTGCGCCCCAGCGGCACTCAGGCCGCTCACTTCCCGTCTCATTCCTCCTCACCTCCTCCCCGCAGGGCAGTGACCGCCCCTAAAAACGCCACTCGTGGGTGGCAGAGGCAGGAGCCAAACCCGGTCTTGCAGCCCCGTGTTCACGAACTAGGAAGGGCCAGGGCTCCTGCCATCCTCCTCTCCGCGGTCTTCACCGTACGTCTGACTGGGGAGCTCCCAAACTCAAGAAGACGCTCCATCACCGGAATTCCTTACCGGCTGCTCTGACTCAGAATAAGCTGGCAACACGCTACGCCGACTGCAGGGAAACTATCTGAAACAGAAAAAGCTGTCTTCCTTCTGTGCAGACCCAGACTAGCACTCCTTAGAGATTTCATTCAGTTCTTATCAAAATAGGAAGTGAACTGGAGACAGTCCACTCAACGCAGGGACACTGGTCCCAGAAGCAACGGGTTATGGAAAGATGGCCCCAAGCAGGAGGACTCTTTTCTCAGCCAGAGGGAGGGCACCGCGCACCACCTCCTGCCAGAGGGGCCCGGGCTGGGCCTGGCACAATCCCTGTACCTGTGTGATAAGCTTGGACAAATGACTTCCTCCCTCCTTGCCCCAGACCCCATTCATAAAATGGTGGAAAATCATGAATGCCTGACTCACTTGGCCACTGGGAAGAGTGACCGGGATAACCCACAGGTTGTGCTCAATAAACCCCAGCTGCCCCTTCCATCAAACACATGTGTTTTCAATCTAAATAAAGACTATAACGAACTATTTCACCTAATCCTAGACTACTGTATCCAAGGGAGTTCTCTGATGTCTGCAAGAGATTATTTTAAGATAAATAAAAGAAATCCTCCATGACTCCACTTGTAAGCAAATGCAGCCCACTACTGCGAGTGAACTTACAAGTCAGTTGTTCTCGAGAACACAGCCGAGGCCCCTGCCTTCGAGGCCCCGTGCGGCCACTGCTGGGGAAACATGCCAGCTGTGCCCCGGCCAGAGGAGCTGGGCTGAGACCGGCTTCCCTGAGGTCTGCCCAGGCCCCGTCTACCCAGAGCTCCACGGTGCGGACATTTTTAGGTTTAGGCAAACCTGGAAAGTCATTCTCAGAGTTAAAAGTCCTAACAAAGCAGTCGTGGAGTCACGCAGGCCCTGAGCCAAAAGTCTGGTGTCCCTTTCACTCCAAACTGGTTGTCTTGCATCTGTTCTACTAGGCGTCCGAGCGCAATTCTACCCACGCACGTGAATCACAAAGCTGATTAGCCTACACTGCAAGTGAGCCCCAGCTCCAATCAGAACAAACAGGTGACAAGAACAAGGGGACCAAGAGTCACCCCAAAACCTGTGTCAGCGGCTCCAGCGGGGAGGGCTGCAAACCAGCACGTGCCACCCGACCTGGCCGTCAGGGAAACGTGGCAGAAACACCCACTCGGTTAAAGGGTCAAACATTTTAAATCCCCACAGCAATTTCTTATTCTTTTAGTAATTCAAGATAGAAAATGTTTTAAACCCCCAGTTTATAATAAACCAAGAATAAAATAAGCACCTTATCTAGTGATTAGAGGAAAAAAGTCCACCTGATGATTACATGAAAACAAACCCTCAGTTTTATCTGTCAAATATACATTTAGGCAACTACAGTTCCGGTGTCTCACTCATTTTTTAGTGGCAGCACAAAGGAATCGAAACACTTCAGTGAGATGCCATTTGATAGAGTCCTTAAGTTCTTGGTGACCCACACCTACCAGGTAATTTTCATCCTGAAAGGCATAGTGCAGAGTGGTGATCCACTGACAGTCCCCATTCACCAGCACATCGCGTTCTTCCCGGAAACAAGCCGTCTGCAAAGAATTGGGGAGAAAGTCAGTCTGTGTCCATCGGGAAAGTGCCCTGCAGAGCACAGTCCCAAGCAGACAGAGGCTCTGGAGACAGTGTCCCCGGCCTTCTGGGACGCAGGGACCCAGGCGCACCGCCGCCTCCCAGTGGGGCTCCTGGCACCAGCTGAACCTCTGCTCTCTCCTGCTCCTGCAGCCCGACCCTCACCCCGGTGCACCAAGGGCCGCTGAGAACTCACCTCCCCACCTGGGGCTTGCACCCACCCTCCCACACACGCCGCTTCCAGGGCCAGCACGCCAGGTTCACCCCAGCTCACGCGTGCGTTTCAGATACAGCTTCTGAGCTGCCCCCCATTCCAGTGTCGCCGACTTCTCGGGGTAGCCTGTGGTGTGGCTGCCCCTCATGTCCCATCCCCTCCACCCCACCCCCATCGCAGGACTACAGTTCAGGAGCCACACGGCTGGCCGGACAGGGCACAAACCTGCTTACTGATCTGAGTTACAGACCTGGGTCGGTTATTCTCAAGAAATGTGATTTATTTACAGTACACTGATGCACATGATGCTAACAGGACTCTCCTATGAAGACCCATGGCCTGCAGCACGCGGGCAGAAGGCCGTCTTTTAGGCTGCTGTGGGTTGTTGATTTTTTTTTAAGAGCTTTAATACACAGGTAGAATCTGTATTTAAAAGGAACTAGGTCTTTGGCATAATTATAATAAGATGTCCTCTTTCTTGACCACAGAAGATTTTAACTCCTCCTTGTATTTCCAACTTGCAAAGCTTAAGGAAAATGACAGCACCCCTAAGGGAGGGTTTGCACACACAGCACGGCAGCAAGTTCTCCACCTGTTCTCTCAGAGTCTCCTGGTGACCTTCAGAACTTGTTTTTCTACAAGTTTTTCTTTTCTAAACTTTTTTTTTTTTTTTTTTTTTTGCGGTACGCCGGCCTCTCACTGTTGTGGCCTCTCCTTTTGCAGAGCACAGGCTCCGGATGCGCAGGCTCAGCGGCCATGGCTCACGGGCCCAGCCGCTCCGCGGCATGTGGGATCTTCCTGGACCGGGGCACGAACCCGTGTCCCCTGCATCGGCAGGCGGACTCTCGACCACTGCGCCACCAGGCAAGCCCTCTTTTCTAAACTTTTAAAAAGAGTTTTTTCTTTTGAAAACGGGACTGAGGTAGATGTGTCCTATTCTCCTAACTGAAGCAGACGAGAGAACTTAACAACGTCCAAATGTGCAGAGACAAGTGGTTCTGAAACTACCATGGCCCCCAGACCACAGGCCTGGGGAAGGGGCAGCAGAAAGAAAACCTGAGTCCTGGGGCCGGGGCCAGCCCGGAAGCCCCAGTGTCTGGAACACTGTTTCCACCAGGTTCTGATCCACATCCTCAAGTGTCTACCTAACAACACTCAGCATAAAGCCCGTTCTTAAACCAGGATCGCCAGTATGGTACCCACAGAGAGGAAATGTACATACTGTTCAATAGTGTTAAGAGCAGATAAACTTTCTAATTTTTTTTTTATGACCAAAAAAATAAAGAACTAAAAGCCCAGCCCGGTCTATAAGTTATGAACTTCCATTGCCTAGTGACTTTTCTACTGCCAACTCTTGTTGAATTCATGCTTTTAAAGATGAGTTTTTGAAGTCAATATTATAAAATTAAATATTTAAAATAAGCCGACGAAGGGCTTCCCTGGTGGCGCAGCGGTTAAGAATCCACCTGCCAATGCAGGGAACACGGGTTCGAGCCCTGGTCCGGGAAGATTCCACATGCCGTGTATCCCACTAAGCCCATGTGCCACAACTTCTGCGCCTGCTCTCTAGAGCCCGTGAACCACAACTACTGAGCCCATGTGCCACAACTACTGAAGCCCACATGCCTAGAGCCTGGGCTCTGCAACAAGAGAAGCCACTGCAGTGAGAAGCCCGCGCACCACAACGAGGAGCAGCCCCTGCTCGATGCAACCAGAGAAAAGCCCACGCGCAGCAACAAAGACCCAACGTAGCCAAAAATAAATAAATAAAATAAACTTAAAAAAATAAAAATACAATACAATAAGCCCACTAAATGAAATGTGAATAAAAAGATAAATTACCTTAACCAGCACTGTATCTATATTACATTTTTGTATGTATCACACACACATATACTTACAGCCCATTGTACACATTCTAGGATAATCACCATGATTAGCAGACAACCTTGGACTTGGTGCTGAGTATGCCAGTTAAATAGGTTGTATGTAACCAGATTTACATTTAAAAAGCAATATTTACTTTTCTAAAATGTACTCACTCACGGTGACATCTGGGTAAATACTAACTAGTATGATAAGGTGAGAATCACCTCTCCCTAACCTGAGGACCTCACACACACTTCACTCCAGAGGTTAACATAACAAGTCATACCATGTATGGCTCAGCTATCACCTTTCAAAAATCAATCACTCCTGTAAAAATATAAACTTCAATAGAATTTGCCGCTAGTATTTCTTTCCCCAAACACTTATTTCCTTTCCCAAACTTTCATGCAACAGTAGACGATTCCCCCGACAAGAGAACTGCTTCAGTGATTTTCCTGTGTTTGCCAACATGCCAGTGATGACATGAAGAAGGGCTGCCAGGGCCGAGGCTGCAGCACGAGGTGAGGAAGGTGAGGGGTGAGGATGGCAGGGAGGACACCAGCGGAGCCAAGAGGGACGGAGGCTCGGAAGGGGGTGGCTGAGGCCGAGTCATGGGCCACCCACATTTCGAGCCCTGGTAGCTGCAAAACTGGTGACGACTCAGTCAACCAACATGCATTTATTGAGCAATAAACAGGTGTAAGACCTTGTGCTGGGTGCCATAGCTGGAAAGAGGAAACGGGTGTAGACAGGGAAGGAGGAAAAGCCACACGCAGTGTAACATGATGAACCTGAGACGCTGGGGGCGGTGGGGAGGAATGCTGAAGCGGAAGTGCCCGGCGAGGGAGGGAAAACCTGAGCTCAGGACAGCCATGCAGCCTCAGTGAGAGGCGTGTGTACTGTCCGCACAAGGTGGCGACTGTCATCGGCAGGTAAAAATCCAGAACAAAAGAGGAAAGGGCCACCTAGAATCACAAGGAGGGTTTAGTGACAGGATGAGAGAGGCCAGAAACCACAGAAGGAATGTCGAAAGGAGGAGGTGGCCGATTCTGGAGGGGAGAGAGCCGGGCAAACAAAGGGCAGCAGCGGTGTGAGGAGGGGAACAGCGGCTTGGGTGCAGAGCGGGCACTGAGCCAATCAGAGGACAAAGGACAGTGATGGGGCAGCTCAGAAAGGACAAAGCCAGGAGGCTGATGGCAACGTGCCCTTGGAAAGGAAGGACCCTTGGCTCCAAGGTGAATGTGAAATGGAGGAACACACAGGGCGGGCAGTACAGACACTGGGAGGCAGTGGAGGTGAGTCTGGCAAGGACCAGAGGGAGAACCTGTGTCTCAGTGGGGGCTGGGCGTGGGACTGGGTAGAGCGGGGTCGGGGGCACGAAACAGCCGCCACAGGGATGGACGAAGAAGAAAGAAAAAGCGGGTCAGAGGCTGCCATGCAGCAGTCATCTACTTTTATTTATAATCTTCACTCCCCTCGAGGAGGGAATACAAAACATTTCCAAATTCAATAATTCCTTCTGCAGAGGGAGCAGAATTGAGATAAATGCCTGAAGGGTTTTGTTCTGTTTTTTGGGTTTTTTTGGCCATGCCACAGGCATGCAGGATTCTAGTTCTCCGACCAGGGATCGAACCCAGGCCCCTTGCAGTAGAAGTGTGGAGCCTTAACCACTGGACCGCCAGGGAAGTCCCTCCATGGAGGTTTTAAACTGCCCCTGCAGACACACCTGAGGGGGAGCTTGTGAGCAGGACACCTGGTAATGAGTCAACACCAAGGCAGACGGCGCTGGGAGGGGGCTGAGGTCCTGTTGACAAAGAGCGGCCTGCTCTCGTCAAGGAAGGAAGGCCCAGATGTGGTCTTACCCAGCTGGGCTTCATCACCCCTTTTCGTGCATATAAACCCCTGTTTACTTATTTATTTAATGCTCCACACTTACCTCTGCTCTTTTAAGCATCTCCCACTTGTTGAGGATTTTCATGGCATATATGCGTTCAGTGTTCTTCATTTTGACAACAGCAACCTGCCACACAAATGGGAGTTTAACAAAAATTTAGTCAACGGAACACAAAAGGTCAGCACATTTCATATAACTACAGGGAAATCTTAATTGCCTGGAAACCCTGGAAAATAACCTGTTAAGGAAAGTAGTTTTCTATGTGAATAAAGATTTGCCCTTTTAAGCATCAAAACTTGATTTTAACTACATTGCAGCTTGAATGATGTCACCTGCTCAGTCCGAAACGCTTCAGTGCTGAGCACCGGTGCACATGGGGGTCTGCTGGCCTCTACTCTGGTGTGTCTGGGGATCTTCACGGTAATGGCTTTTGAAGTTCGTCAGTGGCTCCCAAGCTGCCCTCCTGCATTCAGGGGCTCCATCCCCACTCACGCCTACCCACCTCCACTGATGCCCATGTCCACCTCTCATGCCCACGGCCAGCCTTTGCACGTGCCCGGGCTTAACTCTGGGATCTTTTCTTCACTGGGTTGGTGAGTATCTAGGGGGGCTCTGGAATGTAACTTGGGCAAATTCACTTCTTTGTGCCTCAGTTTCTACAACTAGAATGGATAACAGCAGGACTGGCCTAAGACTGCTGTGCGGATCAAATGAGTCAACACAGTTAATGTGCTCAGAATGGTTAGGCACGTAGTTATTAGCCCTTAGTGTGCTGGCTGTCAGCCATATTCTTCAAGGTACAACTCAAATGCCACCTCTTCCAGGAAGTCCTCTTGGGACTCCTGGTCTTCATCAAATTTCAAATGAACTCTTCCATTACTACCAACACCAGATGTGATGTCTGCACCATCATATGGTACATCCTACCCTATATAAAACAGTCATTCGTTGACCTAAGTCCCCTTCACAAAACCATAAGCAGTGATAATAACTTCTGAGCCGTTCTGCTGCCAATGGCAGGCGGCCACACAGCAGGGTTGGAACAAAGAGTTCTAAAAGTGAATCACTTACTTCCTTACTTTCTGAACACCACCACCACACAACAACATCGTTGAAGGGACCATGAGAGCTGACACTCACGGACCACTTCCCATGCCCGGAGCTGTGCCAAGCAATGGCCCTGCACCCTCTCAGCTAATCGTCTCCAGAGCCCCAGATGGTGGCTACTTCTAATATCCTTACTTTACAGATGTGAAACCTGAGGCCCAGAGGGGTTAAACAACATGCCTAAGAAGCGGCAGAGGCTCATCCTCAGGTGCGTGCCTTTTGGGACTGTATTATACTGACCGTCATAATTAGATATAACCCTCCCGGAGCCTGATGGTGGCGGGCGGGGCTGGGGGTCCCCAGGACGTGCCCTGATGTGGCTCCAGAGCCTGCAGATGGTCAGAGGCATCTGCCCTCCTCTGCAGGGCTCCCAGCCAGGGCCCCCTGCCCACGAGTACACCGAGATCACGCTCCGGCCATCGCCCTCAGTCACCCCTCTCACTGCCACTCCATGGCACACCACACCTAAGCTGCTGTCTATTCGCTACGGTCTTAGAAACCACTGACCAAACTCGCTACGACTCTGAATAAATTAAAAATAAACGGTGCGTAAATAAAGGCTTTGTGGGCTCTCCGACATGTCTAAGAACAAGAATTCTGGGCACACACTTTGTCATCATGTTAGAAGTGTCTATTTCTTCCTGGGAATTAGCTATAATCCAGATAGGTGAGATATTAGAGTTAAAAAAAAAAAAGCCACATAGTAGTTACTACACAAAAGGTCTAACTTGGCAAGAATGGTAGAGTTGTTAACCTTTGAGGAAAATAATGAAATTCTGAAAATGACGAGCCTCATGAATGATCCAGATCTCGCTGGAAATGAGACGCAGAACACAGGAAATTTGATTTCTTTACAAGAGGCCTATTAGGGCACAGACCATTTCCAGAAAACACGCAAGATGGCTCTGATAAAATACGTAGAAGGAAAAAGAATGTATCTGTCCATGGAAAACACGTATCAAACCAAGAATATGTAGACAAGGACTTCCCTGGTGGCGCAGTGGTTAAGAATCTGCCTCTCAAAGCAGCACACAAGGTTTCGATTCCTGGTCCGGGAAGTTCCCACATGCTGCAGAGCAACTAAGCCCGTGCGCCACAACTACTGAAGCCCGTGCGCCTAGAGCTCGTGCTCTGCAACAAGAGAAGCCACCGCAATGAGAAGCCCGTGTACCACAATCAAGACCCAACGCAGCCAAAACAAAAGAATAAGTAGACAAGTAAAATTTAATGTAAAAAAACCAAAAACAACAAACCTTCTCTATTGTACAACGACCTATAAAAGAAATAATTTTTAGAGAATCTTGTTTGGTTTACCAGAAGCTTCTTCCTAGCCAAAAACTTAGTCTGAATTCCTTCAAAGAGAGATGATAATCCTACAAATCTCCCCAAAATTAGACACTTAAGTAAAGAAATACAAATCAAAGTAATTTTACAAAACATTAAAAAGTGATTCTGGAACACAACAATTAAGTATAATACCTGATGCCAGCCCAGATCCAGTACAAGAGGGAAAAGGTAAAACAAAGAACATCACTGGGCCAAGCTGGTATAAGACAGCAGACTGGACAAAGTGTTCTATCAGTTCTCAATTTGAGTTTATGAACTGTGGCTATGTCAAAGACCATCCCTATCAGAACAGGAACTAAAGTATTAGGGGTAGAGGGTCTTGCTTGACGTAAGCAACTTATCCACAGTGGTTCAGTAAAAATTATACACACACACACATACACACACACGGAGGGAGGGAGGGAGCAAGCTCAAGGGAGAGCAGCACAGCTATAATATGATCAAGAAAATGTGATAAAATGCTAACAAAAGGGAATTTGGGTAAAGGGTTAGACTGTTTTTGAACCATTGTATTCATACAACTGTTCTGTTAATTTGAAACCGTTTCTAAACAAAGCTTTCAAAGCTTTGTTTCTTTAAGTCATTCTAGGAACAAGAGAGACGGCAGGGCACAGTGTCTGGACACACAGGCCTTGGGTCACGCAGGTGGGGTTCAAGTGGTGCCCCACAGCCCGCCCTGGGGCCAGGCCCCCCGCTCCGGGCTTGACTTCTCATCTTGCCAGTGGGCCAGCAGTGTAGCCAGTGGCCGCAAGGCTTCCAGGGGCTCGAGGCCGGGGTTGCCCGGCACGCAGTCATCTGCGGGGGGCTGCTGTCACGCCGAAAGCATAGCCCTGGGCACCGCACCCCGGTAGCTGAGGAACGAGCCTCCAGAAGGGTGCCAGGGTCTTAGGAACTTCCTGGGCCACTGTCCCCGAGACGCTGAGGGGAGGACGAAGGTGTTCTCAAAGCCACTGTGCTCCAGAAAAAGGGCAATGCCCCAGGACTCCAATCCTTGTTTGAATAATAATCTAGAAACGTTTTGCTAAACTCCGCTGAGGTAAGCGTTTCATACACTCCCCTCAAATTGGACTCCGTGAGCTCTTTCTCAGGGGCAGGGCTCTTGAGCAGCCCGTGCCGTGGCCTCAGCAGCACAGGTACACACACCTGTGCACCAAGGCGGGGGCGCACACAGACTCTCACCCTTCCCTGGCCTGCCATTCAATCAGAACTGTATGTGAAGAACACCCTGGACGCAACAATGATTAAGGGTATCCTCACTTCTGTGACCCACTTGGTGCTGTCAGAGACAGAGAGGCTGCAGTTGGCTGCATTTCAGGTACGTGATTACGAGACTATCCCAGGGAGGCAGCGCGGTGGCGGCAATACAAGCCACAGAGCCCGGAATTCTAGTGGCAGGAAGGCTGGCGCTCGTGTGCAGGGGACCCAGAATGGCCACGGGGCCAGAGCAGTTGGGCAAGGAGGGCTGGCGTGCTGAGCGCAGGCCACAGGGCCCAGGGAGAGATGATGGAGGGAGGGGGGAGGGAATGCACAAAGCAGCTGCTAAAGCCTGGAGAGGGAGCAAAGGCAAAGGGGGGGCTCCGAGAACACGTTCTCTTCATGTGGGAAGAGCTAAAAAGTGATCGATGTTATCTTCTTTAAACTCAGGAACTGAGTTTCACATCAAGTCCTTTGGCAAAGAAGAGCACTAAAAGTAACCGCCGGCTGTTCTGACACAACAACGCTCTCTCCTGTGCTTTCTTTTTTCCTCCCAAAGGCCGCCCGGCTCCTGCCCTGGAGTCTCTCCCTGCCCCTGGCCCCCAACACCCTAACGGGCTCGCTGTCACTGCGGAGCTCCGCATGGGCCTGGGCCTTGCTCGGCGCTGTGTCCAGCAGCCCGGCACAACTCCTGGTACAAGGGGGCCGGTCGGTGAAAGCATATAGCGAATTGAATTGGGTTTAGCTTTCAAAGTCTTTCTCTTTCTTCTCACTGAGCAACAACAAAAACCCTCCCTTACCTCATCACATCGTAACTAGAGCTCAGAGATCTGTTATTTCTATGCAGAACTCAATTTTTTCCCTGTTGGCGGCCATCGGGAGAGTGGCCACCTGGGGAAGGGTGGGGCTTACAGGAGGTGGAGGCTCTGGAAAGAAACAGGAAGGAACTTTCTAGGGAATAGAAATGCTCTATATAGACTGGGGTGCTGCTTACACAGGTGTAGACATCTGTCATAACTCAAACCATACACCTAGATCTGTGCGTTTTACATGTAAGTATACCTTAATATTTAAAAACAAAAACCCGGGCTTCCCTGGTGGTGCAGTGGTTGAGAGTCCGCCTGCCGATGCAGGGGACATGGGTTCGTGCCCCGGTCTGGGAAGATCCCACATGCCGCGGAGCGGCTGGGCCTGTGAGCCATGGCCGCTGAGCCCGCGTGTCCGGAGGCTGTGCTCCGCAACGGGAGAGGCCACAACAGTGAGAGGCCCGCGTACCGGAAAAAACCCCAACAACCTCCCTATCCCGTCCCAGCCCAGAGCTGAATCCGGTCGGGGAGTCCTGGATCCAGGGTCATTCCGAGGTCAGCCTGGGAGGAGATGCCGTCCCAGCGGACAAGGCTGCCACCAAAGCAGCCCCCCCGGGGCGCTACTTCCCCTCTATCCACTCCTTGGTGAGATTCGCTCTTAGGAGTGGGCTGGGGAAGGGGTGGGTATGAAGACCAGGCTGCGTGAGGGAGAGGAGGGTATGAGGACGAGAGACGGGGCTCGCCACAGAGCGTGGGGCTGGGGTCTGATCTGAGGCCAGGGCAGTTTCCAAGGAAGAAATGAGGGCACAACACACAACCGCCCACATTCACTCAGGCAGGCCAGAGCTTTCTCACTCGAGTATTTTGAAAGCATTTTCGTAGGAATGTTTTCTTTTGGTGTATTCTACTGAAGCCCTGCAAATAAAGCAGGGCTGTCATCAAGTGCTGGTAGCAGAAGAGTCACCAAAAATACTGAGATGTTTTCAAAGACAGATCACAGGCCTGGTTTCCACTCATGAGCTACTTCAGAACAAAGCAGCTATCTTGTTAAATTCCTGCTTTGCTTTTTTCCACGTATATTTTGCCCAATATGAAGTGTACACCGTGCACAACAAATGCTGTCTCCCACTCTGCAGCACTTTAGAGTCACGTCCAGCAGGGCTGTGTTGGACAGAGCACACGCGCTGCTGGACATGACACAGAGCATCTCATTAACCCACACGCGCAGCTCCGCAGCCTGGGAGTGCCACAGGCCAAACCTAAGGAGAGGAGTTAATGTAGTTCAGTTAAGCGCCTGTAAACACACCCGGCAGGCTGGGCCAGAGCCGGCAGGAGGGACAGCAGCTCCAGGCGGAGCTGGGGGGAGCTGCAGGGCGGGTCACCCGGTGCACAAGCTGTTCTCCTCCAAACACGGGGCGGGACTCACAATCGCATGAGGACTGTAGGCAAGCTACGAACGATGAGCACCACTCTGATGCGACCCTTCTTGTATTTTTTTGAAAACCGCTGCCAACACTTTTTTTTGACTGACAAACGGATGTTTTTAAAAACTTATCTGTCAGAAAGAACCATTTTGGTCAAGACAATTTTCAGGGTAATTCACCAGTCACCAGCTTTTGTTTTTTCTCTCCTTAACTCTATCTTTCAGATTTTATCCACCAAGAACTCTCCAAATGATACCAATAATTACCTCGTCCCAAAATCAATGTACAGGACCCTAAAACTGCTAGATGAGAGCTGCTAGGCAAAATGAACAAAAATAAGTTTATCTTACCTCACCAAAAGCACCTCTTCCGATTACTTTAATTATTTCGAAGTCTTCTCGATGAAGTTGCATTTCCTTCACCAGTTGTGTAAATGGTTTAGCTACAAATTAAAAAAAGTAAAATTAACAACTTACTCTAAAAAGTTGACGATAAAAATTTAATTGATTGGGGCATTCCATTAAGTTATACTTTCTTTAGAAAATACTTTTTAAATGAATGAATACTTTTTAAGACACTTAACATCTGTAAAGTCATTAACATTTGGAAAGTCGGTATTTATGCCCAATTAATGTGGATGTTCATACTGGCACCTGTATTTCAGTATCTGTTATAACAAATACCATCACAACAAAGATCCCCTAGAAAAATCCTGAAAGCTGAGCTCTCCCCACTGGGCACCCGTCTGCTCTGCAGGGCGGCACAGGCACCGGCTCACCAGGTCCGTGAGTTCTGGGCACCACCTGCCGGCTCTCAGGGCCACAGGGCAGCTGGGGGCGGGACACAAGGCGTTCTCGGCGACAACGGGCAACCACCCTTGAGAGACGCGCGGAGCCCCTGACGGTAACGGGGGCCGGGCTGGGAGCAGCATCTGACACCGCTCCCACGAGGTCAGCACACACGTTCTTGAAATTCATTCCATGACCATCCACATTTTAGGAAGAAGAAAACTAAGCCAACTTTTCTGTGGAAAGTGGACTGGGTTGGACAGTGTCTCCCCAAAACCTGTGAATGCGACCTGATTTGGAAGTGGGGTCTCTGCAGATGTAATCAAGTTAGGACGAAGTCACAAACAGGAATGGGGTGGGCTCTAAGTCCAGCATGACTGGCGTCTGCGTAAAAGTGAGAGATCTGGATCAGAGACACAGAGAGGGGAACAGTCACGCGAAGATGGGGGCACGGATTCGAGTGATTCGGTTACAAGCAAGGAGCGCCAAAGACTGCTGCCACCACCAAAGGCTCAAAGAGACAGGGACAGACTCCGTCCAGAGCCTTCAGGAGGGGCATGGCCCTGCTGACACCCTCAGGGACAGACTCTGTCCAGAGCCTTCAGGAGGGGCATGGCCCTGCTGACACCCTCAGGGACAGACTCTGTCCAGAGCCTTCAGGAGGGGCATGGCCCTGCTGACACCTCGACTCTGGACTTCTGGCCTCAAGAACTGTGAGAGAGAAGAAAAGTCTCTGCGACCTTACGCCCCCAGTTGGTGGTAATTAGTCACAGCAGCCCCAGGACCAGAAGCCCCGCGCTGTGAGACTCCAGCAGCACCCGCGCGCTGGCCACCCGCGCTCCGTCTAGCAGCCGCTCCGCTACATCTCCTGCACCTTTCTCCTCTTTTCACCTTCAGATCTAAATCCCTATGTTTATGCCAACTTTTATTTGTTCTCTACGGATCTTTTTCAAATCCTCCACGATGACAGCTTCACAACATTCCCATGGCGGGGGCGGGGGAATTGGGCAAAATGTACCAGGGCTCTTTCTGCGTTGTTTCTTATAACTACACGTGCATCTACAATTATCTCCCCCAAACCTGCAATCTGGTACTTTCTGGGCTTCTAACTGAGCTCCATATTATGAATCTAACTCCAAATTTTTTTTTCTTAAATAGTTGCTTAGTACCACCAAGGTTTGACCACCATGGTTCACTGATCCAAGGAGCAAAAGCCAGAGCACCTATTAACAGGCACCAAGAACGGTAACTACCCATTGGCACAGAGATTAGGGAACAGAACACACAGGCCCTGAATTATTTAGGGCGGGGGGGGGGGGAAGCCAGGCTAAAGAAAACCCTTGAGCTAGAACTTAAAGGTCACTTATGGTTCACCTTTCTTCCAAATATCACCTAAAATACCCATTCCCAAAAATCCTCATGGAAATACACTCTAAACAGCCCCTGGAGCTCACAATCTCTCTTGGCATCTTCTGGGGGAACCAAACGGTACCTTCCACTTTACTGTGAAGAAACACAACCCCAACAAACCACCCCCAGGCCAGCGAGTGTGGGAAGGAGATGGTGCCGCTCTGCCCACCTGTGGAGGACCCACGCCACAGTCACACTTGCTACACTGCCGAAACACTCACTCTGGCAGGGGTTCAACACAGCATTCTGGACGCTTCTACAAAAACCCCAAAGATTCACAAAACCTGCTGGCCAGTGTTTTAAACGTGCAAATCAAACAGCAATTTCCATGGAAATTAAAGAAAATTCCACCCATAATTGTGCCATGAACCACTTTAACTTCACATGCTCCCATTCCAGCCCCTGACCGTAGACACGGTCAATGTTTATATAGCCATTTTTGTGTATTCTGCTTTTATCTCATTTCTTACATTTTTCATGTTTCTATACCACTCAACTAACATTTTAACAGTTGCATAATATTTCACTAAGTTGACACACCAACAATTTATAATTGTGTCTACTGAATGGAGAGGTTAAATTTTTTTTAAATTATTTTCTTATGGTGAATAAATCTGCAATGAACTTTTCATGCACACAGATTTTTTACTATTTTAAATTAATTTTGAGGATGAAACTCCAGGACTCTCCAAAGGGCACTAACATTCTATCTGGTTCCTAACCTGCCTTCCAAGCTGCATCTCCTGAGTCACACCCCCCTCACAGCCACACACCGACATCTCGTCTTCCTTTGAAATCAGCAGTTCTCTGATGCCTGTGAGGCGGTGTTCTCCCATATCCGGCTGTGCCCTGTGATGTTAATTATCCATTCATGACACTTGCTCATTAATCACATCTTGATGTTTTTTAATCAACTGTGTAAGAGCTTTACTTTGGCTCTCTTACACGTAACAGCTGTAAACACTACTCCTCCATTCTGTTGCCTCTTTTCATCTGAACTATACTATTTTTATTTTATAGCAATTATTACTTCCAATAAAAGTATCATTTTTAACAAAATCAAATTCATTTTTCCTTTGTCATTTTCTTATTAAGGCTTAGAAAGTCATGACTCGTTAACAATCTGACTGTCAATCCTATTTTTGGTCAAACGGCTTTTTAAAATAGTCAACCCATTATTCATCTGCTGTTTAGAGTATGTTGGAGCACGGTGTGAAGTGTTTATCTTATTTCTAGTGGTAGCGATCTGTGTGTATGTAAGTGGTCCAACGATACGCTATCCAGTTCTGTTTACTCCTGCCCTACTTGGCAGGAGGAGGCCCAGGGAAAAGCCCTGGCTCCCTTCCATTCAGGAGTCAAGTCCTAAGTGGGACACCTGGTCGCCATGCCATCTTAGGAAAGTCATCTGCTCCTCTGTGACTAAATTTTCTTATCCCTAAAATAGGCAAAAAGTCCCTCCTCCCACCTCAGTGAGGGCTGAGGCAGAGAAGCGCGAAGTCCCTTGTGGCGGATGAGACCTGGCTAGCTTCCTCTTCATCTTTTCTTTCCACATCAACTGTCTTACCTGATGTTCCTCGACAAGTTTTCCTCTTACTCTTTTTATAGAACCTGTTTCTGTCGCTTATGCATTTTACACAGCCCTGTACAATTTCCCTGAAGTGTATGAACACGGATTTATCGGGGGCAGTCTGATAAACGGGGGAAGAACTATGCAAACACCCCAATGAAAGCTTGGAAAGACAAAGAAAGTAAGTCAAGCAACAGGAGATCAACTACGTGAACAAAACCTCATGTTTAAAAGTAGACGGCACTAAAGAGGAGCCAGAAGGGAAGCATTAGCCTTGAAAAATGTTAAATATTTTCAAACAGTTCTGAGGACACAGTAAAAATACTGTAGCGCTATGTAAAAATCATTAAGATTGCATTAGCTAGAACCAGAATAGAGAATTAAATCACAGCAGCAGACCACCCTGCGAACCACACAAGTACTGAGAGGCCATGAAATCACTCTGACAGGAAGGACTTACACCCATGAAAAGGAGAAAGAGTGACATTTCAAATGGGGTGTCAATCAGTGTCAACACAAGTACAAGGTGACCCCACCATACGGACTGGGTAGAGTCAACAGACAGAAACCACACCAGTTATTTGAAGAAAATGTAACAGAAAGGACTGTTACCTAGGTAACCAAGAAAGTTGAAAGGGGGTATTTCCCTGGCGGTCCGGTGGTTAAGACTTCGCCTTCCAATGCAGGGGGTGAGGGTTCGATTTCTGGTCGACCCCCCCGGTCAGGAAGCTAGGATCCCACATGCCCAGCGGCCAAAAGACCAAAACGTAAAACAGAAGCAATACTGTAAGAAATTCAATACAGACTTAAAAAAAAAAAAAGTTAAAAGGGAGCACTGGATTATCATGAGACAGCAGGTGCAAGAAGCAAATGCTAGGCTTAGGATTGGGGAACCAAAGGCAGAAGCTGGGATTTGTGAAACCTGGGGAAGGGCCCCGCCCAGCTGAAACTCTGAGGCTCGGCTGCTGCTGCCGTTTACTGGGGTCTCTAAGCACAAAGGCTGCGACCTAAGGGCTGGGACCCAGGGAGCTGAGAGGGGCACTCGCCAGCTGATGCTGGGGTCTCTGCAAGTGTGGGAAAATGCCCAAACCGGGACCAGCTGCCCACTACCAGAAGACACTTCCTGCCAGGAGGAGGCTGGCTGCTAAGGTGCCACAGAGGAGGGAAGCTGGCAGGAAGCTGCAAGGCCCACCCCCCCACACACACCCGCCTCCCTCTAGCACCTCCTTTAGGCAGAGCCCAACGGGAACAGGGGTCGGAGCCCAAACTGGGTGACGCTGGACGCTGGGGTAAGGAGGACGTCCATCGGGGACAGGAGATTGTTACATACAGAAGGACTGATCACATCAGTAAACAGGTTCAGGATAACGGGGGCCAGCTTCCTCACTGTCAGAAAAGGGAGTTACGAAAAAGGGAGAACAGACCCTACAGCACTGAATTAGAAGTGGAGGCATCAGTGTGAGCTCGTGGTTTTCAGTATGTGGACGCAGAAAAGATGCAGACATAAATGGGTGTGTACATACATATGGAAGCCCTAGCTCTGCCTCTGGAGAGGGCCAGGAGGCGGCAACACCCCAGCAGCAAGAAGCATCACTAGTGACAGATCTTGGTTTCTAAATACCATTCTCCAGCTAAGGGACCAGGACACCTCCATCAAGTCCAGAGGTGGGTCAGGAAAGCGCAGGTCAGCCTGGAACATCTTCTTGTGCCCGAAAATAAGAAAGCGCTCAAAGAATGGGAGTGAGGGCTTCTCTGGTGGTGCAGTGGCTGAGAGTCTGCCTGCTGATGCAGGGGACACGGGTTCATGCCCCGGTCTGGGAAGATCCCACGTGTCGCGGAGCGGCTGCGCCCCTGAGCCATGGCCACTGAGCCTGCGCGACCAGAGCCTGTGCTCCTCAACAGGAGAGGCCACAACAGTGAGAGGCCCGCATACCGCAAAAAAATAAATAAATAAAATAAAAAGAATGGGAGTGAATCAAAATAAATACGGATAGTCACAGATTATCCAGCCCACTAAATAAAACAAAAGCAGGAGTACACACTGATATTAAATAAATCAATATTAAAATATCTGATGAGAAATGGGATATTTACATAGCTTCAAAGTACATCCAAACGAAATACTTGTTGATCAAACAGAGGAAACAGTGCCTTCGCGGTGCACTCTGGCAGACGTTACCTAAACCAAGAGATCAGAGTGATGTGATCAGGGTGAGACTGTATGCCACCCCAAAGGACGCAATGAGAAAAACACAGTGTCACCTCTGTGATTTTCCTGGCAAAGTTATAAAAGCTGAATTTAATCATGAGGAAACGGGAGGAAAACCTGAATTGAAGAGATATTCTACAAAATGACTGGCCCGCAACGGTTTCAGTCATGAAAGTCAGGAGAGGCCAGAGTCCCCACAGAAGGGAGAGAGGAAGACAGCACGGAAGTCGAGTGAGCGTTGGTTCTCAGGCTCCTCTGCTACGAGAGAACAGCAGACTGGGGCTGGGGTGATCCCTTGCTAGCTCTGTGTCAATGTCATATTCCTGACTTGGGGCTAGAGACCAGCCAGGGCTGCAGGAAATACACACCAAACTTTCAGCAGGGAGGGGGACCATGCAGGCAACTTACTCTCAGCTCCTCGAGGCACTTCTTTATACTGTTATTTGCAACTTTTCTGTAAGTTTGAACCTGTTTCCAAACAAGTGTTTAACCTCTTTTTAAAGATCATCTGTCGCTATTTGGAAAGCAGGCCATGAGGGCAAGCATGGAAGGAGAGCTGGGGGACGCCGCTTCCCACAGGAGGTAAGCGGGGCTCGGGGTGTCGGGCCTGGAGCCCCGAGGAGGCCGCGTCCGGTTTCCCTCTGGAGGTGCAGTCACCTGCGACGTGGGTGAAGCAAGAGGAGACTCCAGGATGACTGCTGGGTTTCCAGCCTGGGCAACGTGATGAGTGGGTGCCACTTACTCACGTGGAAAGACCCAGGGATGATCGGGTGGGGAAGGAGACACTTCACAGTTACTGCTGCAGAGCCTGAGACAGGGAACAGACCAAACTGATTTTTCTCACAAGATTCTACTGCTGTTTCACGTTTTCAAAAAAGTATCCCTTCAGAACAGCCAGCTGACCTGGGGGTGGGTGGGAGGGGAGAACCAGTCTCTGTGGCTAGGAAATTGGAGCTAGAGCTTACTGGGAGGAAGCAGGGCAGTAGCACTTGAAAAGCATAAATGCTCCTCCACTAAGCCCAGAGCTTGCAATGCTCCTCAGAATACAAAATGTTATCGGCAAAATTTTATGAATTATATCCACTGGGGTGCAACACAGCTTGTCATGCACTCTTAAAACATTCAGGATGCAAAGCAAAACCACAGCAACCAAAACACCATTAGGGATTCATTTTAAACATCATTTATATTAAGATTAGAAGACAGACATTATGGGTAGCTTGAAGAAAACAGATCAGCTGTAATGCTTAAAATAACGTTTGCTTTTCATGGTGATAATGAACTGGTAGTTTCGGAAGTAAGACAACATCACTATTCTAAATTTTAGAAAGAGTAAAATGACCTCTACTTCCCACGCCCTCAACAAAAGCTGCCGAGTCAGCAAACACTGACTGGGCCCCCAAGTGCGCCAGCACCGGGACGCTACGCTGAGGACAGACGGGCACTGCCGCCCTCCGGCTCAGAGAAGCGGGCACAGGCCGACTGGCTGGCCCTGCGGGGCTCTGCACTCCAGCGACTGCCGGGGTTGACACCCACTCGGAGTCCTGCACCACACACACCCTGACCTGCAGCTGCAGCCTCAGACCATTCCCCAAGCCCCCAGCCCCATCCCCGTCCCTTCGATGCAGACCACCATCGCTCCCCTGCTCCTGCAGCTGGCCTCCTGCACCCACTCGCCGCCTCTCCAGCCCTCCAGCCCCACGGCACCATCTCCTCCAAAACCAACACAATCCCATCACTCCCCTGCTGACGATTCCTCAAGTTTTGCATGGCTCTTCGATAGCATCTAAATGCTCACAGAGCTTGCTGCATGCCTGGGTCCTGCCTGCCTCCCCCTGCCCCGCGTCGCCCCTGTGCTCCCCTCAATCCCACCACACCTGTCTTTCAGCTATGCAGGCCCTCGCTCAACCCTGGGTGGAATAGCACCCCCCCGCCCCCATCTCCCCAACCATCTGCTACTGTCCTCGGGGTCCCTGGCTCCAGCCAGGTGACTAGGTCAGGAGCCTGCTAGCCTTCTGATAAGTGAGCCTCGCACGTGTATTTGCTCACTGCCATCTTCCCCGCTGGACTGGAGGGCCCAGGAAGGCACGGTCTACCTCCACCTGGTAAACCGCTGCCCCGCAAGCCCCGACACAAACAGGGAACACAAAAGGGAACGCAGTAAGCACAGCTGACTCAACAACCATCCTCAACCACCAGTCATCAGGAAAGGTTACTTTCTCCACTGGGAGGGCTTTTATTTTTTTCTAAGGTAAGAATATATTCAAAAACTTGGGTTATTTCCCACCAAAAGAAGACTGAATAAAGCTTTAGCCCTTTGATAGCTAAACTTTAATTAGGAGAAAATTTTCCTAATCTCTTCATTCTTCTACAACCCAAGATTGTCCCCTATAAAATTTCTCTTGATGCCCTAAAAGGCAATGAATCAATCAACCAATCAAGGGCAACCACCTGTAAGTATGAGGTCCCAACTGCAAGGGAAAACTGGGAGCCCAGTGTTCCCTTTAAACAGGAAAAAGCTTTGCCAGGAAGGACTGGGGGTGGAGGGAGGATCTCCAGCTGAAAGTGACTGAAAACAGTTGTGAAATGAGAAACTGACTGCTCCCCCCCACCTTTGGTTTGTTTATCAAGAGAGGAAATAAGATCAGACAGGCTGGAAGGAGTGCCCGGGAGGGGCCCCGTCAGGAAAGAGGACTGTGTCACAGGGCAGCAGCCCAAGGGCAGCGGGAAGCCTGCTCAGCCCGCCCCGCTCTGCCTGTGCCCTGCGTGGCCTCCCCCTCCCCCCGGACCTGGGCGTCACCCAGCCTCTCTCCTGACATGGCCTCAGCCCCTTGGCAATCACACATGGAGAACTGGAAACGGTCTTTCAGATTATCCAGTCCAAACAGTACATTTACTAATGAGGAAATGGGAGCCCAACGGCCAAATGACATGCAGAGGACACGAGGGGCAACTCTCCTCCCTCCGGAGTGAACAGCAGCTCCGATCCTGGGAAGTTCCCCCCGCCCCCCCCATGATGGAGACCCTCTGCTGCCTGTAGCAACTACCCCCCACCCCCCGCTGGCTGGGTACAGTGACGGGCAGCTCTGCAAGGCGTCTCGTGTAGGGGAGGAGAGGCCGGCACAGTACCCCAAGGACCCGGGAGTGTGGCCACAGGCAGGACAATAAAGCAGACAGACATGAACTCAGCCCCTGCTGAGCACCCACGGCATGAACTCCCCACGGGCCCGGGAATACAGGGCAAGGGCCAGGTCTTGATCCAGCACGTGGCAGGAAAAGCAAACACTTCCACCAGTCCCAGTTTTGAAGGAGTTCATAGTTCAAAAATGGCTTGAAATCTGTTCTCACAGTTCAGATCACTGATACACCTATGGAAGAATAACACCTACCATAAAGTTTTTGAAAAATGTGCTTAAATTACATTAAATGGGTTTTACTTGTTTTAATAACTAAGATTTTTTGTTAAATGACAGAATACGATCCTTCATAGGGAGCCCGTCACAAATCTTTCTCAATATGAATCAGTTTGAGAAAGCTGAATCTTCCAAGAAGCCCTATTAACTCCCAAATAAAGTTCTCCAAGCACGAACTCTTCCACATAAGCTGATAACCACGAACTATAATGCTGTGAAGTGAACAAACACTGATTTTAACTTAATGAGATTTAAGATTTTAGAGGACTGAAAAGGAAGCCCTTATATGTGTATGTATAGCTGATTCACTTTGTTATAAAGCAGAAACTAACACACCATTGGAAAGCAATTATACTCCAATAAAGATGTTTAAAAAAAAAACAAAGACAGAAAGAAAAGGAAGCCCTTTAATACTGTGACTCAGAAGACAAGTAAGGTGCAGACTGAGTCAGTGAAAATCTGAGAAGCTGGGGTGGGGAACGGGTGAGGAGGCTGTACTGAGTCAACAGTAAACCAGAAGTCTCATTCCAACAGCCTGCTGTCACGTGAAGGCGGTTAACCTTCCTAGACCCCGCGTGGGGACCGAGCCAGGGGTCAGTCACGTGTTCCTTCATCTTTGCCTCCACTCCATAGTTGATCGATTGCTTTTCTCAATTCCTTTTCATTTGGTCCATCTTGCTTTGTCATTACTGAAATAAAATTCTATTGCCTCACTACTGGGTATCACTTAGAACTGTCTGCCTTCCTGCCTGAGAGTGGCACGTCCCACTTGAAGCCTCTGATCAAGGAGGTAGTGACCCAGAGACAGCGGGTCTCCCCCACAAGCTGCCATGGCACTGCCCTTTGGGATTCCTTTGTCAAAGCAAAGAACCTGTGTAAAGTGAGTGACCTTCACAGCACACGTCTCTTTTCTAAAGCCAATTCCCGGGGCTTCCCTGGTGGCGCAGTGGTTACGAATCCGCCTGCCAATGCAGGGGACACGGGTTCAATCCCTGGTCCAGGAAGATCCCACATACTGCGGAGCAACTAAGCCCGTGCGCCACAACTACTGAGCCTGAGCTCTAGAGCCCGCAAGCCACAACAAGAGAAGCCACTGCAGTGAGAAGCTCGTTCGCCACAACTAGAGAAAGCCCGAACGCAGCAACGAAGACCCAATGCAGCCAGAATAATAATAATAAAAAATAATAAAAGAAAGCCAACTCCCTTACTAATGTGAATACAAATATATGTTTTGTTAAAAAAAGAAAAAAAACCCCAGTGTACAATAGCACAATAGGAAAGAGCCAACACCGTCACATCCAGATTTCCTGCTACCCAAAGTACAGTGCTCCAAGGAAACCTTTCCTGAGCCAAACTGGAGTAAAGCAGTCACCTTAGGATAGACACATCTTTCTAACTGACGCACAGGGACAAAGCAGAGATGCTCTCAGACACAGTGCACAGCTCTGGGGAGATGCCGAGTGTGGTTCCCGGGGAGGGAGCCTGGCGGGGGCCCCTGTCACTGCTGAGGGTGCTGCCTCTATAATGGCACTCAGCAAAATAAACACTGACCGGTATTTTCACTCTTTGCCTTTTTTCCTAAAAGTGGAAATCGTCCTAGGATTTCTCTTGGTTGTCAAAAACAGGTAGGTCTTTCATAAAAGCGAACTGGCAGAAACCTAATTTTTGATGAGCAGGGGATACCTGTATACAAGTCACAAACATGCAATACAAGCACAAACAGATGACAACATTATGCCCTGATGTTCACAGCAACGAGACAGCTAGCCTCCAGGCCATTTCTTCTGTGCGTCACAGAGACGTCCTACATATGTATATTCTAAATTTAAGAAAAAGAAAAATCAAGGGTACAGCATGAATACTGGTTAGCAAACTGGCAGGGGAGGGACAAAGCTCCCCCAGGATCACTGTCCCGTTACTCAGCAGAAGGCACACTCGCATAGCCAGGTCCCCGTGTTAAGCCCACACACCCCCAAGCCACTGCGCGAGCCTGGCAGATTTCCCTGGCACCTCCAAGGCTGTCTCCTCACCCGCTGACTGAGAGTAACAGTGTTCCTCCAAGAAGTCACCGGCGGAGTACTAAATTAGATAGTCCCCATAAAGCTTTGAGCACCGTGCCCAGCATACAGTAAGTTCTCATTACACGGGAGCTACTGTCATTGTTACTGGATGACACTGTTTTCTAATCAGTTATTTATAAGTCATATTTAACAAGTAAACTATACCACCCCAAATTATCCTAGAATCCAGCTAAATTACCAACCAAGAAGGTACACTTGTTACAAACAAGCTCTACTGAGCAGGTTACACATAGATGACACCTGGGTAGCACTTAGTAACTTCCACTGAGTAGCCCTGTAAACCAAGCACCCCAAAAAGGGCCCCGTGCAGCCCGGGAGGAGGGTCTCTTCTGAGGAGGGTGTAACATAACCCACGAGCACGCCTTCCACAGCAGGGCTGCTCCTGGACCTGCTACATTAGTGGAGGGAGGGAAATTTTACCTGCAAGGTCCAGACGACCCCACAGTTTCCATTCTGCCTGCCCCATCCCTGGTGAATAAGCCATCACTGACCTTCCACTTTAACCAGCATTTCTACTGCTTCCCCCTCACGCCAGAGAGCAGCTGTGACTCGTGGAAGGCGTGGAACAGCGTTCTGACTGTTGTGATGACCTTCACGTTTCCACACACACGGCTACTTTTCTTCAGTGATGCCCCGCTTAAGAACTTCTTTATAAAGGTGAAACACAAAGGGTCAACTCAAGTGAAATTTCTGCCTGAGGCAGAGACTGTGATAGGCCCCCTCGGGCCAGGCCTTTAAGCTGCCTGCCCTCTGCTTCCCCAACTTGCCCAAAGGCTCGTCACTAATTACAGTACAGTGACTGGCAAAACACATGAGCTGAAGACACGCCTGAAGGACCACCATCAGATGTATCACACTATTGCTTCTGGAGAAAATGGGACAAAAACCTTTTTTTTTTTTTGCGGTACGCGGGCCTCTCACTGTTGTGGCCTCTCCCGTTGCGGAGCACAGGCTCCAGACACGCAGGCCTAGCGGCCATGGCTCACACAGGCCCAGCTGCTCTGCGGCATGTGGGATCTTCCTGGACTGGGGCACGAGCCTGCGTCTCCTGCATCGGCAGGCGGACTCTCAGCCACTGTGCCACCAGGGAAGCCCAGGACAAAAACCTTTTAAGAGATTCATATTTTTTTCTGTAGTAAGTAGAATTTTTGATGTAAGAGTTTTAGTTCTCTTTGTTTTGTCTGACCTCATTTTAATATGACAGGTAGAGGGCAAAGTCTACGCGGAGTGTGAATGTGGAACAGTAACTCACTGATATAGAGCATTTCCTAGTGTGTCCGCTGCTGAACCCAGCATTCAAGTGGCCACCAACAACAGGCCCTGAGTCTGCACTAGACATGAGCTACTTCTGCCATCCGCCCCCAGCGCCAGCCGCCCTGCAAGCTCGGCGGCATTACCCCCATCCTACGAGTGAGAAAACTGGAGCTGCACCCTGACCTTAGAGCTTCTTGAACCCAAAGCTGGCGTGGTGCCTCAGGCCTGTGTCTTCTCAGGGCACTGGGTCAGGTTTCTGGGACTGGTGGGGAATGCTGTCTCACCTTTCCGCGAGCAGCTTAGAAAGTGCTAAGGGCTCGTCAGAAGGGCCAGTTCTAGTCATCTTCCCGTAAGAGGTCATCTAAGCTACCGTGCTGCTTTGGGATTACACTAGCAAGACAGATATAAGGGGGGAAACGTTTTAGGTTTTTGTTACCCTCTAATGTACCCCATTCCAGAATTTAACCCAAAAAATGTTCGTCATTTAACAGAATCAGGGACATAGACAATAGACTGGCGGTTACCAAAGGGGAGGGGGGAGGGAGAGGGATGGACCGGGAGTTGGGATTAGCAGATGCAAACTGGTACATATAGAATGGATAAACAGCAAGGTCCTACTGTACAGCACAGGGAACTATATTCAATATCCTGTGATAAACCATAATGGAAAAGAATATGAAAAAGTATGTATATATATGTATAAATGAGTCACTTTGCTGTACAGCAGTAATTAACACAACACTGTAATTCAACTACACTTCAATAAAAAATAAATTAAAAAAATTTTTTTTCATAATTTAATATGGCAGCTTGTCTGTTTCTTTCACTCAATTTTCTACCAACGGAGAAGAACCCAATCATGGAGTGAAAAGATCTGGTAAATTATTGCTTCTTCTCGACTGGAACAATCACAGCTTCTTGTCCCTTTCAACACTGTTCAATTTTCTAGGGCCTTTCAGCCATCTCTGTAGTTTTTCTTCAAACCGGAAGTCTCCCACACCCTCTTCACTACACTGGTCTTCAAATGCAACAGTTCTGAAGAAATTTCACTTTAACATCTGGAATCATTCACCACAAGGGTGAATCCGAAAAGGCCCAGCTCCATGCGCAGGCAGAAGGTGAGGCTGGCTGGGCCTCGCCACGTCCGTCTGGCCCACTGGTGGGCGTGGCACCTGCTTGCTGGCTGGCATGATCCCCTTGCTGTAAGCAGTCTCATCTCACAGTGACCCTCTGGTTTGTCCTGCGGGAGGGCCCTGCCTTTTTCTCCATCTCTAACACGCCCTGCAAGACCTGAGGAATGCAGGCCTCCAGTCCAAGTTCAATTCAAACCTCACTTACTGAGGAAAGCCCGACTGGGCACCCCTACCAAGGCCGACTCCCTGCCATTCAGAGTTCCCTTGGCTTGGCAGAGGACAGGGACAGAAACACACTGAATACAGCACATGGAGAGCAAGGTAAGAGACATAAAGAATTTTAAGAAAAAAGCTGTATGGGTGAATTTTATGGTCTGTGAATTTTACCCCAATAAAGTTGTTAAAAGAGAGAGAAAAGAAACCAGCTGTGAGGGTATGAGGGAGGGAACTTACAATCTTTTTTGCTTTTTTGAAGGGAGATGTGAGGATAGAGGTAGAGGGGAAAACAAGTAAAAGCTCTGTAGGACACAGACCCACCTTCTAGAGAAATGGAAATAAAAACAAAAATAAACAAATGGGACCTAATGAAACTTAAAAGCTTTTGCACAGCAAAGGAAACCATAAACAAGACCAAAAGACAACCCTCAGAATGGGAGAAAATATTTGCAAATGAAGCAACTTACAAAGGATTAATCTCCAAAATTTATAAGCAGCTCATGCAGCTCAATAACAAAAAAACAAACAACCCAAATCCAAAAATGGGCAGAAGGACTAAATAGACATTTCTCCAAAGAAGATATACAGATTGCCAACAAACACACGAAAGAATGCTCAACATCAATAATCATTAGAGAAATGCAAATCAAAACTACAATGAGGTATCACCTCACACCAGTCAGAATGGCCATCATCAAAAAATCTACAAACAATAAATGCTGGAGAGGGTGTGGAGAAAAGGGAGCCCTCTTGCACTGCTGGTGGGAATGTGAACTGGTACAGCCACTATGGAGAACAGTATGGAGGTTCCTTAAAAAACTACAAATAGAACTATCTGTACATCCAAAAGAACACCATACGACCCAGCAATCCCACTACTGGGCATATACCCTGAGAAAACCATAATTCAAAAAGAGTCATGTACCAAAATGTTCACTGCAGCTCTATTTACAATAGCCAGGAGATGGAAGCAACCTATGTGTCCATCATCGGATGAATGGATAAAGAAGATGTGGCACATATATACAATGGAATATTATTACTCAGTCATAAAAAGAAACGAAATTTAGCTATTTGTAGTGAGGTGGATGGACCTAGAGTCTGTCATACAGAGTGAAGTAAGTCAGAAAGAGAAAGACAAATACCGTATGCTAACACATATATATGGAATCTAAGGGAAAAAAATGTCATGAAGAACCTAGGGGTAAGACTGGAATAAAGACACAGACCTACTAGAGAATGGACTTGAGGATATGGGGAGGGGGAAGGGTAAGGGTAAGCTGTGACAAAGTGAGAGAGTGGCATGGACATATATACACTACCAAACGTAAAATAGATAGCTAGTGGGAAGCAGCCGCATAGCACAGGGAGATCAGCTCGGTGCTTTGTGACCACCTAGAGGGGTGGGAGGGAGGGAGACGCAAGAGGGAAGAGATATGGGAACACATGTATATGAATAACTGATTGACTTTGTTATAAAGCAGAAAACTAACACACCACTGTAAAGCAATAATACTCCAATAAAGATGTTAAAAAAAAAAAAAAAAGCAACCCTAAAGTCCTGCTACTGTATTAGACAGGAAAAAGAGAAGGGGGGGAGGGAGGGAGGGAGGGAGGGAGGAAGACAGGTGCATGCACACATCCATCAGCAGAGATTTAGAAAGAGCAGCCTGAGCAAGCAGAGGCATGAAGAAGGGAGCCACAGAGCATCCGAAAGAACACCCAGTAGGGCTCGGCTGCAGTATAAATTACGTGTAGGGATGTGGAGAAAGATCTGGCCGTGAAAGTGGGACAAGCCAACGTGAACAAAGACACAGCATCTTTATCTCTTTTGGGGGCCAGAGCAAGGAACCCACGGATTTTGTACAGGGGTCTGATACAATGACTGGCATTTGTGTTAGCTGAATAAACGAATATGTGAAAGCATTTTGTAAACTGCAATCCTGTACATAAACGCTGTTGTCAATGATACAATGACTACCACCTAATCAATAAGGACCCAAAGGGCTTTATATACATGTTTCAAAATTATCAGAGTCAATTAAACAAATACTTATTACGTGACCACTGTTTGCAAGGAACTATTCTAGGCAGTAGGAATAAATCTGTGAACAAACAAAAATCCCTAACTTCATCAAGCTTACATTTTAGTGGAATAAGACAGAAAAGAAACAGTACATATAAGGAACAAATAGATTATACAGAAAATAGTAAACCCTTTGGATAAAAGGAAAAAAAGCAGGGAAACTGGGAGTGTGGTGGGGCAGGGAGGAGAGTTACAATTTACATGGTGACAGTGGTCTGAACAGTCAGATTCTGACTATATTTTGAAGGTGGAACCAACAGGATTTCCTGCTGGACTGGATGTACAGTGTGAGAATCATCCAAGGCGTTGGCCTCAGCAATTAGGAGGAGGGAGCTGCCAATGAGTGAGGTGGGGAAAGCAGGACGGGGCAGACTGCGGGGTGAGCTGCCGGTGTCCAGCAGATGCCCAGGAGGCAGCCGGCAGCCAGTGCACGAGTCTGGATTCTGGAGAGGAGCCCGGGCTGGGGCTGTGCGCTGGGGTTTCGGTACGCAGCTGCATTAGGGTCAGGAGCCTGGAAGAGGTCCCGCAGGGAGTTAGCAGAGTAGAGGAGGGGACCGAGGACTGAGCCCAGGGAGCTTCAGTAAGAGGATGGGGAGAAGAGAAGGAAGCAGCTGGGAGCCTGGGGGAACAGCCAGCACGGTGCGCAGGAAGCCAGGACTTCCGTCCTGACGCTGAGAATTAAGCAGTTTCTGCCATGTGGAGACCACAGGTGGCCTTGACAAGAGCAGCAGTTTTGAGGGAGTGGTGAGGGACGAAAGTCTGATTAGACTGAGTTTGAGAATGGGAGAGAGGGAGTGAAGACAGTGAGAACAGACAACTCTGAAGAGCTTTGCTGCTTTAAAAAATAATAATAAAAAGCATGGATTAGATGTTTGAATTCATTTTCACCAAATGTTTTGTTAAAAAACAACTGGACTTCCCTGGTGGTCCAGTGGTTAGGACTCCACGCTTCCACTGCCAAGGGCGAGGGTTCAGTCCCTTGGGGCGGAGGGGGGGGACTGAGATCCCCCAAGCCGCAACCCCACTCATTTTGGAATGGAGGGGAAGTCGATCTATTCCAAACCTGTGCTCACATCACACTGATCAACTAGCCCAACAGCACAGGGAGGGGGAGGCGGAGGGGATGAGTATTACCGACATCTCAGAGGTTGTAAACAAGAAGGTCACTTTCACTGGATTAGATGCTAACAATAAACCATGACTCTAGGGTTACAAAGATAAATGTCTCAAGATTCAATAAGCAATCCACAGAATACAGCTATTCTTTAAAATGAACATCGGACTTCCCTGGCAGTCCAGTGGTTAAGACTCCAAGCTTCCAATGCAGCAGGTGCGGGTTCGATCCCTGGTTGGAGAACTAAGATCCCACGTGTGGAGGCCAAAAAGTAAATGAAATAAACAAAATTAAAATGAACGTAATGGCACTGGATACTTTTACGGCTAGGCCACTTCGCTTGGCGGAGTCACTCCCCTGATGGGCCTGCTCACCTGCATCAGGCTCCCTCCCCATGTACCCTCACTAGCACTTTGTTACTGTGGGGGGGTGTGGAATTAGTGATTTTACTCAATGGTTTTTCTTCAGTTTTTCCAGATTTTTCTCTACTGAATTTTGAGTAAAAACTCTGATAAATAAATATATTGATAAACATACAGACTGCCTTATCAAATCAACTACTGGGATTATACACATATATATTTTAATAATACACAGATTTCACAACATGCCAAACTGAAGTATTTAAAACCATCTATGATACCAGAGCATGGCTTTTTGCTAGTTCAGCAATACAGTAACACGGCCATCTAGAGATGGTTTTATGATTCCAAATCCTACTTGCTAACTAAATAGGTATCTAGGAAACTTTGTACATGACCAGTCTCACCCTCAGCATTCTGAGTTACTTTAAAGACAAAAAGCAGTACACAGTGCATTCTGTGGTTACAGATGACGCCCTGCAAGTCAGCTGGGCAGGGCCCTGCACACACCCAGCGCTGAGACGGGGACGCCCTTGGAGGACTAGGCCGTCACCAGGAGGAGGGACTGGGAAATGAGCTTAGCTGCGGTGCAGAGCAGGAAGAGAAATCCCTGAGTTCCTCACCCCTTCCCAGCACAAAGCCAGACCCGGGGACCCCCTCGCACACACTTACAACTGGGCTGTGACCCCTGGGGGCAAGAAGGAGGGCGTGAGCAGCGGCAAGGAAGGGGATGTCTACAACTCTTCCTCCAAGAATGCCTCAGATTTACAAGGCCTGTTGGATTGAGGCTGAGGGGCAAAAAGGAGCTCAAAGCTTCGCCCCTGGAATCCTGTAACAGAGTGGGTCCTCGTTTACTCTTCCTGGCCCGACTCGCAAGTCTGAGCTTGCTGGCACAGTTCTAGAAGACACTGGTCCCGAGGCCTTTAACAAAGGACACTAATAGAAACTGTATCTAGGAAGGAAATGGCAACTCAGTAGGGAGTGGGGAGAGCAAAATAAGAAAGTAAGAAGTTTGCAAATCATCAGCAAATTAGTACATTCAAAGGAAGGCAACTTATTTTCAGTAGTCAGTAATTTGGAGGAATTTTTAGCAAGCGAAAATATTCACCAACATTCTGTTATGATTAAATCAAACTTGTGCCATGGTTCAATTTAGGAAACCTAAGAAGTTAGGATCTTGACTTAATACTTTAAATTTGTCTTTTACTCTCTTTTCCACCCCAAATATTTGATAAAATTATCACCACTTTCTGAACATCTACATATGTGTCAGGAATGTCATATAATAGTTTCTAAAACCTACAGGATAGATATTATCTGCTTTGGATAAATAAGCAAACTGAGAAAACACAAAGCCCAAGTTCATATAAATGCTTGGTATTTTTATTCCCTTGTTATTTATCTTTATTTCCACATACGTGACTTCACATTTCTTATAAAATTTAAAATTTTCAATTTTAAAAAACAAGGGAAAAAATTAACTCCACTTATTCTTCTTCTTGTTCTTAATCATCATCAAGTCGGCAATATAATTTTGTGTGCCATTGCTGCGAATTCAGAAGAGCCTGGTTTTCTTTCTGCACAGGAAAATAACAGCTGCTTTTGATTTCATGATTAGTATACCTTCTGAGGAACTAACGGTCAATGGCAGCCAGGATCATTTTAGTTAAAGGTGAACCGTATCACTCAAGTTCTTTGAAAACTGGTAATCCAAGCAAACAATTCTTTCACTATCCTCTAAACAGAATATTTGATTTATCACCCTTCTATGCCCCCATTTGTGTCTGTATCTCTTAAGCTAACATACCCTACAACCCAGTTACACCTACCAAAAAGATAGAAGAATGTTCATATCAGCTTTACTAATAACCCTCAAAAACTGAGAGCAACCCAGATGTTCGCTAACAGGGGAATGGAGAAAAATCTGTGGTATTCCTGCAATGAAATTCTACTCACCAAGAAAAAAAGAATGACCCAGTGCTACACCCAACACTGACGCACCTCAAGGACAGAGCAGGAAGCTCAAGAAATCAGACACAAAATATTCTCGATTTCATTGTATGAAACTCAAAACCAGACACAACTCCAAGAAAACTCAAAGGGGAAAGAACAGTCTCTTCAACCAACAGTGCTGGGACAAATGGGACAAGCACAAGCAAAAGAATAACTGGACTCCAACCTCAGACCACAGATGAAAATTAACCCAAAATGCATCAAAGACCAAAAAGTGAGAGCTAAGACTATAAACCTCTTAGAAGAAAACATAGGTATAAATCTTCATGACCTTGGATTAGGCAATGAATTCTTAAATATGAAACCAAAAGCATAAGCAAGAAAAAATGTTTTAATTAGTTAGACTTCATCAAAACTAAAAACGCTTGCTTCCAGTTGTGAGACAAATGAGTGCCAGGGATGTGCTGCACAACATGACCCAGATAATGCACACTGCTGCATGGTGTAAGTGAAAGTTGCTCAGAGAGTAAAGCCTTTTCTGAATCTCTCCTGTTCACTGAGCTGTAACTGACACACAGCACCGTGTAGGCGTGAGGTGCACAGCACAGTGCCCTGACTTACACATACTGTGACATGACCACAATAGCGTTAGCGAGCCTCCATCATCTCATACAGACACAACATTAAAGAAATTAAAAAATATGTATTTTTCCTTGTGAGGAAAACTCTTAGGATACATAATTACTGACTATATTCCCCATACTGCACATTTCAAAGCTGTGACTCGTTTATTTCGTAACTGAAAGTATGGACCTCTTTATCTCATCACAAGGAAAAAATTGTTTTTCTATGTCTTTAATTGGATAAATGGATAAACAAAATGTGGTCTATCCATACAATGGAGTATTATTAAGCCATAAAAAGGCACTGGTGAATCTTACAAACATTATGCTAAGTAAAAGAAGCCAGTCACAAAGACCACATATTTTACGATTCCAATTACATGAAATGCCCAGAATGGGCAAACCCATAGACAGAAAGTAGGTTAGTGGCTGCCAGGAGCTGGGGGCAGGGGGGAATGGGGAGTGGCTAGTAACGGGGATAGGGTTTCTTTTAGGGGTGATGAAAATGCTCTAGAATTAGATAGTGGTGATGGTTGTACAACTCTGAATATACTAAAAATCACTGAACTGTATACACTTAAAAAAATAACAAACTTTAAAAAAATAGGCATTAACTAATCTGTGATAAGGGTCGCAGCAGTGCTTACTAGTGGGGAAGGAGTTCTACACGGGGGGGACACGGGGGTCACAACAGAGCCTGCTTGGGTTCATGACTCACTCATTCACTCAAAAGGTATTAGGGATATTTAAAGAAGTTACTGAAATGAAGCAGACACAGTGGCTGAGAGCAGGCACTTGAGTTAGACCTAGCTGCCCCACTGGTGTTGCAAGATCCCTGATCTGAGCCCTGGTTTCCTCACTGGTAAATTAAGGATAATCCCAGCACTGAGGGTTATGGGGAAGATTAGATGAGACCTGGACGTAAACCACGAGCTCCCTGTATCCAGACGTGGAGCCACTATAATCGTGTGTGATCACATGCTCATCACAGAAGACTCACTGTGCTCCCCCCACCTCGATTCCTTTTCCCAGGGTCAGCCCGTGCTCAGGCAGGTGCCAGCAAGCACCTGGCCCTCTCCGGGGACACAGGCCTTGCCTCCCTTGCTGCCTCGAGCCCGGCCCCGGCCCCTACCGCGCCGCCCGGGCAGCCACAGCTTTGCGAAGGGCCACTCCCTGCCCGGCCCTGAGGAGGCTGACCTCACAGGCCCGCCCTCCGAGAGCACTCCAACACTGACCTGGTTTGAATAAAACAAAATCTATTGCTTCCAAGAAGCATTTCTCAGCATCGTCTTATGACCTTCATTATATTCCATGCTCACGACCCGTACATATGGAGCGGACTCTTCTTTCTGCACCCAAGTGCGTGGAATTCTTGGTTAATGGGATTGTTATTTATTTTTAAACTCATTCAACTGAAAACAAGAGAAAAACGAACTCACGTCAGGGCTCAAAAAAAAATTCTAGCACACGTCCAGAGACCAGTGGAGCCCTATTCAAGCTCCTAAACCTTCTGCACAAACTATTTTCATCAGTGTTCATGACGACTGCCCAGAGCCAAATACAGAAATGACCCAAGTCCGATCTGACGATGTCTCTGAACTGGATGGCTGATATACAAGGTGTTTAAAAAGGGAGGGGGGGCTTCCCTGGTGGCACAGTGGTTGAGAGTCCACCTGCCAATGCAGGGGACACGGGTTCGTGCCCCGGTCCGGGAAGATCCCACATGCCGCGGAGCGGCTGGGCCCATGAGCCATGGCCGCTGAGCCTGCGCGTCCGGAGCCTATGCTCCGCAACGGGAGAGGCCACAACAGTGAGAGGCCCGCGTACCGCAAAAAAAAAAGGGGGGGGGTTAAAAGTAACCCTTTTCGTCGGTGATCTTCTCCTATTCAAAAGTCACTCAAGCTTTACCATATTCAGTGACTAGCTCTGTATTTTTGCCCAAGGAATAAATGTCTCTGGAAGGATGTGCTTCTACCAAAATTACATGAATCTTCTAGAACCTACTCCTATGTCAGACATCTGAGGCTACCAAGAAATGCTAGATTGCAGCCCCAGTGGCCAGACATGAAGGAGAGTTAAGAATATTCAAAACGGCAACAGCAAGCCACAGAGCAACTCCAATATTTAACCTACTTTCAAGGCAACTGCTTCTGAACCAGAGAAAAGAACCAAGCAAGCTGCCCTCAGAGCGATGCACTCACTTCCCTTCCAAAAGGGGGGAAATAAGGAGCAGCCGGCCTCTGTGCCTGCCTCTCGGTCCTGACAGGAGGGCGGTTTTGACCTCTGAGCAGCTGTCACCCACCTCAGCCCCAGATGGGCCTGCGCTTCTGAGTGCTCGAGCAGTTTCAAAGCCCTCGCCCTGCAAGGCTAAGGTGGAAACCAAGGCTTTTCAAAACGCTCCCGAGTGTACAGAAGAACCGAGTTGCATGGTTTTGTTTTTTGTTAAAGAAGCTTATAAAGTTGCTGGAGAAGTACTTTAGATGTGACAAAAATGGCTTCACTCATTTTATATGCTGTGTATTTGAACATCAACAATTGGATATGTCCAAGGCTGGATGCCACGCTATCCACATTAAGTGGTATGTCACATCATCCAACTGAACCCATGCATTTCTGAGGTACTTTTTAAAAAATAAGCGAGCAAGCCCTCTGCTTTGTATTTTTTCACTAATAAAATGTCAGCGTAAAGGAAATGAAACATAAAGGAAAATAATCCAGACACTAGAGAAGGTTAAATGTCCTCCTGTATCTTCTATCTTCAGCTCACCGTTCGCAAAATAAGTTAAAAAGTAGGAAGGAAGCTGTTTGTATATAAGACTTTTTAAAGTATCACTCTGGTTTCATCTAGCCATTGGTAAGATGGTCCTCTTCTCACTACCCAGCCAGAGATGAGACAAGCTGAAAACAAACAAATGACAAAAGCTTCCCGTAAATCAATACAATTTTACTGAAAGGTTGGCAAATGTTAACATTTCAAAAAAGGACATCTAGCTTTGTGAAGTCTACCTTTGCACACTATAAGAACCAATCAAAAAATGGCTTTCTCCTTAAACAATCCTTCATTAAAATTAAAGATTTATATTACAAGTGTTATTTGATTTTTAAAAAATCACACTTTTCCAGAATGTCTGGTGATTCTGAGTGAACTGAATCTGCACACACCCCCCTCCTTAGCTCTTCCCCGGAGTGCTCTCAGCAGGAAGCTGCTTGGCTCTCCTAACATTTCAAGGGCACAGCCTTTGTTTGGCCTGTCGGCAGGTTGGCTTTTCAGAGCTGGATTAAAGAAAAAGTAAGAGCTGGATGCACTGGAGGGTACGGCTTCACTGTCAGACACAGCCAAGCATGAACTACTTTTTCTGAAGCCCGATTAAAAAACCAAAAGCTTAAGATCATATTTTAAAAAGTGAGTCCTCACCAATGTCAATTCCAAAGTGTCTCCAACAAACAACTGTTATGTTATATTTAAGACCTGCCTTATATTTAAAAAAATATCTAAGATAGATGCTAGGAGCCCAGCGTGTCTCTTGGAGTTCCCTGCTGGTCATCCAAGTTGAACAAGCACCTAAATGAGCTTCTGGCCTTGAAGTCAGTGAGGACCCTTTCCCCACGTCCTGGGCAGCGTGGCCGTTTCTGACACGAAGGACCCGAGAGGCAATCCCGCACCTCTCACTTCCCTCACCCCCCTGCTTGGTCAGGGGATGCCGTGCCCGTCCCCCACTGGGAGCCATCACATCCTCCAGTGCACATGATACTCACAACCTCCCAACCAGCCTCGAGGGCTCGTCCCACCCTGACCCTGACCGTGCGAACCCCAGTTTAAGAGGAAACGCTGAGAATCACTGTGACTTCCCTACGGGACCAGCCTTCTCACACCTAGAGGATCTGGAACTCTGCGGCGGGATGGGAAGGGGACCACCTGACCGGCACGGAGGACGCTGAGTGGCAGGGCCGGCGGGGGCACAGCAGGCTACCCCAGAGCCCCGCCCACCATCATCTCCAGCCGGGCCTGGCCTGCCCCGCGCAGGCCTCCGGAATCCCGGGTGCCCCCGGGTGCGGCCCGCGCAGAGGGGCCCGCGCTGGCGTGACCAAGGGTGGGGGGTTAAGCGAAGGTCCGGGAAGGCCCGCGTGGGCACCGGAGCAGCTACCAGAACGTGTCTTTAGGAGACAGGACCGGCGAAGGGGTGGCTGGAGCTGTGTGCCACGGTGTGCAGCGTCACCGCCTCTTCCATAACCACAACGGTCACTCAGGAAAGGCCGGCGGGGGGTGGCCCGCCTGTCACACGGCTACACAGCTGTCTGCACCTCCTCCCACTCCCGGGGTGGCTTCTACCCTCTGAGCATGCTCCTCGCCCCTTCATCGGGATCTGACCCACTTTCCCAGCCTCGGGCTCCCCACTCCCAGCCTGCACCCTCCACGGAACTCCTCAGCACCGTCCAGCCACGCCCCGCTCCTCCCGCCGGGCCTCCAGGCCACTCTGCTCTGGCCTCCCCTCCACCCAGCAAACCTCCACCTCCTCTGCGACCAGATCAAACACGACCGGCTCGCCTCAGCGAGGCCTTCTCATTTCTCCAGACAGAGGAAGCTGCGCTGAACTCTGGCCACCCAGCATTTTCTCCAGCTCCACGCCAGGCAGTGCTCACTGGCTGTCTAAAGGCGCTGGTGACAGAGCCTAGCCTACCCGCCATCCCGCACAGGAAGAGGGGGCACCCGGCACAGGAAGGGGGGGTACATGGCACAGGAAGGGGGGTACCCGGCACAGGAAGAGGGGGCACCCGGCACAGGAAGAGGGGTACCCGGCACAGGAAGTGGGGGGAATCCAGCACAGGAAGAGAGGGCACCCGGCACAGGAAGGGGGGCACCCGGCACAGGAAGGGGGGGTACCCGGCACAGGAAGAGGGGGCACCCGGCACAGGAAGTGGGGGGAATCCGGCACAGGAAGGAGGGCACCCGGCACAGGAAGGGGGGCACCCGGCACAGGAAGAGGGGTATCCGGCACAGGAAGTGGGGTATCCGGCACAGGAAGTGGGGGGAATCCAGCACAGGAAGAGGGGGCACCTGGCACAGGAAGAGGGGGCACCCGGCACAGGAAGAGGGGTATCCGGCACAGGAAGTGGGGGAAATCCAGCACAGGAAGAGGGGGCACCCGGCACAGGAAGGGGGGCACCTGGCACAGGAAGAGGGGGTACCCGGCACAGGAAGAGAGGGCACCTGGCACAGGAATAGGGGGCATCCGGCACAGGAAGAGGGGGCATCCGGCACAGGAAGGGGGGCACCCGGCACCAGATGGGGGGACAGCACTGGAGACCTCAGACCCCGGCACCCTCCACTTCAACTTGCAGTAATAAACTCAGAACGAAACACCAGCGAGTTCTGACAAAAGACAAACTAAGAAAAACTATCAAACAGAATATAGAAAAGCAGCTAATTTCCCTAATATAACAAGGAAACAGTAGGGAATATTAAAATATAAAGTTCTAAGAAATGTATACGAAAAAGCTGAACAAACCAATATGAAGTGTGGGGAAAAGGGAAGGATACCAGCGAGACATTAATCAACTCTTCAAACTGTCATAAAATGCCGGGGGCGGGCAGGCGGGCTGAATCAGACACGTGGGCTCCGCAGAAAGACGGAGGGGTTCAATATTCTACTCTCTCATTGAGATTCCTATAATAAATTTTTTTAATGGACTTAGGAGATAATACCAATTGCTATCACTTTTATTAACACTAATTACGAAAACAAAGAATATCAACATATGAAAAATTCAAGCCATTCCAAAAAAGGAACAATGACATTTTCAAACATGGGGTCCTCGATTATTTCATATCTAAATGGACAGTGAAGGCATGACAAGGGATATTAGGCTAGAAGTTTTTGACAAATGAGTTTCCTTTTACAAATACTCAAATCAATTGAAATCCAAACAGAAAGAATCCAAATCTCCACAAAGTCTTGTCACAAACCACACAACAGTTTTCCTCACTGGAAGCATATCTGGGCACGAAAATCAGCTACACACCCAGTTTATCTGTTATGAGTTCATTTGTTTTATTGCTGGCATTCCTTCTGGGTCATAAAAGTTTTATGAGCTGGTAAACATTTCGAACAAACTCTGCAAAGCTGCCATGACTAACGGCTTCAGTATTCAGCGTAACAGATCTCTATAGACCCTGACCTGGTTAATGCCGGTGCAGCAGCACGTACCCTGGACTCAACTTTCAGAAGGTCTAGGTGATGCTCTAACTGCTAAATGTTTACCTAAGGACTCTCTTTCACTTTGAAGAAACGAGAATACCATGGGAAAAGTGGAAAACAACAGTTAAATTTCTCCACACCAAACTTTATTTTAAAAAACATTTAAAGTTCATTTTACTGGAGAATATTTTTCACAGATAATAAATGTAGTATTTTTAGCATCGTTAAACTTGGAATACAATCCACAATAATTACTGTAGTAGGGAAGAAATAAGCCATAAGAAGAGGGATGTGGCTGGTGCTGTGAAACAGATATTAAGAATGGTGTGAATTTTTTAAGTTTTTTTTCTTCTTACAAAATGAAGTTTTGTTTATATTACAAACCAATCGTTATGAAAATGCTACCAGAGAGGAAAAACTATAAAATCTGATGGAGGAGGTGGGGGGTGAGGGGTAGGATGAATTGGGAGATCGGGATTGACATATATACACTAATATGTATAAAACAGATAATAAGAACTTGCTGTATAGCACAGGGAACTCCACTTCGCTGTACAGTAGAAACTAACACAACATTGTAAAACAACTATACCTCAATTTTAAAAATATAAATAAATAAATAATAAAATCTGATGGACTAAGGATTTAGCAGTGCTCAAAAACATCACCACTCAGTAGGAACAACTAGTAATTCTATATTATTTTTAGGGAAGTTTTCTAAATAATCCACGACAAAAAGAACAACCAAGAATTACCAGTATTTGAAGGAAAATCATTAAGAGGAAAAGTTCCAAGGTGAACAAAGAACTGACCCCACAGGAAACATAAATCAGGGAGAACACTTGTAAAAATTCTAATTAGTATCCTCAGAAAGAGAAAAAATTACAGCCACCTTCTACCCAGCACCTCACCATGATCATGAAGGAATATCTTTTTCAAGAGGGAGACATTTCGGGGCTTCCCTGGTGGCACAGTGGTTGAGAATCCATCTGCCAATGCAGGGGGCACAGGTTCGATCCCTGGTCCCGGAAGATCCCACATGCCACGGAGCAACTAAACCTGTGCGCCACAACTACTGAGCCTGCGCTCTACAGCAACTAAACCTGTGCACCACAACTACTGAGCCCGCGTGCCACGACTACCAAAGCTCTTGCGCCTAGAGCCCGTGCTCTGCAACAAGAGAAGCCACCGCAATGAGAAGCCCGCACACTGCAACGAAGAGTAGCCCCCGCTCGCTGCAACTAGAGAAAGCCCACACACAGCAACAAACACCCAACACAGCCAAAAATAAATAAATTAATTTAAAAAAAAAATAGACTTGACTTTAAAAAAAAAAAAAGAGGGAGACGTTTCGACACTAGAAATCCATACTCAGTCAAACAAACACCACTAAAATAAGGGCACAATAAGACATTTTTAGACATGCAATAACTTGGAAAGATTACCACCCTTGATCCCTTCATGGGGGGAAAATGTTATATACACATACAGTTGTATATATAAAACATATACGGGGCTTCCCTGGTGGCACAGTGGTTAAGAAACCGCCTGCCAACGCAGGAGACACGGGTTCAAGTCCTGGTCCGGGAAGATCCCACATGCCGCAGAACAACTAAGCCTGTGTGCCACAACTACTGAGCCTCCGCTCTAGAGCCTGCGCACCACAACTACTGAGTCCACATGCCACAACTACTGAAGCCCGCGCGCCTAGAGCCCGTGCTCCACAACGAGAAGCCACTACAATGAGAAGCCCGCGCACCGCAACAAAGAGTAGCCCCCACTCACCACAACTAGAGAAAGCCTGCACGCAGCAATGAAGACCCAACGTAGCCAAAAATAAATAACAAAATTTAAAAATAAATTTAAAAAATATATATATGTGTATACATATCCCCCCACCATGAAAAGACTCTAGCAAATCATTGAGTCAATTTGGTAGTTTTTGTCTTTTTAGGAATTTGTCCATTTCACTGACAAAATAAAAGAAACCAAGAAAGAGTGACGTGAGCAATAAGAAACGGTGGCAGCTGAGTTATGCCCAGAAGCAGCAAAGAAAGTTAGGAAGAAAGTCCAGGGACTCCTCAATGCTAACATCTGGATGACTCTCCTGCTCAAGGCACAGGATAGGTGCCTTCTCCCTGGGTCCAGTCACACAATTGGGTTTTACAGTGAATAACAGTTACATACCTAAAATTATTATAAATTCTATTCATTAGTTTCCAATTCTTACAACCAACTTAGACTTAGAATGAAAAAGATTTCACTGTAAGTCACAACATAACATAAATGCTATAAACTTTGACAACATAAAATTGGTAACTCCCCCTAATTAACTACTGAGTGAAAACTAAAAATGATGTAGCCACAGGCATAAAAGAAATAAAAGTAGTTAAATTATTTCATATACAATTCCATGTTAATACACCAAAGGTTATTGATAAAATGAATGGTGTTTCTTAGGGAATATTAATTATAAAATCAACCAAGAGACAGAAAACCCAACAGAATACTAAGTTTGAAAGCTGTCTAAGAATATCCCCCACTGAAAGCCACTGTATTTAGATAGTTCTTCACTCTGTAAAAATATTCTTGAACACAAGACTGGAAGCTTTATAACTTTTCATAAAAAATCTTATTTCTTAGCATAATTCTGATACCAAAATATTCCAAAGACAACATATGAAAGTTAAAACCACTAACTACAGACTCCTCTTCAATTAATACAGAAAACATGAATACAACAGGTTTGACTGTGCAGTTAGAGAATAAAATGCCATGGCTAAGTGTGCTTTATCCTGGCAATGTATGAATGATTCAACAGCATTATGTATATTAATATAAACAATAAAAATTAATAGTCAAAGACAAAAATCACAATCCTCGATATATGTAATAACCATATTCTAACATTAATTTCTTATGAAAAATTTGAAATGACTATAAATAGAAGTATATTTTGATGTTAAAAAGCTTTCAAATCAATATTCAATTTTAATGTAAATTCTAGAAGATGCTCTAAAATTTAAAAAGAAGTAAAAAAATTATAATACAACTAAGGGGAAGAAGACTTTTACCCTCTATGACATACCCTTCTATACTGCCTGAATTCATTAAATCACGAGCATACATTATTTTTATAATTTTAACATTATTTAAAATAAAAATAGCACTGGCCAAATATAATTTCTGTGATATAGGTTCTAATATTTTTAATACTTGGTATGAGGGACAATCCTAAGCTACCAAGAACTGGGACTTGGACCATCTGTGACCACCCGCCACAAACTATTACAGAATTCAACGTTTGGAGAGAGGCACTAGATTTAGAAAAATCATTCATTCTTTCTGGAGAATTTTAAAAACCAAAACAATTTCTGGCAGCATCACTCTTCATTAATAGCCCCAAACTGGACAACCCAGATGTCCATCTGAATGAATGGATAAACTGTGGGAAACGAATTCAGTGGACTACTATACAGCAACCAGAAAGAACTAGCTATAGTTATTTACACTCAACAACAATGGATGGATTTCAATTACCTTTACTTGCAATTACTTTTTTCTTCAGATAAAATATATATAATGTAAAATTTGCCATTTTAACCATTTTAAAGTTGGCCAAGAAAAAAAAAAAAAAGAGGAGACTCAAATTGCTAGAACTGAAATGAAAGAGGGGACACTACTACAGATCCTACAGAAATAAAAGGATTAAGAAATACTACAAACAACTGTATGCCAACAAATTAACCTCAGTGAAATGGACAAATTCCTAAAAAGACAAAAACTACCAAATTGACTCAAGAAGAAACAGAAAATGTGAACAGATCTATAATAACTAGAGAGACTGAATTAGTAATCAAAAAACTAACCACAAAGAAAGCCCAGGGACTTCCCTGGTGGCGCAGTGATTAAGAATCTGCCTGCCAGTGCCGGGGGCACGGATTCGAGCCCTGGTCCAGGAAGATCCCACATGCCCTGGAGCAACTAAGCCCATGAGCCTGAGCTCTAGAGCCCGCGAGCCACAGTGACTGAGCCCGCGTGCCTAGAACCTATGCTCCACAACAAAGAGAAGCCAAAACCTAAAATAAAATAAATTAAGTAAAAAGCCCAGATGGCTTCATAGGTGACTTTTATCAAACATGGGAAGAATCATATATTAATTTTTCACAAACTCTCAAAAAATGTAAGAGAGAACCCTTCCTAACTCATTCTATAAGGCCAGTATTATCCTGATACCAAAACCTGACAAAGACATATATGAGGAAAGAAAAACACTCCAGACCAATTATCTCTTATGAATATAGATGCAAAAATCTTCAACAAAATACTAGCAAACCAAATCAAGTAACACAGAAAAAGAATTGTACACTGTGACCAAGTGGGATTTATCCCAGGAATGCAAGGTTGATTCAACATACAGAAATCAATTAAATGTAATACACCACAGCAACTGAATAAGAAACAAAAGCCACATGATTATCTCCACAGATGCAAAAAGCAGCTGATAAAATCCAATAAACTTTCATGACAAAAATACTCAACAAACTAGGAATAGAAGGGTACTTCCTCAACCTAATAAAGGGCATCTATGAAAACTCACAGCTAACAGCATACTTAATGGTGAAAGATAGAGACACTTTCTCCCTAAGATCAGGAATAAGACAAGAATGCCCACGCTTGCCACTTCTATTCCACACTGTACCAGAGGTTCTAGCCAGGACAATTAGGCAACAAAAATAAATAAAAGGCATCCAAATTGGAAAGGAAAAAACAAAACTACCTCTATTCATGGGTGACATGACTTTGTACACAAAACTCCTAAGAAATCCACTAAAAAAACCATTAGAACTAATAAACAAGTTGAGCAATTTTGCAGGATACAGAATCACTATTAAAAAAAATTGTATTTGGGGCTTCCCTGGTGGCGCAGTGGTTAAGAATCCACCTGCCAATGCAGGGGACATGGGTTCAAGCCCTGGCCCGGGAAGATCCCACGTGCTGCGGAGCAACTAAGCCCATGCGCCACAGCTGCTGAGCCTGCACTCTAGAGCCCGCAAGCCACAACTACCGAGTCCACGTGCCACAACTACTGAAGCCCGTGCGCCTAGAGCCCATGCTCCACAACAAGAGAAGCCACCGCAATGAGAAGCCCACACACCACAACGAAGAGTAGCCCCTGCTTGCCACAACCAGAGAAAGCCTGCGTGCAGCAACGAAGACCCAACGCAGCCATAATAAATAAATAAATAAAATTTATATAAAAAAATTGTATTTGTATAAATTTGCAATGAACAATCCAAAAATGAGATTAAGAAAACAATTCCACTTGCAATAGCATTTAAAAAGAGACAAACTTGGGAATAATTTAACAAAATAAGTACAAATCTTACACTTTGCATGGTGAATGGAATTAATGCAACTAAATGATCACTCAAAAAGTTAAAATGGGGCTTCCCTGGTGGCGCGGTGGTTGGGAGTCCTCCTGCCGGTGCAGGGGACGCGGGTTCGTGCCCCGGTCCGGGAGGGTCCCACGTGTCGCGGAGCAGTTGGGCCCGTGAGCCATGGCCGCTGAGCCTGCGCGTCCGGAGCCTGTGCTCCGCAACGGGAGAGGCCACAGCAGTGAGAGGCCCGCGTGCCGCGAAGAAAAAAAAAAAAAAAAAGTTAAAATGGCACATTTTATGTCATATGTATTTTACCACAGTAAAAAAGTAAAAACAAGTTAAACTCTGAAAACTACAAAATATTTTTGAAAAAAAATTCAGAGCTAAATAAATGGAAAGATATATTGTGTTTATAGACAGGCAGACTTAATATTGTTAAGATGGCAATACTCCCCAAATTGATCTACAGATTCAACTCAATCCCTATCAGAATCCCAGAGGGCTTCTTCATGGAAATTGACACACTGACCCTAAAATTCATATGGAGATTCAAGGAACCCAGAAAAGCCAAAACCATCTTGAAAAAGAACAAAGTTGGAGGACTCAAACTTCCCGATTTCAGAACTTACTACAAAGCAACAGTAATCAAGAAAGTGTGGTAGTTACATAAAAATAGGCATATACATCAACAGAAGAGAACTGAGAGCCCAGAAATAAGACCATACGTTTATGGCAAGTTGATTTTGACAAGGGTGCCAAGATTATTCAATGGGAAAAACAGTCTCTTCAACAAATGGTGTTGGGACAACAGGATAGCCACATGCAAAAGAATGAATTTGAACTCCCATCTCACACCTTATATAAAAAATGATTCAAAATGGATCAAAGACCTAAATGTAAAAGCTAAAACTATAAAATTCTTAGAAGAAAACACAGATATAAATCTTTATGACCCTGGATTTAGCAATGGATTCTTACATATGCCACCAAAAGCAACAAAAGAAAAGTTAAATTGGATTTCATCAAAATTAATAACTTGTGCTTCAACGGAAACAATTAAGAAATCGAAATGACAACCTACAGTATAGGAGAAAATATCTGCAAATCACACATCTAATGAAGGATTTGTATCCAGAATATATAAAGAACTCTCACAACTCAACAAAATAAACAATTTTGTTTATTTTTTAACACAATTTAAAAAAATGAGCAAGGAACCTGAATAGACATTTCTCCAAAGAACATATAAAAATGGCCAATAAACAAAACAATAAACAAGATGCTCATCATTAGCCTTTAGGCAAAAGCAAATCAAAACCACAATGAGATACCACTTCAACACACACTAGTATGGCTAGAATAAAAAAGACAAATAAGAACAAGCATTGGTGAGGATGAGGAGAAACTGGAACCCTACTGCTGCTGTCGGGAATGTGAACTGGGACGGTTGTTATGGAAAACAATCTGGCAGTTCTTCAAAATGCTAAGCAGAGAGTTACCAAATGACCTAGCAATTCCACTCCCAGGTATACAATCAAGAGAAATGACAACGTATGTCCACATAAAAACCTGTACATTAACGTTCATAGCAACATTATTCAAACTAGCTCAAAGGTAGAAATAACTCAAATGTCCATCAACTGATGAATGGGTAAACAAAATATGGACTATCCATATAACAGAATATTATTCAGCAATAAAAAGGAATGAAATACAGATATATCCTTGAAAACATTACGCTAAGTGAAAAGAATCCAATCACAAAAGACCACATATTATATGATTCCATTTATAGGAAATGTCCAGAATATGCCAATATATAATGAAACGAGATTAGTGGCTGCTTGGGGCTGCCTGGGGCTGGTGAGGGAAGGAAGGAGTTGGGACTGATAGCTAAAGGGTTTAGGATTTCTTTTTAAGGTGATGAAGGTGGAAATAAATAGCTGCACAACTCTACGAAATACTAAAACTACTGAACTCTACAACTTAAATAGGTAAATTGCATGTGGATTACATCTCAATAAAACTGTTACCAAAAAAGAAAGAAAAGAAATCATTTGTTAATTGTAAATGGCAGGGAAACCTTTCTTTTTCACTAAAATAAAGTTAGCTAGCTGTGTAATTCGATTTAAGTTTCTCTCACATTGTTGATAGACATCCAGGGTCTGTTCAATATCCCTCTTAACATATCATTTCACAAGGATTATCAAAACTTCATAAACACAAATCTTGGTTTTTTAAAAATAATTATATACTTGTACAAGAAATATATCCAGGCTTATCACTTTGATTACATAAAACCATAATAATGCCTTAGGTTTTGAGAAACATTTTTGTCCCAATACAGTCTAATGTAAATGCTACCCTTGACACCTTAACTGGCGGAATTGGAAATAGAGCATTCTCAGTAACCTCCCAAAGTGTCGCCAGCTACACAATATATCCTACATATTTGAAAGCAATGCTTCATCAACATTTTCTCAGATTCATTTAAAGGTACATCAAAAAGGTGATTTGTTAATATACTTAAAGACTTTTCAACAATCTGATTCCAAATACTTAGGGTTAAAAAAGAAACAAATCTGAGCTGCAAAATTATTTTTTAAGGATTGCTGCAAACCCATTAATTATGAAACCAGCATCTTTCTCAATAATGAAGAATCAATATAAATGCTATTTCAAGTTAAAAATATGTTAAAAGTCAATTTAGCCCCCTGATTTAAATTTTTTAAACAAAACGAGAGAAACTCAATGTTTTTAATTCAATTCTTTCACATGAACGGGGTAAAGCACAAGAGAGCAACAGCCTTAAAATGTAGTTTGGGTATCCTGGTAAGGGAGATCTATTTACCTTTGGGTTTTTTTTTTTTTTTTTTGAGTGCTTAGTTTCCTTAACTTTTTTAGTATAAATGCTTTACGATGTTGTGTTAGTTTCTAGTGTACAGCAAAATGAATCAGCTATATGCATACATATATCCCCATATCCCCTCCCTCTTGAGCCTCCCTCCCACCCTCCCTATCCTGTCCCTCTAGGTGGTCACAGAGCACCTAGCTGATCTCCCTGTGCTATGCGGCTGCTTCCCACTAGCTATCTATTATACATTTGGTAGTGTATATATGTGCATGCCACTCTCTCACTTCACCCCAGCTTCGCCCCCACCCCCGTGCCCTCAAGTCCGTTCTCTATGTCTGCATCTTTATTCCTGCCCTGCCACTAGGTTCATCAGTACCGCTTTTTAAAATTCCATATATATGCGTTAGCATAAGGTATTTGTTTTTCTCTTTCTGACTTACTTCACTCTGTATGACAGTCTCTAGGTCCATCCACCTCACTACAAATAACTCAATTTCATTCCTTTTTATGGCTGAGTAATATTCCATTGTATATATGTGCCACATCTTCTTTATCCATTCATCTGTCAATGGACACTTAGGTTGCTCCCATGCCCTGGCTATTGTAAATAGTGCTGCAACGAACATTGTAGTACATGTATCTTTCTGAATCATGGTTTTCTCAGGGTACATGCCCCATAATGGGATTGCTGGGTCATATAGTAGTTCTATTTTTAGTTTTTTAAGGAACAAGGGAGGTCTATTTACCTTTGGATTTCATTTGTTTTTTATGTATTTATAAAATCATGAGTGGTAAGAACATTTCTTATTCTGCTCTTTATTTTAAATTGGTGATTTCTTCCTACATACCAAAAGCTTTAGAGTTAAACAGAATCAGCTCTGTGTCACTTCAAGAAAGATAAAGTTTATACACCGGGTCCCTGAGTCACAAACACCCAATTCAAACATCGCCACGTTACCTATCCACGCAGGCACACTCCTGCTTCACGCCTATGCCCACCCAGGGTGCCTCCCCAGCCCTCCTTCCAACCACTTTTCAGGCACCCCCTCTTCTGCTTTCAACACACCCAAGTCCCCCTCCTTCACATCCTTTTACCCCTTCTCCTTTCTCTCTCTTCCAATGTTGTAGAATAACTAGAAAAAAACTTGCCCTCCCATATCTCCATTTCTTCCTTCTACTTACGCAGGAAACTTTCTAATAAGTGAGTAAATATAACAAACAGAATACATCCAAAAAAAATGAAACAGGAACTGTACGCTCTGACTTCATTTAGAGATGAAAACTAGGGTACCTTTCAGTTACCTCCAGTGTATAGGACACCCTTATCTCTGCACCACCTGGAAATCTCATAAAATGATAGCATAGATTACAGTGGGACGTAGCCTCAAGGATAACATGAGCTCCAGAGAACAGTAATTTTGTTTTGTTACCACTGCAGTGCCTGGCACTTCTTAAGTCCTTAAAGAATGCTTGTTGAATGAATGACAGGAGATGACAGTAGACTACAAATGTCAACACAATTCTGCACAGTGGGGAGAGCAAATGGACAAGTGGCATCTAATTTAGCGAAGCTAGAAAAGTGAAAGTGAAGTAGGGATAAGGCAGCCCAGGAATAACCAGCAGCACCAGTATCTTGAAGGCTAAACAATAATGGACAGAAAACAGAATTGGCTTTAAGTCCGCAGAAGAAGAAGTTATACTCCAGACCTCCTCCCACCCCCATCCCCACCACTGGCCCTCCTCCACCTCACCCCACCTTTGCAGAAAGCTGGCAGCTGGGCATATACCACTCTCCCCACCATCTAGGCAGGAGACCAGAAACCCCACTCCCAGAGGAGGAACTACTTTAACAACCCTGGCAGCGCCCCTCAAATGAGCCACACCCCCATCTGCCTTCTAGTGGTGAGGCTCAACATTTGAAGTTTGCGCACACAGAGAGTTCCAATCAGTCCAGGCATAATTATGGAAGACAGCCAATAATCACCAGACATCTGAAGAAGAGCTTCTGACATCAAAGACGAAGACCAAAGTAGGAAACAGGATTAAAAGGACTCAGAAGAAACAGAGACAGCACAAGAAACAAAACAAAATGTCTGTATAACATAAATGTACGCACATAAATCAACAAAACATAAAGAGGAAAAAGTTTTCAATGATTTGCCTTCATGAAACAGAAACAAGATGTTATTAAAAAGAAAGGAAATACTAAGGACAAAAACACTTAGAAATGAAAGACACGATGGCAGAAATAAAAACTCAATGTAAAGACTAGAAGACAAAGTTGAGGATCTCTCCCAGAAAAATAAGGACAAAAGATCAATGAATGGAAAAAAGTAGGAGAAAGGAAACTAGCAGAAAGTTCCAGAAGGTCCAAAATATGAATAACAGGCAACCAAAAAGGCAAGAATGAAGAAAGCAGACATCATAAAGATATAATACAGAAAAGTTCTGGAGAGCTGAAGGACCCAAGTGTCCCCACCAAAAAGACCCACCAAGGAACACTAGGGATAAATAAAGACCTTGAAAGCTCCCAGAGATGGAACAAGTCTCACAAAGGCGTGGGAATCACAATGGTCTCAGGCTTCCCCTTTGCAACAACAGCAGGCAGACATCTGAGTAAAGCTCCAAACTTCTGAGGAAAAATGACCTGTAACCTAGAATTCAATACCCAGGTAAACTGCCGTTCAAGTGTGAGAAAAGAAAAGACATTTTCAGACAGGCTCTCAAAAAAACTTCTCTCTGATGAACTCTTTCTCAGGAAGCCACTAGAATATACGACACAGGATCCAGGAATTCCCATTCCACACAGGAGAGGCACAAAAAGAATTCCCAGAAGGAATGAAGAGAAATCCCAGGATGACTGCTAAGTAGCAGGCCTAGAGAAGAAACAGCCTAGAATGGAACAGGAAAATGAAAGGCTCTACAAGGGATGAAAAGTGAGAGATCACTCGAGGTGTCTGTACTGGGGAGTTCTATTTAGAAGCCTGGACTAAATTCATGACTATACATTGGCATCCACGCTAAATGAGAGAAAAAATAATTCATTCCAATTAACACAAAAATAATTCCTTGTCTTAGCAGACTGTGAATTAACTGTATCCTATGTGGCTCAGCTGTTAAAATGTTTACCCAATGATAACAACAAACACTGAGTATCAGTTTAAACAAAAATTATTATATAGTCAGATTTGGAAAAGCAGAGAGAAAGGAAGGGTGTCTGTGTTTCGGGCAGCGCAGGAAAGAAGACCTGTAAAGCTCCTAGCCTTCTCTTCCACAGTAGGAAGTTAACAGGTAATATATAAAATGGCAAATCAGAAATCAGCAGGACAAGCATGCGATTTAGATGCATGAAACCTGAGGCAAGAACTGCTAAACAGACAACCATCAGCATCCAAGAATCGCCCCCATCCGCATAACACCTTCACCCTCTGCCTGGAGTGTAGACAGGAGGGCCCCCATCAGACCACACAGTGGACTTAGCAGGAAAGGGCCCAGGTCCCTGAAGGCTTCTTGGAATGAGACTGTCTTCCTAGCCCTGGACTACCAACAGTGTCACATGACAGAGAATTCAACCTTGATTTTAAGTCACTGTTGTTTGGTTCTCTATTACTGGCAGTTCAATGGGATCATAAGACAGTTGATGATAAGGAGAAACAGAAGGGTTGAAAGAGGTTGCTTAGGGACTTCCCTGGTGGCGCAGTGGTTAAGAATCCGCCTGCCAATGCAGGGGACACGGGTTCGAGCCCTGGTCCGGGAAGATGCCACATGCCAAGGAGCAACTAAGCCTGTGCGCCACAACTACGGAGCCCACGCACCACAACTACTGAGCCCACGTGCCACAACTATTGAAGCCCACGTGCTCTAGGGCCCGCACGCCGCAACTACTGGCCCCGCGTGCTGCAACTACTTAAGTCCGTGCGCCTAGAGCCCGTGCTCCACAACAAGAGAAGCCACAGCAATGAGAAGCCCGTGCACCGCAACAAACAGTAGCCCCCGCTCGCCGCAACTAGAGAAAGCCCGCACGCAGCAACGAAGACCCAACACAGCCAAAAATAAATGAGTGAATGAATAAATAAATGAAACAAATAAACCTAAAAAGATACAACTAATCCAAGTTTTAGAGGTTGAGATTAATGGCACCTCTGACCATATCCTGTGGGGGTGATTTTCATTAAATACAATTTTACTTTTATTAAGGTAATGCATTTACTCAGTTTTAAAAGTCAAGTAGTTCTACAAAGTTATTCAATATAATGCAAAACAGTAGTCCGTCTACCAGCCAGCCCACTCTGGGTCTAACTTCTATAAGCAACCTCTTTGGGGCTACTCTTCGTTGCGGTGCATGGGCTTCTCATTGCGGTGGCTTCTCTTGTTGCGGAGCATGGGCTCTAGGCGCACGGGCTTCAGCAGTTGTGGCACACGGGCTCAGTAGTTGTGGCCCGCGGGCTCTAGAGCACAGGCTCAGTAGTTGTGGCGCCCTGGCTTAGTTGCTCCGTGGCATGTGGGATCTTCCCAGACCAGGGCTCGAACCCTCATCCCCTGCATTGGCAGACGGATTCGTAACCACTGTGCCACCAGGGAAGTCCCTTAGGTCAATGTTAAATTCCAGCGTTGGACCATGGATTTCAGACCTGATTTTTTTTTAAGGCAACAGAATACAAAGTCATTGTAGAAGTTTTGAAAGGGGGAATGATGAAATGAAAAGCAGTGTTGAAGACTGATCTGGCAGAGATATTTAAATCTTCAAGCAAGAAAGGCTTTAATTTAGGTCTGAGGGCTTGAGAGCTTCAGCTAGGCCACTGATAATGGGAATGGGCGGGGGGGAAGAAAGTTTAAAATAAAACTAAGATATTTCAAAGCAGGTGCCGGCAAGAAGGCCCAGGGCTGACCATGGGTCCATGAAGGAGAGAAACCCTGGTGAGAGGGCTACTTGCTCAGAAATGATTAGGGAAAATGTCCAGAGCCCGGTTTACCCAAACGAGAGGGGAAATGGGGGTGGAGGGCAGATCATGGGATCTCTCAAACTCCTAACCGTTTTCAAACCCATGACTCTGTGATTTTGGAGGCTAGAGGAATCGTCATCATGCAGTAAATGTTAGGACTCCCCGCTGAAGAGTAAATTCCTTACGTCTCCAAAGAAGCTCCAATACAAGAACAGAAATTATATAATTCAATTCAAATTTCTCTTCAAATTTCTAATTCTTTCCTAAAGACAACAAAAATCCAAAGCCTCCTATTATAGGGGAATTCCGTGGTGGTCCAGTGGGTACGACTCCGCGCTCCCAATGCAGGGGGCCCAGGTTCGATCCCTGGTCTGGGAACTAGATCCCGCGTGCTACAACTAGGACCCAGCACAGCCAAAATAAATAAATTAAATTAAATATTTAAAAAAAATTTTTTCAAGTCTCCTATTATACAATTGATCCTTTTTGCAAAGTTTTAATCTGAAAACAATTTTGCTGCCACTTACCTACTGGCAAAAATCTAATATGAAACACAGATTATTTAAAATCATACTATGAAGTGTGATCTTCATCTCATAGATAGTATCTGTTTTATTTTAAATGAATAAAATTAAAAAATAAGATAAAATAGATACTAATTGTTTAATTGTTCTTTGGTAGATTTTAAGCCTAAATAAAGCCTTCAAAAATTACCATATTCCTCCGCGGCATGTGGGATCTTCCCAGGCCAGGGCTCGAACCCGTGTCCTTTGCATTGGCAGGCAGATTCTTAACCACTGCGTCACCAGGGAAGCCCCATTTTACCACTTATGATTTTTTAAAAAAGGGTAAAAAATCTATATGTGGTCTCTTGTAGCATGATCCTTTTACTTTATTAGTCTCAAAAAATACATTATGCCTCTTTACCAAGAAAAGCATTCAATAGCTTTGCTGTACTTAATATAGTTTGAAATTAACAGTCCTGTTTGCTCGCATGTTTATCCAGCATCACAGACGTCAGCACAGACAGGACAAGATTTCCAAGGGCGTCAGGTGCTGCAACAAGAGGCAGGGCAAAGGCAAGGGGCGTTCCTGTCAACACTGCCACCGGCGCATTCTGAGTTTTTACCTTAACGTGCATTTGCAATTGAAGAGCAATTCACCACACAGCAGAAGCTTTTTCAGGTAGCTCACACAGTGGTATCTTGAAGTGAGAACAACTCACTCCAACTCCAGTTTTACTTATTGCAAGACTACATTTAACAAAGACACTGCTGTTTACCTCAAAGCCCAACTGTCAATGGAGGAGGTTTTAAGAGAGAAAAAGTAAGGCTGGCCGGTTAATGTTTAATGGTTTCAGCAGTCCCATCACTTGCCATGTAGTCAATATCACCATGCATTTCAAATACCTATTTACAAATCCAAATTATGTTAACCTAAATTTTATTACCCAATCCCAGTATTCCCCTACAAGTTAGATCTTATTATTCAAAAGATCTGTTTCTTATATCTGTTAGTTAAAAAACGTGTTCCTATGTTATGCAAAAATTCTATCTGGAGAAACCATTAGATTAAAATGTATCTTGAGATGTTCAGCACCATCAGCTAAGCCTGAACGTATTAAACTTGGTAGAGTCATCCCACTCACACCTAGGGCTGAGCATCCCCAGGCCAAGAGCTACAGGAATTCACACAGATGAAGGAGAACTCTGAGAAGGTACCGCTTCCTTCATAATAAGAAAAATCACCAATGAGGAAATTAAACAGAGGGCTACAAAGATTAATTCTAGCCCTTACAGAGGAAGCATGGTGGCACGATGAGAGAAGATGCTCTGGACTGGGAAACGGGAAACCCACGCTCACGTATGCCGCCAGCAGCGAGCTCCAGGCCTCCCACCTGCTCTGCAGGCCACGTGGGGCTCAGAGCAGAGGGCCACTGTGATCCACCCAATGCCAATGGGCTGGGACTTCAAACATCAGCTCTGTCTAACTATAATACCGGCCATTATTTTTAAGTCATGAAAAAAAAATTTTAAGACATGTAAAAGTATTTTTATATAACGAAGATGAAAGACAACAATTTCACCTCATTTAGTTGTCCATATTTGTTGCTGTCTACTTGTAGAAATTTCAAAATGTTTCATATGCTCTGCTTCAAACGGTATCAAATTTGCATTTAAAAAACAGCTTAAAGAAATACACACGCAAAGCAGGGTATTTCCAACTTTTAATTAAGGTCCTGGATCTCACAGAGAAAACTAATCAAACTATAAACACAATCAAGGGAAAATTAAAGGCAAAATCTACAGTGAAGCCTAGGATGAGTCTTGTTCCAAGCAGCCACTGTGGAAATAAGAAAATCTTCTTTTAAAACTTAAAATCTTTAATACTTATACTTTCCAAATTTCCTCAAAGATTCCCCAGTAAGTCTCAAATCTGGGCTGAATCGGCTATTTTCCTTCATTAAGTTTCAAGAATTCTACATAACTGTTAACAGACACCTAGCAAGGTTGGCCCCTCTGCAGGAGAGGACTCAAACATCAGAGGTCTCAAACATCAGGCAGAGTGTAAATCCAAACACTCAACCATCTGCAGGTTGACAGCCTATGTATGTGTTTCTTGAGCAGAGCAGAAGTAATTCCACTTGGAAGTCAGGGCACCTAATAATGCTCCGCAAACAATTCCACTTGAAAGACCATTCTTTGCCTTCCAAACACAATGACTGGGCATTCCAAGTAACACTAAATAATGACTGCACACACATCCTAACTAGTAATACACACTGTGGAGTTACATCGGTGCGTATGTTAACACACATGAGATGAAATACTGCTTCTAAAATATATTACTATTCCATGAACATGCCACCTTAGAGTACATTCTTCTCTGTAATTTAAAGTTCTGTGCAGACTGAGTTCTTTAGAGTAATGTAATTTATTTGTAATCATAATTTCCAAAGAGCCAGCACGCGATTTTCAAAATATTTCTTTATTACAGCACAGAGCTTCTACTTAAGACTTGGAAAACCCAAATCTCATAAGACCTCCGCACATGCAGAGAAGAGCTTCCTCCAGTGAAGCCCACCAGTTCACAGAGTGGCAGGTACCGTCTGGTGGTGAGGGGGCTGCACAAGGAAGGACCACTGCTCCACAGGGCACCCAGCCTTCAGGATAAGCCCCTCCGAGGCACTGCAGGTCCCCAGGCCAGAGGCTAGCTGGACCACACCTTACCTGCTAACTCAACCTTCCCTCTGCCTCCTCTTTGCAGTCACACATTTACTCACATACCAAGCACTGAGTTGAACCTGATCTTGAAACTGGATTTCAGGATCAAACACTCAGCAAGAACAGCAAAGAGGATACTCAGAAGGCTGGGATGTAACAGGCACCAAAGACTTCACTTTCAAAGCAACTGTGAAGTCAGTTAACTCATTCAGTTGGAAATCATGTCACTGATAAATGACCCCAGAAAATGAATAGTACTCTTATTTTACTGATATCGTATATAATCAAGAAAGGTGGACCCCACCAAAATAAAGCATAACAGGCTGTCCTGGGGCTGTGGGCCTCCTTCTACTGCTGCTCTCACAAGACATCAAAATTCCACTGAAGCGCGAAAAACAGCAGCTCTCTAAAGAATATCACAACTTAAGTTTTATTTTGTAAACAAAATTCCAAATTCTAATTACCACTTTGGCAGAGGAGGTGGCCTCACTGTGGAACACATTCGTTTGTTTCTTCATGTCAATATCAGCTTTATCAGCCCCAAAGGTTAGAAATTACTGGATCAAACTGCACAATCCTAGTCCAATGACGCACATGACCCAAGGATAAGATTTTCATAGATCTGGCCCGAACCCGGAACAGAAACATTGCATCTTCCTTCTCAGTATTTTTATATGAGGCTGAGGGTCTTGACAAAATGTCCAAGTTAGAGAGAGAGACTGTAAGAGGATTTTACTTTACACGTGTAGCTGTTCTTGAGATTCTAACCATTAAGTAGCTTAATCAAATTTTTGTCCTAATAAAGCATAATAACTTAGTTAACCAATGATTAAGGCACGCAAAGATCAGACGAAGAAAGTTCTTAAGTGACTTCCATATACTAACAGTTCCAGCTGCCCCCCAAATATTACAAGAGTCTGGCAAAACTACAATGAAAAAAATCAATTTGCTCTCGCATGGCGTATTCAAAACAAGGCTTTTAACCTTAAAATTCCCTTAGAGGTGGTACAGTCAAAGGGATGTTCAGGCCCCGGACACCAAGGGATGCAGACAGGCTGTCACCTAGGAGGGGCTCCCAGGAGACGCACGGGGGTGCGGGGGACAGACGCAAAAAGCACACGCCGCTGCCCCCACAAGCCAGCAGGGCGAGCGGGGGGAGCAACTCGACGCGGACTCCGGACCCCAAGGGCGAGGGGCGGATATCCCAGGGAGTGCTGCAGGAAACGATATCCAGACTCGGAGGGTGGATCTAGGAAGCGGCCGGGGCGATGGCCGGGCGCGGGGGTGGGGGTGGGAACGGAGGATGTGGCTCCGAGGGGCAGGATGAGGGGGCGGGTCGGCCGAACGCGGATGTGAGAAGGCCAAAGAGGAGGGCAGGGCGGGATGGAGAGCCGCGAAGCGGTGAGGGCGCCAGGAGCGGCCGGACAGGGATGGGGCGGCGGGTCTGGGAGCGGTGACGAGGCGGGATGAGCGGAAGCCCGAGGACAGGGAGGAGGCGGGCGGAGTGGGGGGAGGGCGCAACCGGGCGGGGGTCGCAGAGCCGAGGGTCAGGCCCGCGCACACTTACCCCACTCGAGGAACTCGGCCACATACTTGTCGCGGCGCAGGGCCGAGTGGCTACACTCGGTGTACAGGCAGACGAGCACGTCGAGCAGCGTCTCCACGCTCAGGGCGCTCTCGTTGCGCCAGGGCCCGTCCAGGAGCAGCTGCTCCAGCTTCTTGAGCCGCACCTTGGCAGACATGGTGCCGCGCGGCCCGCTCCCAACGCGCCGGCCTCTCGCCGCCCGCTCGGCCAGTCCGTCAGGGCGAGCCCTCAGCGTCCCGGCGGCCGCGGGCCTCGGCAGCCGCGGCCCCTCGTCGCCGCCCCGTCCGCGTCGTCGCGCCCCGGCCTAGGCCGACATCTTGGGCTCGGTCCCGGCGGCGCAGCGTCTGGGGCGCCGGGCCCCGCGGGTCCATGGGCTGGTCTCCTCCCCTCGGCGCCGCCGCCCGCCCCCGCCTCGCGCTCCTCGGCCCCGCCCGCGGCCGCACCCTCCTCGCCGCCCGCCGTCGACCTGCAGCGGCGCGGAGCCGAGCGCTGCGCAAGCCCGGCCGGCGCCCGAGCCCCGACCCCAGCCTCGACCCGGCGACACAGCCCCGCGGCCCGCAGCCAACCAGGGCGCGGCCAGCGCGGGCGCAGCCAACCACGGCGTGGCCGGCCGCCGCCGCGCTGACCTCAGCGCGCCGCCCCGCCCCTGCGCTCCAGGCTCCCGGCTCCCGGCGGGATCGGACCTCGCCGCTTGCCGTAGCGGGGGGGGGGGGGGGGGTCGGGATGCTGGGAAGGTCGGGCGGGCGGGGTCGAAGGGGAGTGTCGCCCGGCGGGGGCGGGGCGAGCGAATAGCCAGTGCTCCGCCGAGATTGTGGCGCAGGCGCGTGCGCAGAGGGCGGCCGGGCGGCGTGCGCGAGCGCGTCGGGGACCGGGCCTCTGTATGCGAGGCCTGCTCTCCCGCGCGCGCACGTCTTGTCTCCAGAAGGGGACCTGGGGTCTCGGAGTAGACCCACGGGGCCTGGCCTCCCTGGGGGCTTCGTGGCCGGTGGGCTGACGTGAGCGTCGAGGGCCGTACCGCAGACGCAGCGCTGGCAGCCTCGGCTGTCTCTTTTAAAACCGGGTCTCATCTGGGCTGGGAGCGGCCTTACGGAAAAGGCGACCTTCTTCTAACTTGACGGGCGGGAGACAGGCCCGCCCGTACAGGGTGGGGGCTGCTGGAGAGGGGCGCCCCCGCGGTCTACCCAGCGCCCCGTGAATTCGTGTTGCACCCGCACTGGCCGCTTCAGACTCTACTGCCCACCTTCCCCTCCCCGCAAACAGATGCCTTGGGGTGTCAGTTTGGTAGGAAAGGGCCTGCTGTTTGTCTCCAGGCTGGGTTTGCCTAGCGATTCCTTGCTTATACCAAGATTACGGGTTTATTCGTGTGCCTGGGGAAGGAGGGTGACGGAGAACGTCTTCCACCCAAACAAACCCTTGGCGTCGGGAGAGGAGGGGCGGCCTAGAACTCGTGGGAGGTCACTGAGGCCATGGGGGTGGGCGAGGGCTGGGGAGCCAGGATGCAGGGTTAGGGATCCCCAACCTGGGAAAGGGAGGCGGAGGCGGGGGGAGCTTCAGTAGGAGCAGGGCAGCCAGGTGGAGCAGATGAGGGGACAGATAGAGGTTCGAAGATGCAACACTAAAGGAACCTGTGGCAAAACTGGCTCATGGAGATAAAATCACAGTAGCATCTACCTCTGTGGGAGGTATTGACTGGAAAGGGTAGGAGGGAGCCTTCTGGGCCTCTAGAAATGTTCTATAATTTGACTTGGGTGATGGTTATGCAGGAGTACACAAAAGGAACATTCTTCAAGCTCTACACTTCAGAGTAGTGCATATCACTGTATATCTATTATACCTTAGTTTTTTAAAAGCAGGCAAAAACAATCTTTGGTGTTAGAGGTCAAACTAGAGGATACTTTGGGGGGATTATGAACTGAGGGGCTAGGAACATTCTGTATCTTGACCAGACCCATCTTGGTATATGGGTCTGTACATAATTAATCAAACCGTACTCTAAATATGTATGCACTTTATGTGTATGATACCTAAATTAAAAAAAAAAAAAAAAAGGCCGAGCAGCCTACGTGGCCATTTTACAGTTAAAACCAAATTCTTCATCTTAGCTTTTAAGTAGGGTGATCAAACGTCTGAATTTGTCTGGGACAGTCCCCATTTTTTGCCCTTGTCCCAGTGTATGTATAACAACGTCCTTCATTCCCACTGTGTCCGCATTTGCACAGTATATTCTCTCATGCTCAGACCCAGCAAGGGTCTGCTCAGCCCTCTAGCCCTGTCCCTACTCTCTTCTCAGTCTCTGACTCCAGTCTCACTGGCCTCTTTGCTGTTCCTCTACTATTCCTGCTCCCTCCTGCCTCAGGGCCTTTGCACTTGCCAAGCCCTTCACGTTGGATGCCCCTCCCTGACCACCTTCACTTTGTGTGCTCAGCCCCAATCTGTTTCAGGATTGTCCCTTCAGGGCAGCCTTGCCTACCTGACTGGGCTGGATCAGGCCCCAGCTCACCCTGTAGTTTTTCTTAGCACTTGCCTAAGTGGATACCTGTGAGTCTTGCCCATTAGTCTGGATACTAGAAATCTTCCTGTGCCTCAATTTCTTCGGAGGTAAAAAGAGAATAATAATAGGACCTACCCCAGTATTTCAGTGAGTTTCTGGAAGGATTAAATGAGTTAATACCCAGAGAGTACTTTGAACAGTGCCTGGCTTGCTTTACATGCTCACATATTGGTAGCTGGTATTGTGCATTAGAGTTTTATTTCTAAAACTAAGGGCTCTGTGACCAGCTGATGGATACAGTGTCTTGGGTTCCCCAGACCAGGGAATCCCAGTGTCCTCAGGCATCCATGAGGTTCCTCTGTGTCTGTCTTAATCACTTTGGGCTGCTATAACGAAGTACCATAGACTGGGTGCCTTACAAACAACAGAAGCTTATTTCTCACAGTTCTGGAGGCTGGAAGTCCAAGGGCAGGATGCCAGCATGGTCTGGTTCTGGGTGACTGCCCTACCCCTGGTTACAGAGGGCTGTCTTTCTGTGTTCTCACATGGGGAAAGAGGTAGCTCTCTGGCCTCATAAATGGGCACTAATCCATTCATGAGGGCTCCACCCTTATGACCTAATCATTTCCCAAAGGCTCCACCTCCTAAAAACATAACATTGCGGGTTAGGATTTCAGCATATTAATTTTGGGGACACAAACATTCAGTCCATAACAGTATCTTTACAATAAACTCCTCCTACATAGGCTGGTACGGTGGGTTTCTGGTCTTTGCAACACTGCAAGCCAGACTAAGGCTAGCCTTAGCCTCAGACCCTGAAACGTGTACAACATACAGTAACCGAGTCACAAACAATGTCTCAGTTCAGAAGTTAGAGCGTCCAGGTCTACAGAGTCAAACCTTTGAACCTGATTTAACTTTAAATCTTACCTTGGGCCCTTTAGGGCCTGGGATGAACTCTGGGGAAAGGGGGCTGTGCTCAGCAGTCTCCCTCGTTCCTTCCCGCAAGCCGCTCAGCTAGCTCGGCCCTGCTTCCACCCATCCGGGGCAGCTGCCAGAGAGGAAGAACGGAGAGGCACTGGGGAGGGCTATGGCCTCACCTCTGGTCTGGCAACGTGTAAGCTGACCCCTCTCTCCTGGGAACATTCACAGGCTCCCCAACAGTTCCCTGATATTCTCTCTCCTGGGCAGCAGTATCACTTTTCTGGGTGGGTGTTTATCTGGTGCCTGCAGGGGACCCTCTGCCCTTCCATGGAGACCACTGGACAGGACCTAAGATGACCCATCCATGCAACTCACATCTGTCCACACAGCTCACGTCTGTCCACAGGAAGCACCCCTCACCCCGACAGATGTTCCAGAGCAGGCAGGTGCCCACACAGCAGCACACTCCTGGCTCTGGCTCCAAAGCAGCTCGTGAGCCTTCTTTCCCGGCTGGGAGTCCATCCCCAGTCCACTGTGCCCCAAAATGGAGGGCTGCTTTTGAAGCTCACTGAGCAATCCCTTGTACATGGACACAAGACAAAGGTCATCGTCCCTTTGCTGGACAGTCTGGTGTTTGTCTGCCTGGCACCCCCTGTCCCCTGAACCCCATTCCCCGTAAGTCTTTGTTCTGGCTCCACTCTGCTCATGGGATCCTAGAGTGGCCGCCACAGGGGGTGGACATGTCACCCGAGGTGGCTGGTCAGCTCTCCATCTCCCCTCCACCCACAGCGACCCCGGATCAGGGGCACCATATGATTCACGCCAGGCCAATAGGTGAACTCCTTTAGGATGTTGTATACTAAACTGGGAGAGGGACTTCCCTGGTGGTCCAGCCGTTAAGACTCCACACTCCCAATGCTGGGGGCTCTGGTTCGATCCCTGGTCAGGGAACTAGATCCTGCAACAAAGGGTCTTCATGCTGCAACTAAATATCCCGCACGTGGCAACTAAGATTCCACGTGCTGCAACAAAGACCCGGTGCAGCCAAATAAATTTTTTAAAAAAGAAAAAAAAACTGGGAGAGAGAATTTCTCATCTTTTGCTTTAGACCAGGGGCAGGTGAGCTTTTTCAGCCAAGGTTCAGATAGTAAATACTTCAGGTTTTTCATATCCTAGTCTCTGCCTCTACTGCTATGGCGTGAAAACAGCCATAGACAATATGTAAACAAATGAGCATGTGCCCCAGAAAAGCTTTACTTACAGAAAAGGAACTTGGCCCACAGGCTGCAGGTGGCTGATCCCTGCTTTGTAGCCCATGTTGTGATGGTGGGACGTCACCCCAACAGCCACAGTTCCTGTTAGAAAGAGAGAAGGAGCAGGGGGTATTTTGTTATGTAAACAATAAAATTTCCTCTTTTCTTTAAACCAGTGTGAGCAAGGGTCTTGCCATTTACACTGAAAAGTGCCCTTTCAAATCCTTAAGAACAAATGAAAGTAATCCAAAAGGAACACAAGCAAATAATATGAACAAGGGTGTGTTGTACAGAAGAAGAAACACAAAGGATCAATAGATATATGAGAATGTGCTCAACCTTATTGACAGGAAAACGCAAATTAACTTCTGCTTTCAACCAAGATGGAGTAATGGGGATCAGATTTACCCTCCTACCTGAAACAGTGAAGAAAATAGTCAAAATACATGAAACAACGATTTTCACGATGCTAGAAGCCAGGGGACAAAGGACTGTGATCCCTCAGCCACCATAAACAAAAGTGATCCCTATGGCTGCCCATCCAGGGAGAGGGGACTTGGGGGGGGAGCCCCGTGGGCTGCTTGAGATGAGGAAGCAGAGCTGAGGGTCTGGCAGCTGGAAGGCTCAGGACAAAGTACCAGAGAGGAGTGAGCTGCACAGAGAGAGAACCAGGAGATCAGCAGAGGGTCCCCCTGAGTACCCAACAGCATACTGACTAGCACTTTCGTAGAAAGAAACTACCCAAGGCTGGGGAAAGAACCAGGCATAGCGCCTGGTGCTCACCTACGCTGAAAATAGTGTTGTTTTGCAGCAGTCAGACTAGAAAAACTTGTTAATTCACCAGCACTGGGCAGAATTCTCTAGAAGGTTATACCTTGGGAGTGGGAACTAGCCCTGGACTGAGCATTGCTCCAGATCTGCCTACTAACAAATCATAAAAATGAGACCCAAAAGTATTAAACCGTTTCCAACTAACTTAACTGCATCCCAGAACAGAGCTCCAGAAAATTTACAGGAACAGAAAAATATCCAGCACCCAAAAAGGTAAAATCACAACGTCTGGTATCTAATCAAAGACTAGTAGACATTCAAGCAGGCAAGAAGACACAACCATAGTGAGGAGAATAAGCAAATAATCAAAATCCACCCAGCACTTACACAGATGTTAGAATTAACAGCGAAAGACATGAAAGCAGTTATGAAAGCTGTATTCCACATGTTCAAAAAGTTAATAGAGGGACTTCCCTGGTGACACAGTGGTTAAGAATCTGCCTGCCAATGCAGGGGACATGGGTTCGAGCCCTGGTCCAGGAAGATCCCACATGCTGCAGAGCAGCTAAGCCCGTGCGCCACAACTACTGACCCTGTGTGCCACAACTACTGAAGCCCGCGTGCCTAGAGCCCATGCTCCCTAACAAGAGAAGCCACTGCAATGAGAAGCCCATGCACCGCAATGAAGAGTAGACCCCGCTTGCCGCAACTAGAGAAAACCTGCATGCAGCAACGAAGACCCAACGCAGCCAAAAAAGAAAATAATAAAGTAAATAAATTTTTTTAAAAGTTTATAGAATCATAAAAGACATTTTTAAAAAACCTAAGAGAACTTTAAGAGATGAAAACTACACTTTCTGAGATGAAAAACACACTGTATGGGATTAATGGCAAGTTAGGCATCACACAAGAAAATATTACTGAATTTGAAGGCGTAGCAATAGAGCTTATCCGAAATAAAACAGTGAGGAAAAAAAGAATTTAAAAAATAAACAGAACATCAGTGAACTGTAGGACAATATCAGGTGGTCCAATATGTGGATTGGAATCCCAAAGGAGAAGAGCAAGAAAGAGGAGGGACAGAAAAAAAAAATTGAAGAAATAATGGCTGAAAATTTTCCAAACTCGATGAAAACCATAAATCACAAATCTAAGACGTTCAATGAACCCCAAGCACAAGAAACATCAAAAAAAAAAAAAACCCAAAAAACAAACAACTATACTAAGGCACATCATAATCAACACCAGTGATAAGGAGAAAAAAAATAGCCAGAGGGTGAAAAAAGACACGTTACATGCAGAGCAACAAATTTCTCATTGGAAATTACGTGAATGAAAAGACATTGGAGCAACATCTTTAAAGGACCAAAAGAAAAAAGTTAACTGCCAGCCTAGAATTCTATACTGAGCAAAAGTATCTTTCAAAAATGAAGGTGGAAATAAAGACATTTTCAGACATACAAAGGTCCACCACGAGGACAGAGGTCCATTGCCTGACTGGCTTCTTTGGATTTCATAGACACATTTACTGCTTGGGTAAGCTTCTCTAATTCATTTACTGGGTACCCACTAAGACTGCTAATTTTGAGTGGAACCCAGAGAACAAATGGGTTCTTCATCAGGTCTAGGCTTTGATGCAAGCTGCCTTGCCACTTAAACCCCATGATCCAGCAGAACCTGTTGTTTTTAGTGTGTGTGGCAGACAGAGGTGCTCTGTGGAGCAAGTCCCAATAGGAAAATCACTGTGTGTGCACCCAGAGTTTTGGAGTCAGGCCATGCCTTCTTCTGCCAGCAACTTTCCTCCATTTCAAAGGGAACTCCTGGCTTGCTGCTAGATCTAAGTGGCGACTTAATGCCTGGCCATGGATACCAAGAAACTATGACTCAAGCTGTCCATCATAAGATAGATGTTATCGTACCTACTAAATCTTAAACGTGGATATGCACGCAGCATTCCATTGTAAAATGAAACTGGTCCCTGACAGACCTGGAAGGAACAAGGAGACTTCATGAGTAGGCGACTTAGACTCCATGGTACCTGCTCCTACTGTATTACCAACTCTTTTAAACTCACAGCTATGCCCTCATGGGAAGCGTGGTGATCAGTCAACAGAGGATGAAAAGGTGTGTGCCTGATTTAAAGATTTGTCTGCCTGGGGTGGTGACTCCAGCCAGAGATGGATGGCTGTGGCTTTACAGACACACTCAGAAGAAGCCCTGAAGGACCATAGTGAAGAGAAATTCTTCCAGAGGCAAAAATGTTGATTCTATGATGACTCATGGGCAGTGGCTAACAGGTTGGCCAGCTGATCAGAGACTTGGGAAGAATACTTTTTCTAGGAGATCTGGGGGAAAGGCAAGCAAATGGAGCTCTCAGAATGGGCACAGAGTGAGAAGAGATACTCACCAAAGGACATCTACCATGGAGGAAGCTCTTGCGTGTCAAGTGGACAAGATGACCTACTCTGAGGACGTCAGCCTCTTTCCTCCCCTGCCCCAGTGCTTGCTCAACGGGTCCACGTCCAAGTGGCCAAGGAGGCAGGAATGGAGGCTACGCAGGGGCTCAGCCACACAAACTTCCCTCGGCCTGGCTGACTTGGTTTCCATTATGGCTGAGAGCCCACCTTGTCACCAGCAGGGACCCACGCTGAGCTCTTAATATGGTGCCATTCCCCAGAGGGACCAGGCAGTTGCCTGGAGATATAGGACCTCTTTCATCATGTAAGAGACAGTGATTTGTTTTGCCCTTGTATATTTCAGGTCAGAACTTGCCTTTCCAGCCACATTGCTTCTACCGACACTGCCATTTGTGGACTCAGAGAATGCTTTATTTATCCATCACCATGGCAACTGAAGCAACATTGCCTTGGACTGAGGGACTCATTTTTTAAAAAATATTTTATTATTTTTAAAAGATTTTTGATGTGGATCATTTTTAAAGTCTTTATTGAATTTGTTACAATCTTGCTTCTGTTTTATGTTTTCTGGTTTTTTTGGCCACGAGGCAGGTGGGATCTTAGCTCCCTGACCAGGGATTGAACCCACACTCCCTGCATTGGAAGGCAAAGTCTTAACCACTGGGCCACCAGTGGACCGCCAAGGGACTCACTTTTTGTTGAAGAAAGTGTGGCAGAGAGCTCAAGCCCATGAAATTCCCTGGACTTACCATGTATGTGCCCCATCACCCAGAAGCAGCTGGCTGGGGAGAATGGTGGAAGGGTCTGTAGAAGACTAGTTGTGGTGCTTGTTGAGAGCCAACACCCTGCAAGGTTCAAGCGCTCTTCTCCAGGGTGTAGTGTATGCCTTGACCCAGCAGGCATTATATGGTGCCATTCCCCCACAGCCCAAACGCATGGGTCCAGGAACCAAGCAATGGAGGTGGGAGTGGCCCCTCCCCACGATTACACCAAAGAAAGAACGCACTGGAGGAATTTTTGCTTTCCTTCCTGTGACCTTGGGCTAGTGTCCAAGAAAGGAATGCCTCCATCAGGAAACACAGTCATGCTTCCAATGAATTAAAGTGAATTAAAGCCGAGGCTGTCCCCTCCCCCGATGGGCTGTTTCTGGTTCCTTATACCACTGAAGCAGCAGGCATGGAAGGGGATGTTGATCTCAGTCAGCCGAGGGAATGTGAATTGAGTCCACACACTGGGGCAGGTAGATTACGTGTGGAGCCCGGGGATGGCACTGTGGTTCTTCTTACTGGGAAAAAGGAAGGAAGTTCCTTAATGATGGGCCCACAGAGCGCTCAGGTCCTGAAGGAACAAAAGTTTGGGTCATCCCTTGGGCTGACCCAGGGTTCAGTGGTTGCAGGACATTGTGCAAGCAGGCACTGGCCCAGCAAGCCCCCTGGGGGCTATTTCCTTCTCACCTGCCCGGCTCCACCCTTGCGACCTTATATGGGGAGCGCTGTGATGCTCACCACGAGCTCACCACCTCCGGCTTCGGGGTTGGCTGCCTCCCCAGTTGCCCATCACCCAGCACGATCAGAGGCTAATGTAGCATCGTGCGCCCTGGGTGTTGAGGACACATGTCCCCCACTGAACAGGGGTGGATGCTGAAGGCCGAGGGGTGGGTGCCCCTCCCGGTCCACTCTCCGTCCTTCTCTGCCTGTTTTGTGCCCCAGATGGGCTGTACCCATGGGAGGCGGAGCTCAGGAGAGCGAGAAGGGTATCTTGTCCCCACCTCTCCCTTCCCGTCGCTGCAGCCACGGCTTGCTCCAGGCCCCTCTCCTTGAAACAGCTGCCCCCAGGTTCCAGCCACCCCTCCCCCCCACTGCCCCTCCCCCCCATAGGTGGTAATAGCTCCCTGCCGCTGCCAGCCTTGCCCCCCTCATCCCTCCCCAACTGCCCGGAATCCTGCTCACACATCAGTAAACAGGCCATTTTATGCTTTCCTGGATCTCCCTGCTTTCATGTGCCCCTGCTGGGACTCTGACCAATGCAGTCCTGTGTACAGTAATATTCATGAACCGGTTACTTGCAATTAAAATAATGAAAATCTAAATGTCCATCAATGGACAGATAGATAAATGATGGTACCTTCAAAATATGGAGTTCCACGCAGCCATTAAAAAATGATACAGGTCCAGCACTGTTCTAGGTGCTGAAGATGCAGCAGCGGCCCAGATGGTTGCCCAAGCGTCCACTCTGGTCCAGGAACAGATTACAGAGGAGTAGAAAGAGAGAATTTTGGAGAGTGATGAGGGCTTGGAAGGAAGTGGACCTGGTAATGAGATAGGGCAGTGCCTGCCTTCCAGATGGGGAATACGGGGCGGCCTCTACGGCGTGGACACTGTAGCTGAGAAGTGAACAAAAAGGAAGGAGCTCTGTGAGGCTTTCCAGGTAGAGAAACCCCTGTCACAGAGCGGGGACAGAAGGCAGCCGGCATGGAATGGTGGAGAGGCGGGCAGGCCTAGACGTGTGTGGCTGGGCCTCAGCTGATACGTCAAGCGGCTCCACCTTCCCTGACAGTCGCTGCCTGGGTCCTGCGGCCGCTGTGACCCTGATAGTGGTTCCTGAGGTTTCCTGCTGCCGGCCTCCCTAGGCCACAGTTCTTCCTGAGGGGTGTTTCTCTTCCGCTTTCTCAGCCTCCGAGCTGACGACGTGGAGAACTTTGAAGGTCAGGGGCACGAGCGGGTACTCTGCCAAGGTCAGACACAAAGAAAGTGTCCCCACAGACGTGTGCACAGGAAGGAAGGAGTCAGGGAGCCCACGGTGAGGGCAGCGGCGGGGGGGGGGGGGGCGGGCGAGGGGACGTCAGGCAGTCCTGTCGCGAGTGTGCGGCCTCTTGTTGCCTGGGCACCTTGGCACAGAACCGGCTGCAAGTTTGTGAGCCCCTCCCCATGCATGTCCCTGCGCGAAACGCCCCGTGGCTGCCTGGAATGTTCTCTGCATCCAAAACCACTGAACCCAGCAGTATCCAGCAGCTGCCCACGTGGGCTGCTCTGAGGGCTGGGTGAGAGGACTAGACCGAGGCCCAACTCTGTGACCCCCAGCTCCTCCTCTGAAAGAGAGAGGGAGACCCTCCATTACAGGGTCCCGGAGAGACCTCAGCGAGGTCACGGGTGACCTGCAGTCGTACTGGATACATTAATGCAGATCGTCCCAGTCACACTAATAGTAGCTGATGACAGTGATGGCAATGGAAGGAGAGAGACTGGAGGCGGCGATCAATGCAGCCAGTGCAGCCTCATCCGCACCCGGCCGCCCTCCCCTACCTGGTCTCCCCCATCCTCCACTGGCCGCCAGACGCATCTTCCCAAAGCCTGGCTCTGATCACATCTCTCTCTTGCTTGGAAGGCTCCCCGCTGCCTCAGGGATAAGCGGGCCCTTTGGAGCCCTTTTTTAAAAAATTAATTAATTTATTTGGCTGTGCCGGGTCTTAGTTGTGGCACGCGGGATCTTTAGTTGCGGCATGTGGGACCTAGTTCCCTGACCAGGGATTGACCCCCGGCTCCCTGCATTGGGAGCGTGGAGTCTTAGCACTGGATCACCAGGGGAGTCCCCTTTTTGAGCCTTTGACCTAGGACTTCCCCTCCCAGAGTCTACACTGCTGCTTCGAGAGGGAATTACTTGCTGCTGGTGTGGCGGCTAGACCAGAAAGTCAGGGAGGAGGCGTAGGGTGGGGATGGGGGGTCTTCGGGGAGAACATCAAGGCTTTGCAGCAAAGACTGCAAACACTCTAAGCGCCCTGTGCTCTTTACAGACTAATCTGCTGAGAACCCAACGAGGCAGGGACAGGAATCGCCCCCTTTTTCAGAAGAGCAAACTGAGGCTTGGTGAAGCGAAGTAAGGGCTGGTAAAGGCAGGGCCTGCTTCCGAGCCTAGGCACCCTGGCCCGCCACTGTGCCACCTTCCCTCAAAGCAGCAGGGGCCTCCTCCTAACCCAGGCTGGTGTCTTCTTCCCAGGAAGAAAGAGTAACTCCGTAAGGAGTACCAACCCCAGCTACTTCTGCATGCCAAGCACTTTCCACATGGCCCCTCGCTTATCTGCACACGGCCTTGAGCTCCTCCCCACTGTGCAGATGAGGAAATTGAGGCCCAGAGTGGGTGAGAGACTGTCCAGGGGCACACAGGGCATTGGAGGAGCTAGGGCTTCGTCTAAGCTTGTGTGGCCAGCAGAGGTCTGAGCATTGACCTTGAGCACAGCCTGCAAGGCTGAAATGTCCTGTTTGGTGTGTGGACAGAGAAGGCCTGGAAGAGGCAGGCTGATGACACTCCTGTCGCTGTGGCCACCCTTCCACCTTGTGGTTCTCAAAGTGTGGTCCCTGGACCCGACCAGCAGCACAACCCCTGGGAACTTGTTACAAATGCACCCCAGACCCACAGGGGCAGGGGCCTCCGTGCCACTCTGCTGCACGCTGAAGCCTGGGGACCATCGGTGGCTGTTTTCCCTCCAGGGCCTCTGCTCTGGGCCGTGGTGGGCGCTCACCTCCCTGCTACTCCCCTCAGTCCCCCAGGGCTGAGTGAGAAGGGGAGGGAGGGAGACTGCTGGGCCAGTCCCTGCTTCACCTGATTGAACCCAAGGTATGATTACACCTGTCAGCAAATTATCCCTCATCTGCTGCAAGGGTATAAGGGTCCACACCTCCCAAGGCTGTGAGGATTAAGTGAGAGAATGTGCAGGGTGGGCACCGAGGCCACTTCACAGCTCACGTCTCCATCACCATTAGAACTGCCGATCTTACCATGGATCTAACCCCACCATTCCACCACCCCGTACCCGCTCCCACACCTCCCCCGGGTGCCGCCCTCAGAGCTCAGAGGATAATCTCCCTAAATCGGCCTCCAAGACCCAGGGCTCCGGGCCCCCACTGACTCTCCAGGGTCAGGGAGTCTGGGGTCCTGGCCTCTGCCCGCACGGCCTGCCGCCTGGGTCGCCCCTCCCAGCAGAGCTTCCGGCCTTTTCCCACCCTCCCACCCAACTAGGGAGAGGCGCAGAGCCGCTCGGGAGCGGCTCGGGGTTTGGGGGCCTGGGCTCCCACTGGCGAGGTGCGCCTGGAACGGCGGATGTCGCGCTGCGCGCTTGGGGGCTTGGGGAACGGATGCGGGAGAAAATGGTGGCCGCGCGGCTGAAGGACCTGCCGGAGGTAGGGGTGGGGAGGGAGCGGAGAAGACCGGGGCTGGGGGGCCGGGGCAGAGTGTGGCGGGCGTGGGCTGTCCGGCCTGGGCTGGCGATCTCCCGGCGGCTCCCGGGCGCAGAAGCCGGGCGGGACCGGGGTGCCAGGCCCCACCGCTCAGCCCTGACGCGCGGGGTCACCGTTCGCCGGGCCTCCAGGCTGGGAACCCCGCCCCGCCCCACCCGCCGCCCACCTCGAGTCTGCTCAGGTCGGGCCTTGCCTCCGCCGGCCGTCAGGGCTTTGCCCCCAGGCGCGCAGGAGAGTCACGCGGGGGCTTTTAGAGCCCAGCTCCCGAGAATCGGTTAAACGCGAGGGTGCCGGGGAGCGGGCAGTTTCTGCGCCGTCCAAGGGCCTAACATCCATCCCGTCCGTCCGGCAGGGACTCGACGCCCCTGGGGCGGGGGTGGGGGTGGGGTGGGGAGAGGGAGGACTCCGGGGCGCCCCCTGGAGGGCAGGAGGGGCCGGGAAAACTCGAGTCCCAGCTTCACTTCTGCGCTGGGAGCCCTGGGGCAAGCCGCTTCCCTCTCGGAGCCTCAGTGTCTGAGCCCGTATCCGGGAACAGAAGTTAACCGCCCTTGATTCCAGGGCTGCTGTGAGGTCTGGAGGGCCCACGGGGTTGGCCGCGCCACAGCTGGGGTGTGGCTGGACAGTGTTAAATGGAGATGCGGTGAGAGGTCTGCCTCCCGACCCCTTCGCGCCCCGTACCCCGAAAACGACAGCCCAGCCCAGTGGTTTGCAGCAGGTCTCACGTGCCCACCCAAACCCGAGCCCCACCTCTCAGCTCTGTGACCCTGGGCAGTTTCCTCAGCCTCTCTGTGCCCGGTGTCCTCCTCTTTAGAATGAGATAACAATATACCATCCTCACAAGGTTTCCAAGATTAAGTGAGCTTGGCAAAGCACCAGACAGTGCCTTGTACACAGGAAGTGCAGTGCAGGCTCAGCTAGAATATTGGTGTACTTCCAGAGCATTTCAATGCCATACAAACATATATGCGTATAGAAGGGCACGTATTTTAAACTTCACGTTTATTACACAAAGGGGCTCAGGACAGGCATTGCTAATTTACCAGTGCGTCTTGGAGAACAATCTGTCCCCACCTCTGTGAACAGGAACTTCAGCTTAGTGGGGTGGCCACGTGGGGCAAGACCTGGGGTGTCTCCGAGGCTGGCCAGCTGGGTTCTGCCCTCTGCTCCTGGCACTGGGCGAGTCCTGGGGGGCTTTAGAGATTAAAACTCAGGACGGTGAGGGACGTCACTGGTGGCGCAGTGGTTAAGAATCCGCCTGCCAGTGCAGGGAACACGGGCTCGAGCCCTGGTCCGGGAAGATCCCACGTGCCGCGGAGCAACTAAGCCCGTGCGCCACAACTGCTGAGCCCACACGCCACAACTACTGAAGCATGTGCACTTAGAGCCGGTGCTCCGCAACAAGAGAAGCCACCGCAATGAGAAGCCAGCGCACTGCAACGAAGAGTAGCCCCTGCGCACCACAACTAGCGAAAGCCCACGCGCAGCAACAAAGGCCCAACGCAGCCAATCAATCAAAAACAGAAAAAAACAAAAAACTCAGGACCATGAGCCCTGCCCAGCCCCAGTCTCTCCCTGCGCACATCGGGCAGGGCTGGGGTGAGGCACAGGGAAGGGCAAGAGACAACACTGTCCCCTATGGTAGGCGGAATGACCGGGTGGCCTCTGCGGCCGTGGCCTTGGACAGCTCCCTTCCTCCCCTGCTGCCTCGGTCAGCTCTGCGGTGGCACCGGCGCTGGATTCCAGCAGCAGCCCCACGCTCACTTGCCCGCCGCGCTCTCCCTACACCTGGGCTGCCTCTCTCGTTTCCATCCCCACCTGTCCCAGGTCACCTGTCCTCCAGGCCGGGCCCGGCGGAGACAGATTCCCACCCCACCCCCACCGCTTCCCTTCTCCGCCCAAGCTGAGTTCCCAGCGCGGGGTGGGATGGGGGTTGGGGGGGGGAGCGAGCGCCTCGCGCCTCTGAAATAGGGAGCAAGCCCCTTCCTCCCCCAGAGGGCAGGGTGCTCGCGCCGCGCGGGGCGCCTGGCCCTGGTTCCCGTCCGGTTCCGCCTCCCATTCGCGGGCGAGCCCGCTCTCTCCGGGCCCCAGTTTCTCCGGCTGTGCCTGGGGTAGAGGCTGCAGGCGGCGGCGCTGAGCGAGGAAGGAAGGTCAACTGGATTCGCCTTCTCTGGCTCCTGCAACCGGAATCCCCGCCCGAGGGAGGGCCGGAGATCCGGAGAAACAGAGACCGAGAGACAGACTCCGGGACGCCCACGTCCAAGGGGAGAGCGGGTGCCGGGCCGCGAGCGGCGCTTCCTCCACCGCCCGCTCCTACCGTCGGAGGCGGGGCGAGGCTCCCAGGCCAGCCGCCCTCAATCTGCCTTTCCTGGGTCGGGGGTCGCGGGAGCGAGGAGTGGGGCGGAGGGCCTGGGCGCCCCCGGGCTCCCCGCCCGCGCAGGGTCGCCTCGTGGCCGGCGGGCGCTGGAGAAAGGCGAGCGGACGGGCGTCGCCCGGACCGGGAGGGGGCGCTCGAGAGAAGCAGTGAACGCCCAGCTCCGACCCCTGGAGCCTCCCGGCCGTCGGCCCGCCCACCCCAGCTGACGCCCTGTCTCAGGACCCCAATCCACCCGGTCCCCCTGTCAGGCTCAGCGCAGCGGCAGTGCAGGTCAAGGAGGGCGGTTCGGGTCTGGGGGCAGGCCCGGGTCCCTCTCCGCTCCCCACTCCGGCCTCACCGGGAGGACAGATTCCCCCTACCTCCGGGATCTGTCCCCGCACTTGTCCCGGCGCGGCGCTCAGCGTAGGCGGAGCACATCACAGGTCTCAAGGGCTGATGGCAAGGCCGGCGGCTCTTGGGGTCCTATAGACGCTGGGAAGGGCGCCGTGCACCTGTGTTCTGCACACCTGCTCGCCCGTGCTCTCTGGGTGTGATTCTCTTATGGCATTTTTAAAACTCTGAAATCTGATTATTTACATTAGAGAGAAATGTCCAGAAACTTTGTGCAGTCAACCAATCTTTAGGGGCTGGGGATTTAGTGTTGGAGCGAAGGTTGAAAATCCCTGCCTCAGGGCCTTCGTTCTAGCGGGGTAGGGGTGGGATGTTTTCTCCAGCCGGACCTCCCTCTTCCCTCGCTGTCAATCCACCCCCTGGGCCCGTCCACTCCTCCACTGGGGTCATTTACTTAGGACCCTCCGCCCAGCAGCCCACCAAGGGCAGAGGGACTCCGTTCTGGACCTGCCTCTCACAGAGGATCAGCACGCGAGGACGAAGTATAGGACCAAGGTGCTCACATTCAAATTAACACCTGAATTTCCCTTTGCTCTGCTGTGGCCCTCGCGGGAGTCTGGGATGTTTTACTCTAGAATGGCCACAAGATGGCGCAAAGAGCAAACCTTCCTGGCCCAGAGCCAGGATTCCACCCACTCTGAGTACCCCCAGCCGGGCGCTGCCCTCACCTCCGTCCAAGCTTTGGAGGGTGCGTGTAGGTGAGGGGGCTGGGAAGGGGATAACTCCAGCCTCACCGGGGCCAGGGAACATCAGAGATAGTTGGTTCTTACTCTTCATTTGGTACTCCATTCTCTTACTGCATTGGCGGGAACACCAAAGCCCAGAGAGGGGCAGGGCTTCCCAACGGCACACAGCAAAGGCTGGGAGCAGCCGGGACACACAGCTCCTGCCTCCAGTTCTGCCCGTCTCCTGTGGAGAAGGGCCCATGGTGGAGGGCAGAAGGGGGGAGGAAAAGCAGAATCGGAGGCTGGAGGCAAAGATGGGCCCCAAGACTGGACTCTGTGGGCTCAGATACAGGCCTCCAGGCCTGTCCTTAAAGATACGCCCCGTCCCAAGCCGCCGCTGCACCATCAGAGCTTTAAGCCTCAAGGGCCTTGAGCACTTCCTGAGAGCCCTATTAGGAGTGAGCGAACCCCAGGAGCCGTGAGGCCCTTGTCAGCTAACATCTTGGGTGAAAGGCAACACCTTGGGTGACAGCTAACACCTCATTAACAAGTAAGGAGAGAAAATCCTGCGCAAGTGGAAAGGAGGTGGGATGGCCTCTGGGGGGATGGGGTGGTGGGAGGGGAGTGTGCCCACACACGCTTTCCTGACACAGGGTGCCTGGCTGTTGAGAGGGTGTGGTTGCAGCCACAGTGACCACCGCAGCTTTGCCCCTGTCCTTCTGGTCCAGGTACTGTCCAATGAAGAAGTGTATGTATATTGGGGGAGGGGTCCCTTCTCAGGACTTAGCTGAATGGGGTACTTGCCTGCCTAAACACTGCCCCCCAGAGCTCCCCGTTGTCACCAGGAACCCATCATCAGGGACCAGTCTCTTAGCTGGGTACTCCCAGCCTTGCCTCATATCTGTCAACCTCTTTTCCCATTCTCACCTCTTTTCTCACCCACATCATCAAGTCTCCCACGCTGCAGCCACCTTGCCCAGATCAGGCCTGTGCTGATCCTGACGCGATGCCGCCTTCCAGGTCATCCTCCTTGGAAACTTGTGCGAAGAGCTACAGCCACTCCATAGCCAGGAGGTGGAGGCACCAAGATTTGGACGCAGTACACATTTTGACACTGACACTTCTCTGTCTGGCCTGATTCCCCTTTTTTAAAAAAATTTTAATTGTACTGAAGTATAGTTGATCTACAATGTTGTGTTAATTTCTTCTGTATAGCAAAGTGACCCAGATATACACATATATATAAATTCTTTTTCGTATTCTTTTCCACCATGGTCTGTCACAGAATATTGAATATATAATAGTTCCCTGTGCTCTACAGTAGGACCTTGTCGTCTATCCATCCTATACACACTAGTTTGCCTCTGCTAATCCCAAACTCTCATTCCTCCCTCCCCACCTCCTTGGCAGCCACAAGTCTGTTCTCTATATCTGTGAGTCTATTTTTGTTTTGTAGATATGTTGATTTGTATTGTATTTTAGCTTCCAAATATAAGTGATATCATATGATATTTGTCTTTCTCTGTCTGACTTACTTCGCTTAGGATGATAATCTCTAGGTCCATCCATGTTGCTACAGAGGGCATTATTTCATTGTTTTTAATGGCTGAGTACTATGTACCACATCTTCTTTATCCATACATCTGTCAATGGACATTTAGGTTCTTTCCATGTCTTTTTTTTTTTCCAATGTATTTTTAAATTTTATTTATTTATTATTTTTGGCTGCGTTGGGTCTTTGTTGCTGCGCGAGGGCTTTCTCTAGTTGCAGTGAGCGGGGGCTACTCTTCGTTGTGGTGTGTGGGCTTCTCATTGCAGTGGCTTCTCTTGTTGCGGAGCACGGGCTCTAGGCATGCCGGCTTCAGTAGTTGTGGCTCGCGGGCTGTAGAGCACAAGCTCAGTAGTTGTGACGCACGGGCTTAGTTGCTCCGCGGCATGTGGGATCTTCCCGGACCAGGGCACGAACCTATGTCCCCTGCATTGGCAGGCGGATTCTTAACCACTATGCCACCAGGGAAACCCTGTTTCCATGTCTTGGCTATTGTGATGTTTCCCTTTTTTGAACCATCAGACTGTGAATTCATCAGACTGTGAATACAGATGAGATCTTATTCATTTTGATGATCCCAGAACCCAGCGCTAGCACTGAGTAATAAGTGTTTACTATTTATGTTTAATATTAAGATTTATTAATAAATAAATGCTTAGTTTATGAACAAATGGGCAGAAGAATGGTGAGAAGATGGGTGGATGGGTGAATGATGGAGATGGGTGGTGGAAAAAGAGAAGTGAGAATGATTTACTTCTGTTTATGTGTATGGATAACATAAGAATATAGGAATAGATGAATTCATCTCAGAATGATGGATGGGTAAGTTACTAAGTGGGTAGGTGGTTGGTGAGGAGTGAATGACTGCATGGGAGGTGAATTAACGGATGAGTGATGGATGCAATGGCAGAATGTGTGTGTGGTTGGGTGGATGGTGTATAGATAATGGTTGGATAAGTACTGGAAGGATGGTAGATAGTGGTGCTAGATGGTATATGGTAGGAAGATGGTGGATGCACCTACATAATGGTAGTTAAGTGATGATGAATAGCTAAATAGACTGTAGATTGATAGATGGAGGGTGGGTGAATGTGGACACTAGATTGATGGATTGATGGATACTGAAATGTCCATAGATAGTGGATGCATTACAGGTGATAGGTGGTGGGTGGTGGATGCCTGTTGGGTGAATGAATCATGGGAGTATGGATGGAGGGTGGATAAATAGTAAGTGGATGCTTGTGAAGGATCTAGCTGTAGAGAATGGATGGCAAGATGGTAGATCAATGTGAATGGATATATGATGGATGGCTCATCAATGGTGAACAAGGCAATGGTGGCTGGAAGGTGCATGAATGGCCAATAAATGGATGGCTGCTAGGTCAACAGATAATGGTTTGTGTACTGTGGACGTGTCGATGAAAGGTGGATGGTGGACAGATAATGAACGGGTGGATTCTGGATAGATAGATGATGATTAGGGGATGAATGGATGATGGCTAAATGATAAATGGCTACATCTTGGAATATAGATGCATGAAAGGTGAATGGTGGATGGGAAGATGGTGGAGAGATGGTAGATGGTTGGTAGGTGGTCAGTGTACTGTATGCAGGGTTTAATGTATAGACAGAGGAAGATGGATAGATGGCAAATGGACAGTGAATGGATAATAAATGAACATGGATGTTGAATGAATAGTGAATAATGGATGGGGGATGAGGCACAGATAATGACTGGCTGGATGGTGAATGGATTGTAATGGTGGAGGAGTTACGGTGGATGAGTGCTCACTGCTGTCTCTCTATTCTATCCCCAGCACCTAAAGTAATGCTTGGTACATAGAGGGCACTCAGTAAGTTTTTCTAGAGTGGATGGATATGGATGGGTGGTAGAGGACACTTGAACGGGTTTTGGATGACTAATGAATTATAGATGATGAATGGATGATAGAGGATATTGTGAGATGGGCAATGAACGGATAGATATGTGTGAATAGGGATAAGAGGTGGGTGAATGGTAGACGGCTAGTGGGTGGGGGACAGTAGATTATGGTTCATAGAAATATGAATGGATTAGGGAGGGGCATGACTGGTGACTGAATTGTGAATGGGTGAATTGTGGCTGGCTGGCTGGAGGCTAATGGTTGAGTGGTGAATAAATTCAGATAAATAGACAGTAGATGGTAGATTGATGATTCACAGCCAGATATGTGTTGAATGGCTAAATCATCAGTAGATGGATAGATAGTTGTTAAATATTGATGGAAAGCTGTTACCTAGTGAATGATGGATATGTAGGTGGTGGATGGATGGATGGTGAATTAAGGTTGGACTGAAGGGTGGGTATTTTCATGGTGTACTGATGCTTGGGAAATGGTGGGTGTGGTGGGGAATGGATGGATGCATGGTGGTTGGACGGTGGTTGGATGGTGGATAGTGAATGGATGGTAATTGGATGGTGGAAGTTAGGTGGTGGATTGTGGATGGGACAGATGTTGGTTTATTGATGGAGGGTAATGGATGGTCGATGTTGGGTGGTGGTTGAATGGTGATTGGATGGTAGAAGAGACATGAATAGTGGCGCATGGTAGATGACGGTGGTTGGATAAGTGGATGCTGAATGGTGATAGATTGTGGTTGTTGGATGGACGTTGGACGTTGGATAAATGATGGTGGATGTTAGGTGCCGGATGGTGGAAGGGTGCGGAATTATGTGGATCAGAGGTTAGGCATCTTGGCCTCAGGTGTCAGGCCTATCCACCAGGCTGAATGAGACTGATTGTCCCAAGGCTGTTTTGTTCCTTTGGGGGAATGGCATCAGGGGTGAAGAGGGGACTGGTGCAGTGACACGCCCCCCCCCCCCACGCACATATTGGCCCTCACACTTGAGTGTAGTCCTCTTCACTCCCCCTTCCAATTGGAGGGCGTCCTCTATGTATCTGGCCTCCCCAAATTCTGCCCCCTGAATTCCTGCACCTCAAACTTGAGGCTGGGTGCCTCAAGTGACCAGGATCAGGTTCTGGGGGATGCGGTCTTGTCAAAGGGAGGTTGAGGCCGGGGTGCTACCTGGGAGCTGGAGCTGGGAAGGGCGGTGGCCGGTAGCCGAGGGGCGTGAGTGTGAATGAAGGGCCGGGGCGAGGGACAGCCCGTGGGCGTGGGCGGAGAGCGCGGGGGGGGGGGGGGGGGGACGAAGGGAGGGAGCGAGCCACGGAGGGCGAACGGGGCGAGCAGCTCCAAGCCCGGCGTGGCAGCCCCGGCGCGGGCATCCAGCGCGGGCGGGTGAGTGCGGGTGAGTGTGAGTGAGGCACAAGGGGCGCCCCTCCTCACCCTTGTCCCGGCCGGGGCCCCGCGGGGCGCCCGGGCGGCCAGGCGCGGCGTGGGTGGGAGAGGAGGAAGGGGCGAGTGGGGGGTTGAGTCGGAGCTCCCTTGAGAAGGGGAGGGTGTGGGGACCACAGTCAGCCCTTGGCTGCTGGACGCTGCGCTTTGGGCGAGAACAGTATATGTGGGGGCTGTGCGCGGCCATACCTGGCCCTACACACCTGGCAGCTGAGGGAGGTGTGGGTGGCGGAGCCTTAGATGTGCGGATGCCCCACGGGCACTGGCGCCTGGCGCCGGGCTGCGGGGTGGCAGCCCTCAGGCATTTGCTCTATCACCTGTCTCTACCACCCCTCCTCTCTCCTTCTCCATCCGCATAATCTCTGGGTCAGTTTCTGTCTTCTCTCTGTATCTCTCTTTCTCCAGTTCTATCAGCTCTGCGTTGTCTCTGTGGCCAGTGGGTTTTTCCTGCCTGTCCCTCTGGCTCTTTCTCGCATCTGTCTGAATCTCTGAGTCCACTTTCCTGGTCTCTGTCCTGGCTCCCCGGGCTCTACTTGAGGTTCTGGGGTCCTGGGATGGGATCCCCCATGAAGGGCTCCTCTGGAGGGACTGACCTGGGAGCATCAGCCTGGGGGGAGGGGCTTTCACAAGCTCTGGGATTGGGTGGAGGCTCAGGTGGGTATGCCCTGGGATGCCCACTGCAGTGTGTGGTCCCCTCGCAGCCTTCCCTGGGTCCCAGTGGGACTTCAGCTGACCTAAGCTGGGTGCTGGGTGAAAGAAACCTCGTTTCCCAGAAAGGCAGCCATCCTGTTTTGCTGGGTGGGCACAGGATCCCCTCCCCACAAGCAGCAGGGCATCACAAGCATTCCAGCCTGCCGGTCAGTGCCCTCCCTCCCAGCACTCCTGCCCCTTGCACGTGGCCGCTGCTGTCCCCCGAGCCAGCGCCCAACGAGGTGTCTGCCTGCCAGAGCCCGCCCCCATTTCTGCCTCTGGCCTAGTGCAGGTGGAGAGTCTGAGGCTGGTGCCCATGAGTCCTGGCAGGACCTCTCTTCCCAGAGCCCCTGCTGTGTGGTCTCTGGCGGGGCTCCTTTGCCCCTGCGCCTGGCTTGAGTGGGCGTGGCCACACGCAGGCAGGAGGTCAGTTTCCCTTCGCCTTGGGTGTGCAGGGTGTCTGTTCTCAGGGAGGACTGAGCACTCGTGCCACCACCCCGCTGCAGCCTGGGCACACCGTGTGGGACCTGTCCCTCAGCGCCCCCTCTGAGGGTGGGCTCAGGCAGGGAGCAGCAGTGAGAGAGGTGCAGCCTGGGCTGTGGGTGCTGGGCCTGGGGTGGGGCGGGTGTGGGCTGGAGTCGTCTGAAGCTTCCGGGAGGAGGGTGGGATCGAGCATCTGGCCCACAGCAGACACCCCGTTTCTGCTCCTTGTCTCCGAGCAGCCCAACAGTGACAGCAGCATGAGTGCCCCCCAGCCCGCCGTGCCAGAGCTGAACCAGCTGAGGAGGCTGGAGGCCTGGCAGGAAAGGTATGCAGTCGGGACCCTGCGGTCTGCCACCCTGGAGCCCTGGCCTGCGACTCAGCGCATGCCTCAGTTTACCCATCTGGGTGGAGGTTCTCCTCTACGGGGGTCTGATCTGCAAAGCAGACCTTGTGCCCAAGACAGTCTGCTCTCTGCTGGGTTCGGCCATGCCAGGGTCCCCTGCCCTCAGCGCTACTTTTCCGAGTGGTATTGATGGAGCTGAAAAGTGAGGTCCCTGCCTAAGGGGTGCCGTCCTGATATCCTGAGTGCTGGAGTTGGGCTCTTCTCATTGTTGGGGGCAGTGGGACCAGAGTGGGGGGACCAGCCCAGAGCTGCACGAGGGCCAGTCTGGAGCCTGGGCTTGCCCTCCTGGAGGGGCGGACGGGGAGGGTGGACACCAAACTCCACGGGCCCGGATCGCCTTCCCCCACTGCCTGGGCAGAGGAGCACCCCTGGGCGGGGACAAGCAGGGTTCCCTGGAGGAGGGCAGGAAGGAGAATGGCAGGGTGGGATGGGGGGAGAGGGATTCCCAGAAGGAGCCCCTGGACTGGCAAGGCCAGCAGGAGGTCCAGTCATTGGGCCATGCTGGGGTCCCTGCTCTGTTGTCACTCTGATTCCGCAGATGTCGCAGCCTAGTGACACCTGTTTTCACACTTAAGGGTCACCTGTGGTACTTTGTTAAAATGCTGTTTCCTGGGCCCCCACCCAGAGAGTGCATTTAAACACATGTTCAGATGGTTCTGCTGGGGGCACTCAGGGCCATTTAACAAAGTCCTGCGGGCTGTGTGCCTGCCCTTCCTCCATGCACCTTTGGGGGAAGGCAGACACGCACCAAGCAGTTCTCTTTCTGGGTAAAAGAAGGGGGGATGGGGAGCTCCAGGAAGGGGACCAGCCGAGGCAAAGCCACAGAGGGAAGTCAGGGCTGCTGTGGCGCCGGGCCGGAGGCCTGTGCCGCGGCACTGGTGGTTGGGGCCTCTACCTTGGAAGGCCTTGAATGGGAGGTGGAGATGCTGAGGGCACCAGGAGAGCTTGGGGAGGCAGCCCCCCCGCAGGGCTCCTGTGGGCACTGAACAATGAGCCCGGAGCAAGTCACTCAGGTTGCCATGGCAACAGCTTCCCAGCTCCTCCGAGCTGGGGAGGAGGCCAAGGGCCCAGTAGGAAAGACCCCAGGAAGGGGCTTTGCAGGATACCGGAGACAGCTGGGGATGCACAAAAGCCCTGAGCTCGCTCACCACATGACCTTGGCCTTCTGGTCTCAGGCTGCTGTTTGTTAAATGGGCCTAAGGGCTGAGCCCAGGTGGGTCCTCTGTTGCCCCAGGGAGAGCCCGCAATCCCAGGTGCTGAGTGCCCTAGCTCCAGCGGTGGGATGGGGGAGGGGCCGGGACCCTCTGGGGGATGTGCATGTGTGCGCATGTGCTCTCCTGGCCCTGAGGACTGGGACAGTGCAGGACAGGCATGGCAGGGAGTGGGGAGCCCAGGCCTGGAGTTGCCTTGACCCCCCACCCACCCTCCCTGCAGGCCATGGTGGGTGCCCGGGAGAAGGGCCCTCGGGTGGGCCAGCGGCTGCCCTCAATCGTGGTGGAGCCCGGCGAGGGGGGTGCCGTGGCGAGCGGGGAGCTGTGTTGGCCTCCGGAGGGCGCCCAGAGGGGGTCCGCCCAGAGCCAGGCTGCTGCTGCCGAGTGAGGGGCTGCCTGTAGGGGTCCCGAGAGGAGTCAGGAGCCGGGTCCCCCGCCCTCCAGCCTGCCTGCACCCATCCATCTGCCTGCCCTGTGAGCTTCTGCTCGGCGCTTAGGCGCTGCCTGGCCTGCCCCTCTCCCTGTCACCGTCCCCCTCCCATCGGCACACGAGGTCCCCTCATCCGCTGTTGTGGCCCCTGGCCTGGCGCACAGGTATGCGTCTGTTCTCACCCCTCGCCACCCGGTCCCGCCCCCTCTCCCCTCGCCCTCACGATTCATTACCTTTGGGACAGGCGTGCATTGCCCACCAGGGCCTGCGCGGGGTACGGGTGTGGGTGCGAGGCCGGGGAGATGGGCCAGCCTGGTGGGAGGTGCCTGTCTTGGCGTGGGTGCCCTGGTTAAAGGCCGAGGGGCTGCCAGAGCCAGCGGAGCTTCTGGGAGGGGGATGCGGGCAGGAGAGGGGTCAGCCAGGAGCCAGCCCTGCGGCGCGGGAGAAACAGCGGGCTGGGCAGTGAGGGCCTCTGTGGAGGGTGCATGAGGGGTGCGTTGCGCCCTGGCTAGCTTTGTCCCCTGGAGACCCCTGGGGAGTCTGTCCCAGGGAATTCAGCCTCAGCTGGGGCTGCTTGACCCCCCGCCTGCCGGTTGCTCCTCCCCAGAGGCCAGCTCCCCGCCCCCTCTGCAGTCCTCCCTGGCCCGCAGGCCCCTTGCAGCCTGGGCCCAGAAGGAGCCTGTCCGTGCCGTGCCGCCCACCTCTCCCCAGACTCCCCTCAGCCTCTGCCAGGTCTGTCCAGGGTCCGCCCGTCGGGTAACCAGTGACACATGGGCTCTGGGGAGGTCCCCGGGCCTCCTCCCAAGCTCTGGTGGGCATGCTCTGGGGCAGGGGCTCCCAGAGCCTGGCCTCATCCGCCCTCTCTCGCCGAGGACCACGCACCCAGCACCTCCTCTCCTTCGCCCGTGGGGAACTTGGGGCCTGCCCCACCCTCGCACGTTTCCTTGCAGACCTGTCAGAAATGCATCAGCCACCAACACGGAGGCCCTTGTGTTTCTGCAGCCTCCCTCACCGCGTCTGCCGGGAGCACCAGGGAAGGTTCCAGATGACGCTGGCAGCAAGCGTGCCAGCTCTGAGGACCAGTCCCCCTGCACCCAGTGATGGGACGAGGACATGGCCAGCTTCCGCTGTCCCTGGGCTCTGACAGCTGGGAGGGCCTCAGCCCCAGAGCGGCCTGGGCCTGCCCGGGCGCCCAGTAGGCAGAGCTGAGCTACCACCTCCGGCCTCACCAGCTCCGCCAGCACTGCAAGCCCCTGCCCTCTCCTGTCCACAGCCCAGGGTCCGGATCACACCCCTCCTCGTTCTCTGGTTGGAAGCAGAAATAAAGACTCTTCCTGGTGGTCAGGGGGTGCACTTGGTGGGGATTCGAGGCGCTAAGGACAATTTTGGTTCTGCCAGTGGCCTTCCAGGCAAGGGCCTCTGTTCAGAGCCCGTGCTGACCAGACCAGAGTGCCCAGTGAGTGACCACTGGGTGTTCCACGCTGGGGGTGAGGGTGGTTGGCGGGACTGTCGTGTTTGCTGCTCTGGCGCCCTGCCTAGGGCCCTCTGCTCTGCTTGGCCTCAGCTGAGGCTGTCCAAGGATAGACCAGCTTCCTCTAGGTGGCCTCCCCCGCTCCTTGGGGCCTCCAGCCCTGGCTGGACCCCGAGGCAGGACTTCTCCTGTCACCCCCTACCCACTCTGGGTGCAGTAGGGCACAGGAATGGTACATGGGTGGGGTGCACTATTCCAGCTTGAATCTTATTAAATCCCTGCGTAATCCCATTGTATGGATGAGGAAGCGGAGGTGCCAAGTGAGGTGCCCAAGGCTACTGCTGGCCCCGGCTATGACGGCATCCCTGAAGTTGGGAAGCCACTGATCCAGCCAGAGTGCCCATGTGGGAGATTGGGTAGCACCTCCTCCTGGGCCACGCGAGGGCCCTATCCCTCCATGGGGTACAGCGACATCGTTTCTTGGCTCTGCTGGCCGGTTGGGGTGGGCGTGGGGCGCAGAAACCTGATCACTGCCTGGACCCACTCCCTCCCATCATCCCAACCTGGCCCCCTGCTCTCAGCCAGGCTGACCCAGGCCTGAGGAAGCTCAGGGCCTGGCAAGGGGGAGCCCTGCCTAGATGTTAGCTCAACAAATCCACAGGCCCAGGTGGGTGGTAGCGTGATGTCTTGGTGAACCTGGAGGAGGAGGTGGGAGACACAGGCCCCTCTGTTCTTTCCTGGAGGCCTTGCTAACCTCCAGGATGAATAAGGCACTTTCTCCTACCCTCCTTCTTTCTAAAAATAGCCCACCCCCCAAATGCAGGAGAGGTGGGAGGCGAGGTGCAGAAGTTTGCCTGGCAGCCTGCTTTAATTTTAAACCTGCGGCCAGTACACAGGCCCAGGATGGGTCCTCTTAGGAGGGGGTTGGGCTGTCCTTCAAGGTCCCGCCCCTCTTCCTCCACAGACCCTTCCTGTCGGCTCCACAAGGGGGCAGGGGGCAGACACTTCGCAGGAAGCCTTGCCAGGACTTGCTGACACATGGGATTGGGTCGAGGGCCTGAGCAAGCTGGAGTCATTTCCGGGTTCCTGGTGTGGAATGCTGGGGAGGGGCGGGACGATGGTGCTATTTACTGGGATTTCATCCTCGCCCCTCTCAGGCAGAGTGTTGCAGCCATTTAAACGCGACTTTCTCAAGGTCCCACAGCTGACAAAGAGCCGGGCTGGGGCAGGATCCCAGGTGCGCCCGAGGCCTAAGCCCTAGCGGTACCCACAACGCCACTCTGGAGCTCACCGCCTAACAGGGCAGCTCTTGGGTGGAGGCGACCCACCTGGAGGTCCCGGGTCCCCGTCGTGCTCCGTGAGCTGGAGAATAAGGGGGTGTCAGGCCCGGGGAGGCAGCCCAGTGGGGGCGATCTTCACCCTGTGGGTCTGCTGTCCCGCACAGCGCAGGGCCTCGGCCCTTCAAGACCAGCAGGCTGAGACCACGCGCACAACGAGTGACCCGCGAGCTTGCGCGTAACTGTAGGGGGCGGTACCAGAGATATATGCTCCGCCCCTCCTCCTGCGGCCCCGCCCCCAGCACGCAGGAGCTGGCCAACCTAAACTTTGCAACATTGGCCTCGGAGAGATCGAGGCTCAGAGACAGACACTGACCCCTGCCCAGGCCCACAGCCGGTTAGGGGCAGAGGCTGGAGCCTTGGTGTCCTGTTCCCAGGCCGGTCTCTGCCCTGGACCCGGCGGCAGTGTAAGTGGAATTTGCCGCTTTGGGCCTCTACATTCAGCGTGTAGTAGCCTGGCTCCCCAGGAACCCCTAGGACAGGCAGGCATCTGGTGGTGTGGTCCTTCTCCCTCCCTTCCTGCCCTGGGTGCCAGGTCCTCTGCTGAGGTGAGCCCACTGGATCCCAACAACAGCCCCATTTTATGGAGGAATAACCTGAGGCTGAATGAGAAATGCCTCTCCCAGGGCTGTGCAGCCCAGCATGGGGCAGAGGAATTGCTCTCTTCTTGGGGTCCCCAGCTGTTCCGCCCCTTCCCAACTGCCCCCTCTGCTTGGCCTTCTCCTGACCCGGGCCGGACCGGCCCTGTGCCCAGGGCTCCTCTGAGACAAGGCTGGGACTTTTCCGAAGGGATTTTGCTGAGAAAGTTGGGGGAAAACAACATGGAAATAGAGTAAAAGAAACAGCACAGCCTCATGCTGAAAAGCGGGCGCAGGTTTGGGCAGGGGTGGGGTGCAGCTGGGAGTTGGGAAGAGGTCTGGGGGCAACCCCCTAGGCCTGGGCACCACCAACTTTTTAGGGACATGTCTTTTGAGTGGAGGTGACCTACATTGGGAGGTCCCAGCACTCAGATGTGCCCCGTGACCTGGAGAACAGGAGGGGCAGACCAAGGAGCCCCCAGTGTCCACCAGGGCCCTGCCCCATGGGAAGACCCAGTCCTCAGAGGCAGAGATCTAGGCTGGAAGCCTAGCCTCTTTCTTGCCAAATGTGTGGCCGTGAGCAGGTTCCTATGCCTTTCTGAGTTGGTGTCCTAGTGCAATATGGGTGGAGAGCAGCTACCCCACGGGGTCCCAGGACTTCCACCGAAGAGCCCTGGGTGATCACCTCGAGGGCGCCCCCCACTTCGGTCTCTTGAGTTGTGCTTGCCCCCTCATCTCTTAGTCTCTGACTGTTGGAGACACATGGGACAGGAGGCCATTGGGCAGGCTGGCCTGAGCGGGGGTGGGGGGGGAAGGCCCACCCAACCAGCGGGGTGCCTCATAGGCTTGAGCTGGGACTCTTATGGCCCCACTTCACAGAGGGGAACCCAGGGCTCTGGGGGCTGATGACTCAAGGGAAAACTAGAGGGCTTCCTGGAGGAGGTGCTGGTATCTCCAGGTACAACCTGGTCCATGTGCAGATGTCAGCAAGGTACTGCAGCATCTCAGGTGCCTTCCAATCTGTTATGGGCTGGATTTTGTCCTCAAAAAATTCTTATGTTGAAGTCTTACCTCCCAGTACCTCAGAACGTGACTGTATTTGGAGGTGGGTCTTTGTAAAGAGTGACTAAGTTAAAATGAGCCCATTTTGGTGGGTCCTAATCCAACATGGCCTTATAAGAGGGGGAGATGAGGACACAGACCCACAGACCATGTGAAGACACAGGGAGAAGACGGCCGTCCACAAGCCACGGAGAGATGCCTCAGGAGAAATCAGCCCTGTCAACACCTTGATCTGGGACCTTGCAGTCTCCAGAACTGTGAGAAAATAAATGTCTGCTGTTTAAGCCCCCCAGCCCATGGTACTGTGTTATGGCAGCCCTGGGACAGCTCAGGGTCTTGTGTCTGCTCTCTTCAGAACGCTGCCCAGAGCACCTCCCCTGCTCTGCCCCACGCCCCTGTGGCTCCAGCCCGAGTGAACAGGCCTGGATCTGTCCTCCCTGGATTTTCCCTAAGTTTTTTCCCTAGGACGCCAGCAGCGGAATCCCCCCAGGAGGGTGTCGGGCCAGCGTCTCCTCAGTGACCCTCCCCACAAAATGTCTTTAGCTGGAGCCACCTTGGAGGAGTGGGACCTGTGCTCCTGGCCACTCAGGCTCAGGCCCACCTCCTCACCTTCCCTCACGGGTGGACCCCTGCTATCCCTCCTGTCCCTGAGCGTAATCCTATCTGTCCTCGAGGGCCCCTCTCCTTCTTCCAGCTCCTGGCAGGTGGCCTACAATGTTCCCTTGGCCGTCGCTGTCTCCCCCCATTTCTGCCCTCGGGTCTCTCAGCGCCAGGCAGGGCACAGGGCTGGCGCTGGCGACTCTGCCCTGGAGGGAGGGGTCCTTCTGGGCTTGGCCGCTGTGGGCTGGGTGCCCCCTTCCAGCCAGCTGGCGCCTGCTGCCTCTGGCCTCAGTCTGACCAGCCCTCCCCAGCCGTGTCCACCGCCTCCATGGCCTCCGGAGCGCTGCTTCCTCGTCCCTCCCCTCCATGGCCCCTGGCCTGAACCTGAGCCTGCGCTGCTAGGAGTCAAAGGTTGGAGTGATTGCCTCTGGAGTGGGAAGGGGGTGGGAGCATTTCTACAAGTGAAAGCATGGGGCTGCGGTGGAGGGTGGGGCTGGGGGGGGCTGGGGGGGGCTGGGGGCCGTGGCCAGCTTGGCAGTAGCTGGGGAGTCCCAGCTGTTGGTCACTCGCTCTGGCTGCTCCAGAGGCCCCAGGGCCTAGGCTCCGCTCTGAGGCCCCTGCTTGGCCGGCTTCTCCTGGCAGCCCTGCTCTGTTTGGGGCCCAGTGTCTACTCACCCGGCAGGTATGTCTGTGCAGGTGGGGCAGGAGGGCCACCGGGGTGCTGTGGGGAGTAGGCGGGGACTCAAGGGGCTGAGGACAATTCTGGTTCTGCTAGTGGCCTTCCAGGCTGAGCACCCCGGCTCGGAGCCCAGGCCAGAATGCCAGCTCAAATCACAGTGATACACGCGTGCACACATGCACACACAACACACAGAGCTAGAAAGCATACAGACATGAACATGCAGACCTACATGGACTCACGAACAGAACCACTCACAGACACTCTGAGGCACACGCGCACCGGGAGACACACTCAGGTTAACACATAGTTGTGCAGAACCACTCACAGACACTCTGAGGCACACGCGCACCGGGAGACACACTCAGGTTAACACATAGTTGTGCAGAACCATACGCACAAAGTAGTGGCACACCTATGGGCTGATTCGCCTACATGAAATTGTTTATCTCTTTTCCTTGGGCACCTGCCATGTACCAGCCCTGGCTGGAGGCTGGGTCAGGCCCAATCTCTGCCCTGGGGGGGTTTCTGGTCAAGAGGCAGATGTCCCAAACCCTGTCATTGTCCCCCGATCATGGGAGAAGGTGTGCCCAGGGCAGGAACCAGGCCCAGAGCAGGAGGCGCTGACCATGATCTGGGGCTCAGCTGGTTGGAGAAGGCTTCTTGGGGGAGGAGCCACATGTGCTGAGCCTTGAAGGAGTCAGCAGCTGCAGAAGGTGGGGGTGAGGTCACTGTTGGCAGAGGGAACAGTCTGTACAAAGGTGTGGAGGAGAGGTGAGTGCACCCAAGTGATCAGAGTGGGTGAGTGATTGAGTAGATGAAGCTGGAGGGGCCAGTTAGGAAGGGTCTTGAATGCCCAGCTAAGGAGTCTGTGCTTCTCCCGAGGGTGATGGCAGCCCAGGGTGGGGAGAGGGGTTATGTGTTGTTGCTATTAAAAAGGGAAGCCTTTTAAGTGCCTTTTAAAAATAGGCTTTTCTGGAGTATAGAAAAGCTTTTTCTAAGCAGATGATCATATCACCTACAAATAATGACATTTTTTATCAGGTCCTTCCCAATATTTATACTTCTTATTCATTTTTCTTGCCTTATTGCCTTCGCTAGTTCTTCTAGGCAAATGTTGAATAGTGTGAGAACACACGCTTGTCTTCTTCCGTATTTCAGGAGAAGAACCTTACCTTGCAAGGAAGGGTTTTAAGGGAGGTTTATGTTTTGGCAAGACCCCCCCATTGCTCTGACGAGATGGGTTCCAAAGGGTCTAGGAAGGGGTACAGTTAGGACCTGTAACCAGGTGATGGGGGGTGGCAGGTGGGAGGTATGAGGGAGACGCAGTCCCCTGCCCGAGGTGGCTAATTTGGAGCTTTGAAGGATGGGGTGACAGTCCAGGCCCAGGGTAGGCGGAGAGGCTGGGAGTGGGAAGGGCACCACGGGATACCTGGGAGGAGATGCTATAGGAGGGAAGGCCTAGGAAAAGGGGGTGGAAGCTGGGGCTGGGGATAGCAAGTGGTGGGGGAAGCCCAAACTTGACTTCTTGGTCACAGATAGGGTGGCCCCAGATGGGAACTTCCAGTGGCCATGTCTTCTGGGTGGCATTCCTGCCCCTGCCACTGGCCCTGCAGTGTGGGTGCCGTGGCCTGACCTGGAGAACATGGGGCCCAGGGCTCAGGCTAGGCCTGGGCCTCCTGGGCCTTGAAGCTCATCTAGCACCGCGTCCCAGGCACAAGGGCCTCTGAACACTCAGGGCAATGGGACAGAGAGAAAGAAAGCCAGAGAGAGGCCCCATGGGTGGGGAGGCAGGCACGGGGCAGGGGCCAAGGTAGAGTCGGCAAGGAGTCTGCAGCCCAGAAGACACCAGCGTGACGCCTGGCCAGGCCAGCCAGGCAGGGGGTGACCCTTACATTGATGGTTCACTCCTCTGCCAGGCTGGCTCTGGGGTGACGGGCAGCGGGTAGAACAGAGGTCCGCAGGCCAGTGACGAGGCCCCATCGCCACAGGGACAGTCCGAGGGCCTGGCGAGCACACAGGCGGCACAGCACAGCCCGAGGACTCCTTGGAGGTGGAGGCACCTGCGCCCGAGGTTCTGAAGACCAGGTCAGATTCGGGGAGTAGAGGGGGAGGCTGGGAGAAGGAGCAGCCTAAGTAGAAGGTGGGAGGCTGGATGGGCACGAGGCGGCTGGTGGGGCTGGATGGGTGCAGGTCAAGGAGGCCCAGAAATGAGGCTGCAGAAAGCTCGGTCCAGGACAGGGGGCTTCGAATGCCAGGCTGTGGGGCTCAGGCTTGGCCTGAGGGCTGCGGAGAGCCACGGAAGGGTTTAAAGTAGGAGAGTGACCGGGTTGACTTGTGCCTTGTGAGGGTCAAGAATGACTTGGGAAGCTGCAGGAGCGGGATTCAGGGAACAGGGGGCAGAGGGACCAGCTGGGGGCCTCGATGGGCCTTCAGTGCAGCTCTGATTTGGGACGAGGGTGGTTGAGCAGGGTAGGTGGGCTCCAAGTCTCTGCCTCTGTGACCTCCCATGAGACCCAGCCACCAGCTGCCCCTCCTCCCCCAGAACTTGCCTCTAGGCTTCCTGGGGGAGCTTCAAGTCCGACCCCGCTCCGGGCATCTGGAGCTGACCCCACCTTCCGAACCTCTGCCAGGAGAAAGCGTTCCTCGGGCAGCAGGGCTTGTTGATGCCGGGAGACACAGGAGTCCAGCCTCTGCTCCCAGGTTCCTAGACAGACCTGGGCTGGCCCAGGCTCCCCACCCGGGAGCTGTGTGGCTTAAGGCAAGACCCTGTCCCTCTCTGAGCCTGTTTCCTCATGTATGAAATGCGGTGAACGACACCCTGCCACTTTGTTGTCATGGGGATCTGACGTGTGTCGGGCATTGGGCTGAGCACGCAAGGGGTGCTTACTAAGTGTGAGCTCTTCCCAGCCAAGGTAGGCCAGCTTGTCCTTCCCCCACACTCCCTGGAGACAGAGCCCGGAGCACGGCAGGCTGGGCACAGCTGGAATGGCTTTCTTCATCACCACACCTGCCCCTGCTGGGCACTGGGGGACACCGGGGGTGGGGTGGGGGGGCAGTGGGTGGAGGGGATGGCCGGCTCCTGTGACAATGCTCCCTGCCATTGGGCTGGTCTGCGGGCAGGGTCCCCGAGTCCTGGCACCAGGGGAGGACAGCGACCTGTGGCCGGGGTGGGGCTGATAAGGCCCCCATCAATCACTGAGCCTGCCCCTCCCTCAGTGGGGCCTCCTTCCAGCAGCTCAGTGGCCTCTGGGAGAGGAAGGTAGGCCTCAGCGGACCCCCTGCATGTCTGACCCCCGCACAGACATCTCGCTGGAGTGCAGGAGGGGGTGGATAGGGGTCTGGGTCCTGCCCATCCTGGTGTCAAACTGAGGCCTGGGGAGGGGCCGTTCCTGCCCACTATCACCCAAGAGTCAGGTGCTGGCTCCAGCCTGGCCTTTGTCCCCATGGTGGAGGGTGACCTGGGGATGGGGGGGTCTCAGCCTCTGGTTGGTCAGTGACTTCAGCAGGTCCTGCCCTTCTTTGGGCCCCAGTTTCTTCAAGGCCAAAGTGAGACCTTGCTGGCCCCCCACCATCTCCAACCCCTCTTAACACAATGGGGTGGGTGGGAGGTTCCAGCAGCCAAGAAGTTTCTCTCCTTTCTCCCACCCCTAGCTTAACCTAAAGGCAGAAAGTCAAACACAGCCAGGCTGGGCGGAAAGGGGGTGGGGTGTGGGCGGAGCCTGGGGGAGCCCGGGTGGTGAGGGCCCCGCTCGGGGTGGGTCAGGGGCAGCCCTTGTTCTGCACCCCCATGCCCTGGGGACCCCCTCCCCACCCTCTGTCGGGGAGGGGCCAGAGCATACCTCCCTGGGTGGTGGGGAGGAGATGCAATGGGTGAGAAACAGCTTGGGAATCTCCCGCCCCTGGTTAAATATAGAAGCACGGCCCCTCCCACAACCTTCCCTGCAGGCTGCAAGGCCCGATAAGCCCCCGGTGGCCTAGGCCAGCCCCCTCCGGCCTGACCCCACCTCCCTCCAGTTCTGATACACCCAGGGAAAAGGCATGGCCTCCCACGGGGGTCCCTGAGCTCCGCTTTGAGCAGAAGCAGTTAGGCCTGATGGCTGAATGGGGGTGAGCTGAAGGATGGGGTGGGGGGCAGTGAGTGGCTTGTGGAGGGGGTGGGCATTTTAGCCTCAGGACCTAAGGTCCAGGAAGTCCTGGACATGGTTTCTGGGCCCAGCCCCAGGGACTGTGGGCTGCGGGTCGGGCTGTGCCCCGGAACCCACGCGTTCTCCAGCTCCGATGGGAGGGTCTCCAGCTCCGATGGGAGGGTCTGGCCTGGCAAAGCCGGTGAGGTGGGTACCTGGAGGAGACCTTCTTGGAAGATGGTGTCAGGGAAGGTTTCCTGATGGAAGCAGCTGTCTGTGTCCGCAGAAGTAGCTGCAGCCTGGCACAAAGAGGGCTCTGGCCATGGGAGCTGCCTGATGACATTTCCTTTTTGACAGCCCTGGGGTCACCTCCTGGGGAAGGCTTCCCTGACTAAGCTACTGGGCCCCAGCACATCCCACAGGGCTCTCATGGGTTTCTGTGTCTGCTCCTGGGGGCTAGGCACCCCCCAGGGCTTCCTGAGCCTCCTTTTCGCCCCCAGCTCTGCTGCCGCCAAGATGCCGTCGCCTCAGACAGTGGCCTCTGGGCCGGAGCTGCACAACCCCAGGGAGCCTGTGGTACCCCAGATCCCAGCTCAGGGCACTCGGAAGGCAAGCAGCGAGGATGCGTCCAGCGCCCATCGTGAGGGCTTGAGGCCTGGCCTGGGCACCCTTTGGCGGGCCTTCTCAAAGGCAAGCCAGTGGGCTTCGGGCTGCGCCCCCCAGGAGGACCCAGGCCTGCTCAGACGCAGCTCCCGCCTCTTGTTCCGGTCTTTACGGCGTGCTCGGGACGAGGGCCCAGCTGCTGACCAGACCCAGGCTGCCACTGGGCCAGGGGTGGCCCATGGCCGGGAGGCGCCCTCAAGGGCCGTGGACGGTGTCAGCCCGCAGTCATCCACTGGGGCGGGGCCTGCGGAACTAGAAGGTGAGGGCTTCCTCACTGCTAAGCGGGGGAGGAAACCGAGGCCAGAGAGGGGGGCAGTGGGGCCTAGGCTTCCTGACAGGCTCTCCTCCCCAGCTACCCCAAACCGCTGCCCCTGTACAATCTCACGTTAAATTTTTCCAACATTCCAACAAGGGCAGCTGAGAAAAGTGAGGCTCAGAGAGGTTAAGTGACTTGCCTCAAGTCTCACAGCTGGGAAGTGGAAAAATGGGATGTGAACCGAGATCTGCAGGACCCCAGGACTCCAGAGGCTTCCACAGCCTGGCTCCTGGCCAAACCAGAGTGGTGGAGAAGGCACTGGCCCTCTCAGATCCCAGCGTCACAGAGGGTGCCTATGAGCCATGGGGCAGAGGAGAGGTCAGGGGGCGGCCCAGGAGAGGACACATTGGAGTAGGGCCCTGAAGGGGGAATGCAGGTGAAGGCAGAGCGCTCCTAGGGGCTGGAGGTTGGCCCAGAGCAGGGCACAGCAAGAAGTGCTGAAGCTGGACACTGCGGCAGGAGCCTGGGCATGCCCACCCTGAGCTCTGACCCCAATGGACCTGCAGTCAGGACTGTACTTGAAGCCACCAGGTCTAGTTCTGTAGAGCTGGGAGTGGGAATGGGAGTGGGGGAGGGGGAAGGCAGGGGCTGATCCCAATTGCTCTTCTGAGCCAGGCTTGGGACCTGGGGTTCTGCCTCTTCAAAGGTGATTCCAAAGGACACAGGGCACCTGGGGCTGTCGCTCCTGGAGCAGGCCTTCAGATGCAGCTCTGGGGCCCGGCAGCCCGGCTCCGGATGTGTGGGATTGGGGCTGACAGGCCTAGCTGAGGCGTCCCCCTCATTGCCCCTCTTCTCACCTGACCTCGCAAAAGACAAATCTGTGGCTGACCTCATCACGGAGCGGAAACTGCTGGCGGCCTTCGAGCAGCTGCGGCACCTCGAGACTCGGCTAGTGGCCGAGAAAGCCTCACGCACCTTCGAGCAGGACCCCACGGGCTTTGCGCGGCGCGCCATGGACCTGTGCCTGCACTACGACGGGCTGGCTGCAGAGATCGGCGCCATCGTGCTCGAGACCCTGGGCCCAGACGGCGTGGACACGGCCGTGCTCGCGGAGCTGGCCCGCGTGGTGCGTGCGGAAGAGGAGGCCCACCCAGAGCCCCCTGCTGACGGCGACTTTCTGTGCACGCCGCGCCACTGGCGCCAGCACTGGGAGGACGCGGTGCGCCGGAGCGCGCGGAAGCGTGTGCAGCAGGTGAGCGCGGGGGAGGCCCCGGGGTCCAGCTTGGCCCAGCTTCTGGACGAGCTCGGCCGCTTGGTTCGCCACGACCTGCAGAAGGTGCAGCTGGAGGTGCACCCGGCTTACGCGGCCGCCGGCTATCCCGCGTGGGAGGCCTACCTGCGCGCCTTCCACGGCGCAGTGGCCCAGCGCCTCCAGGAGCTGGCGCACGACACCCACGGCTGCGAGCAGCTCTACATCCTGCTGGACTGGGCCTCCAATGTCTACAGCAGGTGAGGCCCCAGCCAGGACGCCATGAGGGGCAAGGAGGGGCTGGAACTGCCCACATGAGAGGCCTTCAGGAACCTGCTCTAAAGAGCACAGGGCACCTTTCTTCCCCTTTTCCTCCCCGGAGAGTGCTGGCGATATCCGGGAGGCTTCGACATTCTCTCCTCTCCGTTCTAGACCATGGTGCTCTCCCGAGAGGGGAGGGGGCCATCAGCCGCCGGTTCCTGAAGCTGGAAAGCATCCGGGTGGGGGGCGGGGGTTGCTTATGAGGCAGGGAGCCCAGTTAGGCACAAACTAGTCCACAGGGTGCCTCTGAGTGAATTCGCAACGGGCACCCCTCCAGGCAGGACACAGCCGTGGGCTCACAGCGCTTGGCGTGAGCTGGCTTTCAGCCCCACTCTCGCTTTGGATGGACACCTGGGTTCAGGGCTCTGCAGAACGTCATGGGGTGGGTCACCTCTCCCGCTGAGCACTCCCCAGCCCCACGGGCAGACAGGCAAGCCGGAGGAGGGCGCCAAAGTTCTGGGCTCCTTACTAGGCCCTGTGGCCTCAGACAAGTACCCGCCCCTGTCTGGGCCTCCCTAGTGTGGACAGGATAGTGGCTGGTCCCTGAGCTGCATGGTCCTGGGGGTGTTTAGAGTTCAGTCTTGGGTGTACCCTGACCGTGAGGGTAGTGGTCACACCCGAGGCAACCTGGTCAAGGTCCATCTGGACGGCCCTCTTTATGCACTCTGTGCATGCACACCTGATTGCTGAGGGTAACAGGAAGTCCTGCAGTCAGAAGCCGCGGGGAGGGGTGTCTGGCATGGAAACCTGGAGGGCGTGCTGGGGGGCTGAGGATGTGAACAGCCCAGATTCGGGGCCCTCACGGTGATGGCGTTAGGCTTTGAGCCTATCCAGAGGGGAGTAGGGGCAGCCGCTGCCCCATCAGAGTTCTGCTCAGAACTTCAGGCCCCACCCTGCCTTCCAGTCCTGATTTCCTGGGCTCCCAGGACCTGGCTCTGCCCTCGGAGCCGCTGCCCCCACTCCTGGCACCCGATGTGTGGGCCCGACTCGAGAGCGACTACGCCAGCTTCCTGGAGGTAAGGGCCACGAGGGGCCAGGCCGGAGGGGGCGGGGTCCAGGTTGAGTGTGGCCGCTGCCGCCCCACTGCAGGGAGGCTCCGTGCCCTCAGGCGTGGGCCTGTGCACCAGCAGGGTGGCCCCTGTCTCCAAGGGCGCGTGACGGGGCTCTGGGCTCAGGAGGTAGGGGACCTCCTTCCTGGGAGGGTCTCACCGCGGCCCCTTCCTTACCCCGCACAGACCAAGATCGCGAGCTGCTTCGATGGCATCCTGCAGGTAGAACAGAGTCGCTGGGTGGCTGCCGAGGCCCCCGACGTGCTGCAGGGCCACTACCGTACGCCGCTGTCCGTCGACGTACACATGGTGCGCCCAGAAGGAGGGACATGTGTTTGGGCCTCAGGCGGTAGAGACACCCAGAGCTGTAAACTACAGTCATAACCGCCTCCCTGTTAGACGGGAGCTTGAGGCCCCATGTGGGGCCGGATCAGAGGCCCTCGGGTTGCCTGGCCAAGCTGGGAGCGCCAGGCCACAGCTCCCAGCTTAGCAGGCGGCCCCGTGGGTGGGGGGAGTTGGGAGGGCTGACCTCGAGGCTGGGGCCGCTGGAAGTTGCAGGCGAGACGTCGAGGAAGGGCAGGGAAGGCTGGAGACATCACGGGGCCGCGAGGTGGGGGGCTGGGGGCGTCGGGACTGAGGGCTCAGACGCGCCTTCAGCGCGTGGCATCGCTCTCAGCTCGTGGCACAGCACGTGAAGGCAGCCGGCGTCATCTCCGCGGAGCTGGAGGCCACCACCTTGCAGATCTGCACGCGGGCCCTTGGCCTCTTCCTGCCCAGGTAGGGGCGCATCTTGGGCCGGGGTGTGGTGGGTGGAGTGGCCAGGGTGTGGACGGTGGTCGTCCCTGAGGAGGGCCCATCCTGTTGGCTCAGTGTCCGAGATCCCCGGACAAGCCTCATCGTAAGGCCGGAGGGAGGGCGGACGCGAGGTCATAGAAGCCAGAAAGAGTTTCCAAGACCTCTGCGTACCTCTCCGCCAGGTTTGAAAAGGCTTTCCTGGAGTCGGGGGCGGTGAGCGAGCCTAACCTGTGCGCCAACATCAATGCTTGCGAGGAGTTCAGGTGGGTTTATCTCGCTCCTCCGCAGGGGCGGTGCCGAGCACGGCCGGCAGGGGGCGCGCAAACTGAGGGAACCGGGACCGGGAAGGCTACCGCGGCGGCCTCAGGCGGCCTTCCCAGGAGGCCTCCGGGGATAGCTCGCCTCTCCGCCTCCGTCTCCGCCGTGAGGTCCTGTATCGGCCCCGCAGAGCTGAGGCCCTGGAAGGGATGCGGGGAGTTTCAAGGCCGAGCAGAGGCCAAGAAGCCCTTCCTGACACTTCCCTCCCAGGGCTTTGCTCGTGCTGGGGCCTGGGTTTATCTACCCGCAGAAGGCAGAGGCCCCCCGTGGGCTGGCACTGGCTGTCCCCCTTCTGTGCCAAGCGTTAGTGTCCCCCCCACTTAAGATGCATCAGCTGCTGCAGCGCAAGGGTGGGGTCCCCATGTACAGATGGGAATGTGGAGGCTCAGAAAGGAAATGCCACTTGTCCCCGGTCACACAGACAGGACGGGCTGGATCTGGGACGTGAACAAGGTCTGTGTGAACCCAAAGCCTGACCACGCCGAGGCACTGCTTCTGTAACACTCTCTTGTCCCTAACCTGTGCCAGACTGGCCCTGGGCACGGGGAACCCTGGGGTTCAGCCCCAGGGAACATTCTCTGTTCCTCGGTAGGCAGCCTCTGGCCAAGCCCCTGATGGAAATTTAGCCTGCCTTTCTGTGTCCCTGGGCTGGGGACCGGGCAGAGCCTGGCCCTCGGTTTACTCAACAGTGAAATGGGAACATTATAATATTTGGAGAGGCAGTTATGAGGCTCAAAGGAGGGGCCCCTGTGCCAGGAATGGCTGCGTTGCACTTTTCTGTCACCAAGAGGGATGCAGGTTCGGCTCAGCGCTGCCACAGGGGAGCTCTGCCATGCGGTGGGACCACACCACTCCACTGCCCGGCCCCTCTATGATCTGGGCATAGCGCTGTCCCCTCACTTGACTCTGCTCCCAGCCCCAGGGGTCTGCCCTTCACATTATAGTCTAAGTGAATGGAGTTGGTGTGGCACCAGTCTTCATGGCTGTATGCCAGGCCTTGACCCCAGCCTGTTCCCCCTTGCTCACTTTGTCCCCTGTCCTGGCCCCTCCCCAGAACTCATCTTCTGGCCAGGTTCCCAGGAAGCCTTGAAGAGCTGGAGAAGCCCCTGGTGGCTGCCACCTGCGCCTTTCAGAAGCAGCTGCTCCAGGGCTTTCAGGGTGATGTGCAGGTGAGGGGAATGGGCCCTTCTCTCCTCACTTTCCATGCCCAGCAGGTGCCCCCTGTGTCCTGGAGCCTGGAAGCCCAAGTCACGGCATTCATTTACCGTGGGGGCAGTGCTGGGGTGGGGTGGTGTGTCGGGGGGCTGGCGGGGGACCCAGACAAGTTCCCAGCTGAGCAGAAACAGTTGGGAAACAACTACCTTCTTCAGTCTCCGCGTCTCAGAGTGGGTGTGTCCAAGGAACTTCTCCTCATCCGGCCCCTCAAGGCCCCCCCAGGACTCCCCAAGCAAGGCCTGGCTAGAGGCTCAAATTCAAACTCAAACTCTGCCTACTGGGGCTCCGGGCCTGGAGGAGGCAGTCCCTGGGAAAGGCCTAGTGACATAATTTGTGGCAGGAGAGGGGATGTCACCAAGGTACCGTAGAGAGGGGGTCAGATAGCTCCCCAGAATTTCTTCCTGTTGACAGATTGTCCCTTGGCCTGAAACACCCCTGTCAGGAGCCATGCACGGGGCTCCCAGGGGAGGGTCTAGTGCGTGGGGAGGACACCTGGCTAGAAGACTCCTGACCCCCTCTGCCCCCAGCCGCTCTTCAAGGTCCTGTGCACCAAGGCCTGGCTGACACAGGACGTGCTGCAGCCCCTCCTGGACAAGGTGGTGGCATTCGCCGGCCACCTTGAGCATGTGGTCCCGCCCCGGGCGCAGGTATGGGAGGAGCGAGCTGTGGTGGGGGCATGCCCAGGGCCCCTACTGTTGACCCTGACCCAGACCCCCGCTTTGGCCGCCCAGGAGACTCTGCAGGAGGTACACCGTTACGTCGTCCGCGAGTACCTGGTGCAGGCGCTGAGGCCCCGCGAGCGGTTCCGGGGTGTGGAGCGCGTGAGTGGCTCCCAGAAGATGAGCCTGGACGCCCAGGCCATTGGCAACACCTTCCAGGACCTGGTAGGAGCACTGTCTGGCTGCCCGGCGTGCCGGCCTCCTCGGGGGGCCTCCAGCGTGGGGACCCTCCACTAGCATCCCCCATTCTCATTTCCGCTCGCCCCTGTAAGAGCCCCTGCGGGGCAGGCTTTGTCGGAAGTGATTCTGCGCACTCTCCCCCAGCGGAGCGGGGCCGGTGGGGACAACACTTTGCATACGTTTGCATTCATTTGCATGTAGTTTGTGGGGTGTGTGGGGAAGGGATGAGGGTCGCAGCCCCGTCTGATGGGAGGGAACTATGGAAGACCTCTCCTGAGCCCCTGACCCTGAGCAGTTCGAGGGTCTGCTCCCTACACATACACCTCTTACCTGGGTTGCTGGTCCCCCACCCGCTGTACGACTCCAGGCAGGACTTGCCCGCGGGGCCTCGGTTTACCCATCTGAGCAGATTCTGGAAGACACCTCCGTGCTCTATCGTGGGGGAGGGAAGATGACTATTGAGCTGCGACTGAGTCCACGGTGCCGAGGCCCGCGTCCCCTTCCGCGATGCAGGAGGCAACCCAGTGGGACCGCGGTGGTGGCTTCAGGAGGGCTCTACGGGGCTCTAATGGATGGGCTGCAGGCAGGGGCGGCAAGGGGGTTCCGGGGGGGGGGACAGTGGCCCGCCGCGCACGCGTCTCCCTGTGTCCGTAGGGCTCTGAGGCCACTTGGTTGGGCCGAGCTATCCCGTGCGTGGCGGACATACTGGGCGAGACTTACAAAGACGACATCCGGCGGCACCTGGAGACACTCATCCGGAGCTACCCCGACATCAGGTCCGTTCCCCACTAGATTCTGACGGGCCCCGCGGGGCCCTGGGGTCAGGGGACTCGTGCCTGCAGAAGTGTTCCTGCGGCTGCAGGTGGGCGGGCGACGAGCCTGAGGGCGGCGCGAGCTGGTTCGGGGGAGGGGAGAGGGGAGGGGGAGGGGAAGGGGCGCCTCTCGGGCGGGGCTCGGACTAGCGCCGGCCTGAGTGCGCAGGTGCAGGTGCAGCAGCTAAGGGCCCCCGGCCTTCAGGCTGCGGCGGAGCCTCGTGGGATCGGGGCTGCCCTTGCCTCGTGGTCTATTCTCACCATCCACATTCAGTCCTGTGGTGAGATGGGGAGAGACGTCCCCACCCCTGGAGTCTGAAGGGAGTGGGAGACCCTCCTCCCGTGTCTGATGGTGGGGACACGTCCCTCCCCCGGGAGGCTGAGGGGAGGCCGCGGCCCCCACCCCTGGGAGAAGGCTCTTTCCGGAAGCCCCAGACCTGGCCAGGAGGAAGGAGGCTTTGATCCCGGGTGTGTGGTGGTGGGGGGGGGGGCGGTGAGTCATGGTACCCATGGAAATCCCAGCCCGAATTTCTCCATGGCCTTGGAGATTCCAGGGTGGGGAGACTGCAGAAAACCCCCGGCCTAGCTCCTTCCTGGACCCACCGCCTTGCCCTGCACCCCGACCCCCCGGGGAAAATTCCAGGCCCCCAGCCCGCAGTGACCACCCCTCCCCTCCAAGCGCCCGAGGTTCCCCTTCTGGCCCGTCCCTGTTTTCCTGCCCTGGGCTGGCCTGCCCTCCCTAGCTTGTGGGGCGGTGCTTCGAGCTTCTTGGGGTGCTTGGGAGGGGAGGGGGAGCTCCTGATGCCACTGGGCACAGGCCTCCCACCCCCATGCTGCCTCTCTGCGTGCTGCCTGGCTGTGGCTCCCTGCACAGGGCTGGAAGCGGGAGGCCCTGACTCCTTTCTGAGGCCAGCGGCTCCCCCGGCCCTGACCCCGTGTGGCCGCATTGCTGCATCCTTCAATCCACTAGGTTTCTTGAACCTCTGCGTAGGCCACAGAGGCCTGCCCTCCTGGCTCCACGTGGCTTTGCACCCTTCAAGGCCCAGCCACCTCTTCCAGGAGCACAGCTCCTCCAGGCTCATTCTCAGTCTCTCTGAGACCAGGCTCCAGGAATGCTGGGTGCACTCGTACTTCCAGCCCAAGCCCCCAGGGTTCTCCTCACCTCGGGGTCTGGGGTGTCATTGAAGCTGCTGGGTCTGCAGTGAGGGTCCGCGTGTCTCTGCAGGCGGGACCACGTGCTGGCCATTCTAGCGCTGCGCCGACTGGGCCACCGTCGGAACCAGCACCTCCTGACGCATGCCCAGGACCTGCTGAGGGCCGTGGCCAAGGCAGGGGGCCCCGGCGCTGCTGAGGGCCACGTGCTCTTCGAGGAGATCGAGGTGCCCACCTCCATGGATGTGCTAGTCACCTGCATCTAGTGCTCCTGGGCCTGAGAGGGGCCGACCCCAGGTGGAGGGTTGGCCATCTTCCCCCAGGCACTGAGCCCCAAGTCAGGAGCCCATGGTCGTGGAATTCCCGTCCTCAGCCACGCATGGCTGGTGACCAGAATGAACAGCCATGAGAGGCATCTCAGGCATTTGCGGGGGAGGGTTCGGGCATGTCAGAAGTTCCCATCGGTACTGCCCACCCAGGAAGGCCTCCCTGCCTAACTGTCCAGCGCCACCCCAGTCTGAAAGTGAAGAACAGAGTATTTATTTTTAAAATAAACATGAATGAAAATGGTGTCTCCCTAAGGAGGGGCAGGCCAAGTTGGCTTCAGGCAGGAGGCCTGGGTTCCCATGCACCCAGGGTCCAGCCAGAAGTTCCGCGGTGACTCCATTTGGTGATGACTGCTTCCTGCTCACTGTACCAATGGGGAAACTGAGGCAGGTCTAGAACTGGGAAGGCCCACCCCTGTGGCTGCAGAGCAAGACAGGCTTTGACCCCGGGCCCCCAGTGCCGCGTGCCTAGTGAGCTTTGCCCAGCGGGGTGAGCGCTGCTCTGTCCTGCTCTAAGCAGGCCTGGGCCCTGGGAGACAAGAAAAGGCCAAGCCTTGTTCTGCAGCTTGAGGTATTTGGGTTAGTTGTGAGAGGAACTTCCCAGCAGTGAGAGCTGTGTGCTGCGGCAGGGCAAGTGTCAACCTGGAGTGTGTGTGTGTGGGGGGGGTGCCCCTGCAGGTCTCGGCTCTGGACGTGGCGCTGCAAGGAGATCACCGCGCTGCGCCCTCGCGCACGCCCCTCCTCGTTCTCCTCTCACAATAGTTGGCACTGAAATTGGGCTCCAGCCTGCAGTTGACGCTGCTCTGGAACCCATTTGCGTCCATAACCTCGGGCTTGCCAGGAAGGCTGAGCTCTGAGATGGGGAGACTGACAGGATGCGGCTGGAGGCAGCGATAGGTGCCTTTCCCCCCAGCCCCCTTTCGGGGTCCCGGGGGGAGCAGGAACAGGTCCCAGCGGCAGCCTGTTCCATGGGGGCACCTGGCCAGGGGTGCGGCAGGCCGGGGGCCGAGGGAGTGTCCAGATCTTCCCAAGTGGGGAATCCAGCGGGGGTGGGGTGAGCAAGGCAGGAAGGAGGAAGCAGAGAGGATGGGGCTCCCAGGCTCCGGGAACAGGTGCGGCGGCGGGGTGTGTGAGTGCTGACGCTGACAAGCGGTCCTTGTGTCAGTGGGGAAACTGAGGCCAGCGGAGGGTGGAGGTTGGCACTGCTTCACAACAGGCCCCAGCACTGGTGGCCTGGGATCCTCACAGCCAGGGAGAGGGGAGGTATCGGAGGGGCACCTCTCTTCCTAGGGAGGGGCAGGTGATTGACAGGTCAGCCTGACCCCACATGTAAGCCCAGGGGCCGGCAGTGGTCTGGGTGAGAGTCTCAGGCCGGGGGGGTGGTGAGGGTATAGGAAGCCTTGATCTGGTTTGGTCCTGGCCAGGTTCTCCCCCGGGAGCCCCTGCCACCCCCTCCCACATTTGAGTCCCAGTCCCCAGGCCCCTCAGGGAGGCCCCCTCCTGCAGGCCCTGTTCCTCGCCCTGACCCTGACAGGCCTGACCTTGCCTGAGCCCCTTGGCTGCAGGCTGAGGGTCCTGGGGCTGGGTTTCTAAGCCAGGCTGCAGAGGTGGGAGGGGATTCAGCTCTACCCCTTTCCAGCCAGGAGACTGTAGGCAAGTTTCTTCACCTCTCTGTGCCTCAGTTTTTCCAGCTGTGAAATAGGGGTTCTGTCTGTGCCTCCCGGGCCGGGGAGAGTGAAGTTAAGAGCCTGCCGTAAAGCCAGGCTCTGGCCCCACCGTGACCCCACGTTCGCAGGTGTCTGGCCAGGCCACCATCTGCAAGAAAAAGCCGAAGAGAGGCTGGGTGCAGGGGTGGGGGACTCTGTCAGCGAATCCTGAGGTGGATGGCGTCAGTGAGTGGGCAAGGCCCCCAGCGCGAGGCTGGGGAGGGGTGTGGGTCTGAGCAGACTCCTCATGTTGCAGTGGGAAGGATTTAGGCTGAGACCCAGGCCCAGAGGCAGGAAGTCAGGGCTTTCCCGGAAGGAGCCTCTGTGCCCGGTGGGTATGTGTGCCCTGTGGATGTGCCTGTGAGCCCAGCAGAGTCTGAGGGCTGGGGTCAGCTTCCCAAGGCCAAGCTGGGGTGAGCAGGAAGCCAGACGGCAGCTTCTACGGGGGTGCAGCCAGGGAGGCTGCAGACTGGAGGGAGGGCTGAGGCCAGGGGACCCGGGGCTGGCTCAGGTCCAGGGCTCTGGCCATTGGCTGTTCTGCCCCGGGCTTGGGGGCTGTGCTCAGGACCCCCCTGCCCACCAGGTCCCATGAGGCCTTGCGAAGGGCCAGAGTGCTTCCGTGGCCATCCTGTTGTCCAGGCCAAGCATGGGGGGAGGGGGCTGGCTCTCAGAGCTGCTTCCGGACTTGTGAACCATGTTGTCTGGCTGATAAGGAAACGTGTGTGCTTGTGTGCACGTGTGTGTGTGTGTGTGTGTGTTCACATGTGTGTGCGTTCCTGGAATGTGCCAGCCCCTGTCAGTGCCCGGGCCATGCCTGGTGTCTGTGTTCCCCTGTGCAGCAGGACATCCTGTTTGCCCCTAGATCTCGGGTCCTGGGCCCTACCTCTGACCCCTGGTCGCACCTCTGCCTGGCCACTCCCTCCCCCCGCATGGCCCCCTACTCCTCCCGCTTCGGCTCAGCTTGGCTTCCCCCAGTGCCCATGTTTCCTGGGGCTCCTTCATGGACTGAGGGTCACGTCTGTTCTCTGGCCCTGAGCCTGTGGGTCCTTGATGAGGCTGGAGGGCAGTGAAAGGGTGTGGGGGCCGCCTGCCCAAGGCAGGGTGCTCGGGTCCGAGGACAGGATGAACGAAGCCTGATTACCCAAGGACAGCCTGGGGTGACAGGAGGGACCTGGGTGTCCCCCCTAGCTCCACCTGGACTTGTGCCCTCTGTGGCCCTTCGCCCAGGCTTGAGCGTGTTCAGGTCTCAGCGCTGCCCTCCCACAGCTGGTGACCTGGGCCCTTTCCCCTCTGAGGCTCGGTCTCCTTATCTGCGATGTGGGAGGGAGCGCCCAGTAGGTGAGGGAACTCAGGGGTAGATGACACCGGCCAAAGAGACCCAGCACCAAGGGCTTGCTGCGAGGGGCAGTCATCGTGTCACCTCCGTGCCTACACGGCCTCTCCCTCTTCCTTCCTTGCCTGGTGACCCCGGCCCCTTCCTTCCAGGCCCTGGACCACATGGGGCCCCTAGACACAGGGGCAGCACCCTCAGCGGCTAGGATGTGGTCCTGGCGGGGCCCCTCAGCATTGCCCTGGCGGGGAGAGGAGCTGCGGGGTCCCCGGGGCCACTCTCCGTCCCCTCCCTTCCTTTGCTACCCCTGAGTCACTTAGGCAACTCCAGCAGGTCAGAGGCCCCGCCCACCAAGGTCAGTGTCTGCCCACTGTCCATCCTCGGCCCAGGGGGAGGAGATGGGACAGTCCTTCCCCAGCCAGTCGGTGCAGAACACTGGGCAGTGGGCCTGTGCCAGGCACTGCGATCAGATGATCGGAGGGGGCTGCTGACAAGGGCTGAGCCACAGAGCTCCAGGTCTGCGGGAATCAGGGCCCGCTGGGTGACAGCGCAGAGCCCTTTTTGGCAGAGTCGCTGGGAGCCGTCACACCCCCGTGGCTGAGCGCCTCTAGGGACTCAGGGCAGCCTCCCTGGGCCCCTGCTCTAGTGAAATGCTTGCAGCGGACTGATACTTCGACAGGTCACACCCACCTCTGGGTCCACTCCTCTCCTGGACCCATGGGGTCATTACAAAACCCTTCATCCTTCCAGGGATTCCCATCCTCTGGGTGCACATACACCCACCCGCTCATTAGCGGCTTTTAAAATGCATTTGTTGGGACTTCCCTGGTGGTCCAGTGGCTGACTCCGCACTCCCAATGCAGGGGGCCCAGGTTCGATCCCTGGTCAGGGAACTAGACCCCACAGGCATGCTGCAACTAAGAGTCCACATGCCGCAACTAAAGATCCCATGTGCTACAGCTAAGACCCGACCCGGTGCAGCCGAATGTTTAATAAATAAATGAATGTTTAAAAAAATAAAAATAATAAAATGTTGTTAAATGTTTTCTTTTTTTTTTTTTTTGCGGTACGTGGGCCTCTCACCGCTGTGGCCTCTCCTGTTGCGGAGCACAGGCTCCGGACACGCAGGCTCAGCGGCCATGGCTCACGGGCCCAGCCGCTCCGCGGCATGTGGGATCTTCCCGGACCGGGGCACGAACCCGTGTCCCCTGCATCGGCAGGCGGACCCTCAACCACTGCGCCACCAGGGAAGCCCAAATGTTTTCATTTTTAACCTTAATGTTTTAGTGATACATTCACATAGTTCAAAATTAAAAAGGTACAAAAAGGATATACAGTGAACGTCTCCTTATTCCCATCTCCCTGTGTCCTTCCCCAGAAACAATGAGGGCTCCTTATGGGACCCTTGAGTTTGTAAGAAGCAATATATGTGGCTATACACATGGATATATACACGGTTAGTGGGCTGTATACACGGAACATCCATGGGAATAGTGACATTTCAGGCATTGGTGAAGCACCTGCTTTTGCTGGAGAGAGTTGTGTTGGGGGGACGGCAGTCTTTCCTGAGCCCTGTGAAAGCAGACGGTAGAGAACCTAACGCTCTTAGATTGATAGGATCCCCAAATATTGGACTCTTAGCATGCGGGAAAGAGGAATGTTGTGAAAAGTCCCACTGTTTCTGGGGTGCACTCTGTGCTGGCTCTGCACAGCGATTTATGGCTTTCCTCCTTCCTAAGGATTCGGTGCAGGGGTTAAGAATTAACCTCTTATTTTATAATAACTTTAAATGGAGTATCATTTGGAAAAATACCGAATCACCATGTTATAACCTAAAACTAATATAATATTGTAAATCAACTATACTTCAATTAAAAGAAAAAGAATTAGCCTCTGGATTCAGACCTCTCTGGGCTGGGGTCCCAGCTCTGCACCTTCCTAGCTGTGTGACTTTGGGCAGTTACTCCACCTCTCTGGGCTCTGGCTCCTGGTGTAAAATTGGGAGCATTACAGGAGAAAATGCCGATGTGCTGGATAAGGGCCTGGCCTGGGGTTTGCACTCCCTCGAGTAGCAGTTCCTGTTATTTACATGCACTCCCTCCTTGGAGCCTTCCCTGGCAACTCCCTGAGCGTCTGCTCCATTTCCAGAAGGGATCGGGAGGTCCCAAGGGGTGAAGCCATGTGCCTAAAAACACAGATGTGGGAATTCCCTGGTGGTCCAGTGGTTTCACTGCCAAGGGCCGGCGTTCCATCCCTGGTTGGGGAACTAAGATCCCACAAGCCGAGGCATGGCCAAAAAACAAAAACAAAAAACATAGATGTAAGTGGTGGAGTGCCCCAGGGTCCAAGTGGTCCCATGCCCGAGCCCCGCCATCATGCCTTCCTTCTCCAAAGTCCAGGAGGGCAGAGCTCCCTGGTGTCGGGTGAGGAGGCATTCCAACACCCGGGTTTGAGAAACTGGTGGGCCCTGTGGCGGTTTGGGGCAGGCTCCCCCCCTCCCCTTCAGCCTTGGCGGGCTCTACACAGCACTGGGATTCCCACCAGAGCTCCTGCCACGTGACCTGCCTCTGTCACTGGGTGGGACTTTATGTGGAGTAAGGCTGTTTTCCTGGAAATGATGCCGTCTAGGAGAAGGCTGCTGGACCAGGGCAGCCCCGGGTCAGAAGGGCTAGGAGGTGAAGTTGGCCATCTTGCATCACCACCGAAAGCCATTGTGAAAAGCCAGGCCCACTTAGGAAAGAGGCCAGGCCACTGGGGCTGGCACGGAGATTCCCTGATGCCCTGGAAGGGCATCCCTCCAGGGGGCCCTCCTGCATTACACTTCTTAGAAGGCCACTGGGGTTAGGGTCCTGCTGCCCAGTGGGCCCTGCTTTCTCCCAAGTGGTCCCACCTCCAGCACGGGAAGTGGGCCAGGCTCATCGAGCACCAGAGGAAGCCATTCCTCCTCAGGCCTCATTTTCCCCATCTGCCAAACACAGACAGGAGTGTGGGGTCTAACTTCCTCCGGGGAGGAAGGGAGGGGCTGTTATCAAGTAGACGGCTGCCTGGGGGTTGGGGGGCACTGCCTGTCGGGGTACGCCTGCTCTGATGGGTGCCCCCCTGGGAGGGGCTGGCCTGGGAGGGTGGTGCCTGGTCAGCTGTCCTGGCCATTCCATGGTTCTCAGCGGGGTCAGGAGACTCTGGCCGAGGTCAGGTGCAGCTGCCAGTGACCCTGAGCAAGTGACTTCCCCTTTGGGGAAGGCTGGGTGGCAGCAGAGATGCCAGCCTGAAGGCCTCAGCTTTTGCATTCACTTACCCCTCCAGGACTCAGTTTCCTCACCTGTCAACAGAGGATCCGATGGCTCTGCCCAGCGCTCTTAGTGAGTGGGACATCCCCAGGAAACAAGAGGCTCCAGGAAGGGTCCCAGGTCAGGTGACCGCCTGAGAAGTGAAGGGAGAAGCAGTGCCGTGAGAGCCAGGGCTGGGGAAGTGGGAAGTGCAAGTCATCTCACAGAGGGAAGTTGGCAGGGCCGTGAGGAGGAGTCCACCCGCAGTCAGCACCGCCCTGCCAGCCAGGTCCTCCCGGTGCCCCCGGCTCCAGTCCCATCCCCCCGCCGGCTTTTGCACCTGCTGAGCCCTGTGCCAGAACGGGCTCCCTCTGCCTCCCACCCTTCTTCCAGGGAGCTTCGGGAGGGGGAGTAGAGGGAGGACATTAAACACACACCGCCTGCATTATTCTCTGGCTGGGCTGCCAGGACTGGGTCAGCCCCTCCTGCTGCCCCACAGGGTGAGGGTGAAGACTCAGTTAATTGACTGGACAAGGTCGTGAAAGAGATTGGGAAATCTTTTTTTTTTTTTTTTCCAAAGATGAAAAAGGGGTAGAGGGCAGTAAAACCTCCCATTTCTGCATCGAAGCTTCCTAGCCCAGCAGTCAGTCCTTCCTTGTGTCTGACTTAAATGCATCAAGCTGTATTTCAGTTGATCAACATTAGGGGATAAGTAATACAGCACAACACTGACTGTGTGGCTTCCAGCTCCACCGCTGACCACCACGCGACTGGAACTATCTGTGCCTCGATTTCCTCAGCTGTGAAAAGGGGATAATTAAGGAGTACCCATTTCACACGATTGATGAAATCAGTTAGTGCATGCGAAGCACTTAGAACAGAGCTTGGCACCTGTCGACAAGTGTCAGCTGTCATTACTCACGACAGCCAACAGGCGGCAGCAACCCAAGCGTCCATGGACAGATGAAAAGATAAACAATGAAACATTCTTCAAGCTTAAGAAGGAAGGACATTCTGACACATGCCACAACATGGATGAACCTTGATGACATTATGTGAAGTTACATAAGCCGGTTACCAAAGGACAGTTACCATCCTTTTGATTCCACTGATATGAGCTACTTAGAATAGTCAAGTTTATAGAGATGGAAAGTAGAATGGTGGGTGCCAGGCTAGTGGGAAGGTGACGAGGGGGAGTTAGCGTTTAATGAGTACGGAGCTTCAGTTTTGCAAAGTGAAAAAATTCTGGAGGTGGATGGTGGTGACGGTTGCATAACAATGTATGACATCATGCCACTGACCTATATATTTAAAATGGTCAAAATGGTACATTTGGTTATGTGTATTTTACCACAATTAAAAAAAAAAGTCATCTGTCATTTCCAAGCGGAGGGAAGGCACGTGTCCTGGGCCTCCCAAGCCCTGAGTTGCATGCAAGGAGCTGACTACAGCTCCTGGCCAGGTGCTGGCACACTTGACTTCCGGGCTGGCCTGAAGGGTCTACTGCCAGTCCGCTCCTGCGTGCTGCCCTCCCTGCCAGGTGGAACTGGCCTGCAGCCCCCCCACCCATCGCCTGGGGAGGTGGGGGATGGGAGAGCAGCTGGCCAGGGACCCTCTCAACAAGCAGCTGATGCTCATTTCCTGCTGAGGGTGGAATTCTTGGCTGGCCTTTGGCTCCTTCTGGAAGTGTGGTCTCCTGGGGACAGTCTCCTCATCTGTCAAGAGGGGGTTAGAATAGCTCCTGCCCTATGGGCCCCGCTGGCAGTCACACCCCTTGGCCCTCTATGCAGCCCTATTTTCAGAGGATTTCCCTTGAGTTGGGGGCTTCACGTATGTGACGCTTGACCCTCATGCCTGAACTCAGGGAAAGAAGTGCGTGGTGCAGCCACAGGAGGGGCGGGCAGCTTTTCCCACCCCCTAGCCGCAGCCTGGAGCTCAGTGAGGCCATGGAGAGGGACGCAGGTGTCATGGAAGCTGGGGACGAGGGTGGCTGCCCAGCATCTGCCCGGTGAAGCAGCCTTCCTGTCCCTGAAGACCAGGGTCTGGAGCTCTGAGGGGATGGTGGGGTCTTTGAGCCTGACACTGTCCCCTCCCCCCATTACCCAGAGCACTTTGGATTCTCCAGCAATTTTCCAATCTGTTTGGGGTTAGAAGAAGCAGCCTGGTGGGAAGGCATGGGGATTGTGCAATGAGGCCACAGCAGGCAGCCACGGAGGCACTGGGCCAGGACCCCTTGCTTCTTGCCCTTGTCACCCTGTCTGGCTGGATGAACTTGGGGGGAGGGGGGTTCTGGCCTTTAGTCTCCCCATCTATGCACTGGGAGCAGCTGGAATGACCCTCCAGCTGCTGGGGCACTGTGACCAGTTGGTTCAGATCTGAAAAATGTCACCCCTGAGGCTACAGGGAGAGAAGGGGTGGAGCCCTTCTTACTGCAGCCCCCCCTTCCCACCCCCCCTCCCCCCGAGGGACAGGATCGATGTCCAAGCCCAAAACTGGCCCTTCGCCACCATTCCTAAGGAGGAAGAGGAAGTTCTCAGTGCCAAAGGGCACCCCCATCTCCCCGCTGCCTTGCCCACTTGGCCAGGCCTCCCAGGCTGCAGAGATCTGTGCCCAGTTCCCAGGGGGAGCAGGGAACCAGTGGGGAGGGGGAGGGGTGGCAAACAAAAGGGAGGGAGGAGCAGAGGCTCTATTAAGAAGCAAAAAGGAAGCTGGTGCCCAGGCGGGAAATTCCTGAGCCACAGGGTCCTTTCCAGAGGGCAGGAATTCCTAAGATGTGAAACGGGGAAGGGGTACTCTTCACCAGCACCCCTCCGGCCCTTTGACAGAAAAACAGGGCTTAGATAGGGAAACGGAGGCCCAGAAAGGGATGTGACCTGCTCAAGGCCACGCTGAGTGCGGACAAAGCTGGGCTGAGTGAGACTCAAGCCTGAGCTGTCGGGGTCCCCATCTGGTGCCTTTAGGAGCCTGTCCTGGCCCAGCGCCGGTCCCAGGAAGGGAAAGTGTTTCAGTGGGAGTCCTACAGGCCTGCGTGTGGGTTCCGACCACCGACCACCATTTATTGCCTGTGTGCCCTCGAGCAAGTCACTCACTTCCCCCCCCTCGGCCCCCACCCGGCACGCGGGCCTCTCACTGTTGTGGCCGCTCCCGTCGCGGAGCACAGGCTCCGGACGCGCAGGCTCAGCGGCCATGGCTCACGGGCCCAGCCGCTCCGCGGCATGTGGAATCTTCCCGGACCGGGGCACGAACCCGTGTCCCCTGCATCGGCAGGCGGACTCTCAACCACTGCGCCACCAGGGAAGCCAAGTCACTCACTCTGTGAGCCATTTCTCCGTTTTAAGCAAGACTCGATGGTGACAGCGTATGCAAGGCACCAGCACAGGTGCTTTGTCCATGGCTGACCAACCCCCGATCCCTTAGGGAAGCTCCTCCATGAAGGCGCCCTCCCATGGCTCTCTGCGGCCACAGTGATACCCAGAGTGGGAACACTCTCTCCAGAGGGGGTGATTCTCCGCGCGGCCAACCTCCGAGGGAGTCAGGTGGGACTGTCCCCAGCACCCCGCGGGGGTAAGGGGACTCCCCACAGTTGGGCTGAGCTGGGGTGGGTGCTGGATCAGTGACGCGCGAAAGTGGTCCCGAGCGCGGGGGCCCCTCCCAGCCAGCCAATCGGAAGCCGTCGTCGGACAACGGGTCAGCGCCAGACCCACTCCGTCCGCCTTGGGTGCCGGTCCCGCGCCCGACACAGTCTGGCGACGCTTGGCCAGCCCAGTCATCCCGTCCGGGCTGGTGGGAGGTCGTGACCCCGTCCCCCGCTCCCCTGCTAAGCAGGCCCCGCACCGCCTGGGGGGGCGCGCGACACCGGACACGGGGACACAGGCAGCCCCCGCCACGCTGTGCTTTGGCCTTCGCCCGCGGGTTTTCCGCGGAGGCGGCGGGCGGGGCGCGCGGGCCCAGCGGGGGCGGAGTCTGCGTCTATTTCAGGCGGCGCCCGGCTCAGCCCAGACAGCGGCGGCCCGGCCTGGACACAGTAAGTGACCTCCGCCCGCGGTGCGTCCGTCCCCAACCTCTCCGCGCGGCTGCCCGGCCGCCCCGACCCCGAGTCTCCGGCCCCATCCCACGAGGGAGCGGCCGGCGCGACGGAGGGGACCAATGGGGCAGGACGGAGCCCAGGTCTCTGGCAGCCCCTCTTCTAGGGAAACTGAGGCCCCCGGGCTGAGCTGCTGCGTCAGGGTGCAGAGGGTCCGGCTTAGATGCTCCCAGCGGAGGACTGCGTCCCGCAAAAAGCATCAGGGAGGGGCTGTGGGGAAAGGCGCCGGGTGTCCCTTCCTTTTGCGGTAGGAAGCGGGACCTATAAGCACGGAGGAGCTAGGCACAGGGGCCAGGGAGGCTTGGGTGGACCTCAGCCCTGACCCGGAAAGGAGGGTGAGGGTGTGTGTGCCTGAGGAGAAGCTGGGGGAGCTGGGAGGACCCGAGGGGTGCCACTGTTGGGCCACAGGCTGTGGCCACAGGGTATGACTCGGAGCACTTCCCTTCCTGTCTCAGTGTGCCCAGCCGCGAGCCTGGCCTTAAAGGATCCCTCTCCTGCCCTCTTCTGCTGTATCCGGGCGCCAGGGTTAGCCTGACAGACACTGAGACACGTGACGCAGACCCTTACTGAGGCCTGGCTAGGTGCCAGCATGTGTCTGAGTGGTTTCCTCACATCCTTTCAGCAGTACTGTGAGGTGGGGTCCTCATCCCCATTTCCCAGATGGGGAGACTAAGGCCTATGAAGGAAGGGTGAAGTCTGGTCCACACCCTAGTGGGTGGTACAGCTAAGCCCACAGTTGTTCTCTTTCTACTGCACCAGCTGCCTCAGAGTCCAGGCCTGGGACGTGGGCCAAGGGGGCTGCTGCAGGACCCTGAAGGGTGAGGAGAGTTTGTGCCACAGAGGCGAGGAGGCAGCGATGCCATGCGGGGACCTGCAGGAGCCAGGTCTGGAGGCTGGGTAGAGCCTAGCACGTGTGGGGACGGAGGAGGTGGGGGGCAGTGAGGACAGAAGTGAGGCCGGTGGGAGCACAGCGGGTCAGATGGCCCTCACCCTCACCCCAGCGGGGGGCAGAGGTGGGTCCTGGGGGCCCAGGGTGGCACTGAGCAGCCCCAGCCAGCCGGCCAGACCAGCTCCTGTGGGTGCCTGGCATGAAAATGGGATGGATTAGGAGGGAAGCTGGGGCAAGGGCTCTGCAGGGCAGAAATGCCCAGAGTACCCCCTGCTTGGTTCTGGAGTGGAACTCTCAGGCCACATGGCACAGGGAACGCAACGGAGATCCAGCAGGGTAGGACTCTGCCCAGGGTAGGACTCTGCCCAGGCACCTGCTGAAACCAGTGGGAGTGTGAGAAAGCCTGGCTTCCTGGCCACTGAGTGGCTCTGGTCAAGCCCGGGGGTTTGGGACGAGTCCTCGGGCGGATGCGAGAGGAGGCTGGGCCGATGGGGAGGCAGTAGGGGTTGTAGAAAGTCTGACAGGCCTAATCCCACCCCGCCTCCTGCCGCCTCAATTTCTCTCTCTGGATGATTGGATCACCCCATCTGCCTTGCAGGGCCGTTGCAGGGGCGAACTGAAGTCACTGTTTGTGTGAGTCATGACTTGGTGTGTTTACTCTCGGGTGGTGGGGCAGGCACTGTGGTTATGCATCACCCCCGTTACCAGGGAGGCCCAGCCCTGCCCCGCTCCCTCCTTTGGGGTCAGCCATGTTCCCCTCCACCGGTCCTGGCCTGGCTTTCACAATGGTCAAGGTGCTGGGGAGGGTGCTGCCCCTCTGAATGCGGCTCGCGAGGTGTTGGGGGCCACGAGGCAGGGGTGCCCGGAGCCAGGTGATCCGAGTTCCAAGCCCAGGCTGTTGACCATGGGGGCATTTTAAGCCCCTCTGAGCTAGCTGTGTGAGATGAGGAAAATAACACGCCTCCTGGAAGGGAGTGTGGAAGTGATGGGATGGGCACTCAGGAAGCGCCCAGAAAATGGAAGCTTTTGTGACGATGATGTCACCCCATTTGTGGAGCCGGGAAGCTTGGGTTTCCAGTCCCAGTTGCCAGTTGCCGTGTGACCTCAGACAGCCCTGTGCCTCACTGGGCCCCTTGTCCCTACGGACGTGGGAAAGACCCCCTGAAGCTTGAGGGGGCACTATGGTTTCTGTAGACTTGAGCCCCAAGGTCATACAGGGGTCAGGCCCTGCCTACCTTGTGGTCCCAGCCGGAGCAGCCGTGTTTCTGCTCAGAGCGCTCCTCTGTGACCCCAAAGCTGTACGAGTCAAGACAAGAACCGGCAAAATGGAGGACGGGGCTGGGGCTGGATTCCCGCCTCGGCCCAGCCGCTGGTGCTCTGTGACCTTTCTGGACCTCGGTTCTCGCTCGGCGCCGTGGGACGGCGGCCCGTGGTCTGCCTGCTCCCCTGGGGTCTCGTGGAATCCGGGTGGTTCTCATGCACTGCAGTCCCTTCTCCCTGCCCAGAGGGTGGGCTGTCAAGGAAGGATTTGCCTTCTGTCTGGAATATGCCTCCCAAGCCCAGCTTCCTCCTTTCCTCGGCAGTTCTCGGAGGGCCGGTGGGTCCTGAGGAACTGGTGTCCGGGGAGAGAGTTGAGTTGTTGGTGCCCATCTGGGCCAGGAGAATGCCAGAGCCTGGTGGTCATACGGGTGAAAACGCATCAACCTGGCTGTGTACCTGGGCCGGGGAGCCGGGAGCCAGGCCCATCCCCTGGTGACCGCTGAGCCTTTCATTCCCTCGCCTTGCCAACCCGCAGGCCCGAGCCGGCGTGATGCTGAAGACGATGACCTTACAAGGCTTTACGGGCCAGCAGCCTGCGCCAGGGGCCCTTGACTTGCCCCGAAGCCCCCAGAAGTTGCCCTTCACCTCGGAGGCAGAGTCAGAAGCCTCCATGTCCGAGGCCTCCTCCGAGGACCTGGTGCCACCCCTGGAGGCCGACGAAGCCCCAGATAGGGATGAAGGAGAGGCTGCGAAGAAGAAGAAGAAGTCGAAAGGCCTGGCCAACATGTTCAGCGTCTTCACCAAAGGGAGGAAGAAGAAGAGTCAGCCCAGCTCAGCAGAGACAGAGGGCGACTCTGAGTCCCAGTCCGGGCCGGCTGGCCGGCTGCCCACAGGTAGGCAGGGGCCCCAGGTCCCAGCCGGGCAGGGTCTGGGCAGGATCGGGGCTCACTGGAGTGGACGCCCCACTCACCCAGGACAGAGAGGGCAGGGAAGGTGGGCGCGGAGGTGTCTCCCTTGCCAGCTTCCCCTGCGCGCCCTGATCTCAGGGGCAGGGAGCGAGCGGAGGGGTCCTCGGTCCTGTCTGGGACGTCGACTCGCCCCTTCCGGCGCCTCACCTCACCTTTTGAGGTCTCGGCCCACGGGAGGTGACTGGTGGGTTTCGGGGCCCCGGGCCGCGCTAACGTCGGGTCCTGGCCGCAGTGGAGGAGCTCAAGGCCGACCTGGAGCACGGGCGGCTGGAGGCGGCGGGGCCGCTGCTGGCGCTGGAGCGGGAGCTGCAGGCGGCGATGGCGGCGGGCGGCGTGAGCGAGGAGGAGCTGCTGCGGCGCCAGAGCAAGGTGGAGGCGCTGTACGTGCTGCTGCGCGACCAGGTGCTCGGCCTGCTGCGCCGGCCGCTGGAGGCGGCGCCGGAGCGGCTGCGCCAGGCGCTGGCCGTGCTGGCCGAGCAGGAGCGCGAGGACCGCGCGGCGGCGGCGGCGGCGGGGCCCGGGCCCTCGGCACTGGCGGCCACGCGGCCCCGGCGCTGGCTGCAGCTGTGGCGGCGCGGCGTGGCGCAGGCGGCCGAGGAGCGCCTGGGCCAGCGGCCGGCCGCGGCTGCCGAGGGCCGCACGGAGGCCGAGCGCGCCTTCCTGCACATGGGCCGCACCATGAAGGAGGACCTGGAGGCCGTGGTGGAGCGGCTGAAGCCGCTGTTCCCCGCCGAGTTCGCCGTGGTGGCGGCCTACGCCGAGAGCTACCACGAGCACTTCGCGGCGCAGCTGGCGGAGTTGGCGCAGTTCGAGCTGAGCGAACGCGACACCTACGTGCTGCTGGTCTGGGTGCAGAACCTCTACCCCAAGTGAGCGGCTGGGCAGCCGGGCGCCCCGGTGCTGGGCGGGGCCCCAGGGGCAGGGAGGCCGCTCTGCAGGGGCTGTCACCGCGTGCAGGGAGTTCCAGGTGGGAGAAGCACAGATGGGCTTGGACTCAAGGGGGCAGGGCCTGGGCTGGGTCTGCTTTGCACTTGGAGTCCTTAGTCTCTTGGGCCTCGGCCCCATTCCACAGTTGGGGAAACTGAGGCACAGAGAATGGCAGGGAGTTCATCATTCACTCATGAGTTCCCAGTCTGGGGAGGGCATGAAGCAGCGCCCATCCAGAGCAGGAAGGGGTGTGGCAGGGGAGCCCGGAGGAGGGGGCCCTGACCTCGCCTGGGTCAGCCCAGGAAGCCAGCTCAGAAGAGACGGCGCAGACTTCTGCCTGCCACAGGAGTTTGCTGCTCTGGGGCAGCGCACAGTCTAATAGAAGTCAGGCAGGGCAGGAAAGAGGAGGACAGGTCAGTAAGAGGGAGGGTGGTGTTCCGGCAAAGGGAGTCATCTTCCAGGGCCTGAGGCTGAGCTGTGAAGCATTCTGGGAGCTGTGTGGAGCTGTCAGTGTTTGGATTATCCAGCAGGCCCCTGGGGGCACTCCCAGGCAGGACAGGGAGCAGGGGCAGGGTGGGGCCGCTGGGCCTGTTGGGAAGATCCCCATGGTGCAGGGTCACCCAGTGAGGCCGCACAGAGCTGGGCTCTGGCCCCCGAGGCCTGGAGCCCCTCAGTTTGGAAGGCTTGCTCTGCCGGTGAAGGATACCTGGGTACCAGCCGGGTACCGCCTCAGGCATCCCCTCATTTCCCCAGACCTCTGGTCGTTCACATAAGCTGGGTGGGGAGAGACTTATACTGCAGCATGGAGATGACCAGGGCACGAGAGGCCAGGGGCTCCTATAGGGACTGGCCCCGGCACCCAGTGTAAAGCCCACAGGAAGCCTGGAGGTGTAGCCCGTGTGAGCAATGTCCAAGCATCTCGGGGACACATCTGGGTGGCCAGTGGTCTCGGTTGGTACTGGTGGGTCAGCCTCGCGGGGGCCGGAGGAAGGGCCGGTTGGGGAGTGGTGGGTGAGGAGTCGGCAGGGCATAGGGAAATTGGCACAGGGCAGGGGGTGCGGGAGAGTCAGGGCGGCTCTGAACCTGTTCTTTCTTGCTTGTCCTGACTCACCAGGAAGTGCCAGGCACTCACACTTCTCACCCTCAGCCTTCCTGTCCCAGTGACCCCAGGGGCTTTTAGCCTGGGACCCACTGGGGTCACTGCAGCAGGAAACTGAGGCCAGCCGGGCATGGAGCCCCGAGGGGGGGAGTCCAGGGGGGCTCCGTGGAGGCCTGTGTGGCCAGAAGTGCGGGGAGCAAAGGGGCACAGCGCATCCAGGCTGGGGGAGGGGCAGAGAGGGCCATTCTTGAGCCTCCAGGCGGACCAAGGTCCCTGAGGAAGTCCCAGGGCTGGGCAGTCCCCAGGGGGCTCTGGGACCCAACAGAGGTCCACAGGGATGGGTGGATCTGCCTCCTCAGAGCAGTTCAGGGTGGTGCGGGAACAGCCCTTCCTGCTTGGACTGGCCCACCTCTGGGGGCAGCAGACCCGGCTCGGGGGGCGGGGGGAAGAGGGCACAGGGCTAGTGGGTGCCCAAGGCCAGCAGGGCTGGAGTGTGGTGGGGGATGGGTGAGAAGGAGGCAGAGGGTAAGGAGCTGTATCCTGTCTGTGTGAGAGCGGGGAGCCCTTAGAGCCGGGAGATCAGACCTGAGAGGTGGTACTGCCTGTTGGGTGGAGGAGGGATTGTTGGAGGTGAGGGCAGAAGCGGGGAGCCAGGGAGGGGGGTCCTGCAGTGAGCCAGGCAAGAGGGCGGTGGCTGGGCAGGGGGGTGCCTCTAGCCGGGTAGCTTGCGGCTCATCAGTTTCGGGGCGGTGTTTCGGAGCAGAAGCAGATGGGGGTGAGAGAGTAAAGGAGGCACGACGGTTCCAGGGTTGGGGGCCTGGATCAGGCTGAGCAGGTGCAGGGCCCACCGCATGAGGTGGGGAAGCAGGGATGGGGTTCGGTGGAGGCAGGCAGCTGAGCTCTGGGCCTGCCAGAGGCTGCGGCCGAGGAGAGCTGAGCTCTGGGCCTGCCAGAGGCTGAGGCCAGGAGAGCTGAGCTCTGGGCCTGCCAGAGGCTGAGGTCGAGGAGGAGGGCTCTTGCTGGACGGGTGGCGTGAGCTTTCCTCATGCCAGCCCCCTCTGCCCACAGTGACGTCATCAACAGCCCCAAGCTGGCAGGCGAGCTGCAAGGAGTCGGGCTTGGGAGCCTCCTGTCCCCCAAGCAGATCCGGCTGCTGGAGGCCACGTTCCTCTCCAATCAGGTGGTGAGTCCAGCGCCAGCGCCAGGGCCGGGGCAAAGGAGGGGCGGGAAGGAAGCGGAGGGGCGGCCGGGGCAGACAGGACGTGGCAGGGAGCCTGACAGGCACGTCCACGTGGGCTTCGCGCTCCCCTGACCAGCCCCCCCTCCCCCAAGGCCAGCGTGAAGGAGCTGACGGCCCGTGCCCTGGAGCTGGAGTCACAGCGCTGGACCCAGGATGTGGCTCCGCAGAGGTTGGATGGCCGCTGCCACAGTGAGCTGGCCATTGACATCATCCAGGTAGCACGGCTGCCCCTCGTGCACGAGCGCACATCCTTGCGTGCAAACACACGCTCGCCCCTGAGCACAGTCCCTCTTTTCCATGTCTTACCGACCCCCGCACCCGCCCCAGCCCCAGCCCTAGACTGGGTGGGCCCCTGCTCAGTTCACCTCACCCCTGCAGATCATCTCCCAGGGCCAGGCCAAGGCCGAGAGCATCACCCTTGACCTGGGCGCGCAGATGAAGCACTTGCTGCTGGTGGAGCTGGCTGCGTTCCTCAACAGGTGGGTGACGGCCTGTGCGCGCGCAGGAAGGGTCCCTGCGGCCACCCCTCTCAGCGCCCCGCCCCGCCCTCGTGCCCCAGGTGGGGATCCAAGCTAGATCAGTGCCCCTCCCTGCTCCTCGGGGGTCTGTCATTCTGAGCAGGCGTCCTCATCCCCCTGTACCACCCACCTGGGTGCTGAGAGCCTCAGGTAATCTGACCACCTGCTCTCGGCAAAGCTCCCAGCAGAGCAGCCCCCAGCTGCAAAGAAGATGCCCAGTGAGGGACTGAGACACTGGCCTCCCCATCCGGGCACGCTCCAGTCTGCACCCTCACGGTTCTCTTGGCTAGCTCCCTCCGCCTCCTCTGAGGACCCCTGCATGGCCCAGGCCTCCAGTCTTCCAGCTCTAGATGGGGCCTGGGGGAAGGAGGGAGGCAGCAGAGCGGGGTGGACACCCTCTTCAGGAGCTCTGCAGGGGCCCTGGCCTCACTGGCCTGAGCACGTGAAGCCAGTTACAGGATGCTTCGGGGCTAGGGGCCCCTCCCTGTGCTGCAGGGAGCCCACATGTAAACCCAGGGAGGCTGCTCCTGTCCCGGTGTTTGTGCTGGTCCCGCATGTTCCCTTTCGGGTTTCACCAGCTACCAGCGTGCCTTTGATGAATTTCTGGAGAGGAGCAAACAGCTGAGAAATTACAGGGCCAATGTCATCGCCAACATCAACAACTGCCTCTCCTTCCGGTGAGGGCACTGGGTGGGGTTTGTGGGAGCCGGCATCACTGGGGCTGCCTGCCTGTGAGAGAGATAGAGAGAGAGAGAGGGTAACTGGGAGGCGGCTGGGAGGTGCCCGGGATGGGGGGGGAGGGACAGCTTCAGCAGAGATGTTGAATTAAAACGAGCAGGTCCGTAAGGAAATGCCAGGGCCTGTGGCGGCGGCAGCAGTGAACATTTATCTAGTGCTGGGGGGTCAAGCACTCGCGCAACTGATTTACTTTATTTTATTTTACCCTTATGACAACCCTGTTAGGTAGGTACAGTGATCACGTCCATTAAGCAAATGAGCAAAGTGAGGTGCTGTGGAGAGGCCCTCAGTTAGAAGAGGATGTGGTGTTATGTGTGTGCTGGGAGTGGGAAGGCTGGGCCCTGCTTCGGCAGCATGGGTGGGATGATGTGGACTTGCTCCCATGGGGAGTGGGGAGCCAGGGAGGGTTCTAGAGGAATGGTTTAGGAAGATTAGCCTCAGGCTCACTGGCTCTCTGGGCAGGACTGGTGTGATCTCCCTGCCTCCCCTGTCCTTCCAGGATGTTCGTGGACCAGAAGTGGCAGACACCACAGGACATCCCGAGCCACCTGCTGAGCCCCCTGGATGAGCTCAAGAGTCATGGCGTTGATACCCTGCTCCAGAGCCTGTTTGGGGCCCTGAAGGTAGCTGGAACCTCCCGCCGTGTGTCACATGCTGAGTCCGGTGCTGGGGGAGGGCGGGGAGGGCCTGGGAGGGGGCTGGGCAGGGAGGGTGGCAGAAGCGAAGAGCTGGCACGTGGAAGGCGTGGTGTGAGACCAGGTGAGGGGGCCGTGGCGGGCCCTTGACCTCATTCCCAACACTTCAGCCCCGGGGCTTGGCCTCAGAGGGCCGCCCAGGGCCCTCGGGTACAGACAGGAAGCTTCAATGCCCGTCCCCCGCTTAGACGCCCCAGACCCTCCTGCCCAGGCCCTGTCCCCGTGCCTAACTCCCAGCTGTGATGCTCAGAGCCTTTGGCAGCCGTCACCACGTCTGCTGTGGGCCAAGAAATCCACAGAAACCCTTTAGCGCCTTTAGCAGAGGATGAGGCAGGGGTCCCAGGAAACGAGGAGGAGGGACTCCCTGCCTGCCCTCCATGGGAACCCGCCCTGGCCTCAGTGCCCAGCAGCTGTGGGTGACCAGGCGGTGACCCTGGATGACTTGGCCGGCTCCTCACAGGCCCAGCCAAGCACAAGGCTTTGTTTATGCAGGAATTTATTTATTTAAGGAGGGCGGCCAGTGGAAAAGGCCTCAGGGCAGGCAGATGGCAGCTGGTCGGCCTCTGAGAAGGGTGTGCAGACCACGCCTCGAGTCCCTGCCTGTGAGCAGGGCCTGAGCGCTCCCTGGCTTCCCTGGGAGTCCTTAACGTCCCCGGCCCCTATCCTGGGCCCCGTGTGTCTGTGTGTGTCTGTGTGTGCATGTTTCTGCAGCTGGCCCTTCCTCTGCAGGGCGTGGCCAGACATCCTGCTTCTCTCCTTTCACAGCCGCTGTTCAAGAGGTTCACACAGACCCGCTGGGCGGCCCCCGCGCAGACCCTGGAGGAAATTATCTCCGTGGTGGGCGAGAGGCTGCCCGAGTTCTCTGAACTGCAGGACTGTTTCCGGGAGGTAAGGGGGTGCTGAGCTGGTGGCAGGAGCCGGAGGGGGTGTCTGGACATGCGTGCACACACACACGGACGCGCTCCTTTGCTCTGGCATCCGCCCCTCCCTGGACCCTGGCTTCGAAGCCTCGAGGGAGGTGGTGAGTTTCCTGTGTGTTGGCTCACATGACCCTGCCCACTCGCCCACCCAGGAGCTCATGGAGGTTGTACACCTGCACCTGGTGAAAGAGTACATCGTCCGCCTCAGCAAGCGGCGCCTGGTCCTCAAGACGGCAGAGCAGCAGCAGCAGCTGGCGGGGCACATCCTGGCCAACGCTGAGCTCATCCAGCGCTTCTGCACTCAGAACGTAAGCCCCCACCCGCCCCTCCCAGCTCCCACTCCCATAGGCTGCCCTCCCGCTCCAAGCTCTTCACGGGCCAGGACAGCCCCTCTGGGCCTCTCCAAACCCAATCAGGTCGGACCTGAGCCTCTCTGGGCCCCTGGGTGGCCTCCGGGGCAGGGACAGCCTCCCTCCAACCAGGCCTGTGCCGGCAGGGCTCCCCGGCAACCTGGCTGCACCGTGCCCTCCCCACGCTCGCAGAGATTATTCGCCTGCAAGACCCCAGCGCCATCAAGATCGAGGTGGCCACGTGTGCCGCCTGGTACCCTGACTTCAGGTGAGAGCAAGGCACCAGAGGACCTGGGCAGGTAGCATGGCCCTGATGTACCCGGCTGTGGTCAGGGCCTGGTGGAGCCAGAATGAGTCCCTCCAGGGTGGGTAGAGCTCAGGTACCGGCCACCGTGATGCAGTCCCTTTGCTGAGTGCTGTGTACCGGCCACCATGCCCAGATCTTTACAGTGGCTGTTCACTCAGTCCTTACTGCCACCCTGTGAAGCTGACACTCTTCAACCCCATTTACAGATGAGACCTGGGGAGCTTAAGGAATGTGTCCAGGGTAACACAGCTAGTCAGTGGTAGAGCTAAGACGACAAAGCCAGGGGGTCTGGCTCCACAGTCCAGATTCTTAGCCTTTATGATACTGCCCCTCAGAGGGGAAACGGAGATCAGAGAGACCAGGGACCTGCTGGAGGCCATGGCAAGTCAGTAGTGAAGCTGGGGTCCACCACTCAGCCTAGGGGCCCTCAGGGGCGCGACCTGTGCCCTGGGTCCTAGTACCCCTGTTCCGGAGTGGAGGCTTAGCCCCTGGCTGCCTGAGGATCTGGTGAGTCAGGGAAATTGATTCTGTGGGCTGAGTCCTCTAATGCTGTCGGACTGTTCCAGTTATGGGATATGAGTTGGACTGTCCCGGCGTAGCCTAGTCCAGCCACTGGCTGACCCACTCCACCTACTCACCTACCCATCCCCTCACTTACACACTCACCCATCCATCTCCCCACTCATACAAGCACCTAGTTACCCACCTGCTCCCCCATCTTCTATCCATCCATCTGATGACCCGCCCATCGACTCATCTGTCCATCCGTTGACCCATCCACCCATCCACCCACCTATTCATCCACCCTTCCACCCATCCACCCTTCCACCCATCCACCTATCCATCTATCCACCTATCCACCTATCCATTCATCCACTGATCTATCCATCCATCCATCCACCCATCCACCCTTCCACCCATCCACCTATCCATCTATCCACCTATCCATCTATCCACCTATCCATTCATCCACTGATCTATCCATCCATCCATCCACCCATCCACCCATTCTACCAACAGTTACGGAGTGGTCTCCTACTAGGTACTGGTCTCCTTAGGCTCTGTTTTTGGCACCAGGATGCAATGAAGTACAAGACGGACAAGGTCTTCGTTCTCCCTCATGTTACTTACAGTCTGTTTAAGGTTAGCAACGATGAGGCGATCAGGCAAAGGAGTTCAATCGCGAGTGTTAAAGATTGTTTAACCAAGGTTGTGAACGACAGGAGGTGCTGACTTTAGAGATGGGAAAGCCTCTCAGGGGAGGTGACATTTTAGCTGAGAGCTAAAGGGTGAGACGAAGCGGGTTAGCTCAAGAGCACGGGGAAGAGCACTCCAGGACGGACAGCCAGTGCAAAGGCCCCGGGTGGGCAGGAGCTTCGCGCACTCTGGAGACGCACGGTGGCCAGCGCCGCTGGAGCTCAGTGGGCAAAGGAGCGGGTGTGGGGGGTGCTGCTCGTGGGCAGGGGCTTGGCTGCAGTGTCCTGTGGCTCCGCCCGGAGTCTGGGGAGCTGGGAGGGGGTGTGAGCAGGGGTGTTGGCGAGCGGGCTGGACTGACAGCATACTCTCTTTGCCAGCAAAGGCCACCTGAGTGCCATCCTGGCCATCAAGGGGAACCTGACCAACAGTGAATCCAGGGGCATCCGGAGCATCCTGGACATCCACACGGGGGCGCGCGAGCCCTCCAAGTCCCTGTTTTCACTTGTAAAGGTTGGTTAGCTGCTTCCGCGGCCTGACCTGCTCGTGAGCTCATGGCGAGCAGCGGATGCCGCCCCGTTCGGGGGCCGTTCAGACCAGCACCGGCTTCACAGCCCCACACGGCCTCTCACGGACGTCCTGCCTTCTGCTGCTGCTTCTGACCAGCCCTGGCCTAGGCGCAGGTCCCTGGGCCGCGGGAACTGGACAGGCCCTGGCTTGTTCACCCCTCCCGTGGCGGGGGCGGGGAGCTGTGGGGACCCAAGGAGGCCACACATGAGAAGCTCCCTGTAGATGACAGGGGATCTTGCACGCTCTGAAGGAGGGGCCGGGGGGGGAGTGGCCAGGGGACGGAGCTCCAGGGTCACCGCCTGTCTGTGGGGTCCTTCCACAGGCTGCCTCCGGATTGCCCTCCTCAGCCTGGGTCTTGCCGCCTCCCCAGCTCCTGGGCGGCGGCCTGAGCCTCACCCCTCCTGCCTCCTCTGGTCCAGGGCTGTGCTGAGCTGGGCTCCGCCAGGGTGTGGAATGGAGGGCAGAACTGGAGGGAGAAAAGGGAAAGAGGAGCTCTCATCTGGGACCTGGAAAGGGGCCTGTGGGGTCCCATGGCAAGCTGGGGGCAGAGCTGGCATTGGGGCCCCTGCAGCTCAGCCCCTGACCCTTCTCTGCTTCCCCACGGGCTTCCCCTGAGGATGGGTCTGGGAGGGGCAAGGACCTCCTGGGTTTTCTCGGCCTCCGCCTTCCCCCCCACGGAGACAGGCCCAGGGGTGCCTCCGCAGGTCCTCCCCGGAAGTCAGGCTGAGGTCTGGGCAGGGCAAGCTTGACCTCTGACTCCTCGGCCTCTGGATTCGTTTCCTATTGCCACTTCAGCAAACTTCCACAAGCTTAGTAGTTTAAAACGAGAACTCTCTTTCGGTTGTGGAGGTCAGAAGTCTGCCATGGGCCTAGTGGGCTAAAGCCAAGGTGTCAGCCGGGCTGGTTCTGTCTGGATGCTCCGGAGGGCCATTTCCTTGCCTTTTCCAGTTTTTAGAGGCCGGCCTCCCCTGTTTCTTGGCTAGTGGCCCCCTTCTATCTCCAAAGCCAGCAACGGCCGGTCGATCTCTTTTTCACATCTCAGCACCCCTCTCCTGCCTCCATCTTCCTTCCTTAAGGACCCCAGTGATGACCTTTGACCCACCCAGACAATGACCTTTGACCTACCCAGACAATCCAGGATCCTCTTCCGATGTCAAGTTCAGCCGATGAGCAACCTTAATTCCACCTGACCCCTTAACTCCTCTTTGCCTTGGAACCTGACGTAGTCGCAGTTCCAGGGATGTGGACGTGGGCATCTTTGGAGGGGGGTATTATTTTGCCCACCTCAGCCTCCACCCATCCCCTGCCCTGTGGGGTGCCTTGTCCTATCCCAGGAAAACATGGGTTCAGTTACCCTCCTCGGCCTCTGCTTACCCCAGAGGCTCTCGGCAGTCAGACGTAGGCAGAACTCCACCTCACCTGCGCCGCTGGGCACGCCGTGACGGGGTTTGCAGCCAGCTCTCGGGTTTGTGCTCCCTCTTTCCAGGTACTGTGGCCAGAAACTGGCCCGTGTAAGTGGTGCACAAAGGCCTTTGTACGTTTGTAGGAGTTAGCATGTTTGATGTTATTATTATTATTTTTGATAGTATTGCTTTTGTATGTGTTTTTCTATAACATGATCTTAGTTTTTATAGCTTGATATAAAGCTGATTTCAAAAGTGGCTGTGGAGTGATTTATTTTGGGAGCAAGGATGGGCCATCAGTGGCTTTCTCAGCCTCTTGGGGTCTGGCAGACCCTGTGCCCCCAGTTTCTGTGTCAAATCCCCAATGAGTCCGGCCCCCCAGCGCCTCCTACCCGCTTCTTACCTGTGAGCGTGAGTTTTGGGAGGGTCTGCTGTGGGGCAAGGCCCATCACTTCGCCCTTCAGTTTCCTCACCTGTAAAGGGTGGTCATGACCCTATCCATCCCCCGCACTGTCCTTTACTGAGGAAGGGGAGGCGGGGCCTCCGGACAATCCTTTCAGCTCCACGCATAGGGCCAGTGGGAACTGACTCTCATATTTCTGGAATTGACCTTGAAGGCTACAGCTGTGAACAGAGCTGACCCCAGCTGTCCTCTACATCCCCATCCTGGCCCAGGATTGGGGGAAGGGCAGAGTCCCTGGGAGGGAAAGGGGAACCTGGGTGAACACATTCCACAGAGCTGAGGGGGCCGCCCAAGGGAGCCAAGGGTGAGTGGAGTCCGGAGTCTGGCAGGAAAGGCCTGGATGGGGAGGGAAGGTCCTTTCAGATGAGATGGGGGTGGGATGGATCCACCAAGCAGTGCTGTGCAAGGAGGGGAGGGGAGGGGACAGTGGCGACTGGGGACGCCCTGCGTTTGGGCTCCGAGTGCGGGGTCCTGGGCGCGTTGAGCCTGCAGTGCGGGGTGGGAGTGGCCGCAGGTTTCCCCTGGCTCCTCCCGCAGAATCTGGGGTGAGAGATAAGAGGGAAGGGGGTGCACAGGGGGACGTGAAAGGAGCTGAGGACCAGATGGAAAGTTTTAGATCAATCCGGGCAGACATTAATGGACCAAAGAGGATGGATTTGGACTCAAAAGTGCTGGGGTGCTGAGACCCCCAGTCTCACAGCAGCGGGGTGGGCCGGGGTCCGAGGAGAATAGAGGCAGCCGGAGGCAGGCACCCTGGGGTGGGGTTGGGGGGGCAGGGCCAGGTCAACTCCTGCTGGACCCAGCGCAGGAAGGGCCACCCCCGGCGGGGCAGGCGAAGGGCAATGAGAAGAGGACGTGGCCGTCGCAGTTAGGGACACCTTGCTGTTCCTGTAGGAGGGGTAGAGGTGTACAGAGTTCCCGTCAGGGCCGCCAGCTCAGGCCACCTACTTCAGTAACTTCCCGGTCACCGCAGGAAAATTCCTTTCAGGGAAGGATTTGCCCCAGAGTTGGGGAGTGAGTGACTGGGCAGAGGGGACAGAGGGCAGAGCCTGGGCAGGGGCCCCAAGACCCGGCTCCCCATCCAGGCTCCTGTGAACTGGAAGGGAGGCCGTGGTGGATGGTGGGACAAGCATGGCTGGGACCCTCCAGCCCTCGCCCCATCCCTGCTGGGGGCCGGGGGAGAGCTGGCCCGGGCCCTCCCTGAAGGGCTCACATTCCTGGGAGGCCCGGGAAGAACAGGGAGCAAGTAAGTAAACAGTCCAGGCCCAAGTGCAGGGGGAGATGGGGAGGGGGTGATGCCGCAGTTACGGGCGGAGGGCCAGCTCTCGCTGTGGCCACGGGGAGTGCTCACTGAGGAGGGGACCATGCGTGGTGACCCATTTGCACAGACGGGAAAGGGGCGGGCCGTGGACAGCCTGGCCACGCCAGGAGGTGGGAACTGGAAGGGGCTCAGGTTTTAGGGAAAGAAAGAGCTCAAGGGCGGGGGTGGCCGGGAGTGGTCAGTGGAGCGAGACACCCCCAGAGAAGCAGGCGGGGATCCGGGGGCCTTCGCTGGGGCGGGGAGTTGGGGTTCACTCCAGCTGTAGAGGAAAAGCACTGGAGGGCTTGGAAGAGGCCGTTTGCTGTGACGTGTGACTGGGAAAGGCCTTGCTGACTGCTGCAGGGAGCGTGGGGGGCAGCGGGGAGGCCAGGGGAGCCCTTAAGGGGTGCTGGGGTGCCTGGGGAGAGACAGCTTGGTCTGTGAGTCCTGTGATTGGAGGGAGATGAGCCTGGCTGGGGCAGGATGAGGGAGAAGAGCCATCCCCATCCCAGCCGGGGACCTGGGGGCCTCCTCGCAGCCAGGGGAGGCCTGGGAGGAGACAGGAGATCGCTGGGGGAGAAATCTGGGGAGTTACGTTTGAAAGATGTGCAGAAAGCGAGGGTGGCTCATGAGACTGTCCACACCTCAAGCGTATGGGTGACGACAGTGTCTGGCGAGCCTGACGGCCACCAGGCGTTCTCCTCACTGCTCTGGGAGTGTGATTTCACAGCCCCTGTGGAGGGCCATTCAATAAGATCAGTGAAGCCCACAAATACTCCTGCGAACCAGCCATCCCGCTTGCAGAAATGAATCTTATCAACACTCCAACATCCATGCAAAACGACACAGGGATCAGGACAGTCGCTTCCATCGTAGCAGGAAAATATTGGAAACTCCCTGCATGTCCATCAGTAGACACCGGGGAGATATTTGCAGTGCGCCCAGACAGTGGAGTACCATTCGGCCAGAAAAGAAAATGGGGAAGTTCTCGTGGTTCTGACTTGAAAATTGTCCCAACATATGTTGAGGAAAAAAGCACAACGCAGAACAGCTGGTGGTGTTCCGCCATCGAAAAAGACAGAAGTAGGAAAAGATAGACATTCGTGTCTGCCTGTGTGTGCGCTAAGGCAGCCTGGAAGAACACACCAGGAACTAAGCATGGTTGTTGGTGAGTGGGTGCGCACAAGTGCGTGTGCAGGGCTGCTGGGGGAGAAGGAGAGGAGGGGAGGGGGAGGGGAAGGGGAGGGAGACAGAAGTTGGGGAGGAGATATTTCACTGTGTCCTGTTTTAATTTTTTCATTATCGAGCCATGTGAACGTGTTATACATGTTATAATCTAACATTTCGTTGAGATGCTGGAGGTCCCAGGAGAGAGGAGACTTGGGACTCTCTGGTGTGGGATCACCCAGCGAAGCCGAGGGTCCTTGCAGTGGGTTCATCAGCCTGAGATTTTCTCCCGCCAAGTTCAGTGCTCAGGTACCAGCCTGGAGTCACAGAGTCGGGTTTAACCGAGAACATGGTTTGGGTCAGGCGATCACACCAGGGGGTGAGCAGAGCTGAGGTGTGAGGGGTTCCCCCAGGAGAGGTTAGAGCAGTGGACCTGGGGTCTCAGCTGGCAGGAGGCTGGTGGGCGTGTGAGATGGGGAGGGGCTGTGAAATGGTGCTGGGTCAGAAGATGGGGTCCCAGGGGCTGGGGTGCTCTTGCAGGGGTGAGTTGGTAGGTGTGGGGATAGGAGGACAGTTGAGGTCGTGTTACTGCTGCAGTTACCAGTGAAGACACAGCGGGGGTGAGGCTCTGAGACAGCGTGGCTGACGTTGCGGGGAGCCGAGGGCTCCAGGAACCGGGAGGCAGAGGTGGACGCTGACCACGTGGTGGAGGGGGCAGCGGGCAGGGGCTGACATTCCCTGAGAATGCCAGGGAGAGACCCAGAGGTGAGGCAGCCCACAGCAACGTCGAGGGAAGTGGAGCTGGCTTGCCTGCGGCGTAAGTGGGCACGGACCAGGCTCAGCCCCTGGCTTCTGCCCATCATTGCAGGGCGGTAAACAGTCCTTGGATTTAGTGGACGGGTCAGGCTTCTGCTGGAGCCTCACCTGGGAGGGCTGCATGGGGGTGACCCCAGGAAGGAGGGAGCCTTCCAGGTGCGTGCCGCAGCTGATGAACCTGCATGAAGGACTGAGGTGAATCAGGTGCACTGCGCTCCTGCACGGACAGTTATTCCCCTGCAGAGACACCCTGAGGGCCTGGGACAGGGTGGGGTCAGGAGGATGCAGGGATGGTCAGCTGAGATCTCCACTACTGTGACTCTGCTTCTGGTGGATGGGGGGATGGTCCGATGGTTTAGGGCTGACCCTGAGGCTGGACCCACAGCCTCTCTTCTCCGGATGGCCCTGGGCCCTGAACTGTGGAAGTTTCTGGGTTGGGGAGGATGGCTGGGACAGCTGGGGCCTCTCATCTCCCATGAGGCTGGCCTGAGCTTGTTCACACAGTGGTGGGAAGGCTCCTGCAGCACTAGAGGGCAGCCTGGTGCACAAGCACTTCCTCTTTTTTTATTACTATTTTAAAAATTGAAATATAGTTGATTTATAATGTTGTGCCGGACTTCCCTGGTGGCACAGTGGTTAAGAGTCCACCTGCCAGTTCAGGGCACATGGGTTCAAGCCCGTGGTCCGGGAAAATCCCACATGCCACGGAGACACTAAGCCCATGCGCCACAACTACTGAGCCTGTACTCTAGAGCCCATGAGCCACAACTACTGAGGCCCACGTGCCTAGAGCCCGTGCTCTGCAACAAGAGAAGCCACTGCAATGAGAAGCCCGCGCACCACAACAAAGAGTAGCTCCTGCTCGCCGCAACTAGAGAAAGCCCACGTGCAGCAACGAAGACCCAACACAGCCAAAAATAAATTAATTAATTAAAAAAACATAATGTGTGGCCAATGTCTGTGGCACAGCAAAATGACTCAGTTATACACCTATATATTTACATTCTTTTTTATATTCTTCCATTATGGTTTATCGCAGGTTATTGAGTATAGTGCCCTGTGTTATACAAAAGATAGAAATTCTCAACCATGAATTCTATTTTGTCTTTTTTTTACAAATTTTTTTTGGCTGCACCACTCAGCATGCAGGATCTTAGTTCCCCAACCAGGGATCGAACCTGCGCCCCCTGCAGTGGAAGCGCGGAGTCTTAACCACTGGACCTCCAGGGAAGGCCCCACTTTTTCTGCTTGCGTCACATCTGCTAAGGTCCCAGTGGTCAAAGGCAGTCACACGACCAAGTGCAGATTCAAGGGCTGGAGAAACTGGCTCCCTTTTGATGGGAGAAGCTGAATGCTGTGGCCATTTTCCCCTACAATCTACCCTCTGACTACAATTATTTTATTCCTCCCTCATGAAAAATATATTCACCCCCGTCCCAAGATCTCCCAAAGTCTCATGCTATCATGGATCAGGCTGTCTGTTTGTGATCCCGTGACCCTGTGAACGTAGATGGGCTTCTCCAGTACAGCTCCTTGGGTGGAGCAACTCTTGACCCAGAGTCTTGTGAACTATAAAGACTAGTTAGACTTTATACACGCAACACAGAGGAGAGGATGATGTCAGTTAGCAATGCCACGCAAAAAACGGAGGGGCCGGAGGCAACTCCGAAGGCCAGCTTCTGTGTGCTGCCCGAACCCCTATTCCGGGAGAGGGTGGGTATTCCCTGGGGTGCCCTTGAGTATCCATCCTTCTCCCCAGCTCTGGACTCCCCCATCTCTTCTCCACCCGTGGCTCTGCCCTCTAAGCATCCCTCGGCCATAACAATGGCCCACGCTTGTAGCTGAGCCCCTTTCTGGTCTTTGCGTCATTCAGGGTCCAATCAAGAGGTGGAAACCACACAGTAATTGGGACAGGAAGCATTTAAAGCAGGACGGCAGCAGAGCATTGGAGTGACAGGGACTGGCTACTAAGCATGAGGAGAACTCTCACAGTGCAGGCGCAGCAGCCCCTGCTGAGGGCTGAGGCACTGTTCCAAGGAAGGAGCAAATCTGGAAGCGTCCCCTCACCTCCACACCGGCACTGGGACTGGACTCAGGCCTCAGTGGGGAGGATGCAGCCCCGGTGAAGTTCAGTGAGGTGCTCTGCCTGTAGAACTTGCTGGAAAGTCACTCCCTGGGATGGCAGGTGAGCTGTGCACCGGCAGGTGCCGTGCTCAGAGCTGGCCGCAAGGCCACCTCAGGAGGTGGCGGAGGAGGCAGTCCACGGAGAGATGTGCCAGGTGGCAGCCAACAAACACTTGGAACCAGAAGACCCCTTCGCGCTTCACTGTCCCTCCAGCGCCCTCTACTGACGAAGCTTAGCACTCTGCAAGGGAGAAAATTCCAGAATCCCCAAGCAGGGCAATGTAGGAGGAGTTTGGAGCTGGGGGCTGGGCGGGCGGTAGACTGCCCACGGGCAATCAGCTTCCAGACGCACCTTCTGCGCATACTTAACCTTCCATAAACATTTCCACTCAACACAAGACCCCTATCCTTCCTACAAGAGAAGGTGCTCACTCTTTCTCCAAAATGAGGAGATGCAGTCGCGAGCGTCACCGTATCCCTCGCCGGCTGTGCTCATTATCCCTCAGATTGAGTCACAGCCCACTGGATAGTCTGTTACCTGAGCTCTGAATTGTAAAGTTCACCTCCCACAAACTGCACGTACAATCACAATGTCAAGGGGAGAAAAGAGGGAAATGGTTTGCATGTGCAAACAAACGCATTAAACAAGCAAAGAGAATGAGGCAGAGGTACCACGGCCCTTGTTTCTGTAAGAGCTGTGGAGAGCTTATGGAGAGGCCCTACGGTGTCTGTGGCTTCCTTCTCTCATTACTCATCCTTCTTTCCTTACCCAGCTCGGATTTTCCCCACCCTCAGTCAGAACCTCAGCTGGCCGGGGATGTTTACTCGATGAAATGACCTGAATGAAGATTCCCAAGGGGTCTGAGTCCCCAGCTATGCTGCCCTGCTATGGTTGATGTGATTCTCCGTTAGCCCTTCCTGTTGGTCATGGAAATTGTCAGAAGAGCTGCAGAGAATGCCCTGCTCTGCAGACCCACCCTCCTGTCCTTACTGCAAAGCAGCAATGCAGTTTCCCCCCAGTGATCAGAATTGGTCACTCCATCCACAGAGCAATCCCTCGCTGGCTTTTTGCTTCCATGCATAACAAGCCCCAAAGGGCTAGGTGGTTGTATTGTCTTTCAATTTAATGAAGCCTCTGTGTGTCCCCAGGCCACAGTATGCCCCACCGTGGGGACTGAGACCCTGAAATCAGCAGAGCTCAACGTTGGGTATAAGAAGGAGGGCTCGGCACAACTCCACTCCTTGGTCCCTGGACCAGTGCATTATGGCCACGGCGGAAACAGACCCATGTAACTGTCTCTGATCCAAACATATAAAGAACCCTGTGAAACAGAGCCTCGTCCGTCCTGGATGTTGTCTCCCAACTGGCACCATAACTGAAACTTGGCTAAGTCGCTCACCCTTTCAGTCAGGCCAGCCACTTCCGGGTGATCAGGGATGCAGTAAGATCCGTGAATTCCACGGCCGGGAGCCACGATGCATTTCCTTGGCTGTGAAATGAGTTCCTTGGTTTCAGAAGCGATGCAGGTGGAAACCGTGATGGTAAATAAGGCATTTCATGAGTCTGTCAGTCATGGTGCTGACAGAAGCACCGTGGGCAAGAAAGCCAAATCCATGTCCGGAATGCCTCTATTCCAGGGAGGATGACTCATGGCCCCTTCGTGATGGAAGAGGCCCAATGTAATCAACCTGCTACCAGGCAGCTGGCCGCTGTCCACAGGGAATGGCACCACCAAGAGCTAAGTGCTGACCTACAGCTGTTGTCGGATAAGGCACTCAGCAGTGGCCAGAGCTGCCTGGTAAGAGGAAGTCTGTGTTGTTGACCCCATGCATAGCCACCATCCCTGTTACCATAGCTGCTTTGTTCATGGGTCCATTGAGAAAGCCCTGGGGTGGCTGGAGAAGGAGGCTCTTATGGGTGGAACTGTGTTCTCCCCCCCCGCCTTCATATTGAAATCCTAATGCCCAATACCTGAGAAAGTGACCTCATTTAAAGACAGGATCTTTACCGAAGTAATCAAGTTAAAATGGCATCATTAGGGTGGCTCCTAGTCCAATATCACTGCTGACCTTATGGAAAGGGGGGATTTGGACATACACACACACACACACACACACACACACACACACACACACACACACACACACACCATGTGAAGATGAAAGCAGAGATTGGGCTGATGCTTCTACAAGACAAGGAACCCCAGAGATTCCCAGAGAACCTCCAGAAGCTAGGTGAGGAGCATGGAGCAGATGTCTTCTCACAGCCCTCAGAAGGAAGCCGACAACTTGATCTGGGACTTGCAGCGTCCAGAGCTGTGAAACATACATTTCTGTGTTCAAGCCACCCAGTTTGCGGTGCTTTGTTAAGGAAACCCTAACGAACTATTACAGAGGCTGACTGACACCACTGCAGCGCTTCATTCTTTCACCTGATTAATAAGCGTCTTCCGAAGTGAACGCCCTTTGATAGGTATTCATACCACGCACAAATCTCTGTCTGCACCCCCTCTGAGAGGTGGTCTGTCTATACACTTCTTCCCCAGATTTTCTTGTCACCAAACTCCCAATTCTGTTTGGGGTCCATCAGCCAAACTGTTAGCAACTGTCTAAATGAGCGTAGATCTGTCCCTTTAGCCAACTCTCACTCTAGACGTAGTGGAAAACCAATTGTATCTCTGTGGAATATATTGTAGCAGAGAGCAGGAGAATTCACATAGCTATGACGCAACATTGTTAAGGTTTGCTGTTGAGCCTGCCAGGTAAAAGCAAAGTGTCTCTGGTGGTCCTTGAAAATTAGTACAGAGAAAAAGTTATTAGCTAGGCCAGTAGCTACGTACCTAGTGCCAGGGCCATTCTGATTTGCCCCAGCAAACGTACTACATCTGGGACAGCAGATACAAGTGGAGTCACCACCTAATCACATTTATTACAGTTCACAGTCATTCTCCAAGATCCATTCAACATCTGCACAGGCTCAGCTGGCGAGTTAGATGTATGGGACTGTATTAGGCATTCCCATTCCTGCTTCTTTCAAGTCTTCAGTGGTGGCATTAATCTCTGCAATTACCCAGGGACACAATCAGGGCCAGGACTAGGATGAAGCAGTGAGGCGCCAAGGCACAAAACTTAAGGAAGTGCTCTTCTAAGGATCATGCAAATACCAAGCCTGCACTTAAAATTTGTGCCCTCGTTGCCTCACTCCTAAAGCAACACCCACTCCCAGGGTTACACAAGCAAAGTGTTGGAAATTAATACATGCACCCACCATTGGTGGGACTGTAACTTAGCACAAAATTTCTGGAGGGCATTTGAATATTTATTGTTAAAAATGTAATTCCAAAAAAAAAAAAAAATGTAATTCCAAGGTTTCAAAATTATTTTGTAACTTCTCACAAATTTGTTCTGTCTTGTGAATTTTTTCAAATTTCATTTTATATTTTTATTTACAGACTAACAATGTAAATATTGTTCAAAAAAGTCAAATACCAGTTCTAGGCTTATAATTAAAAAGTCAGTTCTCTGCCCCCTGCCACCAGCACCACCCCAGGCAGCCCCTTGTACTCTACCCATGGATTCTGCCCCCCTCCTTTTTTTTTGGTGGCCACGCTGCATGGCATGTGGGATCTTCGTTCTCTGACCAGGGATCACACCGGAACCTGTGCCCCCTGCGGTGGAAGTGCACAGTCTTAACCACTTGACTGCCAGGGAATTCCCTGGTCCTCTTTCTTGATTTTTAGCTTTAAATGTTCTCTATTGAGCTGTTATCGTATAGGTCTTGAACAATTCTTTTAAAACTTATTACTAGGGTTTTCATGGTTTTAGCCAATATTGTGAATCAGACCTTTTACCATAAAAATCATCTTATGAGGTCCTGGGCATAAAGTGTTAACCTACTGAGTTGTGTACATTTGTCTTGTGATCAGTGACCTTACCAGATTGTGCTATTTGTTCTAAAAGGCTTTTAGTTTAGTTTCTTTGATTTTCAGGTGAACAATAGTATCATTTGGGGGCATTGTACACGTATATGTGCATTGTGTTATATCTTTATAAAATACACACACCTTGGAGAGGATCCTGGGAAGATGGCAGAAGAGGAAGCACCAGGGATCTATGTCCCCACCTGACAACAATCCCATGGACAGAGTCTGTCTGATGTAACTATTTTGGACCTCTGGAGTCTGTTGAAGGCTTGCAAATTGTACAGAAATACTTGGATGATACATTTTGATTGCTGATTAATTTTGGTCAATTTCAGCTCCTAGCACAGTAGCAGCTACCCATCCCCCATCCCCAGCCATCTGGTAGGCAGCTTTTTTTTTTTATATATATATATTGGAGTATAGTTGATTAATAATGTTGTGTTAGTTTCACATGTACAGTAAAGTGATTCAGTTATACATACACATGTATCTATTCTTTTTCAAATTCTTTTCCCATTTAGGTTATTACAGAATACTGAGCAGAGTTCCCTGTGTTATACAGTAGGTCCTTGCTGGTTATCTATTTTAAATATAGCAGTGTGCACATGTCAATCCCAAACTCCCAATCTATCCCTCCCTCCACTTCCCCCCTGGTAACCATAAGTACATTCTCTAAGTCTGTGAGTCTCTTTGTTTTGTAAAGAAGTTCATTTGTATCATTTTTTTTAAGATTCTGCATATGAGATATCATATGATATTTGTCTTTCTCTGTCTGGCTTACTTCACTTAGTATGATAATCTCCAGGTCCATCCATGTTGCTGCAAATGGCATTATTTCATTCTTTTAATGGCTGAGTAATATTCCATTATATATATGTACTACATCTTCTTTATCCATTCATCCGTCGGACATTTAGGTTGCTTCCATGTCGTGGCTATTGTAAACAGTGCTTCAATTAATATTGGGGAGCATGCATACTTTCTAACCAAGTTTTTCTCCAGATATATGCCCAGGAGTGGGATTGCTGGATCATACGGTAGCTCTATTTTTAATTTTTTAAGGAACCTCCATACTGTTCTCCGTAGTGGCTGCACCAATTTACCTTCCCACCAACAGTGTAGGAGAGTTCCCTTTTCTCCACACCCTCTTCAGCATTTAATGTTTTTAGATTGTTTGATGATGGTCATTCTGACTGGTGTGAGGTGATATCTCATTGTAGCTTGGATTTGCATTTCTCTAATAATTAGCGATATTGAACATTTTTTCATGTACCTCTTGGCCATCTGTTTATCTTCTTTGGAGAAATGTCTATTTAGGTCTTCGTCCACTTTTTAAAAAAATAGATCTTTACTGGAGTATAATTGTTTCACAATACTGTGTTAGTTTCTGTTGCACAACAAAGCGAATCAGCCATATGCATACACATGTCCCCATATCCCCTCCCTCTTGAGCCTCCCTCCCACCCTCCCTATCCCACCCACCTAGGACACTGCAAAGCACTGAGCCGATCTCCCTGTGCTATGCGGCTGCTTCTACCCACTTTTTGATTGCGTTGTTTATTTTTTTGATATTGAGCTGCATGAGCTGTTTGTAAATTTTGGAGACTAATCTTTTGTCAGTTGCGTCATTTGGAAATATTTTCTCCCATTCTATGGGTTCTCTTTTCGTTTTGTTTATGGTTCCCTTCGCTGTGCAAAAGCTTTTGAGTTTCATTAGGCTCCATTTGTTTATTGTTGTTTTTATTTCCATTACTCTGGGAGATGGATTGAAAAAGATCTTGCTGCGATTTATGTCAGAAAGTGCTCTGCCTATGTTTTCCTCTAGGGGTTTTACAGTATCCGGTCTCAAATTTAAGTCTTTAATCCATTTTGAGTTTATTTTTGTGTGTGGTGTTAAAGAGTGTTCTAATTTCATTTTTTTACATGTAGCTATCCAGTTTTCACAGCACCATTTATTTATTTATTTTTAAAATTTATTTATTGGCTGAGTTGGGTCTTTGCTGCTGCGCGCAGACTTTCTCTAGTTGCAGCAAGAGGGGCTACTCTTCATTGCGGTGCATGGGCTTCTCACTGTTGTGGCTTCTCTTGTTGCCGAGCATGGGCTCTAGGCGTGTGGGCTCAGTAGCTGTGGCACACGGGCTTAGTTGCTCCACGACATGCGGGATCTTCCCAGACCGGGGCTCAAACCCATGTCCCCTGCATTGGCAGGCAGATTCTTAACCACTGTGCCACAAGGGAAGCCCCACCAGCACTATTTATTGAAGAGACTGTCTCCATCATTGTACAGTCATGCCTCCTTTGTCATAGACTAATTGAACATAGGTGCATGGTTTCATTTCTGGGCTTTCTATCCTGTTCCATTGATCTATATTTCTGTTTTTGTGCCAGTACCATACTGTTTTGATGACTGTAGCTTTGTAGTATAGTCTGAAGTCAGGGAGCCTGATTCCTCCAGCTCTGTTTTTCTTTCTCAAGATTGCTTTGGCTATTCGGGGTCTTTTGTATCTTCATACAAATTTTAAGATTTTTTTTTGTTTTAGTTCTGTGAAAAATGCTATTGGTAATTTGATAGGGATTACATTGAATCTAGATTGCCTTGGGTAGTATAGTCATTTTGACAATATTGATTCTTCTAATCTAAGAACATGGTATACCTTTCCATCTGTTTGTGTAATCTTCAATTTCTTTCATCAGTGTCATAGTTTTTGGAGTACAGGTCTTTTGTTTCCTTAGGTAGTCTTATTCCTAGGTATTGTAATTTTTTTGATGTGATGGTAAATGGGATTGTTTCTTTAATTTCTCTTTCTGATCTTTCATTGTTAGTGTATAGAAATGCAACAGATTTCTGTGCATTAATTTTGTATCCTGCCACTTTTCTGAATTCATTGATGAGCTCTGGTAGTTTTCTGGTAGCACCTTTAAGATTTTCTAAAGTGGTCTGCAAAGAGTGACAGTTTTACTTCTTCTTTTCCAGTTTGGATTCCTTTTATTTCTTTTTCTTCTCTGATTGCTGTGGCTAGGACTTCCAAAACTATGTCGAATAAGAGTGGCAGGGGGCTTCCCTGGTAGCGCAGTGGTTGAGAGTCTGCCTGCCAATGCAGGGGACACAGGTTTGAGCCCTGGTCTGGGAGGATCCCACATGCCATAGAGCAACTGGGCTCATGAGCCACAACTACTGAGCCTGCACGTCTGGAGCCTGTGCTCCACAACGAGAGAGGCTGCGACAGTGAGAGGCCCGTGCACCGCGATGAAGAGTGGCCCCTGCTCGCCGCAACTAGAGAAAGCCCTCGCACAGAAACGAAGACCCAACACAGCCAAAAATAAACTAATTAATTAATTAAAAAAAAAAACTCACTTAAAAAAAAAAGTGGCGGGAGTGGACATCCTTGTCTTGTTCCTGATCTTAGAGGAAATGCTTTCAGCTTTTCACCTTCAGTATGATGTTAGCTGTAGGTTTGTCATATATGGCCTTTATTATGTTGATGTATGTTCTTTCTATGCCCACTTTCTGGAGAGTTTTTATCATAAATGGGTGTTGACTTTTGTCAAAAGCTTTTTCTGCATCTATTGAGGTGATCATATTTTTTTTTCAGCATCTTTATTGGAGTATAATTGCTTTACAATGGTGTGTTCGTTTCTGCTGTATAACAAAGTGAATCAGCTATATGCATACATATATCCCCATATCCCCTCCCTCTTGCGTCTCCCTCCTACCCTCCTTATCCCACCCCTCTAGGTGGTCGCAAACCACGAGCTGATCTCCCTGTGCTATGTGGCTGCTTCCCACTAGCTATCTATTTTACATTTGTTAGTGTATATATGTCCATGGCACTCTCTCACTTCATCCCAGCTTACCCTTCCCCCTCCCCATGTCCTCAAGTCCATTCTCTGTGTCTGTGTCTTTATTCCTGTCCTGACCCTAGGTTCTTCATAAGCTTTTTTTTTAGATTCCATACATATGTGTTAGCATACGATATTTGTTTTTCTCTTTATGACTTACTTCACTCTGTATGACAGATTCTAGGTCCAACCACCTCACTACAAATAACTCAATTTCGTTTCTTTTTATGGCTGAGTAATATTCCATTGTATATATGGGCCACACCTTCTTTATTCATTCATCTGTCAGTGGACACTTAGGTTTCTTCCATGTCATGGCTATTGTAAATAGAGCTGCAATGAACATTGTGGTACATGACTCTTTTTGAATTATGGTTTTCTCAGGGTATATGCCCAGTAGTGGGATTGCTGGGTCATATGGTAGTTCTATTTTTAGTTTTTTTAAGGAACCTCCATACTGTTCTCCATAGTGGCTGTATCAATTTACATTCCCACCAACAGTGTAAGAGGGTTCCCTTTTCTCCACACCCTCTCCAGCATTTACTGTTTCTAGATTTTTTGATGATGGCCATTCTGACCAGTGTAAGGTGATATCTCATTGTAGTTTTGATTTGCATTTCTCTGATTATTAGTGATGTTGAGCATCATTTCATGTGTTTGTTGGCAATCTATATATCTTCTTGGGAGAAATGTCTATTTAGGTCTTGTGCCCATTTTTGGATTGGGTTGTTTGTTTTTTTGACATTGAGCTGCATGAGCTGCTTGTATATTTTGGAGATTAATCCTTTGTCAGTGATCATATGGTTTTTATCCTTCAATTTGTTGATGTGGTGTATCGTGCTGATTGATTTTCAGATATTGAAAAATCCTTGTATCCCTGATATAAATCCCACTTAATCATGGTGTATAATCCTTTTAATGTATTGTTGGTTTCGGATTGCTAGTATTTTGTTGAGGATGTTTGCATCTATGTTCATCAGTGATATTGGTCTGTAATTTTTTTTGTGTGTGGTATCCTCGTCTGGTCTTCATATCAGGGTGATGGGGGACTCATAGAATAAGTTTGGGAGTATTTCTCCCTCTGAAATTTTTTGGAATATTTTCAGAAGGATAGGTGTTAATTCTTCTCTAAATGTTTGATAGAATTCTCCTGTGAAGCCATCTGGTCCTGAACTTTTGTTTGTTGGGAGTTTTAAAATCACACTTTCAATTTCAGTACTTGTGATCGGTCTGTTCATATCCATTTAAATTTAAGGTAATTATTGATATGTATGTTCTTATTGCCATTTTGTTAATTGCTTTGGATTTGTTTTTGTAGGTCTTTTTTCTTCCCTTCCTCTTTTGTTCTCTTCTCTTGTGATCTGATGACTAATTTTAGTGTTGTATTTTGATTCCTCTTCCTCTTTTGTGTGTGTATCTATGGTAGATTTTTGTTTTGTGGTTACCATGAGGTTTTGGTTTTTGTTTTTTAACATCTTTATTGGAGTATAATTGCTTCACAGTGGTGTGTTAGTTTCTGCTTTATAACAAAGTGAGTCAGCTACACATATACATATATCCCCATATCTCCTCCCTCTTACATCTCCCTCCCACCCTCCCTGCTTGTAAATTTTGGAGATTAATCCTTTGTCAGTTGCTTCATTTGCAAATATTTTCTCCCATTCTGAGGGTTGTCTTTTCATCTTGTTTATGGTTTTCTTTGCTGTGCAAAAGCTTTTAAGTTTCATTAGGTCCCACTTGTTTTTTTTTTTCCATTTCTCTAGGAGGTGGGTCAAAAGGGATCTTGCTGTGATTTATGTCATAGAGTGTTCTGTCTATGTTTTCCTCTAAGAGTTTGATAGTTTCTGGCCTTACAGTTAGGTCTTTAATTCATTTTTTTTCCCTTTTTTTTTTTTTTTTTTTTTTTGCAGTACGTGGGCCTCTCACTGCTGTGGCCTCTCCCGTTGCGGAGCACAGGCTCCAGACATGCAGGCTCAGTGGCCATGGCTCACGGGCCCAGCTGCTCCACGGCATGTGGGATCTTCCCGGACCGGGGCACAAACCCGTGTCCCCTGCATCGGCAGGCGGACTCTCAGCCACTGCGCCACCAGGGAAGCCCCTTTAATCCATTTTGAGTTTATTTTTTTGTATGGTGTTAGGGAGTTTTCTAATTTCATTCTTTTACATGTAGCTGTCCAGTTTTCCCAGCACCACTTATTGAAGAGGCTGTCTTTTCTCCATTGTATATTCTTGCCTCCTTTATCAAAAATAAGGTGACTATATGTGCATGGGTTTATCTCTGGGCTTTCTCTCCTGTTCCATTGATCTATATTTCTGTTTTTGTGCCAGTACCATACTGTCTTGATTACTGTAGCTTTGTAGTATAGTCTGAAGTCTGGGAGCCTGATTCCTCCAGCTCCGTTTTTCTTTCTCAAGATTGCTTTGGCTATTTGTGGTCTTTGTGTTTCCATACAAATTGTGAAATTTTTTGTTCTAGTTCTGGGAAAAATGCCATTGGTAGTTTGATAGGGATTGCATTGAATCTGTAGATTGTTTTGGGTAGTATAGTCATTTTCACAATGTTGATTCTTCCAAACCAAGAACATACCATGAGGTTGTGATATAGCAATATATAAAAACAAGATTGTTTTAAGTTGTGGTCTTTTAATTTCAAATGCATTTCCAATATCCCGCATTTGTGTTCTCCTCTTTGCACAATTTCTGGTTTTGATATTATATTTGTGTGTGGATGATTTACTACCTTTACTGTGTGTTTGCCTTTACCATCGAGCTTTTCCGTTTGTAATTTTCTTGATTCTAGTTGTGGCTTTTTCTTTTCCACTTAGAGAATTTGTTGCAAAGCATTTGTTGCAAAGCTGGTCTGGTGGTGCTGAATTCTCTTAGCTTTTGATTTCTCCATCAAATCTGAATGAGAGCTTGCTGGGTAGAATATTCTTGGTTGTAGGTTCTTCCCTTTCATCACTTTAAATATATCATGTCACTCCCTCCTGGCCAGAAGAGTTTCTGCTGAGAAATCAGCTGATAAACTTATGGGAGTTCCCTGGTATGTTACTTGCTGTTTTTCCCTTGTTGCTTTTAATATTCTTTGTTTTTAATTTTTGTCAATTTGATTACATGTGTCTTGGCATGTTCCTCCTTGGGTTTATCCTGCACTTCCTGGACTTGGGTAATGGTTTCCTTTCCCATATTAGGGAATTTTTCAGCTATTATCTCCTCAAATATTTCATCAGGTCCTTTCTCTCTCTCTTCTCCTTCTGGGACCCCTATAATGTGAATGTTGATGCATTTAATGTTGTCCCAGAAGTCTCTTAGACTGTCTTCATTTCTTTTCATTCTTTTTTCTTTATTCCATTCTGCGGCAGTGATTTCCACCATTCTGTCTTCCAGGTCACTTCTCCGTTCTGCCCCACTCATTCTGCTATTGATTCCTTCTAGTGTATTTTTCATTTCAGTTATTGTGTTGTTAATCTCTGTTTGTTTGTTCTTTAGTTCTTCCAGGTCTTCGTCAAACATTTCTTGCATCTTCTCAATCCTTGCCTCCATTATTTTTTCAAGGTCCTGTATCATCTTCACTATCATTATTCTGAATTCTTTTTCTGGAAGGTTGCTTATCTCCACTTAGTTGTTCTTCTGGGGTTTTATCTTGTTACTTCATCTGGGATGTATTCCTCTGCTGTTTCATTTTGTCTAACTTTCTGTGATTGCAGTTTCTGTTCCACAGGCTGCGATTGTAGTTCTTCCTGTTCCTGCTGTCTCCCCTCTGGTGGATGAGGCTGTCTAAGAGGCTTGTGCAGGCTTCCTGATGGGAGGTACTGGTGGTGGGTGGAGTTTGGTCTTGTCCTTCTGGTGGGCAAGACTTTAAGCCGCTTGTCTGCTGATGGGTGGGGCTGTGTTCCCACCCTGTTCATTGTCTGGCCTGAGGCTTCCCAGCCCTGGAGCCTACAAGCTGTTGGGTGGGGCTAATGGCAGCCTCCAGGAGGGCTCACGCCAGTGGGTACTCCCCAGAAGTGCTGCTGCCAGCGTCTTTGCCCCTCCAGTGAGCCATAGCCACCCCCCGCCTCTACAGGAGACCCTCCAATACCAGCAGGTGGTCTGGCCCAGTTTCTTATGGGGTCACTGCTTTTTTCTCCTGGGTCCGGTGTGCACAGGTCCTTGTGTGTGCCCTCCAAGGGTGGAGTTTCTGTTTCTCCCAGTCCTGTAATTCCTATGATCAAACCCTTCTGGCCTTCAAAGCCAGATTCTCTGGGGGATCCTCCTCCCATTGCCAGACCCCCAGGCTGGGAAGCCTGGCAGGCAGCTATTTACATGGTCTTGGAACAGCCCACACATAGCATATGGGAACTAGGGTGGGAAAAAAGAACTCTGCTCTCCAAATATTGGGAATTTGTGCTCTCATCACAGACTGCTGTGTCTGATCACAGAGGTGCAGACAAAGAGGTGGCAGCTATTGCTGTTGCACTCCCCCCTCCCCATTGTTGGAAGACCCTCTCCCACTAGCTGAAGTGACTTACAGGGGATTTAAAGGGCCATTGCCCTTCCCCACCCCTTCCTTTTTGCTTTTTATCCTTTTGGGAGCCAGAGTAGGGCATTCAAAAACAACTGCATGTACAGGGGAAAATAGTAAGTGACAGTGCATATCCAGGAAAGACTCAGAAAGACATTATGTTTACATCTCAGGCTAATCCTCAGCACAGAGACAGCCTGCAACAATAAAAATAAAAACAATAACAAAAAACAGCAAACGCTGGGGATGGAGGACAATCTGATTTCCAGAGTTACTACATTGAAATGTCCAGTGTTCAACCAAATAATCACAAGACATACAAAGAAACAGGAAGGTATGGCTCATTCAAAGGAAAAAATAAACCAACAGAAACTGTCCCTGAAAAAGACCTGATAGAAGATAAACTAGACAAAGACTTTAAAATAATTGTCTTAAAGAAGTGCAGAGAACTAAAGGAAGATGTAATGAAAGTCAAGAAAATGATGTGTAAACAAATTGAAAATATCAGTAAAGAGGAAACCTAAAAAGAATCACCTCCCCCCAAAATTCTGGAGCTGAAAAGTACAATAAATGAAATGAGAAAGAAAGTAGAGGGATTCAAAGTCAGATTTGAGCAGGCAGAAGAAAGAACTAGTGAACTTGAAGGTAGGACAATAGAAATTATTAAGGCTGAGGAACACAAAGAAAACAGATTGAAAACAAAGTGAACTGAGCCTAAGGGACCTGTGGGACACCATCAAATAGATCAACATACACATCATAAGAGTCCCAGAGGGAAGAGAGAGAGTATACTTGAAGAAATGACAGCTGAGAACTTCCCAAATTTGATGAAAGTCATGACTATAAACATCCAAGAAGCTCAACAAGCCCCAGGTAAGATAAACTCAGAGACTCACACCATGGCACATTATAATCAAACTTTCAAAAGACAAAGAATTTTGAAAGTAGCAGGAGAGAAATGAATACAAGGGATTTTCAGTAAGATCATCAGCAGATTTCTCATCGGAAATTATGGAAGCCAGAAGACAGTGGGCCAATATATGCAAATACTAAAATTAAAAAACCTGTGAACCAAGAATCCTATATCCAGCAAAACTGTCCTTCAAAAGTGAGAGAGAAATGAACATGTCCCCAGATAAACAAAAATTGAGAGACTCCATGACCTCTAGACCTGACCTGCAAGAAATGCCCAAAAGAGTTATCCAAGATGAAATGAAAAGGCATTGGACAGTAACTTGAAGCCGTATGGAGAAATAAATATCTCCATAAAGGTAAATACATGGGCAATTACAAAAGCTAGTATTATTGTAACAGTGGTTTGTAACTGTACTTTTGCTTGTTTTCTGCATGATTAAGAGGTTAACACATTTAAAGAAAAAAAATTACTAGTATAAAGCTTGTATTACTGTAACTTTGGTTTGTAACTCCAAACCTTGTTTTGTACATAATTTAGGAGAATAATGAATTTAAAAGAATTATTGATTTATGTTTTGGGAAACACAAGTGTAGTGTAAGTACCTAAATTAAGCTTTTGACTGTAGTGTAAATGCTAAGACACCCATTTCAAATAAACATATTGCCATCTGTTTGAAAAAGCTACTACCAAAACAAACAGTTAAGGAACTAGGCCACCCGAACTCAAGATGTTCCCCTTTCAGAACACTGTGGGAAACGTAGAAAACTGACAACTTGGTAGAAAACTACACCCTAACTCTTGCTCTTATATTTCAATGCTGAGTGACCCACAAAACCCCAGATACCATCTTTGAAGCCCAATAAGGGCAAAGCCCCAGGTGCTCTTTCTCTGTCTCTCTTTCTCTCCCACAATCTCACTATGTGGCCCTCAGGTGTGCTGTGCACCCTCCAGGACCTGTGAGTAATAAAGCTTGTTCCTCAAACTTCCCTGATGGGTTTTTGCTGAAGTGCATGCATCCTGCAATCATACTAAGAAACACAAGGCCAGCCCAGCCACAACATTGGCTCTGATGGCAGAAATGCCTGTGGTACTCACCATGAGTAACTCAGGCCCAGGCCAGTGCCTTAGACATTCCCAGCCAAGAGCGTTCCCCTCAGTAGGCTGGGACTGACACAACAGTAATCTTTAGAGATGTAATTTTGTGATACTGACCATGAAAGAGGTGAGGACAGCTGTAAAGGAGGAGAGTTTTATATGTTATTGAAGTTAAGCTGGAAGAAATTTAAACTTGGGTGTTATAGGGACTTCCCTGGTGGCACAGTGGTTAAGAATCTGCCTGCCAGTTCAGGGGACACACGTTTGATCCCTTGTCTGGGAAGATCCCACAAGCCATGGAGCAACTAAGCCTGTGGGTCACAAACTACTGAGCCTGTGTTGTAGAGCCCACGAGCCACAACTACTGCGCCTGTGTGCCACAACTACTGAAGCCCGCGCTTCTAGAGCCCCTGCTCTGCAACAAGAGAAGCCACCGCAATGAGAAGCCCGCGCACCGCAACAAAGAGTAGCTCGCACACACTGCAACTAGAGAAAGCCCACGCACAGCAACAGAGACCCAATGCAGCCAAAAATAAACCAAAATTAATTTAATTAATTAATTAAGTAATTAAATTTGGCTGTTATAACTTTAGGATGTTAAATGTAATCCCCATGGTAACCACAAGGAAACTACCTTTAAAATATACACAAAAGGAAATGAGAAAATAATGTAAATATTTCACTATAAAAATCAACTAATCACAAAAGAAGACAGTAGTGCAGGAAATGATGGACAAAAAAGCTATGAGACATATAGAAAATAAACAGCACACTGACAAAAGTAAGCCTCTCCTTATCAGTAACTACTTCAAATGTAAATGGATTAAACTGTCCAATCAAAAGACAGAGACTATCAGAATGGATAAGAACACATGATCCAACTATATATTGCCTACAAGAGACTCACCTGAGATCCAAAGACACAAACAGATTGAAAGTGAAAGGATAGAAAGAGATATTCCATGCAAATAGTAACCAAAAGAGAGTGGGGGGGGGGGGCTATACTAATGTCAGACAAAATAGATTTTAAATCAATAAAGTTTACTAGAGACAAAGAAAGACAGTATATGTTAATAAAGTTTCAATACAGCAAGAAGATATAAGAATTATAAACATTTCCACATCTAGTGACAGACCATCAAAATATACAAAGCAACAGTTGATAGCATTGAAGGGAGACATAGACAGTTCTACAATAATAGTTGGAGACTTCAATACCTCACTCACAGTAACAGATGAAACTGCCAGACAGAAGATAAGTAAGGAAACAGAGGCCTTAAACAATACAGAAAACCAGCTAGATCTAACAGACATATATAGAACACCCTACCCAAGAACAGCATACAAATTCTTCTATTTCTTTTTCTTTTTTTTTCTGCATGGCATGTGGGATCTTAGTTCCCCAGCCAGGGATTGAACCTGAGCCCCCTGCACTGGAAGCACGGAGTCTTAACCACTGGACCCCCAGGGAAGTGTGTACAAATTCTTCTTAAGTGCACGTAAGATATTTTCCAGGATGGACCATAAGTTAGGTCCCAAATTAAATCTCAGTTAGATTTAGATTTAACAAACCTAAAAATTTAGATTTGTTAAAATAGAGTTTAAAAGACAAATACCATACAAAGTTTCTTCTCTGAGCACAATGTGATAGAAATCAATAACAAGTGTAAAACTAGAAAATTGACAAAATTGTGTAAATTAAACAATACACTTTTAAACAACAAATGAATCAAAGAAGAAATCATATGAGAAATTAGAAAATACTTAGAGATGAGTGAAATTGAAAATACAACATACTGGGCTTCCCTGGTGGCGCAGTGGTTGAGAGTTCGCCTGCCGATGCAGGGGACACGGGTTCGTGCCCCGGTCCAGGAAGATCCCATATGCCGCGGAGCGGCTGGGCCCGTGAGCCATGGCCGCTGGGCCTGTGCATCCGGAGCCTGTGCTCCACAACGGGAGAGGCCACAACAGTGAGAGGCCCGCGTACCGCAAAAAAAAAGAAAAGAAAAGAAAATACAACATACCCAAACTTATGGGATACAGGAAAAGGAGTGCTAAGGGGAAATTTAGAGCTATAAATGCTTACATTGAAAACCAAGAAATATCTCAAATCAGCAACCTAACTTTACTAAATGAACTAGAAAAATAACAAATTAAACTCAAAGCTACTAGATGGAAGGAAATACTTAAGACTGGAGCAGAGATAAATGAAATAGAAGAACAATAGAGAAAATCAATGAAACCAAAAGTTTGTTCTTCAAAAAGATCAACAAAATTGACAACCCTTTAGCTAGCTGAACTAAGAAAAAAAAGAAGACTCAAATTTCTAAAATCAGAAATGAAAGTGGGGATATTACTCCCAATTCTACAGAAATAAAAAGGATTAAAAGAGAGTAGTATGAACGACTGTACATCAAAAAATTAGATAACCCGGCTTCCCTGATGGTGCAGTGGTTGGGAGTCCGCCTGCCGATGCGGGGGACGCAGGTTCGTGCCCCGGTCCAGGAGGATCCCGCATGCCGCGGAGCGGCTGGGCCCGTGAGCCATGGCCACTGAGCCTGCGCGTCTGGAGCCTGTGCTCTGCAACGGGAGAGGCCACAGCAGTGAGAGGCCTGCGTACAGCAAAAAAAAAAAAAAAAAAATTAGATAACCCACATGAAATGCAAAACCTACCAAGACTAAATGAAGAAGAAACAGAAAATCTGAATAAGACCTATAACTAGTAAGGAGATTGAATCAGTAATCAAAAATCTCCCAACAAAGAAAAGCCCTGGACCTGATGGCTTCACTGGTGAATTCTACCAAACATTTAAAGAATTAATACACATCCTTCTCAAACTTTTCTAAAAAATTAAAGAGGAGGGAACACTACCTAACTCACTTCATGAGGCCAGCATAACCCTGATACCAAAGCCAGATAAAGACACTACAAGAGAGACTTCCCTGGTGGTGCAGTGGTTAAGAATCCACCTGCCAGTGCAGGGGACATGGGTTCAATCCCTGGTCCAGGAAGATCCCACATGCCGCGGAGCAACAAAGCCCATGCGCCGCAAATACTGAGCCTGTGCTCTAGAGCCCGTGAGCCACACTACTGAGCCCACATGCCTAGAGCCTGTGCTCTGCAACAAGAGAAGCCACCGCAATGAGAAGCCTGCACACCTCAAAGAAGAGTAGCCCCCGCTCACCGCAACTAGAGAAGCCTCACCTGCAGCAACGAAGACCTAAAGCAGCCAAAAATAAATTAATTACTTTAAAAAAAAGTTATGTTAATAAAAAGACACTACAAGAAAAGAAACCTGCAGGCCAGTATCCCTTATGAACATTGATGCAAAAATTCTCAACAAATACTAGCAAACCAAACTTAGCAGCATTAAAAGGATTATATATCATGACCAATTGGGATTTATTCTTGGAATACAAAGATGGTTCAACGTATTAAAACAATCATTGTAATATACCACATCAGCAAAATGAAGGTAAAAAAACATTATCAACTTCTTTTATACAGAAAAATTTTTTGACAAAATTCATCGCCCTTTCAATGATAAAACACTCAACAAATAGGAATAGAAGGAAACTGCCTCAACATAATAAAAGTCATATATGAAAAACCTACAGCAAACATCATACTCTATGGTGAAAGACTGGAAGCTTTTCCTCTGAGATCAGGAATAAGGCAAGGATGCCTACTTTCACCACTTCTATTCAACACAGAACTGAAAGTTCTAGCCAGAACAATTAGGCAAGAAAAATAAATAAAAGCCTTCCAAATTGGAAAGGAAGAAGTAAAATTATCTCTATTTGCAGATGAAATGATCTTATATGTAGAAAATCCTAAAGACACCACACACACACACACTCACACACACACATAAAGCTGTTAGAACTAATAAATGAATTCAGTAAAGTAGCAGGATACAAAGTAAAATGCAAAAATCATTTGCATTTCTATATGTGAACAATGAACAATATGAAAAGGAATTTTTAAAAAATTCACAATAGCAACAAAAAGAATAAAATACTTAAGGATTAACCTAACCTAGGAGGTGGAAAGACTTGTACAATGTAAACTATAAAACACTGCTGAAAGAAATTAAAGAAGAAACAAATAAATGGAAACGCATCCCATGCTCAGGGATTGGAAGACTTAATATTGTCAGATGTCAATACTACCCAAAGCAATCTACAGATTCAATGCAATCCCTAGAAAGTCCCGAATTCTGCAAACTAATGACATTATTTGCAGAAGTGGAAAAACCCATTCTAAAATTCACATGGAGTCTCCAGGGACCCCAAATAGCCAAAATAATCTTGAAAAAGAACAAAACTGAGAACTCACATGTCCAGATTTCAAAGCTTCCTACAAAGCTATAGTAATATAAACAGTGGCTTTGGCCTAAAGACTGACATAGGTCAATGGAGTAAAATGGAGAGCCCAGACATAAGCCCTCACATACACGGTCAAATGAATTTTTTTTTTTTTTTTTTTTTTTTGCGGTACGCGGGCCTCTCACTGTTGTGGCCTCTCCCGTTGCGGAGCACAGGCTCCGGATGCGCAGACTCAGCGGCCATGGCTCACGGGCCCAGCCGCTCTGCGGCATGTGGGATCTTCCCGGACCGGGGCACGAACCCGTGTCCCCTGCATCGGCAGGCGGACTCTCAACTACTGCGCCACCTGGGAAGTCCCTGGTCAAATGATTTTTGACAAGGGTGCCAAGACCATTCAATAAGGAAAGGACAGTCTTTTCAACAAATGGTGCTCAGAAAACTGGATACCCACATGCAAAAGAATGAAATTGTACCCTTTCCTAACACCATTTACAAAAATTAACTAAAAACGGATCAAGAACCCAAATGATAGACCAAAGACTATAAAACTCTTCGAAGAAAACACAGGTCAAAACCTTCACAGTATTGGATTTGGCAATGATTTCTTGGCATATCACCAAAGGCATAGGTAATAAAATTAAAAATAGACAAGTTAGACTTCATTAGAATTTTAAAGTTTGTTCATCAAAAGACACTATCCACAGAGTAAAAATGCCACCCACAGAATGGGAGAAAATATTTGCAAACCATATATCTGATAAGAGATTAATATCCAGAATACGTAAGGAACTTCTAAACCTCAAAAATAATAGTAATTTAAAAAAAAAAACCCACACTATCTAGTTCAAAAATGGGCAAGGCTTGAACAGACATTTCTCCAAAGAAGATATATAAACAAGCACATGAAAAGATGCTCAATATCACTAATCATTAGTGATAAGGCAAATCAGAACTACAATGAGATACCAGCCTCATACCCATTAGGGTGGCTACTATCAAAAAACCAGAAAACAGCAAGTGATGGTGAGGATGTAGAGAAATTGGAACCCTTGTGCACTGTTGGTGGGAATGTGAAAAATATTGGATTGGCCAAAAAGATCATTTGGGTTTTCTGTACCATCTTATGGAAAAACCAGAATGAACTTTTTGACCAACCTAATAGTACAGCTGCTGGAGAAAACATATGGTGGTCCTCAAAAAATTTTAAAAAGAATACCCTATGATTCTTTATTCTACTTCTGGGTATATACTCAAAAGTGAAAGGAGGAACTCAAAGAGATATCTGTACACCCATGTTCATAGCAGCATTATGCACAATAGCTAGAACATGGAAGCAACCCAAGTGTCCATGGATGGATGAATGGATAAGTACAATGTGGTATATCCATACAATGCAATTAAAATAGAATTAAATGGAGTTCCATTGAACTAAAATGGGATTAATTATTCAGTCTTAAAAAGGAAGGCAATTCTGACACGTACTACAACATGGATGAACCTTGAGGACATCACGCTAAATGAAACAAGCCAGTCACAAAAAGACAAACGTAGAGGAAGCACTTAGTGTATTCAAAATCATAAAGACAGAAAGTGTAATGGTGGCTGCAGGGGGCTGGCGGGGGGAGGGAACGGGGAGTTATTATTTGTAGTTATGAAGTTTCAGTTTTACAGGATGAAAAGCATTACGGGGATGGATGGTGGTGATGTCTGCACGCTGATGAGAACATATGCATTTAATACCACTGTAACTTTAAAATAGTTAGGATGGTAAGTTTTATGTTATGTGTATTTTACCACACACACAAAATACACAGATACCTTGTAGAATGCATGTATGGCACGTGTATAAACTGTTGGCATACAATCTCATTGTTAGGGATGCAGTAAATGACCTACCTGTGCACAATCTGACTTGGCAGGCAGGTGAAGATCAAAGTATCCTGGGCATTACTGAAAAAGCTTACATGGAGAATGTGGCTTTCACTTCAGGCTCTGGGCTGTCCAACACTGAGCACCACTGCTGGACACACAGACCCCCTTGGATGTGAGCAGCTGTGCTTCCCCGGGCAGATCTCCCCCTTGGAGACAGAAGGAGACCAAGTGGGACAAGTGTAACAAATAAAAGACAGAGACAGCCTTAATAACACCACCCAACTGCCAGCCAGCCGGGTAAATGCTTCCTCCCTCTCCTGCGGTGAGGGGTGGGGAAGGGCAAGAGGGGCAAAGGTCAGGGTCATGGCTCTCCTGATGGTCCCCAAAGAGTGAAGAGGCATGCACACCACCCAATGCTCTGCACACACACTTCCCCTTAACATCGTATCTGGGGGTAATTACTGTATCAGAACCAAGAGAACGTCCTCATTCTTCGTTATGGCCGCATAGTGCTCCACTGTCTGGGTGCACTGCAACTATTTCCCCGGTGTCTGCGGATGGACATTTAGGGGGTTTCCAACATGTTGCTACTACAATGGAAGTGTCTAGCTGGTCCTTGCGTCGTTTTGCATGGATGTTGATAAGATTCATTCCTAGAAGCAGGATGGCTGGTTCAGTTTGTGCATTTGTCACCTTGACCGATTTTGTCAAATGGCCCTCCACAGGGGGTGTGACAATTACACTGCAAAAGCAGCGAGCAGGAGGGCTAGTGGCCATCAGCCTCGCCACTGGAAAATGGGAGCTGATCTAACTAGGAAAGCGGGTCTGTCCCTGCCTGGGGGGTGGTGAGCAGCGAGGGCGAGGAGAGGGCTTACAAAGGGCGTGAGAAACTTTGGGTGATGATGGATGTTTTAATCGTGATCGCTGTGATAGTTTCATGAGTATCTATACATATGAAAATTTACTAAACTGGATACTTTAAATATGTGCAGTTTATTACATGTCAATTACATTTTAATAAAGCCCTTAAAAATTTTTTTTTTAATTTTTGGCCGTGCCACGTGGCACATGGGACCTTAGTTCCCTGACCACACCCCCTGCAGTGGTAGTACTGGAAGTACAGTCTTAACCACTGGACCACCAGGGAAGTCCCCAGCCCTTTTTTTAAAGCATGAAAACATGCTAATTGTGTGTGTGTGTGTGTGTGTGTCCTATCAGATTGTCCGAAAATAAACAAGTTAATTGCCTCCAGTTCTGGCAAAATTGTGAGGAAACTGGCTCCCTGTTGGTAGAAGAATGAATTGGCCTAAGTCTTTTTGGAATTAATTATTGCAGTATCCATTAAAAAGCGTTTCTATTCTTTGCTGAAGAGAAATTATATGTGCTCCTTATTCAGCTGTTATTAATTAAGATCCTATTCATTTATTTCTCTTTTTGGCTCAGTAAAATGGAGCTCCACACATCTGTTTTTTGCTTCTAAGGCCAGCTAATGAACTTCCAGAACCTGGCCTTAAAAACGAAAGACTACATAGTTAACAAAATGAAGCCGATAGTTAAAGATGTCTCCTTTCCCCTGAAATCATGGAGGGAAAGATATCATTCTGAATTATAAAACTTGATGGAAGAATTTGATTTGATAAGGTGTTGAACTCAGACCACTTACTCTGTACAAATCTTGTCTTCTGGTACAAAACTGGGACTTGTCTGAACATTTATACTGTTACCAACTTCTCATTTCTGTTACAATGCATCTGTTATTTAAACAGAAGGGTCTTAAAACGTTTTTCTAAGATTTTAGAATTTGTTGCCATGACTCATGAGAACAACTTCCAGTAGAAACCTGAACTCTGCTTACTGGTCTTACTTGGTAACCATGTGTAATCACATTTCTGGATTCCTAAACAGTATAAGTACCTAAGAGGTTTCTCGGACAAACAGTAGACAGTTTGCCTCTCTGCTAGATTTCTCTTTTTTATTTTATACATTTATTTATTTTTGGCTGCGTTGGGTCTTCGTTGCTGTGCTCGGGCTTTTCTCTAATTGTGGCGAATGAGGGCTACTCTTCGTTGTGGTGCACGGGTTTCTCATTGCGGTGGCTTCTCTTGTTGCAGAGCACAGGCCCTAAGCGTTCAGGCTTCAGTAGTTGTGGCACGTGGGATCAGTAGTTGTGGTTCGCGGGCTCTAGAGCGCAGGCTCAGTAGTTGGGGCGCACGGGCTTAGTTGCTCCATGGCATGTGGGATCTTCCCGGACCAGGGTCGACCCCGTGTCCCCTGCACTGGCAGGTGGATTCTTAACCACTGTGTCACCAGGGAAGTCCTCTGCTAGATTTCTTATCTTAAAAAAGAGATGAAGAGTCTTATCTCACCTTAAACAAGATCTCTGAGGTAACAATCTTACTTCTAGGGAATGTATGCATCCGAAATAAATGGACATGTGTTGTTATGTATACTAGGATTCTTGCTGTAGAAGAAACTGGAAAATCCCAAAATATCCAGCAAGAGGGAAAGAGGAAATAATTACACTACATGACAATGTGGTCATTTCAAAAAACGAGCCGTCCAGTGCTTAGGGCTCTGAGCTTCAACTGCTGGGGGTCTGGATTTGATCCCTGGTCAGGGAACTACGATCCCGCATGCCGCAAAATGAGCCAGGCCCACTTTCACTCACTGGAGAAAATGTCCGTGACGTGACATTAAGTGAAAAACGCAAACTTGCAGAGAGTATCTATGGCAGGGTCTCTGCGTGAATATAGATGTGTTTGCACGCCTGGGGAGGGGAGAGAGGAACAGACAGGCTGAGGGTGGAGGGGTCCCGTCCATTCTGTCCTTCACATAGTCCTTTAAAATCTATGGGATGGGGCTTCCCTGGTGGCGCAGTGTTTGAGAGTCCGCCTGCCGATGCAGGGGACACGGGTTCGTGCCCCGGTCCGGGAAGATCCCACATGCTGCGGAGCGGCTGGGCCCGTGAGCCATGGCCACTGAGCCTGCGCGTCCGGAGCCTGTGCTCCGCAACGGGAGAGGCCACAACAGTGAGAGGTCTGCATACTGCAAAAAAATAAATAAATAAAAATAAATAAATAAAATCTATGGGATGGTGGGTGACTTTTCTTTGTTCAGATTTTTTATAATTATTATTTTTTTAAAATATTATTTATGTATTTATTTATTTGGTTGCGCCAGGTCTTAGATGCGGCAGGCGGGCTCCTTAGTTGTGGCAGGCAAACTCTTAGTTGCGGCATGCATGTGGGATCTAGTTCCCTGACCAGGGATCGAATCCAGGCCCCCTGCATTGGGAGCGCAGAGTCTTGCGTCACCAGGGAACTCCCTGTTCAGATTTTTTAAAACAAAATGGTATTTTGTACAAACATGGTGTAGAAAGGAGTTTATTTAACACGTACCCATGTCTGTAGTGCTTGAGTCTGTTGGAATTATGAATAATTTTAAATTTCTTATTTGATATTTTATTTAGTTTGGACATTTTCTACAGTGAAGTACTTTTGAAACTAGAAAATCGTTTTGTTTTGTTTTTTCTTTTTTTAAGTCTATATAATAGAGCAAAGGATGCCTAGGGTTTTACTTCAAAACGAGACCCGTCACACTGGTATATTAAGTGATGGGGCCTGAGTTGCGGCCGGGCTCCTCCCAAAGGGACTGGCCAATCCTTCTGCCAGTTATTCCGTAAAGAGTTGATCCAGGTGGAGGACTGAGGGGCTGGGAGGCTTAGGCCTAGGCTGGGGGGAAGGAGGGCAACATCGTCCCGTCCTGGAGGGCCAGGGCCCACCTAGAGCTTGGCCAAGACCCCAGGGCTGCAGCTTCCTGAAGTGTAGCCAGGAGTGGTGGAGGGGACCCAGTTTGGGGTCCCCAGGACAGGTAGTAAAGTTTTGTCACCCTCGCTGCCTGGTCTGGGCCCTGTGGTGGGCAGTTAAGAGCACCTTGTCTTGGTTTGGGGCAGAGCCACCCCCTGAAGGAGGAACCCATGCTGAGGGCTGCCAAGTACCTGGTGGGCTAGGGGGTCTTTGCCCAGGAAGCTGTCATTGGGGTCACAGGGTGAAAGGAGAGCTGGGTCAAGCTCGGTCAGCAGAGGCGCTCCTGGACCCAGAGGGCGGCTGTTTCTCAGGGCTGGGTGGGCAAAGTCCAGAACCTGGAGGTCAGGAGCTGTCTCGCAGGATAAGCCCTGTCAACACTCCATGCCCCCCAGTTGCCCTGACCTTCACTCTGCTCCCTGTGAGCTAGAGACCCCGGCCCACTCTGTGCAGGAGCCCTTGGGTCCTTCCCCAGCCTGAGCAGGGGCACACGAGTCCCACTTTAGCTGGGAGGGGCCCTGCCTCAGCTCGCCCCAGCCCTATGGGGGGAAGGGGGCAGTTCTGCCGGCTGCCTCTGCCTGCCAAGTCTTTCCCCTGAGTGCAGTCAGCATCCCAGTCTGTACTACGTTATCAATAGGTGAAATCTGGGAGGCCAGGAGAGGAAGGGGAACTCTTGTTTTTTCCAAGGAGATCCAAGGACTGTTTCAGAATTGTTTAGCAAGGGCTGAGCTGGCTAGTGAACTTCTAGATAGACTTAAAGAGGAAGCAGTGTTGGGATTCCCAAGGACACAGGGCACTCTGAGCTGGAAGGAGAGAAGCCAGGCGGACTGAGAGAGGTGTCCCCAGAGAGAGGGGGCTGCATGGTGGGGGCCAGCCCCTCCCCTTTGCACTGAGAGGAGGGGAGTCAGTGGGCAGGGGACAAAGAACAGGCTGGGTCACCCACGGGGACACCGTGAAGAGTGGACACCAGGGGGGAGCTCGGCTGGGCCCCCCTTTGGTTGTTTCCTCCCTGTGCCTTCCCCACGAGGCTTAGGAGGGAACTGACGATCCAGCACTCTCCCCGCTGGCCAGTGGCAACAGCCTATAAGTCCCCGGGCATCGTTACTCTGAGTCCCCCTTCCAGATCACCACAATGACATCTGTCAGCCCTACGCCCACTCTGTTCCCATGACGCACCCCTCAGATCCCTGGCCCTGGGGATCAGGGCACAAGGTCCGTGCTGTCCAGCCTTTCCTGTGTCCCATATGCTGCCCAGGGGCAGATGGCAGCCCTGGGTCCTCCAAAGGCCAATGATCCCAATGACACCCCTGAAAAGGTGGGCCAGCCTTGGGGCAGGGCAACTCCCGGGTGGGGGGCCCCAGCCAGGGAGTGGCCCCGGGGACTGACCTGGACGCTGTACGTCAATCAACGGGAACCAGGACTGGAAGGAAAGGGAGGGGGGTGTTGGGAACCCCCTCGTGCAGAGGAACCTTTGGAGAGCAGGGTTCCCTCGGGGAGAGGACACCAGCCCATCTCGGCTTTGCAGGAGGTTCTCTGGGGATTGCAGACTCCGGCCTGATGCCCTGATCTGGAAGCTCTGGGCAGACGCGCTGCTTCTCTTCCACCGAGCTGGCTGCGCCCCCTCGTGGTGGCAACTCGGGATGGACCGCTCCCGACCACATCCCTTCTCAGGCCCTTTGCCGGCCGCCTGGGTTACTCCTTGTTCTGACTCCCTGAGTGGGGAAACAATGACAGAAAGAAAAGACCACAGCTTTAAATATTTTATCCAATAAAAATTTCAAAATGAAAGTAAATACGTGAAGTACGGCTTAGCCTGGGTTTTCTAGAAAACAGCCTGAGGCAAGATGAAGTTGGCACGATGCTTTTTCAGGGGAGACGCAAACCAGGGAGCAAGGAGGGGAGACAGAGAAAGGCTAGCAGAGTGCGGCCCAGCGTGAAGTGATGCATCGCCACGCTGGTACCATTTCACAGCGAGCCCAAAGGGGCGAGCAGATGCTTGGCAGGTGAGTTCGCTTGGCCCGTGGGACTTCTTTGGATAGACTGGGAGGGGGAATTTCCTCAGCACTTCCTGAGACGGAAGAGGGGAGGAAATGTGTCTGCCTAGATGCCTTCAGTTTTCCATTGGCCGAAGTTTGCCCTACGAGGAGGTCACTTTCTCACCCTTCTACGTTACCTCATTTGGCCCTTCAGTGGGCAGTCAGGGTGCAGATCCTGCAGCTTGGGATGTGGGGCTTCATCCAGAGGAGGGAAGGGAACACCAGCATTGCAGATGTGTGTAAAGCAGGTCGGATAATGTCGTGGCAACCAAGGAGAGGCGTCCAGCGTCCGCAGAACACAGGGCTATTCTGTCCCAGGTGCCAGGACAACCTGGGTGCTGAGTCAGTTGGGAGTAGAAACAGCTGGGGAGGAACAAGCCACAGGGAGGTTCAGGAGGTGGGCAGCACTGAGGGGACCTGGGGGACGCGTAACATTTGTGTCCATTACTGTCTTCCCCTTGCCGCCCTGGATCTATTATTTTCCTTGCATGTTATAATGCGGGGGCTCACTTTTTCCCCTTTTTCAATGAAAACAAGATGGTGTCATTCCAATCAGTCACAGACCCCCTCTCAAGGTGATGGCCAGCAGCTGTCTCTTGGAAGCCTTAAGATGAGCTGTCCCAGGGAATCCCCAAGCTCCCGACAATCTCTTCCCTGTGTCCCCATCGTGTAGGAGCTTCTCGTGGTGATAGGATCTGGTACCGTTTTGTCCTTGGCCCACTGGCATGCAGGGTCAATGACGATTTGTGGAAACTTTACCAGTAATAACGAGTAGCCAAGTGGTAATTAGCAAAACCTGCCGTGTCCCCGGTTTCAGTGTTCTCTCCTGGGAGAGATCCCTGGGAACTCTAACTTGACAGAGTTTTAGGGACAAGAAGCACAAATTCCACGAGTGGGTCACTGGCCCAAGCCCGTCATTTTACCACCAGCTGGTTATCAGGAACTCCCCAGGGGCTGTGGGTGGGGCTTGAGAGAGAAGAGGTGGTGGATCCGTTGGAATTTACTCCTGTCTTCTGCACTGGCTTGAGCCTGATTCAAAAGTGCCACTACCGTTACATGCCAGATGGCTCCTGGGCATGCCTGCCCTGTGACTGACTCTCCTATGACTCAGTGGGTCAGATAACAGCTCATGACGGGAAGCTCTTCTGCATAGTCACTTGTAGCCATGACCCTCTGCTGTATGTCTACCAGGGCTGACAGCTCCCAGGAGCTGTTTCCTGAGTGCTGGGGAGAGTGTGGACCTGCCCCACATTCTGGAGGGCTTTGCGGCAACTCTTTTATCAGGGCGCGCCAGAGAGTCCAAACAGCATTCCAATCCAATCCTGACACTTGTATTTCCATCAGACGTGCTGGATCTTGTGGCTCGAAAAGCATCCCGAACGCACCACAAAGCCCACTTTTGCTCTGGGTCCTATTCAAAGCTGGAAGTCTCTGGATCACTCAATAAGTGGGTGCAGTATCTGTTGCCTCTAAAATACAAAGAGCCCCTTTACATAGCTGTACCTCCTTTTTAGTGGTAGGAGATGCAAAAGGGAGCAATCTTCCCTTCCCTCAGAGAAGATGTCTCGGCATGCTCAGACCATTGGACCTGTAAACATTTCACTGATGTGCCAGTCCGCCGAATTGTCTTTAATCTCCCATTATCTGGCATATATGAGACCCACCAGCATGTCCAAAGTACTTGCCTCTTCCTGCTTAACAGATCCCATTAGCATATGGTGTCGTCAGTATAGTGAACTAGCATGACGTCATGCAAAAGATCAAGATGATCAAGGTCTCTCCTGCCCGTGATGGAACAGAGGGCAGCAGATTTAACGTGGAGCTGAGGTGTATTGATGACCTTACCACATCGTGCTGAATTGCTTCTGCTCCTCTGTCTTCATAGGTGTTGAGACTAAACCACTCACTAAATCAGTGACCGTATATCTATTCCAGAGGGTTGATTGATCTGCTCCAGTAAAAAAATATCATATCCAGCACATCAGCTATAATTAGAATTACTACCTGTTTAACCTGTTTAAGTTCACATTAGTCCACCACCATCTGCCATGATCCATCTCGGTTATGTGGTATGTAGATGCCAGACAGATGAATCAAATGAATATTTTGGAGGGACCACCATCCACACATCTTTTGGGTCTTTGATGGTGGTAATTTTACTTGACTCTTCCTACCATATTGGCCTGGACTGCGTAGGTCAAAGAATTATTGAAAAGGCGAGTCACAAAGAGCAAGCACTTTGCCAGTCTCTGTTCATGGTATGCTGGCTAATATCGCCCTGGCCAAAGCAAGTCACGTGTCCAAGCCCGAAATCAAGAAGCAGAGAGACTCTACCTCTTGATGGGATGAGCATCAAAGAATTTGTGGTCTTTAAAAACAACGACTGCAGCCTTGCCGTAGGAAGTAGAAAGGTTGCACGGTGCCCACTGGCTTGGGATGCCGTCAACCTGAGCTTACATGGAACTGCCCGTTACGCTTGTGGCTGAGGACAGAGTGGGCTGATGATGTGTAACATGGGACATCAGGGGTGTCAGCCACCGTCAGCCTCTTGCGCCTCTCAGACCCTCTCATGCCAAACTTAAGTCCAATTTTTCAGTTTCTTTCAATATCCACAAAAGGCTAAATGCACAAAAATTAGGGGGAGAAGCTAGAGTTGCCGATGCACCTGGACTGAAGAGGGCAATTGATATCCATCTTCTTTCTCCACCACTCACGCGAGATTTTCCTCGCCTTCAACAATCATTTAAATTGGCTTAGGTTGCTTGCTTGGTAGGGTGACCAAGACTTTCAGACTTAAGGAGTCTGAGACTTTAGTTGCCTTGCTTTGGTCAAAATACGGTTGCTGCAATAGGCCATTCACCATTTTCACTTAGGATATAAGCACCCAGAGATGCCCCAGAGAATCCCCTGAGTTCCAGACGTGCTCCTCTCTGTCTTCATTGTACAGCAGCACCGTGGCTTCTCATGATAACCAGGGTCAATTACCCCCACCAAGACAGTAACTCCTTTCTTTGCTGGTCCATCAGAATACAGAGCTCAGAGTGACCAGATGGTAGTCATAGCTTCAGGTTCAGTGGAACCCTTACTGTACCCGGAGGAAGAATTCATCCCCTGGATAATAATGTAGTGGAAGCTACTGCTTCAGGGACAGGAAGCACAAATCCTTCACATGGGTTTCCGGGAGTGATGAGAAGAGTGGTCACTCCCACTTCCGCCGGCGTCTTCTAGCTATTTGGATGTAGTATCATATGTGGGCCATTGGTTCCATTCTTACTCTACACCCTGGTGGACAGACCCTCAACCCTGTAGGATGAGGTCCCCAATCTGATGTCTTAGCAGCTGAAGGTAATTCCAATCTTCTATCTGGCCAGCTGCTTCGGGGTGATATGGCCTCTATTAGGGACAGAAGGTCCTGCAGTCCTGACCCATTGCCGCACCTCTTTTGCTGTACCATGTGGCCCTCGCTCTGAAGTGATGTATGCAAGATCCATCAGGCAGCAGGTAGGCCTTTGGAGAGCAGAGCTGGCAGAGGAGCTCTGGGCATAGAAAAAAAAATCTATATCCAGGGTAGGTATTGATTCTGTTGAGGAAGAATTTCTTCCTCTCCTTGTTGGAGGAGGTCTGATGTAATAAACTGGCCAAGTGAGTGGTTGGTCTTCTCAAGGGACAGTCACTCTGAGGGCTACCATCTCTCTCTTTTTTTTTTTCTGCGGTACGCGGGCCTCTCACTGCTGTGGCCTCTCCCGTTGCGGAGCACAGGCTCCGGACGCGCAGGCTCAGCGGCCATGGCTCAGGGCCCAGCCGCTCCGCGGCATGTGGGATCTTCCCGGACCGGGGCACGAACCCGCGTCCCCTGCATCGGCAGGCGGACTCTCAACCACTGCGCCACCAGGGAAGCCCCTTAACTTATTTTTTAGAAGTATATTTTATTGTGTATCCACTGAACTTGAGAGGAGAGAGGTTGGGAACGGGGATGGCTCCACAGGCAAAACCGGTCCCAGCTGCAAAGGACCAGGTGACGCTTTGCTTTCTTCTGTAAAATGTAATCTCGGAAGTGAAAGCAGACACCATTCTATTTATATGTAGCCAGGGCCTAATCTCAACCAGCGCGAGTATCGTGTGCTAGAAACGCCGCCTGGAGTGGAGAAGGAACTGGCCCCCAGACTGTAAGTTCCTCCAGGGGGAGCACTTCCCCTCCTGTGAAGCAGCTTAGTGGCGTATCCTGGAGAAGTAATTGTACAGGAAAAAACATACTGTCCATGTCCCTGTACCCTAGGACCGTCTTTTGTGGCATCTGTCACACCCTGCCCCCAGGTATAGCTTAGTATACCGTACAGTGTGCAGGCACTTCTACTCTAACGACATTTATGCGTCTTAAAAAGTTACCTTCGGGGGCTTCCCTGGTGGCGCAGTGGTTGAGAGTCCGCCTGCCGATGCAGGGGACACGGGTTCGTGCCCCGGTCCGGGAAGATCCCACGTGCCGCGCAGCGGCTGGGCCTGTGAGCTATGGCCGCTGAGCCTGCGCGTCCGGAGCCTGTGCTCCGCAACGGGAGAGGCCACAGCAGTGAGAGGCCCGTGTACTGAAAAAAAAAAAAAAAGTTACCTTCTGCAAAATTGCTCAGTAAAAATAACATACTTACGGAAAAACAAGATTGGGGCAGACCACTCAAAATGTACAGAATGTCATATGCTTAGCCCTAAACACTCAACATTGCATCCTGATCCCAGTAAAAATACTAGCACAGTTAAGTCAAAAAAAATTATATATATATGTATATATATATATAGAGAGAGAGAGAGAGAGAGAGAGAGAGAGGTATAGCTGATTCACAATGTGTTCATTTCTACTGTACAGCAAAGTGATTCAGCTATACATATATACATTCTTTTTCATATTCTTTTCCATTATGGTTTATCACAGGATATTGGATATAGTTCCCTGTGCTGTACAGTAGGACCTTGTCATAGGACCTTGTTATTTATCCATCCTATATATAATAGTTTGCATCTGCTAATCCCAAACTCGCAATCCATCCCTCTCCCTTGGAAACAATAAGTCTTGAATGGACTTTTTAAAAAGCAGTTTCTAGGTCTAAAATACTTGTCAGTGGTGACAATCAAACATGTTTTGTGTGATAAACTAAAACGACCTGGAAGTACTTCCAATGTCCATTTGCACGACAGTCATTGGCTAGATGCTTAACTGATCCTGTTCTCAGAAGAAGACTCATCTCTTCCATCTGACACCTGGGTTGCGATAGTGATAGAACTTAGTGACTCTGGCTAACTGTCATCAACAGGTGGTTTCCACTTCTCTGTCACTTACTGAAAGACATGTGCTTCAAACTACACATCAGAGTCAGAATCTCCTGGAAGGAAACACTTCACCTCCAATGACCGTGCCAGTCCCCTGATCCACTGACACTGTAGAGACTGGACTTGGGACACAGGCTTCCCAGGGTCACCTGCCACAATTTCCACAAACAGACAAGCCGACTGATGGGTGACATCCTGGGATTTAGTCCAGAAACGTTAGTAAACTGCTCAATGAGACAACAGTTAACTAGCTAAGCCTACGTGGACCAAATGGATTCAGCTGTGTTCTATTTTATGGGTTTGTGACTAGCACTTTTGTTAACCGCTAAACCTTGGTTTACCAGGTGACACTTGGAAACTGGAATAAAACATTTCAAACGGCTTTGTGTCCGACTGGCTGCCTGTGTCCCTTTCATCGAAGTTACACAACTTGTCTGCATCGCTGTTACAGCTCTCGCAGGCTTTGTTTCTGCTGGTCAGGAGTAGCGTCCCCGCTCATCTCTCATTTCAGTAATTTGAGTCTCTCATGGTCCATCTACCTGAATGTTTGTCAAGGTGTTTGATCTTTTCAAAGAACCAACTTTTGGTTTCATTGACTCTGTTTTCCCTCATTTTTCTATTCTCTGTTTCATTTATCTCTGCCCTGTATTTCCTTCCTTCTCCTAGCTTTGGGCTTAGTTTTCTTTTTTCTAGTTGCTTAAGCTGTGAAGTTAGGTGGTTGATTTGAGACCTTTATTTTCTTTTTCTTTTTCTTTTTTTTTTTTTTTGCAGTACGCGGGCCTCTCACTGTTGTGGCCTCTCCCATTGCAGAGCACAGGCTCCGGACGCGCAGGCTCAGCGGCCATGGCTCACGGGCCCAGCCGCTCCGCGGCATGTGGAATCCTCCCGGACCGGGGCACGAACCCATGTCCCCTGCAACGGCAGGCGGACTCTCAACCACTGCGCCACCAGGGAAGCCCTTTATTTTCTTAATGTAAGCATTCGTGGCTATAAATTCCCCCTTAGCGCTGCTTCCTCTGAATCCCACACATTTTGGTTTGTTGTTTTTTGTTTTCACTTGTCTGTAACTCCTAATTACCCTTGTGATTTCTTCTTGATCCATTGGTTGTTTACATTATGTTTAGCTTCCAGTTTTTGAATTTCAGTTTCCTTCTGTTGACCTCTAACTTATCGTCTTGTGGTCAGAGAAGATATCCTATATGATATGCATCTCTCTAAATCTATGGAGACTTAATTTGTGGCCTAACATATGGTCCATGGTAGAAAACATCCCATGTTCCCTTGAAGAATGTGTATCTTATTGTTGAGTAGAGCGTTCTGTACATGCCTGTTAGGTGTAGTTGATTTATAGAGGAATTGACCGCTACAATGTTCTGTCCATTATTGGGAGGGGGGTAGTGAAGTCTCCCACTATTGTGGAGCCAACTGTTTCACCCTTTCTATTTTTTATTCGAATACTCTGGTCTGCCATTAGGTACATATACGTCTATTACTATATCTTCTTGCTGTATTGAACCTTTTATTATTTTGTCTTGTAACAATTTTTTTACTTAAAATCTAATTTGTCTAACATTAGTATAACGAACTCTGCTCTCTTCTGGCTACTCTTGGCACAGAATCTTTCCTACCTTTTTTACTTTCCATCTGTTTGTGTCTTTAGATCTCAGGTGAGTCTCTTGTAGACATAGTTGGATCATGTGTGTTTGACAGAATGGATACTCTTGACTGGACAGTTTAAATGTAAATGGATTAAAGTAATTACTGATAAAAGGGACTCTTGTCATTTTGCTGTTTTCTATATGCTTTATAACTTTTTGTCCTCATTTCCTGCATTACTGTCATCTTGTGTGTGTAGTTGAATTTTATGGTGAAACACAAATTCCTTATTTCCTTTTAATTAAGAAAATTAAAATTTTTTAAATTTTATTTATTTTGGCTGTGCTGGGTCTTAGTTGCAGCACATGGGATCTTCATTGCGGCATGTGGGCTCTTAGCTGCAGCATGCAGACTCTTAGTTACGGCATGCAGACTTATAGCTTTTTCTTGGTGGTTGCCATGTGGCTTACATTTAACATTTTAAAGTTATAACACTAATTTCAACTTACACAAGCTTAACCTCAGTATCAAACCCTGCACCTTTACAGCTCCATCTCTTTTAGCTGTTTTCACAAAACTATATCTTTAGACACTTTGTGTCCCAAAACATGAACTAATAGCTAAATGCATTAGTCTTAAATTATACAGAAAACAAATCGTGGAGTTACAAACCAGGGTGACATCAATATCTTTTATAACAGCTCATGTATATCCTGAGATCTTTGTCTCTCCACCTGGCTTAAAGTTACTGTCCAGTGTCCTTTCCCTTTACCCCACAGGACTCCTTGAGCATTTCTTGCAGGGCTGGTCTAGTGGCAACCAACTCCCTCAGCTTTCGTTTATCTGGAATGTCTTTTCTCCCTTACATCTGAAGGACAGTTTTGCCGGATAGAAGATTCTTGGTTGACAGAGGTTTTGGTTTTAGCACTTTGCATCTATTAACTCACTGCCTTCTGGCCTCCAAAGTTTCTGGTAAGAAATCCACTTTAGATCTTATTGAGGATCCCTTGTATGTGACGAGGCACTTCTCTTGCTGCTTTCAAGATGCTTTGTCTTTCTATCCAACGTGTGATTATAGCAGATGTGGGTGTGGCTCTCTGCATTCATCTTATTTGGAGTTCATTGAGCTTCTTGGACATTTATATCCACATGTTTCATCATATTTGGGAAGATTTCAGTCATTATTTCTTCAAATATTCTCTCTGATGCTTTTCCCTTTCTTATTCTGTGACTCTCACAATGTGTATGTTGGTCCACTTGATAGTTTCTGACTGATCCCTTAGATTCTGTTCACTTTTCCTCTATTTTTGTCTGTTTTTCAGACTTGGTAATTTCCATTGCCCTATCTTCCAGCTCACTGACTTTCTTTTGCCTACTTAAATCTGCCTTTGAATCCCTCTGGCAAATTTTTCATTTCAGTTATCATACATTTTTAGCTCCAGAATTTTTTGGGTTTCATTTCAGGTTTCCTACCTCTTGACATTTCCATTTTGTTTATACATCATTTTCTTGACTTTTTCCACATCTTATTTCTTTGGGCATATTTAAGATAGTTGTGTTAAAGTCTTTGTCTAGGAGATCTGCCATCAGATCTTTTCCAGGAACTGTTTCGTTGATTTCTTTTTCCTTTGAATGGGCCATACTTTTCTTTCTTTGCCTTGTGTTGCTGTTGTTGAAAACTGGACATTTGAATCTATTGTGGTATCTCTGGAAATCAGATGCTCCCCCTTCCCCAGAGTTTCCTGGGGGATTTGGTTATTTTTGTTCTCTTGAGGGTTGTCTCTATGTCAAGGATCAGCATAAAGTGTAAACTTAAGGTCTTCTCAGCTCTTTTCTGAGCCTGCATCTGTCCTGGGCATGTGCAGTCATCTTCTGGCTGTCACTGTATATGTAATTGTTTTTGAGTGCCCTAGTCTCCAATATCCGGCTCCCAACAGAGGAAAAAGAAAAACGAAAGTAGGAAGGGCACTGGCCTATTATATCCCCTGGAAGTCACTTTGGCTGGAGGGGGGTGGATTGCAATAATGGGGGAGGGGCAACATCAAAGGTTGCCTCCCTCTTTGGACCCCTGTGATCACAAGAGTAGCTGGAGCACACGTCTCCACTGTTGGGTAGACAGGGTCCTTTGGGCCCACCCTGACCCTGCAGGCTGTATGGAGGGTGCGCACAGCTGGCTCCCACAGGGCTGAGGTTGGAGGACGGGCATCTGCTGTGCTAAGACGTGAAAATGACTAAAGTTACATGCAACTTACTGTCCAAGCCTTTGCCTGCATGCTGAAAGCCTTCAGTAGACTATGGAGTCCCCAGATAGTAACATCGGACAGATTCTGCCAGGGCAATTGTTGGCTAGGTGGTAAGACAGATTTTGGGGCTTCCTACCCTGCCATCTTCCCAGAATCCTTTCTGTAAGCAAACTTTTATAAACGAGCAACTTTACTAAAGTCACATATTAATTGTCACTTATCTGTAGATCCTTTGAGATTTTCTCCAGGGACAAGGATATCTGAGTTATGCCAGTTTTATTCATACTGCTGCTGTGTCTGGTTATTAAGCCATTTAGTTAGTGTTTAATTTTAGTTGAATTCTTATAACTTTCATTTCTAGAAGGTCTACTTGAATCTCTTACAAATCTCCATGGTCATTATTTACGGTCATTTCCTTACCAATTTAAGGAAAAATATAAAGTAAATTCTGGGGGCACAGGTTCAACCCCCAGTGGGGGAACTAAGATCCTGCAAGACGTGTGGCCAAAAAAAAAAAAAAAAAACAGCAACAACAACAAAAACATGTTATATTTAAACCCAATTATAATTTAATTACATTAACTATAAATGGAATAAATTCTCAATTTATGAAACAAAGATTATCAGATTAGATTTTTAAAATCAAACTACTGTTGTTATGAGACACACATTTAAAATGTAAAGATGCATAAGGTTTGAAACAAAGAGTAGAAAATTATAGTGGTGCGGTAGTAACTAGAAGTTGATTTCATCTCTTTAAAAATATAAAGTATAATTCTGTGTCTGATAATCCCATTCTATCCAGTTTATATGATTCTGCTGGCGTGCTCTCATGGTGTTTCACTTCCTGTGTGCTTTGTCATTTTTGATGGTAAGATGCCTCTTCTCCTTGGAAATACATTGGGATGTTTACGAATCCTAAGCTGAACTGTGTTTCTTTTAAGTGAATGTTTTTGTTTTTTAATTTATTTATTTTATTTTTGGCTGCACTGGGTCTTTGTTGCTGCACGTGGGCTTTCTCTAGTTGCAGTGAGCGGGGGCTACTCTTCATTGCGGTGTGCGGGCTTCTCATTGCAGTGGCTTCTCTTGTTGTGGAGCAGGGGCTCTAGGTGTGCAGGCTCAGAAGTTGTGGCACATGGGGCTTAGTTGCTCCACGGCATGTGAGATCTTCCTGGACCAGGTCTCGAACCCGTGTCCCCTGCGTTGGCAGGTGGATTCTTAACCACTCTGCCACCAGGGAAGCCCTGAACTTTGTTTCTTAAAGAACAACTGCAGTGCTCTAGCTTTAATACACTTTAGCTGGAGGATGAGATCCAGCAGATCCTTCCAGGAATTGTTATGCACTGAACTGCATTCCAAAATTTATATGTTCACATTTTAACTCCTAGTTCCTCAAAGCGTGACTGTATATGGAGGGAGGGTCTTTAAAAAGGTAATTATATTAAAATATGGATATTAAGGTGGGCCCTAATCCATTATGACTGGTGTCCTCATAAAAAGAGGAGATTAGGACACAGACACAGAGAGAAGACCATGTGAGGACACAGGGAGAAGACAGTCATCTTTAGGTCCAGAGAGAGGCCTCAGGAGAAACCAGCCCTGACAGCACCTCAGTCTCAGACTTCCAGCTTCCATCACTGTGAGAAAATGAACTTTTGTTGTTTAAGCCACCCAATCTGTGGTGCTTTGTTATAATAACCCTAGCGGGGACTTCCCTGGGGGTGCAGTGGTTAAGAATCCGTTTGCCAATGCAGGGGACATGAGTTTGAGTCCTGGTCCGGGAAGATCACACATGCCACAGAGCAACTAAGCCCATGCGCCACAACTACTGAGCCTGTGCACCTAGAGCCCGTGCTCCACAACAAGAGAAGCCACCACAGTGAGAAGCCTGAGCACCGCAACAAAGAGTAGCCCCCGCTCACCACAACTAAAGAAAGCCCACAGGCAGCAACAAAGACCCAACACAGCCAAAAATAAATAAATTAATTTTTAAAAAAAAAGAGATCATTGGTTCTAGATGAAATCATCTTTAAAAAAAATAATAATAATAACCCTAGCAAACTAAGACTGGAATTGAGTTTTTCTTGGTTGCTAATAATCAACCAGTTGTGATATTAAATGGCCACAAGAAAAGAGCTATGTGCTCGCATGTCAGGGAGAAGTTTGAAGAAAAGCACTTTCTGAGCAGGAGCTGGCACCCCATGGAGACAGAATGAAATCCGCGCCAGTTCTTGCTGCCTCTGGCCTTGGTGATATGGGTATCCTGCAGAAGAGTTGCGTCCTTCGTCACAGAGCTGAACTCACACACCTGGTCCAGGAGTCAGAGAAGCTGAAGGAGGATCTAGGGGAAGGTGGAGCAGGTTGAGGCCCAGCTATAACCTCACATCTACAGGTCAGTCAGCATGTCAGCAAACACTTGCGTGAGCTACAAAATGGGGACTGCTTCCCTTAGCCTTCCAAATCCGTGTTTAGGCCTATTCGTCAAACACTGACATGGCTATACCAAACTTCTAGGTGTTATTGCACCACTATAATTTTCTATTCTTTGTTTCAAACGTTATGCATCTTTTTTTTTTTTTTTTTTTTCAGTACACGGGCCTCTCACTGTTGTGGCCTCTCCCGTTGCGGAGCCCAGGCTCCGGACGCGCAGGCTCAGCGGCCATGGCTCACGGGCCTAGCCGCTCCGCGGCATGTGGGATCTTCCCGGACCGGGGCATGAACCCATGTGCCCTGCATCGGCAGGTAGACTCTCAACCACTGCGCCACCAGGGAAGCCCTCAAACGTTATGCATCTTTACATTTTAAATGTGTATCCCATAATAGCAGTAGTTTGATTTTTTAAATCTAATCTGATAATCTTTCATAAATTGAGAATTTATTCTATTTATAGTTAATGTAATTAAATTATAATTGAGTTTAAATATAATATCTTTTTTTTTTTTTTTTTTTGGCCGCATGGCTTGCAGGATCTTAGCTCCCCCACCAGGGATTGAACCTATGCCCCCAGAAGCGTGGAGCCCTAACCACTGGATTGCCAGGGAATTCCCTAAATATAATATCTTATATTCTGCTTTCTATTTGTCCTGCCTATTCTATTTTCTTTTTCCCACCTCTCATGTCATCTTGTAGATATTTCTTATTTTTTCATGTTTTGATTAAATATTCTATTTGTTACACTAAAGTTTTTAATATTCGCACTTAACTCATCAAAGTTTAAAGTTAATCAAAACCTTTCTGAGGACTTCCCTGGTGGTCCAGTGGTTAAGAATCTGCTTTCCAATGCAGGGGACACGGGTTCAATCCCTGGTGGGGGAACTAAGATCCCACATGCTGCAGGGCAACTAAGCCCATGTGGTCTAGAGCCTGCAGTCCACAACTAGAGAGCCTGTGTGCTGCAACTACTGAGCCCACATGCTCTGGAGCCTGCATGACACAACTAGAGAACCCATGTGCTGCAACTACTGAGCCTGCATACCACAACTAGAGAGGTTGCATGCCACAACTTCTGAGCCCACGTGCTCTGGAGCCTGTGTGCCACAACTAGAGAACCCGTGTGTCACAACTACTGAGCCTGCATGCTCTGGAGCCCACGCATCACAACTAGAGAGAAGCCCACATGCCACAATGAAGAGCCCATGTGCCTCAACGAAGATCCCGTGTGCCACAACTAAGACCTGATGCAGCCAAATAAATAAATAAATAAATAAATAGTTTTTAAAAACCTTCCTATCTTCCCATAAATAAGGATTTTTAGAAACATTAACTTCATAAGTCAGAAAGGGAAAGACAAATACCATATGATATCACTTATATATGGAATCTAAAATATGACACAAATGAACTTATCTATGAAACAGAAACAGACTCACAGACATAGAGAACAGACTTGTGGTTGCCAAGAGGGAAGGGGGATGGGGAAGGGATGGATTGGGAGTTTGGGGTTAGCAGATGCAAACCATTATATATAGAATCGATAAACAACAAGGTCCTACTGTACAGCACAGGGAACTATATTCAATATCCTGTGATAAACCATAATGGAAAAGAATATGAAAAAAGATGTGTATCTATGTATAACTGAATCACTTTGCTATACAGCAGAAATTAATACAACATTGTAAATCAACTACACTTCAATTTTAAAAAAAGAAACATTAACTTCATATTCCTTCCTTTAAACTTCTATTATTATTGTTGTGGTTTTAATTCGATCTTGTTTTTAACCCCCAAATACTGTATAATTATTACCATTTATATAGCAATCTTCATTTAGATTTTACCACACATTGATCATTCTTTGCCCTTTATTCCTTTTTATATCACTCTCACTTTGCTTGAAGTACATCCTTTAGAATTTCCTTTAGTATGAATTTGTAGTGCCAATCCCTTTTTTTATTTCTGAAAATGTCTTTATTTGGCCCTCACTTTTGAAAGACAGTGAAAGATAACTAGGTTGGCAATTGTTTTCTTTCAATATGCTGAAGAGATCTTCCTACTGGCTTCTGAATATTACTGTTAAAAACCTAGTTATTAGTCTAACTACTGTACTTTTCTCCTCTGACTGCTTTCAGATCTCATTGTCTTTGGTGTTCTGTAATTTCATTGTGATGTATCTTATGTATAGGTTTCTTTTTATTTATTCTGCTGAAATCCATAGTTTTGTTTGTGTATATTGTCATTCACCCATTTTCAAACATTTTCAACCACTAGCTCTTTTTTAAAAAATTTATTTATTTTATTTATTTATTATTTTTCGTGTGTTGGGTCTTCATTGCTGTGCACGGGCTTTCTCTAGTTGTGGCGAGCAGGGGTTACTCTTCGTTGCAGTGCATGGGCTTCTCATTGCAGTGGCTTCTCTTGTCGTGGCGCACGGGCTCTAGGCACAGGCTTCAGTAGTTGTGGCACGTGGGCTCAGTAGTTGTGGCTCACAGGCTCTAGAGCACAGGCTCAGTAGTTGTGGCGCAGGGGCTTAGTTGCTCCTTGGCATGTGGGATCTTCCCAGACCAGGGCTCGAACCCGTGTCCCCTGCATTGGCAGGAGGATTCTTAACCACTGCACCACCAGGGGAGTCCCCAGCCATTAGCTCTTAATATGCTTTTTTGTGGTCTAATCTGCCTTCTTTGGGGACTCAAATTACACCTATGTTAGACTTCCTCACCTACTCTCTTACCTCTCCTATTTACTTTTTAAAAATTTATTCTGAATAATTTATTTTGAAATCTCTCAGAGTCACTGATTTTTCTCTTGAGCTGTGTCTAATCTGCAGTTAACTTGTCAACTGGGATTTAAGTTTTTCAATTTTTTAGTTCTAGACTTTCTATTTAATTCTTTTTCAAATATGCTATGTGATTTTTACAGTTTTCAGTTGTCCGCTAAATTTTTCAAGCTTTTTTGTTTTTTCTTTGAACAGAATAAAAGTTTGTGTCTGATTAAACCAGTATCTTGGGTCTCTAGGGTCTGTTCTTATATTTTTGTTTCTTGTTTTTTTTTTTTCTTCCTTTTTTTTTTTTCTTCATCTCTCATATGGGCCTGATGATCTTTTTTACATATTGGATAAATCACTGAAACAATTTGAAGCTTAGGTTGTTCTCTTTCTCCAGAAGAGTTTTAATTGTTTTTTCCGGGTGCCTGGGAGCACTAACCATAAGAGAGGGCTTAATCTAATCTAATTTTCAGGCTTAATCTAATTTCAGGGCTTGAGATTTCCTCAAAAGATTTTCCTAAAGCTGGGCTCCAGACTCTCTGAAGGTTGATTTACTTCCAGTTAACCCTCACTTCTAGGGTGCAACCCTTTAAGATTCCAGCTCAAAGTAGCACGTGTTTTCCCTGGGGCCCCAATCTCGGTGGGCCACAGACTCTGTTGATTATTTGTTGCTGCATAACAGAAACCCAGAGACTCAGTGGCTTAAATTTAAAAGATGTATTATTTCTTATGACTCTGAGTATTGACTGGGCTTAGCTGGACAGTTCTTCTGCTGAGGCCACTTATGCAGCTCAGCTGGGGAGGGAATGTGCATGTATTCACTCATCCGGGAAGGCTGGAATGGCGTCAGCTCTCTCTTTCTCTTCATATGGTCTCCCACCATCCAGTAGTCTAGTCTTGACTTCTTTACCTGGCGACTGCATCCCAAGAGGACCAGAGAGGAGCTGCTAGTCCTCTTGAGGCATTGACCTGGACCTGACACAGTATCACTTAATGCCACATTCTATTAGTCAAAGGAAGTCAGATTCTAAGGGAAAGGAAACAGACTCGCCTCCTTATGGAAGGAGCAACTGTGTGTGCAGCAGTCATCATTGGTCATCTCCACAGACAAACCTCAATTCCACACCTCTAAGCCATTGAGGCTTTCAGAGATGCAGCACAGCCTTCCATCTCTCCTGGATTTGTCCCTAGGGAAAAAGCTTTCCCAACTGCCAGACTCACTTCTCCGGATTCCTACCGTGTGATGCTGCCTGGGTTGTTTTCTCTGGGTTGTTATCTTGTAAGCTCTCTGGTGCTCTGAAGAATATGTTTTCTAGATCTTGTTCATCAGTTCACTTGTCTTTGGCAGGCAGTTCTAGACTACCTAGGTCACCATTACCATAAACTTCCTCTTCAATAGCCTGTTGAGAGTGATATGGTCCCCGAATCAGTCGGACACTTCTTAATAAGTTGTATGCAGAAGGGTTCTCGTGTCACTCCTTGGAATGGGGAGGTTCTTTTTTTGTTGTCTAATAGGTTGAAATAATGGGATCACCCAGACTCAGTTTGTTCACTGACTTCTCTGGGTCTTGCCTCATCTGTTTCATTCACCATTCTTCTCAAATCTTCGTTCTGAACGTTCTTTTTCCTGAAGTGCATACTTTAATCACAGTCTGTTACTAACACTTTCCATTTTTGTTTCTCTGAAAATATTTTCATTTTATCCTCACTCTTGAATGGTAGTTTAATGGGGGGGTATAAAATTCCACAAGATCTTCATGCCTTGCAGGGCCACCCGGACCTTGGCAAGCACATTGGGTGGTGGTGGAAGCTTCAGCAGGTGCGTTGAGGGGCTGACAGTGCAGGGCACACACTGGCCTGCTAGGGGCGGTGCTGGGGCCTGGAGGTCCCAGCAAAGAGTGAGGCCCAGGTGGACCAGGTGTGCACTCAGGTCCAGCATGAGGTGGAGACTAGCCTGAGGTGGAATCTCCAATGAGGTCCTATGCCACCACTTCAGTGTCCCCAGATGGGGGCCTTGGTGCTGGCTGGGTAGAGGACCAGCCTGTGCCGTGGCCTTGGCCCTGCAAGATCCATGGGCGGAGAACAGGGGTGCTCAGCTGTTCCCACCAGTATGATATCTGGTCCTTATCAGTCGGCCCTTTAGCCTTCTAAGATCTTCAAAATGGCTGAAATGCAAGGATGGTTTTTAAAAATATAATTGATTTTCTTAATCACATTCTGTGCTTGTAATGAGTAAATATTTGAGCTCTGAATTACCAAATCAGTGTCTTTTAAAGAAAGAAAAAAAGAAGAATTGAGCCTCAAACCAGTGGTTACTTATTTGAAAACTTTCTCCCTGTCTGGCATACTCACGCTTTGACACTTTGTTTCCTGGAAGGGGAAGCACACTAGGACACTGCTGTATAGATGAGATAATATGCAGAACCTGCTCTGAGAGTTATAATTAATGTTTTCACTGGACAATTTAGCTGACAAGTAAGCTCAGAATACTATGAAGCCTCATATATTTTAAAGCTTATCTGCAGCCCTGAACTGCAGCTGTGGCCCTTTCTGTATCACTCTAAATATAGCTGTGACCTCCCTAGGAATGCCTTGAGGAGGGGCCTGCATCGCTGGGGTATTAATTGTGTATCCAGACCCTAGAACTCAGCTCTGCCAGTTTTGTAAATGTTAGTTTTAGTAGACATTTGCATCAGTAAATTGAGCACAAATAAAGTGATTTTACATTTGTCTGAATGAATTTTATTTTAAAGCTGTGTTAACTAGCTGTTAGCACATCTATAGCACATCTACTTTTTTAACTTCTCTCCCAAGAATTCTGTTAAGAGGAAAGGCAAAATCAGCACAATGAGAAACAACACCGAGTTTTGCAGGCCTCTCATTGTTGTGGCCTCTCCCATTGCAGAGCACAGGCTCCGGACGCAGAGGCTCAGCGGCCATGGCTCATGGGCCTAGCCGCTCCAAGGCATGTGGGATCTTCCCGGACCGGGGCACGAACCCGTGTCCCCTGCATCGGCAGGCAGACTCTCAACCACTGTGCCACCAGGGAAGCCCTGCAAGTATATTTTAAAAGGTGTTTAGCAGATCCCTCTATTCAGTCTGACCTCTCGAATATTTTAAAGGTAGCATCAGCACTGGAACAGAAAACCTATCAAGCCTAAGTCCTTTTTTTTAAGTAGGTTTTTTTAAAAATTAATTAACTTATTTATTTTTGGCTGCATTGGGTCTCTGTTGCGCGACGGCTTCCTCTAGTTGCGGTGAGCAGGGGCTACTCTTTGTTGCGGTGTGTGAGTTTCTTATTGCCGTGGCTTCTCTTGCTGCGGAGCACGGGCTCTAGGCGCATGGGCTTCAGTAGTTGTGGTGCATGGGCTCAGCAGTTGTGCCTCACGGGCTCTAGAGCACAGGCTCTGTAGTTGTGGCGCACAGACTTAGCTGCTCCGCAGCATGGGGGATCTTCCCAGACCAGGGCTCGAACCCGTGTCATTGGCAGGCAGATTCTTAACCACTGCGACACCAGGGAAGTCCCCTAAGTCCTTTTTTAGATCCTGGTTTTTGATAGTGGTGTATGGGGAACTCTTTTCTGAAAGGTTTTACCTTTTGCAATTTTAGGAAGGATTATCTTTTCAGCTTGTTTTAAAAAGCTGCAGTTTGTGTTGATTTGTGGCTTCTCTACTTCATCAGCTATACCGGCCGGCCACACGCTTCCAAATAAAATAAACCCAAAACCAACCTCAGAACCGTATTTTGATCTGTAACTAAATAACTTTCTCAAGGGGAGTTCTATTAATATTCCATATAACATTTAAATAAGGTGATGGCTTTTATCTTACTACCCACCTCAAAAATAAAAACAAAACCAAAAAACTCAATTCTCAACCCGAGGCAGGACTCAATTCTCAACCCGAGGCAGGGCGGGCTCTGGGGCGCGGTCGGCGTCCCCTCCCTCTGAGGTGTCGGACTGTGTTTTGAAGCCTTGGAATCCAAAAAGCGCACCGCCCTGCTCCCACGCGGGATGGGCCTCCCCACCCCTCCCCTCCCCGGCGGTGTCACCTTACACCTTGAGCAAGGACGTCCTCCTCTGGACACGCCCCTCCCTCCAAGTCACCAAGGAGGTACCGAAGTCGCTGCCCTGAGAGGCTCCTTCCCCGCCACCCGAATGCGTCTTCGTCCCAGAGATGGCCCCTCCGCCGCCGCCACAGCACAAACACCTAGTGGGGGCCGGCGTCGGGGGCCCTTCGTGGCGCGGCCCGTCCCCTGCCTCCCGGCCCACGGCAGCCCAGACTTCCCGCGTCCCGGCCTCTCTGCGCAACAGACCGCGAACCCGCCACAGACACCAACTTTCCATAAAAGCTGATTCTACGCAGCCCCGCCCCCGCGCAGGCGCAGGCGCATTGGCGGCCGGGCGGGAGGCGCGGTCAGCCAGCCGGGCCACGGGACCCGCCTCCGCCCGCTGGAATGCGCGGCCCCTCCTCGCCCCGCCCACGGCTGCCAACCCGGGTGCGAGGTCTCCCCTGCGGCCTGCGGTCCTCCCTGGAATGCGGGCGGGCCTCACTAACTAGCCGAGTGTGACTTCACAACACGCATGTGTAACAGGACGTCTGAGAGTTCGAGCTCCGGTGTCCGCACCCCAGGAAGCCCTGACCTCCTGTGTTGTGGTTCAAGGAAAGTGCTAGAGGCCCGTCCGGGGATTCACTGCCTGCACACATGGAATCTGGAGAGATATCCCCCTGTGGGCTTCCTCAGCGCCCCAGTGCCTGCCCTCCCCAAGATACCGTCAGACGGCTCCGGGGCCTTCATGCCTTTGGAACTGAGTGTCTGTCCCCATTTCACCTGAAACCACCGTTGACTAGTTGTACCCACACTGCCCACGCAGCCCCCTCCCCCGACAGGGCAGGGCAGGGTAGGCCTTTCCGAGGGAGCCCCAGGAGCCCTTTCTGCCGCAGCTGATACCTGGGCTTCTGCTTGCGGAGCCCAGTCAGAGTCCCAGACCCAGATCCCGGGGAGACCCTGCTCTTGCCCGCGCCAGTCAGAAGTCCGGACCCAGTGGGGTTAAACCCAAAAGTTTGGTTTTGTTAAAAAAAGAAAAAGAAATCTGGAAGTGGGTCGTGCAGCTGCTCGAGGCCGCGTTGGGGGAATTGCTACAGCCGCGTGTCCGCACTTCCTCCGTCTCAGATCTGCATGGGAATTGGAGTCGGCCAACTGCATGATATTCCAGGAGCTTTGGAAGTGGGAAAGGGCGTGGAGGCCATGCCCCTGCTGCTCTTTGCTCTTTTCTGCCGACGAGCAAGGTCGTGAAGCGATGAGGACTCTCTGAGCATGTTCCCGTGTCTCCTCCGAGCTGCCCGGGTGCTGGCAGGCGGGGACAGCAGTGAGAGTAGCAGCAGAAGCATCTCTGTTTTGGCGCCAGAACCTGGAATGGTAGCTCTGGATGTTTTGCAAACTCGTGACTCTAGAGGCAGGTCCAGAGCGCGGAAGCCCCACCCCCACCCCAGGCAGTTTTTGTTACTCTGGAAGTGTTCCCAGAGGGCGGAAGCCCCGCCCCCACCCCAGGCAGTTTTTGTTACTCTGGAAGTGTTCCCAGAGGCCAAGCCCAGACCTTGTTCCTCCAGCTCTTCCTGATCAAGTTTAGTAAGTCAGCCTTGCTTAGATTACCTCCCGTGGTTCTGCTCCCCGCACCCTGACTGCCCCAGGTTTTGCTGCTAGAAATAATGTGGCCTTACCACCTGTGGTAACAGGTGAGGTGTGGGTGATGTCACTGCCCTCCAGCTAAAGACCAGAGGAGCACACCTGTCACTGAACAAGTTGACTTTACTCCGGGGGCTTCCCCGGTGGTCCAGTGGCTAGGACTCCATGCTTCCCCTGCAGGGGGCACGGATTTGATCCCTAGTGGGGGAACTAAGATCCCGCAAGCCGCGGACGGTGGCAAAAAAAAGTTGACTTCACTCCGCACTGCTGACCACACACCTGGGAGTCATGGGGTGTCTCAGTAAGAAGATGGTAGAAGGCACTTGGTTACAGGCTTGTATAAGGTGGTTTTGGTGAAAGTTTAATAGGAAGCAGGGCTTTGCTCTGGATTAGACGCTGTCAAGTAGTGGGGGAAATTAAATGCTTGAATATCATAATAGCTCATCTATAAGGAGGGAAGGCTGCACTTGGTAAAGAAGCATTCATCACTCATAGTAGGTAAGAGAGGGGGAATGTTTGGTCATTTTTTGTGGTTTTGAAACATTTTTTTCTGTGTTTAGACCTGATTACAGGGTGCTCTTGTTTTTGTCTCCATCCATCTAGGTCATGTTCTGTGGACTTGTTTACGTTCAACAGGAGAACGCCATGGCGTAGCTGTGAGCGCCAGGCCAGCTCCCAGATGGCAGGGGCTGCTTCTCCCTTGGTGTAAGTATGCATCTAGGTGGGCTGGGAAGCCAGTGAGCCCTGTGCTTCCACGGCAAAACATTTGGTAAAACTGTTGTGCCTTTGAAGGTAGACCACGTACCTAAAGCGTCTGTCGAAATGTGCCGATAGGCTGTGTCTCCTCACCCACAAGCCACACCTATGGCCTCACAGGGAGGTCCTTATGACCAGTAGATTGAGGAGGAAAACCCTTGATCCTGGTTTACAGATGGTCCAGGAGTGGATGGCTGTGGCTCTACAGTCCCACTCAGAGGTGGCCCTAAAGGAGAGTGATGGGGCTTCCTTGGTGGCACAGTGGTTAAGAATCCGCCTGCCAATGCAGGGGACACGGGTTCGAGCCCTGGTCTGGGAAGATCCCACATGCCGCGGAGCAGCTAAGCCCGTGTGCCACAACTACTGAGCCTGTGCTCTAGAGCCCGCGAACCACAACTACTGAGCCCACGTGCCACAACTACTGAAGCCCGTGTGCCTAGAGCCCGTGCTCCACAACAAGAGAAGCCACCGCGATGAGAAGCCCGCGTACTGCAATGAAGAGTAGCTCCCGCTCACCGCAACTAGAGGAAGCCCACACACAGCAACAAGACCCAACACAGCCAAAAATAAATAAATAAAATAAAATAAAAAAGAGTGATGAAGGAAAATCTTCCCAGTGGTCTCCATTTCAAGCATTCCTTTGGGTTGTTGTCCACTTTGCCTGGACTCAAAGATGGCTGGAAGTATGGCTCTACATTTGCTCGTGGACAGTTGCTAATGGCTTGGCTGGATCATCAGAGATTTGGAAAAAACAAGACTGGAAGATCGGGGGAGGGTGAGAGGGAGAGGCAAGAGGGAGGAAATATGGGGATATATGTATATGTATAGCTGATTCACTTTGTTATAAAGCAGAAACTAACACACCATTGTAAAGCAATTATACTCCAATAAAGATGTTAAAAAAAAAATCGGTGAAGAGGTGATCTGGGGAGGAGACATGAGGATGGACCTCTCTGTATAGGCATAAACTGTGAGGAAAATTTACCATATGTGAATACCCACCCAAAGGCACCTACTGCAGAGGAGGCTCACAAGAATCAGCTGGGCAAGGGACTTCCCTTGTGATCCAGTGGTTAAGACCCTGTGCTTCCACTGCAGGGGGTGCAGGTTCGACCCCTGGCGGGGACCTAAGATCCCACATGCCATGCGGCATGGCCAAAAGATTAAAAAATTAAATAAATCACTTGAGCAAGACAGTCCATCCTGTGCATAACAGTTCAGCCTCTTCAGCCAGCCATCCAAGTGCTCGTTCAATGGGCCCATGTACAACACAGCCAAGGAGGCAGGGACAGGGGCTATGAAGGGGCTCAACATCATGGACTTTGCCTCACCAAGTTTGATTTGGCTGTCATCACTGTTGAGTAACAGCAGAGACTAATACTGAGCCCCTAATATGGTGTCATTTCCCAAGGGACCAACTAGTCACTTGGTGAAAAGTCAATTACACTGGATCTCTTCCACTGTGGAAGGAGCAGCAATTTGCCCTCACTGGGTAGACATTTATTCTGGATATACATTTGCCTTCACTGCCTGTAATGCTTCTGCCAGCACCACCGTCCACAGATTTACAGTACGCCTTATGGACCTTCATGCTATCCCACAGAACATTTCTTTGATCAAGGGATTAATTTTACAGCAAAAAAATGAAATAATAGGCTATGCCCATGGAATTCCCCCACTCGTGTCAAATGGAGGAAAGGAACAGAAAAAAAAAATTTTACAAAATAATAATAAAATTTAAAACTGAGCTGTTTAAATGTTGCTGTTTTTACCTGTCTGTTCTTGTCCAAAAGTGGGACATTCCCGAGGAGAAGAGGAAGGTTCCACTTGTTTCCTTAAATCGCCAAAATCCTCAGCCCAGAATTCAGCACCCCCTACCCGCCGAATTCTTGCAACATTACTTCCCGGTTGGTTGATGCCAAGGCAAAAAGACATCCTTTTAATGGTTAGAGAAGATCAGTTGCTTAAATGATTTCATGTCAGTGTTGTATTTATGGTTTTACAATAAAATGACCTTTAGAAAAAAAAAAAGACTTGTACCATGAAGACAACAATAAATTGCTGAAAAAATTAAAGACACAAATAAATGGAAACATTCCATGTTCATGGATTGGAAGACCTCATACTGTTAACATGTCAGTACTACACAAAACAATCTATAGATTCAATTCAATCCCTATGAAAATTTCAATGGCATTTTTTCAGAAATAGCAAAACACATCCTAAAATTCACATGGAGTGTCAAGAGATCCCAAAGAGCCAAAGCAACCTTGAAAAAGAACACAGCTGGAAGGCACGTTTCCTGATTTCAAAACTGCTGCAATGCTCTGGTGCCCAGAAGAGTGTAATGCTGGCATGAAGACAAACACAGACCAGCAAGCAGAATAGACCCACCCCGTGTTCCTGTAGGTCAGAGTCTTCGCAGCCTCGGATTCGGCAGTGATTTCTGGGCACGGGCAACAAAAGAAAATCTGAACAATGGATTTCATGAAAAATGTAAAATTTTGTGCATCAAAACACATTATCCAGGGACTTCCCTGGTGGCGCAGTGGTGAAGAATCCGCCTGCCAGTGCAGGGAACACGGGTTCGCGCCCGGGTCCAGGAAGATCCCACATGCCAAGGAGCAACTAAGCCCCTGAGCCACAGCTACTGAGCCTGTGCTCTAGAGCCCGCGAGCCACAACTACTGAATCCCCCACGCCTAGAGCCTGTGCTCTGCAACAAGAGAAGCCACCGCAATGAGAAGCCTGCGTACCGCAACGAAGAGTAGCCCCAGCTCGCCGCAACTAGAGAAAGCCCGCGCCCAGCAACGAAGACCCAACGCAGCCAAAATAAATAAATAAATTTATTTTTTAAAAAGACATTATCAAGAGAGTAAAAAGGCAACCCACAGAATGGGAAATAAATTTGCAAATCACATACCTCATGAGAGATTAACATCCAGAATTTAACGAGAATTCCTGAAATTTAACAACAAAAATACAATCTGATTAAAAAAATGGCCAAAGAATTTGAACAGACATTTCTCCAAAGAAGAAATACAAATAGTGAGCACATGAAAAGAAGCTCAACATCACTAATCTTTAGGGAAATGCAAATCAAAACTACAATGAGGTATCACCTCACACCCATTAGAATGACTTCTATGGGGAAAAAAAAGAAGACAATTACAAGTGGCCCTGAGGATGTGGAATACTTGGAGCATGTGTGCGCTGCTGGCGTTGCTGAGGATGGACTGCTATGGAAAACAGGATTGTGAGCCCTAAAAACTTAAGCCTAGGTTTACCATAGGGTCCAGCAAGTCCACTTCTGAGTATATATCCAAAAGAATTGAAAGCAGAAGAGAAGATTTGCACACCCATGTTCTTAGCAGCACTGTTCACAATAGCCAAAAGGTGGAAGCAGCCCGAGTGTCCACTGATGGATGAATGAATAAATAAAATGTGGTCTATACATACACATGTATATGTGTACATAATACAATGGAATGTTACTCAGCCTTAAAGAGAAAGAAAATTCTGACATAAGCTACAACATTATGATCCTTGAGGATATCACTCCAAGTGAAATAAGACAGTCACAAAAAGACAAATACTGTTTGACTCCACTTCTTTGGGGGGGTACTAGAGTAGTCAAATTCACAGAGACAGAAAGTGGGATGGCGGGTGCTATAGGCACAGGGAGGAGGGGGAAGTGGCAAAGAGCAAGTTGTAGTTTAATGGATCCAGAGTTCCAGTTTACAAATGAGAAAGTTCTGGGGATTGGTTGCACAACAACATGAATATACTTAACACTACAAAACGGCACACTTAAAAATGGTTAAAATGGCAAAATTTCTGTTATGTGTACTTTATCACAATTTAAAAATCAACTATGGCCTCATGATGGGTTACAGAAACAATGCCTATGGCAGCCATGAAAATTTCCTTCCTTTCATGTTATGTGGCTGTGTGTGCATATCACTGATAGCTTCTTTCTCTCCTTCTTCCCATTATTTTATAGAAGGATTGCAAGTGGTGGTGAACCTTAAATTTTAGTCTTTCGGTAACAGCATATTCATATGGGACTGGGCCTGAATTTATGGAGTCATTAACGCCGTCCAGAGATGGAGATTGTAACTGTATCCCAGTGATGGATGCAATGACTCTTGGGACTTTGTGTCCCCCGTGGTTTGGGATGAGGGGGAGAGCATTTTCAATTTAGAGTAAATAGTTACATCTTGTTCAGTAGAAGCATCAGGTTGTTTCTGCTGTTGTGTGTGTAGGAGTGTATGTATGGGCGCTTAGCAGTCAAAGAGGGGCACTGCTGTTATTCTCTCTCCTTCAAACCCACGCTTCTACACTCTGCTTTCTGATGCTAAGGCAGGGTCTCTGCAAACACATTTCTCGTTTGCCAACTAGCTGCCTGTTAGCATCTCACCTACTAGGTAATGGATGTCGATCGGAAAGCTGCAGGAGGGAAAATGCACTCATTCTTCTCTGTTTGCCAGAGAAATGGTGCTTCACCGTGAGAGTAGCAGGTGATTTCAAGAGCAGCAGTGGATTCCAGTTTGCAGTTTTCCCACATTTCTAGAACCAGCCTCGCTGCATTCCTCCTCTGGAATACCAGCACCAGCGCCCTGGTGCCCTCTCCTCAGAGATGTTGGATCTCAGCTCTTTGAGGTCCCTCCATCCAGCTGCTGAGGCATCAGCACAAATCAGGCATGGCCCTTCCTCAGAGGTCTGGCTCTCAGATCCTACAGGATCCCTTCTCTAAGCTTCTAAATTTTAATAATCTTAGCCTCTTACCTTTGTTCCCCCAGCACTAGGCATGGTCGCTGTTTCCTGAAATACCAGCTCTGAGATAAATTATTTTTTTTTGTTTTGTTTTGTTTTTTTGTGGTTTTTTTGCGGTTACGTGGGCCTCTCACTGTTATGGCCTCTCCCGTTGCGGAGCACAGGCTCCGGACGCGCAGGCTCAGCGGCCATGGCTCACGGGCCCAGCCGCTCCGCGGCATGTGGGATCTTCCCGGACCGGGGCACGAACCTGTGTCCCCTGCATCGGCAGGCGGACTCTCAACCACTGCGCCACCAGGGAAGCCCTGAGATAAATTATTGTCGCCTTTTTGCTTTTTCAGTTTTCTGATACCTGGTGAATAATTCTTTATGTTGAATTCTCTCTGTTGAAATAATTAGTCTAGTTTCCTTCTTCTGAATTGACTGGTACATGTAGTAAAGGAAGCAGTTAGAAAAAAAGAGTAAGTGGCATGTGTTGGCTGCTTCAGGCTAACTCTAGCAAAGTTATAAGAAAGAAAAACTTGAGGCATAAGTTAGCTAGACTGGAAGCAAACCAAGGAGAATAAAGATTTGACTTATTTACGCCACCATTGCCATGAAGGACTGCAGAGGCGCTGCCCGGATTCTCCTTCAACAGGCTTGTTGCCTCAGCTGCTGGGAGGGCTGTTGATTGACAGACTTCAGCTGTCAATCAGGGACTACCTCAGCGTACAGAGCAGGCCTGCTCAATATCACACGTCCAGTGACTGACCTGATGGGGGAGTATAAAGACCTGGCCATTCTTACCCAACTCAGAACACCTGAAGAGCCATTCTAGTTCGGAGACCCCTGTGGGGTTGGCTGGGGCCACTATCATGGTTGCATTGCTCAACTTCTCCCTCTGCCCTCCTACTTCCCTTCCCTTCCTTCCATACGTGTCCTTCCCAAAAGCATCTCTTAATGAGCGTCCTGCATTCTAAACTCATCTTAGAATCTCTTCTGAGAACGTATCGACTTTTTCTTTTGTGAATTTTGGAGTAAACCAAAGATAGAGAAGGAACTACAGAAAGAACTGGAGCTAGAGAGAGGGCATAAATAAACAATACTAGGAACAAAGCAGAGAGATGCTACGGTTACTCAAAATCTTGTAAGAGGTTATGAACAATTTTATGCCAACACATCTGAAAAGACATAGGATGTATAGATTCCTGGAAAAATACAAACTGGGAAACTAAATTAAGAAGAAAATATAAAACCTGTAACAATGAAATACATTAGAAATCTTTTCAAAATAATGAATTTACAAGCAATACCTGCCAAATATTGAAAGAACAGATCATTTCAATCTCACACAGAACCTACAGAGACTAGAAAAAGAGGGAATAGTCCCCCGCTACATTTTTGTGTATTTTAACATAATATTGATACCAAATGCAAACAACGGCAGTATAAGAAAACTATAGGCAAGTCTCATTCGTAAACACAGAGGCAAAAATATGAAGCAAAATCTTAGGAAAACCGACTTATCAAATGTATCAAATTTATAGCAACTAACAGCCAGTTGGAGTTTATCTCAGGAGTGCAACGTTGCTTTAACATCATAAAACGGATTAGTAACCATCCATGTTTGATGAGCTTAAAGTTGACCATCTTGTCATCTAAATCAAGTCTAGTGAGGATGAGGCTCCTCTGGTGTAGTTCCTTAAGTAAACAGCTGCTCAAATATAATTTTTCTTGGCCTGTGGATCCATGCAACTAAGAGAAAGGTTATCCGCCTCTCCCCTGCCACACATAGCCCGTGTATACAATGGCGCAACTGGCATAGGAGAGCTGCTGTAGACATTCCTGTTCAAAAAGGGGGGCAGATAGGAAACACAAAAGAGTCACCAGGGCTTCCCTGGTGGCGCAGTGGTTAAGAGTCCACCTGCCAACGCAGGGGACACAGGTTTGAGCCCTGGTCTGGGAAGATCCCACATGCCGCGGAGCAACTAAGCCTGTGCGCCACAACTACTGAGCCTGCGCTCTAGAGCCCACAACTACTGAGCCCATGTGCCACAGCTACTGAAGCCTGTGTCCCTAGAGCCCATGCTCCACAACAAGAGAAGCCACCACAATGAGAAGCCCGCTCACCGCAACAGAGTAGCCTCCGCTCACTGCAACTAGAGAAAGCCCGCGCAGCAACAAAGACCAAACGCAGCCAAAGATAATAAATAAATAAATAAATAAATGATAAATAAATAAAGCCCATTAAAAAAAACAAAAACAAAAACAATGGGCACCTTTGGGGCTCTCCATTAACTACAGAATTGGCACACAGCTGCTAAGCTTTCTGCCATTACATAACAGGAAGCCCTGTTGTTCACCTCCTTCTGAACCCTCACTGACAGCATCCTCAAAGTCCACCTTTCCACTGATGGTCTGTCCATGGTTATGTAGCATTTATCTAACAGTCCTCAGAATCCTTCTGGCCTCTGCCTACAGCCTGGTTCCAAAGCCAGTCCTGCACTTTCAGGTATTTGTGTGACAGCACCCCATTTCCAGTTACCAAAAAGCTATATTAGTTCTCTATTGCTGCATAACACATTACCTTAAAACGCAGTGGTGACAACAGTGAACATTTGTCATCTCAGTTTCTGTGGCTCAGCTGCGTCCTCTGCTCAAGGTCTCCCCCAGGCCGCAGCAAAGGGTCAGCTGGAGTGGCTGTCATCTCAAGGCTCAACTGGGAAAACATCCCCCTCCCGAGCTCCCTCATGAGGCTGTTGGTGGGTGTCAGATCCTCTCTGGCTGCGGGCTGGAGACATCAGTTCCTTGCTACAAGGCGCTCTCCACTGAGCTAGTCACAACGGGCCAGCTTGCTTTTCCCGGAACAAGGGCTCTGAGAAAGAGACAGAGTGGGTGAGCAAGATAGAAATCAGTGTTTCTGGAACATAATCTTTTTTTTTTTTAGAGTTTTTAAAAAACTTTTACTTTACCTATCATATTTAATATTTCCAAGACTAAACAATATAGAATGCTTCACAAATTTGTGTGTCATCCTTGTGCAGGGGTGGAACATAATCTTGGAAATGACACCCCATCACTCTTGTTATGTTATATTCCTTAGAAGAGAGTCACTAGGTCCTGCCCAGACTCAAGGGGAGGGAACCACACAAAGGCATGAGTACCAGGAGGTGGGGATCACTGGGGGTGTCTCAGAGGCCAAGAACCAAGAAGAAGAGGACAGATCACACAAGTTTAAAAGCGGGCAAAAAGAGCGGGCGTTTCACAGAAGAGGAACTCAAATGTCATTTTAAAACCTCCAGGGGCTTCCCTGGTGGTGCAGTGGTTAAGAATCTGCCTGCCAATGCAGGGGACACAGGTTCGAGCCCTGGTCCAGGAAGATCCCACATGCCACGGAGCAACCAAGCCCGTGTGTCACAACTACTGAGCCCGCGCACCTAGAGCTCGTGCTCCGCAACAAGAGAAGCCACCACAGTGAGAAGCCCGCTCACTGCCTGCTCGCCGCAACTAGAGAAAGCCCGCGCGCAGCAACAAAGACCCAACGCAGCCAAAAATAAATAAATAAATTTTAAAAAAAGAAATTAAAATAAATAAACAAAAATAAAAACCTCCAAAAGAACTCTCAGCGTCACGAGTTCCCTGGTGGTCCAGTGGTTAGGACTCGGCGCTTTCACTGCCATGGCCTGGGTTCGATCCCTGGTCAGGGAACTGAGATCCCGCAAAGCACGTGGCAAGGCCAAAAAAAAAAATTCTCAGCATCACCAGCACTCTGAATAGTATAAACTGAACCATAACACACTGGCAAGAAAAAGATCTGTCCGTGCCCTGAGTTGCAGGGCATTTGGAGAATCAGAAGCAGTCACCCTGACTGTGGGCAAGTGAATGTTCCTCACTCTTTGGACACCAGTTTCACATTCCCCAGTGCTAAACAAAGGGCTTGTGACTTGAACACCATTTTCGAGCTATCAGGTTGGCTGCCACAGTTTCATGGGTCCCTCCACCTGGGCACAGTGCTTCCGGGTAACATGGTACCCTGACAAGAGGTCATATCGGCCACTTGCAAATTCACTGTAGAGTTATTTAGGTCTCAGTTGAGGCCAGAGGGACTGCAGGAAACTTGTAAATAATATGCATAAGTTAGAAATTAGAAATGCAGGAAGAGAAAGAAAATTAGTGTCTGGGTCTTTCATTTTATCTGTGTCTGTGTGTGTGTGTGTGTGTGTGTGTGTGTGTGTGTGTGTGTGTATGTGAGCATATTACACCCCGAAGGCTGCTTCATACATATTCCTGAGGTCACAGCAGCGGATCACCTGAGCCTGACCATTCCTGTGTTGACCAGTCAGTCAGGAACACCCCTGGGCTCTAAGCCGACGCTTGGATCTGAGTGGTAGTCTGAGATGGTTCTAGTAATTTAAAGGAAGAAATAGCTATTTATGTATTTTTTCCCGGATCAGGCCTGATATCCAGAGGGCCTGGGATCCAGGGACACAGAACCTCCCCGGAGGCCTCAGCATAGGCAGGTAGAGTCAGAAAGGCAGGGCAGGCAGGGCGAGGGGAGTCGCCAGCTGGCAGTCCTGGGGCCCCAGCTCTCAGGGCTGGGAAGGGGTTGCTGTTCACCCGCCCACCCCAGCCCCACACCCTGCTTTCTCTGCACCGCCCACACCCAGTCAGGGAACAGTCTTGGCTCTATAACCTCTGCTTCTGCAGGAGGAGGGGGCAGCTTTGGACGAAGCTGAGGCCAGGAGATGCTTCCTGCCTACCACCCCACCGCCCCCTCCCCTCCTCCCTGTGTTTGAACCGTCCCCTTGGAGAAATGATGGTTCGGAAAAGGGTGTGAGGTAATGCTGCCAGGAGGAGTGACCCCAGGAGACAGAGGGTCAGAGAGTAGTGACTTAGCTGGGTTTCAAGGCTTCAAAAGTAAGCACCCCAACTGCCCCAGCCCCCACTATCCAGGGGAAAGAGAAAGGGATAAAAGACAGGGGAGGTCCCAGCCTAGCCCTCTCCTGTGGGGCGAACTGGCTCTCAGGCACTGTTAGGTTCTAAAATATATTTTTTGTGTTAAAATCCATTCTTCTAGTCAAACATCATATACAATATAAATAAAACTCCCAGAGCCTTGTATAACCATCACTTTATAGATAACTTTCCTTTAACAAAATGATTTCAGATCGCAGGCACGGAGCTTTCCTTTTTATTATTTTTAGAAGTTTGCTCAAATGGCTAAGTTAGGTTCGTAAATTTGAAAATTTTGTTGCAACGGCTGAGGTAAAATTGTTAACTTGTGCAAATAAACACAAGTAACTCATATCAAAGACCAGTTTTTAAAATTATAAAACAATAATATTTTTAAACCAGTACAAGAAAAGTCTCTTCTATCGTTACGTGAAAACTATACAAAAAGATTCTTCACGTTTTGCTTCTACTTCAGCACCCCTGTCACTGTTAAGCTAGACAGGTATTCAGACAACGTATCCGACTCTGGCAAGTGACAGGGAAAATACCACCAGCCGCAGAAAGCACTTCTGCAAAAACGCAAAAAGATGTGGTGCCGCTTCCACCCTAGCAACTAACTTGTCCGGGAAAATAACTGAAAAGCAAAGGTATGGTGTACGGAGACTTTAGGAATTGTAGCTTTAGGTTCTAGAAAGACAAATATTAAAAACTATCAACTTCTAGAGTCATTTTATTTTCACTTAATTTACAGATGCAGAAATCGACTAGATGTCAATTACAAAACTGAAGGCAGAGCTGAAGCGTCTTTGCCTGAGTACACAGTTGATTTTTCCCCTCCCAGGGTATACAACATCCCTTTCAAACCAATGCTATGTATAACTATATTTAGAAATACGCAGAGAGGAAAATATTACTGCTGCAATTCAAGGCTGTAAATGAGAGGGGAACACATGAAAGCCTCATGGATTGGAAAGCTTCGATTTAGGTCATGTTCCTCAATCAATGTCAAATGTCAGATGACATTTGAAGGTGTTAATTATGACCAAAAAGAAAAAAAAAAAAAGAATCCTGCAACAAACCCCACTCGAAGAAAAGGGTAATACTCTCTCCATACAAGAAAAGAAAATCGATTTTTAATTTCTTCTTCCAGCACTGTCAGAGGTAAAGTTTTCAACAAAATATTTAAGAAGCTCTGGACAGTCTGAAGTGCCGGATCTGAGTCAATACATAGAAGCAACCACTTGTTTACAGCTGGATAACTTTCTTCAGAAAGGCAGAAGAGTAAAGTGAGCTTCAGAAATCAAGAAAAGCGATGAACACAGGAATCATGAACCGTTTGCACATCAGCCGATGAACCTTTCCGATGGCCACGTCTCCTGCGCGTTGGTGGGGACGGCCGGAACCTCTTCCTCGGGCGGGGCCAGGGCCTCCATCTCGCGCACCACCTGCGTGAACACCTGGTCTACCATGAGTTTGCTCTTGGCCGTGACCTCCAGGAACGGGCACCGCCACTCGCGGGCCAGCGCGCGGCCCCGCGCCGTCAGCACCTGGCGCTGGGCGTCCAGGTCGGCCTTGGTGCCCACGAGAACCAGCGGCACGGCCTTGGACCCCCGCAGCCGGCCCATGCGCTCCCGCAGCGGCCGCACCGCCTCGAACGAGGCCTCGCTGCACACGCTGTAGAGCACCACGAAGCCGTCGCTGTTCTTGATGTACAGGTCCTTGAGGGTGACCAGGTGCTCGGCGCCCACCGTGTCCACGATCTCCAGCAGGGCGGGCGCCGCGTTCACCTCGATCACCTTGCTGAAGAGCTCCTCCACCGACGGCTCACACTGCTCGGGGAAGCTGCCGCAGGCGAACTGCGTGGCGAGCGCCGTCTTGCCCACGGCCACGCTGCCAAGCAGCACCACCCGGTAGCCCTTGGTGGGTCGCGGCCCCAGGCCCGCCATGGCCCAGGCGCGGCTGGCTGGACGCGCAGCCGGAGGAATGGCGCGCGGAGGCTGGGGCCCGGCCGCCGGGGCCGCGGGGGCGTGGAGGCAGGGCCGGGGAGGGAGAAGCAGGGGGGAGAGGGGCGGGGACGAAATCAGAGGGGAGGGGACCCCGGGGGCCTGGCGCTCTGGCTCTGGCGTCGGGGCCGCGGTGGGCTTCCTCCGTCGCGCCCAGACCTGCCCCCGCCCGGCCCCGATCTGCTCCCTGCGGCTCAGAGGTCACCCGCCCCGCCTCCGGGACGGGGCCCCCCGCCCCCTTCTCCGGCCCCTGGTTCCCGCGCAGCGTCTGCCCCGCCCCCGGCCCGGGCGGTCTGGCGCCGGCCACCCCCCACCAGCTCCACGTCCCGGCCTCCCTCTCCGGTCGGTCCCGAGCTGCCGGCCGCGCTCCGCCCAGTACCCCGTCGGCCTGCCGGCTGGGGCCCCTCCCTCAGTCCCCGCTCCTTGCCACCCGTTCCTAGGAGAGCCCGCTCCGCCCGCGGGACCAGAAGGTAACCTGATCCCTTCCACGTCAGCCGGGAAATACCAGCATTTCTCCACCATTTCAGATCCAGTCTCGTGGCCGGAAGCCAGACTGGCCTCGCTCAAGGTCAGGCCTGGTGGGGCTGCGCCGCTGGGGCACCTCTCCTGGCCGGGAGGACCCCACGGAAGGGGGGACCGGTGAGGGAGCTTCAACCGAGGGCCCCACGTTGCTCGCTCCTGGCACCCATTCTGTGCCCCTCGTGCCCCTGCCTTCACTCTGGCCCCCGCCAGCGCCCTCTTGTCACTGAGCAGAGCCCAGGGGAACTTTATAAAATGTAAATCACATTTCACTTCCCCACTTAAACCCTCCCTGGCTTTCTATTGGGCCCTCCTGATCTAAGAGTAGAAGTGACCGCATAACTCCAACCCAAGCCTGACAATGAAAGCATGAACCCATTCACCCAGCGGCAGGCAAAAACCGAAAAACCCGGGGAAACGGGGCTTATCACCCTGCTTATAAAGGGGCTCCCCCAGGTCTGACTCCCGTGCCCCAGTCTCTCTCAAGCTTCCATTCTCCAGCTGCAGAGCCTTCTTGCTATTCCTTGATGTCGGAGCAGAGAGGCTGTGTAGGGACAGAGGGGGCTGGACAGAAATTCTGGGATCGTCTACCTGAGTAAACTCCACCCACTGTCTGTTTCAGGCACTAACAGGTGCCTTAGGACTTCAGGGGCCCTGCAGGCCTGGGTTGGAAGTGGAGATGAGATATCCACACTGTCCCTGTCCCTAGGCTTGGGGTACCACTGAATCTCCCTCATTCCGGTGCAGCCCTGAGGGAGCAGGGCCGCAAAACTGACCGAGCTGGAATTTCCTGGCTCCCTGGCGGCACAGACTCAGAGATAAAGGTTAAGTGACAATAGGACATCCCGCACCTCGGTGTCTGTGGTCAGCTACAGAATGTGCTTTTCTATAAACAGTGCATGGAACATCCTTAATGTATAATGTTAATTATATACTTATTACAACAGACAACTTGATTTCTAAATTGAGAAATCTTACAAGACTTATTCTCTGACTGCAAAGTAACAAAACTAAGAATCAATTTTTAGAAAAGGATAAACTGCAAACATTTTCTGGAGAAATGCAAGTTCCATATAGGTTTCAACAACTCCCCGTGGATAACTTTTGAGAGAAATAGCGGACTCACTGTGAAAACAAAGTCCCAAAATGCACAAGGAAAAAAAAAGTCACTCTGAGTGAGAGCCACTGGAAGCACCAGACAACAAAATCACATCCAGGAAACGGCAGGTATTAGTGTTAACAGACACACAAAATAATTATGTCTGTGTTTAAAGAAATAAAATCTTAAAAATATAAGCAAGGGACAAGAGACTGCGGCCAAGTCGTTTGAAAGAGATTCTCCCCCAAAAAGAAAAAAAAAAACCTTCTAGAAATGGAAAACATAATCATTTATTATTTTAATTAACACAAAACACCCACTGATAGGTTAAACAGGAGATTAAACATGGCTGAAGAGAAAATAAAGCCAACAGTATTCAGAGATGTGAATAATCCTGGACCAATTTTCATCATACAGTGACCTGTGCCTGCAGGAGATAAGGGTTTCTTCAGGTTGCCATGAGGCTGCCGGACAGTCACAGGGCGCCTTAAATTGACAGTTGGCTGGTTTGCGCTTGTCATTATTATTTGAGGCTTTGAAAGCCCTTAGCAGAAGTCAGCCTGACCCCCAGTCCTTCTTACCCTGACCTCAGTTCGATTAAAGGACCACTGCTACCGTGTAGGCCCATGCTTTACGTTCCATATGCATGACATCCTAATGCACCCCTAGTGAGTCACTGTAACTGTTGCCACAGGCCAAAGCTCATCACCAGCTCACTTACCACCAGCAGTAAGCGTCCTACAACGGGGTCTGAAAGGTGCGTGACATATCTTAGAATTCTTTCCCAATGTTCTGCTTTCTACAGCCTCTTCTGGTACTAACTCTCTTAGTTCAGGTTCCCTCCAAAAGCGTAATCTATGACATGGGACATGGTCTTGTGGGCAAATAGTTTATTTTTGGAAGTGATCACGGAGATCAGGAACGGGGGCCCTGGAAAAGAGAAACAGGGACGGGGGGATCTTATGCCAGGTGCATTGCTGAGTTATCACTGCTGTGGGAATACTTGAGGAGCAGTATAGAATGAACATCAGAATTGTCCACTGATGCACAGAAGCGAGGGGAGCATGTGTCCACTGGCACCCATTCCTCATTGCTCCAGGGTTGCCCTGCAAACTCCCTCTTCCATGTGTGCACATGTGCCAGGTAGGTTGAGTGAGCTCCAGAAGCATTCCAAGCAGCAGCAGTAGAGAGCAAGGGCTGTGCAGTGCAGTTGAGGCAAGCAGCAGCCAGGCTCTATCTGCACAACTAGCTGGTTGCTGTAGCCATGACTAGAGCAAGAAAGTGGACCCAGAGTACATGAGTTTAGGGCATAAAAGATGACTGACTCAGTTCTATTTTTTTTTAAATTGAAGTGTAGTTGATTTACAGTGTTGTGTCAATCTCTGCTCTACAGCAGAGTGACTCAGTTATACACACACATATATATATATTCTTCTTCTTTTTTTATTCATTTCCATCATGGTTTATCCCAGGAGATTGGATATAGTTCCTTGTGCAATACAGTAGGACCTCGTTGTTTATCCATTCTATACATAATAGTTTGCATCTACCAACCCCAAACTCCCAGTCCATCCCTCTCCCTCCTCCCTCCCCCTTGGCAACGACAATTCTGATCTCTATGTCTGTGTGACTCAGTTCTAATAGTTTGAAAATACCTCATTTGGGGCAGGGGGGCAAGTTTAGGAGCATATTATCTGCAAACAATTGTGAGAATATTGCTTATTTCCTTTTCTTATCTTATTGCTTTAGCTAGACTCTCCAAAAATAACAATACTGAACCAAAAGCATAATTGCTGGCAGCCCTCCTCATTTCTTTTCTTTTTAAATTAATTAATTAATTTTATTTATTTATTGGCTGTGTTGGGTCTTCGTTGCTGCATGCGAGCTTTCTGTAGTTGCAGTGAGCAGGGGCTACTCTTCATTGTGGCGCACGGGCTTCTCATTGCGGTGGCTTCTCTTGTTGTAGAGCATGGGCTCTAGGCATGCGGGCTTCAGTAGTTGTGGCACATGGGCTCAGTAGCTGTGGCTTGCAGGCTCTAGAGCACAGGCTCAGTAGTTGTGGCACACAGGCTTAGTTGCTCCGCGGCATGTGGAATCTTCCCAGACCAGTGCTCAAACCCACGTTCCCTGCATTGGCAGGCAGATTCTTAACCACTGTGCCACCAGGGAAGTCCCCCTCCTCATTTCTGAATAACAGAAATGTCTTTATATCACACAATTAATATGATGTTTGCTTTTGTTCTCTAACCAATATTCTTTATCATAAGAGGAAGTTTTCGTCTATTTATACCTTGGAGTTTTTACTGGGAACGTCAGCTGTTTTTTGTTTGTTTTGTTTTGTTTTGGTCCGTGATAAATACATAAGGTTTTTCTTCTTTAATTTTGTTAATTTGTTGGTGGATTTCCTATTGGTGAATCCTTCTGTTTCTTACCTCATCTCTTACACCACTCTCCTCCTTGCTACCTTCTAGACACAATGACCTGTTCCTTTGGCAGGCCAATCGGTGTTCCTGTCTCAGAACCTTCACATTTGCTGTTCCCTCCTCCTGAAATTGTTCTCTCAGATGTCTGCAGGGCTCACTCCCTCATTTTATTCAAGTCTCTTGCTCAAATATCACTTACTTAAAGGGGTCTTCCCTTGCCCCTTTAAGGGGGCAAGAAGTAAGTGACAGGTAGAGTTGTATCCGCCCCCCCCAATCACATGTTGAAGTTTTAGCCTTCAGTACCTCAGAATGTGACCCTATAGGGTCGTTTCAGATGTAATCAGCTATGACAAGGTTCTAGTGGAGTAGGGTGAGCCGCTAATCTAGTAAAACTCGTGCTCTATAAAAGGGGAAATTTAGACACACACACAGGGACAGCGCCGCATGAAGGGGAAGACAGAGATGGGGGGGCGGTTTCTACAAGCCAAGGAATGCCAAAGACTGTTGGCAAATCACTAGAAATTAAGGGAGAGGCATGGAATGAATTCTTCCTCACAGTCCACAGAAGGAAGGAACCCTGCCCACACCTTGATCTCACCCAGGCTTCTGGCCTCCAGACCGTGAGATACTAAATTTCTGTGTGAGTCACCAGTCTGTGGGGCTCTGTTAACAGCAGCCCCGGGAACTAACACATCAACCTGTAAGAGGGCTAGGACTTCAACACAGGAATTTGGGGCATACAGTTCCACCTACCGGAAACCCAGAACTTACTGTCCTACTGTCTTACTTCATTTGGGCTGCCGTAACAGCATACCATAGACTGGGTATTTATCTCTCACATTCCTGGAGGCTGGGAAGTCTAAAGTCAAGGCGCCAGCAGACTTCGTATCTGGTAAGAGAAACTTCCTGCTTCATATGTAGCCATCTTCTTGCTGTGTCCTCATATGGTGGAAGGGGCCGGGAGCTCTGTGGGGTCTCTTTTATAACAACACTAATCCCATCCATGACAGCTCCACTCTCGGGACCTAATCACCTCCCAAAGGTCCCACCTCCAAAAGCCATCACCTGGGGAGTTAGGTTTCAACATATGAATTTGGGGGGAGGGTGATATGCAAATGGTATTACATGAAATTGATTATTTACTTGTTTATTGTTTCCCTCATTACAATGTATCTCCCATGAGGGCAGAGGCAGGAGATTGCTGAACCTACTGTGTGTCAGGCAGTACCTCCCACAGAGTAGGTAGTCCATAACTACAGTTCTGCCATGATGCTTGCTTTGAAAATGGGAATTTGTTCCAACACCATTGAACGGTTAGGGAACAGTTGGAGTATAATGTGAATTTTGCATTCCGTGTGATTTTGTTTACGAGAGATACTGGGTGGACGCAGAAGACTCCACCAGCTGAGCTCAGGTGTGTAGGAAGCACACACACTCACACACCTCAAATGTCTCCCAGCTACCTCCTAACCTCTGTGTTATGAGCCACCCCCCTCCACAGCGGGGTTACAACATTCCATTCACCTCACAATACCTCCTAAGCTGCAGCCCTTCCGATGCCTACTTCCACAAGCAAAGTTCAGGCCTTTTCTGATAAAGAATCATTTTTTTTTGGTAGTATTTATGTATTTTTAAAAAACTATTTAACTTGTACAACCGTGCTAACCTTCTGTATTAGGTTCCCATTTTTAAAAAATGTGTCACTGAGGAAGTATTTTGCGTGTTCCGCTCCAGCCCCATTTTCCCCGTAAGCCCTATAGTTCTCATTGTACACTTTTGCGTGGCACCCTGAATTTTAGGAATGCTTACGATACGTCATAGCAAAACCGACCCTATTTGTTGAGTGATTGAATAAATGCTTGCCTTTCTGAATTAAACCCCAATTTATCCTGGTATATTTTCAGTATATTAATGAAATACATTTGCTAACCATTTGTTGAGGCTGTTTGCATCCTAAAGGCTGCACAGAGTCACACAGGATAAGTTAGTGGTTAATGCAGGGCTGTGAAAGGACCCAGTAAGTGACACCTCATTATTCTTGCCCAAGGCCCAAGCACTCGAGAGATGGGATAAAGAAGACCCAATATTTTATATAATATATAAAATTATACCTTGTCACAGATGATGTCTGGGTCAGAGCAGACGGCTGGCTTTAGCAGACTGCACAGTGACCTTCCTAATCCTGAATCCCACATTTGGACTCACCTGCCCAGTGATGAGCAGCCCTGCAAACCTACAGGCCACCCCAGTGGGAGTGGCCCCTTGAAATTCACGGCAGGGAATCACAGGTAGCAAACTTCACACCATATTCCAGGTGCCCACTCCCCAGACTCCTGGCCTGGTCTTATTATCTAGGACTTGCTGTGCCTGGGAGCCCGGAAACTGTCTCTGAGGCTTTGGCCCTAGGCCAGAGAGAATCACTCTGACCTCCAAGTCTCCACCCAGTTGGGAGGAACTGTGGTCTCAGTACCTCTCGGCACAGAGAAGGACAGCATTCCTGGGAAAGAAGCAGCTGCCACTGGCCTCTGTGGAGAGCAACTGTATGACCCTCCTGGGAGCAGCAAACAAAGGAGCCCTCTGACGATCGCTAGAACTGTCGCAAACATGCTGGGCTGTCTCTGTTAACAGGTCTACCAGTGAAGACAAATGTGGACGCAGCTATTGCAAAGCGGAAGTGGTTACTCCCTTTTTTGGCAATTAAGTAGTTTAGGCGACTGGAAAAAATCTGCTGAGACTAGAAATTCTGAATGAACTGTTACAGAATCTTTCCTTGCACAGCTGCAGCAGTGGGGAAGAGGAAATGTCCCAAACAAAGAAGCTGAAAATGGGCATGGGGGGGGGGTGGTATTTGCAATCTTGGTCACCAAGAGCTTTGGGTGTGATGGAGAAGAGAGACAACATTTTGAGCCTTTATAAAGTTCCCAGTTAGAACCGAGAATCCCACACAGTCTGCATCCTAGAAGGGCCATATCCTCAGTGTATGAATGAATTCAAAATTTTTCAAACACTCAGCAAAAGGAGATGAGAATGAAAATGTCCTACCCAGGGCCCTTCCTAGGACAAAAAATAAAGTATCTTCCTTAAAATTTGTAACGAGGGCTCAGTCCAGGGGGGAGGGCACCGGGGGGGTGGTTTAAACTGAACATCCTTTTGAGGTCCTGGAAACAGCAAGCTTAGAAATTAACATTAAGGAGCCCAGGTCGGTAGTTCCTTCAAGACCCCGGAAGCAATATAAGCCAACTTGTCTGGAAGGATGCACCTTCAGTGGGGATCTCTCAGATAAAGCTCATGGTCCAAAGTTACAGAACAGATAAGGGAACAAGTCACCACGAGCAAGAGCCAGCACAGACATTGTAATTTTCAGGCAGTAGGGTTACCAGATCAAAGACATAAGATAAATACGTTTTAAAAACAAAAAATATTGATAGGTTAGAGACATGAGGAAAATTGTGATACTAAATAAAAATACTGGCTTTCACAGAATACCGGAGTCACCAAGGTCAGAGGCAACAAGAACTGACCTTGGTATCTCAGCCTGTATCTGTATTTCAGCCTGTGTTCACGGGGCACCAGCTCCCATTCAGGAGGCTGCGGGCTGCTCCCGAACTTCCCTTCCTGACAACCTGCCCCGTGGACATTGAAGCACCAGCAGCAGTCCTGGAGACGCTCCACACGTGCCCCCATTACAGCCATCTCGCTTGAGTTCTGCTTCTCAGACAAGGCCTGGACAAAGCAGCTGCCTGGCCTTGAGGGGCCCTAGCTGGAGTAAGGTGCAACGCCTTTTCCTGATGCTCTGTCCTTTGTCACTGCCCCCGCAGTCTGCATTTCTTGACAAAGTCAGTTAAATTTGTCATCGCTGCCATTCTACGGTATATATGTATTCAGAACACGTCCACTAGAGCCAAATACCCAGTTTGTAACTAAGGTAGGTTCTAGGAAAGAGTTCATATGGGAGTCCAGAGCTGCATGCACCTGCCAGTCCTTGGAAAGCTCTGATACACCTCAGCGTGAAGACGGCTAGAGAAGACATGTGCAAGTGTGTGTGTGGGGGGGGGGGGGGACAGACATACGCGAGCTGAAATCCAGTTCCCCAGTGGGGGAGACTGAAGTGATTCCTAACGATTCCTGAATTCAATCCATCCGTTAACTAACAATTCAGCGCCTCCCGTGGTGCAGACGCTACTTCAAACCCAGAGGCCAGGATGCCCACGGGAGCCTTCTGCCCATCCTGACGCGTTCTGGGACAGCCAGGCTGCAGCGGGGACGGGCCGGGAGTCGCGACCCCGCCTCCAGCTCCTCCTGCGCCCCCCTCAGGAGTCCGACAGGAGCGGCGTCTGCGGGGGTGGGGGAGAGGCGTCGCCCTGGGAGGCCTGCCCTCCCCTCGGGCAGACACTCTTTCGCCACTCCCTCCCCCCAGGCCCAGTGGCGCGTCTCCTTTCTTCACCCTGCCGCCAGGGTCACCCTCCCCGACACCCTTCCCCCCGCCCCCAGTGCCCGCCAGGTGGTCCAGGGCCTGCAACGCTGTGGGAGCTCCGGGAGGACAGGACTCTGCATTTCGACGCCCAGGGACCCCGGCCCAGGAGAGCGCTGTCGGGGGCGGAGCTGGGTCCGCGTTGGGGGCGGGGCGGGGCCGCGGAGCCTCTGAGGTCCCCAGGCCCCCCAACCCCGGCCCCTTCATTTCCTGCAGGACCGAAGACTGCACCCCGCAGTGCGCGTTTCCTTCTCGCCCCCGGAAGGGAGGCGCCCCGCCACGTCCCCGCGTGCCCCTCCTCCATTCTCCAACGTGACCGGCGTGCCCCGGGCGCGGCTCCGATGGGAGGGCCTGGAGGGGGCACTGGTGGGGAGCGCTCGCGGGCCGTGGACGGCAGGGCGGCGTGCGCGCCACTTGGTGCCGTCTTGTCCCCCCGCGGTCCAGCCCTCGTCGAGGCGCCGGCGCCGCGTGACAGGAGGTGGCAGGGCCGCGGGGGGGGGTCCCAGCGCGCGGTCCTTGCCCCGCCCACGGCCTCGACTGCTCCGGCCGAGGCACCGGTGTCTCCTTCGAGGCCACCCGGGCCATGGCGAGCGCATCCTGCAGCGGGGAGGCTTCGGTTGGGTCGCGCGGGCGGGGCCGGCCCGGGAGGTCAGGGCCGAGAGCCAGGCCCGCGGACCAGGTGGGAGGGAGCTGGAGGCGGCCCGGGCTCCTGAGCACAGGGTGAGACCTGCGGTGAGGTCCTCTGTCACCGCTGGAGCGTTCCCGGGACGGGCCCTCGATGCCCTCGGGGTAGTGGACCGGCCGGGCTGAGGCCTTGGCTCCAAGATCCTTAGACTGAGAACAGGGGCGCCCAGCAGAGTTTCCACGATTTTCACATCTGCCCGAGGGCAGGACAGTGTCCAGGGCGCGCAAAATGACCCCTCTCCGCCCCGGGGCCCTCTTCCCGCCAGGCCCGGTTCCAAAGGGGCTGACGATGTCGCGGATCCCTTGGCTGTGCCCCAGGCTCCGCCGCGCCCGGGCCTCGGCCAAGCGCACCGGGGTCTCCAGGTCCCTGCCTGTTTTGGTCCTGCACCGCCGGGAGGCAATGACCGCAGCGACACAGGAGCTTGGGGTGGGGAGTGCGGGATTTCCTGGGCTGGAGTCAGAGCCCTGGGCCCCTGCAAAGAGTGGTGTAGAGAGGAAGGGGGGCCGCTGAGACACCAACCAGGACTCCTAGGAGACCCGCTTGCTCATTCTCCCCAGCGGGTGGTGGGCGTGGTGATTAGGGAAGGGGGAGGGGGAGGAGGGAAATGAACAAACCGCTTCCTTCGTCAACAAGAGGAACATTAAGCCCTCCTTTTGGACCCCAGGTGTCTGCCCCACCGCCTCCCATAGCCACACGCCCTCCTCCTAGTGCAGGGATCAGGAAGCAAAAGGAAGGAAGAGGGACTTCCATCTCACCCTGTGAGGAGGATCGCGCATCACACAGGCCCCGGACTCGCCTGCCCCCTCCCCCCCGCACCTGCGTGGCAGGACCTCCCCAGCCTCTGAGCGGGACTCCCAGGGCTAGACCAGCTGTCTGGACGCTGGGGGGGTCGAGAACTCCTGGGACTCTCAGGGATGGGCCAGACTGCCCTCTGCTGGACGTCGGGCCAGGGTTGGAGAAAAGGTGGGTGGTGGGAGGGGGGATCCTGTGTATTTGGGCCCCCAAAGTAATGCCCTCCCCACCCAGCTGAGGGTCCTTCTGGGGGAAAGACACAGACTGACCCTGAGCAGGGTCCCAGGGAGGGACCAGTTTGTGGCCTGTAGACAAAGCCTGCTGGGAAGGGGGTAATCAGGGTTACAGGCTGATGGGGGAGGGGGGAGGGGGGCTGAGTGGCCAGAGTGGGGGTGGTAATCTGGCACATCCCATCAGCCTCTGGGCTCCCAGGGATCTTCAGTATCAGTAAAGCTGGGGGCCCCAGACAGCTCCTTGGGGACAGGGGGATGATGTGAAGGCCAGGCTTGTCCTTCTACCCAAGACAGAGGAGGGGCTGGGCCAGCACAGAGTGGCTCTGGCCCAAGCTTCTCACAACCCTTCCCAGGGAACCTCCATGAACATCTTCACGTACTGCCCTCTCCCCTAAATGACAATAAGTTCCAAGAAATAGAAATCATGTCGACAATATTCTATGATATCACACAATAAAACCAGAAGATAAAAACAAATCAGAAAACAAAAAGACCCTCCCACCTGGAAATTTATATTTAAAAACCCTTTGACATCTCTAGGGTCAAAAAGGAAATATAGCCCCAAACTGCAGAATTTCTTTTCTTTCTTTTTTTCTTTCTTTCTTTTTTTAATTTGGCTGTGTGGGATCTTAGTTGCAGCATGCAAACTCTTAGTTGCAGCATGGGGGATCTAGTTCCCTGACCAAGGATCAAACCTGGGCCCCCTGCATTGGGAGTATGGAGTCTTAGCCACTGGACCACCAGGGAAGTCCCCAGAATTTCTTTTAAAATATATAAAAGTACTGTATAGGGACTTCCCTGGTGGCGCAGTGTAAGAATCCATCTGCCGATGCAGGGGACACGGATTCGAGCCCTGGTCCAGGAAGATCCCACATGCCACAGAGCAACTAAGCCTGTGCGTCACAACCACTGAGCCTGAGTGCCGCAACTACTGAAGCCCGCGCACCTAGAGCCTGTGCTCCGCAACAAGAGAAGCCACCGCAGTGAAAAGCCTGCACACCGCAATGAAGAGTAGCCCCCACATGCCACAACTAGAGAAAGCCCGCAGCAACAAAGACCCGATGCAGCCAAAAATAAATAAATAAATTTATTTAAAAAAAAAAAAGTGGTGAAAGGAAAACTATCCCTCTACTCCCAACGCTTGTGGCACCAGATGTGTAGGTTTTCTACGCCAAGCAATTCTCCAGTGTTTTGCAGACGCCAGCTTTGTGGTAATTTGTTACAGCAGCTGCAGGAAACTAACGCGAACACACGCTCTTCCTGTTCCCAGGAACACCTCCTGCCCCCTCACCCCTCAACACACACCCTGAGACCCCAGGGAAGCCCCTGCCTCCGTCGCTGCCCCGTCCATCAGCCTTGCTGATTCACAGGCATTCCTGTCCATTCTAGAGATTTCCATCTCTTAATTTTAGACATGGTGAGTACCTTTACCCGTTCTCTGATCTCCTTCTAACCTGTCTGTGGTGTCCGCTGAGAAGAAGTCTGAGTTTTGACGTAACCAAACTTATCATTGTTTTTTGCCGTATGCATTATGCTTTGGGAACTTTGTGTAAGAAGTCCTTCCCTGTGCAGATGTTAGAAAGAGTCTTCCGCATTTTTCTTCTAACTTCATATTTTTATCTTTTACATTTGGGTCTTTATTCTCTCTAGGATCCGTCTTTGTAGGTGGGGTTAAGTAAGGACCGTTTTTTACTTTCTGCTGACGGTGGGCCCCGGGGGTATGTGGTGAGGGTCTCCTCTCACCCGGCTCCACCTCCAGCTCCCCACCCTCCCCTCTGGCTAGAAGAAACTTCTCTGACCTTGACCTTGCCGTGCCTTCCCATCAGATATTCTCCGTTTTTACAGTGACTTGGCCATTTGGTGACGTAGTCGTTCACTTTTCGAGTATGTTTACTGAGCTCCTCCAAGGATCTATGTGGCGTTTCGGTTGGGATGACTTTGGACTTGTAGCTTATGTGGGTGATATTGTCATGATATCATCAAACCATCCAAGGGCAGGTGGCACTCCCGTCACCCAGATCCCTTCAGAGGGGCGAGCCTCTCCCACAAGGACAGGGAGTCAGCCGTGGGGCAGGGGCGCTCTCTCTGGGTTATGACATGGCTCTGCGGGATGCTTTGGGCTCCAGCTGACTGACCCAGTGGTCCTGGGATTAACTTGGGGACCAGTGGAGCCCAGGATCCAGGTCTCTCCTCCATGATTCTCTCAGCTTTGCGCTCACAGTGAAAGGACGCTGACCAGCCCCTCCGTGATCCTGCAACTGCATCCGGAGGCAGGAAGGCTCACGGCCCCTCTGGGCACCCTGCCAAGTAGCCCCCAGATATCCCCACCTCCCCTTCCTTGACATCCTCCTGTCTCTTTCTCTGGCTTATGTCCTATCACATCCTGGCCACCCGTCTCGGCCTGGGAGAGGCCCCAAGGGGTGGGGGGAGGCTGCTCAGCCTAGCCCTCCTGTCCTGCCCTCCAGTCGCCTTGTTCTCCCCACAAGCCTGGCACGCCATGAGGTCCCCGTGCAGGCAGCAGGCCGCGGCCAGCTCTGTGTCAGCTCCCCGGCTGGAGGGAGGGAGGAAGCAGCAGGCTAGTCCCAGGCCTGTGGACCTGAGCGCTCTGGTCACAGTTCATCCTGGGGGCTGGTTGTGGGAAGAGGTGGAAATTCCTCCTGACCAGCCAGCGCTGGGGGAAACCCTGGGCTAGACCACAGCGGCCCCCTGCGGGCTTCACCAGAGACGCAGGGCCCTCCAGCATCCTGAAGAGTTTGCCAGATGTTCAAGGACAGCGGAGGAGCCCAGGGCTGCGTGGTGGCTGCCTCAGGTTCTCACGCTGCCCCTTCCTTTGGCCTAACTCCAGTCTGCTCTCTTGTCTTGGGCTGACAGGGTGACCCCATCCCCCGGGACCTAAGCCTGGACTGGGGCCAACCTTTGGGAGGGCCTGGGAGTGGGGTCTGCCTCTGGGACCCTCAGTCAATGCGGGGGTGGGGGTGGGGTTTCCTCACAAAAGCCTGGCTTTGGCGCCCTCTGGTGGGAGTTGGGATGGGCTACAGGCCACTCTCAAGGCACAGGACCCTTGGAGATGAGGGGCTGGCAGTGCTGGGTTTGTACCCACACCCACTGAGGAGTGGCTGACCCTGAGGATGTCACGCTCCCCTCTGAGCCTCGGTCTTCTCATCTGTGGTGGTGGCAGTTAGATCTATTCCAAAATGTTGTCAGCGATGAGGCAGTGCTGATAAGAGTGCAAGTGACGCGGCAACACCCATTCCCTCCTCGCCTCCCAGGGGGACATACCGGGGTGCTGAGTCCCACACGCAGAGGGTCCCACCATCCTGCCCAGCCCCCTCCATCCGCTGCCAGCAGCTGCGGGGGCAACAGGCCCACCACGGGGTCACCCCTTGATGGAAGCCCTTCGGCTGCTGCTGCCCGCAGGCGCAGGGCCTGAGCTCTCCGGCCTGGCACCAGGGCCCCGGTTAACCTGCTTGCCCTGACCCCCGCCACCATTTCCCGCTGCCCCTTTACTTGCCTCAGCGGTGCCGACACATCCAGCTCCAGCCCTTCTCTTCCGTCACCCCTCCCCACCCTCCTCTTATCCTCCGGCAAACTCCTACCCTCCGTCTAACCCTGATGGGGGTGGGGCACCTTGGCCCTCCTCTGAGAGGCCCTCCTGGACCTCACCGTCCAGCCCAGCCCCGCCCACAGCCCTGCCGCAAACACAGTCCCCTCCTGCTGGGCTCATCCCTTCTTCCCTGATGTACAAGGTCCTGTACTGTCTCACACCCCACACTGCATTGCTTTGTGTGTCTTCCCCAAAATCAGGCTCCCCGATCAAGATCCTCCAGGTTTTGGGTTTTGCCAGGGCCGAGGTGAGGTCTGGCATACGCTGGGAGACTGTATACAGGTGTTGAAACCTTCGTCCAACTGAGGCAGCACGTGAGCAGGCGGAGAGCAAGGGGAGTCCAGGGTCACCTGCGGGCAGTCCCTTCAGCACCCCCTGCCGTGCCGCCACCAAGGGGAAGCCTGTTTGTGGGTGGTCAGTGTCCGTGCCTTTGAAGCCATGGGCATGGGCGGGCCAGGTCTAGGTGAGCCACTGCTCCAGGTGCCCCATACGCTTCGCAGAGCTGGCAGGAAAGTACCACCCGCCTGCACCCACCGCTTCCGCAGGCCCAGGTGCCCACCCAGCTTCAGCGGCGCCAGAACACTTTGTTCAAAACCAGCCAAGGCTGCTCTTTCCAGAATCTGCTTTGAAGGGGCCCCTTTTCCCTGAGGCTGCAGCTCACAGAAACCTTCCTTGTATTGTTTTGTTTACACTCTAACTTGCAGCAAAAAGGACACTGGTTCAATACAATTGCTATATCAGAATTGCAGCCGGCTTCTTCGTAGAAATTGACAGGCTGATCCTAAACTCACATGGAAACTCAACGGACCCAGAATAGCCAAAAACAGTCTTGAAAAAGGACAGGGCTTCCCTGGTGGCGCAGTGGTTAAGAATCCGCCTGCCAATGCAGGGGACACGGGTTTGAGCCCTGGTCCAGGAAGATCCCACATGCCGCAGAGCAACTAAGCCCAAGCGCCACAACTACTGAGCCCGCGTGTCACAACTACTGAAGCCCATGCGCCTAGAGCCCGTGCTCCGCAACAAGAGAAGCCACCGCAATGAGAAGCCCACGCACCACAACAGAGTAGCCCCCGCTCGCCGCAACTAGAGGAAGCCTGTGCGCAGCAACGAAGATCCAACACAGCCCAAAATGAATACATAAAATAAATAAATTTATAAAAAAACCCAAAACCACTGTGAGATACCACTTCACACCCACCAGGATGGTTATCATCAGAAAGTCAGAAATAAAAAATGTTGATGAGGGTGTGGAGAAATTGGACCCCTCGTACAGCTCTGGCAGGAATGTAAACTGGTGCAGCCACTTTGGAAAAATACTCTACAGATTCTCAAAAAGTTATACACGGAGCTACCATTTGACCCAGGAATTCCACTCCTAAGTGGAACAAAGGGGGACTAAAACCATGTCCACACAAAAACTTGTACACAGATGTTCATAGCAGCATTATTCATAAGAGCCCCAAAGGAGAAACAACTCAAATGCCCATCAACAGACGTATGAATAAACAAAATGTGGAATATCTGTATAACAGAATATTATTCAACTATAAAAATGAATGGAATATGGATGCAAGTCACAACACCGATGAGCCTTAGCACGTGATGCTAAGTGAAAGAAGGCAATCACAAAAGGCAACATGTTATATAATTCATTTTATGTGACATGTCCAGAACACTCTATATAGCTGGAAAGCAGAGCAGTGATTGCCTAGGGCTGGGGGCAGGGTGGGAAGAGGGGTTTGGGGTAATATCTGAAGGGTACAGGGTCTCTTTACAGGGAGATGAAAATGTTCTAACATTGACCGTGGTGATGGTTGCACAACTTTGTGAATATGCTAACAACCACTGAATGGTACATTGAACTTAAGTGGGTGAATTGCGTAGTATGTGAATTGTATCTCCGTAAAGCTGTTGTACGCACAAGAGAGCAACGACGCAACCAGGATGGTGGGAGCACCTGTGCCTTGCTGTGTCCCTGGCCAGCCCTTTGCCTACCTGTTCTTTTGGGTGGACCACGGAGTGTGCCAGCCTTTCATTGCCTGGTGTCTGAGATCAGGATTCCTTCTGGTAGGAGAGTCCAGACTTGAGAAGGACTGGCTTCCTTCTGGATTTCAGGCTGCCATTTGTGAAGTGGTCAGGGCCACTCAGATCCTCTGCCTTGGTCGGGCGCTGGAGCCACATGACTTCCACAGCCCTCAGTGGCAGAGTCTCCCTGAAACTAGAGCTCACGTCCACCTCCATCTGGGGCAGCCAGCGTGCCACCAGGCACTGCGTAGATGAAGACAACCATGGCTGGTCCTCTGCCGTCATGGCATTTGCCCAGGAACAGACAGGACAGCTCTTGGCCAAAGAAGATGGTGACGCACATCTTGGGAAAGGGAGCGAGCAACCCAGACTGGGGTGTCTAGGAGCCGGACCTAGAAGGAGGAGAATTTCAGCAGCTGGAAAGGCATTCCAGGTAGGTGGAACAGAACATGCAAAGACGTGGAGATGATCTGAACCAAGTGAGTTTGTCATTTTTGGCAAAAAATAATGATCAACAGCAAAAATTTCATAGAACTCAATCCAAAGCAGGCGGATGGGGAGAGGAGCCCAGTGCAGGTAGGCCAGTGGTTTTTAAAGTGTGTTCCCTGGAATCCTAGGGTCCTGAGATCCTTCTGGGGACCCATGAGGTCAAAACTCTTTCCATAACACTAAAGCATTCTCCATCCTTTACACTGGGCTGACATTTACCCTGATGGTGCAAGAGCTGTGGTGGGTAGAGCTGCTGGAACCTCAGCACAGATCAAGGCAGCAGCACCAAACTCTACCAGTAGTCACTGGATCCAGCACCATGGTGCACTCACAGAAAAAAACCTAGTTTCCCTTTAAAATGTACTGCTGAAGCAGTAAAAATGGCTATTTTTATTAAATCTCAACCCTTGGGTTTACCTCTTTTTAATAGTCTGTATGATAAAACGCAAAGGGAAGGACAGGCACGGCCCTGAGGAAAAGCACCTGTGCAATTGACTGTGTGAGTTACCAGCTGAACTAGTCACTTGTTTTACAGCACTTTCACCTGAAAGAAGAACTAATGAGTAAACTATGCCTGTTCAGGCTTGAATTATCGGCAGGCATTTTCTTGAAAATGAATGATGGGAGCTGGACACTTACAGGTAAACAACTGACAGTGTTTGCTGCCGATGATAAAATTGGAGCTCTTAAGCAAAAATTAGGTCTTTGGAAAACTCACTTCTGGTCACCACTGTGACCAGAGATTCCCAAAAGCTAACGATTTTCCTGATGAGGTTGTGGTGATGTTAACAAAGGTGATTTTGGGATAACGTATAATGAAATGGGTCAACATCTAGAAGATCGGCATCACTCTGTCTGTGAACCAGTACTTGCCAGATGACAAACATCTGATGTTACAAAATCGCATGTGGGTAAAAGAGCCTTTCAAAGTACGAGATAAACCAATGGCTCACTGTAACAGAGTACGCAAATTTTGTAAAATTCATCGAGATGGTTTCAGAATCCACTTCGTAAATAATCTTTAATAAACTACTTCCTGTTCAGTTCTGGTGTGGTATCGAAGAAGATTATCCATAATTACTTTAAAAAAGGCATTAAAATAACCTCTCTTTTTCCTAAAAGTGTATCTGTGAGAGGCTGGATATCCCTTACATACTTCAGCCGAAACAATATATCGCAACAGACTGAACTCAGAAGCAGGTCTGAGAACCTACCTGTCTCTAGCAAGCCAAAGATACTTGCAAAATGTACAGCAATGACACCATATCATTAAATTTGTTGTTATTGTTTCAGAAAATACTTATTTTTTTCATTTAAAAATCATTATTAATGTTAACAAGTTATGGGTTTATTATCATTTTAAAATAAATTAATTTTTCTAAATGAATATCATTTTATACAAATACTAGTTTAGTTCTAAATTATTCATGTGTATTATCACTTACTTTATAATTATTTCATGAATACTCATTTTCTATTTTAACGAATTTCTATTATTTTTAACAAATATATTGTAAACGAATTAATGAATATTTCTTGGGTTTAATTTCTAATATAGTAACTATCAGTAGATATAACCACATAAGCAACAGTTCTTTAGTTCAATAGCTATTCAGAGTAAAGTGGTCCCACGGCCAAAACATTTGAGAACCGCTCGCTGGCTTAGGGTCCAGGGAACTTCCTCTGAAATGTGGATCAGATCCGCCCACTTTTCTCCATTCCCCCTGCCAGCCCCCTCCAAGCACCGTAACCCCCTGAACCCTGAGAAGGGCGTGGCCAAGCTCACTCCTGCTCCCCGAAGGAGTAGATTATTATGTTCGAATGCAAACCTGGTCCTCTCTCCCCTACTCAGAGGCTTCCTGCTACAATAGGGGAGCTTGAAGTCCTGAGCACCTTCCTGGCCCATCCCGTCCCCTCCCTACTGGCCCCTCAGGGCTACGGACGCACAGCTGCTTCTGTCCACCCTGTTCCCTCACGCTCCGCGTCTCCCTCTGCATTCTCAGCTGAAGGTCACTTTCTCCACGAGGCTGCCTCTGGGCCCCCAAGACAAGGACAAATCTGCCCAATGTGCACCCCATGCACCAACCTCCTCTCCCTCATCACTGCCTAGCGCTCCTCTTCCCAAAGGCCCATCAGCTGCGTGAACTCAGGCCCCGGTTCACCACTGCGTCCCAGGGCCCGGCAGCGCCTAGTGTGATCTGGGTTTGCTGAATGAATGAATGAATGGATGGATGGATGGATGGATGGATGAATGAATAGAATGGGCATGCGGTTGAAAAAGCCCTGAGCCCCTGTTTGAGGTGAACTCCTTCAGCTGGGGTGGGGGCTGGGCTGGGCCGGGTGGCCTCCAAGGCCTCTGATTATGAAACTCAGCAACTCCCTCAGCCTCCGCCGTCACTTCAGGAGCAGGGGGCCCTGACTGGGCCTGTCCCCTCCGCCCCCCGCAGACAATCGTATTTCCCTGAAGAAACAGGCCTGAGGCTTTGAGGTGAGTGGGGCTAGAGCTGGGAGAGAAGGGTCTTCCCGCCCTCAGGTGCCCCTTGGAGCTCCGCCTGCCCTTCGAAGAGGCTGGTCAGGGAGACCCGCACCCCGTGCAGGTCGGAGAATGGCTTGGCTCTCAACCCAGCTGCACAGACCCCCTTTGTTCCACTGTTACCGAACCAAACTTGGGTCCCCTCGCCCATGTGCAGCAAAGTCAATCTACTGACCCCAAGTTGTGGTGAAGGAAAGCACAGTGTTTACTGCAGGGCGCTAGACATGCAATCCAGGAGAGCTAGTGCTCGAAAAGCCCGAGCTCCCTGATGGGTTTTAGGGAAGCCTTTTTAAAGGCCAGGTGAGGGAGGGGCGTCGCAGGGCATGTGATCAGCTCGTGCACAATTCTCTGATTGGTTGATGATGGTAACAGGCCAGTGTCACCACGGTTACATTATGATCCTCAGGCTCCAGGAGGTCTGGGGCCTTCATGCTCCCGATCATCAGGTGGTTAAGCTCTTTCACTGGGTGGGTTTAGCATCTGTAAAAGAACTCAGGAAATGTGCATCAGATACTGTTATCTGGGTACTTCCGAGAGGAACTAGAGCAGAGGACATGCGGGAGGGGTCTGTCCCGGGAAGGCCCCATAGGGTCCTGCTCCGTTACGATAGCCAGCAGGACCCAGAGGTGGGCTTCTCCAGGAAAGGCAACGCGGAACCAGGATGGGATCGCCTCTCCCACGTCCTAAATGCCTGTGAAACAGGCAAAACTGCGCAGCGCGGCTGCCACGAGGCTGTAAAATCTCAGTGGACACCCACTTTCCTTTTCGAAGCCTGACTCTGCCTGTCCCCACCCCAGCCTGGGTCTGCTGGCCACGGCCGGAGGGCACCGGGCCAGGCACACAGGGCCTAGTGGAAGCAAGGCCGTGGGTCGTGGAGGTCGGGCCCAGGTGGGCAAGCACGAGGTAAGCACAGGCCTCGGGAGCCCTGGGCCAGTCTGTCCAACGTGGGCAAGAAAGGACTCTGGGGGGCTTCCCTGGGGGCGCAGTGGTTGGGAGTCCGCCTGCCGGTGCAGGGGACGCGGGTTCGTGCCCCGGTCCGGGAGGATCCCGCGTGCCGCGGAGCGGCTGGGCCACGGCAGTGAGAGGCCCTTGTACCGCAAAAAAAAAAAAAAAAGAAAGGACTCTGATGAATCCAGCTCAGCTCCCACGGCCAGAGACTACAGGAAGGACGGAAGGACCCTCTCTCCCTCGGACCCTAAAGAATATGGTGGAGGGCCCAGAGGATGGGGACAGACGCACCAACCTTCGTTCACCCTCGTGTCTGCAGAGAGGCTCGCTGTCCACGTCCTCGGAGCCCACATGAGGGCCAGCGTGGGCACAGGCTGTGGCCCCCAGGGTGGCAGCGCTGGGTGGCCAGTCCCTCCAGCATCTACTCCCAACCTCCCATCAGAGTCTGAAGGCACCCCGACTGACCCCCATCCCTGGGAAACCCACTGCCTCTCCTCCTCCATCCCCCAGACTTGACTCCCAGCAGCTCGGCAGGGGAGAGGATGGGGGAGAAGGGGTGGGGTGTGGAGCCTGGGACCCCAGACCCGGATGAGGAAGGGCAGATGGCCTCCTTCCGGGGCAAAGCACATGAATTTCTCAAGAAGGATCCCCTTCCAGCAGTGTCGAGTAGTGGGGGCCACTAGTTATTTCAATAGAGTTAAATAAATAAACAAACAAACAAACAAACAAACAAAACACAATATGGGTGTTTTACTGGTTATTTGGTCACCGAATTAGAAGGAAATCAAATCCGGAAATGATTTTAGCAGAAAGTTAGAAAAGATTCAACTCATCAGATTTTAAAATTAAAACCAAAAAAACTTTATACAAACATAGCAGTGAGTGACACAAGTGCATGCACACATACACACACACACACACACACACACACAGAGGATTTATTCAAACCAATTAAGTGACAAAGGAGAAAGGAGCAACTGAAATCGAAAGAAGTAGAAAATGTAAACATCAGACATTACCAGATGACTCAATAATCCATGTTCGTGATTATGCTTCTGAGTAATCAAAAAACGAAGGTAAAGTAAATTCAGCGAGCTGCACTGTCAGTCGACTAAGGTTGCAGGAAATTTGGAAGGTTTTCCATCTGGACTGGTGCTTTGATTTTCTCATGGGCTGTGAGGGGTTAAGAAGTCACCCCGCTGCCCGCTGCTCCCTGTTCGCTTCGGTTAAGGGAAGGAGAGAATACCACCACCAGCAGGGAAAGGAGTGGGCGGGGTGGAAGGGAAGCAGGTGCACAGAGGCTCCTGAACAGCAGGGAAGGGAGGCCGCTGAGAAGGGGGAGGAAACACCGAGTGGGGGGCGAGTGGCTGCCCTGGGCACCGGGAATGCTGCGCACCTCCCCTCATGAATCGTCACGGTCCACAGCCACCCTCCCCTGGGGCTGCCTGTCCTGGAGCCACACCTCGGCCTCACCTGGAGTCCCCCGCAGGTACCCTCGTCCCACGCTCATCGGCCACAATTTACTGGACGGGTTCCGGAGGCCCGACAGCTTCTTTACTCCCGGCTGTGGCATCTGGATGAGAAGAGGACGCGGCCTGGGGTTGCTGCGAGGAAAAAGGAGATGATCGACCGGAAGCGTGTTATCTGCCCTCGGTATGGACCACCTGCTCAGCTCTCACAGAAAGTGCCGCTTCACAGAGACCGCAGCCGCGTGCCGCCACCTAGTGGCCATGGGTGGAAGTGTCCGATGGCGAAGGGCACATTGCCCACCCCAAGGTGAGACCAGAGAGTGGAACTGGGTTCTTTCCCTTAGAAGAAAGGTGAGAGTCTGATCAACAGGGGAAATTTTCTGAGTAATATTTCAGCAAACATTTGAAGGCTCGGAGTTCTTTCAAGAAAAATTCTCTCCAAAATAAAAATAGGGAATAAGGCAGAGAACGGGGCAACAATGATTGTTGTAACACCAGGGGTGCCCCTTATTACACATCAGGCGCTGTTAGCGCCTCTGTGGTTGTCTGACACTTAACCCAACCACCTGTGACAGTGGCTTTCACACTCCAATCCTCAGAAAGGGATGCGACCCTGGTGTGACCCCGTGCACGCCCACACAGACACCTGAAGCAACATTTACTCCTGTGCTGTGAGGCCTCTTGTGATATTTTCTGTTCTATCCTAATCAGCGCTGCCAGATTTAGCGATAAAAACACAGGACTCCCAGTTAAATCTGACATTTTTTAGTATGTGTAAGCCCCATATAATATTGGGGATATATTTGTACTGAAAAAAAAGTTTTCATTATCTGAAATTCAAATTTAACTGTATTTGTCCTGTATTTTACCTGACAACCCTTTAAAAAGCCTGGTTGCAGTCCCCTAAGCCGATCTTCCTAGTGAGTTGCAGGCCCCAGTTTGAAGACACTGCCTTAGGTGACAGGACCACAGGGGAAAACAAACTTAGTGCAGGAATTAGATTTGAAACCGGCAGCCACCATCTCTTGCTGCTGAGACCCCCCCCTTCCTTCCAGCTGCAGAAGAACCCACCTCCCCTCCCAAGGCCCCCATACTCCACCCTCACAAAGGCCTGCACACCCTGCAGTAAAAGGATCGCGGTCTTTTTTTAAGATGACGTTTGTGCACATAAACAAGTGGTGGCAGTCACTTTGTTTTTGAAATAAATATTCAATTTCTTAAAATACTACATTTAAAAGCCTAGTTTTTCCTTAAGCGTTGATGTTCAACTTAAAAATCTTCAGTTGTTTATAAACCCAGTCAATTTTGGCAATCATTTACAAGGGGCTTCTCTGATCGAGGTTCAGTCTCACTGACAAACCAGTTTAAGTAAAAACTGTTAAACCTTTAAAACTACATATTTAATTACTTCAGATGCTTCAATTCAGTAATTAACAAAACATTTCCTGGTGATGTGGTGAGTCTTCCGTCCTGGCACAGAAGTACTTTCTTTACAGCCACACACACACACACACACGTGAACCAAACCACGTTCTAGAGGGGGGACAAGCGCTACCCTCTTCAGAAACACAGCCATAATAACCTCTTATCAGTGACCACTTGTCCCCCTCTTGATTGTCAGTAGAAAATAACTCTTCCTAGATAAAGCATCCCCGGCTCCCCTTTGATGAGCACGTTGGGAAGCAGTGGGGCTGAGCAGGAAGGACAGGGTGGCACGTTCACGGCTGGAGATGGGGGCGGGACTGGTCTGCTTTGAGCACAGTTCCGCCATTTTTATAGTTAGAGAAAATCAGCCTTTCAAACATCTCGGGATGTCACATTTGGGGTGACGGAGCCGGGCATGAGGGAGGCGAGTGTAGGTTCTGCTTCCCGATCTGGATGCTCGTTCCTGCAAGCGGTCAGTTTGTGAACATTCGCTGGGCCATGTTCTCACACATGTGTGCTTCTCTGAATGTAGATCATACTTCAATAAAAAGTTCCAAAGGTTGCTTTGAAAGTCTGTTGAGCAGCTCTTCCTCCGGATACCACACTCCAGCCAAAAGTTCACTGCTCTGCAGCCTTTTATACGATAGGGTTCCAAGAGTTTTACCCCAAAGCATGAATTTATCCCAGCAGCAAGTGCCCCGACGTTAACTCGTTGCTCTGTTATTTGGGTCAACCAGCCGCTCTCCCGCCGGGCATCATCCCACGCCCTGGACCCTCCAGTGGGCCCTGGACAGCATGGGGGTGGGGGGCAAGGCTGAGTTCCGCCCAGGACGGAGCCCAGGCACAGAGTGCCCGGAGGGGCAGGTCGGGCTGGTGTAGCGGGGAGAGGGCAGCAGGGCAAGATGCAGGGGTGAGCCATCCAGGGAGGGGGATGGAGCGGCGGGGGACCTGAACCACAGGCAGCAGGGGGAGAATCATTGCCACCCTAAATGCCCCTTTATAGCTTCCAAAGCTCTTTCAAGTCAATGTTCTCATTGCACCCCTACAAGAACTCATTACATCATTCCCAGGCTCTACATAAGGCCAGTAGGGCCAACACAAACCAGTAAGGAGTCACGCTAGGACCGGGGTGCAGAGCTCCTGACCCCCGACCACAGAGCTGATCCTGCAGAACTCCAGTCACCAGCCAGAGAAAAGCCCGTGCTCAAATCTATCAAGGCCCAGTGGACTGAGGCCTCCCCTGGGCCTCCGGCCACCGTGCTGCCATCTAAGCACAAGTACCGCCAAAGGCAGAGTCTGAGCCTAGGTCTAAGACAGTCGCCAGGAAAACTGGGCAAGTCCACGGCCCCCCGAGCAAGTGAGCCGTCAGGTTCAAAGCGTGGGACACACTTCAGGACAACTCCTTAAATGTCAACAGCATTAAACTAAGAGAGGGGTGGTGACAGCTCGAGACTCAGAGACCTTACAGACATGTGAGTCTTCCCAATGCCCTCCTGACTTTGCTCATCCTAGAGAACTGCTGGAAAGTTCTCCGCCTTAAGGAGGTGGGGGACAACACACACACAGATGGAGTCCAAGGCAGAGCCCCTCTGCAAGCTTGTCACTTTTGACCGTGACCCACGGAAGGAAACACACTTCCATTATTACCCGGCGCACGCAGGTGTCAGCACTGGGCCTTTGGAGCCAACGCCAGGAGAGACGGCTCTGAGCTCAGAGGACCAGGCCCAGGTGTGGCACACACACACACACACCCCCCGGCAGCCTATCTGGGAGGAAGACCTGGTGCAGCCTCCCCTTCTGGATACTGAGCAGGCCCCCTGCCCTGAAGTCGGTAGGAAATGTGGAAAGCAAGGACCAGAGCCCCTCTTTTCCTTGCCCGGGAAGAAAGAAATCTTGGGTGGAAGGAGCCTGCGACACAAGGCCTGGGACTTCAGCTCCAGCCAGAACGTCAAGTTCAGCCGCGGGTGAGCAGTTTTCCCCAGGGCCTCACCTGCCTCCTCTACAGAATAACAGAAGGATTTTACCAAAGATGGTTCCCACCTTACGAAAACAGACTCATAGGTACTGAGAACAAATGGATGGTTGCTGGGGGGTGGAGGGAGAAGGGGATTAAGAGGTACAAACCTCCAGTCACGGGGCTGTAATATACAGCATAAGGAATATGGTCAGTAATATTCTCATAACTCTGTGTGGGGACAGATGGCTACCGGACATCCTGGTGGTCATTTCATAATGTGTGCACAGGTCAAATCATTAGCACACCTGACACTAACATAACATTGTACCTTAACTATATTTCATTTGAGAAAAATGATTGTTCCCACCTTCACTTATCCCACAAATGTTAAGTTACCCAAATACACCAGACACTGTTTCCTGGGACTGCCGTAAAATACCACAGACAGGGGGTCTTAGTTTCTCACAGTCTTGGAGGTTGGAAGGTGCCAGATCAAGGTGTCGGCAAGGCTGGCTTCTCCTGAGGCCTCTTTCCTCACCTTACAGACGGCCGTCTTCTCCCCGTGTCCTCACGTGATCATCCCTCCGTGTATCTGGGTCCTCATCTCCTCCTCTTCTTTTTTTGGCTGTGCGCATGGCTTACAGGACCTTAGTTCCCTGACCAGGGATCAAACCTGGCCCCGGGCAGTGAAATCTCCGAGTCCTAACCACTGGACCTCCAGGGAATTCCCTCATCTCTTCTTATAAGGACACCAGTCATACTGGATCAGGACCTGCCCTGATGGGTCAGTGACTTCTTAACTTGACTACATCTGTCAAGACCCATCTCCAAATGCAGCCACATTCTGAGATACTGGGGTTAGGACTTCAACCTACCAATCTGGGGTGGACACAGTTCAGTCCATAACATGGATATTGGAGCTTAAAAGAGACGGAGACACGGTCCCGGGATCCCTCAGAGTCTGGTAGACGTGTCTACAGCCCAGCCCAGAGCAGAGCTCAAGCCCAGGCGGGACCACGAGGGCAGGAGCCCAGAGGAAGGAAGCACAGACGCTCGCCTCACCCAGAACCGCTGCAAAGAAACCCCAGCCTGGCCCAAGCAAACCCTGCGGCATCTCTCTCTCTCCCTCCCTCGCTCGCTCTCCCTCTCTCTGTGTGTGTGTGTGTGTGTGTGTGTGTGTGTGTGCGCGCGTGTGTGTTGGCCAGGCCACAGATGCTAAGTCACCTGTGCTACAGCTACCTGCGGCTCCCACCATGCCTCTGTCTACAGGGAAGCCTTTCCGGGAGCCCTGCTGTACCATGTTTCCAGGTGGTACCTGGCAGGCTCAACACTCAGATCAACACCTGGAGAATAAAACTAGCAGCGCAGCACAGGGCAGATGTCAAACGAGTGAGCTCACGGCTACATCCCTCCCCCTTCCACCTCCTCTTGCCCCCCAAGAGGTCACCTGCTGTCTGGGCTGCCAACTTCGTTCAGCAAATACTGTTCTTATAAGCAGCTGACCCAGATTCTCAGCTTGAATTAGGACGTTTCCCAGGCAGTCCAGGATATACAGGGATGAATTTAAATGCTGCTTAAAAGCAAACTCGGGCGCTCTCCCCAGTGGGGACAATGGTGCTGGCACCATACGGAGGCTGAGGCCCCCAGGCAGGACCCTCTAATGGTTCGTGTGCCTTGGGCCTCTCTCCCCAAGCTCCATGCTGAATCACAGAACCGCTGCAGAGAGATCTGTGTTTTAAACTTTAATTAACCTACATTCTTTCCTAGATCTCGTGACCTGATTTTCCATTCTCTCTCCTCTGGGACCTCCATGGTAGCGATAGAATCACATTCCATTTTAACCCCAATACCCATCAGATAGGGACTTGACCCCCTAAGCAAAGGACGCAGACATCAGGCAGCTGGCAGGAACCGGTGATAAACGTGTTGGTTAGGGCCACTGTCCTCCTTGACCTTTGCATCTGGGATCACAGAGGTGGGGGTGAGGGGCCCAGTCCAGGCCAATCATGGGCAAGGGAGTGTGGACCTGAAGACCCCCCAGATCCAAAAACAGAAACCAGCCCAGGGTCCCAGCTGCTGAGCTCTGAAATTCATGCTTCCCAGGGCCGCTCCCAGCCAGGAATCTAGTGCAGCAAGGCTACAAAAGCAGGCCCATTTCTAGGAGCTAGGGCTCCTCTGATGGCCCGGCTGGACCTTTCCTAGGCTACAGGTCCTTCGGTTGCCGCCAGCCTTCCCTCCTTCCCTCTGGGTCAGACCTGTATGACTGCCCCCTCTCCTGACTTTCCCTCCCACAGATATTTCCCACATCAAGATGTTTAGTCCCGTTGCTTCTCAGAAGACCCAGATTGACACAGAGATCAGCTGTCACACCCCACCGCTTCCATAGCTAACCCCCCAACCCCACGGTCTGTCCTCCAGGCAGCGACTGGACTGACCCCAACCCATGGCCTGGCCCTTCTCCTCTCTGACCAGACATCGTCTACGCCCCCGTCTCTCCCTCTGCCCCCGCCAGACTGGCCCCCCATGACTTTGCACTGCTGGTCCCTCCACCAGAAGCTCTCCCTAGATGCCTCCCCTCCTTTGGGTTAGATGGGCCCTGACCACCCTGCTCCTGGCGCAGCCTCCCCTCCTCCTTGCCCTGCTCCAGTTTCCTCCTTGGCAAGGATCACCTTGTCACAGAAGAAACAATTTACTGCATCACTCACTCTGCCTCGCGGTGAGAACGAGGGCGGGCTGGTTATCCGTTTTGCTCGCTAGCGAAGCCCCAGGAACCAGGAAGGGTACCTGCATTCAACACGGGGACGATGTAGCAGAGGAAAGAAAAGCTAATAGACTTTAAACTGTCATCTCCTAGGATTTTTCAAAAGGAGAAAATAAAGGGGAAAGAAAGAAATAATAAAAGTTTCCAGAGCAGAAAAGAGACTCAGGTTCTCACTGTGAAAGAATAAGCCAAGTCCTGAAAGGGACAAAACAAAAGTAAGACAAAATAAAATAAAATGAATTGTATCCAAAATATATAAAGAACTCTTGAAACTCAGAAGATGAACACCACAATTTTTATTTTATTTATTTTTTTTAACACCACAGTTTTTAAAATGGCCAACAGATTTGAACTGACACTTCACCAAAGAAGACACACAAACGGCAAATAAGCATATAAAAAGATGCACAACATCGTTAGTCATTAAGGAAATGCAAATTAAGGCCACAATGACGTACTACTAGACACTTATTAGAATGGCTGGAATTAAAAAGATGGACCATTTTATTGCCAGAGCTGTGCCAGGTCTTTGCTCAAAACCCACCAGCACCCACCATTAGCAGGAGTTAACATAAGTCTTCAAGTCACACTGTCCGGAGATAAGAAAGGAAACTACAGGGAGAGACAAAAAAAAAAAAAAAAAAAACAGATGGAACCAGCTGGAACCAAGATGGCGATGAATCTGACCTCCAACAGACCCTCAGTCTCATTATATGCTGATTTTACTGCATTAGCGTATGAAGTGACACATCTATGGCAGCCATGACTGGAAGTTAAAGACCAAAAAAGGATGAAAAACAGTGGCCCCCCACTGCCTCAGAAAGCCCTGCCCTTCCCCTCCCCCCACCCCGTAGACTAACGCATCTGCCTCCCCAACATTAGCCTTACTACTCCTCCCTTTGTCTTTACTCTTTAAAATCAAATCCCTCTCACCACGTGGGTGAGAAGTTGATCTGTGAACTAAGTTCCTGCTTCTCCGTTCTTTGGCCACTGAATAAAGCTTGTGCTGTTTCCATCTCAGCTTCAGTTTCATTATTTGGCTACATGAACCCAAAAAGATGTGAACAGAAAAAGAACCTTTTCCCACCAAGACAGAGGGTCTCAACTGGGCTAGAGCCAAGCAGGGTCCATATGACTTAATTTCTGTAACAAATTTTGGCAACTGCAGTAGGACGGTGGTGGCCTTGGATCCGCCATTCTGTCTGGTGACTCAGGGCTTGCTTGCTGACTTAGGGTTAACAAAGTCAGCTAAATAACTGGGCGGTTTGACCCAATTCTTTTTTTTTTTAATAAATTTATTTATTTTTGGTTGCATCGGGTCTGTTGCTGCACACGGGCTTTCTCTAGTTGCGGCGAGTGGGGGCTACTCTTCGTTGTGGTGCGCGGGCTTCTCATTGCGGTAGCTTCTCTTGTTGCGGAGCACGGGCTCTAGGCACGTGGGCTTCAGTAGTTGTGACACGTGGGCTAAGTAGCTGTGGCTCGCAGGCTCTAGAGTGCAGGCTCAGCAGTTGTGCCACATGGGCTTAGCTGCTCTGGGGCATGTGGGATCTTCCTGGGCAAGGGCTCGAACCTGTGTCCCCTGCATTGGCAGGCGGATTCTTAACCACTGTGCCACCAGGAAAGTCCCTGACCCAATTCTTGACCTCTGGGCCAGTGAGAGCTACTGAATTCAGCCTGAGATCAAAAAGCAGCCAAGGGTCAAGTGGAGCGATCCCCAGGTAAAGAGCTCCCCGCAACCAGCCCAGCATCTCTACAGCAAGGACACTTGCTATAGATTGGGGTAATGTCCAGGGGACGCCCAATACAGGGGGCGCTGATCCCCCTTTGGCCAATAAAATTGAGGTTGGTTGTAAGGGTTGCTGGTTAAGGGAAAGTATCCTGGCTGTCTGGTTGGAACCAGACCTCTGTCTAGAGGACTGGACTAGGCAGTTGGTTGTCTGAATTGAGCCAATCCTCTGGTAGGTGGGGTGAGATTGAACAGTTGGCTATCTAGTTGCACTGGTTCCCAGCAAGAGGATTGGACAGAATGGGAAGCCCTCTGGAGGCCACTGCAAGGTAAGAACATCTCTTTGTTCTGTGGGTATGACATAAGCCCTAGTCTCTGTTCTTGATACGAGTGAAGCTTCAATCTCTGTTCTATGTGGTCTTGTCTGTCCTAGTGCTCTTGGAAATCCTCGCCGCACCTGTGGGCACGGGTCGAGCACTTAAAGGCCACTAAGGTGCTTGCCACTGGAAGACTCCCTTGAAAGGATAAGTTGGTCACAGACCAGGGTAGATGAACACTAGGCATGCTGCTGACCGGAAGCAAATGTCCACGTAAGTAGGCACACTGTAAAGCACTCATAGCCCCAACCCTTGCAGCGTCCCGACCTCTAAGGTACAGTCAAAAATCCAAGAGCACATCTTTTGTGTTTCTTGGTCTTGCCCCAGTTTGCCATCCTGGGGCAGGGTACACGTCTCTGTCGGGTAGGTATCTCCCCACCACTCTCCATCACAAATCCTTAGGGGTCCCTCCTCTGAAACACGAACCTTTAAAAAATCTTCTTTTTGCCAGATTTCAGAGCAATCAGTTTGCCTGGCTGGAGAAGGAAGAAGAGGAACCCCAAAGTCACTCAAGGTCCTTGGGTCCCAGTAGCTGAGAGTATAAAAAATTGGATGTATACCAAGTGGGCATTCCACCTCCTTTCCCAATTACCTCTAACCAAGCAAGGCTAAGCCCTTTTTGAACAAGCCTCCTTGACTGCCGGAGAGGGTCTCTGGGCAATTTATTTGATTAGAAAGCACTTATTTCCCACTCCCCCCTCACCCTATCCAGGAACTGCTCACTGAAAGCACCCACCTACATCGGGTATCTTCTCTAGTCCCACAGAGGGTCCAGGAACATCTAAGATGTCTAAGAGGGGACCTCATAACCAAGACCATCTTAGACAGCATCTCCCCTTCCAGCCACTGCAAAAATTCGTTCAGATTTCAGTCAGAGCTCCTAGACCAGTTGGTGTGGGCCAGATCTTATGGGATCTGCACTGCTACCAAACCTAGGAGGAGGCTATTGGAGAGTTGAAAACAGATTAGAAATAAGGAATCCCCAGTATGGGTAACCAAGCCCCTATCCAAGCAAAATCACTGCTACAGTACATCCTTCATCATTGGAAATTCTTCAAGTACCACCTGCTAACAAAGAAACAGCTTATTTTCTTTTGCAATACCACATGACCCCAATATAAACTGGTGTATGGAGAGAACTGTCCAACTAATGGCTCTCTAAATTATAATACCATTTTGGGGGAATTCCCTGGCGGTCCAGCAGTTAGGACTCTGCACTTTCGCTGCCAAGGGTTCGGGTTCAATCCCTGGTCAGGGTAACTAAGATCCCGCAAGCCATGCAGTGTGGCCAAAACCAAAACAAAACAAAAAACCCCACCAGCTCTAGAGGTTCAACTGAAAAATTGGTGGGTACCCTCCCCCCCGATTCTCCCACCTCCATCTCTCAGTCCTCCCTTGGAGACTAGTCCAACACCAGCTCACGGTGTGGTTCAGTACAAGACCTCTGGAATCAATAAGCTATTCCTCCTTCAGGAGGTCCCCAGTGGAGCAAGTGGACTGACCACCATGTATGTACCCTCCTCTTCCTCAGATCTATATAGCTGGAAGGATCAATTCAAGGGTTTGAGGGAAGATCCCAAGGGAGTTCTTAATTTAGTCCAGGGAATATTCCATACCCATTTCCCCACTTGGGTGGATGTCCAAACCCTCTGAAACATTTTATTCTCTGGGGAAGAAAAGCCAATGATTATACCTAATGTGAGGGAGGGAGTTAATTAATCAAAATAATGCAGGGCACACTGTACACCAGCCTTGAATCCAAGCTATTCCCAATAGGACCCTGGGTTGGACCATCAAGAGGAAAACAGTTGGCAGCACCTCACACATTTCAGGGCTTTGATTCTTTTTTTATTATTATTTACTTTATTTTTGACTGCGTGGGTCTTTGTTGCGGTGCACGGGCTCTAGGTATGTGGGCTTCAGTAGTTATGGCACGTGGGCTCAATAGTTGTGGCACACAGGCTTAGTTGCTCCGTGGCATGTGGGATCTTCCCAGACCAGGGCCCGAACCTGTGTCCCCTGCATTGGCAGGCGGATTCTTAACCACTGCTCCACCAGGGAAGCCCAGGGATTTGATTATTAAGGACACTGACTCGGCAGGGAGGAAGCCCATAAATTGGAGTAGGGTGGAGGAAATCAACCAGGCACTGAAGGAAAATCCCTCGGCCTTTCTTTTTTTTTTTGTGTGGTACGCGGGCCTCTCACTGTTGTGGCCTCTCCCATTGCGGAGCACAGGCCCCGGACGCGCAGGCTCAGCGGCCATGGCTCATGGGCCCAGCCACTCCGCGGCATGTGGGATCCTCCTGGACCGGGGCACGAACCCATGTGCCCTGCATTGGCAGGCGGACTCTCAACCACTGCGCCACCAGGGAAGCCCGCCTCGGCCTTTCTTGGGTGCCTAAATGAATGCCTCTGGGTGTGTACAAATGTGAACTGAAGTCAGTGAAGGGCAGGCCATTCTGAAGTCCCGTTTCATTTCCCAGAGCACCCCAGACATTAGGAGAAAATTACAGAAGTTGGAGACAGGGCCCCTCACACCCAGTTCCCGGCTAGTGGAGTCAGTGTTACCCGATAGCTGGATTCGCCTCTTGGGGGTGTCGAGCCAAAAGACACAGCCAAGGCAAAGATTGGGAGAAGGGAGGATTTATCACTTGCAGCAAGTAAGGAGAGCACCAGGGATCTCTCCCAAAGCAGTGTCTTCCTGAACAGCAAAACTGGAGCAGAGAATTCAACATAGAATTGGGGCAAAGTTCAGGAATTCCCTGGTGGTCCAGTGGCGAAGACTCCGCGCTCCCAGTGCAGGGGGCCCGGGTTTGATCCATGATCGGGGAACTAGATCCCGCATGCCACGACTAAAAGATCCTTCATGCCACAACTAAAAGATCCCACATGCCACAACGAATATCCCAAGTGTTGCAACCAAGACCCGGAGCAGCTAAATAAACAAAGAAATAAATAAATAAAATATTTTTTTAAAAAAGACTTTATCAGATTGTTATGTAAATCCGTGGAGGAAGACCCAGGACTCTGCTTTAACATTGAGCTGTTGTTTCTTAGCTGCTCTTCCTGTGTTCCTGCATTCCCTCACTTCCCTTAAGATCACTGATTACTGAGACCTGCTCGAGGGCAAGCACTGTGGCCAGGCCTAGATCCCGAAATGGCTTATGTCAAAAATGACTTCTCTTGTGTCAAGAAAGCCATGCCTGGTTCTCTTTCTCCAGGGACCCCTTGCCCCATCGGCTTTCATCAGCATTCTGGGTGTTCAAAACCAGGATCTGGAGGTGGATGCAAAGGAAGATAGATGAACTGAACGGGCTGCCAGTATTCTAGCTTTAGCGATTCAGGGTCAATCTGCCTCCCAGGGTTGAGAGCCATCCCCCTCTCCCCCTACTAGGGACCCTGTAACATCGTGAGTCATCCTGGATTTCGAAGACCACACCCACGGTGGAGAGAAGGGCTCACAGCCAATCAGTGTGCACACCGCCTGGAGCAGGGCCACTGGAGGGCGGGCGGAATGCCCCAAACACCCAAGAAGGAAGCTAAGTGGACTGCCGTCTCTTGGCCCATACTTGCTGGTCACACACATGAAAGAAGAGGAGGACTGAAAGAGCCCAGGGGCTCCTTGGAGAAGCCTCAGCCGACCCTGACCACAGGGGATAAAAAGGTTGACTTTCTAGTCGACACAGGGGCCACCTACTCGGTCTTGAACACCCAACCAGACAGAATGACTGAAGATCCATTTAGGATGATGGGAGTGGAGGGAAGCCCCAGGAGCATGACTTTATTTAGAGCCCCTTGGGTGCAATTTGGAAGGGAGAATGTTACCTCACTCTTTCTTATCTCACTCTCTCTCAGAATGCCCATTTCCCCTAGCAGGAATTGGGAGATACAATTTATCTCAGAGACAAAAACCTTACCACTGAAATACGTAAGACTCCCTTCCATTCTGCAGTCCTAGTGCTACCGCCCTCTCCAGAGAATAATGTCCCAATTAACCTTGAGGGCGTTAATCCCTTAGTACGGGCCCCGTGGGCAGAGCCAGGAGGCCACCACTGGTCATAGTCAAGCTGCAACCTGGCTACAATCCCCTATATAAAAAGCAATGCCCCTCGTGCAAGGAAGCCCTAGCAGGTGTTAAGCCTATAATCGAAAACCTACTCAAGCAAGGGCTCCTTAGACCCTGCCAGTCCCCTTGCAACACCCTTATTCTGCTGGTACAAAAACCAAACGGGACGTACCTGCTAGTTCAGGACCTCGGGCTGTAGATGAAGCTACTGAGGAGACTCACCCAATGGTGCCTGACCCTCACACCTTGCTTTCCACCATAAACTGAGAGGATCTGGTACTCAGTGTTGGATTTAGCCTTGTTTGGGGTACCCCTAGCCTCAGAATCTCAATACATTTTTGCATTTGAATGGCAGGATCCCAACAGCGCAAGGAAATAATCGTACTGGAGGTTCTGCCACAGGGATTGAAAAACTCCCCCACCCTTTTTGGAAAGGTTTTAGCTGAGGATCTTGGTGACCTTGAGCTAGAACAGGGAACCACACTTCAATATGTGGATGACATTCAGATGACCAGCCCCACCAAAGAGCTTTCTGACCATGACACCGTTAACGCCTTAAATCACCTGGCTGAGAGAAGATATAAAGTTTCAAAGGAGAAAGCCCGGATCTCCCTCCAGCAGGTAAAATACTTAGGATTTATAGTAGGAAAGGGGCACAGGGCACTATCTAAGAGGAGGAAAGAAGTGATTTGCTGGATGGCACTAAGACAGGAAGGGAGCAGGGCACAACCTCTAAAGAGTGACATAGCTGTTAAGGACACGACATGAACTGGTTGGAACTAACTAGGTCCAAGATAGTGGACGACTGACTTCCGCTAGACCTTGAGCCTCAGTATACGCTCCTTGTAACACATCAGCACGCTAAAGGACACATCCACAGGTGCCATGACCATCGTTCCAATGATGACCATAAAAGGCCAAAGAGTGGGCAGTGCCCCATTCCTGGAAATCCCCACCCCCTTCCCCCAAAGAGTTGGAAAAACCCTCCCACTCATTAGGCTATGAAATTACCCACTCTTATAAAAACTGACCACCCCATACCCTGGCGCCTCTCACCTTCTGAGATGGCCCACACTCTGTCTGTGGAGCGTGTATCTCCTTGAATAAACCTGCTTTCACTTTACTATGGCTCACTCTGATTTCAGATGCACGCAGCAGTGTGTGTTAGCTTGCAGTAAGCAGCGACTGGAAACAAGACCTTTGTTCCCTGACGGGGAATCAAACCCAGGTCACCTGGCTGGAAACCAGGATCTTAAATGCTGGCCCACGGGGTCAGAGGCTGGAACCTAAGCCTCCAGTCCCTTGTCTACCTTGAAAGGAGGACTCTGATAAGGAGACAGAAGGTATAGAAGGAAATATAAGTGTTTATTAGAAAAGCAGAGTACATGTGGAAAGACACACAGGCAAACTCAGCGAAAGAGTCGTGACAGCACCACTGGGAAGTTTAAATCCTTCATAAGGGGGCAGTCTTCCACGTCTTTGTCTTCTTCCTGGCCAATTGTATTGTTTTGACCCCGTGGCTAATCTGTCTCAGGACCCTCCCCTGTGTGCGCATGCACCCCTCAGGCAAGATAGATTTTATCCCAAAGGCTTCTGGGAGGAAGATAGCAAGACTCACTATGGTCTGGCTTCCTCTGCCTTTTTGACCCTGGGAAGCCTTTTGTGCATGTGTAGTGTCTCCCTTGCCACGAGGATGGGAAATGTATGACCTCTTCACCTTCTAACAGGGTTTAGCCGCTCTCTGTCCCGGCCATAAAAGTGTCCAATGTCCGGTTATCTACCCTATTCCTGCTGTTCCTCGTATCGAAGTGCAGATCTCGAGATGCAGACAGGAGTCCAGTTGTAAATACATAGCCCGGAGCCCATTTGTCTCTCGCCTCAGGAAGTGTGGATGGGGGGCTGGTAGTGAGCGTCCGGGCTGCAGCCCATCTCTTCTCGCCCCAGGAAGGGTGAACAGGAGGCCATTGTACATGTCTAGGCTGGAGCCCATCTATCTCCTGTCTCAGCTCTTGAATTCTTTCCTGCGTGAAGCCAAGAACCCACACTTGGCAGCCCATCCCAGGGACTCGCCTGAGACCTGGGATGTGGCCATCCTCTCGTGCCCCACTCTGCTTCCTGCAGCAGCACCTCCCGGTACGAGAAAACAGCTCCAGCATTTCCTGGGGATGGCTGGGTCCTGCTGCACATGGATTCCCAACTTTAGCTTAATTGCTAAGCCCTTGTATGAACAATTAAAAGGGAAGGACCTTGACCCTTTTGAGTGGACCCCCAGCTGGGACCAGGCATTCCTGGAACTGAAAAGCCATCTCATGGGAGCCCCCGCATTAGCTTCACCCGACCTGAGCTGCCTCACCCATCTATATGTACTTGAGAGAGGAGAAACTGCCCTAGGGGGGCTTCACAAAAAAACGGGACCTCGAACCCAGGTGGTAGCTTATTGTTCTAAGCAGATGGACCAAACCGCTAAAGAATGGCTCCCGTGCTTACGGGGGCTTTGCTGCTACTCCTCAGCTCCTCACAGAGGCTGACAAATTAACCCGTGGGCAGCTCCTGACCATCTGGACCCCGCACCACTTCCGACGCCTCTTAAAGGAAAGGGGGGCAGATTGGTTATCCCCTGGTCGAACCCTCCAAGTCCAAGCCATGCTTCTAGACCACCGTCTGTGGATCCGATGCCCTGTAATGTCCTTAACCCTGTCTCCTTGCTACCCCACACTGGTCCAAAATTAACTCATGATGGTGAGGAAGTTATGGAACAGGTTTATTCCAGCAGGCCCGACCGGAAGAGCTCCGCTGTAGAGAATGCAGAGCTGGGATGGTTCGCTGATGGGAGCAGCGGAAGATAAAGCTTCGCCCTCTGGCTGTTCCGCTCAGAGGGCTGGATTAGTTGCCTGGAGCATTAGAGCTGGGGAAAGGAAACGTTGCCAATATCTACACTGACTCTTAACGTGCCTGTTCAATCCTACATGCCCGTGGGAAATGGAGTGGCTGCTAGAAGCTGCAGAGGCCGTCAAAAGGGAGAAGCAGACATAGTCAGAGGAAACAACTGGTGGACATGGCATCCAAACAAGCATACAGGATAGACTCCAGACGCCACTCCTGCTAGCTCCCCCAGACCCTGACTCCTATACTCCTACACGCACCCCAGGAGAAAGGAGATACCTGGGGTGCATGGTTAACGGTCATGGGCAACTGATCCTCCCATCGGCCGTTGCACGGTAGGCCATCCCGGAAGCTCGCCAGAGCGCACATTACGGGCAGGAGGCCCTGTATCAATGGCTCATCAAGTCCATGACTACCCTCAGTTTCTGGACTCTCCTTAAACAGGTGGTTGAAGCTTGACCTATCTGCCTCCAGAATACCCCCAACACTCACCCCCCAAAGGTCAGGGGAGTGACCCCTAACCTCCATAAGCGAACATATCCAGGTCAATATTGGTAAGCTGATTTACAGCAACTCCCCAGGCACAAGGAAATTTTAGATATTTGCTGGTTTTAACTGATACTTTCTCCAGCTGGATGGAGGCGTTCCCAACTAAAACTGCCTTGGAAGTCTCTAAGGCCCTGCTCGAGGGATTAATCCCTAAATGCATTCAACGTGACAATGGACCTGCCTTTGTTTCCCAAATTACTAAGGGAGTCTCTGGAGCCCTAGGAATTACATGGAGTTTACACTCCAGGCTTAGAGACCACAAACCTCAGGAAAATTAGAAGGAACAAATCAAACTCTCAAAAGAAACGTAGCCGAACTATGTCAAGAGACTCATCAACCCTGGATCTACCTTCTCCCCATAGCACTTTTGAGAATGCGAATAGCCCCTAAATAGCACTTTTGAGAATGCGAATAGCCCCTAAAGGAAAGCTCTGTTTAAGTCCATATGAGCTCATGCAGGCGAGGCCCATTCCCGAAGGACCTGGCTACAAAGCCAACCTTAGGGCTATGGACCGACTGACATATACCTTACAGAGAGGGGAAATAGTCAAAGCTTTACATGTCTATGGGACTCAGGAATTGCCTTCCCCTTCTGACAAGGTTTTACATCCTTTCTCCCCTGGGGATTGGGTTTGTTTGAAAACTTAGGAGGCTGGAAATCCATAAGACCAGTTAGACCCCAAGTGGACAGGACCTTTCTTAGTAATCTTGACCATTCATTCTGCCTGACAATTACAGGGCACAGCCCTGTGGACCCACCATCCCAGAGAGAAGACGACACCTACGCCTGAGGAAGAAGTTACTGAGCCACCCATTCAACACATCTGTGAACCTGTCCTAGCCCTTAAGTTACTCTTCAAAAGGATGAACTTACCAGTGGGTACGTAACGTGGTGGACAGACTTAGCTGGCCTTGTCATTGCTGTTGTCTTACTTAGCTTCTGCTGTTCCGCCAAAGCCCCTCCCCTGGCAAACGTCTCCTCTTTCCATGTTGGGTATAGGGAATACTATTGCTGGAAGCAGGACGAGTGGTTATATTATCTGTTCTTTTTAACACTCTCTGCCCTATCTCCTACAACTGTCCGCGCAGAATGGGAATTCAATGCAATAGTAAATTTCTCGAGAATTATAGCCCATGGACAACATCTATCCCAGTCACCCCCACCCCCAAAGTGACACCTGTGGATTAAAGGTATTACATTCTACCCCTCAGAATGACCACCTCACTCTCACCTTGGCTGACAGGTCTGCTAAACCTACTCCTCTTGAAGTTCACACCCCATCCCTAAGACAGCTTCCCACCTTGGACCTCGCCCCCTACATTAACGTCTCTAATGAATACAAAAGCATTCAGTCTAAAGTGTCATCGTTCTAACCAGCCTCGCTGCCACTGCCCCTATGAACAGCCCCTACCAAAGCGGGGGACTTGCAGTAACACCCTGGGCTGCTCTGGACTCTGATCACTGCTTCCTCCATTACCCCACAGTTTAAGTGCCCCGGGATTGACTCCTATGGAAATCTCACCCATTGGTGCCCTCTGTACCGACTCGATGGATACACACAGGGACAAGGCAGGGGATGTACTTATTGGGGAGGGAAGATGCCGGTTGTCTGACATTTAGTGTATGGCCCTCCTGAGGCCTGGGGAAAAGCCACTGGTCAAGAATCCCCCAGTGACCGCTACTATGCAGGTGGGTCTCTTTCCCCACACTGCAAAGGCACCTCCTCTCGGGCTAGCCTCTTATGAAGGTGATTCAGTTCCTCAGAAGTGCGCCAGGCATGCGCTCCCCCTGGGTACCTATTGCTTTTTGGCCCAAGAGTAAACCAATTGCCCATGAGAACAACCCTAACTCCCCCTTCCCTTCTCCGGGGTAGGCTCTAGCCTATCCTTGTTTAGATAACGCCCAATTGGGGACAGTGCACACTAGGCCGGCTAAGTTCTCAGGACCTCGGTATAACCGTTCATAATATCACCCAACCCCGAGATTGAAGGGCAATAGGACTCGTTCTGGCAGGAGCAGGGATCGCTCTCAGACTGGCAGCCCCCTGGGGAGGCCTCCCATACCATGAAATCACTTTACAAAGTCTCACATGGCCCTTGAGGAATTATCCAAAACTACAGGGGATGACTTACAAGGACTCCGTACTTCTCTGGACTCACTAGCAAATGTTCTCAACAGTAGGCTAGCCTTTCACTATGGCCTGGCTGAGCAAGGGGGAGTTTTTGCAGTTATTAATAAAACCTGCTGCACGTATGTCAGTAACTCTGCAAACACAAAAGAGATACGTGAGCAAGCTCAGTGGTTACACAGATATAACACACAAGGTCCAGACCCAAGCTCCATCTGGGATATGGTCACATAGAGCCTCCCCAGCTGAACCTGGTGTTTTCCATTTCTCAGCCCACTAATTGCTATCGTCTTCCTGCTCATCTTTGGGCCTTACCTCCTTAACTGCCTTGTCAACTTCGATAGTAAACGGCTTGAAGCCATCAAACTTCCGATGATACTAACACAAGGGTGTGAGCACCTGCGACTGCAGCCTGACAACAGACATATTTTAGGCTTGTCAGGCAACAGTTCTGCTCCTCTAATCCAGGGAAAAACTGTGCCCATGTTCAGCAGGAAGCAGCCTCGGAAGATAGACCTTCACCCTTCAGCTCCCCTCAAGAATGAGGAGTAATGGGACTTCCCTGGTGGTCCAGTGGTTAAGACTCCATGCTCCCAATGCAGGGGGCCCGGGTTCGATCCCTGGTCAGGGAACTAGATCCCACATGCCACAACGAAGATCCCGCGTGCCACAACTAAGACCCGTCACAGCCAAATAAATAAATACTAAAAAAAAAAAAGAAAAGAAAAGAATGAGGAGCAGTAACAAGGAAAGGAGGGAGTTTGTTGTCAGAGATGCTCCAGGCCCTTGCTCAAAACCCACAAACCCCTACCTTTAGCAGGAGTTAAAGTAAACCTTTAAGTCACAAGGTCTAGAGATAAGAAAGGAAACTATGGGGGGAGACAAACAAAAACCAGATGGAACCAGGTGGGACTAAGATGGCGATGAATCTGACCTCCAGCAGACCCTCAGTCTCATTATATGCTGATTTTACTGCATTAGCGTATTAAATGACACACCAATCTGCAGTCATGACTGGATATTAAGGACAAAAAAAAGGATAAAAAGACAGTGGCCCCCCACTCCCTCAGAAAGCCCTGCCCTTTCCCCGTAGACTGATGCATCTGCCTCCCCAACATTAGCCTCACTGCTCCTCCCCTTGTCTTTACTCTTTAAAATCAAATCCCTTGGGGCTTCCCTGGTGGCGCAGTGGTTGAGAGTCCGCCTGCCGATGCAGGGGACGCGGGTTCATGCCCCGGTCTGGGAAGATCCCACATGCCGTGGAGCGGCTGGGCCCGTGAGCCATGGCCGCTGAGCCTGCGCGTCTGGAGCCTGTGCTCTGCAACGGGAGAGGCCACAACAGTGAGAGGCCCGCGTACCGCAAAAAAAAAAAAAAAAAAAATCAAATCCCTCTCGCCACGTGGGTGAGAACTTGATCTGTGAACTAAGTTCCCGCTTCTCCATTCTTTGGCCACTGAATAAAGCTTGTGCTGCATCGATCTCAACTTGCGTTTCATTATTTAGCTATGCAAACCCAAATGGAAAAAGAGCCTTTTCCCACCAAGACAGAGGGCCTTGGCTGGGCTAGGTCCCGAGCAGGGTCCATATGACTTAATTAGGTAAAAAAGCCAAGCGTTGACAAGGATGTGGAGGAACTGGAACTCTCACACGTTGCTCATGAGAATGTAAAATGGTTCAACCACCTTGGAAAACATCCTGTGAGTTCCTTTAAAAGTCAAGCATACACCTACCACACAATCCAGACACTCCACTCCTAGTTAACTACCCAGGAGAAAAGGAAATACATGTCCACACAAAGATCTGTACACTAAGATTCATAGCAGCTTTATGTGTAATAGCCAAAACCTGTAAACAAGCCAAATGTCCACCCATGGGTGAATGGATGAACTGTGGTATATCCAGGCAATGGAATGCAGCTCAGCAACGAGAGGAATGAACCATGGATACGCACAGCACGGAAGAATCTCAAAGTAACTATTCCCAGTGGAAGAAGCCAGGCAAAACCCTGGAAACTGTAATGAGGTGGATGGACCTAGAGTCTGTCCTACAGAGTGAAGTAAGTCAGAAAGAGAAAAACCAATACCGGATGCTAACGCATATATATGGAATCTAAAACAAAAAAAAAACCCGGTACTGATGAACCTAGCTGCAGGGCAGGGATAAAGAGGTAGACATAGAGAAGGGACTTGAGGACATGGGGTGAGAGGGGGAAGCTGGGACGAGGTAAGAGTAGCATCGACATATATACGCTACCTAATGAAAATAGTTGGCTGGTGGGAAGCAGCAGCACAGCACAGGGAGATGGGCTCGGTGCTCTGCGATGACCCAGAGGGGTGGGATAGGGAGGGTGGGAGGGAGGCTTGAGAGGGAGGGGATATGGGGACGTGTATGCACATGGCAGACTCGCTTTGTTGTGCAATAGAAACTAACACAGTATTGTGAAGCAGTTATACTCCAATAAAGATCTATTAAAAAAAAAAAAAACCCTGGAAAGTACAAACTAATCTTTAGTGACAGAAACCGGACTTTGGGAATAATGAAGCTTTTCACTGTCTTGATCATGGTGATGGTTTCACAGCCATAGGATATGTCAAAACTTATCAAACCGTACACTTAAATATGTACAGTTTATTGTATGTCAGTTACACCTCAAGAAAGCTGCTTTTAAAAAGATGCAGAATCTGATTCCACAGGTCCAAGGTGAGGCCTGAAATTCTGTGCTTCTAAAAAACTCCCCAGTGAGGCCAATGCTGCTGGTCACACTTGCAGAGTATCAGATGTACAGGAAGAGAATGAGTGAGCTGGTAGAAAGTACTGGATGCTCTTTTGATCAGGTGGGTGGTGACCTTGGCCTCAGGCACACGGCACAGGACCACTGGAGAATAAAATGGAACAGGAGCTGAGGGAATTTTGTGCCTGCTTCTCCCTGCATTGCCTGGAGGCTACCAGGGCCTGGCTGGCCTCACTCTCGCAGCCACTCCGGGAGCCTCAAGAGTGAAATCAGGGCCAGCAGGAGCCCTGAGTATGTGACACACTAAGAAAAACTGAGGGGGACTAACAGATCCCCAGCGGTCCTTCTGCAGCCTCCCCACCGTCACCCCCACTCCACCTGCACCTCCCCCACAAAAGACCCAGGGCTGGGAATTACAGTCTTAAGGCCTGTCGGCTGCACACCCTGACCCACCAAGTTGTTCCAGGGTTTCTCATGCCCGGGGCGCTCCATCCGGGGTTCATCCACCCACCCGCCAAGCCCACTGGCCTCTCCCCACTATGGGAAGCCTGGCAGAGTATCTGATACCCCCCAGGGGAAATTGAGCACAAAGAGAAAGGCATCCAGACACTTGAAGAACACGACTTTTCTAAAGGAAACCCACAGCCTGGGCTACAGATTCTACCAAAAACAAATTAGGAAAGATGGATCTAGAGTTTGAAATTAGTTACTACACTTAGCAAATGAGATAAAGGGAGAGATTAGCAATGCAAAATAATAATTGGAAAACATGTTTTTAAAGAGCCAAGCAGGGCTTCCCTGGTGGCGCAGTGGTTGAGAGTCCGTCTGCCGATGCAGGGGACACGGGTTCGTGCCCCGGTCTGGGAAGATCCCACATGCCGCGGAGCGGCTGGGCCCGTGAGCCATGGCCGCTGAGCCTGCACGTCCGGAGCCTGTGCTCCGCAACGGGAGAGGCCACAACAGTGAGAGGCCCGCGTACCCCCAAAAAAAAAATAAATAAAGAGCCAAGCAGAGATTAGGTATGAAAAACAGAGTTGAAATTAAGAACAAAATAAATGGAATGAAGAGCAGACCAGGTACAGCTGAGGAGCAAATCAGCCGATGGTAAGATCAGATGCAGGAAAGTTCCCAGGAGGAAGAAGGAATAGGAATAGGAAGAGAAATGGTGGGTACACACAGAACTGCTAACACTGGAATAGGGGAGATCCAAAAGGAGACAGAGATAAATATCTGAAAGAGTAAGGGAGATAAATTATTTAGAAAAATAAATGAAAGACCTGACATTGAAGACTCAGAGAGGGTCAAAGGCCCATACCCAAAGACTTCCCTGGTGGCACAGTGGTTAAGAATCCACCTGCCAATACAGGGGACACGGGTTCGAGCCCTGGTCCAGGAAGGTCCCACATGCTGCGGAGCAACTAAGCCCATGTGCCACAGCTACTGAGCCTGCGCTCTAGAACCCACGAGCCACAACTACTGAGCCTGTGTGCCACAACTACTGAAGCCCGCGCACCTAGAGCACAAAGAACAAATAGCCAAGACTATTCCAATAAATATGGGAAAATATATACTTACAGCAATGCAAAAGTAAAAGGCAGTCGTGATGAATTTGAGAGGAATCAAGGTTTGGGGGAGACCGAAGGATGTGAAGGATGTGAGTAGCTGGTCTGTCCTTGTCTGTTTAGGGCAGCACACAGACATCAATTCCAAAAAGCCGAAAGGACTAAAAAGAGTACAGAAAGGGACTTCCCCGGTGGTCCAGTGCGTGAGACTCCATGCTCCCAATGCAGAAGGTCTAGGTTCGATCCCTGGTCGGGGAACTAGATCCCACATGCCGCAACTAAGAGTTCGCATGTGGCAGCAAAGATACCACATGCCACAACTAAGACCCAGCATAGCCAAAATAAATAAATAAATAAATATTTTTTAAAAAAAAGAATACAGAAAAACTGATCAAACTGATTAAAATGGTAGAAACTGGCCCCAATATATCAATAATTACAGTAATAAAAAATTGACTAAACCTATCAATCAGAAGGACAGGCACAGGGACTTCCCTGGTGGTCCAGTGGTAAAGAATCCGCCTTCAAAAATAGGAAAGGTGGGTTAGATCCCTGGCGGGGAAACGAAGATCCCACATGCCACGGGGCAACTAAGCCCGTGCGCCACAACTACTGAGCTCGCGTGCCTCAACTAGAGAGCCCTCGTACAGCAGCTACAGAGCCCACGGACTCCGGAGCCTGGGCCACAACTAGAGAAGAGAAAACCTTTGCGCCACAACTGGAGAGAGCCTGCAAACCACAGCAAAGATCCCGCAATGAAGATCTGCAACATCGGATCTTTGTTGTGCCGCAACAAAGACCCGATGCAGCCAAATAAAGAAATAAATGAACAAATATTAAAAAAAAAAAAAAGGACAGGCACTGACAACCGGTCTTTAAAAACACCAAGATAAATGCTGTTTGCCGAAGACACATAAAACCTAAGGGCACACAAAGATTGAAAATGAAAGGTGGAGGTCAACACATCAGGCAAATACTAACCAAAGAGCAGGTGTTAATATCAGATGAAATAGACTTCAAGATGAAGTTCTACTAGGAATAGGGATGGTCATTAAATAATGGAAAAAAGTTTCAAATCACCAAGACAGTAAAGTGATTTTAAACAAGTGTGTACCTGATAGCACAGCCTCAAGATCTCTGAAGTGAAGGCTGGGAGAACTTCAGAGAGAAACGGACGGAGCCAGCATCTTAGAGAGATTTCAACACATCCTTCAAATACGGATCCTTCAGATATTGACAAAAAAGCAGCAAGGAGTTAAAAGGTCTGGACCCCAATGTACAATATATATAGAAAGAGAGGTTTGCAACCTGTAAAGGAAGAATGCACACAGGGGCCCCTCATAAAAACCTGTCATGGGCTGCCATGGACCTGCCTGTCTTCTGCCTGCCCTACACAAGGTCCAAGGCGGCTTCAGAGTCCCTCACAGACCACAGGTCCTGGGGGTGGGGACAGCGGCCGGTTTGCCAGGATTTCCCAGAGCCAGACACCGGGGGAACGGTCACCCCGCACCCCGTGCCTTCCCCGTGTCCACCCTCCTGCCCCCTTGCCACGCCCTGACTAAGGCCTGTTTCCTCTTGTCACTGCTGTGGCCCCCTCCCCATGTCCCTGCACAGGACACTGCTCCCCTGGGCCACCGCTCTGCTCGGAGCCTGCGAGAGCCCTCCCCTCCACTGGTTTCAGGCGCACACCTGCAGTCACACTTCAGGGGTGACACACCACTTCTTCCTCTCCCAGGAGCCCGTGTCCTCCTCCTTCATTCTGAGCCTTTACACCAGCTGTTCCTTCTGCCTGGAAAGTCCCCCACTCTGTTCATCTGGCCCTTTCCTGCTCAGAATTTGGGGCTTCGTGTAACTGCTTCCCAAGCCAGCGCTCTGGACTCCCCTTTTCGCTAACTCATCAGGCTCACACTGGCCTCTTGTTTACATCCGTCCATGTGCTAATCTGTCCATACCCCGAGAGCAAGGACCACAGACATCCAGGTCATCACTCTATCCTGGGGGCCTAGTACACGGCCTGCACTTAGGAGGTGGCCGATAAATATCAATTACTTAATCAGAAGCAGTGGCTACAACACAGCACACACGTCTCTCTTAGCCAGTGGCCGCACCTTCCTTCCCAACACACTCTAAGACATGCCTGCCGCTGGCCGGGCCTACTCACATGCGTTCTAAATGCAGTCCCTGCTTTCACACCTCCACCTCCGCACATTTCCTGCTGCTCTTCACCACTCGGAGACAGATGCCAACAGCCCTCCTTCTCCCTCCACTGCTGGCACTCCTTTCCTGCCCACCCTGGCCCACAATGCACACTGCTTCTCCGAAGGCAAAGTATTCATGATTTACCAGTCGTCACGTCGCATCATACATAGATCGTCGGTTTTCGTGGAGGCACGGGGTCTGGCACCGCATGCACGGGGGAGGCACTCAAGACGTGTTGCAGGATTAATGGGAGACCAAAGCCGCTAGAGGATATCCTTGAAAATTAGCATCAGACGCCGTCTTGGCCCGTTGCCCCTGCCTGACGCTTTCCTGAGGGGAAAAGCAGCTGGGGATGACTTTTTCACAGCTGTGTGAGTAGGAAGTGTTACCACGTGCCATTCCCTAAGGCGATGGGGTCTCACCACTGACCCTGATACTCAGCACTCAGTAGCCGGTGCGGCAGGACACTGCTCTGGGTGCCACAGCCGCGCAGACGTCAATTGTAGCATCCAGTCACCAAGCGTCTGTCTGGAGAGCAACAGAGTATCCAAAAGAGGGTCAGAGGGACCTGCTGAGGGCACAAATGGAGCTGTGCTTCCCTTGGTCCCCTGCTAGCCCTTGGGAGGATGAAGCATGATAAACAGATCTTTTTGTTTCAAAGCCTAGGTCTCTCAAAGCAGCAAATTCTGTTGTTCAGGCCGGGAGGGTCATTGCCAATGGTGTTTCCCAAAAGAACAGCAGGAAGCTACCAGGCAGATGTGGGGCTCCCTAAACAGGCCAAAACAGTCTATAAACAGGCCCCAAAACTAGGGCTCATCAAGGGGGAGGGGGGGACGCGGGTGTTCTCCAGGAGGGGCATGGCAAGAGCAAGATGGGGCGTCAGGGCAGAGAGAAGGCACATGGTGTCACTGGAAGAAGATGCGGTACCCAAGCCAGTCCAGGGGCAGCCGGGACCCTGAATTCAGGAGCACAGGCTCCATCTGAGGTGACCAAGTTCGACCAGCCAGGAAGCGACATCACGAGGTCACTTTGTTTGAAAGAGAAAGTGGCCAAGGGCGGAGGCTGACTCCTGAAGGCATCCTGACCTGTACTGGGACCACCCTGGGGAATTCCAGCTGGGCAAGAGAAAGAGCCAGGAGTTCCTTAGTGGGAGGCCCGGGGTCCTGCAGGAGTCTCCACGGAGCCCCAAAAGTTTACAGAGCCCACCCTGCCCCTGCCCCGAGGTCAAACCTCCATGCCACGAACAAGTCAATACAATGAACACAGTGATACCGAGGGCTCTACCCCTTGAAGCAGAACATGAAAAAATGGCCTCCAGGACAGCCCTTTGGGCCCTGGGCATCCCCCCCGCACCGCACACCCGCCAGCCACGTGGTCAGACGCCATCTCTGCCTTCCCCCCGCGGTTCTGGGGTGGCTGCCCCACAAATCTTCCTTAACGAAGCCTGACCATAACAGTGGGTGTATTACTGCCCACACTCCAGGCACTGCGCCACCTGACTCCTAACCCAGCCCACGCGGGGGGTACCATGACTACCCTCTTCTCACTGCTGAGAAGCAGAGGCCCGAGGGGTTCCGTGGGCGCTGGGGTCACACATCAGTGAGCCGCAGAGCAGGGGTCAAACCCAAACCCTCCCAGCCTTCCGAGGCCCCGTGACGCCCAGCCCTCCACCCGCCCACCCGTCCTGCCGTCCTCCCTCCGGGTTCCTGGCTGTCTCTTCAGTCCCTGCTTCTCTTGGATGTCCTCCCTACCCCAGAGAGCCCTTCCAGGTTCTCCCCAGCCTGATGTGCCCTTGGCCCTTCAACTCCAAGCAGAGTATCTCGACCGTCTGTCACCACGACCCAGTTAGGGAAGAGTCTTACTTGACAGCGCGGCACGTGCACGTGTGCGTGTAATGAGACGAGTGATCTGTTCTACTTCCTTTCATTTTCTTTGAGATGCTCTTGTGTGTAGAATGTCCACCAAGAGTGAACCCCAAAGTCAACTATGGACTTTGGGTGCTAATGATGTGTCAGTGGAGTTTCATCAACTGGAACAAATGTCCCACTTGATGGGGGTGAGCACGGGGGGAGGGGGGAGGGGAGGGGGGAGGCTTGTGTGGGGGAGGGGCATGGGGAATTCTCTGTACTTTCTGCTCAATTTACTGTGAGCCTAAAACGGATCTAAATGATAAAAAGTAAACATTTAAACAAACGCTCTTCTCACCCCTCTACATTGCTTTTACTCCTGGCCGCCACCTGCCGTGTGACCAACATGTCCTAGTGAACTTGATCGTTCTTTTGGCCCACTTTTTTTTATTCCACTTTATATTGTACCAAGTAATTTAGATAAAATGTGTGCCCCTCCCCAGGGTGACTAACTGTTGAGGTTGCCTGGGACCGAGGGTTCCCAGGATGAGGGACTTTCAGTGGGAAAACTGGGAAAGTCCTGAACAAATTGGGAAAAGTTGGTCCCCGGAGTTCCCCTCGCAGCCAAAGCTGTGTTAGTGCTGTGGATTCTGACTTCTAACCCTCGAAAAGAACCTTGCTCAGAACCTGCAGGAGCTGAATAGATGTGGGCCACTGTTTTATGAAGATTATTCATGTCGATGGACCCCACAGGCCCTGACCATGGGGATGTTTCCATAAATGCTGACTGGCCTGCCCTGGACCGCAGTGGTTTTAAATTCCATTCCTAAATAGGTGGCGTCCTTTGCAGCTCCTCAGGGCTCACCCCTTCCATGAGAGCACGGCTTCCAATGTTCTGGCTGAAGGCCACATGGCACTCCTGAACATGGCCAGAGGCAGAGCAGGTGAATTGATCTGTACCCTGTCCAACAGGCCAAATCCAATGACCACACGTGAGGCTGTCCAGGCAAGGTCAGATGACACTCTTGACCTCTGAACACTTCTCCTGGAGAATCTCAGTTTGACAGTACTGCACTGTGATCTCCCTTGAGTGAGACAGATCGCAACCTCACCTGCCTTCAGGGGCCAGGGAGGGGCAGTGCATGTGTGAAAGAGTCCTTAGTGGGAGAGTGGGGAGCATGCCAGACTCCCCAGAGCACACGATGACCTAAGGCATTTCATTCCCCTCCTCCCAAAACATGGTAGCCAAACACGACACAGGTGCAGGGGCCATATTCATTCTAGGTCTGCCAGCTCATGCCCCTGGTTCAGAGTTTTCTAAAAATAATCTAAATTCTCACAGCAGATGTTAATAACCTGAGAGCCAGAGAAAAATCTATCTTTCTCTAGACATGTTAAATCTCACAGGCGGCCAGCAGAATCAGAGACATGAAAACGTCCACAATGAATTCCTTTGGCATTTTAATCCGAAGAACTGAATACAAATAATTGCAATTTTAAAAGGCTAGTAGGCATATAGAAAGCACACCAAAACTGCTGCTGACACTTGAGCGTTGGATTTTGTTGGGAAGTGGTAGCTGTTATTAAAATAGAAAAATACTAGGGGCTGACTTGATCTGGGCAGTAAGATGAAATTAAATACATTTACCTATGTTAAAATAAAGATTTGAATTCAAACTTGGAACGACACATTATCTGGGAAAAAAAAAAGTTTCTAGCCAGCAGTGAGGAAGAAGCCTGAAATGATTATCTAAGAAGTAGATTCTGGAGCAGTTCTTTCTAAAACATTCCATATCTTCAGTCATGATTTCCTCTTCTGAAAAATTAAGTGTTGGGACCAAAAGGCCTCCCATGTCCTCCCAGGTCTAAAGAGTCTCTCACTCCAAAGCAGAAATTGCAAACTGGTGGCCCACAGGCTAGACACAACCCCTTCATGTTTTGTTTTGTCTGCATGAAGTTTTTAGTCCTATTTTGTTTTCTTTTGTTTTTGTTTAATAATCTTTTAATTAATGTATTTATTTTTGGCTGCATTGGGTCTTCGTTGCTGTGCGCGGGCTTTCTCTAGTTTCAGCGGGAGCGGGGGTTGCTCTGTTGCAGTGCACGAGATTCTCATTGCGGTGGCTTCTCTTGTTGCGGAGCATGGGCTGTAGGCGCGTGGACTCAGTAGTTGCAGCACGGGGGCTCAGTAGTTGTGGTGCACGGGCTTAGTTGCTTTGCAGCATGTGGGATCTTCCCAGACCAGGGATCGAACCAGTGTCCCCTGCATTGGCAGGTGGATTCTTTTTTTTTTTTTTTTTAATATTTCTTTTTTAAAAATTTATTTATTTAATTTATTTATTTTTGGCTGCGTTGGGTCTTTGTTGCTGCGTGTGGGCTTTCTCTAGTTGCGGCGAGCAGGGGCTACTCTTCATTGCAGTGTGTGGGCTTCTGATTGCAGTGGCTTCTCTTGCTGCAGAGCACGGGCTCTAGGTGTGCGGGCTTCAGTAGTTGTGGGACACAGGCTCAGTAGTTGTGGCTCACGGGCTTAGTTGCTCTGCAGCATGTGGGATCTTCCCAGACCAAGGCTTGAACCCGTGTCCCCTGCGTTGGCAGGCAGATTCTTAACCACTGCACCACCAGGGAAGCCCCTGTTTTGTTTTTTTAATTGAGTGTGAATGCCTTTATACAAGAGATCTCCAGTTTGCCACAGGACCTGCCGTTCCTTATTGCCAACTTCACACTATGCTATCACCTGCCAGGCCCTTGAAAGATTTAGGTTTACAACTCTTGCTCTATGGGACTGAGAAATTTCCAGAATTACTCTTGATTCCATTACACCTTAAACCCTACTGAGGGGTGATCTCAGTTTACTTTGGTTTCTACTTGTGTTGCAGAGTAAATTTCATGTCTTTAAATCTCCACCCCCCCTTGGTAGCCCTGTAGACTTAGCACTCCTAGTTTACAGGATAATAACAGCACGAAATGCTTAAAAGACTTGCACTAAGTCACAGAGTCAGTAAGTCAGAGAGCTAAAATTATTTGTATTTGCCAAGGAAGTTTTTAACTTAAAAAATGTAGAAAGGGCTTCCCTGGTGGCGTAGTGGTTGAGAGTCCGCCTGCCGATGCAGGGGACACAGGTTCGTGGCCTGGTCCAGGAAGATCCCACATGCCGCGGAGAGGCGGGGCCCATGAGCCATGGCCGCTGGGCCTGCGCGTCGGAGCCTGTGCTCCGCAGCGGGAGAGGCCACAACAGTGAGAGGCCCGCGTACCACAAAAAAAAAAAAGAAAAGTAGAAAAACACAAAACAGTTAACAAACTCTATAAAACTCTATGTGTGATTGTTAATAATATTTACAATGTATGTCATATTTAGTTGCAGGAATGGGAGTTTTAAAATATTTTGTATATATTTAGATATGTTATACATATATTATATATATTTAGAGTGGCTTAGGTTACTGTAGGGCTTTTTTCTTATTGTGGTAAAATATACATAACATAAAAGGTACCATTTTACCCACCTTTAAGTGTATCATTCAGTGGCATTAAGTAATATACATTGTGTGTAGCCATCGCCATCATCCATCTCCAGGACTTTTTCATCTTCCCAAACTGAAATTCTGTCCCTTTTATTTATTTATTTTTTATTTATTTACTTTTAACATCTTTATTGGAGTATAACTGCTTTACGGTGTTGTGCTAGTTTCTGCTGTATAACAAAGTGAATCAGCTATATGCATACGTATATCCCCATATCCCCACCCTCTTGCATCTCCCTCCCACCCTCCTATTGCCCGCCTCTAGGTGGTTGCAAAGCACCGAGCTGATCTTCCTGTGCTATGGGAGCTGATCTCCCTGTGCTACGCGGCTGCTTCCCACTAGCTATCTATTTTACATTTGGTAGTGTGTATATGTCAATGTTACTCTCTCACTTCGTTCCAGCTTACCCTTCCCCCTCCCCATGTCCTCAAGTCCATCCTCTACGTCTGTGTCTTTTTTCCTGTCCTTCCCCTAGGTTCATCAGAACCATTTTTGTTTTTAGATTCCATGTATATGTGTTAACATACAGTATTTGTTTTTCTCCTTCTGACTTACTTCACTCTGTATGACAGTCTCTAGGTCCATCCACCTCACTACAAAGAACTCAGTTTCATTTCTTTTTATGACTGAGTAATATTCCATTGTATATATGTGCCACATCTTCTTTATCTATTCATCTGTTGATGGACACTTAGGTTGCTTCCATGTCCTGGCTATTGTAAATAGTGCTGCAATGAATTCTGTCCCTTATTAGACACTAACTCTCTACTACTCCTTCCCCTCAGCCCCTGGCAACCACCCTTCTACTTTCTGTCTCCATGAATCTGCCTACTCTAGGGACCTAATGTAAGTGGACTTATACAGTATTTGTCCTTTTATGACGGGCTTATTTCACTTAGCATAATGGATGAAACTTGAAGACATTATGTTAAGTGAAATAGGCCAGTCATGGCTTTAAATTCTGACTGTGGTTTTAAGGTAGCAAAAGTGTGTGTTAAAAATAGCCATGAACTTTGTAAATACCTAGCAAGAGAGTATGGAATGTAAAGGCCTAGCCCGAAAGACTTCTTTCTGCATGAAATACCCAAACATACAAGCAGCCTTTATGAACTAAACTAAAAAAGGAACTCTGAGCACAGGCTCCTTTCACATAAAGCTCAGAATAGCTAAGCCTACTTACCAAGTATAACAGTACAAAATGTCATGCTGGGAATATTGAATGTGGGAGTTGATCACCAGAGGAAAAAATCTCTCACCTAATTTAAGGAAACTCAAAATGAATCAATTCTTTCGTTCAGAACTCTGCATTGCAAAAGTCCCATCCAGTACTAACTATATGTACTTAGATAGATCAGTACCACAAAATAAAGGCTATTTAGAGCATGCTGTTATAGTTTCTGAATGATTCTTCCATCTACGAGAGAATGCAACAGAGACACAGGAAATTGACACTAAATATGGACTAAATCTTGTTTAAATATAAGTGTAGAAACATCACTCTCTGGGTCAAGAAAATAATCAGGTCTTTTATACATCATACACACAGCCCCTGCAATTGCCCTGGGAAGTCCACAGAGCAGCAGGGCAGCCTGCTTCACCTCACAGGGGGACTGTAAATGAGATAAGTACTAAGTTTCATGATGGTGGCCGAGAGAAAGGCTAGCTTCAAACTGTCTGATGTCTGTATCACAAGGGGAAAAGCCTGATGGGGGAGGGAAAGCAGCTTGCTGAGCTTCACCCGCCCACTGGAACTCGCTGTTCTGTTTCCACGCATGAGCTCTGCTCCCTTGGTGACCTTGACCACACAGTGTAACCTCTCCGTGCCTCAACTTCCTCATCTACAGCGTAGAGTCACAGCACAATCTACCTCGGAGGACTGTCTGAGGATTAGATGCATCAGTGTGTCTGAAACACTGAGACCATGGAGCCATCTCACTGTACATGCTCCAGAAAGGTTCAATTGTCACTGGGGTGCTTTGCTGACTTTTTAGGAGTCTTGTCTCCCCAAGTGGGTGATGAGCAAGGGCCATGTTGTAAATTTTGGAATGTTTGAGGGTTTTTTTTTTAATGTCTGTAGTGAGTTGAATTGCATCCCCTCAAAAGAGATGTTGAAGTCCTAACCCTGAACAAGGTGAATGAGGCTTTATTTGGAGTTACTGTTTTTCAAATGTAATAGTTAAGATGAGTTCATACTGAATTGAGGAGTAGGGTGAGCCCTTAATCCGTTACATCCGCTGTCCTAAGAAGAGAGGAGACACAGAGACAGGCACACATAGAGAGGAAATACCATGTGAAGACAGAGACACTCAGAGGGAAGAAAGTCACGTGATGGAGGCGGAGACTGGAGTGATGCAGCTGCCAGCCCAGGAATGCCAAGGGCTGCTGGACACCACCAGAAGCTAGGAGAGAGGGCATGGCCCTGCCAACACCTCTGGCCTCCAGAACTATGAGAGATTAAACCTCTGCTATTTAAGCCAAGCAGTTTGTGATGCTTTGTTACAGCAGCCCTAGGAAACTACTGCAATGTCTTAAATGTTTAAATTCCCTAGAGCTGTCACATAGAGGGCATTTGATATATATTGGTTGAATGGATGAATAAATGAATAGATGAGTGAAGACCAACAGAGGTGAGGCAAGCAATGGGAGTAACAGGACAGGTATAGGTACACATGCACACCTGGATGGGGGAGGGGACAGTGGCTCTCATCCATGAACACTCACAGCCCATCTTAGGCTCTGAATGACAGAGACTTTCTTCCTGGAAAACCTGCCACATGGGAATATGTTCCAGCATGCCAGGGCTTCCAACTTTCCAAAGAACCAGAAATCTGGATTTTTAGGTGAAATCTCCCAAGTTCTTAGGTGTCAGTTCACAAACAGAACAAGTGTACGAGCAGATACAGCATCTCCAGAAGCCCACCTGCATCTCTCATGTCTGAATCAGCCTTGGTCAGGAAGCACAGTGGTTGCCTGATGAAAATCAGTGGCATAAGATAGACATCGTTCATAGCCTCGCAGAACTTTTAGGAACAGACAGGGACCTAAAGATAAGTGTGTCCTTCCTTTCTTCCTTCCTTCCTTCTTCCTATTGTCAATGAAAATAATCAATAAGCAACCTAAAATAGGTATTAAAAAAGAGGTTTATTTGAGCCAAACTGAGGACTATAGCCCAGAAGGCAGTTTCCCAGATTACTCTGAGAAACTGCTCCAGAGAAGCATGGTTTTCAGCATAGTTTTATGTGTTGTCAGAACAAATAACATCAAACAAGTCAAATATATCTTCCTTCAAGGTTTCAGAAAAACAGATCAGCACATACCCAGTGAGTCAGTATGGTCTTGGCACCTGGGGAGGGAGTCTTATCACTGAAAGAGTACAAGCACTGGTGTTCCAGAAAGGGAGGCAGTTAATCTTTGTTCTTAACATGGACGTTCTTTACTTCTGGTCAATGCACGCTTTTCTTTAATAACTAAAGCAGATGTAGAAGTATGTTTGATAGGCCACAAATAGGCTGTTCTAGTCAGCATAAAATTCAAGTTAACTCGTGTATAAGCCAGAATGACTTCCCCGTGTCTCAAAATGTAAAATTCTCTTCTATCGTTTCTCCCATTTTGATTGTAAATCTTTCAATAGAAAGCACTGATGATCAAAATATTTGTCCCTGGGCTTCCCTGGTGGCACAGTGGTTGAGAGTCCACCTGCCAATGCATGGGACATGGGTTCGTGCCCCGGTCCGGGAAGATCCCACATGCTGTGGAGCGGCTGGACCCGTGAGCCATGGCCGCTGAGCCTGCGTGTCCAGAGCCTGTGCTCCGCAACAGGAGAGACCACAGCAGTGAGAGGCCTGCGTACCGCAAAAAAAAAAAATTTCCCTCAATGCCAGGGTGGTTGCTGCCTGCCCTGGGTCTATCATGTCCCTTGGTCCTAGGTCTACTTCTTTCCTTTATTTTTATTTATTTATTTTTTTACAGGAATAGAGATGCCTAGTTATCCTCACTGGGGGGGTGTGATTGAGTGTAATGGATAAAAACAGAGCCATATATTGACACGGGAAGAATTTTATAAGCTATACATATTATCAACCATATCGAATTGTCACACAAACATAGTACATGTGCTTTTATTTATTTTTCTTTAATATTTTTTAATGTGGACCAAAAAAGACTTTTTAAAGTCTTTATTGAATTTGTTACAATATTGTTTCTGCTTTATATTTTGCTTTTTTGGCCATGAGGCACATGGGATCTCAGCTCCCCGACCAGGGATCGAACCAACACCCCCTGCACTGGAAGGTGAAGTCTTAACCACTGAACAACTAGGGAAGTCCCTACATGTGCCTTTAGCAGTAGACTTAAAGCAAGCAGTGATACATGTCATTAGTAGCTGACAGTTAGGAAAAGAATGGTAACATATATTATGAAAATAATAATCATTTGTAAAGCAGAGTGAAAAAGATAGCTTATTCCTGAAGGGTGCCAATTAAACAGGTCACTTAAAGGGTCAGTTTTTCTTACATCTTGTAACCACCTTGCCTTTGGGGAAGTTATTTCTAGGCACGTCTCAACTTCTCCAGTGGTATTGGTATAATTACAACAAGTAGTATGAGCAATAGCAGAAACACCTCCTTGTTTAGCCAGTAGGACATCTAAGGCAACCCTGTTATCTAACACAACTTTGGCTAAGGAATTTAGGGATGTCTGTTGTGCTGCAGTGTTTTTTGCAGTCTCTTCAGCTATTTGATGAATGGTAGCTGATAGATTTCTAATCATCTCTTTGTTTACATATATTCCTGCATTAGGAACCAAAGGATTGTGCCACCAGATATCTTGGTATCTTGCTAACATGGATCTCTTGCTTCTGTAATGAAGAGACAAAGGAGATTCATCTATTTCCTGATGTATAGACAATGAAGTAACATAATGTCCTAATAAACATAAACCTTCTATTTGTCAGCTATTAAGACATTTATGAACCCATCCTTGGGAAGGTAGGTCAGTTCCAATACCACATATGAAGACAAAACCTGGGGGAGCACAAGTGGTCCCTCCCAGAGTGCTCTCATTGACAGCCTCATGATTTGGGAGTTTTGTCAACACAACTTTAAACTATGGATCCCTTCTCTTGTAGGCTTTCCAAAGTCAACTAAGTATTTGATATAAGGGCACTGCTGGCACAATTTACTCACCTTTTTCTCTTTAAGACATTCTTCTCTTTTTTTAAAGACATTTTTCAATTAAATAAGGAACAGAATGAGGGCATCCTGGGGTAAATTGTGTCCAGTCTCTAAGAACAGAGGATAGTATCAGAGAAGGGATGGACATATTAATATGTTGAGGAATCTGAACCTGAAAGATTAGGTCAGAGGGAGGTTGGTCTGGGTGAGTGGTAACATTAGGAACATCTGAAAAGTCAGTGATAGATATTATGAGGGGATTATCCCAGTAGCTATACTTGATGAAAACTTTACTAAAGAATTTTCTTTCCATCATGAATACTGGGGCAAAAGTATAGCTAGAAGTAAAACAATAACTTTCAGTTTTGATAGGGAGACAAATATTTGGTAAATAGTTCAATTAAACTAGTCGATGGGTCTTACAGGTCTGGCCCAGATTCTTGGGTCAGCTGTCTACCACTGCTGTCATCTTCTTCTCATCCTGGTGAGGGTGCCATCTGATATCAGTTAGTTGAAGCCAAGTGTCAGAAATAGGGGACAAAGTCCATTCAGGTGGAGAGGGCTTTTGTGTGTGTGTGTAAGTACAAATTTCGTTTTTTTTTAAATTGAAGTATAGTTGATTTACAATGTTGTTTTAGTTTCTGGTGTACAGCAAAGTGATTCAGTTATACATATATATATATTTTTATTTTTCATACTCTTTTCCATTATGGTTTATTACAGGATATTGAATATAGTTCCCTGTGCTACACAGTAGGACCTTGTTGCTCATTCATCCTATATATAATTGTTTGCATCTGCTAACCCCAAACTCCCAATCCAACCTTCCCCCATCCCCCTCTCCCTTGACAACCACAAGTCTTCTCCATGCCTGTGAGTCTGCTTCTGTTTTGTAAATAAGTTCACGTTTGTCATATTTTAGATTCCACATATAAGTGATATCGTATGACATTTGTCTTTCTCTTTCTGACTTACTTCACTTAATATGATAATCTCTAGGTCCATCCATGTTGCTGCAAATGGCATTATTTCATTTCTTATGGCTGAGTAAGATTCCAGTGTACATATATATATGTACCACATCTTCTTTATCCATTCATCTGTCCATGGATATTCAGGTTGCTTTCATGTCTTGGCTATTGTAAATAGTGCTGCTATGAACATAGGGGTGCATGTGTCTTTTTGAAATAGAATTTTGTCCGCATATATACCCAGGAGTGGAATTGCTGGATCATATGACAACTCTGTTTTCAGGTTTTTAAGGAAACTTCATACTGTTTTCTATAGTGGTTGCACCAATTTACATTCCCACCAACAGTGTAGGAGGGTTCCCTTTATTGTTATTATTAATAGTATTATTATATAAATATACTTTTTGGCTGTGTCAAGTCTTAGTTGCGACAAGTGGGATCTTCGTTTTGGCACACAGGCTTCTCTCTAGTTGTGGTGTGTCAGTTTTTTGTGGGTTTTTTTTTCCCCTCTCTCTCTAGTTGTGGCGCATGGGCTTCAGGGCGCGAGGGCTCTGTACTTGTGGCACGCAGGCTTAGTTGCCCTAAGGCATGCAGGATCTTAGTTCCCCAGCCAGAGATTGAACCCTCGTCCCCTGCACTGGAAGGTGGATTCTTTACAACTGGACCACCAGGGAAGTCCCCAGGAGGGTTCCCTTTTAGAGAGGCCTTTTTAAAATGAGAGATGTGAATCCCCGAATCTGTGCCTTCTACTGTGGTAGCACATGGACTAGTTAATAATACCTGGTAAGGTCCTTTTTAATGTGGCTGCAATGAATCTTTTATGTCTTTTCCAATAAACAAAATCTGCAGGTTGTAATCCATGATCCTTAAGGTCTTCATCTCCCAGGATCTCACTGTGAAAGAAGTTAGCTACTAATTTTTCATTTTCCTTAAGTGTTTTAATAAGAATTTGACAATACTGTAATGTAATATATCTCCTTGGAGTGAGGTTGGTTCATAATTCCCTCATCTAATCACATAGGCCATCCTGTTATTTCAAAAGGACCAGCCAGTGTTTACCAAAAGGCATAGATCTAAGGTTGAGAAGCACTAGAAGAAGAGCTTTTGGCCGTGAGAGATGAAATGCTGCTGAACATTTTCCCAGTTGCATTTTGATAGCACCATTAGTCCTTTCTACCAATCCTGAAGATTAGGGATGATAAGCATAGTGAAAATGCCACATTATTGGTCAAATGTCACAAACAGATTTAATTATTTGTCCAGTAAAATGAGTTCCTCAGTCACTGTGTAATTCAGAAGGAATTCCCCAAAGAGGAATTGTCTTTTCTAATAACAATTTACCTACTGTTAAAGCCATTGCTCTCCTGCATGGAAAAGCTTCAACCCAGTGTGAAAACATGCAGATCATTACCAAGCTCTGTTTATTTCCTTGAGAGGGTGGCATCTGGACAAAATCCAATTGCCGTGTCTCAAAGGGTCCCTTGGGAAGGGGAAAGTGGCCTTGTGACCCACGAAATGACTTTCCAGGATTATATTTAGGACATATATTACAGCGAGCATATACATTAGGAACCATTATGGGAGAAAGTTTCCAAACGTACTGTTTTCCCCATAGAATCATTTTCTCAGGTGCCCAGTGAGTTAAAGAATGTATATGCTGGAGCAATGACAACGGGGCTCCAGCAGGTGCTATAGGTTTCTTATCAGGTCCAAGCCATATTTGTGTGACGGGGTTGAAAATTCCCCCTTTTTATTGCTATACCTGTTTCTCTTCTTCAGCGACAATTTCTTGAGCCTGTAGAAGGAAATCCGTCATTGAGCTGGCAGGGTTAACAGAGAGCAGTGGACATTCTCGAGACTGGACAGAATGATTATTTAGAGCTGCTTGCTTTGTGACATCATCGGCAAGCTGATTTCCTTTAGCATCCATAGTCTTAGATTTGGAATGTTCTGGTGTTTTAATAATTGCTAACTCTTTTGGTAATTGGATAGCATTTAATAACTCTGCAATCTCTTTTCCATTTTTTTTTAATTTATTTATTTATTTTTGGCTGTGTTGGGTCTTCGTTTCTGTGCGAGGGCTTTCTCTAGTTGCGGCGAGCGGGGGCCACTCATCATCGCGGTGCGCGGGCCTCTCACTGTGGCGGCCTTCTCTCGTTGCGGAGCACGGGCTCCAGACGTGCAGGCTCAGTAGCTGTGGTGCACGGGCTTAGTTGCTCCGCGGCACGCGGGATCTTCCCAAACCAGGGCTTGAACCCGTGTCCCCTGCATTGGCAGGCGGACTCTCAACCACTGCACAATCAGGGAAGCCCTGCTTTCCATTTTTTATAGGCTGTCTTGAAGAGGTTAAAAACCTCATTGTTGCCATAACATCCCAGAGTCGTGCGCCACTCCAAGGGCATAACGACCATCAGTACAAATATTTGCTATCTGGTCTTTAGCTACTTGACAAGCTCAAGTTAAGGCAATTAATTTGGCTGATTGTGCTGAGTTAATTTCTGGTAAATGTGAGCTTTCAATTACGTCCACTGTGGATGTTACTGCGTATACAGCTCAGTTATGTCCTCGTTCATATTTTAAGTAGGACCCACCTGTAAGCCAAGTTAGATCAGCATTGCCAATGGGAATTTCTTGTAAGTCATTACTAGAAGCAATAGAAGGTAGTCATGGGTTTTTGATCAGCAGTCCTTTCTATAGACCAAGTCTAGTGCAGAGGCCCTTCTTAAGTAGAAGGTATAAATTTGAGTCAATTCCCCTCAGTTTTATTGTGCATGTGTTACTTAAGAGTATCTGAGAAGGGTCCTACCATCTAAGTTGGAGAAAGAGTCCTTTAAATGATGTATTTTCCAGTCTGCATAATCTCCCGGGTGCAGGTCATGGGGCATCTGATCTTCATCCAAGGATAGGTTACCGCGATCAGCTTCAGAAACAAGTTTAGAATATCCACTTTAAAATTCACTTAAATACAAAACCTCAGTAGGTAGTATATATAAAACCTCAGCATATATAAAACCTCAATACCTGTAAAGATATATTATTGAAACATAATTTTTTCTCTCTAAATTATCCTCTTTTTTTACCAAATAGAGTCAAATTAAGACTAATTTGTTTAGTCTGGTTTCAATACACTTTGCCTGGTTATTTACATAAGTGTAATTGATTATATAGACTCTTTTAAATTTGGCTTTGTTGGAACTTTTCATAATTGATCTCAGATTGAGCTTTTTTTTTGGCCACACCACACAGCTTACTTGCAGGATCTTAGTTCCCCAGCCAGGGATCAAACCCGTGTCCCCCTCAGTGAAAGTATGGAGTCTTAACCACTGGACTGTCAGGGAAGCCCCACAGATTGAACTTTTAAAAGGTCTCACAAGGCCAGGAAAGTCATGCTAAGGATTTGCCATTAGATTCCACCTGCAATACCTACAGATTTAGGTGGGTCCCTCTCTTCTCAAGTTCCAAAATATCTTGAGGTTCTTTTTTATAAGCTTTTTAAAAATTTTTATTTATTTAATTTATTTATTTTTGGTTGTATTGTGTCTTCATTGCTGAGTGTGGACTTTCTCTAGTTGCAATGAGAGCGGGGGCTACTTTTCATTGCGTTGTGCAGGCTTCTCATTGTGGTGGCTTCTCTTGTTGCAGAGCATAAGCTCTAGGTGTGCAGGCTTCAGTAGTTGTGGCACAAGAGCTCAGTAGTTGTGGCACACAGGCTTAGTTGCTCAGCAGCATGTGGGGTCTTCCCGGACCAGGGCTCGAACCCGTGTCCCTTGCATTGGCAGGCGGATTCTTAACCACTGTGCCACCAGGGAAGCCCTGTCTTGAGGTTCTTATATCTGCCAGGAGGTGACCTTCCCTATTCACCTGGAAAGGCCACTGGGAACCTAAGAGTTTATAAATTCTGGAGGGATCAGGTAGAGAGAAAAGATAAATGCTTCAAATCTGTTTACAAATGTGTAATTTATCAAACTGATGTAAGTCATAATTAGCTTAAAGGGAAAGATTCCCGTATCTGGAAAATAAAGATGAAAAGCCAGCAACATTTCAGATAAAACGTCATAAAAGTCATAGTCATGTTGATCAGTTCATTCAATTCTATGTAATTATTTTTTGTTCTGCTTGAGTCCAATTTTTCCATCAGTTCTGTTGACCTTGCCTGATGGTTGAGGGTGATAGTGACGGTGATAATTTCAAGAAGTTTGTGAGGTTTTGGTTAAGGCTTGCATGATTCGCCCAGTGACGTGGGTGCCTTGATCACTGGAGATTGTGGAAAGTGTACCCCAAGTGGAAAAGCACATTTTTCTAACAGTTTGTCATTGGAGGGTATCAGCCTTGCAGCAAGGGAAGGCTTTAACCCACCAAACAAAAAATAGTGTTTTCCAGGGAGCCGGGAAGAGCCAGGTGGCCGTCTTGGGTTTCCCATAGCCCCAACTATTTAATTCATAGCTATCGTTTACCCATTTAATTTCTGATTTAGGAGCAGACTGTTGCCACGTTAAAAGCACATCAGGATGGCAAAGGCCTGACAATGAGGGGTTAACTTTTTGTGGAAGCAGAACGGACTTTATCTACGTGTGCCATGATCTTTACAGATTCTGCTGTTGTTGCCATGGTGTGAAAGACAGCTAGGGCATTTCCCTAATACTTGGGTTCAGTCCCTTCAGTGGGAGCCTCAATTCTGATGACAGATAACATTTTATGTCAGGACATATAAGATTTCCAGGAATTTCATATAATTTCTGGAATACTTATAATACGTATACTTATATAGATATAACATAAAGAAGGCTTAATGTCATCTCTTATTTGACAATGCTTCCCACATAATTTAATCTACCAAATAATCCTAGTTAAATATTTTTCTGAGATGCCTCAGGGGTCCTCTGAAGCATCTCAAAGTTAGCTGGAGGTCAAAAGAACTTTAATTAGAATTTGATACTTTGAAAGTTTGTCAAAAAGTTTCAAAACACTTGGTCAAACAGGATCATAGGTCACTGTGAAACAATACTTATTTACTTAACCAAAGTGACAAAAAAAATTCAAAATCAAATACAGATCACTTAAAGGCAAAGAAATTCATATAACCTGTTATCAAAAGCAGCATTCCAAGAAAACTTTGTTCTCTTAACAGAGAGAGAAAACCAAATCCAGTCTTGCTTCAGCGTACTTTTAATAACAAATTTTATTTATCTAATTAAATTCAATCTAATCTTAATCAATTCTGACCATGTACAAAACTCTTTTCTCAAGTTTCCTTTTCCATAACCTTCCATCATTGTCTGTATCAATATTCGCTTGTCCCCCCCCCCTTTTTTTTCCATCCAGAAACAACCAGCTGTAGGAAAAAATTATTCTCCTTTTTTTCTCTAAACAAAGATATTTACATTTTTATATCTTCTATCACTAACAATATATAGCCTACTTTTTTATACCTGAAATTCTTACTTTATTATTTTAGTATCTTTAATTACATATATTATCATTTTTAACCCTTAAAAAATTTAATCTCTAGTGAATCAAGATATTACTCTGTCATATCAGTATTTCCTGATTAGCAAACTTAAGAACATATTTCATAACCTTTAAAAACACACCTTTTCCTCATAGCATAATTTCTCTTTCTAATGTGGTACAAGACATGTGTCTAATAAGCCCAAATATCTTCAGTTTTTTCTCTCATAAGAAGACAAAGTGGGGACTTCCCTGGTGGTCCACTGGTTAAGAATCCTCCTTCCAATGCAGGGGACGCAGGTTTGATCCCTGGTTGGGGAATTAAGATCCCACATGCCGTGGGGCAACTAAGCCTGCGCGCTCTAGAGCCCACGTGCCACGCTTAGAGATCCCTCGCGCTGCAACGGAGAGTCCATGTGCCGCAACTAAGACCTGATGCAGCCTAATTAATTAATTAATTAATTAAAAAAAACAGAAGACAAAGTAGGTAAATTTAGACATGTTTAGCAGTGAATGTTTCAGTATTTTTACCTTAATTGGAAATGATCTGGATTTTCAATGAATTCCCATCATTTATCTCAATTGAACAAAACTCTAGAGTTTCAAATTACCTAAAATCTGGAGAAACTGTTTTTAGGTATGCATACTATCAAACATAACCATTCTTTAAGAGTTCACCTAATACTTTTATCCCATTTATCTCTACTTCATTACTTGTGAAAATATCATCATACCAAGTTAATTTTCTTGCTGACAAATTTTGTAACAGAGACAACATGAACTTACTGACTTTTAGTAAACCTAGGTACAATAAAAGTATTACATTTAATGTTGATGACCCTAAAACCATGTCTGTATTAATCAAACCAACAACTTAAACTTGTTTCCCTTTATTCAAGAGTAATCCTAGATCACATCATCCTTTAAGCATTTGGATTAGTTTTTTCTACATTTAGAAATATTTGATTTTTAAGTGCTTACTTTTTTTAAATTGAGGTATTGTTGATTTACAACATTGTGTTAGTTTCTGGTGTACAGCAAAGTGATTCAAAGATAGATAGATACAGAACTACATAGATATAGGGATAAATAGATACATAGATAGAGATATAGGTATATAGGTATAGATATAGCATATATTCTTTTTCAGATTCTTTTCCATTATAGTTTATTACAAAATATGGAATATAGTTCCCTGTGCTATACAGTAGGACCTTGTTGTTTATCTGCTTTATATATAGTAATTTGTATCTGCTAATCCCAAACTCCTAACTTATCCCTCCCCCATTTCGCCCTTTGGTAACCATAAGTTTGTTTTCTATGTCTGTGAGTCTGTTTCTGTTTTGTATATAAGTTCATTTGTATCTTTTTTTAGATTCCACATATAAATGGCAACATATGATATTTGTCTTTCTCTGTCTGACTTATTTCAGCTGCACCAGATCTTAGTTGCAGCATATGGGATCTTCGTTGTGGCATGTTTTTAGTTGTGGCATGCAGGATCTTTAGTTGCGGCATGTGGACTTATTTGCAGCATGCGGACTCTAAGTTGCTGCATGCATGCGGGGTCTAGTTCTGCAAGCAGGGATCAAACCCAGGCCCCCTGCATTGGGAGGGCAGAGTCTTAGCCACTGTACCACTAGGGAAGTCCCGACCATCCTGCTTGAATTTTAAAAGGTTTTCCCCCTCCTTTTTTTCCCCCCTTTGATTTTGGCTTCTACTAATTGAGCCAAGGCTGTAGTCTCAGGCAGCGTGGGCTGTGTTTGCATTTCAAGGACATGATGGGAGTTATAACTTTAAGCTTTCTCCTAGGAGTACTTATTTTCTCTCAGGGTTAGAATTTTGAAAAGATGTTTTATCAAGCTAGCTTTCTTTAATTGTGCATATAAAAATCAGTTTTGGAATGTCAAAAAAGTTTCCTCCTGGGCTTCCCTGGTGGCGCAGTGGTTGGGAGTCCGCCTGCCGATGCAGAGGACACGGGTTCGTGACCCGGTCCGGGAAGATCCCACATGCCGCGGAGCGGCTGGGCCTGTGAGCCATGGCCACTGAGCCTGCGCGTCTGGAGCCTGTGCTCCGCAACTGGAGAGGCCACAACAGTGAGAGGCCCGCGTACCGCAAAAAAAAAAAAAAAAAAAAGTTTCCTCCTGGCCATTTTAGGGTTAGAAAAGTACTTGCAAGTATTGGTTCCATACCAATTGTGGAAGCCAGCTGGAGTTCCAGTGGGTGGCTCCCTTTCTGGGAGCTGATAGGCTTTAGAAACACAATTTCCCCCTTTCTTTTAGATTCATTTTATTATAAAGTGCAAGTCTAAAATTAAATTTAAATTTCCAGTTTTAAGCCACATTAAAAAAAAAAAGTCAGCCAACACACTTCACTCCAAAATTCCTTCCAGGCCTTCCTGTATGGAAATTTCCTCTAGATCCCTTGCCTAGAAATTCCCTCTAGGTTTTCTTCATGTAGGAGATGTCCTGGTACCCCCTTAAGACTCCGAGATGTGCAGTAGAGGCTAACACAACATTGTAAAGCAACCATACTCCAATAAAAATTAATTAGAAAAAAAAAAGTTGTGGACCATCACTTAATACAAGGAGGTCCAGGGGACTTCCCTGATGGTCCAGTGGTTAAGACTGGGCACTTCCACTGCAGGGGGCACAGTTCGATCCCTGGCCGGGTAACTAGATCCCACATGCCGCATGGTGTGACCAAAACAAACAAACAAAAAATACAAGGAGGTCCAGATATCAGGAAAAACTCACCAAATCACTTAAAGGGTGCTGTGAAGATGCAGGGGCTCAAGGGACCATGAATGGTACCAAGTGCTGGTCCAAAGTAGACTCCAGGTGACCTCAGGTGCATTTTTCTGATATCCTGCTGACTATGCCAAGTAACATCGACAAAAATAACCAATAAACAACCGGAGGCATAGAAAAGAGTTTCATCTGAGCCAAACGGAGGACCACAGCTCAGAAGCCAGCTTCCCAGATTATTCTGACAAACTGCTCTGGAGAAGCATGGTTTTCAGCACAGCTTTATGTCCTGTCAGAACAAAGAACGTCATACAAGTCAGGGATACATTCCTTCCAGCTTTCAAAAAAGACCAGATCAGCACGTACACAGTGAGTCAGCATGGCCTTGGCACCTGGGGAGGGAGTCATAATCACAAGTGGACCAGCATTGGCGTCCAGGGAAGAGAGGCATTTCATCTTTATTTTTAACATGGACATTCATTACTTCTGGTCAGTGTACACTTTTCTTTAATAATTAAAGCAGATATATAGTGTATGTTTGATATGCCACAGACAGGCTGTTCTACTCAGCATACAATTCAAATTAACTCAGGTATAAGCCAGAATGACTTCTCATACCTCAATATGTGAAAATTTCTTTTCTTTCTTTTTCTTATTTTTTCTTTACTTAGCCCTGCACTGAGTATACAGCTGGTACCTAATAAGTACTTGCACAATAGAATCAAATATTTTTAAAATATTCAAAGCTATAGAGAATGATACATTAAATATCAATGTATCCCCATGTAGAGTTAACATATTTCAATATCCTGTTGTCTTTGCTCCAGATCTTTTATATTACTCATGAAAGAACAAAGACAATATTCAGTTGAATCTTTTTTTTTTTTTTTTTTGCGGTACGCGGGCCTCTCACTGTCCTAGCCTCTCCCATTGCGGAGAACAGGCTCCGGATGCGCAGACTCAGCAGCCATGGCTCACGGACCCAGACGCTCCGTGGCATGTGGGATCTTCCCGGACTGGGGCACGAACCCGTGTCCCCTACATCGACAGGTGGACTCTCAACCACTGCGCCACCAGGGAAGCCCAATTTTTTATTTTTTATTTTTTTATTTTTTTTGCGGTATGCAGGCCTCTCACTGTTGTGGCCTCTCCCGTTGCGGAGCAACAGGCTCCGGATGCGCAGGCTCAGCGGCCATGGCTCACGGGCCCAGCCGCTCCGCAGCATGTGGGATCTTCCCGGACTGGGGCGCGAACCCGTGTCCCCTGCATCGACAGGCGGACTCTCAACCACTGTGCCACCAGGGAAGCCCAGGGAAGCCCAATTTTTTAATATGTAATGACATTGTTATATTCTTCCTTAATCTCAAAGGCAGCCTCAATCATGGGTGTTATGTTTATTCTTCACACACGTGTGTTATATTTAAATTAGACATTATGTATTTATTACATAATGTTTTGCATATATATATATATGCATTTTGTTTTTTATTCCACATTATGTTTTTGAGAGATTTAGGCATACTCATATCATGTAAATTCTTTTAACTGCCATGTAGTACTTCAATACATACATATACATCAATTTAATTAGCTCATACTGTATTGATGGATATTTTAGATTAGAAATTCATTTTTAGTTTTGTTTTATTTATTTAGTTAGTTATTTTTGGCTGCATTGGGTCTTCGTTGCTGCACACAGGCTTTCTCTAGTTGTGGCGAGCGGGGTCTACTCTTCGCTGTGGTGCACAGGCCCCTCATTGCGGTGACTTCGCTTGTTGCAGAGCACAGGCTCTAGGTGCACGGGCTTCAGCAGTTGTGGCACACAGGCTTAGTTGCTCCATGGCATGTGGGATCTTCCTGGACCAGGGCTCGAGCCTGTGTCCCCTGCATTGGCAGGCAGATTCTTAACAACTGTGTCACCAGGGAAATCCCATTTTTAGTTTTAGAAACAATGAGGCAATGAACTTTTTAAAAAATATTTATTTATTTATTTTATTTTTGGCTGTGTCGGGTCTTAGTTGCAGCACATGAGATCTTCGTTGCTGCACACAGGATCTTTCGTTGTGGCGCTCGGGCTTCTCTCTAGTTGTGGTGCGCAGGCTCCAGAGCACGTGGGTTCTGTAGTTGCGGCATGCAGGCTCTCAAGTTGTGGCTCACGTGCTCAGTAGTTGTGGCACACAGGTTTAGTTGCCCCGCAGCATGTGGGACCTTAGTTCCCCGACCAGGGATCAAACCCGCATCCCCTGCATCGGAAGGCAGATTCTTAAACACTGGACCACCAGGGAAGTCCCACAATGAACTTTTTGTTCTGTACATTTGCCATATTTCTGGAATATATACCTAGAAATGGAATTTCTGGATTACAGGTAGTCATTGCTAGAATAATTTCCAATGTCATTCAGTAGATTTATACACTTATTGATGTCTTATAATAGTTTGTACTTTTCCATGATCTGGTCAACACCTGACAAAGCCAGAGTTTAAAATTCTGTTGATAGTTGGGCAAAGTGGACACTCCATTTTAGTAAGACTGAATATTTTCTCCTATTTTTATCAGCCATTTAGATTTCTTCTCTTGTAAACCTACTGTTAGTATTCTCTGTCCATTTTTTAATTTGGTTGTTTGGCTTTTTCTTATTGATTTGTAGAAGATTCTTTGTATATTTTGAATACTAATCCTTTCCTATCTCTTTAGACTGTGTGTGTGTGTTATTATGTGTGTGTAACAGTCCATTGTTTTTCTTTATTTTGTGTATGGTGACTTTTACTGAACAGAATTAAAATTTTTAATATAGTAAAAAGAAAAAAGAAAATGAGTGGCGAAAGGAAAATGTATCCTCAGCCCTCAGATCCCACCTCCTCGCTGAAGTGTCTGAAGAAGAGCACTGGAGCCACTGAAATCCGACTAAAAGAGGAGAAGCAAACTGCTAGAATCTGGATACACCAAGCAGGATAAGTAGTCCCTACAATGTGGGAAAGGCCCTAAAACTGGGAGTAAGGACACCTGACCCCAACCCTGGGGTAAATCTTCTCTCCAAGGCTCACTCTATCCAACCACCAGAGGAGGGGGTAACATGCATACTTGCCACCCCCCTGAGGTGTCAGGATGCCTATAAGAGAACTCGGGTGACAGGGCTCCGGCAGCAATGCTATGTCATTGGGACCATTATCATAATTCTAATGGGCGTGGTCAGTATAACGCAAAGTCTCCCGACAGCCAGTCCCACAGCTTCACCATTAGGCCTAGTGACCACTGCTGCAATGCAGTCATGGGGCATTAATTTTGTTCTTCTTTACTTATTTTAATTCACAGACAGCCTGCCAGACTGCATGTGGACTATCTCAAAAGAAAGCTACTGAGACTCTGGTGAGGGGAAAAGAGGTCCCTGGACTCCGAAGTCACATGGTCCCCTGGCTTTACGGCAAAGTGTTTCCTGGAACAAATAGCACCTGCAGCCCGTGGGAATCTGATAGGAATCTAAATTCTGGGCCCACCCAGACCTACTGAATCCCAGTCTGGGAAGGGCCCAGCAATCTATGTTTTTCTAAGCTCTCCCGGGATTCTAATGCTCACCCACATTTGAGAACCACTGGCTTAGGAAAACCAGGCCATACACAGAGGAGCAGGATAGGCCTCCTGTAAGAAACACAGAGCCCAGAAGGTAACCATACATATTTGCTGTCAAAAACTAGACCTAGGGACTTCCCTGGCGGTCCAGTAGTTAAGACTCTGTGCTTCCACTGCAACGGGCACGGGTTCGATCCCTGTCCCAGAACTAAGATCCCACATGCCACAGGGTGTGGCCAAAAAAACCCAAAAAACAAACAAAACAAAAACTAGACGTAGATGGCAAGTCTACCCAAAGTGGCAGCTGACTCAGCCGAGAATGTGCTTCCTTGGGGCGTGGGTCCAGTGCTTGATCACAAGGCCTAGGCCACGGCGCATCCGCACTCAGTGAGCTAACTGGCTGGCACTGTGCCAGACTCCCAGCTAAAGAGGACAGTGTGTGGCAGAGATGGGAACACGTTAAGATGTTCTCTCACAAAGGTTTGCAAATGGCTGTCAGGAATCAGAGCGGGAACCCAGGGTCTCAGCGGGAGAGCCAGCTGCAGGGCACTCCTGGGCCCCTTCCAGCCCTCTGGGCGCACACGCCTCGTAGGGCCACAACAGCCCACTGCCACTAGAGTCATGCATGTGAGGGTCCAGCTCAGCATGCACCCACCTTGCTTCCCTAAAGAAAGGACCTGCGGCGAGCCAGAAGCCACCAGTGTGGTCACTGTCCCATCCTGAGGTGTTGTGTGACCAGGACACAACCAGTTCCAGAGCAGGGCCTGCTCTCCGAGTCACCCACGTTTTTCCATCATCTACTGAATTGATACCACTTCGCACTTTTTTCTCTCTTTCAAGGAATGACACATGAGAGACGCTGGTCAGAGTTATATACTTGGGAGGCAGAAGATGTCACATCTGTCCCCAGTGACACCTCGCCTGGATACCTCTTCTCCTCAGAGGCATCTGTCCCCTTTGCAACTGAAGGTCCCTGGTCCTCAGCCAAAGTTCAAATGCCTTGGTTCTCCTCAAGGAAAAGTTTCCTGTCTGCCAGTTAGTTACCCTAATGAGGAAGATGGACAAGTGAAGTGGCAACTACAAAGAAGCACCATGAATGCCAGAGGTTCGGGGTGGGGGTGGTGCCAGGCACAAAGGCAGGGAGACCCCAGCCCAGAGGGCCAGCAATTCCACGGAGCGGGACAAGCTTCACTCGGGTGTCCACCAGGAAGATATTAGCCACCGCTTGTTGACACATGGTCTCCCTGGGCAGGGCCTGTGATGTAGGCAGAGCCTATATCCTCGCTGCCTAGCAATTCAGAAATGTTTACTGATATGGTGCATTAGATTACCATGGTTTAGGACACTAGTCCTCAACACAGCCAACACCCTTCACCACCTCTGTACTCACCAGATAACCTTCGGTTCCCTTCCAGCAGCTTCAAATGTCTGCCTATGCGTACACTTACAGGCTTGTGCTAGAAAGAGAACGGGGCATATCCCCTGTAGCCCATCCTCAAGTAGGGGAGACAGGAGCTTAACTAATAGCACACAGCTTTAAAAGTATGCTAGAGGGCTTCCCTGGTGGCGCAGTGGTTGAGAGTCCGCCTGCCGATGCAGGGGACACGGGTTCGTGCCCCGGTCCGGGAAGATCCCACATGCCACGGAGCGGCTGGGCCCGTGAGCCATGGCCGCTGAGCCTGCGCGTCCAGAGCCTGTGCTCCGCAACGGGAGAGGCCACGACAGTGAGAGGCCCGCGTACAGCAAAAAAAAAAAAAAAAAAAAAAAGAAGTATGCTAGAGGTCAGAGAGAGCTGAGAGAGGGATGTCATAGAGGGAGGCCCATCACAGAGGGCAATGCCTTGGTCCCCTCAGTGGCCCTCAGCTCAGAAGCACAAGGTTCTCAGTCCACACAGACTTGATCTCGCTTACGGGGGCTAATTCATGCTAAAGAGACTCACAGACACCCGTAACTAAACAATCGTAAAGCCAATTTAATAACTTACTTTTTCGATAGCTATTCATATCTGCCGTCCAGGACATTGCCTGAAATGCATTAATTCGGGCACTCATTTGACAAGGATTTCATAAGCACCAAGTACCCATTATTTAGCAAACTGTGAGCACCTGGTTGGGGGAAAAACGCAGCCAAAGGTGGTGGAGACCCAGAAATGGGAGGTGCAATTGTGCAATGAGCTTGGCGTCAAGCTAGTGTTCAAACGCGGTCAACTATTTACTAGACAGGTGACTGGGAAAATTACTTAACCTTCCTGAGTCTCTTTCCTCACCTGTAAGATGGGCATAACAACACTCCCTCACATAATTGTTAAAGAATTAAATGGGATTACACATGCAAATTGCCTAGTTTTATTTATGGTTATATTCATCTGGAGAGGCTGTGTCATACAATGGTTAAGGGAACAGACTTTGGGATCAGACAGATCTGGGTTTAAATTCTAGATCTACCACTTACTAGTGTATGATCTTCGGCAAGTTGCTTTTTTCCGTTAAGCCTCAATTTGCTCATCTGTAAAATGGGAATAAAAATTCCTCATGGGTCAAAGAAGTAAATAAGATAGTGTATTCAAAGGACTTCGAAAATCCTAGGTTACGAGAAGCATTCAACAAATGGTTATGTTTGAGTTGTTTTTAAACGTTGTCCGTGATTAGACACAATGAATGGTACACATACTAAAAATTAAAGTTAAAATTAGTACAAGCTTCTTTAATGAAATTAAATATGGGGCCATCAAACATTACACAAAAAAGTGATCACTTTGTATTTAGTTGTTAAAAAAAAACTTTTCTGTGGAAGCAGGCCTCTAACCTCAGGTAGTTTCATGTCCACATTTTCAAGTTTCTAAAATAATGTCATTTGTCTGCAGCCATGCAAAAACTCAGTTTCAGTACTGCTAAGTCAAGCCCCAGGGAGAACCAGAGAAGCGCATTTGGGATCTTTCTAGTTTGTCTGACGGGAACCCGGGTACCCATAAAGCATTATGCATTTGGTTTAACGATTACACACCAACGTATACACTGTGTGATTACAACAGAAGCCCCTGCAGCAATGAACAAATCACTTCTCTCAATTCTGGATCATCCCTTTGATTAATTCTCCCCACTGACACTGTCAATTTTTTTTAATTAATTAATTTTTGACTGCCTTGGGTCTTCGTTGCTGCATGCAGGCTTTCTCTAGCTGCGGGGAACGGGGGTTTCTCTTCGTTGCAGTGCCCGGGCTTCTCATTGCGGTGGCTTCTCTTGTTGCGGAGCACGGGCCCTAGGGCGCAGGCTCAGTAGTTGTGGCGCACGGGCTTAGTTGCTCCGCGGCATGTGGGACCTTCCCGGACCAGGGCTCGAACCCGTGTCCCCTGCATTGGCAGGTGGATTCTTAACCACGGTGCCACCAGGGAAACCGACACTGTCAATTTTTAAGTGGCTTACAAAGCTTATAAAACCATGTCAGAGTAATCTTCAACTTTGATAAAAATCAAAACATCTTTCAATTCTAACCTTGCAAATTCGAATGTTGTAAAACAAAGGTCAGCCCCTTATCCACCTCACCCTGTCCTCAGTAACATTGCTATTTCATCCAGATCCGGGAAACCACACTGCCGCCCAGGACACTGCTGCAACCGCTCAGTTATTTGGCTCTTGCTCTAGAGTCAAGTATGTTTTCACATTTCAGAGTGGACTCAGTGCATTTTTACAGTCGCAACCGAAATTTTACACAAAATATTAAGTATCTGAAAGAATTGGCGAGTTTCTGTAATCATATGAACAGAACTAAAATGTGAGAGGCTCTTTGTAAATAATAATCGTTTTCCAGCGAATACACTGGAACATCGTTAGGAACACCTGTTTTCGGCTTTCCTTTGCCGGGCAAGGAGGTCAATTCGTAAACACTGGAGAGGAGGATTCCACAAACGGTAACCTGATGTGAGGCTTATTTTCAGCAAAGTGACGGTGGAGCACGAGAACATGGAGGACCCCCCTCCCCCCAGCCCCAGGATCGGTTCAGGAGGCCACGGAGTTACGAACTAATTTGGTGTTTTCCTCTTTAGAAAACGGGTGGACGTGAGCGACCAGCCAAACTAGGCTTGCAGGCTGGGCGCCGCGGAGGGAGCGAGGCGGGCGGTTGAGTCACGATCGCCGCGGCCACGCACACCTGAGCTTCGGAGGATAAAAGGCGGCACCTGGGACGAAACACCCAGGCCCTCCAACCTTCGCCCTCTGCCCAGGCCTAGGGGAGTGGGGAGGAAAAGCAACTTCTTTCTCAAGACTCGACGACGGGCGTCCCCAAGGAACGGAAGGGGCAGAGAGAAACCCCCGAGAGTTCCCCCGCCCGGAGCGGGAACTCGTGCGGGAACGCGGCCTCGGGAGCCGCAACGCCGCTGCCAAACAAGAGGGGGAGGGGGGACAACCGCCATCTTCCTCGAGCGCCCAAACCGACAAAGCGCGAGACAGCGACAGAGCTTCCCCGCCGCGGCCCGCCCACTCTCGCGAGCCCGCGAAGGCTTCTGGGAAAAGCGGGGGAGGGGAAAGCGAGAGAAGGAAGCCGGGTTGCAGGGCTGGAGGCGGGCCGAGGCGGCGAGCGGAGCCTCAGGAAGCAGAAGGGGCGGGGAAAGACGCGACTGACGCGAAATGCTGGCCAATGACGAGCGAGCTCGGGTGGACGGCCAGCCAATGGGCTGTGCGGCCTGGCGCGGGGGGCGGGCGCTGGGGCCGAGGGTAGCTTGAGCGCGGCGGCGGCGTTGTTCAGTCACAGCGAGAACATTCCAGAGGTGAGTCCGATGGAGGGGCGGAAGCCCCAGGCCTGGTCCCCCGTTCTCCCCGCACCCTCGACCTCCGCGGGCCGCTGGCTGGCGGGGAAGGCTCCCCGACGCCCGCGGCTCACTGCGCCTTCTCTCCGCGCCAGGTCGCCAGGCCCCGGGCGCTGAAGGGTGTGGACCCCGGACGTCGCTGGGACAGCCCCTCCCCGCTGCTCGGCGGCGCCTGGCCCGGCCGCTGCTCGCTGCGCTGCCTCCGCCGCCTCCACCGCCGCTCCTCGGACTCGGGTTCGCGCGCGCCTCACTTCATCCCAGTCCCGGGCGAGCAGCGTTGGGTTTATGTCTTTATTTGACGAAAACGGTGAGTCGGCGGGCCGGCGGGGAGATGGCGGCCGCACAAGATGGCGGCGCGCCGCGTGACCCGCGCGCGCGCGCGCGCGCTTGAGTGTGTGAGCGCGCGTGTATGGCGCAGTTTAGGCGGGCGGGCGGCGGGGCCGGGCGCCGCGTCCCCTCCTGTGCTCACACCGCCCCCCGCCCATGCCTGTACCCCACCCCCACCTGTACCCCACCCCGGCCTCGCGGGAGCGCGCCGCGCGGGCCCGCCGCCGCCCGGGGCTGACTCAGGCCTAATTGCTGCATTCCTGAGTCATCGCCGCGGCGGGGCGGGGGCGGGCGGGGCGGGGGCGGCCGGGCCGGCGGCCCTCGGCCGGTTTCGCTTCCCCCGCCGGGCGGCGCACATGGCGGGGCTGCCGCGGGCGCCGGAGAAGCTGGCGACGTTGCGCCTCCGCCGCTCCCGCCTCGCGGGGGCCTCCGGCTCATCCCTGACAGCCCTGGAGGGAACGACGGGCGCGGGGACGGGAGCGAAGGTTGTGGGTGCGTGTGCGTAGAGAGGAAGGGACAGGGGGTCACGGTCGGGGCCGGGCGTCGGCGCACGCTCCGCGGCGTCCCGCGAGGCCGGGTTCCGTGGGTGTAGTTGGGGACGGGTGGCTCTGGAGTAAGCCCTGGCTGCCGAAGGCGCAACTTGAGCGTGAAGAACAGTTGTACAGACTTTCGTCGTCGAGGGATGTATCACAAGTTTGTTGACAACGCGGACTGGGTTGGGGAGAGGAGACGCCTGTCTGTGTTCGTTCCTCGGCGGTCGTTAAAGCACGGCTCCTCGGCCGAAGCCGACCGTTGACGTGGTGACTGGTGGGATAAAAACCCAGAGCAGCTGAAGCGCCGTAGTTGGTTGTCGTTTTAGTCTGGTGGCTCCCAGAATCACATCTGCGTCCAAATGGAGGCCTTTTATGTTGCTGCAGGTGTCCCGTGTTACGTGAGTCTGAGAACTGGTTTTTGCGTAGCACAGATGCTTTTAACGTTGGAGCCTTAGGTGTGATTAAACGGAAAGGACAGGGAGGTGTCTTAATGCAGGGATCGCGTTAAACGTGGGGGATTTGTTTGTTCTTTCTCCTCTCTTTCAGAGCTGTTGCGCAGCCATTGGTACCTGTATTGGGGAAACATAGCATACAAGCAAGAAGCTTACAGCCTCAGTGGCGAAAAATTTTTCATGTCAGAGACCGAGAACTCTTGCAGTCGTTTATGTCATCCCTTCTTCTCCAGACAGAGGATACCAAAAAGTTGCAATCAAAGATCTCTTCATCTTATTGATAAAGCCACTAATAAGCCAAAATGTCTGTCAACGTCAACCGCAGCGTGTCAGACCAGTTCTATCGCTACAAGATGCCCCGTCTGATTGCCAAGGTAACGTTCATCTTCATTTTAGTAGCAAGTCCTAAGTTTTCTTTCATAGATTATTGAAGATTGCTTCTCCCGGGGTAGACGCGCAAAATTAAACTTCTTACTTCCTTTAGGTTGAGGGCAAAGGAAATGGAATCAAGACAGTTATAGTCAACATGGTTGACGTAGCCAAAGCGCTTAATCGGCCTCCAACGTGTAAGTAATGCCTCTTGAAAGAAGTCTAAAGAGGCATTTTATTGACACAAACGTGATAATTTTTGGTCCGCAAAATCTTGCCTGAATTGTATGTTGGTTAACTTCTGGGTCGAGTGGAAATTTGGGCTTAAAACGCATTGGTGTGTTAGTTGTTACTAGTATAAACTGTCTGGGCAACACATTTTTGAACCTAGCAACTTAAAAATACAGAGTGATATTTGTATAAATGAGGGTGAGCAGCCAAAGATCAATTTAGTTAACTGTAACGAACAGATTTTCTTCCCCCAAATAGATCCCACCAAATATTTTGGTTGTGAACTGGGAGCACAGACCCAGTTTGATGTTAAGAATGACCGTTACATTGTCAATGGATCTCATGAGGCGAATAAGCTGCAAGACATGTTGGATGGATTCATTAAAAAATTTGTTCTTTGTCCTGAGTGTGAGAATCCTGAAACGGATCTGGTGAGTGCCTTTGAGGTTTTTGTCAGTAAAAGAAAAAACTGTATCTGTTTCTGTGATGTCAGCAAATTATGTTCCCGGGAAGGCAGAGCGGACGTCAACTTTTGCAGGTATTTTCATACTGATTTCATGTTAAAAAAGAAATTATTTTGATATTAGACTTGTGTCTTAGATGCCTCTTGATGGTTAGATCTTTTCATATTTTGTTCCTCACAGAATTTTCATCATATATTACGGTTGACATAACTTATTTTTGCTTTTTTGGCAGCATGTCAATCCAAAGAAACAAACAATAGGTAATTCTTGTAAAGCCTGTGGCTATCGAGGCATGCTTGACACACATCATAAACTCTGCACATTCATTCTCAAAAACCCACCTGGTAAGTGCTTATGATAACTGCTAAAATCTCGGCATAAAGCACCTGATAGATGGAAACAATGGAAGTTTCTTTACTGCTGTAAAACTGGAGTGAGGTTGACCTTTGAATACCTGCACAAGTGAAAATTTGCGTATAACAATAGGGTCAGCCTTATACATCCAAGGTTCAACCAACCATGGATGGTGTGAAACTGTAGTGTGTATTTATTGAGGAAAAAAAAACTCCATGTAAATGGACCTGTGCGGTTTAAACCTGTGTTGTCCAAAGGTCAACTGTTTAAGAAATCTCTAGTCATTGTGCCATATTTTACTGAATTTTGAACTTTTTTGTTAAATGTACTGTTTTATGTATTGTTAAAGGTGAAGTACAGGCTGCCAATTAAACTGTACCACATTCTCGATTTTCAAGACCTGTCTCAGTGTGTATGACATACTGTAAAGCAAATTGTAATGGGATCTTAGTAAAGGATCGACTTCTGGAAAACTTTTGTAAATGTGGGTCTTTGCTCATTAAGCTAAAGTGGTTTTAGAGCATGCAAGCAACACTCTGTGGCAGATGATCAAAACTCTGACACAATTTGAGCTTGCTATAGCAAGAAAGTCTAACCTATTCCGGTGTTCTCTTCTCCATGAGACGAGCCGTTATATAGGCTTAAACAGTGTTCTAGCTGTTGACTAAAGTGCGGTTAAGAAATACCTTTATTTAAGTTCATGACGGATGGAAGGAGAGGGTCGTGAGTGCCACTTTAATTACCTGGTCTTCTGAGGTATTACCATTCAGTCTTAATTTTACCCAATAGTTAATACCACTGATAGGTAGGGACATTCCATTCTCAGCTTGAGTTGCTTACCTGTGAAATATAGTGGATGAAATTGATTTGTGAATTCATTTAGAATTATAGGTAGCATTCTGTGTGTGGTTTTCTGAGGGGAGGGTTTCAAAGCAAAAGGGCAAGATTTTAAATGTTCACGATGGGCGATGAGGTGTAATATAAGTTACGGTACTAAACTTTATTTCCTTTTTGTCCCTGTAGAGAATAGTGACAGTGGTACAGGAAAGAAAGAGAAGGAAAAGAAAAATAGAAAGGGCAAAGACAAGGAAAATGGTTCCATGTCCAGCAGTGAGACACCACCACCACCACCACCACCACCACCCAGTGAAATCAGTCCTCCGCATGCTGTGGTCAGTGCAAGGTTGATGGGTGTGGTGGGCACTAAAATTGTGTACAGTGTGACCTTTGGTTGAGGTGAGCAGAAATGAACTGCTCTTCAGTGAACAATACATCAGTATATTGGGTTCCAGGTGCTATTCGTTGACTAAACTAATGTGAACACAAGTTTAGTGGGAAGTTGATGTTGTTGACTAGAAATCTGGGATTTCTTTTTATTACCTATAAGGTCGTTTTCTTTGGCCAAGCAGTTTTGTTTTTAAAAACAGGAAGAAGAGGAAGATGATGATTGGGGGGAGGATACAACAGAGGAAGCTCAAAGGCGAAGAATGGACGAAATCAGTGACCACGCGAAAGTTTTAACCCTCAGTGATGATTTAGAAAGGACTGTTGAAGAGCGTGTCAATATCCTGTTTGATTTTGTTAAGGTGAAATGCTTGCTGCAAGAACAGTTAAACATTTCGTGATCATACTAAGTCAGCTTCTACCCATCCCTGAGCTTTGTTAGATACTACTTTAAGCTGGGTACTTGGCAGGTAGTTTGTTGTGTTTTTTCCATGCTTCCTTTTGAAATACTCAAATACAAGTCTCACCTTTACTTCTATTCCGAAATTTTTTTGAGGGTGGTTCCAGGCATTGTTTTCGGCAGGTGTGTATTATTTAGAAGTCCTAGAACCTTCTTGAATTAGGTAGGGGAAGAGTTCGTAAGAGCAGGGACTATGGTATCTCTAGAGCAAAATGTGCTTCCATCTCACTGAATTGCTTCCTTTTATTTGCAGAAAAAGAAAGAAGAGGGTGTTATTGACTCATCTGACAAAGAAATTGTAGCTGAAGCAGAAAGACTGGATGTAAAAGCCATGGGCCCTCTTGTTTTGACTGAAGTTCTTTTTAATGAGAAAATTAGAGAGCAAATTAAGAAATACAGGCGCCATTTCTTACGAGTAAGCGAATCATTCTAGATTCATAAGATTTTACAGCTGTGTGACCTTGGAAATACTGATTTAACCTCGTTTATTTGTACTGTCATCCTGAAAATGGAGATAATTGACCTACCTTAACAGGAATGGGAGTACTTGGAAATTGGTGCATGTAGTCCCTTATACGTAAAGTAAATTAGAGATCTTTAAGCATTGATCTCTGAATGACTGCTGTAGGGCCATGGCTTCAAAGAACAATTTCTAAGGCAATAAGTTTAGAACATATATTAGAATTGTCAGCTTAAAACATCTAAGAAAGCTTGTTAATGCTGAGATATTTATTTGCAGTTTTGTCACAACAACAAAAAAGCTCAACGGTACCTTCTTCATGGCTTGGAGTGTGTGGTAGCAATGCATCAAGCTCAGCTCATCTCCAAGATTCCACATATCTTGAAGGAGATGTATGATGCAGACCTTTTGGAGGAAGAAGTCATCATTAGCTGGTCAGAAAAGGTGGGGAATATTTAAATGGCTCTTTAAGATTAGAAGTATTGGGGCTTTTTTGGAAGAAGTAGTTAACTACTAATACCTAGTCTGTACATGCTTGACTGGTATAACCTGTAGGGTGATTCTCATCATGGTAGCTTTCTAGTAAGGTTTCTAGAAAACCTTGTGCTGAATACATTTATTCTGCTGAGGGGTCAAGATTAGGATGTGGCCCAGTCCCGTCAAAGAGATGTATTTGGGCAATTATATAAATGACTCGCATTATTTTAAATTCCTTGAACTAAGAAAATTACACTGAACACTTTTTAGGCCTCTAAGAAATATGTCTCAAAAGAACTTGCCAAAGAGATTCGTGTCAAAGCGGAACCTTTTATAAAATGGTTGAAGGAAGCAGAGGAAGAATCTTCCGGTGGTGAAGATGATGATGAAGATGAGAACATTGAGGTAAACGCTGGGGAAATCGTTAAATACAGTGTTAGTGGTGGGTGTTTGAGAATTATAAAATGCCAGTATTGGGTAATACAGCCTCTTAATTTGGAAAGTAATCACATTAATAGAAAAGGTGCTGGAAATCTCTCCTACCCCCAGGCATTGATTCCAAATAAACATTGTCTGAATTTCCAAAGGGAGAGTTTATTTAACGTAAGTATAGGGTTGATCGTTCATAAAAATAAGGTACTGTTAGGCTGCGGAGGGTTAACTTACTTTTTACATACACACAAATTTTCATGAAGAATAATGGCTTTCTCTAGGTAGTTTTTGTCCTTTGTTGACCATTGACTTCTTAGTGGTTTTATTTTACAAGGGTTTACTGGGATAAAGGTTTACAATCAAAAATCTTCATTTTATCAGGTGGTGTATTCAAAGACTGCCAGTGTACCGAAAGTTGAAGCTGTAAAGTCTGACAACAAGGACGATGACATTGATATTGATGCCATTTAAAGGGGTGGGTGCAGCCCAGCTTAACAGTGTAATGCTGAGAATCTTTCTGCATCATCAGCCAGAAGTGCAACGTGTATGTGCAAAAGCTAAAATGGCTTAACGTCATGCTACACTTTCTACTAAAAATGTATTGCTGTGAGTGGTCTGTATTTAAACCCAACAAGACATCTAGGGAGTCCATACACATATCAGTGAGCAGATGTAGTTTGCTTATTTACAGCATGTTTCTTTTTGAAAATTTAGTGGTGGACACATTTGGGTCACATTTATACAGTTATAAAAATAAAGATTTGATTTTGGTCGTTCTTCAGATTTTTGGCTCTGAATGACTTAAGTAAGCTGAAATAATTGGCTCCTTTAAAAAATGTTGCACCATCATCTAATCTGATAGGATTATTGGAGCCTGTTAGTACTTTTAAGTCTTACTTCTAGTCCCTCAGATTGGCATCTGGTAATGTACATTCTTCCCATGCCAAGGTGGACTGATAATCAAATGACAGTGCAACACCTTTAACTTACTGAGATGTTAAAATGACCTGGGTGTCCTCTAAATAATTTTAAGAACAGGTTTTGAAACTTGAATTGTGTATTTTTTTCATTTTTTCTATGCTTGCCCCAAATTGTAGTCTTTGAAGTCATGTGCATTGCACGTTGGATGAGCCAGGGGAATTACTACATTAACATAAACATTTTATTATGTGTATGTAGCTCTTGCTTTATATTGAGAGAAAACTGAAACTTTGGGGAGTGATAAGTAAGCTCTACCATTTTATTTGGGGGAAGCAGGAAAAGGTACACTTAATCTCTAGCAAAAACTGAGCAAAATTTTTCAATCAATTTTACTCTTGATTCAAATTACAATTTCAAAATATTTAGACATAGTGTGTCTTCTGTTCAGTGTGGATTTTTCCCCTGATAAACTGGTTCTTTGATGACTTCTGCATTTGGAGACACAGCTTATACTTTATTGGGTTTGTTGCTATCTTGCCAAAACAAGTGTCAACTGTATCTCATGCCCCCCACCCCCCAAAATGTCTTATTTTTAAAAACTAAAAGCATACTTCTAAGAGCCTATATTTTGGTGTAAGACTTGGGGTGTTTTTTATTTTCACAATGAATAGTGTGAGATACCCAGGAAGTCTGTGACGATGGCAACTGAAAGCAGGTGACTAGGGCCTGACCCAGCCCATCCTGGGCTTTAGGTTTGGAAGTAACTTCTTGTGATTTGCTTGCCCAATTTGCTGATGTAAACTCACTTGATAGAAGGGCTCATGACTACATCTGAGAAATCATCTTGAGGATGCAAATTTACACAAAAAGTACACTGGGAATCAAAATGCGTGGAGAGCACTGGCTTGTATCATTCACCTCTTCGTTTGTGATCCATCTCAGATTACAATGAGACCTTAACAAATGTATGTAAGTTGTTTTCACATTGAAATTATATGAACATTTGGTATAATAAAACCTTGTTAGCTTGGTATTTTAAGAAATTAAACCCTGGCAGTCTTACTGGAGAGGTACAAATTGGTCTCCAGCTGCCTTTCTTGATAGATTTTGGTGAGGTTGAAGGAGAGCCATATACCTACCTGGAGGGGGATGTGCTTTGTCGCACCAAAGAGAAGAGGTTTTTGCAAATTCATGTCTCACCTAGGTTTTAAATTTTTGCCATTATCTGGAATTGTTCTGGGGGGATCAAGTTGCATTCAGCATACCCATTATCAAGCTAATGAGGTTCTGTTATAGAGGGTTCTTTTCCCCTTTTTCTTCCTCCCCCACCCCCTTAAATCTGAAGGAAAACTTACAAGGCTTCTAAACACTAAAGAGAAAATTTTGGCTTAGACCACTCTTCAGTCTAGTGCCAAACTTTCAGTGGAATTCACATCCACAGAGTAAGGAGTTTATTCATAGCAGCTATCCTAATAGAGTGATCTTTCACTTTGCTGTATTCAACTGTCTTAAAACTTCCTGTTTGAAACAGCTATGTTACGTGATTAAAACAACGTTAAAATTATTTTTTGTCTTTGCTTTAATATTAACCTAAATTTTTGTTTTTAAAATTGAAGCATTGAAATCTCCCCTTTTTTGTAGCTGTTGCTTCAGATTTGTGTTGGATGTTTCCTTCTGCAGTTGCCCCCTACTCAAAAACAGATGTTGCTCATTACAGTGGCTTTCCTTAGATCTCGTGTTCTTATTCTGTAACTCAAGTTGATTACAAACCAAAAAGGTCTGCTTTCATCTGGTTTCTTAAAATCTTGCCTGGGTGTTGATGAGGGACTTGAGGTGGGTCTGGTATATAGTTAAATAACTGGCTATAGCATTTAGCCTTAGTTAAGAAAGGAATGTTTCTAAAGTTATGAGGTTAATGAACTTGAAAGGTACTATTTGGGCTCCTAAAGGTTTGAGAGAGAATGGGTGTTCATCTAATGAATTGCTACAGCTTCACAGGCCAGTATTAAGAGTAACCCTAAAATGCAAAAATTTTGCCCAACCCCTGTATTGTCAGTTTTGATGGTTTTTCAGATTCCAGCCTATCTGACCACTCCAAAGCTTCAAAGCGCTCTCGGTACCAGGAACAGTAGTGCACTTGAATCTCTGCCCTCTCCAACTATCATGTGGTTTGTGTCCTGTCTTTCCTGAATGGACAGTCATGTTTATATCTTCTCTGTCCCCAGTACTCTATAGATCTTTCTCCTCCAAGAATGACACTCCATAAGACTTGCCAAAGTTGTTGTGTCTGACCTGTGCACAGTCTCCAGAATTTGTCCTTTGAGCCTTTGTAGGAGGTTGGGAGCTCAGGCATTGTGGCCACCTGCCTCAGGGTTCTATATTCCAGCCCTAGCCCAACAAAGGTCTTCAGAAAGATTGCTAGTTCTTCACAGCCAGAAAATTGAACCATTCCTATGTACTAGCATATGGAAATAACACGGAGAGGTTCTTTCCTCAGAACCCAAACCAGGACTCGTACATTGTTCTCAATGACTAGTATTCGGTTATGCGTTCTGAGTTTATGGGGCATATTCACCTGGGCTCTGGAGTCATCTAGGTTTTGGCAGGCCCTCTGTAAAACTAGAAGCCCATCTTTCTGTGTTTAATGGGGATGGTAATGCCTGTGTACAGCAATTAGAATACAGCAAGCAGGAGAGGTAATGCCTGGGTGGGGCAGCTAGGGAAAACTGCCCTGTGTGGAAGAGAGACAAAAGGGAAGAAGAGCTCATGCCGGTACCTGCAGACATTCAGAACGGGTTACAGCAGATTGAGAGCAGTGGGTAGTTGAAAGCGCTGTTATTTTTGGCTGGAGCAGTTTCAGGGTGTTAACAGTTTTTGCCTCAAGCAGCCCTTAATGTGCAGTGATGTTCAGACCAGTCTAGAGCAGAGGCTGAGGGCAGGCCATGGCCCCACCTGGGGCCCATAACATAATGTAAATAGCAGCATGAACCAGAAGCCAGCCCAGCCTGAGATAAGGATTGACAGGTGCAGGGCCAGTGTATGAGGCTGGGTTGAGTCTGGTCCCAGTGGTCCTGTAACATCCAGGGAAGGAATCCTTCCAAAGTACCCAGTGAGGTCGGTGACATAAACATTAGGTAACATGTACTTCACAAGGAAGGAACAAGTCCTGAGGAGGAGGAGACTGGCTGAAGGTTCCACAGCACACCCGCATACAGCCCAGACCCCATGGCTTTTGCTGTGTAAGCTTCCACCTTGTCCCACCCTACAGTTCTCAGGTCCTGTAAACTGGGAAGCACCTAGGGCAAGGATAAGGAGTAACTTTTTGGTCCTTAGGGTGGTTGTTGGAGGGAGGGCCAGGTAGCAGCTCTCAGGGTCCAGGCTTGACTTGGGTGAAGCTCCAGACAGAATCTGAGGCAGGGTGCCAACCTCATGCACCGCATCTGTACCCCTGGCCCGCATCTCTCGCTTGCTTCAGCCTTGCCCCACCTTAAAGGAGCTCGCAGACCAAAGCAGACACAGGACATAGGGGTGGAACTTCGGAGGAGGGAGGAAACAATTGGGGACTTTGAGGAATGTCTTAAGAGAAGAGGTAGCATTTCAAAGGAGAAGCAGGAATTTACCCCGGAGGAAGAAGTAGGGGAGCATGTCTGGAAAGTAGAAACTACTCCCTTTAGTTGAGTGCAGTGTGTGGGATGAGGCTGGAGGAGGTGGCAGTACTTACCTACAAACTGAACCCTGGAGAACCGAGTCTTCACAAGCTGCAGGAATGGAATTACATTTGTATCCTGCTGCCAGGAATGCTGAGCCACTGTGGGAATCGAGGAGGGCTATTAATCCCATGGCTGACAAAGCCAGCAGCTGCCATGAGGGTGGACTGGTCAGACAAGGATGCACTTTGGCCTGGGAATGTCAGGGTCCCCTGGCTGTCCTGAGGGCACAATGTCAGATTGGAAGGATTAACAAGCCCAAATCCCTCCCACAGGCAGCAGAATCTGAGCACCCAGGAGTGCTGGAACCTTCCCTGCAGACCAAGATCTCCCGTCTGGGGTTAGGGCAGCACCCTGGAGGGGATTCCAGGAGGTTCAGGGCCTGAGTGAATGCAGGGTTTTTCTGTTATGACTTTCAAGCTAGGAACAGCCCCTCTGTAGTTGCAGGGTTGGATTTCTCAAAGAGCAAAGAAAAGCATTTTCAAATGTGATCACAGGTCTTATGTGATAAAGTTCTTTTGGTGACAAATAACTCATGGAGTCAGTTGGGAACGGTTTCCCAAGGATTCACATTATGATGGAATCATTGGGAGCCCCAGTGCACAAACCTGGTCTTGCAAGGACCCAAGAGACACCAGCAGGTCCAGCCTTGTGGACACAGATTGTACCAACTAGGACTCCAGGTCCCTGGGCAAGAAAGAACATTCCTCCAGGGCGCTTGCCCACATGTCTACTTCTCTCTGGGTTTCTCCAGTTCTCCGTCCACTACTCGTGAACTTTCTGGCCCTGTAAAGCTACACGGAACCTCCTCATGACTTGGGTGTTCTCATGGCCCCCTGTGACCATCAAGCTTCTGTTCCTGCTGGTTAATGCTCAGTTCTCCAGACTTCCTAGTTGAGATTCCTAAGAAGGCATGTCTGATAGGCTCACACTGGTCTTGCAGCATTTCTATCAGGTTGATTTTTTTTCACTTCCAGCACCATGAGCTCCAGTGGCAGCTCCAGTCAAATGTGGCCAAAGGTGAGGGAGGGGCACAGGGGGTGCAGAGCGTTACAAGGGATTTGAAACATGGCTGCCAAAGGCTACCTCCCAATAGGGATTTGTGATTGGAGCAAGGGAAACTGGCACTTGGAAACATCCAGGACAGGGTGTTTTCACTGGAACCTATTTTCTGTGTAAAGGACATCTGCGCAGCAGCCTCCTTGTATAACCAGGCAGTCAAACAGCAAGTGGACTCTGCTCTACTGTGAGCGCCCAGCACTTCAGTTACCCTGTGTGGGAGGCAAGAGGACAGGACGTGGGCCCTGCTGAAGAGATCTTAGGGTCTAACAGGGGAGGCACAGTTTGCCTTCAGGAAGCTACTGGGGGTTACCTGATAAAGGGGTGGCCTTGCACAGTTGTGGTTAGAATATGTGTGAAAGGCTGTTAGTGAAGGTTTCCTGGGAGGATGCAGAGTGGACGAGTTCCTGAGTTAAATAGTATCCTCTGGGCCACAGGGAGACCCAACTGGTGGAGCCAGATGCGGACTCAAGAGGAGCATTTTGTGTGAAAGAAAAATCAGACTGTGGTTACCAGGCTATAGATGACACAAGGGACATCAAGGAACTAAGGATGTGGAGAAAGTCAAGAAGATGATGTCTGAACAAAATGTAAATGTCAATAAAGAGAAAACCTAGAAAAACAAAAATTATGGAATTGAAAAGTACAGTAACTGAAATGAAAAATTCACTAGAGGGATTCAAAGGCAGCCTTTGAGCACACAGAAGAATCGGTGAACTTAAAGATAGGACAAGGGAAGAACAAGAAAAACAGATTGAAGAAAAATGAACAGAACCTGAGTGACCTGTGGAACACCATGAAGAGGAACAACATATTGAGACTCATTGTGGGAGTCTCAGAAGGAGAGAGAGAGGGAGAGAAAAGGGCAGGGAGAATATTTGAAGAAATAATGGCTGAAAATGTCCCAAAGTAAATGAATGAAGCTTCATGAATATCCAAGAGGCTTCAAGCTCCAAGTAAAATAAACACAAAGAGATCCACCACAGACACATAATCAAACTTTCGAAAGGTAAAGAGAACTTGAAATCATCAAGAGAAGCAACTCATAACATACAGTGCCCCGATAGCATAGCAGGTTTCTCATCAGAAACCTTGGAGGTCCTGCAAGAAATGTTGAAGGGACTCCTGCAGGGTGAAATGAACACTAGACAATAACTCAAAGCCATAAGAAAAAATAAAGATCTCAATAAAGGTAAATACATGGAAAATTATAAAAGCTAATATTATTGTAACAGTGGTTTGTAACTCAGTTTTCTACGTGATTTAAGAGAGTAATACATTAAAAACAATCTAAGAGCTAGTATTATAGTTTTGTGTTATCTTTTGGGGCACTGCACTGTATAAAGATGTAATTCTGTGACATCAACAGATACGGGTAGGGATAGAGCTGTAAAGGAGCTTATGTTAGTGGAGAGTGTATAAATTCAAATCAGAGTGTTATATCTTTAGGATGTTAAATGTAGTGCCCGTGATGACTACAAAGAAAACAGCTCTAGAATATATACAAAAGGAAATGAGGACTTCCTTGGCATTCCAGTGGTTGAGACTCCATGCTTCCAACGCAGGGGGTACTGATTCGATCCCTGGTCGGGAAACTAGGATCCCACATGCCACACCATGCGGCCAAAAAATAAATTTTAAAAAAAATGGAAATGAGAAAAGAATGAAAGCATTTAACCTCAAAAAAAAAAATCCACTAAATGCGAAAGACAACAGTAATGCGGGAAATGAAAGACAAAAAGCTATGAGGCATACAGAAAGAAACAGCACAATGACGGAAGTCCCTACTTGCCAGTAATATTTTAAATGTAAATGGATTAAACTGCCCAATCAAAAGACAGAAATTGGCAGAATGGATAAAAACACATGACCCAACAACAAGCTGTCTACAGGAGACTCACTTGAGATTCAAACATAAATAGAAAGTGAAAAGATGGAAAAAGATATTCCATGCAAATAGTAACCAGTAGAGATAGAGGTGGCTATACTAATATCAGACAAAATAGAGTTTAACTCAAAAGAGTTTACGAGAGACAAAGACAATATGTTAATAAAAGTTTAAATCCATCAAGAAGATAATAACAATTATAAATATTTACACACCTAATAACAGACCAGCAAAATATATGAAGGAAGACCTGGCAGAATTGAAAGGAGAAATAGATGGTTCTACTGTAGTAGTTGGAGATTTTAATACCCCACTCTCAATAATGGATAAAACAACCAGACGGAAGGTAAGTAAGGAAATCGAGGACTTAATACAATAAACCAAGAGGTATAACATATACATAACACCCTGCCCAGCAACAGCTATACACATTTTTCTCAAGTGCACATGGAACATTTTCCCCAATAAACCATATGTTAGGACACAAATGAAGTCTTACTGTATTTTAAAAGGTATCATACAGGGCTTCCCTGCTGGCACAGTGGTTGAGAGTCCGCCTGCCGATGCAGGGGACATGGGTTCGTGCCCCGGTCTGGGAAGATCCCACATGCCGCAGAGCGGCTGGGCCCATGCGCTATGGCCGCTGAGCCTGCGCGTCCGGAGCCTGTGCTCCGCAATGGGAGAGGCCACAATAGTGAGAGGCCCGTGAACCGCAAAAATAAAAAGATAATCATACAAAGTATCTTCTCTGATCACAATGGAATGAAGTTAGAAATCAACAACAGAAGTAAAATTAGGAGGCACAACTTGTAGAAATTAAGCAAAATGCTCTTACACAAATTATGGATCAAAGAAGAAATCAAGGGAAATTAGAAAATGCTTAGAGATGAATAATAATTTTAAAAAACAGGAATTCCCTGGTGGTCTAATGGTTAGGGTTCTGCGCTTTCACTGCAGGGGGGCATGGGTTCGGTCCCTAGTTGGGGAGCTAAGATCCTGCATGCCACGTGGCGTGGCCAAAATAAATAAACCACACACATCATACCAAAACTTAAGAGACATAGTAAAAGCAATGCTAAGAAGGAAATTTATAGCTATACATGCTTATGTTAAAAAAAAAAAACAACCTAACAATTTAAGGGACTATAAAAAGTAACTAAAAGCTAGTGGAAGGGAGGAAATAACAAAGACTAGAGCAAAGATAAACAAAATAGAGAATAGGAAAATAATAGAAAAAATAAATGAAGCCAAAAGTTGGTTCTTTGAAAAGATCAACAGAACTGACAGACTTTTAGCTGGATGGAATAAGAAGAAAAAAAAGTCTCAAATTACTAAAATCAGAAATGAAAATGGGGAGATTACTTTTGAGTCCATAGAAATAAAAAGGGTCATAAGTGCAGTATGCACAACTGTACACCAACAAATTGGATAACCTAGATGAAATGGACATTCCTAGAAACACAAACCCTGCCAAGACTAAATCACCAAGAAATAAAAGCTAGTATGACTAGTAAGGAGATTGAATCAGAAATATAAAATTTCCAGACAATAAAAGCCACAGACCTGATGGCTTTACTGGTTAACTACCAAATATTTAAATAATACAATCCTTCTCAAACTTTTCCAAAAATATTGAAGAGGGAACACTACCTAACTCATTCTATGAGGCCACCATAACCCTGATACCAAAGGCAGACAAAGACACTACAAGAAAACTATCCCTTATGTACATTGAAGCAGAAGTCCCCAATAAAGTACTAACAAACTAAGTTAGAAACATATTGAAAGGATTATACGTCAGGCCTAGGTGAGATTTCTTCCTGGAATGAAATGATGCATCAACACAAAAATTGGTCAGTGTAATATACGATATTAACAGAATGAAGGGAAAATCTACATGATACATCTTGACTAATGCAGAAAAAGCATTTGACAAAATTTAACACTTTTTCATGATAAAAACATGCAAACAACTTGGAATAGAAGGAAACTACCTCAACATAATAAAAGCTGTAAATGAAAAGCTCACAGGGAACATCATACTCAATGGTGAAAGACGGAAAGGTTTTCCTCAAAGATCATGAACAAGGCAAGGAAGTCTGCTTTCAACACTTCTATTCATCATAATACTGGAAGTTCTAGCCAGAGCATTTAGGTAAGAAAAAGAAAAGTATCCAAATAAGAAAGGAAGAAGTAAAACTATCTCTGTGCAGATGATCTGATCTTACATGTAGAAAACCGTAAGAATTCCACAGAAAAAAAACAAAAAACTAAAACAAACCAAAAGGGCTTCCCTGGTGGCGCAGTGGTTAAGAATCTGCCTGCCAATGCAGGGGACATGGGGTCAAGCCCTAGTAGAGGAAGATCCCACATGCTGTGGAGCAACTAAGCCCGTGTGCCACAACTACTGAGCCTGTGCTCTAGAGCCCGTGAACCACAACTACTGAGCCCATGTGCCACAACTACTGAAGCCCACACACCTAGAGCCCATGCTCTGCAACTGCAACAAGACACTGAAATGAGAAGCCTGCGCACTGCAATGAAGAGTAGCCCCTGCTCGCCTCAGCTAGAGAAAGCCCGCAAACAGCAACAAAGACCCAACACAGCCAAAAATAAATAAATAATTTTTTTAACAAAACAAAAAAACTATTAGAACTAATAAATGAATTCAGCAAAGTAGCAGACTACAAAGGCAAAGCACAAAAATCTGTTGCATTTCTATGCACTATCAATGAACAATCCGAAAAGGAAATAAAGAACAATTCCATTTACAGTATCATCAAAAAAAACAAACAAACTTAGGAATTAACTTAACCAAAGAGATGAAAGACTTGTACAATGAAAACTACAAAGCATTGCTGAAAGTAATTAAAGAATACACGAATAAATGGAAACACATCCCATGTTCATGGATTGGAAGACTGAATGTTGTTAAAATGTCAGTACTTGGGCTTCCCTGGTGGCGCAGTGGTTGAGAGTCCACCTGCCGATGCAGGGGACATGGGTTCGTGCCCTGGTCCAGGAAGATCCCACATGCCGCGGAGCGGCTGAGCCCGTGAGCCATGGCCGCTGGGCCTGCGCGTCCAGAGCCTGTGCTCCTCAACGGGAGAGGCCACAACAGAAGCCCGCGTACCACACACACACACAAAAAAAGTCAGTACTACCCAAAACAATTAGGGATATTTAGGTTGCATCCCAAAGTTAAAAAACTCATTCAAATTTATACCATTTTAATTTCAATAGCATCCTCTACTCCTATGAAGCTTTTTTACCACCCCTTTCATTACTGCTGTTAGAAATTATATCTTTATGCATTGTGTGTCCAAAAACAGGTTAACAGTTGTTTATGCATTAGCTTTTAAAATCACATGGAAGATAAAAAGTGGAGTTACAAACCAAAATTCTAACAGTACTACATGTTTTTATAATTGCCTGTGCATTTACCTTTACCAGAGATCTTTATTTCTTCATATGGTTATGAGGTACTGTCTAGTGTCCTTTCATTTCAGCCAGAAGGACTTCCTTTAACATTTCTTGGAAGGCTGATCTAGTGGTGATGAACTCTTTCAGCTTTTGTTTATCTAGGAATATCTTAATTCCGCCCTCTTTTTTTTTTTTTTTTTTTTTTTGCCTCACAACATGTGGGATCTTTGTTCCCCAATCAGAGATCAAACCCACGCCCCCTGCATTGGAAGCACAGAGTCTTAACCACTGAACTGCCAGGGAAGTCCTCACCCTCATTTTTGAAGGATAATTTTCCCAGATACAGGATTCTCCATTGACAGTGTGTGTTTTTTTTTCTTTCATCACTTTGGATATATCAACCCACTGCCTTCTGGCTTCTGAGGTTTCTGATGAGAAATCTTAGTGGGCATTCCTATATGTGATGACTTGCTTCTCTTGCTGCTTTCAAGATTCTTTTTGTGTTTGTGTTTGGAAATTTTGAAAATAATATGTCTTGGTGAGGGTCTTCTTGAGTGTTTCCAATCATGTCTGTCATCAAAGTTGAGAAGTTTTCAGCCATTATTTCTTCAATTAATCCCTCTGCCCCCTTTTCTCTCTTTTTTTCCTTCTGAGACACCCACGATGCATATTTTGGTCCCTTAGGCTCCATTTACTCTTCTCCAATCTTTTTCTTTTTGTTCCTCAGACTCAATAATTTCCATTTTCATATCTTCAGGGGTGCTGATTCTTTCTGCTGCCTGCTGAAATTCACTTTTGAAATCCTCTAGTGAATTCTTCATTTCAGTTATTGTACTTTTCATACACAAAATTTCCTTTTGGTTCCTTTTTATGCTTTGTCTCTTTATTGATATTTTCCTTTTGTTCAAGTAGTATTATTTTCTTGATTCTGTCCTTGTCTTCCTTTATCTCTTTGAATATTTTTAAGACAATTGTTTTGAAGTCTTTTCTAGAAACTCCACCACGTGCTCTTTCTTAGACAAAGTTTCTGTCAGTTTATATTTTCCTTTGAATGGGCCAGATTTTCTGTATCTTTATATGTCTTATGATTTGTTATTTTTGTTGAAAACCAGATGTTTGAGTTTTGTAATGCGGTAACTCTCAAAATCAGACACCCCCCCCCTTCCCCAGAGTTTCCTTCCTTCCTTCTTTCCCTCCTTCTTTCCTTTTTTTTTTTTTTTTTTTCTCTTTTTCTTTTTAAATAATTGTTGTAGGGTGTCTCTGTGCTGGGTATCAGCCTGAGGTACAAGCTTAAGCTCTTCTCAGGTTTTTTCTGAGACTATGTCTTTTCCTGGGCATGTGCAGTGACTTTCTAGATTCCCCTGTATATGTGGTTGCTTTCAAATGTCCCCATCCTTAGGAATTCCCTGGTGGTCCAGTGGTTAGGACTCAGCACTTTCACTGCCGAGGGCCTGGGTTCAATCCCTGGTCAGGGAACTAGTATCCCATAAGGTGTGGGGCACAGCCAAAAAACAACACAAGAAAATAAAACGTTCCCTTTCTTAATTGTCTGGCTTTCAAAAGGAGAAAAGGGAAAAACAAAAGGGGGTGGGGGACAACAGACTCTGTCTCTTTAGATTCTCTGGAAGCCACTTCAGCCAGTGGCTATAATATGACTATAATGATGACTGCCTGCCTCTATCTGCACGTCTGTGATCAGAAGAAGCAATCAGCAATCAGTACACAGACCCCTGATATTCAGAGAACTGGGTCCTTTTTACTTACCTACCCTGGCTCCCATAAGCCATTCCAGCAACATGGGCACAGCTTCCTGCTGTCGGGCTGAGGGGACTGGGGAATGGGTACCTGCTACCATGTATGCTAAGAGATATTATGCCTGGAATTAACCAGGGCTTACCATCTAAGCCCTCCCTGGAAACTGAAAGCTTTCCTGTAGACTCCAGAGTCCCAAAATAGTTAACTTCAGTCAAATTCTGCCAGTACAATTGTTGTCTGGGTGGGAAGACAGATTCCTGGCACTTCCTACTCCATCATCTTCCCTGATGTCACTGCTATATAAAGAACTCTTATATAAAATTAAATAACCCAGTTTATAAATCACAAAGACAAATATCCCAATTAAAAATTGGGCAAAGGATCTCTATAGACATTTCTCCAAAGAAAATGTACAAGTGGCTAATAAACACATGAAAAGATGCTCAGCACGATTAGCCATCAGGAAAATTCAAATTGAAACCACAATAAGATACAACGTCACACCCACTAGGATGGCGTGCTAGATAAGAAAATGGCATTTCAAAAGATAGCCGTATCAAATCCCTGTAACCTGTAAATGCCATCTTATGTGGCAAAAGATGTGATTAAGCTCTCCCTTGAGAGGGAAAGCTTACCCTGCATTATTCGAGCTGACAGTAAATGCAATCACATGTATTCTTATGAGAAAGAGACAGGGAGTTTTGAGAGAGACACACACAAAAGAGAAGGATATGTAAGGACAGAAACAAAGATTGGAATGATGCAGCCACAAGCCTAGGAATGTCAACAGCCACCAGAAGCTGGAGGAGACAAGGAACAGAACCTCCACTAGAAACTTCAGAGAAAGCACAGCCCTGCTGACACCTTGATTTCAAACTTCTGGCCTTTAGAACTGCGAAAAAATAAATGTCTGTTGTTTTAAACCACCAACTTTGTGGTAATTTGTTATGGCAGTCCCAGGACACAAATGCAGATGGCTATAATAAAAAAGACAGATAACAAATGTTGGTGAGGATGTAGAGATATTGGAACTCTCACGCACATAGACTGCTGGTGGGAATGTAAAATGGTCCAGCAACTTTGGAAAATAGGCTTGCAGTTCCTCAAAATATAGAGTTACCATATGATCTAGCAGTTCCGCTCAGGTATAAACTCGAGAGAAATGAAAACATGTTCGCACAAAACCTTGTCCATGAATATTATAGCAGTATTATTCATGAGTCAAAAAGTGGAAACAATCCAAATACCCATCAACTGATGAATGGATCAATAAAATATGGTATACACATACAGTGGATTATTATTTTGCACTGTACTGTTTGCTTTTCTTAGTGCCTTACAGGAATTCCTTATGTATTCAAGATCTAATCTTTTTGTTGATAATGTGCATGAAAATATCTTCTCCAAGTTTGTAGCACGTCTTTTCCTTTCTTGATATTTTAATGTAAATTGGATTTAACTTGTATTTTCCTGATTGCTGACAAAATTATCTTTTTTTTAATAAACAATTTTATTTGTTTATGGTTGCATTGGGTCTTCATTGCTGCACGTGAGCTTTCTCTAGTTGCGGCAAGCGAGGGCTACTCTTCGTTGCAGTGTGCGGGCTTCTCATTGTGGTGGCTTCTCGTTGCGGAGCACGGGCTCTAGGCACGTGGGCTTCAGTAGTTGTGGCACATGGGCTCAGTAGTTGTGGCGCACGGGCTTAGTTGCTCCGTGGCATGAGAGATCTTCCTGAACCAGGGCTCGAACCCTTGTCCCCTGAAATGGCAGGCAGATTCTTAACCACTGCGCCACCAGGGAAGTCCCAAATTAAGTATCTTTATGTATGTTTACTGCCCATTTGCCAGCCTATTTGTGAGGTGCCTTTTCAAGTCTTTTGCCTATTTTTCTACTGGGTTGTTTGGCTATTTCTTAAGGATTTGTAGAAGTTCTTTATATATTCTGAATATGAGCCTTTGTCAGTTATATGTGTTACAAATATTTTCTCAAAGGTATTTGCTTGATTTTGTTTGTTTACTCCTTGAATGATGTATTTTAGTGAACAGAAATTCTTAATTTTACTGTAATCAAATGTATCAGTCTTCCCTACCTGAAATTGCTGAAGATATTATAATATCTATATTGTATTCTACAAACTATATCTTGTCTCATATTTAGACCTACAATTAATTTTTGTGTATGGTGTGAAGGCGGAATCACGTGTTTCGTTTTGTTTTTCTCATATGGGAATATCCACTTGTTCAGAACCATTTACTTAAAAGACTGTTCTTCCCCCACCACTCTACAATCCCCACTTTGTTGTAAATCAGGTGTCCATTTATGTGTTGGTCAGCTGCTGAGTTTTCTTTGCTATTCCACTGAAGTATTTTTGTATTTATACACTAATACCAGAGTGCCTCAATTACCAGACCTTATGATAAGCCTTGATCCCCAGTGACGCCATCCTCCTACCCTGCTCTTCTGACCTAAAAGCGTTTTGGATATTCGTGGTCCTTTGCATTTCCATATAAATTTAGAATCAGCTTGCCAAGTTACATACACACACACACACACATACACACAACCTTTCTGGCATGTTTTTTGAGATGGCACTGAATGTGTAGGTTAATTTCATCCAAGAGTTAATGTGCTTATAATAATGAGTCTTCTGATATGTAGAAATAGTACTATTCCACCTTTTATTTAGATATTCTTTAATTTCTCTCCATTCTCTCATTTTCTATGCAGATGCCTTGTGTACCCTTTATGTAATAGTATATCTATTTATTTTTTATTTACTTATTTTTGGCTGCATGGGGGCTTAGTTGCAGCACGGGCTCTTTGTTGTGGCACGTGGGCTTTAGTTGTGGTGTGCAGGTTTTTTCTCTCTCTAGTTGAGGCATGCGAGCTCAGTAGTTGTGGCGCACGGCCTTAGTTGCGCCATGGCATGTGGGATCTTAGTTCCCTGACCAGAGATCAAACCCGTGTCCCCTGCATTGGAAGGCGGATTCTTTACCACTGGACCACCAGGGAAGTCCCTATATAATAGTATATCTTTTCACAAAAATTCATTCTCTAGCTCTTTGTGACTACTTTATAGAAATACAATTTCTTTTCATATTTTGATCTTTTTTTATTAATTATTTTATTTATTTATTTTTGGCTACGTTGGGTTTTCGTTGCTGCACGCAAGCTTTCTCTAGTTGCGGCGAGCGGGGGCTACTCTTCATTGTGGTGCGCAGGCTTCTCGTGGCAGTGGCTTCTCTTGTTTGTTGCAGAGCAAGGGCTCTAGGTACATGGGTTTCAGTAGTTGTGGCACGTGGGCTCAGTAGTTGTGGCTCGTGGGCTCTAGAGCACAGACTCAGTAGTTGCGGTGCATGGGCTTAGTTGCTCCGCGGCACATAGGATCTTCCCGGACCAGGGCTCGAATCCATATCCCCTGCGTTGGCAGGTGGATTCTTAACCACTGCACCATCAGGGAAGCCCCTATATTTTGATCTTATATCCAGCAGCCTTACTAAAGTCATTTATTAATTCTAATAATTTACCCACGTATTATTTTAGATTTTCTATGTACATATTCTGTCATCTGCAAATAACGACAGTTTTATTTGTCCCTTTCCAATCCTTTTATCTTTTTTCTCTATTCTTCCTGCACTTACTAGGAGCTCCAATGCAATCTTGAGTTAAAGCAGCCCTTGTGTTTTCTTGACGACAAGGGTAAAGCTGGGAATATTTCAACATTAGGGATGATAATGTTTACTGCAGATCTTTGTTTCGATATTTTTTTTAGCTTATTTTATTTTTAACATCTTTATTGGAGTATAATTGCTTTACAATGGTGTGTTAGTTTCTGTTTAGATATTTTTAACAGATCAAGGAAGTCCCAATCTATTCCTAGTTTGCTAGGGATATTTAAACAATGTTTTTCTGCATGTATTGGAATGTTCATATGATTTTTTTTCTCCTTTATTCTACTATTTTGGTGAATTACATTGACTGATTTTTTAATGTTAATCCAAACTTGCCTTCCTAGAATAAACCCAACTTGGTTGTGACATACTATGTTTTCAATAATCACTGGACTTGGCTTATTAATATTTTATTTAGAATTTCTTTTATCCATGTTCCTAAACAATGTAACATTGGCATGTAATTCTCTTTTCTCATAATGTCCTCGTCAGATTTAGGAAAAAGGCTACAATGTCCAACTAAAACAAACTTGTGAGTGTCTCCTTTCTTTTTTAAAAAAAATGATTTTACTCAAGTACAGTTGATTTACAACGTTGTGTTAATTTCTGCTGTACAGTATCCTCTCTTTCTTTTCTTTGGAAGAGTTTGTGTGAGATTAGTGTTACTTCTTTTCAAAAGTTTGGTAGGACAGGGAATTCCATGGCAGGCAAGTGGTTAGGACTCCGTGCTCTTGCTGCTGAGGGCCTGGATTCCATCCCTGGTCGGGGAACTAAGACCCCACAAGCCGTGTGGTGTGTCCAAAAAACAAAGAAAAGTTGATAGGACACCTAGTAAAGTCATCAGGGCCTAGAATTTTCTTTGTGGGAAGGTTTTGAGGTGCAAGTTTAATTTCTTTGTTGGTTATAGGACTATTTAGATTCTCTCTTTATTCTCACGCAGTTTGGTAAGGTGTATTTTTCTAGAAATTTGTCCATAGTATCTACATTTCTAAATGTATTGTTTTAGGGACATCCCTGGTGGCGCAGCGGTTAAGAATCCGCCTGCCAATGCAGGGGACACGGGTTCAAGCCCTGGTCTGGGAAGATCCCACATGCTGTGGAGCAACTAAGCCCGTGCGCCACAACTACTGAAGCCCGAGCGCCTAGAGCCCGTGCTCTGCAACAAGAGAAGCCACCACAGTGAGAAGCCTGACACCGCAATGAAGAGTAGCCCCCACTCGTGGCAACTAGAGAAAGCCCGCGTGCAGCAAGGAGAACCCAACGTAGCCAAAAATAAATAAATTTATTTTAAAATATATAAACAAATAAAGATTGTAACATAAATAAATAAATAAATGTATTGTTATAAAGTTCGTAATACCCTCTTATTGACACTTTAATGTTTGAAGGAGCTCTAATAATGTCTTCTATTTTTACTCTTGACGTTGTTATCTGTGCTACTCTCTTTTACCGTGTTCAGTATCCCCAGAGCTGAGACTTGTAGCTTCATTCATTCTTTCTATTGCTTGTTTTCTCCTCTGTGTTATTTCCTTTCTTCTACTTTCTTTGAGTTTAGTTCACTGTTTCTTTTAAAGCTTCTTGAGATGCTTGCTTAGGTTATAGATTTTCAGTCTTTCTTTTTCTTGTCTGAAATAATGTGTATAAAGCTGAAATAATGTGCTCTTTTGACCGTTTGGTACAACTTACCTGTAAAACTGTTCGGGCTTGCTTCAATTTCTTTAATAGTTATAGAGCTATTCATTTTCTCTTTCTTCTTCAGTAGTGATGATGTTTTAGTTTTCTAGCAATTAATTTCTTTCATATAAGCTTTAGAATTATTGACACAATTTGTTGATAGTGGTCCCTTAATTTTTTTTAATAAATTTATTTATTTATCTACCTATTTATTTATTTTTGGCTGAGTTGGGTCTTTGTTGCTGTGCGCTGGCTTTTCTCTAATTGCGGTGAGTGGGGGCTACTCTTCGTTGCGGTGTGCCCTTAATTTTTTTTAGTATTTATTTATTTTTCTTTTTAGGCTGTGCCGGGTCTTATTTGCAGCACATGGGATCTTTGCTGTGGCATGCAGGATTTTTAGTTACAGCATGTGGACTCAGTTGCGGCATGCATGCGAAATCTAGTTCCCTGACCAGGGATGGAACCTGGGCCCCCTGCATTGCAAGCGTAGAGTCTTATCACTGGACCACCAGGGAGGTCCCAGTAGTCCCTTAATTTTTTAATCCGTGCAACACTCCTGGTCATATCCTCCTTTATATTTTCTAATGTGCTATTCATGCTTTCTCTCCTTTATTCTTAGTTAACCAGGCTAGAGTTTTGCCTTTTTTCCTAGTTTTTTCAAAGAACTATTTCTTGGTTTTGTCAATTTCATTTTACCTTTGTTCTCTATTTCAGTAATTTCTGCTTTTCATTATGATCGTTTTACTTTCTTTGGGTATACTGTGTTATTTTTCTAACTACGTAATATTAACACATAGCTCATTAATTTTTAGCTCTTCCTCTTTTCTTATTTAAGCATGTAAAGCTATAATTTTCTCTCTAAATGCCTCTTTTGTTGTATCCCACAAGTTTTGATGTGTAAAATTTTCATAATCATTCAATGCTACTGTTTTCTCTTGATTTCTTTGAACTATAAATTATCCCTGTGTATGTAAGTGTGTGTAGGTTTCTGTGTTTAGGGGAGTTTTAGGAAGTTTGGGGTTTTGTTGTTGTCTGTATGTTTGTTTGCCTGCCTTAGGTCTAGACTCAAGAGTTTACTTTAACAGAATCTCTTTTTGGGCTTCCCTGGCCGCAGAAACCCGTTCCTACTTATTAATATTCAAGCACATCTATTATTCATCTGAGCTTGGACACGTTACACACTCCGAGTCATCCGTGCTTCTGCCCTCTTTGTGAAAGGAGGCTTTGAGTCTGGTGGTCCCACAGGGAGGGCGTGTAGGTGGGACTCAGGGCTGACTCAGAAGCCCAGCCCTGGACAGCTCATGTCTGAGGTCGCACGAGCCGGAACAGAATTTTGTCTAACAGCTTGGCGGGCTCCAAGCTGCCTAGCCATACCCAGCTCCTGAGCTGTCCGTGTGAAGTCAGGGAGTTATCAAGATGAAATGCTAGACCTTTGAGGGTTTCACTCCTTCAATTCTGCCCTTGTTTTTGACCTGGAATCATACTGACGGCAAATATTTTCCAAATGCAATAGTGACAACTGCTTTCCCAGCTGACATGTGCTGAGGAATATGATGAACCATCAGAATCGCTGTGATCAGCAGATGGGGAAACAGAAGTGAGGGAGGGCAGGAAGGGTCTCAGGCAGGGCCCCTCACCAGTCAGGTGCAAGGGTGGGGTGAACTTCGTCTCGTGACAGCTACTCTCTGTCAGCTTCCCACATTGAATCCATAATGAGGGACGGAAAGGTCAGTCAAGCATTAATTATGCCCTCGTGCACTGACTTCAAGACGAAGTTAAATCCATTACCAGCAAGTGAAGAATTACCTTCCTTTCTTTCAAAACCACAAAAATAGTCAATATAAACTGCATATTTTAGCCACACTTTCTTGGTCATTTTGTCACTTCAAGTTGGTGACCTTGGGCAAGTTAGTTAGTCCCACTAAGCCCGAGTATAGTAAGCTTAGTACTGGCCCTCAAAATGTCAGGTCCTGGTCTTTCCTGGTGGTGCAGTGGTTAAGAATCCACCTGCCAATGCAGGGGATGCAGGGAGGTGTCAACTAAGCCCGCGCGCCACAACTACTGAGCTCCCACGCCACAACGAGAGAGCCCACGCGCCGCAAACTACAGCGCCTACGCGCCCTGGAGCCTGTGCCACAACTACAGAGAGAGAAAACCCGCATGCTGCAACTAGAGAGAAGCCCGCGCACCACAACGAAAAATCCCCTGTGCCTCAACGAAGATCCTGCGTGCTGCAACTAAGACCCGACACAGCCAAAAAAGAAGGAAAGAAAGAAGGAAGGAAGGAAGGGAGGGAGGGAAGGGGGGAGGGAAAGAAAGAAAGAAACAAAGAGAGAAACAAAGGAAATAAAGATACTAAAGATTCAAATCACACAGATATAAAAAACGTTAAAATAAATAAACAAATAATAAGCATTTATTTAGCTCAGGGATGCGTAGGTAAGCTGGGTCCCTCTGCTAATCTAGGTGGGTCTAGTTGATCTCAGCTGGGTCCGTCCACTCATGCACCTGCAGTCAGTTGTGGACTGTCTGAGGGCTCCCTAGTTTAGCATGGCCTCAGCTGTGACAAGTGTCCTTTTAAGAGAAAAGCAGTGGGACGTTAGACACACAGAGAGAAGAGGAGATGGCACTGTGGCTAGAGACTGAAGTGATGTATCCACAAGGCAAGGAGCCAGCAGCCACCAGAAGCTGGAAGAGGCCAGGAAGAGATTCTCCCCTAAAGCCCCCAGAGGGAGCGTGGCCCTACCAACACCTTGATTTGGGTCTTCCGGCCTCCAGAACTGTAAGAGAATAAAGGCATGTTGTTTCAAGCCACTGTCTGTGGTCGTAGGAAACTGACATGCCGAGACCAGGGAGACCAGGGAGGATGCCGTGTGGGGCACTGTGGAGATGCTGTGGGTGCTGCGCGCTGGTCCCCAGGGGAATCCACTGTCCTGCTCGGTGGATGTGGGCCGCTGGGGTTTTCTCCTGTCCAGACCCAGCTGATGCCCCTTCCCGCACCAGAGTGAGCCCAGGTCTGGCAGGCCCCAGGCAGCCCCTGGGAGGTCAGAGGTGGAAGAGCTGCCATCTCTCCAGCACCTCTCACTGGCGAGTCCCTGGCGAGTCCCTGGTGAGTCCCTGGCTTCTGCTTCCTCCTGGTCCGCTGAGGGGTTAACCACGCGAGCAAACTCAGGCTCCTTCCTCTGAGCTCTGATGAATAAGTCAACTACTCATCACTCAATTTCATTTTCATTTTCTCACTGCCCAAATTCAGGGGCCCCAGATCCTTAAGTCTGTAAAAGTCCACTGGAGCCCAGGGCTGGCTGCTGCTGGGGTGTAATCTGGGGCAGGAGACCCACCTCCAAGTGAGCTCAGACACTCCCCAGGTCCCACGCAGACTCCGGGGCACAGATGGAGTCGAGTTCTGGTATCAGCGTTTACCAGCTGGGGGAGCTCGGCAAACTGCTTAACCTTTAGGAGTATCAGTTTTCTCGTCTGTAAAATGGGAATTCATTCGCTGCAGGAGAGGCCAGGAAGATAAGAGGGAAGGCAGGCAGGTTGATGGGCCTTCCCATATACCACAGACAGTTGATGGAGGGTGAGGTTGGGAATACCTGTAGGAGGGGGCAACCTGGGAGTCACTGGGGCCTTGTGTGGAGATGGTGGGGACAGTCTGACCTCAGCAACAATGCAAGAGAAGGGAACCAAAGACTGGGGGCAGGGAACAAACAAGGGTCCCCTGTTTTATTTTATTTTAAAAATATTTTTTGCCGCCTGTGGGATCTTCATTGTGGCATGCGGGATCTTTAGTTGCGGCATGTGGGTTCTTAGTTGAGGTATGCAGGATCTAGTTCCCTAACCAGGGATCGAACTGAGACCCCCTGCATTGGGAGCGTGGAGTCTTAACCACTGGACCACCAGGGAAGTCCCAAGGGTCCCCTGTTTTAGAACATGGAGAAAGGCATCGGTTGGTGCCTGAGGGGAAGGGTCTGTAGGGAGGGAGAGGGTACAGAGGAAAGAGGGGCCGAGGATCCAGGGAGGGTCCAAGGAAGGTTTGAGGGGGCCAGAAGGATTTAAGCCCAGACTCCCCAGATATGCAGGGAAGTAGAAGAAAAAGGTGGCCCTGCATAGGGCCCAGGGCTATCTGTGGGGTCTCCCAGCCATGAGGCATTAAACAGGTGTACGGTGCAGGCTGGTGGGTGGGTTGTTGCTGCTTCTCTGACCCTCAGTATCCTCTGGGGCAGACACAGCTCACCCCAGTATTTGCCCTTCCCCTACTGCCCCAAGGAGCTCCAACCCAGAAAGGGGAGGAGGTGTGCCAAGACCAGGGGCCACCCCTTCCTCCTCTGGTGGCTCACCAGCCGCATGGGGTGGGGTGAATCCCACCCTTACAACGAGTTCGATCTGGCAGCTTTAAACTGGGCCAGACTTTCAACAACTGAAAATGTCCAGAAAGTTAGGAATTCAACAGTACTCTGCTGAAAACAGGGAGCAGAGAAAAACAGATTTATAGTCATGCCTCCTACTGAGTTTATATTCCTGAATAAATGTACTTACAATAATAACAAATTCCCTGGCGATCCAGTGGTTAGGACTCGGTGCTTTCACTGCCTGGGGCCCGGGTTCAGTTCCTGGTCCGGGAACTAAGATCCCGAGAAAAAACCAACCAACCAAAACGTAGTTACAATAATAATAATGTTGCAGGAGGTATTATGTCTTTCTTCCCCACACTCCATTTTTATTAGATGGAAATTATGACACAAAATAGGTCCCGGGTTATTGCATTTGATGTCTGACAGCGATCTTAGAAGTAACGTGTCCAAAACTGAACCGGATTTATTTCTGTTGCCATCCCCCAGCGCCCCTCCCTCAACCACGTCTCCCCCATCTCAGGAAATGCTACTGGGAGCCAGCCTCAGTCCCTCTTTTTCTGTCTCCCCAAGCACCCAGTCCATCAGCAAGTCCTGCAGTCCTGACAGGGATAAGCTCTCCCAAATCTGACCCGGCACGACCGCCCTGGCCCCAGCTCCCTCTTCACTCCTGGCTGTGCAGGAGTTTCCTCACCAGGCCTGCAGCTTCCCTCTCAGCCCCTCCACACCCGCCGGAGGGTCATTTTATTTTCTTTTTGGCCAACATTTGTTCATGATTTTTATTTTTTAATAAAAACTGAATAGAACTGCAATTCCCCTCCTAGATGTATACCTAAAAGAATTGAAAACGGGTACTCACGCGGGTATGTGGGTACACATGGCCATTGCAGCCCTATTCACAGTAGCCAAAAAGTAGCCAAATGGCTATGAATGGATGAACGGACAAACACAATGGGGCCTATCTGTACAACGGCTACCATTCAGCCACGGAAAAGAAGGAAGTACTGATACACACCACAATGTGGATGAACCTTGAAAACATTGTCCTTAATGAAAGAGGCAAGACACAGAGGACCAAATTATGTCTGGTTCCATTGATATCTGAAATATCCAGAATAGACAAATCCAGAGACAGAACAGATTGGTGGCTGTCAGGGGTTGGGGGGAGGGGGTGAGAGAAACTGCTTAACAGGGTGTGGGTGTTATTTTGGGGTGATGGAGATGTTTTGGAACTAGACAGACATGGTGCTTGCACAGCCTTGCCAGTGTACTAAATGCCCCTGAATTGTTCACTTGAAAATTGTTAATTTTATGTTCTGTGAATTTCACATCAATAAGTTACTTTTTTTCACTGACAGGTACATCTCAAGTACTGGTCAGGAGCTGTGATACACAAACGCTCCTGTACTTGCTTCTCGTTTCCCTCTTCTTCCCCTAAAGGTAAGCACTGTACCGCTACCCTGATTTGGGGGGCTTATCACCCCTTAACGTTTTTTTCAATTGTTTTACCCCCTATGTTTGCATCCTTAAACAACATGTTGGTTTTACATGTTTTTGTTTCTGCAGTTTGCATAAGTGGAATCATGCTTTGTATAGTCTATATGAACTGTTTTTGTACTCAAGAACTGTCATTCATTCACGTCGCTCTGCATAGTCGCAATAAAGTTCTCTCTGCTGTATACTGTTTCTTGGTGTGAACGTGCTGTATTCTTTATTCACACAGATAGTGGACAACTAGGTTGTTTCTGGGGTTTTCCTATTACAAATGGCAATGTGGTAATATTTTTATGCATGTCCCCTGTGCACATGGTCAGAAGGTTCCTTAGGGTAAATACTGTGGATGGTATCGCTGGGTTGCAGGGGATACACAACTTCAAGCGTACTCACTGATGCCAGATTGTTTCCCAAGATGTCGATTGTATTCATTTTTGCCAAGGAACCAGTTTTTGGCTTTGTTGGTCCTCTGTGTGGTGTATGTGTTGCCTCTCATAATTTTCTGCTCTGGCCTTTTTTATCAATTTCCACTCCTCCCAGCAGCGTCTTGGAGTGCCTTTTGCTCCACATACCCAGCAACACTTGCTTTTGTCTGACTGTTTCTGGTGGCTGTTTCATGGTAACTCATTATGGTCTTGGTTTGCATTTGCATTAACAAATCAGTTTCAGCATTTGTTCTTACATTTATTGACCACTGTGAAGTGCCTGCTTTTATGCCTTCCCCCGCCTTTATGTCTCTTCCATATTCATATTATGTTATTTATCTTACTAAATTGTAGACATTTTTTTTTTTTTTTTTAAGTCTTTCTTTCTTTATTTTTGGCTGCATTGGGTCTTCGTTTCTGTGCGCGGGCTTTCTCTACTTGTGGCGAGCAGGGGTTACTCTTCGTTGCAGTTAGCGGGCTTCTCATTGCGGTGGCTTCTCTTGTTGCGGAGCATTGGCTCTAGGCACACGGGCTTCAGTAGTTGTGGCTCGTGGGCTCTAGAGCGCGGGCTCAGTAGTTGTGGCGCACGGGCTTAGTTGCTCCGCGGCATGTGCAATCTTCCCGGACCAGGGCTCGAAGCCGTGTCCCCTGCGTTGGCAGGCGGATTCTTAACCACTGTGCCACCAGGGAAGCCCCAATTGTAGACATTCTTTACGGAGTATGGATATGAATCCTTTATCAGTGACATCTTCTCTCAATTTGAGGTTTGTATTTTCACCTTCTTGATATTTTCAAAAACAGAAATTGTTATAGGGTGGAGGGGAGCTTTTTTGTAACTGTATGTTCCTTTGCAACTTTTAAATGTTGCACCATGTGCATCTATTACCAAAAGAAAAAAACTGAATAAAATTTGAATTAAAACAAAAGAGCTAGGGAACGCCCTGGTGTTCCAGTGGTTAGGACTCCATGCTTCCACTGCAGGGGGTGCAGCTTCGATCCCTGGTCGGGAAACTAAGATCCCACATGCCACGGGGCAACTAAGCCCGCATGCCACAACTAGAGAGCCTGAGTGCCGCAACTACAGAGCCCACGCAACGCAACGAAAGAGCCCGTGTGCTGCAACTAAGACCCGACACAGCCAAAAATAAATAAATAAATATTTAAACAAAGAGCTAGTTTCTATCACTTTACCCTGATTAAATTTTTTATTAGTTATTGTCTTGAAATTATATTATTTTTGAGTTCTTTTACATGTATCCTGTAAGTGACGCTTAAGAACTTTAACTTTTTCTGTTCACAGCTATATCCCCAGTGCTTAAACCACTGCTTTGCATAAGGCAGGTGCTCACCTAACGCCGTGGAAGAAAGGAACAGAGGAAAGAGAGTGGGGAAGGATAGAGGGCCACCCTTAAGGGCTAACACGGCTTTTTGTGGGGGTCCCGTGGCTCCAAGGGTTGGGCAGGAACCTATATAATGGAAGAAATATTCTTTCCTCTGACAGAGCTTAGACTTAAAAGTTATGATTTGTATTTGGGAGATTTGTATTTTGGGGGGATGTTTACTTTAATAGGACAACCCTAAAGGAAGGGGCAGATACGATGCTCCAGGAGAGAGCAGGTTTTATTTACCCACTCATCCTTTTTCTCCTTCATTCTTTTGTTGCCCATCTGTCTTTGCCGCCAGCATGGTGTCAGAGCCACCAGAGTGGAATCTGAGGGCATTGCTTTCTGCCCTGGGCAGCTTGAGCACGCCTCCTGCCCTTCCTGAGTTTCCATGTTCCTGTCTACAAAATAGAGGCAATAATACAAACACCAACCCCTTTTGTATTGCAGCACCCCTTACCAAGCTCGTTTGTACCCATTACCTCCTATAACGAGCTCAGTGCCCAGTGAGCTAGGTGAAACTGGATGGGAGGAGGAGTGACACTCTGACGCGCAGCCATGTGTGGCCTCGTAAACCTTGACCTATGTCTACAGATTCCAAGTCCTGTGCTCATCCAGGGGAGAACTGAGAAGTGCAGCTGCCCGGGAAGGAGGGTCCTCTCTGCGGTGGGAGGGTGAAATCTGCACATACATGCTGGCTATTCTCTGGGCATTATCTCCATGGATCCCCACAGCAACCAGGGGTGGAAGGTTCTAATATTCCCATTTGACTGATTAAGAAATTGAGGCTTAGGACTTCCCTGGTGGTCCAGTGGCTAAGACTCTGTGCTCCCAATGCAGGGGGCCAGGGTTCAATCCCCGCTCAGGGAACTAGATTCCACATGCCGCAAGGAAGATCCCACATGCTGCAACTAAGACCCAGCGCAGCCAAATTAATTAATTATTTCAAAAAAAGAAATTGAGCCTCAAACACATGAAGTGATTTGCCAAGGTCACCTAGCATTCAGGGTCATAGCCAGGGTTGAAACCCAGGGTTGAAACTCCAGAGCCCTTGCTTTCCTACCACCTCTGTTGCCTCCATAGACCTTTGGATAGTTCTAAACAGTGGGTTTTCCCAGCTCAGAGCCGAGTGGACGGAGGAAAGGGCCTGCACAGAGAGCTCCACTGTCAGGATATAGGAATGATACCCAACAGAAGGTCATATACGTGTCCTTGTGTACCTAGATCTGGATCTATAATCTCCAACAAATGAGAGAATAGAACATTTCAATAGCCTGGGGCTGCTAAGTGCCCGGGCAGATGGCCCTTTCTATCCCCACATCCCCCAAGGCCATCCCAATATTGCAGTGCATCATGGGAACTGATAAAAGGACTATGAGTCATTCATAAAAGCTGAAAATTTCAGAATAGTGTGTTTAGGAAGGCTGGGAAGTGTGTGATCCATCTCAGAAACAGTCCACCCACAATTATCCTGAAAAGATACAGTACTGTGGAAGAGAGAAGGGTGGAAAATCCCTGGCAGACCCATGCTGGGTTTCAAACTGGGCCCTCCTCAGGCCAAGCAAACGGGCTGGAACGCCCTCCACTTACCCAGAACAAAAGGAACCAGTCACCACTAGACAACTGGAGGGAAGAGCACAGGTTTGGAGTCCGATCATGGCTGCTCTGTGAACTGTGCCGACGTGGGACAAGTTACAGCCTCTCTCTGAGCACTGGCTGACACCTCCCTCACCGGGCTGGTGCAGTTAGTGTCTTACCATAGGTGCTTGGTGCATTGCCAATAGAGCTGGAGCACAGTAAATGTACTCAAAATGGAACTCAGTAAACGTACTATGACCTCAGGCAGCAAAAATCAAGGGTTCTGGGAGTGGGGGAATGTTCACTGGGAGCTAGCCTGAGAAGGTCCCATAGAAGAAGTAAGATGACAGGGCCTTGTAACCATAGGGAAGATTCAACTAGACCATCCCAGGCAGAACAGCAGGGACAAGTCTTGGATGTGAGAATTCCTAAACTGCCTGCTGGCCCTCACAGAGGAAAACAATGGCCCCAATGGGGTGAAGGAGACCAGAGCAGTGAATTAAAAGAATAGCAGCATGTCTGCTCTGACCCCCGGTATGTTGGGGAGCAGCTTGGGGAAGCTGGGGAGGGTGGAGTCTGGAATGGACTTTATATTTCCCTGGGTGGCAGCCTCTAAGCATCTGTGGCCTATTTGGGGGCACACCTGTCCCTGCCTCCAGGCATGATGACCCCCAGATGTCCCACAATTATCATACCCCTTCTCTTCTTGGCTTTATTTATTCTCAGTGCTCAGCTCTCTGCTCCCTATCAATTACACAACAACAACACACACATGCACACACATGCTGAGGAATGGATCCTGGATCCCAGCAGTTCCCACACCTTCTCAAAGGGGAGTTGTGCTTGTGAATGCCGTGGTGTGATGGTCAGGCAGAAGCAGGCCTCTCCACCTCTGTCCAAACTAGATGTGGTGCAGAGAACACAGGCCCAGGGGTCAGGAGATCTGACCACTTGACATGATAGTCTTGGTTAGGAATGCACTGGGCTGCAAGTAACAGACAGCCTAAACTCTCATGGCTTAAACAAATGGGGACTTATTTTTCTTGCATAAGAAGTCCAGAGGAGAGCAATCTCAGGACTAGTGCAGTTACTCGTTCTTTCTGGTGCTGGGATGGGGTGGGTGCTAAACAGATCTCCCCACCACATGCCCATAGTAGCTGTGGAGCAAGGACATAGGTCTGGGGCTTCTGAAATCTGGGCCCCATTCTGGCTCTGCTGCTAACCAGCTGTCAACTTCAGACAAGTCACTTCACCTCTTTGAGGCTCAGTTTCTCTTTTGTCCTAAAGCAGCAAGGGTAGGACTAGATTATCTTCAGTTTCTTACCTCTCAGGATGACCTTCCTCCTTGACATGAAAGTAGGCACTACCTAAGCACATACACAACTTGGTATATTTAGTTATGTCTTTTCAGTTTAAGGAGGCTGAAATAGAACCTATTTTAATATGATGATAGGAAACAGGAATATGAAAAAGGACAGAAGAAGGGATTCCAGGAAAACTTCCAGATCCTGTGCTTCCATTCCTTCCAGACCATAGATCCACAGAAGTACATATTTCAGGCTACAGAGGGTCCTTCAGACAGAATAATGTGTTGTTTTTTCTTTTCTTTTCTTTTTTCTCCTCCTCCTCCTCTCCAGTTTTCACATAACATGTACGCCTTATCTCCCATTTCCAGCTCCTTATGGTACCATGATATCATTTGACATAAGCGCTATGAAAAGTTCAAAGTGTTTCTTTAATTCTAGCCTTTATGAAAACCAGAAGCATCTTGAGTTAAGTACTGTCAGTTTCACTTCCTACCTCTTGGCATTCACTGACTCATTATTTAATGTGTGGCTTCAGTGAAAAAAGCATCAAGGTGGAAACCTCACCCCCAGCCACTTCTCTGGCCAATGTGGAATGTTCTGAATCATCCAAACCCTTTCTCTCAGCTCCTGCCCAAGGCTGAAACCCTTTTGTGGGTCCTCTGCGTGTTTTCCCAGCTGACCTAGTTGACATTCCTGTCATCAGGAGTGCCATGCTGTGTCTAAACCTGGCCTGGCCCCTGCCTACCCCTCCAGTCTCACCTCTCACCTCTTGACATTGACCTAAACCCACCATGTTGTTCCTCATCTGTACAGGCCATCCTGCTTGGCATCCCTTTCCACCCATCCTCACCTAGCTAACTCGACTCATGCTTCTAGACTCAGCATAACCACCACTCTTCCAGGAAGCTTCCTTGACCCAACTCCCCAAGTTGGGCTAAGTGTCCCTTCAGGGACTCCCACAATCTTGTGCTCACCCACATTTCACTTGAACTGTGTGAAACACACATTTAACTAACAAGAATTCAACCATCTCTGCTTGGCCAAAGAGGGAGAAAGAGAAGGACATTTTAAACAGGGCTGTCCTTGGCCCAGTGAACACTTTCCTGAGAGGGAGAGATGCAAGCCCTGACTGCATCTTAGTCCTCACATGGGAATGATTCTGGTGTTTAAAGACGTATATGTCTCACAGAGCAGGAAATGTCCCAGACATAGCAAGAGGAGTCACATCCTGGGGGACCAAAAGAGAAAACATTAAAAATAGAAAAAGAAAAGCAAGACATACCCACTACAAGGGCTTATCTGTTACGAAAGTTTTAGGATATAGGTTCAAATCCCAGCTTTGCGGCTAACCAACTTGGGTACTTTGGTCAAGTCACTGTAACCTGTTTAGACTTGGGATCACAAGGTGTGTCTGTCCATCTTACAGGGTTACTCTGAGGCTTAAATGAGGTAACATGTAATGTACCCACAAGGTAGACTCTCAGTAACAGTTCATGTTACTCCAGACCATTCCGCTCTTCCTCCTCAGAACCCTGCACCAAAGCATTCCATCCAACGCTGGCTCGGCTCTAGGCAGGTCCTCGGGAGACATTCAGAGGCTCCAGAGCAAGGAAGTCTTCTAGGGGAGGTTCCATTTCCAACGTCCCAGTCTGCAAGCGTCCACCGAGCTCCGCCCCAAGGTGGAGCATCCGTCCACTGAGCATCTGAGCACCCGACCCGGGGTTTGAAGTCTGGTTATAAATCCCCTACAGGCATTTAGGCGGTGATCCCAGGAGGCTTCTAGGGCTCCCCGCCACCTTCTAGCGCTCTTCCTTACGAAAGGCTTTTAGCTGGGTCCGGGTCCATCTCTCTCCTGACCGCGAGCTCCTTGAGGGCAGGACGCGTCTGCCGCCTTCGGGATGCTGAGCCCAGCCCCGGCTGCTCAGAGCCGGAGGCAGGAAGGGTGATTTGAGTCCTCGGCTCCCGGGTCACCGTTAACGATGCAGAAACTCGGTTCCTCCCCACAGCCCCGGCCCTATAATTGCTGTTATATCTCGATTTGGGGCAGCGCGGTCCCAGCTTTTGAGGGACGCTACCTCAGCTTTTGCATACAGCAGGCCCTCGATCAACACTATAAGTATCAATCCAGCAGTCAAGCTCAGGCCGCCGCCCAGGGCCGTTTGCCGGCTCTTTCACGGGTGCCGCGTGCTCTGGACGCTGGGAACCCGCCGCCCCCGCTGCCCGCCGGGACCCGCCAGCCCTGCCCAGCCTCGGGCGCCGCCCCCTCGGCTCTAGACCAGGCCGAGTCACCCCTAGCAACAGCAGCCGGGCCAGCTTCCTCGGGCCGCGCTAATTGGCTGGACTCCAGGAGGCGGCGGTGCCGTCACTTCCGGCATCCGGAGGCAGCAAAGGAAGCCGAGGGGCGGCCATCTTGGGTCCGTGAGGCTCGGAGGTGCTGGGGGCGGCGGTGTCGGTGGCCACTGGGCGGAGGCTGAGGCGGAAAGCGAGTCGGAGGGAGAAGAACAGCCGGGTGCAGGCGCCGCCTCCGCAGCCCCATCCATGGTCGGCGCCCGCAGCCCGCGGGGACCTGTCTTGCACTCCACCTCCTCCACATCCTCCTCTTCTTCAGGGGCCGCCGGCGGCGCTGTGTGGAGGCTCCGGCGCTGAAATCCGCGGCGCGACGGGCGGGGGCGGAGGAGGAGGCGAGGGGGTCCGGGCCCGCGGGGCGCCCGGAGGCGCGGGGACGCCAGTGGGCCGACCCGCAGCCCGCCGCCGCCGGCCCGGCCCCGCCACCGCCGCCCGCGGGGCTCCTCGGCGCGGCCGCCGGGGCCGGGGGAGCATGAGCCCCGCGACCCGCCGGGGGACGGCCCGGGCCCGACCCGGGATCTAGACGGCCGTGGGGGAGGGGAGCCGCCCTGCAGCGGCGCCGCTCCGGAACCGCCGGGCCCTCGACGCCGCTTCTCCGGCCCCCGGGACCGCGCTGATTTGTTTCACCCTCGCGTTGTGCAGAAGTGAAGTGAAGTAAAATGTCCACTAGGACCCCGCTGCCGACGGTGAATGAACGGGACACTGAGAACGTGAGTAACCTAGGCGACTGCCCCGGGCCAGGTCTGCGCGCGCCGTCCCCGGGAGCGCGGCCGCAGCCCTCGCCTCGCCGCCGACGGGTCCCCAGGCCGCGGCGCTCTGGACCCGGTGGACGGCCATGGGCCCCGGGAGGCGGCCTCGGCGGCCCGTTTCCCGAGCGCGCGGGCCGGGGAAGTGCATCCGCGATTACGCCGGGGGCTCGCTTCGTAGCGAACCCTGAGGGCTGCAGCGTGGCCGGCCGGTGGCCGCGCGGTGGTCTCTCCGAGCGTGTGTCGGGTCCCCGCAGTGTACAGGGCTTATTTCCACTAAATTCACCTTTTAAATTAGGTAGGCATCTCATGAGAGGCTGTCGGGTTAAAAACACGTTTGTGGTGTTGATTAAACGCAATTGATTGGATCGAGTGGACTGTCCGTCATGCCTCGTTCTTTAAGTTGTCTCGAACTAAATTTAGTGACAGTCACTAAACTAAGTGACAGTCACTAAAACTAGGTGCGCACTGAGGAATCTTCTCGGCCCCCTTCGATGCAACTCCGAAGCTGTTCAGAAGTTCTTGGAGAGAGCTAAGACTTTGTCGAGGAGTAGCCCCGTTTCCTTACGAATCTGTTTTGAAGGAGCTGGTTAAGCACATTTCAGAGGAGGATGTGTAGTCAAGCAGCCCTGCCACCCACTGCCTAGCGGAGGGCCACCCACTCTGGGCTTAACTTTCCCCCTTCCCCAAAAGAAGTTGGCTTAGATGAGCTCTTAGGTCCATTCTGGCACTCACATTCTGTGATTCTGTAAAAGGAACCTTTGATTTTGTTCACGGAAACCTTTTCAGAAGGCCAGGAACAGCAAGCAGTTTTAGGGCCTGACAACTTGTAGTAGAAATTCCACTGGAGAAATGTTGACTCTGTCCAAGTGCATTCTGAACTCTTCTCTAGCACTGGCTTCAGGACTGTTCCAAGCTACCTGTGAGTTGTCTTCTGTTAAAAACAAAAATATCTAAAAAATAACTCGTAAAGAAACTTCACTGGCCTTTTATTTTAAGTGTTATGAGGTAATTCCTGGCAAGAAAATGCTATCACTTAGGAAAAGCTTCCTGGCTCTGCCTGTTTTCATGCTTTCAATTACGTCCTGAGACCTTGTGGCCTAGTGGTATCAAATGCCTTCATTTTAATCTTCAGAATGCCACTTGTTTGCTGGATAGCTGTCAGATGATTTAATCTGTTTATGTAAACCTTGGTCTAAGGCATCCCTCCAGTATATTAAGGTGTGGTATTTAATGCTCTTTAACCTGGTAAATAAGTGGTACAGTGGTGTATGTTCCTTTACCTGAGATGGATTAGAAAGTTACGTAAAAAGTAGTAGAAAATCTAGACTAGGTGAGTCAGTGAACTTATTTTCTCATAGACCCTTTGAAGAACCTAATTCTTACTTCATCATTTTGTTGTTCTTTGACTACCCTGTCGGGCGGAGCAAGCAAAAAAGTGAGTTGATTAGCTTTGATCATTGACTTCCATTGCAAAATCTTACATTGAACCAGAGCAGGAGCTCCATACTTACTGAATAAACTGAAGCCAGAAACAATCATAGCAGGTTTGTTATAATGAAGGATTTACACCAAATGGGTCTTTACCTTGTTCTCTGTTGAATTTGTTGAATTATGGTGTAGTCTTTTTGTGTCGTTAGGAATTACTAACTTTAAAAACAATGTAGGGTATGGAGTATGCCTTTATTCTCATGGAACGTATTTAAAATTGAATTTTTGACAGTGCTAAAATAGAGGTTTGTAGCACATCATTGCATTAGTTCACCATGCCCTGTTTTTAACTCCGGCATTGACATGTTCTGGAAGTAGTTGTGTATCTTTTACAGTGTGGTGCCCTTGTGCCAGTGTTACACGTCTGGCATATACCATATTATTTACCTACCACTACTGAACTGCTAAGTGTTAGACTTCCTGCCAATCGAGTGATGAGGGTTCAAGAATGAATGGGAGTTCTCAGTCTGTTGGGCATCTCTTTTGTTAAAGTTGGGTGTATTGAGATAGAACATTCCCTCTTTTTAAGTGTACAGTTTGATGAGTTTTGACAAATGTATAGTCACATAATCACTATCACGGCCAAGTTAGAGGATGTTTCCATTGCTTAAGAAGGTCCCTTGTGTCTCTTTACAGTCAATCCCCTCTCCCTTCCCCCAGCCCCTGGCAACTACTGATCGGTTATCTGTCTCTATAGTTTTACCTTTTCTAGAACGTTTTTAAATGGAGTCAGAGAGCATGTAATCTTGTGTGTAGCATCTTTCACTTGGCATAATGCTTTTGAGATTTATTCATGTTTGTGTGTGTATCAGTAGTTCACTCCTTTTTATTGCTGAGTAGTAATGAACTCATTGTTTGGATGTACCGGTTTTTTTAAATCCATTCACCAGTTGATGGACATTTTGGCTGATATGACAAATAGCTTTGTCTTTATATTTTGTAAAAAGACTCTCCATTTTGCTTACCCTAGGAATCTTATTTAAATTTTAAGTAAATATAATTGTGGTAAGAATTTTGCTTATAGATCAGGAATAATAAAAGGCAGATAATTTGCAAGAAGAATATTATCTTCATGCTAGTACACTACTCTATTTTCAGTTGTTTGATTTCCAGATGTGAGTATTCACCATTAGCTGATAGGTGTATAAAAAGATAAACTGGGGCTTCCCTGGTGGCGCAGTGGTTGAGAGTACGCCTGCCGATGCAGGGGACACAGGTTCGTGCCCCGGTCCGGGAAGATCCCACATGCCGCGGAGCGGCTGGGCCCGTGAGCCATGGCTGCTGGGCCTGCGCGTCCGGAGCCTGTGCTCCGGAACGGGAGAGGCCACAACAGTGAGAGGCCCGCGTACCGCAAAAAAAAAAAAAAAAAAAAAAAAGATAAAACTGTTATCAAATCATTTTAAAACTCAGAAGGACTAGTCAAACAGTCAGACCTAATGAGGATGTTGAGGCTCAGAGAGATGACAGGAGCTGCTTGTGACTACTCACTGTTTAGCAGCAGAGCCTGTACTAGACCTCAGGTCTCCATCTCAATCCTCTCTGCTTTTTTGTGTAGCAGACTGTTTCTCAAAAGCTATGTACTAATTATTCAACTAGGGAGATGTAGTTGTACCAATACACAGAGTATAATTAAAATTAGACTTCTAAAAATGTTTTGCTATGGAAAATTTCAAACAAATAAAGAGAATTTAATAAGTATTTATCAATGGTTCTCAACTGGGGACAATTTTGCCACGCCCCCCCCCCCCCAGTGGACATTTGACAATGTCTGGAGACATTGTTGGTTGTCACAACTGAAGAGCGTTGCTACTGACCAGAAATACAGCTAAACATTTTACAGTACATAGGACAGTGCCCCCTGGCCCCTCAACAAAGAAATATTTGGCCCAAAATGTCAAGAGTGCCAGGGTTGGGAAACCCTGGTATCTAGTTAGCCCCCACCATGTACTCAACAGCTTAATGACCAGACTTCTTTTATTTGTTCTCTCCCCAAGAAGCAAGCTCAGTACATCATATCATTTCATCTCCAAAGCTTTTAGAAGAGATAAACCTTCTTTAAAAAATGTAACCTTAATCCTTTATCATAATTTTTTAATATCAAATATCCAATCAGTGCTTGTTTCCTCAGTTGTCTTTTTTTAAAAAACACTTTGTTCAAATTAGAATAAATCTTGCTTCCATATATTATAGATGGCTAATATGTGAAACAAGATGCTTTTTTAAATTTATTTTTTAAATACTTCACAGATAAGTCTTTTTTTAAATAAAATATATATTTAGTTGCACCGGGTCTTAGCTGCGGCATGCACGTGGGATCTAGTTCCCTGACCAGGGATTGAACCCGGGCATTGGAAGTGCGGAGCCTTAGCCAGTGGACCACCAGGGAAGTCCTCAAGATGCTTTTTTTTTTTTTTGGCTGAGTTGGGTCTTAGTTGCGGCATGCAAGATCTTTCCTTGTGGTGCGTGGGCTCTTCGTTGTGGTGGGCGGGCTTCTTTGTAGTTGTGGTGTGCGGGTTTTCTCTTCTCCAGTTTTGTTGCTCGGGCTCCAGGGCACTTGGGCTCTGTAGTTTGCCGCACGCGGGCTCTCTTGTTGAGGTGCGCGAACTCAGTAGTTGTGGTGCGGGGCCCAGCTGCCCCACCGCATGTGGGATCCTAGTTTCCCGACCTGCGTTCCCTGCATTGCAAGGTGGATTATCTACCACTGGACCATCAGGGAAGTCCCCCAGGATGCTTTTTTTTAAAGGCAACAAAAAAGTTTGCATTTTAGCTTATGTTCTACAGTTGACTTGTATAGAGGTCATGGACAAATCCTGTTTGTGTACTGGCAAAATTAGAAATGTATTTTTCACTTACATTTCAAAGCATATGACATTTTGTAAGTAAGCCTGGGTTATTTGCCAAAGGTACCAGAGGTCCTGGAGGGCTTTGCCAATTTAGCAGCTCCTGGTGTGTGCGCACACCATGTACTTACTTATTATTAGTTAATGCAGACAGTCATCAGAATTCCTTATCTCTGTGAAATAAATAAACTGATGGTGTTATTGTCTAGCCAGCTGTTGGTTGTATGAAACTGTTAACCTGTTAAGATCTGACTGCCTGCTATGTGTATGACACTGTGCTAGGCGCTGTAGAGGATATACCTAGGAACCATATCACTCCCCTGCCTTAGGACTTCCTAGTCCCTGCAGAACAAAGCACCCTGAGCTCTGTGAAACTAGTCTGTAAACTCTCAAACTGGAACAAACACCACAGTCACCTGGAGGGCTTATGAAAGCACTGATTGCTGGGCCTCACCCCCAGACCTTGATTCTACCTTCGGGGCCCTAGAGTTTACATTTCTAACAAGTTACCAGGTGATGTTGATGCTGCAGATCCAGGAACCACACTTTAAAGAATTGCTATCTTAGTATTCAGTGAAGACTTGCTGACTAAACAGTGCTCCTTTAGATTGTATTATGACTAAAGAAAAGAGATTTCAATGGTTTCAATAACATTTTCAGTTTCTTTGAGGTTTTTTTTGTGTGTGTGACTGCATTGGGTCTTGCTGCGCGCAGGCTTTCTCTAGTTGCGGCAAGCAGGGGCTACTCTTTGTTGTGGTGCGCGGGCTTCTCGTTGCGGTGGCTTCTCTTGTTGCGGAGCATGGGCTCTAGGCGCACAGGCTTCAGTAGTTGTAGCGTGAGGGCTCAGTAGTTGTGGCTCGCGGCCTCTAGAGCGCAGGCTCAGTAGTTGTGGTGCACGGGCTTAGTTGCTCCGCAGCATGTGGGGTCTTCCCGGACCAGGGTTCGAACCTGTGTCCCCTGCATTGGCAGGCAGATTCTTAACCACTGTGCCACCAGGGAAGCCCTCCTTGAGTTTTTAAAGTTGGTTCTTTGTAGGGAAGTGTGGTTATGGAGAATAAAAATAGTTACTATTTTTGATCACTAACTATAATATCAGGCAACAATACTAAGTACTTTATATAATATTTCATTTAAAATATGTAATATGGGGACTTCCCTGGCGGTCCAGCAGTTAAGACTTCGCCTTCCAATGCAGGTGGGGGTGTGGGTTCGATCCCTGGTCGGGGAGCTAAGATCCCACATGCCTCGTGCCAAAAAACCAAAACATAAAACAGAAACAATATTGTAATAAATTCAATAAAGACTTTAAAAATGGTCCACATCAAAAAAATCTTTAAAAAAATAAGTAATATGATTTCATTTAATCTTCCTAACTTCCAAGCACAACTATCTATTGAATCAAGGTGTTTGGGCGTTTCTTAAAAAAAAGTTGATTTCTGAAGAATATTTTTTATTGGGTCAAAGTGTTTGGGAAAAGGTCTTATTCAATTACAGAGTTGTTTTCATTTCTTTTTTATGTAAATTAGATAAAGGTGGAAATTTTCCATGAGTAGAATATTGGTCGTTTTGATTGTGTAGTGCATGAGTATTTATATTGTAATTACTTATAAACGACTCATAAACAGTTTAATATAAATTAATAGTCCCGGTTACCTTTTTTTTTTCTTTCTTTCTTTTTTGCCTGCGTTGGGTCTTTGTTGCTGCGCGTGGGCTTTCTCTAGTTGCCGTGAGCTGGGGCTACTCTTGGTTGTGGTGCGCGGGCTTCTCATTGCTGTGGCTTCTCTTGTCGCGGAGCATGGGCTCTAGGCGCGCGGGCTTCAGTAGCTGGGGCTCGTGGGCTCAGTAGTTGTGCCTCACAGGCTCTAGAGCGCAGGCTCAGTAGTTGTGGTGCACGGGCTTAGTTGCTCTGCAGCATGTGGGATCTTCCTCGACCAGGGCTTCAACCCGTGTCCCCTGCGTTGGCAGGCGGATTCTTAACCACTGAGCCACCAGGGAAGTCCTAATAGTCCCTGTTATCTTTAATTTCAGAGAGGATTGTTCTGGATTCTAAAACGTAGCCAATTTTTTTTTTTTCGTCTGTGCCGGGTCTTAGTTGCGGCATGCGGAATCTTTTAGTTGCGACATGTGGGATCTAGTTCCCTGACCAGGGATTGAACCCGAGCCCCCTGCGTTGGGAGCACAGAGTCTTAGCCACTGGACCACCGGGGAAGTCCCCATAGCCAAATTTTATCCCTGGAATTTGTTTCCAAGCTGGAAGTAAGAGTCAGGGAGTACAGCCGCTTCTGATCACCACTGGGAGGACTGAAGCAGAAATTCACTTGTCTCACATCCATTTTAAACTTTCAAAATAAACAAGGAGAAAACAAATCTCTTCCCTGGCAATCTCCCAGCTTTAATGTTGTCTTACGTAGGAATTTAAAGAATGTGCTTGGAGTTGGTCTGCAAGTAGTAATAAGGGGTTTGTGCTGACCCACATGCACCTGCCTGAACAGTAATTGAGAGGGCAGAAGTTGGCACTGCAAGAAAATGACGTTTTTGGGGGGAGTCCAACTTTTTCTTCAAGCTAGAGTTCTTTAGCACTGCACTTTAGTCACCTGAGCTGCTTGGCCATGGTTAGTCTTATACAGTCTTATGCAGACTAGATAAGGCATTGTTTCTGTGGGTTACCTGGGATCTTGATGTTCAGAGTTGAAGCTTGAATAAAGCTTGAGATGTTTTGTTTGTATTTCATGCTAATAGTTAGGTGTTGCTTGGAGGTGGAGTTGAAATATTGTGGGGTTTGTATTATGGACATTTTACATGAAAATCTGTATTGGAAGAATTTAACATGAAGTTCAAGTAAGCTGAACCAAAGGTTTTATTCCAGAATTTTATATAACCCCATTCTTTCTGTAGTCAGTACCTTTATGACTTCATTGAGTACAGTAGCAGACTAGTATGAGGGTCCTGGAGAGGAGCAGACCTAGAACCATTTCCTAGCACAGCCTTTTGCCCTTAGCCTTGCCATTCTTTGTCCAGAAGAATAATCTAAGCTGGGCAAGCAGCTTTTGTTGTTCAAGGTACTTGAGGTGTTTTTGATGGCATTCTGTTCACGTACTGTCTCCACCTCTTTCCTTGTCTTCCTTCCCTTGTGTAGCCCTTGCCTACCCTAGGCCTGCCTTGGTATTCATAGGCACGTGTTAGCTTTACTAGTGGAATGGATTAAAGGAACTTATATTTTCTTTTCTTAAAAGAAGGTTGCCTTCTAGACATTAAGGATATTCAGTGATAAAGAACCTTCTACATACAATGGTAATGTATTCTAGTTGCTTTTTCCATTTCTGTTAATTTAGGCCAGGTGCTTAACATTTATATCCTGCTTATTGTATAGCTGTCCTACTTATTACTGCTGTGGAACTAGCCAGTCCACAACTTAGTAGTGTAAAACAACAAGTGTTTCACTATACTCACAGATTTTGTGTGAGGAATTCAGATGGGAATGGTTTATGGCTGGGACTTCAGTTTGGGGGAATAACGAAAGGCTGGGGGATTTGAGTAGCTGGGCTGGAAGATCCACATCCTAAGACCGCTTCTTCACTCACATATCTGGCACCTTGGCAGGTATTGTTAAAAGGCTGAGCTCAGCTGGGACTTGGCCAGAGTGGCTACATGGGCCTCTCCAGCATGGAGACTCCAGTGTGATCGGACACATGAGGTGGCTCGGTGTTTCAGCAAACAAGACAGAAGCTGCCTGCCTTTTATGACCTTGCCTCAGAAGTCACATAGTATCACTTCTGCCATTTATTCTTAAAACGTTAGAGCAGTCATGGGCACCCAGATTCAAGTGGAAGGGACATAGACCTTTCCCTGTAATGGGAGGTATGTCAAAGGCTTTGGGCTCATGTTTTCCAACCACTATAATAGTAACTCTTTGGGTTTATAATCTGACCTAGCATTTTTTGTGTGACCTTGGACAAGTTATTTAACTTCTTCATGCCCCAGTTACCTCATCTATAAAGTGGGATTGGTAGTAGTAATGACCTCATAGGACTGTTATAAGAATAAGGTCTTCCATGCTGTGGCCTCCCTTACCTCTTTGTCCTCATCTCCTACCTCTCCGCACCCACTACATTCATAGACCCAGGTGTCTTCTTGCTGTTCTTTGAACACACCAGGGACACTCCAACCTCAGTGCCTTGACATTGGCTCTTCTCTTTGAACACTTTTCTTCCAGATATCCACATGGCTAACTGTCTCACCTTCTCCTCTTTTCAAACATCAGCTCAGTGAGTCTTACTCTGACCATCTGTGGCCCTCCCAACCTCCCTAATCCTGATCTGGTTTTTTTTCCCATTGCATTGTTACCTTTAACATATTATATAATTTGCATATTTCTTATGTTTATTGTATTTTGTCAGTTTTCTCTGGTGTACTGAAAGCTCCCTGAGAGCAGGAATGTTTGTTTTGTTTATTAATACTATTTCAAATACCTAGAACATGCTGGTCATTTATTACAGATGAAGAGTAAATAAATATTGCTCGAATTAGTGATTAAATGAGACAATATGTGTAAAGCATTTAGAATGGTGCCTGATTCATAATAAGTAATAGCTAAATGTTAGCCATCATTAGTGGTTTGTTTACTGGTCTTTTCATCTCTCATCTCTATGTTGTCATTTCTCTCATTTCTAGTGTCCTGTATCTTCAGCCTCTTCCCTCAGTAGTTCCAATGAATTCATCTTCTTTCTCCTTTCTTAAAACCTCAGATAGCTTTCTTAAAGGGAGACTTGATGGAAAGAGTCTGGGCTTAGAAGTGAGGGATAAAGTGGGAGCCCAGGACTGTGGTTGAGGGAGAGATTCTGAAGACACTTCTGAGGAATAGTGGACCAGATGAGGAGCCAAAAAGTAGGAGCAACAAAACATAAGAGAAATTGGGATTTGGAGTTACAGGTTTGTGTTTGAAACCGGTCTTCAAATACAAGTCACTTAACTATGGGCAAGTTAATTACTTGTCTGTGCTTCATTTAAAAAATTTTAATAATTAACTTTAATTGATATAATCAACATATAACATTGTATTAGTTTCAGGTGTGCAACATAATGATTTGATATTTGTATATTTTGTGAAATGATCACCACAATAAGTCTAGTTAACAGCTAACATCCATCTCCACATATAATTACAGGCTTTTTTTTTTTCTGTTCATGAGAATTAAAAAATCTCTCTTAGCAACTTTCAAATATATAATACAGTATTACTAACTATGGTCACCATGCTGTATATTACATCTTTTTTATTTAACAAAAGAGAATAACACCATCTATTCAGGGTTGTTGTGATTGAAGAAACTAACATGTATAAAGTGCTTGGCCCAGTCTACTCCATATAATGGGGGTTCTTCAAATGTTAATTCCCTCTTGAGATAGCTTTTGTAGTGTTATTCTAGAAAACTGGATAATCTAAACTCTTTGGTTTAGTATTCAAAGTTCTTGACCCACTTCTCTGTCTTTTTTTTTTTAACTGTTCACCTATATAAACTTAACACTACAGCCAAACAATTCTCCTTGGCTGTCTCTTCATCTAGCAGTTTCACAGCTGCTGGTTGCCAGGTCCTGTGTACTAAGAATACAGAGATTAGATAATTCTTACCCTCAAGGAGCTCATTGTCAAGTACTTTAGTGTAGGAATTAACTAAGCTAAGCAAGGGGATGCAAGACAGAGAAGTACCAGCCTAGTCAAGAACATAAAGGTAAGAAATTGCCAGCAATCATGATGTCAAGGAACTAAAGCCATTTTGTTTTTCAGTGTTAGTGGCATATGAAAGAGTTGTGAGAGGTGAAACTGGCTAGACTTGAAGGTTAAGGGAGGTTCCCCGTCTCCCCCCCCCCAATCCCCCAAGCTTTTTAAGCTTTCCTTGTGCTGGTGCCTGGCTTGAAATGGCCTTCATCTTTCATTAGAACTCTACTACTTGTCCATCAAAGTCTCCATCCCTTTTTTTCCTTCATCTCGCCCAAATGTGATCATACCCTCTGAGTGCTTAGAGCTGCATTGTCCAGCACACGTGGCTACTGAGCACTTGAAATGTGGCTAGTCTGAATTAAGATGTCTTGTGAGTATAAAATATATACTAGATTTCAAAGACAGTATGAAAAAAGGAATGTAAATCTTACTCTTTTTATGTGTTGAAACATTTGGGAATATATTGGGTTAAATAAACTATTATCAAAATTAACCTATTTTCATGGTTTTTTTAAAATTTATGTTATTTTTTATTTTATTTTTGGCTACGTTGGGTCTTCATTGCTGCGCGCGAGCTTTCCTCTAGTTGTGGCAAGCAGGAGCTACTCTTTGTTGCGGGGCGCGGGCTTCTCATTGCGGTGGCTTCTCTTGTTGCAGAGCATGGGCTCTAGGCGCATGGGCTTCAGTAGTTGTGGCTCGTGGGCTCTAGAGTGCAGACTCAGTAGTTGTGGCACACAGGCTTAGTTGCTCCGCAGCATGTGGGATCTTCCCGGACCAGGGCTCGAACCCGTGTCCCCTGCATTGGCAGGCGGATTCTTTTTTTTTTTTTTTGGCGGTATCCGAGCTTCTCACTGTTGTGCCTCTCCCGTTGCGGAGCGCAGGCTCAGCGGCCATGGCTCACGGGCCCAGCCGCTCCGCGGCATGTGGGATCTTCCCAGACCGGGGCACAAACCCGTGCCCCCTGCATTGGCAGGCGGACTCTCAACCACTGCGCCACCAGGGAAGTCCGGCAGGTGGATTCTTAACCAGTGCACCACCAGGGAAGCCCTTTTTATGTTTTTTTAATGTTGCTACTAGAAAATTGCAAATTTCATGCATAGCTCACAAATCTATTGGATGGAGCTTGGAGTATTCACGCTCTGATTTTCTCATGGGGCGGAGATTGCCCCTTGTTTCAGTTACTGTTCCCCGTGTTAGCTCCCCAGCTAGATTATGAGTGTTAAAAGTTTGACACCATACTTTTCTATTTCTTTTATCCCATTATAGTGCCTGCTACTTAGTAAGTGCTTAGCATATAATTAACTGGTCAAAAGCTACCAAGTCAAAGTTTTCTTTAGCCACAATTTATTTGTGCCTTATTCTTCTGAGGATTGGTCAAGTAAATTATTTTTCAGTTTATTTCATTACTATGATAGTTCACTTGCTATGCCAGTAATAAGTGTTTTATTACAAGTGAAACCAATTTGAATTTAAGCATATGAACAATAATAGTTCCCCTTTCCTATTATTCATATTTTTGGAAACGTTTTCATAAACTCAGCTGCAAAAGTCGTATCTTTGATCTGAACAGTGTGAGGCTGTTCTCTTGCTTATTTGTTCCTGTTAATCCCTATATGTCATTTTCCTTATCCTTCCAACAGTTACTGTTCTAACATTTTAATATATTGTCATGCGTGTACATGTATGTGTTCTTAGAAGTGTATGTTTTGTACTTTGTGTAAATATTGCATAGTCTCATCTATGCATCGAATCTGTTGCTTCTAACTGCTGCATAGCACTCTGTGGTATGAGTCCTACCACATTTTACCTACTTTCTGGGGTAGACTACCTGCCGCCTCCCCCCTCCCCCCATGCAATGCAGCAATGAATATCTTCATACATGTCCCCTTGTGGAGGCTGTGTAAGAATTTCTTGGGGATGTGTAGCTAGGAGTGGACCTCTTGGGTCACAGGAAATGTCAGATAGTGCCAGGTTGCTCTTCTGGATGGCTCTATCAGCCCACCCTCCCGCCAGTAGTGCACAGGGGTTTTTGTCTCCTTGGTTCCTCCAACATTTAGAATTGTCCAGCTTTCTAATTTTTTTTTCCAGCCTACTAAAGTAGTTTAATGTGCTGCTTCATTATTAACTTGCATTTCTCTATGGTTTTTAGTATGTCTATATATTCCTTGGCTCTGGGGGCCTTCTGTAAATTGCTGCTTTTCCTTTGTCCCTTTTTCTATTTGGTTGTTGTTTATTTCTTGTAGATTCTTAGGTGTTCCTTGATTTTCTAGATATTAATCTGATGTAGGTTTTAGACATTGCATGTATCTTCTGTCATCTTTCTATAAGACCCTTATTGGACAGAAATTCTTAATTTTGGTGTAACCAACGTTTGCCTTATGTTTGTGCTTCTGAAGTTTTGCTTAAATGCCTGGCTCACAAGGATATATTCTCTCACATTTCACATTAACCCTTTATCATTTTACTTTTCACATGTAGATTTTTTAATCCCTCTAGATTAAAAGGGAGGCTGCCTTTTGTGTGTGGACTTAGGTAGGGATCTAGTTTTATTTTTCTCTGTAGACTGATACCGTGAACCAGTTTTCCCACTGCTGTCCATTCAGTGGTCCATCCTTTCCCCACTGGTTTATAGGACTGCTTTCATTGTATCTTGTGTTCCCATACATTCGTGTCTTTTAGCTTTGTATTTTGTTGCATTGGTCTGTTTTTCTGTTGTGCCGATACCCTACAGGTTTTCTTTTCTTTAAAAAATTACCGTGGCTTTGTAATATATGTAATCTACGTACCTTTATATGTATCTGTCTGTTGAACTTGTTATTTTTAAATAATTTTAGACTTAAAATTGCAAGATTAGTACAGAGTTCATGTATACTTTTCACTCAGGTTCCCCTGATGTTAACACTTAGATAACCATGGTGCAGTTATGAAAACCAGAAAGTTAACATTGGTCTGATACCGTTAACGATGACTGCAGAACTAATTTGAATTGTCACCAGTTTTTCTCCAGCGTTCTTTTTCTGTTCTAAGTTCCAATCAAAGATCCCACAATTTAAGTTTGTCTAATGTTTTCTCAAAATTAGATTAAGGTTATATATTTTTGGCAAGAATGCCACAGAAAAGATGTTGTGTCCCTCTCAGTGCATGCTTTTAGAGGATGCAATGAAAGAGATACATCTTGTTACTGGTTTTAACCTTGATCACTTTTCATTTCTGAACTTTTTTTTTTAACTTCTTTTTCAAGGCTGACCTGGCAGCCATGAAATATTCGTCCATGTACACTTTAGAGTAAGTTTAAGATTACTCATAAATTACTGGCTGGAAATTTTAATTCATATTGCATTGAACTTATTGATTAATTTGGGTAGATTGTATAATATCTATCTAAGAATATAGAATTCCCCTTTATTCAGAGGACCTTTTATGTCTTTTATTAAAAATTTAAAGCTTTCTCCAGAGTTCTTATATATTCTTAAATAAGTTACTTTCTACCTACTTTTTAGTTTTTATTGCTATGATGAATACTTATTTTTAGTTAAATTTTGTGGTAGGTTACTACTGGTGTAAGGAACTGTAGTTATAGGTTGATCTTGCACCTTGCCAAGCTCTCTCTTGAGTTCTAGTGGTATTTCCAATTCTTTTGGTTTGCAGTTAGATCATATCATCTACAGATAACGACACTTTTTTCTCTCTGAGTTGTTTTTTTTTTTAATTTATCTATTTTATTTATTTATTTTTGGCTGCATTGGGTCTTCATTGCTGTGTGCGGGCTTTCTCTAGTTGTGGCAAGCGAGGGCTACTCTTTGTTGCGGTGCGCGGGCTTCTCATTGCAGTTGCAGAGCACAGGTTCTAGGCGCACAGCCTTCAATAGTTGCGGTGCATGGGCTCAGTAGTTGTGGCTCGTGGGCTCTAGAGCACAGGCTCAGTAGTTGTGGCGCATGGACTTCACTGCTCCGTGGCATGTGGGATCTTCCTGGACCAGGGGTAGAACCTGTGTCCCTTGCATTGGCAGGCGGATTCTTGACCACTGCACCACCAGGGAAGTCCTATGTGGTATATATATACCACATCTTCTTTATCCATTCCTCCGTCAATTTAGGTTGCTTCCATGTTCTGGCTATTGTAAACAGCTATGCAGTGAACATTGGGGTACAGGAATCTTTCTGAATTGTGGTTTTCTCCGGATATACGCACAGGATTAGGATTGCTGGATCATATAGTAGCTCTGTTTTTAGTTTTCTAGGGAACCTCCATACTGTTCTCCATAGTGGCTGTACCAATTTACATTCCCACCAACCATGCAAGAGGGTTCCCTTTCTCCACACCCTCTCCAGCATTTACTGTTTGTAGATTTTTTGATGATGCCCATTCTGACCGGTGTGAGGTGATGCCTTTTTGTAGTTCTATGGCTCTTTCTTATATAGACACTTTTTTTTAACATCTTTATTGGAGTATAATTGCTTCACAGTGGTGTGTTAGTTTCTGCTTTATATATATATATTTATATATGTATATACACACACACACACACAAATATATAGACACATTTTTAAAGAAGAACTAATATGTATAACATAAAATGGAGTGCATTCCCCATTCACTTTTCTTACTGCCTCTTATATTAGTATTGATATGGCCCCTGTAACAGTTTAGTAGTGCTTTGGCTGAAAGTAACTAAACCTTATACGATGGCTTAACCAAATAAGGGTTTATTTTTCTCACAAAAGAAGTCTGGACAGCTTCTAGCTTTGGTTCAGCAGTTCAGTAATAGTGGAGCTGGTGGTTTTTAAAAATATTTTTGTCTTTTCTCTCACATTTGAGACCTTAACGGCTACAGGGTAACTTATATAGCTCTAGTTGTTACCGTTGCATTCAAGGCAGGAGAAGGGAGGAAGGGGCTGTGCTAGTGTACCTGTCTCCCTTTATGAGAAACAAAAAGTTTTCCGAGGACCCCCCCAGTAGACTTTCCCTAATGAGAACTGACCAGAACTAAGCCATGTGCTACCTCCAGCTACCAAGGAAATTTGGGAAAACAGGAGTTTCACTGGCCATATTGCCTCCCCAAATACACATCTGGCTTCTCTTAGAAATGAAGAAGGGAGGAATGGATATTGAGTAGATACCTACAGTATTTGCCCCATTCCTTAATATTACCTGGCAACTTAAATGTGTTGCATTAAACGGAAGTTTTAGTTTGAAAATGAACACTTTATGGATTTGTTAACAGTGTTCTCTCTTTGACTTGATTCTGCCTAATTTTTAGTAGCACTGCCCATATTCTAGTTTTCATGGTGGATAAAGTGGTTCAGGTCAATTCCTTGAGAAGGAGAAGGATCAGGACTCCTTTAATCTTTTTTTCTTTTTTTTTTTTTTTGGCTGCCTTGGGTCTTTGTTGTTGTGTGCAGGGTTACTCTAGTTGCGGCGAGCAGGGGCTACTCTTTGTTGCAGTGCACAGCCTTCTCATTGCGGTGGCTTCTCTTATTACGGAGCACGGACTCTAGGCGCGCGGCTTCAGTAGTTGTGGCATGCGGGCTTAGTTGCTCCGCGGCATGTGGGATCTTCCTGGACCAGGGCTCACACCTGTGTCCCCTGCATTGTCAGGTGGATTTTTAACCACTGCATCACCAGGAAAGTCCCTGGACTCCTTTAATCTTTGAGATTAAACAGCTCTGAGTGCCTGTTGTGTGTTTAGTGCTGCCACAAAAAGTGGCTACTATTATGTAACTTTTTTTTTTTTTTTTTTTTTGGTCCTCGGTTTATTGTAACCTTAGGGAGAAAAAAAATTCAAGCATGAAGTAATTGGCTAATAGTACAAGAATTCAAAATTATTTGTTAAAATGCTAGGAAATTTTTTCTTCTTTAGGGCCACTGATGGATGCATGGGAAAAATAAAATGAAGGCCAAGAAAAGGCAATTTAATTTGCTTCTGTTTGAGAGAAATTTTTTTTATCTTTTTTTTTTTTTTTTTTTGGCAGTACGCGGGCCTCTCACTGCTGCGGCCCCTCCTGCTGCGGAGCATAGGCTCCGGATGCGCAGGCTCAGCGGCCATGGCCCGCGGGTGTAGCCGCTCCGCGGCACGTGGGATCCTCCCGGACTGGGGCACAAACCCGCATCTCCCGCATCGGCAGGCGGACTCCCAACCACTGCGCCACCAGGGAAGCCCTGAGAGAATTTTTTAGTTAAACACATTAGATTTTAAAATTTCAGGACTTTATGTATCAAACTAAATATACTAAGTTCAGTAACTATTGGAATTTAACAAACATCAGATATTTCAATCTGTTATATGAGTTTACACTCTTAAGAGGAAGTACGGGTTTCTTTTGGGTTTGTATTATGATTATTTATTTGCATAAGGGTGTATTAGGTTAGGCTAGGTTATGCTGAGGTAACATACATGACCAAAATCTTAGTGTCTTAACACAGTTTAAAAAAACTGTCAACTTCATTGACTCCATGAAGAGTGATCTCCATTTCCAGGCCATTTGGTCCTGTGACCCTCCATCTTTGGACAGTGTTCTGGGTTCAGGAGAGAAGACCACAGGGCTGGAGTCAAGCCCTGGCAGTAAATGCTTCAGCATGGAAATGACATGTCACTTTCACTCATATCTCATTGACCAATCTTAGGCACATGGCTATTTGGGAACCTCAAGTGAGGGGTGTGAGTTTCTCTGGGAAGTCAGTGTATTGTGGTGGATAATTGTCTACAACAAAGTAGCCAAATAGAGATAGATACAAGCAGAGTACATCCAGAGCCCAAAGGAAAAGAAATTCTGGTGGAATGCAGGGAGAGTCATGGAAGGCTTCATAAAGATGGTGACAGATGACTCAAACATAAGGGAATGAGTAGGATTTTCTTAGGTTTGAAGAGAAGAAAGGGCACTCAAACTGAGGGAGGATCATGCTAAAGAATAGTGGATGATGTAGCGGGAGAGGAGGCATGGATTACATCACAGAGGGCCTTGAATTCATTTAACATTCATTCAGCAACAATGTATTGCACAGCTACTATGTGCCAGGCACTGTTCCAATTTCTGGGAATATCTGATAAGGAACAAAACAGGCAAAGATCTCTGTGTTCTCCTGCAGGTTACATGCTAGTGGATGTAGTGTATCCTCATCTGGTGAATGGTGATATTAGCTGTTCTGCCTGCATCACAGGGTGTGTTAAAGATAATATATGCTGGTACATTTAATAGCATATGAAAAAGTCACGTTCTTTTTTTTAAAATTCTTATTGGAGTATAGTTGTTTTACAATGGAAACGTTAAGCTCTTTACGACTGTAAGGCAGTCCTGTTTATCTTATTTTATGTTACAGCCACATATAGAAGGAGTTAGTTTTTATTATAAGTAGATCGGAGAGTATGCAAAGGTATAAACTAGATGACTATGAATTTTAAGTTTCTGATATTTCTATTTTACATGCAGAAGACAGTTGATTTGCATAAAAGTTAATATTTTGTCTGTTTAACTGTACCTTACTCTATAAAACTTAATACATGAAGGGCTGAATTTATAAAACATATAAATTAGAAAGTGTATGTTTGCATTTAAAGAGCTTTTCTGACCAAAATTTTGGATAGCAGTGTAATTTTTAAAACTATATTTTCATTGCGTAAATAGTAAAACCACTTGACATATACCTCATAGGAACAGGGACTTTGTTTTATGCACTGCTTTCTAACACTCAAAACAAGTGCCCAGCTCATATTTATATAGCATCTGTTATACAGGGCTTCCCTGGTGGTGCAGTGGTTAAGAATCTGCCTGCCAGTGCAGGGGACATGGGGTCAAGCCCTGGTCCGGGAAGATCCCATACGCTGCAGAGCGACTAAGCCTGTGTGCCACAACTACTGAGTCTGTGTGCCACAACTACTGAAGCCCACGCGCCTAAAGCCTGTGCTCCGCAACAAGAGAAGCCACTGCATTGAGAAGCCTGTGCAGCACAATGAAGAGTAGCCGCCACTCGCTGCAACCAGAGAAAAGCCCGCGTGCAGCAACAAAGACCCAGTACAGCCAAAAATAAAAATAAATGAATAAATTTATTTTTAAAAATCTATTATACATTATCATTTGATAAATATTTGAATGAATGAATAGAAGAAAGAAATTTGGGAGATAAAAATTTCCCGTAATTTAACCATGTGAATGTTACAGTGATCAGTATTTTGATATCATTTATTTAGTCATTCCAGTACTTATTAAGTACCTGTTATATGCCAACTGCTAAGATCTAAGGAACAATAAATTACTGTCCCTGTTTTTATGAAACTTACATCTAGTTTGGAAATAAACATAATGGTTATCAAAATTTTTTAAAAACTGTACTCCAGCAGATCTATAAAAATTTGCATTACAATACACCTATTTTGCGTAAAGCCTTAGTGTAATAACTTAGTTATTTTAGTTTTTTCTTTAATCAAGTCCTCGTTTATAATAGGCTATTTTTAAAATTTTATTTATTTTATTTATTTTTGACTGCATTGGGTCTTTGTTGCTGTGCACGGGCTTTCTCTAGTTGCAGCGAGTGGAGGCTGTTCTTTGTTGTGGCATGCGGGCTTCTCGTTGCGGTGGCTTCTCTTGTTGTGGAGCACAGGCTCTAGGCACATGGCCTTCAGTAGTTGTGGCACGCAGGCTCAGTAGTTGTGGCTCGCGGGGTCTAGAGCGCAGGCTCAGTAGTTGTGGCACACGGGCATAGTTGCTCCGCGGCATGTGGGATCTTCCTGGACCAGGGCTCGAACCTGTGTCCCCCACATTGGCAGGCGGATTTGTAACCACTGAACCACCAGGGGAGACCCTATAATAGGCTGTTTTGTAATTTGGAAATTAGAATCTTTTTGTTATAGGAACAGAGTTGTTTAGATTTGTGACCAGTTTGTAAAAGTCTGTTTAACCTAAAATATACATTTACAGTAAAAAACATAGAAATTGTTGTTTGCAATGCAGTATTATGTGATAATTGAATAAAACAGAAGAGAACCTATCCCAAAACCTGGTACATGAGGGACAGAGATTTACTTAGAGGAATATGAAAAAGTAGATAGAAATTAACGTGGGCATTCTGAAAAGGACATCTTTTGAGGACTTAAGTTGATGGCACAAATTCTTACGCTTTTACTGTAAAATACTTGTTTTTCTGTTTTCCTTGATATGAGTGTGTTACAAAGTGTAGTTTCTTAGGTTTATCACCTAGAATCAGGCTTGTTTTGACCTATAGGTAGAGAGAGAGAGAGCATGAGAAACAAGGGACATTTTCCTGGACAAAAAGTTGGAAAAGAGAAAAGAATGAAAGAGGTTGAAAGTGTCTTTGTAGAGTGTCGTGAGAGTGAGAGGCCTTCCTTGAGCAGGAAGGAGTTAGCAGCCATGAAAAGTAGGCAGTGGGGCATGGCATCCTTTGGGCACTAGGGGAAAGAGGAAGCACTAGGCAGCTGGCTGCTTCTACGTACAGAATTGTACACATCAGGCATTTGTATCTCTCGTACCTTTATATTTAATATGGTCAGAGGCATATATGATTTGTTTTACCTTTATGGAGTATATTGAGTACTGTATTCATCTCTTCAACAAACATTTGTCAGGGACTACAGAGTCTGGCTGTGTCTTTAAACACATTGTTTTAAATTATTGTTAGCAGCATAGTTTAGAAAGAAGTTGGGAATCTAGTTTCTCTTTGAATTTCTCACTAGTGATGTGGCAGTGAATAAATCTCAGGGTATCCTCATCTGGTGAATGGTGATATTAGCTGTTCTGCCTGCATCACAGGGTGTGTTAAAGATTATATATGCTGGTACATTTAATAGCATATGAAAAAGTCAAGTTCTTTTTTTAAAAATTTTTATTGGAGTATAGTTGTTTTACAATGGAAACGTTAAGCTCTTTACGACTGTAAGGCAGTCCTGTTTATCTTATTTTATGTTACAGCCACACACAGAGAATATCTCCTTTCTTTCTGAACACCCAGTTGAATTTCAACACTTGGTATTTCTCTTAGCATTTTCTTGTTTTCCTCACAACTTTATATCAGGTGGGCAAATCCCTTTGAAGTGCCACATGTATTGGGATTAAAATTAAAGCAGTGATGTTTTGTTTCTTCAACTAGAGGCTCTTAAAACTTGTCAAGTACCGTGGGTCTCTCATTTCCTAATGTTTGTTGTATGTTTTATTGTAGCACACGTCACATGGAGACGGGCGGCAAGAAGTTACCTCTCGCACTGGGCGCTCTGGAGCACGATGTAGAAACTCTGTAGCTTCCTGTGCAGATGAACAACCTCACATTGGAAACTACAGACTGTTGAAAACAATCGGCAAGGGGAATTTTGCAAAAGTGAAATTGGCAAGACACATCCTTACAGGCAGAGAGGTAAATACAAATTATGCTTGATTTCTGTTAGTACACTTGCTCTGTTTAGTTCCATGTGAGAGAAAGAAAAAGAATGTATATATTTGGGCTAATTAAACATTTTTTTAAGAACAAGAAGCTTATGTATTAATTATGTGGGAGTTCTTTTGCTTTCTCATTTCTTTAAATGTTATAAAGATTATATTGAGTTTGAATAATCTTCTGCATTTAAAAAGAGGTAGTGTTCTTTTTCAGTGGTAAATGTGTACCACCACAGTAAAAATTTTTAACTTCATTATAAGCTCATGGTGCTTGAAAAAATCAATAGTGTTGTCTGTTTTTATAGACTTATCCTCAAGAAGTTTCTTCATCTCCCCAAATACTTTTCTCATAGCTTATGTTTGATAGGTTATTGTGCAGGAAGGCACATGCTTTCCTAATTTTTGTGATATTGGCTTTCTACTCAACCACATGCCGTATTTATTAAAAACGCTTCCATTAAAACTGCTACTAGGGGGACTTTCCTGATGGTCCAGTGGTTGAGAATATGCCTGCCAATGCAGGGGAAACGGGTTCGATTCCTGGTTCGGGGAGATACCACATGCTGTGGAGCAACCAAGCCCGTGGGCCACAACTACTGAGCCTGCTCTGTGGAGCCCACGGGCCACAAGTACTGAAGCCCATGTGCCTAGAGCCGGTGCTCAGCAGCAAGAGAAGCCACCGCAATCAGAGGCCTGCACACCACAATGAAGAGTAGCCCCCGCTCACTGCAACTAGATAAAGCCCACGCACAGCAACGAAGACCCAACGCAGCCAAAAATTTAAAAATAATAAAAATAAGTTAATTAAAAACCAAAAACTGCTACTAGGGACTTCCCTGGTGGTCCAGTGGGTAAGGCTCCACTTTCCCAGTGCAGGGGGCCTGGGTTCAGTCCCTGGTCGGGGAACTAGATCCTGCATGCATGCCGCGACTAAGAGTCCGCATGATGCAACTAAAGGATCCCACATGCTGCAGTGAAGATCCTGCCTGCTTCACCTAAGACCTGGCACAGCCAAAATAAATAGATAATAAAATAATTAATAGGGACTTCCCTGGTGGTGCAGTGTTTAAGAAGCCGCCTGCCAATGCAAGGGGACACGGGTTTGATCCCAGGTCCGGGAAGACCCCACATGCCACGGAGCAACTAAGCCCGTGCTCCACAGCTACTGAGCCTGCGCTCTAGAGCCCGCGAGCCACAACTGCTGAGCCCACGTGCCACAACCACTGAAGCCTGGGCGCCTAGAGCCCGTGCTCTGCAACAAGAGAAGCCACCACAATGAGAAGCCCACTCACTGCAACGAAGAGTAGCCTCTGCTTGCCGCAACTAGAGAAAGGTCTTAGTGCAGCAACTAAGACCCAACACAGCCAAAAATAATAATAATTAATAAATAAATATTTTTTTACGAAACTGCTACTAAACTAACTCCCTCCTCACATTCTACTTATGCAGTAGAGAACCGTTCTGCCTTTTTCTTTATTTTTGACATAGTTTATTGCATTTGGATCTTTGTACCTGCAATTCCTTTGCCTAAAATACACTTCACCCTTTTGTACAGGAGTCACTTCTTCTGGAAAGTAGTCATTGACAGACTCCCTTTCCCCAGGCATGGGATTCATGTTAAAAATCCTGATACTTTCCTTAGATAGCATGTTTTACTATTAAAATTACATAAACAATTATGTTTTACTATTACAATTACAATTATGTTGGAATTGCTTATTAACCTGTCTTCCCCCTCTAGTCTATAGGGTAGACATCAGTACTTTATCATGCTTGGCACATATTAGGTACTTAATAAATATTTATTGAATGAATTTCATGTTACTTTTGAAGGAAGCTTTATAAAGAAATGCTTCCCATGTACCAAAGCCTCCTGATATGTGTGCCAAGGTGGTATTACCGATGTGCCATGGTACTGATGCCTGCAGCCCACCATGCTGAGGGCTGCTGGAGCAGGACCCACCCTGGGTTTGCTACAATTTGCCCTACAAATATTCTGATTTTCTGTGTGTGCTGGGACCTGAAGAAGGTTGGGGAGCATTGGTCTTTGCTAACTAGAGTAAAGACTTACTAAAGACTTTACTAAAGTAAAGACTAAAGTCTTTACTTAAGACTACAGTCTTAAGTAAAGACTGTAACTAAAAATTTGCCTCTTCACATTTCATCTCAATTTTAGTGACAGTTCCCTGGTTAAGACTCCTGGTTGTAGAGATGCCTGGACTGCTTTTGGAATCAGTAAATAGCATGAATGGGTGCAGGTTTCTTTGCTGCCCTTGATCAAAAATTTTTGAAATAAGGAACAAAACCTCTGAGTTTATTTCCCCCACCAATCTCGAGTGGTTGCTTGGCCAGTTTCCTTCCATAGGTAGAGATGGTGGGTTAAAAGAGGAGTGGGACAGACAGACCCTCTCCCCTTTTACATAACATGTGTGCTGGAGTGTGGCTTACCATGTTTATATCTAGTAGGTTCTCTCTCCAGAAATGGCTTGAATCTGACTAGATAGTGCGTAAATTAAAACACTTTTTTAAAAATTTGAAATAAACAATTTTTCCCCCTATTGTAGGTCTTAACCAGAATCATATAAAATGTAAACATTATAGAAATTCGTTATGTAGAAAATAAAATTCCTTAAACTTTCTCTCCTCAAAGAGGATCATTTTCAGCAGTTTGGTGTAGATTACCACAGTTTTTTATATACACAGTAACTTTTTGTTTATTTTAACAAAAAGGGACTCATGGGACTTAATGGTAATTTTTCTTAGCAACATACTTGATCACGTCTGGATCTTAGTGCTCATAGATCTGACATTATGTTTAATGGAACGTCATCTTCCAGTGTGTGCTGGTGCCGTAGTTCACCCCCGTTGGTGGGCATTGGGTGGTTTCTGATTTTTTTGCTATTACAAATATCTGCAGTGAACATTCTTTAACATAACTTTCTGTGCTCTCGTTAAGAGTGTTTCTGTAGGATAAATTCCTAGAAGTGTGGAGGTCCTGGGTCAGAGGGGATGAATATTTGATACTGTAATAGGTACTGCTAAATTGGTTTTGAGAGAACGTTTTACTGTTTTGTTAGCCCTACCGGAATGAGAGAGTGCCCATTTTTCTACACCGTTACTAACATTGTAGATAATTTTTGTCTATCAGATGAGCAATAAATCTATTTTTAAAAAAAGATTGCTTTTTCCTGATAACTACTTAGATTGATGATATTTTCGTATATTTGTGTCATTTTCTTTTTAAAATAAGTTTCCTGTTGTATATCCTTTATCCATTTTTCTTTTTCTCTTTTAAAATTTTAGCGATTTAAACATTTTATGTGTTTCAGACATCAGTCTGATCTGTCTGGGTTTCATGTCTTGGTGAGAAAGGTTTACTTCCAGGATTTTTTAAATTGATTCTGTTTTTTCTTCAAATACTCCTGTGGCTGGCATCTGAATGTTTAATTCATTTGGTATGTGTTTTGGGGGATTAGTATGAGGTGTAGGGCTCTAATTTTTTTTCCCCTGTGTGCATTACTGCTTGTCCCAGATCATCTGTTCTCTCCCCCCCGTTTATTTAAATTCCCTTTTGTTTCTCTGATTTCATTTATTTAGTTTTGTACCCATATCATGGTGTTTTTATTACTGCACCTTTTGATTGTACGTTTTGATTTTTTTGGAGTAGGTTAAGTCCCCTGCTGATTATTCTTATTTTTTAAAAATTTCATTGCTCTTTTTTGCAGTTTACTCTGTCAGATGAATTTTATTTCATTTCATTTCATTCCATTTCATTATTTTGGTGGCACCATACAGCTTGCGGGATCATACTTCACCGACCAGGGATTGAACCCAGGCCATGGCAGTGACAGTGCTGAGTGGTAACCACTGGACCCCCAGGGAACACCCAGTCAGATGAATTTTAGAAATAGGTTGCCATGTTCTAAAAACAGCCTTACTGGAATTTTGATTGGATTAATTTTGATGAAATTAATTGAATTTATAAACTGATTTGGGAGGCAATTTGCTGTTTTAATGATACCAAGTGTTTCTATCCAGGCTTATGAAGTGTGTCTCGATTTTGTTTTTAAGGTTCATAATTTTCTTCATCTGGATTTTGCATAGTTCTTGTTATGTTCATTCCAAAGTGTTTTATAATTTTTGTTGCTGTTGTGAATGGGGTTTGTGAATATATGAGGCTACCAAATTTGCATAACATCTTGTATCTGAGCACCTTTTGAACTTACTCTCATTTTGGATATCAGAATTAAGCAAGTTGATGTTATTTTTTAAATTATACATCATTTTTTATTTTGATGTACAGTTCTATGAATTTTAACACATTTATAGATTGATGTTACCAGTACCGTAATCAAGATACAGAACAGTCCCATTACCTCAGAAAATTCCCTTGTGGTCCCTTTATGGTTGCTCCCTCCCCCATCATAACCTCCTACAACCACCTGTCTATTCTTCATCCTCATAATTTTGTTTGTTTCAAGTCTGTTAAGTAAATGAGATCATACAGTATATCTTCTCTAATGCCTTTGAGATTGATCCAGTTTGTTGCATATAGTATTCTTAGTTCTTTTTTTTTTTTTTTGCGGTACGCGGGCCTCTCACTGTCGCGGCCTCTCCTACTGCGGAGCGCAGGCCCAGCGGCCATGGCCCACGGGCCCAGCCGCTCCGCAGCACGTGGGATCTTCCTGGACCGGAGCAGGAACCCGTGTCCCCTGCTTCGGCAGGCGGACTCTCAACCCCTGCGCCACCAGGGAAGCCCAGTGTGTTCTTTTTTATTGCTGAGTAGTATTCCATTATGTGACTGGACCACAGTTTGTATCCACTCCTACACTAAAGGACATTTGAGTTGTTTTCATGTTTGGCAATTATGAATAGAACTGCTATAAACATTCCTGTACAGGTTTCTGTGTGAACATAAAATTTTATTTCTCTAAGATAACCCAGGAGTGGGATTGCTGGGTCATATGGTAAAAAACTGAAGTTTTTCTAGAAAGTTGGTTTTATTACAGGTTTATTATAGTATAATATTCCTAAAGAAACTTAAAACTCTAGTCTAGTTATTATTTTTATCACTTGGTACTGTTCTCAGCCCACTAGAAACTAAAGTTTTTCCATCAGCATTCTCTTGCCCTTTTATGGGAATGTGATGTATCTTTCCTATTGAGGTAGTAAGAGCACTAAAGGAAACCCAGAGTGCACCAGCAAGTGGTGTTGGTGATTCAGAGACTTAATTCATTCTGACTCAGTAGGAGATAAAGAGTTACTATATGTTAAAGAGACAGTTTTAATTGCTGTCATGAGGATAAGACTAGCAATGTAGTAGAATTATATAGTGGAAAGAATTCCCTGAAAGAAGAGAGTGGGGATAATCTATATCATGCACTTACATCACAAGGACATTGTGAACATAAAAGATACTCATGAAAATTTATGTGATGGAAGAATGGCATTTTTACTGCACAGACAAATTAGTTTTTGTGGGTTTTTTCTGTTTTATTTGTCTGTTTTGTGGGGGGTGGGATGCGCACCGCATGACTTTTTGGGATCTTAGTTCCCCGTCCAGGGATTGAATCCAGGCCCTTGGCAGTGAGAGCGCCGCATCCTAACCACTGGACCGCCAGGGAACTCCTGTGAACAGACAAATTAGATTAATGAATTATAACCAAGAGAACGTCTTACATCTAGTGAACAGTTTCTAATCAAGTCTTTAAATAGAATGATTGTGGTAGAAGTCCGCTGTAGATGAGACCTGTCTCTCTAGGATGGTTCTTAATTTTTAGACCAGAAAAACACCAAAATCCTTATTTTATATATATTTAAAAATACAGGCACCAGTCATAAAATTCATCTGATTTAACTCTTTGATGAAAATGCTACCTATTGTCATAGAAGCAGCTATCCCATATTTGGGATTTGGGGATGTTAGTTCCATCTTCTGTCTTGGTTTTGGCTAGCTTTTCACAGCTGAAGATTATTTTGGTTTTTGAAATAATTGTTTGTTTTAATATTACAGTTTTCTTTCAAGTCAAGTTTTTCTTTCAAGTTCATTTTTCCCCATAGTTATTTTCATAGGCCCCTAGGGATCTCTCCCCTAACATGAACTACAGAAGAACTCACTTGTATCTGTCATTTGGTACTTAATTGAGACTGTTTTTTTACTGCCTTAAAAAATTATTTTCCAAAGTAATACATGCGTATAGCTTAAAAAGTCAAATAATACTAAAAAGCTTGTAACTGAAATCAGACTTTCTTTGCCTCCTCTTTATCATTCAGTACCATTAATCAAAGGCTCCTACTTTCAATTTTCTAGGCTCTTTTTTCTGATAGTCTTTTGGTTATCTCCTGATTTATAATTGTAGACATCACTGACTTTCCCCTTATGGAAGATGGATATAGCTTTCTTATGATTCACTTCCACATCTACTTTCCTTTCCTCAGCCTTTCTATTGCAATGATATATTTGGTTAAAGTTAGATTTTTTTAACTTAATCAAGCTATGTAAATGTTGTTCAGTGTTGGACCACAATAATTTATTTTCTTATATAATTTTTTATTTTTTCTAGAATTAATAGTTGCCTCAACTTTTGTGGGGTTTTTTTTTCAACTTTCTCATGGTTCTATGTATTTTCTGCAAATTGATCCAACATATCTTTCAAATACCTTGCAGTACCGATGCATATGATGTAACATATTAGTTCAAGAGAGAATAGGTGGGTAGAGGTTAAAAACAGCAAGATAGCGCTTTCACGGCACAGATGAATGGGGTAGTGGCTACAGGGAGATGTCAGGCCAAGATATTTTTTAAAAGATGGGCAAGGGCTTCCCTGGTGGAGCAGTGGTTGAGAGTCCGCCTGCCGATGCAGGGGACACGGGTTCGTGCCCCGGTCCGGGAAGATCCCACGTGCTGCGGAGCGGCTGGGCCCGTGAGCCATGGCTGCTGAGCCTGCGTGTCCGGAGCCTGTGCTCCGTAACGGGAGGGGCCGCAACACTGAGAGGCCCACGTACCACAAAAAAAAAAAAAAAAAAAAAAGATGGGCAAAATACCAACATGTTTGTCTGCTAATGGGAATAATTTAAGGGAAAGGGTGAAAATGGTGCTTTGAGGAGACGTGCTGGAATGGGTGAGAGGGGGTGGTAGAGGTGTTGTCTTTGGATAACGTGGACAGTCCTTAGAAGTAGGAGGAAAGTAGAGGGTACTATGCCAATATTCTGCAGGTGAGTGGTTCTATATGAGGGTGGGAGCTTGAGAAGTTTTCTTCTCATTGCAGCTCTTTTTTCAGTAAAATAGAAAGCAAGATTACCAACTAAGAATGTGACTGTCAAGGAGATAGGAGATATTAGAGATCTGAGAAAGTTACAGTAATTAACAGGTTAGTAGGAGAGTGAATGGACTGAGAAATATAGTAGAATTACCAGGCAGCCTTAACACTTCCCTGAGGTTACTGATCATGGATTTAAATCGAGAATAGACAGCCTGGATGTAATTTACTGTCCAGCAACATTCAGTTAACCAGACACAGGCATAGCATTTGTAGATGGTTGGGATTTTATTATAGTAAGTAGTGAAATGGAAACAGAGCAAGGGCATTGATTTGGAATACCCAAGGGAGTGATTTCAATTAAAGACAATAGATTTAAGTAGGAAGTAAGTACTTGAGGGAGAAGGCAGACCATAAGAAGGTGGTGGGATCAATGGCTGTGGATCCCGGTGAGTTCAGATAGTTACTGGGATTCTAGAGTGGGTGGGTGGGAAAGTTAGGAGGAGGTGGTTAGAGAGTGGGAAACTCAAGATTAAGATCATTGTGGGTTTTCCGATATTGGTAGTTACAAAGTCTAGAGTAAAACAGTGTAAATGGCTTTTCCCTCCACCTTTCTAGCAGCTTTTTAGACTCTTCTCATTTATCCATGCTGTTGAGAAATTTCACAGTGAAGTGCCAAGGAGTTGGTCTTCATTCTTTGTTCCTGGTGCTCATTGAACCCTTTCAATATAAACATTCTTATCTTTCAGTTCTGGAGAATTGTCTCATTTTATTATTTAAAAATCGTCATTCTAGAATTCCTTTTTTTTTTTTGGTTGTGTCATGTGGTTTACAGCATCCTAGTTCCTGACTAGGGATTGAACCTGGGCCCTAGCAGTGAAAGTGCCGAGTCCTAACCACTGGACTGCCAGGGAATTCCCAAGAACCTTGATTATTTATTTTATTTACTTATTTATCTATCTATCTATCTATCTGTCTTGGTTTTCTGTCTCTGTTTCTATTTTACTTTCTGAGTGATGTCTTTAACTTTATCTTCCAATCTTTCTGTTAAATTTGTTTGAGTCCCTGCATGTGTCCTCCTCCTAGCTCTTTCCTTTTCTGATATTTGTCTTTGTAGTATCCAGTTCTGGTATCAATACTGTTTCTTCTGTTAACTCTCTGAGGATAGTAAAAGCTTTCTTCTTCTTTTTTTTTTTTTTTAAGTAGATTTTTTGCTCCCTACATTGTTTCTCTTTTCTCTGGGATTCTTTCTTGGTGTCTGTCTTTCATACAGAGACTTTCTTTGGAATCTGGTAACCCCTGGTTGTCTGTGTCTGTTTAAGGTGGAACCCTAAGAAGCTGATCAGAAGCTGGTTTGCATGTATAGGATATGTTTGACCACAGAACTTTCCTTTGGGAGTCATCCAGTGCTTTTATTGGAGTACCCAGATATCTTTGTCTTTAGATCTCTTCTCTGGGACCATTCTGTTCTCTAGGTTAAGAATCTTCTGTTCTGCCCGAGAGGAGCCATGGTCCCACCCCTCAGCGGCAGTCTGACACTTAATCTCCGCCCCCCCCCCCCCCCGCCCCTTTTCATCTCCATGCCTCACTCTTGCCCTCTCCTGGGCCTGTTGACCTTGAGTCCAGAGCCTCGTTTGTCTTCTCCGCAGAGTAAGTTTACAGTCCCTTAAGAACCGGTGGTCATTGGTTTGGTTGGGGAGCAGCAGCATTCTTTATACAGACTTTTGACTTTGGAATTAGCCCAGCAGCTCCCCTGTCGCCTTTGGTCCCCTGGGACCTCCAAGTCTAGAGCCCTTTCCAAGTCATGCTGGGGAAATCACACTGTTTCTGGTTATAGTGTCCTTTCCTCTGTTGTCTCTTCTCTCTCTTTCAGAAAGTTATTGAAATAGCTTTCCCACTGTTGTCTTCTCAGCTTGTTATTGTGCTCTTGTGGCTGTATGCTTTTATTGTCAGTCTGTGTCCTCTCTCCTACACTAGAGGAGAAACCAGAGAGAGGCCAGAGGGAAAAAGATTCAGTCTTGAACCTCATTTATCCTTGGCCTCTAAATACTCAATAACTATTTGTTTTGGAAGTGAGCAAGCAGGACGGTAAAGATAGCCTTAGTATAAGTCTGATAACAGATACAGCTGAAAATGGTAAAGATGATCATCATGGTTCATTGTGGAGTATTCACATAAACCCAGTTCCCACAAATTAAAAATCACTTAATTACATAGTTGTGACACTTTTTTTTTATTGTGGTAAAATATGCATAACATTTACCATTGTAGCCGTTTTTAAGTGCAGCTCAGTGGCATTAAGTACATTTGCAGTGTTTGCAACCATCACTATCCATCTTCGGAACAGATACAGTCAATCCCATTATTCACAAATTCCATACTTGCAAATTCACATACTACAAATTATTTGTAATCCCAAAAATCAGTACTCGCTGTGCTTTTGCAGTCTTTTTCAGACACGCACAGAGCAGTAAAAAGTTTGAATTGCTTACTGTGCGTTTCCCCAGCTGAGGCCCAACAAGGTGACACTCTGCCTTTCAGCCTTCGTACTATAAACAGATGCCCTTTTTGTGGTTATTTAGTACACATTTTCCACATCTTTGTGCATTTTGTTGGTGATTTTATTGTTTAAAATGGCCCCCAACTGTAGGGCTGAGGTATTAGCCAGTGTTCCTAAGTGCAAGGCTTTGACGTGCCTTACAGAGAAAATACATTTGTTAGGTAAACTTCATTCAGGCATGAGTTAGATAGTGCTGTTCAGTGTTAATGAATCAATAATGTATAGTAAATGAGGTATCCTTAAACAGAAACACACATAAAACAAGATTATGTATTGATCAGTTGATGAAAATGTTATGACCAGGGGCTCACAGGAGTTTTAACTCCTTCCCCCTAGGAACAGTGGTTCAGCATTCACTAGTCCAGTGTTCAGAGTGACTTCATAGAATGTAATTACCGTGAATAACGTGAATCAACTGTCCTTTTTTTTCTGAAGGAGGAGGGTTAATTGTTACTGGTGTTTTCCCCTAACAACAGATGTATGGGAAGGGGTATTAGAAAAGGGTATGGGCTTTCCTCAGATGTCTGATTTTTGAAAACGTTTTTAAGAGCAGAGAAATACGAAGCACGTTGAGAGCTCTCTACATGAGGTGTGTGGAAGGTGCTGCTCCGGTGCCTGGCTTGGCTTCACGGTGGCTGGGAGGAAAGTTGGCCTTTTGCTGGGACCTTCCGTATTCAAGGCACTGAGTTATTTTCTCTGGTCATTACTAAGTTTTTCCTGGATTGTACCCTTCTTAGAGCATACTCTAGGCTTGTGTGTGCCCTGCTCTGGATGCCTCTGATTTTTGTCCCCCAGAAATTATTTAAAGTCACTTGTCTGCTGATGCCACCTCTCCCATTCTCTTTGCCATTCTTTGTCATTTTGTCTTTATTGTTTAATTGGACTGTCAGGTGGAAGAAGAGAGAATGCATGTGATTAGTATGCCATCTTTAACTGAATGTCCTCATTATGGGTATGAAGGAGCTTTTCATTGTTATTTTTATTCAAGTTAATTATATATTATACAGTTTAAAGAGTCAAGGCTTTTTTTTTTAATGTGTTCCCTGCCCCCTCCCACAATTTCCTAATCTCCTAAGATGGCCACTTTCAGTCTTTCAAACTGATTCTTTATGTTTTACTTTCATATATTTTAATAGCATGTTTTATTCTTAATTATTTTTTCAGTTTTAGGCATCATTATCTATTGACTTCACTATAATTTTTTAAAGTCATCACTGACTTTTAAAAATTAACTCCTTATTGATATATAGCACACATCCAGAAAAAGTGTAAACATTTGCTTAACCATGACCCAGGGCAAAAATATACCATGACTTGAACCCCAGAAGTCCTCCTTTGTACCTCCTTCTAATCATTTCACTGGCCTTCCTCCCCAAGATAACCACTATCCTGACTTCTAAAACACCATATTCTGTTTTTTTCTCTTAAAATTTTACAATGGAAATCATACAGTATTTATTATTTTGTGTGTGCCTCTTTTACTCCACCCTGTGCTTGTGCCATTCACCCATTTTGTTTGTATTGTTAGGTTTTGATTTGAAGTTTTATTTTGTAGGGAGCTGTTATAGTTGATAGGCTTGTTCTCCGTTGCTGTAGACTGAATTGTGTCCCCTAGAATTTAGATGTTAAAGCCTGTTTGGAGGTAGGGCCTTTGTGGAAATAATTAGGTTAAACTAGGTCATAAGGGTAGGCCCCGATCTGATAGGATTAGTGTCCTTATAAAAAGAGACACCAGAGAGCTTGCTTGCTTTCTTCCACTTGTAAGGACACAGTGAGAAGGTGGTCATCTGCAAGCCAAGAGGAACTGCCCATGCTGGCACCCCGACCTCTGACTTCCAGCTTCCAACTGTGAGAAAATAAATTTCTGCTCTTTAAGCTGCCCAGTCTGTGGTATTTTTTGTTTTGACAGCCTGAGCTGACTAATATACCATTCTTCTGGATTATTGTGTCCTCTTAAAGGACTTGGGATCTTTTTCTGCCTGCTCTTGTAGATGCTGGTGGTTGTAGATGCTTTAACACCAGTCAGGAGCAGGGTGGATCTTTTGACCAGTGGTTAATTGACAGGAAGTGGAAGATACGGATTTTTCCTCCAGTGAGTATTTGCTGCAGGTTTGTTGGACTCTTGATTTGAGGAATGTTGGGCGGGGGGCGGGGGAAGCCCTTCTCATGTGTGAGCTCTCTTTATCCCTATTTTGTAATTTTCCACTTTGCTTTAGGCGTCAGAGTGAATAAATGGAATTTCCCAGAACTTTACACAAGTGCCAGGGACACTCCTGTTTCCTTGCCTAGTGAATTCCCTTGGCTTTTGCCGTGCGCGCATGCATGCGCACACACACCTACGCGCACGCGCGCACACACACACACACACACCCCCTCCACAACCTTGGGAATGAGTCAGTGGTCTTCTCTCCAGTCTGCATCTTTCTGAGGCACCTAAGTGATGCCCCACAGTTGCCTCCTCTTTTGGTGACCTCGAGGTCTGAGCTCTTCTCCAGGCTCCAGCTCTGGGCCAAGGTTATTTTGGTAGTTGAGTCATCCCAGCAAGGGAACTGGAAGGAAGAGGGGATTAGGAGCTTCCCCCTCAGTTTTCATTGACACACATACACACAGCATGTTAAATGATAATGTTTCACTCTGAGGACACTTGCTTTTGATAAAATGACTCTCTTCTACAGTTTGATTTAGCTGAATGCAACACATTTTTTTTTCTGTTTTTGCTTTAGATACTTTTTGAACAGCAGTACTTGAAAATGAAAATATATAATAACAAAATCAGAATAGAATCTTTAGAAGGTGGATATTGAGCAGAACCGGAAGAAACTAGTGATCAAGGGGCCTGTCATGAGAATAGAAACAAAGTCTCAGAAGATCAGAGGAAAGAGGAGCTGGAAAGGCAGCATTTTTGATGGATTTGGCCATGAGAATGAGGAAGAAAACAGAATTGTGGCCAGAACAGTGTTATTGAAGGGGTTTCTTCGGAAATCCCTTTGGGAGATGGAAATCCCTTGGATCTTTTGGAGATCCAAGTATACCACATAAAATTACATATGAAAGTAAAGTTTGAAGAAAATTCATTCATTCAACTTTAAATTATTTTTTTCTTTTTTGGCTGCGCCACACAGCTTGCAGGATCTTAGTTCCCCGACCAGGAATCGAACCTGTGTACCGTTCAGTGGAAATGCAGAGTCCTAACCACTGGACTGCCAGGGAGTTCCCTCAGCTTTAAAATAATGGAATTTTAAAGCCACATTGGTGGGCTTCCCAGGTGGCGCAGTGGTTGAGAGTCCGCCTGCCGATGCAGGGGACACGGCTTCGTGCCCTGGTCCGGGAAGATCCCACATGCCGCGGAGCAGCTGGGCCCGTGAGCCATGGCCGCTGAGCCTGCGCGTCCAGAGCCTGTGCTCTGCAACGGGAGAGGCCACAACAGTGAGAGGCCCGCGTACCGCAAAAAAACACAAAAAAACAAAAAAACACACATTGGTATTTGTTAAAACACCAGAAACCCTGTTTCTTCACTGTTCTATCTCCATCTCTGATGTGTGTGTGGTTACTAATGCGAGTATTCAAGGCCTCAGATCACCCCAGTAAGCGTTTATTGAATGCTCCTTGTGTACAGGTAGTGCTCTAGGGCTATAACAGGATGTCTTCTCCCCATTGAGTTATGCACAAGGTGGTCATTGTTTGCATATTCCAGCAGCCAGTATTTCCTTTAGATTTATTTACTGTAGTTTCCATCAAGACTTATATTTTCCAAATATAGAATCAGAATTTTGACTTTGCTTTTTGCAAGCACACACACTCATTAACTCTCCCTCCCCCACCAATTCTGATTTTTTGCCTACCCCAGTCAGGGGTGAAGGGGTGATGGGTTCCTTGTACTTCAGGGTCAGACTCACTGGATGCCTTGCTGCAGTCTTTCCCTTTCTTTAGCTCCTTAGGAGGTTAATAGGTTCATAGGAAGTAATCAAATGGCATGGGCAGATGGAGGCTTTAAACCAAGTTAATCAGTTAAAAAAAAAAAAAAAAGCTTTAATATGAATAGTGCAGCAGTTCTTGAAGTAGGGATGTGGACCCCTGGAGGTTTTCTGAGACCATTTTAGGGCGTCTGCAAAATCAAAACTGTTTTGGTAATACGATTTAAGACATTATTTGCTTCTTCCATTCTTTCTCACGAGCGTACAGTAGAATTTTCCAGAAGTATGTGACATGTGATATCATAACAGATTGACTACAGGAGGACATTTGAGAATTTCATTAAAATGTTATTTATATTAACACTAATAGACTTTTTCCCAATTTTTTTATGGTGATAAAATGCATATAAAATGTATTATCTTAACTGTTTTAAAGTGTATATTTCAGTGGTATTAAATACATCCATAATGCTGTGCAGCCATCACCACCATTCATCTCTAGAACTCTACATCTTATAAAACTGAAACTCTACACCCATTAAATTCCCCCTCCCCCCTCCCCCCAGCCACCACCATTCTCCTTTCTGTCGCCATGCTTTTGAATACTCTAGGGACCTCATAAGAGTGGAAGCATGCAGTATTTGTATTTTTGTGACTGTTTTATTTCACTTAGCATAGTGTCCTCAAGGTTCATCCATGTTGTAGCAGGTGCCAGAATTTCCTTCCTTTATAAGACTGAATAATATTCCATCTTATGGATGTGCCTCATTAAGCTTTTCCATTAATCCCTTGATGAACTTTTTTATTTGGCCATGCTACGTGGCTTGTGGGATATTAGTTCCCTGACCAGAGATTGAACCTGTGCCCTCTGCAGTGGAAGTGTGGAGTCCTAACCACTGGACCTCCAGGGAAGTCCCCCTTGATGATCTCTTGAGTTGCTTCCACATCTTAGCTACTATACATAATGCTGCTATGAACATGGGTGCACAAATAGCTTTTTAAATCCTCGCTTTCGGGCTTACCTGGTGGCGCAGTGGTTAAGAATCCACCTGCCAGTGCAGGGGGGGACACGGGTTTGAGCCCTGGTAGGGGAAGATCCCACATGCCGTGGAGCAACTAAGCCCATGGGCCACAACTACTGAGCCTGTGCTCTAGAGCCTGCGAGCCACAACTACTGAGCCCGCATGCCACAACTACTGAAGCCTGCACGCCTAGAGCCTGTGCTCCACCACAAGAGAAGCCACCGCTGTGAGAAGCCCACGCACCGCAACGAAGAGTAGCCCCCAGTCACCACAACTAGAGAAGGCCTGCGGTACAGCAACGAAGACCCAACACAGCCAAAAATCAATCAGTCAATCAATCTATCCGTCCATCCATCCTTGCTTTCAGTTCTGGGTACATACCGGAAGTGGAACTGCTGGATCATCTGGTAATTCTATTTTTAATTTTTTGAGGAAATCTGTACTTTTTTTTTTTTTTTTTTTAACAGTGGCTGTACCATTTTATACAATCCTACCAACAGTGCACAAGGGTTCCAGTTTCTCCACATCCTCACAAAGGCTTATTATTTTCTGGGGGTTTTTGGCAGTAAGCCATCCAGTTGGGTGTGGAGTGGTGTTTCCTAGTTTTGATTTGCATTTTTCTAATGATGAGGGATGTTGAGCGTCTTTTTTATGTGCTTATTGACCATTTGTATATCTTCTCTGGAGAAACATCTCAAGTCCTTTGCCCTTTTTTTTTTTTTTTTTTTTTTTTTTTTGCTGTACGCGGGCTTCTCACTGTTGTGGCCTCTCCCGTTGAGGAGCACAGGCTCCGGACGCGCAGGCTCAGCGGCCATGGCTCACAGGCCCAGCTGCTCCGCGGCATGTGGGATCTTCCCGGACCGGGGCACGAACCTGTGTCCCCTGCATCGGCAGGCAGACTCTCAACCACTGCGCCACCAGGGAAGCCCCTTTGCCCATTTTTAAATCAGGTTTTTGTTGAGTTTTCAGAGTTCTCTGTATATTCTGGATATTAATCCCTTATCACATATGTAATTTGCAAATATTATTTCCCATTCTGTGGGTTGCCTTTTTACTCTGTTGATAACGTCTTTTGATGCATAAAATTTGAAATGTCATGAAGCTTTGCCCTATGTTTTCTTCTAAGAATTTGATAGTTTTATAGGTCGTAGATTTAGGTCTTTGATCCACGCTGAGCTAATTTTTGTATTTGATGTTAGGTTAAGAGTCTGATAACTTCATTCTTTTGCATGTGGATATCATTTCCCCAGCACCATCTGTTTTTTAATTTTTTAATTTTATTTATTATTTTTGGCTGTGTTGGGTCTTTGTTGCTGTGTGTGGGCTTTCTCTAGTTGTGGCGAGCGGTGGCTACTGTTTGTTGCAGTGCGCAGGCTTCTCACTGCAGTGGCTTCTTTTGTCGCGGAGCACGGGCTCTAGGCGCGTGGGCTTCAGTAGTTGTGGCGCGCAGGCTCAGTAGTTGTGGTTCACCGACTTAGTTGCTCCGCGGCATGTGGGATCTTCCCGGACCAGGGCTCAAACCCGTGTCCCCTGCATTGGCAGGCAGATTCTTAAGCACTGCACCACCAGGGAATCCCCCGCCCCGCCCCAGCACCATTTGTTGAATATTATTATGTTGAAATGAGTTGTTCAGCAGTTATTTTTTGGTTTTTGTTTTTTTTGCGGTACGCGGGCCTCTCACTGTTGTGGCCTCCCACACCGCGGAGCACAGGCTCTGGACGCACAGGCCCAGTGGCCACGGCTCACGGGCCCAGCCGCTCCGCGGCATGTGGGATCTTCCTGGACCGGGGCACGAACCCGTGTCCCCTGCATCGGCAGGCGGACTCTCAGCCACTGCACCACCAGGGAAGCCCCAGCACTTATTTTTAATTTATTTTTCTTTAAAAAAAATTTTTTTTGATTATTTTATTTATTTATTTTTGGCTACGTTGGGTCTTCATTGCTGCGCACGGGCTTTCTCTAGTTGTGGCAAGCAGGCGCTACTCTTTGTTGTGGTGCGCGGGCTTCTCACTGCGGTGGCTTCTCTTGTTACGGAGCACGAGCTCTAGGCACACAGGCTTCAGTAGTTGTGACACGTGGGCTCAGTAGTTGTGGCTTGTGGGCTCTAGAGCACAGGCCCAGTAGTTGTGGCTCACGGGCTTAGTTGCTCTGTGTCATGTGGGATCTTCCCAGACCAGTGTCGAACCCATGTCCCCTGCATTGGCAGGTGGATTCTTAACCACTGCGCCACCAGGGAAGTCCAGCATAATCTTTAAGAATATAAAGGGGACCAAAAAGTTCTAGAACCGTTGACAAAGAATCTTTGAACACTTTCCCCAGATTTTGACTATAGTCCCTTTCTTCTGTGGTGCTTCTTATTGGATCTGTGTTCTGAGGGACATATAGTAGGAACACAGCCTCATTGACATGGGGTGAGACCATTTGTTGTTCTGGACCTCAGGTGCAAAGCTGGGTTAATTATGTTCCCTAATTCATGGCAAAGCCTCTGTCTTCACTTACGTTTCCTTCCGTCCCCTGTCATCACCCCATCCCCCCTTCTCGATATCCATAGTTCCTAGTTCTGGTTAGCCGTAGTTCACTTTTTTCTTTTAATTAATTTTTATTGGAGTATGGTTGCTTTACAATGTTGTGTTAGCCTCCACTGCACAACAAAATGAATCAGCCATACACATACAGATATCCCCTCCCTTTTGGACTTCCCTCCCATTTAGGTTACCACAGTGCACGTAGTTCATTTTTAAGCAAGAAAAGACAGACTGGCTAGGTGAGGATGTCGGTGCAGGGTTAGTACAACTTAATTTTTTTTCTTTTTTTTAAGATAAGTGCATATAATTAGAAGCTGTAGCTCTTTCTTCCTATGTCTTAGTGGCTTATTTTTAGACTGCCTCACTCCTTTTTGAACAAAGACTACTAGGGGACCCATTTGTTGCCTCTGTACATACTCATTTGGTTAGCTTGTTGATTGATCTGAAGCTAGGGCCTTTTCCTTCTCTAAGAGTGCCTTTTCCTTCTCGAAGAGCTAGTGCCTCTTCCTCTTCTCTAAAGAGCTTTTTTATTGAAATAAGATGTTTTTAAAGTTTTCAGATTCAACACCAACTTATTTGTTCGTATATTTACTCAATTAACCAGCTCCCACTTTGTGCTGGACACTCTAGAAAGCATTTTGGGCTGTATAAACCTATAAAAGCTATAGTTCCTGCCCTTGTATCCCAGAGTCAGATAAAATTAAAGTGTCAGAAAATAATGAATAGATTTGCTACATTGCCATATTTTTAGAATTGTTTTCATTGTATAATCTCTCTCCCCTTTTGGGAGGGGTTAGGAGGTGGTTTCTGGGAGACTTATTTTCCCTGTGTCTATAGGTAACTTAAATGTAACATGTTATAAAATACCCTTATTTGCATGAAGCCCCTCTTGTCAATTATAAAATATTTACAAAGTGTAAAATATAATTGTAACTGGTTGAGTTTTAGGTTTCTGAGGTTTGTTTACTTGCTTGCTATTTAACAATGCTACATGTCTGGGCATTTACAAAACTATTACTAATTAGTCTATAATGACCAAATTCTTAAAATCCATAAATATTAATTTTTTTCTAGGTCGCAATAAAAATAATTGACAAAACTCAGTTGAATCCAACAAGTCTACAAAAGGTAAGATTGGTCCAGTATCCAGTTTTTTTTAATGATTTTCAGTGCTAATTGTCATCTAATTTGTCCATTAATTACCTCTACTATTATTTTTATTTATTGTATTTAGTACACAGTAAAGCTTCCTCTTCCTCAAATGAATGCAACTTAAATTTAATATGGTTTAAATGTAGTATTGTTGTATTTTTTTCCTTCAGTTGAAGATAATGATTTTTAAATGTTCTTAATAGCACAAACTGAAGGCTGTACTTTGAATATTCTAAATATTGACTAGAATAGAGTTATAAAAAAGACAGAACAACATAGTTTCATGTAATTAGTCTTAAGCAGAGTTACACATCTTTCTTACAGCTAATACTGAGATCTCTAAAGTCAGCACTTTGGCTTTCTTAAGCTACCACAATATGTCTAATCAAGGAGTGATGATTAATTGATATAAAAGGAAAATATAAAAGTAAAACTAAATTGATAGTTGAAAACATGTTTGTTAATGAGCTATTGCCATTTGTATTATCTAATGTAGATCAGGAGTTCTCAACCTGGTGCATGTTAAAATCACCTGGGCCTCTTTTCAAAATCCTGATGACTGTGGCCCATAGGGAGATTTAATTGCTCAGGTAGGGCCTGGTCATAGGTATTTCACTGGTGCATCAGTGAATGATTAATGATCTTCAAAATAAGATCCTTTTAGTCCCTTTTGGTTTTGCAGAGCCTTTTTACATACTTCATTTGATTTCTAGACTTGGCCTATGGTAGCTGGGGGATACAGAGACCTAGAAATAAGAACAGGAAGTCAGGCTTCCCTGGTGGCGCAGTGGTTGGGAGTCCGCCTGCCGATGCAGGGGACGTGGGTTCGTGCCCCGGTCCAGGAGGATCCCACATGCCGCAGAGCGGCTGCGCCCGCGGGCCATGGCCGCTGGCCCTGCGCGTCCAGAGCCTGTGCTCCACGGCGGGAGAGGCCACGGCAGTGAGAGGCCCGCGTACCGCAAAAAAAAAAAAAAGAACAGGAAGTCCTCTGCCACTTAGCTGAATGTGTAACTTGACCTTGAGCAGGTCACTTAACTTTCTGGACGTTGGGCTTCTCATCTTTTAAAATGAAGATAATTTCACTAAGTGAAATAAGTCAGACAGAAAGACAGGTACCATATGATCTCATTTATATGTGGAATCTAAAAAATAAAACAAATAGACAAACAAAATAAAACAGAAACAGGCTTACAGAGAGCGAAACTGTTGGTTGCCAGAGGGGAGCTGAGTGAAATAGGTAAAGGGGATTAACAGATATAAACTTTTAGTTATAAAGTAAACAAGTCATGAGGATATAATATACAGCATAAGGAATGTAGTCAGTAATGCTGTAATAATTTTGTATGGTGACAGATGGTTATTGGAGTTATCATGGTGATGATTTCATAATGTATTTGATTGTCACATCACTGTGTTGTACACCTGAAACTAACATAATATTGTATGTCAACTATACTTCAGTTGAAAATAATAATAAAAATAACTAATTAAATGGAGATTTAATCTTCTCATGATGGATTATATTAATGAAATAATACATATCAAAGAGTTTCATAAACTGCAAAGCAGTACGTAAGACATTTTAAGGGTAATCATGCCCTATCTACATTTCTAATGTAGTTCTAGTTCTGTTGGTTATTTTCTATTTATATCATCATAATTTTGAAACTGTGTGTGTGTGGGATTAAGGTGGAGAGGGAGACAGATTTTATCTTGCACTGAAAATGTTATTTAAACAAGTGGCTCTGCAGGGCATAGTGGGCCTTAAGGGTTCTCAGGGTGGCCCTGGAAGGATCCAAAATTTCCAGTCCTTTGTTCTGAACATGAAATTGTATCCATTTCCTTAAACTCATTTCTTCATATATCTAAGGACTTGGTAGTAATTAATAAGTTAGAGGTTACTAAAACTTGGTACTCAGAACTAAAATTAGCATGTAGAGAAGTTTGCTAAGGATTCTAATTCAGTATTCGAATGTTACAGATCTTCCACTATTCATGTGTACTTGCAGATAACTGGAATTCTAGCAGTTTTCTAGGAAGAATTTTATCATAGTATTGTCTTGAGTCGGTTGTGATTTTTCTTGCTTGCTTTTTTTCATTATTTTTGGTCATAGTTTTTAATTACCACTGTTCTTTTTTGTTATTATTCCAAATTACTGTTTGTCACATCATTACCAATTTAGTACCTGGTAGGCTGTCTGTTTAGCTTGATGGTGTGATGCAGATTTTTATCAGCATTAATTTTGGCATATAAATAATAAGACTTTTAAGATTTGTTTGGTATAGCTCAAGTATGAACCATCCACAAAAAATTTATACTAAAGGCAGATCCGTCCAAGTTAAATAATTTGATAAGTGTAATGTTTTCAGTTTGTAGGGCATTGTTTTAAATCATAAATCATGTGTTTGTGTTCTTATAAATTAGAAGCATTCTATAAATACTTCCTTCACATTCTTTTTCGCTGAGTTCCCTTTCCATGGAAAGGTGGCAGCAGAGTGGTGTATACCTGGCATCTTTTGCCCTTGTAATAGTGGTGCTTGCAGCTTGTTTTCTTCCTCAGCACCACTCACAGTTGTATCACACCTGCTCACTCAAATCTCTGTATATTGTGATTTTAAACTCTGGAACTTGGTGTATGGCCTTAGGAGCTAACAACATTCTGCCATCAACAATATGTGATCTTTTTGTACTGCCACTACCAAAAAAAATGTGGACTGGCTCATTCAGGCAGTGTTTGAACACAGGTGTTTAAAATAGTGTCATTTCAAAATGTTCACAGTATTCTGGCTTACACATTGAATCATGTACATCTGATAAACGCATTTAAGCAAACCTGAGTTGACTGCATATTAGTAAACTGATGTTATTTTCACTGACAGGTTCTTCACTTTTCCTTTTAATTTTTCCAGCCACTGAGTGAATAAATGTTAGATTCTAGTAAGATATATTTTTCTCCATTGTTTTTGTACATCTCAATTTCTGAGTACTATCCCTGAGACATTTTCTGTCCATAAATGTCTTTTAGGTCAGCCGTTAAAGAACTCTGTAATGTTGTGTACCTTTAATGATTTTGAAAACAACAGGAGTGAAAAAAAATGTTAGTCTTCCTCCTGGTTTTACAAAGTCACTTTCAGCTTTTTTTTTTTTTTTTTTTTTTTTTTTGGGGTGGGGGGTACACGGACCTCTCACTGTTGTGGTGTCTCCCGTTGCGGAGCACAGGCTCCAGACGCTCAGGCTCAGCGGCCATGGCTCACGGGCCCAACCGCTCCGTGGCATGTGGGATCTTCCCGGACCGGGGCACGAACGCTTGTCCCGTGCATCGGCAGGCGGACTCTAAACCACTGCGCCACCAGGGAAGCCCCATTTTTAGCTTTGATTTGGTTACAGATAATCTTGTTTTATTAAATTCAAGTTTGTCATTAAGAAGCAAGTTATGAATTTATTAAGACATGCAAGTAGGGCTTCCCTGGTTGCCCAGTGGTTAAGAACCTGCCTGCCAGTGCAGGGGACATGGGTTTGATCCCTGGTCCGGGAAGATCCCACGTGCCGCGGAGCAACCAAGCCCGTGTGGCACAACTACTGAGCCTGCGCTCTAGAGCCTGCGAGTCACAACTGCTGAAGCCAGCGAGCCACAACTACTGAAGCCCGCGTGCCTAGAGCCTGTGCTCTGCAACAAGAGAAGCCACCGCAGTGAGAAGCCCACGTGAAGCAACGAAGACCCAACGCAGCCAAAAATAAATAAATTTATAAAAGAAAAAAAAAAGACATGCAAGTACACTAAGTGTAACCCATCTAAAGTTATTTTCTTTTCTCATCTTGGAGTAGTGTGTTAATGTAAAGAGGGATTATAGAGTAATGGTTAGGAACACAGTTAAGCCAGCCTACATGGATTCAAATCTCGACTTCAACCCAGCCTAGCTGTGTGACAAGTCACCTTCCTGGATCTTAGTTTCCCTGTTTGTAAAATGGAAATAATAACAGTACCTCTAGGGCTGTGGTGAGAATTAAATAAGTTAACATTTAAAAGCCCTTAGCACAGGGAGATCAGCTTAGTGCTTTGTGACCACCTAGAAGGGTGGGATAGGGAGGGTGGGAGGGAGACGCAAGAGGGAGAAGATATGGGGATATATGTTTATGTATAGCTGATTCCCTTTGTTATAAAGCAGAAACTAACACACCATTGTAAAGCAATTATACTCCAATAAAGATGTTAAAAAATAATAATAAAATAAAAGCCCTTAGAAGAGCTGAGTGTAGTTCCTAGCACATGGTAAGGACCGAGTGTTTGCTATTATTGTGTGTCCTGCTGAATATTGGTTTTGAGTGAGAGTGGGAGATTTTTTTTTTTTAACTTTTATTGGCGTGTAGTTGATTTACAATGTTGTTAGTTTCAGGTGTACAGCAGAGTGAATCAGTTATACATATACATATATCCACTCCTTTTTTTTTTAAGATTCTTTTCCCAGGAGATATTTTTTGTTTGTTTTTTAAATTTTACCCTCACAGGAAATAAGTAAAGCTTAAGGATTGAATGGTAGGTTCTGGCTTAGGTCTCATAGGACTTATTTGCAGTAGACTACTTCTGATCACGGCTAATATTTGCGCATTTAGTATATATGGAGTACTGTATTAGTTTGCTCGAGCCACTATAACAAAATTCTGTAGACTGGGTGTCTTAAACAACAGACATTTATTTCACACAGTTGTAGAGGCTGGGAAGTCCAAAATCAGGGTTGCCAGCATGGTCGGGTTCTGGTGCAAGCTCTCTCTTTGGCTTACAGAGGGCTGCCGTCTCACTGTGTCTTCATAGCAAAGTAGGGGGAAGGTACATGAGCATGCTGTTTGATGTCTCTACTTATAAGGGTACTTAATCCCATCATAAGGACCCACCCTCATGACCTCATCTAAACCAACTTAATTCCCAAATGCTCCATCTCCAAATATCACATTGTGGGACAGCTTCATGAAGTAAGTTCTGTTATTCAGGAAAGAGAGGCCAGGGAGATAAAGTAATCTGCCCAACGTCCCCTGACTAATAAGTGATAGCTGCTTGGGCAGTCATTTTATGATAGGTGTAGTCATCATTGAGTCGAGCATTAATGAACTCTAAATGAAAACATGTTTACCACAGTTTAGACCATAGAGCATTTGCTGTAAGCAATGTCCCAGGTATATTAGTTGGATAGGAATTCATTGTCATTAGATACTAGAGCATATGCTTCCCATGTTCTTACACATATAGGCGTTCTCACAGTAGCTAGTCTGATAGATATCTTTTCACCTTCATACTCTGTTAGGTGAGTATTACTACCATCTTGATTTTCCATTGAGGAGACAGAGTCTGAGAAGTTGGTATAGTCAGACTCTCCAGTTCGTAAGTGATGGAGCAAAGATGTAAATCTTAGCCTGACTCCAGAGCATGGACTATTTCCACTTCATTATGGCCCCCTCCTGTAATTAAATTTCCCTAACTGAGATGGGAACTAACCTGAGGCTTTCTTTGTAGTAGCTATGAAGAAGTTAGTAAATAGTTTCAAGGTTGAGGAAATATTGGGTTGGCCGAAAAGTGCCTTCAGTTTTAAAGTAAAAATAAAAGACACATTTTTCATTTTCGCGAAGAACTTTATTGAATAATGTATTCACCCTTTTGTTCCACTACCTTCTGCCATTTTTCAGGCAACTTCATAGTTCCATCTTCCCAAAACTTTTTCTCTTTTTGAGCAAAGAACTGTTCCAGGTGCCTTTTACAGTCTCCCAGGGAATTGACATTTTTTCCATTAAGAGAATTTTGTAAAGACCGAAATAAATGGAAATCTGAAGTTGCAATGTCTGGTGAATACGGCGGATGAATCAGAACTTCCCAGCCAAGCTGTAACAGTTTTTGCCTGGTCATCAAAGAAACATGCGGTCTTGCAGTATCCTGATGGAAGATTATGTGTTCTCTGTTGACTAATTCTGAACGCTTTTTGTCAAGTGCTGCCTTCAGTTAGTCTAATTGGAAGCAGTACTCGTTGGAATTAATCGTTGGGTTTTCCTGAAGGAACTCGTGATAGAGGACTCCCTTCCAATCCCACCATATACAGAACATCACCTTTTTAGGATGAAGACCGGCCTTTGGTGTGGTTGGTGGTGGTTCATTTCGCTTGCCCCACGCTCTCTTCTGTTCCACATTATTGTACAGTATACACTTTTCATCGCCTGTCACAATTTGTTTTAAAAACGGAACGTTTTCATTATGTTTCAGTAGAGAATCGCATGAGGAAATACGGTCAAGAACGTCTTTTTCGCTTTACTTACGTGGAACCCATACATCAAAGCGATGAACATAACCAAGCTGGTGCAAATGATTTTCATAGCTTGATTTGGGTATTTTGAGTATGTCAGCCATCTCCCGCGTGGTATAACGTTGGTTGTTCTCAGTGTCTCAATTTGATCACTGTCAACTTCAACTGGTCTACCCAACCGTGGAGCATTGTCCAGCGAGAAATCTCCGGCATGAAACTTCACACACCACTTTTGACACGTTCAGTCACAGCACCTTCTCCATACACTGAGCAGATCTGTTTTTGCATTTCAATTGCGTTTTTACCTTTCTTGAAATAATAAAGCATAATATGCCGAAAATGTTTTTTTCTTCCATCTTCAATATTAAAATGGCTACACAAAAATTCACTAATTTTGTTGAGCCTTTTTTTTAAATGCACTCTTATATGACAGCTGTCACACACAATCTAACAAAATTGTTTCAAATGAAGTTAAAGACAACTAAGTGCTACTAGAGCCATCTTACAGAAAAAACCAAGCAAACCTTTTGGCAAACCCAATATTTCAAGTACGAAAGAGAAGTAGGCCTTGTACCCCACCTCCCCTTCCAAACTTTGCATAAGTCATATTTTTATGCAAATTTGCTTATTCACTCCTTCACTTAACAAACACTTATTAGTAAATACCTGCTGTGTGCCAGGCACTGTTCAGAGCACTGAGGGTACAACATTGAACCAAATGAATGAAGTTCCTACTTTCATGGAATTGATATCATAGTGGGAGAGCAGCAATAAACAGATATATAATGTCATGTCAGTGCCATGAAGAAAAATAAAGCAAGATGTATTGACTGTATTTTCTTATTTTTTGTATTCTTGATGCTCTGGCATCTGGGGCCTTGCTGACCTGAGATAGACTACTCCCCAGGGCTAGCTAGTTCCTGGAAATAGTAAGCAACTCCCCTGTGAGTACACTGTTCAGATGCAAACTAACCAGTACAGAGCCCATACTCTGAACCATCTCCCCTATCTGGCTCTTAAACTCCAAGAGGCAATATTTCTCTGCCCTAATCATTGCAGAGCTGGTATCGGACACCTAGAGACCGTACTTATACTCAAGAACCTGCTGAAATTATCCCAATGAACCAGTCCTCAGCCTGCTTACCCTGCCTGGACTTACCTTTCCTGTGGAAACCAGAATAAAAACTCTTCCCCATGCTTTCCCCTTGCTCCGTCGGCCTTCTAACCCATCCTGGTGCTTCCTCACATGGCCCTGCATGGCACTGTGTGCCCCCTTCTTTTGGGAACTATAAGTAACAGACCATCATTTTAATGGCACTCTTCTCCTGATCTCTTGGCTCACCATACCTGAATAATAATAGAACCTACATTTTAAAACACAGGGTGGGGACTTCCCTGGTGGCACAGTGGTTAAGAATCCGCCTGTCAATGCAGGGGACCATGGGTTCAAGCCCTGGTCTGGGAAGATCCCACAGGCTGCGGAGCAACTAAGCCTGTGCGCCACAACTACTGAGCCTGCACTCTAGAGCCCGCGAGCCACAACTACTGAGCCTGCATGCCACAACTAACTACTAAAGCCTGCATGCCTAGAGCCCATGCTCTGCAACAAGAGAAGCCACTGCCGTGAGAAGCCCGTGCACCGCAATGAAGAGTAGCCCCTGCTCACTGCAACTAGAGAAAGCCCGCATGCGCAACAACGAAGACCCAATGCAGCCAAAAATAAATAAATAAATTTAAAAAACAAAAACACAGGGTGAGGAGATAGTATGCGAGGAATGTGTAGATTTCAAGTGAAAAGTAGGGGTGCCCTCTTAGTAATCCGTTTAAGAAACATTCTTGTTCTCCTGAACCAAGCGTTGTGATAAGAAGAGTCAGATAAGTACAACAGACTCTGGGTGAACTTCACCATGTGGTTTGCAGTAAAAGTTTACTTAGACCTTTAGGATCTAAATGTTTTTTACCAAGTAATAAAGAATGGAAAGACCTTTGCAGTCCTCCTTGCAGCGTTGACATGGAGGTCCTCACTAAGTGTTCGTGGGAGGATTGCACACACAGCTTGAGGAGCAGCAACTGCAGCAGCGGTGGGCTGCCGAGGCCTGCGAGTATGCAGGGCAGTGCAAGGCCCTGAGCTGGCGGTTACATCAGGCCAAACTGGGAGCCTTGAATGCCCCGGCCCTTTAAGGAACAATCATCTCTGTGTAATAAACTTTTCAGTAATTCCCTAACTTTCCCCTGGGTTCTTCTGACTAAGATTTTGTTATTTTAGAAATATTCAGTCTTCTCGGTGGCAGAAACTTTAATTGTCACCATACTGTGACATAGTCAATTTAAACAGTAATCTCTTTTTCTTAAACTGGAACCATTAGTTAAAAACAAATGTGTGAATGTAGTGAAATAATTGATTTTTTAAAATATGTGTTTATGATAGCTGGTTAGCCAGCTTTAAACATGTATAGGGATGGAGGCACACTGCTTCCTATGCCATCTTGTTCCAGTGTTGGACGACTCTAGTTATTATACAGGTTTTTTTTTCTTAATTAATTTATTTATGGCTGTGTTGGGTCTTCATTGCTGCACGCAGGCTTTCTCTAGTTGTGGTGAGCAGGGACTATTTTTCATTGTGGTGCACGGGCTTCTCACTGCGATGGCTTCTCTTGTTGCGGAGCACGAGCTCTAGAGCGCAGGCTCAGTAGTTGTGGTGCACGGGCTTAGTTGCCCGCAGCATGTGGGATCCTCCCGGACCAGGGATCGAACCTGTGTCCCCTGCATTGGCAGGCGGGTTCTTAACAACTGCGCCACCAGGGAAGTCCCTAAACAGGTTTTTTTCTTTCATAGTTTACACTAGCATCTGTCTTCTAGAAACATGTACAGTACTGTTCTCTGTTCTTTCATTTGGAGCTTTGGAGGTTAAATCTACCAGTCCACAAAAATAACCCCTACCAATCCAACATAACCAACTATCTTGGGTCTTCTTGGTCCCTTCTCCAGAGTAAATACTCAGCCTCTTGGGCCAGCTACAGGACTTGCCCTCAACACAGGGCTAGTTTATTCCACATCAGTAATTGATTTTTTTCTTAACTGAATTTATTTCATTCTTGCTGAAGACCATTTAAATGGTTTCCTACCATAATTCCAGTCCTTTTAGTGTATTTTTGAAAAATGAGTCTTTTGTATTAGCTATCACTTCTAGTTTGGTGCTGTATACATTGGACAAGGATGTTTTCATCCAATTAAAATATCCCACAAGGTAGGGACAAGGCACCTCATTGGAGAATCCACCCTTTAGTTGGTTCTGCTGACTCATCAAGCAATATTTGAGTAATATTCAAGCACCATTCTCAAATCCAGACTTTTAGTAAGAGAGAAACAGAAATCCCTGTGTTAAAAAAAAATTAATCAAAATTACTAAGGAAAAAAAAAGAATGATTTTAAATTTAAGTATGTGCATAAATTCAAGTATGTGCAAAATGCGGGAATTCCCTGGAGGTCCAGTGGTTAGGATTCCACACTTCCTCTGCAGGGGGCACGGGTTCGATCCCTGGTCGGGGAACTAAGATCCGACATAGCCGTGCACTGTGGCCAAAAAAAAAAAGTATATACAGCAGATTGCTGAATGATTATCAAAGTATTGTTGACTATAGGTTCCTTTTATCGGGGTCTTTGTGAGAAATTTTACTTACACCCACTCAAGTCTGGTTTCTTTTTAAAGTTGGTGTTTATTTTGGAGCCACTGTTAATGGTTAGAGCTCTGTAATAGCAGTGACCTTTTTTTGGCATCCCAGGGAATCTCAGTTGTGGGACAAGCCAGGGAACTGTATATTTGGAAGCAGAGAGAACCCGCTCATACTTTTCTTATGGTCTACAATGTAATGTACTCTTACTGTTACCACCACTGGGGTACTTTTGCTTCAGCCTCCTTAGGGCAGTCTTTTTTAACCCTTGTTGTGCAGTAGAATCATCTGTGTAGTTAAAAAAAACCCCTTAATTTCTATTCTCTTTCTAAAGGTAACCTGTTTTAAAGATGACCCCCTCCTCCAGTGTTTTAAGTCTTATAGACTGCTGCCACTACAGCTGCCAGATATCTCCCCCCCTCTCAAACTCTTCCTGACCCAATTTCTGGATTTCTTTCCTTCTCCTTACCCATCTGGTGAAGCACAAATCATTGTTGGGATCTTTTTCATTGATGAGCGCTGTTGATCTTTTCCTTTCTTAATACCTTCCTCTTTCCATATTGACTTGTAGGAGACTAAACAGCTCAGGCCATTAACAAAAGTAGTTGTTAGAATCCTTTTTTGTAAATTTTTTAAAATTGAAGTATAGTTGTTGTACAATATTATATAAGTTACAGGTGTACAATATAGTGGTGATTCACAATTTTGAAAGGTTATACTCCATTTATAGTTATTATAAAATATTGGTTATATTCCCTGTGTTGTACAGTATATCCTTGCAGCTTATTACCTAATAGTTTGTATCTCTTACTCCCCTGCCCTATATTGCCCCTCCCCACTTCCCTCTCCCCACTGGTAACCGCTGGTTTCTTCTCTGTACCTGGGAGTCTGCTTCTTTCATATATGTTGGATACTAATTCCTTATCATTCATATCATTTGAAAATATTTTCTCCCATTCAGTAGGTTGCCTTTTCATTTTGTCAGTGGTTGCCTTTGCTGTGCAAAAGCTTTTAAGTTTAATTAGGTCCCATTTGTTTATTTTTGCTTTCATTTCCTTTACTTTAGGAGATGGATCCAAAAAAATATTGCTGCAATTTATGTCAAAGAGTGTTCTGCCTATATTTTTCTCCAGGAGTTTTATAGTATCCAGTCTTACATTTAGGTCTTTAATCCATTTTGAGTTTATTTTTGTATATAGTGTTAGAGAATGTTCTAATTTCATTCTTTTACATGTAGCTGTCCAGTTTTCGCAACACCACTTACTGAAGGGACTGTCTTTGCTTCATTGTATATTCTTGCCCCCCCTTGTCATACGTTAATTGATCATAAGTGTGGGGGTTTGTTTCTGGGCTCTGTATCTTGTTCCATTTATCTATGTGTCTCTTTTTGTGCCAGTACCATACTGTGTTGACTACTGTAGCTTTGTAGTTTAGTCTGAAGTCAGGGAGTATGATTGCTCCATCTCTGTTCTTCTTTCTCAAGATTGTTTTGGTTATATGGGGTCTTTTGTGTTTCCATACAAATTTTAAAATTATTTGTTCTAGTTCTGTGAAAAATGCCATTGGTATTTTAATAGAGATTGCATTGAATCTGTAGATTGCCTTGGTTAGTATGGACATTTTAACAATATTGATTCTTTAGCGCACTCCATCTGAAAGCAGCAGAATACACATTTTCATCAAGTATACGTGGAACATTCTCCAGGATAGATCACATGCTAGGCCACAAAACAAGCCTTGGCAAACTTAAGAAACTGTAAGTCATATCAATTGTCTTTTCTGACCACAACACTGTGAGAGTAGAAATCAACCACAAGAAAAAAAGCTGTGAAAAACACAAACACGTGGAGGCTAAACAATATGGATCACTAGACCAGTGGATCACTGAAGGAATCAAAGAGGATATTAAAAAATACCTAGAGTCCTGACTATTAATTTCAATCCAGCATCTGCATTCAGATCAGTGTAATGAATTAGGTAAACTTTTACAAACAGGATATGGTAAATGAAATCTAAGTCAAACCCTCTTCATTTTACATGTTTAAAATATTGAGAATAAAAATATATGTATATTGTTACATTTCAAAAATAGTAATAGGAGTGTAAGAAAATATAGCTTCAGTGTTGCTGCTGCTTTATGGGGAAATTTTTAATTTATTGCCAGACATTTTCACTTTGGCAGCAAATTTAGAGTACAGATTGTGAATTGAGAATATTAGAATTTATTTTTAATTGTACCAATTGTTCATTGTGCTATTTTAGAAAAGCCACTGAAGAACCAACTATTTTATTTTATTTTATTTTGCTGTATCGGTTCTCAGTTGCGGCACACAGATCTTCCTCAACAGCATGCAGGATCTTTCGTTGTGGCGTGCAGGCTCTTTGTTGCAGCGCGTGGGCCTCTCACTAGTTGTGGTGTGCGGGCTCCAGAGCGCACCAGCTCAGTAGTTGTGGCGCTTGGGCTTAGTTGTCCCGTGGCATGTGGGATCTTAGTTCCCCGACCAAGGATCAAACCCACATCCCCTGCATTGGGAGATGGATTCTTAACCCCTGGACCACCAGGGAAGTCCCAAGAACCAGGTATTTTAAATGGGTTAAACTTAGAGCCTAGCATGGACCCATTTGTGGAAAATTGAAAGTTGGGCAAAAACTAGACCTTTGGGAAAGAATCCTAACGACAACAACCAGAATCACAGCCGTATGTTGCTTATTGTGTGCCACGCACTGTTCCAAGATCTCAACAACACGTCAGGTTCCTTTATCCCTGGGGGTACCAGAGGCCCAGAGAGATCAAGCCACCTAGATTCAGTCAGTCAATGGTAGATCCCCAGGTAGGGACAGATAGTGGGCTCCAGAGTTCAAATTCTTAATGACTGTGCACTAACTGACACACTGACTGAACTAACATTAGAACTTAAAGCCCTAACTTCACATAGCCTTTTCCCAACATGTCCCCTTGGAAGGAATCAGGCCCAGCACCTTCCATATGGGAAGCATACAAAGGAGCTTACTGAAGCTCCTTCACCTTGCATGTGGTAGATACCCAATAATATCTGTTCATTATTTTATAAGTACCAAATTTATTTTAATACTAAATTAATATTTTTCTCATATTGCCCTAATTCCAGGAATCTTGACCACCAGAACCTTAGGTTTTGAGGTGGTAGGAAAATTTCTTTGTCTTTGAAATACTTGATCATAAAAATGCACATTGGGTTTCCCTGGTGGCGCAGTGGTTAAGAATCCGCCTGCCAATGCAGGGGACGTGGGTTCAAGCCCTGGTCCCGGAAGATCCCACATGCCATGGAGCAACTAAGCCCATGCGCCACAACTACTGAGCCTGTGCTTGCTCTAGAGCCCATGAGCCACAACTACTGAGCCCACGTGCCACAGCTACTAAAGCCCATGCACCTAGAGCCCATGCTCCGTGACAAGAGAAGCCACTGCAACGAGAAGCCCACACACCACAACGAAGAGTAGCCCCCGCTCACTGCAACTAGAGAAAGCCTGCGCTCAGCAGTGAAGACCCAATGCAGCCAAAAATGAATGAATGAATGAATGAATGAAATGCTTTACATACAGAAGAATGTTACATATTTGCCATATACATATGTTTAGGGTATTTGATTCAAGAAATGGATCAGCAACAATACTTTAAATCAGTCACGTTGTAACCTTCCCCAACGTGACCTCCTTCTTTGTTTCCCACCTTACAAGGTAACCACTAACAAAAATTTTGTGTTACTATTTTCTTTCTTTTTAAAATTAATTTATTTTTGTATATTAATTTATTTCTTTGTCTTGCTGGCATTGAGTCTTCATTGCTGCATGTGGGCTTTTTCTGGTTGCAGCAAGCGAGGGCTACTCTTCGTTGCAGTGCACAGGATTCTCATTGCAGTGGCTTCTCTTGCTACGGAGCACGGGCTTTAGTCATGTGGGCTTCGGTAGTTGCAGCACGTGGGCTCAGTAGTTGTGGCTCGCACACTCTAGAGCGTAGGCTCAATAGTTGTGGCGCACGGGCTTAGTTGATCCACGACATATGGGATCTTCCCTGACCAGGAGTCAAACCCATGTCCCTTGCATTGGCAGGCGGATTCTTAACCACTGTGCCACCAGGGAGGTCCCTGTGTTACTACTTTCTATTGATTGTTTTTATAATTTTACCACATATGGGTCCCTCATCAATATAGTGTGAAGATTTTAAATATTATATAAATGGAATCATGTTATTTGTGTCCTTCTCCCGTTTGCTTTATTTTGCCCAAATTGTGTTCCATGTTGATGTATTTAGATGTAATTTACTTTCACTGCTATGCTTATTTTCATGGTTATATAGTATCCTATTATGTGAATATTTCATGATTTATTTTATCCATTTTCTGTCTGATTCAGAGACATTTGGATTGCTTATAGCTATTTGTATCACAGACACTGCTATGGATTGTTCGTATGTGTCCTGGTGAAGTTGTTTATGTTTCTTAAGGATATGTGTCCAGTAGTAGACTTATTGGTTCACAGGGTTTGTACATCCTCATTCATCCAAAGCAGTTGTGTTAATTTATATTCCCACCGGTAGCATATAAGACAGTTCAAGTAATGTTACATCCTCGTCAAAATTTGATTTTGTCTGATTTTTCAGTTCTTGACTATCTGATGGATATAAAACTATGTCATTGTGGTTTTCATTTATATTCCCATGATTGCTGATGAGTATTACATCATTCATATTTTTATTGGCTTTTGTTTCTTCTGTGAATTGCCTGTTCAAGCCTTTTCAGTTTCTAGTGGATTTTTTCTTAATCATTTTAGAGATTATGTATTCTGGATACTGACATGTGGCAGATATCTTCTTCTGTTTGATGGTATATCTTTTCATTCTCTGGATGTTGTCTTTTGATGAACAGCAGAATTTCTTAATTTTAACACACCTGAATTGTCATTCTTTTCTTATATGGTTTGTACATTTTCTGTGTTCTTTTTTTTTTTTTTTTTTTTTTTTTTTTGCGGTACGCGGGTCTCTCACTGTTGTGGCCTCTCCTGTTGCGGAGCACAGGCTCCAGACGCGCAGTCTCAGCGGCCATGGCTCACGGGCCCAGCCGCTCCGCGGCATGTGGGATCTACCCGGACCGGGGCACGAACCCATGTCCCCTGCATCGGCAGGCGGACTCTCAACCACTGCGCCACCAGGGAAGCCCCTTTTCTGTGTTCTTTAAGAAATTCTTCCCTGCCTGGGGCCATAAAGATATTTTTCTCTGTTGTCTCAAAGGTTTATAATCTTTAATCCACCTTGAAGTTGTGCATATTGTGAAGTAGCAATCCAATTATGTTTTTTCATACGTGTTACAACTTATTGCCTTGTCTCTCCTTTCCCCACTCTTCTGCAATACAGAGTTTCCGTACCTCTCTACACACACATACTGTGTTCTTCCAAAGTGGTTATTCTGGTTCACTTCACAATTGCTATTTTAAAGGCAGGTTTTTAAATTTATTTTCATTTAAAATTTTTATTTTCAGTAGTAGAATGGCAGGGCTTCCCTTGTGGCGCATTGGTTAAGAATCTGCCTGCCAACACAGGGGACACCAGTTCGAGCCCTGGTCCGGGAAGATCCCACATGCCGCGGAGCAGCTAAGCCTGTGAGCCACAACTATTGAACCTGCACTCTAGAGCCCACGAGCCACAACTACTGAAGCCTGTGCGCCTAGAGCCCGTGCTCTGCAACTGGAGAAGCCACCGCAATGAAAAACCTGCACACTGCAATGAAGAGTAGACCCTGCTCGCCGCAACTAGAGAAAGCCTGCGCGTGGCAACAAAAACCCAACGCGGCCATAAATAAATAAACTTATTTTAAAAATAGTGGAATGGCAAATGATAAACAGAATCCCAAAATATATGACAGGAAAAATCTGAGCTAAATTTATAGAAGCACAAGAGTGACAAAATAGATTTATCTTCTCTCAGGCTATGTATGACACATTAAGTAGAGGAAAAAAAGATACAGATCTTAATATAGAGCCCCTCCACTAGCCCATATTACAAATTGCGCATTTTTAATTTAATTAATTTATTTTTTATTTTATTTTTGGCCACACCATGTGGCATGCTGGATCTTAGTTCCCTGACCAGGGACCAAACCCGTGCCCCCTGCAGTGCAAGCACGGAGTCTTAACCACTGGACTGCCAGGGAAATCCCACACATTTGTGCATTTTTTTTTAAAAGCATCCCTTTCTTAGGATACATTACAGCTCTGTGGCAGTCAAATCTATGATGATTGTAGCGTAAGTGATTTCCTCACTGTTGGGCAATGCATAACTTACACAGCTATAAACAGTTAATATGATTAATAAGCCTGACTAAGAGATCTTTCCAGATCTTTCTGAACAAGCAATAAAAATAGAAACCAATAAAAATAGAAACAAACAAAAAGTACAAGCATGTGGGACTTGAAAACACTCTTTGAATTCATGGGGTCAAAGAGAAAATGCAAACCAAAATTGCAGTGTATCTAGAAGGTAACACTGTGTATCCGAACCTATAGAATACTGCTTTTGGTGTTCAAGTAAATTTGAAACCTTAAACACATTATTAAACAAAAAATGACAATACATTAAATATTCAACTAATAAGTTAGAGAAGGGAACAAAATAAATCTCAGGAACGAAGAATAATGTAAGGAACTTATAAAGGGCAGAAATTAGTGAATTGGAAAAACAATCAAAATGATCTAGAGCTTTTTTTTTTTGAGAGGGGGATGAGAAGGGAGGCAGTAAAATAGATAAACCACTAGTTACTTAATCCAGGGGATAGGGAGAGACAACACAAAGTATGAGTATGAAATGAGGGGCAGGGAAAGGACCAGATAGAGAAGAATTAAAATTATTATGAGAGAACCTTTTGTGCAAATAAACTAGAACACCTAAAAAATGGATAATTTTCTAGGAAAACGTAACTTATCAAAATTAACTCTACAAAAGAATCTAAATGCATCAGTAACTACAGAAGAAATTGAATAGTGGTAAAAAGGCCAGCTGCTACCTCAGATTGCCATATGCAGAATTTCATGATTGGCTTCTTTGAAACCTTCAGTGAATAGATCTTGAAGGGAAGCTTCCAAATTCTTCTCTGGAATTCACATACATGGCTATCAAAATGTATTAGAAACAGGGAAGAAAACTATAGTTCCATCTCACTTACAACATCCATTCAAAAATTCAGAATTAAAGTATTAGCATATAGGACTTCCAGTTAAACATTAGTACATTTATCTTTGCTCCTTCCTCCCACTCGCTAAATAGTAGTAAAGGAATTAAAAAGGAGTGTCAAAAATAGAGAAGACTGGCAGACAAAGAATTAAACCTAGTTTGCCAGATGGAAAGCAGATGGATGAATAGTTGTGTGTGTGTGTGTGTACACTATTATATATATTTTTTCATGTAGTAGACTTAGCAAATCATAGTGAACTGAAACCAATCCGTAAGGGGAGCACTTAGGGGTGGGAATAGGTAGGCTGGTGCCAGCAAAAATCATGCTGACTCATGCCACAGAATTCAGAAAGTTTAAGGATGAGTTCTGTTAGCTCCTTTTGTGGGTGGAGGTACATGTAGAACTGGAAACAGGATTGGCTTAAAATGTGTAACTGGGCCTCATATCACCTCCAGGCAACCCGCCCTTCTCTGCCCCAGTAGAAATTGGGCAGTTTATTTTCTGAAGAGGCGGAATTGAAGAGCATCTAGACTTGGGGACCCCATACTAAAAACGGGCCCACTGAGTGGTGAGATACTCTGTCTTCCCTCTCCTTGCTTGCCTCCCAGAACTCTCTAGCCCTTCATGTGTTGCCTGAAAAGGAGATTGGAGGATTCTTCTCCAGGAAAATTGAGTTAAATGAAAATATAGTTAGAGACATTATTGTCTTTCAGTGAATCTACTTAATCTTTGCCCGGTCATCCTATGGTCCAGCTTTTATATATATAACATTTAGTCCAGTATTTTGGTGCCTCTCTTAAATATGGGAGGACAGCCAAGAATCTCCAGATATTTGAGGATAACCTGAAACTAAAACAAACAAGAATAAGAAAGAGAAAGGAACACTGGAAGAGGAAACTCAGCTACTTTAAAAAACAACAACACTTTAATTATGTTTTCAAAGATTTTAAAAAGAGGGAGACAGAATGCAATAATGACCATTATATTCATGAAAGAAGAACATGGTGCATTGAGAAAGGACTGTTGGGGAGAGGGTAATTTATAGTATTGGAAAGAAATTCAATAAAGGGGTTGGAAAATAAAGTCAAGGAAAGCTCTCAGAAAGTATTACAGAAGTTCATAGAGATAAAAATTAAGAAAGATACCATGTGAACTTGAGGTGCCTATCTAGGAGGTCTAGTTTCTGGTAAAGAGGTGTTGTAAAAAGAACTGGGGATAGGAGGGGAGATTATCAAAGACTAACAGAAGGTGATTTCCCAGAACTGTAGGACCTGAATTTCCAGTTTGAAAGGCTCAGTGCCCAATGCAGTAAACGACAAAAGACCCACAATATATCTGGACTGAATGCTAATGTACCACAGAGACTGAATCTGTGGTATATTAAAATTTAAATACATCAAAATTAAAGAGAAGGAAGAGGAAAAAATAGGTCACAAAGAATTGTAGCAGAATGTCATCATACCATTCCACACCACTGTAAGCTGGAAGGAAATGGATCGAGGCCTTTAAAATTCTGAGAGAACTGGATATTCATGTGTAAAAGAATGAAACTGGACCCCTGTCTTATACCATGCACAAAAACTAACTCATGGATTAAGGATTTAAATGGAAGATATGAAACCATAAAGCTCGTGGAAGAAAACAGTGGGAAAGAGCTCCTTGACATTGTTCTTAGCAATGACTTTTTTTTTTAATATGACACCAAAATCACAAGCCAAAAAAGTGGGACTACAAAAAACTTCACAGCAAACAAAAAACAAACAACAGTCAACAAAATGAAAAGGCAGCCTACGAAGTGGGAGAAAAGGAACCCCTACAACCAGTAGCAAATAAAACCCCAAATAATCCAATTTAAAAAGCAACAAAGGATCTGAATAGACATTTTTCCAACGAAGACATTCAGATAGCCGACAAGTGCATGAAAAGGTGTTCAACATCACTAGCCATCAAGGGAGTGCAAATCAACCTGTTAGAATGGTTGTTATCAAAAAGACAAGAGATGAATGCTGACAGAGGTGTAGAGAAATGGGAAACCTTGTGTACTGTTGGTAGGAATGTAGATTGGTACAACTACCTTGGAAAACAGTATGGAAGTTTCTCAAAAAACTAAAATTAGAGCTACCATATGATTCAGCAGTTTCACTTCTGGGTGTATATCCACAGGAAATGCAGTTACTATCTCAGAGAGATATCTGAGATCCCATGTTCGTTGCATTGTATACTCTTAATAGCCAAGCTAGGGAAACAACCTAGCGTTCATTGACAGATGAATGGGTAAAGAAAGTGTGAGGAGTATTATTATTATATATTCTAACCTATAATAATAGGAATATTTTTCAGCTGTAAAAATGGAAATCCTGCTCTTTGTGACAACATGGATGGACCTTGAGGGCATTATGCTAAGTTAAATCAGATAAATACTCTGTGATATCAGTTATATGTGGAATCTTTAAAAAAAATTGAACTTATAAAAACAGAGAGTAGATGGTGGTTGCCAGGGGATGGGGGTGTTGAGGGAAATGGGGAGCTGTTGGTCAAAGGGTACAAACTTCCAGTTACAAGATGGAAAGTTCCAGGGATCTGTTGTACAGCGTGGTGACTATAGTTAGCAAGTACTTGAAAGTTGCTGTGAGAGTGGACCTTAAATGTTCTCACCACAACGAAAACAACAACAAAATGGTAATTATGTGAGGTGAGGGATGTGTTAGCTAACTTTACTGTGGTAAAGATTTCACAATATATATGTGTATCAGATCATCACATTGTACAACCTTAGACTTACACAGTATTCTATGTCAATTATATCTCATTAAAACGGGGGGGCGCATTTCTGAGAGAAAACAATTATGACCTAGAATTCTTTTTTTGTTTGTTTGTTTGTTTAATTTTGGCTGCTTTGGGATCTTCGTTGCTGTGTGCAGGCTTTCTCTGCTTGCGGTGAGCGGAGGCTACTCTTCGTTGCGGTGCGCTGGCTTCTCATTGCAGTGGTTTCTCTTGTTGCAGAGCACAGGCTCTAGGCGCATGGGCTTCAGTAGTTGTGGCATGTGGGCTCAGTAGTTGTGGCGCATGGGCTTGGTTGCTCCGTGGCGTGTGGGATCTTCCCGGACCAGGGCTCGAACCCATGTCCGCTGCGTTGGCAGGTGGATTCTTAACCACTGTGCCACCAGGGAAGCCCTGACCTAGAATTCTTTACCCAGCCAAAATGTCAATCAAATGTGAAGATAGAATCAGAACATTCTTGCAAGGTTTTAATCATACACTTATCCTTCCTCAGGAGCTATTGGTGGGATATTTCACCACAACGGGGGACAGTACTAAAAAAGAGAAGAGCATAGGGTCTAGAACAGGAAATCCAACATAGCAGGCCTTGAGAGCAGGACAGAGGCTTCCAGAATATGGATATTTCCAGGGGGGGAAAGAAAGAAAACGTGACTATTTGCAAGTATTTGAGAGGAGAGATACACTTCTGTTACAAAGTTTAAGGATGAATTAGTAAAGTGAGAGCTACATAGAAAACCTAAGTGAACAAAATAACCGAGACAGTCATTAGCTCAAAGGAAATCAGAAACATTTTTGATAAATAAAAAATGGAAATGCATTCCTAGTGTGGCTATAAAGAATATTTATATAATGTAAACTGAATACTTTAGCCAAATATTATGGTAACTGATCAGGAGGAAGGTGGGAAGGGATGTGGGGTGGGGGACAGGGTGTAAGAGAGCTAAATCTTCACTGCCAATACTAAGAAAATAGCTAATATCAGGGGGAGGGGCTAAGAAATCATAGAATAACAGCACAAGCATGCTATTCAGAAGTAAGGTAGCAGGGACTTCCCTGGCGGTCCAGTGGTTAAGACTTTGCCTTGCAATGCAGGGGGGGAGTGTGTGTTCGATCCCTGGTCGGGGAGCTAAGATCCCACATGCCTTGTGGTCAATAAACCAAAACATGAAACAGAAGCAATATTGTAACAAATTCAATAAAGACTTTAAAATGGTCCATGTCAAAAATATATATATATATTAAAAAAAGAGAAAGTAAGGCAGCAAATACCTGAGTTGAAAGTGCTTGACATTATGAACAAGGGTTGAGGGTGGAGAGATATATTACATTACACAGTTCAACTTTTAAAACTATATGTACTGCTTTTAGCAATAAAAATTAAACATAATATTTATTTAGCCAAAACTGTAATAGAACCTCATGAAGAGGATGGAGAGGGGAAGCATAAGTCTGTGTTTGGAAGGGTTTACAAAAGTTAAATCCAAAGTGGGAGTCACAAGACAGTGTCTAAAATGGAAAATCAAGGAAGCAATATAATCTGGCATTTTAGAAATATGCAGTAAACAATAGATGAAATAGCTTAAAAAGTTGGAAGGATTGCTTATGAAAGTCAGCAAAGGAAAGAGGATGAATTTGAGTAAGGACCCAACATTTTCTGCTATGGCAGACAAAAGTCTTATTTCCATACTATATAAAAGGTCTTGCAAATCGAGGAGAAACAGGAGTATATAACCTAATAGAAAATAGTCAAAAGATACACTCAGGCAATTAGTAGGACAGATAGTCAATATTCAAGTAAAAAATGTTTAACATCCGAAAAGATAACATTTTTTCACCAGATTTGCAAAAAACTGATAATACATATTGTTGGCAAGAGTGTAGAGAATCAGGAACTCTGTTATTGCTGACATAGTTTAAATTAATATATATTTAGAGAGTAATATAGCACTAACAAAATTTTAAAAGCATGTATGCCCTTTGGCCCCCCAATCTACTCTGCCAATATATTTGCATAAGTGTATGAGGATGTATATATACAAGGATGCTCATTGTAATGTTACAACAGCAAAAAGTTAGGGATAACCTACATGATATCAGTAAAATTCTGGTTAATTACACTGTAGTACACCCACACATATATATCTCCCCCCATCTATAGACAGCTCTTCCTGGGTAGGAGATAGGTCACTGCCTTTGCCTAGTGTTAAACAAATGGTCTTTAATAGTGCTCTTATCTTCTCTGTTATTTGTTAACTTTCCTATTCTGTTGTTTATTTTAATGTTAGGGTGGTTCTGAGAGTAACTAAACTCTCTTTAAGCTCCTTAAGTTTTGCCTTACTCTGCTGGCTGTCATATTTGCTGGACTTTAAAGATATTCCCTGGAAGACTTGTCTGCCTTTCACCCATCAGCAGCCTTGGCCCAGACTATGAAAAGGAATAGTAAACTCTCTTCTTGTTAACAGTCCTCAGAATACAGCAGTTTTCTTTTTCGGGAATTCCCCTTTTGTCAAAAAACACTTTTCTTTGTTCATTCTCCATCTTCTTCTTAAAATTCAAATTACTTGGAGGAGAGGAGATAGATACTACAGTTGTGATTCAGAGTTCAAAGGACAGATAAAAGTATAGAAGGCAAAGTCTTTACCCCTTGACGTCCATCCATCCAGGTCCCTGCCCTGGGACCACCAGTGGCATCAGTTTCTATTTGTCCTTCTAGAGGTATTCTGTTTATAGAGAAGCAAAGACATTTTTTTTCTTTCTTTTTCACATCAGAGCATTTTGACAGTTCCTTCTCCACAAACTCTGGGCTTTTGCCAGGCTCTCTCCCTCAGTTTTGTCTGAGAGGGTCTTTGATTTGTTCTTTTGTTCAGCAGAGGTGCTGTGATCAGTGTGGTAAGTGAGACAAAGGGCCATAATGAGGAAACAGCAGGTACATCATCCTTCTCTCTTTCCTTCATGAAGTGCCCCAGACACGTTCCAGGGTCTGGGAAGCTGGTTACAAACAGAGGTTTGTCTGTGGTAGGCATTAGAGTCTAGTGTCTGGATTTCATTCTGTCACTCTGGCTGCCTCTTCCGAGTCTCCACTGTGGGCCTCAGCTCTCTTCTCTGAAATGCTTGCTTCTTGATGATTCTGTTTTTTTCATTTTACAGTTAGGCGGTGTCATTTCCTTCCAAGGATACTATCCCTATGCTAATAATTCTACAGAATTTATCTCTAGCCCAGATTTCTTTCCTGAGCTTCAGACCCAAACACCAAGTACCATGCTATGCTTTCAGTATCCTCACTTAACTGCCCCTCACGTGGCATGTCCAAAGCCAGGCTCACCCTCCTCGCTGCAGCTTGAGTCTTCTGTCTCAGAGTGGCACCCAGATTCACGAACTTGGGTGTCAGCTTCAACTCTGCCTCCCTCTCCCTTACCCCCTGAATGCTTCTTACCTGTATCTCCTTCTCTTCATCCAAGGCAGCTAATAATTACTCACAATCTTGATTTACAGTTCACCTCTTTCCTAGTAAAGAAGAGGTTGGCGATTATATTCCTGTCCATTATTTATAATACATGAGTTGTCATCCAGCATGTCACTCAGCTGCCATGAAAAGCACAGGCTCTCAACCTTTGGCCTGTTCGTTCTGTCTCATACCTATATCTCTGGAGAAGCAAGTCTGAACACTTTGGTCATGATGATTTAGATCACAGTTTGATGACTATGATAACATCTCACCCTACCCTATGCTGTCTCTTATATGCTCATTTTATTTTTATATCAATTGGTAAAATTGTTTTTTCCCAAGGATAATTCCTGTACATCCTCAGTACAGGCTTTGGGGACATTTCTTTACTCTGTAGTACTGTGGGCTTAGTGTGTTTAGTGTTCTCGTCACCAGGGTCCACGTCTTTGCCTTTAGAGATGTTTGTTCTCCTGTCTACCAGTTCCTAAAGGACATAAAAATGGGAAGATGTGTAGAGGGTGGAGATTAGTCGATGAGGAGAGAACTCTTTCACTTTACACATTTCTGTGTTATTTTATTTTTTACAACTAGCATCTGCATAAGGTTGAAAGGGAATGTAGAGAAATAAGATAGTAGAAATAGGTGAACGTCTTATTTAAATGTCCTTTTATAGTAGCAAAACTTAAAAATATGTTGTACAATCCTAGTAGGGACTTTGCTTAAAGTTCATGTTTTCTTTTCAATACATTATTTATATCCAAATTTATCTTCAGCCATCAGGTTCACAGTTGATACAAATAAGTGAAATCTCTGGCATTTTAACCATATATGCAAATTGTCAACTTTTAAAACAATTCTGTGCCAGTACCCACCTGTTGCTCTGGGTTCTCTGTATTGCCAGCTTGTAATCTGTCGGTTGTTTTACTTGTACATTTCAAAGGTGGCTGCTTGGACTCGTGAGATGAGTGTGGATTCTGGAGTCAGACACCTCAGACTCTGGACTCCGGCACGTGTTAGCTGAGAGAACCTGATCGAGTTTCTTAACTTTCTTAGTCCTCCTCTCCTGTACATTGGAGATGACCGTAGTCACCTGACAGAGTTGTGAAAATTAAGTCAGAGAGGATCATAGACGTGAAGCATCTAGTGCTGAGCTTCATACAGAGGTGACACTTGATCACTATTAGCTTCCTCTCCCCACCACCTTTGATTAACTTGGTATAGAGTTTATGAACTCATTTCTACCTGATGTATAATTCTGATAGAGGCAGATATGTAAAGTTATTTTGGTAATACCCTGACACTACCCTGCTAGGGAACCTTTGGCTATTCTTTCTACAGCGTAAGCTTGTACTATTCATCCTTCTATCTGGTGCCACTCACCTTTCCTCTGTTTTCACAACGCAGCCCTTGGTGTGACCTCTGCTGTATGTAACTCAGGGGGTTTCAAACTTTAGTGTGTTTACCGGTAGTGTACTACTACTCTCTAAAGATTACTCCAAAACTTAGCAACTTAGAACCATGTGTCATCTCACAGTTTCTGTGAGTCATGTGTTTGGGAGTGACTTCATTGGATGGTTTTGGCTCAGGTGCTCTCAAGAGATTTTGGGTGAGAGCCACAGATGCAGCATCCAAAGATTTGATTGGGGCTGGTGTATCCACTTCGAAAAGGCCCTCTCCCCTGGCTCTTGTCTAGGGCCTGCAGTTCCTCACCAGCTGTGGGTATGAGTCCTCATTTCCTTGCCATCTGGGCCTGTCCATTGAGGTGCTCAGTGTGCTCACAACATGCAAGGAAGTGATCTGTGATGGGTTGGTCTCTTTAAATAGTCTTACTTGGTTGCACCTCCCTGTCTTTGCTCACATATATGGAGCACACATAGCCCATTTTCAACTGCATAAATCCAGTTACCTCCATGGTGCCCACTACCCCAGGCATAAGTGAACTCTCCCTCCCTTGAATCCCTATAGTATTACATTTCTTTTTCATGCTCTTTGGTTCTAATCACTTTAGCTCTGATGTTTTAGTGCTGCACTGCTAGTAGGGATTTAAAAAAACAATCGCTTTCATTTGACCTCTCTCGCCAGCAGAACTACGACAACCCTGTAATAGGCATTCTGCTGCTCAGGATTTCAAAGCAGTGTGGTCATTAGAATGCTAAGGAGCCTGGCTCAGACCACACTTCTTGGTAGTTAGTACTTTCCTGCAGGCATTTGTCAAACAAATGAGTTCCTGTTGTGGGCCAGGCTTGGTTTCAAGGATGCAGTAGTGAAGGGAAACAGACGTGCTCACTGTGGATGAGGACAAACACAACAGTGAACTGGTAAACAGAAATGTATTATCACAACTTGAAAGACAGTCTAGGAAGGAAGTAAAAATTGCTATGATGTAAAACAAAGGAGACCTACTTAGATGAGGTTTTTAGAGAATCTGCCTGAGTCTTGAAGGATGAAAAGGAAAAAAGACTCTAAGGAAGGAAAGAGCTTAGTATGTTCTAATATCTGAGAGAAATCACGGTGGCTGGAGCTGAGGTTGGAGGGTAGGCAGAGGCTGCCATGGCCGTGGTCAGGGTTTCATTCTAAGTGCAGTGTCCTAAGCTGTGTTAGTATGATATCCAACTTGGAGCTCTTCTAATTTAGCATTTGTAGAAATAACTGGGAGGTTCAAATTATAGCTACAAGTCCAACTATGATGGATTGGAAAAACGAGATTCCTGTGTTAGCTTGACAGAGGGAAATTAAGAAAGAACTCAAGCCTGAATGGTTGTCAGGGAGGCTGTCTTCTCATCTCAGAACAGAAAATGTGGGAATGACCACAACAGCAATAGGAAGTATTTATGTTGGAGATAAAAGTGCTCCTGCCTTTAGGGATGATCCAGTATTCTAGACAGGAAGGCTCTTCATCTTGATTACATGTTTTTAAGCTCTGAGCTGTCTATAGGTCAGATACCATGCCTTTCAGCTGTTAGCTGCTGATTCAGTTCTAGATCAGACCTGGTGGACAAGGACAAACGCAGGGAGAGCCCCAACTTCCTTTTTCCATAGCCAGCGGCTGCTCGTTTCCCAAACCACGTTCCAGCCTTGCCTCCTGTAGGCTGTATAGTATACTGGGTGCTGGGAGACTAGTTCTGGCCATATTCCCCATGGAAAGATAGTAGGACCTTGGAAGATCTTTTCCTCTCTTTTTCTGGTTTCCATTTGTTTGCAGGAGGGTTGTATAAGATGACCTGTAAAATTCTGTTATTTTCTGAAATCTCATATTAGCCCAGGCCCTAATGCTGTGACCTGCCTCTGAACTCACAGCAGGTGTTTGTGCAACAATTTACTATTTCCCCTTATTCTGTGTGATGGGTAGTCAGCTTGAAGTGGTTTTATTCAAAATCTTCTTATAGAATTACTTGGAATTATCATGATGCAGTTCATTGTGACTATACAAGTTTTGATTTGCAGAATTAGAACCCCTAGGTAGTTACTGAATCACACTAAGTCTAATCACAAACTGTTCCTGTTTAAATCTGATTTCTGTGTTCAAGGTAGCAAAATATAATTCAGAGTATAATTCACAATAGCAAAATATCATCCTCTTCTGGGACCTCTGCTTTTTTCGTAAGATAAAATTAAAGTATTTAGTATTAGGTAACAAAACTACTTCATAATTACCCTGGATTTCCATTTCTTAGATGTGGACTACTAAACATTATCAGTGAATCAGTTACCTAAGAGAAAATTTATATTGCAACCATGGAATATAAATATATCTTCATTAAATATATATAATGTTTAATAACCTGTATTGGGGGAATTGTGTGTGTGTTTGTTTTTTAGCTCTTCAGAGAAGTAAGAATAATGAAGATTTTAAATCATCCAAACATAGGTACTTTCTGCTTTCTTAAATACTTTTGGGTCTAAATGCATTCTTGAAAGTATGTCATAAAGCTAAACATAATTCCAGGAGTGACAGGAGATTTCTTCCCTTCTCCCAGCCCAGGTACACTCTTAGAATAGATATGTATATATATATTGATCATTTTTGTTAACTTTTTGAAATTACTAAGATAGGTTAAAAGATTAATGTAAAGCTTTAATTCAGTAGAAACATATGTAATCAGATTATAATTTTCTAATTTTTAATATATTAGAAAATGTCATAATTGTACTTAATTTATAGATAGAGAAGAGGGAATTATAGTAAGTTAGAGTTACGATTTTCAAAGGTGTAAAACTTTCTGCTCTAGCTGTGTTCCTAAGAAAATACTGGTATATTGAATCATATTTTTAAAGCAATAGGGAACTAGCTAGCCAACTCTGGATTTCAAATTCCAACTTCCCGCCAAAAAAATACTGCCAAGAACTAGCTAACTTAAACCTTTTTGTTTTGTTTTTTAATTACTTACGTTGTACCCTGATTAGAGTTCTCTATACTTACTACTAAATGACATCTTTGAAAATGTAAATTTCTAAAAAATTTAAATTCCCATTGGATTAAAATAGTTTACGCAAAAGAGCCAGTATTTGCATTGGAATTTTATTTTATTTATTTATTTTTTTTTTGGCCGGGCCACGTGGTTTGTAGGATCTTAGTTCCCTGACCAGGGATCGAACCCCAGCCCCCTGCAGTGGAAGCTAGGAGTCCTAACCACTGGACTGCCAGGGAATTCCCCTTGCATTGGAATTTTAGAAAGCTGTTATTTATATGTTGATGGTTTACCAGCATATATGCCTTAAATTTCTTTAAATAATTTTTCTTAACAGCCTGAACATATATCATCTTAAAAATGATCTGATACTTTTATTCACCAGTTCAACAAACACATCCAATACTGTGTAAGGTACTTTATTGGATCTAATACTCTGTGTTAAAGCATCAGAAAATAACCCACAATATAAGAGATTAGCATTCTCCCTCCCTGCTCCCTTTGTTGCTAAATCTAATTGTAAAGTATGTATTACCAAAGTAGACACAGGAGACAGTGACTTGATAGCTTGAGAGAGCAACTTCCGTTTCATTTAAAAGTTTTGTATTTCTGATTGATTTGTTATGGTCTTATGGATTAGCAGCAATAGAAATATTATTTGTATCTGTAACAAGAGACTGCTATAGTAGTCACACTGACCCATTGAAAATAATTCTTTTTAAAAAGTTCTTTTCAATTATTTATAGTATAATCCCTTCTACTTTGCCATCTCTGGCTTTAGAATAGAAACAAAGGAACCTCCTTAGACATTCCCTGGCAGTCCAGTGGTTAGGACTCCACACTCTCACTGCCAGGGGCTCAGGTTGGATCCCTGGTCGGGGAGCTAAGATCCTGCATGGCACAGCCAAAAAAAATAAATAAATAAAATAAAATACATCTTTAAGAAAAAGAAAAGAAACAAAAGGACCTTGTTCTCTGAGAATTGTGATGTTTCCCAAGCAATAGAAGTCTCAAGTGGAATTATATGTATCCTTAAAGCCATAATGACAAGTGAATGGACTTGCACTTTTAGGAATAGAACAGATATAGACGTAATACAGGAGGATGAAATGAGAGCAGATACACTTCACTAGACTGCTGAGTGCATCCTGAAGTTACACCGTTTGAGCACCCAGAAACTATGTTTATTTTTATGGAATTCCATGTTTTTATAAAATCTTTTCTGCTGTTGTAATATATTATAAATTTTCCTAAAAGAATTTTTTTAGAGGGCCAGCTATTAAAATCTTTAACAGGAAAAAGTTACTTTTTGTAGTTATAGTTTATATGTACATAGTACTGTGCATATGGACATTTGTTTCTTTTTCTCCTGTATCTTCTCCCCTCCCCTAGTGAAGTTATTCGAAGTCATTGAAACTGACAAAACACTCTACCTAATCATGGAGTATGCCAGTGGAGGTAAGAAATTTATAAATTGTTTTTCTTTCTTTCTTCCCTTTTAGAAGAATACACAACCACACAGCCCACACGGATAATCGTTAAAGTTTCACTTAACATTCAGAATCATAATACACTAGAATGAGAATCAGGAAGGCTGATTCCTAGCAGTTCTGTGGGTTGCTATTAAGTGTTTCATTATTAGCATCATTGATTGATAATAAGCAAATACTTGGATTTTTTTTATTATGGTATAACATAAAATTTACTGTTTTAACCATTTCAAGTGTATAGTTCTGTGGCATTAAGTACATTCACATTGTTAACCATTATCATCCATCTTCAGAACTTTTTCATTTTCCCAAAATGAAACTCTGTCTCTATTAAACAGTAACTCCCCATCCTCCCTCCACCCAGCCCCTGGCAACCACCATTCTGCTTTCTTTCTGTATGAATTTGACTACTCTAGGGACCTCATATGAGTGGGATCATACAATATTTGTCCTTTTGTGACTTCCTGTTTCACTTAGCGTAATGTCCTTAAGGTTCATCCATTTAGTAGCCTGTGTCAGAATTTCTTTCCTTATCAAGGTTGAATAATATTCCATTGTGTGTATATAGCACATTTTGTTTGTTCCAGTACTTGAATTTTCAAAACTGTCAGTGCATTAGCCTATTTGAAATAAATGTGTACTGCATGTTGGATGGATGTCTTTATCAGATTTTTGTCATTGGTGTCCATCATTTCCCAAGGCCAGAAATGGTGTTCACCGTGTTTATGGTTAGACTTCCCTAAAATAAAGATTAAGGACTGGTAATTATTTGCCTATAAGGTTGTATACATGTAGACATGTAGACAGTTTTATGAAATGAATGTATATCGCTGTTATCTTTTACAAAGATTTTTATTTTAGGGTTATTGTTGGGCTATGCTTGTAGTTTTTGGACTGTGTGTGAGTTTTCATTGTTTGTGAAAGGCATTGTTTGTGTTTGTCTTTGTATATTCCCTGTCTCTAGCATAGTGCCTGGCACATAGCAGATACTCAGCAAATAAGAATTGAACTGAATTAATGAAATTATAAACTACTGGAGACACACTCTATTTAACTCTACAGTATAGATTAAATTGTTTTGATTATAGTAGAGTTTTGTTTTGTTAGCACTTTGATCCAGGATGCAGAACCTGGAGACAGAAAGTTGAATCTCAGCCTCACTGTGGTGAGTTAACCATTAAATAAAAGATTGTAAACCTGTTGTGGGCAGAGCAGGCACACCCCTGGCACCACTTTTTCATACTTCTAATTCATAATTAGTTGTGTGCTTCATCTTTTAAATGTGTGGTTTGAGAATTTAGTTGGGATTTTCGCAGTTGAGCAGTAGGAAGAGCTGAAGGCTAATTGTAGAACCATAAGTCTATACGGAGTTTGAATGCTATCTACTCATCTTACGGTTCATAATCTTTTCATCTGTGTAGCCACTGCAGTGTACAAGTGCTTTTTTCTCTTACCTGGTCTCCTTTGACTTTCACAATGCCTCGGTGATGTGGCCAAGCAGTGAGCGATGGGCTTTTACCCTTGAGGAATTGGAGGCTGGGAAATCTCACTGTGGTCATGTTGCCAGGCCTGGAGCCCAGCCTTCCGACACCATATAGCCTGTACTGATTGGTCAGTCAGTCACGGCTTTCCGTTCCCATCTCTTTTAGGTACCAGGTCCTAGAGATTGCTCTGTGTAGGAGAAGTCAGAAACATCAGAGAATCTGAGAAGTGTCCATCCAGGATGAGGATGGACTCCAGAAAAGACAGACATGGAGTCGATCCAGCCAGTGCCTGTCATTGGCAGTGTGACCTCATAAGTTACATGTCTCTGAGCTTCTTACTGGGCATGGGAGCACAGCCCTCCTTTGAGGGCTCGGTGCCGTCGCTCAGCATTATAACAGCACTGATTGGTGGTGGTGGTGGTTTATTGGCTTGGGCCATTTGTTTTAATCAGCTCAACAAAGCACCATCTCCAGGGCAGCTGTTTTATTGTTGATACGTTTGCCATTTTGAACAACAAACGTTTCATTAAATTGGCTACCTAGGGACTTCCCTGGTGGTCCAGTGGGTAAGACTCCGTGCTCCCAATGCAGGGGGCCCAGGTTCCATCCCTGGTCGGGGAACTAGATCCCACATGCATGCCGCAGCTGAGAGTTCACATGCCACAACTAAGAGTCTGCATGCCACAACCAAGAAGGCCGCATGCTGCAACTAAGACCCTACGCAGCCTAAATAAATAAATAAAATTTTTTAAAAAATGGTTACCTACTCCTCCCCAGCCTCGTGTTTTTCAATTTGGTACAATCATGGAATTTTAGAATTGGAAGGAATCTTAGAAGTCATCCAGGGCAATTGCCTAATTTTTACAGATGAAGCTAAAGCTCTGAATGGTTTTTCTATGCCAGTGGTTTCATCACTGGTTATAGTGGCAGGACCTGAACTAAAACCAACGGCTTTCTGAACTGTCCTGTCCAGTGTCCTTTCATCAACCACATGGGCCGTGACCTGGGCAGGGAGAGCCACTGTTTGCAATTTTTTCTCCTAATAAATAATAGCCTTGAGAGGTTTTCAATTCAGCTGCTTAATCTGAGTGTTAAATGCATTTTTAATAAGGGGAAAAATAAGAGATCTGGGTTGTATTTCTGGTTTATAACTTAGTGACTGTGAGTGTATGGTTCCAAAATCTCTTAACAGGTTTATATTGCATTTGAATTTTAAAATATCTTCAAATTATATTGACAGACTTTGACTTTATCTGTGTGACTCTACAACTACTGGGTTTAATCCATTACGTTTTTCTAAAAAGTCAAAACTGTTCCATATGTTATGCACGCATCTTTGTTTTCACTTTTTAACCACTTGTTTTGATATAGTATATTATTCTGCAAATAGAAAGGTCATTCTCATAGAAAATACTGACATTTTACTGAGCTGACATTTAATTTTATAATTCATCACAGTTAAATGAATTGTGTAGTGTAAATTAACAATAGGTAATTCCTTTTAAAAGATCATTAGGCAGTCAGTGATAACTTGAAAATATTTATACCCATTTATTATTTTAAAATTTATTCAAAGTTAGGGCTAAAAGTTTAAGTCAGAGATATTAATGTACAGTTCAGAATAACCTTTTCCTCAACAATATTTAAGTCCTGAAACTAAGCGTTTTTTAAGTATCAAAATATTTTAGTTAACTGTTGTCACTAAGCTGATGGAAATATTCTTTATTTGTATGAAGTAAATGTGATTTTTTTCCCAAACACATTTTATATCCAGTTTGCTAAATTAGTACTCTTTGTTGATTTCAGAGGTGTTTCTTTACTCCAAATTGATAAGCAATTGGCAGTACTGATAGGTTCCTTGAAATGTCACTTCTCTTCCCTGAGGAATTAATACTGTGTAAACTACCACCTAGACGTCCACCAGTGAGTTCTATTGGCTTTTCCTTTGCACTGTGTCCTGAATCTCCGCACTTGTCAGCACCACTGCCATTTCCCACTCTAGGCCCGGCCACCCTCTCTCTTGTCCTGAATATTGCGCTCGTCCCACTCGGTTTCCCGGTCCCTTCCTCAGCCCTAACCCTCTTCTCCCTCTAGCAGCCAGAAGCCAGTCATTTCATATTCTCCTCTGCTTCTCCTCTCACTTAGAACAGCACCCACAGGACTCTTCTTGTTCTCGCTTCTCCTATCATCTCTGTGCTCGTTCACTACCTCCCTTTTCCCTTGTTCACGCTCCTCCAGCCTCGTGGCCTCCTTGCTCTTGTCTCTGTCTAGAATCTTTCTCCCAGATAACTAGTGTCCACTCCCTCACAGTAGTCAGCACAGTGCTTACACACACAAACACACTTCCTGTTTCTTTCCCCTGACTTTTCTCCACAGTACTTTTTATCATCTTCTATACTGTATATTCATTTGTTTATTATCTGTCTACCCCCTCCTAGAGTGTAAACTCCATGAGGAAAAGGACTTTGCTTTGTTCACTGCTATGTTTCCCCAGAGCCTAGAACGGTTCTCAGCAGTTAGTAGACACTCAATAATTATTTGTTGAATGAATGAGTATATTCAGGAAATGCTTTTTTGTCATGGTCCTATAGTGAAGACATCTTTTAACACAAATCACTTAACCATTTTAACTTTCACTTTTCATTGCCAAGTTTTTATTAAAGCATACTGGAAACATAACCTTTAAAATAAAAGTTTTATAATTTAAACATGAGAATTTAATGTTAAGGCTTATCTTTAGCTTAAAAGATTTTATCTATAAACTTTGCCTATCGTTAAGGCTAAGTTAGTTCAGATTCCACATATTTCTGTTTATCTTCATACCTATATTTTAAAAATTAAAATTAGAGCGGGCTTCCCTGGTGGCTCAGTGGTTGAGAGTCCGCCTGCCGATGCAGGGGACACGGGTTCATGCCCCGGTCTGGGAAGATCCCACATGCCGTGGAGCGGCTGGGCCCGTGAGCTGTGGTTGCTGAGCCTGCGCGTCCGGAGCCTGTGCTCCGCAGCAGGAGAGGCCACAACAGTGAGAGGCCTGCGTACCGCAAAATAAATAAATAAAATTTAAAAAATTAAAATTAGAGCATCGCTAAAAGTGAAACATTTTCAGTTTATGGGAAAGTTAATGCTCAGAAGTAGGACTTCTGCTTACTTTTATTTCTCTCAATTATAGGTGAAGTCTTTGACTATTTGGTTGCACATGGAAGAATGAAGGAAAAAGAAGCAAGAGCTAAATTTAGACAGGTATGGATTGCTGCACCTTTAATTTATTGATTTAATATGTTTTCTTGCTTAAACCCTAAAGCAAACAAGTGTTTGTCTCTATAAATGTCATAAGGCCCATAGAATGGATCAGGGTTTGGCCATTCAGTTCAACACAACAAAAATTTATTAAGTGCTTTCATGCCTAAGGCACTGTGCTAGAGGCAACCATGGGTTCTAGTTCTAGCTTTGTAATTGGAATTTTAGTCCCACTCTTGTGGGTTTTTTTAGTCCCACTCTTAGCCTTAGTTTTTTGACAGTTGAGCCTTAAAAAACAAGAGCCTTGCAAACACTTGAGATTGCATTAAAGAAAACCATCCCCAAGTTTTAGCAAGAAGTGGCACAATTCATTATTAGTTTTGTCTTATATAAGCCAAAACCAAACAGAACTTAACCTGTGAATTAATGGCTTACCTTTTTGCTTGCTTTACCACATGGCCTTAAAGAGACACTCATTTTAATAAATAGGTTTTAAGCATAAAGGTGACTTAACTCTCTAATAACAATTACTATTTATTGATTGATCATTACCTGCTAAATATTGGGATAAGTGTTTTACCTACATTAATGTAAATCTTGGAGCAGCCTTGTGAGTAAAGAGTATTATGCCCATTTGCTAAAGATAAGGAAACTGAGGCACAGGAAGACTAAATAATTTGCCCAAAATTTGATGACTGGCAAGTAGGAAACCTACCACTGAGTCAGAGACAGGTCTAAAATTCTTAATCATTATGATGTGGTCTTACTTAGATTAGGAATCAGCAAACTCTTTCTGTAAAGTGCCAGATAGTAAATATTTTAGGCTTTGTAGGCCATACAGTCTGTTGCAGCTATTTAACTCTGCTGTAGTAGCACAGAAGCAGCTTAGACAATATGTGAATAAATACACTCATATGATTGTGTCCCAATGATACTTTATTTGCAAAAACAAGTGGTGGGCCAGATTGAGCCTACAGACCATAATTTACCCACCCCTTATTTAGATAAAGGAAGGAGCAGGTACTTTATTTCTTCTAAATTAACGCTGTCCTCCCATAGTTTTAAGTTCTGTATTTAAATGGCAGTATAGCCTCATTTCTCTCAGAACCTTTAAATGTTTGTTTTATTAACATTTAAGGTTGTTAAGGTAGAAGTACAGATAGGAGTCTTTAAGGGTTTCACAGTATTTAGAAAGGCAAGTTTAACCACTTTTCAAGATTTCTCTTAACAGTTGCCTCTTTTGATTTGCTTAGTCTAGTGTTTACAGTTAAGGACTTACAAATAAATTTCTTAACTTTTGCTGTTGCTTAAATTTAATTTGATTTAAAAGTACCAATGGTACTTTGAATTAAAGCCTGTTAAATATCAAAGTTGAAATTGACTTTGGCCATCATTTAAATTCTCTGATCCTCAGTTTTTCTAGCTATAAAAAGAGGAAATTATACTTGATTAATTCTGAAATCCTTTCCAGTTCTGATATCATTTTATCCTGTGGTCTACGGAAGGAAGCTCAAATTTCTCTTTATTACAAAACAAGTCTGTTTGGCCCTTTCCATAACTGTACTCTTAATTTTTATAAATTGGCCACCTAAAAGTCAAGATTTTTTTGCTTCATAAAACTGAAATTCCTTCCCACTCGGATGAAGCTATCTGACTTGCAAATGTTTATGCAAATATGATTTATTGACTGTGAGGAAAAGGCCCTTGCCAGCCGGCAGCAGCAGGTTTGAGCCTGGACTTTCTCCAGGGAAGCAGTTCAGTGCTTAGACCTGTCCTCTCTTCTTCCATCTCCGCCCATCCCCCAGGTGGGGGTCTGACTTGTGAGGGATACTTGGACATTTATCACACATCTTCTTAATTTCCTGCAGAAATTCTGAAGCATTATTTGAGGGACCTGTTAGTTGGTCCAGGAAAGAGAGTTTATGTACTTGTACAATTGCTGGCTTGATTTACAGTGCTTACAATTAATGTAATCTTTTCTCCTGCCATAGTATTTCCTTAAGTCTACTTACTAAACCTGGAAGGATCAGGCATATTGGTGCTTCCACTTTTCTCTGTTTCTAATTGCCATGCCTTCCGAAAGTTTATGTCGTTATTTGATGAAATAAAAAGTTTTCCTATTTATTACAAAGAGAAAGGTATGCCACACACAAGAGTACACTATGCTTGATCTGTTTTCTGTCAAAAATAGGCCCTTCTTTCCATATTCATCAGCAGATGGCTTTCCCTCTTCCAATTTCCTTCCCCACTCTCATCCTTGTTACTGTTTATGCTGTTTTAATTTATGCTGGCTGAGCTCTCATTCTTTTCAAAGAGAGAGAAGAGATTCCTGGCTCCGTCTTCTTTCCTCAGCTCTTTCTGGGTGGGTTGCTGGTCTTGCTGCCTCTGTTCTTTCATGTGTTGCTGGAAGTGAATTAGGCGTGCATTATTTCACCTGGGAAACATCTGGGTTGTCAGCCTTCTTTGGAAATAACTGCTTTTACCTTAAAAGCAGAAAGCAAAAAAGCAATAATTGAAAGTTGAGTACTTTCAGGTTATTGTGGCATCAGGTTAGCTTTGAGCTGTTTGGAGGTAAAAGAAGAGAAATGCTCTTTGAGAAAGGGTAGGACATTGTCAAATCTGGTTCGGAAGCAGAATTTGAAAATAACCTATGAGAGAAATCTCAGTATGGGGGCTGGGTTGGGGGGAACAGGGAAAATTTGATCAGGCAGAAGTAAGATAAAATTTACCTATGTCCTTCCTAGGCAATAAACCTGTTACTTTGAGGGAAACAAATCTATCGCTATTTCACTTCCCCAATTTTCATGCTGACAATATAGAACGGCGTAATTGTTAACAGATGCTCTTAAAACTGATATTTTGGCATTGGAATTTGTGTACCTTTAGTTGATTATGAGTGGGCTGGTCTTCTGCATATGCACTTCATAAAGTATGAAGCTGCTTAGTGAAGCCTTGATTTTGGCATCATTCCCACCCTAACCCCAGCCCAGCTTATCCTTGCTGCTTATTCTGAACCAAAATGGCAACCAATAGAACAGCCCTCTCTGAGTTTTTGTGTCCAGTGCAGTTACATGCATGTTGCTTACAACAAAGTTGATGATGATTTGGAGAAACAAGCAGTATTTTCATTATAACACCAGTTTTGTAGATGTGTAATCATATATATTTAAATACACATATGTAATACCAAAGTAGAGACTAGAGGCGAATGCACCAGAATAACAGATGTCATCTCTATTTGCTGGTTATAAAAGCATATTCTTGTATGTACTTTTCTGTATTTCCTAAAGTTTTTATAATAAGGATATAAAAGTTTTATAATTAGACAAGGAGACTTAAAAATTGCTAGTAAGTGTGAAATTTCAGTAGAGCAGTTACTTAACAGTGCCAATCAGGGAATTCCCTGGCAGTCCAGTGTTTGGGACTCTGCACTTTCACTGCCGAGGGCCCAGATTCAGTCCCTGCTTGGGGAACTAAGATCCCACAAGCTGCACAGCGCAGCCAAAAAAATAATAATAACAGCGCTAATCCCAGGAGTAATCAAAAGTTGACTAAATGAAAGCATATCATTTGCTGAGAGTAGGAGGGATTCTTACTGATAAAGCACATAATAGTTTCCATAGTTTGTAGTTCACATACACTACAACATTCATCCTTCCATTTTAAGGAAGAGGAAACTGGTCCTCAGAGAAGTGAAGTCATTTTTGCTGTTCTTGAGCCTGCATTAGCCAAAAGGAAGAGAGTGTTGTAGGGACTGGCTGGGGAGAACCAACCTGGATAAACACCCAGCGCGGATAGTCCGTAACTGCCGGCTTGGTTTTGAGTTGACAACGTGGGCATGCAGAAGTTGCACCAGAGCCTTCTGATTCGGGGCAGGGCTCAAGAAGAGACTTTCTAGCTAAAATTAGAAAGAACAGAAGAACAGCCTCACTTAGCTCTTCTTGCACTCACTCTCAATCTCTCCAAATTGAAAAGTCCAAAACATGAGAAAATTATATTTAGAGATCCACACAGACATTGAAGTGAGTGCTCACTGAGTAGTCTGCACCAGCGATGACTAATAACCTTGCATCTCTCCTGTCCAGATAGTGTCTGCAGTCCAGTACTGCCACCAAAAGCGGATCGTCCACAGAGACCTCAAGGTGAGTCATAATGCCCTTACTGTTGTACACTTTCCTTGTGTGTGCTCAGTTCTCCCAGTGCTCATGACACAAAGGAGGCATAGATTAGACTGTGTTATTAAATTAAAAAAAAAAATCCTAAGATATATTTTACATTTCAGTTAAGGCAGCTCATAGTTGGTCTCTGGAGAAAAATCATCCTACCACCAAACAGATGGGGGCCTCCAGAAATGCACGCTTTCACCTGGACAGTGTCCTCAGTGCTGCCTGGCATCCTTTTCTGTTTTTCTAGTCAGCATTCTCTCCTGTTAACAGCAGCGTTATTTAAATGAGACCTACTTCACGGTTCTCCACCTCTGCCCACACTCCTGGCATAGGGTAAGGTTTCCTATTTCACAGAGAAAATAGAAACACCAGGCGGAGACTCCTTTCCCAGCTGCACCTGCATCCACCCTTAACCTTTCAGGATTTCCCTCTTGTTACAGGACAGCGGGGTGCCTCTGCTGTGCCTGCCTCTGTGTTCTGGGTCCTGTGTCCCTGCAGGGGGTGCTTCACTCTGTCTCCTCCCATCTCCCCCTCCTTCGTCTGCCCTCTCTCTCTGCTGGCGTGTCACTAGCAGCATGTATAAAAACATGCTCAAGCTTATACCCTCTTTTACCAAAACCCTCCCCACCCCGACCCCCTTCCTGGTACACCCTTTTCTTCCTCTTCACCTTCACAGCTGTATTTCTCTAAACATTGTTTAGATTCTCTCTTACCTTGATACTCACTTATTCTCTCCCCTCACATAACTGTCATCAGTTTGCTTGTTCTCTGTTCACCCACGCTTGCTGCATTCACATCCACTCCAGTAGCTGCAGTGGCCACCTATATGTTGATGACCCCCAGATCCATTCCTGCAGCCAGAGCTCTCTGCTAGGATTTAGCGTCCAGCTGACAAAAGGACACCTTCACGTCAGCATCCCTCAGGTAGCTCGGGTTCAGCAAGTTCAACACCTAAACTCTTCCTTCCTAAACTTGAATTTTTATTTCTCATTGTGGTGACTGTCCTTCAGGTGCCTCTCTCTCCTTTACTCTGCCGTCCACTCAGACCCCAGGTCTTTTTGCTGCTGTTTCCTGAGTATCACTTGAGCTCACTCTTTTCTGTCCCCACTCACACTCTCCTAGTCCAGACCACCAGCATATCTCGTACCTGATTACTACACTAGCCTCTTGCCTGGTCTTCCCTGCTTCCGATTTTGCCTCTTTCTTCCATGTCTGTTTCCTGCATTGTAACCAGAATGGTCCTTTAAAAACACAAATAAGATTGTCATTTCCCGGGCTTCCCTGGTGGCGCAGTGGTTGAGAGTCCACCTGCCGATGCAGGGGACACGGGTTCGTGCCCCAGTCCGGGAAGATCCCACATGCCGCGGAGCGGCTGGGCCCGTGAGCCATGGCCGCTGAGCCTGCGCGTCCGGAGCCTGTGCTCCGCGACGGGAGAGGCCACAACAGTGAGAGGCCCACGGATTGTCGTTTCCCGCTTGAATGACTTTTTCAGTGGCTTCCTATTGCCCTTAGGTTACAAACCCAAACTTCTTGACTACAAGTCACTTGGCTGGCCCTTTGTAATTCAGACATGGCCACATCCCCAGCTGTGTCTCTCTGCATCTCTCTACCACACACTGCCTTTCAGTTTCTTGAGGAAAACGTGTTCTGTCTCAGCAGGGTTTTCACACTGTTTATTCTGCTTGAAATGCCTCCGGTTAACACACCCACTACTGTCAACTAATCTTCCAGGCAGTGGTTTTAGTTTCACCCCCTCTAGGAAGCCGTACCATACCTTTCAGTGCTGGGCCCATGACTCCCCACTTCTCTGTCACAGCAGTTAGGGCCAAGAGTGTAGCTGCTTACTTTTCTAAATTGTCAGCTTTTTGAGGGCAGGACCCTGTCTGTCTATATATCCAGACACTAATATAACACCTGGTGTGTAATTGCCACGTGGTAAATGTTTGTTGAAACAAGTGGAAAAGACTGTGATCTCTATCTTGAATGAAGTTTTGGATGCTCCCTCCTCAATGATAGCCGTTATGCAGCTTACTTAGCAGTGTTTATGAAATGTGGCTCTCCACCTAAAGCAAGTATCTATTTTTTAAAAGCCCCTTATTCTTAAAAAGCTCTTTAAAGATTTTATTGATCGTGGACATTTGCTGCATAATTAGTGCTAGAATCAGTCTTTACAGTCGGGCCTCCATATCCCCGGGTTCTGCATCTGTGGCTAAGGAGGGCTGGCTGTACTATACTGTTTTGTATGATGATGGATTATGGTATCCACAGGGGGTCCTAGAACCAGTCCCCTAAGAAGACTGAGGGATGACTACACCTCATATCTGTTACTGGTTATTAATGCTGAAAAATGAGGAATTCTGATTTAGCTCCTATTGTTTTTCTCTAGAAAGAATGTTTTCTTATTCATTAGGATATATTAACTTTACATCATTACGAAAAGCTTTTGTGAAATGCCTGATTCTATCACAGTTCTGATTATATTTTGGTTAAATTTCATTTTTGTCTTGGTGTTTTCCCTCTAGGCTGAAAATCTATTGTTAGATGCTGATATGAACATTAAAATAGCTGACTTTGGTTTTAGCAATGAATTTACTGTTGGCAGTAAACTGGATACGTTTTGTGGCAGTCCTCCGTATGCAGCCCCAGAGCTCTTCCAGGGCAAGAAATACGACGGGCCGGAAGTGGACGTGTGGAGCCTCGGCGTCATTCTTTACACTCTAGTCAGCGGGTCACTCCCCTTTGATGGACAGAACCTAAAGGTATAAGAAGTGGTTGCATCCACGTTCTTCAGAAAGCTAAAAGGATTTTATAAAATGATAAGAGTTAATGTGTTAATGTTGTTGCAGTGGGGTTCTTTGAGTTCTTTTTTAACCTAAAAGTTGACTCACTAGTTTTCTTTCCTCTCTGCCTCCCCAAAGGAACTGCGAGAGAGAGTATTAAGAGGGAAATACAGAATCCCTTTCTACATGTCCACAGACTGTGAAAACCTTCTCAAACGTTTCCTGGTGCTAAATCCAATAAAACGAGGCACTCTAGAGGTAATCTCATAAGTGGAAATAAGGAACAACTTTGGAGCGTCTTTAAAGTGTTTTTAGAACTTTGCTTGGTTTGTATGACGTATTGAATACTATCCTGGGGTAACATTGAGACATTTCTTAAAAGTTACCCTTTGAGCCATAATCGATGAAGTGTTGAAAATAAACTTCCCTAAGTATTGTGATTATCAGAACGTTTCATTTTATGCTGCTAATGAACAGTTCACCTTTCAGCAAATCATGAAGGACAGGTGGATCAATGCAGGGCATGAGGACGATGAACTAAAACCGTTTGTTGAACCAGAGCTGGACACCTCAGACCAGAAGAGAATAGGTAATTACTCTGGGCCTGCATGTTGGCGTGTGTGCCAGCAGCACACTTCTGTTTTGATTCGTGTGTGTGTGCCTAAAATGGGGATAATGGGAAGTTAAGTATAAGCTACACGAATCAGCTTGTATGTTTTGTCATATTTAGGAACTTACCTGCAATTCCCTGTAATAGCACTCAGTAACTCAGAAATAAGCCAACGGCCCGTTTATGTTAGAAAACGTGTGATCTTTTGGGTCAAATAAAGGAAATTATTTTACCCTGTACCATAATGATTTCTTAACCAAACGAAACACATAAACTATATTATACCCTTCTTTTAGATATTATGGTGGGAATGGGATATTCACAAGACGAAATTCAAGAATCTCTTAGTAAGATGAAATATGATGAAATCACAGCTACATACTTGTTGTTGGGGAGAAAATCTTCAGAGGTAAGAATAATCAGATAAAAACCTACAATATCCTTTTTGTGAATTATTAGCTCATGTAAACTTAGTTTTTTTTAGTGTGTATAACATTTGATAATATTTTTAAATTTACCTTCAAATAACTAATCTAAGTCCTATGACTATTATGAGATGCTGTTTTAACTTTAAGATAACCTTTAATAATTTGGCTTCCGTTAGGTTAACCTATAGTCATTAGTTTTTAAATAACGTAAAGTATCAGATGAGATAAATAGACCGTTTTAAGTTTTTTGAAAAAGCCTGGAAAGAAGAACATAAATATTTATCCTTGTGTGAGTTTTTCCAGCAGTCAGAAAAATACTTTTGCCTGAGTTTAGGGTTGTCTTTTTTTTTTTTTTTTGCGGTACGCGGGCCTCTCACTGTTGTGGCCTCTCCCGTTGCGGTAGGGTTGTCATTTTTGTACACTGATTCTTCTCTCTCAGTGAACTACTTATGAGAGGTTTGTGTATTGTAAGTTTAGTTTCATAATAAACCATTTGGGCTCGTGTTGTGGTTTGCTCTGTTTTTCTCATTTTCTCTTAGCTGGATGCTAGTGATTCCAGTTCTAGCAGCAATCTTTCACTTGCTAAGGTTAGGCCAAGCAGTGACCTCAACAACAGTACTGGCCAGTCTCCTCACCACAAAGTCCAGAGAAGTGTTTCTTCAAGCCAGAAGCAGAGGCGGTACAGTGACCACGGTAAGTTTTGGACCATTCCAGTGTGTTCTCTCAGTCTCCCGTTAACCAAGAGGCCTCCTAACACTGGGAAGCATCCTTTTGCATATGGACTACTGGGGTTGGATTTGCTTGCTTTCCCTTCTTGACATGTCTTTCAAAGCAGTCCTGCAGGTTCTGGCGTATTTATCTCAAGGCTCTCATCTCCTTGGTACACTCAGTAAGCTTTTTTTTTTTTTTTTTTTAATTTATTTATTTATGGCTGCGTTGGGTCTTCGTTGTTGCACGCGGGCTTTGTCTAGTTGCATTGAGTGGGGGCTGCTCTTCGTTGCGGTGCACGGGCTTCTCATTGCGGTGGCTTCTCTTTGTTGCGGAGCACGGGCTCTAGGAGCACGAGCTTCTGTAGTTGTGGCTCGCAGGCTGTAGGGCACAGGCTCAGTAGTTATGGCGCACGGGTTTAGTTGCTCCGCAGCATGTGGGATCTTTCCGGACCAGGGATGGAAACCGTGTCCCCTGCATTGGTAGGCGGATTCTTAACCACTGTGCCACCGGGGAAGTCCCTCAGTAGGCTTCTATTGGGTAAGGCCTGGCTGGGTAGAAGCCTGAGCCACATGTGACTGTTGAGCACTTGAACTGTGGAAACGATTTTCAGTTTTGTCTCAGTTAAATTTATAAAGCCCTGTGCAGCCAGTGGCTACCACATGGGACAGCACAGCCCTGGAAAATGTATAGTATCCCAGTTTTGCCTTAATTGGTTTAAATTTTTGACATGTGTCTTTCTCAGCCACACTCTAGCTGTTGTTGTGTCTAACCACCCTCACTCTTAAAAGTTTTCACCATAGAAGTGAATATTTCATGAGACTTAAGACTCTAAAGGATATGCTTACCAAACTTGACAGTTATTCTACCTTCAAGCCAGCCCCATTTGCTGGAATCCAGAGACTCTAGTAGGTGTGTGTTTATTCACATATTATTATTTCCTCTAATTCCAGCATGCAGGAACCGAATTTATGTTGGCCTGGTCTTAACTTTTAAAAATACATCCTCACATGGAACACCCATTCATCGCTTTGTTCAGTTCATTTCCCTTCTCTGGACTTTGTCCACCTCCGTTCTTTCACCTTGAGATGTGGCACTTAGAATTGCACAGAGTATTCCAGGTGTCTGTAGCTTTGGTTTTGTACCAAAAGTGATGACACTTTGGTTTCCATTTCTCTCCCTGCTGCTGCTGCCTCTCTATGTGGTTTGGGCCAAAGCAGCACATTGTACTGACCCTGTCAGTAAACTGTCTATATGTCTGCTATTTTCTAGGGTGTAACTGAGAGCTCAGAACCTGTCTGATGCCAGGATTTGTGCAGGTGGCATTTGTAAACCAAGTGTTGATCTGGGTCTCTGTCTCTCGTGTTCATACTAGTTGCTTACAAGGAGGGGTTTTCTGTGTACTGCAGAGCAATTAGCAAAATGCCTACGTGTTGCTCTAAATCAACCAGTTTAAAGGAAATTGTTCCTAGATCCTGGAAGAAACCTGGTGGTGGAGTTTTCTCATGTCCCTTTCCCCAGCTCAGAAAATTTTAGAGCTAAAAAGAGGTCACCAAACCCCCATATTAGCAATAAGGAAATAGGGCAAGAGAGCTCACCAGGTCTTCTGAGGTTAAATAGAAGTGGGAACGCCTGAGACAGACCCAGGATTCCTGGCCCCTGGTCCTATGGCTGTGTCCACTAACCCGCCCATTACCTCTTATAGTAGTGCTTTTATAATAATAATCATCCTTCTTTCTTGGAGCCTCTGATATTAAAAAGAAGTTCACAAAAGAACATTTCCAGATATTCTGTATATAGAAAATCACTGACCCAATTCCACATTCTTTGGGGATGAAGATAGTGGTCAGCAAAAAAAAAAGATTTGATTATGCCTCTGGCACTGTTCATTTAAGTGCTGAAAATGAGATAGGTTCCAAATAATGAAATCTAGTAAAGCACATCCACTTGGTACCAAGTGAAGGCAGGCAAGCCTGTAGACAGACCAACTCTTAGCTTGCCCTCCCACCCCATCTCCTCTCTCCTCTTGTTCCCTCCCTCTGGATGCCAATGATTTATATCTGCCTGCTTCTGTAAAATCGTAACTTAATTTTTATTTGTGTTTCTTAATTTCGGTCCCATGTATGAACCCCCCTGTATGTATGTACATTTTTTTCTAGGAAGGGTGATCTTCATCAGATTTTCAAGGGGTTCTTTTATTTAAGAAAAGAAAAAGAAAAGAAAGTGAAGAATCACTGTTCTGTTAACCAGTCACTGGTATTGGGGAGGTTGGTAGTGATCAGGAAAAAAAATAAATTTGCATCCATTTCTCACATCTTCTACAAGGTTGGATTCCAATTGGAATAAAGGTGTAAATATAAAAAAAAGAAACTGGGACTTCCCTGGTGGTCCAGCAGTAAAGAATCTGCCTTCCAGTGCAGGGGACTCGGGTTTGATCCCTGGTCTGGGAACTAAGATCCCACATGCTGCAGGGCAACTAAGCCCGCATGCTACAACAACTGAGCCCACGTGCCTCAACAAGAGTGCGCTTGTGCCTGCGTGCCAACGTGCTCTGGAGCCCGCACGCCGCAACAAAAGATCCTGCATGCTGTAACGAAGATCCCACGAGCCACAACTAAGACCCAACGCAGCCTAAAATAAAATACAAAATATATAAATTAATTAATTAAATAAAAATTATTTTTTTAAAAATCATATTTTGGGGAATTCCCCGGCGGTCCAGTGGTTAATTAGGACTCTAGGCACTTTCACTGTCGTGGCCCGGGTTCACTCCCTGGTCAGGGAACTAAGATCCTGCAAGCTGTGCGGTGTGGCCCAAAAGTAAAAAAAGAAGAAAAATCACATTTTTGCGTGATATATCCACACTACGGAGCACTACTCAGCAATAAAAAGGAATAAATTGGGCTTCCCTGGTGGCGCAGTGGTTGAGAGTCCACCTGCCGATGCAGGGGACGCGGATTCGTGCCCCGGTCCAGGAGGGTCCCACATGCCGCGGAGTGGCTGGGCCCATGAGCCATGGCCGCTGAGCCTGCGCGTCCGGGAGCCTGTGCTCCGCAACGGGAGAGGCCACAGCCGGGAGAGGCCTGCGTACCGCAAAAAAAAAAAAAAAAAAAAAAAAGGAACAAATTATTGATAAATACAACAATTTGGATGGATCTCAAGGGAATTATGCTGAGTGGGGGGAGACAATCTCAAAAGGTTACATTGACTCCATTCACATAACATTCTTGAAATGACGGAATTACACAGATGAGAACAGATTGGCGGTTGCCAGGATTTAGGGAAGGGACTTGAGGTGGAAGATAGGTGGCTGTGGCTGTGTTAGGGTCGCCCACAAGGTCCTTGAGATAGAACTGTTCTTCGTCTTGACTGGTGGTGATCGCGTGAATCTGCACGTGTGATTAAAATGTGGAGAGCTGAATGCACACGCACATAACACACAGTGCAAGTAAGACAGGAGCAGTCTGAATGAGTGAGGCCAGCGGCTTGCATCAGTAGCTGTTCCATGCACAGTCTCAGATCCTAAAATGAAAAAAAATCTTTTAATTTTCTAAGTAGCAATAATAAATGTTTCAGAACAAATTGGTAGTAACCCTAAAGATGCAGAATGTCATTAGATGTATCATGATATTGAGAGGAAAGAAGTATTAAGGGTAGTATCACCCTGTACTTGGTTGATTCTTTGTTTTATATGTTAAAATTGCCAAACTGAGAACTTGATTGTTCTCCCATAAATCAAATCTTTGTTTACTTTTAATTCAGTTCCAAATAGAATTACCATTATTTATTTATTTACCACACCACGCAGCTTGTGGGATCTTAGCTCCCCAACCAGGGATCGAACCTGGGCCCTCAGCAGTGAAGGCACAGGGTCCTAACCACTGGACCACCAGGGAATTCCCTAGATTTACTATTTGGATTTTTGTCCTAGAAGTAGCTTTTCTGTACCCCACCCCATCCATTTTTTTTTAATAATTTATTTTTCTGTTGAAGTATAGTTGATTTACAGTGTTGTCTTAATTTCTACTATACAATAGAGTGACTCAGTTATACACATATATACATTCGTCTTCATATTCTTTTCCATTATGGTTTATCTCAGGATATTGAATATAATTCCCTGTACTATACAATGAGACCTGGTTGTTTATCCATTCTATATGTAATAGTTTGCATCTACTAACCCCAAGCTCCCAGTCCCTCCCTCCCCTTCCCTCTTCCCCCTCCCATCCATTTTTTAATAGACCTAAAATATAAAGGCTTTTCTACCATAAATGATTAGCATTTGGTGCTGTTCCTTAAGATTACCACTGGACGTCATATATAATGAATATACTAGTTATCTCGTTCATTTCCATAATTCTTTGAACTCTGAATCTCCTGTGTCATCAGAGTCTCTAGGTGATTTACTGCAGGACATCAGTTAATTGCCCACCTGGGGTGTCCCTAGGCATCCTCCCCCTGGGAGGGGGTCTGACCGGGAACATCCACCCATGTCCTCCCTGTCACTTCCATGAGAAACATGCTTTCTTTTGCTCATACTGCCTCTCCTTGTCTACTCAAATTCCTGTTTACCTAGAAGATTATGAGTGCTTTAAAAAAGATGCAAGATAAAACTTCAAAAGAAAGAGCCTGTAAATCTGTACTGTTCTTTTCCAAAAGGTGACGGCATCTCTTATACAAAAAGGATGAAATTCACTCAGATGTATAGATACCAGGTGAACCAGTTCATTCTGCATGATGTGTATGCATCAAGTTAGTTTGATTATTTATCTGTCCAGCAACACCCCGTAAACATGTTTCAGAAAGACAACTATATAAGCTTATTAGTTAAAAAAAAAAAGAACAACTTTAAAAACGTAGAATGGGGCTTCCCTGGTGGCGCAGTGGTTGAGAGTCCGCCTGCCGATGCAAGGGACTCGGGTTCGTGCCCTGGTCCGGGAAGATCCCACATGCCGCGAAGCGGCTGGGCGCGTGAGCCATGGCCGCTGAGCCTGCGCGTCCGGAGCCTGTGCTCTGCGGCGGGAGAGGCCACAACGGTGAGAGGCCCGCGTACCGCAAAAAAAAAAAAAAAAAAAACGTAGAATGTTAGGGACTAATAAGTGAAATTTTAATATTGAATTCAGGACTTCCCTGGTGGTACAGTAGTTAAGAATCTGCCTGCAAAAAGGAATAAAAAACAACAAAAAAGAATCTGCCTGCCAATGCAGGGGACACGGGTTTGGGAAGATCCCACATGCCACAGAGCAACTAAGCCCATGCGGCACAAGTACTGAGCCTGCGCTCCAGAGCTCGTGAGCCACAACTACTGAAGTCCGTGCACCTAGAGGCCGTGCTGCACAACAAGACAAGCCACCGCAATGAGAAGCCCACACACCGCAACGAAGAGCAGCCCCTGCTCGCCACAACTAGAGAAAGCCCACGTGCAGCAATGAAGAGTCAACACAGCCAAAAATAAATATATATATATATATATTTTTAAAGTGGTTAGGTAATTTAAAAAAAATAAAATAAAATTGAATTCATTGCATAGGGAAGACATTATACATGAATGGGAAGCATCTTAGAAGATTTTTACTGTCTTATATTCTCTTAGATGAATAGAAATCTTGGGTCATCTTATAAAGTGTTCATTTTCACAGGATAAAACATAAAACTATATTCTGACTTTTAAAAAGTGAACTCTGTATTTTAGCTGGACCAGCTATTCCTTCAGTTGTGGCGTATCCAAAAAGGAGTCAGACCAGCACTGCAGACGGCGACCTCAGAGAAGATGGAGTTCCCTCCCGGAAACCAGGCGGCAGTGCTGCTGGAGGAAAGGGAGTTGCTCCAGCCAGTCCCATGCTTGGGAGTGCAAGTAATCCCAACAAGGCAGATATTCCTGAACGCAAGAAGAGCTCCACCGTCCCTGGTGTAAGTATTGTTGGACTGTAGGGCAGGCTAGGGTTGTAGGATTGAAATGATAAGACATTTTGCTCCTGTGTGTTCATCTGCCTACAAAGCCCTACCCACGGGGCCACCAGGCACAGTGTCAGCCTGTAAGGATCACTTGCTCTGTTGCACGTATTTCTTGTTGAGCCGTATCCCACTGGATGAGTGATCAGATCCTTTATGTCAAGGGCTGTTTTCAGTTACTCCATAAACGTCTGCTAAACTTCAGACTGTATCAGGTGCTGAGATATGGAAAGACGTCATAATCTAACAGAGGAAATGAATAAAACCAAATGGGGACAGTGCAGACAGGTGATGGCAAACAGCAACCTGATGGAGTCTGTACAGGGCACTGTGAGCTCTGACTGCCAGGGGTTTGGTGTTTGCCCTGCATCTCAAAGGGCTCTATTGATACAGAGTGTTGACTGAGTCCTTACCATGTGCCAGGGACCATGCTGAGTGCTTTTTCATGTCTTAGCTAAATGTTAAGGTGAAGTAATTGAAGAAAAGTTAGGTAATTGTCTGAAGTTATACTGCTAAACCGAATCCGTCTCTTAGTCCCTGCCCTGAACAAAATCTCCCTAGGAAGTAGGTAGTATTTGTTAAATTGAATCTATTCAGTTTCAACAACTTCTTTGTGAATTGAAATGTGTTCTCTCTGACCTAACATAGTGATGATTATTCTTAGCACTCCAAAAGTAATTTTTTTCATGATTTGATGTTCGTATTTATTGTGAAATGATCTCTAAGTCTAATTAACACCCGTCACCATACACAGTGACGGACTTCTTTTCTTGTGATGTGAACTCCCAACGTGCACGACAGTGTTGTTCACTAGGGCCACCATGCTGCACATTGCACCCCCAGGGCTTGCTTACTTTATAACCGGAAGACTCAAGAAGTAATTTTAAAAAGAATTTTCAGAGAATGAACAATTTTAAGGATATTCTGTAACCACATTTTTCCCTACAAGTTAGCGGTGACAAAGCCTTTCCTCTACCCTAAAGAAACCCCAAACTGAGGATCCCACACGGAATCTGTGCTGCTCCCTTTGGCCATTTCTTGGGGAGAGGCTTAGAAAGGAACCCAGAAGGTTTTGTGTGTTCCATCCTTTGACATTGTGCTTTATCAGAGTAAACGCTGTGTGGAAAGGTTTTTTATTTGGCTTCCTAATGCAGTAAAATTGGATCGTCATTCCATAGCCCTGCAATTTAAATGCAGCCTCCAATTTTTGTTGACAGTTACCAGAAGAAGAAAAAGACTTTGTTCCCTGCCTTCATAACTTCCATTCCTTCACTCTATTCATCTGCACCACCCCCCTTTTGAAAGTATATCGCAAGCATTATTAGCCACTCATATATGATTATTTATAAAGGAAAGAAGTATGTTGTTATAATTTTCTCCCACTTGTCTTCTGCTTCCCTATACCTGATCTGCTCATGTTGTATTAAAGGTGGCTGCTTTTATCTTTGTTTTAAAATTGTTATCTGATAAAAGTTTTTACCTGTGACTTTTATTCCTTGCTTTTTAATTTTGAAAGTATTAGCTTTTTACAAATTGATGTGAAATTCACATGACATATAATTAGCCATTTGAAGCATACTGTTCAGTGGCATGTAGTACATTCACAGTGTTGTGCAGCCTCTACCTCTCTCTAGTTCTGAAACACTTCCGAACGCCCTGTGCTCATTAAGTAATCACTCTCTCCAATCCTCTCTTCCCCAGCCCCTGGCATCCAGTAATCTGCTTTCTCTCCCAGTAGGTTTGCCTATTCTGGAGATTTCATATAAATGGACTTATACAAGCCTCTTGTGTCTGCCTTCTTTCACTCACCGTAATATTTTCATGGTTCATCCAAGTTGTTGGGTGAACTCATTCCTTTTTATATGCCACAGTTTGTTTACCTTCTTATTCGTTCATGGACATTTAGATTGTTCCTGTCTTTTGGTTATTATAAATAATGTTGCTGTAAGCATTTGTGTACAAGTTTGTGTACCGCACCTGCCGTATTTGAGTCTCTGTTTCTCCACATCCTTGCCAATACTTGTTATTTTCTGTTTTTTTTAATTATAGCTATCCTGGTGTGTGTGAAGTGGTACCTCATTGTGGTTTTGATTTGCGTTTCCTAAATGACCAGTGATGTTCAGCATCTTTTCATGTGTTTATTGGCCATTTGTATGCCTTCTTTGGAAAAATGTCTATTCAAGTCCTTTGCCCATTTTTAAATTGGGTTGTTTGTCATCTTGTGGTTGAGTTGTAAGTGTTCGTTATATATTCTGGATATTAAACCTTTACCAAATATAGGATTTGCAAATATTTTCTCCTATTCTGTAGGTTCTCTTTTCACATCTTTGATAGTGTTCTTTGATGCACAAAAGTTTCTAATTTTGATAAAGTCCAATTTATTTTTTTCTTTTTGTTACTCATATTTTTGTGTGTGTGTCTTATCTGAATCTCTCGTCAAAGCCAAGGTCATGTAGATATACCCATTTTTTTCTAATAGTTTTACAGTTTTAACCCTAATTTTTATCTTTTTATTTTTTTATTTTTTATTTTATTTGTATATTTACCTTATATTTATAATCCTTGCTTTTTAGTTTTTTACTTTGAAAGTATTACCTTTTACAAATAGTGGATCTCTCTGTCTGCTTTGTTTTAAATAATCCATGAGTTATTACTCTGTAGATTATTATAGCCAGCTTTTCAGAGTCACTTTACCATAGCCATCTTTCATTATTGCAGAAACATTGGAGGCTAGGAAGGAGGGTGGAGGCTGCTGCCTTCATCCTCTTCTCTGATCTAGTGGCCAGTACTGTTGATATTTTAGTGTAGGTTTATTTAAAGAGTATTCACGTTTATTTAAATTAGGTGGGGTTTTTTTCCTATTGTACTATACTTACTAAATAGTTTAAGACCAAAATGCCCTTTTTTTTAATAGAGTAATACAGCATCTGGTGGAATGACGCGGCGGAATACTTATGTTTGCAGTGAAAGAACTACAGCTGATAGACATTCAGTAATTCATAATGGCAAAGAAAACAGGTATGAAATTTTACCTGTTTGCAAGAAAATTTGTTTTTCCCAAGAGAAATGGAAGAATGATATTTGCTTCTCAGTTTTTATAATCAAAATTCAAATACTAATGGTAAGTATTCGCTAATGGTAAGTTAAATTTGAACGCAGAGTTTTAGTGAGATCCTAGAATTCCAAATTCCTCTCATTGTCCAGAGCTTATCCTCCTGGCCAGCTGCGTATGATGATTGGAAGGGTTGAGTTAAAGCAGGGAGCTTTCCCAGAGGAAATAGATGGTAAGCTATGGTTTAATTGTAGAATTATGAACAGGGAAGTGGAGATTATTTTGTGCACATGAATAACTTGAACCAGGGCTGGAAGGGGGAAGGATGAGGACCTGAGACGGGGAGCCACACCTCAGGAAGATGTGGAGCACCTGATGGGGCGGGTGAGCCTTCAGTCATAGGTCAGCAGTGTGTCAGAGGAGCATGGCGGACAAGTAGTAACACAGTCTTCACCTTAAAAGAGACACACTGAGTATCCCAGAGAAATGGAGAGTGCAATCTTCTGAATGATTTTAATCTGGTAGAGAGGCAGTCATACATTGGATAAGCATGATTTAAAATACTAACAAAGTAATATATCAGTAAGGAGTTAGATCATGCAAACAATTTTCTTGGGGTTTCAAAATAAGAAATAGAGTCAGAAAAGTGGGATTAAGTACATCCAGAAACCATGGAGTAGAGCTAAGTTTGGGCAGAGGGAAAAGTGGGTGGGGGGAGTTGGATTGGTAGAGTAGTGAAATATATTGTATATAGAACAAATTTCCCAAATGGGCATGATTTTCCTTCTTTCTTTTTGGAAAAGTAGTATAAAACTAAATTCAAAATGGTGAGGTAAGGTCAAAGTGAGCAGATAAAATTCTGGAGTAGAAATCCATAAAATAAATTCACATCATCTTTCATTGTCCCCTGGCCTCTCTGAACATTGCTTGGTCATATCACATTCTCATGTGTAGCATCAAAATTGTTTTTCCTCTTTTTCTGACATTTACTTTCTGAAATTGCATTATAAGATTTCTGTTTCCTTTAGATCTCATCAGTCAAATGAAATGTTTGATCAGTAACTTCTGTAACAACCTAAGCCTAACCTAACCTCTTTCACCCTTAAAACCAGACTATTTTATCATTCCCCTCTTCCACAGACCACTTATGTTTGAATTGACATGAAGGTAAAAGCTTACTATGTGAGATTACATTCATTTTTCAGTGAATTTTTAGAAATATTTACATCCTGATATTCTGATTCCTATGTGTGTGCTTGTTTTAACATTGTCTTTTTCCTATGATTAAGAACTATTAATAATTTGAGTAGAGCAACTGGGCTAGATAGCTTATAAATTAGTGATTGGTATATTTATTTTTTAATAGTGGTCTATTCTTTGGTAAATTTTCTTTTCTTACAGTTACTTTGTCAAATCTATCAAATTTCTTCTAGTTTGAAGGGATTGAATAGGAGATATCAGTAGAAGACTTAGAAATTTCTTTCTTCTTTTTTTTTTTTTTGGCCTCATGGAATCTTAGTTCTCTGACCAGGGATTGAACCTGGGTTCCCCACAGTGAAAGTGCTGAGTCCGAACCACTGGACTGCCAGGGAGTTCCCAAAAGTTTCTAATATGTTATGGATATTAGTCTATAGAACTAGAAAAATGTTGTTTCATGACCTTTCTTTTTACAGATTCTTCTAAATTGTTGAATTATTCTATCACATTCCTTTTGAACTTTAGAATATACAATTGTCTGAGGTACAGAGTCAGACTTTTATTTAAAAGGCTATTAAGACCAAGATCTAGGTCTGCTCCCTTGATTTGTGTTTCTGTGTGTGCATCTACTCCTCTAATTCTCCTTCCCTACAGTTATTCAGTTCACTCTTTGGAAATAGTTTTAGGAATACTCTGATTTCTTTGGAGTCATTACCTGTCTGTGTTCTACCTGCAGACGCCTTCCTCAGTGGGGCTGCCTCCTCCTTATACCAGCCTGGGCCTTATGGCATCTGTTAGCATCAGCTCTTTAAATGCTTTGCTGAAAGTGTTGTCTTTATCTTCAGTCAGACAGTGCCTCCAACCACACAAGCAGGGCCCATGATTTTCATAATATCTGGATTTTCTTTTTCTGTCTTACAAATGAATTGAAAAATTGTGGGAAAATATTGGAGGTTTGAGTGCCAAACTGGTGGTCATATTTTTTACTTCCAGTTAAGGAAGGCATTAAATGTGACAACTTTCTCACCCTTAAAATAGATGCTTGAGTCATAAATTATGCACTGAGCCTTCTCTGTGTGCAGATGACTTCTTTGGCAGATTGTTGCTTTTTCCTCTCCCGTATATATCTTACTCCTTGACTACAATACTAGTAAGGTACAGGATGCCTGGATCTATGTTAACTTCTGAAAGAAGGACATTAATTCCCATTTTAGCCTTCAATATGTTGGACTTTTTTCTTATACATGAGAGTGTTTTTACAGAATTCCAACAAGAGAATGATTGTGGCTAATGAAAACTAAATGAGCAAAGAAGGTTTTATCACATTTAACACAGGTATCTTTGGGTTATATTTTTAATTTTGCTTTTGCCCAATCACTGAGTATGCTTTGAGTCAGCAACCAATTTCATATCAGGATGTTCTGATATAGGATAGATGTCATATCAAACAAATTGAAAATACCTTTCCTTTAATAACAGTAAGTAGATTAGAATTTTAAAAAATTATCAGGCATAGATATAAAACCAGAAGATTAACAGGAACTTCACACAATTTGAATTTTAAGAAATCATACTATTTCTGTAAGTTAAGGTTTAAAAAATGATTTTTCCTTGTACCCAGAACTACTAAAAATATAACGCAGTTACTGTTTTGTTTATGTAGATTCTTGTGGGGTGGTCTATGAACTATAACCATCATTTGTGCCACTTTTCTGGGGGAGAAATTTTGTCCAGTTTGATGCAGCCCATTGTGATGTTGGGATTGTATGTTGTAAATAGAATTTTTGTGAGTTTGTACAGACTTGACATTCGGCAAACATTTATTGAGTTTACTGTTTCCTAAATTGAGGTGCTAGGCCTACTTTAGAAGTCAAAAAAAACACATCTGTTTTGTTGCTTGCTTTGTGGAACTCGTAATGTGACATGATTAAATTTCTAAAGAAATAATTCATTTAATTGCCTTTAAGATTTTGTAAAAATTTAATAATTTTTAATATATCAATTTACACTTCCTTTTTAAGAAGGTCTCTGACTCTAAGGAGGGGTCAGTTTTTTGTTGTAAAGTGTCTGTCCACACAGTCTTGCCTTCAGTGTCCAGCCAGGGAGCAATGGCCTCACAGGGGATAGACTGAGCATCTCCCTGCTCTGGATAAGGAAAGCCATTTCCTTATCCAGAGTCTTTGGGACCATTTATATTCTCCAGGGAAGATGCCAAATAACCCCTGCCTCCTCTTCTTCCCCTGCTTTTTTTTTTTAATGCATCTATTGATCTTAGCTCCTAATTTGGGCAAGAGAACATCAGCAGCTGGGCAGGGGCATAAAGTGTGTTTGACGACTCTTGACCTGCTCGGAACAGGTAATAGAGCACAAAAGACAGTTGTATTTATCTGTAACTTATTAAAGTAAAATTATATGTATCTATGTGTATGTATGTCTGTACGTGCATATTGGAAACAACAAAGCATTTCTTCAGATAGTTGAATCACTTAGGACTCTCTGTGTTGCAGGTGACAGAAACCCAGTCCAAACAAGTTTAAATTAAAAAGGGCATCTATGAATTCCTATAACTAAAAAAGTCCAGGGATAGAGTCAGGGTTCATCTCATAGTTCTGCTTCTTCTGCAGGAGTTCCTTGATGGGCTCAGCAGCATCCGCCCTGACATCTTCCCACACTCAGCTCTGCTCAAGCAGAAGCCCTGGGGCTGTCTTCTGGGGCCCTGTTGGTCTGGCTCTGGCCATGTGCCCATCTCTTAATCGGTCACTGGCCAGGGTAGCTGGGAAAGTCTGGGGTGGAGTCAACGACATCGAGAGACCAAAAACCTATTTCTACCAAAACAGAATTCAGGTGTTTTTGCCAAAGGAAAGGACTGTGAAAAACACAAAAGTGAATCTCTGTTTAATCTTTATAAGCCACTCCCCCAAGTGGGAGGGCAGGATTGTCAAACAAACGCAGGGACAAGCAGATCTTCTTGAGCAGTTTATTACAAAGACCTGTCTCCTTCATATTGGGACTGTTAGAATTCCAGTGGCTCATTTCATTAATGTACCTTTTCAGTTAGGAGACCCCGGGGACACGATGAGATTGCAGGCCGTGCTTCCAGGGCGCATGAGCAGACAGGAGTCACTGCGGTACAGTGTGGTGTGCGGCAGCAGGTGCCCGCACTGAATACATAGAGCGGAATGAGTCACTCCTGATGGGAGAGGGCACCGGTGGAGACTTCGCGGAGGGGATGACCTCTGGGTTGGATTTTGATGAAAATAGAAAGATGCCAGCTCTCCAGACACGGAGAATAGCTCCTGCAAAAGTTCTTTGATGCACGACCAAGCGACTGCACATCATCAGGTGGGCCCGAAAGTCTAGTCCCGGGAGGTAACAGTGAAAGGTCAAGCCTGGAGAGGTGGCAGGGGCCGAGCTGTGGGCACCTGAGGATGCTACTTGGATGCCAGCGGAGTTTGGACTTTATCCTGAAGACGCAGTGTGCTTTTGCATGGTTAAAAGCAGATGAGTGACAAGGTCAGGCTTGCGCTTTAGAAAGTTCACAGCTGTATGGTGGACAGATTGGAAAGTGTGAAATTGGAGACCAGTAAAGACAGATGACTTAGGATTGGGCCTGTGGGAGAGGTGAAGCGCTGCACGAAGACCCTCAGAGTAGAGGTGGGGAGGCCCGGGCTCATTGAAGTGCTGTTAGGAAGTTGACACCAACAAGATGTCCCAGTTGCTCTGGATGTGGGGCATGAGGGAAAGAACCTGATGTTTCTAGGTTTCAGGCTTTGAAAGGATTTCTGTAGAAAGTCACTGAAAGAGTATGGTCAAAATTCTAAATCCCTGATTATCTTTTAAAGGAAAGAAACTGCCCCTTTGAAATTCCAAGGACATGATGACTGAGCTGGAATTAAGGATGGGGAAACTCCCTTAGGTAGTTTTGTCCCATAGCTGTCTGTGCCAGGTGAAACTGCAGACATGTAGCCACTTGTTACTCTTTTTCTGTCTGTAAACAGTTAATTCGCTCTTAATTAGTTTTCCCACCTTGAAAAATGGGGCTCTGTTGACCCCTTAGGAATTCAGAGTGTTGTTTATAAAGAAGTGAAAGTCCTTTGAGTAGGAAGGTTTTAACAGGATACTTTTTTAAAATAAATTTATTTTATTTTTGGCTGCATTGGGTCTTCATTGCTGCGCACGGGCTTTCTCTAGTTGCAGCGAGCAGGGGCTACTCTTTGTGCAGTGCGCGGGCTTCTCACTGTGGTGCCTTCTCTTGTTGCAGAGCACGGGCTCTAGGCGCTTGAGCTTCAGTAGTTTGTGGCGCGGGGGCTCAGTAGTTGTGGCTTGCGGGCTCTAGAGCACAGGCTCAGTAGTTGTGACGCACGGGCTTAGTTGCTCCGCGGCATGTGGGATCTTCCTGGACCAGGGCTCGAACCCGTGTCCTCTGCATTGGCAGGCGGATTCCTAACCACTAGCGCCACTAGGGAAGCCCAACATAGGATACTTTGATAAATACAAACAACATAGGATATCTAAACAACATAGGATACTTCGATAAATAGAACTAGTTACTGCTGTACCTGTGATGTTACTAGTCCCTTTAAAATATGACAGTGTGCTTTGGGAACAGGTCAAGAGCATAGTGGGCTCATGTTATAGATTCACTTTGATATGAATGGAGGCATCTCTTTTAGGGTAGGCTTAATTTTATACATAGCTCGGAAGAGATCGTCCCTCTCACGTAAATATTCAAACATGTATGATGTTATTTTCTTTTCTTTAAAGCTAATAAACTTTTTAAATTGCTGTTTTAAAAAAAGCAGATACAGATGAGCAGTTGCTCCAGAACCCCCAAAACAGGTTTAAGAGATTTTTGTTCCTTGACAAAGACGAGATGGTTTGGGGAGGAAGGTTATATGCTTTGAACAAGAGTTGCTCTTTTTGTCACTAGTCCATCATACTGTTGTTTCTGCCTCTGCCTGAACCCAAACCCCCTCCCAGCCTGATGGAAATGTTCGCTTACGCAGCTAGCCCTGCCTCTGTTTGTAAGACATCTTCCACCTGTCGGCTGCGACATCACAAGTCGATGTCCATGTCAGGCTCTGGGCGCCCCAAGATGATGTTACCTCCAATAGACAGTGAAGGAGATAACTTCAAGGCTATGTAAGAAAATGCACATTCCTTGTGAAACTAATGTGTACCCACTGCTTCTTAATTTTGTGCTGTGGATTTTATAGTCCAAGATTTTGTCCCAGTTGTCTACAAAGTGTCCTTCCTGTGTGTGGTTTTAGTTAAGCACATCCTGTCTCATGGTGTCCCTCGTCATCTTTGTGTCTTCATGCCTTTGCATACTACAAAGGGTGTAAGAAATTCCCCCTTCTTTCCAAGTTGCTTTCAGCATGTGGAATTTTACAGTACTTATGCCATTTTTGTGCTTCCAAAACTTTTTAGTTGCCTATTCTTCAGTTTCACCTGCATAGCCTTTCTTTCTTTTGTATTGGCAAGTTTCTCTGCATGTAAGCAATTTGAGAGGGAAGCAAAGGAAAAAAAGCTTGAGTTAGCTGTTCTTTGTTCTAGAATTTCCCTGCATTAATCTTGTCCTTGAAAATATGTGTGTACTGTTCCCTTAAACTCCATGAGGTTTTGTTTGATTATGTACTATTCCTTTGGTACCCTTTGCCATTTAACTTACCTTTTGCTCCTAAGTCCTATAAAATACCCCTTGGATCTGGATTTATATAACTGGTTTTCTCCACTCTATATCAAAGGTATATTGTGATCGTAAATGTTTGTGTGCCATGTTTGCTACAAAGCCAGGGTTTTGTGAACAGAGATCTAAGAATCTGTCATTTTCTGATCTCAAAGCACTATTCCTGACCAGAGAGCTCCAGTTGCTTCAACACACAGTATTAGCAGCGCCACCACCCCAGATCGAACCCGCTTCCCAAGAGGCACTGCCAGTCGTAGCACTTTCCACGGCCAGCCCCGGGAGCGGCGCACTGCCACGTATAACGGCCCGCCTGCTTCACCCAGCCTGTCCCATGAAGCCACACCATTGTCGCAGACTCGAAGCCGAGGCTCCACTAATCTTTTTAGTAAATTAACTTCCAAACTCACGAGGAGGTAAGTGCCTAGGTGGTGCTGTTGGTTGGAGCAAACACAAGGGCAAAGGGAGAAGTGCCGTCTCCCTCGTGTGAAGCCGCTGCCCAGATGCTTTTCAGTTTGTCTTTAGCGCACATTTTTCTAATGCTGTACTTTCAAAACCTTTCAGAAGAGGAATTATAGAGCTCAGAGTCCTTTCACAACACTAAAAGTTATCTAGCACTTGGGAGGTGGTTGTTGTTTAATTACTTTTCCTTTTACTCTCACATCTCTCTACATGGCATGTGCACTTCAGTTTAGCGAAAGCCCAGATCCAGTGTAGTTCGGGGGCTGGCGCCCCATCAGTAGCCACCGAGGAAGACGTGTATGGTGTAAGCGTCCCTAGACACGGAGGAGAGAGACATTTCCTCTTCTCTCGTTGCATTCCAGTGTCGTTGAGGAGCACTAAGTTTCTTAGAGCTTCAATCTTGAAATTGTTCTCTGTTGGCCTGAGTTATAATGAGAACAAGGTAACATTCTATATTGAATAGTTTTGGAGATAAAATCCTTGCCTTATTCTTAGGAAGAAGCTAGTATCTGGTCATGTATAAAATCTTTTGTATGTCCAGTAGACTGTCAGTTGGGGGTCTTGGGAAATCTCTAAAGGTCCCTTGAGGTACTTTTAACTTTATTTCCAGAATCTTCGTCTAGAGGTTGCAAAGCCTAGAAACATTGGCTACTATAAGAGGAAAAAGAAAAGATACCACTCTGCATTATAAGCAAAGGCACCTTTAGCCAGGACCACACCCAGGAAACCTGAGAGCCCTTGCAGTTCCAGGACACCCAGAGGAAATTCTTTGAACTTAAGCCTCTCTGTGGATTAGTCTGTCCGAGGTGTCCTGCAGGTTTTGCCTGTTACAGACCCTCTGGTTCATCACTTGTGTCTTCTTCACAGAACAACAGTGGGCTCTTCCCAGAGTCTAAAATGATACATGCCCTCCTCCTCTCTTCTCTGACTCTCTGTGGCCCGTTAGCCTACTGATCTGTTATGTGCCGTCTTCTTGATTTAACCTGTAAGCTAAATACCACTTTTCAGTCTCCCCCAGTAATTTTATTTTAAATCAGTCATCTAAAACTTAGACAAGTCACATTAAACTGTCTTTCCCCAGATGATCTGTTCATTGTCAGGATGTCAAATACCAGATTAGGGAGGACTTCTGATATCCACTAGCATTGACTAGAGGTCAGAGGAGTCCAGAGTTTCTGGTCTACCCTATTATTCTCTGAGCCCCTTTGCTGAGACATCCCATTCCAGGCTGGGCAGAAGAGCAGAATGGTCTGAAGGGCCTTGCCAGATTTGGGGCACCCATTTGTGGCCAGCAAGAGAGACAATGAGTTCAACCCAAGAAGAGTCTGATGACCCCCAAAATAATGCGTTGCTTCCTTTCAGGGTCATCCCAGGTGCTGTCCCCAGCCTCCCTGTGCCTTAGCTCCTTCCTCGGAGCCTAGGCTGCTTAATGTCAACTGATCCTTTGCCCTCTGGTCCCCGAGAACAGAAGGGATGTGTGGCAGTCAGGTCTGTCTAAGCTCCAGTCACAGGACAGTCAGCTTTGTGTCCTTACACGTTGGTCCGTAATGGGCTCTTTAAATAAAGCCTTGCACATCATTAAAATCCTTGAATTTATTTGTTTGCCTCCTTTGTGGGTTTTTGGGGGTCATCTTAATACTATCATTGGCAAAAATAACATCAGCCACAGTATACTGAATGCTTCCTGTGTGCTAAGCTAAAGAGATGTCTGTAGATTTATAGATATAGGAATACTCTTTTTTTTTTTTTTTTGTGGTACGCCGGCCTCTCACTGTTGTGGCCTCTCCCGTTGCGGAGCACAGGCTCCCGGACGCGCAGGCTCAGCGGCCATGGCCCACGGGCCCAGCCGCTCCGCGGCATGTGGGATCCTCCCGGACCGGGGCACGAACCCGCGTCCCCTGCATCGGCAGGCGGACTCTCAACCACTGCACCACCAGGGAAGCCCAGGAATACTCATTTTATATACATAAATAAGTATGTGTGTATGCACACACATGCATTCTCTCTCACATACTCATTTAATCTCCATAATCTACCCCATGGAATAGACATTGTCCCAGTTTCATAGAAGAAACTGGAGGCAAGGTTCAGAGAGATTACGGCACATGTTCAAGATCCTACAGCAGAAGAGTGCTGAGTCAGATCCGTGGCTCCAGAAGAGCCGTGAACCCACTGTGTAATGTCCCTGGCAGAAAACGGTAAAGCACGGTTACAGACGTGAGTCCTTTTCCCACATTTTAGAATTAAGTTTATTTCATGTATTTGAATTGAAATTGAAGGCTGAGGCTTCTTGTTAAAAATATTCTAGAGGGGCTCATCTGATTTTATAATTTCCACCCCAAAATTTTTACAGAAAGTCTTCTGTTAGTTTGCAGACTGAGACCTGTAGCCTCCCTTGGTGCTGTACTTCAGTTGTAGTCAGTTCATTCTTAAAAACAGAGTCCTTGCTGCCGCAGCATCAGCTTCTTACCCTCTCCTAACAATAATTGTGAGGGTTAAAGTTCTAGTGCAGGAAAGGCTCAGGTGTTGGCACGTAGATGCCGCAAGGAGACCTGCTGTGACGTGGTGGGACTGGCATCAGAAAACTCGCCCTCTGCTCCTGGCTGTGCCCTGGATGTTGTGAGAGCTTTAGAGAGCTGTGGGCTCAGGGCACTCAGAGTCACCCATACTCTGCAGGCAGGACAGCCCGGGCACAAGCGCAGGTGCCTCTGTGCTCCTGGGAGCCATCCACGTGGTCCCGGGCGGAGTGTGAGAGCCTTAATCCTGCAGCTTCCTCCTCTTTATACCTCAAGGGATTTAAGGGAGGAAAAGTTAAGAAAATCAGTCCTACGGTACCTGAGCAGTCCGCTTGACTTTTCTCAGGTAGAAAATTCGGAAATGAAAATACGTTTTAAAGGCCTTTTAATCAGTTTTCACATGCATGATCTTTCCTTACTGTGTGTAATCCTGCTGTATACTACTTTTGATCTGATTATGGAGTGGTGGGCGGTTATCTCCAGTAGTTAGATACTTTTAAAATTGGTAGGTATCTGAAGCAATGCAACAGTCATCCCAAATTAGGAAAAAAACAACGAAGGAAGTTATTAATTCAGTCAGTCCTCAGATACATTTGAGTGCCTCCTGTGCTCTGTCTCAGAACTGAGATTTAGAAATAGCTTGACAAGCCCAGCTCACACTCACCCAGGAATGCTTATTGCGTGATCATACAAGCCTGAGCCAGTTTGAAATTTCTTTTGTCAAATTCTGTTCAGCACAACCCAAGCATCTCCTTAAATTTTTTTTTAATGAGCAGAGTTACTTCTTTTAAATACAGCTCTTTCCGTTTATTACATAAAACATAAAAATGAACCCCCCACTGTTGTCTGGTCATTTAATTTTCATTCATTTTGATAGCTAAAGCTCTAAAAAGTCTACTTCATTTTAAACTCCCAATAACTTATTACAGTGCTGTATGTCAGTTATATCAAAACTGGAAGGGAAAAAAACCTAACCTCCAATGACTTTTTTTCTTAAAAAGTGATTTATACGAAACCACTGTAACAGACATTCTGTTAATGTCTAAATCATCTTCCTGAAGTAAGTAATGATTCTCTTCATGGATAAATATTTTTATAATGAAATTTTTAATGTTTCTGTATAAGGTGATTTTTTGTTCATAAGATATTCTGAAGAAAGTTGAGGAATGTTACTTTATTTCTAGTACATTGCAAATGACTTTAACACAAAATGTTGAATTTTATTATCTTAAGGTATACCCATCTGAAGAACCTTAAAACATTTAATTATAGTTAATGTCAATATTTACTGCTAAATTTTTTCTTACAAGTACAGATTTTTTATATTTCTGTTTAAAAGATCACATACTCAATTATTTGTGATAATTTTACTTTTTCATCAAATGTCGCTGTTTCATTGTTCATTGGACAGGAGAGGAGCCCTGTTTTACTTGCTGTTTTTTGTTCTATCTGTAATTGACTATTTAACTTGTGCAACTCATTTTTGTTAATTTTTTTTTTTTTGGCTTAATTTCTTTTAGAAACATGTCATTCAGGTTTATCAAAAGGTAGGATTTATATATACACATTTTTTTTTCAATCCTCACCCTGAAATGGCTCCTGCAATTAACATCAGGTTTGGCTTTCTAGCCTTGTTTTTTTTCCTTAAACACTAAACTTTCTGCTGAGAACTAAATACTTCTTTGAAAGGAAGCTGGAAAGAAAGAGATTAACTCTGTCAGGCATTTTTAAAGGGACTGTGGCACCCATGTAACAAGAGGCCTATGCATGCTCTGTGCATTTTCTTCCTTTGGTAGAATTATTTAGCATCCAAATAATTCTGTCTTCATACTAATAACACTTAGCATGCTTCTGTTTGAAGAATGAGATGTTCAGTAACAATGTGCAATTCATGATTAGCCTCAAGCATGCAAACGGTAAGTGGTAATTGTGTTAGCTGTCGTTTTTTATTTCATGAAGGATTGCATTAGCAAAAGGCTTTAAAATGACAGATAAATCAGCTAATATCCTGATACTGGAAATAAATGTAAAATTCACACCTACAACCTCATTTGTTGGGGTTTTTCAGAAATTAAGACGTGGGCAACTGTATAGCAGAAATATTTTAATATTTTCCAAGAGTTGAAGAGTGAATAGTATTGTATCTAAAAGGCACTTTCCACCAACCTCTGAAGAAAGTATGTCTCATTTTTACTTAAAGCACTGTAGTAAATGTTATTCTTCCTAGGTAGATAGTTTTTTGATGATGACACTCAAAAGACCAGAAGCGTCGCTCACTGTCTCGGGATGCACACACCCTTGAGGGAAAAGCTGCCACTGCAGCCACATCGTGCCTGCTGCTCTCAGCTCACCAGCGGGCCAGGTTATGGGTTTTACGTGGAGGCCACCAGTGGGTCGTGGAGAGTCTTTGTTCACATGAGCTCTTTATCAGAAACCGTGGGAAGAGTGCTTTCTTTCTGTGGGAAACTCCACTCCATGATTATTTAATTGGAAACCCACTATACTTTGGGTAGTGATTAAAAAGAATACCTCCAGTTGAAGGCCGTGAGTGTGCGCAGATTCCAGAGCTGGGCAGGAATACCTGTGTGTATGTGAAGCAGGTGTGTAGCCAGCCTCCTGCACGGCCTTCATGAACTCATGGCGGTGGCCTCTGGCAGAGTCACACCTACAAGAGTAGGAGTTTTAATAAGCTCAGCTGGTGACCAAAAAGTGCTTTGGATTTGTTCATTTTATAATGTCTGTGTTTATATTTGGGTTGGTCGTGTACTGGTTGTAAGATATCTTTTCTCTTTCCCACTTCTCTGTGCTTCTGCATTCTATTCATTGAGGCTTCCAACTGAATATGAGAGGAACGGGAGATATGAGGGCTCAAGGTGAGGGAAACGATTTTTACTTAAAATATTTTATAGGTATTTACCTCATTTCTGCGGCAGAGGCAACACCCCTTTTCTGAACGTTCTGCATCTGTCCCTGCTCCAAGTGGAATTGCTTAGTGCCACCAGCAGTATGTGGTCAGGAAGCATTGCTGCTGCCGCCGGCACCTGGCAGCCACGTGAGGGCGCTGGAGTGCTGCAGCCACCTGCTGGTGGGAGCCTCGGGTCCCAGCCCCACCTGGGTTCTCACTGGTGTTTGGGTGTTAAAACACGCATTCCTAGGCATAGGAACGTGGAATTGCCATTTGAAAACTGTGACCAGGTAGCCTGGACCTCAGCGGCAGATCAGCCAGTGGCCTAAAGCCATTTCAAGTATAGATGCTGTTTTGGAACTACAGTTATATAAATTTGAACATTAAGTGTGATTTTTCCTCTTTTTCTTTTTAATGTTTGTAAACTCAAAGCTGAGCAGAAGTGACTTTACTTTCTAAAGTTTGATATTAAGTTGACTGTGTTCCTTCCTTTACCACCTCATTGTTCCCCTGCCCTTTCCTAAGGCAATAGTGCACAACTTAGGTTATTTCTTTTTCAAAAATTTGAACGAAAAACTTCATGCCATGGGTTAGTTTTCTTTTGCGAGACACCTGTATATCCCCTTGTTCAAATGTAAGTGTTCCCTTATGCTTTTGAAATAAATTTCCTTTTGTAATTTAAAAAAAAGACGCATTCCTCCTGCCTGAGCTCTCCTGACCTGAGGTGAGGTCTGGGAGTCTGGAGCATTGTCGACCTGGTGAGAACTCCTGGCATAGTTCGAGTCTCAAGGAGTGAAAGCAGAATATTTAGGAGAATTTTTTTTTTCTTTTTTGGCTGCGCCGTGTGGCTTGTGGGATCTTAGTTCCCAGACCAGGGATTGTACCCTGGCCCTGGCAGTGAAAGCTCCAAGTCCTAAGCACTGGACCTCTAGGAAATTCCCTAGGAGAATTTTCATATTTCAAATTAGATGTCTTTTTTTTTTTTTCTTTAAGAATGATTATGTAGGGAATTAAGTGGTTAGGACTCTGTGCTTTCACTAGGTCCCAGGTTCAGCCCCTGATCGGGGAACTAAGATCCCACAAGCCGTGCAGTGCGGCCAAAAACAAAAGAATGATTATGTAGTTGAGTGTTTTGCGTTTAAATTTTCTGTACCTGTCATTGCATGGATCTGGCGGCAGGGGGAGTCACCAGATGGGTTCAGGACTCTAGATTTCTTCCACTTGTGCCCTTTTTTATGCCAGTCGCCACCATGCTGTTTCAGGTCCTTGTTAGCCCATTTCCTCTCTTCCTGGTCTTTCTAAAACACAGCTCTGATCATGACTGCCCTGAATGAAAACCTGCAGTGGCCCCATCGCCTGGCCGACCATGTCCATACGAGGCCCTGTGTGGCCTCAGCAGCCCCAGTTTCCCCCACGCACAAATCCCTCAGTTGAGGCAGAAGTTCAGGGTGAGAGTCAGGCAGCATCCCCTCGCCTGCCCTTGAGCAAGTCTAGCTGCCCTGAGTTTGTCTCCCCAGCCATAGTTGGGAGGGACTAACAGAACCCACCTCCTGGTGTGCTGAGGATCAAGGGCTCAGTAAATGCCAGCGGCCGTCTGGGGGGGGTGAGACTGTGCCCTCAGCTCCAGTCCGTGGGTACCTTCGAATTTGCCCTCAACACACTCTGTGCTTTCCATACCTCCTTGCCTTCACTTAAGAGATTTCCTCTGCCCTAGACACAGACTTTCTCCCGCCTCCGTCATGTTGAAATCCCATGGTGTCTTCGTAGCTCTTCTCAGATGCCGTTGCCCGCCCCGCCCCGCGTCGTCTACCCCGCCTTTCCCTCTGCTCCACTCCTCCCCTCTCTTGCGGTCCTCCCTGTCAGGCGGGCTCCACCTCTCTGGGACTCTAGCTGACAGCCCGTGCCTTACCTGTGCTATTGCTGTTTCCTTGTGTTTTAGTTTTTCCCCCCCGACCCCAGCTTAGAGAGCTTTTGCTTTTTTTTGTAACCTATTTAGTATTTAGCAGCATTTTATACTTAGGAAGCTTTCAAACAGTTTTGGTAGGTGTGAACCAAACTGAATATTCTGTTAGCAGGTGGCTGACAGGGAGAGTTACATACACAGTAAACCCTACGGTCCACTCTCAGCTCTGGTGAATTTGCCATAGGACTGAGTGTATTGAACATACATACACTGTGAGTTTTTAATGCACAAGCGTGTTAGGTATTCACCCTCCTAATTGAGAATGTCAGTAACGGCTTGTGGCAGTAATGATTAAATACCGCAGAGCAGTGAGATGGTAGGTGCCTCTTGGAGTTCCTGAGAGAGCCGTGCCTGGGACCACAGCCTGCACCTTGTGAATCTGTACAGTTTACATTCAAATTGGTCATTTCAGTGCTCAGCAGCAAGTAAGCCTCAACGTTTCATTTTCCTATTTCAGTAGTAAGGTAGTGTCATCTAAGAATTCTTTTTAACTGTGAAGTTGGAAGTTTAAATTAGCACAGTAAAGGGAAAAATGCTAAGGTGGTGGTAGGGGACTGAGAGAATGGCCCACTCTCTTACCTAGCTGTACTTAGCATCTGGGGCCGTTTGCCAGGAAAGCGATTTTCAACTGTGTTGAGTCACTGGTTATCCTGAGTAACAGTTACAGTGGAGGTTATGATGAATTGAATCTTTTAAAATCGTGGTAGGAGAAGCAGCCAGGCCGAGCAGACCTGGTGGCTGGGCTGCTGCCGCCGCCTCCCTGAGCTGGCCTGTGAAGGGCCCTGCCGGCACCTTGCCGCCGGCAGCCAGCCTGGATGACAGGGGCTGGGCTCTGGAGACGTGCTCAGTTCGCTCTCCACTTTGCCTCCTCCCAAGGGTTCTGTTTAACAAATTACTTTCTTAATTTTCACCGGATGACTGGTGGAGATTTTTCGGCCAGGTAGATTTTTTACATTGTGGCTTATGATTGGGATGGGAAGGGGGTTGTGGAGAAATAGGTGAGTACTTCTTAGCAAAGGAACAGTCTACCAGCCATGAAGTCGTGGAAGTCATTTATTATGCTGTATTGAAGACGTTGGTCATGAGCTGGGTAGAGTAGAAAAGGTGAGTTTTCCTGTGCAATTAAGAATAAACCTGCACTGTGCCTTTCAGTCGCAACGTATCTGCTGAGCAAAAGGAGGAAAACAAAGAAGCAAAACCTCGTTCCCTGCGCTTTACCTGGAGCATGAAAACCACTAGTTCCATGGATCCCAATGACATGATGCGGGAAATCCGCAAAGTGCTGGACGCCAATAACTGTGACTACGAGCAGAGAGAGCGCTTCTTACTCTTCTGTGTCCACGGCGACGGGCACGCGGAGAGCCTCGTGCAGTGGGAGATGGAAGTGTGCAAGCTGCCAAGACTGTCTCTGAACGGGGTCCGGTTTAAGCGGATATCAGGGACGTCCATAGCTTTCAAAAATATCGCTTCCAAAATTGCCAATGAGCTAAAGCTGTAACCCAGTAATTATGGTGTAAATTAAGTAGCATTTTAAAGTGTTTTCCTGAACACTGATGGAAATGTATAGAATAATATTTAGGCAATAACGTCTGCATCTTCTAAATCATGATATTAAAATATAAGGACGAGAGCACGCCTGGGAGCGAAAGCTGGCCTTTTTTCTACGAATGCACTACATTAAAGACGTGTGACACGTGTGCCCTCTGTCTTATTTCCATTGCCCTGAAAGTCAGCGTGTGACATCCATCTCCACGTGCCTCCTGTCTGTGCGGGTGTGAGAGTGGACGGTGTGTGTGTGAAGTAGTGCTACGGAAGCATCTCCTTACACTGGCAACCAGAGTTGTTACGAGTACCTCTGTGGGAGATTATTTGGTGCTAAAACATTAAAATTGCCAAGGAGGAAAATACTGAATTACTACTAAGAATTAACTTTAAGACTAGTTGGTAATTAATGCAGGTTTACAGTTCATGCCTGTGGTTTTGTGTTTGTTGTTTCGTGTTTTTTTTTAGTGCAAAAGGTTTAAATTTATAGTTGTGAACATTGCTTGTGTGTGTTTTTCTAAGTAGATTCACAAGATAATTAAAAATTCACTTTTTCTGAGTAAAATCTTGCATTGTCTCCTAATACTGTATTTAAGATTCAGATTAAGGCAGTGACTTAAAAGTATGTGTTTTTGCCTCCACCACCAAGTTGAACAAAAGCAAATGGAAAGTGTGCGAAGGCCGGGCCACTTTTTCCTTAGCGTGGATCCCAACATTTTGTGATTTCTAGCATCTTTTTTCCCCAAAGGCAATAAAGGGAGAAGATGGCCTCCCTGGTGACCTGAGCAGGATGGGAGTCGGGAGTGGCCGTCAGCCTCAGCCTCGGGAGCCCCTGCGCGCCCCCGTGTGGAGAAACGCCAGGCCTTGGCAGTTCTGGGTTTGTTCTCCATGAAGTATGTAATTTTCCTCTCTTGTTCTTTGTGATTCAGTACATGAATTAGACTCACAGCCGTTTCCCAACACCTACATGGTTACATAAAGAGGGTAATAAACTCATCAGTCAGTTTGATGCTTTAATCTCACGGGGATATTATCACATTAATTGGTGTGCTGTTTGGGTTCTGGGTTTGTCGGTGGTGGTCCAAGGATGAAAGTCTGGTCACTCAGTCACAAATACTTACTGTCTACCACGGACAGAGCACTGTTTTGGGTATTTGGGATACATCCTTAGCCTCTTAAAGCATATGTCCTAATAGGAGAGCAGTCAGTAAACAATAGTACAGTATCTAGTATGGAACAAAGTGGTAAATGGCATGAAAAACGTCACAGGGCAGGGTCAGGCATTCCAGAGGTCCTGGGGCTCGGGTGGGGATGGGGTGCTTGAGCAGCGGCCTGGCTGCGAGGGAGGCATCCGCGCACGTCTCCCAGAAGAGTATCTGGCCGAGGCCGGAGCGCAGCAGCGAGCTGGAGCAGAGTGGAGGGCATTTGGTCAGGGTGCCAACTGGGCCACAGAGGTGATGCAGATGTGTTTTTACTCTGAGATGGGAGCAGCTGGGGGGTTCAAACAGAAGAAGAAGAGTGGCCTCAGGCTTTCAAACCCGTGTTCTGGCAGCTGTGTTGCAAATTCATCCCAGGGCGTGAGGAGAAGCCAGAAACACCATTTGGAGGCTGTCGGCCCTAATTAGGTAAGAGGTGATGCTGCCCTGGTGAGACTGGTTGGATTCTGGGTATGTTTTGAAATAAGAGTCAACTGCGTTTACTCCTGGATTAGAAATGGGTGAGTGAGAAGAAGCCAAGGATGACTGTCCTGGTTTTCGGCCGGAGCAGCAGAAAGGAGAGGGTTGCTGCCCACGAAACAGGACAGGTTGTGGGAAAGTTTGGGGGTGGGAGAACAGGTTTGGACACATCGAGTTTGAGGTACCTTTACACATAGGTGGAGACTGGGGAGAGAGACCCCAGGAACCCTCGGCAAGTGAGAGAAGCTCATCAGAGCAGAGGAGAGGACCAGTGCTGAGCCCCAGAGACAGTGCCTGGGGAGGCCGGGGAGAAGAGGTGGGCCTGGCGGGAGAGCCTTGTGGTGGGAGGAGCGCCAGGCCTGTGGTCCCCAGCCAGGGTCAGGGAAGGATGGAGGGGTCAGTGCCCTTTGACCTAACAATAGAGCCGGTCATTTTCACCTTACTGGTACTTTCAAACCTTTGTGATTACGGGGAAAAAAAACAAGTCCCCTCATTTTTTCACTTGAGGCATTCTCCTTTCTCCTCCAGACCCATCCCCTTTCAGCATGCACTTTTCCGAGAGCACAGTGTGCAGGGCTTCCTGTGCAAGATGGCCCTGCAGGAGCTGCGGGGGTGAAGCGGAGCTCTGCCAAGCAAAGGTGTGGCTGCAGCCGAGTTTCTTCTGATCCTGTTGCCTTGGACATGTTTTAAATGGTTTTCAAGGACAAATGGAATACTAGAAGTTAAACTCCTTTAGGAGAAATTAGTTTACCACGTGCCCTAATGAAATGGCCACTCTTTATACAGACACAAATGTTCATATTATTTTTGATTGCTTATTTGCCATAAGCCATATCTGCATCTTAATAGTTACTGATCCAATGAGAAATTGTGTGTGTTTGTAGTACCGGTATTCATCTGCAGAAGTCATCTGAACTGGTTGTATGTAAAAGACTCTTGATGAAGGTTTGAGTTTAGTGGCAGCATAGGTAGTGTTACCTTTACTGAGGTTAAAACTTGAGATCTCATCCATTACTGAGGGGCCCACATCCTTCCTTGAGATACTACGTCCTCAGGATATGGCATTTTTATTCTTCATACAGTGAATTTTTTTTTACTTTATTTATTTGGCTGCGTTGGGTCTTAGCTGCAGCACGCGGGATCTTTTGTTGCAGCACACAGGCTCTTTGCAGCACGTGGGCTTCTCTCCACTTGTGGCACGCGGGCTTCAAACCACACAGGCTCAGTAGTTGTGGCACACGGGCTCTCTAGCTGCACACATGCTCCAGAGCGCGGGCTCTCTAGTGTGGCCCGCGGGCTTCAGAGCTCACGGGCTCAGTAGTTGTGGCACGTGGGCTTAGTTGCCCCATGGCATGTGGGATCTTAGTTCCTCAACCAGGGATCGAACCCACGTTCCCTGCATTGGAAGGCAGATTCTTAACCACTGGACCACCAGGGAAGTCCCGTATGGTGAATTTTGAAAGGGAATATTCTAGAGTACTTTGATTACTTGAGACAAAGCCACACTTTTTTCCTCATTTACTTCCCTGGAATCCCTCAGAAGTGAGGTAAGGTACCTGGCGAGGCAGTACTACTGGTTTTATTTACCTGACAATCAGAGTGTTGTCTTACTCTTGAATATAAGGCTTATCTTCCAGTTAGGTCGACTTTCATCTAGATCAGGCAGATCAAAGGAACCAAGACAACGTTTCTTAATGACGTGCCTTGTTCTCAGGCTGTCCTTCCGTTTCTAAAAGTGAAGACCCGTGCAGAATACTGTTAAGAAACATGACTAACTTTCAGAAGCACAACTGTGATCACTTCCACAGCATATGTTTCTCCAAAAGTCTAGAGAACGATGATGTTTAAAAGAAAAATCTCCCTCCGTGTGCGGTATGAACGAGTTACCGTTGCCATGGAAACTGTCCCTAGAATACCCTCTCCCAGCAGTTCTTGCTCAGTGAGTGATGCCTGGTGACCGTGGGATCCACGGAGCAATTGCGGCTTCCGTGAGCAGCACCAGGGAGTCACAGGGACGTGGGAGGCGTGTCTGTGAAGTGCTGTGTCTTCTGGTCTGGCCCAGGCAAGAGCGGCAGCAGAAATGAGGGAGGGCTTGGATCAGAGGGTCCAAACTTTGCATTTTTTGGTTTTTGTTGTTGGGGCTGTTTTTTGTTTTTTATTACTAATTTGCCGTGGGATCCTTTAGACAGCTCAGCAGCCACTTTTGAATGGGGAGGGAAATGGTTGCTTTTGAAGGGAGCGATGTAAAGAGGGTGACATGCCTTGCAGGTGTCCTGACAGTGCACAGGTGAGTCCAGGTGTGACTGTTCCCGAGCGCAGACCCCGGGTGTCCTTGCCAGTCATCGAGGAGGCCAGAATCCAGCAGCTTCGTGAGTTGGTCTTGGTTTGCCACGTGGAGAGACCAGAACCCAGCCAGAGGTGACGCTTCCTCACAAGCAGTTCTCGCTGCGTGGTGCGGTGGCATCCCAGTGTGGCTGCCCAGCCACTGGTGAGATTGGGGGATATGTGACAGAGCAGCATCACAACCCTCAGAAGTCAGAAAGTGGGACTTCCCTGGCGGTCCAGTGGTTAGTTAGGACTCCACACTCTCACTGCCGAGGACCCGGTCAATCCCTGGTTGGGGAACCAAGATCTCACAAGCTGTGTGGCAACGGCAGGAAAAAAAAAAAACACAAGCAGGACATCTGGGCCAGACTTATGTCCCCAGGGAAGGGAGCTCACCTGGTGAGGAGGAGATGTGATGTGTGTGGAAAATGGGTTGTGGTGGGAGAGTCTGAGACCTTCCTTTGTGTTTGGGCCAGACTCTCAGGGGTGGCTTTAGGGCCCAGAACAGATAGCAGGGTGGGCATTGCGAGGAGGCCTTTGTGAACTCAAAATAAGAAAGTCCTCTGCCAGTAGGGGAGCCCCTGGCCACAGCGGGGGCGCTGAGCCTGTCCCTGCTAATTGCTGCAGCAGGGTCTGCGCGGCCAGGAAGGCCGGGGCAGGGCGGATTCCGAAGCAGGACCTCGGGATTCCCTCCAGACAGACTCAGAGCCCTGTTTAAAAGTGAACTGGGCAGCGTGGCCTAGAGATGTATGCCCTTGACCTGGGCAGCCTGGTGTCCAGATTCCAGCTTCTGAACCTCAGGTTTCCTCCTCAGAAAGTCAGCATGTCGTAAGAGTATCTCACTCTGGGTTGTTGGCAGGGTCCACCAGACGGCCAGTACAGAGCAGGGCGCCTGGCAGGTGTCTGGAAGACAGCAGCGCACACAGGCACAGGTCTTTTTAAAGAAGAACACCAGCCAGTCCTCTTCTCTTTCTTCCCGGCTTGCCCAAGGCACAGAAGTCCTTGAACAGCACACTCTGGCTCTCAGGAGGGGACACTGCCCTGCCAGCATAGACTTCATAAGGACATTCCCCCCGTGTCTAAAGCGTAGAGTTCTGGGCTCAGAACCCGCTGTTAGGAAAGTTGACAGGCCTGTGCCACCACCTTCCTGGCCCCAAGCCTTTGCCAGTGTCCCCAGAGGACAGGGAGAAGCAGCAGGCCTGGTGTGAGCGTGCAGACAGGAAGCCGACGGCGCCGCCTCCACTGAGGCCTGCCCTGGCCTCTCCAGGCCTGCTGCTCCGGCCGCCCTGACCCTCAGCGTCATTTACAGATTTATTCTGTCTCTCATCTCCTGCCCTTATTAGAATGTAAGCCCTTTTTTTTTTCATGTAACCCAAGTACCTAGAGGAGTGCCTGGTACACAGCACAAAGTAAGTATTCATTGAGCCATGACGATCAGGGTGATGATGGAGCGCACGCAGGAGAGATCTGGAAAGCGCGAGACGGCTGTTCGTGAGTCTCCCCTGTAGCTGCCTCTCCCCCACGGCCCAGGCTGAAACGGGCAGCAGCTGTGGGAAGCCATGTTTGGTCTGTACAAGGCCCAACCTACTTGGTGTCCAGCAGCTCTCCGAGCCTCTCCTGTTTTACAGACGAGACCCAGAGGTGGGATGAGAATGGAGCCCACAGTCCAGGTGACTGGTGCAATATTCTCTTCACCCAGCTGCCTGGATAACAGATGCCCACGTGGTGTCATTCAGCTCAAGTGGGGCTCAGACCGTGCAAGTTCCTGGGGACGTAGAGGAGGAGGCCCCGCATCGCCTGACATTTGCCATCAGATGTGAAACTGCAAGTTGAAGTGCTTGGCTTAGCGCCGTACTCTGTCCCACGCGACAGAGAATCGCTCGGTCAGTGTAGCGTTTGGATTTCAGACTGCTGAAAGAGTAGCGACCTGAGGGTCGGCAGTGCATGTGAGCTGTGTTCAGTCAGGTGGTCCGTCAGATTCGCTTGTGTGTTAACAGTGGCCCCCGCTCTGACTGCTTTGTCATGAACAGGAGCCTCCCACAGAGCAGGGTCACCTTGGGGTGGAGGCCAGACCACGCTTGCCAAGACGACCTGGATCTCTCGGGGTGGGGGCAGGGGAGACTGGGGGCTGTGTCGGGCACTTCTGATGCCATCGGCGTTGGTTTGGTCGCCTTGCTGATTTGTTTTTTTGTGGTGGTTTGTGTGATGGGACTGAGTGGTTGCACATTCTGGGGTTCTCACATCCTCTCCCAGCTCCCTGGATATTCATTCTTGTGGTTTCTAGTTATGGTGATAAGTAGAGGCCTTCCTGGGGGTGTCACCAAGAAAAGAGACGACCGATCATACCGCGTCTCTTCCCCTGTGCCATTTGTACGTTCCTGCTCCCTCTACATCCCACCCACTTAAGCCATCTCTGAGTGTTATTTTAAGCCAGAATCGTCCCTCACGCAGAAGGGAAGTCTGCAGTTGCTCATCAGGAACTTCTCTGGTTTCTGCTGGGCGCCTCCAGTGCCAGAGGGCTGCGAGGAGTTCGGGCTGGTTCTGCATTTTCCGGATGCACAGCAGCTTCCTGCACCACTCTGGGAGTCTCTCCTACTCTCCTTGACTAGCCTTTAACTAGTCAAGGCTCAAGTATTTGAAGATAAAAATTGTATTCCCTCCCTGAATTTTGCTTCTCTAAGTTAAACTGCCCCAGTTCTTTTCAGATGTTTCAGGACAAGATGTGAAGACTTTCTATCATTGTTTTTATGTTCATATATTCCTTCATTGACATTCATACTTGGGGGGGTTTAAGGTGGGACAGCTACTCTGGAGGGCCCTGTGCTGAGCTCTGGGGATCCAAAAATAAGGCAAAACCTGTGTCCTCTAGAAGCACGTTCTCACAGGAAGAGGTACACAGACACAGCCTTGAAACCTGGTATGGCCAGCGCTGCATGAAGGAACACCAGGGCTCGGGGCCGAGCAGGAAGCCCAGTCTGGGTGGAGGAGGCACGTAGAGATGACAGGTATGGCCTGAAGCCCCCCAAGTCTGCTCAGTGGAAGAGGAGGGCGTAGCGTGTACAAAGTCAGGCACGGAGGGCCCATCCCATCTCCAGCTCGGGACGTGTAAGGGCAGCGGTGGGCCTGGCGTGCTCCTGGACAGGCTTTCTTGTCGCCATCCCAATAAAGCACGTCTCAGACAATGCACCTCTGTTCTGTTAAGGGGACTTAGGGCCAACACTTCCTTAGGCAGTGACGTGGCAGGCTTCGGGGGAGAGTTCTGCCAGACCAAATGAGACCCTGCTGCCCTGGGAAGCCAGGTCCCGGGGACCAGAGAGGAAGCATCCTAGTGTGGGGCACCTGGCTCACCAGCTCTTTCCAGAGCGAGGTCTGCACTGACTTGCCCTTCCTCTCTCAGGAGGGAGCTGCCAGCAGGCGTGGGGAGGTGTGAATACTTTCTCAAAGCCGGCGTGTTCTGCATGGAGATAAGCTGGGAGGTAGGAGCATATGCGGTCGTGTTCCTTAGCGTGGCAGCAGGAGTCCTTTGGTAGAGGGTGCCCCTGAGAGCCATGTCCCAACACCAGAGCTGTGGGCTGCTCCTCCAGCCCCAGACGCACCCCATTCCCTGAATGCACTGTGCAGCCTGGGGGCTGCTCTGCTGGTCCCCCCTTGGCTCGGGTCCCCAGGCCAGTCTCTGCTTGTCCTTCAGCACCCAGCTCAGCTGTCACCTGCTGCCCCCAGTCTTCAGTGTTCTCACCCTCAGCCTACCTGTCTTCTCTTTGTGTCTCTGGTCCTCTCCACTCCTTCTTTGAGCTCTGGAGGCTTGGCATGGGCTTGTCTCATGGCTTGTCACATACCGACTTAGCCTGTGGGTAGAGGGTGGGAGTTCCTGTTACCCTGAAAGGCTGTGCAGGACATCCTCTTGTCTTGACCTCGCTCGGTGTGTAGGGCACGTTTTGCTGGGTTGAGTTTCCCAGTATCACAGCATTAATGAATTGAACCAAAACACTGGAACGGGGCTGGAAAAGCAAAGGCATGTTATCCTATGTCTTTGATGCTGGGGAATAGAAGAAAGCCATCAGCATCTGGATCCTCCTTTCTGGTCTCGAGGAAGGAGGAGGAGGCGGGACCTCTGGCCCCGACCTCTGCTCACAGCATCGCCTCTCCAAGACAGGCACTGGTACCGTGACTGCTGGTGCACAGCCCAGGTGGCCCCTGTCAAGCAGAGTCGACGATTTCAAGTATGGATGAATACGGAGCACCTTTATTTTTTTTTGAAATTGTAACGCTACTTGATGTGTTGGGCAGTTGGTGGGTCAAAAGTATTGACAAAACTAGACTTTTCACTCCAGTGAAAATTTGATAGTTTTGTTTATTTGCTAAATGGTGTACTTCTGTAGTAACCTGGGCATGTATCGATATTAACACAGACCACACGTACCAGAAACAGGAGCAGCCCAGTTTGGGTGAGGTGGGATGAATGGGGAAAAACCCAAAGCCTGACCCCACAGCCAGTGTTCCCTGGAGATTCACAGTGAAACCATTGCACGAAGGGGACAAGGAGAAGGAGAAGGACGGGTGAGGGCTGAGGTCCTTCCTGGCTGTGCTTGTTTGTTTAAAAGAGAGGAGAGGTTTATTCAGGGAGATAAGTACTCCATAGATAGAGTGTGGGCCACCTCGAAAGGTGAAAGAGGCACCAGGGTACCGGGCCATCTGTTTTTATAGTGGTGGGTAATTTCACAGGTCAACGAGTGGGAGGAGTATTCCAGCTATTTTAGGAGGGGATGGGGATTTCCAGGAATTGGGCCACTGCCCACTTTTTTGCCTCTATGGAACTGTCATGGCACCTGTAGGGGTGTCATGGACCTTCCTGATGTGTTTCAGTGAGTGTATACTGAAGCTCAGGGTCTAGTGGAAATTGACTCTTCCGCCATCTTGGAGCAATTTGGTTCTAACCGGTTTACGCCGTGTCCTTGGGCTGTGTCATTCTTTTAAAGGTTGTGTCCGGCCCTTCCTGTCTCATCCCCCCTCAGAGATTTTACTCCCATAATCTTACGGGGAGCAGAGGGGCAATGGTCTGCCTTCTGTAGCTGCTTCAGGGCTGAGTAGGGTCATTGACCCTGCCTGTCAGGGAGTAAAAATCTCTAGATGCCTGATCTAGGGGGTCCCAGGGGTGGGGGGACAGGGGGAAGCTTCTTGCTTTGAGTTGGTATGGGCTGGAATCCTCGCATAGCCATCATCTTGATGTGGAACTGTTGTAACTGCTTCCCCAGCCTTTCTGTGAATCTTCTTGAAGATGAAGCACTTCTGTAACAGCATCAGAGTACAATAACTGTCTATAAACGACAAAAGACTTAAAAGGAGGGACTTCCCTGGTGACACAGTGGTTAAGACTCCGTGCTCCCAGTGCAGGGGGCCCACGTTCGATCCCTGGTCAGGGAACTACATCCCACACACATGCCGCAACTAAGGAGCCCACCTGACACAACAAAGACCCGGCTCAACCAAATAAATAAATAAATATTAACAACAGCAACAACAAAAGACTTAAAAGGCATAGTTAAACATCTGATTACAGTGTAATTGATAAAGAAGCTTGGTTATTGTTGTGACATAACATTTTAAGGTAACAACTAGAACTCTATAGCCTTATACCAGGACATACCCAAATTTTAGAAACTTTATACAATTTTTAGAATGTCTATATTAATAACATTCATCCATACAGTATATTTTTAAGTAGCTTTATGGCTCGTGCGATAATGCTTTCTATGTAATTTAGCATACTAAATAATACTAGTTTGGGACTTCCCTGGTAATCCAGCGGTTAAGAATCTGCCTTCCAACGCAAGGGACGTGGGCTCGATCCCCGGTCGGGAACTAAGATCCCACATGCCGCGGGGCAACTAAGCCTGCGCATCGCACCTACTGAGCCTGTGCACCCTGGAACCCACCCAACACAACTAGAAAGAAGCCTGCGCTACAACGAAAGATCCCACGTACCTCAACTAAGACCCGACGCAGCCAAATCAATCAATATTTTTTTGAAAATAAAATAACTAATCCTAGTTAAATATTTCTCTCCGCGATGCCTCAGGAGCCCTCTAAAGCCGCCCAAAGCTAGCTGAAGGTCAGAAGAGCTTCGACTAAAATTGGAACTTGGGAAGTTTGTCAAAAAGTTTTAATTAAAACACTTGATCAAGCAAGATCATCGGTCTCTGTGAGACAATACTAATTTCTTAACCAAAGTTACAAGAGATCTCAAAAACAAATACAGATCACTTAAAGACAATCTGTTACCAAAAACAACATTCCAAGAAAACTTTGTTCTCTTAACAGAAAGAAAAACCAAATCCAAGTCTTACCTTAGCTTACTCCCAACAACATCCATTTACCCAACTAAATTCAATCCAATCTTAGAAAACCCTGATCGTGCATAACTTTTCAGTATTCTTTTCATTCCTCACACCTTTTACTGAAAACACATAACTTAAATTTTGTTTTTTCCACATTGAGTTATTTTTCTTGCTGACAAATTTGCAATAGATGTAAGGTCTAGTAAACCTAGGTTCAACAGAAGTATTATACTTAACATTGATGACACCAAAGACATGTCTATATTAAACCAACAAGCTTAAGCCACCTTCAATACCAGATATCAGTTGAGTACTAAATATTTTCCAGATGACATGAACCTGAAATTCATTCTGGCCAGATTATTTTCTATTTCTGAGCATTTATATATATGCTTAATTTCCTTTAAGTCAATTCAATAGAGCTCTTTTATGAATTAATTTTTGGCAATACCATACATCTACAACACACATATAGATACAAATGAACACACAAACTCGTAGTTCCCATTCCAAAATTTCAGCCATGAGTCAGGTACAGCAATGTAAAATCCATCAGTCTACAGAAGAGGTTGGATTAAAATTGGGTTTCTGGCAGATGGAACAAATCAAGCTCACTTATCTAGATGGCTAAACCCTTTCTACTAATATTTATGGAAGGTGTTTAAGATTTTTATTTGTCCTTGGCAAGTTCCAAATTATTTATGCCCCTTTTCAAAATTTGCATTTTAAAAAGATGGCAGAGGGACTTCCCTGGTGGTCCAGTGGTTATGACTTTGCCTTCCAACGCAGGGGTTGTGGGTTCGATCCCTGGTCGGGGAGTTAGGATCCCATATGCCTTGCGGCCAAAACATGAAAACATAAGAAACAGAAGCGATATTGTAACAAATTCAATAAAGACTTTAAAAATGGTCTACATCAAAAACTCCTTGGGGTTTCCCTGGTGGCGCAGTGGTTGAGAGTCCGCCTGCCAATGCAGGGGACACGGCTTCGTGCCCCGGTCCGGGAAGATCCCACATGCCGCGGAGCGGCTGGGCCCGTGAGCCATGGCCGCTGAGCCTGCGCGTCCCGAGCCTGTACTCCGCAACGGGAGAGGCCACAACAGTGGGAGGCCCGCGTACCGCAAAAAAAAAAAAAAAAACTCCTTAAAAAAAAAAAGATGGCAGAGACAAGAGTTGCTGGTAGGACATTTGCATCTCACAGGCATAGGCAAGTTCCTCCTAGGTTTCCCCTTTGTTTAATACTTACAAAACTCTTAAGATAAATAGGGAAGGTTTGGGGAGTGGTTAAAGGATTGATGGGCTTTGGATCATTTTTGGAGCCACACCTCTGTTCCTGTAAAGACTTGATTTGTAAGACAAGGACAGTTTTTTGTTTGCTCTTTTAAAGAATTGGGTGGCTACCTCAGTGATACTGAAGGACTGATACACCCATTCACCTATGTTGGAATGTTTTACTTTTCCTTATTTAGCTTAGGGGAGAAGCCCTCCCCCCAAATTCCTATCAGGTATGATTAGTTTAGTCAGACCAGTGGCCTCACATTTTGGTAATCTATTTACACACAATTTGGGGGATCCTCCCTGGGTTTAAGAAATTTTTAAATTATGGCCCTCAGTCCGGCCTTTGAGGAGGCTTTCCTGTAACCTCACGTGATCCCATTGTTACAGATAGCTGGACGATTTTTAGCCCAATTTTTTCACTCATTCCATTCCTATTCTGTACGCACCCTCGGCTTGAATTTTATAAGCACACGCAGTGGAGGCATTCATGGCATTACAGTGTCCGGATTTGCCCACTCAAAGGAAAAGTGATATTGGGAGTCTGGGAGCGGGGGAATGCAAAAGAAAGCACCCTTTAGTTCTAGCACTGTGAACCAGTTTAACAGCCCATAGTTTTAAAACTTAGATGGGGTGGAATGGAGACCTCCTCTCACTTGGGACTGAAGCATGCTCCCCTGGCCAAGAGTAATTGTTTTTCTTGGTGGATGCCTGGAATTTAGTGAGCAAGTCCATTTCCCAACAAGGGAATGGGGCACTCAGGCATGGGCAGCACTTGGTTTGGGGCTTTCCATCAATCCCCGTTACCTTAGAGGATTAGGAGGACAGGGGTCCAGGGAAATCAGCACAGAGTAGGCAGTCTCCATATCTAATAAGAAAATACCTTTCCTACCTGCCACGTCAAGGGTTACCCAAAGCTCCTCCAGGGAAGTGACCATGTGTCACTGGGGAGTTGGGAAGGGTCCTGGGTCCCCGGCCCTGTCAGTCTTTGGTCCTCTCAGCCATCATTGGTTTGAGAGCCCCGAGTCCCCTTCAGGACTGGGGGCAGTCCGCTTCCAGTGGCCCTCTTGATCTATTGTGCAGGGTCCTGGTGGACTTTTCCCATACAGGGAGCATTCGTTCTTCCAGTGGCCCTGTTATCCACACTTAAAACAGATCCTTTCTCAGTGAGACAGTGGCTCTGATCTAGGCTTCCTGGATCTTGTCCTCACCATGGGTCTTTGCAAGGGTGGGAAACCCTGAGATGGTGCAGGGGTTAGGGCCTCTGCCAGTAACTGTGCTTTTTGCTGTTATCCCTGAATCCTTTTTATCTCAACCCTATCTGTATTGTTAAATATTCCAAACGCCAAATCCATGAGCTGATTTATGGGGGTCTGGGGTCTCCAGCTCCCCAGACGGGGCAGTAGGGGTAAATGGCCTGGAGGACTGTGGCCCCTCAGAATTGGGGGAGGTAGGAGTTCCTGGTTGTGGACCCCAGGGAAATGGACTCATAAGGGGTCATCTAAAACATCGGGCTCCTGTGGGGGAAGAAGGCACTTGGAAAGGGGTGTGAGCCAGGCACACCCGGCAGTTCTTTAGGCCTGGATTATGGAATAGGGTCATGGACATTTGGATGGATGGGACTTCCCCTCCAGTTACCTTTCTTTTTTTTCTTTTTAATAAATTTTTATTTTATTTATTATTTTTGGCTGTGTTGGGTCTTCGTTGCTGTGTGCGGGCTTTTCTCTAGTTGTGGTGAGCGGGGGCTACTCTTCGTTGCAGTGCGCGGGCTTCTCATTGCAGTGGCTTGTCTTGTTGCGGAGCTCGGGCTCTAGGCGCACGGGCTTCAGTACTTGCGGCTTGCAGGCTCTAGAGCGCAGGCTCAGTAGTTGTGGCGCACGGGCTTAGTTGCTCCGCAGCATGTGGAATCTTCCCTGTGTTCTCTGCACTAGCAGGCAGATTCTTAACCACTGCGCCACCAGGGAAGCCCCTTTCCTTTTGCAAAATAAGTCCAGTTGCAAGATGGATTATAATTTAATGACCCAATTTTTTTTGCCAGATCTCTTGGTCCCCTAGTTCGTACTGGGGCCATGCAGTATTGCAAAAGAAAATTAATTTCTTTTTTTCTTAAACCATCCTAAGTTTTCCCCAATTAGCTAATGTGCATCCTAGCAGAGAGTCCTTCGGGATGCTTGTAGTTGCCCCCATTTCTTATTGGGATGTCTTGACATGACGGGGGTCTGATTGATCCTGGCCAGATGGTAGTCATTTGTCCTGGCATTCTCCCAGTGTCAACAGTGGGGTCCCTGAGAGCCACCAGCCAACCTGAAATTTGCCAGGTTGGTTAGCCTGAGGATGCCCCTTGGATTAGTCAAGGAAAGGAACAAGAGTCCCAGGGCCTCAATCCTTCAGAGATGGAGGGAGAAGACCTAGGCCCTGAGCCCACTAAACAGATTAACTTTATCACTGAAACAAAAGAAAGAGAAACAAATAGAGCCAGGGGCCTCGAAGGAGGCTCAAGGACCAATAGACAGTCCAAGAAGTCAGGAGAGGAGGATATAAGAGGAATCCAGGATAGGAGGGAAGGTGTGCGGCCACGACACTTCCTAAGAGAGATTTGTAAGCCCGCTGAGAAACGTGCTCGCCCGCTACCTCTGCTCAGGGATTGACAAAGTCCGCCTGTGAACCCCACAAGAGAAGTGCTCTCCCACACTTCCGCTCAGGGGTGTCTGGGCTCCCCAAGAGATGTGACCCTTAAGAGGGAGCATGATGCCCAACTTGGTATCAGTCGACGAAGGGGTTGAAATAAGGAGAATACTGAGTGGGACTAGCAAGGTGCATAGCAGGCAGAGTGCAGACGTGCAGAAGGGAGCCCCGGGTTGGACCGAGATGGCAGATGGGAATAAGTCTGGGGGTGTTGGTGCCACTGCCGTCAGTCTCTGGTCACGTGTGTCCCATCCTGACTGAGTGCATGCTGGCTGGGAGGGGCCCAAAGCCAGGCTGTTTCTAGAGCATTGGTCTCAGTTCCAACTAAATTCCTGGACCGGCAGGCACCAAGCCAGGCCTGACATTGCAGTGGGATGAGTGTGTAGCCAGGCAGGACCCCGCCCCAGTCCCCATTGCCAGGTCAGGAGTGATACTGGCTGTCACACGTGTGCACCAGGTTAAACACTCGAGGGTGTTCCACCCGCCGGGCTTGGGTGCCCCTTGTCTGAGGTGGGCCTCTGAAGCATTTTCCCTGCAGCCATGGATGCTGCAAGAGCGTCTTGGAAATGTGCTCCTCTAGCTGGGCAGTTGCACGCCAGGCTCAAAGCCAGGGTTTTGCTACGAAGGCAGAAGGGGAGAGTGCACAGAGATTTATCGGCAGCAGGAGGGGCTGGAAGGAGTACTCTTAACTTTTCTGGGTGTTAAGCTTAATTATTTAGGTTGAGCCTTAGATTTTGACAAGACCCCAACTCTGGGAAAGGTGTGAAAGTTAGAACTTCTGAAACCAAGCAGAACATCTTCACAGATTTGGGGAGAAAGGTAGAGAGAGTCCAGATGCTGGGAATGGATCCCTGCAGAAAGCCTCTAGCCAGACTTGGGAACTGGGATTTTTGTCATCCAGTGAACACGTGAAAAGCCTCAACCCTCAGCAGGGTCGAAAAGCCTTGCTTCTCCAAGCTGAAATTCTGTCCCCTGTTCATTGGAAACCTCACAGGCAGCAAGATGACTTCTTGCCAATGAAAAGATCGTTTTCTTTGTTACCTGTGAAGTGAGTACATGCGTGCCCCCAAGGGTGCTTTATGGGGCTTTGGTGTAGAGGCACCACGCAGCTCCAAGTAGAAATGCGGGATGAAGGACCTTCCAGGCAACTGCCACCAGTTCAGCTACCGATGAGGGCAGCAGGTCCTGCACACTGGAGGTCTAAGATGTTCTGAGAAGTCAGAGCAGTGAAAAGAGCCCAGGACTTGGAACTGGGTGGGTTCACTGGTGCTGACGCCTGAGCCAGTTCAGCTTCCACCCCAGGGCTGGGGAGAGGCTCACCCAGAGCAAATGGGGGTGGTGGCGGTGAAGCCCTGCAGCCCTCAGTGGTCTCCCACCAACTGGGACGCATTAGAGTGTTTTTTTTAAACCACTCAAAAAAAGAATTTGTTTCAGCTATTTATATAAGTAGTATGTGTTCGCTGTAGGAAATTTGGAAAATAAAGTATAAAGAAGGAAATCACCTGTTACCCCACCACCCACAGCTGACTACTGTTGTTCAGGATTTTTCCATACGTGTTCTGTGTGGGATCCCAAGAGTACAAGCTGTTTTATAACCTGCTTTTACACTTCTGCTTTTTCTAATCATGTCACCGTCTCACTGAGCTCTCCACGTTGCTGTCGAGGCCCGCGTGGCGCCACGTCGAGGGAGGGAGGTGGCCTGGTTTTTTAACAACCCTTTATTGTTGGAGGCCTGACCAGCTGTTCCCTGTTCTAAGTGACTGCATCTCTTCGTTATCTCTGTAGGGCAATGGTTCTCGAAGCAGCTGAGGGCCAATTTGCCCCCCCCCCCTCCCGGGGACATTTGGCAATGCCTAGAGACATTTTCTTTCCATTGTGGCAGTCGGGGTGGGTGATACTGCTGGCATCTAGAGGTTGGAGGCTGGTGATAGTGCTGAGCGCCCGGCAGTACCCAGGGACCGCCCCCCATCCTCCCGCCAGCCGGCTGGGCCCTGGCTGCGACACAGGTGTGATGCTCTCACTGGTGCTGATCGGAGCAAATAGTGTGTATCGTCATGTGGTGGGGCATTTCTTAGACCTTCCGTGTTTGACCGTGGTTTCAGGAAAATTAAAACCACCCTGTTTAGAGGTCTCTTGAATCCAGAGGAAAGGGGGAGAGGTTGTAGGGATTGTGGCTGAAGGGTCCATGGACTGCTGAGCAGAGGTGCCCTTGCTGAGTGTATAGTCAGCTCTGTCTTGTCCTAAAAGAGAATTAATGCAGCTTACAGCTTACAAGCGTGCATTCAGGACAGCCAGGTAAAATAAATGAGAAAGTGAGAAGTAAAAGTGAGGCAAAGGGAAAACGGTGGAGAGGAAAACGAGCGGCCTAGGGAAGCAGCAGTGGGTTTGAGATGGCGTAGCTCTGAGCCTGTGGAAGACGCTTCCCCCCAGGGTCCCAGGGAGCTGTGCCCGCCCTGCTCGATCAACCAGGTTTCCGAGAGCCCAGGTGCTGTGTGTGCCCCACCCCAGCTGCAGGCGAGGGCAAGAGGGCGAGGCTTAGGCCTCTCAGAGGGAGTTGGCTTCCCTGCGCCAAGCCCTGAGAGGCCTGCGCAGGTGGTGAAAGGGAAGTGCTGGAACGTTCTCTTTATCAGGAAGTGACATGCCTGCCTGACCAGGGACCTCAGGTACCCGTGCACACGGGAGGGTGGCTTCGGGACAGTCATTCCTGAGCCTGCGCCCCCGGGCTCAGTCCAGGCGGTGGTGAGGGGGCCTGAGCAAGCAGGAGGTCCTTCAGCTGGAGGGAGCACGGGCAAGGGCCCCGGGGTGGGCGCAGGCAGACAGGCCAGGAACCCTGCTGACCCCTCGGATGGTAGCGACACAGCCGGACTGGGCAGCCCCTGGACCAGCTGGGGGAGGCCTCCCACTGTTCCCGCTCTCTCCTGAGCTGCCCTCAGCCTCCCCTCTCTGCAGGGCGACGCCTTCACAGGAGGGGCACACCTCCTGTGCCCGTCACAGCCCTTTTTACCCTGCGTCTCCAGACTCTACGAAGCACTGTATGGCCTGGCCCAGCCTACACTGGCGGGAGGGGGACAGTGGCTGGAGGAGGAAGCTGAGAAAAGGGGCCCCCTGCCTGGTGTGTGCCCCTGACCTGGAACTTCATGGCAACAGGGCCAGCCCAGAACTGGCCTCTGGCCCCCAGGCCAGTCAGGGACCCCAAGAGTGGGTGCAGAGACCCCTTCTCTGCCAGTCTTCTGCACCTGGGGGCCTGCCCCCTCTTATGCCCAGCCTATCCAGGTGTTCACTCACCCAACCTCTGGGCCCATGCCCCCTTCCCTGGCAAAGGCTCCTGAGAGCCCTCCCCAGCCTGGACACTGCCTGGATGGGCCCCTCAGACCAAGCCTGGCCACCGAGGCAGATGCCAGGGCGCACCTCCTCCTCCACTGCCGCCCCACCAACCTGCTTGTCCTGGGCCTTGGGGTCCGGGTTAACAAGCTGCCCCTGGGACGTGAGCGCCCCCAATCCTTAGTGGGCAAGACTGCCCAGTCCAGGGCGTGGAGGCCATGCCTGGCTTCTCCCAGGTGCAGGATAACCTCAGGAGGACTGTGTGGCTGATGCATGGGGAGCTGGGCATCGCAGACCCCGATGGGGTTGCGGAAAGGAAGGACAGAGGCGGCCCTGGCCAGCAGGGGGCAGCACAGACTGTCCGCAGAGCTGAGGAGCTGGCGAAGGAAGACTGGCCCAGGACCCCGGCTGGCTCACCCGTCCCACCTAGGGTGCCCACCCATGGTGGGGACCCCCGAGTGAGACCAGATGGGGACAGCAGCAGCCAGGAGGTGGCTGGAAAACATACCAGAAAGCCATGTCCCAAACAGCCCCAACCTCCCTCCTGCTTGGGGACCCTCTGGTGGGGGCCTGCCATGGGGGGTGCAGGGACTGGGGCACCTGAGGGTTCTGGAGAGGAGGCTGCAGGGAGGAGGGGGACTGACGGGGCCCTGGGGCTTCCTGGAAGGGGCTGGAGGGCTAGGCTAGGAGTGGGCGAGGGGACAGTTCAGCCTAATGGGAGGCTGGGAGGGAAGGAAGGGGAGGAGAGACATTATTTAGGAGCTGGAGTAGGTGTTGGGGTGGGCGAGGGAGCAGCTGCCTGCAAGAAGAAGAGGAAGAGGGTTTGGGGGGAAAAGGTATCAAGTTTCTGGGCTCCTGCCCTTCCCCCAGCGTCCACAGCTCCCCCAGGCTACAGGATGGGGCTCAGCAAAGTGCCAGGCTCCACGCCCCAGGGCCCAAAATCCTTTGGATGCTCAGGCTGGGGCTCTGCCACCCTGGAGCTCCTCCCCCTTCTTGTCCCTCCCCCACCAGCCCACCCCAGGCCTGCAGGGAAGCCAAGTAGACAGGATGGCGGAGAGGCTCAGGGAACAGGACTAGGTGGGTACAGCAGGGTGCCTGCCTCCTGATTACTTACTGTCCCAGCTTACAGTGAAGCACAAAGGGCAGACCCAAGACTCAGGCCTCAGAGCCTGGCTGCTGAGCCCTGGGCTGCCCCTGGAAAGGGGAGGCACAACTCAGACTTGGGGCAGGCCAAAACCCTAGTTTATTTCAGCATCAGCAACATCTCAGCCATCACAGAAGTTAACTCTACCAAGGGCGACAGAAGTCTCTACAGCAAGGCTAAGGGCTCAGCCGCTAAATGGCGAGCCTCAGGGGTGCATGGTGGGCACTGCCCGGACAATAAGTTAGGAAGCAGCAGGGCTGGAGATGGCGGCAGATGCAGGCCAGGGCTTCACTTCTGGGCAGGCACAAGGTCATCGATGGCCTTGCCCTGCTCCAGCCGCTGCTCCATCTCAATGAGCAGCTTCACGCCGTCCACCACCATCTGCACCAGCTCCACCTCCGAGAAGCCCAAGCGGTCTGCGTTGGAGACGTCGAAGATCCCGCCCACGGCAGCCGTGTCCACACCGCCTGGGGAGACAGCTAGGTCAGCAGGCCTGGGTGGGGGAGGGTGGGCTGCTCCGGCAGAGAGGGGTGCCTGCAGGCGCCCCACCCCACTCACCTGTGCCTCGCTTCTGAAGCCGCAGCCGCTTGAGCACCTCCGGGAACTTCTCGTGCTTGCCCAGGTGGGGCAACTTGATGTGCACCCCTGCCCGCAGCCCTGTGCCCAGGTTAGACGGGCAGGTGAGGATGTAGCCCAGGTGAGGGTTCCACATGAATTCGTAGTTCTTAGACTTGAAGAGCGTTTCAATCTGGAGGTGGAGGTGTGAGAGGGGAGGCCTGGCTGAGACATGCCCCAGGGGACCAGCTGAGACCCGGGAGCCCCCCGGCAGGACCCTGAGGCAACTGAGACCTGGACTCCCCAGGAGGTTAATGGGGCACCTACATCTCTGCCTGAACCGGGGGCCCTGGCCCTGCCCCCTCCCTGGCACCCAGCCCCCACTGTGCCAGCCCAGGTGGCGGGGGCCAGGCCTGACCTGGGTGAGGCCATTGCAGAAGCGGGTGAACACCTCCTTCATCTTGCCTCCCTTCTGCATGGAGATGACCCGCAGGTGGTCCTCCTCATTGATCCACACCAGGAAGGTCTTATTGTCATTGTGCCTGGGGGAGGGGCACAGTCAAGCCTCCTCCCTGGACTGTGGTCTCAGGGCACATCCAGAAAAAAAACTCTAGGGGGTCCCCAGAGCAGAGGCACTTCCCAGGTCCCTGGGGTGCTCATCCCAGCTGTACCCAGGAGTGGGGGCCGCTGCCCGGACTCCAGCCCCGTCAACAGCCTGGGGGCACGGAGGGAGGCCAGGACAGCTCAGAGAGGGGACAGAAAGAGAGGCCTGAGCTGCTTCCCCAGCTTGCCCATCAGGTACTGTGTGGTCCCCACCAAGGGGATAAGGGGCAGAGGCAGCCAGCACAGCCCCCCTACAGGGGGATGCGCTGTAGCTGGGCGCGGAAGCCCCAGGATACACGCACAGTGTGAACGGGAGCTTGTAAGCCCTCCTCCCCCACCGCCCACTCGAGGAAGCGTCTGCGTCACCCAGCACCTGACTGACTCCCCGCGGGGAAGCGGGTGGGAAAGGAGAGAAAACAAGAAGCTCCAGCTCCCCAGAGGGGGGTGGAGGAGGAAAGCCAACACGACTGCTCCCCCCACCTCTAAGATCCTGAGAGGCTGAGGCCTCTACTAGCCGGGGTCCTTCACTTACTTTCGAGGTGAGGTCACCTGCAAGGAGGCCTGGGTGGCACCAAACCCAACCCAGGAGCGCGGCCCCTCCCTCTTCCTCCTCGGCCTCGCCAGGGAGAGGACGAAGTGGGGGAGTGGGGACCCGCGGGAGGGGGGTTGGGGAGTACGCACCAGATGCCGCGGGCATCCGGCCAGTCGCGGGCCATGCCTGAGGCCAGCAGCAGGGGCGACACAGGCTTATCGAAAAGGAAGTGGTCGTCGATGAGCTGCTGCTGTTCCGCTTCGGTCATGCTTTTGAGCGCATAGTACCTCCCCGCCAGGTCCCCGTCCAGGCTCGACAGGGCTGCGGAGGGGCGCGCTCAGGAGGACAAACGGGTGGGCTCCTGTCCCACACCGCCACCACCCCTAGCGACACGGATCCGCCCCACCTCCCCATGCCCGCTCGGCTTGGCTGGAGTCCAGTCCTCCCGGTCTGGGCGGCGGGCCGAGCCGGTGACCCGGCCCAAGCCGACCCTCGCCGGGCCCCAGGACGCTGTAAGCGCGGGGCTGGGCCTCGGTCCCTCCGGGAAACCGGAGCCAGAGCGCAGATAAGAGCGCGGCGTCGGCGGCGGCTCGGGTGACTAGTAAACAAGCCGGCAGGGGCCGGGACCGGGACCGGGACCGGGGCCCGGCCGGCCCGACCCTTACCTTCGATGGCAAGCTTCTCGATGGCGCGGCGCTCCCCGCGGCTGCAGTGCGGGGGGAGGCAGAAGCCGCGGATGCTGCGGCCCGTGCGCACCCGCGAGCTCAGCACGTAGTTGGGGTCCAGGTCGTCGCCGCCCTGGGGGCCAAGCAGAGGTGAGCTCCGGGAGACCCCTCCCCAGGCCGACCCGCCGCCCCGGGCCGCCCGGCACCTGCAGGTTGTCGGGGTTGAGGTCGGTCTTGTGCTCGTCTGTGGGCTTATAGCCGCCGTGCCGATCCTCAATGATGGGGTCAAAGAGCTCCTTGAACACGTCGTACGACTCCTCGTCGCCAGCCACGCAGCCCACGGTCATAATATAGGGGTGGCCTGTAGGGGGGCCGCGGAGTGGGGACAGTGACGTCACTGCCAGGCCTCAGCGAGCCGCCGAGGACCCCGCGGCTGTGCGCGGGAAGAGGGCGCCCGGACTTTGGCCCGAGGGGGACTGGCATGGGGGGGGCTCTGGGCCCTAGCCGCGGGTTGTCCCGCGGATACGGCGCTGGCACCCTGACCCCGGGACTGGTGTGCGCGTACCTGGGTTGTCCACGCCAGTCTGGATGACGTCGTCCAGCGTGAAGCCGCTCGGCGTGCTCTTAGCGCGCAGCTCGGCGTACAGCTCGGGGGTCAGTACCTTGGCCATGTGATTGTTGTGGCCACTGAGGTCGGGGTACTCGTCCTCGGCCGGGAAGCGCAGCTTCAGCGTGTTGTGGCTGTTGGAGAAGGGCATGGCGGCGGCGGGCTGCGAGGAGACGCGGGGGTCAGCGGGCACCCGAGGCTCCGGGCCTCCTGGGGACCTGCTAACCACCCAGGGACCCGGGCACCGGTCGCCCGGGGCGCGGCCAAGGTCAGCGGGGTCGGCACTGCGCGCAGGGGGCTACCACAACGCCCAGGACCCCCGGCCTGGCGCCCGCTCCAGGCGGCGGGCCCCTGCGTGCCGGGAGCGCGCGACGCCGCGGCCCCCGAGCCCCCTCCATGCGCAGCGCCCCTGCCCCGGTGCCCCACGACCCACCCCCACACCCCCGCCCTCGGGCCCACTCACTGAGCAGCCGGGCGGGGGCGGGGGTTCTCGGTCGGTCGGCAGCTCAGGGCGCGGCGCAGGCGAACAGCGGCCGCTCCGCGCTCCCGCGGCTCTTAAGGGGCGCGACGCGGGCCTCCCATTGGCCGCTATTTATAGCCCATTCATTCCATTGGGCCGCGCTACGGGATTGTGACGTCGCTTTGTCCGCCGCCCGCAGCCCCCCAGAGCCCCCCGCCCCAGGCAGCCCACCCCGACTATCCCCTCGCCGGAACCCCGCGCAGCCCGCCTACCCTACCCCACGCCCGCCCAGGATCCCGAAGCCGGAACCTCAGGCCCTTGGACATTCTGGATCCCCACCCCCACCCCCCCGCCTGCCTCCTAGCGGGAAACCGAGGCAGGAGGGCCACCAGGCACTTGAGGACGCTCGGGCTTGTCTGCACCATGGCTCCTGCCCTCCCTCGTCTTGCCAGTCCCCGCGGTGGTCGCGGCGAGGGGCCAGGCGAGGGCGTCCAGGCCTTCCACAGCAGGTACTGCCAAACCCCCGCCGCCCCTCCTTCTCCTGCCCCGTCCGAGCTGGCCCCGAGCCGCCGACCTTCTCCAAGGTGCCCGCAGGCATCTCCCGGGCGGTCTTGGTGCAGAGCGAAGGCGCTCCGGAGGCGCAGCCTGGCTGCGGCCCAGCCCGGCGGCACCCTTGGTGCCTTGACCTTGGGCAAGTCTCCGGGCTTTTGGGCGTCTGAGCCAGAGACCCCCGGGCCCAGCCCCTCCTGGTTGATGCGGAAATACTCTGGCTCTGCTGGGGAGTGCACAGTCTCAGAGTCCCCAGACCCCAGGCCTGTGCCCTCTCTGCAGGGGACAGGTTCACCTCCCCACCCCACCCCCAAAGGCAGTCCTCAGAGACTTTTGGCAAAGACTGGAGGAAATGCTAACAAACAGTAAGCACATGTGAGATTTAAAAAAAAAGAAAAAAAAAGACACTAAAAATCAGAATCACGTAAGTTAAAATAACGACTATGCCTTCCACTAGCCCCAGCACAACCAGACTGGCAAAAAAAGAAGATTGATACCAGCCAGTGTTGGCTGTGGGTTGGAATGTGGGGAGACAGGCATGCACACGCTGCCTGCAACTGTGAATTGCTACATCTTTTTAGGAAAGTAATTTGGCAGTATCTATTAAAATTTAAAATGTTCATCCTCCATGACCCAGCAATCACACTTCTAGGAGTCAAGCCTATAGAGTCTCATTCTCTCTATAAGAGAGAATGGACTCTCTTCTAGGAGTCCAGTCTCATTTCTCTTTGCAGATAGACCAAGAGATGTGTAGTAGGAGAAACAAACACAAACAAACCCGGATATAACTCGATGCCCATCACTTGGGGACTGGCCGGGGGTAGGGAAGGCATCTCCCCAGTGTGGAATATTATACAGCTATTAAAAAGCGTGAATTGGAGCTTGTGTGGTTGATGTCCCTCATACTTTGCTTTGTGAATGAAGCAAGGAAGGGGGAAGAGCCTTATCTATGTGTATATTTAACAAAATCCCTCCAGGACTGCACAGTGTGCTCTGTGGGCAGCAAGGTGAACACTGCTGCTGCTGCAGGAAGACTGGCTGTGAGCAAGCAGCTAAGTGAACAAAATATCATCCAGAGATGGGAGGAGATGGGTCCTGCAGAGGCTGGGGCAGAGCGGGCATTCCAGCGTATCTGGTGCCTCTGAGGAATGGGCACGGGAGCAAAGGGCGAGCAGGTCCCTTTGCCTCTGCCTCTGTGCTCTGTCCCCCGACGTTACTGCAGAGAGACTCCTGCCTCTTCTCTTGCTCACCTTGGCGTGTTTTGACCTGCTCGCAGTCAGCATTTTTTAGACCCATGAAACAAGCCAAGGCAAAAAGGCAAATGGGTCTGGACTGGCCAGACAGCAGGTGTCCCTTAAGCCTGAAATTCCTGCGTTCTGTGCCCCCTGCAGCCCCTTCCCCTAATTTTAGAAATATCTGCAGCTGCCTTTCCCAAGTCTCCACCCCAAAGGCCTGATGGGCTCACGTTTCTGTTTCTAGAAACAGAGCTGCTGCTCCTGGAGGCCTATTTGGCTTTCAGACCCCAGCGGGTGGAGGGGTGGTACTCAGGGCTTCCTCTTTGTAGCCTCTGCAGCTTCCCAGAAGGCCCCCCTACCCTACCCTCAGGCCACCAAGGGCCTGACCAACTTGGGAGAATGGGGGCAGGAAAGGACCCCTGCTCCCCTTTCTCTCCACAAGCAAGGTCCACACTGGAGAGGTGAAGTCCAGAGGCTTGGGGTCTTGCTCAGGGTCAGGCCCTAGGGATGCTCCTGCCTGGGGCTCCAGCAATCCTCAGCCTTTGGAGATGAGTGTTTTGTCCTCATCTTTGCAGATGAGCAAAGGGAAGATCAGAAGGTGCGTGATGGGGGACCGGGTTGGAGGTCTGGCAGTCCCTCAGCGGTCCTGGAGTGATGGGCCCTGTGCTAACCTGAACTGGGGCCCACCCTGAGGACCCCCGGCTGGCCAAGCCTGGGCTGGACTCAGTCTGATGGTGCACATGGTCAGCAGCTGTGATGGGGGAAGTGGGGAGAGGCCTTTGAGGCCTTTAGACCCAAAAGTCAGGGTAAGGCCCCCCACCAGGCAGGAGCCGCTTGGGAGCCTGGGTGGTCTCAAGCAGGGGAGCAGGAAGGGGGCCTCCACCTCAGCAGGAAGAACACTGCCCCCAGCTACACTTGGCCTCGTCTGTGGACCCTCCACTCTCCTTAGGGCCCACAGGAGCCGGTCTGGCCGCGTCCGGGCAAGAAGCTGGGTGACATCACCAGACCCATTTATGGTCCAGGTTTCTTGGAAATCGCACCTGGTTATACATTAACCACCTGGCCCTGGAGGGGGTGGGGAGCCTCAAAGGAGTCCCTGGCCTTTCATCCCCAGAACATGACCTTGCTCAGCAGGGCAGGCACAGAGCTGGGCAGGTGGAGGTGAGCCAGGTAGGAGGGCAGGGCCAGGATCCAAGCAGGGGACGCGAGGCCATCCTCAGAGTCTGTGCTCAGGGTGCAGCCAGGGTGGGCATTGCTTCCTCCTGATGCCCTGTCCCTGAGCTCCGCAAAACCCAAAGGGGAAGTTAGTTAGGATCAGAAAAGGAGCGGGGGCTGCCTTGTGGTCACAGAGCATGCTGGCGCAGGAGACTGAGCTGGTCAGGGAAGAGGAGACCTTGGGTCACCTGATCCCTGCCTGAGATGAGAGCAGAGCAGCCTCCCCCTGTGGGCATCCTCAGGGTCTCCCTTTCCTCCAGGGCCTACTTCCTGCCAGTTTCCAGCTTTCTTCAAATCTGCCACTAGTCCTCTGAAGCCAAGTTTACTGGCTTTAAATCCCAATCCCACTTTGGCCACGTTGGCTGTGTGATCTTACGCAAGTTACTTGACCTCCCTGAGGCTCAGTTTCCCCATCTGTAAGGTGGTGGTCCCTCTCTCACAGGATTGTGGGGAAGACTCAATGTGATGACACTTAGCTGGGCTCATACAGTATCAGTTCTTTTTAGGGGGGGCCCCAATATATAATATATAAACTCTGCCCTGGGCAAAGTACCCACCTGACCTGGCTAATCAGTTGGTGCTTGACGACTTAGGCTGGTGGGGCAGGCTCAGATGGACAGCCCTGGGAAGGCTGCTTGGAGGAGGGGGCAATGGAGGAGCTGGCCAGCCAGTCACAGAGAGGTGAGTGGGAAGTTGGGAGTCCTAATTTAGGCTCTTAGTAGGCACTCAGCCGCTGAGCAGCTGCAAGCCTGGGGAAAAGGAACCCCCATGATAAGTGGAAAGTTGAGATCTCCCAGGAGAGCAATTAGGGGGTGATTCAGGCTGGTGCAAAGTCACCTGGAACAAAGGTTGGTGAGCCGTGGATGGAGCTGGGTTGTCTCGGTGTCCAGAGCAAGAGGCAAGGGGACAGTGATACAGCCACACAGGCAGCTGGTGGCCAGAGCACTGGCCCCACAGGGACAAGAACCCACAGAGAATGGGAGGCCACCAAAGGCCCCTCACCTTCATCCTCTGGGGCTCCAAGACCCAGGCCCAGTCAGGGCAGGGGCATGGAGGGGCTGAAGCTAGGCACCTGGGTCTCCATCATGGGCACTGTGGTCCACAGACACCCTCGCCAGTCCTGGCCCCAGAGGAGGGAGAGTTCAGAGTGCCTCACAGGTTGGCAGGGCTCTGGGAAGGGACTGGCTCTGAAGGGCCTGGCTACTCCCATTTGCCCAGGATGGAGCAGCCTGGGCCTGGTAAGTGTGGCCTAGAGTCATTGCTAGCTGACCCTGGGTTAGGGCTCAGGCCTCAGGGTGGCTGGGTGGGCTGGGGTCTCTATCCCTCTCCAGTCCCCCAGGCTAACAGGATAAGCCCTGGCCCACAGGGACCTGTGTGCTGGAGGAAAATAGTCCATGTCCCCTGTCCCCCTCCCCCGCACACACTCTCCAGAGGAACCGGTTCTGAATCAGCTCTGCTGAGACAGAGCAGAGCTGCTGCTTCCCTTTTCTGCCCCCGTCCTCCAGCTGCCCCTCCCCCTGTCCCCTGCTCAGGCCACTGGCCCTGTCCTCACTGACCGACCCCAAAGGGAGCACAGTTCACCCAGTGCTCATTGCACCTTGGGTTCCAGGAGGGGACACAGGACCCCCTCCCTCCTTGAAGCAGCTCCTGCACTCCGGAGACTGTGCCCCTGAAGAGGAGGCAGGCCAAGAAGAGGCAAGGCCTGGGCTAAGGCCACTTCTGCAGACCCTTCCAGGCCACCATCTCCTGCTCCTCTGGTTGACCCTAGCCAAAGCCTTCTGGGTCGACCCTCTCATCGGCGATTCCATTTTCTGGAATTTATCCTGGGGCCCGTCACAGGTGTTCCCAGAGCGGTTTGCAGTGACAAAATGTCCATGGCAAAGTGTCCTCGTAGGGGACTGCGCAGCTCGCCTGGGCGGCCCTTCCGGGGACTCCGGGGCTGTCAAAAGGCTGCGGAACGGGGCCCTGCCCTGTTCCCAGCCTTTATCAACAGCGCCCGTAGGAAGAGTCTGGAAGGACTGCAGCAGCTCGGCGGCGGGACAGTGGGGCTTTCAGTTTGTTTTTTGCACAAGTAGATATAAAGCAGAGAGTCCGAGCACGAGGCGCGCTCCGGTGGCCGAGAGGGACGGCCCGTGGTTCCCGGGGGCCCGCGCGCGAGGGGCGGTACTCCATGACGTCATCAGCGGGCGCCGCGCACCAGGCCGGAGCCGGAAGTGCTGTGGCAGTGGCGCGGGGCCACGTGCAGACCCTCCGGGAGTCGGAGCCCGACGAGCGTCGCCGGTGAGACTCCGCAGGGCCAGGGTGGCAGTGCGCGGGTGGGGGTCGCCCTGCACTTCCCTGCAGCCTCTCATGGCCGCCCCCAGCCCTGTGCCAGCCTGGCCTGAGCCGCCCCCTGCCTCTACACAGGCCAGGCCAGTGTTTCTGTTTACTGCCCCCTGCACGTCCCCAACCTCTGCTTGCGAGCCCTTACATCTGCATCCCCCTGCCACTTGTCTGCCCAGGAGCCCGCCATAGGGGAAACTGGGGAGAGGGGGCGTTCTGCCTGGCGTGGAGGTGACCTCACGGGCCATTTGCAGCTCTTCCCTAGGTAGTCGCTCTCTCATCCTACAGCTGGAGAATGGGAACCAAGCTCCTGGAGAAGGGTGATAAGAGAGAGGGTCAGGCCCTTACTTTGTGGGAATCCTTGGGCCCCTCCTCTGTCAGTGTAGGGCCTCAGTTTCTCCATCTGTGATTTGGGCTGATGGCTTTTTTCTTAAGACCACACCAAGAAGGGCTTCAAATGTCAGGCCAGGGTGCAGCCCTATTGGGCTGTCCTAATGGACAGTGCCAGGGACTGAGCCAGCTACTCCACCCCCATTGCTCAGGATCTGGGCCTCACAGCCTTCTCTCTGGACCCCAGGTGCATATCCTGCCTCCTGGCCCCCTTACATGTTCATGCCGACACACCTCCCAGGTCCCTGGCACCTGCCAGACAGCAACACCATGAGCTTCGTGGCGTATGAGGAGCTGATCAAAGAGGGTGACACAGCCATCCTGTCACTGGGCCATGGTGCGATGGTGGCAGTGCGTGTGCAGCGTGGGGCCCAGACCCAGACCCGGCACGGCGTCCTTCGGCATTCAGTAGACCTCATTGGCCGCCCCTTTGGCTCCAAGGTGACCTGCGGCCGAGGTGGCTGGGTGTACGTGCTGCACCCCACACCTGAGCTTTGGACACTGAACCTGCCACACCGCACCCAGATCCTCTACTCCACCGACATTGCCCTGCTCACCATGATGCTGGAGCTTCGGCCAGGCTCTGTGGTCTGTGAATCGGGTGAGTTCTTCAGGTTGCCTCAGTTCATGAAGGTGGAGGTCAGACCCACTGTCCAGCCAGCCTCCAGCCTGCCCTTCCTGAACACAGGCATTATTACTCAACTTCTGTTTTAACAGGGTCTTTCTGGGGGTGCTGACCGCAGGGAGTGAGGGCAGAAGCAAGGAAGCCAGTTAGGAGACTGGTGCTGTACTCTGTGTGAGAGTTGATGGGACTGGACCAAGGCTAGCCCGCTGGAGGAGCTGGTGCCCAGGGGGGATCCTACTTGTCTAGGTGGGGTGGGGGGTGTGAACGCTGCTCGGCGCTGACCGAGGGCAGAGGGTGCCTGGCCTGGCCGTCCCTGACTGCTGCGAATGGGAGCCCCAGGCCCAGGGCTGAGAGTGCCCCTTCCTGGAGGGAGGCCAGGGCTGCTTCAGGGTGCTCACTGTGGGTGAGGAGCCAGCCCCGTGCTCATCCCAGGCCAGCACCATTGTCCCTGAGCCCAGAGCCTAGAGTGCAGATGGAAGTGCCTGAAGGCAGCTGTTCCCAGCCTCTGCACATGTGTGCGCCCGCGTACACACACACACGCAGGTGCTGGGGATTGAAGCATGCACCCTAGCCAAGAGCAGCCCAGGCCCAGGTGTGCCTAGATTTCCAGCATGTTTTTCGTGGGCCGGGCATCTGGGTTCCAAAGTCACGAAGAGTTCCCCGTAGCGCTGCTGCCAACATTTGGAGGCTTCAAGCCATCTGCATCCCTCTCTTTGTCCACATGGAGGGCCTCAGTTTCTCCATGTGAACAATTGGATGGTTCTTTTTGCCCAGCCAAGCACTTTGAAATGGGGAGAGTCAGATGCAGAGCCTGGGCAGTGAGCGGGTCAGAGAGTGGGTGGGGCCTGGGCAGAGGCTGACTGCTAGGCACCAGGGCAGCTGGGGGGTGGACGGGATTCAGGGCCAGCTCATCCCCTGCTTCCCCCTGTGCATCCGCAGCCAGGGCCTCGCTCCACTCGGCTGAAAAGTGCTGTCGGCGAGCGTGCTTCTGGGCTCCTCTGACGCGCCAGCTTCCCTTCTAGGAACCGTGGCTACAGCCGTGACCAGACAGACCAAGTTTCTGCTTCTCAAAGGGGACAGACAGGAAGCCCACTGTGACCGTTACGGTGTTGTTGATTGCTGGGGGGCTTGGGGAACAGGGCTGCGTGTTTGAGGGTGACTCAGAGAGGGGTCCCTCCAGCTAGGGGTGTCAGGGAGGACCTCTCTGAGGAGGGAGCAGTGAGTTGTATGTGGTTGAATGTGATGGGAAGGTGGTACCAAGAGCCAAAGGGGAGGGTCACCCCAGGGAGAGTCTTGCAGAGACCCTGCGCGAGGGGCCGTCAAGGAGACCAGCGTGGCAGGAGCAGGGATGAGGTCAGGGAGGGAGGGGGTGCTGCTCGGGAGTCACGAGGAGTCCGACTCCGCCGTGCGTGGAAAGGGCAGAGGCCTGGTCTGACCGCAGGGAGAGAGAATCCGCGGCTGTGTTGAGGTGACTGAAGGCGGGGGTCGGGGCTGTTACGGGGAGCCGGGAGCGGGCCCGGGCGGGCACGGCAGGCAGCTGGGGAGAAGGGCTCCCAGAGAGATGGGGGAGGAGGTGCAGGAGTTACCTGTGGGGAAGGGGAGGGCTCCTCCGAGCCGTCTGGCTGGGCAGTCATGTCACCAGCTGGTTCGGGAGGCTTGGCAGGGAGTGGATTTGGGCTGGGTCGGGTCCAGCCCTGCACCTGTAAATGCTGGGCGCTGTTTGCGGTCGCGGGGGAGGTGATCGGTGTGCAGTGGGCGCCCGGGCGTCTTCGTGAGGCCTGGCGCCTGGGACAGCGAGGTGGGGAAGGTCACGGGGGGTGACCGGGGGACGCAGGCCCGGCTGGACACTGCAGGACAGGAAGGCTGGCAGAGGGGCAGCCGTGAAGGAAGCTGAGGAGTGGCCCGTGAGGCTGGGGGAAAACAGAGACGATGACGTGGGGGGCACATTGGTCACCGTGTCTCTGGTCGCGCAAGGTGAGGGCAGAGGTGCACCCCGTGTGGTGGGAGCGGATCGGGGGGGGGGCAGGAAGATGGCCTGACCTGAGTCCCTCGGGGAGCTTGGGCCCAGCCACCACGTGGGACGATTCCAGTCCCCTCGATCTGCTCTGCACAGAGCCTGCAGGGCCACGGGCCAGTCCCGGCCCCTCTCGGGACCCGTCTTCGGGGCTTCAGGTCTGTGCAGCAGAGTCTCTCCAGAGCCGGGGGTGGTCAGGGCTGCCACCCTCCCCTCTGGACCCACGGCGGACATCGATGATCAGTCAGCTCCCTCCTCTCCCCCTGCCACACATGCAGCCTCCGTGTCCCAGGACCCCTCAGGGAGCTCCAGACTGGTGCCTGCTGGTAACCCGGGGTCGGCTGACCTCGTGGGCCCTTGATGGGTCCCTCATAGTGCGGGTGGGCTCGTTTCCCGTCTGACACCCGTCCCGTCCCGCTAGGCACGGGCAGCGGCTCCGTGTCGCACGCCATCATCCGCACCATCGCACCCACGGGCCACCTGCACACGGTGGAGTTCCACCAGCAGCGGGCGGAGAAGGCTCGGGAGGAGTTCCAGGAGCATGGCGTGGGCCGATGGGTGACCGTGCGCACCCAGGACGTGTGCCGCAGCGGCTTCGGCGTGAGCCGCGAGGCGGACGCTGTCTTCCTGGACATCCCCTCGCCTTGGGAGGCCGTGGGCCATGCCTGGGACGCCCTGAAGGTTGAAGGTGAGCGGGGGGGGGGGGGGGGGGTCTGGGAGGGGTGTGGCCAGGCCGGGGCCACTTTTGGCCTGAGCGGGGGTGGGTCAGGGCAGCGGGGGAGTCATGGGGAGGTCGCCCAGGGAGAGGGTGAGGGTGAGAGGGGTCAGGACTGGGGAGGGTGGGCCTCCACCTGGGCTCCTGCCCCTTGGCCTGGCCCCACTCCCACCCCAAGGTGGGAGGTGTCTCGAGTCCCTGGGGAATGTGGCATCCCTGCCTGAGTGAGAGGCGGGCCCTGCACCCCTGGGCTTGCCAGAGGTCAGAGGGCAGCCCCTCACCCCAGCCAGTGCCTGCAGAGTCTCCCTTCCCCACCCGCCGCCACAGCCAGGCTAATGCGCCCCTTTTAGGGAAGATGCTGGGTGCAGAGGCTGGAAGGTCGGCTCCGAGCCAGGAAAGTGCTGGCGAGGCCCTGGGTTTTTCCCTTTTCTGGAGAAGTTGTTGGCTCAGGCAGCCGGGCCGTCCTCCTGCCCGCTGAGCAGTGCAGCACGAGGGGGCGGGAGAGGCAGGCCAGGGCGCCCCAGGGAAGGCCTGCCCCTCGGAAAGACAGACGCCAAAGGCGGCCATAGGGTCCCAGCGGGGCCCCTGCCTGCTGGCTCAAGCTCAGCCCTGGACTCCTGTGTCCTGGTCTCTGCTGAGGTGGCCTGGGGCTGGGGAGAGGGGCAGCGCTGGCTTCCCCACACCTCTGCCCGCTCCGGCTTTGCCCCCTGGACACCTGCAGGTCCTCGCTGCTCCAGGGACACCAGCAGGCCCAGGCCTCGGACCCCAAGGCCGCAGCCGGTCGCGCAGCCGTGGCTGAGCCCAGGCAGTCCCTGCCCTGGGCTCCCTCCTGCCGAGGGAGCCATGCTGTGTGTTGTCCCGTCCCCTCCGCCCCGCTAAGCCCCGTTCTCTGGATCTGCTTGTTCTGGCCCAGAGGCTCCCGACTTCCTCGTGGGTCTGGCGTTTCTCCAGCTTGGCCCGGCGAGGTGCGGCCGCGGGCTCTCTGGGCCTCTGGCTGACGAGCAGGCTCAGGCCCCAGTTCCTCGGCTGTGTGCACAGGGGTTGCGGCCCCTCTTGGGGGTGACCCTGTGCCCTCTGGGTTCACGTCAACCTCACGCTCTGCCTCCAAGCCCAGGCCTCCCAGCTGACCACCTGGGGGTCTGTGTCCCACGTGTGGCTGAGGTGACCAGGCCTCAGGGATCTCTAGGGGCTGGCCTGGGCCACGTCCCTTCCCCTAGCCAGCCTGCTGGATGTGTGGGCGAGCCCTGGTGGGAGGCGGCAGGAAGGGGCTGCGGCTCCCGCCCCCTCTCCCTCACCCTTGGTCCGTGGGGCTCCGCTCAGAGTGGGCACCTCGTGTTCCCAGGAGTGGGCGACAGCCTGTAATTTCCTGTGACAGCCGCAGCCCCCGCCCCCGAGGCTGCTCTGTGTGGTTGAAGCTGTTCAGGCCCAGCACTCTGGCGGCTGCCGTGCCAAGGCTCCGTGCTGGCCCCGACCCTCAGCTGCCTGGTGGGAATCAGGGGTGGCGGTGCCCTCTGGAAGCCCAGGGAGATCAGGGTGGTGGGCTGGGCCCGTGGCGGCGCGTGAGAGGGCTTTGTTTGGGCAGGGCCCTGCCCTGTGGCTGCAGAAGAGCTTTTGCCCCCGGCCCCGGCCCGGCTCCCCTACTCTGGGGCCGCTGGGGCCACAGCTCTTCGTGGCCAGAGGGCTTGGTGGGGGCTTCATGGCCTCGGACCCCAGGGCAGGGGTCGGGGCGTCCACCCTCCTCAGCTCTCACAGTGGGGTCTCGCAGCGCCCACTCCCGAAGGGACTGGGGGTGCATTGCCTCTGCCCTGCAGTCCCAGGCCGCAGACGCCCGGGCCAGAGGAGGCTGCCAGGCGGGCGGGGCTCTGGGGGCGGCCCCTGCCCTCTGACCCCGTGTCCTCCTCCTGCGCAGGCGGGCGCTTCTGCTCCTTCTCCCCGTGCATCGAGCAGGTGCAGCGCACGTGCCAGGCGCTGGCGGCCTGCGGCTTCTCGGAGCTCAGCACCCTGGAGGTGTTGCCCCAGGTCTACAACGTGCGCACCATCAGCCTGCCCGCGCCCGACCTGGGGGCCAGTCCGGGCCCCGACGCCGGCCCCTTCCGCAGCGGCATGCCCATGAAGGAGACCGTGGGCCACACCGGCTACCTGACCTTTGCCACCAAGACCCCGGGCTAGTGAGCCGCCTGCAGGAGCTCCAGGGAGCTGGGAGCACCGCGGGGCCGGACGGGGAGGCGAAGCTCGGCCAGAGGCTGCCTTATATGGTCGGCGGGTGCCAGCCGGGGCCTGTGTTTAGAAACCGACGGACGCGGGGTGGGGCGGGGCCGGGGGCCTCCCGGGCGGCTGAGTGGGGCTGCCACGGTGGAACAGCATCCGGCCCCCGGGGAGGGAGGCCTCCCGCCCACGTCACCGCCGTGGTCAGCGTCCCCGTCCTGCTGCTCTTTGTTGCCACTCACCGTCTCCACTGCCATAGGCTCTCCTGGATGTTGAGGCCCGAGAGTGCAGGTGGCGGGGTGCAGGTCTGACCCTTCCCAGGTGGCCCCAAACGAGGAGGGAGGAAACGGGGGTTGCAAAGACCCGGAGGAGGAGGGCCAGGGACCCCCATGGTCCAGCTGCCCGGCATCTGAGGCGACCCCGCTGTGTGGCCTCAGGTCTGACCCCACCCCTCTGGGCAGTGCACAGGCCGCGTGGGCATGTCCCCAGATTCCCGCTGGCGAAGGGCCGGGGCAGCCCCGCTGATTCGCTTCTGCCTCCGGGAAGTACCTCTGCGGCCCTGGCCCAGCCAGAGCCCTCTCGTGTCGATGCGTGCGAACACGCAGCGTCATGTAGGGAAGAGCTGGGCAGGGCGGGAACGTGCTTCCGGTGGCTGGCCAGTCGGGTCAGAGCCACTCGGTGCCCCTGCCGCTCACAGGAGCCGCAGGGATGTGGGGATGGGGGCGTGCACCCAGGATGGAGGGGGCGACGCCAACCCTGCCCTGGCCTGCTCTCCAGCTCTGGTGCACGGCTGGCATCCCTCCCGCCCTGCTGCTCGAAGGGCCTGGGTGCCTGCCCTTGGCCTCAGCCAGCCGTCAGGAGACTCGGTGACCCCAGGTCGGCGCGAGAGCCCCAGGGTACCGGGCTGGCCTGAGGCTGGTCCCCGACCACCCCTGGCAGAGAAATAAAACACTGTTGCCCCTGCTGTGCTGACTGGTCCACCCTGGTGCCCCACGAGGCCAGACCTCCACTCCCCACACCAGCATCCAGGCTGGACCTCCCTGCACGTGGCCCCCCGGCCCCTGCTCCTTCCTCTCCCAGGGCAGACACCACAGGGGCTCTGGACTCCAGGACAATGGCCTGGGACATGGTGGACAAAGGGACAAGTGTGTGGCCACCCCCACCCAGCTGCAGAAAGGGCCACTTGTTCCTGGGAAGGGTGGGGGCGGGGGGGGGGAGAGTCCCTGGCTGTGTGTGTGTGCGCGCGCGTGTGTGTGTTTCCTTCCGTCCATGTCCGGCTGGGCCTTCCGTCTGCAGCCCGGCCTGGGCACCTGGGTTGCCCCTCTTGTTGCCGGAAGGGCCCAGAACTCAAGAAGGACCTCCCAGGCCTGCTGTCCTGGCCCCAGGCCACCACCCAGGCTTTGGGGGTCCTTGGAGGGATACCAAGTGAGGTGGGCCTACAAGAGGACCAGTCTCCTGCTGGCAGCATCACAGGGCCAGGGGCACCTTCTGTCTTCTGGTAAGACCTGTGTCCCCTCAGAGACCCTAGTGTCCCTAGAAGCCCTTGCCCTACTCCAGGGGTCATGTCCCCCCTTCAAGGACCTGTCCTGACCTCTGACCAAATGCCTAGTCTGGGGACAGAGGAGGGACCTGGGCTTTCCTTGGCCTTCAGGAAAGGCCTGTGAGGTGTCTGATGTAGGGCATAGGCCTCCTCTGCAGGCCTGGCTCTGCCTGTTCTCCAGGGCTATGGCCCTGGGTGAGTCACTGGAGCCTGCACTTGGGTCCGTGTGAGGTGGAAGGGAAAGCCCAGGATGGATGAATGGCGGAGGGCCACCAGGGTAGGGGTCAGGAGGCCTGGATCCCTGTCCACGCTTGCAGTTGCACGCACAGAGCTGCTCTCAAGTATGGGGCCCTCCAGCCCCTTGACTGTCTGCCAGGCCCTGCACACGAGCCCCAGGGCTCCACTGGGCCTCTATCCCATGCCGGGGGCGTCAGCCTGGAGCCCCACCTGGCCGCAAGCCAGCAGTGAACTCCTGCGCATCCTTCAAAGCCCCTCAAGTGTCTCTCAGAGCTTCCCACCCCCACACACCGAGGCAAGAGCGTCTTGCTCAACCACGTCTTCTGCTCCCACACATCCCATGCTGGTGATCAGCCCTGTAGGGCTGCCCCTAGCCTGGGAGCCCCTTCAGGCAGACAGCAGAAGCCAAGCGGCCTCACAAACCGCACATGGGGAGCTTGACGCCCGGAGGGTCAGGGCCAGGGTCCGTGGTGAGTGACCGATCAGCAGGTCACTTGGTCACCTCCTCGAGGCAGGAGCCTAGGGCTGGTCACAGGACGAGGATTCACCCGGAAAGTCCCCGTCCAGCCCCAGACTCCCACCTCTGGCCTTCAGTTTTTCCTCGGAAATTCCTGCGCCTGCCCAGCCCTGGTCTGAGTGGCTGAGACGTGACACATCAACTCCCTCCGCTGCAGCCCCCGCTCCCAGGTCTGAGCCCGGGAAGCAGATGGCCAGTCAGACTCACTCACCTGCCCTGAGGGCCCTGGGCCAGGATCCCACCTTCGGGCCAGGATCAGGGCCTGCCTCTGGGCTGTCTCCAGCTGCCTCCCCCCGGAAGCCCCCCGGGCTTTGCCCCCGCAGCCCCAATGTGAGCTGCTCCTGTCCTCCCTGTGCTTCACCGTCACCTGCCTTGGAGGGGCTCGTGCCCTGCACCCAACCTGGGGCAGTGTGGGCTGGGGGCTCGGGGCGGTTGTTGGATGGGTGTTGGTTGGTTCAAGGGATGCCAGGCCCCTGGAGGCTGTACCCTGTCTAGCAGAGGGCGACAAGGAAGGTCATCTGCATGAGGACAAGTCAGGGGATGGGCTTCCCCACACCTGCCCCCCTCAACCCTTAGGTCTGCAGGAAGGCCCCCCTTCCCGTCCCCTTCCCTCTGCCTCCATGGCCTCTGTTCTCCCAGGGCTGCCGGCTCTCCGGCCTCTAGTCTGCGTGCTGGAGGGAGGGTGGGCTGCGTGGGACCCTGGCCCAGGGAGATGATGCAGCTCCTACCCCATCCCAGCCCACTGCACAGGGAGAGAAACAGGCCCAGCAGAGATGAGGCAGATCCAGGCCTCCTCCACCCACCCACCCAGGACCTCCCATATCTGACACTCTCCCACCCATGTGGTTGTCTAGGGAGGTCAAAGGAGACTTGCTGCTGCAGTCATGGAAGGCTCCTTGGAAGAGGCGACGGTCTGCAGGGTGTGGAGGGGCTGGTGGAAATTGGAGGTGGGTGAGCTGGAGGCCTCCCCAGGGGGCAGCAGGAGGCCCCAGGCAGGACAGCTTCCTGCAGGCCCAGGAGGATGAAAGGGAAAGCGCAGGAGAGGCTGCTTTGGAGCCCCAGGCTGGTAGTGCCTGCCGTGTGCAAGGCTGCTCTGAGTACAGGCCAGTCACGGGACCCAGTGCTCTGCTCTGCCCGGGGGCTCTCGGCTCGCGTGCCAGCCTGGGGGTGTTCCTGCCTCCTAGTGGGGCTCAGGTGAGAGTGTCCCTGGGTTGGCCCTGCTGGAGGAGGGAGCGTGCAGATGGGGGCCCAATCCTTAGGTCGGTCCTCTTCACCAACCTCGGGCGCTCTCATGCAGCAAATGGGGGTCGAGCATCTGCCAGCGGCCCGCTGGTGCCGGGGACCCAGACCTTCAGGGCAGCCTGGCCTGCCCTCGAGGGCTCCCGGGAGGCAAAGACTGCAGGTGGGATGTGCATGGCTGGAGCAAAGCACGGAAGGGGGTGGGGTGAGACAGGAAGGCCTCGCCAGGACGTGGCCTCGGCGGTCACGGGGAAACACGGAGTCAGCCCGGCAGTCAGCCTGTCCTCAACAGGGATAACCAGACCCTGCTCTGCCCTCGGGAGGATGCACTTAAGGGCTCAGGCGCCGGGTCTGCCGGGGTCACATCCTCCCTCTGGAGCCACGTTGACGAGTCCCTCCCTCCTTCGTGCAGAGGTGAACACAGTGCCTGCCTAGTGGGGGGATGGGGGTGGGGGAAGCTGCTGCCGTGAGATTAAGTGTCGTGTCAACGTTTGGACTGTCCGTGTCCACAGAATGTCTCAATGATTATTAGCGCTAGTGGGAAACACCGCCCTTTCCAGGAAGACCCCTGGCCTTCTTTCAGATTCCAAGGCCGGAATTTGGGGGCCACTTATGAATCTGAGGAATGTCCTCTGCACTTTGTGACACTTGAATAGCTTTTTGAACCTTCAGGGGCACTTGAATAGTTCATCAGAAGACTTGACATTGAGACTTTTCGGGAAAATCCAGGTCATCCAGTCACTGTGCTTATAGTTAGTTGTATAATAAAACTAAAAATTGAGAACATTGGGCTGTGCACAGGCAGATGGCACTCAACTGACCTCCACAATTTTTGCGGTAGGTGTACTAGTTAGCTGTCACCACAGACGTGCTGCATAACAAATCATCCCCCGCCCCCCAATACTCAGAGTCTTAAAGCAGCAGCCAGTTCCTCTGTTGGGTCTGTAGCTTGACTGCTCTTGGCTGACCTCTGCCAGGCTCGTCCATGTGTGGGGGCTGAGCTGATGTAAACTCTGCTCTGCTCCACCCTTTCCTCCTGGGACTGTGACTCTTATCACGTCCTGTGGCTCAGGCGCAGTAGGGGCGAGCCTGGTCATGCAGGCGCTTTTCAAGCCTTTGGTCACATGGCCTAACCTCAGATCCTGGTGGAGAGAGAGACCCTGTGATTTTAGGGGAGGAGCTGCAGGGCTGCTGGCACAGGGCATGGGGGCTGGGGCTTGCAGGTCCTCAGCCAGCGGGGTTGAGACAGCCAGGCTCGCCAGCCTTTCTTGCCCTCCTCTGTGGGTGTGTGTGTGTGTGTGTCTGGGCCCGGCCGCAGGATGAGGGCATTTCCTTGTGTGTGTGTGTGTGTGTCTGTCCGGGCCCGGCCACAGGATGAGGACATTTCCGTGTGTGTGTGTGTGTCTGTCTGTCTGTCTGGGCCCAGCCGCAGGATGAGGGCATTTCTGTGTGTGTGTGTGTGTGCGCGCGCGCGCGCGCTTGCGTGCGTGCGTGCGTGTGTGTCTGGGCCCGGCCGCAGGATGAGGGCATTTCAAAGTCAGCCTGCCTCCGAAGCAGCAGCGTTGGCGGGAGGGAATAACTCCACTCCCACCAGGCTGAGAATAGCTCAGAATTGGGTCACGCTCCCCAAGAGCTCCGGTCACAGCCTCCAGCCTTTGAGGATAATCAGCTTTCTCCCCGACATCTGTCCCTTCAAAGAGGAGGGCAGGCCGGGTGCGGGCACATTCTTAGAAGGAGCGGAGGGGATCGGGACGGGGCGGGGAGTCTGTTAGTGGCTGGCCCCTTCCTTCCCTCCCCCGCTTCCCTTGCTGACCCCGCTCCATTCATGTCCCCTGCCTGGCAGGCCACTTCCACCCTTCCTGCCCACCCTGCCACTTCCCTCACTCCCCGGGGCCCATCAGCCCCTGCCCAGGGCCAGGTGATGTGAGAAAGCTCTGAGGGTGCCCCCACCCTCCTGCCCTGACTCCTTCCTGGGCTCTCTTTCCTTCTGTCCTGGGTAAAGGTGATGGTGGGGAGTGCGCAGCCCCCCTCTCCAAGGATGCAGGAGGCTCAGGTCTCTCCAGCCTTCAGGCTCTGACATCCTGCTCCCCACTTGGGCCCAACGTGGAGTGCAGCCCCTTGGCCTGCCAGAGGAACTGGAATCCCTCAAACTGCTCTTTTCTTTCGCGCCTTGATGAACCTAAGCAGCGCGGTAACAACTATGGAAGCTTCCAGCACCAGCTTCCTGGCTCTTTCCGAGGCTGCGCTCTTGTCAACATGAGCTTAGTTTTCCCTCCCTTTGGTTGGATTGTTTGTGCCGACGCCCCAGGCCCTTCTGGGATCACTGTGTCTCCCAGTGGCTCCATCGCAGAGGCCCCTGGGCTCCCAGATTGACAGCAGCAGGGGGACAACAAGGCAACGCAGTGCGGACGCTTCTTTTGGTTCAGCTGGGCCATTTGAAGGCCGAGTGGATGTTTCATGGGTTTAGGGATGACAGCGTTTTTAGGTGTGCTAATGATACTATGAAATGATACAGTGGCTGCCATCGGCCTCAAAATAACCTGGGTGGGGTGAGGGGGAGGGAGATCCGAAACCCTGGTCCCCTGGGACCAGGAAGCCTTTGGGATTCTCTCTACTTTCACCTTTCTTTGCCGTTTTCCATGATAGAGTTTTGTTCTGTTTTGTTTTGTTTTAAAGGAGAAATGCTCCAGGCCACTTAACCATTTCTTTGCTCTTGACTCCCCAGCCCTGGAGGAGGTCAACCAGATCAGTGCCCAGGGTCACTAGCCCCAGCCTCCCCTCCCAGGGCCACCAGGCTCCTCCTACATCGAGGGCGGTGGTGTGTCCCTCGGGTTCTCCAGCACTGGGGGCAGGGGCAGCAGCTCACGCGCTGTGGGGCAGGAGAGAGACACAGAGGGTTGGTCCCCGGCAGGGGCAACGGTGAGCCGTCCACTCTCTGCTCCCCTCAGCGTGGATCCAGTGGCCGCAGACCCAGGAGCCAGCTTGCTGTGGTGGAGCCTGGGCCTTGGGAGCAGCTCCCAGCCTTGCAGGGTGGGAGGGGGAGGGCTGCAGGACGTCCTCACCTCCTGCCTCGGAGGGGGTGCCGCCCGGTCCGGGAGACGGCCGCTCTTCTGGCCTCTCCAGCTCCAGACAGCCACCCTGTGTTGGCTTCCAGACCCTCCCTGTAGCCCTGTACCCCCTTTGTCCACCCTGCTGCCACCAATAGGCCTGACCTCATGCCATGCCCCCAGAAGGTAGCTAAGGGATTCATTCGATTGCAGTGTAATTCCCATACGAGGATGGACCCGTTTAACAGTCCAGCTCCAGGAGTGCTGGACCCACGTATGCACCCCTGGACCCCCGCTGTCCCTCCCTAGTCTGTCTCCGCACCTATCCCAGACGGACACTCGGCTGCCTTCTGTTTACATTTGCCGAGAAAATGAATCTAAGCGGGCGAGTGAACCAGGGGATGGGACGAGGTCTGAACACAGCCTCTTTCCGTGGTGTCAGGGAGCACCGACAGGGCCAGCAGCGGACACACGGCTCCGCAGGACCCAGGCTGCTGGGCACGCCGATGGGAAGGCTCTGAGCCGCTGGACACACTCGGGTGAGCAAGGCCCGGGCCTGCGGAGGCGAGGGCCCTGCCGAGGAATGCGGGTGGCCGCCTGTGGGGCGGGGGCTGCGGGGGCGACAGACAGAGGCTTGTTGCTAAGCTACGGCCACAATGGACATTCCGGGCACCAGGCAACTGGGACAGAGACGGGAGGAGGACGGGGGGCCCAGGCCACCCCCACCCCCAGCTCTGCTGTCCCCCAGGACGTGAGGCATACGCTGCCCGGCCCCGCGGGGCCTCCGACATCCAGGCCCACTAGCCGGGCACCCAGTGGGGAGGGTGGCCAGCGCGGGCTTCTGCAGCTCAGGCTGACCCAGCCCTCCGTGCCAGCCACCTCCTCTGGGCCTCTGTCTCCTCTGCCCCGTGCTTCCTGGCCGGTCCCCCCAAGGCTCAAGTGCAGGCTCTCACGGGGTCCCGGGCAGAGCTCAGAGGGTTTGGGGGGCCTCCGCCCCCCCAGCCCTTAGCCTCGGCACCTCCGCTTTTGGCCACACCCGGCCGGGGCTGGCTCTGCTGGTGGCCACGCCCGGCAGGGCCCCAGGCCCCCGGCGGCTGGCCCCGGTGTCCAGCGCGGCCTCTGTTTGTCTGGGACAAGACAAGGGGTAGGTCGGCTCCCTTTGGGCTCCACTTCCTTCCTCCGTGGAGAGACTGCTAAGGATCTCAGGGCCCAGGGCCGCCAGCTGGTGCCCAGTGGCGGGGGCTCGGCGGCCCTTCCCACCCCTCTGATGGGTGGGACCAAGCTCCTGGTCCGTCCATCGGGCCTTGGCCCTCGCAGTTCCCGCTTCCAGCGGCCCAGGGCCCCCTCCACCAGGGCGGCTGAGCCGCCAGGTCCCCTGCAGCCCCGAGAGGCAGACATCCCAGGAACCCACCCAGGCCTGTCTCCCACTGCACAGTGCCGGGGCCCCAGATGGACTGCACAGTCCTAGCGGGCCCGACCGTGTCCAAGCTCTGCGGCCACAGTTACGGCATCGGAGTCCACCAGGCACCGTCTCTGCACTTGCCCAGCTTTTGTCTCTGTTCTCTGCTACCCTGTCTTTGCTGACCCCCACCGGGCCGGCCCCCCGGCCCCTGCCCGAGGAGGTGCCCAGTGCAATCTGACTCATCCTCACTGTGGACGCTTGGCAGAAGGGTGAGAGTTTCTCCCAGCCCCACCGGCTGGGGGCTGGGTGGTTTGGGGCAAAAGACTTGCCCTCTCTGAGCCTCAGCCCCCCCACCCCCTGTGGAACACGGTACGCCCAGGAGCTCCCTGGCTGGGCTTAGGCGGTTTCCCGCATGGGGACGTGCCCAGGCCTGCAAGCCCCTCACCCCACCACACACACATGCACAGAGATGAATGCACAGGTGCACGTGCCAGGCGTCGTGGGATCCAGGGAGATAGTAGTTTCAGAGCCCCCCGCCCCCGTGCCCAAGCCCACCCCAGGGTGCTTCCTTATGCCGGCCTCATGGTTCCCCTCCCCCTCCTGCAGCCCTCATCCTTGAAGCTTGCCTGCCTGTCCTGTGACCCAGACAGACAGCTGGACACAGACCCTCCCACACCAGGCCAAGACCCGCGCCCCACCCCCCCAAGAGCTGCCTGGGCCCAGCAAGGCGTCTGGGGTGGAGTCTGCACCTCAACAGGTGCTGCCACTTATCAGGAGCAAAGCCAGGGGAGGAGGCCGCTCCCCTCCCCTCCCCCACTCCGTCCACTTCCCAGGGAGGCAGCCTGGGCCTCTCCAAGGCCGAGCAGGGGCCCCTCGGGGTCTCTTCTAGGCCAAAGCTGAGGACAAAGAGGCAGCTGCCAGTAGGGCGGGTTGGGGGGCCTCGGCCTTTGTGAGCACAGGGCCCCTCCTGGTGACCTCATCACAGCCCAGAGAAGGGCCCTTTCTTCCCAAGGCGGCCGTTGGGAATCTGCCTGGGGACAAAGCGGCTGCCCGGCAGGGGACCAGTGAGGGGCTGGCCCCCCCATGGCATAAATTAGGGGGGCTGAAGTGGGGGAGGGGAGGGCAGGGCAGCTGCAGCTGGTGCCCGGAGGAAGGCACGCACAGACGGCCACCGAACCCCCCCGCACACACCGGTGCACGAGCTGCCCCCCTCCGAGGCTCATTCATTCATCTCTACTTCATTCATTCCACACATGGCCACTGGGCACTGGCCCTGGGGACGCAGAAGAGCATCCGGAGGAGGAAGGAGTGAATGGACAGGTGATGGCTGGGGCTCCCAGTCTGGAGGGGGGATTGGGACAGCCAGTCACTGTGGTCCCCAGGCTCCAGGGCTGAGCAGGGAGCTAGTCCATCCAAGCAGGTGCTCGGGACACCCACAGCTGCATGTCTGTCCCTGTGGGGAAACCAAGGCCCAGCAGGTGGCCAGGCCTGAGGTCACAGAGCAGCCTCTCAGCCTGGCCATCTCCCCAGGTGAGGTCAGGAAGACATCTGGTTTTCAATGAGATCAGTGGTGTCGGGTGACATCCGCCCCCTGTGGGGCCCAGGGCTCCACAAGCATCCTCACTGCTTTGCTGGCCCGCGGCCCTCCCTCTTCAGGGCACCTCCCCTGCACCAGAGATGACCCCTGGGTGAGGCCTTGCTGGGTCAGATGGCTCAGGGTGGCCGGTGGTGGCAGGGCATGTCGACATCACAGATAGTGCCCGGCCAGCACAGGTCACCCAGAGCGCCCCTTGGGCTGTCCCATGGATGCCCTAGATCTCCTCTATGGCCTGCTGAGCCCCACTGGGCATCGGAGACACCTGCCCCCATCCCCGAGGCTCTGAGTGCACCAGGGCCCCAGGCCGGGCGGGCTTCCTGCAGGCGGAGGCAACAGGGCAGATGGCCCTGAGTGTCAGGCCGGGTCCGGGAGGCATGCGCAGGAGACCTGGTACTGTCAGCAGGGCTATGTCAGGCCCAGGGGGTCTCCTTCAAAGAGTGACAGCCCTCCCCACCTCCCCCACCAGCCATGAGTAGGATCTGGCCCTGCGTCCTGTCCACACTGAGCACAGAGGCTGAGAGGGTGTCTGAGCGTGTGGAGGGCACCAGCTCCGGGTTCCGTCCCCAGGGCTCCTGGGCCCCCCTCTCACCCAGATGCTGTTCTGACTTGGGGGACTTGGCCTGAGTTGTTTGGTTGGGGTCCGAGAACTTCGCGGCTTGCAGTCACTCCAGCAGCACAGAGAGCTCTGAGATTCCTGGTCCGGAAACTCCCAAAGCCTTTTTGCAACCACTGGGGCCAGAGCCCAGCAGGAGACAGGGAGGAAACTTACGCAACTGAGCACAGACTGGGTGCTGGACATTTCTGTCCTCCCATCACCCCCATTTGTGGATGAGGAAACTGAGTCTCTGTGGCTGGGGAGGAGGCCTGAGGCTTCCAGGACACTGAGCCCCCAAAGGCTGGGGCGCAGCCTGCAGGAGCCCCTCACCGCCTCCCTGGAACAGAGAGCTAGCAGGGCGGGGGCGGGGTGTAAGTAGGCCAGCGCTCTGTGCAGCGTTGCTATGGCGCCGCCGTTGCTGCTGTGCAGGCTTCCTTCTGGGCCCTGTTCCCAGGACACCTCGAGCTAGCTGCCAGGCGTCCCTCCCCAGCCCGGCCAGGCCCCATCGCCACTCAGGGGCTGCTCCCAGTCTCCGAGCCCTCCTCTACCCCCGGGCCCCTTGCCCACCCGCAGGCTGCCGGGGAACGGAGGGAGCCGTGGCAGAGCGTCTGTTCCACCTCGTCACACACACAGCCTGTGCACACACTCACAGCACACACGCGCAGCCACACGAGGCACTCGGTGAAGGTGAAGCTGCAGGAGCTCCGCCTCACGGTGGGAGGTGGGCTGCAGTGCAGAGCTTCGGCTCCAAGACGCCCCCGGACTCCGAGGGGCTGCGAAGCCCGGAGCTGGGCCTCAGCGGCCTTGGCGAGGGGCCTCCTCTAGCCTGGCTGCCCTGCTCAAGGAGCGGGGAGGGGAGGGGCTCTTTGGGCCTAAGGGGCAGACTGAGCCGAGCAGCAGCGCGTTGGCTCGGGCTGCCTCTGGGCCCCGCTGGGCTTCCTCCACACACCACGGCGGCTGCCGTGCCCACCCCGGGCCCCGTGTGTGCCTCGCTGGACTCAGCCCCGCGATGAAGTGGCTTTCACCGCCCGCTGCACAGGCAGGGGCCCAGGAAGGCCCTGGTGGGCAGCCGCCATGGCCGGAGCCCCGCCCGCCTCCCTCCCGACGTCAGCTGACGTCAAGGCGTCGGTGAGGGGGCTGACCCTAGGGTCCCGGAAGCCCAGCCGGCAAGGACCCCAGTGAGGGCGGGGAGGGGGCACGGGAGCCGAGTTCCCTGGGGAGGGCCAGGTGGGAGGGGCCGGGGGGACTCCCAGGCCGCCCTTCAGGGTCGCAGCTGGGCCCTGTGAGCTCCCCCCTCCCAGTCTGACGCCAGGGGTCCTCACGCCCGCCCGCTGTCTGTGCAGGCGCTGGCTCCTCGCCAACAGGAGGGCCTGCGTCCTTCCGACCTGCGCCCCGCGGTGGCGGTGGCCCCGTGGGCACCCGCGTCCTTGGGGTGAGCGCTTTGTCTGTTAGAATCCCAAGGGCCCGGGGAAAGGCCCTGAGCTGTTAGCAGCGGGGGCCTTTCCGCACAAAGGCCTTCGGGCCCAGGAGGCCGAGGCTCTCCGGTGGGGATCCTACCTCTGCGCCCCTTGCAGCCTCCCCAGCCCAGCGGCCAGCAGCGCGTGAAGCTGTGTGAGGCGCTCAGGAAGTGCTCGAAAGTTAGAGCTGCCTCAGGGCAGAGGAGAGGGGCTCTTGAGAGGCCCCCAAAAGCTTCCTTAGGCAGGGGCGTGGTGGAGGGGCAGCAGGGGGAGAGGGGGCTTCGTGGAGGGGCGAGTGGGTGGGCCGGAGCTGGGAGCATGCTGGGGGTCCTGAGGGAGAAAGGGCAGGAGGCGTCTGACATCAGGGGCGGGGGGCGGGGGAAAGGATCTTGCTCCTGGCGCTGAGGTGACAGTGGCACAGAGGCTTGCCTTGGGCACAGGCCAGGCTGGAGGCTGGGAGGGACCCCTGCACCCTGGGCCACCCACCAGGCCCCATGGCTGGAGCTGCTGCGGTCGCCCTCACACCTGCCCCGCCTTGCTGCTGCAGGTGGCATGGGGCCAGAGGCCTGCTTCACATGGGGGCAGAGGCCTTTGCCTGGCGCACGTCACCTGAGCTGCCCTGGTTGCTGCCAACACAGGCCCTGGGAGGCCTGCAGGGGGGAACGGAGGCCTGGAGAAGGACAGGGCTCCTTGAGCCCCGGGAGCACCGGGGGAGGCCCAGGCAGGGTGAGGACCAGCCCTCCCTTCCCACTGCCCACAGCAGTGTTTCCTGACCCCGAGGGCCCAGACTCCCCGCCCGGGCTCGCCCACCTGCTACTGATTTCCAGTTCCTCCCTTCTCTTCGGTTTCCACTGACTTCCTCGGCCCTCCTGCCCTAGACCTCAAAACACAGGAGCTCCCGTGGGGCCCGGGAACAGAGGATGCGGCTGGGATCAGCCAGTTTGGCGGAGGGGGGGCGGTATCTGTCCCAGGCCAGAGCGCCTTGGGGCCCGGAGGGTCAGCACACGGGGCAGGGGACAGGATGTGGCATTTGGCTTGGACGTGAAGGTTGAGCTCAACTGCCCAGGAGGGAGGGACCAGCCTGCGTAGAGATGGGGGCGGACTGCAGGGCTGCCTTGCCTGCCAGGCCACCCAGCTCCACCCTGATGGCGCGATGCCACATGAGCTGTGGGCAGGTGGGCCGACCCTGCCTGAGACGGTCCTGCTGGACCCCCAACTCTGAGGGGTGAGTCAGAAGCGAGATCCACAGGCCTCCACAAGGACCCATCAGAGCGCGTGGTCGCGGCGTGACGGGTCATGGAACCCAGCACGAGCACCACGCACAGCTCGGGGACAGAAGCCGCAGCCAAGCGGCGCCGCGGCCACCTGTCCAGCATCCCGAGGGCAGCTGCGCGGCCGGCGCCCCTGCCCGCTGCCTGCTGCTCCCTCCACCCGGGCGGGTCCTGGGCTCCGTGAAACTGGGCCGCGGGCGCCGCCTGGCGGCCGCACAGCAAAACAAGACCGGAGGGCGGGCCGCGGAGGGGAAGACCGCCCTCCAAGGTCAGGGGCCCAACGTGGGAGCAGGTGCGCCGCGGTGCGGGCCGGGCCGTGCGGAGGGCCGGGCCGTGCGGAGGGCCGGGCCGTGCGGCGGGTCTATCTAGGTCATCCTTTTCCACCCAGCCGGGCAGGGCCCGCGCACAGTGGGTCTCACACAGGCCCCTAGGGATCTCATCTGGAGGGACCCCCCCCCCCCCCGCAAGGGGCGCTCTCTCAAGCTGGCCCAAGCACAGGCCTAGCACCTGGACGGCCATCCATGGCAAAAGTCACGGGGCCTGGCTTGGTGGAGCTGCTGTGGGCTGGGCCTGGCAGGGTCTCCCCAGAAGCACCCAGTCCCAGAAGGCTACCTGAACCTGGCTCTCTTGTTTTTGGGGAGCCTCTGGTCTAGGATGCAATCCTGCCTTGCCAGGCACACATGGCTCCCCCCATAGCCAGCAAGGCCCTGTGGGATCCAGCCCTGCAGACTCTCACCTGACTTCTCACCTGGCTACAACCACAGGAGCTGCTGCACCTCAGGGCCTTTGCACAGCTGTTGGTCTGCCCTCACACTCTTCCCCTGGCCCTCACGTGGCCCCTACCTCCTGGGCCACCCCGATAACCCTGTTGGTCCAAGTTGGCCCTGGGACACCTGCCTTTCTTTTGAGTGGCTGGGTCGGGGATGAGTGCCAAAAGATGCCTTTTTCTGAAAAGATGGAACCTGGGCCTCCCAGAGAAAATAAGGCATATGGGACCCTGAGAGTGGCCTGGGCCTGCCTAAGCTGGCCTGTGGGGGAGGGCAGCATGATGAGGCTGTGGACGGTGCCGACGAGACCTCAGGCTCAGGAGCCAGGCCCATGGGACATGGCTGGCTTCTGTGCCTGCCTGTTAAATTATCTGCATCCTTATTTCTTTCTTTCTTTCTTTCTTTCTTTTTTTTTTTTTTTTGCCGCACCGTGCAGCTTGTGGGATCTTAGTTCCCCGACCAGGGATTGAACTCAGGCACTCGGCAGTGAGCGCGTGGAGTCCTAACCACTGGACCGCCAGGGAGGTCCCTCTTTGCACCTTTAATAACCAGCTCATTTTGTTATTCAGCTAGATCCAGGGGGTTCTTGCACTGCTTGTGTGACCCTGTCCCCTTGAGTAGACCCTCCTGCTGTTAGGCCAGACCCCTGGGAGCCCCCATCCCCTGGTGCCACCCTCACCGTCCTTGTAAACCCTCCCCCTGGGTCCCTCCCTCCCTCCGGGCCCTGCTGCCCTGGCCCCATTGCTCCCAGTTCAGTCCCTACGTCTGCCACCGGGGTGAGCCTTCAACAAAACTCCTCGTCTCCAAAGACCCAAATCCTCCCCTGGCTCACCAGGGCCCCCGGCACCCGTGCTCTGACCCCTGCTCCCTGCCGAGGTGCTCCCAGGCCCTCGGGTACGCCTGGCACCAGACTCTGGGCCTCTACGTCCGATGCCCACTCACCTGGGAGGCCCTCCCACCCCGGGGGTCTCCGTGTAAAGGGTGTGCCCCTACAGCGTCCTCAGAGTCCCCTGCACAGGAGCTCAGGGCACATGCGCACCCGCTCCCCTGGACTCGTCCGCCAGCCTGGCCGGCAAGACGAGGTGACCAAGGGAGGGGGCTGCAGTGCGTGCCCCTGAGGGCCCCTTATGTGGGGGCTGACGTGTCCCTTGGGCCTCTCACCCAGCCGGGTGCTCGGCCGAGTGCAGTCAGTCAGACGTGAGGGTGGCGACGTGCCAGCCTGGCTGGCTTTCCTGCCACACGGGTCTTGGGCACGGCCGCTGCCGATCCCACCTAGCGGGCGAGGTGGGCGTGAGGTGACCTCCTGATGGGGATAGCAGGATTTCGGCTGCAGGTGCTGTAGACCAAGCTTCTTTGGATCCAGATGAGCAAAAGGGCCGCTGATTTTATTTAATTAACTATTTGGCCGCGCCACACGGATCTTAGTTCCCCGACCGGGGACTGAACCCGTGTCGTCAGCAGTGAAGGTGCCTAGTCCTAGCCACTTGGCCGCCAGGAATCTCCCTGATTCTAAACACTTTATGAAGCCACGTGAAGGGCTGAGGTTTTCCATTTACTTATGCAGCAAGTTTTTTGGGGAATATGTATTATGTGCCAGGAGCCAAGGACACTGTTTCTAAAGAGAAGTTCAGCCAAAGGGTATCCGAGCGCCTCCTGCTGCCTGGGACCGAGGCTTCGAGGATGAGGAGAAGGTTCTGCCTAGGAAGGCACCGCAGCCTGGCGTGGGAGTGACCAGCCCGTGGGCCCCGAGGGATGCGGCAGGGGAGGGGGCCAGTAACAGGCCACGCCCGCCGTCTCAGGGGTGGGGCGGAGGTGACAGAACCCACCAATGGTGGCTCGCCCCTCCACCCAACTCCACAGCCTGCGTCTGCAGGAGGATGCGGCGGGACAATCACGTGGGTGTGAGGGCCAGGTGGAGGCTGCAGGGCAATGGTTCAGGAGTTCAAAGGGTTAGTACACAGACGACGTCAGCCACTTGCCGTGACCGGTTTGGTGTTTCTCCGGTGTTTCTCCAGCTGCGAGCCACGGGTGCCTGGAGCTCCGAAGGTCTGTGACTCCTAAACGGGGGAAATGCCAACTACACTTTAACTGGCCGAGTTCTCCGACCCTGAGTGCTCCGGACGCCTTCCCACCGTCCAGCCTGCACCCATGCTGATGAAATCAGAGCCCCTGGGGTGGGACCCTCCAGGTAAACCCTGTGCTTGCATGTACCCTACTGGGCTGTCCTGTGCTCCCGGTTCGCCATGCGGCCTCGGGCAGTGCCTTGGGCAAGTGATTGCTGTAGAGCCCAAATCTGTGAAATACACTTACCAAAACCTGCCGTGGAATGGTTCGCAGAGTTTAACATGCACGAGGCGTTTCGCCCAGGGCCTGGCACGCAGGAACGTTCACTCAACGATGGCTTGAAAAATGTTTAAATGATAGCGGAAGCAACGTAGGACACCCCCCGCCCCGCATCAGACACACTCTGACAGCCGGGCACCCGCTGACCTGCATCCGGGCCCTGGGGCGGGCCTCGCTCGCCCTCCAGTTAGCGCTTCTGCGCGCTGGAAGTAAGAACCAAGTTTGCCAGCGCTGTGCTGCTCAGCCCCTGTGCGACATCGCTGCCCTGCGCTGGGGTTTCTCCTGTCTTGTTCCTGACCAGCCTCGGGGGGTCCCTGAGCCCTGTCCCTCAGCCTCCCTGGCCTATGGCACTCACGGTCTCTCTCCAGCGCTCAGGGAGGACCTGCCCTGCTCTCCTGACATCCTGGAGTTTATGCCCGAGACGGATGCGGGACAAGCGTGTCCTTTGCCACCTCCACGCTGGCTGAGACACAATAGGATGGCCATTTCCCAACCTGAGCACTGAGCACACAGCAAGAGCTTGAGAACAGTTTTTAAAAAAAATTTATTGATTCTTGGCCACATTAGGTCTTTGTTGCTGTGCGCAGGCTTTCTCTAGTTACAGTGAGCGGGGGCTACTCTTCCTCGTGGTGCGTGGGCTTCTCATTGCAGTGGCTTCTCTTGTTGCAGAGCACGGGCTCCAGGTGCGGGGGCTTCAGTAGTTGTGGCGCACGGGCTTAGTGGCTCCACGGCATGTGGGATCTTCGCGGACCAGGGCTCAAACCCGTGTCCCCTGCATTGGCAGGCGGATTCTTAACCACTGCGCCACCAGGGAAGTCCTTGAGAACAGTTTCTAACGTGCGTAAATAACCCAAGCCTAACGGGGCAGAGCGCATCTTGGTGGGTGGCAGAGAATTAAAAATGTCAAATTTCCTGTCTTTTTAACCTGTACGATTTGTTTCTCCTGGCGGCTGGCCTATTACGCATCACACACCTGCACGGCGGGGCTGGCCGCGCTGCTTCTCCACTTGGATCACTGGAACACGCAGGCAGAGAAGACAGAAGAGGGCCTGTAGGAGGAGGCGGGGAAAAGGCAAAACCAGTTGCTGCCACCAGGAAATGGGTTGTAATGGGTTTGTGACAGACAACTGCCAAAACGAGAGTGATCCGCGAGGTGGGTGAGGGAGCCCGAGGCAGAGCAGAGCATTTTGGGAATGCTGGAAGGACTAGATGGTCAGAGATACACGGCCGCCCGACTAGCTCAGGTGGCAGAGCACGAGACTCTCAAGTGGCCAGAAAAACATCTCCGTTAAGATGAGTTTCAACAGCACACCACCTTCCCTCAAACCTTTCCTCCGGGGAGAGGACCTTTCCAGAACGCCTCGAGTTTCCCCTCCTGCGAGTAAGGGCAGCTCCTGTGCGCTTGGCCCGCGGGCACCCTCCCCAGGGAAGCAGCACGTGAGGCCACATCTGCTCCAGGTTCCCTGGCCCGCCCCCCACTTCCTGGGTTGTTTACGGGGGCACAGTTACCCCTTCACCCGCCACTGGATCCCCGTCTGTGCTCTGCGCTGCGGCCCCCTCACAATGCTGCCCCTGACTGGAGCCAAGGAGCCCTCCTCCCCGGCCTGGCCTGCTCAGGGGCACCCAGGTCAGACAGTACCCAAAGGTGAAAACATGACGACAGGACTCACACCTCAGACTCACGTCCTTTCTCCACCGCAAAGAGAAGCTAAGAGATTTTTTATTTCATCAATAATTAAGGGTATACTAGTATGTCTACCTCAAAATAATGCTGAATTATTTAAGACACGGTATTACAGTAGTCACACAGTTCATGGGGCAGGGACGAGAACCAACACGCTGGAATGACACACCTGAATTATACATCAAAATCAGTGTGGCAAATTGTTCTCCAATTATTCTTGAGAAAAACACTGCATGAGTTAAAAGCTAAAAAGCTTTGCTTAAAAAAACCTGTGTGAACAGGATAAGCTTAGACCCTCCAAAACCAGATTAAAAACTGGCCAAGCAAAACAAATGAGAAAAACTGGTTAAACTTTTCAAATATACTAAATTATGTCAAATATATTATACCCAGGCAGTTTAGCAAAATAAAGCATTAAATTGTACTTAGTAGACATAGTCATTATATTTATTTTCTTAACTACTTCACAGTAGGCTGATTAATCTGTTTGGATAAAGAATGACCTGAAAGCAATGCTGACTGAGTGGAAGGTAAAGAAAGCAAACATTCCCAGCCAATTCTTCATGAACATGGACCATACAGTTTAATGCAGACCCAAGGCCAAACATTTTTAGGGGGCAGGTTTTACTTCCAGTACAGATTCTCTTCAAGTGAGATCATAAACATACAATACAAAGTGATGAACCCAAAATACATGCAGCAGGCCACATTAACACACACGCCTCCCAATGAGGGACAGGAGCAGCTAAAGCCAGTATCGCTAGGGCTCATCATGGGAACCGAATCATCGGGTACAAGGAACTAGAACAGACTGAAGACAGGGAGCATCACTCCTCAGCACTCAAGGCTGATCTGATTATTTCAATGACCAAAATAATCCCCGTGAGAAATCCAGCGTGACCGTGGATGGGCTCAATATCCTATGCTCACCCCCGATGCGCAAAGATTAGCGGTTTGAGCCATCTCTGTGAGTTATGGAAAACACTGCTGGAAATAAATGCTGGAGGAAGAACTGCTTTCAAACAACAATGGATACTCTGAAAGGACAGGCTAACATTTAACTTTCAAATCTGAAATGAACGTGAAGCAGTGGGGCCTGGTGCAGGATGTGTGTACGTCTGAAGTGAGTCAGAGTACAGCCTTGATTGCCCAGTGATATAACGGCAACAGTGCTCGAACTTAAAAACTCCTCAAGATTTTAAGAGCACCCTAAAATTATGATACAGGAGAGCAATCCTGAAACGACTTTGGTCGGCATGAGCTACCAATAAGCTGCACTGAAAGCCCGCTGGACGTGCAGGTGGAAGGCTCACGGCCCAAAGACCTCCGATTGCCCTTTGACCCCACTGTCCGATGAATCTGTAACATTTCTAGTAGGAAAGACATATCCAGGGCTTTTAATTATTGGGCAGCACTGAGACAAAGTGAAAATTTTTTAGGGCTACACGTTTATAATCTTTTAGGTATTTAGGGCTATTCCTTTATCCATCTTATTTTTAGCTGTTTCCAAAGTTATCAAATTAATATCTCTGAAAGAAAAGAACAAATTACTATAGAGCTCAAAAGATGTACTCTAATACGATTATTTTGTGAGAGCTGACTACAGAGTAGTCTGTTAGTTATAATACTGGGGCAGCAAGTTATCAAGGCACTTCAGAACTCTGGGAAATTCTTTTGTTCACCTTAACAGGCAACTGGTAATCTTGGATCCTCAAAAAGTATGCACAGAAATATGGGTACCCTTTAGCAGAAAAAAAAAATTTCCTGCACTGACAGACTTTACTGGCCCTTTCAGGCACTAGAGAAGCATCCATGTGCCAATAACATGAGCTAAGGAATGCAGCAGGTGCCCGGAGTGCGACGTCTGCAGGCGCAGGGAGCTGATGCTCGCTTCCTCTGAACAAGCTTCAAAGAGCTGGTCCTGCAGGGCTGCTGACAGTTTCTGCTCTCACACACTGTAAAACAGCATCGGGAATGTTTAACAAGTTTGTCCCTTATGCCGCCTTGAATGACAGAAGAAGCCCATTACGTGCTACATGCAGACATTTTTGCTTATTTTAGCATAACCTGATAATTGGTAATTTCCACTTCTTTTCATTATCTTACCATGGGTGTGGGTGTTTCCTTTTTTTTTCAAGGTCCATTAACTTCATTTAAATGTTCCCATCCTTAGTAATTTCTAAGGGAAACTCTAAGTTTAGATTTTACAAACAAAAACAACTTGAAGGTATCAGCTGGTGTTTTATCCCTTCTTCAATGCAGTCTCAAAGGTGTTTTTGCTATTCATTTTCATAATTTTATTATGTCATACACAAAAATAAGACTCCCCCTCTAAATGCAGAGTACAGGAGAAAATACACTGTATTTCAAACAAAAAATGTTTATGAAAAAACCCACCATCCAAAAAAACAAAAAGACTCCCACCCTCTTAAATTGGGTGGAACCAACTGGGTTTTATAAATGAAAAAAATCCTTCTGCTTTATTTAGCATAATAAAACATTTCATTGTACTGCGTTTGTGCTTGGACTTTACTTCTATTTAACCAAAAATTTCCCCCTTCCTCATAACTGTCCTGGTATTTATTATGTAAGGTTATGTCTATTCTAGATTCTGAAATATCTGCATTTTAATGCTTGAACCTATTAAAACTTTTAAAAGCTGCCCCTATTCCATTTTCTGATTTAAAAAAAAACAACAGAAAACCACACCACAACATAGTGATCCAAATGGAAAAGTTAGTATGTCGTAATATTTGTTTTTCAACATCAAAAGCAGCAGAGATACTGAATTTGCTTAAATCATAAATACTGAGATTGACATATGCATGTATAAATCACATCCAGGCTCAACAAACTGAACGCTCTCTATAAATACACAGACATATATATAAAGTGCAAAAGAAGAATGATCAACCGTGGGCTCTCTGGCGTTTCAGTACTCCCATTCATCGGATTTCAAGTCGAGATAGCTGAGAATATTCTGTGCAAGCTTCACTGCCTGCTTCCGGGCAGCCTTACACTTCTCCTCTCCCTGTGGGTCAACGGCGTCCAGGGCAAGCAGCTGCTTGGTGAGCAGCTCCTCCAGCCGGATGTAGTTCTTATCATTTCGACTGCCATCAAAGGAGAGAACTTCCCCCTGGATGTCTGACAAGTTTCCCAGGACGCTCCAGACCGCTTTGTGTGAGGGGTGCTCCTCACAAACAAACAGCTTTCTCTTCTCGAGGGCTTCCTTCAAGTCGATGTAAGTGATGAGGGTCTGAACTTCGATCACCGCTCTTCTCCTGGCTTCCCGGATGCAGGGGTTTTTTTCAAGGCTTACCTCATCCAACTGTCCAATCAAACCCTGCAGCTCTGTTTTGGAGCTCAGGTACCATTCTGAAGGATTCTGTGCTTCAAGAAGTTCGTTTTTTATTTCTCTCATTCTCTTGAGGACCTGTTCTATTTTTAAAATGGAATGATTCTGCCCCAGGTCAAACGCACGAGTGCTATCTGCTTCCTCTTCTAAATCCAAGTACTTCAATAACTGGTTGATATCTTCCACGACCTCCTTCCGGTAATTTCTGATTTCTGTGCGGCCGCACACGTCTAAAGCATCCAGATCGGCCATCAGCCCCGAGAGCACACAAGATAAGTGCCTGCAAGTCTCATCACTGTTCACTCCCATAAGAAGGGCAATCAGAGTGCCTCTGGTCTTGTTCACGTCACACAGCACAGAGTTAATTTTGGCAACTGAGGGATGCGCGTCCTCAGAAAGCGGCAGGGAAGGCTGCTTTTTCACGCAGTCCTCGATAATCTCTTGCACTGCACAGATTTTGGTTAAAGTGTAATACCGTGCTTTCCGCAAGGAGATCTTGCCTCCAGTTTTAACATGTGTCAGCCTCAAAATGACATCCTGGATGCCTTCTTCAAACTCATGAGTTACACAGTTGCCTCCACTATAAAAAGGCACAATCTTCTCTTTCACGAGGGACTGGGCCTCTTTAAAAATGTTCTCTATTTCGATCCTGTGTGGGTGGTTTGCGTTCTGCTCCAACTCTTTGAGAAGACGCTCTGTCTCTTGTGCTGCCCTCTTCCTAGCTTGCTGAACATCTCCTTTTCCTTCAGTATCTACCGAGTCTATTTCAAAAAGTTGTCTTGTTAGAATCCTCTCCAGTTTCTTGTAATTCTTGTCGCCTGACAGACCGCTGAAACCAATTACTTGCTGTTCTATGCTTTTTACCTCCTTTTGGATTTCCTGAAGCCTAGTAATAGAAGGATGTTGGTTTCCCATCTCCATACTTTCGTTGTGTTCAGTTTCACAAGCACTAAAAGATGACAAACACGATAACTTATTACACCACAAAGCCTGCAGAATGGTAATCATATATTAATTCATTCTACAAAGATATGCTTAAGAAATACGGCTTGTTATTGCGATCCCAAGAACAGTCAAGCTCAAGTACAGAAATTAGAGTGACTAATCAACTCCCTCTCCTGAAAACAACCTAAACGTGACAGTGATTGAGATCGGGGTTACTGCAGTGGGGAATATGAGCCAGAGCTCCGGACCTGGGAAATTCAGTTTCCTCAGTCATCAAAGAAAACGGCATATGCCTTCATAAGTATGCCACGAGGCTGAACCATCAGCTTGGAAAAAGCACAAGTACCTTAGGTCCTAACACTGGAAGCTGGTTTTTGGCAAGAGCAGGGCCCCTCTGCGGAATGTGAAACAGCAGCTCTCCTAACCTTCCAGACGACGTGGGTTCACTGAAGCAACCCCACCAGGCCAAAGTGCTATGCCTAGTTTCAGAAAAAGGAACTAAACAAAAGGAGCTGAGCCAGTGAAACAAACAGACACTCCCAAAAGTCCCCCGCTTCTACTTCCTCTCCACCCTTTAAGCACTTGTGTAAAGATACCCTGTTTCTCGCCCCGCCCTTTTCATACCTCACAAATCCTCCCTGCACAGGGATAAAATTCCACAGGGAAGGCGACTGGGGTTACGTTAAAGACACCACCTTGGGCTTCGGAGGCCTAGTACCCCCTGGGCCCTATCATGCTCCTCTCCTCCTCCAAACCACACCCCACGAGAGTGAGACAACTATGACTAATTCATTCACCAGCCTCCCTTTAAGGGTCCAGAAGGGCTTAACGCATTTTTTTTTTTTACGCTCTTTCACGGGAAGGGGATGGATGCTCAACCGAAACTAATCCCCTGTGGGTGGCCGAGCCCAGAACACGCCTCTGGAAGCCCAGAAGAGCAGGCTGCCTCTGCTGTTTCCTCCTCTCTCGCCCGCCCCTCCCGGCACTTTACCCAGCAGCGGTCTAAGCTGGTTTGGTCTTGGCTTCCCGTGGGTGAAGTGTCCAGATGGAAGATCGACCCTTTACGGGGTGCGGCACCGGAGCTGCATCTCTCTCCCCGTCCCGGCTAGGTCTGAACGGGGCAGCCAGTGAAGGGGCCGGCGATGGCAGCGGCAGCTACCGGCCGCAGCGGCCGCTCCGGGCGTCTCGCCCCGGCCCCACGACGCGTCCGCCGGCCTGACCTCACAATGGCCCGTGGGGGGAGGGGACGGCCGCGCTCTGCCGGGCCAGGGGAGCCGGCGAGAAGGGAGGGAACTCGGGCCCGGCCGGCTGCGGGTTTCGGCTCCGAAACCAGGCCCGGCCGCGTCTGACCCGGGGCGGGGGTGGCGCCCCGGGACAGGGGTCGTCCGCTGGCAGCCCGCGCCGAGGGAGGCCGCGCGCCCCCCTCCCCCCCGCGGAGGCCTCCGCCCTCGCTCACCTGCGCAGCCCGCGCCATCGCACGCTTCGCCGCCAAAGCCCCTCAGTCCTGCAGTCGCCGGGACCGGCAGCCCCGTCCCCGGGCCGAACACACCCCGCCCTGGGAAAACGTCCTCCGGCGTCCGCGCTGCACCTCGACCTTTGCTGAGCTCGCCGCTAGCCGCCTACCGCAATGCCCTGGAATGCCCGCGCCCGAGGAGCTGCCACCCGGGCGCGCTCGCGCCGTTCGGCCGCCCACGCAGCCTGTCACATGCCGGGCTAGTTCACGGTCGGCCGAGTAGTCCCCTCCCGCGGACTTTGCGACAGTGCCGTAAGGCAGCCCCTCGCACCGTCGCGACTCCGCTGTGCGTGCGGTAGCCGCCGGACGGCAGCCATGGCGGCCTTGCGACCCCCGAGGAGGTTCCTCCTTCCTCTCTGCCGCGCCTTCTCCGGCGGCGGCTGCCAGCTCGTCCCCGAGCGCGGCGGTGAGCGCAGGGATGCCGCGCCGAGCCGGGTGAGCTTGGTTCCCGGAAAGGTTGGGCCGGGAGTGACCGCGAGGGGCGACAGACCCGAGCCGCGCCCCTCAGGGACACACGTGGGCGCTCACCTGCGTTGCCGCACTGGCGGCCTCGGCTGAGCTACCCGGGAGCAGGGTCCCCGAGCCGGCACGGGCCTGGCGCGGAGCAGCGTACGCGGCGTGGGGGGACGGGCGGGTGGAGAGTGGGGAGGCCCCGGAGCCCCCAAGTGTCGTGCGTCGCCGCCACCCCGGGGCTGTTGACAGAACTTCTGTTGAGTAGAGCAGAGTCAGCTAGGAAGTTTATACGTACCTTATTTCTTGTCGAGGGTAATTAGTCTTTACATTTAAAGAGCTGTTGATAAGCACAGCGTGTGTGTGTGTTCGCGCGCGCTTGGCCCCTCGTTCAAATTATTAGTGCTTTTCGTCAAGTGATGACAAACTATCGTCATATCTTGTAGGACTTCACGTTGAACGCTTTTTCTGGTTTGGAAACTGTGTGTGCATATATGCGTGTTACTGACCAAAGATGCACAAAGATGAATATCTTTAGCAGCAAGGGGTGGCGAGCAGTTTTTATAAATTGCACTGCTTTGAGGCAGGATGTTTTGTTTGAGGGAGCCGTAGGCCTTCATTCCAACTGTCACATGAAAATTTGGACTAACGGTGTGGAATGGACTGCAGATAGAATATTTAAACGAAGCCTAAAAATACTGGACCTCCCTGGCGGTCCAGTGCGTAAGACTCCGCGCTTCCATTGCAGAGGATGCGAGTTCTATCCCTGGTCGGGGAAGTTCCGCATGCCGCGCTGTGCAACCTGCCCCCGCCCCCCACCAAAAAAAAAAAAAAAAACATACAAAAACTAACGTTTCATTTGCCAGCAGGCTAAGGAGCGAGGCTGGCAAGCATCCTTTAAACGATAATTAAAGAAGGATAAAAAGAGCTTATTAAGAATTCCAAAACGTGCCTGCCTGTAAATTTTCATTTATTTTGGTCTGTTGCTATTAGCATGCTTTTATAAATGCAGCTTTGAAGTTCTGTCTGGTTTACAGTGTAAACAGGGAGTTACCAGGGCAACTGGGCGCCTAGACCCCAAGCCTCTGGCTCAGTTCCCTCATACCGTGGCCGCAGCCCTGACTTCTGTTCCTAGAACATAGAAACCCGCCAGCATCTCAGTCTTTGGGCAGAAAGATACTCAACAGGTATCTGAAAATGCTCTGGGAGGGCAAACAACATCAGCCAACAGCTGCCCCCACGGTGAGGACTTCGCCCAGCTTCTTTTGTGAACAAGTGCTGGAAAAAAGAACAGCACCCACACAGGGCTTTCTCTGTCGACATACAGCCTTTTGTTAAAGTAAGTCTTACTGTGGGTCTGATCCTCGGGATGAGACCTCTGCCTTTTACAGTCCAAGTGACAAGGAGCCTGTGCTGCGTAGCTGTTGGACTGCCTACACCTGTGAAGACGATGATGCCGACGAGGCTGAAAGTGGAGCAGCTGACCCATGAGTCAGACCTTCCCCGTTCTAGCCTTACGACTTGTGTTGTTTTTTATTTTATTATTTATTTATTTATTTATTTTTTTGCGGTACACGGGCCTCTCACTGTTGTGGCCTCTCCCGCTGCAGAGCACAGGCTCCGGATGCGCAGGCCCAGCGGCCATGGCTCACGGGCCCAGCCGCTCCGCGGCATGTGGGATCTTCCCGGACCGGGGCACGAACCCGCGTCCCCTGCATCGGCAGGCGGACTCTCAACCACTGCGCCACCAGGGAAGCCCTTGTTGTTGTTTTTTAGAATGTGTTCCCCATTACGCTAGGTTTTGGATGGGACGTTAAAGAACAGTTCTTTCCTCAGGGCAGTTTGTGTTTCCTATGTATTTGGCCCCGTCTTTGTGTGCTTCCTGAGCACACAGCCGGTTCTCCAGGTAATTAAATTCCTGCAGCAGAGAGAGATTGTTGTCTTTCAGGCTGTGATTTTAAATATTTTTTAAGGTCTTCTTAAAAGTCACAGGTCCTGGGCTTCCCTGGTGGCGCAGTGGTTGAGAGTCCGCCTGCCAATGCAGGGGACACGGGTTCGTGCCCCGGTCTGGGAAGATCCCACATGCCGCGGAGCGGCTGAGCTCGTGAGCCATGGCCGCTGAGCCTGCGCGTCCGGAGCCTGTGCTCCGCAACGGGAGAGGCCACAACAGTGAGAGGCCCGTGTACCACACACACACACAAAAAAGTCACAGGTCCTAAACCTTTTGTTTTCTTTATCTAAAGAGATATATTTTAATCCTGTATTTCTAGTTCACCCTATGTATTTTCTCATTCTTTGTTCTTCACTTGCGTTAAGGAGACCTGCTTTTAGGACTTACACAATTTATTTCCCTCTCTAATCTCTGGCTACCAGTTTATTATTATTATTATTTACTTATTTATTTTTTGGCCATGCCGTGCAGCTTGCGGGATATTAGTTACCTGACCAGGGATTAAACCTGGGCCCTCAGCAGTGAAAGCGCAGAGTCCTAACCACTGAACGGCCAGGGAATTCCCTGGCTACTGTTTTTTTAAAAATAAATTTATTTATTTCTGGCTGTGTTGGGTCTTCGTTGCTGTGCGTGGGCTTTCTCTAGTTGCGGCGAGAGGGGGCTACTCTTTGTTGCGGTGCGCGAGCTTCTCATTGCGGTGGCTTCTCTTATTGTGGAGCATGGGCTCTAGGCACGTGGGCTTCAGTAATTGTGGCACACAGGCTCAGTAGTTGTGGCACACAGACTTAGTTGTTCTGCAGCATGTGGAATCTTCCCAGATCAGGGCTCGAACCCGTGTCCACTGCATTGGCAGGTGGATTCTTAACCACTGTGCCACCAGGGAATTCCCTGGCTACCGGTTTTTAATAGAAAAACATTATAGAACTTAGAGTTAAGCACCACTTTTCCTTCCAAACCCAGCTTAAACTGAGCCGTCAAATCAGGAGTTCTCTAGCTGCTTCGTACCTGCTTATTCCTTACCTTTGTTGTTTACGTCATTGGTTTACACCTTTGCCTGCACATTTGGAATGATCTGGAAGACTAGGAAATACCGGGGCCCACCCCCAGAGATTTTGATGTGATTGGTCTGGGATGCAGCCTGGGCATCAGGATATTTGCTTATTTTCTTGATTTGTCTAGTTGTTTTCCCCCCAGCTCTGTTGAGATAAAACATAAGGATTCTGTCTCTTTTTTTTTAAAAAAAATATTTATTTATTTTTGGTTGTGTTGGGTCTTCATTGCTGCACGTGGGCTTCCTCTAGTTGCGGTGAGTGGGGGCTACTCTTTGTTGTGGTGTGTGAGCTTCTTGTTGCGGTGGCTTCCCTTTTTGTGGAGCACGGGCTCTAGGTGTGTGGGATTCAGTAGTTGTGGCTCGAGGGCTCTAGAGCATAAGCTCAGTAGTTGTGGCGCACCTCTCCGTGGCATGTGGGATCTTCCTGGACCAGGGATCGAACCCCTGCATTGGCAGGCAAATTCTTAACCACTGTGCCACCAGGGAAGTCCAAATATCAGGATTCTTTTTTTTTTTTAATTTATTTATTTATGGCTACATTGGGTCTTCATTGCTGTGCGCAGGCTTTCTCTAGTTACGGCGAGCGGGGGCTACTCTTGGTTGCAGTGCGCGGGCTTCTCATTGTGGTGACTTCTCTTGTTGCGGAGCACGGGCTCTAGGCGCGTGGGCTTCAGTAGTTGGGGCTCGCGGGCTCTGGAGTGCAGGCTGAGTAGTTGTGGCGCACGGGCTTAGTTGCTCCGCGGCATGTGAGATCTTCCCGGACCAGGGCTCCAACCCGTGTCCCCTGCGTTGGCAGGCAGGTTCTTAACCACTGTGCCACCAGGGAAGCCCCAAACATCAGGATTCTTAAGGGCAAGTCCAATAAGTTCACAAGTTCGGGAACCATGGTTACATTATATGCATTAATATTTGCTTATAGTCCTGAATTCCATTCACGTTTATACTGATAGTAAACGTTTATCAAGCACTTGCATGCACTGTTCTGAAAACTTTACATATTTTACCTTATTTAAGCCTCAAATTCTGTCCAGTAGGTGCTTTTATCATCCCCATTTTACAGATGAGATTGAATACTTTTCAATAATTACTTACTTTTACAGTAAGATTAAACAATTTCAAGATCATAATGCTTGCACATAAGGAATATACATGTTATAGTTCCTTTATCCAAAGGATAATGAATTAAAATTTTTCTTCTAGTAAATTTTAGATGAACAAAACAGAGAAACAGGCCCTCAGCATAGAGAGGTAATATTTGCAAGTAACAACAGATAATGGAACCACTGGTGTCACGTTTTGCTTACATTTTCATTAAGGAGAATGAGCTCCAAAATCCCCAAGTTTAGATTTGGAATAAACCTCATAGGAAGAAGTTGAAACTCAGGATAGATGAGAAACTGGTGAGAGAGCCAGTCACTGAATTTTAAGGTTAACATGGCTATTTCTAGTATTTAAAAGGCTTTCAATAAATAGTTGGAAAACAAAGCTGCGGTGGGAGGACTTAAAAACCATGCAATTTAACTCTTTTATCATAAAGGTGAGGAAATTGGGACCCAGAGATGTAAAGTGACTTGCCTGCTAATCACAGAGCAGAGTCAGGATTGAAATCAATGTTTTCCCACTCAGTCCAGTGTTCTAACGCTACCAAATGCTTTTCCTTCACCTATTGAAACAATTACATGATTTCCCCTTGTTCTGTTAATGTGGAGAATTACTTTGATTTATTGATTTTCTTTTTTTGTTACTTATGGGAAATTTAAAACATGTACAAAGATAGAAGAACATAAAGAATTGTTGTGTATCCAGTACCCTGCTTCTGCAGTTATCCACTCATGGCTGTTTATTTCATCCTTAGCCCCATCCAGTCCCCCTTCCCAGATAATTTTGTGCCAAATAGCAGACATATTTCATTTGTAAGTATTTCAGTATGTATCTTTAAAAGATACAGACTTAAATATATATACATATGTGTGTGTGTGTATATATGTATATATAAAACATAATACCATTGTCACACCTAAAAATATTATAATTCCTTAATCCCAGCAAATTTCCAACGTTCAGATTTCTTCAGTTGTCTTAGAAATGTCGTAAACGTTTTCTTTTACAGTTTGCTTGCATCAGCGTCCAGATAAGGTCTACACGTTGGGATTGATGAATATTCTTTTAGTTTTCTTTCAATCTATAGGGTTTCACTCTATCCCCTTCCTTTTTTTTTGAATTTTTGAATTTTATTTATTTTTTTATACAGCAGGTTCTTATTAGTTATCTATTTTATACATATTAGTGTATATATGTCAATCCCAATCTCCCAATTCATCCCACCACCACCACCACCACCACCACCACCACCACCCCCACCCCCCCTCCACTTTCCCCCCTTGGTGTCCATACGTTTGTTCTCTACATCTGTGTCTGTTTCTGCCCTGCAGACTGGTTATTCTGTACCATTTTTCTAGGTTCCACATATATGTGTTAATATACGGTATTTGTTTTTCTCTTTCTGAATTACTTCACTCTGTATGACAGTCTCTAGATCCATCCACATCTCTACAAATGACCCAGTTTTGTTCCTTTTTATGGCTGAGTAATACTCCATTGAATATATATACCACATCTTCTTTATCCATTCGTCTGTCGATGGGCATTTAGGTTGCTTCCATGTCCTGGTTGTTGTAAATAGTGCTGCAGTGAACATTGGGGTGCATGTGTCTTTTTTTTTTTTTTAACATCTTTACTGGGGTATAATTGCTTTACAATGGTGTGTTAGTTTCTGCTTTATAACAAAGTGAATCAGTTATACATATACATATGTTCCCATATCTCTTCCCTCTTGCGTCTCCCTCCCTCCCACCCTCCCTATCCCACCCCTCCAGGCGGTCACAAAGCACCGAGCCCGTATCCCTGTGCCATGAGGCTGCTTCCTACTAGCTATCTACCTTACGTTTGTTAGTGTATATATGGCCATGCCTCTCTCTCGCCCTGTCACAGGTGCCCCTTCCCCCTCCCCATATCCTCAAGTCCATTCTCCAGTAGGTCTGTGTCTTTATTCCTGTCTTACCCCTAGGTTCTTCATGACATTTTTTTCCTTAAATTCCATATATATGTGTTAGCATACGGTATTTGTTTTTCTCTTTCTGACTTACTTCACTCTGTATGACAGACTCTAGGTCTATCCACCTCATTACAAATAGCTCAATTTCGTTTCTTTTTATGGCTGAGTAATATTCCATTGTATATATGTGCCACATCTTCTTTATCCATTCATGGGCACTTAGGTTGTTTCCATCTCCAGGCTATTGTAAATAGAGCTGCAATGAACATTTTGGTACATGACTCTTTTTGAATTATGGTTTTCTCTGGGTATATGCCCAGTAGTGGGATTGCTGGGTCATATGGTAATTCTATTTTTAGTTTTTTAAGGAACCTCCATACTGTTCTCCATAGTGGCTGTATCAATTTACATTCCTACCAACAGGGCAAGAGGGTTCCCTTTTCTCCACACCCTCTCCAGCATTTGTTGTTTGTAGATTTTCTGATGATGCTCATTCTAACTGGTGTGAGGTGATACCTCATTGTAGTTTTGATTTGCACTTCTCTAATAATTAGTGACGTTGAGCAGATTTTCATGTGCTTCTTGACCACCTGTATGTCTTCTTTGGAGAAATGTCTGTTTAGGTCTTCTACCCATTTTTGGATTGGGTTGTTTGTTTCTTTAATATTGAGCTGCGGGGCTTCCCTGGCGGCGCAGTGGTTGAGAGTCCACCTGCCGATGCAGGGGACACGGGTTCGTGCCCTGGTCCGGGAAGATCCCACATGCTGTGGAGTGGCTGGGCCTGTGAGCCATGGCTGCTGAGCCTGCGCGTCCAGAGCCTGTGCTCCGCAACGGGAGAGGCCACAACACTGAGAGGCCCGCATACCACAAAAAAAATTGAGCTGCATGAGCTGTTTATATATTTTGGACATTAATCCTTTGTCCATTGATTCGTTTGCGAATATTTTCTCCCATTCTGAGGGTTGTCTTTTTGACTTGTTTGTAGTTTCCTTTGCTTTGCAAAAGGTTTTAAGTTTCATTAGGTCCCATTTGTTTATTTTTGTTTTTATTTCTGTTACTCTAGGAGGTGGATCAAAAAAGATCTTGCTGGGGCTTCCCTGGTGGCGCAGTGGTTGAGAGTCTGCCTGCCGATGCAGGGGACACGGGTTTGTGCCCCGGTCTGGGAAGACCCCACATGCCGCGGAGCGGCTGGGCCCGTGAGCCATGGCCGCTGAGCCTGCGCGTCCGGAGCCTGTGCTCCGCAAAGGGAGAGGCCACAACAGTGAGAGGCCCACGAACTGCAAAAAAAAAAAAAAAAAAAGATCTTGCTGTGATTTGTGTCAAAGAGTGTCCTTCCTATGTTTTCCTCTAAGAGTTTTATAGTGTCTGGTCTTACATTTAGGTCTCTAATCCATTTTAACTTTATTTTTGTGTATGGTGTTAGGGAGTGTTCTAATTTCATTCTTCTACATGTAGCTGTCCAGTTTTCCCAGCACCACTTATTGAAGAGACTATCTTTTCCCCACTGTATATACTTGCCTCCTTTGTCATAGATTAGTTGACCATAGGTGCGTGGGTTTATCTCTGGGCTTTCTATCTTATTCCATTGATCTATGTTTCTGTTTTTGTGCCAGTACCGTATTGTCTTGATTACTGTAGCTTTGTAGTATAGTCTGAAGTCAGGGAGTCTGATTCCTCCAGCTCCGTTTTTTTCCCTCAAGACTGCATTGGCTATTCGGGGTCTTTTGTGTCTCTCTACAAATTTCAAGATTTTTTTGTTCTAGTTCTGTAAAAAATGCCACTGGTAATTTGATAGGGATTGCATTGAATTTGTAGATTGCTTTGGGTAGTATAGTCATTTTCACAATATTGATTCTTCCAATCCAAGAACATCGTATATCTCTCCATCTCTTTGTGTCATCTTTGATTTCTTTCATCAGTGTCTTATAGTTTTCTGAGTACAGGTCTTTTACCTCCTTAGGTAGGTTTATTCCTAGGTATTTTATTCTTTTTGTTGCAATGGTGAATGGGATTATTTCTTTAATTTCTCTTTCTGATCTTTCATTGTTAGTGTACAGGAATGCAAGAGATTTCTGTGCATTAATTTTGTATCCTGCAGCTTTACCAAATTCATTGATTAGCTCTAGTAGTTTTCTGGTGGCATCTTTAGGATTCTCTATGTATAGTATCGTGTCATTTGCAAACAGTGACAGTTGTACTTCTTCTTTTCCAATTTGTATTCCTTTTATTTCTTTTTCTTCTCTGATTGCCGTGGCTAGGCCTTCCAAAACTATGTTGAATAAGAGTGGCGAGAGTGAACATCCTTGTATTGTTCCTGATCTTAGAGGAAATGCTTTCAGTTTTTCACCATTGAGAGTGATGTTTGCTGTGGGTTTGTCATATATGGCCTTTATTATGTTGAGATAGGTTCCCTCTATGCCCAGTTTCTGGGGAGTTTTTATCATAAATAGGTGTTGAATTGTGTCAAAAGCTTTTTCCGCATCTATTGAGATGATCATATGGTTTTTATTCTTCAATTTGTTAATATGGTGTATCACATTGATTGATTTGCGTATATTGAAGAATCCTTGCATCCCTGGGATAAATCCTACTTGATCATGGTGTATGATCCTTTTAATGTGTTGTTGAATTCTGTTTGCTAGTATTTTGTTGAGGATTTTTGCATCTATATTCATCAGTGATATTGGTCTGTAATTTTCTTTTTTTTGTAGTATCTTTGTCTGGTTTTGGTATCAGGGTGATGGTGGCCTCACAGAATGAGTTTGGGAGTGTTCCTTCCTCTGCAATTTTTTGGAAGAGTTTGAGAAGGATGGGTGTTAGCTCTTTTCTAAATGTTTGATAGAATTCACCTGTGAAGCCATCTGGTCCTGGATTTTTGTTTGTTGGAAGATTTTTTTTTTTTTTTGCGGTACGTGGGCCTCTCACTGCTGTGGCCTCTCCCGTTGCGGAGCACAGGCTCCGGACATGCAGGCTCAGTGGCCATGGCTCACAGGCCCAGCCGCTCTGCGGCACGCGGGATCCTCCCAGACCGGGGCTCGAACCCGTGTCCCCTGCATTGGCAGGCAGATTCTTAACCACTGTGCCACCAGGGAAGCCCTAACTTCTCCTTTTTCATTTCTAATTTTATTGATTTGAGTCCTCTCCCTCTTTTTCTTGATGAGTCTGGCTAAAGATTTATCAATTTTGTTTATCTTCTCAAAGAACCAGCTTTTAGTTTTATTGAACTTTGCTATTGTTTTCTTTGTTTCTATCTCATTTATTTCTGCTCTGATCTTTATGATTTCTTTCCTTCTACTAACTTTGGGTTTTGTTTGTTCTTCTTTCTCTAGTTCCTTTAGGTGTAAGATTAGATTGTTTATTTGAGATTTTTCTTTTTTTTGGAGGTAGGCTTGTATTGCTATAAACTTCCCTGTTAAAACCGCTTTTGCTGCATCCCATAGGTTTTAGATCGTCGTGTTTTTGTTGTAATTTGTAGGTATTTTTTAATTTTCTCTTTGATTTCTTCAGTGATCTGTTGGTTATTTAGTAACGTATTGTTTAGCCTCCATGTGTTTGTGTTTTTTACCTTTTTTTCCCTGTAATTGATTTCTAATCTCATAGCATTGTGGTCGGAAAAGGTGCTTGATATGATTTCAATGTTCTTAAATTTACCAAGGCTTGATTTGTGACCCAAGATGTGATCTATCCTGGAGAATGTTCTGTGTGCACTTGAGAAGAAAGTGTAATCTGCTGTTTTTGGATGGAATGTCCTATAAATATCAATTAAATCTCTCTGGTCTATTGTGTCATTTAAAGCTTGTGTGTCCTTATTAATTTTCCGTTTGGATGATCTGTCCATTGGTGTAAGTGAGGTGTTAAAGTCCCCCACTATTACTGTGTTACTGTTGATTTCCTCTTTTGTAGCTGTTAGCAGTTGCCTTATGTATTGAGGTGCTCCTATGTTGGGTGCATATATATTTATAATTGTTATATCTTCTTCTTGGATTGATCCCTTGATCATTATGTAGTGTCCTTCCTTGTCTCTTGTAACATTCTTTAGTTTAAAGTCTATTTTATCTGATATGAGTATAGCTACTCCAGCTTTCTTTTGATTTCCATTTGCATGGAATATCTTTTTCCATCCCCTCACTTTCAGTCTGTATGTGTCTGTAGGTCTGAAGTGGGTGTCTTGTAGACAGCATATATATGGGTCTTGTTTTTGTATCCATTCAGTGAGCCTGTGTCTTTTGGTTGGAGCATTTAATCCATTCACGTTTAAGGTAATTATCGATATGTATATTCCTATTATCATTTTCTTAATTGTTATGGGCTTGTTTTTGTAGGTCCTTTTCTTCTCTTGTGTTTCCCACTTAGAGAAGTTCCTTTAGCATTTGTTGTATAGCTGGTTTGGTGGTGCTGAATTGTCTTAGCTTTTGCTTGTCTGTAAAGCTTTTGATTTCTCCATCAAATCTGAATGAGATCCTTGCCAGGTAGAGTAATCGTGGTTGTAGGTTCTTCCCTTTCATCACTTTAAATATATCATGCCACTCCCTTCTGGCTTGTAGAGTTTCTGCTGAGAAATCAGCTGTTAACCTTATGGGAGTTCCCTTGTATGTTATTTGTCGTTTTTCCCTTGTTGCTTTCAATAATTTTTCTTTGTCTTTAATTTTTGTCAGTTTGATTACTATGTGTGTCAGCATGTTTCTCCTTGGGTTTATTCTGCCTGGGACTCTCTGCGCTTCCTGGACTTGGCTGGCTATTTCCTTTCCCATGTTAGGGAAGTTTTCGACTATAATCTCTTCAAATATTTTCTCGGGTCCTTTCTCTCTCTCTTCTCCTTCTGGGACCCCTATAATCCGAATATTGTTGTGTTTAATGTTGTCCCAGAGGTCTCTTAGGCTGTCTTCATGTCTTTTCGTTCTTTTTTCTTTATTCTGTTCCGCAGCAGTGAATTCCACCATTCTGTCTTCCAGGTCACTTATCCGTTCTTCTGCCTCAGTTATTCTGCTATTGATTCCTTCTGGTGTATTTTTCATTTCAGTTATTGTATTGTTTATCTCTGTTCGTTTGTTAATTCTTCTAGGTGTTTGTTCTTTAATTCTTCTAGGTCTTTGTTAAACATTTCTTGCATCTTTTCGGTCTTTGCCTCTATTCGTTTTCCGAGGTCCTGGATCATCTTCACTATCATTATTCTGAATTCTTTTTGGAAGGTTGCCTATCTCCACTTCATTTAGTTGTTTTTTCTGGGGTTTTATCTTGTTCCCTCATCTGGTACAAAGTCCTCTGCCTTTTCATTTTGTCTATCTTTCTGTGATGTGGTTTTCCTTCCACAGGCTGCAGGATTGTAGTTCTTGCTTCTGCTGTCTGCCCTCTGGTGGATGAGGCTATCTAAGAGGCTTGTGCAAGCTTCCTGATGGGAGGGACTGGTGGTGGGTAGAGCTGGCTGTTGCTCTGGTGGGCGGAGCTCAGGAACACTTTAAACCGCTTGTCTGCTGATAGGGCTGGGTTCCCTCCCTGTTGGTTGTTTGGCCTGAGGCGACCCAGGACTGGAGCCTACCTGGGCTCTTTGGTGGGGCTAATGGTGGACTCCAGGAGGGCTCATGCCAATGAGTACTTCCCAGAACTGCTGCTGCCAGTGTCCTTGTCCCCACGGTGAGCCACAGCCACCCCCTGCCTCTGCAGGAGACCCTCCAACACTAGCAGGTAGGTCTGGTTCAGTCTCCTGTGGGGTCGCTGCTCCTTCCCCTGGGTCCCGTTGCGCGCACTACTTTGTGTGTGCCCTCCAGGAGTGGAGTCTCTGTTTCCCCCAGTCCTGTTGAAGTCCTGCAGTCAAATCCCACTAGCCTTCGAAGTCTGATTCTCTAGGAATTCCTCCTCCCGTTGCCGGACCCCCAGGTTGGGAAGCCTGCCGTGGGGCTCAGAACCTTCACTCCAGTGGGTGGACTCCTGTGGTATAAGTGTTCTCCAGTTTGTGAGCCGCCCACCCAGCGGTTATGGGATTTGATTCTGTTGTGATTGTGCCCCTCCTACCGTCTCATTGCAGCTTCTCCTTTGTCTTTGGATGTGGGGTATCTTTTTTGGTGAGTTCCAGTGTCTTCCTGTCGATGATTGTTCAGCAGTTAGTTGTGATTCTGGTCCCCTTCCTTTTTTTAAAGCAGTTTATCTGGGGCTGCTGAGGGGAGTCTGTCCTTTGGAGTTTCTCAGAGTCTGGATTTTGCTGATTGCGTTCCTGTGGTGTAATTTAACGTGGTCCTCTGACCTGTGTGTTTCCTGTAAACAGACAGCTGCACTCCACAGCCTTGACCTCATGTGGATTTGACTTTTTTATTTCTGAGAAGACTGCTTCATTGGTTATTGATTTTCTGATGTTAAACCAACCTTGCACTCCAGTATAAACCCAGCTTGGTCCTGATGCAATGGCCCTTTTGTGTACTGCTGAATTCAGTGTGCTGCTTTGTCTAGCATCCGTCTAGAATGACAGGCTGGGGGCGCCAACCCTCCAGAAGGGAAAGGCTTTCAGTTCCCATCCCAGGAGGGTTAGAACTCTAGACCAGGAAACACGCCGAGAACGCTGAATCTGGCCAACATTTGTTCCGTTCACTGTTGCCCGTTGGTTTCCCCAGTGTCTGGCAGTGAAACTTTAGCTCAGAGAGGAGCTTTGTGTTGTGTACAGGCACTTCTGGGAAGGAAGGCACTGGATAAAAAGGTCTCCCACTCCAAATCCCGGCTTGTAGAAGGACAGGCCCCAGGGTGGGAGTGTGCTGGCAGAGCTCTGGAGCCTGCTGCAAGGCAGAAGGGATGGAGAGCCAGGCTGGGCCTGCAGAGCTGAACAAGGAGAGGCCTGGTGTGGGGCTGCCCAGCCTGGCAGTTTACAGTTACAGAGAAAAAACTGGAAGGTTCATCACCACCCCACCCCCCAGTAATGAAAACTCAGTGTGACCAGTAAGAACATGTGTGGCCCTCCGCGGAGCTGTCAGGTCTGGCACGCCTTCCCACGCACATCCCTGCCCCTCCAGGCCTCAGGAAGCTGTGCACTGTATGCTTTTGCTGGAAGAACCATGAATTATGGTAATTATTCAAACCTCAAAGGGATTCTTTCTTTTCCTCCCCCAAGCCCCTTCTTCTCCCTTTTAAATAGCAGTTCTTGGGTGAACAAAGACAGAATGTATGTTTATAGGGGAGAGCAGAAGGACTACTTCTGCCATAATTGAAGATGCAGTCTCTCAGATTATAGTGGAAAACTGAGGATGATTGAAGGAGTTGGTTCACAGAGTTCACATAGGAACTGTGAAGTAGTTTGTAAGCAACGACTAAAAGATGCGTGTGGGGAGGTGACTGAATACCCCGGCTCCTCTGAGCTTGCCTTGGTGCGCATGGGCAGCTGGGGTGGCTTCTGTAGCATTTCTTGATAGGGAACCTGTAAGCATAGATGGGGTACAGTTCTGGGAGATAGTAAGGCAGGTAAACAGGTGCAGTTAGGGTGGAACCTGCCCCTTTGTCTCCTTGCTGCTGGCAGAGCTGACGTCTCCAAGGGTGTTGTGCAGCCTCCCCAGCTTGGAGGAGGGGAAGGAACCCCATCTTGCAACAGAAGTTCACAGCAGGGGACCCAGGCTGGCTCCGTTTCTGTCTCCACTCACTGGATCCCTTTGTGTGAATCACCTTCAATTTCTAAGAATATCTGAATACAACAGATGCAAAGGCTGTGTGGGAAAAGTCCAGAAATACTTGCAGAAAAGTAGGGTTTTTTTCTTAAAAGCTTTTTTTTTTCTTCTTATTTTTTTTTTCTTAAAAGCTTTTTTAAAAGAAAAGGAAAATGTGGTAACCGTATATTATTCTTAGAATGATGGATAAAACATTAAAGATCTATGTGTTACGGTCCTGCCATTTTTTTTTTTTTTTTTTTTTTTTTGCGGCACGCGGGCCTCTCACTGTTGTGGCCTCTCCCGTTGCGGAGCACAGGCTCCGGACGCGCAGGCTCAGCGGCCATGGCTCACAGGCCCAGCCGCTCCGCGGCATGTGGGATCCTCCCGGACCGGGGCACGAACCCGTGTCCCCTGCATCGGCAGGCAGACTCTCAACCACTGCGCCACCAGGGAAGCCCCTGCCTTTACTTTCTAAAAAGGATTTTTAAGTCAGTCTAGTATCGAGTCAGTATATTTCAACCCTGCTGGCGAGGAGCATAGTTTCAGGTCTTAGGTAGCAGATCAGGATGCCTTTCTGCTAGTGGGGCCCTATCACTTTCACACACGAAGGATGAGTTCAGTCCCTTCTTGGGGACTTGCTGGCCCTTCATTTAGAACTTTCCACTCTGGCTGTGCCTCTTACGGCTCAGCTTTGCTTCCCAGTGACAACAGGAGAGACACTCTTTAGAAGAACTAGACAAAAGTAAAAATGGTCAAAGATAAAGATGTTTGAGTCTGCAAGAAGAAATGAAATAGCCATGCTGAACTGGTCAGTAGGGTGTAGTAGACCGGTGTGGAGTGTGAACTGGCCACGCAGAGGTGACAGCTACGCCTAGGCTTCTCCCCGTCTCCCTCTGTCCCTCTCCAGCAGCCGGTCAGCCTGGCTTTCCACTTCCCCTGCAGCTCTGATGTGTCCACCTGCAGCAGTGCCTCCCTGTTCTTCCACCACGTGTAAGTCGTACTCCAGAACACTCAGCCACTCAATGTGCTTCTGCTTCTCTGATTATACAGCCTTTGAGAGTTTACTGGAAGACCTAGAAACTCGTCAAGAACTAGCAGTTACATAAGGAACACTCTTGGTGGTGATGGCTTCTGGCTCCCTCAGAACTTCTCAACATTCTGGTGCTAGTTATCAGTGATTGCCATATTGAGTTAAACTTTGCTAGGGACTTCCCTGGTGGTCCAGTGGTTGAGAATCCACCTGCCAATTCAGGGGGCACGTGTTCGATCCGTGGTTGGGGAACTAAGATCCCGCATGCCACGGGGCAACTAAGCCCTCCTGCCACAGTTACTGAGCCCACGCGCTCTGGAGCCCGTGCGCCACAACGAAAGATACCACATGCTGCAGCTAAGACCCGACACAGCCCAAAATAAATAAAATAAATAAATAAATATTTAAAAAAAAAACTTTGCTAGATGTTTCTCCACCAAATCGTTCATGTAAATCACGCTTTTTGAAGATGAAGGGATTTCTCTGCATAAGCATAGAGAAAGTGAACAGGAAAGATTTTTAACAACTGAGAAGAACATTCCTCCAACAAGTGCTTGTTACAACCAGAGAGATGCAGTTTCTGCCCCCATGGGCTTGCAGTCTAGTGGGGGAAACATGTGTTTCCTCACGTCACCAGGGGGCTCAGGATGCCCTGGAGATGCACCATGGAGCCTGAAGCCAGTGAAGGGGACGAGATGAGAGAGGGATTCAGGGAGGACATAAGTAGAGTTCCCGAGGACGGTCAGAAATCAGCTGTCCTGTTATTAAAGGAAGTTCCGGTGGGTGGACGGGGAAGCAGAGATGGGGCAGGCCTGGCCTGCTAGACCACAGTGAGGATTTTAGACTTTATCCTGAGGGTAATGAGTAGCACTGACGGTTAGGTTGAATGATTTGGAGCAATCGCTCTGGCTGCAGTCTGGAGAATCGGTGGGTGTAGGGCAGGCCTCTGGAGGCAGTTGGAGCTGCACGCACTAGCTGACTGCAGAATTGAAGTGGAGCCTTCAGCCTGCCGCGGAAGCCCGAGGCCCGGGGCAGCTGGCACAGGAGGTAGTTGGAGCCGCTGCAGGTGCAGCTGTTTGAACCCTTCAAGGGTCTGGTGGGAGGGTGCCAGAGTTAAGTGCTGCTTGGGCCTGGAAATCTGTAAGCTTATTCCCTGGGCCACAGAGAAGAAGGCTTCTCAAAAGATAGTACTTGACTCCCTTTAACTTTCATCAGCTGTAGGCTCTTGCATCTTCTGCAGCTGTGAGAAAAATTCATCTTAATAAAAATGTTTGCATCAATCATGAAATAAGCTAGCATGAAGCACGGAGAAGGTTTTAGTTCTAGCAGCTTCTTCTCCAGAAGTCTGAAAGTAATAAAAGAAAAAGTAAAATAAAGTATTGGAAGCAGCAGAGCCTGCTAATATTCATTGCTCAGAAATGAGGCTAATTAGAATTCTTATGGCAAAAACTGCACACAGAGAATTTTAGAAAATATTTTTAAAAATTTCTTTTCCTTACTAGTTTTCTAATACACACACACTTATATTTGCTTGTTCTAGACGACAATAACTACAGGAAACAAACTTTATTATGTTGATAATTTTGGACGTTCTATTAAGTTTCTTCTATATCCTCATAAATATCTTTAGGAAAATTAAAAACATTTTTAGGCATTTAAACTAATGGTGTAAATTTTAGCTCTCTAAAGAGTACTGAAGGGACTTCCCTGGTGGTCCAGTGGCTAAGGCAACGCGCTCCCAATGCAGGGAGCCTGGGTTCGATCCCTGGTCAGCTAACTAGATCTCTCACAGTGCAACTAAGAGCCAGCACAGCCAAATAAATCTTTTTTAAAATAAAAATAAATAAATAGTACTAAATGGTAACAAAATAAGCCACCCCGAAATAGGCCACTTTGGCATGAAGATTATTTTGAGCTAAAAGCACTTGAAAGACAGCAGGTGCAAGAAGGGCACTGTGACCGCCCCCTTTTCTTCCTTTAGGCAGGAGATAAACCTCCCGCGTGAAAGCTGCCTTTCGTAAATCAGGAACAAAATGTGTTCTTATCACCAGAGAGCGAAAGAGGTCTGTGCAAACGGGTCTTGGTAAAATAACTCTTACCTTCCTTTAGTCTCCCCATAGATTTTAGTCCCTCTTCCACAGTGGGTACTTTTTGTTCAGCCTGGTATATAGGCAGTTGGGCCTATCTGCTTTTTGGGGTCTTCATTTTCCTATGGGTGCTCCCATGTGTACATTAAAGAATCTATATTGTTTTCTTTTGTTAATCTGTTTTATGTTAGTTTGACTCTCAGGCCCGTTTAGAGACTCTCAGAGAGGAGAGGAAGAGTTTGCCTCCTTTACTACAGGTTGGATTATAACTATCTCTGCTTCTGAGGTTATTTGCATCTATTTCTACCATACCTATATGGCAGAAATAACATATAATGGTATTTCTGCACATCTTTTCCCAACTCCTTGTTCAGTAACATCACGTTGCTAGCTTGAAGTTGTTCATGGTGGAAGTCATTGAACTATGGAAATTGGCAAATTTTCCAAATCAGGGCTTGACTTACTGTTTTGTTGATGGTCCAGACTTAGGAAAGTGAAGGATGAAATGTTAGTACACTTGACCCTTGAACAATGCGTGTTTGAACTTCGCAGATCCACTTACGCTCAGATTTTTTTCTGTAGTACTATATACTCAGGTTGGTTCGGTCTGCAGATGTGGCACCTCTGATATGGAGGGCCGACTGTAAAGTTGTATGCAAATTTTTGACTGTATGGAGGGTCGGCACCCCGACCCCTAAGTTGTTTGAGGGTCAACTGTAATGTGGATTAAATTAAGAAGTATATCTTGGGACTTCCTGGTGGTCAAGTGGTTAAGACTCCATGCTCACAATGCAGGGGCCCAGGTTCGCTCCCTGGTCAGGGAACTAGATCCCGTGTGCCACAACCAAGACCTGGCACAGCCAAATAAATAAATAAATACTAAAAAAAAAAAAAAAAAAAGTAGTGTATCTTGTCGGTTGACATCATATTGTGAATAAACCAAATTGAGAAAATATTCTTCCAGTATTTGAAAGCTGTTATCCATTTCATCAAAGAAATCATTTGTGGACTTCCCTGGTGGCGCAGTGGTTAAGAGTCCGCCTGCCAATACAGGGGACATGGGTTCAAACCCTGGTCCGGGAAGATCCCACATGCTGCGGAGCAACTAAGCCTGTGTACCACAACTAGTGAGCATGCACTCTAGAGCCCATACGCCTAGAGCCCGTGCTCCTCAACAAGAGAAGCCACCGCAATGAGAAGCCCGCGCACCGCAACAAAGAATAGCCCCCGCTTGCCACAAGCAGAGAAAGCCAGCGTGCAGCAACGGAGACCCAACGCAGCCAAAAATAAATAAATAACAAAAGAAAATCATTTGTGTCCTTGACAAATAGGTGAGGTCAGTAGGTCTTGTTCACCCTTAATTAATTAATTACAAAAAAAAATCATTTGTGTCCTTGACAAATAGATGAGGTCAGTAGGTCTTGTTCACCCTACTTTTTTTTTTTTAATTAATTAATTTATTTTTGGCTGCGTTGGGTCTTCATTGCTGCACGCGGGCTTTCTCTAGTTGCAGCGAGCGGGGGCTACTCTTTGTTGCAGTGTGCGGGCTTCTCATTGCGGTGGCTTCTCTTGTTGAGGAGTACGGGCTCTAGGCGCGCAGGCTTCAGTAGTTGCGGCACACCGGCTCAGTAGTTGTGGCTCATGGACTCTAGAGCACAGGCTCAGTAGTTGTGGCAGACAGGCTTAGTTGCTCCGTGGCATGTGGGATCTTCCCTGACCAGGGCTCGAACCCGTGTCCCCTGCACTGGCAGGCGGATTCTCAACCCCTGTGCCACCAGGGAAGCCCCCACCCTACTTCTTAATATCAAATCACCTTTGTGTCCTAAGTATTATATGCTTACTAATTAGTCACCTGCAACCAGGGTTTGGCTATTAATACCAAATTTAGCAAAAATCAGTGAAGGAACTGCAATGAGATACCACTTCGTACCCGCTAGGATGGCTGTCATTTTAAAACATGGACAATAGCAGGTGTTGGTGGGAATGTAAAATGATGCAGCCACTTCGGAAAACAGTTCGGCAGTTCCTCAAAGTGTTAAACAGAGTCACCATATGACCCAGCAATGCTACTCCTATATATACACCCAAGAGAATTGAAAACATATGTCCACACAAAACTCTGTACACAAATGTTCATAGCAGCATTATTTATGATAGCCAAAAAGTGGAAACAACCCGAATGTTCTCAGCTGATAAATGGATAAACAAAATGTGTTTATATCCACACTATGGACTGTCACTCAGCCATAAAAAGAAGTGAAGTATTGGCAACACACACTACAGCTTGGATGAACCTGGAAAACATGTTCGGTGAAAGAAGCCAGTCACAAAAGAGCACGTTGTATGATTTCATTTACATGAAATACATAGAACAGGCAAATCCATGGAGTCGTGGTTGCCAGGGACTGGGGGAGGGGAAGAATGGGGAGTGACTGCTCTTGGGTGCGGGGTTTCTTTCGGGGGTGATGAAAATGTTCCGGAATTAGTAATAATAGTTGCCCAGCTCTGTGAACATGCTAAAAACACTGAATTGTATACATTAAAAGGGTTAATTTTATAGTAATACTGTTTTTTAAAAAAATATTTATTTATTTGGCTGTGTAGGGTCTTAGTTGCGGCATGTGGGATCTAGTTCCCTGACCAGGGATCAAACCCAGACCCCTGCATTGGGAGCGCGGAGTCTTAGCCACTGCGCCACCGGGGAAGTTCCTGTAGTATGTGAATTATATATCACTAAAGTTGTTAAAAATTAATGAAAGCAGTTTGTGAGAATCGGCTATGTAAAATTTATGAGGAAAGGTATCGTATGTTTTATTATTATTTGTAAAGTATTGTAAAGTGTGTGCTGCACATCCTGATATCGGTGAAGTTATAACCACATGCGTCCCCCAGCCATTAAACATTTAAGGGCACACCACTGCCCCGGGGGCGGCTCCATCCACTGGTTCCTCAACGCTGTCCCCAGGCCTTCTCCCGTTCCTCTGTCCCTGCAGCCCCCATACCGCCACAGCCTCAGAGAATGGCTCTTCCTCTCCACCCCCTCAGAGTGGTCATGTCCCCCCAGAACAGGCCTGAAGGACCCTTCCTTGCATTCCCCTGGGACCTCCTCCAGCTTCTTAAGCTCCATTACTGATGTGTAAATTTGAGTGAATTTTAGGGCATATTCTACTTGTCACCAAATCTTTAACTCATTACTACATAGGTTCTTTTTAGTGATTGGACATTTTCTATCAATTTTTTTTTTTTTTTTGTCTGCGTTGGGTCTTTGTTGCTGCGCGCAGGCTTTTCTCTAGTTGCGGTGAGCGGGGGCTACTTTTTGTTGCGGTGCGCGGGCTTCTCATTGCGGTGGCTTCTCGTTGCGGAGCATGGGCTCTAGGCGTGCGGGCTTCAGTAGTTGTGGCTCGTGGGCTCGGTAGTTGTGGCTCACAGGCTCTAGAGCCCAGGCTCAGTAGTTGTGGCTCACGGGCTAGTTGCTCCGCGATACGTGGGATCTTCCCGGACCAGGGTTGAACCCGTGTCCCCAGCATTGGCAGGTGGATTCTTAACCACTGCGCCACCAGGCAAGGCCTCTATCAGTCTTTTTTTCTCCCCAGTCAAATGCTGTATTCTGGGCTTCCCTGATGCAGGGGATACGGGTTCGTGCCCCGGTCTGGGAAGATCCCACATGCCGCGGAGCGGCTGGGCCCGTGAGCCATGGCCGCTGAGCCTGCGCATCCGGAGCCTGTGCTCCGCAACGGGAGAGGCCACAACAGTGAGAGGCCTGCGTACCGCAAAAAAAAAAAAAAAAAATGCTGTTTGCTTTTACATAATCTGTCAAGGGTCCTTAAAATTTTGAAATTTTGTTTAAAAGATACTTTTCTAGAAATGTTTTGAGAGTCTGAGGGAATCATATGTACTTTTCAACATTTCCTGCTCATTCACTTATTCTAGACTCAAAATAATTTTCTAAATAGTAAGCATTCCTTTTTTTAAAAGAATTATTTATTTATTTTTGGCTGCGCTGAATCTTTGTTGCGGCCCTCGGGCTCCTCTGGTTGTGGCGCTTAGTTGAGGTATGTGGGATCTTAGTTCCAGGGATTGAACCTGGGATCGAACCCAGGCCCCCTGCACTGGGAGCGTGGAGTCTTAACCACTGGACCACCAGCGAAGTCCCCAAATAGTAAGCATTCTAATGCTGAGCTGAACATGCCACAGATTTTTAATAAAATATTATAAATGCCAGTGTTGTCCTAAAGGCAGAGCTATAATGTGTTATAACTCAGAAACTCTGTGTTCTCAGGTGTAAGGAGAAGCTTTTTGCATGAGTGGATGTCCCTGCATATTTTGTAATATAACTTGACCTGCTGAACTCTGAGCGGTGATGGCAGAGCTGATGTAACCTCCTCAGGTGTTCTGTGGTCTGAACTATCCTCGCTAGGTGGCCACACCGAGCTTTGTAACCCACTTCCCGACCAAACCCGCTGCCATCCTTGTCATGTTTTAAATTCTTCCTATTTTTAAACTGCCTGGGAATTTAGAAGACTTAGGAAGGTCATAGCATCCAAGACAAGGAGAGGGCCGACGGGTAGTGCTGCATCTAGCAGTCTCCTTCAGTTAATGCCAAGTTCTTGGGATGCTCGGTGTAGGTTGGTGGTGCTTAGTGGCAGCCGTCAAAGCGAAAACTAACTGACTGTGTTTCCTGAAGAGTGACTTGGTTTCCTTTCTCAGTCTCCACTTGGTTCTTTACTCTAATTGTCCAGGGTTGAGTCCAGGGACCAGAAGATGGTCAGACCCACACCAGGGAGAGGAACGCTGAGGACTGTACACCAAGCTGAGCTTCTGCTTGGCCTCTCCTTTCCTCCCATGGTGCTCCTGCCAAGTGAGCCATTGCAAAACACGCAGCTGCACCTGGTTATCTGCATTAATTTCTGAAATGATTAGCTATTAAAGCTATGTTTTTCAAGTGAAATTATAAGTAAGCTGCTTACTGATAGAAAAAGAGCTGCTTTATCTTCAACTTTGCAAACCCTGCATCTCTATTTTTAGTTCCTTGGAAGTTGCAGCTTATAGTGGTGGTAGTGAAGTACTGAAGTATCCTAAACGAAGGGCCTTCTAAATGCAGAACTGTTAATTGTGCTCAATATAGTAATTTTGTATCTTTGTAAGTTTTACCACTCTTTTAATTGACTTTATTGGGGTGTAATTTATATATAGTAAAATGAGGGCACCCATTTCGAGTTTGATGAGTTGTGACAAATGTGTAAATCTGTGCATCACCACCCCAATAAGATCTAGAACATCACTCCAATCCCCTCCACCCCTCACTCTGGGCTACCATTGATCTGATTACTTTTTCTAGAATGTCACATAAGTGGAATCACATAGAACGTCCTCTTCGGTGCCTGGCTCTTTCGCTCTGTATGTTGTTTTGAGATCTGTCCGTGTTCCACCTGTCAGTGGCTCACTCCTCTGTGCTGCTGAGTAGTTTTCTGGTTGTTTCTGGAGGGAGGACTGGCGGGAGGCACTCCGATGTTCCGGAGGTAGACGTCGTGCTCAGTAGAGCTTTTGCTTTTTTAAAATCGGAGGACAGTTAATTTACAGTGTTGTGTTACCTTCGGGTGTACAGCAAAGTGATTTAGTTATACATTTTCCATTATAGGTAGAGCTTTCTTTTTAAAAAATAGGGTATAAGAGATTTCCAAACTGAATGTTATTTCCCCCCATGGACTGTGGTTACATTGATCTTTTAACAGACAAATGGATAGTCTTTTAATTACTCAGCTGATCTCTTTATTTTAATATCAGGTTTATTGAAGTCCAGTTCATATATAGTAAAATTCACTCCTGGCAGACATGTACGCCACAATTCAAGGTATCAATCACTTTCACCACCCCAGAAAATTCCTTTGTAGTCACCCCCTTCCCCTACCCCAGCACGTGTCTTTTCCAGGATGTCTTGGGAATAGAACCATCCAGTGTGCAACCTCTTTGGTGTGGCCTCTTCAATCCGCATAGTGCCTTTGAGATTCATCTGTGTTACCTGTAGTCTCCTCTGTTGTCGAGTAGTGTCCGTCACATGTATATGCCGTGCTGTGTTTTTCTGTTCATCAGTGGAAGGGTATTTCAGCTAATTCCAGATTTTGGCAGTTATACATAAAGCCACTTTAAACAGTCATATCCAGGTTTTTGTGCAAACATGTGTACTCATGCATCTTGGATAAATAACCTGGGAAGGGGCTGCTGGATTGTATGTTAGGTGTGTGTTTAATTTTATAATGGACTGCTGACTTTTTTCCCAAGTGGTTGTATCATTTTGCATTGCCATGAGGAATATTTAAGAACTCGATTGTTTTATGTCCTTGACGGCACTTGTTTTGGCAGATTTTTTTTTTAGCCATATTAATAGGTGTATAGTGATATCTCATTGTGGTTTTGATTTGCATTCTCTAATGACTAATGATGTTGAGCTTTTTTTTTTTTTTTTTTTTTTTGTGGTACGCGGGCCTCTCACTGTTGTGGCCTCTCCCGTTGCGGAGCACAGACTCCGGACGCGCAGGCTCAGCGGCCATGGTTCACAGGCCCAGCTGCTCCGCAGCATGTGGGATCTTCCCGGACCGGGACATGAACCTGCATCCCCTGCATCGACAGACGGACCCCCAACCACTGGGCCACCAGGAAAGCCCGATGTTGAGCAATTTTTATGTGCTTTTATTTGTCATCTATATATCTTCTTCGGAAACTTTTATTTAAATATTTTGCCCAGTTTTATATTGGGTTGTGTGTTTTCTTATTATGGAGTTTTGAAAAGTCTATATATATTCTAGAAACAAGTCCTTTTACAGATTTGCATGTATTTTCTCCCAGTCTGTGGCTTGTCTTTTCATTTTCTTAATAGTGTCTTTAGGAGAACAGAAGAGTTTAACTTTGGTGTAGTCCAGTTCATCTATTTCTTATTTTGTGGATTGTGCTTTTGGTGTTGTACGTAAGAAATCTTTGCCTAATCCAAGCTTGTAGAATTTTTACTGTTTTAGAAGTTTTATAGTTTTAGATTTTACATTTTACGTCTTTGATCCATTTTGCGTTAATTTTTCTATACGATACAAAGCACAGGTTGACATTCTTTTTCCGCCTTGGGATGTTGAATTATTCCAGCACCATTGCTGAACATGTTTGGTGTAGTATTAATGTGAATGCTATTTATTATAGTTCTTTTAATTTGGATATTCCCTGGCACATAGTCTTAAAAAGAGGAAGCTGACAAGGGTCTTTAATAAATCTGGACTGTTCATTTTATAATACTAGAGATTCGTTAAGTTGTATAGTAACGCCATGCGTTTTGTTAAAGGTCTCAAGATTCTGCCCTCCAAGAAAATCTTGCCATGACTGGATAGGACCCCCAGATAAATATTCAAACCTTCGACCTGTTCACTTCTACATCCCTGAAAATGAATCACCATTGGAACAAAAGTTAAGAGAATTAAGACAAGAAACACAAGAATGGAACCAACAGTTCTGGGCAAACCAGAATTTGACTTTTCTTAAGGTAAGTTTAGGTTTCGGGTCAGAATGAGAAATAATACAGTTGGCCACTTGGGGGTGCTAAATCTTTAGCATCTGCTTTGCCTTTCAGTTACCTGGCAGCATCTCATTGCCTCCCCGCCATACATACGTATGTGTGTATATATGCGTAGAATTTTAAAATCAGTATGTAACTGTAAAGAAGAAATATTGATCATTCACAGAATCACAGATCTTGAGACGTTCAAGGAAGTAAAGAGAGTAGCAGAGCCAGAACCAGAACTGCAGGTTCCACATGTATGTACGCTTGTGTGTGTGTGTTTATGAAATTATGGGTGTCTGGGATGCGTTGTCATTCTTCCTGAGAATTCAGGATTCTTAATAGCATACTCATAAAGAAACTACGAGAAAGGAGTATAAATATTGTAATCCAGAAGACAGACTTAGGCGACACATGTTTACCCCTTTGGGCAGGCTAAGTCAAGTGGAGTTGCGTTTATCAACAAACAGTGCCTCCCAAAGGTTATTAAACATCTCATTTTCAAATCCTATTTCAAGCATGAAACTTTTAACTAAGCTCAGATGGTTTAAAACAGGCTTTGAGATGGGCCACTTCTCAGGAAATCCACATCCAGATTTCTCCAGAACACTGAGAGCTGTGTCCTAGCCAAGGAAAAACGGAAAGATGAAGAAAGGGAATTCTGATAGCTGTCTTATTTTAGGAAAAAGAAAAATTTATTGACTCAAGACTAAAAGCCAAAGGCCTGGAACTGAGAGCTGAATCAGGTGAGTGAGTTCTTTTTCTGCCAACACTGGTTTTGTTTGAGTAACTATACGAGAAGGTGTGAAGAAAGAGTATTAGGGCCTCCCTGGCCGTCCAGCGGTTAAGACCCACACTCCCACTGCATGGGGCGCAGGTTCCACCCCTGGTCAGGGAACTAGATCCCATGTGCCTCTCGGCACAGCCCAAAAAAAAGAAACGAAAAAGAAAGGATGTTGAATGAAGTAGAGAAGCTCAGGGGGCAGGCCATGGCTCCAGGGGCAGGCGCTCTGAGGCCGTGTCCTCGGTGGGACACACGTCTGTCCTCCTCCCGCTCCCTCTCCTGTCTTTGGGTGAGGTCAGCCCTCTCGTCATTTTGGGTCATTCTGATCGATGACCTCTTTCTGACCTTTGGGCTTATATCCGAGGTCCCATGGCTTCAGCAGCCTCTGTCTCTTCTGCCCTGGCTTCTCTTCCCTGCTTCCTGATGGCAGTTCATGGTCCCACTGGCCATGAGCCGGAAACTGCAGAGTCATCCTGGAAGCCCCTCCCCACTCCTTCATCCTTCATCTCTCCACCAGATTTACCTTTTAGGTGTTTCTCAGCACCTTTGCTACTCCCTGTCCTTTTTTAAAAAAAAATAAATTTATTTTTATTTATTTATTTTTGGCTGCGTTGGGTCTTTGTTGCTGTGCACAGGTTTCCTCTAGTTGTGGCTTGCGGGATTTAGAACGCAGGCTCAGTAGTTGTGGCGCATGGGCTTAGTTGCTCGGTGGCATGTGGGATCTTCCTGGCCCAGGGCTTGAACCCGTGTTCTCTGCATTGGCAGGCAGATTCTTAACCACTGCGCCACCAGGGCAGTCCCTACTCCCTGTCCTTTAAACATGGCTTTAATTCTCTGCCTATTGCAGTATCTTCCTAATTGGTTCCCTGGCCCCCAGTCTTTAAATCAGGGGTCATTAGACTTTCTGTAAAGGGCTAGATAGTAAATAGTTTAGTCTCTCTGGGCCATATGGGTCTCTCCTTCAACTGGTCAGCTCTGCTGTTGTTCTGTGAAAGCAGCCATAGAAAATACGTAAATTAATGGGCGTGAACTTGTCCCAATAAAACTGTATTTACAAAATCAGCTGGTAGGCCAGATTTGGCCTACAGGCTGTAGTTTAGCAACTCATGCCTAAAATCCATTCTTTGCAGTGTAGCCAGTCTGTTCTACCCCAAATGCAGTTCTGACAGTTGCCACTCAGCTTAGGTTTTTCGATTTCCTGTGACGACAGAGTGACAGCCGTGCTCCTCCTTCTGGATTGGAGGCCTGCCCGGCCCCTGCCTGTTTTACTTGTTTTACCTGTTTCGTGTCTTGTTCCCCAGGCTGCGCGCTTCATGTGTCAGGGATGCAGACTGCATTCAGTTCTCTCTGCCTACCGTGCTGTCCTTTCTTTTGGATGGAGAATCTAGTGCTCAGAATAACCTTTAATCATTTTCTCTCACTATTGATGTTTGGCCTGAATAAGGTTTTGTTCTGTTGGTTAAACAGGTGTCTACTGTCAGAACATTCTGATGGAAAATCTGAAATTGTTGACCCCCAAAGCCAGGTCTTTGTTGGGCTAAAGCACTGTGACTCTACCTGCTCGTGGTAGCCTTGCCTGGGCTCATTAGCATAGAGGTCTGGGGAGGATGGAGTTAGCCCCATGCTGGGCCCAGTCGTGTGCTGTCTGCTGCACGGGCCCGCTGAGGGTCTGGGAGGGCAGGAGTGAGCAGGAAAAGGTGCTATGTCCTATCAGTTTTTGTTTGTTTTTTGTTTGTTTTTGGGGGGGGCAGTAAATATTTTAATTTTATTTTTATGGTGACAGACAATTTTCAAGTTTACTTCCTTTTTTTTTTTAAATACAAAGCTAAACCACAAACAGGTACAACCAAGACATTTTATCTCCCATTTACACACTCCCATTGAATCCTCCTCCAATTGGCTGGCCGCTGAGCAGGCAAGTGTGGGGTGAGGGGAAGACTTTCTTAGGTAGCACCGTCCTTAGGCCAGGGGCCGGGGCATCGAGACGAGGACAGGCTCTCATCACGAAGCACAGAATGAGAGCCCCGACCTCAGGACTGTGCCCTTTGTGCATATGTTCTGTTTTAGTTCCCATGGTGAACCAATGAAGTAGGTGCTGTTACTTTTACCATTTTGTAGATGAGGATCCCGAGGGCAAGTTGTTTGACCAAAGTCACAGAGAGAGCAAGTGGAGGGGCCTAGGTCCTGACCTGGAGAGTGGGTTCCCAGGGAGGCCCACGGGCCACTGTCTTCTGTGAGTATCATGGGTTCCTACTGATGGCGTTACTGAGTGTTGAAAGACGGGCCTTAATTAGATTTCAGATTAGTTTGGTAAGAAAACAGGAAAGAGTATCTTGAGGAAAGGACTCATGAAGGGAGGTGCCCGCTCTGTCAGCTACCAGGCTGCAGTGATGGAACAGTTACCAGGCTGCAGTGATGGAACTGGGGGCGGGGGGACAGGTGTGTCACCCCCGTGGGCCAGAGCACGCATGTGTAAAACGTGAGTGCAGGGGTCTCGCAGAACCCAGGAAAGAGGAGTTACATTTAATAAATGATGTTGGAGAAACTAATTATTTTAGGCCCAAAAGGATAAATTTAGATTCATGCTCCCTGTAATACAAATGTATTCCAAACGGATGAAAAAGTTAATTATTAAAAATCAGTTGTTTATGGAGTAAAAAGTTAAGTACATCGCTCCTAGTTGTAGAAAGTCTAACGATAAAAGTGACCCTCCATTATCTGGAGGAGTGATGATTCCCTGAGCTTGACAGTAAAGGTAGAAAGATTCAGGAACGTGAAAACTGACAATGTCTGGATTAGTCAGGACTCCCTTTGATCTGTCCTCCTGGAAAGGAGAGTTTACTGAGGGGACACGAAGTGGCTCAGACCCAGGACCAGGGGAGAGCCGGGCCCAGGCACGGCCTGCACTCAGACGCCGGCACTAGAGGGAACCCAGGACATCCTCCCTCCTCTCGTTTCACCTCCTCTCTGCCCCACTGCTTCAGCCTTCTGTTGCTGTAAACAGGCTTTTTCCACCTCTCAGTTTATACCTCCCAGGTCCAAGGAAGCAGCCAGACTGAGGCTCTGCCCAGGCGGGGTTCTGTTGAAGGAGTGAGGCTGCTCCACAGACAGTGCCCAGCAAACCCGAGGGCCAGGCAAAGGGGTCCACGTCCAGGAAACACATTAAACGTGAACGGCAGGTGGCGGGAGGCGTTTGTGGCAGAGATGAAGAGGCATGTGGACTTTATGAAAAGCCTTAACAAATTTGTAGAAATAGCAAAACACCTCAGATGAATAATGTGACTACAAGAAAAAAACTCCTCAAACTAAATTTCACAGTGTGTATTAAAACAGCACCTAGGCCTTGTTTTATGCTTACTGAACTCAAGATGTTTTCCCAGCTCCTTTTCCAGAAGGATTTAGTTGCATGAAGTACGCATAGGCCAAGAAGCAGGGAAATTATGGCCACTGAGTATCTAAGAATTCATCCTGTGGGAGAACATGGGAAGACCTCTGTTCTTGCAGCATTGTCTCTCACTGCCCAACAGTGGAGAGTACCTCAGTATCCGGCCACTGCAGGTTACATAAGGCTGAGGGGGCCCACTGCGCACTGGATGTTCACTGGAGTATTCTGCAGCAGTCTAGGACATTATTGACTTAATTTCAAGTGCGAAAAGTAGAATGCCATGACGTCAGCGCTGCCTGCCCCCGATTAAATCTCGTGTAAGCAGGCAGTGCTGTGGGAGGGCTCTTGCCTCGTTTCTTTCACTGCTGAAGTGTTTATGCAGCTGGAGTGGGTGCTATCAGGATGGATTTACTTTAAGTCAGCTGGTATTTAAGAAGCACCCACTCGGCTTTCGGTAAATGTGTAATAGATTAGATTGTTCTGCCTATCGTTCTTAGTATTACTAAAGCTCAGTGTCACACTGCAGTGCTGACAGGTGTGGAACCTGAATTACTTAGCAGACATTTATGGTGCGTCTGCTTTACGCTGAGCGCCACCTGGCAACGTTTGGGCAGGACACCAAACTAGACCAGTAGCTGAAGGTGGCACCCCGACCTGTCCTTAGAACCCTGGGGCGCCTGCTGTTCTGCCAGCGGCGGTGACGAGTGCGCCCCTCTGTGCCAGGCCCGTCCCACCTGCCGCCCTGACCGCGACTCGGTTTGTCTCAGAGCAGCCTTATCAGGTGTGCTGTTGTGATCTGCGTCCTGGAGCCCGGAGAAGCCACAGCCCGGCCGCAGGGCCGGCGAGGGACGGAAGCCCGGCCCGTGGAACCGCTGCCTGCGGGGCCAGGAGGACACGGCCCACCTGCTCAGCTCCTCTCGTCAGTGTGAGAGGCAGGGGAGGCCGGCTGGAGGACCGGCGGAACCTGCTTGCAGCTTAGGAGACGCCGTGCTCTGGGGCGCTCCCTGAAGCGAGAGCTCCATTTGTGGCGCCCACATCGCGCTCCAGCCCTGCCTGCCCGTCTCCTCCCTCGCTCTGTTCAGCCGTGTCTCTGCCTCTCCACACCCTTCATTTGCTCTGCCCATGCTGCTCCCCTTCTCCGCCCTGTGGAGTCCTAGCTGGCTGTCACCTTCCCTGGGAGCCTTTGGCTTCCCTCCCCGCCTCAGCCAGCTGGTTGTCCCTCTCTTTCCCCGATCGGCATCCACCCCTTGATTGATTCCAGGTATTTATTGAACATCTGCCACATCCCAGGCTAGTCCTGGGGACCAGCTGGGGACAAGACAGAGCCACGGCCTCGCCTTTGTGGAGCAGACCTCCTTGCGTGGGCCGGGAGGGTGACCAGCAGACAAGCAGCTCGGTGAACGCACTCTGCACTCCCGGGGTGTCGACCGCGGGGGAGAAAGAAGCCGGGGGGAGGGAAGGAGTGGCGTTTTCGCAGAGCGGGGGCAGAGGGGGAGGTTGGGAGAGGGTCTTCCAGGTGGAGGTCTCGAGGGCCAGCAGGAGGCCGGGTCAGAGGAGTGAGGACACGTGGAATCGACGGCTCTTCACTCAGGCGCTGGGGGTCCAGGTGACTCGTGGGGCCCTGCTCAGGCCGGCTGGGAGGTGGCCCTTCTGTCTTCGTGGGGGACAGCCACGATTGTACTGTGCGGTCTGCGTTTGCCTTTGTGCTGTGTGAGTTCAGGGTTGGCCACTTTCCCTCCTGTTTCTGTAAAAATGTGCCCTGGGGTTACCTTCCCAGCTCTGTCTCTGTCTCCCAAAAATCCTGGTGTGGTTGAAGTGTCAGCATCAGCTTTGCAGCCAGGAAACATGGCCTCTGTCTGGAGTCCTGGAGAGTGGACTCACCCCGGGGGGAGCCAGAGCGGGGGCCTCTCTGGATGGGGGTGCTCTGCAAGTGCAGGGACCCTGGGTGCGATGCCTGTTTGGAGCTTGGGGCTTCTAAGCCAGAGGGCTCTTTCCCTGCGGTCTCATTCCTTCGCCCCTGAGCCGCTGCAGGGTGTCCTGAGGCTGGCCCCTGGCCTGCTGTACCATCCCGAGTCACAGGGGCCCTACTGCCCGCTTGGCAGGCTGTGGTTCCTGTCCTGTGTGGCCTTTCAAGTCTCATGAGAGTGTGGAGGGCAGGGGCAGCCCTGAGGGTGGGCGTCACGGTTGGCATCTCCTACCACAGAGGCTACCAGGTCAGTCCGTGTGTGTCGCCAGTCCCCACCAGCACCTAGTGTGTGCGGGTTCAGTGTGTGCGCACTGACGCGGCGTGGCATGGTTAGGCTGCTGTCTGCCCCGGGCTGCGTTCTACTTAGGAAGCACGGCGTTTTCCTTATGCTGATATACTGGTAGCTCACAGTCTCCACCCAGAAACTTCAGAAAGCATTGGCCTGTGTGTGCTGAAACACATCCCACACCTATGTATATTATCAATTGTGAAGAAAACTAGTTACACTGTAACCATTAGGGTCCAATGGTAGAGGAAGGTATTTTTCCCCCTTAAATCTCTTTTTCTTTACTGAGATATAATTCACGTACCGTAAAATTCACACTTTTTTTTTTTTTTTTTGCGGTACGCGGGCCTCTCACTGTTGTGGCCTCTCCCGTTGCGGAGCACAGGCTCTGGACGCGCAGGCTCAGCGGCCATGGCTCACGGGCCCAGCCGCTCCGCGGCATGTGGGATCTTCCTGGACCAGGGCACGAACCCGCATACCCTGCATTGGCAGGTGGACTCTCAACCACTGCGCCACCAGGGAAGCCCATTATTTACCATTTTTATATCTCCTTTGGAGAAATGTTTATTCAAATCCTTTAAAATTGGGTTATTTTAAAGGATTTAATCGGGTTATTTCTCTTTTTATCGTTGAGTTGTAAGAGTTCTTTACATACTCCGGATATTAGACCGGTATTAGAAGGATGATTTGCAAATATTTTCTCCCATTCTATAGGTTGTCTTTTCACTTTTTCAGTAGTGCTCTTTGAAGCACAAAAAGTTTAAATTTTGATGAAATCTGGACTTTCCTCGTGGTGCAGTGGTTAAGAATCTGCCTGCCAACCCAGAGGACATGGGTTCAATCCCTGGTCCGGGAAGATCCCACATGCCACGGAGCAACTAAGCCTGTGGGCCACAACTGCTGAGCCCATGTGCCACAACTACTGAAGCCTGTGCACCTAGAGCCTGTGTTCTGCAACAAGAGAAGCCAGGGCAATGAGAAGCCCACGCACCACAACAAAGAGTAGCCCCCACTCGCCATAACTAGAGAAAGCCTGTGCGCAGCAGTGAAGACCCAACACAGCCAAAAATAAATAAATAAAATAAATAAAATTAAAAAAAATTTTTTTGGATGAATCCAATTTATCTATTTTTTTCTTTGTTTGCCTGTGCTTTAGGTGCCATATCTAAAATGCATTGCTTAATTCAAGGTGATGAAGATTTGCACGTGTTTTCTTCCAAGAATTGTATAGTTTTATCTCTTACATTTAGGTCTTTAGATTATTTTTGTTTATGGTGTGAGATGGGATTCAGCTGGGTTTTTTTTTACATGTAGATATCCAGTTGTCCTAAGCATCGTTTGTTGAAAAGACTGTTTGTCCCCATTGAATTGTCTTGGTACCCTTGTCGAAAATCACTTGCCCATAAATGTTTGGGTTTAGCTTTGTTCTATTGATCTGTAAGCCTGTTCTTCTGCTGGTATCACACTGTCTTGATTACTGTAGCTTTGTAGTAAGTTTTGAATATAAGAAGTGTGAATCCTCCAACTCTGATTTCCTTTTCCAAGGTTGCTTTGGCTACTGGGTTTCCTTGCATTTTTATATAAATGTTAGGATCCACTTACCAATTTCTTTTTTGTTTGTTTTTTGGGTTTTTTTGGCCACACCATGCAGCTTGTGGGATCTTAGTTCCCCAACCAGGGATTGAACCTGGGCCTTCGGCAATGAGAGCGCAGGGTCCTAACCACTGGACCACCAGGGAATTCCCTGTCAATTTCTGGGGGGAAAAAAAAAAAAGCCAGCTGGGGTTTTGGTAGGGTTTGTGTTGAATCTATATGTCATTATGGGAGAGTGTTGCCACCTTAATGGTATTAGGTCTTTGAAACCATGAACATGGGATGTCTTTCCATTTATTTAGGTCCTTCACTTCTATGTTTTGTAGTTTTTAGTGTGTAAGTCTTATACTTCCTGTCTTAAATTTATCCTTTCATTCTTTTTGATGCTGTTGTAAATGAAATTGTTTTCTTAATTTTGTTTTCAGATTGTTTATTGCAAGTGTGTAGAAATACAGTTGATATTTGTATATTGATCTTGTATCCTGCAACCCTGCTGAACTCATTTGTTAACTCTAATAATTGTTTGGAGAACCCTTCCCCTTAAGTCTTAATGTTTAAGTTGAAATTAATTTTCAGGTCAAAAAGCAACATTGAATGCAGAAGAAATGGCTGACTTTTACAAGGAATTTTTAAGTAAAAATTTTCAGAAGCACATGTATTATAACAGGTGGGTGTCTACTTTTTTCCTGAAAGTTTGAATATCACAACCATATTGTCTATCTGAATTTAACATTTGTGTTTATATTAAAGGTAGAAGTTGCTATCAGCTTAATGTTTGCACTTTTAAATAAAAATGACAGCTTCAAGTTACTTGCATGGCAGCCCTAAAGCAGCTTGCACCCCTAGTGCATAGACAGTGGGTTCACAGCACTTCCCACTGAAAGGAGCCTGGACTCCATGGAGAAGCACAGTCTGGGGCAGGAGCAGCACGAGAGGAGTCAAGACATCTTGTGTTTGAAAGAGAGGAAGCTCGGAGCCCAGCGGGGTCGTGTGAGAACAGCACAGAAGGCGACTCGCGGGGCTCCCGTAGGCCAGAGGCGAAGCCATTGTAGCCACACAAAGAACATGACGGCTGTGGATTAAAAATCTATCAAATACACTAACATCTTTGCGATCATAATGACACTGAGTGGCTCACAGGCACTGCGGGGTATTGCTAGGCAGCCAACCCATGGTTCTGAAAATCCATTAGTGAAGGAGCGCCTCCAAAGAACAGTCACCTCTCCTGCCTTTCCTGCACCGACTGGATTCCAGGGTAGCCAAACGAAGGAGCATTTTTCTTGGTAGAAGAATGACAGCTGACGCAGGAGTGCTGGAGTTAGATCTGGGCCTGATCACCCCGCAGCTGCTAACCGCTCGGCAGCAGGGCTGATGGGCACTTCATAATGGACGGGTCGGGCTGATCGCACCTGAACCCCTGGTTCCTCTTTGCACTGTGCGGAGTGGGGCAGCGGCCTGCCTGCACTTCTGTGAGGTGTCCTCACCAAACAAGGGGACTGCAGTCTGGCAGGCCTCCGGGTCTAATATCAGGTTACAGGAACAAGATAAAAGGGTGTGTTGGGGGGGGTGGAGAGAGCAGGTCACAGACCGTGCTTAAATCGTAGCCTGAAGATACAGTCCCAGATGTTGGAAATTCTGCAAGACAGACGATCCAGTTTCAACCAGTAACTAGGATTAAAAAAAAAAAAAAAAGGACAGCTTAAAGTTATTTGCATGGCAGCCCTAAAGCAGCTTGCACCCCTAGTGCATAGACAGTGGGTTCTACACAGGGGAGCTAATATTATAGGATAAAAGAGGCTTCATGCAGTGTGTAGACAATGTTTGGATCCTAATACAGGCAAACCACCTATAAAAAGGTATTTTTGACAATCAGTCAAAGAAAACCGAACAGTGACTGTATATTAGGTTGTATAGATAAGTTATTGTTCATTTTATCAGATACAATGATGGTATTGTGGTTAGGTGTTTTTAAAAAAGGTTTTGACGATACATAGTGATGTGTATTCCTAGGTGTGACGACAGGACGTGGCGTTTGAGATTTGCTGTGACGTTCATAGGGCAATGGCCACGCCGGATGGGCGGGTGGGGCAGGGTCTAGACAGTGGGGTGATCGTCGAGTCTGGAGGAGCTCTTGAGTGACACTCAGGCATAAAGCCCAGTCCTGCAGCGTCCAGAGTCTGTTGCTAATGCTGTCATGTGTCACTCTGAACTAGCTGAGTTATTCAGTCAAGCCAGTATTAGTTAGATTTCCCTGGACCTTTGATTTCTGGCGTGGACACGGCATGTTTGCATCTTGCTTCCTCTCCGGTAAGCTTGATGTTTTCCGTGTGGCACTCAGAGTAGAGAGAGGGTCGGACAGCGGTGGAGCCTGCGCGCTCCCCCTCTGTGCCCGCACCACCTCCTGCCCCTGCTTCCTTACGGAAGTGGGGACAGCTTAGTTTGTCTTTTCCACTCTCCCAGTTCAGGTTGTCTGTATCGGTGGAGTGGAATCTGGCTTTTCCCTAGTAACCTAAGAACTTTAATCTCGGTGGGATACCAGTTTTCTTTTTTCTGGAAGCCTTTTTTATTTATTTAGGGCATTGCTTCCCATTTATAGCATCATTGAAGTGGATAGAAACGTAAGGATCGTTCTCGTGTGGAGAGGGGTTTTCTGTCCAGCTGTGCAAAGGCTCCAGGAAACGGGCATTTTTGCCTCTTGCTACTGCTTCACTCAAGCCCTTGGTTATTCTCCATTCTTCTATGCTGAGATCCAGTCAGCCGTTTGAGTCCAGTCTGGAATAGCAGTTCCATGTCCCTCATTAGCTCATTTGGACCCAAAGCACTGGCACTTGCTGGCATTTCAGCTTCCACAGGCTCAGCACTGAGAGTCTGGAATGTGTGCTTTCCGTTGTGGAAACTTGCCAAGTTTTGCCCATTCAGCTGCTGACAATGTGGTGAATTTGCAAGTTCTGACATGTTCTGTAGAGTAATTCACAGGCAAGTGAGCCTATGACAGCGTGTAACTCCATCCCAGTATTTGTATGAGAAGTTCTGGAATATCCCTTTCGAGACACAAGTTACCCAAAAGTTCAGATCATCAAGAAAAAGAAGATATGAAACTTGATGATGTTGGCACCTGCGATAAGTTAGCTTCTCAAGATGGAGTGCTTTTGTCATGTGCTTGTTATGCAGTTAAGGTGCCAAAGCCTGGGGGTCCCCACTGAGTTCTTGCAGAGCCTCCAGTCCTTCTCTGAGAGGTTACGCCCCCATCGCTCTACAGTTGTGTCTCCGAGAGAATGCCGCTGGGCTCTGGGGGCCCCAAGGCTTCCGAGAGCTCTTTCTGTGTCTTCTAGCAAAAACTGAGGAAGGCTGCAGCAGCCTCCAGGAGTGGGAAAAGCGGGGTCGGGGTGCCCTGGGCACATCAGCCTGATGAAAATCCGGGTGGAAGGCAGGCAGGCTTTTACGGGCAGTCTAGCTTTAAAGAGGGCGGGGAATGGCAGAGATGGTGGGGAAGGGTGGAAGAGGAGACAGTCGGATGCCTGAGCGTGGGTCACGTGTGCTTGTGCTGTTCTTCTTCAGGGACTGGTACAAGCGTAATTTTGCCATCACCTTCTTCATGGGAAAAGTGGCCCTGGAGAGGATTTGGAACAAGCTTAGACTGAAACGAAAGAAGACCAGCAATTAGGAGCCCACCCTGACCCACCCGCCCAGCGTCTAAGTTTCCACGAGAAGCAGCTGCTTATAGGAGCTCGTTTTACGAGGGCTCTAAGAGCTGTGTGTGCAGGGCAGGCTGGGAGGACGCGGGTCCTGGTGCGCTGTGGCCCACGTGGCTCCGTCCTGACTGTGGATTCCAAGCTGGCTCTTGGTCATGGAAGTGATGTTAAATAAAACCCAAGCACTGTGCGCCTGTTTTCTGTGTTTTTGAATTATACCAGTTTGAAAGAGAACAATATAAAGATATTAATAAAATTTCACTTGAAAAATTTGACTCTACTGATAGGAATGTTTTGGAGTGTTACCACAGCCTCACCTGACCAGTGAGCCCTGGTTATTGGAGGGCCCCGGGTCCAGGCCCTGATGAAGCGCAGCTGTCCTGGGAGGCGTCCGGACACAGACCCGGAAGCAGGTGCGGCTCCTCCAACAGGCCCCAGGGGACTTCTCTCCATTTATTCCAGGGAGTCAGAGCCTGTTTCCAAGGTTTTCCGGGACAGCTTGCTGTGGCTCGTGTCCCTCTGCTTCAATTCTTATAAAATCAGCATTGTTTGAAATAGGATTACGTGGTTGTAAAATGATGAGGCTCACTTTGTACTGTGTCCTGGAGCCGTGGCGGGGAAGGGGTGGGGGGACCTGCCTCAGCAGCGGGGAAGTGGCCTTCAGAGTCAGGGCACAAGGTGTCCTCTGAGGACAGATGAGACATCTGGATTTTACCAAAAGCCACTTGGCAAGCAGTTTTTATTCCAAAACGGGATGTGACAGTAGAGTCGAAAGGCTGGATTTTTTCTGTGGCTTATAATCTGCTGCCCCCGAAGATGATTTCCAAGGAGAAATTCCAGAGACCAGAGGAAGCACATCATCCCACCGCCACCCCACCCCAGGCCCTTAAGGGCCACGCGGATGGACGAGGGTGATGCTGAAGAGGAAAGCCGAGCGCTGGGCGCCACTGAGCGCCGTGGTTCCTGGCGAACACTGTGCGGTCCATCAGCTCCGTGGGCTGTTAACCCAGGTGTCCATGGAGGCCCCCAGGGAGTGGAGTGCATGCACCAAGCAGCGTGGGACACGAGGCTTCACAGAAATAACCCCATCTCACGCGTCACGCCACTGCCTCTGCTAAACACAACCTGTCACCAGCACATGTGACACTGTTTGCATCTGCAAAGGAATGCCAGCAGAGTTAGGGGACCAGGTTGGGCCTCGGTTCCATATGAGTGAGCCCGGAGGCATGAACTGTTCTCTAGCTTTTAATTCTTTTTTTTTTTAAATTAATTATTTTATTTTTGGCTGCATCGGGTCTTAGATGCGGCACATGTTGTGGCATGCGGGTTTTCTCTCTCTAGTTATGGCGCATGGGTTCCAGAGCACGTGGACTCTGTAGTTTGCAACATGCAGGCTCTAGTTGAGGCTCGAGAGCTCAGTTGCCCCACGGCATGTGGGATCTTAGTTCCCAGACCAGGGATCGAACCCACGTTCCCTGCATTGTAAGGAGGATTCTTTACCACTGGATCACCGGGGAAGTCCTTCTAGCTCTTTTTTTTTTTAATGTATTTACTTTATTTATTTATTATTTCTGGCTGCATTGGGTCTTCATTGCTGCACGCAGGCTTTCTCTAGTTGCGGTGAGCAGGGGTTACTCTTTTTTGCAGTGTGCGGGCTTCTCATTGCGGTGGCTTCTCTTGTTGTGGAGCATGGGCTCTAGGCACGCGGGCTTCAGTAGTTGTGGCATGTGGGCTCAGTACTTGTGGCTCCTGGGCTCTAGAGCACAGGCTCAGTTGTTGTGGCTCACAGGCTTAGTTGCTCCGCGGCATGCGGGATCTTCCTGGACCAGGGATCAAGCCTGTGTCCCCTGCATTGGCAGGCGGATTCTTAACCACTGCACCACCAGGGAAGCCCTCCCTGTTTTTAAAAAAATAAATTTATTTATTTTATTTATTTATTTTTGGCTGCTTTGGGTCTTCGTTGCTGCACGCCGGCTTTCTCTAGTTGCGGCGAGCAGGGCTACTCTTCGTTGTGGTGCGTGGGCTTCTCATTGCGATGGCTTCTCTTGTTGCGGAGCACGGGCTCTAGGTGCGCAGACTTCAGTAACTGCGGCACACGGGCTCAGTAGTTGTGGCTCGTGGGCTCTAGAGTGCAGGCTCAGTAGTTGCTCTGCAGCATGTGGGATCTTCCCAGACCAGGGCTTAAACCTGTGTCCTCTGCACTGGCAGGTGGATTCTTAACCGCCATGCCACCAGGGAAGTCCTCTTTCCCTGTTTAGCCCTAATAGCATATTGGAAAGTCTGCCTCTGGGAGGTCCAGGGGAGCGTCTTTATGACAGACCTGCACAGAGGAGCCTTCCAGAGCAGACCGGTCTACCCAAGCCCATCTCCTGGCCTTGGCTTCCTTGGCCGTAATGACACCTGACAGAACCCCTGGGCGCATTCCACGTGCCTGTCGCAGATAGTGTCCGGCACTTAACAGGCTCCTCACAAATGGGGAAATTAGTGACTAATAACATTCAAAGGGTCTGGTTCCCAAGCACCTCAAGGCCTCTGTGGGGGAGGGGTGACTGGAAGCCATCCCGTCATGAGTGGGAGCTGAGCATCTGCACCAGCGGGAGTTTAAGCAGGATGCCTGTAGGTAGATGTTGGCACACGGGGTCTTCGGGGATTGCCTCTCCCGAATGAGCCCGCACAGCACTCCTGTGGCCGGCAACCTCACACGGGCTCTGGAGGAAGCATCGCAGCGTCGGCTGCCAAGAAGCTCTGCTGTGTTCTGACCCTCCGTCCCTCCCCCGAGGACTCAGGCTTGGCAGGCCCTTTTCCAGCCAGCCCTTCAGGCCACTTCCACGGCGCAGGGCGCCGGCGGAGGGCGCACAGCCACGGGGGCGCCTGCACAACAGGCCTCTTCTGCACGTTTGCAAAGACTATTTTACACTTCTGATTAGTGGGGAAGTCAGAGAACTCATGGGAAATCGTGTGATAAAGTTTTGTGCGTGTTGATTTTTTTTCCCCTACTAGCATTGCTTTTTTTCTGCTTCTGAAAACAGAACAACAAATAGGCATATTCTGTTGACAATTTTTAAGTTAAAAATTTAAGAATGCCTCTGGTTAGAAAGTTGGGACAGTGCAGGGAGGAGCAGACAGCAAAGGAACAGCCTTCCTTTACGGGGAATCAGTTTCCCAAAGGGGAGGCTGTGCGTTCTTGTTCAGCAAGGCCGCCTGACTGGGGGGCCAGTGAGAGCTGGGGTTTTGGCGCCGGCCGTGCTTCCTCCTCCTCTGGGGTGCGGCCAAGCCCACAGGGGAGGCCTCAGTCCTGTTAGATTCCCTCTCAGACTCCATTGCACCCATGTTATTCTTATTTCAAAGTAATTGCCTTTTAACAACTTCCAGGCCTTCTGAATACATGCTCTGGCGCCTCCCTTTCTTCCCAAGGTTTTTGCATCATGGCGTCACATCTGCCACAGCTGGGAAAGCCCAGCGCTTCCCATGGGCCCCGGGCGTACGCCGCCTGCTCTTGGCCAGCTGCACGCTGCCCACCCATGAAGGCTGTGGGTGAGTGGGAGCGTTCGTTCATCCCACAGATACTGAGTGCCTGTCCGTGCCAGGCACAGGGGCTGTGATGGTGAGGACTTGTTGCTTCCGCTGCAGCGCTTACAGACTAGCAGGATGTAAGGTAGGAGAAAAAATTAGTCACGTGATGAAGAACCCATGAAGAATATTTAATGGAATCACCTGATCTGATTTGCATGTTTATATTCCAGGTTAACCATAGATTTTAATTACATTCCTTTAATTGCAGAAGCATCTCTACTTAAAATGTACTGCAATTATATCTAAGTGCTAGTTAATTAACATTTTCTTGCTGGTATCACAAAGAAATAGCATCGTAAAGTTGATAGCCAAATTTTATCTTTTTATTTTTTAACTTTTTGTTTTATGTTGGAGTACCGTTGATAAACAACACTGTGTTAGTTTCAAGTGTACGGCAAAGTGGATAGCCAAATGTTAAAACACGGGACTTCAAGTGGGGATGTACAGACAACTGCGCGAGCCCTTCTAGGGCACTGTCCCCTCCACACCTTGCATCTGCTCGCCGAGGAAGGCACCTCCCACTCCCGGTCCGTGTCCTGACCTCAGGGGCCTCAGGCGCAGCCTACCCCCCGATTGGCTGGCAGACTTGCTTGTGTTACAAGACTTGGCTCCCCAGAAAAACTTCCCAGGGGGCCTGCCCCTCAGCTTTGCTCAGGAGACTTGCCCACCTGAACGGAGCTTTGCCGTGTCCATGGCTGGCGAGTGGCCCAGGGCACTGCCCCCCGTACCTGCAGGAAAGGAGGGAGGCTGGAGGAGCAGCAAAGGGTTTACAGGCCAGGCCCAGAGAGGGCCTGTCACTCATTTACCTTCCGTGGAAGCAACCCTTGTACCTGAGCAGAGGCGAGTTGGGTCAGGCTGGGGTGCTGGTGACTCTGGACGTGCCCGCTACCCCTTGCTGGGAGGCGCACCTCTATGGCATCTCTCTTAGGAAGCCTGATCCCTGTGCGGGGTGCCCTCCTCTCGGAGTGGACGAGCCTCACCTCAGAGATACCACAAGGCCGAGAGGCCAAACGGAATGAAGAGTAATTTTGTGTGAGTATGTGTGGTAAAATACACATAACATTAACCATTTTTTGAGTGAACAGTTCAGTGGCATAAAGTACATTCACGTCACCACCATCCGTCTCCAGGACTTTTTCATCTGAAACTCTGTCTGCATGAAACACTAACTCTCCGCCTCCACCCCCAGCCCCTGGCCCCCAGCAGTCTGTGATTCTGACTGCCCTGGGGGGCCCCATCCGTATTTGACCTTTTGCGATTGGCTTACTTCCCTTAGCGTGACATCCTTAAGGCTCATCCATGTTGTAGCCAGTGAAGACGGTTTTGTTTGCCATCTCAGCTCTGGCATCTGAGCCCTTGGGCCTCGAATGCACTGTAGACCGAGAATGGGGAGCCCTCCAGCAAAGGGCACGTGGTGGCGTTCCGTCTGGGGCCTGTGAGGACAGCAGGGTCCTTGCTCATCATTCATTCACTCATTCACTCAACAAATGCTCAGAAGCACCTGCTGCGCGCCAGGCCCTGCTCTCAGCCCTGGGGCTGGAGCAGCCCGCACGGGCCGCCCTGCCCACCTTGTGGCCCCAGTGCCCTGTGCCCACATGGTGAGGACAGCCACCCTCGTTGCTGGGCAGTGCCCCTGCTCAGACACTCAGCTCACCTCACTGGTCTTCCAGGAAAGTCATTTCTTTCTTTTCGTGCCATTGAAAATGCGTTGATCAATCTTCCAGAAATGTTCAGGCTGCGTTTGGAGCTGCTTGGCTGTTGATTTGCCATGATGATTCTCTTCACTGAGTCCAAGTCGGTCCTTGAGTGGAAAAAGTACCGGAAGAGCTGCCGGAGGAGGGTATGAGATGGATGGACGAGGTCGGTAGGTGTCTCGAGGTGGTTTCTATCCAGGTAACGGGGGGCTCTAAGCTCCCCCAGGCCCATCCCCCCTTCCCCTCACCCCAGCACACGCACCTGAAGACTTGAGTTTACCGTCCAGACGGATCCACAGTGTGGTGCAGAGTGGGAAGATTAACACAAAGGAAGCCAGAGCTGTGGTGGAGAGGCCCTTGAGAGGCGCTGCTTGCTTGCTTGTTTGTCTCTGTGCACACGCAGGCACACACACCCGGGGTCTGCCAGCCACAGCCAGACGAATGAGCAAACAGCTGTGGGCACTGGCTTGTGAAGATTTGGCCCATCTGCCAGGAAAACAAGTAGGCAAACGAGCTTTTTATTTTAAAAAGAAAGCAGGGACTTCCCTGGTGGAGCAGTGGTGAAGAATCCGCCTGCCAATTCAGGGGACACGGGTTCAAGCCTTGGTCCAGGAAGATCCCACATGCCGCAGAGAAACTTAAGCCCGTGCACCACAACTATTGAGCCTGCGCTCTAGAACTCTCAAGCCACAACAACTGAGCCCACGTGCCACAACTACTGAAGCCCACGTGCCTGGAGCCCGTGCTCCACAACAAGAGAAGCCACCGCAGTGAGAAGCCTGTGCACCGCAATGAAGAGTAGCCCCCGCTCGCCGCAACTAGAGAAAGCCTGCACACAGCAATGAAGACCCAACGCAGCCAAAAGTAAATAAATTATAAAAAAGAAAGCACAGCATCCTAATGTGTCCTTGGTGCCTCCCCAGGCCTGGCCACAGTGGTCATATGTCAAGCATGGCCCTGGCCTGGGGAGCACCCATTCTGGTAGGGATGTAGCAAGACACCTGGCAGGGCCACCGGCACAGACCCAGCTCCCCTGCCATGGCTGGGGGCCTTTTACGTAGAAAGCAAGACCTCCCGTCAGCCAGGGTCCTGCTGCATCTGGCCACAGACTCCAGAATCTGAACATCTGGTCATGCAGACATGGGGCCCAGAGGTCACCAAGGGACAGGACTGCCCGGCCCGGGGAGGTGACCTTCATCCCTGTCGTCGCGACCCCGCCCCGCCCGGTACTCGCCATGCTGCCTGGTGCAGAGTAGGCCTTGGACACAAGTGTGCTAATGATTGCACTTGTAGCGCCCTGGACCCCTTTACCGAATAATAATAATAATAACAGTAATAGTGAGCAAGGGTTATTGCCTGCCAGGCACGGCTCCTGCAGCATTATTCAGGTGGCTTCCTAGCATCCTCAGAACGGCCCTTGGAGGGTTTTGGGGCCCCTCGGAGCACAGGGACAGGCGGGTCAGGCCAGCACAGGCCCCTGCAATCCAGGGGCAATTTGGAATCAGATCTGCTCTGATTGGCCTGGCCAGGTCCTGGGCCCGCCCCCTGGCCTATCAGATGCTGGCAGGGAGGATGGATGCTGCGGAGCCCATGTTCCCGGGTGTCCTGTTAGGTCAGCAATGCGCGGAGGCTTGCAGTCATTGCTGCAGCGCTGGGGGGTCGTCCGTGAACAAAACTGGCAGAAATACTAGAGGGGGCAGACATGTATGCAGTAAAGAGTAAATCATAGCAGATGCTCAGTGCTGTGGGAAAATAGCAAGCAGACTAGGGAGTTTGGGAAGGAGCAGATGGCAAGGGCACCTGACCCAGATCTGGGCAAGAGTGACTAAGGCCCTGGGGCTGCAGTGTGCCCGGCAGAGCCAAGAGCAGCAGGACGGCCAGCGTGGTGGCACAGCGGGAACCATGGAGGAGGAGGGTGGGAGGAGATAGGCCAGGGCCTGGCAGGCCACCACACAGACCCTGGCTTTTCCCGAGTGCTCCGGGGAGCCACCGAGGACTCTGTGCAAGGGAGGCCATGGCCTCGTCACTCTGCCAGGGGGCTACCCCACATAGGTTACTGCCGGGACTCGGGTGGCTCTGACCAGAGGGGCAGCCAGGAAGGTGGTGAGAAGTGGCCTGTCCAGTACAGGAGCCGCTAGCCACGTGTGGCTATTTACATTTCAGTAAACATAAAGGGAAGTTAAAAACTCAGTCCCTCTGTTGCACTAGCGCCTGTCAAATGCCCAGTAGCCACGTGTGGCTCGTGGCTACTGTATTGGGCATCACAGATGTGCAGCATTTCCATTGTCGCAGCAAGTCCTGTTAGTGCTGGCCTGGGAGGTGCCGTAAGGCATGTTCTTCCTTCTTTGGTCCCAGAGGGGAGCTTGGAATGTGTGAGTGTGGGCTGGGCAGCAGGTGGGGCAGGACAGGGCTGAGAACTGAGGAGGGGGATGCAAAAGGCTGTGTCCCCAGGAGGACAGGTGGGCCATCCAGGTGAGTCAGTACCTCACTGAGCGGGGAGGGGATCCAGAAGATGCTCCGAGCCAGGCACGGCCGCTCCGGCTTTTCCCAGGACGTCTGGCAAGAAGCACTGCAGCCATGGCCACATGGTAGCAAGCACTGGAGATGCGGCCTGTCTGAGCTGAGCTATCTGTAAGCGTAAGCTCCACCCCAGATTCCAAAGACTTAGTGTGAGAAAAGGAATGCAAACTACCTCATAATTTCTTATATAGGTACATGCTGAAATAAAATTTAGATATATTGGGTTCAGTAAGATATATTAAATAGCCTTAAAAAGAAAAGAGGGGCTTCCCTCTGGTGGAGGGAAGTGGGGGCTACTCTTCGTTGCAGTGCATGGGCTTCTCATTGCAGTGGCTTCTCTTGTTGCAGAGCACGGGCTCTAGGAGCGCGGGCTTCAGTAGTTGTGGCTCGAGGGCTCTAGAGCGCAGGCTCAGTAGTTGTGGCACATGGCCTTAGTTGCTCCGCGGCATGTGGGATCCTCCCGGACCAGGGCTCGAACCCGTGTCCCCTGCATTGGCCAGTGGATTCCTATCCACTGTGCCACCAGGGCAGTCCCTGTATATATCTTATTAAAGTAAATTTCCCCTGCTTCTTTTCATCTTTTTTACTGTGGCTACTGGACAACTTTAAGTAACATTGTGGCTCATGTTAGCTTCCTGGTTCTGTGAAGAGCCTGACCGTCCTGGTGGCCCCCCAAAGATGTGTCCACATGCTAACCCTTCGTACCTGGAATTGTGACCTGATTTGTAAGCAGAGGCTTTGCAGAAGTAATTAAGATAAGGATGTCAGGATGAGATCATCCTGGATTTAGGGCGGGCCCTCAATCCCTTGACAAGTGTCCTTAGAAAGGAGAGGGATACTTGAGACAGAGACACCCAAAGGGGAAGGCACGCACAGACAGACACAAAAGTTGAAGTGATGTGTCTTCAAGCCAAGGACCTCGGGAGACATTAGAGGCTGGAGAGAGGCCTGCGACAGCCTCCAGAGGGAACCAGCCCTGCCCACACCTTGGCTTCCAGTTCCGGCCTCCAGAGAACACACTTCTGTTGTTTTAAGGCCCAGGTTTGTGGTCTCTTGATCCGGCAGCCATGGGAGTCACACGCTGACGGGCTCCAGACCTAGGGTTAGCGAGGAGAGCAGCAGGAGGGACGCGTGGCACTTTGGGTGAGATTGGGTCGGTGTGCAGCCCTGGAAAAGGAGAACGAGAGTTATGTCTGATGGATCCGCAGACTCTACAATGAAGCGATAGATGAAAATTTCCAGATAAAAGCCTCTTCCTGAGTCTGTTCTCCAGAGGCGAGAATGTGGGTAAAGGCTTCAGTCTTACTTACTGCAGCACCCAAGTGGGCACTCGGCTTGGGTCCAAGGACTAGACCTGAGTTGAGGCCTCGCAGCCAGTTTCCACACTCGAGCTTCAGTGTCTCCAGCTGCAGGGTGGGATGGTACTCCCTGCCCTGGCTGGCTCTTGGGGAAAGGGTGTGCCAGCACATGGGATAAGGGTGGTCTGTGGTTGCCAAGCTTCTCTACAGATGGGGGTCACGGGTGCTGAATGAAGGTAGAGGCCAAGGGTGCAGCGTAGATGGACCAGGTCAGCCCAGCCCAGGCGGGCTCACCCCGGATCTTCTGAAGGCAGGGTGTTTTCCTTTAGCCTGTGGCCGTGATGTATCCACTTGCACATTTCCTTGTTCAGCGCCTGTCCCCCTCTCCGCTCTGTCTCGCAGAGCTGAGTGGGGCCTGACACCGTCAGAGGCCCATCCCAGGGCACCGAACGCAGGCAGGGCTGAGAGCCCTCCCTGGGTGTGGGCGGCCTGGGTCTGCCGCGCTCGCAGGTTTCCTCAGGCCTGGCCTTTCTCTCTGCACAGGTGACCAGCACAACAGACGTCCTGGCAGGGTGGGAGTGTGTTGCTTCTGCTCCTGGGGGAGAACCTCTAAGCCCAGCTTTGGCCAGCCTCCGCCCCCAGCTCCCTTTCTCAAGTCACGTGGTCCCAGCTGGGCCAACATGCAGGTGATTGCGGTAGGAGAAAATAATTGACCCTCTTCTCCCAAAGGTGACTGTGAATGCACCAGATCACTGGGGACCAAGAAGTCTACTGAGAGAGGGAAAACCAGCGTGACCAGTGCTCACGATTGCACTTTGTATACAGACAGGCTTGTCTGGCAGCCGGGGGTTTGGGGGAGGAAAGGGGGAAGTCAGTCTGGAGGGTGGTTCATGGGGCCTGGGAGGGTCAACAAGCCTGACCGGCTGAGCCAATGGCTTGCGTGCAGAAGGTCTGCTTGGAGATTCCCCACTGCACGCCACCCCCACCCCGGGGAGACGGGCCTACGTGAGCTCAGAGAGCCCCCGTAGAGGGGACCAGCTGCCCCCAGCCTCCAGTCCCCATCCCCCATCCTGCGGCAGCATGTTCCCAGGGCAGCCCCCACAGGCAAAGCCAAGCAGTGTGAGGTGTTCTCCTGGCTAGGGGTGGGTCCTGGGGGGCTTGGGACCTGGGAGGTGGAATCCCAGTGAAGCCCAGGGCATTGCTGATGGGTGGAAGGTGAGGGTCTCTTTCCTTCTGAACTGTGAGGTTCAAAGATGTGATGTCTGGAACTGGTGCAGCCATTTCTGCTCCTACAAAGAGAGCCAAGCTGAGGCCTGATCACACCCCGAACAGAGGCAGAGGGAAGAAAGCCACAGGACACAGAGCCCCCTGCCTGATGGTGGGATCCAGAAGTCCAGGGGCACCCGCAGGTGGAGCAGGGGACGGGCGAAGCCGACTAGGATTCCCACCTGGGGCATGTGAAATCAGCACCTGGGGTGTTGACTGTTTCCTCGTTTGTTCATTCGTTCATTCACTTGTTCATGCATTCAGCCCCACTGACTGAGAATCACTGTGTCCAAGAACCTGAGTTAGGCCTGGGGTGTGTGGGAAGGAGGAGGGGCTGGAAAGAGATCGAGGTGGGGTCTGTGCTCCCGGAGTGCCCATAACAGCTTGGAGACAGCCTGGTCTTACCGGACGAGGCTGATGCCGTGGAGAGGACGGGAGGAGGCTGAGTCTGGGGGGCGCGTCTGGGCGCACGCACGAGGCCGGCGCCATCAGGCATCCAGAGCTTGAAGTCCCCAGACAGACTCCTGTGGGTGGAGGGGGGCTGCAGCCTGTGCTGATTCCAGGACAGACTGGGCACCTGCGTGGCTATTTTTGTCCAAAAACGAATAAGCTACCCATCTGGCTGTCTGAGGAGCCCCAGATTTGTGTCCTTGAGCAAGTCCACCGCCACCCCCGGGATTGCAGCTGTCTCAGGTGAAAAGGGGGGGTGGCCAAGATGTGGGCTTCTGGGCCGTCAGCATTCTGCACAAGCAGGGCCTTATGGGGAGGGTCAAGAGAATCTCCCCCTGGAACGGCCTGGCGACCTGCCTCCAGGGCATACCTGCGTGGGGAGTGCAGAGCTGAAGCAGCAGAGTCCCTGAGAGAGAGAAGGACTGGAGGACTGCCTGGAGGAGGCCAGTTGCGCTGGGCCGTAGAATGTGGAGACAGGTGGACAGGGGCAGGGAGGCGAGAGAACACGACACGGTCAGTGGAGGCCATGAATCCACCTGTGACTTTGGGGGCTGGGTGCACAGGGCAGCCGGGACAGCAGCCCAGGCCTTGGAACCTCCTGCAGCCCTTCAAGCTCTGGGCACTGCTGTAGACACCCCCCAGAAGGAGAGAGGAGCAGAGGGATCTCGCCCCATGGTGTGGTCGCTGTGGGAGACTCTGGCTGAGCCCCTTTCCCTGGGGGTGGAGATGCCCCCAGGCTCTGCTGTCGGTCAGCTGCCCCGTAGGGATTGGGGTGGAACATGGGATTGGCACTCATGAGCCCCTTTCTCACCCGTCAGCTCCTCACAAGGTTCTGGGGCCAGACGGACAGCGTGTTTATGCCCCCTTGACAGGTGGATAGACTGAGCCGGCGCAGGAGTGGAAGGGGGCTGGGTCCTGCTCTCCTGACTGCAGGACAGTGTGGCTCCTCACAGGCCATAGTTCAGGACTGAACTCAGTTTCTCCTCTTTCCCTCCTTCCCTCCCCCTTTAACGCTTTCTGTGCCAACCTCGTGCTGCACGTGTATCAGGATGGGTGTGCCGCGAGGATGACCTCACCTCAGCTGTGGGGAGGGAGGATCCTGCGGGGGCTGCACTCTTAATTTGTGCCCCTCTGTCCCCAGGTGTCAGGGCCTCCCAAAGGGCCATGAGCACTAGAGGAATGGGGCCACGTTGGGGGAACCGACATAACGTCAGGGAACAAACCACCTCAAAGCTCAGCGGCACGACAGAGTGTTCTGTGCTCATGGGGTCAAGGGTGGGTCAAGGGTCTGGCCTGGGCACACCCGGGGTGGCTCATCTGTGCTCCTCCATGTCTCAGAGGCTGGGGTGACACCAGGGCTGGGGGCTGGCACATCTCTGATGGTGATGCTGGCTGTCAGCTGACTGTCTACACAGGCTTCTCTGCGTGGTCTCCCCATGAGGCTGCTTGGGCTTCCCAGCAGCATGGCAGCCGGGTGCCAAGAGGGAGCTTCCCAGGAGAGCCGAGTAGAGGCAGAATCATCTCTTAAGACCTAGCTGCTCGTAGTGTCACACGGTGTCACTTCCACTGTATCACAGGCCTGCCCAGATTCAAAGGGAGGGGGCAGAGACTCCCCCTTTTGTTGGGAGGAGTGTCAAAGTCACTTTGTAAGAAGAATGGGAGGGACGTACCGATGCTGCCATCTTTGGAAACTGTAAGCTGGCTCTGCGGGGCGGGGGGGGGCGGTCGTAAGGCCACCTACCCTGACCCTTACCTGCCTTCTCCCCAGAGATGACAGCTGGTGTCCCCTCCTCACCACACCTCCAGTTCCGGCACATTTGGAACGCATATTCCAGTGTTTTAATCATTGCTTTTTGAACAGCAGAATCATTGGCCTACAGGATGTCTTTTGATGGGACTTTGCACCCGGCGGCTGGGCTGTCACTGAGGAACTCTGTCCCTTCCCTGCAGGAGGCTTGAGGCCTTCCAGCAACCACCTCTGCTCAGCCAGCACCACCCTCCCCCATAATCCAAGTGTGGCACCCCTGGGCGGTACTGGCTGTCCTTTGTTCCAGACCGTCTCTTCAAGGATTCTGGTATAGCGAATTGCCACGTGTGGAATGCTCATACAACACTAGTGGGGTGTAAAATAGTCAGTCACGTAGGAAACAGGTCTGGAAGTTTCTTATAAAACTAAACATACCCCTGCCCTATAGCCTAGCAGTTCCATTCCTAGGTATTCACTGGAGAAATGAAAATACAGGTTCCCCAAAGATCTGTATGAGAAAGTTTAGATCAGCTTTATTCATGCTGACCAAAATGGAAGCGGCCCAAGTTCCCATCAACAGGGGCAAACACACATGCAACCACACGGATGAGTGCGAATCTGCTAGTTGTGTGAAAGGTACCACACAAAGGTGGCTCCTGTGTGGTTCCGTGCATGTGGAGTGCTAGAGCACGCAACACGAATCTACAGTGAACCCAAGGAAACGACAGTACACAGCAGTGGATGGGGGTTGCCTGACAAGGCACATGAGCGAATTCTGGGGGGTGATGGGAGCTTCCCATTTACTGACGGGGCTTTCAGTCACGCAGGTATGAGCATTTATCAGAACCCATCAGATGGTCTCCTTAAGAGACCATTTTACGTTGTGTAAGTTTTCCCTAAAAAACAAGCAAATGATGAACTCCATTCAGCATTCAGGAATGCTGGGGGCCCTGGGCACTCCTGCGGGGTCAAAATCCCCCAGCAGGACCCAGGCTTCAATTCCTCTGCATCAGAAAAAAAAGATGTGTACGAGGGAGGCTGAAGCAGGGGGCAGGGCTTCTCCCTGCAGCTACCCCTCCCTCGCCCACCTCCTCCCCACCCAAGGTGCTGCTGTTTCCCATTTGTCTGAGGGAGCAGTTCCCGGAGCTTAATTAATGCTAACAGCTCGAGCTCTTTAAAGGAAAAGCACCTGGAAATCTGATAAATGCCATTTTCAGCATCGAAGCCAGAGACCAGAGAGGGTGTGACCGGCCCAGGTCTGGATGCCAGGCTGCCCCTCCCAGCGGTTGCGCTGGCCACTTGTTCCCGAGCCTGGAGAAGACCCGATGATGCCCAGGCTCCTCTGTGCCCAGACTGTGGGGTGGGGTCCAGGCTGGGTGTGACGCCCAGGCTAGGGCAGGGGGCGGGGAGGGGTGTGGACCCGAGAGAGGAGTGTGGGCTGTGGGCGCTGGGTGAGGTGCGGGGCGCGCAATGGGGCCAGCAGGGAATTGGGGGGTCCTGGCTGTAGAGCCTCTGTTTACCCTCCCCCCTCCCTGTCCCTCTGCGGGTGTGCAGGCTCCTCTCTGGCCTGGGCCGCCCAGATGGGTCGCCCCTCCGGACTGAGGACGCCACCCAAGTACCGCTTCCTGGCCCCTCCCCACTGCCATGAGCAAGCAGGCTTCCTTCCCTTCCTTCTCCCTGCCTGCCCTCCCTCTCAGGCACTCACAGACTGGGGCCGGCCCCCGCTCCCCGAATGCAGACCTCGCAGGATCAAAGGGAAATCCCCAGATCCCAGTCTCCCGCAAAGGGCTGCGCCTGGACACAGACGTCCACAGACATTTACAGTAAGAAGATGGATGCTTTATAACCATGGTGGCATCCCGCCCCATTCTCCACTGGAGACAGAGGATCGTGTGGTTGGTTGGGCGCTTCCTCCACTGGGACCGTCATCTGCTGGGTCCTTCCCACCTGCCAAGTGAATGTCCCTCTTGCATGGGGTCCCCTAATCCCTGCCGCACCTGGCCCAGCCTCCTGTCTGAGCTCCTGTCCTGGGCTCACCTGTGCAGGTGCCCCTCATTCTCCTATTGCCCAGCCTCGCACCAGACGGTATTGGTTCTCAATAAATACTGGGAGTGGAATGAGCGTGGGCCACCCTCCTAGCTTATCTCCTATGCCCTGGTGCCTGCGAACTGCAGGAGGTTGGCTTGTGGTTGTTTCCGCTGTTCCTCGACCGGGGACCTCAGTCACAGCTTCATCTGGTCCCTGTATGCTGTACTGCAGCCCTAACCTCTGTTTCGACCTATAGGCTGCCTGTTGATTTCTCAGGTTTTGGAACAGGGGAGTGAAAGGTGGGAAGCAGACAGAAATAGATGAGGGCAGAGAACACGGCAGGAGGATGGAGAGACAGGGACAGGCAGAGAGAACGAGGAGGCAGCGGCTCAAGCCAAATGGGCTGCCTTTCCAAATGGAAGAGACATACATGGGAGTGAGGAGGGAGGCCGCTCACGTCTCTCATGCCTCTCGTGTCTGTGGGAGGAACCCCTAGTCCTGCCCTAAGGGGTCGGGTGCAGGGCCCAGCTCTGGCCAAAGATCCCTGCTGCCCCCCAGGCATAGCCCCACCCCTTCAGGACCCTGGCTGGCCCAGCAGGCTGTTGGCTACAGGGATGTGCAAGCGTGTTTGCTGCCTCTAGGTTTCTGGGGAAGGTCAGATAACGAATGAATTTGCGGCCCCTGAGTAGCCCTGATGAGGGTTCCCCACCACAAAGGCATCAACTCCTGGCCCCGCCAGTGCCAGGGGCCCAGGGGCTTCCATTTGATTCCTAAAGCCAAGCTAACCCCTCTTCGGGAAGCAGCAAGCAAACCTCACAACTAGCAGGACCTCAGCTGCAACATCTGTAAAACGAGAGAGCAGTGCTCCTCTTGGGAGCTCCAATGAGATTCAGAGGACTGGAAGAGACTGAGGCTGCTCAGGGGTTCTCAGGGAGGACGGACGCTTATTAGTCTCAGCGTGAGACCCTGGGTGAGGACAGGCGCTCCATCCCGCCGCCCTGAGAATGATGGTGCATCCAGTGCTTCCAGGAGGGTCCCTGATGGTGGTGGATGATTGGCCTTTTCTCTGTTTCCCTCATCACTTCAGATTCATTGCTGCCTGAGGACTTTTGCCTGGAGTGTCCCCCACCCCCTCCCCCACCGCCATCCCCGCCGGCTTTGCAGTTGGCTGCTTCCTATTATTTAGGTCTCAGCTCACCCCACCACCTTGCCTCTGCCTGCCGCATCATCTTACTTCAATTCTCTGCCGAGCACTGCACCAGAAAGAGCAGGCATCTTATCTATTCTGTTTACCGGTGCATCTTGGCTTTTATCATGGTGACCACGGCAGTTCACCAGATATTTGTCGAGAGAATAAAAGACCAAGATAATAGAGCCTGAACAGAGCGGCAGCAGAGGGGATGGACTAAAGCGATAGCAAAGGGGTAGAATCTTGGCCACCCATCAGAAGAGGGCATAAGCATCTCAGGTTCCTTACTTGCTGGTGTGATGAGTGAGTGGAAGGAACAGTCTCTGAGCCCAGAGCTCAGCCCACTCCTCCCCTCTCCAGAGCACTTCAGTTACAGCTGCCTGCCATGCCCAGCCCCAGGGTGGTGGCTGGGGAGCAGGTGACATCCAAGCTGCAGTGCGGCCCAATCACTAAGGGAATGTGGAGGGGTTGTTTGACTCTGATTAACTGCCTCTCTCTCTCTCTCTCTCTCTCTCTCTCTGCCCAGTAATTGCTGTGTCACCAAGGATCTTTCCCACTTTTAGCTCAACTTTGCATTTACAAATGAAAGCAAAGTAACTGGACCACCCTCTGAAAATCTAGGAGCATTTATTTCCCAGGTGACTGGGTCATCGCAGGGTTAAAACGGCTGCTGGTGCTGGGGTGGTAGCATCTGAAAAACACAGCAGTTTAAAAGCAAGTGTGGGGGGGACTGGCACAGGAGCCCCTCCTGGTTAGTAATGCCACTTGGGGCATCCGCAGACACCTGGGGGGTGGTCTCCCAAGCTGGTGGCAGGCAAAGCAAGCCGAGTCTTGCCCACTGAATCAGCAGGCATCCTCGCAGCTGGCTGCTGAGTCAGGCCTGCAGAGCCCCGATGCAGCAGGATGGGGCCCAGAAGCACTCTCTGACCTGGAAGTACTGTCCTTTGGGTTGGGCTGGAGGTCGTGGCACTGCGCCCAGGGGTGTGCCCTGGTGATGGCTGCCCGTGGGTGGGGGGGCGACAGCACCTCTGCTCTTGCCAGGCATTAGGGGTTAAGCATCCCACCCCGCTTATGAGGCTGAGGTGCTGTTTCTGCGAGGCCTTTGTGGCTGAGGGGAGGGCTTGGAAAGAGCCCGTGGACTCAGATCCTTGAAGATCCGATGGCCCAGGGGCGAGGGAACGAGATAGGCAAGGCGTGGGGACTGGGGGATCAGGGTCTCGACCGAAGACTCCAGATTGTCCTGGAGAAAGGCCTCCTGGCTTAGGCTAGCGCCTCAGGACCCTTTCCTTTGGAGGGGCTGGTGAAAGCCCCCCTAGTGGGTTCTGGAAAGATTTAAACGAGCACATAAATATTATGTGAATAAATTATTATTCCTGATACATGAGAGGAGGAGACGGCCGCGCCCGGGAGGGAAGGGCCAGGACGCGGTGCTGACCGGCAGTGCTGGGCCAGCGCCCTCCTCAGGCCACCTTCTGGCCCTGCCCGCGCGGGGCCGCCCACGGAGTGGGGTAGTACCCCCTCCCCGCCCCCAGCGTGGCCCGCGACAGCCAGCCTGGGACCGCGTCTGGCTCCAGGAGGCCCGCTCCGCCTGGCCCCAGGTTCCCGAGCTGCCCCGCCCATAGGCGGCGGGGTAGGGTGACGTCACGGTGGCGCGCGGCATTGTGGGGCGGGAACGCCGAGCCGGGGGAGGGACGCGGAGACGCCATTTTCGGCGGCGGGAGCAGCGGAGCGGGAGCAGCGGAGCCGGAGCTGGCTGGGCGGCGGCTGCGAGGAGGAGCCGCGGGACACAGCGCGCGTGGGCGGCCGAGGATGCTGCGGGGCGGCCGCGCCGGCGCCCCTCGTTTGTGACCGCGGCGCCGCACCTGAGGCGGCGAGGCGACAGCCCCGGCGGTCCCGCTCGGCGCACGCGCCCGCGGCCTCCCGGTGCTGACAGCGCGAGCGCGCGGCCCCGTGGGAGCAGCACGGTGAGTCGGCGGCGGGCCCGGGTCCTCCGGCCGCACCCGTGTCCCTTCCCGCCCCCGGCTCCTCCCGGCTCCTCTCCGGCCCTCGAGCCTCCAGCAGGTCCGTCCCCTTTTTCCACCGGCCCCGGCCGCCGCCCAGGACCCCGGCCCATCCCCGTCACGGCCCCTTCAGGTTCGGGTCCCCTCCGCGTGCCCATCTGGCTCCGGCCCCTCCCGGCCCCCCGCCCGGCCCCGCGTCGCAGGCTTGGCCCCGCTGCGGGCGGGGGCGGCCGCCCTGGGAACAGCTGTGGCCCCGGGAGCAGCGCGGCTGGGGACGGGAGGCTGGACGCGGCGCGCGGGGAGGGGGCGGCCGGCCCGGCTTGCTTTGTCCGAGTCCTTCCCCTTCCTTCCGGCCCCCGCCCTCTCCCGCGGCACCGCCCAGGGCGGGCGCGCCTGTCATGCTCGCGGTCGGTCGGCGGGTCGGAAGCGTGCGGGCTCCTTCCCGAGAGTCCGGCTGGACCCCGCCTGCCCCGCGGCCTCTTTCTTCTAGCGGCCAGACCCGAAACGCCTCATCCCCAGTGTTCGCCTAGGCTGGAGTTGCTCCCACTAAACTTGTAGCATTCCGGTCCTGGAATATCTACTCGGTTGTCAAATTTGATGTACCTCTTTCCTTAAAAATTTAAAATAAAATATTAAAAAAGCGAATGCCTGGTGAATTGGATGGTTTTATAACTTAAGGTTTGTAGACCCAGGCAATTCGGTGTTAGAGATTTTTGTACTGTTGCTGCTTTTTACTGTTTTGTTAAACAGCACATTCAGAGTTTACATGTTGAGCGTTTGTTAAGGAGAACCTGCAAAAATGATGTTCTTTAGAAGTGTGAGAGCAGAAAACTTGTGATACACCATTTAAACTGCTGTATGAAGGGGCAGTTGGTTCTTTGAGCCTTTGCATTAGTTAAATGCAAAGGCTTTTTTTGTAGAGCATGACTAAGCCACTGATCAGAATCATTAGCTCAGAATACATTGTAATAGTTCAGTGAATAGTCCCATTAGAAATTGGAACAACCTCCTTAGATCTCATATTCTTATTTAGGATGACCCTCTTTTATGGACTGGCAACAAGCCTTAGTTAAGGTGGGAAATTTGATTCATTGTTCTGTTTCCTAAGTACCTCTAAAAGTACAGTGATATTAAACATTAAAAATTTCAGATTGTGTGGGATTATATGTCGTGGGGGAGGACCCTCTCTTAAGAGCCAGTTTCTCCAAGTCATCTAAGAATGCAGCCTCATGTTGCAGTGGAGCCTGGCAGCCCTGTTGTCACTGAGGGGCGCGGAGGACCTGGGGTGGTAACCTCACGGCAGCCTTGCAGGTTCACCTAGCTTGGCAGTGTCTTCTGACAGTACTGTAGACAGTACAGAATAAAGGAAGAAAGACATGCATGGGAATCGCAGCAAGGAGGAGGGAGGAAATGCCACCGGGGAGAGAGGCACATAGTATCCTAAATATTGCATAGTAAGTAAAAACTCAGCTGCAGTTACTTAAATTATATATTCTTTTAAAAAATTGTACCTTAAGCATGTTTCATAATGTTGAAAGATAGGTAGGTCAATGTGTAGCTTTCCACGTAGGGCTATAAACTATTGCAAAATGTAATTGTACAAAAAGAAAATTAGAAGTGGAAAAGTCAGTGTTAAAGTGTAGGATTCGTATAACCTGGAAACCTAAGAGAAATATGATAATGAACCAGAACTTTATTAACAAAGAAGTGATCAGTACAAAAGTACTGATCAAAAAGTACAGGGAAGTTTTAAGTGTCCATTTCGTGGTATAGGATAAAAATGGTTAGCCTATTAAGATGTGAAAGCAAGGTCTTAAATGTTTATTGAGAACCAGCTGAATGGCAGGTGCTGTGCTGAGTAGTCGGGGATACGGGGACAGTCGCTGTCCTGGAGGAGCTCACAGTCTGGAACCACAGATGAGATTGAATGCTGTGCCGAGTGCTCTGAGGAGGTGATTCTGGCTGGGAGACTTGAAGAAAAGTGGGGTGGGACTGGGAGTGGTGCCGCTGCAGATTGGGAATGGGTGAGAATGGAAGGATGAGATCAGGAAAGGCGATATACAGTGTGTCTAGGGAGGGTGGTCCTGACTTGGGACCTGAGTGGAGTGGGGGAAGGGTGGGGCTGTAGGCAGAAGGAGACTATAGGCAGTTTTCAAACCCAAGCCAACTGCTAAAACCTAGGTGGGATCATGTCACTCCTCTGCTGAAGTTCTTGCCAGTGTCCTGTAAGCACCCCACCCCATCTTTTCCCCTTGTCTTCCTACTCTTGCCCTCATTCAAGTCCGCCCAGTCGCATTCCGAGTCTGCTCTTCAGGATATCAGTATGTCCTCACTTCTCCACACACTCCTTACTACTTCTCACTCTCTGTACAATATTTTCTTTTTTTGGGGGGGCCACATTTCGAGGATTGTGGGATTTTAGTTCCCCGACCAGGGATTGAACCCAGGCCCTCGGCAGTGAGAGCTCGGAGTCCTAACCACTGGACTGCCGGGGAATTCCCTGCTTAATTATTTTCTTATATAGTTTATCTGTCGCCTCCACTTACATTCAGTCTCCACAAGGGCAGGGTGGGGATTTTTATCTGGTGTATTCAGTGTCAGTGCTTGGCACTTAATGTGAAGGAATACATTTAGAGTCACTTCCCTGTCTCTAACTTGGGTGACTCACTGGCAGGTGACACCCACCACGATGGGGAAAATGGGAGGAGGAGATGGTGAGTTTGGGTTTGGGTAGGTTAAATCCATGATGCTCGTGGGGCAGCCAAGTGGATTAGTGGTCTGTTGGAGATTCAGGCCTGGAGCTCAAGACAAGATTTAGGCTGGAGATAAAGATGTGAGAGCTTCTGGCACTTGGTAGAGATTGCGGAGTGGCCCTAAGGGTAGGAAAGCCCTGGGACACAGGGAAGAGGAGGAGGGCAGTATCAAATTGGCTAAGAGGTAAGGAAAGATTTGGACAGAAAAGTCTATTGGGTTTGGTTCTGGAGGGCTATTTGTGACCTTTTAAACTTTTCCTGAGAATATTGCTTCCCAAGACTGGAGGGCTAATTCAGAGATGACCTGCTTTTTTTTTCTCCCAAGGCATCCTTGTGTCATTCTGCCCTGTAGCCTGCTGGTTAACATACTCTTAGATCAAAAATGAATTATGTTTTTATTTTTAACTGATTTTTGGAGGCAGATGAAAGCAGTCTCAATCTATGCTTTTAAATATGCTTGGTATGTCGTTGATACTTAATAAAGCAGATATAAGTGAATATCACTAGAACAAACAATTTAAGCTAAGTGCATGCGTAAAGTAGAAATTACTTCCTTGGTTCTAAAATATCCCACTCACCTCAACTTTTTTTTCTTTTTTTAAAGGTTTTTTGTTTTTTGTTTTTGATGTGGACCATTTTTAAAGTCTTTACTGAGCTTGTTACAATATTGCTTCTGTTTTTTATGTTTTGGGTTTTTGGCCATGAGGCATGTGGGATCTTAGCTCCCTGACCAGGGATCGAACACGCACCCCCTGCATTGGAAGGCGAAGTCTTAACCACTGGACCGCCAGGGAAATGCCTAACTCAACTCAAACCTTAGATTGTTCCCTGACTTCGATGGCATGATGTGGAAATTTATGCTCCAGCCTCTTTGAAGTTATTAAACTTCTACGATAAAACTGATAATAGTGAATTTAGCACTGTACCAGGTAAAATTGGTACAGCAATCGCCTCTATCCTGCTGTTGAGGAAACTGAGGATTAGAGAGGGTAAGTTATGTAAACCAGAGGTATACAGCTGGTTTAAAGCCTTCTAATTCAAGGCTTTTTGCTTGTACACTTCAAGCTTTGAACCACCTTGCTATCATGAATCACAGTAATGCTAAGCTCAGTCTTCCAGTTGCCTTCACCTGGGATGCCCTTGCCCCATTTCTTCGGTTTCAAAAGCCCAGGTGATGCAGGTGGTCATGGTCACTCCTTGGGGTTGCTGTCTAAAGTATAGTGTTTCGGGTCACCATGTTGGTGTTGTAGTACTTGTGGCCTTCAGAGAAGCTGGCACAGGCTCCGTGGTCAGTAAAAGCTGACTGAATCTTCATTCTTATGGTGAATATGGTGGTGTGTTTTCTCTTAAATTCACTTATTCTGTCTAAAAATTATTTGTATTATTGACCAAATGGGGAAAATGTTAATTTCTATTCTTTTTAGATTGTGGTTTTAAAAACCCCCAAATTTACCATCTTAAACATTTTTAAGAGTGTATTTCGGTAGTCTTAAATATACTTACATTGTTGTGCAGTAGATCTCTGGAACGTTTTCATCTTCCAAAACTAAAACTGTATCCATTAAATAACAACTCCCTATTTCCCCCCATCCCCTCAGCCCCTGGCAACCACCATTCTAATTCCTGTTTCTACAGATTTAACTACTTTAGATACCTCAGATAACTGGAGTCATACAATGTTTGTCTTTTTGTGACTGGCTAATTTTACTTAGCATAATGTCTTCAAGATTCATCCATAATTTCTACTTTTTTTTAACTAAAACATCATTAAGTTCTAAAGCTTTTTTTGTGTGACATTTATGTTAGTTTTCTATTTACCATATAACAAATTACTGCAAATTTAGTGGTTTAGAACAGCAATGTTTGTTATCTCACAGTTTCCGTGGATGAGGGGTCCAGGCATGGCTTGGCTGGATCCTCTGCTCAGGGCTCACGTGGCTGCAGTTGTGTGTTGAGCTCTTCCAGAGCTCAGGATGCTCTTGCAAGCTCTTGTGGTTGTGGCAGAATTCAGTTCTTTTGGTTGTAGGACTGATGTCCTGGTTTTCTTGCTGGCTGGCTGTCAGCTGAGGGCTGCCTCCCGTAGCTCCTAGAGGTGGCCTGCACTCCCCTACCAGCAATACTGACTTACTTCCATAACCATAGGTTAGTTCCGTCTATTCTAGAATTTCATGCAAATGAGATTAAACAATATACGTATTTTCGCATCCATCTTCTGTAACTCAGCGTAACCATTTAAAAGTCAACACATGCGGAACTTCCCTGGTGGCGCGGTGGTTAAGAATCTGCCTGCCAATGCAGGTGGCACAGGTTCGATCCCTGGTCTGGGAAGATCCCACATGCCCGCAGAGCAGTTAAGCCCGTGCGCCACAACTACTGAACCTGTGCTCTAGAGCCTGTGAGCCACAACTACTGAGCCCGCATGCCACAACTACTGAAGCCTGCATGCCGAGAGCCCGTGTTCCACAACAGGAGAAGCCACTGCAATGAGAAGCCCGCGCACCGCAATGAAGAGTAGCCCCCGGTTACCACAACTAGAGAAAGCCTGCATGCAGCAGTGAACACCCAATGCAGCCAAAAATAATAAATAAATAAATTTAAAAAAAATTCAACACATACAATAGCATGGGTCAGTGATTTCCTTCTTTCTCTTCCTGAGTATTGTTCTTTTGTATGGATCTACCACAGTCTAGCCATTCTCCTTTTGTTGCGCATCTGGGGTGGGGAGCACTCATTCTTGTACAGGATTGTGTGGACATACATTTTCTTTTTTTGGCCTCATCCCGAGGCATGCAGGATCTTAGTTCCCCAACCAGGAATAGAACGTGTGCCCCCTTTCCCCCCCTGCAGTGGAAGCATGGGATCATAAATACTGGACCGCCAGGGAAGTCCCACATTTTCATTTCTTTTGCATAAATACCTAGGAGTGGCATTGTTCATAGGTTAGATGTAGGATTAACTTGTAAAGACACTGCCAGTTTTCTCAAGTGGTTGTGCATTTTACACTCCCGCCAGCAGTGTGTGTGTTCCAGTTGCTCCATGTTCTCTCCAGCTTTTGGTGGTGTCTGCTTCATCTTAGCGACTGCAAGGCCGCAGCATCTTGTGATGGGTTTAGTGAGCATTTCCCTGATGACTAATGATGATGAGCACTTATTCACATACTTATTGGCCTTTTGTATACCTGCTGTTGTGAAGTATCTGTTAAAGTCTTTTGCCCATTAAAAAGATTGGGTTGTCTTTTTGTTATTGATTGTAGGAGTTCTTTATGTATTTGGGTACATGTCTTTTGCCATATGTTAGAAATACTTTTTCCCAATCTGGGGCTTAACTTTTTGGCTGTGCCTTTTTTTTTTTTTTTTTTTTGCGGTACGCGGGCCTCTGACTGTTGTGGCCTCTCCCGCTGTGGAGCACAGGCTCCGACGCGCAGGCTCAGCGGCCATGGCTCACGGGCCCAGCCACTCCGCGGCATGTGGGATCCTCCCGGACCGGGGCACGAACCTGTGTCCCCTGCATCGGCAGGTGGACTCCCAACCACTGTGCCACCAGGGAAGCCCCTAAAAAATTTTTTTTAATTTCCTTTCTTTAGGAAAGAAAATTATTTCATGTATGTGTTATTGATTAGCATTTAAATACGTGAACTTCGTCCTGTGGTATTATGTTAATCTGCTGACATTTTTCATTTTGAAATAAAAATGGTTTTTTTTAAACCACAGAATGAATACTCTATATTCTTTTGCCCCAGTCACCCATAACCACCCTCTTATGTATTCTCTTAGTCACGTCTGGTGAAGCTGTTTTTCCTTTTTGCTTGCTCAACCAAGGACTTGTAATAGAGACATCTGCATCATTTGGGCTCACTCATCCTTGTTTCAGGAAAACGCATGTTCTCCCATATTTTCATGTAGTACCCTTCCCTGTAGCTTCTCATACTTAAAATTTGTATGCGGAGAGATGGACCTGTGGTCCCACAGCAGATAAAAAGACCTCAGTGCACTCCTGGCCCTGGCCTGGAGCGCTGCTCGGGGAGAGGTAGGCACTTCACCAGCTGGTGGGGGACCTGACCTTCTTGTAAAGTTCTTTCCACAGGTGGTGTGGTTAGGTTATCATAGAGTTAGAGGATCTCTGTATGCAGAGGTGGCCCAGTGCAAAACAGAACCACACTCAGCCTCAACTTCCTGAGCAGGGCTGTGGGGAAGAGTACCTGGAGTTCTGCCTTTATTTCTAATTCTGCAAGGGCATCTACAGTAGACTCACCCAAGAGGCAAATACAAGCTTTTGTTTTATCCAGTGGTTTATAGTTTTAGGGTGGAAACAAATTCAGAATAGATACTGTAATTATGGAGTCTTTAATTTTAAAACATTTCACTTTATAGATTTTTCTGATTTTTAGGCCAGCAGGATTTTTGTTCATTCAAGTTCATTCTTGTGACCCAAGTTTAGAAGAGGAAATAAAAGGATTAGATAAAGTTAGATTAGATGAGAGGAGATACCATGGTTCTAGCAGAAAATGATGCAGTCAGTAGTTTCCATTGGCAGGCTCTGGAGTTGTATCTCTCAGTTGTCTCTGTCAGTTCATAGCCCAGAGATGAAATTTCTGGTCAGGAGGTACCTGATACAGCACATCCTCCCTCGAGTAGATTATAGTGATTCTCAGTGGGTAAGGGCAGGCCATGCAGAGCTGGATAAAATATATTTATTATTATAATATGGTATTATATTTAGAAAACAAACTCACTATTGTAATACAAATCACGAAGGGGTGTGACATTTGCATTTTTATCCAAAATGTCATGGTTTGAACAAGATTGAGACCCTGCAGGAGACCTTTTTGGATTTTGCTCAAATATGAACCTTAACTTTGTTATGTAAACTGGGGGAGTGACACACCTCCCTGCTTACCCTCTCCTGCCCCCACCAAAACAAAAATGAACCATGCCCTGGAAATTCTCGAGTTGTATTTCCCTTTGACTCTACACTGTATAATTTTTGTTCTGAAATTTCAGAACCAAAAAGTATGTATATTTTTACTTCTAATATTACCATTGATTACCTTTTTAGTTGCAATAGGTAACGTATTGTGTATTTAGACATTTTTAAATACCTTGAGAAGGGCTTGAGATTTTTGTTTATCAAAAGGGGAGCATAGGATAAAAAGGTTGAGAAATGAAGCTTTCTGTGACTCCTTGACAAAGCTAAAATAGATTAGGTCCCAAAGTGGGGTTTTGTGTTTTTCTTTGATCTGTATCATTTAATTAAAAAAAATTCTGGTTGTATTTTACTGAGATATGATTCATGTATGAAAAAATTCACAGGGTTTTGCAACCATCTGTTTCCAGAACATTTTCATCACCCCAAAAAGAAATCCTGTACCCGTTAGCTGTTACTCCCCATACTCCTGTCCCTTTGGCAACTACTAATCTACCTTCTGTCTCCATGGACACTTCATATAAACGGAATTATGCAACATGTGGCCTTTTGTGTCTGGCTTCCTTCAGTTAGCACACCGTTAGCTATGTTGTAGCATGTATCAGTATCTCATTCCTTTTTATTGCCAAATGATATTCCACTGTCTAGATATACCCCATTTTGTTTATCCATTCATTAGTTGATGGACATTTGGGTTAGTCCCACATTTTTAGTATTATGATTAATGCCAAAATATTTGTGTACAAGTTTTACATTTGTCCAGCATTTTGTTTTTTGGACCATTCATGTGTAAGTTTTTACATAAACATGTTTTCAGTTTTCTTGGGTATATACCCAGGAGTGGAATTGATGGCTCATTCATTTAATTTTTTAAGTTTTGACACTTGTGTCGTTTTACCCACAACACACTGTAATCTTGGGTTCCAGGATACTGAATGTCTTAGTCCATTCAGGCTGCTGTAACAAAATACCATAAACTGGGTGGCTTACAAACAACAGAAATTTATGTCTCATAGTTCTGAAGGCTGGGAAGTCCAAGGTCATGGTGACAGGAGATTCAGTGTCTGGTGAGAGCCTGCTTTTGTTTCATAGATGGTGTCTCCCTGTGTCCTCACTGGGGGAAGGGGTGAGGGAGGTCTCTGGGGTCTTTTTTATAAGAGCACTAATCCCATTCGTGAGGGCTCCACTCTCATGGCCTTCCCAGAAGCCCTACCTCCAGATACCATCACCTTAGGGGCTAGGTTTCAACATATGACTTTGGCGGGATACAGACATTCAGATCATGGCACTGAATATTTCCCTGAATACAACTTGGGTTGTTTTCTACAGACCCATTAGAGACTCTCGACCTGCGTCTCCTCACTGCTGCCCTCTGCGTCAGCACCTTCCCCGTGTCTGGTGCTCATCAGGGCTTGTGTGCAGAGATGGGTCTGGCTGGCTGCCAGAGTTTCCCACTGGATCAGCTCAGATATCTCTTGGAAAAACATCTCAAATGTGATTTTCTGCTACCAATCTTTCCTAGGTAAAGACCTCCGTGTTCTTCCCTCCATCTTATTTTTCTGTGCCACTCTCTGCTGTGTTTATAGGAACTTCATTTCGCACTCAAGAACTGTCAGAATAACTCACATTTCTGTCTTGGCTGTTATTCACTCTGCATACAGAGCTGCTACTTTTATTCCCCACATTTCTTTTTTTTATTTCTTTTTTTAATTGTTGGCTGCGTTGGGTCTTCGTTGCTATGCACGGGCTTTCCCTAGCTGTGGCGAGCGGGGGTTACTCTTTGTTGTGGTGTGCGGGCTTCTCGTTGCAGTGGCTTCTCTTGTTGCGGAGCACAGGCTCTAGGCGCGTGGGCTCAGTAGTTGCGTCACACGGGCCCTAGAGCGTGCGGGCTTTAGTAGCTGCAGTTCGTGGGCTCAGTAGTTGTGGTGTGCAAGCTTAGTAGTTGTGGCGCACGGGCTTAGTTGCTCCACGGCATGTGGGATCTTCCTGGACCAGGGCTCAAACCTGTGTCCCCTGCACTGGCAGGCAGACTCTCAACCACTGCGCCACCAGGGAAGTCTGGTTTATGGGTTTTGGGAGGGAGACCCCTGAGCCCAGTTTTAGACTAATGGCTGATTCTAGGGCTGGGCTAGGGAGAATACAAGATGGGCCTGGAATGTCTTGTAGTGCCAGAAAGTGCTCGAAAAATAAAAGGATGGGCATGTCAGTGGGGCACAAAAGAAACGGAAAGAGCTCCCATGGCCAGAGCTGGAACAGTTTGAGCAACAGAATAACTAGCGTGTCTCTTTGTTGTGCGCCTGCCAGGGCTGTGCTGGCTGATGCCTCAGCGGAGCCGCCTGGAGGCGCACTCAGCAGCAGGGGTGGAGGGAGACTGAGGGCTGACAAACTGGGATGGCTGACATTAGAAATCAGCGTGACCTCTGCCTTAACCCTCTCAGCTCTGTACTGTGATGGGCTGCAAAATAGTGTTTCCTCAGAAAGGTAGTTTCTAGATCAAACTTTAGTAGGAGGTTTTTTTTTTGGCAGCATCCTGGGGCTTGTGGTATCTCAGTTCCCCGACCAGGGATTGAACCCGGGCCACGAGAGTGAAAGCCCAGAATCCTAACCACTAGGTCACCAGGGAACTCCCTAGCAGTTTCTTATTTTAAACATATCTTTTTTTAAAAAATTAAATTTATATTTATTTATTTATTTTTGGCTGTGTTGGGTCTTCATTGCTGCGCGTGGGCTTTCTCTATTTGCGGTGGCTTCTTGTTGCGGAGCACAGGCTCTAGGCGCTTGGGCTTCAGTAGTTGTGGCACACAGGCTCAGTAGTTGTGGCTAGCGGGCTCTAGAGCTCAGGCTCAGTAGTTGTGGCGCATGGGCTTAGTTGCTCCACAGCATGTGGGATCTTCCTGGACCAGGGCTTGAACCCATGTCCCTTGCACTGGCAGGCGGATTCCCAACCACTGTGCCACCAGGGAAGCCCTCTTACTTTAAATACACTCTTATTAGTCTTTTCTTTTAGTTCTCTGCCATTTTATTCATAGAACGCTCTTTACCTTCACCTGTATGCTTATAGATCTTTGCCTAAATTTTATTCTAGTTTCTCGTGGGTTTTTTAACCTTTAATTCTTTATGCAATATGGAATTTATTTTAGTGTATAGTGAGGGTAGGAATGTATCCCCCCCCCCCCCCGCCGCAAATAGCCAGTTGTCTTAGCGCTGTTTTTTATATAACCCACCTTTCGTTATAATGGCTTAGCTTAGAAATAAGAGAGCTATGGAGCAGTATAAATATATGTGCCATTGTGTGCTTCCCTCTGAAGAAGCAGCGTGCACAGTTGAATCCATGTGATGGTGGCTTGGATGGGAGATGAAGAAACTGTCACGATTGAGGCGTGCCAGAGGAGTAGTGTGAGGTGTGAGCCAGGGAGATGGAAGATTTGCAGAGTCCTATGCCTGTCACACAATATTTGAAACGTTATCTTGTGGATGCGATAGTAAATGTATTTTATGTTTATTTTAGAGGGAAGAAGTTGGCTCAGTGGGTAGAAGTTACAAGGAGGAAGGTATCAACTCAGCAAAAGGAATAACTTTCTAACTAAATACTGAACAGTCTAACAAGGAACTGACTATCTTGCACAGTAGTGAGTTATAGGAAGTGTGTCTGCAGACCTTGAGCAGTCATTTATTAGGGAAGTTCCTGATTCCTTATCTCTCGGGTGGGAGATTGCATTGATTACTGAGCGGTTCCTATGTGTCTGTCAGCCCTGTGCTTAGTGCCCCATCTACACTTGCCCATGTTGATAAAAGCCTGGTGAGGGAGGTCTGCTAACCACTGAGACCCCAGGAGGTTTGGGGACTTCGCCCATGCTGAGGTGATGGCTGGTGGTGGAGCCAGGCTCCGTCCTGTCCACAGCACCTGTCATCTCATTTCTAAGTGCCCCCCAAAAGCATTTGGATTGTCATTTTCTTTTAAGAGTAAGTTTAAAAGAAAACTGCCTTAAGCGACTCTTTTTTGGGGGGTGTGTGTGTATACACGCATGCATCCAGATAACATTTGTATTCATTACTCTTGTGTATATGGTTAGAGCCATTGCAAGAGTGTGTGAGCACGCAGTACCCTGGGGCCAGTTTTGTTACATATTCCTTAAGGAATTAAAATTGGGTTTCTCTAAATGAATTTACTTAATTGAGGCATTCCCTCAATTAAAGTGGTAAGTCTTTCTCATTTTGTTTTCTTTTTTACCTAAGTCCTGCCTTTTGTGGTTTTTCTACTTTTGTATAAACACTGTCCCCCTTTCTCTTTTACGTCAACAAAAGTGCCCTCTCTTCCCGTTTCAGCCACTGCTGTAACCTGTAGAGGTGTGACACTGACCATCTTTATAGCTGGACAGAATTTAACCTGCAGAGCTATGACTTACTGCCCATTCATGCCCCAAGAGCCTTGGTTTTCCGGAGGTGATTTGAGCAGTGAAGTCGCTGCCATTTATTACTAGGTCTACAGACTCTCCTCTGCGTCCCTTTGGGTTTAACGTTGCTGGGAAGGACTGAGAAGTTGCTGGCGAGGTGTTTGGCTTTCTGAGCAGAGGCATCAAACCTTGGGCCAGCAGAGGGCTGGGAAGTAAGTGCCGTGGGTCTTGATAGATGGCTCCATGGCGTGGTCACTGATGCCCTCCTCCCTCTCCTGACTGCTGCCGTGGACCCCTCACCCCGGCTCTTGCCTTCAGAACGCAGGTGTGCTGTGGCCTCACTCCTGTGCGTCTCTAGTCTTATCACCGTGAGTGTGCCTAGCTCACAGCGACCTGCAGCGTGGTGCAGCTGCTCACAGGCAGCAGGAGCGTGTACATCTCTGCCTCGCCCGTTGCCAGCAGTGCCCCGCACTTCGTCTAGAGAAGATGTGCTCATTTGCTAAGAACAGCTCTCCTGGGGGTGGCGGTCGGGGGTCGTTTCTCTCGAGTAGCTGGCTTCCCCTCTCCAGTGGAAGAGCTGCTGCCCCCTCACCCCCCATGCTCCCACCGTAAGTCCTGTCACCGGTAAAGTGTCTTTAGTTCTGGGTGGATTTGTTCATTTACTTGTCTTCTTCTTACCTGCATGTCCCTGAGGGTGAGGCCCTTGTCACCCTGTGTAAGCCAGGGCCTCGCTCAGAGTATGTTGTAGTAAAACACGTTTATGGTCTAGGTTGGGGAAGAAGAGAATAAACGTTGCATCGTTAGGAAATAATACATAAATGTGTTGCTGCCAAAAGTGGAGAAGGAGTTCTTCATATTGGGTTTTTTTTCTTTCTCTAGGGACACCAGTTCTGGGAAGTGAACCTTAGGCAGTGCTCAGATCCACACCTTAACCTAGTGGTATTGAGTCCTGTTCATTGGAAGCTGGTTCTAAAATGTTTCCTTCATTCATTTAGCAAACATATTTAGCGTTTACTGTGTGACAGGCTGGGAATATAGTGCTGAACAAGACAAATGAGGTCCCTGCTCTACTGGAGTTTGCAGTGCAGTTGGAGAGCTATGAGTTAAATAAGTATATGTAACAAATCTAATAATACTACACTGTCAGGTAGAGGAGTCGCCTCTGTTCTTTTGTTGTTTTCTGGGCTCTTTGTGTTATGAAGGTGGATTTCTGAATAGTCCTACAGACAGCTTCTAAATTTCCAAAGTTTAGTCTTTGTGTTATGCAAAAAAATCAGTTTTCCAGTATGAAACTGGGGGTATAAGGACAGATGTGACCCTGTTATCAGCTATTTGCAGCCTTCACTCCCAAATCCTGGAATGTGTGGTCTGTATTCACTGCTTCAACACTGCTTCCCCAGAGTTCCCTGGTGGTCTAGTGGTTAGGATTCGGCGCTTTCACTGCCGTAGCCCAGGTTCAACCCCTGGTCAGGGAACTAAGATCCCACAAGCCACGCGGCGTGCCCCCCCCCCCCCAAAAAACAAAACAAAACAAAAAAAGCAACCAACCACTGCTTCCCTTCCCCCAGCATCTATCAGTCCATCCATTCACCAGATGGTCTGTGAGGGCCGGGAACTGTCCTATGTAGTGTGCTTTCGCTGTGGGTATAAGGTAAAGTCTTGCCTTTTAAATAGAATTCATATTTAAGGGAATATAAGATAATACGTGAAAACAAAGATTTTGGGTAGTCGTAAGTGCTCTGAAGGAAATCACTCTCAAGTGATTTAATATGACTTCTGTCCCTATCACTCTCCTGAACAGGCTTTCCTAATGATCACTGTTTGTGGCCTTAAAAAAAAAAATTACGGGGTTTAAAAACAGACATGAAACTAGAGAGGATAGTAAAAAGAACTATTGCTTCGTATTAGCCATCATCACCATTTTGCTGACATTGTTTTATGTGCTCCTTTCCCCTTTCCTTTACCTTCTCACTGTAGTATTTTAAAACCAGTCCCAGACACCATATGATTTCGTGCTGGTGACCTCTTGGTTAGTCTGACCCAGTAGGCATGCTCAGCCCTCACCCTCCTGGAGTCTTTTTTTTTTTTTAATATGTTTTTAAAAATTAATTAATCTATGGCTGGCTTGGGTCTTCGATGCTGCGCGCGGGCTTTCTCTAGTTGCAGCGAGCGGGGGCTACTCTTCGTTGTGGTGTGGGGGCTTCTCATTGTGGTGGCTTCTCTTGTTGTGGAGCATGGGCTCTAGGTGCGTGGGCTTCAGTAGTTGTGGCACGCGGGCTCAGTAGTTGTGGTGCACAGGCTTAGTTGCTCTGCGGCATGTGGGATCTTCCCAGACCAGGGCTCAAACCTGTGTCCCCTGTATTGGCAGGCGGATTCTTAACCACTGCGCCACCAGGGAAGCCCCCTCCTGGAGTCTTTACAGCACTGGTCATCCTGCTGTGTCACTCTTGTGTCACCAGGCTTCAGTCAGGTGTGGTTTTCTTGCTGCTCTGATGGTTCCCGTGCTCCTTTGCTGGTTTCTCCTTCTCCAGCTGTGACACCTTCTCAAGGCTTTGTCTGGTAAATATGTGACCGAGAATTTACTGTACCTTCTGCATTTCATTAAGGAAAAAAAAGCTTGCAAACATTCACAGAAGATTTTGTTCACAGAGGCTATGTGTTTTATTTATTTAAAAATTTTATTTATTTCATTTTTGGCTGCATTGGGTCTTTGTTGCTGCATATGGGCTTTCCTCTAGTTGCAGCGAGCGGGGTCTACTCTTTGTTGTGGTGCGCGGGCTTCTCATTGCGGTGGCTTCTCGTTGCGGAGCACAGGCTCTAGGCGTGCGGGCTTCAGTAGCTGTGGCACGTGGGCTAAGTTGTTCGGCGGCATGTGGAATCTTCCCGGACCAGGGCTCGAACCCATGTTCCCTGAATTAGCAGGTGGATTCCTAACCACTGTGCCACCAGGGAAGCCCTGCAGTGTGTTTTAGAAATGCCATTTGGATGTTTTGCTGCTTTTCATCTTTGGCATTAATTTCAGTTACTGTCATTTCTTCCGTAAAAAAAAAAAAATTCAGACATAAGCCAGAAAAGTAATTAATTTGGTCTGCAAAGGACAAACAGAAACAGTACAGAATGTAGTATTTCCAGGTAATAAATCACAATACACGTATTTATTATTCACCTATAAAAATGTTAATTCAAGTCTTCACACATGTATTTCATTAAAGATGTAACATAAATTAAGCCTCTAATGAGATTTCTATCTTTTTTTTCTTTTTCCATCCTAGAATGTATGACAACATGTCCACAATGGTGTACATAAAGGAAGACAAGTTGGAGAAGCTTACACAGGATGAAATTATTTCTAAGACAAAGCAAGTAATTCAGGGCCTGGAGGCTCTGAAGAATGAGCACAATTCCATTTTACAAAGTTTACTGGAGACACTGAAGTGTTTGAAGAAAGATGACGAAAGTAATCTGGTGGAAGAGAAATCAAACATGATCCGAAAGTCACTGGAAATGTTGGAGCTTGGCCTGAGCGAGGCACAGGTACAAGTCTCAGATATGAACGTGAAGTTGACAGTCTGGAAAAGGGGAGACTTTGTTTGACATACGAGGTTTAACTAAACTAGAGGGCAGATACTTATAGAATAATAGAAATCAGCTTATATGTGGGTTATGTATGTTATACAAATGATGATTTGGGCATGTCTGCATTTTAAAAAGTAGAGCGAAATAGGTAACTCTGTGTCAGTTAGGATTTGATTTGGCTGCATATATCAAAAAACAAAAACAGTGGCTTAAATATCGTAGTCATATGTAAAAGCACATACTGAGGGGGGCTGTCCCAGATGGGTGCTATAGCTGTATGGGTGTCAGGGGTACCCAGGACCCTGCCACCTGCTGCACTGCACCCCAGTCAGCCCATCTTGTGGGCTAAGACAGAGTCCCAGCTGCAGCCACGTGACCCCACCCTAGGACTGCGAAGGGGCAGGAAGGGTGTGCCTCCTCCCTTTACCTCCTTGAAGTGTGCGTGGCACTCTGCTTACACCTCATTGGCCAGAACTTGGTTCCGTGGGCATACCTAGTTGTGAGGGACACTGGGGAATGTTGTCTTGCCCCTTAGAGTTCCAGGTTCTTAAGCCTGAGGAAGAAGGGTGAATGTTGGCCAACAGCTCATAGTCTCTGCAGTACCCCAAGACAAGATTGTCTTAGGCACTTGACTAAACCTTTGTTTCTATCCTGCTAGACATAGAGATGAAAAAATTGGAAACATTTGGGTGTGCCCCCGCCCCCCCCACCATAACTTTCAGCTTTGCCAACGTATTTTAGGTAAAATTAAATACACTAAAAATTGGCTGCTTCTTTCTTAGCTTTTGTCTTGTATAGCGAATGAATGAGGCAGAAGTGGGGCTGCTGGGTTACCAGTTCCTGCTTTCACAGAGGAAATCATTCTGTACCAAAGTGATGGCCATACCCTGATTTTAGAATTCTTCATCCTAAGCATGTTACAGATTCTAATTGTAGGACTTTGGTTATTGTGAATCTCTTATTTTGCAAGTTGTGTTGAAAAGCGATATAGAGGTGAACCTCCTTTTTTAGTTTGGCAGATATTGGGGTTAAAAGAAGGAGGAGGAAAGAGCCCCACCTTCTAGAGTGTCAGGTTTTAGACCTAGGAGGATAATAAAGAGGGAGGGGCAGGTACACGGTCTGCAGAGAGAACAGACCGAAGCCAGCTTTCCTCCCCAACTCTTCCAGCCCTTATCCTCCCAGGCAGGCCGGTCCCTGAGACCCATCAGTGCACCCCAGGCAGAGCCCAGTAGGGACCTCCGCTTATGAGTGCGTCAGGGCGTCCTGACTCTTGGTACTGGCCACAACACAGAGCCTTCATCCCTTCCCCTGCAGTGGCGAAGAAGTCTTGTCTGTGCGCCCTGCCCCAGCTCCACCACCAGCCCCTCACAGAGTGACCTGCGCTCTGAACACGTGTGCAGGTGTGTGCACGTGCTCTCACCCGTGGCAAAGGGTCTCTGAGAAATTCTGTTGGTGCCATCTAGATAAAAAGTGAAAGAACACAGCTTCATCAGTACAGTAGCTGCCTGTCCATTGCTAGTCCATTCGAGATACTTTCTAAACAGAAAAAAGAAATGCATTTTCCATAGATGTTCTGAGCATGTGATATTCTTGATCATGCCCTGAATGTAGCCTGTGACTAAAGAAAGGATGGAAATAGAAGTAAATGGCAAAATGTACTTGTATGTACTTTGGAGCACATGTCTGCAGGTGTCAGGTAGAGCTACAACCCCAGGACGCTTGCGGAGACGGGAGGTGGCGTTTGTTGGGCTGAGTACTGCAGTGCTGTCAGCGTTTCTGTCTGTCTAGGTTATGATGGCTCTGTCAAATCACCTGAATGCCGTCGAGTCGGAGAAGCAGAAGCTGCGTGCACAGGTTCGTCGTCTGTGCCAGGAGAATCAGTGGCTGCGGGATGAATTGGCCAACACGCAGCAGAAATTGCAGAAGAGTGAGCAGTCTGTGGCTCAACTGGAGGAAGAAAAGAAGCATCTGGAATTCATGAATCAGCTAAAAAAATACGATGATGACATTTCTCCATCAGTAAGTGGTTCTGTAGGAATGCAGTATTGACAGTTACCACGTTATCGTCGGTAGATTGTTTCAGTAAAGCCGGCAGTGTCTTCCTGTTCCCTCCAGCGATTGTGTTTAAACAAGACTAAGGATTAAGGGTCTTGGGACTGAGTCCCTGGGCAAGTCATATAAGTTCTCTCTGGAGTAGTTTCTTCGTATGTGTTTTTTTTGAACGATGGTCAGTTCAAAAAATACTTTGTAGATATAAAATAAATGCAAAGAGTGCCATTGCCTTCAGCGAGGTCTGTTGCAGCTTGAGATCTCCTGAGCATCCTCACCCTTTGCGGTCTGGCTTCCGTGCACATCCCGCTGCTGGAATGCTTTTCCTTTAACAGTGCCCTGATCCAGTCGCCTGAATCCAGACTCGGGACTACCTCTGTAGTTTGTAGTGGATCCTCACTTTCTCTTTGCAGCCCTCTGCCCTGCTCCCAGGACGCCATTGGTTCTCCTGCGCCCTCGCTCGTGCCTCCTTGGCCTCCTGCGGTTCCTGGATGTTAGGGTTCCCCAAGGATCGTGGTCTTTTCCTTCTTCTGTTGGCGCTCTCTGGATGTTCATCCCAATCTCGATTACCGTTTTTCGTTTACTGTTTATTTCTGATTCAGTTAAGTTTTTTTTTAAAGTAACTTTCTTTATTTTGGAATAATTTTAGATTCACAGAAAAGTCAGAGGTGGGGCCTCTGGGAGGTAGTGTGGGTTAGATGCAGTCATAAGGATGGGGCCACCATGACGACATTAGTTACACAAAGAGCAAGAGACCCTAGGTCTCTTGACGTGATACTGTAAAGAGAATTCCCACATGCCCTTCACCCAGGTTCCCCTAGTGTTAACATCTTGTATTGCCGCATAACGTGTCTGAGTTAACTTGGGGCGCTGTCTGTCTCCAGAGTACTGTAGGCTGCATGGCTTAAACAATAGTTAATTTCTCCTGGTTCTGGAAGCTGCAAGTCTGAGATCAGGGTGACAGCTTGGTCGGTTTCTTGGTGAGGGCCTTCTTCCCGGTGTGTCCTCCTGTGGCCTCCTTGGTGCATTTGTGCAAAGAGAGAGAGAGAGACCTAGGGTCTCTTGCTCTTTGTGTAACTAATGTTGTCATGGTGGCCCCATCCTCATGACCGCATCTAATCCACACTACCTCCCAGAGGCCCCACCTCCAGACACCATCACACTGACCATTAGGGCTTCAACATAGGAATTAGGGGGTGGGGAGGACAGACATTCAGTCCCTAGCAGTACGTTTGTTAAAAGTAAGAAATTAACGTTGCTATTGCTACGTCACTATTAACGAAACTACAACCTTTATTTGGATTTCACCAGTCCTTCCATTAGTGTCTCTTTTCTGCTCTAGAATCCAATCCTGGATTTCACATGGTATTTTGAGCTAATGTTTTTTTAATGCCTACATAGTTCTAGGCATGTTCGCTACATAATCTGTATACCATTGAGTTCCACATTTGCGTCTCCAGTCTGAGCCCTCATCCTAAGACTGTAGGAATGGTTTTGTGTATTGTACCAGCAGACCTACACTTGCCCTGTGTCTTAGCTTGGGCTACCATAACCAGATACCATAGACTAGGTGGCTTAAAGAGCAGATCATTTACTTTCTCATAGATCTGGAGGCTGGAAGTCAGATATCAGGGTGCCAGCATGGCTGGTTTCTGGTGAGGACCCTTTTCCCAGCTTGCAGATAGCTGTTTTCTTACTATGTTTGCACATGGCAGGGTGTGGGTGTGGGGGGAGGGAGAGCTAGCTCTCTGATGTCTCTTCTTGTTATTAGGGTACTAATCCCATCGTGAGGGCCTCACCCTTGTGATTTTATCTAACCTAATTTCCTCCAAATACCATCACACTGGGTGTTAGGGCTTCAACATGATTTTGGGCACAATTAGTCCACAGCACCCTGTTTTATGAGGTATTTCCCCCTTGCATCTCTAGGTCAGGAGCAACTGAATGTTTTGATTTAAAAGATATAACTCCTGTAGGTTGCTGTGGGAATAAGAATAGAGAAGTGGATTCACCTGGAAAACTGGATAACATTGAGCAGGGGAAAGCTAGCCTCATAGAATCAGAGACATTTAAAACATTTTATTTGGAAAACATGTCTAGCTTGGAGAAGAGATACAATGAGCTAACCCTGCCTCCCCTTTTAGGGGGTTCGCGTGATAATTTTTCTGCCCCGTTCCTCCTACCGCTGCTGGTGCATTTCCTTAACATGAGGAGTTCTCCTGTGAGACCCAGGGCTGGGGTCAGATTCAGGAGATTGAACACAGGCGCAGTGCTTCCTCTGTCCTCTGCAGCCCAGATTCCATTTTTTGTTGATTATCTCAGCAGAGTCCTCGATGACGTTTTTCACTTATTCCAGGATCCAGTTCAGGACCACATGTTGGACATAGTGGTCCCGTCCCTTTAGTCATCTTTCATCTGGAACAGGTCCTTTCACAGAAAGAAGAAAGCCTGTCTTTGTCTTTCATAACATTGGTATTCTTGAAGAATACAGGCCAGTTACTTCATAGATTGTTCCTCAGTTTGGGTTTGTCTGGTGTTTCCTCATGAGTGTGTTTGGATTGTGTGTCCCAGATGGGAATGTTATAAAAGTGACATGTGCCTCTCAGGTCCCTTCCAGAGGCAGATGGTGTCCGTCTGTGCCAGGGCGACGCTGAGTTCTCCCCTGGTCAAGCTGCTGTCTGTTCTCTCCAGCGTGTACTCACTTTTTTTACCTGAGGGCTCATCTGTGGGGGACACGAGTCATAGGCTGTCACACTGCTCTTAGGGGTCCTGCGGTGGAGATGCTGGGTGGGGAGGGGAGTGTCCAGCCTGCCAGTTCTGTGGTGTTCAGAGATTTGCCATTTTAATCATTTGGTTTCCAAATAAAATTTATTTCAAGTAAGGGCTTCCCTGCTCTTTAAACTTCTGTAGGACACGAGTGACGACTAAGGCACAGAGATGCCATCGTGATCTGTTCTGCCACTCCTGCCCGGACAAGTACTTTGAGTTCAGTCTAGCAGACCTTTTATTACTCTTTACTGAGCTGATGGATAGACCAAATTGTGGCTAGTCCTATGTTTGATCTGAAAAACAAACCATCTTTTCTATTTTTAGTTTAAATGAAATTTGTATCAAAGATTTCCAGTGCAGGATTTATAGTATTTGTAAGACTAATATTGTCCTGGGTTGGCTTTATAGGAGGACAAAGACACTGATTCCACCAAAGAACCTCTGGATGACCTCTTCCCAAATGACGACGACGACCCTGGTCAAGGAAGTAAGTTGGGAGTGGTGGTTAAATGGCTGCATGCAGACGGAGGTGGCGGGTCCTCTTGGGGTGTAATTGCTGTCATTAGCAGGTGGTGGCGTGCCTGCAGCCTGCCTCACAGCAGCCCTTGCACACTCAGGCTGCCTCGTGGTTCCCCAGAGAATTGCGAGTCGTTTTCTCGCTGGGATAGAGTAACGTGTTGAGCCAGCCCTCGTAAACAGGGGCACGCACCAGCAGTTCTGACGCGATCTGTGGATTCTCACAGAGTGAAAGGGCAAAAGAGTTTTCCTGGGGCCAAGAGCAGTCTCACCACACTGTTGGGGCGCGTGCGGCATCCCCGACAAGTTGCTGGTGTTGCCTCGCCTGCGCGGGGAATGCTGGACAGGTTTGGTACAGTGGGGACCACGTGCTGACCTGGACCAGAGCCAGAGCGGGGAGTGCTAATCAGCTGGTGTCATCGGGTGATTTTCTCTATTGCCTGAAGTGAGCCCTTCTCTGTGTAGTGCAGCAGCAGCAGAGCAGTGCAGCGGCGGCCGCCCAGCAGGGTGGCTACGAGATCCCCGCGCGGCTGCGCACCCTGCACAACCTGGTCATCCAGTACGCCTCGCAGGGGCGCTACGAGGTCGCCGTGCCCCTCTGCAAGCAGGCCCTGGAGGACCTGGAGAAGACCTCTGGCCATGACCACCCGGACGTGGCCACCATGCTGAACATCTTGGCCTTGGTGTACAGGCTAGTAGTCCTCATTTTATTCTCTTAATTTTACCTAGAGACAACGTTTTTAACGAGCTTGTCCTAAAAATACGATTCTGTAAACTGTTACGAGCTACTTTTCCAGCCTTATCGTCCATTTGTCTTCACACAGCCAGGGGTTAAGTTCAAACATTTAGCAAGCTCTCTGGCAAGAGTATGACCCTGAAGAACAGACGCTGCCTGGGGCTCCCAGGCAGCCGTCCAGGACTAGCCCACAGCACCCTTCGCTCTGGCCAGGCTAAGCTCTTTTGATTTTTTTTCCCCACAATACTTGGTATACCAGGCTCCTTCTGCCCACCCTGCCTGCCCGTATCCCCTGCCTTTCTGAGGCCTTGTCAGCTCTCTCTCCTTTCTGAATCCAGGGCTCCACGTGCCCCTTCCCAAGTTGTGCCCCATAACCCTGTCCCTGCCTCTCTCGCAGCGCTTGCCCTGTACTTGGCCTCCGGGTGATGTGAATTTTGTCATCTCTTCTCCCGGGATCCTGGCTCCTTGAAGTTGAGGACCAGGTTGTCTTCTTGTCTCCACCTTGAGTCACTTGAACATGTTTGCTAACTCAGAAGCCTTTGGTGAACTTCCTGAATGGAATTAAATAGTTTGCCTAGGCACTGACTGGGCAGTGGTACGTGGGAGCCCTTTGTCTGCTTCTGTCTTTTAGCCAAACTGACCTGAAATCGAGCAGGTCGGGGTGTTACTCACATGCAGGACTGGTTTGCTGTGGCCACTCCAGTGTGGTGGGTTTCAGGGAACTGCTCCATTTTTTCTTCGTTGGTTTGGTTGTTTCAGTTTAGCCAACAGTTTTGATCCAGATGTATGTAAGACTTTGGGCTGGTTCCTGTGAGACCCTAAAGATGGATGCATAATACCTGTTCTCAAGGAGAAACCAGAACGTGGAATTTGAAGTCAGGAGAGTTCAGTTTGTATCTCTGCTAAGTGGCCCCTAGACAGAGGATGTTGTCCAGAGCCCTTTGCTTTTCTGAGCCTCTGAAGGGTTGCAGGGGATGTGAGACATGGTGTTACCTGGCACTGTGAAATAGTCAAACAGCATCACCTAAACCTGTTTCTAAAGGAACTGAGAACCTTGTTTAGAGAATAGGCTGGCTATATTCATATGTAATTATAGAAGCAGGGAGACTGTTGTTAATAAAATAACAGAGAAGTGGGAATTCCCTGGTGGTCCAGGAGTTAGGACTCTGCGCTTTCACTGCTGGGGCCCGGGTTCAATCCGTGGTTGGGGAACTATGATCCCATAAGCCGCTTGGTATGGCCAATAAAGAAAGAAAGTAACCCAGAAGTGTTCATGGAACAGAAAGATGCCTTCCAGCTGAGAGGATTAGGGAAGGCCTAATGGAGGGGTGCGAGCGCTTTCTGCGGCCTTGAAGGGTGTGTTTGGGGCAGACTCCTGCATCCTGTTTGGCAGTAGTAAGAGATGGGGCTGAAAGGGCTGGGCACTCTGCAGGTGCCAGGTCTTAGAAGAGTGGCTGTGGGGAGTGCACAGGACCTGAGGGGGCTGGAGCCTGGAGGCAGGGCAGCCCGGCAGGAGGCAGCAGCGTGGGGCTGGCGGGGATGGAGCTGGGAACCTGAGCAGGGAGGGGGAAAGGAGGGGGAGGGCTCCATGAAGAGAAGAGGAGTAAACTGTCCAGAGAGAGAGGTGATGGCCTTAAAGAGCACCGGAAGGAAACTGAGCACTGCCATGCCACTGCTGCAGCTCCAGGCCACCGCCGCGGCTCGGCTTCGAGAGAGCACAGCCTTTTCCATGCTGCATAGCACTCTGTTTTACAGGTAGTCCTGACACTTTTTGACAGGTTCCTGCTGATGGACATTTAGGTTTGCAGATTTTTACTGTTATGCATTATTGTAAGAATTCCCTAGTCACAGGTTGCATTTAAAATCTTGGTAGATTATGCTAAATTTCATTCCAGAAAGGTCTTTAAAAAATTTACATGCCTACGAAGAACATGAGAGTTTCTGGCTGATGGTAGATATTTTTATTGTAAATGAGTTAAATAAAAAATGTGCGTAGAATGCTACTGGAATTTGTTGTACTTAGGGTGTGTGGTCACACAGATGTCATTGTGCTGGGTGCTGGGACTTCGGTGGCCTCTCCTCAGTCTTGTGTTTTTCCTTCGCACTATAGTGTGAGAGTTTACTCATGTCAGCAGAACATTTGAAAAAAGTTAGCAGCTACGTATATATTCATATTTAATGTTGTGTCCTAGAGCTGTACCATAACTATTTCAACATTTTTCTGTTAAGGGACATTTAATTTTAAGCTTTTTGTGGGGGGGCATTAATCTACTGATGAACATCTTTTGCTCAAGTTTTGCTCAGGATTTTGTATTTTGTTTTAGTGTCAATTCCTAAAGTGGGTTAGAGTATAAGCATGATACGCGGGCTTCTCTGGTGGCGCAGTGGTTGACAATCCACCTGCCAATGCAGGGGACACGGGTTCGATCCCTGGTCTGAGAAGATCCCACATGCAGCAGAGCAACTAAGCCTGGGTGCCACAACTACTGAACCTGCACTCTAGAGTCCGTGAGCCGCAACTCTTGAGCCCATGTGCCCCATCTACTGAAGCCCACGCACCTAGAGCCCATGCACCGCAGCGCAGAGTAGCCCCTGCTCGCCGCAACTAGAGAAAGCCTGCGTGCAGCAATGAAGACCCAACACAGCCAAAAATAAATAAATTAAATAAATAAATTAAAAAAACAAAACAAAACATGATACGCTTCTTGGTACATGTTGCCCAGCTGCTTTCGGGAAGGTGGTGCCAGTTCACACTCCTCCTCCTCCATCACCAGCCTGGGGCTGGGCTGCTTGTCTCTTACTCTTTATTAATGGAGAAGTGCAGCATTGTGTATTAATTTGTATTCTGTGATTGTGTGTTTTTAGTCATTTGTGTCCTTCTGTGAATGTTCTGTTACCTTTTTTTAATATATGTTTATTCATTTATTTTTTGGCTGTGTTGGGTCTTCGTTGCTGCACGCAGACTTTCTCTAGTTTTGGCGAGCAGGGGCTACTCTTCGTTGTGGTGCGTGGGCTTCTCATTGCAGTGGCTTCTCTTGTTGCGGAGCACGGGCTCTAGGCACGTGGGCTTCAGTAGCTATGGCACGCAGGCTCAGTAGTTGTGGCCCAGGGGCTTAGTTGCTCCTTGGCATGTGGAACCTTCCCGGACCAGGGCTCGAACCTGTGTGCCCTGCATTGGCAGGTGGATTCTTAACCACTGCGCCACCAGGGAAGTCCAAAACCTATATACTTGGCCAGAATTAGTGTGCTTCGGAGGATCTGGAAGCCTTATTAGCCCTTCCAGTATTCTGCAGAACAGTATGGCTTCTGCAGGGCAAAGCCTTGCTGGGCAGCCGTTCTTACTCAGTTGGGAAGTATGTGTACTCAGTCTCACAAAGTAAGTAACTGGTTTGCAGCCCCATCATCAGGTAGCACTTAAACCAGGGGGGCTGGGCTGGAGGTGCTTCTGTCTCCCCACTGTCAGCAGGACCCTTCGCCCCGCCCTGCTCCAGCAGACACTGCGGGGTGCGTCCTGGGCTTCTGTTTCACAGGCTTTTCCATGGCACGTGGCGAATCATTAGCTTCTTAGAGCAGCTCTGTGAGTCACGTCCTTCCTTTTTAGGTGGGCCGACTGCGACTGTGGAGCCCATGTGACATGCCAGAGCCACGCAGCCGGTAGCTGGCAGAACTGGGTGCAGACACTGGGATCCGTTCCGTCTGCCTCACCGTTCTGGATGGCCTCGCTTGCTGTGTGCGGGGTTATGGGGGTAGTATTGTCCCAGTGATCTAGATGGGAGGGCCAGGTTCGAAAGCTAATCAGGCCCGACTCCCAGCTCACCTTGCCAGTACGTTTATTGATGGAGTCTTTTTCTCCTACGTTAGGAGTGTTTTTAATAGTTTTAATAGCTAACGTCTATTTTTTAATAACTGAAGCTTAACTTCTATTTCTTTAGTTCCAAAACTACATTTTACAGAGATGTAGTAAGCTGTGTCTATAACACTTAACTGTATGTTTTTCAATTTAGAGACCAGAATAAATACAAAGATGCAGCTAATCTACTGAATGATGCCTTGGCCATCCGTGAAAAAACTTTGGGCAAAGATCATCCTGCGGTTTGTATACTGGTCCTTTCATTCTTTTTATATATTATTTTCCCTAATGTATTTTTATACCCATCTCATTTTAATATTAAACTCAACAGGGAAGATTTAAGAGCTGCCTTTTCACTGGATGGCACAGGTAGGACTTCCCTCACTTAGTACAAGTGATGAGCCTCAGTGCTGGTGACTCCCATTTAGCAGGTGTCAGTGTGCACTTAAGTTGTTTATCACCCCGCCTCAAATGGATCACGTACTGTGTTTTTTGATCCTAAATCAAATTGCATGTACTTCTGTAAATTTTTTCATAAAGATTTTGTATTGTCTTTTTATTAAAATCTGGTCAGATTTGCATATAGATCTATTTTGGTTGGCTTTGTGGCTTTCAGTGAAATTAAAAAAATCAAGATCCTGTTGATGTTGATTTGTTAATTTTAATATTCTGCAGTGTTCCTTTATGCAGTCTGTCTGCAGACAGTGAGATTGCTCTTTCGCCTTTAAGTGGAGTCATGTTCCTTCATCCAGCTGAGAGCTCTTCCCTGCACATACTGGGCGTGATGAGTGTGTGATGTCTCACATCCCCTCCACTGCTGTCGTTGACTGTTCTTCACGGTTCCCTGTGTTGGTAGGTGGCAGCAACTCTGAATAACCTCGCAGTGCTTTACGGCAAAAGAGGAAAGTACAAAGAAGCTGAGCCGCTGTGTAAAAGAGCTCTGGAGATCAGAGAAAAGGTGCGACTAAGGACGGTTCTCCTTGAGATGCTATGTTTTATGCTTTTAAATAACTCACTTTTTTTTTTTTTTAATAACTCACTTTTAAGCTTTGAGATAGGACCACTGTGATATATCATTACTGACCATTTACTGAAAATAAGCCCTTCAGTCAGGTGGGCAGCCCCAAACGCAGCCAGATGGGCCCATACACATGGGAGTTTAGGAGGAGTGGGTATGCAGAGGGTGGAGCCTTGTGTCTGCATGCCCTCCCAGCCTGAGGCCTAGAAATGATTCAACTGAAGAAGGAATTTCTCAGGCCTGTAGGTGGAAGGCACGGGGGCATTTCATTGACGGTGGGGCACGTGCCTGTCAAGAAGAAAAACATTAAAATTTTAAAAATGAGGTCAACAAATATGCTTATGAAACTGAAGAAAATGCATAATTGTTTTTGAGAACTAAAGAGTAACTCAGAGCTGGAGATTAAGTCAGTCATGGATGTGTAGTGTCAGCTAATACAGTTTATAGTAATTAGGTATTTTTTAAATGTAACTTGTTAATTTCAGCAGTGCTCTGGATGACCATGTATTCAGATGTGAGAGACTTGGCAGGTCCATGCCATGACTTTTTTTTTTTTAAAGGTTATTTTATGACATATAGGTTTGTTTGTTTATTTATTTGTTTGTTTTTGGCTGCGTTAGGTCTTGTTGCTGTGTGTGGCCTTTCTCTAGTTGTGGCGAGCAGGGGCTACTCTTCATTGCGGTGTGCAGGCTTCTCATTGCGGTGGCTTCTCTTGTTGCGGAGCACAGGCTGTTGGCGCGCGGGCTTCAGTAGTTGCAGCATGTGGGCTCAATAGCTGTGGCTAGCGGGCTGTAGAGTGCAGGCTCAGTAGTTATGGCACATGGACTTAGTTGCTCTGTGGCATGTGAGATCTTCCCGGACCAGGGATCGAACCCATGTCCCCTGCACTGGCAGGCGGATTCCCAACCGCTGTGCCACCAGGGAAGTCCAATGCCATGATATTTTAATTTGACTTTTTGTGTCACTATTTACCATTGATACTGAGCAATCAGTCATTTAATTTTGAGTCATATGGCAAGGACTTGGGAAAGGGAAGATGAAAAGGGGCTAATTATCACATTATGCAGGTAAAGTTTTGTCCATGTTGCCATCTGCATAATATTTACAAAATAAAATAGCCTTTATTTATTTATTTTATTTTATTTTATTTATTTATTTTTTGGCGGTACACGGGCCTCTCACTGCTGTGGCCTCTTTTGCTGCGGAGCACAGGCTCCAGACGCACAGGCCCAGCTGCTCCGCGGCATGCGGGATCCTCCCAGACTGGGGCACAAACCCATGTCCCCTGCATCGGCAGGCGGACTCCCAACCACTGCGCCACCAGGGAAGCCCTAAAATAGTTTTTATTTTATTTTTTATTTATCCACTGAGATTTTGAGTGGGCTGGGGTTAAAATCAGGGAGAATCACAAATGTATCAAATTGAGGATTATGAACTATAGGTGATGACCTATCAGATTCATTCATATATATTTGCTCTTTCATTCAGTCATGTAGCAGACATTTATTGAGGACTTGGGGGCTCCCTGCTTGGTTAGAGTTGGTGATTTCAAATTAGACACAGTCCTTTCCCTGGGGACACAGTGCAGCAAGCAGACCTTGGGAATGCAGGTGCTTTGGCTTCTAGCCTAGAGCTCAGGGAGCACATAGAGCAAGGGCTTCTCCAGGTACAGGGCTGGGACTGTGCTGGGCATGGCCTCCCACAAACGGCCAGCGTTGGAGCTGAGTCTCAAGAACCGAGGTCAGAGCTTCCCAGGCAGGGAGAGGAAGGGAATGCAGAGGGGATGGAGAGGCAGCCTGCCTCACTGGGGACTGTGTAGGTAAAGGCACAAGGTGAGAGACTGGATGGCTGGCTCAGGTCCTGAGGAAGCAGTGTAGTGTTTGGTCGTCCACCTGTGTGCCAGCACCGTCCTAGGTGCTGAGAGGACATTACATCCAGACATTGAGACAAGGCATTTGCATACTGAGGCTTACGTCTTAACGGGTGAGAGTCTAGGCGGTAAAGGACTAAAGAGATAAGACAGTTTGGGGTAGTGATACTTGCAAAGAAAGAAAAAAACTAGGTGATGTGCTTGTGAGTAAACTGGGTGGGGATGGGCTGAGGGCTCCCTTAAATTGGATATAAGGAGGTCCTCTCTGAGGGGACCTGAAAAGAGACCTGAAAGATGAGTTATTTAGTGGAGGGTGGGGAGCAGGGCAGTGCTGGGAGAAGAGTGTTGGGCGTCTGGGACAGTAAGTTCAAGTTCGAAGAGCCCTGAGGTGAAGTTTGAAATGTGAGGGAAGTGGTTTGGGGTGCTCAGAGAATCTGGGTCTGAATGTGAAGGGATACGTAGGATGTGAATTGAAGAATTGGAAGTTTCCTTTGAAGGCTGTTCTGTGCAGGGATAAGTGTAATGTAGTTAGACTCAGAAGGGCCAGGTGTAAGTTCAGGCACTTCAAGGACTGGGTGGCCATATTAAACAGCCTTTATAAAACCCAGTTTCCTCATCTTCAAACTGTGCATAGTATTGCCTACCATGTAGGATTATTATAAGAATTAAAGACACTAAAGCACGTGAAGGAAATCAGCATAGTCTCCTCCCCCCAAGAATAAGGAGTTCAACAAATTCTGGTTAAGTTATTTTTATTATTGCATGGGGAGCCATTTAAACATCATAAGCCTGGAAACAAGGCACAGTCGTATTTATGTTTAGAACGCGCCTTCTCATGATAGGGTGGAGAATGGATCGGATGGTACCATGTGAAACAAATAATAAGTGTTTCTAATACACTATTTTTTATTCTCAGGTTTTGGGAAAGGATCACCCCGATGTTGCCAAGCAGTTAAATAACTTGGCCTTACTGTGCCAGAACCAGGGCAAGTACGAAGAAGTAGAATATTATTATCAAAGAGCCCTCGAGATCTACCAAACCAAACTGGGGCCTGATGACCCCAACGTGGCCAAAACGAAAAATAACCTGGTACGTTGACAGAGGTACAACTCTATCGATAGAGCCAGATGACTTTCTTCCTGAAATCTGAGCTCTGTTTCATAGTCTAACCTATAAATAAGCACGTATGCTTCACTTACTATGAAGAACAGTAAGGACTTTGTTTTATTTTAAGGCGTCCTGCTATCTGAAGCAAGGAAAATTCAAGCAAGCAGAAACGCTGTACAAAGAGATTCTCACTCGCGCACATGAAAGGGAGTTTGGTTCTGTAGATGGTAAGAAATGTACTTTTGTTTCTAAGCAGATGCAGTTGTAGGATGCATTAAACATAGTGATTTCCGTGAAGCAAAAGGATAAAAAAAAATAGTGATTTCCAGCTTGAACTTGGTAATACACAAGTCATCACAGTATTTTCAAGGTAGAATTTAATTTGAATTTTAGAAATGATTTTCCACGGAGCGCTTATTGGAGAGGATGTGACCCGGTCTGAGTGAGTGCCCTTCGGCTCATCATTCATCATCCAGTGACCGTGGTGAACCCTGCGTACCTGCCCTGGCATTACCGATAATGGAGTCATGCAGCCTGTGGTCAGGGTGATGGGCCACGCTACCCTCACCGGAGTCCACACGTGCTTTAGGCACAACCTAGATGCACTGACTCCAGAAAGCCTTCCTGGAGTCATTAGTGCTTTCTAGAATTGCTCTGTAATACAGTGGTTCTCAAAGTGCCGGCAGGAACCAGCAATTTCAGCACCACCTGGGACCTGTCAGAAATGCAGATTCTCGACCCATCCCAGGCCTGCTGGGTTGTTTGACAGCCTTAAGGAGCTAAGGCCTGTCTCCTTTGTATCCCTTAAAGTATTGTAGGTGCTTAATATTAATATTTTATAAGATTTTGATTGCTCAGTAAAACAATATTTGTGTGTTACATAAGGCATCTTCCCCCCTTTACTGCCTATTACATAAGGATTTCAGAATGTGAACAGTTGTTACTAGTGTGTGGGAAACCTTAGAATTCGTGGGGAAAAAGGTTTTGATTAATAAATACTTTCTTCTATAGAGAGTTTCTAGAAACTACTTTTGAAAAATCTTTGAAAAGTGTATTAGTTTTCGTCTGTTAACAAGTGGAGCAGTAAATCTCTTAACTATCAGAAGATCGTGATGCCTCAGGCTCATCATTTTGAAAATGGATTCTGTTTGCAGTTGGGCCAGGATTGGATAACCGTCCACCTCCCTGGACTTGTACAGTTCACAGGGCCCTTTCATGTCCTCGTCTAACTGTAGAGGCCTTGCTGGTTTTGTGTTGATTCCAGGCCATCTCCCTAGTGCTTCTTTCAAAAAATTTTACTCTTGGGGAAGACTTGTTTCCTTGCGATTTGCTAGCTTCTTTCTACTAAAAATAGTAGCATGAAGTCCAGTTCATTGGGTTCTAGTTAAAAGCACTTTTTCTGTACTCAGATTTATCCTCCACACAAATGTTAAAACGTAGGACAGAAAGGCATTTTTTCTTTAGGCAAGATGCACATGTGTCCTGGTTTGCTGTCGGGGCGTGGCTTTCAGGTCACAGGGCCTTCTTGACTACAGTGCAGCATTGAAACCCATGACCTGGTTTGTTGTCAGGAAATCTAGTTCTCTTAACTGGTGGATTCTTGTCTGTTCTAACAATAGGGTTAGGTTAGTACATAAAGCTAAAACTGCAGTAAATAACAGTGTTATTAAGCTTTAAATACTGTTCACTTTTTTTTTTAAATAATTGTGATATACAATTATTTTTCAAGTATTTAAACAATTGTACGAGCACCACTAACTGAATAATCCTTCCATTCCCCCCACTCATTCGTAAGGTCATATTCTAAATTCTTTATCAAGTCAAGGGTTTTGTTGCTGGTGGTAGTGGTAGTGGTAATGGTGGACCATTCCTCTCCATTTATGCAGGTATTGATTCTTGTACCAGTTGCACATCTTCTTGGCTGCTGTGGTTTTGCAGTGAGGCGGGGTGGGGGTGAAGTTAGATATGTGATGTGACAAAGTCTGTAAGTACTCTTCCTTTTCAAAACTTCCCTGGCTAGTCTCACCATTGTTAATTGAAGTATAGTTGATTTACAATGTTGTTAATTACTGCTGTACAACAAAGTGATTCAGTTATATATGTACATTCTTTTTTTTTTATATTCTTTTGCATTATGGTTTATCATAGGATACTTATAGTTCCCTGTGCTGTACAGGAGGCCCTTGTTGTTTATTCATTCTGTATATAATAGCTTGCGTCTGCTAACCCCAAACTCCCACTCCACTCCTCCCCCACCCCCCTTCCCTTTGGCAACCACCAGTCTGTTCTCTATGTCTGTGAGTCTGTTTCTGTTTCATAGATAGGTTCCTTTGAGTCATATTTTAGATTCCACATATGAGTGGTATCATATAGTATTTGTCTTTTTCTGACTTACTTCACTTAGTATGGTAAGCCCTAGTTGCATCCATGTTGCTGCAGATGGCATTATTTCGTTCTTTTTTTATGGCTGAGTAGTATTCCATTGTATATATATACTACATCTTCTTTATCCATTCATCTGTCGATGGACTTTTAGGTTGTTTCCATGTCTTGGCTATTGTGAATAGTGCTGCTATGAACATAGGGGTGCATTGTATCTTTTTGAATTACAGTTTTGTCTGGATATATGCCCAGGAGTGGGATTGCTGGATCAAACGGTAATTCTATTTTTAGTTTTCTGAGGAACCTCCATACTGTTTTCTATAGTGGCTGCACCAATTTACATTCCCACCAACAGTGTAGGAGGGTCCCTTTTTCTATACCTTCTCCAGCATTTGTTATTTGTAGACTTTTTAATGATGACCATTCTGACTGATGTGAGGTGATAACCTCATTGTAGTTTTGATTTGCATTTCTGTAATAATTAGTTATGTTGAGCATCTTTTCTTGTGACTGTTAGCCATATGTATGTCTTCTTTGGAGAAATGTCTATTTAGGTCTTCTGCCTTTTTTTTTTGCGGTACGCGGGCCTCTCACTGCTGTGGCCTCTCCCGCTGCGGAGCACAGGCTCCGGACGCACAGGCCCAGTGCCCATGGCTCACGGGCCCAGCTGCTCCGCGGCATGTGGGATCCTCCCGGACCGGGGCACGAACCCGTGTCCCCCGCATCGGCAGGCGGACTCTGAACCACTGCGCCACCAGGGAAGCCCCCTTCTGCCCATTTTTTGATTGAGTTGTTTTTTAGTTGTTGAGTTGTGGGAGCTGTTTGTATATTTTGGAAATTAAGCCCTTGTCAGTTGCATCATTTGCAAATATTTTCTCCCATTCCGTAAGTTGTCTTTTCATTTTGTTTGTGGTTTCCTTTGCTATACAAATATTCATTCTTTTAAAGCCAGTATTTAAAACTAGTTTCATTCTTCTCCTATGACATGCCCAATAATCCTAAGAATAGTTAACCACATACTAGTCTTTTAGTTAAAAACAGTTTAAATATGTAATCTTATTTAATTTTCTCAACAGTCCTGTGAAATGGGTCACACGTTACTCCATTTTAGGAGCGAGGACACTGCAGGCTAAGCGACTCGCCCAGGATGGGTAGCTTATGAGTGGTTGGATTGGGTGGGAGCACAGGTCTTATTCTCCAGAAACCTCAAAAATAAGTGAAGAGACGGGATCATGAAAATCGCCTATAATTTCATCACCCAAATATGTCTTAATTTTTTGTGTCTTTCCTTCCTTTTTTGCCAATTGATTTGCAAAATTGAAACCACACTTTATATATAATCATGCATACTGCTTATTTTCTTTTATACTTGTAGCTTAAGCATTTTTCATGTCATAAAAGTATTTTCATAACCTTCACTTTTAAAAAATATTTATTTATTTGTTTTTATTTTTGGCTGCGTTGGGTCTTCTTTGCTGTGCTTGGGCTTTCTCTGGTTGCGGTGAGCGGGGGCTACTCTTTGTTGCAGTGCGCAGGCTTCTCGTTGTGGCTTCTCTTGTTGCGGAGCACAGGCTCTAGGTGCGCGGGCTTCAGTAGTTGTGGCACACGGGCTCAGCAGTTGTGGCTTGCGGGCTCTAGAGCGCAGCCTCAGTAGTTGTGGCACACGGGCTTAGTTGCTCCGCAGCGTGTGGGATCTTCCCGGGCCAGGGCTCAAACCCGTGTCCCTTGCACTGGCAGGCAGATACTTAACTACTGCGCCACCAGGAAAGCCCATAACCTTCACTTTTAAGACTGCTTATCCTCCATGATGTGGGTGCATTAGTTGGAAGCTTTGGATGAGTGGTATGTGTCAGTGTTCTCAAAAGTGAAGAAAATTTTAAAGGAATATTGATTTGTAGTTTTTCCATTTTTGCTCCCAACATCTTACTACTATTTCTTAGACTTTTGTTTAATGTTAGTTGTTCAAATTCTAAGTAGTCCCAAGTGTTACGTGAGGGTTCTAGCATTAAAAGTTTCCTTATAGGGACCCTAGCATTTGTCCGTGTTTTTGATCGTTGCCTACCCTGTCTAGGTTGGTACCTTTGATTCCATGTCTTCTGTTCACAGAGCTGCATGTGAATGGCCATTTCCTACTGGTTTCTTGTGGTCTGGTTCTGTCTTCATAGTCTTTATTCTCCATTGTGAAACCTTGTCTGTCCATGATGTGAAAACTAATATCTGAGAAGGATCATACGGAAAACAAAACAGAAACCTTGTAGTTGCTGAAACTTGACAAATTCCACTTTGTGGGCTCTGTTATGCTTCAGTTTATAGTATGTTATTTTTTCTTCCCTAGATGAAAATAAACCCATTTGGATGCATGCTGAGGAAAGAGAAGAATGCAAAGTAAGGACATACTATTTCGAGAGATTCTAAATTGAATATATTGCTTAAGATAATTATTCACTTGAAATTATTTCCTATAATTTAGGGAAAGCAAAAGGATGGGACTTCTTTTGGAGAGTATGGTGGCTGGTACAAAGCCTGCAAAGTTGACAGGTACGTCTGCTTAACTGAAAAACAAAGACACAGCTGTGGAAGGTGCTAATGCTTCAAAGGTAGCTTGTAAATGACGGAGTGTGTAAGTTGCTTAAAGTGGTGTGGTTGCACAGTCCCTGATTTTCCACAGATTCCAATACAAATTCCATAACTTCGTAAATGAGGTAATTCATGTACACAAAACCCACCGTAATATGGGTCACGTGGGTAAAATATTGGTTCTGTCCATTAATGCTGTGTCTAAGGCTAAATACCAAATCGCAGGAGAAGAGATGACTAAATATAGAGACACAACATTTGAGGTCGCCATAGACCAAACTCACGGGAAACAGGCCAGCAGACGTGCAAAAGCCAGCACTTTGCAGGTGTGTCCAGGTGCACACCCCAGTCTCCCGCAGCCCTCAGGGCCTCCGTGTCTGCGGAGGGTTGTGTGAGCTCCTTCACCAGCAGCCCGTGAGCCTGTGCAGATGCCCGTTTCCTCTTCTGACTGCAACACCTTTCCTGCAGTCTCTTTCCTATTTTAACTTTTGCTCACCCTTTAAGACTTACTTTACCAGTCTTCTATTTCAGAAAAACTCTCTGAACCCCTAGTTTGGAACAAGTACTCCTTCTTTGGGTTCCCCATAGCACTTAGCATAACTTCTGAATTGCATGTGCTTTGTTTCTCCCAATACTCTGTAAATTGTCTCAAAGACATGGAGTATAGCTTCTTTATTTCTAAAGCGCCTATCATCAGTAAGAAAAGAATCTCTTGAAGTATATCTATACTAAAATGAACTAGACTTATTTCTCGTTTCTTAGTAAGAGTGCTCTGTGAGGAGTGCAGAAGCACTGTCTGTGTGCACACTGTTTGTTCATCCTTTCGCACACACAGCCGTCATTCTGTGACTCAGATCTCATTGGTGATGAGTTTTGGATTCACTTTGCTTCCCCTCTACTTGTAGAGGGAGGGGAGAAGGTAGATAGCAGCATTAAAACATGTGTCCTCTTTACTACCTGGCACAGTCAGCTCTGCCCCCGATGGGGGGAGAAGCCTGATGGTCACTGGACAGACCCAGAATAGACATTTTTGTTGAGACTGCCCGGTGGTCTGTGGGAGCAGCCACAGACTGGAGAGAATACAGGGGCATGTCCCATCAGCCACAGGGCTCAGTGCAGTAGGCAGGGGATGCTTGACGTAGAAGAGCCTTTTAGAGGTTTACAGTTAAAAAAAAGTACCATAGAAATTTAAATAATTTTAGCCAAACATAAGTCTGTTTGTCCTTTAGATGATGTGTGTTGATAGTGGTTGCTCTAAAACTTATATTTTATAGTTTTGTATATCATGTGCTTTCTTACAGTCCAACTGTTACAACTACTTTAAAAAACCTTGGGGCACTTTACAGACGTCAAGGCAAATTTGAAGCTGCAGAAACATTGGAAGAAGCAGCCATGAGGTCACGTAAACAGGTCAGTCAAAAACCTTCTGTTTTTAACTTAGCCTTCCGTATTTATTGATTGATTGTACGCGGGCCTCTCACTGTTGTGGCCTTTCCCGTTGCGGAGCACAGGCTCCAGATGCGCAGGCTCAGCGGCCATGGCTCACAGGCCCAGCTGCTCTGCGGCATTTGGGATCTTCCCAGACCGGGGCACAAACCCGTGTCCCCTGCATCGGCAGGCGGACTCTCAACCACTGCGCCGCCAGGGAAGCCCTAGCCTTCCGTTTTTAACTTTGAGTTTAATGATTCTCTTTTATGAGACTTACTGAAACCTTGATTTAGAAATAGAAAATGTTTACTGTTCTAGTTTGTACAAATAAACTTATATTGTTCAAGCGACAATATAATGTAAATATATGGTAAATATGACACCAAAAGCACGAGCAACAAAAGCAAAAGTCAGATTCACCAAAATTACAAACATTTGTGCGTTCAAGGACACTATCAAGAAAATGAAAAGACTCACAGAATGGGTGGACATATTTGCAAATCACATCTCTGAGGAGGTCTAGTGTCCAGAATGTATAAAGACAAAAGGACCACCTAATTAAAAAACGAGCACAGGACCTGAATAGACATTTCTCTGAAGATGCTATACAACTGCCAACAAGCACATGGAAGGATGCTCAACGTCATGAGTCATCAGGGGAATGCAAATGAAAACCACAGTGAGGCACCACCACACACCCACTGGGATGGCTAGAATTCAAAACCAAAACAGAAATAGCAAGTGTCGAGGAGGAGGTGTAGAGACTGGAACCCTTGTGCACTGCTGGTGGGGACGCAGAATGGTGCAGCTTCTGTAGAGAACAGTTTGGAGGTTCATCCAAAAGAGAAGCATAGAGTTCCTATCTGACCCTGCAAGTCCACTCCTAGGTATACACTGGAGAGAATGGAACACAGGTACTCAAAAGAAATACAGCCGGTTCTCGTTATTCATGGTACTTATGTTCTATAAAGTTGCTTTGAACACTGAATTAGCAAATAGTGAACCATTGTTCCTAGGGAGATACAGAGTTATGTTCCTGGGAGCCTCTGGTCACATTTACTTCGATCAATACATAACCTTGTTTTAGGTGTGTTTCTGTTTAAAGACACCTTATTTAGTATATGTTGTTGATTCATTAGCATCAGATTCATGGCCAGCAGCACTGTAACTTGTGCCTGAAGAGAGCTTATCTTTCTCCATAGGGCACACCCCAGCCTTCTTGCGCTTAGGAACACCAGAGGACACTTTTTCACCGTTTTAAACAGTGAAATCACTGACTGAAATGCGGAAAACATGGCACCAGATGATTTAGACTCGGGGAGGGAGGATGCTTGTTCACATTACAAGGTGAAACAAGAAAGCAGAGTGTCACCTTGTTTGATCTTAGCTGGGGATGTGCGTGTCAGGTGACTCGAAGTTTTCTCCACTTCGTGTGTCTGTGAATGACCATGAAAGCACTGCGAGTGTTGATTTTAGGATTACAAATACGTTTTGGTCAGTAGGTGAATTAGCAAATATGGCCTCCGTAAGTGATGATGGTTGACTGCTCCTGTGCATATACGTTCGTGGCAGCGTTACTCTCAGTAGGCTGAACGAACACACAGACACAGGTTCGTCGGTGGATGGATGGGTACACAAGGTGGTATATCCATGCGATGGAATACTATTTGGCAATAAGAAGGACTACTGAAGCACTTTGCTTCATCAACTGAGGTATTTTAGTTATGCTGAAATACAGTTGTAAAGAACATTCAGGAAAAAGGCTTAGTTCTTGCCCCTTAATTACCAGTTTTAGAGTAAGGAGTTAATGTATTACTGTGTATGTATATGCATATAAAGATGGCAGGTTTTGTTTTCTATTTTTAGTGCTGGAGGGACAGGTGTGGCTTTTTCCCCTGAATGGTGTGTGTGTAGCCTATTATGCAGTTGTTGGTTTAAAGCCACCTTTTGGCTGGGATTAAAGTTACCCATAGGTACCTTAGAATTTTTTCCTTCGAGAGATTCTGTGCAGAGGGATTAGAGAAGGCCCAGCATAGGTGTTGTCAGTGGTGCTCTCCTAGCTTGTGCCCTGCAGGAGCCCCTTTCTTGAGTCCTGTCGTCCTTCCCAGGTCTTTTGACTCTGAGGGGCTACTGTTCAGGGGAGGGCGCCCTGGGTGTAGGCAGCGTGGGATTCTGGCTCGACTGGTGGTCCGTGGTGCTCCTTCATGACCAGGCTTTGCTGTAAACCAGTGCCAGATAGTGTTTATCCAGCCAGTGGTGTCTAGAGTCATGAGCGGCAGATGTTTAGAGAAAGGGATGTTGCTAGTGGTTTGTTGAGAACAGCCCCTCCTGCGCCTGGGAGGGCCACGGTCCGCTTCACTGTGGAGGTCACCGCAGCACATGGTCTGTTTGGGTATTGTGCCCCCCTGAGGAGGAAACCCTCAGGGTCAGCGAAGGGGCAGTATTTGCATGAGCTGTTCGGGTTGAGATTCCATTTAGAACATAAGACATGCTGCACCTGGTCATCAGATGGTGCTGAAATGCACATGGAGAACGTTTGCTGCTGGGTGTTAATCCAGTTATGTTTTCACTCAGATGTGCGTGGGGTGATTGTTGAGAAAGTAGGCGAGTGCTTGCCGCTGCTCATCGCTCTGTGGAGTAGGAAAGTTTGCTGTTAAAATGCCTTTTGTTAAATAAGTGGCTAATTTTTTTTTTGTGGTACGCGGGCCTCTCACTGTTGTGGCCTCTCCCGTTGCGGAGCACAGGCTCTGGACGCGCAGGCTCAGAGGCCATGGCTCACGGGCCCAGCCGCTCCGTGGCATGTGGGATCTTCCCGGACCGGGGCACGAACCCGTGTCCCCTGCATCGGCAGGCGGACTCTCAACCACTGCGCCACCAGGGAAGCCCTAGTGGCTAATTTTTAAAAATGTTATTATACTGAGAACAAAGTAATCCGTGAGTTTTCAACCATGTACTTATTTTGGAGGCATGGAACACCAGGCACTTAATGTTAAAGTGTCAAAAACTGGGCAGTTTCCCAGCGTCTCACCATGAAACTTCCAAACATAGAGTACAGTTGAGAGGATTTTATACCCGTGTACCGCCTCCTAGATTCAGTCACGAGCATCTCTCCCATCTATCCATCCTTTAGTCCTTTTTTTTTTCCGATGCCTTTCAAAGTTGTATACCTCAGTACACTTCCTTTTAAATACTTCAGCGTGCACATCATAACCTGGAGCTCAGTATTTGTTTATAATTTTTTAACATTTGAGGTAAAATTTACATGCGGTGAAATGCACAAGTGTTAGGTGTACATTCCTGAGAATCACTGTTCTGATTTTCCCTCCAATGTTTAAGAACTTTTTTTCCCCTAATATACATTTAGTTATCTTAGAAATTCCCAATAAAACTTAAGTGCTGATGGATCACACCCTTTTCCCCCTGCCTGGCTCGCAGGGTCTCGACAATGCTCACAAACAGAGAGTAGCTGAAGTGCTGAATGACCCTGAGAACATGGAGAAGCGGAGAAGCCGCGAGAGCCTCAGCGTGGATGTGGTCAAGTACGAGAGCGGCCCTGACGGAGGGGAGGAAGTGAGTATGAGCGTAGAGTGGAACGGGGTAAGTACAGTACACAGCGCGTGCTCAGCCCGTGCTGCGAGGCCCCGGGCAGCAGCCTGGGCCGTCTCCCACCGGGAGTGCTTTTTGGCATCTCCTGGCTTAACTGCTAGACAGCCTACTTTTCTCAAATTAAATACGAATTAAGCTTTTTGTAAGTTCTTCTGCTAACACTGAAGTCTGTTATTTGTTTGAAGTAGTAATTTTCTTCTTTTTAGGAATCCATGAAAGCTGTTTGGCTTAACCTTGAGCACTTCAATGCTGATTGAGTGTCCTGGTTTTTAAAGCATAATCCATAATTTGGTTTTATTTTAATAATAGGATTAGTGTGGCAGATAACTAACTCGCTTTTTTAACTTACCCATTTTCATTGCTAACTTCAGTGCTCCTAATTTCACTGACGAGGCTGCTGTAGATTTTGTTAGAATTAATTTAAATACTTCCAAGGAAAAGGGTGATTCAGACAGAACTCTTCTGTAGAAGAGAACAGGTCAGGAGTGAGAATGTTAGGATGGCTGCTCTCCATGTCCCAGCTCAGTCCACGGAGGGCCCAGCGGCTCATTGCTTTCCATGGTTACCTGCCGGAGGCTTTTGCGTCCCGAGCATGTGCCTCTATTAGAAACACGCCACCTCTGTGGCCAGGCTCCGCCTCTGCCTCTGTGGAAATTCTTACCACTGCTGTTTCTCCAGTATTGCCTTTTGGACGTTTCTTTCTAGTGAATTTTTGTAACACGTGGGTAATTTTTTTGTACATTGAGCTGGTGTCTTTGGAATTCTGCTTTTATGGGGGAGGGTTGAATGCAGGATTAGGTTTAATGCATTCAGTTGCAGTGTTGATTTTTTTGAAGTCACGTAATGCAATTTGATTAGTTGTAATTGTGCAGATGTTTTTCCAAATGGTAGTTTGGGGCTTTCTTATAGTCTATCTTTTTGAATCTATTTATTCTTTGGGATTTTCTACAGCTGTAGCAATTTGGTAAGGGTCAGCACTCTAGTTGACATTTTATACAGAATGTTGTTGGCCAAGCTTTAAGGGAGAGCATCTCTTTCGACTGTCTTTACCTGGCAGCTCCCTTGCTTTGGTTTCCCTGTGCCAAGACAACCAATCAGCATCTGCTTTGACCACTCACCCTGTCGGGCAGTCGCCCAAAGTGAAATGAGGGTGGCGCTGCCCTACTCATGTCCGCGTCCAGCCCGCACTGTGTACTGTACTCTCCCCGTGGTGGCTGTTGTCTGCGTGCTTTGTGTAGAGGGCCCCTCCTTTCGCTGGTCTTCAGGAGCCAGAGGGCAGGGTTTGATCATTTAGAATGAAGTTCTGGAGGAGCTTTCTCTTGAGACAGTATTTCTAGGTCAATCTTTCTATGAAATCACGTGAAAATAAAATTATTGACATCTCAGAGTTCTATTACTGTCTTCAAGACTGAGACTCGGGGGTGAGGGAGAGCTGCTTTCACTCCTCTGTGGAGGGGCGGGCGGGCGGGCGTCGCGGTGCGGCGGGCAGAGGTGGGCACCCCTCCCCCCCCGTTCCTGCTCTCTGCCCTCCACCGCACATTTCCTCTCTCACTGTGGACATGCTGTCACTCGGGACGCACACGCACACGCTGGGTGCTGGACACCTTTTTACTTGACTTTTAGACACTAGCGACTGCATCTTTGACAGAATCCACCCCAGGGCGCTTCGCCTGGGCTGGATTCAGTTGACTGAAAGAATCTAGATTGCAGGTCATCCAGTGCAGCGGTTCCTAAACTCACTTTGAGCAGCAGAAGGAACCCTCGCAGAAGGAACCCTCCCTCAGATGGGGCTTATGTGAAGCAGTAAGTAAATAGAGAACTGCTTGGGTTAACTAGGGAGGGACAGTCGAGAGCTGGCGCCTGAGGCCACCGCTCAGACCAGCACCGCCCCCAAACGGGAGGCCTTGGCTCTCAGACTGGTTTCCTTTGGGAGCTCTGAGGCTCTGAGAAGTTAGTGCGGCTCTTCCAACACTTGACTTGAGTTTTATTTTCAAAGCATGCATTTATGTTTTAAAAAGAGGCAGGAAAGGCAGTATGCACCCTTAGGTGGTGTTTGGTTTTTTCAACATCTCTTTTGGAGTATAATTGCTTTACAATGTTGTGTTAGTTTCTGCTGTATAACAAAGTGAGTCAGCTATACATATACACGTATCCCGTATCTCCTCCCTATCCCACCCCTCTAGGGGGTCACAAAGCACCGAGCTGCTCTCCCTGTGCTATGCAGCTGCTTCCCACTAGCTGTCTGTTTTACATTTGGTAGCGTATATAAGTCCATGCCACTCTCTCACTTCGTCCCAGCTTACCCTTCTCCCTCCGCATGTCCTCAAGTCCATTCTCTGTGTCTGCATCTTTATTCCTGTCCTGCCCCTACGTTCATTAGAACCTTTTTTTTTTTTCAGATTCCATATATATGTGTTAGCATACGGTATTTGTTTTTTCTCTTTCTGACTTAATTCACTCTGTATGGCAGACTCTGGGTCCATCCATCTCACTACAAATAGCTCAATTTCGTTTCTTTTTCTGGCTGGGTAATATTCCAGTGTATGTATGCGCCACATCTTCTTTATCCATTCCTCTACCCTTAGGTGCTCTTCAGATTCAGCTTTATTGAGGTATAATTGTGTGCAACCAGAGGAGCCCATTTTAAGCTCACCTTGGTTTAGAGGCTCACACACTGCTGTCCTCACATTATCTCTGTCCAGGTGTGAGGATAAAATGTTTAATGCTGTCTCTGCATGAGTGCAGATTTCCCTGGGATTACAGGGCAAGCAGATTAAGCATTGTTGCTATTTGCAGCCACTTTCCTGTGTGCATCAAGATTTTCTTTGTTATGCAGTCAAGATAAAAGATAAAAATAAATTGGGAGTTGAGGTGGGCACTGAGGCTGGACCTGTCTGTAACTTCACGTTCAGATCACAGGTTCTCTAAGGCAGCCTCATTGTTCTTGTTTACTTTAATCATAAGAACTTGTTACCCGTTTATAATGAGAAAATGCTGTTTAGGTTTTATTTTATATTGGGGTTCTACATTAGATTTTAATTTTTTTCAAAAAGGATTTCAGCGCTCCTTATAAAGTTTGGAAACCACTGCTGTAGGGGAAGTGCTGAGCTGCTCTGCTGGGGAAGGTGCACACAGCCCTCACTTGGGTTTTCACAAACATTCTCACAGGCCACCAGGCGCAGGCCTTCTCAACACTCAGAAATAACATGGACCACAAAGGGCAGTGTGGTCAAAGACGAGACAAACTAGGTTATATGATAGTTACTCCCCGCAGATACTGCAAGTCTGGATCAGCAGAGAACTGAATTGTATGCTATTAAGATAGAAGAAACGTAAGGCTCCTGGACATATTCTAATTCACGTGAAGTTTCTGGATGAGATTCTTGACATGGTAGATAATTTGTTTAGGGAAGTACAGTTCTGTTCTTTTTCTATGTACCATAGAGATCATAATTGAAGTACTTGAAAATGTAACTTCATCAAATGTTATCTTTGTGTAAACTGTTCAGATCTAAAAGTCACTGTCGAGATAAGTCTCTTACGGTCCTGCTTCTAAAGATGCAGATGCTCTGTGCATAGTGACCCTTCCTGGGTAAAATTGACTTCACGTTAACTGTGAGACGCACATGTGTCAGTCACCGGGACCCAGGTCCCCACTGGGCCACGCAGGAGCCTTGGGGCTGCACTGTAATTAAGGAATTGCCTTTGCAGTGGTCCCACTAGGCCACCAGGAAACATCACACGTCTTACATTCTGAGCGGAACCTGAGCTTCACCTGTGCTGGCCTTTCTGTTTTCAGAGCGCCAGTTCTCTACTGGGGTCCTTCTGAAGTAGCCCCACCCCCATGTCCCCATCCTTTTCATACTGCTCCCCATGTTAATGTTTCTAAAAGCTTTTAATACACTAAACTCTTTCCCAAGATTACTGGGAATGAGGTAGCTGTTAATTAGAAATAATGTTATTTTTGAAAAATAAAAATTAAACTAGGAAGACAACTAGAATAAACCAAAGAAGAATTTAAAAACACGAAATCACCTGAAATCCATAGATGATAATTACTGCCATATAATTCTTCACCCATACATTATACTGTTAATTTTTGTTCAGAAACCCAGTTTTTTGATGCAAATATTCTTTCATGGCAGTATAACGATCTAGACTCTTCTGAAAGTGTTGGAATACAGTGAAACCTCCCAACCCTCTAGTCTGTTTTGAGTAGAAATCCACCTTGTTTGGGTGGGTTTGTGCTGTCCTTCCTGCTGGTTCTCAGGGGCCAGGTTCCCAGCTGGTGAGAGCAAGGAGGACAGGCAGACCTACCTGCTCCAGCGCCCCACTTCCCCTCCAGGTGCTGCTCCCCCAGCCCAGCCCAGCCCAGCCCAGCCCAGCCCAGCCTGCCTTGCGGGGGTGGCGGGGGGAGAGTGAGTGTGTGTGGATAAGTGTATGAAATGCTCTTGGAATCTGACTGAAATTACTCTTCCATATTCTGTGGAGTGTCTAGTACAGGAATATTACAAATAGTGCTACTAAAGAGTAGCACTGAATTTGAAATGAACACAAGGAGTTGTACCATTTATAGAATTATATTAACATTTTAGCATTCTGTTTCTAAAGAGCAGCAAGAACTTGTGTTTTCTTGTCCTCCCAGCATTGGTGGGGAGTTGGTAACAAGTTTTATTTTTCCATTTTAAAGATGAGAAAGATGAAGCTCGGGCTGGTTAAATGACTTGCTCAGCGTCGCATGGTGAGTCAGCGCGGGCGGGCTCAGGTCCCCGCGGTCTGGGGCTTCCAATCTGCCAGGACCCAGGATGCGTTGCTGCTTCGGAAATCCTTTTTCTAGTTAATTTTATTTTGGATTATCAACTGCATGTTTAAAATGTGCTATAAACTTTAAAAGTCAGTGTTTCTTAACATTTCTGAAATGTCTAAAATGTTAGTGTTCTTCAGAGAAAGTCCTTTCTGATTTCAGAGAGAACTTTATAGTTTAGTTCTATGCAAGAGGATTTCTGATAAAGTTAAATCTTTAATGAATGCACTCTTCCTGTGCATAGCAATCTTTCTTTTGGTCACTGTCGATGGTTTTTGTTTCAGAATCTCCTTATGTACAGTAACTTGAAAACCTTTTTATTGTAAGTATCAAGGAGATTTCTAGCACGGTGCCAGTCCGTGCTCTAAAAATGTTGAATTTTATTCTATTGAGGATTAGGAGTGATTTTAGTCTAGATTATGTGAAATGTAACATAAGGTCCAGTACCTGTTTTATACGGGGCTGACAGGAGCAGACAGAAGGTAATTCCAAATACTAAAGCGGTAAAAATGCTGCTTAGACTTTGTGACCTAGAAATACTGTAAGCCAAGCTGTGTTGCGTGGAAACTGGCTCTTTTCTCATGAGTTTCACTGGGCTTTCTCTCTCCGTTTCTGTCTAACAGGCCTAGCTGCCCTGTGTGACACTCACTGTCTCCTGCATGATGGGCGGCATCTCCTCCAGCTTTTCTTCTCTCTCCAGTGCTGACTGCTGTGTTTAGCAATCCCCTAGGATTCTTGTCAGAGCTACACCTCTCTGTGACTGGCCATTCCTTTGGTGCTGCTGTCCTTTTGGGGGGTTCCTTATCTCTGTATACATGTAGCTTTGCCAGATATGTACTTAGTAATATAAACTGTGTTAATAAAACCATTTACTGTGTAATACATGAGTTTAAAAACTAAGAGCAATTAGCTGTTCACTTTGATAAGAGGTAGTTAGTAGTATCCCCCAGGTGTTACTGCAATGGCATGATGGTGACTGTGACACTACCTAGGCTGTCAGAGTAGGGCATGTGCTGCTCCTGTCGCGTTTGGAGACCTGGTGGGACCACCCTGGGCTCTGGGCGCTCCCCTTAGGATCGTGCTCAAGTAGAATTTGCTGTGTAGTCTTTGTGTGAAATTTTGGCAATTCTGCTTTTCTCTACTAATCTTTAAGTGTTCAGTGATTTGTGTATTTGTGTCTTTCTAACTTCTAATAAACTCACTCCAACTGACCTGTGTCTTGGTGTCTGTCTGCTTGGTAGACCTTCTCATTCTTTCCATGGAATGCAGCATTGCCGTAGCTTCTAGAAGTGGTGGGGCTACTGTTAATCTTACTAAATGATTGATTCTGAGAATAAAAGTTGTTCTATACACATTTTTTTCACTCTGTGTATTTGATTTTCATATCCAGATGCTGCCAAGTGTTTCACTCATTAATGTCTGAATCAGTTATACGAAAGCTGGGCACTCTTTCACTTGCTTCCTACAAGGCATCTAAGGATTTTTAGTTATTTGTATAGAATGAACGTATTGTTTAATTTTCCCACTACATCTATAATCAACATTTAATAAAACTGTCCTATAAAACTTAATGAAGAAACAGTATATCTATTGCATGTAGATGAAATTGTTAAAAGGAAGTTGCCTATGTCAAACCTAAATGTTTTAGGTCCTGTACTGTTTCATGGACCAGATGCTTCCTTAGTTATTAAACGTGGAGTTTGATTTTGGTGATCTTCCTAGAAGCTGCCTTAATTTCCTTGAGTCTTTCTGTGTATCTTTTGTTTCAAAACAGTAATATAATTAATTTTCCTTTGGGGATTTTACTACTTTTGTTTGAGCTTTTTCATGTTCACAGGTTTTCACATTCATTGGATTAGCTTTCATGAAATTTAAAATGGATAGATTCCTATTTAAAGTGTATTTACGTACATGGCGAATTGGTCATTTCTGTAGGAATCACATTACCAGCACGTCACAGACCAGCAGGTCAACACGATGTGAATTCTTGTTTTCATTTAGCTTTGTCTCTTGCGGGTTGGGAGGGAGAGCCGTGTGGCGCTTCACATTTGTTCACGTTTTTTTCAGGATGGCACTGGATCTTTAAAACGCAGTGGTTCCTTTAGCAAACTCCGGGCTTCAATTAGACGCAGCAGTGAGAAGCTGGTTAGGAAGCTGAAGGGAGGAGGTTCACGAGACAGTGAGCCAAAGGACCCTGGGTAACTATCGCCGCCCCCGCCCGCCCGCCCTTCTCGCCCGTAGACCTCAGAGCTGCGTTCCCGCCTGCTTCCCACACGGTAGGAGTGCAGAGGGTTAGTAGCTGCAATCCGACTTTTGCCCAGGTTAGGTTGAGAAAAAATTGTGAAATTTCCTGCTTAGAGGCTAAAAGAGCTGAAGCTTAGAAATTTATGGAATTCTTTGATTTTGTTACATGTTCAAAGAAAGCCTTAGCAGTGGAAAGTAAGAATTTAATATTAAAATATTGAGCATATTAACTTGTTTTCTCTAAGTATGCATTATTCATTTTAAAACCAGCATTAGCTTAAATCCTTTAAAGTTAGTTTTAATCTTTTAAAATCAAATGCCAGCTATGACTATATTCAATCTCATCATACAGGTGTTACTATAGGAAGAAAAATGGTTTAAATAGAAGGATGACAATTTCAAGACTTTTGTTATAATGAGTTTCTTTAGGAGATTTAAAAAACCGTAGGTTTTGCATGTGTTTAGAAAAGGGTCTCTTCAGTCATGAGTCTTTTAGGGTCTTTTGAACAATAACTTTTAAGTTATCAAAGGAATTTGATTCTAAGATATTCCTTGCTTTTTATAAGGTTCGTCAGAGGAAGGGTTCTTTGTCCTTCCCTGTTAGTGCTAACAAATTGCCCTGGTTTCTGGGTTATTTCTGGTGTAAACGGCTTCCTGTTTTTGGATGCGTTTCTCACAGAAGCACTGTATTGTACTGTCAGCTGTTCGTGAAACTCAAGCTCCCTAAAATGGTGCCTATTTTGTAAAGGTTGATTCTTATCTTAGTATGACTCTGTTTTAAAGTATTTCACTTTAAGTTCTGTAAGAATTCTAATGTCTCAGGACTGAGACCGAGTTCCTTTGGGTAACGTACGGGAGTATAAAGGCAGGTGCGTTTACAGTTGTGCGCTTTGCTGTCTGTAAGGCATGTCCCGTGTCATTCCTCTTGTCATCAGTTGGGGCCTGACTCCCGAGACCCCTGGGGTCGCCCAGCCCGGCTCTCTGCCCCGCGCCTCACCCGCACCTGTGGGGAGAGGGGCTGGGCTTGCCCTTAGCTCTGCCCCCACATCTCTGCTGGCGAGGGACTTGCTTCCCGATGGCTTTGGAGGCAAGAGGAGCAGTTGGATGTTTATATGCTGCCATTGCCCTCTTCTCAGAAATGCCTACAATCTGCAGAGGGAGTTTCCTGCGCTCCGCCCACATCCGGTGTGAAATCGCCAGAAGCTGCGGTGTTGGAAGCCACTGGGGGCTTCAGCGGGCGCGTGGGGCGTCGGCCCTGCCTGGGAGGAGGCATGTGCGCGCTGCCTTAGGGAAGTGGGTCCTAAAGTGCCCTTGTTCGGTTTCCAGAGCTAAAGTGATAGGGTGCTGTCTGGCCTCTCACAGCGTGGGGAGGGGCTGAGCAGATCGCTGCGCCCGCTGAGTCCCCGTCCTGACCCTTCGGCGTGTCTCATGCGTCAAGTGAGGGTGCGTCACGCGCGCTGTGCCGTGCAGGCCGTCGGCCGGTTCTGCCAGGGCAGACGCACTGTGGCCTGGGGTTCTGGATGTCTCAGAGCTCGTTAGGGCAGCGTCCAACTCTGGCACCGAGTCCTGGACACGGCAGAACTCACAGTTTCTCCTTCTTCACGTCTTTCTGTCTTTCCCGTGACGCCGCATGTGTGGACGCTCCCCAGTACGGATGTTCACGGCGCTAAGAACGCTTTGCCAGCCTGACCTGATGAAAAGTAGACCCACACACTTGCATATCTTAACAGTTTTCCCATGTGATGTTATTTGGGTTGATATCTTACTAAACGTTTTGAAAAACTAAATAATTTAGAAAGTTTATCCCGTCAAATGCATGAAACAAAGTAATCTTTCCAGGTAAGAGCAGCGATCTTTATTAACTAGACCAGTGGCTCTCAAACTGGAGCATGCCTCAGCGTCTCCTGGAGGGTTCCTAAAACAGACCGCAAGGCCCACCCCTGCGTTTCTGATGCAGTGGGGCTGGGGTGGGGTGGGGGGGCGGGGCGAATTTGCCTTTCTAGCAAGTTCCCGGGTAGCGCCAGCGCTGCTGGGTGGGCCACGTTGTGAGAATCACTGAAGTGGGTGCCCCGGGAGCAGGGTCTGCAGCCTGCAGTGGGCACAGCTCCAGGGAAGCACTGGACTGCTGGATGGTCTGGGCACCGCGGGCTTCAGTGAGAGTGTGGGTGCGATTCTGAGGAGTCACTGATGGGGCAAGTTGTTCTTTCACTTCACCTTGTAAAGAAAAGGAGGTTTGCGGACAAAGTTTGTGTACCTTTCTTAGGAAAAGGTAGCTGGCCAATTAAGTAACAGAATAATTAAATATGGCAGAATATAATTCACTGGTGATTTGGTTTGATTTTATCCTTTGTCCTTTAGTGGTTCTGAATAGAGGAAAACCTGTCCAGAGCTCTGGCAACACTTGTGTGGGGTTCATTGGGATGTTTTTGTCTTGTCCTAGGTGGGAAGTTTGGGGAGTGAGTTCTGTAATACTTGGGGATGAGCCAGTTAAGGTTTTGCTTTTAGTGTAGTTTGTTTAGTGAGAGCTCAGTAAGCGCCTGCTGTTTGCCTGGCACTGTGCCTGTGGCGCTGGCGGCCATGCGTCCATCACGTGGACCTTTGGTCCCTGCAGCTGGTGCGCGCGTGCGTGTGTGTGTCTGTGTCTGGTTGTGCTCAGCCTTCACACCTGTGCTTCACCCTTGCAGCCATGCCCTCAGCTTGTAAATAATAGTGGTCACTGTTGATTTCATAGTAGTTCAAATTCAGAATTACTGATCCTATTATAAACGTTTAAAAATAACCCTTCATATTGGTTCTTTTAGCTTTAAAAGAGAAGGTGGCTTTGTTTGAGGTCATCTGTGGTGGCAGTAAGCAATTACAGTAATTTTACGACTGTCTGTAAGTTTAGATTATAGGTAATTTGTAAGATATTTTATTAAGTATCTTAAAGGTGTTAAACGGGAGAAAAAAGTAAATTTTATATATATATATATATAAAAATCAGTATGTTTTTTGTAAATGTAAAGCCATGAAATATGTTTTAAATTTTGGTTTCTGAGCAGAGAAATACTAGCCTTAGAGTTTATTTTACTAATAAAAAATTATTTTTGCCTAGTTTTAATATAGAAAAATCTACAAAATATATTTATGCATTTGATCTTAATACTGAGCTTTGACGGTTTCTCTTTCTTTTTTTAATATTTATTTATTTGGTTGCGCCGGGTCTTAGTTGTGGCCGGTGGGCTCCTTAGTTGCGGCATGCATGTGGGATCTAGTTCTCCGACCAGGGATGGAACCCGGGTCCCCTACATTGGGAGCGCAGAGTCTTACCCACTGTGCCACCAGGGAAGTCCCTTGAGGGTCTCTCTCTGACGCGATCACTTAGGGGCGAGGTTTACGGGAGTCGTTGAGGATCCCTTCCTGAAACTCATCTCAGGAGGCTCCTCGGGCTCCCACGCCGAAGTCAGCGGGTGGCATTGGCAGAGCCCCTCTGCTCCTATAGGAGCCAGGTTTTAACAAGTGAAACTGCAGCGACACTGGCTTTATGGGGCTCAAAGATAAACTTTTTGCTGAGAAAGACGCAGAGGAACTTCGCTTTTTTCTGCTGGGTGCAATAGAGTAGATCTGGGTTGTACGTGTATCCCAGTGGGTATCCCAGTCTGGGTGAGATAAAGGTCTCCTCTCCGTTAGGGATGGTTCCAGGCCCCCATGGTGACAGAAGCTTTGGAGGGGTGGCTTTGCTGTGCTCTCTGCTCCTGGTTGACTGATATGCTGACGGTTTGTCCTTGCATGTCCGCCGTCCTGGGTGCAGCATGAAGCGTGCCAGTTCTCTGACTGTCCTTAACGTGGGTGGCACGGCGGCCGCAGACCATTTCCAAGTAAGGAGCCCTGCCCCACTTACACGCTTTACATATTGGCTGGACCTTCCTCACCACTGCTGCCCTTTGAGCAGAGCCTGTGGGGACTGCCCCACTTACACCCTTTACATGTTGGCTGGCCTTTCCCCACCGCTGCTACCCTTTCAGCACAGCCTGTGGGCATTTTAGTGTTCCTGATTCAGGACACATAGACACCATAAATGACACTTTCATAGTCGGCATGAACTTAACCATCTGAATTATGGGAATGTTGTGAACATTCTCAGTGTACGAATTAATGATCTTTACAAATACGTTGATTGACAATTAAAAATTAAATATTCTGATGAAGTAATATCAAAACTTGGCCAGTTGTTAATTTGTATTATTTGTATGATTTTAGCTTCTAGTAGTTTATAACTAATATAATGTCTAGCTAAGCTGTTCAGTGTTTTAAAACTATTCAGAACTTCACTAAGTACGGTCACTTTGACAAATAGTCTTTAGCACTTTGTCACCTGTCCAAGTCTCGCACAGACCGGTCACCTTTGCACTTCAAACTGTTGGCATCCTGTTCTCCATTACAAATGGCCTTTTTATTTTCCATGTGTGACTGTTGGGTGCGCCCAGGCCTCTGGCCCCTTCTGTGGCCTGGCTGCTGTCCACCAGGACCAGGTGTCCTGGTCCCCACACCTGTTGGTGCAGCAGCTCTCCCAGTCAACTCAGTCCCACCGGTAAACTATTTGACGCACAGGGACGGTGACGGGCCGGCAGGAGTGCTGGCCTTCCCCCTCACCCCCAGCACGCTGCGGGGGGGCGGCTGTTCCCAGGATGCTGTCATCGGGCCTCTAGTTTAAAAGCTGCAGGGTGCTGGGAGGATGCACTCCTGACGATGACGATAGAAGAAACTACTTTTGTTTTTAAAAGGTCTGGAGCTAACAGTCCTTTTGCTCCCCTTTCTTGTGTTTTGCACACACACATCTGAGCATCAGGACTCTCGTGTGTTGATGTGAGTTGTGCAGCTATTGTTAGTGCCGAGACCACTGGAAGCTGGCGTCATGTGAGGTACTGGTTAAGAATAATTTTTCCATTTGTTTTTTCACGCAGGAACGAAATAATTGTTTGGCAGACTCCAGAGCTCTCAGTGCCAGCCACGCCGACCTGGCCCCCACGGGTCGAGGCAGAGCTAGATTAACCCCCAAGGCTAATGAGCGCTGAGACCCTCAAAGCTTGGCCAGGCCCCTCCCCCATGCAGGGCGGCCCTGGGGTCGCCTCCTTTGCTGGATGGTGACCTCCACCACCTGCTGGAGGTTTGCCCCGAATTCTGTTAGGCGGTCTGCAGCCCTAGTGCCCGAGAGCTGCCAAAGCCCGGCGGCGGGACCCGGCCAGGTATGGAGCTGGCTCAGCGCACTCGGGGTCGGCCGCTGCTCATGGACACCAGCCCCAGCACCGAAACCTGCTTGCAATTGTAATACTGTGTTAAGGCTGTTCATTAAGACTGGAACCTTAAACTACATCCTTTGAGACTAGGAATCCAGTGACCTGTGGCAGCGATGCTGGGATTAGGGAGCGGGGGAGATGGGGTAGCTGCGGGGAGGCCTGCACCCCCTCCTGGTCTGCATCTCAGCCCCTTTGGAGCCCTTTTCCCTCCTCCAGGCCTCTGTACACTAGCACACGGAGATGCATGTGTTCCTTTTAAAAAGCTTTTCTTTGTAGCGTTAAGTAACACAGGGTGGGTTCTGACAGATGCATCTTATTTTATTTTTTTAATTTATTTTTGGCTGCATTGGGTCTTTGTTGCCGTGCACGGGCTTTTCTCTAGTTGTGGTGAGCGGGGGCTACTCTTTGTTGCGGTGTGCAGGCTTCTTATTGCGGGGGCTTCTCTTGTTGCAGAGCACGGGCCCTAGGTGTGCAGGCTTCAGTAGTTGTGGCTCACAGGCTCAGTAGTTGTGGGTCACGGGCTCTAGAGCACAGGCTCAGTTCCCGGACCAAGGATTGAACCCGTGCCCCCTGCACTGGCAGGCGGATTCTTAACCACTGCACCACCAGGGAAGGCCTGACAAATACATTTTCAAACCAACCCTGAGACATTACTGCTTAAGGGAATCCGTGAGACTAGCTGGTAGGCTAAGAAGGTGTAATTCCAGATGATGCCAGCTGTACAAGGGCACATCCCTGCTGAGGAGGTTTGAAAGGATCTGGAAAGCTGTGAGCGTCCTTGTGAAATGTTGTCAGGGTTAGTTTCTAGTTTACCTTAATGTTATCATATGGGTGGTGTCACTGAGCAAAGGCGCTTCCAGCCACCTTTTCCTCAACAACTGCACTGGGCTGGGGTGCTACGTGCTCCCTGGGCTCCCTGTGGGGACTAGGGGGTGCTCACTGTGGGGTGCCCTTGGACTGCACGTGTCCTTCACCCCCACTGTGGACCTCGGACTGAGGGCTAGAGGCAGCAGCGTCCTGGGGTTTCGGTACAGCAAGCCTAGACTTTAACTTAAGTTTTGTTTAAAAGTTTCTATAATTCAGTAGTGGATCACCTCAGGGCACTGGTGCTTGTGTTGGTGAGAGCTGCTGTGCCCCCCCAGAGGCAGACACCCTGGCCCGGTGTTGGGGGCCCTCGAGGCTGACCGGTCTCCTGCAGCCTGTCTCCTCTGGCCACGCTCCTTTCCTCAGCTCCTGACTCCTTAGGTTTTGCAGTTTCCGATGGATCAGGAACTTTCAAAATGCCCTCTAGAGGTGTTTAAAAAAATATGATGGGTTGTAAGAAACCACTGGAAAAAAGAGCAGAGCTGTGTCCCCATGTGGGCACTGTGGCCCTTTCAGGTTCACGTTTAGGTGCAGTGGGGGTGATGTGTCTGTGTCACATCAGAACCAGGAGGGGACCAAGCTGTCCTGGCTCCTCCTCCCACTACATTGAAGTTTCCTCCCAGCCACAGATCTGGTACAGGACATCTGAAACCCACTCGGTTTCCCTTAGTGACAGTTGTCTCTGGAAAAACAAAGGGCATTTAGAAAGAATAAACATGAGGCTAAGAACAGGATTTAATTTTAAGCTTCCAGTTGGTGAAAAGAGACCTTCTTTGCAGGGGCCTTAGTTGAACCTTGTCTGGCTTTGAGCCCTCTGGCCCTGGTTCCCCGAGGGTTATGGTGGCCTTTGTAAGGCCACATGGAGACAGCATTCGGGGTAAGAGAGGCTCGAGGGCCTTCCTGAAACTGGGTTGTAAAAGCCTTCGTGTCTCAGAGGGGATGCTACCTGGGACTCGGCAGTGTCTGATTTTTGAACTTGTATCAAAATAGAGAGAAGCCAGGTTGTAACCTACTTGCAGTCTGGTAGTCAGGATTTTAACATTCTCGGAGAGAGCAGTGGGGGTGGTCCAGCCCTCCCTCTTCCTTTCCTGGTGAGGGGACCCTAGGGGGCCAGCACCCATTTCTACACTGTGCTGTGTCTATCAAGTTAGACTCCCCTGGTCAGAGGACGGACTGGCAGTGGAGGAGCTGAGGGTCTACGTGAGTGTCTGAGGGCTGAGGTCGTGGAGAGCTGGGCCTCCTGACCCTTGCGCCCCTCCCCAGGCGGAGCAGGCACTTCAGGTGCTGCAGGGATTCAGGTAGTTATTTTCTGAAACTTAAAAAAAGTCCCTATTATTTGTTTGGTCAGGAGGCTGCTAGGAGTATCATGTAATTAGTTATTGTCTTTACAGTAAAGTATAAGTACTGCTAAGAATTCAGAGTTTAGTTTGTAGCACTCATTGTTATAACTTCATAGAATGTTCTGGGGAAGGCATGTTACATCTGTACGAGGCCAACTTTTGGTATGTTTAGACGTTGTACTGTGTAATCATGGGATATCTGGAAACTAAAGCAGCACTGGATAGCACCAACCAAAGGTGAAGTTCAAGTGAGCTAAGCGAGCATCGTCCTGCACGCGTCTCCTCCGTGCAATCGGGCTGATGCGTAAAGACCTGTGCGGCTTCCACTGAGTTCTCCACCATGACAGGAGGACTCAGATGGTGTATACAGTGGTGTGCAGCTACCCCTCGGGGGTCACAGGCCTGTGAGGACCGTCCGATTGTCCCTGGGGTGTGCTCTGGGGGATGGGATTGGCTGAGAGGCCAGGGAGGTAGGGTGGACACTGCTTTGGGGCTTGGTGTTCCTGAGACACAGAGAGAAAACCCCACTGCCAAGTTCTATGGCCCCTGGTGGGTGAGCACCCCCAGGGCGGCCTGTCTGCCTGGTGGGTGGGTGCGGCTGCCCAGAGGCCGAATGTGGGTGCGCTTGTGCTGGTCCGCACCTCTGCAGGGGGTTGGCCATGAAACATACCTTCTGTCTTGGAGCAGTAGTTTTCTTTTCTCACTGTTGGTGTAACTCGCCTAAGAAATCATTTGGAACTGTTTATATTTACTTACAAAAATAAAGTGTTTTATTTCCTGTTGTAAAGCCCCTGTACTTTTGTGGAAAGGCTCTCTTGTAAAACTCCAACCCTAAAAGAACCCTTTCCTGTTTAACGTTAGGCACCCAATCTTTTTAGGGTCACAGACTACTTTGAAAACACGATGAAAGTTGTAACTGGATCATCCGGTCCTAGAATGACGGGCACAGAGCGTGTGCCCCGTGACGGGTTTACCGCCCCGCCCCAGTGAGCCCGTGGGAGCTTGGGACCAGTGTCCAGCTCCTGGAGCTGTGGGAGGGTGGCCACGGCGCTGAAAGTGGAGTGACAGGGCTGCCCCAGGCTGTGAGGACAGACGTCACGTGTATGAGTCCTGAGGACAGTGCCTGGCAAAGAGCAAGCGCTGGTGAGGGTCCAGGGGCTGCAAGTGCCTTCCCGGCACGTCTGTCCGGCCGGGGCTGCTCTGTGCCGGGCAGCAGCGGGGAGGGGGCAGAGGCAGGGCGATGATGGGGGTGAAGGCGGCGCAGCCCTGCCGGAACTGGGCAGTCACGTCCCTTGGTGACCGTGGGGCCTTGTGCTGCCACGACCAGATGCTCAGATTCTGGAGTTTCTGGCCCGATGCAGCAGGACCCTGGCTGATGGGAGGTCCCGAGTTCTATGCACAGTGCAGGAGTGCCCTGCCAGAGTGGATGCGCCCCCAGGCCAGGGCTGACGGTCCCGGCCACTGTGGCCAGCCTTGGAGGAGGCACTGAGGGCACAGCGGGATGTGCTCTCCCTTTAGAATAGTTCTCGTCTGCCCAGAACGGATTTCCCGGCAGATGGGCCAAGCCGGCGCCGAGGCTGCTAGCGCTCGCTGCGGGCTGGGGGGCTGGTGGCAGGGGCAGCGCACAAGGCACCTCTCCCTGCCCCGATGCCTCTCCCGGACCCTGCGGCCTGGCCTGCCGTGTGTTCTCCACCCTGTGCCAGACCGGGGCCAGGGGGTGTGCTGGCAGCCAGGAGCCGACAGCCCAACCACGGGGTGAGGAGGGCCAGTGGGCGCTCGTCTGACCTCGGCCCCGCTGTGGCCCGAGGCGTGGGTGTTGGGAGCTTTGGGAAGGGGACGCGAAGCCTGTGGGGGTCAAGGTGGAGGCCCTGTCTGGCCGGGGCCCAGGGGCCTGCATCCGGGCGGGAGCTAACGTGGGCCCAGGGGGAGGAAGCTGCTGCTTATTGTAGAGACGCTGCAGCAGCCGGCGGGGGTGGGGGCAGCCCCTGGTACCTGAGGGGACCCTAACCAGAGGGAGGGCCACACATCAGCAGGACTCAGTCCCAGGTGTCCCCCGCACACCCTCGGCGGTGACCGTGTAGGAACAGGACGAAGGCGGCAGGTGGGGGGCGGAGAGCACCCTCAGGGTGCGGCGGGGCGCGGCGGAGGCGGCCTCCTCAGGGCGCAGCCGGTCGGCCATCAGCCTCACCAGGAGCTGGTTGGACCAGGTTATGCCCAGGGCCGGAGAAGCCCGCTCTCCCCCGACACTGAGACAGAAAACAGCCCGACTGTCCTGTGCTGTGTGTGGATCTGCGGGCCCCGCCACCCCTGCCCTCGGGGCGCCCCACTCACCCCGGCGGCCCGGCTGCCACACCCCGCTCCTCTGTGGATTCCGTCACCTGGAGGGTCCAGATCGGGGTCAGCGGTGGTGAGGACCCGGCCCCCCCGGCCTCGCCCTCCCCGGGGGGGGGGAGGGGGGCCCACCTGGTTGATGCACAGCACGGGGCTCCGGAAGGTGCAGCTCAGCCGGCGCAGCTCGGCCCCCAGCGCCTGCAGATGCCGGGCCCTGAGGGCCGAGGCCGCCTGGTCGAACTCACAACGGAATGGGGCTGCCACGGAGTCGATGACCACCAGGCGGGCCATACCCCGCGACAGCAGCACAGGCACCTTCTTACGCACGCACTCCAGCAGGGTGTCCTGGAAGCCGAAGGGAGGTGGCCGTCACCACCCCCGCGGGGGGGGCCCCTCACCACGCCCCGTCCTGGGCCATCACGGTGGCCGGGCCCCTCCCCTTCAGTGGCCCCGTGCTGGGCACCGACCACCCGGACCACCACGGTCACCAGGACTGCCCAGCCCCACCCAGTGGAGGGAGGAAGCAGGTGTGCGGGGACCTGAGTCTGTCCTGCCACCAGCGTTGCCTCCCACGTGAAGACCCCCGGGCCGCGCTCAGGCTGTGTGCTAGGACGCCAACCGGCCCGGCGTGGGGCCTCAGGTGCCTCCACGCCAGCCCCACCTGCCCCCCAAGGCCCTACGCACTGTGCTCGGGGCAGCCCTGTCCCTTGGGGCCGCCTGGCATGGCCCTGCCGGCCTGGACTCGGCCCTGGTGCCCAGTGGCCACACACTGGCCATCCCGTCAGGCACTCCTGAGAGCTATTGGGTGTCTGGGATGAAATTCGACTCTGTGCTTGTTAACTCTCCAGGGTGTCTCCAGCAGAGCCCCTCTCTGTGGAAAATGACAGCAGCAGCAGCGGCCTGGAGGACGCCAGCCTTAACGTGAGTCCTGCACCCCTTCCCGCCACCTCAGGCAACGCTGGGGCACCGGGGGGCCGGGGGCGGGGGCAGGGCTGCACCCGCCTGCTGCAGCGACGGGACTCCGAGAGGGGCCTAGCTTGGAGACCCCGTCCCCCGGGAGGAGGCCTGGGACCCCGAGGCTCTGTTTGTGCAGCAGCATCAGGCCCTGGTCCGCACCTCCCGCCTCCCCCCGGCAGGGCCCCCCAGTTGCTGGGCAGACACCAGCGAGGGGCTGGGGGCCTCCTCCACCAGAGCTGCTCCCGGAACAGAACTTAGGAATGTGCCCCCACCCCCCGCTGGGGTCTCGGTCGGCCTGGCCCTGACCCACTGCTGCGTTTCTCAGTGAGGATGCACCGGAAGGATGAGGATTGTGCTGCTTGTGTGCGTCCAGAGGGCCCTGTGACAGCCAGGGGACGGTCGCGAGGCTGGAGGGCCTGGAGCCGGAGCCTGTAGCACTGACCTCGTCTTCTCCTGTGTCCACGCCCTGAGCACCGTCACGCTAATAACCGCGCTGCCCGCCGCCAGCGCGCACTCACCTGCAAAGCCACGGCCGTGCTGGGCCCCTAGGGGACGGCCACCTGCCGCCGGTCCACCCCGGGCCGCCCGTGCCCTGAACCAGCCCGGGCTCGCGTGCCACCGCTCATCGTGTCACTTCCCCGTGCTATGTGTGATCATGTATTTTACGGTAAAATTTTTTAAAATTAAAAGTTTATACAGCTCATCCTTTACCGGAAATTCTTTTTATAGCAGTTCTTAAATGGGGGAAGGGCCTGGGTGGGTGGCTCTGCACACTTGTGTTCGGTGCACTGGTCTGTACTCCGTCTCCCATCTCCCTCCTGAAGCCTTTGCTTCGTTATTCAGCCCCAAACAATGACCTCAGCTGGCTGCTCCCCGGCCGCTTGCCTGCCCCCTGCCCCCTCCCCAGGGGCCACTGCCCTCTGTGTTCCCACCGCCGTCTGCCCACGGGGAGGGCGCGTGACCCGGGGATGGCTTCCAGGTGTGGTGTCGCCCCAGCGGCCCTGCCAGGCGCGCGCAGCAATCGGGGGGGGGGGCTCGACAAGGGGGCTTTCCCCTCCTTCAGAGGCAGAGGTACAACCCTACACCACGGCTGCTGCCGGGCCAGTGGCCTGGACGGCAGGTCCCGTCCTCTGGGCCGTGGGCACCTCTGTGCCCTGCCGGGGCCTCCTCTAGGGGGCAGGAGGTGGCGTGTCCGGTGCCCTCCCTTGCCCGCTCTTCCCTTGGGGTTAGGCTGCCAGAAACACACTGGACGCTCAGTTCAGCCTGAGTCCAGGTAACGAGTAGTGCCAGCCTGAGCGGAGCACACGGCCCCCAGCAGGTGACTCGCCGCAGGCGGGCACCGGGGCCTGACCTCGCAGGTCGTGCACGTGGCCCGCCCGCACGGCCGGCTTCCCCTCACACGCTTACCACGTCGGCTGCGTGCTCGATGAAGATCTGGTGGCCAAACTTGATTTTCCTGAGCACGTCCCCTGGGACATCTGTCCGCAGGCGCTGCTGCTGAGCGATGAGCTGCTGCAGACGCTGGCTGGGGAAGGCGTCCTCTGTGCACACGTAAATGGCCCCTGGGAAGCCGCGGGGCGGTGAGCAGCTGGGGGTGGCCTGAGGCCGCCCCGCCAAAGGCCAACGACCCTCTCCTTCCTGCACTGCCTCTCGTGGGTCTGCCCCTCTGACCCAGCACGGGGGCCGGTCGGCGCCCACCTCCCAGCGCAGGCCCCTCGCTGCCGGAACTTCACCCTGTGGGTCTGCCTACCCTGTGCTGTCCGAGTGGAAGCGAGGGGAACTGTAGGGGCTCCCGGCTTTCGGAAACGCCCCCTCCTGCAGACACAGGGAGATGCCCCTCCCAGGCCCTGTTGGGCGGATGTTCCCTCAATTCCACTGTCAAGGCTCCTCCTATGGTTCTGGGCTACCTGGTGGTAACTGTCTTTGCTGCGCCTGGAAAAGCCAGTAAACAAAACACAGGCGATGCATCACCAGGGGCCTGGAATCCCCACCAGAAGGTACCCCCGGAGTCCTGCGCTGAAAAGAACCAGGGGCCACCGATTCTCAACAAAGGCCCCAGGACAATTCAGTGGGGAAGGAGTATTTTTAACAAATGGCGCTGGGACAGAGAGACACCCACGTGCAAAAGGATGAAATTAGACCCTTACCTCATACCATATAGGAAAACTAAATCACAATGGATCAAATATGAGAGCCCAAACCACAAAACTCTTAGAAGAAAACACGGGTAAACCTTATGACCTTGGGTTAGGCAGTGGGTCCTCAGACATGACATCAGAAGCACAAGCAAGAAACAAATTGGACATCATCAAAGTGAAAAACCGTGCTTTAAAGGACACCAACAAGAGAGGGAGAAGACAACCGAATAGAGAAAATACTGCAAATTGTTTATCTGATGAGTTTAGTGGCCAGATTATATAAAGATCTCCTACAGCTCCACAGGCAAATAACCCAGGCTTTTAAATGGGCAAGAGATTGGAACAGACATTTCTCCAAAAACACACGAATGAGCAGCAGCACGTGAAGAGACGGCCAACGTCACCGGCCACCGGGGGTGCGGTCGGCGCCACGGTGAGAAGCCACCCACGCTGGCGTCAGAGGGACAAGCGTCGGCTCAGACATGGAGGGACTGGAACCTCCTGCGTCGTTGATGGGAAGTGAAACGGTGTAGCCACTGCTGAGAACAGTCTGGCAGTTCCTCAAAGAGCGGAACACGCAGCTACCATACGACCCAGCAATCCCACTCCTAGGTGTCCACCCGAAGCCACGCACGAACAAGAGGTGTGAACAACCCACATGACTGTCAACGGATGAAAGGGTTGCTAAGTTGTGGTCTGTACACGTGAAGGAACATTATTCAGCCCTGCAAAGGAAGGAAGCGCCGACACGTGCTCCAGCGTGGGTGAACCCTGGGTGAAAGGGCACATGTGCATGATCCCGTGTATCTGAAATGTGCAGAACAGGCGGGTCCATAGAGACCGGAAGCGGATGGGCGGTTGCCAGGGGCTGGGGGAGGGGAGAGTGCGGAGTGACTGCTCATAGGGATGGGGCTGCTTTTTGGGGTGATGAGATGTTCTGGAACTAGATAGCAGTGGTGGGTGCACAACTTTGTGAAAATGATAAAAACCACTGAGTTAAATAAAGAGGAAGGGCCTCAGGACTTCCCTGGTGGCACAGTGGTTAGGAATCCGTCTGCCAATGCAGGGGACACAGGTTCGAGCCCTGGTCCAGGAAGATCCCACGTGCCGCGGAGCAACTAATTGCCCGTGTGCCACAACTACTGAGCCTGTGCTCTAGAGCCCGCGAACGACAACTACGGATCCCGTGCGTGACAACTACTGAGCCTGGGCTCTAGAGCCCGCAAACCACAACTACTGAGCCCGTGCGCCACAACTACTGAGCCTGAGCTCTAGAACCCGCGAACCACAACTACTGAGCCCGTGCACCACAACTACTGAGCCTGGGCTCTAGAGCCCGCGAACCACAACTACTGAAGCCCGCGCGCCTAGAGCCCATGCTCAACAAGAGAGGCCACCACAATGAGAAGCCTGCGCACCTCAGTGAAGAGCAGCCCCCGCTCACCACAACTGCAGAAAGCCTGTGTGCAGCAACGAAGACCCAACGCAGCCAAAAATAAATAAATAAATAAATAAGAAAGGCCTGTGATCCGGCGGTGCGCTGGCTGAGCCCCGCCAGGACTCTCAGGGCCACGGCTAAACCTACCCTTCCTCTCGCTGTACCGGTCACGGCACCGCCCCGGGGAGGGGACCCAGAGAAGAGCCAGAAGCACTGACACCACGTCCGCGTGCCCTATTTGTGAGTGTGTAACTTTCATCTTGACCCGATTCTGTTTCAACAGACTTTCAAACTTGGAAAAGAGATGCAGGATGGAGGGAGAAGCACCGTCTGACCGTGTCAGTGGTGAGCTCCTGACCCTTGAGGCCTCCCTAACCTTCCCTGGCACGTTCCAGCCCATTCCCGGGGGCAGGGCTGCCTGGGGAGCCCCCGACGTGGCCGAGACCCTCGTCACAACGCCGCGGCACCCGTGTTCTCCGCATCTTGGGAGAGGCCTGGACAGAAGGGTCACAGCCAAACCCAGTCGCACGGCCCTCGAAGCTCCTCGCCCCACACCCTATTGGGCGTCTCACTGGGACAGATGAGTGGGGTGCCCGCCCACAGAGGGGCTTCGAGAAGCAGGCGGCAAGGCGGCCCAGCGTTTGAGGGTTGGCGGGGAGGAGCTCCACGTTTTCTGAAGTGCAGAGCCGCCTGGCCATTCTTTTCAAAATTGGGCCTTTCAGACCTGATTTGGGAAGTCACTTTCTCAGGAAAATGTGCCTCAGGCCCCACATTTAATGCGGTCACAGTGGCCGCGGGCCAAGCCTCTGCAGAGGACATGTCACTCGGAGTCACCCCAGGCCGGCTCTGTCCCCCCTCGGCCAGGCCCCGGGGCTCTTCACTTTCCCTCCCACTGAGGGGTCCCTGGCCCACCTCCCTCTCCTGAGGCAGGAATCGCAGAGCGGTTGTGAAGACAGAGACGGGAACCCTGGAAAACGGCCCCCAGGGGCAGCCTCTGGCCTCGAGGGCGGGTGCCTGCGAGGTGACAGGTCAGGACCCCTGCCTGCCCCCCGAAGTGGCCGCACTCACCGGCCCCCAGGCCTCCGTGTCGCCGTGGGAGCTGCACGGCCAGGCAGAGCTGCAGTGCCAGCTGGGTCTTCCCGGCGGAGCTGCGTCCGGCCAGCTCGGTGATGCCGTCCAGGGGCAGCCCGCCGCGGAGGAGCCCGTCCAGCACGGGGCAGCCCAGGCTCAGGCGCTCGTGCTGCTCAGGGAACTGCTCCTCCTGCTGGAGCAGGTGGAGCGCTGGGTGCGGGGAAACAACAGGTGAGCCCAGCCCCGCACAGCTGCCCCCGGGCCAGGAGGCCCCTCGGGCTGCAGCGCCGTGGCCTCTGGGCTCAGCCCCGCGCCCCACTCCTCCAGCCAGACCCCAGGGCACCGGGCACCTGTGCAGACGCTGCTTCCTTGCAGGTGTGAGGCGGCCGCCTTCAGTAAGCGCTGCACGTCGGGGCCGGAGAGGCGGGTCAGTCTCTGCAGGTCTGGTCCAGAAAGATGCAGAACCTCCTTTACTGACCTCAGTTTGGCTGAAGGTATAGAATCAATTACAAGACAAGGTCAGACACAGCAGGGACAACAGGTATCCTCCAGTTCTGGGGACCTGGTGGGCAGGGGCCAGTCCACCTGCTCCCTGAAGTTGCAGGGACCCCCAGATAGAGGGCGACCGTGACGGGACGGGAGGGAAGGGGCCTGGGGAGGCCCACGTCTTGGCTGCAGAAGCCGGATGCTTGGGCCTCTCCCTGGTGCCGGGAGCAGCGGCCTCCGCCTGGTCCCATGCCCGCCCGGACACATCTCCCAAGACAGGTCTGTGTGTGCACAGCCTGGGAAGGGCCCGGGCCGAGTCGGGGGAACCATGCACGAGGGAGAAGCCGCAGGAAGGGATCCAAAGGAACACCCAGGCCACGGGATGGCCAGTGGGGTGAACAGACAAAAGAAGAGTCAGCATGCTGGTGGCAGTACCGCGGAGGGCTGGGTTACAGGGTGAACGGCCCAAGGGAGCTGGTGTTTCATGAGGAAAATGAATAATTTTGAGCTTAGATAAGCATATTACTTTCAAACGAGTAGAAAGAAAAAAATACGCTAAAAATAGATCCAACCAATCCAGAAGAAAGCATAAAAGAAAAACAACACAAAAAATAGGACAAACAGCGCAGCATAATAAGGGAGGGTTAAACCTACATTTATCAGGAATTACCTTAAATACGTATGCACTGAGTGCTTCAGTTAAAAGACAAACACTGAATGAAAGGGGAAAACAAAACTACTGCTGTGCTCTCAGGATGGAGGAGCAGGGGGGCACCCTGCTGCCGAGCCCTGCGCTCACTCAGGGCCCCTGTCACCTGCTCACAAGCACCTGATGTCGAAGCGTCCCTCACAGATACCCCGGGAGGCAGGGAGAACAGAGGGCGGGTGCGAGGCACCAGCCGGGCTGCGGAGGGGCCAGTGCAGCCTGGGGATGGACGCGCCCAGATGCCAGCAGACTCGGTGGGCTGGCCAACCCTTTGAGCATTTAGAAAAGAGCCACTGCTGCCTGACAGACCTACTGCGACGTGGGAATAATCAGAAGTACAGAGGAGATGCAGTGCATGAAAAAAGGAGGCAACCACTAACTCTGGGGGGAAAAACCAGAGACGGTACAAGAAAGGAAACAGTCATAACCCTGGGTTCAGTGGCAGCCATTATGTCCCTAGTCACAACCCTGATGGCTAATGGGACCCTAACTGTGTTCCAACTGTGGGGGGGAGGTGTGGAGGAAGTAGGGGCACACGGGCAGCAGCCTGCCCTCACCCCCAAAACAGGAGGCCTGTGAGGACTCATAACACAGACAAATCAAACACAGCAACACAAGCACACTCGCCAGCAACCCAGATATAAATACAAAATGCTGCTAAAAGACTCCTACGTGGTAAGTAGTTCCGTTTCACTTTTCAGACACTGTGCGTGTACTGCTTTGATGAAAATGAAATTAACTTAAAAGAAGTCCTTTCACTTAAAAACACACACACAACTGAAAAACCTGCGGCACATTCCAGCATCAGGGCGTTGATCAGGACCAGCTGTCTTGGGATCAGTAACCAGAGGGTCCCCGAGGCTCGGACAGGCAACCTGGTAAACCTGTTCTACATGAGGTGTGTATATCTGTGCGTTCATACTTTTACACAATCACTTTATATAAACATCAGCAAACGCACCTTTCTTAACTGCAGCAATAATTCTAGGATTCAGGTCCAACTGATCCACGTCCATTTTTTCAATGGGGTGACCACAGAGATGGACGGATTCCCAGGGACACAATTCTGACGCGCTTGTCGTCCCCTCGAGCAGCCCGGGAGCTGAGTGCAGCAGAGTGACGGAGCCCGGGTGCGCGGTTCCCTTGTGACAGGGCCACACCATCAGCCCGGAGCCTGGAGAGGCTTCACTGCACCAGGGACGGCACTGAGAGACGTCCAAGGCGGCGCTTCTGTCCGGGCAATTGTTCGGTAACTCAGAACCTAGGATTCAATCCACACACAGATGCATCTGAAGAGCCACCCCCCGCCTCGCATTCTGAAGGTCAGCCCACTTCATCCCCCGCAGAAGGCGGGAGAAACCGGCTTGTGTCCCAGCCCCACGCCCCCCAGGCCAGGGCGCCCTGCCCTGACCCACCTCTCTGGGGTGACGGCGGCGGATACAGTCAGAGGCCCGTGCACGCCGGGCTCACCCGAGTGGAGCTTGCTTTGTGTTCTCTGGTGTGAGTTCCCTTAAGTGTGTCTCCACGGCGATCTGGAAAGAGCAGAAAAGGCCACGTGTGGTGGATCTCAGAGGACGCCCAGGAGGTCGGAACCGCTGTGACCACCGAGCTGCCCCAGCAGAGAACAGCAGACACCGAGTCCGGCCCGGCCTGCAGCCTGCCCTCCCCGCTGGCAGGAGGGGCAGCCAGTGGCATGTCCACCCAAAACGGCACAGCCGGGGATGCAGCAGGGCAGCAACACTAAGGCCGTGGCCACTCAGCAGAGGCCAGGCTCAGTGTCCAGCAGCAGCAGCAAGGCCGGGGCCTCTGGATGGTGTCAGGTCGTTCCGGAAGCTTAAAGAACCAGGCCGTGTACACCCCCTCATCTGCGGTCTGCTCAGGGAGCCCCTGGAGGCAGCTTCTGGGAGGGGGCAGCACGAGGCTCTGGGGCCCACAGCCCGGGCAGGGGGTCTCCGGGCCAGCAGGCTGCTCCCACGTTCTGCTGGCGTAGGGGGCAGGGGGCTCCCAGGCCAGCTGCTCGGGGCAGGGCTGACAGTAAACACTGCTGAGGCTGAGGGGAGACACCGAGGCCCTCAGGACTGCACATCAGAGCAGAAGGGCGGCCTGAGTGCAGGGCCCCGGTACCAGCTGCAAGGCGGCTGGGGGATGTTGAGTAGCTAGGAGTGCACCCTGAGGCCGTGTGGGAGATGCCCGGGCATCAGACATCTGGACAGAATACCAACCTGGGTTTGTAAATTCTAGAGGAAGTGCGTGTGTTCTTCCCCTGGACGTGTGGGAAGCTCCCCCCGCCCCACCCCGGGGTGGGCCCTGAAGCGGGAGCAGCGAGTGGGCTGGGGTCTGGATTCTGAATGATGGGTGGGGGGGAGGAGGGAGCCTGCATGGGGACACAGCCGGGAGGTGCCTGTATATAAGGCTCGGATCCTGACGAGCAGCTGGACACGGGGCAGGAAAACCAGTGGGTGACCACCAACCGAAGGGCCTCAAGCTTCCGTGATGGGGGGTAGGGCCCCCAGAAGCAGAGTGCCCACTGGCGGAGCACCCGCTGGGTACCCGACACTGGCCCAGGAGCCGGACCAAGAGCAGGGCCCGGGTGAGCCAGCCACCCTCCAGGCCTGTGCTTCTCCAACCGGGGACAAGCATGTGCCCAGGCAGCACCCAGTAGCAGGCACGGGGTGGGCCTGGACGGAGCGGGGCAGCTTCCAGGAGCATCCGAGTGCAGGTACCGTCTCAGGGGCACAGCTGACAGCGGGCGCTGTTTGCTGTGTGAAGGTGCATCAACTCTTAGGGCCCAGCACAAGACTTTGAGGAAACTCCAGTTACGTCCCCGAGCCTTCCCAGGTGGAATCGCTTTCCTGCATCTCTGGGGCTCTGAGGGGGCCTGAGGACCCCACGCCGCCAACACACGCAGGGACAGGAAGGCGGGGCCACGGCAGATGGGCCCACCTCCACCCTGGGGGCAACACTCAGGTTTCCGGCAGCTTTTGTTGACTCAAACTAAGGACTCAAGGGGAGAATGAGGGAAGATCTTCTTTCAAAACTAATGCACTAAAATAAACGTGTTCAGGGCCTCTCCCGCTCAACCAGACAGCCACCCAAAGGACCCGGAGGGTTGGTCGGGGTGGGAGGACCCAATCCCCACACACTGAAACTGTTAATTCTTTCTCTGGCCAAGTTCGGAGCTAAATTCAGGCAAACTACATACAGCTCCACTGATGTTGCCCTAAAATCACCAAAGGTAATGGAAGGTCGAGGGCTGACTTTTATCAAACACTTAGTCTCTTCCAAGCACGTGACAGGTATGAACTCAGACATCACACGAGCAATATTATAACCCCTGTTTTGCTGGTGAGAAAACAGAAGCACAGAGTGGTTAAACGACAAGCTTAAGGTCATGCAGCCAGCAAGTGGCTGGCCTGCGATGCAGGTCCAGGCTGTGTGTTCTAAGCCCCGACCCAAATTAGGCCGACCCTGAGTTTACACAGCCCACCTGTTAACAAATCCAAAGGGAATCATTTGGTCTCCATACTCTGCAGAACTCGGTCATCCAGAGGCTGACCTGCCCTGGGGTATCCAGCCCTGTTGGGAGCAGCCCACTCTCAAGGATGGGCATCTTTTCCGGCTCCCCCTCCCACAAAGGGCGCCAACGAGCACTCCTTCATCCTGGGCTGCTGGGAGGACGCTTTCACCTGGGACCTTGGGTGGCCATACAGGTCCTCCCACGGCTGGGCCACCTCTGTGGTTTCTCCAGAACTGGCCAGCCTGGACTTCTGGCCCCCGTCGCTTCTCAGGATCGTCTTCTGCCCTGGGAATCTCTTCTCTCTTCAGCCCCTGAGGCTTTGAGCACTCCCCACTCCCCCAGACCTGGGTGTCCGGCAGACCCCGCCTTGGCCGTCCGATGGACCAGGGCGCCCTGTAGACGCACCCTGCCACCTACGCACATCTGCTCTTCCCATCGGGCGCTGCATCTCCGAGGTTGTCCACCCCCAACCCTCTCCCGCCCCACCCCACGGCCCCTAGACTGCTGCCACAGCCCAAACTGGCCCTGCAGCTGTGCGGGCTGACGGCCCCAGGACAGGGGCCCTCCGGTCCCAGCCCCGCTAGCCAGCCCGCGCGACCCCGGCACCGGGCTCCCTCCCGCCACCGGGACTCGCTCGGACCCTCGCTCGGCTGTGCCTTCTGCCCGCCCGCCCGCGGGTGCGAACCGCGGCTTGGGGCATCGATGACGCGCGACCCCGTCCCCCCAAAGCCCCAGGAGGAGGGCCGCGCGGGCGCCGAGCTGCGCTCTCGGTGCCCAAGGCCACCCCTGCCTCCATCCCGCCCCGGACCACGGCAACCACTACTCCTCGCACTCACCTAGCCCGCGCTCCACAGGCTTCTTCGCGCCATCCTACCCTTCGCAGCCTACTCTTCCAATGAGCGCCGGGCGCCTCGCGCCAGATACGCCAATCAGAGAGGAAGCGGCGCCCACGTCGCCGACTAATTGGCCAATCCAAAGTCTCAATAGCCCTGAGGGGGTGGAGCGTGCTCGGGCCGGCCCTCACTGCCTATTGGTGGCCGACCGCAGGGTGGCAGGGGAGGTACCCTTGCGCCAATTGGAGAGCGCAGCGACGGGACGGACATCTGGCGCCGATTGGTCCGCGCTCCGTGGTTGGCGTGGCTATTGGGCGGAGGCGCTGTCAGTCGCGCTGGCGGGGCGGGGCGGGGCGGGGCTCCCGGGGGGCTAGGGCCCGGTTGCGGGCGGCGGGCGAGCGCTGGGGCGGCGTCATGTCCTCCGAGGTGGCCGCGCGCCGCGACGCCAAGAAGCTGGTGCGCTCCCCCAGCGGCCTGCGTATGGTGCCAGAGCACCGCGCCTTCGGCAGCCCGTTCGGCCTGGAGGAGCCGCAGTGGGTCCCGGACAAGGAGGTAGGTCGCGGACGCCCGTCAGCCCCGGGACCGGATCCGCTCCCCCTGTCCCCTCCCCGTGCCCCCGAGCCTCCCGGCGTCCGCGTCCCGCGTCGGCTCCCCGGGCCCGCCCCACCTCCCCGACGCCCCTCCGCAGCCCGACCCGCTCTCCGCTCCCCGCGCACCCCGGCCCCGGAACTGCCTCCTCTGGCCCCTGTGTCCTCCCCACCCCCAAACCTGGCCGCCCTCGGGACGCCTGCCCCGCGCCCTAGCGGAGCCCCCGGGCTCCACCCCTCCTGGGCCACGGGTACTCTGCCTGGCCTGGTTCCCTTTCGCGGGGCGCCCAGTCTACCCCGCTCTTAAGAAACTGCCCCCCGAGGTTTCTGTGACCCCTCACATATCTCCCTTCCTGATACGACCCGGGCTTTGCCCAGCTGCGAGGTCATCTGTGGATTCCGCCACATCCATAGGTCGAGCTGCTGGGCTGGAACCTTTGATACAGTTGCGACTCCCTCCCGCGAGGGAGGAGAGGAGTCTCGTGTTTGTTTATTTATAATCAGCGCTCTGTGCAGGGCACTCTCGCTGTGTGGATTGCCTGGCGGTGGTGTCTGAGGGAGTCTTGGGGGTGAGTACGCGTGTCCAGGTGGGGCGTGTGGAGGGCGTCCTGCCTGGGGAGCTGCACCTGCGCCCAGAGGTGAGGGGCGGGGTGGGGCGTGAGCTCTCCCGTGGGTGGGGTGGGGGCGGAACCTCTGAAGGCCTTTTTGTGCTGTGCTGTGCCACAGGGTTTGGACTGGATCCCATAAGCCGGTTATTCTCAGCTATGCTAAGCCAGGCGGAAAAACTTACCGCATTCCTGTAAATCACAGACGTCCCAGAGACATAAAAGTAGCACGATTTATTTTTTTTACGCGGGCCTCTCACTGTTGTGGCCTCTCCCGTTGCGGAGCACAGGCTCCGGACGCGCAGGCTCAGCGGCCATGGCTCACGGGCCCAGCCGCTCCGCGGCATGTGGGATCTTCCCGGACCGGGGCACGAACCCGTGTCCCCTGCATCGGCAGGCGGACTCTCAACCACTGCGCCACCAGGGAAGCCCAGTAGCACGATTTTTGAAAATGCTTTAAGTTGCATCTCCTTCCAGCGTTCCGATTGACCACATTTCCTTCCTCCCCGTAGAATGACGGTTGCAGGCGGCACGTTTTTTTGCAGGGGGGGCGAAGTGAGGGGATGCGATCAGGTGTTTTCAGGGCACTGGCGGTGAAGCGCCCAGAGCTCGGAGGGGCGGTTGGGCCAGCCGCGGGGAGGTCTCAGCGCCGTCCTGCCAGGGCTGCCCTTTCCTCCCATCTCCTGGTCACCGAGTCCCTGCAGGCCAGTGCACAGAGGGCGAGATGTTGGCGCGCAGGCGGGTCACTGAGCTGGCCCAGGCCACGTCCTCCCGGTCACCGAGTCCCTGCAGGCCAGTGCACAGAGGGCGAGATGTTGGCGCGCAGGCGGGTCACTGAGCTGGCCCAGGCCACGTCCTCCCTTCCTCTTGGGTTTCTGGTCGCCCTGTCTGTGCTCTTTCTCTTCTGCATTTTTCTTCCTGGCGTTTGCAGTGTTTGAAATCACAGAACATACCTTTTCTCGTGTGGTCTCCTTGGTTAGTGCTGTTAAAAGGTGATTAAAGAGAAAAAAGGTAATATCACGACTCTCGTTCTCCTAAGTGAATGCATGTTCCGGAGCTCTTTTAACTGCATCAGTGAGGGAGCCGGGCAGGTGTTATCAAGGTTCGAAGAGAAGTCAGAACCGCACAGCCTGACCTGGAAGGAGGCAGGTGAGGGCAGGAGCTAGAGGCGAGTTGGTCTGTTCCACGCCGGGGGAGGGGAGCCGGGACAGGGACATACTGTGTCCGCAGCATCTCCACTTCACTGCGTGGGCACCAAACGTGTCCTCGAGGCCAGGTCAGAGTGTCAGTCTTTTTCCACTTTTGTCCTCCGAGGACCCTCTTTAGACATTTTTTCCCCTGATTGATCCCCCATGAAATGCTCACAGCAGGGATATGTCCACCTCCTTAGGGACCGTATGTGCGGGAGAACACCCCTCTGGACGATGTGCAGTTTTCCCCTGCAGCCCGCGAGCTGCTCTTCAGTTAACCTCTGGGTCCCCCCTGCCAGCACTCTTCAGGGCCCCTTGCTCTTTGCTGGAATGATTGTTTCGCAGGTTGTACTGCATGTGTTGTCTTTCTTTGCGGGTCTGGTGTTGAGGTGCGTCTGGGGCCCTGCCCGCCTGTCTGGGGGCTCTCGGGAAAGCGATCAGTGTGGGTGGGAGTGCTGGGATCAGCGTGGCACTCCTTCCTGTAACAGAAGTTTCGTTCTTGTGTTAGAAGGATGGCGGGGTGCCTTCCAGAAACATGCCCCCAGTTTGCCATCTGAGCAGCCAAAGAAGGCCCTAGAGGCGGAGGGAGCTCAGAGCGGGGAGGAAGCGCCAAGTGACCGTGGACAGTTTCTCCTCTGACTTTGAGGAAGTGCGTGTTGAAACGTACTGGGGAATGTCCTAGAGTCCAGAAGGGACCAAAGGAAGCGTCGGGAGGAAAAGAAACTGGGAGTGGGGCAGTTGGGGCTGGGAGCGTCGGGACGAAGGCTGGCCTTGGTTGCGGGGCCTCTGCCCTGCTGCTCGCGCGGCCTGGCGGCACTCGGCCTGCCCAGTGCTTCTGGACCCACGACCCTGGTATGTGGGGAGGGGACCCAAGCGTGGATCTACCGGTGCTGAGAAGTAGGTTTACTTGTGGTTTGGGACGGGCGGTGGGGGGCATAGGTGGAGCGTGGCAGGGGCGACATGCTGTCCTCAGCTTCACCCGCCCCCGCACTCAGCTGTGGGTGGATGAGTGTCACGGTTGTGTGCAGCCGTCCTGTGTTCTTCGTCCCGGCTGTCTTCTGCTGGGTCCATCAGCGGCCAACCTGTTGCCCATCTATCAACTCTTTTTTTTTTTTTTTAAAGTTTATTTACATGTGGTTTTCTCGTTGTGTTGCCATTATCAAAGTGGGATTCATTTTTTTAATTAATTAATTAATTAATTTTGGCTGCATTGGGTCTTCATTGTGGTGCGCGGACTCTAGGCGTGTGGGCTCAGTAGTTGTGGCTCGTGGGCTCAGTGGTTGTGGCTCGTGGGCTCTAGAGCGCAGGCTCAGTAGTTGTGGCACATGGGCTTAGCTGCTCCACAGCATGTGGGATCTTCCTGGACCAGGGCTCAAACCCGTGTCCCCTGCACTGGCAGGCAGGTTCTTAACCACTGCACCACCAGGGAAGCCCTATCAACTCTTTACTCAGTGCCTGACCCTGTGCCAGCTTGGTAGCTGGGGCCCACAGGGGCATCCCTTACAGATGTTGGAAAACGTGGGGATGTGGGTACATCTGTAGCTCTCAGCTTCTCAGAGGGGTTCCTGACCCAGAAGTAACTGAGACTTGCTTTCCTGGTGTCTCTGTGCCCCTGGGAGCTTGTGAGGTGGGGAGGCAGTGGCGGGACAGGGAGGGCCTGGGAATAGCTTGGGCCTCGTGTGGCTGCCGTCCGAGTGTCCCATGACCAGGAGAGTGGCCTTAGGGGTGGGCTGTCTGGGCACACAGCCATAAGGACTTGCTACAAGTAGCCCCAAATACTGAATTTTATCGTTAGAATCCATGCAGTTTTGCATCCCTTTTCTTCCTGTCCTGGGCGCTGGGTTTAGCCAGTGATGACGATGGCTCTGCACTGTCACTGACGTCAGATGCTCTGCAGATGCAGAACCGGGGAGGAGAGAGCACAAGTGTGTCAAACAAAAACAAGGTGAGGAGAGATTTGTGTCCCCAGGGTCACTGTGGGGGGAGGTCCGGCCCAGGGCCCTGTGAGCTCTCCAAAGGCAGGTGGCAGGGGCTTGCTCCATGGGAGGGGCAGCCCAGGCTAGGAGAGAGTGGGGTGGGAGGGGCAGGTGGTGTGATCTGACAGAGGATCAGGGGGTGCATCACCCCAGGACAGCCTGTCTCAGGCTACGGTGTGGGTCAGAGTTCAAGGCCCTGAAGGAAGGAGAGATGAACGAAGGTTTTATCAAGTCCAGTTCGTGGGCGCTTTGTTCCGATGGATGTGTCAGCAAGTCCCATCTGCAGTCCGCGTGTGGCTTGTGGTGGGTGGACAGGGGTGTCTGTTAGTCTTCTCTGGGGCAAGAGGGGAGGGGGCCCTTTGCAGGATGCGTTCCCAGAGCACTGTGGGCGGCGTCCCCGGTCTCTGGTCTCGTGGCCTCCGGGATCCCAGGCGGGTCCCCATGGTCAGGAGCCAGGAGAGCTGCCCACGGCTGCTCGGGCCAGCGGGGCGCTGCTGCCAGTGTTGGGAGAAGGCGGGTTCCTGGCTGTCCTGCGGGACATGGGCAGTGGCAGCCTCTCCTTCCTGGGATGTGGTGTCTGCACCTGCTGCTCCCTGTTTGATGGCTCTGGGCTTTGTCCTTGGAGGTGTTCTGTCCCTGCCGCTCCTTCCCTCAGGCGCCCCACCCACCCCCGTGAAAGCATCTGTTGTCAAATTCATCTCGTTCCCGGGGCTGCTGTGTGTCTGCTCTTCGTCCCTTGAGCTGGTTTCTAACATCCTATTGGTTCCCTCATTAGTTAATGAGTTAAATCTTTTTTTTAAAATTTATTTTAATTAATTTATTGATTTTTGGCTGCGTTGGGTCTTCGTTGCTGTGCACGGACTTTCTCTAGTTGCAGCGAGCAGGGGCTACTCTTCGTTGCAGTGCGTGGGCTTCTCATTGCAGTGGCTTCTCTTGTTGCGGAGCACGGGCTCTAGGCACGCGGGCTTCAGTAGCTGTGGCTCGCGGGCTCTAGAGCGCAGGCTCAGTAGTTGTGGCACACGGGCTTAGCTGCTCTGCGGCATGTGGGATCTTCCCGGACCAGGGCTCGAACCCGTGTCCCCTGCATTGGCAGGCGGATTCTTAACCACTGCGTCACCAGGGAAGTCCGTGAGTTAAATCTTTGACGTGGGTTCACTTTATATTTGTAGGAGTTATGCTTTTACTCTTTAAAAACGGTCGTCTTTCAACAAAGATACAGTAATACATGTAATTTTGTAACTTATTTTTATGATTTATTTTTGAGGAAGCTTTTTCTTTTTAATTTAATTATTTTTGGCTGTGTTGGGTGTTCGTTGCTGCATGTGGGCTTTCTCTAGTTGCGGCGAGCAGGGGCTACTCTTCGTTGTGGTGCACGGGCTTCTCATTGCGGTGGCTTCTCTTGTTATGGAGCACGGGCTCTGGGGAGAGGAAGCTTTTTTTAAAAAAATATTTATTTATTTATTCGCTTGTTTGTTTCGGCTGTGCCAGGTCTGAGTTGCGGTATGCACGTGGGATCTAGTTCCCCGACCAGGGATCGAACCTGGGCCCCCTGTGATGGGAGCCCAGGGTCTTACCCACTGGACCACAAGGGAAGTCCCCTTGTAGCCTGAGAAGCGGTCTAGCGTGCAAGCCAGGCGCAGCCGGGCAGGTGTTGTCTCTCCTAGCACCGCCAAGGACAGTGTGGGAGGAGGCGTGACTGTCCTTTGCCGCTCCAGCCTCAGAGGGAGGGTGGGCATCTGTCCCAAACTCTGTCCTTTTTTTTTTTTTTTTTTTTTTTGCGGTACGCGGGCCTCTCACCACTGTGGCCTCTCCCGTTGCGGAGCACAGGCCCCAGATGCGCAGGCCCAGCGGCCATGGCCCACGGGCCCAGCCGCTCCGCGGCATGCGGGACCCTCCCAGACCGGGGCACGAACCCGTGTCCCCTGCATCGGCAGGGGGACTCCCAACCACTGCGCCACCAGGGAAGCCCTGTCCTTTTTATAGTAACTTCTTTTTAAACTCTCCAAACTCTCTCTTCCGACTATTCTACATTGAGGGAAGATGCCCTGTCGGCCGTCCTGATGCGCTGCCCTGGGCACCCCCAGGGCTCCCTGTGCTGGAGTCGGACAGCAGGTCGGCAGAGACTGCGGGTCTCCAAGCAGCCCTGTGGCCCAGCCTCTGCCCTCGGCTGCGTGCCGGGGTGGACCCCACGATCCCCGAAGGCCCCTTCTGCCCTGAAGTCTTCCATCTGGGCCCGGCTTCCTGTGGCCGTTTCTGGTTTTTCCTTTGATTGCTCATAATCCCCTCACTTCCCCACCAGAAAGCACACCTCCAACCTCGTCTGAACTCTCCTGCGTTGGCAGGGTGGGCATGAGTCAGCTGTTGCTTTCCTGGCCCTGCGAGGGGTTGAGGCCGCTGGGCTCTGACCCTGGGGCTGCAGCCGGGAGTGCCTCGGCGTTGGGTGTTGCACTAGAGGCTGTCTGTGCCACCCCCCCCCCCCGGCTCCCCTGTCCTCTCGTGGGCGCCCAGGGGACACTGTGGAGGCCACCCTTACCACCGGCTTCCTCCCAACTGTGGGGCAGGAGTCCTGGGGGTGAGCGCAGGGGCCCCGGTGGTGGGCTGGAGGCCCCACCGTTGACACTGTTTCACTGGAGGATGAGGACGGCCCTGCTGGTCCTACCGCCCGTCCTGGCGGGTGGGGAGCGGCCTGGGGCAGCCCGCGGAGGATCAGGCAGCATCTGCATGTGTGTCTGTGTCTCTGTGCCTGTCTGCATGTGCTGTGTGTGTTTGTGCCTTAACCTGCACCTCACACGCAGGGCCCTCACTGAGCTCCTGTGGGTCCCGGTTCTCCCTTACAAGTGTGCCTGTCTGTGATGCCAGCCCCAGCCCACCCTAGTGATGCCGCGGTGACACAGGCCTGGGTGCGACATAGTCCGGGAGGCTGGAACCCAGGCAGCTTTCGTCACACATGGTGCAGGTGGGTTGCTCACACCTGGTTTCTGGACTCCGTCTCCCCAGACAGTGGCTTCCCAGAACCCCAGAGCCTCTGGGTCCAGGTCAGGTGAACGGGGCTCGGCCTGGGCTTTTCGTTTCCTTTCGATGCAGCTGGTTTATCAGACAAGGTGTGAGTTCTTTGGTGGTAATTTTACTCTCATATCTTCACTAGTTGCTTTATTTCCTTATTTAATTCTGTTTTCATATCAAATTGTTCTCTTGATAACTTTAAAAGCTTCTTTTATATAATCCACAGGAAACTTACTTTATTTAAAGCCTGTAAGTTTTCTGAATAACCTCGTTGGTTATTTAGATTAATACAAAACTTCTAGATCACTGATGTTTTTAAGGGAGTGAATTTTATTTATTTAAAAAATTTATTTATTTTATTTATTTATTTTTGGCTGCGTTGGATCTTCGTTGCTGCGTGCGGTCTTTCTCTAGTTGCGGCGAGCAAGGGCTGCTCTTCGTTGCAGTGCGTAGGCTTCTCATTGTGGTGGCTTCTTGTTGCAGAGCACGGGCTCTAGGCACGCAGGCTTCAGTAGTTGTGGCATGCAGGCTCAGTAGTTGTGGCGTGTGGGCTCAGTAGTTGTGGCATGTGGGCTCAGTAGTTGTGGCATGTGGGCTCAGTAGTTGTGGCTCATGGGCTCTAGAGCTCAGACTCAGTAGTTGTGGCACGTGAGCTCAGTAGTTGTGGCACGTGAGCTCAGTAGTTGTGGCTCGGGGGCTCTAGAGCGCAGGCTCAGTAGTTGTGGCTTGTGGGCTCTAGAGCGCAGGCTCAGTAGTTGTGGTGCACGGGCTCAGTAGTTGTGACACGTGCAGTCAGTAGTTGTGGCTCACGGGCTCTGGAGCACAGGCTCAGTATTTGTGGCACACGGGCTTAGTTGCTCCGCAGCATGTGGGATCTTCCTAGACCAGGGCTCAAACCCTCATCCCCTGCATTGGCAGGCGGATTCTTAGCCACTGCACCACCAAGGAAGCCCCGGGAGCAAATGTTAAATTCTGCTGTGGTCTTAGTTTAGAAATTGGTCTCTCAGTTGTGTAGATGCGAGCCTCCCGGCGAGGGTGGGGCAGCCCTGGGCTCCGTGTCCCAGCTGTGGGTGCAGGACGCGCATGGACTCGGGAGGCAGCTCTCGCACTGGAGCCTGGCCTGACGCTGGTGGTCCAGCCGGCTTTCCCCACATCCAGTGGATTCTGTGGCTGGCAGATGTGTGAGGTCACAGGAGAGCGTGGCACACAGATGCCCTGCCATGGGTGGAGGCCCAAGGGCCAAACACACGGAACATTCCAGAACTGACAGCGAGAGGCAATGGCAGGGGCTGGTGGAAGCAGCTGCGCTGTGATTAGCCAGCTCATGCCTGAAGCCGACAGGGACTCTGTGGATGGTTCTGGAGAGCCAAGGTGGGCCAGGCCCTGTGTCCCAGCCCAGAAAGCAGCGTAAGAGCAAAGAGAAAATAAGGAAACATCAATCACAGGATCTCAGAACGCTTAGACACCAGCCCAGGGTGGGGCCGTGGCCACGTAGAGCTGGGTGGGCTCGGGGCCGGCCTGGATGCCTGCCCTCCCACGGAGAAGGGCACACTGCGTGTGGATGCCAGGCTCCTTCCATAAGCTTCCTCAGGGTCCCGGCCCCATGGTGGGCCCTGGCACCTGCTGTGCCTTTCCTCAGAGCAACAGACCCGGCTGCAGGCGCAGGCCTGGGGGCGGGAGGGGTGCAGAGCAGGGGTCAAGGTCAAGCACTGCGTTGGCAGAACGGGGAGGATGGGGAACAAAGCCTGGGCGGCAAGTGGGTTCTGGCTGCCCAGATTGAAGCCAGGCAGTGAGGACGAAGGGCAGGACACTGGGGTCAGGCCGTGTTGGCCAGGACTGACTGGGGACTGGCCGGGTTCGGGTCGCGTGGTGGTCAGGGTGTCTGGCTCCCTGACAGTGGCATTTTACTGTCACCGTGTCATTGGGGTGAGGTGGCACATGTGTCCAGGAGCAGCTTTTCCACCGTGGAGGCTGAGCCTTGGCGGTGCGGGGACAGTCTGTCCGCACTTGGCGCCAGGATGGGAAAAAACCCTCGCTTTTGTCAGATAAGAGGTCTGAGGTCCTCTGCGTGGTTGGTTGGTTTGGTGATAATGTGGCTGTTTCCGGCCCTGGACCTCGGCCTGTCCCTGGAGCACTGTCCCCAGCCTCCCCGCTGAGCCCCGGGCATTTGGGGCTGGTAGCACCCTTGCTAGCTAGACGCTGCCCCAGCTCAGCAGACCCACTGCGCTTCTCCGCGCGGGGACCCGGTGTAGATCACTTTCTGCTGTGGCATCGCATCATCTCACAGCCGATCCTGGGTTCCGGTGACAGGACGGGGCTCCCTGAGGAGCTGACCACGTGGCCTTGGCATCCGGGTCCTGACGCCCTGTCACCTTCTCTCCTAGTGCCCGAGGTGCATGCAGTGCGACACCAAGTTTGACTTTCTCACCAGGAAGGTGAGCTGCGGTGGGGCGGGAGGGGGCGTGGGGGGTGGGAGTGGGCGCTGTCTGTCGCGGAGCCTTGGGGACAGTGGCAGCCTGGTCAGCGGGCAGGGTTCCGGCCGCTGGGAAACCGTTGGGACCCTCGAGGCATCTGGTCGTGGATGCCGGTGGCGTGGGTCTCCGGGGGTCCTCACTGCCTGCCCCGCGTCTGCAGCACCACTGTCGCCGGTGTGGGAAGTGCTTCTGCGACAAGTGCTGCAGCCAGAAGGTGGCGCTGCGGCGCATGTGCTTCGTGGACCCCGTGCGGCAGTGTGCTGAGTGCGCCCTGGTGTCCCACCGGGAGGCCGAGTTCTACGACAAGCAGCTCAAGCTGCTCCTGAGTGGTGAGCACCTGGGGCCTCGTGTCTGTCGTGTGGTGGCTGCGATGCTGTGACGCCTGACGCCGTGCCTGGCCTCTGTCTCTGCAGGGTGCCTGCTGCAGGCTTGGGACCAATGGTTGGGACTCCAGGTGCGGCCCCCGCCGTCCTGGGACATGGTGGTGGCGAGAGGGCAGCTCTCTCCCTGTGCCTGCTGCCCCTCCCCGTGCCTGCTGCCCCCTCCCCCTGCCTGCTGCCCCCTCCCCCTGCCTGCTGCCCCTCCCCGTGCCTGCTGCCCTTCCCCGTGCCTGCTGCCCCCTCCCTCTGCCTGCTGCCCTTCCCCGTGCCTGCTGCCCCCTCCCCCTGCCTGCTGCCCTTCCCCATGCCTGCTGCCCCCTCCCCGTGCCTGCTGCCCTTCCCCGTGCCTGCTGTCCCCTCCCGGGCCTTGGCAGCCTAGCCCCCCCGGCCTGCAGGCCCCTTCCACCTCCTGGCAGCAGGGCAGGTGGTGCTGCCCAGTGGCCCCTGAGCACTGGGGGAGGGTCGGCGCCCTGTGAGCCAGGCCCTTGGGAGGTAAGGCCCCTGGGAGCCCCAGGCAGCACCTTTTATTTCCACTGTTGAACCCCAACCCCGTCACGGCCTTTCCGCCTCAGCCGAGGGCCCCACAGAACAGAGCTGCCACCTGTCTTGCTTTCCTTTTGTCCTCTGTGCGTGTCCCCTGGTGGGCTGGCCTGGAAGGGGAGGCGAGAAGGGAGCTGCCGGGTCCTCATGTCTGGTTTTCATCCCCAGGAGCCACCTTCCTGGTAACTTTTGGAAACTCGGAGAAGCCAGACACGATGGTCTGTCGTCTTTCCAGCAACCAGAGGTAAAAGCGGGTGCTGCGCGGCACTGGCGCTCTGTCGCTCCGAGCCTGAAGTGACGTGGTGTGGACGCCCTTCGTTTGCTGCAGGTACCTGCTTCTGGACGGGGACAGTCGCCACGAGGTCGAGGTCACGCGCATTGCCGCCGTGCAGATGCTCACGGAAGGCTTCCCTCCTGGAGGTGAGCGCCGTGTGGCACCGGCCTGGGTGACCCTCGAGGTCTGTGGGCCGTCGCGCTCAGCCGTGGCGGGGGCTTGTGGTTAGTGAGTGGCTGTAGGAGCTCGCCAGGAGAATGGGGCTGAACGTGTAAAACAAGCGGGGACTACCCTTCTGTACGTTTCACTTCCTGTCGGACTCGGGTCAGGGGTAAGGCTCCGGCGGCAGCTGGCATCGGTCCGATTCCCCGATGCCTGGATCGTTGCCCGCCCAGCACCACGACCCCCAGGGTCTGCGGGGACGACCCTTCTCCTGGAGCTTGCGGAGCGCTTAGCCTATTCTGGATCTTTCCACCTAAACTTTCGCACTTCAGCAGCTGTCCTTCCACGGAAGTGGAGTTGGTGTTCCGCGTTGGGCGCAGTGCGCTGAAGAAACCCACGTGACTTAGTCCGTCTTGCTTTCTGTTTTCTGATCGGCTCTTGCTTGTTCTTCTCTCCTGCCGGCCTACCTTCTTGACGTAGAAAAAGACATGCACACTTACACCAGCCTCCCGGGGAGCCAGCCCGTCTCTGAAGGTCAGCTCCCCGCTCCCCGCCGCTCTCCCTGCCCCCGCGCCGGGCTGCGCCTCCTTCAGACCCTGCTGTGTGCTGGGGTCCACGCCGAGGCTCTCTGTGAAACACACATTCCCTTCTTTTGGTTGATTTGAAGGACAGTTGGGTCTAAGACGGGCAGACAAAGCATGAATGAAGCAATCTATCTCATTTGCTCAGTTCTGCGCTCCCAAGGGGAGCCCTACGCAGTGTTTCCTAACGTCCCCTGGGCATCCTCCCCTGGGCATCCACTGGGGCCTGAGCGGGCCACGCGAGGGGGGCGCGGGCGGCGGCCCTCCCCAGCGCGCTCCCGTCCCTCCGCAGCGCGCTCGCTCCCGTGTTCTCTCGTAGGAGCCTCCCTGCGCTCCTGGGCCCGCAGGTGGTGAGGGGAGCGGGCCGGCTCAGCGTTTGCCCCCTGTCCCCGAGCACAGGCTGTGCGTGGCGGCACCTGTGCTGGGCCGTGAGTCGAAGGTGCGGAAGTCACGGTCCGGAGAAGCGGGGGGCCACCCCCCCACCCAGGCCGGGGCCTCCCTCCGTGTCCTTCCCACGTGTGGGCGGGGCCGGGGGCTGGTGGCGCTATGCGGCCCCTTGTGGCGGTGCTGGGAGGACAGTGAGCCCTGCTCTGCCCAGGCTTCCGGAACCGTTAAATGTCCAGAAAAATGTGTTCCCGAGTGGGCGGGGGCGGTGGCCACAGCAGCGTTGCGCACTTTCTGTCGAGGCCCAGGTACTTGCATGCAGCTCTGCCGGCCACAGACTCAAAATGCGACAGCGGTCGTAGGAGCCGTGGAAACGTGCCCTGGGCCAGTAGAAGTCTACCTATGGGAGCGGGGGGTGGGCAGAGCACAGCCTGCCTGCCCCAGAGCCCGGGGGCGGGGGGCACTCCTGCAAGGAGCCCAGGCGGGGACAAGCCGCTTGACACCCAGGGTCGAACCGTGGCTTATGAAAGGTCATGAGGGGCGTCCCAGGCCTTGGGTGGCGGGGCACTTCCAGCCGGATCGACCTCCCGGTGGGCCGGGCCTCTCCCCCCCAGCACCTGCTCCCCCACCGGCCTGCGTTTGACTCTGAGACCTGCGTCTGATGGAAGGGATCTTCTGAGCTGGGTAACGGCTCACAATGGAGTTTTCCTCCCAAGTCACAAAGTAGAACAGCTGTAGGTAGGCAAACTCCACTGTGAGGCTTGGTCTCCTTGCCACTTTTCTGACTGCAGTCGTGACAGAAAGGCCGTCTGTTCCTCCAGCCGTTGGTTCTCAGAGCAGGTGCTGGGGTCCCGTCGTCGTCCATGGCGTCACAGCCCAAAGGCGGGCAGTGTCCCAGCAGGCCGACCCCACATGGCATCTTTTCAGGAGCTCATGTACTAGAGTGGGGTGTTGGTGGCACTTGTGCCCTCCGCTTTGACCCTGGCTCTCCAGAGTAGGGTGGGGGTGAGGCCAGCGTGACAGGCAGGGTGCAGCCTGGGCAGCCCTCCCAACGGCACCGCGCCTCTCCCTGGGTTCTCGGCCACGTGGTGCCGGGCCTGTGAGCTTGGGCTCAAACGCTGGGCAGCCCCTAGCCCAGGCCCCGCCACCAGGCTGCCTCCGTCTGAGACCAGCACCAGGGCTGGGGAGGAGGCGCCCCGGCAGCACATCAGGGCCGGCGGCACCCTGGGCGCTCAGCGTCCCCTCGGGCATCCTTACCTCGTCTCCCCACTCCAGGAGGCAACGCGCGGGCCACAGGCATGACCCTGCAGTACACGGCGCCAGGGGCGGAGGGCGTGACGCAGCTGAAGCTGACGGCCGGGGAGGACGCAAACGGCAGCAGAAGGCAGGCGACAGCATGGCTGGTGGCCATGCACAAGGTACCGTGGGCCTGGCCCTTCTGCTCAGAGCACTGCCCACCTTTCCCAGAGGGAGGCCCGCCGCCTGCCTACCCGGGGTGCCCCCACTGGATTCAGCCAGGCACACGCATTTATCTCTGGTCACCTTGCAGGCTGCCAAGCTTCTCTACGAATCTCGGGACCAGTAACGCCACGTGGGCTGGATAGTCCGCTAGGGGCAGCAGCACCTGCTCGCCGAGCACGCACAGGCGCAACTAACCCTACACGTGCTGGAGACGCAACTCAAGTACTCGGAGCTCACCTAGTGCACTGTGTACACAGCTGATTAATGCTCAGAGCGCCTCGTGCTTTAGAATCGGTCTCATCGACGCCGAGTTGGGGGTGGGGGAGACTGAGCTACACTACTGCTGAACTCTTGAGCACAATCTGTGCCATGTTTTCACGAGCGCCCAAGTTTACTAGATAGTTCTGGCCCCTTGATGTTCGTTCCATTAATTCTTCCACAGAAGTGATCTGGGCAGTGGTGGCCTGGCCTGATTTGTACTGGAGCGCATCTCTCAGACTGCCCGTTCACGTGTCACTCATCTGGGGCTATGAACAAACCTTTGCTACTTCACAGGGAAAGGAACAAGATTTGTGTTTTGTACTTTTCACTATTTCCCTTTATTAAAATAATTGTACAACAATTTGTATATAAAGCTTACGATTAAAACCTATTTTGAAAATACGGATCAGGCCTCACCTCGCTGTGTCCAGACAACCTGAGCTTCATGCTCAGCTCAGTTCTGGCTCCAGGACACAAGACTCGCTCACAGCCTGCGGTGAGAGACAGCAGTTTACCGTGTGCACGTTTACATGGCATCCGCAGAGACTGCCTTGCAGGATGCTCGCTTCCCATCAGCACACTGTGCACAGTCAGCCAGCGCTTAAAGGTAGGTGACTCTACAACAAGCACCTACACGTGTCTGTACGTAAATTACACACAAGACTCACGCATGGAAAATAAGCTCAGGGCCTGGATTTTAATGAGAGAAAAAAACATTTCCAACGTGGTTCTGACAGTTTCGAGTGGTTTAGTCAAAAAATAGTTTTGGTATATAAAAGCCTGTACGTACAGTTGACGCTTCAGGGAAGCGCCTTACTTGCTTCAAGTCTGGAACCAGGCAGGTTATGGTGTCATGGCTGGGACCGGGGAGCTGGGGCCCCTGCCCTCCCACCCCCATAGCTGCCCCCGTGACTTTGCAGGCGTCCCTGCGTCCACCGCCTCCTGGCCCGTGGGCTGCACGTCCACGCTGGGAGGGGTGGGGACCACACCGGGGCAGCACAAGGCTGCAGAGAAGGCAGTGCTGTGCTGAGACTCCTGACCACGTGTCACTTGATTTTAAGGTCCCTCGCATCCACGGCCTGTCGGTGACCTAGACCGAGGCCTGGAACAGGAAGTGGAGCCCACACACCAGGCACCACTGCTGGACAGAAGTCTCCACACAGGGCCTCGTTTGGTGATGAAGAAACGCATGTGGTGAGGATGAAAAAGGTGCCCGGGTTTCTGTGATTTCTAGTAAACGGGAGGGCAGGGCTCTAGCGAGGGGACGCACCTCACGGCAGCTGCAAGTTTTCATTGTTGGGGCTGGGGTGACACCGGGAATGAGGAACGACGGCCTTGGGGCCCAAGTGTGTGACAGCATTCGTCTTCCTTGGCAACCGACCAGGGGTTAATTACAGGGCTTCTTACTGGCAACAGGGACAGTTGTTTAGAAAGCTGGGTATTTATTTGGATTTACAGTAACTGGCAAAAGTCGGTCTTCCTGGAGGCGAATGTCTCTCTCCCAGCTGCGGGCAGACCAGAGAAAGGGCCTCACCTAGAACCTGCCGGGCTTTCACATTGTGGACGCTGTCTGATAAAGGGAGCACCAGTAAAGCCATTTCTAGCTTCAGCTTCCCAGGGAAATGGCAGAATCATCTCTTCAGTGGCTCCTCGTCGCTGGAAAGCCCGTGCGGTGCTCCCAAGGGAAGTTCAGGCCAGTGTTCGCTGTCGGGGTTTGATCCGTGGGTACAACTGGGAAGCAAGGGACAGGAGTTAGGACAAGGGGACGACACACTGGGCAGGAACCCCTTCCAGAGGCCAGGCTGCCCTCAGAAGTCCGCACACCAGCTCCTTCAGGCCGAAGTTCAGCTTGTCACCCTCCTACGGAGAACTTCCAACTCCCAGGATACCCCATTCCTCTTCCTCTCAGGGCACTCGACACTGACACTGTCTGTAAGGCCCCTAAGGGTGCCTGGCAGGCCCACGGTGTCCAGTGACTGTGTCACGAAAGCATCTGCCAGCCCTACCGGGCACGGAGCACGAGAGCAAAGGCACGGCCCTGCCAAGGGTCTGAGGAAGCGTCAGTGCAACGCAGAGGAGCAGCCTGCAGTCGCCTGTCCCCCACCGCATTACCGACCCCACGAGCAGAGCACTCTGAGCAGCCCCTGTCGGGGGGCTCCGGCAGATGCCCCCCCCCCCACGGTTCCCACGAGGCTTGGAGAAAGGCAGTCTCCCGCCCGCAGGATTGGAGCCCAGGTTACGCCCACGGGCAGGTAGAGGGGACAGCTGGCTCCGGCACGGGGCCCCCGGTGCAGCGCAGAGTGCTTACCCCCAGCAGGGTTTTGGGCACATAGCCCTCCCGGTCCCCAAAGCGAGCCCACCACCAGTCCGTCTCGCTTTCGTCCTTGCGCCTCAGGATGGTGAGGGCATCCCCCTCGTGGAAGGACAGCTCGTCCCTGTTCTGGGCCTCGTAAGCCCACAGAGCGTACACCACGCCTTTGTTCATCACGCCCAACTTCTCCTGCACCCCTGGGACGGGAGAGCAAACGGTCAGGTCTCCATGGAGGGCGGGCTGCAGAGAGAGCCCCACAGCAGGACCAGGAGGGACACGCTGCTGTCCTTGGGCAGCCCGGCGGGGGCCGCAGTGGAGCGGTCAGAAGCCAGGCCAGCTGCCACCCTCCGCTTAAAGCCAACAGTCCCTTCCACGTCCCAGCAAGAGGACCGTGGCGGAACCTTTGTGTCCAGAAGCAAAGCAGGGTTGTTCTAAAAGGCGTTTCTTAAGGTGAAACTTACAGCCCACACGCAGAACAAACTCCCAAAAGTCGATGACTAAAGAAGCCGCGGGACTTGCTCTTGGACAGTGGGAAGCACTCACCACCAGAGCGACGGAGCCACTGCGACCCAGTGAGCGCACACCCAGGACTCGCCTGCGGGTCCCCAGGAAGGCCGGCCGCCCCCCACCCCCGCCCCGCCACAAGGCCTCTGTCCTGGGAGCTGGGCCTGGAGGGCATTGCCTGTTTCATTTGTCACTTTGTCCCCAGGGTCTAAGGTAGGCTGGGCCCACAGGTTCTCCCATCGGGTATAGCGTGGATGGCCCGTGACTGTTTAGCCCTTGGAAAACCCAGCGCTGCCTAATGGAGAAGGGAGCTTCCCTCCCCCACAGGACAGGATGGGAGACCCACTGTGGGACACCTCAGCCCTCACAGGCCTCTCCCCTGGGGACCCCCGGCCGCCCGCCCCGCACCGTGTAAGAACTGGGAGCACTGGGGGTAGCCTTCCTCCGCCTCTTCGCACTTGTCCGCAGCAGTCTCAACGTCGCTGATGGTGGAGGCAAAGATGGCGGCGCCGCTCTCCACCAGCTGTTTGCAGAGGTGGACGCTGTTGCAGGAAGCAGCGCAGTGCAGCGGCGTCCTGGAGGGACAGAGGAGGTGCTCACGCCCGGCCGGGTCCCAGGCGGCCCCCAGGGCTGTGTGCTCAGTGCCCCGCGAGCTGCTGTGCTGCTGGCTGTGTAGTGGCCTCACTTCTACTAACAGTTTTGGGCCACACACACGTTTCTGAAAAGGGCGGGCGGGGAGTGGACTGAACACCGGCCTGGAAGCTGGGTGTTCACAGTGCAACAGCACGAATGTCCCTCACACCAATGATGTGTCCCTTACAATGGCTGCGACAGTGACGGCTGTGTTGTATCACAATATACAAAAAACAGCTGTTCAAACGCAGCAGTGCAGACTGCTGCCTGAAGCTCACGATGAGACCCACGGGGCACAGGGCCTGCGGCGCAGCGGCCGGCCTGCAAGGCTCCCCTCCACACAGGCTTTCTGGCTGCTTAAAAACGTATGGATCAGCAGAGGCTCAGCCTACAGTCAGCGGTCAGCCACGTGTAGAGCGTGATCATGGCCGAGCCTTTAACAAAACCCCCGCGAGAACGAAGACCAGGAGGATACGCAGGCCTGGGACCAAGTTGCCACCCTCGTCCTCTTCCCTTCTCCCCACCACCCCAGCGCCCCGGGGCCCTCACCAGCCGTCGCTGTCGGCGGCATTCACGTTGACCCCGAAATCCAGCAGGAACTTCACAATCTGGTGGTGCCCGGCACAGACGGCGTTGTGCAGCGGGGTGATGCCCTCGTCGTTGGGCTTGCTGGGGTCCTCCACCTAGGACAAAGGGCGCGTGAGCCCCAGCCCTGCCCGGGGCCACCAGGGCTGCGGCCGCCCGCCCACTCACCTCGTAGATGATCCTCTGCACCAGGTCGAACTCCCCCTCCAGGGAGGCGTCAAGGAGAAGCGCCAGCGGGTTGAAGCGGACCCTCAGCCCGTGCCCCGTCCTCTCCGAGTTGGGCTTCTTCAGGTTGGTCCGTTTGCTCTATCGGGAGGAAGCTTTGGATTTCAGGGTGACCCCATGGAAGCAGGCCCGGGGGGCGGAGGGGCGGGCCGAAAGCCCAAGGCAGAGCTTCACCCGCAGCCCCGAGTGGTGCCGGGCACCCCGGGCCAGCCCGCTCTCGGGCCAGCCCAGCCTGGCTCCGGAGGGCGTCTCTGCCTCAGGGGCCGGGCTGCGCCACAGGCACCCGAGAGAGGCAGCAAGTGTGGGGGGGGGGGGTCACAGCCGAGCCCAACTGCTTCCGCCCTGCCAGCCGTGAGGGGCTCCCACCTGCCTCTGCTCCTGCAGCACTGCCCTCCCTCCAGGGCTCTGTCTAGAAGGTTCTCCTTCCCCTTGCTGCCTGCCCTTCTGATCCCCACATGGCTGCTCTTCCTCAGGGCCGCCTCGGGCCCCCAGGCTGGCTCTCTGGTACGAGGCCACCGCCCCTCGTGCCCCGGATGAGCCCCACTGCTCCCAGCAGCCACGACGCAGGCACGCCCTCCACAGGCACTGGCTGGGTGACTAGGGAGCCATGGCCCTGGTCCGGGGTGGCACCCACCGTAGGGGCCGCCGGCGGGGGCGCGGCGGGGGGAAGCGATGGGGGGAGCGGCGGCTCAGTGGGCGGGGCCGCGGCCACGTTGTTGTTGTCGTCCTCGGCAGGCTCAGCCGTTTGGTGGGTGTTCAGGGGACAGATGGGCCCCTCCGGTTCGGGGGAAGGGAGCCGGTTGTCATTGGCATCCGAGGTGGGGGCAGGCTCGGCCGGGAGCGGGGCCGTGGGCAGGGTGGGGCCGGCCTCGCCCAGGTTCCCGTTGGCAGCAGTGTTCCCATTGTCCACATCGGCTAAGGAGCCCAGGAAGTCCCGCGAGGGGCTGGGCTGGTAGAAGGGGGTGCCCTCCATGCCCCCAGCCAGGGTGTTGAAGCGCTGATACAGCAGCTTCTGGATGTTGGGCCCGCCGGGGCCCTCTGGCTCCGTGATGGAGCCGCGCTTCTTCAGGGGCCGGGGCGCGTTGGCCAGCTTCCTGCGCAGGGCCTCCAGGTCAGCATCGCTCTGGTAGCGCAACGGCGAGTGCACAATGGGCGTGAGCTTGGTGGGGCTGAGCGGCCGCGGCAGGCTCTCCACGGCGGCCCCGTCTCCGGGGGCGGCAGGGCTGTCCTGCTCTGGCTCCTTCTCAGCACTTTCTGAAGGCGGCAGGGGATGCGAGGCGCTTGTGGCCAGCGACCCATGAAGAAACGGTAGCGGCGACGGGGATGTGGAGCCGGAGGGCAGAACGGGTTTACCGTACACTGGGGAGACACAGAGGACACCCACCTCAGCAGCCTGTGGCGTCTGGGGCCTGCTCACCAGGCACCTTTGACGACACAGAGATGGGCTCCTACAGAGACTGTAATCTGCCACTGAGGATGCTAAGTCCCCATATTAAATCCCAAAGGAAGCTGCTGCTCACAGAACCCCACCAACTCCTTCTGGAAGGTGGAGTGTCTCTAGTTTATCAGTTTTTACAGAACTGGGTCTTTCTCAAATGAAAAAGAACAAAAGGTTGCAAACCTGCCTTCCTGCCCTAAACAGGTGTTCACTGTTTCCTGGCCAAGAAGAACCCACGTGACCTGGGACCAAGCCAAATGACGTAAAACGCAGGCCACCTCAGAAAGGAAGGCTCATCCGGTGGCCCCGGCAAGCCTTTCCCCCGTGGGCCAGGGCCTGCCACAGGCCAGTGCTGGTGTGTCCACCTGGGAGATCGCTGGGCACAGGGTGGCCTGGCCTGCCTAGGGATTCTCAAACTAGATTCTAGAAACGTTCTGCAGCCACGCCCAAGAACGTCTGAAGAGGCCCCAGCCCAGCCCAGATGCCCAGGATCCTGCCGCACAGGGAGGAATCACCGTCAGCCTCCGTATGTGGGGAACTGGGCTCTGTGCTCACACCTGCCTCCCCAGGAGGCCCGGGGCTGATGTTCCCGCACCCAAACCAGGGCTTTTCTCCCCTGTGGGCTCTGGGAAAGGATCCCAAAGCAGCAAAACCGTCCCCCCTCGCATCACCCCCTAGGGGCCTGGCTCAGCTACTGCTAGGAGGCCAGGGGGATCAGATCCAGGCAGAGCTCCCACTACGCCAGCTCCCCAGATAGGTCCTGTACGAGTTACTACGAAGCAGGAGGAAAAGAGGAAATTCCAAAGTGCCAGCCTTCCGAGACCTGGATTTCCTGAGAAATGTGGGCAGGCGGGTGCTCAGACAGGAAGTCAGAGAGCGGTGGTCCACCTGCAGAACTGCTCTATGCATGTCATCTTTTACCCCCATCTCACACAGATACCCAAGGCCGCACTTTATGTAAGAATCAAGTTTAATCCTCAACAGCACGTGGCCCAAAAGTAAGGATATGGATTGGCATTTTCTCAAGTATGACTTCCTCACCCCGAGAGATGGCGAGTGCAAACCCACCGTACCTGCTTTAACCGACTTATTTAAGGTGCTGTGTGCCGCTGGCTGGTACTTCTTAGGTGGCGTGGCTTGCTGGAGGTACATGGAGTATATGGAACTTGAATTCACTGTCTGTGGTCCTTTCCTGGGGGATTGTGGCCTTGACCCTTTATCAGCCAGAAAGGGCCTAATGGCCACAGTCAGTGGGAGTTCAGGTTTGCCGTCGCCAGCTGGAAAGGCAGGCAGCCCCGCCGGTGGGTACGTGGGACTTGGTGGCACAGAAATCCTCTGCTGAATCTGCTGGGAGGACCCTGGCTGGTGGGGGCCAGCCGCAGGGGGCAGCGGTGCAGGTTTCTGCCGACTGGGCAGGCCTGCGCTGGGCCTGGGCAAGCTGCCCTCCTTCCTCCTCTCCAGGGAGTTTGTCGAGCCTGGGCCCGCGGGCGCAGGGCTTGGGTACGTCCCATAGCTTGGGGGCAGCTGCTTGCCGACACCAGGGATGGGAGGTGGCACTTTACCAATCTCGATGCCCTAAATTTAGGTGTTAAAAAGAAAGACAAAGTCATCCTTTGAAAAGTCAAGCACGTTTCCATCCACGGTCACAAGAGCACAAAGCAGGACTTGTAATCCTTCAAACAGGCTTGTGACCAGGCACGGGGCACGCCGTGGGGGTGAACAGCAGGGTGAACGACCCTGACCAAAGGCCTCACACCTGTACCCCACTCTCGTGCTCAGGGTCCATGAACTCCTTCAGACTTGGGTATGATTTGGACACCAACAGGATTAATTTGCCTCGTGACACCTCCTACCACTTAGATAAAGACGAAGGCTAAGTAAGGATGTAGTCAGTCAGGAGCTTGTTTGTGTTTTGTGACAAAGACAAACGGCCTACCAGCTTCTCCGGGGCTCCCAAGGCTGACAAGGGCGTAGGCTGGCTCGAGACGGCCCCCTGCTTGAGCGGCCCCTCCACGTTCGTGTCCTTCCAGTCCACACTGGCGATCTGCGTCGGTTTCACCAAAGAGCTAGAATTTTGTTTTAATGTTGGCCAGTTTCCATCATTGGCTTGAAAAGAACACAGAATTTAAGTAAAATTTTTCTTGAAATTAGTTGAACCAACATAAGAATAACCCCCTGCCAGAAGCAAAAATCACCTTCTGGAACGTCACGCTCTGACGGAGCTCCATGACCAGGAGGTGCCCCCCACACACACACCGGCTGCTGCGCGGCAGGACGACCAAGGTCGGCCTCTGCCGGCACCGCCTCACCAGTGCCCACGTGCGGTCACGTGTGCAGAGACTCCATGACCAAGCACAGGGCTGCTCCAGCCCGGGAGAGGGGCCAGAGGATTGCAGAAACATTCTTAGCGCCCACTGAAATACAGGTCAAAGCCATTACATCGACACCAATGAATAACATAAGCGTCGGCACTTGGTTTTCAAACACTATTTACAAATACAGACAGCAATATAAAAAAAGACATCTTTTGACTTCATAACAGGTTTGACCTGTACTGCTTCTAGTATTAAAAGAAAGATTTGACTTTAATCTGTTAGAAATTTCCACCCTCTTAAAATAATTCATGATCACAGGAGGACAGTACAAGTTCCCAGTGATTGGAGTAGCAGGCTATTATTCTGTTGCAGTGATTAGAAAGCCAGTCAACCCAGCATTTTCAGGACAGCCACTGAAAAGGTATGTTTTTTAACATAGCATCTTCCAAACTGAGAAAGGGTGCAGAAGCATTCCCTGGTAACACAGGCCCACTCACAGTGAGCCCACAGGGTTAGATCTCAGCCCGCCTCAGGCCCCTGCTTCTCTCCGCAGCGGTACAGGGCTGGACCGGAGTGGGAACCCTCCCAGCCATCAGCCGTATGGGAGGGAAAGCAGCCAGGGGCACTGTTCTGGGCCCTCCTGTAAGAGAAGCACACCCTCGCCTCTCCTCCCGTCTGCCAGCACGGGCAGGTGGGGCAGCAGCAGAGCAGCAGGGAAATCACCCTCCCTTACAGCAATTGTGCTTGAGCCCAAACCTGCGACTCACAAAACAGGAAGAGCAAACTCTCAAATCCACTCTGCACACAGCCATACAAGGCAGCGTCAGCGCAGTGAGGATGAGAGGGCCTCTGAGTGCCCGAGCAGCGACAGCTTCTAAGCCAATCTATCTCTGGCAGCAGCACGGCCAGCCCACGTGTCCACTGCTCCTCCGGCTCAGTTCCTCCATGGCTGGAAACCACTGCAGGCTCCAGGCCGCTGCTAGGGCCCTGGTGAGGCATTCCCAGGCCTTAGTCCAAACCATCGCTTTGCTCTGTGTGGCCCATCAGCCTCTTCCGGGCCAGAAGTGTGTGTGCTTTCACACCCCCTTGGTTGTATCAAACCGGGGGGTGTGTGGGCCAGAGATGCACAGGTTCACCAAGGATGCACCAAGGTGCAAACTCCGGGCTGAGGGGAAGATGGACAGAGCCTGCTGCTGACTCAGGAGGGAGGATGGGGCTGGCCGTGGGGGCTAGAGTCCCTGACCTCTCTCAGGATCACATAAAATGCGGCCCCCAGCTGCTCCTCAGATCCCACAGCCATGGCAGAGTTCGCAGAGATCAGGCACAAAGGGACTGGACAGGGACTAGGAATTTTCTTTCTTCAGGATGAGGCAGGAGGTACAGAAGGAAGACCATTTATTATTATTATAAAGGGACAAAATCATCTGTAAGTATGATGGGAGATTCCTGTACTGAAGATACAACTAAAACCCTCATAATAAACTCAGAAAATCATCTTAATTTTGTAAAAACAAAACCAAAAAACCCTTGCTGGGCCAGCACCTGTCAAACCCTTCCTGAGGATGATCTGGTGTTTCGACCCAGCCCAAATCTCACACCGGTTGAAGGTGGGGACCAATCAACATATATATGGCTTCTGTCTCAAGCCTGAATGCAAGGAGCAGGCCTCTGTCAGTTTGGAAGAACAGCCACGGCTGATTTGGCACTGTCACCAGAGCTTCCCACCGGACCTGCCGGCCAACATACGGTTCGCAAACGGGCTTGTGGGGCGCTGTGACGAGCCACAGTCAGGCCCGACGTCGAGGTCTGACACTGCCCACGAGCTGGTCACTCTGGGTTTACCACGGCCATCTGTGTGACACGGGAACCAGAAAGACAGCCGACAGCACAGTTAGTCTCCCCTGGGAGATTTTCTCACCCCGGCTCTACATCTGGGCCGAGATACTGCCCCCCAACGTGGGGGTGACACAGGTTTCCTGCGCCCACTCACCCCACAGCACAGAGAAGGAGCGAGGCTACTGCCGAACCTCCGGAGGACACGGTCTCCCGGCCCTGCGAGGGGTCTTCTCCCGGCAGCCTCTGTGAGGCAGCCTAGCACACACCCACAGAGAAGAGGGGAAACTCGAGCCATCCTCAGCTCGGGGCAGGTTTGAGATATTTAAGCAGAGAAGGAGCCGGCTGTGCTAATTATCTGCCATCGGCAATAGGTGAATATATACTCCCACCATCGGGTGGTTCAAACTATAAATAACAGCTTATCAAAGAAAGCTGCAATTAGAGTTTCATGCCGACCACGCACTCCACGTGGCTTCTGAGACACAGCCACGAAGAGATCTGAGCCGGGCACGTGGCCCACGAGGACTGGGGACGCCTCCTCCCACCTGGGTCGGAGCAAGCCCCCGGTCCTCCAGCGGGGGCAGCAGTGGTGTTGCTGCTCAGACCAGGTGCCAGGCAAGAGAACTCAAAGCGACCAAATGAAAGACCAGCACAAATCTACCACCAAACCTGGAAAAACGTCCTCAAAATGTAGCCCTGACCCAGTCAGCACTACTGCTGTCAGGCATGTCACCTGTGCTCTGTGATTCCGTGTGTGATGGGCCAGCATGGCAGCCCTGTCATATACAAAGTCTCACTGCCAAGGAGCCCTGGCATCTCATGCATCAGTTTAAAGCACAGCCGTCTTCCTCGGAGCACACAGTGCAGAGTCTCCGTGGAGACCTGGGCCTGCGCTCGGCTAGGAAGCTGGGGGCGCCGCAGGGGCTCCATGTCCTCGGGACGGCTACGCACCGGCTCGGCGCTGGGGTCTGAGTCCAGTCACACCGCACGATTCAGGGTGGCCAAGAGCCAAAGGGGTGGCTTGTGGACGCTCTGGTGGACAGAGACCATGCTGGGTAGGGAAGGCAGAGCAGCTACAGGCTCTGCTGATGTGGAGGCAGCCCTCTGCCTGGGCCGCAGCGTGAGGACGAGCAGCAGCCCAGGCTACAGTGACGCGTCCCCTGCCGCCAGCGAGCACCCTCACAGGCAAACAAAACCTGTGGCAGGAGAGGCTCAGGTCTTAACTAATTTGTGTTTTGAGAAGCCACACAGTAAGGACACTGAGTCCAAAAAAGAGAACCTGTTCTTGTTTTAGGATCATCATTACTGTGGTGGCACACAGCTCCCCAAATGCTGCCCTAGAGGACAAAGTGCCTTGGAGGACACATCACAGAGGCTGGGTGCAACGTGGGGGTCTTCTCTGAGGCTACTGTCCCCCCCACAGTCCCCCTTCCTGCTCACTCTCCCCTCGAAAGAGGACCCAGGCCACTCACCGGATTTGGATCTTCCGTGGGCAGCACTTGAGGCGATAGTGAGAGACTGGGGCTTTATGGGGTCTCCGGGGGCAGGATAGCTGTCGGTGCTGGGAACCTGGATGTAAGGCCCCACCGCAGCGACCCTGCCAGGCGTGCTCAGGGGTGACTGTGGCGACGACGTGCCATTCACACGGCTCAGCTATAAAATGGGAAGAAATCAGAGTCAAGATTATCCTCAGTTAAGTTCTTTTAACTGTAAGCCTAGTATGACCGACTGCTCAGATTTGAGCCAATCACTCAACAGTTCATACGTAGGAAGCTCCATGACCCTAGAAGATCAGTACCTAGAAAGGGCAAGACTTCAAAAAAGTCCCCTGAGCCCACAGTCCCACATGAGTGATGCTCTGTGATAACACCTACCTGTTTGTGAGTTATAAAACCAGGAGCCGAGTGTGTAACAGAGCAACCCCTCAGGACCCCTCTGTGTACATAACCCTCTCACCTGGGGATGCACTCCCTTCCCTGGGTGGGCACAGAGGCATCGTCAAGCCTGGGCTCTGAGCCTGGCTTCAAATCCTGCTCTGCCACTTACTCGCTGGGCTGCCTTGGGCAAGTGATGGAACATCTCTGAGCCTCTGTGCCCATGTCCGAAAATTCGGGATAAGCGTTGTTGTAAGGACTGAATGAGCCACGCAGGACAAAGTAATAGGGTCTGGAACCAGGTGAGACTCTGACCAGTTCCCTGAAGGCAGCTCTGCTGTTCTCAGCAAGGACACCAGGCCACAGCCAATGACACTGGTCACGTGACACTGCCCAACAAAAAAAGCCTGCAAAACAGGGATCTGACTAGAGAAACACTGACCCTTAGAGTTCCCCAGACAGGCTCTGAGAGAGCCATACCCATCCTACAACTGTTTGCAAAATTCTGCATGCATGAGCATGTGTCATTTTGGAGAAAGCGTTCATGATTTTGACAATTGTTCAAAGGTGCCTAAAACCTTTGGGTTGGAGACACATCTCTGCAGAAGCACCAACTTCTTCAGGGAGATCCCTTGAAGTATCAGAGGGAATAAGAAGTAATATTTATGTAGCCATCTGTGACGGTTAATTTTACCTATCAACTTGGCTAGGCTGTGATACCCAGATATTTGGTCAAACATGTCTAGATGTTGCTGTAACGGTATTTTTAACATTTAAATCAACAGACTTTGAGTAAAGCAGATTGCCCTCCATAATGTGGGTGGGCTGCATCCAATCAGTTGAAGGGCTTACAGAGAAAGACTGAGGTCCTCAGAGGAAGAGGAAATTCCACCTCTAGACTGCCTTCAGACTCACGCTGCAACATCCACAACTCCCTGGGTTTCAGACAACTCCCTGGGTTTCAGGCTGCCAGCCAGCCCTGCAGATTTGGGGTGTGCCTGCCTCCACAACCGCATGAGGCAGTTCCTTACAGTCAGTCGACTGATCAGTCTTTACACACAGGTACACACAGAACTGATTCTGTTCTCCGGAGACCCCTGACCCACCACTAAGACTAATGTAAGCAAGCATGGAGCACGGGCACACGTCCTCTCCCATGCTCTGTGTGTTGTTAATTGAGAGAATAAGGAAATCATTATCTGAAATCATGGCATCATACAGATCAACCATTGACCTTTAAGCACTCTGGTTAAAAAAAAAAAAAGTGTGGATTTGTAAATAAGAGACTTTTCACCTGAGACCACTGATCACGATGCCCACAGAAGTGGCAGTACCCTTCTGCCTCTCGTGTCCTCCTAACCCATCCCACCAGGCGAAGCTGCTGAAGCCTGCACCTCGCCTCCTGAGAGCTACCTTCAGAGCAGCAGGAGCTGACAAGAGGACACCTGTCAACGTGAAAGCACTGGTTTTGGAGTGTGGAGAGAGGAACTCTGGGAGCACTGTCCCAGCTACCTGGCTGCCTGCTCCATTTCCACTCCTGAGGGCAAAGTGCCAATCAGCTCTCCACTCAGGCACTGCTCCCCTCAAACACTGAGCACCACTGGTGGAACGAAAGGTCAAGTGCTACATCCAGCCAGAGACACCACACACAGCAGTCCCTTATCCTCCCACGAACTCCCAGCGATGCATACGCTCATGAAGCACTGACAGCAACAGCAAGACTCAGGGGCACCCTGCCTAACAACAGGGCTGGGTAACATGACCACAGGCCCTGGAACATGGAATTTTACACAGAAGTTACAAAAGGAATGAGGTAATAATGACCTGGAAAGATACCCATATTGCAGTTCAAAAAAAAAAAAAAAAAAAAAAAGACTAGGTACAGAACAGTGTGAATGATATAATTCCTACAATTCCATTTTCAATTAAAAATTGAATACCTTTCTCTCTATATTAAGCAAAAGACTGGAACCGTTAATAACTATCATCCCTGGAGAATGAGAAGGATGGAAGGGACTTCCACATTTTCCTTTAAATATTTCTGCACTGTTTTAACTTTCTTCCAATGAGTATTTACTACCTTTGAAATTCAAAATACCAAATAAAGATTTTTAAAAAGCAATAACTCCTTATATAGCACTTTTCTCAAGAGTTTACAAAGTCTTTCCACATGGGTTATTTCTCAGAATCCTTATAGCAATTCTCAGTTCACAGCGAGGACACAAGGCTACACAAGGTCAAGGAATTTATGCACATGGCGCAGCTTAAAATGGTTGCTGCAACTCCAGCGCCAAAGCTTCCCCCCAGTGGAAAGGAGACAGAGCTGCCTGGGGAGAATGAATGGTGAGGAGCTGCGCACCGGGCGGTTTTGATCCATACATACACCAGGAAACAACTGTGTCTTTGGGAACATGAACTTTCTTCTACTGTCACTTTTTATGGTTTATGGCCAATTTATGTTTATCAGCTATGGCAAATGGGGGGAGCAGAATGGCATTACAGTGAAAATGTACACTTTGAGGATGAACCATTTTCAGTAGTTTATCTCACAGAAATATTTTCTTTTTCACATGCCTGAATTTTTTTCCCATAAAGACGTTCACGCAGTTCATTGATCCGCTTGTCCATCACGGCCACCTCCATGTTGCGCTTATTCAAGAGCTCCTTCTGCTGCTGGAGCTTTGAATTCTGCTCCTGGTTGAGCTGATTACGAATCTGCAAAATAGAAAACACAACATTCATGATTTGTATTAACTAAATAGTCAAGTCCTCATGGTTAGGGGATTAAAAACAGAAGAAAAAGCAACATTTAGTTCTCGCGTGTATTTACACACAGGCACCGCCCCCTGTGTGCCAACTATTTTACAGCACAGCACAGAGGAAGCCGGAACATATTTCTTATGGAACAAAAAAAGAGCAAATATCTGCAAATGTGTCTTCTTCAAAGCGTACGGAATGACTAGTACCAGTAATGACTGTGGGACACCACGCCTGTGGTCCTAGGGAACGGGGGTGGGTGGGTTCAGTGACATAAGGAGGGGTATCTGTTCTGCCCCACACAGTCCGTTGAATGTGGCAGCAGGAAACCCAAGGATGGCCAAATCACCAAACAGAATGTTCTTATATCATTTTAATGGGTTATAACAAGCACTTTTAAAAAATGAAATAGAGAATAGAAAACATCAGAGTGCACTGCACATAGAAGGTTAAGTCTTGTCTTGCTAAACTCTTTCAGATGCACACATGTACTAGCACATACATACTGGCATATGTGTATAGACAGGAGGTAACATGTACTTTATAACCTAGATTGCAGTCAAAAAATCAGAAATATATATAAATAAATGTACTACAGTCTTCACACTTTACCAAAAATAAATCCTTAAAAAACCCTGCACTTGCATGAGGGAGGGGATATGAGGATATATGTATACGTATAGCTAATTCACTGTTATACAGCAGAAACACAACAATGTAAAGCAATTATACTCCAATAAAGATGTTAAAAAAAAAGAAAAACCCTGCACTTTTAACAACTGCTTAAAAATATAAAAAGTAATAAATTTTTATAACACTTTGTTTCTATGCATTTACATTACAGAACTTAATGGCAACAAGTGAGTTTACTCTCTGTAATTAAAAATCTGCATTTCGTAAAATGATATAATACTTTTTCTAGCAAGTACTAATATAACTGCAAAACTTGTATCTGGCTTGAAAAAATCACCTGCTGGGGACTTCCCTGGTGGTCCAGTGGGTACGACTCCGCACTCCCAGTGCAGGGGGCCCAGGTTCAATCCCTGGTCAGGGAACTAGATCCCGCATGCCATAACCAAGAGTCTGCATGCCGCAACTAAAGATCCTGCGTGCCACAACTAAGACCTGGCTCAGCCTAAATAAATAAATAAATATTTTTAAAAAATCACCTGCTGAATGACAATTTCTGAGAAATGGGAATCTTGAGGGTTGTTATGATTGTGTCCTCCCAAAATTCATATGTGGAAGCCCTAATCCCCAATGTGATAGTATTTGGAGATGGGGCCCTTGGGAGGTAATTAGGCTTAGATAAGGTTGTGAGGGTGGGGCCTTCATGATGGGGTTAGTGTCCTTATAGGAGGAGGAAGAGAGATCAGAGCATGTGCGGACACAACAAGAAGGCAGCCAGGAAGTGGACCCTCACCATGAACTGATCTTGGACTTCCAGCCTCCAGAACTGTGAGACATAAATGTCTGTTGCTTTAAGGCAGCCCAAGCTGACTAAGACAAGGATTTAACAAATAAGCATCTATCTTGTCAAAACACAGTTTACACAGAGGCCTTAAGTATTATCTAAAGCTTAATTCTTTACCAGTTCATCATATTGCCAATTCAATTCACACTGAAATTTCTGTACCGAAAACATGCTAAGTGAAAGAAGCAAGTCACAAAGAACTACAACTGCATGATTCCATTCATATGAACTTTCTGGAATAGGCAAATCCATAGCGATGGAAAGTAGAGTCATGGTTGCTTAGGGCTAGAGGGATAGGGGGTTGTGGGGTGATGGCTAAAAGGTGTCTTTTGGGGGTGATGAAGATATTCTAAAATCAACTGTGGTGGCGTATACAGAGCTCTGTGAAGATACTGAAAACCACTTAATTGTATGCTTTAAATGGGTGAATCGTGCGCTGTGTGAATTATGTCTCAAAGCTGTTTAAAGGCTTATTTTGTACTGAATACATTTTGGGCCTACTACTAAATTAGAATCCATTAATTTGTTTCCAGTTCCTGAGGTTTCCACACTGAAAGAAAACTCAAAAGATAAGCAAGTTTTAATAGAATCATTCCTCGGACCCAGGTGAGTTACCTGTAGCTCTTGGTACAGTCTTTTCAGCTCCACTGCTGCTGGTCCTGTCAGCTTGCCATTGTAAGACTGGAACCCATTCAGTTTTCCCTTCTTTAAATCTTCCAATTGCTGACTGAGCTGATCAACTCTTAAAATTGCAGTCTGTACTTCTTGCTTCTTTTCCTGGAACATGGCACTGAACCTTTCTATTTCGGCAGCTATAATTTCCCACCAATTAGGGGAAAAAAAAAACATAATTTAGTTGATATTCTTTTTTTCATAGTATTTTGCTATTTTTATTTTGTGATTTCTTCATTTCTATCCATTTAACTCAACTTTAGCATCATCTAGTGCCAGACCTTGGAGAGAAAGTTGTAATATCCATAATCCAAAACACACTTCAACAAGCCTTTGGAACACATAATGTGACCGCTCATATGACAAACAATTAATTTGCACTAATTATTGAATATTTTTAAATCAGGGCAATCTGTCCAAAAGCTATCTTGGTCAAGCCACTTAGGAATCTCAAGGCACCAAAGAGACCAAGGCTCTGTGAGGGCAGGACCATCCAAATCTATCTTGCTTATTCTGTAACATAAAGTAGGTACTGACAGAACTGACTGATGAAGTAACAATCCACGCACACAAATAAAAAGTGAGCATTTGTATGCTTTATCTTAATACACAGATAAAATTTATGCTGTTCAATTAAAACAGACCCTCATGATCAGTTGAGTCTTAAGAGTACCCTAGCCCCAGTCCAAAGGGTGGCTACAACCAAGGTAACAAAAGGATCTCTCTACTACATTGCTAAAGCTGCAGAAGATTTTCTAAAATCTCTTAATCTAACCAATCCATCCAGTTAGATGCAGATGACAGAGCAAAGCTTTAGTGCTTTTCTACAGCAAGATCTGACATCAGCTTGTGACTGAGAGCATCTGGAAGCTGGCCTCTGTCTCACGTCATCTACGCCTGCTGAGTGTCAGGGTGCCAGTGGGCCGCGGCACGTACACAGATTGCCATTCATGATTTTGCTGTAGTCTACTTGTCCTCTCATGGCACGGATCTTCTTCAGTTTATTTTCCTGGGCTTCAACTCTTTCTTTCAATTTCTGAAGCTTTTCATTTTCAGAAATAGACTGCTGCTGACGGCGCTCCTGTTGCTTTAGAAAATGTAAACGCTGTTCCTATTGAGAGAGGAAAATAGCTAACTTTGAAAACTGAAACATACAGTAACTTTTGTACACTAAAAAAATTTAAGTGGATCCCTCAGTATCTCCTATCTTAATGAATGTTACAGAAATGCCAGCCACGCTTTCACCTCCATCCTGTGTGTGAAGCCCCAGCAGCCTAAGCTTCCTGCCGCCAGTACCAGGTTTCCTGCTGCTACAAAGCGGCTTTCAAGGGTCCCTTATATTAACCTCCTAAAGGAAATGAGCACTGAGTAGCAGAGAATTTTATATTGAAAAGAGATAAGGTGAGCAGTAAGGAGATGAACCTCTAATCTGCTAAGTGACAGGAACTTTTGAGGAAGGGTTTGTTTTCTTTAGGATTAGTTCCTTCAAAAGTAATCAAACATTTTATAGTCAGACAAGAACAGGACAGTCCTACAGTAAAAATATATGCGATACTCTTCAATAGTTTTTTTCCCTACTCATGTGAAAGCACACCTTAAGGGTAACAGTCAATATTATTCATGGTCCCATCTGTATGCATAAAACATACTTAAGAAGAGGCTTAAGTGTGACTGTGTAGGCGTTACACACTGCACACTAAGGGAAGGGAATATGTGCTTCAATATGGAAAGATCAGCATTAACTTGTGAATTACACTGCTGAAAATATCTAAGGTTTTTTTAAAATAGCAATACTCTTGGATCAATATTTGGAAAGAAAATAAAAAGTAGAATTAGAAAATTTTATAATGACATAATACCACGTACATTTCATCTTAGAAATGGAATGAAAATACCTTCCAATTACTTTTAATTGTTCTTTATTCTTGTAAATCCAATAAACTTTGTAAGACAACTTTTAAAAACAAGTCCAACTTAAACTATTATTTACATAAAAGTGTACAGAATCACATGGTCATTCAATAAATGATAAAAAATTGAACTGGACATTTGGTTCTTAAGAAAATCTCTCTACAGAGCAAGCATGAAAAACCTAGGTAGTGGCGTTAACATGTTCTCTCTACAGCAGTTTCAGAACATTTACGATCATTAGAACATGAAATCATTTTCAGCAGGCATGGGTGATAGGTTTGATGTTTTAGTCCAAGACTAAACCATTATTGAGAAAAGTTTTGAAAGCAAGCAGGATCCTGTGGGGCCGTCCCAGGTACAAAAGCCTTTTCTGCGCCCCCATTTCTGGTTTGTAGGGAAAAGGCTTCAGATTCCTATGCCTTCCCTGAGCCCTAAAAGGCAGATTCAGTTACGAACCAGGGAAGTAAGAGAATGCAGGAACAAAGGAGGAACAGTCAGGAAACAACAGGGTCCTGGCTCCTCCTCCAGGGACACACAGAACGATATACCCTTGAGCTCTTCTGCAGGAACTAAGGCCCCCACCCAGGTGGAGGATGCTAACTCCACGCTGAGCACAGACTCCGGAACACCAGCCTGTTCCCTCACCACCAACGAATCAGAAGAAAGCCACACACCCTGCAGCCCTCCCCTAAATTTTGCCTATAAAAATGCTTCCCTGAGAGCCACCAAGGAATTCAAATTTTTTGAGCATGAGCCACCCGTTTTCCTCACTTGGCCCTGCAATAAACCTTTCTCTTTTCCAAACTCCAACATTTCTGTTTTGGTCTGTTTGGGCTCACTGCGGGTCGGCAACAGTTTCAAATGCTACGACAGAGTTTCAACAACAAATCCAGTACTCAGTGTAAATAATGAGTGCTGATGATGCCATGCACCAAAATAAACCAAACAAATTCCTTGTAGGGTGGGATAAAGGGAAGCCACTGTCTTGGGGGCCCACGGCCAGTGTCTTATCACAGGTCATTGGCTTCCTCTAGAACACTAATGCCAACTACATCAGCCGAGAACACATCCAGAGGGAAAAGGAGGGGACAATGGAAAGCATCCTTTCTTTCCAAATTTTATCTACAATTGGGTAAGGCCAACTGTTTCCTGTCCCGGGGGGTTGTGTGTGCAAGTCAAGGGTCAGATGCTCTTGTTCTGATACTTTCCCAACTTCAAGAAGCTACAGTATGCATTTATGATTACAGAAGAGATAATTAAGATATTGTGTTTAACACTGTGGCGGCATGGTCCTACTTGCAGGGGTTAGCCAGGTAATCTAAAGTAATGCCGAAGGACACACTTGTTGAACATTTCCCCACCGCTGCTTTAATAACTTACCTTGGCAACCAACATTTGCTGCTGGTTTTCAATTTGCTGTTGTTGCCTAGCTGCCATATCTTGGAGTTCTGAGAGGGTAAGTTCGACACGTGGATTTCCAATCTGCAGGGAACAAAACAAACTCAGACTGGAATGTATGTTTATCTGCATAATCATTTTCTCTAGTGTCAAAATGCACACACATCAAGATTTTTAAATAGGTTCCCTAGAAGCTAAGAGAAGATAAATAAGTTTACTTTCTCATAAGAACTTTTCCTCCTAATTGTTGACTGCTTCTATTAAATTTATTTGAGTAAACTGGGATGTCAAATGTTTAAGGATAAACAACGTAAAAAATAAATGTGTAGGGCTTCCCTGGTGGCGCAGTGGTTGGGAGTCCGCCTGCCGATGCAGGGGACGCGGGTTCGTGCCCCGGTCCGGGAAGATCCCACATGCCGCGGAGCGGCTGGGCCCGTGAGCCATGGCTGCTGAGCCTGCGCGTCCGGAGCCTGTGCTCCGCAACGGGAGAGGCCACAGCAGTGAGAGGCCCGTGTACCGCAAATAAATAAATAAATTGGATACAGGGAACTACATTCAACATCTTTTTTTTGGCCGTGCCGTGCAGCTTGTGGGATCTTGGTTCCCCGACCAGGGATTGAACCTGGGCCCTCGGCAGTGAAAGAACCGAGTCTTAACCAATGGACCGCCAGGGAAGTCTCAATATCTTATAATAACCTGTGATGGAAAAGAATATGAAAAAGAATATATATGTGTGTGTATAACTGAATTACTTTGCTGAACACCTGAAACTAACACAGCATTGTAAATCAACTTACTGTAATAATAAATAAATAAATAAATTGGATAGAATTGCTTTAAAAAGAATAAAAGAGGACCTCCAAGCCTGGGTGGTAGTTACCTGAGCGTCTGCTAAGTAATTCTTTAAACGATACATGTTTTACACATTCTTCTGTACATTTATTTCTCAATTTAAAAAGTAAGAAATAAAGAAGAATTAGACCTAACAGCCAGTATCCCATCTTGTGATTTAATCATCACAAGATATTGGTTTAAAATTATAACTAGTTTTTTAAAGTATAACTGGATTCTCAAGAACAATGCCACTTCAAAGATGACAAACATCCCTAAAACAAAACTGACAAAATAATTAGGATAAATCTGTTTATACTCATAAGATATTCTAGAACATTAAATCATTCCTCTTTTTTCCTACCTCTTTCCAAGGTTATAAACTTTCAGGTTTGGAGAGTATTTTTACTTGCTTATTTAGCAAACAAAAAAGTAGGTGATAATGATATCAAGGTACACTATAAGCATGTAGGTTTATTTTTATCACATAAAATATTCTGTAAAATTGAACCTAACATCTCATTGTGCTCTGGGACTGGTGTATTTCATACTCCAAAAATTACTAAGTCTTACAAATTAATAAGAGTCAATCAGATATCTAAAGCATATACTGGCTCCCACCCCCTGCAATACTACTACAATATGCTATTTTATCCTATATGTGAATCACTCATATGATTAAAATTCACTGATACCAATTCAGTGTGGTTTAACCACATTTATACCCAAGGCAAGTGGCTAGGCGCAGTTGGGGGCTAGAAAGATCAACAGGAGAACAGGGCTATCAAAGAGCATGAACACCAATAAGAGAAACCAACTACACCCCGCATGAGTGCTACAAGCTGAGCATTATGGTAACTGCTCCATCTCTCAGAATGTGGTCCACAAAACACGCTGAGCTACTCTCCTGATAGCAACAATTAAAAGGCAAGATAAAACATAAAAACCGGGCTTCCCTGGTGGCGCAGTGGTTGACAGTCTGCCTGCCGATGCAGGGGACACGGGTTCATGCCCCGGTCCGGGAAGATCCCACATGCCACAGAGCGGCTGGGCCCGTAAGCCATGGCCACTGAGCCTGCGCGTCTGGAGCCTGTGCTCCGCAACGGGAGAGGCCACAGCAGTGAGAGGCCCGCATACCACAAAAAAAAATAAAAAAACATAAAAACCTATTTTTAAAAGCATCACTGAGCTGACACAGCAGGAAGGAAGCTACAGGGGCCAAAATAAAGAGACAGCAGAAGCTCTGGGCATTGAGGAAATATCAAAGCCACCTTATGCCCACCTGGAGACTTGCCCTCTGGAGCTGCTGAAGCCTGGCACTAAGAGAGAAATATGGTTTTCCGGTAGTGATGGCCTCCCCAAGAGAACACGCCTCTCGGAATGGATCTCCTTCATCCCTTTCCAGGAGAGAAGAGGAACACAAGAAGAAGCGCCTGGTGCAGAGCCCCAGTTCCTACTTCATGGATGTGAAATGCCCAGGATGCTATAAAATCACCGTCTCTAGCCATGCACAGACAGTAGTTTTGTGTGGCGGCTGCTCTACTGTCCTCTGCCAGCCTACAAGAGGAAGAACAAGGCTTACAGAAGGATGCTCCTCCAGACAGAAGCAGCACTAAAAGCACCCTGAATCAAGAAGAACAGGAAACCATCCCAATAAACACATTTCAGATTTAAAAAAAAAAAAGAGAGAGAAAGACGAGACCAACCCAGGGTGGAGAGTCCAATAGGAGATGCCCATATACATCCAGGACCCCGATTCAGTGTGACAGTGAATGAGAAACAGCCTCAAACCCACAGATGGGAGCAGGAGAAATCTGCCCTCTCTCCATCGCAGTCTGAGTGGAGGGGGACGACCCCGCTAAGAATCTATGAAGACTTGACAGCCCTCATGCAAGCTTCAAGACCCACAAAGGGGACCACAGAGTGAGTCTATCTGCATGCCCAGTTACTGACCAAAGCAAATGCAAACCACCTGGGAAGATCCCACCTTCATCCAGACCTTAAAAATACTCACAGGTCAGGCTTCCCTGGTGGCGCAGCGATTGAGAGTCTGCCTGCCGATGCAGGGGACACGGGTTCGTGCCCCGGTCTGGGAAGATCCCACATGCCGCGGAGCGGCTGGGCCCGTGAGCCATGGCCGCTGAGCCTGCGCGTCCGGAGCCTGTGCTCCACAACGGGAGAGGCCACAACAGTGAGAGGCCCGCGTACCGCAAAAACAAACAAACAAAAACCTCACAGGTCAAGTTCCAAGGAAAATGAGAAGCTCATTGTCAAAAATCAAAGCACACAAAGATCATAAAACCATGACTTAAAGCCAGTAGAAGCGACATATGCAGAAACTGAAATTATTAGTTGCAGAATATGAAATGACTATGTTTAGTGTGTTTAAAGAAGTAAGAGAAGCTTAAAATATGACCAAAGAGTAACCAAGAAGAGGTGGAAAAGAACCAATTAAAACCTCTAAACTGAAAAATTTTTAATGACTGTTTAAATCCACTTTACTGTAGTTGACATATAATAAACTGTACATATCCGAAGTGCACAATTTGACACGTTCTGACAAACATGCACACCATGAAACTATCACCACAATGAAGAAAATGGACAAACCCATCACCCTTAAAACCTCCTTGTGCTCCTTTGTAATCCCTCCCTCCCACCTCCCTCCAACCCCTTCCAAGGTCCCAGGTCCACAGGCAACTGCTGATCTACTTTCTCTTACTAGAAATTAGTTTACGTTTTCTCGAATTTTATATAAATGGAACTATACAGTGTGTACTCTTTTGTCTGGCTTCTTTCTTACAGCGTAATGATTTGAGATCCATCCATGGTGTAGCATGCAGCAGTGGTTCATTCTTTTCTTTTTTAAAAAATTTATTTATTTATTTATTTTTGGCTGTGTTGTTGGGTCTTTGTTGCTGTGCGCAGGCTTTCTCTAGTTGCAGTGAGTGAGGGCTACTCTTTTGTTACAGTGCGCGGGCTTCTCATTGCGGTAGCTTCTCTTGTTGCGGAGCACGGGCTCTAGGCACACGGGCTTCAGTAGTCGTGGCACGTGGGCTCAGTAGTTGTGGCTCACAGGTTCTAGAGCACAGGTTCAGTAGTTGTGGTGCATGGGCTCAGTTGTTGTGGCTTGCAGGCTCTAGAGCGCAGGCTCAGTAGTTGTGGCACACGGGCTTAGCTGCTCCATGGCATGTGGGATCTTCCCAGACCAGGGCTTGAACCCATGTCCGCTGCATTGGCAGGCGGATTCTTAACCACTGTGCCACCAGGGAAGCCCGGTTCATTCTTTTTTATTGCTCAGGAATATTTCATTGTATGGATATAACAGTTTTTTTGTCCATTCACCTGTTAACAGACATTAGGGTTTTTCTAGATTTTTGGCTACCACAAATCAAACTGCTGTAACATTCATGTACAAGTTTATATGGACATCTGCTTTCCTTTCTCGTGTAAATACTTAGAACTGCTGTATCGTATAACAGATTTATGTTCAAGTTTTAAAGAAACTGTCCAACTGTGTTCCAGACCACACCACTTAGATTCTCAGCAGCCGTGTGTGTCTCGCAGGCTCTCCACACCTCTGCCAGCACTTGCTATCACCAGTCTTTTTAGTTTTAGACATTCTGATGGATGCGTGGTAGTATCTCACTGTGGTTTTAATTTGTATTTTCCTAAAAACTAATGATGTGGAACATGTTTACACGTGCTTACTTGACATTCACATACCTTCTTTAGTGAAGCATCTATTCAAATATTCTGCCTGCTTCTTCTAAAACTGTTTTATTTTCTTAATGAGATTTGAGATTTCTTTTTATATTTTGAATATAGTTCCTTATTAGGTATAGTATTTGCAAGTATTTTCTCCCACACTGTGCCTTGTCTTTTCATAACAAGTAACACTAAAAGCATATTATATGTACTAACATCCAAATAAACATAGTGAAAGACAGAATTCATTAACTGAAAAATGTATCTTAAGACATTATCCAGAACACAGTACAAAGAGACAAAGAAAGTGAAAATATAAAAGAGTAATTAAGGATAAAATGAAAGATATAACATGTCTAATCAAAGTTCCAGAGAAGAAAAAAGAAAGAATGTGGAAGAAGATATACCTGTAGAGATAACAGTAGAGAACTTTCCAGCTATGTTGATAGATGCCAATCCTCAGAATCAGTAAGTTCAACAAATCCCAACAGGAGAAATTAACAGAAATGTACACTTAGTTCTTCTGCTCAAAACACAGAATTATTTAATCCTAATTTCATTAAATCTCAAAACCACTATATGATAGTAAAGGGATTTTTGACATCAAATAATATAAAACCACAAAAACAGGAATGGAGACAACAAGAATGTTTGGAAGCTGGAGAGAGAATGGATGAGAAGTAACTGACCTAGTAGATCTGAGACAAACCTCAAGAGAGAAGAGGTGAAACTGGACGAAGAAACCAGTTATATCACAGAACCTTCAAAGGGCTCAGGAATTGGCAAAACTATGTACCTCTGGAAAGGGGGATGAAATGTAAGGCACCTAAAATAAAGCAAACTGAGTGAAAGATATTTAAGAAGCACTAAAATCCCTAGATCTCCTCCCCAACTCTATGATCTAGGTGACTGCCTCTCTCTTACCCTGGCGGAAGTCTAGAAGTTTATTCTCTAGACAATTGAAACGTTATCTGGCCTGGGAGATGACAGTCCCAGCTGAGTCCTGGGTACCATATGGAAAACAAGGAGACTAAGTGACCATATTAATAATAAATGCTTCCAGAAACAAACAAACACATATACAGTCAATTGATTTGACAAAGGTGCCAAGACAATTCAATGGGGAAAGGATAGTCTTTGCACCAAATGGTGCTGGGGTAATTGGATATTTACATGCAAAAGAATAAACTTGGCCCCCCTACTTCATACCATACACAAAAATTAACTCAAAATGGACCACAGACCTAAATATAAGAGCTACAACTATAAAGCTCTTAGAAGAAAATATGGGGGGTGGGGGTAGGATCAACTGGCCTTGGCAACTTAGTGGATGTAGAGGAAGAGAGCAGAAACGGACTCAGATTTAGCCTGACTGGCTGAGAAAACAGCACAGAAGTATAGATACTTTCAGGACACCTAAGTAAAATGCTTGCTTTCCTTCTGGGAGTCTGGAGTTGTGGTGCTTGCTAGACAGAGGCTGCCCACATGAGCAGCTCCCAATAAAACCCCAGGGCTCGGGGCTCTGACGAGCTTCCCCGGCAGACATTTCACACGTGTCATGATTAGCGGTTGGAAGAATTAAGTGCATTCTGTGTGACTCCACTGGGAGCGGACTCTTGGGAGCCTGGTTTCCTCAGATGTCACCCCGTGCCCCTCTTCCCTCTGTTGCTCTTGCTCTGTGTCCTCTGACTGGAGGAGGCTGCAGCCGTGAGCACAACCATAATGCTGAGCCCTGTGAGTCCTCCAAGCAAATCACCGACACCGGGGGTGGTCTTGGGACCCCTGATACAGGCATACACAATGAGAATAAATCAATTTGCCTTTATACCATAAAGTTAAACAAGATCTTCAAAGTTCTGTTGGAAAAGTAAGTTCCAAATACTTACGACAGTGTGTGCATATAACCTGGAGGTTCCCAAACTGGCAGGGCAACAGTCATATGGGGAGTCTTCCAGGCCCACCTCACACTTACTGAATCAAAAGTTCCGCCAATGGGATCTGGGCCTTTCTTTTTTTTTTAAATACATAAATTTATTTATTTATCTACTTTTGGCTGTGTTGGATCTTTGCTGCCGTGCGCGGGCTTCTCTAGTTGTGGCGAGTGGGGGCTACTCTTCATTGCGGTGCACGGGTTCTAGGTGCACGGGCTTCATCAGTTGTGGCACGTGGGCTGAGTAGTTGTGGCGCATGGGCCTAGTTGCTCCCTGGCATGTGGGATCTTCATGGACCAGGGCTCGAACCCGTGTCTCCTGCATAGGTAGGCGGACTCTTAACCACTGCACCACCAGGGAGGCCCGTGGGCCTTTATTTCTTAGACAACCTGACTTCATGACCTGCAATTTTAGGAGAGCAGAACTTTCGCAGCCTCCTGCCTCAGCAGCTGCTAATGGGCATGAATCACACCAAATCAGCAGCCTGTCTTTCTCTTCCAACCCACAGGCTGCTGGATCTGTTCCTGGTTGCTGTAGCCCACAGACAGAAGGTTCACTGTGCCACCATTCTATATCCAGGATATACACAAAAACATTTTTGGAGAAGGACATTTTTAACATCTTATTAACTTTAAAAATGCACGTAGGGCTTCCCTGGTGGCGCAAGTGGTTGAGAGTCCGCCTGCCGGTGCAGGGGACACGGGTTCGTGCCCTGGTCCAGGAGGATCCCACATGCCGCGGAGTGGCTGGGCCCGTGAGCCGTGGCCGCTGAGCCTGCGCGTCCGGAGCCTGTGCTCCGCAATGGGAGAGGCCACAGCAGTGAGAGGCCCGCGTACCACCCAAAAAAAAAAAAAAAAAAAAAAAAAAAATGCATGTAAAAGTGCTTTGTAGACAATAAAGTACTTCACAAAGGTAATATATTATTAGGCTGAAAAGGCAGGTGTGTGTGCCATAAAACACAGTAACATCTTAGATGTCATGCTTCTAGGCCAGAGTTATACCTCCTCGCTAGCTCTCTACCTTCCTCTAATTATAAGCTCATGTAAAGGCTACAAACACATTTTTTTTTTTTTTTTTTTGGCGGTACGCAGGCCTCTCACTGCTGTGGCCTCTCCCATTGCGGAGCACAGGCTCCAGACGCGCAGGCTCAGCGGCCACGGCTCACGGGCCCAGCTGCTCCGCGGCATGTGGGATCTTCCTGGACCGGGGCACGAACCCGTGTCCCCTGCATTGGCAGGCGGACTCTCAACCACTGCGCCACCAGGGAAGCCCTACAAACACATTTTTAATTTTGGTTTCAGTTTTGTTGCTCTTGAAATGTAAACATAATTTCCATGTTAACAAGAAACAACTTCATCCTGGAAAAGATCACAGACCCATCACATCAAAACATCAAAACTCACCTTATTACATTATTGGAAGGGAATCCTTTCCTCCTGAGTCCCTTCCCTTTATCATATACACACATACCCCGCCTCAATACACAAAGCCTACTCAATGTATTTACTTCACCTTCCCTAAAGCTCAGGTCAGGAAATCTTAGAACTCAAAAGGATCTTCAAAATTCTGTTGTACAGGTAAGTTCTGAATGCTTCCGACAGTGGGTACATGTAACCTGGAGGTTCCCAAACCTGGCAGGGCAACAGAGTCATATAGGGAGTTTTCCAGGCCCATTCCAAACTTACTGAATCAAAAGTTCTGCCAGTGGGGCCTGGGCCTTTATTTCTTATGACTTTCTGAAGCACATATGCCTGACGGAACCCCACAAAGGCTCTAGATTTGGAGTGGACAAGTATATCAGAAGGCAGGAATAAGAAGAGGATTTGTGGAATGATCTTTAGAAATTGAAGGGTAAGGAAGGAGAATCCTTAATCTTGACATTAGGAATAGTTCTCCTTAAGTGGCACAAGGATTAGTACATTGGAACTAAAAAGAAGAAAATATAATCTAGTATACCATTTGGCTCTGCAGTGGCTAATATCTGAAAAATCTAAAATAATAAACACCATTAAATAGTTTTCAACTTTATAACCAATGTATAAACAAAGTATAAAGTCTTAACTATACTTAGATAAAAGTACACAAATATTATCAACATTGACAACATAAAAGTACAGCTGAGGGCTTCCCTGGTGGCGCAGTGGTTAAGAATCCGTCTGCCAATGCAGGGGACATGGGTTCGATGCCTGGTCTGGAAAGATCCCACATGCCGTGGAGCAACTAAGCCCGTGCACCACAACTACTGAGCCTGCTCTCTAGAGCCCGCGAGCCACAACTACTGAGCCCACATGCCACAACTACTGAAGCCTGCACGCCTAGAGCCCATGCTCCGCAACAAGAGAAGCCACCACAATGAGAAGCCCGCGCACTGCAACAAAGAGTAGCCCCCACTTGCTGCAACTAGAGAAAGCCCGCGCACAGCAACAAAGACCCAACACAGCCCAAAATAAATAAATTAAAAAAAAAAAAAAGGGCCTCCCTGGTGGCGCAGTGGTTGGGAGTCTGCCTACCAATGCAGGGGACACGGGTCCGGGAGGATCCCACATGCCGCGGAGCGGCTGGGCCTGTGAGCCATGGCCGCTGGGCCTGCGCGTCCAGAGCCTGTGCTCCGCAACGGGAGAGGCCACAGCAGTGAGAGGCCCACGTACCGCAAAAAAAAAAAAAAAAAAAAAAAAGAAAAGTACAGCTGAAAAAGCTGGAAGGTAGGACAGGAGGGAAGGGGAGACGGAGAAAAGGGAGGGGGTGCTAATACTCTCATCTTACAAGAAGGGAGGTCCAGAGACATGGTTTAAAGTTTATCATACAAAGAAATAGAGACTTAAGTATATCATTTAAAGTCACAATGGTAGCCAATAAAAGAAATAAAATCGGAAATCAATAATAGCGAGTTGGAAAGTACAGAGGCAAAGTAACTTGCTCAGACTTAGCTTGTGAGAAAGTTCTGAAGCCGTGTCTGAGCGTGGGCCCTCCGCACTCCAGGCCGGTGCTTTTTCCAGTGTATAGCTGTGCCAAGCACATGCCAGGGGGTGACCCGCCCAAGGCTACACACCTAGTTAGTGGCAGAGCCAGAAAAAGAAACTAATTCTCCAGCCTGAAAATTATTTGGAAAACTTATTACTAAAACTTCCAGAAAAGACCATGGTGAAAATTTCTCATTCTTCCTTCTCTCATTCATTCACCCTCATTCATTCATTTCTGCTCATTCTTTTAACATGTATTTCTTAAAAAGACCCTTTAGGACTTCCCTGGTGGCACAGTGGATAAGACTCAGTGCTCCCAATGCAGGGGGCCAGGTTCAATCCCTGGTCAGGAAACTAGATTCCACACGCATGCCACAGCTAAGGAGCCCATGTGCCACAACAAAGGAGCCTGCAAGTCACAAAGGAGCCCACCTGCTGCAACGAAGACCCGATGCAACCAGATAAAATAAATAAATATTAAAAAAAGAAGAAAAAAAAAGAACGCTTCTACTTAGACAAAATTCCTCACCTATATCAATGTTAGGCCTATGCTCCAACTCTACACCATATGATAAAGGAAGTTCTCTTTCCTGGAGGCACCTATGAAGACTTCAACCCACCAGCCACTTTGTCTTTTAAGACCTGACAGAAGGATCAAGACATCAACACTGAAGATACAAAGCAAGTCTGCCTGTCCATCTCTTAGTCTAGAGACTAGACCATTTGCTTCCTGGAGACAGGCCATTGTCATGAGCACAGAGGCACACATGCAGCTGCTGCTCCAGGACATGCTGTGGGCGGCAACATGTAACGGGCATGGAGAGCACTGCTCTGCTTGAGACCATCCAGTGCATGGGCCATGGTATGGACTGATAAAACCATTACCACTCAAGTGACTGCCACTTTATAACTTCATAAAAATGTTTGAAATATTCAACAGAAATGACAACTTCTGTGAAAATAAAGGGCAACCTCAGGAAAATGGAGTTGGGAAGCCACAATGGGGAGCTCTCACACACATACCACTAGACACTGGTGCAGATCCCAACAGGAAGAGATGTACTGTGCATCCCCAGAGGAAGTAACACCATTCTACTGCCACCAGCAGCAGGAAGAACAATCTCCTCTTTGCCTGACAACAATTCAGCCAATGTAAAGCCACCATACTTCAAACTCCCAGGTTCCTCCAACAGACTTTTTGTTGACAGCGGCCCCTCCCAACTTCCCCTTCTCCTCTAAAAAAGAGTTTCCTTTTGCTTTAGAGGACTGGGATGTGGTTGTCCAGAGCTGCGGGTCCTGAATTGCAATTCTTCACTGTTCCCAAATAAACTTGTTTTGCTGGTAAAATAAATGGCTGTTTTATTGTTTTCGGTTAGCACTACCCCAAAATTAATTCTTTAAAAATAAATTATAACCCCAATTCATTAGTACCTATAAAAAGCAATTAAAAATTTTCAATTTAATTCACTATTACTTACCCCATTTTCAGTGCGTTTTTCTCCAGGTACATTTATTACATTTCTCTGAGTTCTTTGCTCTTGGGTCTGATGGCCACCTAGAGAAATGAAGGCCAAACTTACTAAAAGACATACTAGAAAAGCGATATTTTATCATTTCTTCACTTATTCAAATATTTATTGAACACAAGCATAAAATACCAGGCTGGACAACTCAAAAATTAGTACAGTTGAAAAAATGTCTTATAATCAACCTGTATACATAAAGTTGTTTAAATGAAAATTTTTTCTAATATTCTATTTCAGAATTTTGAAATTGCTTTATATCAAAAAGTTTCTAACACTTAGAAAATGGTCAAGATGGTAAATTTTACGTTTATGTGTGTGTGTGTGTGTGTGTGTGTGTATATTTTTTAGAATTAACTTTTACTTTTATTTCTCTTTTTCTTGACCTCATCAATTTTATTCTAAAGTTCTTTCTCATTTCCAAGAGATTCATATTCCAATGCCATGTTATCTTGTTCAGGATCACAAAATAATATGGGAATCTTACAATCTGTTTTACAAAATAGCAAAACTCTTGTCGTTGAACTGAATTAGCACAAATACGTGTGTGATCAATGCCATTCACAAACTTAGATACCAAAGCTTATTAAGCCTTCTTTTAAAAGGAACAATATTTGAAGAATTCCTAAAGAAAATAGAGATGAAATTCCATGTCATCATACACAACAGGAACCCAAAGATGCTATACACCGTGTTCCCCTAACTCTCCCAGACCCTCACTACTTAGAAGGCTGGCTGCTCCCTCTTCAAACTCACAGTGGAGGATCAGCCTCCCTTCCTGCCCTGCAAGAAAAGCTGCTGGACGTGGGCCTGGAAGGAGCCTGGCTGCTGCTCTGGCTCAGGGCCCCTCTTCCTCAATGCTCACAGCCTCTGCAGACAGGGATGGGAAGGACCTGGGATCCCATCGATGGACCCTGAGCAGATACTCCAGGACCTGCCACTTGCTGGTCTCCATGTTGGCCCCAGGGACCCCACAGGAACTCGTAGTGGGCCGGGTTGCTGTGGGGCACCTGCTGGTACTCCAGGTAGCCCTCCTGCACCCACACTTTGGTGAGCAGCTCCCTGGGCTCCCCATAGATGCAGTGCTGCTTCCTGCATACACCCCCATGACGCTCAGTGCTTCCCAGACCTCCTCCTCAGAGGCACATTCACCCTGCAGGAGGATCACGGCCAGAAGCATCACCAGGAGGCCAACCTTGGACATGCTCTGCGCATCGGTCAACATGGCATCCCAGGTGAGGCCCAGGGTGGGGACCAGGACATAGGTGTGCTTGCTGGGGTCCACCTCCTTCACGTCCATGCCACAGACAGCTGCATGCACTCGCAGGCATGGCTGAAGACCACGGGGATGTGGTCCCAATGGTCCCGGAGGATCATACTCAGCATCTCCGCCTTGGAGGTCAGCTCCTTGGCGCGATACTTGAGGAGCAGGAACCCCACCAGGTCAGCCATCAGCACACCAAGTGCCTCCTGGGACAAGGACTCGGCCTGGGTTGGGGGGCGGGCACGGACTGGGGAGGAGGAGGAGGAGGGGGATGCAGCCTCCTCCCCCTCAGTCCCGAACAGCTGCACCTCCACTGGGCCCTGGGCTTGGACTGGGGCCTGAAGGTCTGCCTCAGGCTTGCAGAGCTCACTCATCTGGACCAGGGGCCTGATGACTGGGATCGGGCCGCCGACAGGAGTGTGGGCAGGGGTGACAGATGGGGACCATGGGCAGGTCTTCTTCTGAGGGGTGCTCTCGGGCCTCACAGGGGCACCCCTCCTGGGCGGCCTGTCCCCTGCCAACCTCACCTTGACTCCTGGCACTGCCTGGGCCTCCTCTGCTCTGTGACCTGAGGACACGGTCCTCAGACCTGGGCCTTCGCCTTCCGGTTCCTGGAGCCCTCTTGGGTCCTGGATGAAATGCTGGCTGGAACAGGCTACCTCCCGGTCAGCTCTGAGCCTCCGACCAGCTGCACCCCGTGCAGAGAGTGACTCTGTGCCCCAGACTGGAGGCTGGGTGGGAGCTGCAGCACCCCTGACCGCAGGGGAGGGTCCAAGAAGAAGCACACCTTCCAGTGGTGCCTCTTTGCTCACAGCCAGACTTCAGAGTTTCTTCTCTGTTGTTTTACCACAATTAATTTTTATTAAAAATTAAAGCTTGGACTTCCCTGGTGGCACAGTGGTTACAAATCCAGCTGCCAATGCAGGGGACACGGGTTTGAGCCCTGCTCCGGGAAGATCCCACATGCGGCGGAGCAACTAAGCCCGTGCGCCACAGCTACTGGGCCTGCGCTCTAGAGTCCGCGAGCCCCAACTACTGAGCCCGCGTGCCACAACTACTGAAGCCCATGCGCCTAGAGCCCGTGCTCCGCAACAAGAGAAGCCACTGCAATGAGAAGCCTGTGCACTGCAACGAAGAGTAGCCCCTGCTCGCCGCAACTAGAGAAAGCCTGTGCACAGCAACGAAGACCCTACGCAGCCAAAAATAAATAAATAAATTTATTAAAAAAAAAATCTTACTCTTCTTATGTATAAAGCAAAGCTACTGGGTACATAAACAGATATACAGTACATCTGATAGGGGGAAGACAGGGGCAAGTAAGAATACTATATCCAGTAAAGGGCCCTTAGGGAGGTGATAATGAAAAATGAGGTTAAACAAATGGGAATGACAGAGTATGCCACTGAATACAGTCGAATATACAATAGCCATTTCATCACAGCTATTATATTTCCTATTAGCAGAAATTACGCATACACACATCCTAGACTACAGCATCTATCAGTTTACAGGGTAAATTAAATTCTTAGTTATTAGTACTTTTAAGAAATAAGGTACTCGGGTTAATTTAATATTCTATCATTGCTGCCTCTTGCAAACAGCAAGCCATCAAATTAGAATACTATAGAACACACAACATTGGAATTATATCAAGTGCCACTTAATCTTTGATGGTAAAGAAGAAACTTGATGGTCTTGCATTCTGGAGTCAGAAAGTAATAGTAAGAGCTGACACTTAGTGAGCACTGCGCCAGGACGCCTCATTAACTGCCACCACAAGCCAATGCACCCGCACGTAAGGAAACGGAGCCACAGGGATGGAAGTCACGTGCCCAAGGTCCAAACTGAGTTAGCAGCAGGGCCGGTGCTGAACCCAGGAGGCCTCGCTCCAAACTCCATCACACCAGCCCCCGGATTCTAGCTTACACTCTGCACATGACCTGCACCGAGTTACTTTACACATTAAGCTTCTGTTCCCCCAGGTATACAAGGTGATTGAAGGAAATGTCCTCCACACTCTCCTCTAGCTTCCATATAGAGAATTCCTACTGTTTTAAGTCAGGGTTGTCCTTTACTTCTTGTTATATCTTATAGTTCTACAGGCAATAAATACTCAAATGTAACTCCTTTTAAACAATATATATCACTGACAACTGGCTTGTCCTCAGCTCTGTGGGGAGCAGAGAGGAAACATGAGTCTTGTATCTTCACCTCTGGCTGCTTAGAATATAAGCTGGAGGGCTTCCCTGGTGGCGCAGTGGTTGAGAGTCCGCCTGCCGATGCAGGGGACACAGGTTCGTTCCCCAGTCCGGGAAGATCCCACATGCCGCGGAGCGGCTGGGCCCATGAGCCATGGCCGCTGAGCCTGCACGTCCGGAGCCTGTGCTCCACAACGGGAGAGGCCACAACAGTGAGAGGCCCGGGTACCGCAAAAAAAAAAAAAAAAAAAAAAAAAGCTGGAGGAGAAGTTCAGTGAACAGATATAAAACGGAACACAGCACCCAATGAGAGCTGTTCTACCTGCCACCTTTCTTCTTGAGCTCTGAGAGAGAGGCAGAACATGCAGAAGCACAGGCAGAGGAAAAAGGGAAGAGGGTGGAGCATCACAGCTGGAGGAAGATGGAATTCTGAGTTAGGGCACGACAGGGAATGAATATGCAACTAAGAATATGGTGGAAGAGAGAAAGAAGAGACAGTGAGGTTGAGGAAATGAGCAGGGTCCCATTACAAATGCCATCAAAGCTAAGCTGAGGAGTATTAAATAGGGAAGCAGGGACTTTGCTGAAAGTCGTGAAAAGTGATGAGAGTCGTGTGATGAATTTGGTTCTTCCAATCCTGACCAATCCTCCATACCAGCCCGGGTCGAGAAAGGTGTACTCCCTGGCACCACTCCCCTCGGAGCCTCCTTCATCCTGGTCTCCTGCCTTCGGTGCAGCAGCTCTCTACTCTCCCCTCCAGGTCCGACTCCCTCTTCAAGGCCCTCGTCTCGAGCCCCATCCCCCTGGGACGCATTGTCTCCCTAACCTCAAACAGCTCAGCATCCAGCTCTTCTACTGTCTCAGGTGTACTTGCCACGTCAGCACAACGAGACTGAGCAGCATCCGGTGTGACAATGAAGGTCAACTGGAAGGTCAGTGCTGTCCCATTCCTTGTAACTCTAGACAGTTCTCTCAAGTATCCCTAACGCTTCCAGACTTTACAGAGTGAGAACAATATAAGACCTTCCCCCCATTCCACCATCCTGGGACAGTAAGGGTTATGTACATATATTATAATGATTAAAGTAAAATATAAAACTTTTCATTTAACTATAGGGTATAAATATTTGGAGCACTCAGGTAGAGAGTTAAAGTAAGTTCTTAGCACTAGAACAGCACTTTAACTGCCAGCTAGTCTAATCCTCCTCAGGAGGAGTCCGTCCAGAGAGGCAGGGCCCTTTTCTAAGGTAGAAATGGATGAAGAGCTAGGCCTGGAGTCTTGGTCTCCTGACTTCAGATGACCAGCACCCAGTGGAATAAAAATGAGAAGTAGGGCTTCCCTGGTGGTGCAGTGGTTGGGGGTCCGCCTGCCGACGCAGGGGACGCGGGTTCGTGCCCCGGTCCGGGAGGATCCCGCGTGCCATGGAGCGGCTGGGCCCATGAGCCATGGCCGCTGAGCCTGCGCATCCGGAGCCTGTGCTCTGCGGTGGGAGAGGCCACAAGAGTGAGAGGCCCGCGTACCGCAAAAAAAAAAACAAACAAAAAAAACAGAAGTAATGATGCATTGTGAAAAACAGCATGATATTTACAGCTATGGGAAGATGATTTTAAAGCAGACAGTAGCTCATCCTAGGGGCAAAATATCCTTTAATTAAAAATACAGGGACTTCCTTGGTGGTCCAGGGGTAAAGAATCCGCCTTCTAATGCAAGGGACGCAGGTTCGATCCCTGGTCAAGGAACTAAGATCCCACACACCATGGGGCAACTAAGCCCACGCGCCACAACTACTGAGCTTGCGCACCTCAACAAGAGAGCCCGCATGCCACAAACTACAGAGCCCATGCGCCCTGGAGCCCGTGCACCACAACCAGACACAGAAAAACCTGCATACCACTAGAGAGAAGCCCGCGCACTACAACGAGGAACCCATGCGCTGCAACAAAGACCTGAAGTAGCCAAAAAAATAAATAGGTATTAAAAAAAAATACAGCTAGGGACTACCCTGGCGGTCCAGTGCTTAAGACTCTGTGCTTCCAATGCAGAAGACGTGGGTTCAATCCCTGGTCGGGGAACTCAGATCCCATAAGCCATGTGGCTCAGCAAAAAATAAATAAAGAGGGATAACTTGTAATAAAGGAATCTTCTTTTTACAAAACGATGTCCTTTCATTGTTTTTTTTTAAATACCAGAAGTAATCCATAATCACCGTTAAATAACAAAGGTTTCTTTCTTAACTGTACAGTGTATATGCTTTCCAAAAAAAAGATTCCCTTATTTTAAATTTTAATTAAAAAATAAGTAGTTTATGGGAAATTGGTATTGACATATACACACTGCTATATATAAAACAGATAACTAATAAGGATCTACTGTACAGCACAGGGAACTCTACTCAGTACTCTGTAATGGCCTATTTGAGAAAAGAATCTAAAAAAGAGTGGATATATGTATATGTATAATAGATTCATTTTGCTGTATACCTGAAACTAACACAACATTGTAAATGTACTATACTCCAATAAAATTTTTTTTAAAAAGTAGTATATTCCTATCATTCAAAATTCAAAAGGAAACAGGCTTCTCTGGTGGTGCAGTGGTTGAGAATCTGCCTGCCAATGCAGGGGACATGGGTTCGAGCCCTGGTCCAGGAAGGTCCCACATGCCGCAGAGCAACTAGGCCCGTGCACCACGACTACTAAGCCTGCGCTCTACAGCCCACGAGCCACAACTATTGAGCCTGCACACCACAACTACTGAAGTCCGCGTGCCTAGAGCCCATGCTGTGCAACAAGAGAAGCCACCTCAATGAGAAGCCCGCGGGCCACAACGAAGACCCACACAGCCAAAAATAAATAAAATAAATTTTTTAAAAAAATTCAAAAGGAACCAAAAGATATAAATGACCAATTTTCCCTCCCTCCTTCCCCTACCCAGCAGCCTTCCCCCCAGGCTAGCCATGTTGCCAGTTTCTTACTTATCGTTCCAAAGGTATTTCATACACACAAGCCAACACAGAATACGTCATTACTCTTTCATCTCTGTTACACAGGAGGCAGCATGTGTGTACACTGTGCTTATTCAAGTGACAAGTGCAGGAAGTGGTTTGGGACAGGGCACAGAGCAGATGTACTCCGGTTTCTTCAGCCGACGCCCCTGGAGGCATTGAAGGCTGCTCCTACCAGCAGTGCCCATGACTTACACTATGTATATGTCATTTTGTATGTGTGCAGACACAGCTTTAGGATAAATTCTCAAAAGTGAGATTGCTGGGTGAAAGGTTTCATGCTTTTGTAAGCTTAACAGATACCACCAAACTGCCCTCTACAGAAGCTGCCAACAATGTGGAAGACTGCCTGTTTTTCAGCATTCTTGCCAACACTGTGTTATTAAATGTTCTAATCTTGGCCACGTGACAGGTGAACTACAGTATCTCAGTGTTTTTCCTACATTTCTTTTATTAGGAGTAAGGCTGAACTTCTTTGCATATATTTCTGGGTCACGAATATTTCCTTTTCTGTGAACATCGGGTTTGTATATTTTGTCTGTTTTTTTTTTTTTTTACTGTTTTTCTTCTTATCATTTTACGTAAAGGAAATTAGCCCTTTGCAATATGAGCTATACATGCTGTTTCCCAGTTTATAATTTGTCTTTTGACCTTGCTTTAATGTGGTTACTGCCATGCAAAGAGGGTTTTTTATTTTAATAATTCGGTTTGTCTTTTCTATTATGGTTTAGAGTTACTTACACTTAGGCCTTGTTCCTTTTTTTTTTTTTTTTTTTGGCCACACCGTGCAGCTTGCAGGATCTCAGTTCCCCAACCAGGGACTGAACCCAGGCTGTGGCAGTGAAAGCCTGGAATCCTAACCACTAGGCCACCAGAGAACTCCCCACTTAGGTCTTGTTCTTATTTTTCTGTTTTTCTTTCTCTCTCCATATACATATATGTGTATATATACACATATGTAGATACTATATAAATATATATATATATTTCCCAGAATTTTTATGATCCTTTCATGGTTTCATTTATTCTTAAAATCTAGAGATTTCATCCATGTGATATTTATCAAAAGCAATCCCTTTCAACAGCAGGTCCCCTTACGTGTTTCAGTGCATTACGTGACTAACTTAGGATCCTGAGGAGGAGGCTGAAAGTGTGAAATAATCATAAACTGCAATAACAGAGGTCAAAAAACCTGTGAGATACCAACTCTCCCTCTCACCACTTGTAAGTGAAGGGGGGAAAGTCATGTGAATAATTTAATATTTACTCCTGTTAATTCTTAAATTAATTTTAATTAATTTAATGTTTAAATTAACTTTTATGGCAAAAATTAGCAAATGGGGGAAAAAAGCACTTATCTACCTTGTTCACTGCTCTCGGTTGGGGAATCTTCATGTCGAAGAAAAAATTTCACTTCTTCCCTTCGTGGCCCCCACTTCTGAAGATGTTCATACATCATATAATCAAAGGGTATGGGACGCTCTAGGAAAAAAACAAACAAACAAAAAATCTTACTTTTCTCAGAAACAAAATGACTCGTACCAAAAGTAAAAAATGAATAAAAATAATTTAAAATAAATGTACACATATATTAGAATTCAAGGATATTACAAGCACTGAATTTTAACTTTAATGAAGTGAAAACAAGACCATGAAGGGGAAATAATTTAGGTAACATATAAACAAAGAAGTAAACATAAAAGCAATTTTGCAACATTAAATGGGGAACAGTGAAAAAAATGTCCTTTAGTATAGTTATCATGAAGCAGTATGCCTCCCACTCTTTCAAAGAAACACATTAACAAATTGGCTGAATCTTGTTATTCATTAAAATGTTACAGGTGGCAATCAGATGTATAAAGGCTTGACAATGCACTTGCTGGCAATACAGCTAGCCCACACAAACACTTGTACGTGAATGTTCACAGCAGCAATATTCATAGTAGCCAAAAAGTGGAAACAACCCAAGTGTCCATTAACTGATGAAAGGATAAATAAACTGTTGTGTATCATACAATGGATATTTGCAGCCAAAAAAAGAAATTAAGTATTGATACATGCTACAACATGGATGAATCCTGAAAACATGCTAAGAGAAAAAAGCTAGATCAAAAAGTCACACATTAAAAATAAATAAATAATTTTTTTAAAAAGTCACATATTGTATGATACAATTTATATGAGATGCCTAAAATAGTCAAACACATAGAGCCAGAAAGTAATACAGTGGTTGCCTGGGGGAGGAAGGAATGGGGAGGTACAGAGTTTGGAGATAGTTGCACAACACTGAGAATGTCCTAAAAACCACGAAGTTGTACACTAAAATGGGGATTTTTATGCTATGTGAATTTTATCTCAATTAAAAGCAAATCTTGAAATGTTCCCACTGCTGCTTGTGCTTGAAAGAGAGAAAGGATATCGGCAAGTTCCAAGGCTCACAGCAAACGGCCTGGCGTGGGAGAGGAGCAGGACAAAACCGAACCATATTTTGGCTCCTTTCAACACAGGAGTATGTCTGGGCGAGAGGCTCCTCCTGCTCAGCCTGAGAACCCGACACTGAGTCAAGAGAAAGAGCTGTGCAAGCTGCAGCCTTGTCATACATTCAAGGTGTGATTTACTGTTCAGTCCTAGATAAGTGCCAGACTTCCGTAAGGAAGAAAACCCCACCATTCATAGAAATGCAGCGCACATTGTGCTGCTGCCGTTTCATCTTCCTACATGTGCAGGCAAGCTTTGCCTATTCAGCCAACATCAAGGGCAAGGACATAAATCATCTCATCTCAGTTGAAAATGAAGTCTGTGTGTGCTTAGTTCAACTCTGAACTGAGTATTTGTACAACGAAAAGCAAGCACAAACTGAACACTAATGAAGTAATATCATTCCATATTTTTAGTTTTGAAAGTAACACTTTTTATGGATATAGGCCTATAAAAAAGATTTTTAGGAACTTGTATATTGTAGTTTTATAGCTGTGAGGTCCATGTTTAAGCCTAATCGTGTCCCTTGGTTTTACATAAAATTGTCTTAGGCCATATTTTTATTCATATTGCTTTGGCTTACAAATTTTTTTCACATTAATTAAAATCAGTTTACAATCTCCACTTAAATCTACCAAGTCTGAGCATAACTTTATAAAGTTAAAACTCCAATTTTGCCTTAAAGCCAGTTATTGAAAAAAATGTTTCCCTTTATAAATAAAAAAATTTTAAAGACTAACTTCAAGAAAAGCAAGCTAAGCTTCACTACCTTTTTTAAATAAGAAGGGTTAACTAAAACGTATTTCTGTTTTAAAGCGAAAACAAAACTACCCCACATGTATCATGTAGAATTAATAGCATACTATACCTCATTAGCATCTTATGTAATGGAGAAATCTATGATAAGACTTTCAGCCATTCTTGGATAAGGCAAAAAGAAAATCAAGTAGGAAATTTCACAAAAAGAAAAACTGAAGGTCCTACCTACACTCCTGATTTGCATTAGAGCTGACATACTCGAGGAAGAGAACCACAAAAAGATCAGGATAATAAGCTGGCCAAGTTAACAGATTGTTACAGGCTGGGTTGTGTCCCTTCACACACAAATTCATATGCTGAAGCCCTAACACCTAGTACATCAGAATGTGACCTTATTTGAAGACAGGATCTTTAAAGAGGTAATAAGTTAAAATGAGGTCATTAGGGTGCACCCTAATCTAAATGACTGGTGTCCCTTTAAGAAGAGATTAGGACACAGATACAGACGGAAGGCCATGTAAGGACACAGGGAGAAGACTGCTGTCTACAAGCCAAGGAGAGAGGCCTCAGGAGAAACCAACCTTGCTGACACCTTGATCTCAGACCTCTAGCCTCCAGAATTGTGAAAAGATAAATTTCTCTTATTTAAGCCACCCAGTTTGTGTTACTTTGTTATGGCGGCCTGAGCAAAGTAATACACAGATCCACAGAGAAATATTCTCTTCTCAAAAGCACTGACAATTACATTGGAGTATCATATTTCTGAATATTGATGACATGAGTATACCATGTGTTATGGATGCAATCATTTTTATGCAAAGCGTTCTCCAAAATCTGAATATTACCTTAAGGGTTCCTCTGGGGTAAAAAAGACTGAGAAAGGCTGTGCTTTTTCCCCTTCCTTTGAATCTCATCCACCACCATCTCTTCAAGACCTCGCTTTGCTGCTCCAATTTACTCAATGATTTAAGTGTTTACTCAGGGCCTATTATGAGAAACAGGCTGGGCACTGACGGTATGATGGTGAACAAACAAGTTCCTGCCTTCAGGAATTTTAGTCCAATAAGACAGAGAGAGATGAAAGCTACCATATTATGTTTTGATAAATACAATGACAGTACTGGAGCAAAGGGGAGGGACCCTTAACACACTCTGAGATTCAAGGAAGGGATTAGAGGCAAAGGTGCGTGGGTGCTAGGGACTGCTCTAGACAGTGGGAGCAGTGGCTGTGACCCTCTGTGCTCCGAGGAGGTAGGCCTCATTCCTGATGAGGCTAGACCACAGGTTATGATTTCAGATGGCCCTGGAGCCAAGGACTGCAACAAATGAGTGACTCAAGCGGCCAGGGACCACTGGGGCTCTCCCAGACTAATATAAGGGGCAGATAAGGAATAAGAAGTGACAGCAAGCCACAAAAAGCAAGAGTGCTAAGAGGCTAGAGGAGAGCAAACAATGATGGAATGACCAGCCTCTAACATTAGTCCTCTAAAAACTGCAATTACTTAACAGCCCTCTTCCTGTAGCTGATATCAGACTGATAACTGAGGACCTGGCCTCTTACTCCTACTTTAGTAAACAGTCCACCGTTTATCAAAGTCAAGTTTCTCTCAGTGTGTCCTTAAAGTTTTTACTCTGAATCTGAAGGATAACATTAAAAGCACAAGACTTTGGAAGAAAATATTTACAAATCATACACCTAATAAGGGACTTGTATCTACAATATATAAAGAACTCTTACTGGGGATGTAATGTACATCATGGTGACCAGAGTTAACAATACATACTGCAGGGACTTCCCTGGTGGCGCAGTGGTTAAGAATCTGCCTGCCAATTCAGGGGACATGGGTTCGATTCCTGGTCCGGGAAGATCCTACATGCTGCGGAGCAACAACTACTGAGCCTGTGCTCTAGAACCTGTGAGCCACAACTAATGAGCCCGTGTGCCACAACTACTGAAGCCCACGCACCTACAGCCCATGTTCTGCAACAAGAGAAGCCACCGCAATGAGAAGCCCACGCACCACAATGAAAAGTAGCCCCCACTCGCTGCAACTAGAGAAAGCCTGTGCACAGCAACGTAGACCCAATGCCACCAAAAATGAATTTAAAAAAAAAACATACTGCATATTTGAAGTTGCTAAAAGAGTAGACCTTAAAAGTTCTCATCACAAGAAAAAATATTCTGTAACTGTGTGCAGAAATGGATGCTAACTAGACTTACTGTGGTGATCATTTCACAATATACACAAATATCAAATAATTATATAGTACATTTCAAACTAATAAAATGTTGTATGTCAATTATACCTCAATTAAAAAATTATTTTTAAAAAGTGTAAGAATTCACTGATTATCCCTAAGTGTCCTTTAAACACATCCATCTGGACACCCACCTCATACACAGCATGTTCCAACTGACCACTCTCTTGCTTCCTGACTCAGACCAATCCATGCACACAGCTACCTCCTTCCACACGCTGCCAGAGCAGGTGGCCTTGCCAGTCTAGTTCCCACCCTCCTGGGCCCCTCCTCTCAGTGCTGTCTGAGGAGCACGCCTTCTCCATGCTCTTCTCTTGTCCTTCCCTCACACTGCTCCCCTCGCCTGGTGTATCCTATCCCAGTTCAATTCCACATCTCCACGAGAATCCACATTATTTTGCAGAATTTTCTGTATTCGGTAATTATATTACCTACACTGATCATCTCTGCCCAGCTAGCTGACAAATCCTTAAATGTAAGAGCCAGTATTAACTCTTCTCAACTTAATAAACAAATATTTATGAAGCACTTACTATTTAAAAGGCTTTGTACACAGGGGAACACGATAGTGTTTTTGTCTTCGTGAAGTTATCGTAGGGAGAAGAAAAGCAGATGAACAACCTGACATGCAACAAACAAAACACTGTAAGGTCTCAGTGGACAGAGAACTCTCGTTTGGTCAGTAGTGATGTCAGAAAGCCTTCACACAAGAACCGGATCTGCTTTCCCAGCTTCTTCCACATGGCTACGGTGAGGGTCAAATCACAGAACACACTTCTTTGCAAACAGCATTTATAAAATCCTATCCTCATGCGATAAAATAGTTTTTACTTTACTCAATTCCTTATTACCTCAGATAACAAAGAACCGGAAACAACATTCTGTATTCAATAAACACTGGATTTCATGTACTTAGTCATCTTTATAGAGCCTAATACATACCATTTCCTCTCCACACTTCAGCTAAATGGCAACTGCCTTCTCCAGGTTCCTTGCAAAATTCTACAACATCCCGACATGTTGTTTCTGGTGTTATGGGAACTTCTGTTAAAATCTGTTCATTGTTGCTCAAGAACACGGTTAATATCATCTGTAAGAGAAAGATTAAATTAAAGCTACAACTTAGAGTCATCCATCAATAAAGAGATTAATCTGTAAATTAAAAGTGATCCCCCCACCACCCCAGTCCCCCACTGCCACTCCGCCCTGCCAGAATGCTTACGGGACAGGTTAAGCTGATCCTAAAGTTCATGTAGAAAAATTGAAATATAAGACAAGTCAGGAAAATGCCAAAAGAGGAGTATTAGAAGGAAACTAGCACTACTAGATATTATAAAGCCTCAAAACAGTATGGCAACAGCATATAAATAGATCAACGGGACAAATTATAAAGTCCAGAAACAGAAAATGGTAAATGATGAAGCAGGTATCTCAAAACTGAGGAAGGAAAAGACTATATAATGAATGATGCCTGAGCAATTAAAATACCCATCTGGAAAAAAATGATTCATATTGCATATCATACACAAGCATAAGTTCCTAATAGATCAAATATTTAAATATAAATCACAAAATTGTAAAGATTCCAGACTAAAACTGGATAAATTCCTTTTTATAACCTTGGAGTACAGAGCCCTTTCTACCTATGACTCAAAAACCAGACACCACAGAAAAAGATACATTCAGGTAATAAAACACAGGGATCTTTTACAAAGCAAAAAAGACTAACTGGGGAAAAATATTTGTAACTAATATCACATATAAAAAGCCAATCTCCTCAATATATAAAAGGCTCCTAAAAACTGGTACCAGAAAGACCAAAAATCCAATTTATTTTAAAAAATTGACTGAAGAAATAATATATCACAGTAAAAGAAATGAAAATGGTCCTTAAATGAAGGTATATTATAATGTATTTGAAAAATTAAAAAATAAAAATTGTCCAGCATTATTTTAAAAAAACTTTTAAAAACCCTACCACTTTGATCTAAGAACTCAAGAGATTGTATCACAAGGGATTTTTAAAAAACATTACTCCTAAAGTAAAATTTAAACCAAAGATTTTCTTTAATCTTTTTTTTTTTTTTTTTTTTTTTTTGCGGTACACGGGCCTCTCACTGTTGTGGCCTCTCTCATTGTGGAGCACAGGCTCCGGATGCACAGGCTCAGCAGCCATGGCTCACGGGCCTAACCGCTCCGTGGCATGTGGGATCTTCCCGGACCGGGGCACGAACCCGTGTCCCCTGAATCGGCAGGCGGACTCTCAGCCACTGCGCCACCAGGGAAGCCCTGTTTAATCTTTGATCAAAGTCAGAAACAAAATCTGCATTTGTCCCAAAATTCTCCTCTCAAAATCTCGGCTGTCAACTAAGTATTTTAGTTCATTGTTAAAATATTTTTTTCTTAGAAGTGCCCTAAATTCCTAAATTTTGAGATTAAACATCTCTATACTGACAGCCAGATTTTATTACCAAAACTAGTAATAGTTATGAACTGTTCTCTTGCCACCAATCTCCCCTTACTCCAACCTACCCCCCCTTCACTGTTGCCAGTTAATTTCCTAAATGTAAATCAGTTGAAGTCATTCCCTTGCTTAAAATATTCAGGAGCCCTGCGCTGCCTAATAGCAATCCTTCCCAAAACATTTATTCGAGTTTATAAACAGGAAACTGGTTTCTTTACTGAGCACTCAAGAGTCTAACATTGTAATGTTCATGTGAATCTCTAACTTTTCTCCCCCAGAGACTCTTATGGGGCTTGGATTTCCACAGAATGCCCTCCGAGAAAGCCTAGACTACAGGATAAACTGCAGACTCCTATCACGGGTAAAAGATCCCTCACAACCTTCCTAGCCTTCCAGTCCTAGTGCCTTCCCACAATGAACCTTGCTCCCTCAAGTCCAAGTTCTCCCAGGCCGCTGTCCCTCTGCCCCAGTGCCCTTACTGTTCGCCTGTAAACTCCTATTCACCCTCCGAAACTCAGCTCACACGCTACACCTCTGCAAAACCTCCCTTCACCACCTCCTCTCACCAAGGAGGCTACATGTTCCTTCCTTTGTGATCCAGTAGCTCTTCACACACATCTTCATTACATCACCCTAGGCTCTACGTGCCTCCAAGCAATTCACTTTTGAATCTTTTGTTCCCGTTGCCTCATCAGTATCTGACGTATGGGAGGCACTGTGAAATCTGGTCGACTCCACGAATGGCAGACAAAATATAAAACCTCCACCATACCACAGAACTGAGGAAACACTACTCATGATCTAAGTAAGATACACCCAGTCTGTTGAACAAGCACTTTTCCTTCAGTTCTTCTAGGATGTTATAAACACATTTCTCTTTTATAAGAAATGAAAGTTATTTCTGCTCACTAACCCACAGAGGAATTTATCTTTAAAAGTTGGGGTCTTTTGGGCTTCCTTGGGGCGCAGTGGTTGAGAGTCCGCCTGCCGATGCAGGGGACACGGGTTCGTGCCCCGGTCCGGGAGGATTCCACATGCCGCGGAGCGGCAGGGCCCGTGAGCCATGGCCGCTGAGCCTGCGCGTCCGGAGCCTGTACTCCGCAACGGGAGAGGCCACGGCAGCGAGAGGCCCGCGTACCGCAAAAAAAAAAAAAAAAAAAAAAAAGTTGGGGTCTTTTAAATACTAACATAAATGGCCTGGAATCTATAGAATTTGGAATAAAATTGGTAATTCCTGGATCCAGTGCAAACAAGTCCAGAACTGAAGGGCCTTAATGCTATACCAGTTTCATCAGAACAAGTGGAATTTTTTTAAAATAAATTTATTTACTTATTTATTTTTGGCTGCATTGGGTCTTTGTTGCTGTGCACAGGCTTTCTCTAGTTGCAGCGAGCAGGGGCTACTGTTGCGGTGTGCGGGCTTCTCATTGCGGTGGCTTCTCTTGTTGTGGAGCACGGGCTCTAGACACGCGGGCTTCAGTTGTTGTGGCTCGTGGGCTCTAGAGCGCAGGCTCAGTAGTTGTGGCCCACGGGCTTACCTGCTCTGTGGCATGCGGGATCTTTCCGGACCAGGGCTTGAACCCATGTCCCCTGCACTGGCAGGCGGATTCGCAACCACTGCACCACCAGGTAAGCCCTTGGAATATATTTTTACTCTTGTTTACTCATATTTATTTTATTCTTCTAATGGTAAATATTGTCCCATGTGATTTCACAGCCTATGCTTTAAATTTAGTTATTTATTTGTTTGTTTGGCTGCGCCGGGTCTTAGTTACAGCACGCGGGATCTGCATTGTGGCATGTGGAATCTAGTTCCCTGACCAGGGATCAAATCCGGGCCCCCTGCATTGGGAGTGCAGAGTCTTAGCCACTGGACCACCCGGGAAGTCCCCTCATAGCCTATGCTTTTTAAGATCTAATAATATATTTTCCCAAACCACAGTTTATAAATCAAAATTTCAAATCAGTGAGAATATTTTTAAAAATTATCTTCTCTTTAAGTGCTGTAACTACATTTCACTAATAACCAGGAGTGGGTCCTGTTTTCCGCGGTGTTTCAGCCTTTTCATTCCTCATCCTGTACCGCTTGTGTCTACTACAGGATCCATGATTTGTTCTCCATACTGTGAGCTAGTGAAGGTTTACACAACCATCTGCTTCTGGAAGCCGGGCCTCTGGCCAGAACCAGTCTCGCATGCTCATCACCCACCATGGGCACACAGTGGCACCCGTAAAGGCATGGCTTGTGCTTCTCTGCTCGGAAAGCAGAATTCTTTAGGAACCTGCTGTCAGAATGAACCATGGCGTGACACTCTTCAGGGACACTTTTGAATTACCAAGACTTTTCAGCTAGTGAATAAGTTCAACATGATGGGGGAAGGGGAGGAGGGGCAGAATGGCAGAGTTGTGAGTTTGAACGTTTATTTTTTGAAAGCTAAGAACTCGCAGATAATTTATCCGAAAGTCACTACACATTACTTCAGTTTTTAATTCTATTTTATAGTCTTTAGTAAACCCTATCTTTCCTAATCTTAGCAAAATCCATTTCCCCTAATCTCTACTACTCAATCAAAGCTAATATCATTATAATCATCACAGATTTAAAAGCTCTCGAGATAAATTAAGCTGGCATTGACCTGGATGGTACATACTTCCCTAGAGCAACCCCTAAAATTGGAGCTGAAAAGGCATGGGACTGCTACCATTATTCTAGCAAGTATTTCTTAGATTAAAAGAAACTGAAGAATCTCCAACATAAATATCATAAGTATTAATCCTAGATGCACTTTTTTTAATATCTTTGAAATCACAATATATCTTACAACTGATAGCATGTCACAATCTAATGGGTAGTGTTATTTTTTTTCTTTCTTAATAGTATGTATGGAGATGAAACCCAATAGGGTTAAGGATTAAGAAGACAAAGAAAACAAAGTAAAGAAGTTAATGTTTTATTCTTCCTAAAAGATTAATATGTTGAAAATAAAAGATTTGGTTAACTACAGTTAGAAAAACACACAAAGATTTATACTATGTGCTGTAACCAGAATGGCACGTGATGATAAAATGCCTTATATGCCTTTCTTCAAACTGTTCCCTCTGCCCAGACAAGTCACGTTATCAGACCCTGCCCGCCTGTCTGTCCTTCTCCATCATCCGCAAACGTCCACCTCCTCTTGGAAGTATCTCCTGACGCAACTGTCTACCCATCCTGACCCAATGTGAGTCAGGGCCTCCTCTTTTGCTCTCCTATAACAGACTGTGGCTATTTCTGGCATAACATTCTTACACTAAATTATCAATGGTTTTCATGATTACATCCTCTACTGGAACAGTGTTTGTGACTCACAGGAGTGAGTTGTGACCCATCACCTGCTCTTGAAATCATCTAAGTGGGTCTCAAGCTGCACATATTTTTATTTAAAGTTGTTTTAAAAAAACCTAGAATGGCCATAAGGCCACTGAGGGCAGGACCTGTGTTCTCTAACTCAGTGCCTGAGTAAAATATGTGTGCTCAGTAAATAAAAGATGGAAGCAGCCTAGCAGGCAGCTAACTGCATAACCATATCAGATTAAGAGGTCAACTTCTCCTCACTCTCAAGAACATTTGAGCTACATAAAGAAAATCACTGGGAATCTACCACTAATGTAAGTCATCTACATAGGAGAGCCTTTAAAACATTTGCTCACCTAACCAACCTATCTAAAACAGCACTCCTCTATCTCACTCTGCTTTTTTTCTTCTTCGTTTTCATCACCACCTGATCTATGTTGTATATTTATTTACTTGTTTATCCTCTGTCTCCTCCCACTAGAACATAAGCTCCCTGAGAGCAGGGATTTTAGTTAGTTCACTGCTCTATCACTAGTGCCTGGAGTAAAGCCTGGCACATAGTAGGCACTCAGTAAACTCCCCCAAGTATATAAAAAATTTCTTTTTAAAATAGGTTGAGTCACAAAGGGTAGGTGTCTGCCTTCTTATCTTCAAGGTCTCCATAGGAAAACAAACAAACAAACAATATTTTACCCCCCTTATCACTGAGTTACTCCACATCAGAGAGGAGAAGGATAAAAATCTTTTAAAAATGTTAGTGTTGGGGACTTCCCTGGTGGCGCAGTGGTTAAGAATCCGCCTGCCAATGCAGGGGACACAGGTTCGAGCCCTGGTCTGGGAAGATCCCATATGGTGCGGGGCAACTAAGCCCGTGCACCATAACTACTGAGCCTGCGCTCTAGAGCCTGCGAGCCACAGCTACTGAGCCTGCGTGTCACAACTACTGAAGCCCGCGTGCCTAGAGACCGTGCTCCACAACAAGAGAAGCCACCGCAATGAGAAGCCCACGCACCGCAACGAAGAGTAGCTCCCGCTCGCCGCAACTAGAGAAGGCCTGCATGCAGCAATGAGACCCAAGGCAGCCAAAAAATGAATTAAAAAAAAATTTTAAATGTTAGCGTAAAAGTCAGAAGCCTATACACATGCATATGATATTTGGTAGATTTTACTCAAAACTAGGCATCACAGAAATCCCTTGTTAAAGTTTTCCCTCCTTCCACAAGGTGGCACTGCAGGGTGTCGGGGGGGTGGGGGGGGGAGTCCCACCCTTACTCCTGCAAATTTTGGGGAAACGAATTAACTCCAAAGAAAATGAACAAAGAGTTTGGTAAGATATTACACTCAATTTTCATAATTGGAATTCGTGTTATTTTGGCAAAGAACTAGAACTAGCCTTTCAAGATCAATGAAGAATTTTTTTCTAAATAAGCAAGAAGTAAATATTTAAGACTCTTGAGAGGACAGATACATTTAAATATTTAAGTAGCATCTACTCATAAGAGACTAATACAGTTAAATGACCATTAAATTAGATCCTCAATAACCATATCAATTAGTTCAAGTCACTGTTTTTTGCCTTTTTTTTTTTTTTTTTTTTGCGATACCCGGGCCTCTCACTGTTGTGGCCTCTCCCGTTGCGGAGCACAGGCTCCGGTCGCGCAGGCTCAGCAGCCATGGCTCACGGGCCCAGCCGCTCCGTGGCATGTGGGATCTTCCCGGACCAAGGCACGAACCCGTGTCCCCTGAATCGGCAGGCGGACTCTCAGCCACTGCGCCACCAGGGAAGCCCTGGCAGGCGGATTCTTAACCACTGCGCCACCAGGGAAGTCCCTTTGCTTTAATAATTTAATATTTTAAAAGTATATATTCCATCATATAAAAATTTCCTCTCACCAGCTTGAATTGGTGAAATCTGGTCACACGCTATTCCTGGGAATACAAAATATACATCTCAGCTTCCCTTCACCTTACTTACTTAATCCCTCCAGTATTTAAAAGCATATGCATTTTGAGGAAACCTGTCTAAAACCTTGTAGAAATACAAAACTCACGAAGCTTCTTGTAATGTCTAGATATGCTATTACTCCATACCATGTGTGGAGGTGATGCAGCTGACCAAATATAATCTATTCATTATAACTTAAAGAATCCTCTAAAATAGGAACAGGGCAGTATCAACTCTGACACCCTTGTTCATCTATGTTGAGAATCACTGCTCAGAATGATGGTTGCTTTACTGACATTGTCCATGTGAACATTATGGAAGCAGAACTGATTTTCAAACCACAGGTTGTGACCTACTAATGTGCTGTATAATCAATTAGTGCCCTCAGGGCCAGTTTTGTTTTTTAATGGAGAAGAACAATATAAAATAGTATTCTAACACAACACTGTAAATCAACTATACTCTAATATAAAATAAAAATTAAAACAAAACACACATCAAAAAAAAAAACAGTATTAAGAGAATGAAAAGGGACTTCCCTGGTGGCTCAGTGGTTAAGAATCTGCCTGCCTATGCAGGGGACACAGGTTTGATCCCTGGTCCGGGAAGATCCCACATGCCGTGGAGCAACTAAGCCCGTGCGCCACACTACTGAGCCGGCGCTGTAGAGCCTGCGAGCCACAACTACCGAAGGCCTCATACCTAGAGCCCGTGCTCTGCAACAAGAGAAGCCACTGCAATGAGAAGCCTGTGCACTGCAACGAAGAGTAGCCCGAGCTCAACACAACTAGAGAAAGCCCGCGCAGCCATACATACATACACACATAAATAAATAAATAAATAAATTTAAAAAAAGAACGAAAAGACCAGCCTGGGAGAAAATATTTATAAAACACATATCTGATAAAGAATCTGTATCCTAAATATACACAGAACTCTTAAAACTCAATAAGAAAACAAAGAACCCAATCAAAAAATGAACAAAAGATCCATATACCTCATCAAAGAAGATACACAGATGGCAAATCAGCATGTGAAGAGACGTTCATCAGAGGTCATTAGGGAATTGCAAATTAAAACAACAATGAGAAACCACTACACACCTAACAGAATGTCCAAAATCCAGAACACTGACAATACCAAATGCTGACAAAGATGTAGAGCAATAGGAACCTGCTGGTGGAAATGTGAAATGGCACACCCACTTTGGAAGACGGTCTGGCAGTTTCTTACGAAACTAAACATATTCTCACCATGAGATCCAGCAATTAAGATTCTTGGTATTTACCCAAATGAATTGAAAATTTATATCTACACAAAAACCTACACACGAATGTTTATAGTAGCTTTTTATTCATAACTGCCAAAACTTGGAAGTCACCAAGATATCCTTCGGTAGGTGAATGGATAAATAAACTGTGGTGCATCCAGAAAATGGAATATCATGCAGTGATAAAAAGAAATGAGCTATCAAGTCACAAAAAGACATGGAGGAAACATAAATGCACATGGCTAAGTGAAAGAAACCAGTCTGAAAAGACTACATACTGTATGATTCCAACTATATGACATTCTGGAAAAGAAAAAACTGTGGAGACAGTAAAATGATCAGTGGTTGCCAGGAGCTGAGGGTGGAAAGAAGGATGAGTAAGTGGAAGGAAAAGAATTTTTTAGGGCAGTGAAACTACTCTGTATGATACCATATTGGTAGATAAATGACACTCCACATTTGTCAAAACTCACAGAACTGTACAACAGAAAGAGTGAACCCTCATGTAAACTATGGACTTTAGTTAATAATAATGTATGAACATTAGTTCATTAATTATAACAAAGGTACCCCATTAAAGCAAGATGTTAATAATAGGGAAAACTGTTGGGGTTCAATCTTTCTGTAAACCTAAAACTGCTCTAAAAAGCAGAGTCTATTAAGTTAAAATAAAAAATAAAACAATACACTACATGTGGTAAAGGTTGAGTCCTGTCTCCTGAAATTCTGACTACATATATCCATATAGAGAGATACAGGATTGTGTGTAAGACTGGGTCACGTTGTAAAGGTGTTTCTTGGTGTGGGTCATGGTCCAAGAAGTTTGGAAGAAACTGCTCTCAGGGCCTCATGAAACCCCCCAGGATTAAATGAAAAAATCACTACACTGGGGGAAAAGCACTCCCATCAACATTTATCAGTGCTTATTACTAGGCACTGTGATACACACTTCACACATTCTCAATTCACACACCAACTTTGTGAGATAAATACCAACCTTCATTTTACAGATTAGGGAAAGGAGGCTTGGAGAGGTTAAATAACTTGTCCAAGGTCACTGAGCTAATAAATGCCAGAGTAGGATTGGATTTAACCCTGGTCTGACCGACTCCAAAGCTATGGTCTGAACCACTACTCTAAACCACTTCAAAAGAAAAAAAGCAAAACAGCAGAATTTTAATAAATACCTTCTACTTACAGTATACTCCCCATTATTAGATAACTTCTCAACTAACCAAATTTTATCCAGTGTCTACAGTTGAAGCTATCTAAAATGCAAAGTTAATCATACAAGGGAACCAGAACAAAGAATCATGCATTTTTTCTAATTATTCAACTATAAAGATGATCTCACTAATAGATGTTCTAATTAAATTTTCTTGACCTTACAAAATTTTAAATTAGGTGTACCAACAATTTTCAGAATAAGGCTTCCTCTTTCTACATATTTCTTTGTAAAATTCAAGAAAATATATTCCTGTAAGTATTTTTTTAAAAATATTTATCTACTCCTAGGTATATACCCAAGAAAATTAAAAACATATGTCTACACAAAAACTTGAACAAAAAAGTTTATAGCACCATTACTCATAACAGCCAAAAAGTGGAAACAGCCCAAACTGATGAACGGATAAACAAATGTCGTATATCTATCTATACAATGGAATATTACTTGATCATAAAAAGGAATGAAGTGAATGCTACAAACATGGATCAACCTTAGAAACACTGCCAAGTGAAAGATGCCAGATACAAAAGGTCACATGTTGTGTGATTCCATTTACATGAGATGTCCAGAATAGGCAAATCCATAGAGACAGGAAGTAGATTAGTGGTTGCCAGGGAATAAGGGGAAGGAGGAATAGGAAGTGACTGCTAATGGGTACAGTTTCTTCTTGGGGTGATGAAAATGTTCTAAAATTAGATAGTGGTAACAGTTACACAAGTCTGTGAATATGTTAAAACCACTAAACTGCATACTTCAAAGGAGTGAATGTTATGTGAAATACATGTCAATAAAGCTGTATTTAAAAAATATCTAGCTATACCAATTATTCAACCTATATAATCAGTAAAATATTTTTCCCAATGGAAACAACTTTAAATAAATATTATGGGACTTCCCTGGTGGCACAGTGGTTAAGAATCCATCTGCCAATGCAGGGGACACGGGTTCGAGCCCTGGTCCGGGAAGATCCCACATGCCGCGGAGCAACTAAGCCCGTGCGCCACAACCACTGGGCTTGTGCTCTGGAGCCCGCAAGCCATAACTACTGAGCTCACGTGCCACAACTACTGAAGCCCACATGCCTAGAGCCCGTGATCCACACGAGAAGCCACCGCAATGAGAAGCTGGCACACCACAACAAAGAGTGGCCCCCACTTGCCACAACTAGAGAAAGCCCGTGTGCATCAACAAAGACCCAATGCAACCATAAATAAATAAATAAATATCATTTCCTTGTATATATTTTTCTTTTCTCTAGTAATAAAGATTTATAATTGTACAAATCCTGTTTTTTCATGTCTGCTAATACCAAAAGTTGAGTACTAATCCTTTTGCCAGCAGAAAACAAAGCTCAAAACAAGGATAATTAGTAATGTCTCTGAAGAACACTTTAATATAATCACGCGTATAGACACCATAGCAAATACCATCATCTGTACAAAATCAGAATAAAATTTATGAAGGAAAAGTAAGTCCAATAGCCCTCCTATCTCTTTACAAATGACTCCGTGCATTTTGTCTTTCAGGTTTGAGCCAGCTCTTAAAAACCATGATGCTACTTTGAATTTGCCTATAATGCTCTGAGTTACCATTCTCAAAATATTTCTCTAGAAAAATAAGCAAAACTCAAGTGTAGAAAACAAAAGTCCCAGTGCCTGGAGATTATCTATGCCATTTACAAAGGAAAAATACTTCAATAGGTGTCCCTTAGGCCTCATGGAATCTAAATTCAGGCACTAATGACATGAACCATGATAAGATGTCCTAATGAAACAAGACAGACCACTGTTGTTACAGCAGAGTGATATGGTGGATAAAGTTTCACCTAATTAGGTGAGTTCCACGGAAGAAAAAGTTTGGTGTTAGCACTGTTCAATAACAACTGTAACCAGGATCTAGAAATCACTATGAAAAGGAAAACTAAACATTAATTTACTAATCTCCATATAAAACCCACTGTTAAAAAAAAAAGACTTGCCTAAATTTCGTCATCAACTTTAAAAAGAGAAACCTCAAGGTTTTTAAATAAGTTTTCATAATAAATGCCTTGTTGGTATGTTATGCTTAGGAAAATTGCTTGTTGGAAGTAGGACACATACAGAGCTACAATTGTTTTTTTCAAATTATGCTAGTTCTGACATACCTTAGGTGCTTAAAATCGAATGAAGTTTATAACAAGATACTTAACTTCAAAGGACTTTTCCAATTTATTAATAATAAAAATAGCTATTATTTCAGTGCTTACTATGTTCACAGACAGGCCTTCTGTTTACCCATATTATATCTCTGAACTCTCCCAACAGGTCTACGGAGCTAGGTGCTAGGATGATCGTGTCACTGCATACAGACTGAAGGACTGCCCAAGGTCACGTGACTAAGAAGTGCCAGAGTGTCTGACCCAAGAGTGTCTGACTCCAAAGCTTAAGTTTCTACTTGAATAGCTCAGGAACAAAGCTGTGAACACCTTTAAAAACAGAACAAAAAACAACACAACTATTCAAGTTCTTCATCCCTATGAAACAGTAAGAAACAATCTCTATTCAAAAGTTATCAGAAACGTAAACTATTTTTTTTATAATGGAAGAACTCACTTCAAATATATAATGTACACATTCCTTTGAAAAGCAAAACACTGTAAGTATGAATACAAAACAGTAAATTAGTAGAGACTCATTATAAAATCCAAAGATGAATGTACTCCACAGCCTAGACTGCCTCTGGGAAAAAATTCCTACTAACAAAGACTAAACTGAAAACTGATGCCTTCCCACTCCACGTCTTCACCTCTTTCTTGACCTGACCTGGGTCCTGAGATTTGGATCTGCTCAGATACCAGAAGAACCTTTATAAAAACCTGTGTACAATTTGCAAAACTTCAAAACCATTCCTTTTGAAGAGAGAATTATGTATTCCATCACTCATTACAACATGAGGCTGCATATAAGTTTTCTTATTATCACACATCCAAATTTTTACCTTTCCAAACAAAAAGCTCTATTATGGAGATCTGACTGAATTTCTGAGTATTAATATTGTCAGGAAGTTATATGTTTTCAGAAAGAGAAAAGAATGAACATTTTCTTAGCCCCTACTAGGCAATCATACACCAATTCAGTCCTCACGGCAACCTCAGAGACCCCAACTGGGATGGCTTTCAGATGACAATTCTCTCCCCTCTTCTCTGGGACGCACACTTGGCAAGTTTTCAGGGGTCAGGCTTATTTTACATGCCCATCCCTCTTGCCATTGCTGACTCAAACTAAGGAAGATATGTGATGAAAAATGTTCTTCGTCCCACAGATATCCACTGAGTGCCTACTGTGTGCCAGGCGCTGGAGATTCAGCACTGACAAAGCAGACAGTGTTCTTGTGTCTGCTTGTGGAGTTTTCATTATAGTTTGAGGAAAGAGACAAAATAAGTAGGTAGAACATGTATCGTATGGTGGGTGGTGATGTATACTATGGAGAAAAGCAAAGCAGGCAAAGGAGATTGGGAACAAGGCAATTTTAATTTTAAGTAAGGTGGTTAGAAAAGGCCTCTGGGAAGGAGGTGAGAGAATGAGCCTGCAGACAGCCTGACAGAAGAGCACTCAGGCAGAGGGAACAAGTGCAAAGGCCCTGAGGCAGAAGGAATGCCTGGTACGATTCAGAATCAACAAGGAGTCAGCTTGGCTGGAGCAGAGAAATCAAGGGGAGAAGAGTAGGTGATGAGAGGTAAACTACTAATTAGGCTTCTGCTCAGAGGGAGCTTGGAAGTCCTTAGAGTTCAGCTAAGAAGTGGCATGTTTTACCATCATGATTTACAGACTCACTCGGCTGCTTTGTTGAGAACAGACTGAGGGTGAAGAAGCACAGAAACAGGAAGGCCCTTAGAAGACGAACCCAGGAATCCAGGAGAGAGAGAGAATCCCGGAGGCAGTGCAGAACAGAAGCTGGCTAGACTGTGAAGGTAGCTCTGATCTGCTGATGGAGTGGATGCTGAGAAAGAGGCTGTGCCGTAGAGAGGGGGCCCACCACCCCTGATGCCAAGGTCCCCAGAGTCGTCCCAGTTCCTGCTCCACCTGAAGATTCCATTGTTCAGCTCTCCCTCCAGCATCCTTCCAATAAAGCCCCTTCTAAGATTATTTTTTTTAATTTTTTGGCCACACCTCACGGCATGTGGGATCTTAGTTTCCTGACCAGGGATCGAACCCACACCCCCTGCACTGGAAGCGCAGTCTTAACCACTGGACCGCCAGGGAAGTCCCTTTTCTAAGATTTTAGAAAGTACTTGCAACCAAAATCAACTCAACTACTAAAGTTGCTATCGTTTTACAAATGAGAAACCTGAGGTATAAAAAAGGTTCAGCGCTCATCCAAGGCACAGCAGTTCCTGGGTAGCTGAGTTCAGATGTGAACACACAAGTCTGCCTGGCTCCCGAAAACCTGTGCCACACTGCCTCCCAGGCCTTGACTAGTCCTCTACCTGCAAACAGGCACAGAGAGCATAAAAGCAAAACAAAACCAAAAGCAAAAGTGGGAGGGAAGTAGGGAGAAAAGGTCAGCAAGAAAACCCGCTTCAGGGCCAGCATTTCACAAGACGTGAGAAGCAGGATCATCCTGTTACGGAGACCTACCTCCCTTTCCCTCCACCCCACAGGGTCAAGGGCCTCAGCAACTCTGTTCCGCAAACACATGGAAGTCCCAGCTCTGTACCAAGTTGAAAGCTCCAACTGTCTCCATCCAGAAGAAGAGAGGAAATGGGGCTCAGGTTGACAGATCACCTTTCCTTTGGTCTTATCATCTCCCTACACTGCCACAAAATAGTTTTCTTCCCCCTCTGGTCACAAAAACAGTTAACGTATTATTGTTGGCTCAGCACTCAGAGTGATCTCACAAGGATCCACGTTTTAACACAAAAATAAAATGTTGTGTTTCCTGAGGTAACAGTCATACCAGTCCTACAAAAAGCATACATTTTAAGCTGCAAATTTGAGAGGACAGTACACAGGTGCCTCAATTTTTTTTCAATAGTCAGTAAAGTTGTTCGGGGAAAAAGAAAGGATAAAAAATTTTTTTGGTAATTTGAGTTATTTTAGAGTAAATAACCACTTGCTTCTTAATCCATTCATAAAAGCATTCAATGCAATTAAAAGGGATATGCTGAGAGTTTCAAATTTAAGCTATCATAAAGATCAGTCATCAAATCTTAGAGCCAGAAAGGAGACTTACCTAACCACCACTCTTTCCCCATTTTACAGATGAGGAAGCAGAAGCCCAGAGAAGGAAATAATTTGTCAAGGTTAATAAATCTTATTAGTAACAAAACCAAGACTGAAATCAGGTCTCTCAATTCTCAGCCCAGCAGGCTGCCTCCCTTTCAGCAGTTTATTTAGTTACACTGTTTACTTAATATTGAATGAGAAGGTCTGTGAAATGTCCAGCAAGAAGCCTGACATACAATATTCTCTCAAATCTAATTTCCTTCCTTTCTTGTTTATTTAAATACCTGGCAACAACCCTGGGCACTGCAAAAGTTAGAAAAACGCCAGAACTAAAAATTATAGAAATGAATTGAAATTAAATTACAAAAGAGAACCATGAAACAAAATTGACAGAGGAACACATTATCAAGTGCAAATTATAAAAGGTAGCTGATCAGAAAACAGACCTATAATAAATTTTGAAAATGACTCCATGACTATCAATGGGATCCTGAAAAATGTAAGCTAAGTGACACTATTTGTTAAAAAGGCATTCAATTGGGATATAACTAGGTGACCATATAATTAAGAACCAAACATGGTCACTTTGAGTGGGGAAAAAAAGCTAACAAAACAGAATGCCAGGACAACAGGCAAAAACCAAGATGTTCTCTTGCACACCTGGATGTATGGGCACCCAGTATAAATCACACCTATGGAAAACTACATTGTTTCATCTGCAAGAAAACACTCCCAAGAGATGAGTACCACAAAGCAACAAATATTTTAAAAATCAGGACTAAAGAGAAAATGAAAACTACAGAATAGATTTTTTTTTTCCATGAATATTCATTCCAACTATCTACTTCACCGGCAGATGAAAAGTAAGCCCTGACCTCCCTGGTGGTGCTGTGGTTAAGAATCCGCCTGCCAATGCAGGGGACATGGGTTTGAGCCCTGGTCCGGGATGCCGTGGAGCTAGTAAGCCCGTGCACCACAACTACTGAGCCCGAGTGCCACAACTACTGAAGCCTGTGCGGCTAAAGCCCGTGCGGCTAGAGCCCGTGCTTTGCAACAAGAGAAGCCACCCCACTGCAGCAATAAATATTTTTTAAAAAGTAAGCCTTATAAAATGACTCATCAATCATACCTCAAAAAAATTCTTTTCCACCCTTAATCCAACAGAAACAAGGAAAAGAACCATTTATGACATGCAAGTGAAAGAGGTAGGAGCATCATCCCCATTTTACAGATGAAGAAGCAGGGTCAAGAGAATTTTTTTTTTAATTTACTTATTATTTTTTTATTATTTATTTTTGGCTGTGTTGGGTCTTCGTTTCTGTGCAAGGACTTTCTCGAGTTGCAGCAAGCGAGGGCCACTCTTCATCGCGATGCGCGGGTCTCTCACTATTGCGGCCTCTCTTGTTGCGGAGCACAGGCTCCAGACGCGCAGGCTCAGTAGTTGTGGCTCACGGGCCTAGTTGCTCCGCGGCATGTGGGATCTTCCCAGACCAGGGCTCGGACCCGTGTCCCCTGCATTGGCAGGCAGATTCTCAACCACTGTGCCACCAGGGAAGCCCCCAAGAGAGTCTTGATACGTCACTCAAGGTCCAAATCTAAACTCGGGGATGACTCCAAAAGCTACAAGGCCCATCAGAGTCCCAGGTCTCTTTTAGGACAGATAGCACAGCTTGGCAGGCCACCTCTCTCCCTCCCTTCAAGATGAGGCAGACAGTGTTTCTATCCTCAAAAGAGAATGAGGGGAGGGGGGATGGGCTTGGCATGTAGGTTTGGCACACCTCACCCAGCTGTGGGTCTCTCTCTTTCAGCCAAGGCCAGAAAAAGCTCATGGACCACAATGACCCTAGTCACCAGATCTGGGCCCCGTGGGATAACCAAGGACACCCACAGGACAACCAAGATCCTACATCCAAGGAGTCAACTGACCTTGGAAATTCAAACCACAGAACCTAACTTCAACTTTCAAGGGTGCTGCAGTCCAGCACCCATCTTCCTCCTCAGCTGCTGTGAACAGCAATAAAAGTAACGGCACCCATTTACTGATTGACACTATGTGCTAGACCTCATGCTGAGCATTCTCCAATGCATAATATTGTTCAATCCTGCCAGAAATCCCGGGAAGAGGTTTTTGTTTTTCTTTGGGGTTTTTTCTTTTTTTTCTATTATCCTTATTATTTTTTAGGTGGCAAATTAACACCCACGTAATTTTTTTTTAGAGTCTAACAACAGATGTAATAAAAAACAGACAGTCCCCCTAATGACTCACACTTTTAAACAGCTGGTATATATCCTTTTAGACCTTTCTCTCCACCACAAAACTCTTTTCTTCTTTTTTACAGTGAGATCACATTAAGTAGAAAACGGGTTTTTCAGCCAACACTACATTTGGGGCATTTTTCCATAAGAATTCACACAGTTCTACTCCTTTTTTTTAGGCTATATATTATTTCTCCCTATGGCCACACCATTATTTATTGAGAGACACTGTTACTTTCAGATGAGGAGATAAACTCCAACAGGTATGTGACTTGTTTAAGGTCACAGAGTAAGTGGCAGGGCCAAGGCTGGACCCAGGCCTACCTGATTCCAAAGTCTGTGTTCTCAGACACTCGGTCCCACAAGGTACTTGTTTTGAAAGTTTCTGTCAACTAGACTACAAACCCCTTGAAGACAGGGAATCAGTGTCTTTAAGTCTCCAATGCCTAGCATTGTGTTGGCATGTAATAAGAGTTAATAAATATTTGTTGTGTAAATATCTGATGAATGTCACTTTTTTTGTACCTCGTTTACCTTCCCTCCTATGCCATTCATATCTTTCACAGTGCCCTGGCATATCATGGAGGCACAAACATATCTGTTGAAAGTATAGCTCTAACGCCATTCTCGGTCTGGGTCACTTGGCCTCTCTCCATCTCAGAATTCACCTGTAATGCCAGCTCAGACCCACCTGCTTCTCCAGGAGCTTCCCTAACAGAGGGCTTTCACGTGGAGATCCCTCTATTCAGCTCTAATACAACATCATAAAAAGTTAGCACTAGAAACAATCTTAGCAGTTATTCATCCTGTACCCCTCCTCACTCTGTAGTAATAGAGATCGTAATCCATGGTTTTATGACAAACTAATAAGTCTTCAACCCACAAGAAATTAAAAATTTCAAAACCAAAGTGCAAGGCACTTAAAGTAGATTTTGCTAGGTACTACTTGAGGAGGGGATGGCAAGATACGAAGGCAGTGAAATTCTGCAACAAGTTAAATGTCTACTTGAGCCTCCAAAAGACTACTAACCCTGAGTTTATAGTCTCGTCCTGCCTGACTCCATGGTGGTGCAGAATTTTGACCTTGGTAACCTCTAGCACCAGACTTCTCTGAATATTAGCCAAAACCTCATCAACTGATAGAAATGGGCTCTTCTATTGTATGATTAACCATAAAGCTTCAGATTAAGAGATTTTAATCTCTTAATTTAATCTCTTAATTTTGCGTAACAAAAAAAACTGGCAAAACAAAAACAAAAGATAATTTTCCATTAAATTTAGTCATGGAACTTAGCTACTTTGACTTGACTATCAAAAGTATAAGCAGGGGGGCTTCCCTGGTGGCGCAGTGGTTGAGAGTCCGCCTGCCGATGCAGGGGACACGGGTTCATGCCCCGGTCTGGGAGGATCCCAACATGCCGCGGAGTGGCTGCGCCCGTGAGCCATGGCCGCTGAGCCTGCGCGTCCGGGAGCCTGTGCTCCGCAAAGGGAGAGACCACAACAGTGAGAGGCCCTCGTACCTCAAAAAAAAAAGTATAAGCAGGGGACTTCCCTGACGGTCCAGTGGTTAAGACTTTGCCTTCTGATGCAGGGGGTGAGGTCGATCTCTGGTTGGGGAGCTAAGATCCCACATGCCTCAGGGCCAAAAACCAAACAAACAAAAAAACATAAAACAGAAGCAATATTGTAACAAATTCAGTAAAGACTTTAAAAATGGTCCACGTCAAAAAAAAAAAAAGCATAAGCAGCTGCTACTGCTACTATAAAAATATCCCATTTTCCCTCCCAGTTACCCCATATGAGCCTTAGTATCTGATTATCAGCAACTCTCCAAAAGGACTCCCACCAGAAACCAACTGGACCATGAGGTATTCTCTGTTAACCATGATATTTGAGGATTTGTTCGATTCTAGAGGCAAATAACCATATAAGGAGATAATTATCCTCCCGTGTTTATGACAAGACACTGCAGTATAATAGACACAAAAAACCAAAACCCATAATGTAAAGCAAAGTATTACAATGTATATAACATAAACTGGACACACTTACAGGATCACTCATTCATTTAGGAAAATTTTACTGAGCCCGACATGGCCCTGGGCCAGGCTCAGGACACAGACTGTCAACATCGCCCCAGTCACTGAACCTTGAGCTGAGACAGAGAAGAGACACCAGGAAACTACAGTGGGAAACTGCAGAGTGCCATGAGACCCCACAGAAGGACAGCCTGATCCAGATGCCAGCACCAGGGAAGACTTCCCAAAGGAAGCAACATGTAGGCTGAGACTAAAGGAGTTAGCCTTGAAGGGGAGTGGAGAATGTGTGCGGGAGCCAGGGGGTAAGTAGATTATGTTCTTTTGGGTTTTTTTAAAAAATTTTTATTCATTTTTTAATTGGAGTATAGTTGATTTACAATGTTGTGTTAGTTTCTGCTGTACAGCAAAGTGAGTCAGTTATACATAAACATATATCCACTTTTTTTAGATTCTATTCCCATATAGGTCATTACAGAGTATTGAATAGAGTTCCCCATGCTATTCAGTAGGTTCTTATTAATTATCTGTTCTCTATATAGTAGTGTGTATATGTCATTCCCAATCTCCCGATTTATCCCTCCTCCTTCCTTTCCCCCTTGGTAACCACAAGTTTGTTTTCTACATCTGTGACTCAACTGCTGTTTTGTAAACAGGTTCATTTGTACCATATTTCTTTTTTTTCTAATGTGTTTCTTTTTTTTAAATTATAAATTTATTTACTTATTTTTTGGTTGTGTTGGGTCTTCATTGCCGTGCGTGGGCTTTCTCAAGCTGAGGCGAGCAGGGAATACTTACTCTTCGTTGTGGTGTGCGTGCTTCTCTTTGCGGTGGCTTCTCTTGTTGCAGAGCTCTAGGTGCACGGGCTTCAGTAGTTGTGGCACACAGGCTCAGGAGTCGTGGTTCGCAGGCTCTCGAGCACAGGCTCAGTAGTCGTGGGGCATGGGCTTAGTTTCTCCGCGGCATGTGGGATCTTCCCGGACCAGGGCCCGAACCCATGTCCCCTGCATTGGCAGGCAGCTTCTTGACCACTGCGCCACCAGGGAAGCCCTGTACCATTTCTTTAAATTCCACATGGAAGCGCTATCATATGATATTTGTCTTTCTCTGTCTGACTTACTTCACTCACTATTACAATCTCTAGGTCCATCCATGTTGCTGCAAATGGCATTATTTCGTTCTTTGTTTATGGCTAATACTCCATTGTATATATGTACCACATCTTCTTTATCCATTCCTCTGTCGATGGACATTTAGATGGACCACTGCGCCACCAGGGCGCCTATTTTTTGATTGGGTTGTTTTTTGATATTAAACATGAGCTGTTTGTATATTTTGGAGATTAATCCCTTGTCAGTCGCTTCGTTTGCAAATATTTTCTCCCATTATGTGCGTTTTCTTTTCGTTGTGCTGATGGTTTCCTTTACTGTGCAAAAGCTTCTAAGTTTAATTAAGCCCCATTTGTTTATTTCTGTTTTTATTTTCATTACTCCAGGAGGTGGACCAAAAAAGATTTTTCTGCGATTTATGTCAGAGGGTGTTCTGCCTATGTTTTCCTCTAAGAGTTTTATAGTATCTGGTCTTACATTTAGGTCTTTAATCCATTTTGAGTTTATTTTTGTGTATGGAGATTACGCTCTAAGCAGAGAGTCTGCTTAACTGTTCCACAGACCACCAATCAATGACAGATGAAAACAGCCATGATTAAATAAACCCCATTAGGCACTGCCTTCTTCTGTGCCAAAAACTTGACATTTAAATAACCATACCCTAATTTGGTTATGTTTCCAGCCATGCTTCACTCTAGAAGGTGATAAAGGACCTCCTCTTAAATGTCTTCCACAGTGTTCTTTTTATATTTTGGGTTTACTTTTGCTATTCTTTTCTACTCTATTTACAAATGACAGTAGAAGGTGAAACTCTCAAAATAATTCAGTGTTAGAATATACTGAAGGAAAACTGAACTAGGTAGTCTTCCCAGACATACTAGGGCTGATGAAGTGTTTCTGAGAGAGAGTAGTTTAACTGTAACAGTACTAGTAGTTAAATGTTGATAAAATCATCCTCTCAAATTTTTCCTAATTAGAATCCTAAATCCTTTAATTATTAATTACACTATTTCTGTGGTTGTTAAGCACCCTTAATGTCCCAGCAAACAATAAAATTAGTTACCCAAAGACATCAATTAGAATATATCCTCACAAAATTACAATTTTTCACCTGTGAAAACTTGTTAAATACCTATCTAAATTAAGCAGTCTCCAAAGCAAAAATGTTTTTTAAATGTACTGAATCAAGATCATTTAACATTTTGGAGATGCTCAACATTTGGAGGATAAAAGCACACATCTATAGTGCTTATTATAATAGACCAGGCACTGTTATAGGTTCTTTATATATAACTCATTTAATACTTACAAAACCAGCGAGGTAGGTACTACTATGACCTCCATTTTACAGATGAGGACACTAAGACACAGAGAGATTAACTCACCCGAGATCACATAGGTAGGAAATTAAATAGTTGAAATTCAAGCCCAGACAGTCTACCCCCAAATCCGTGCTCTTTAACTACTGCATTACACTGTCCCTCAATAGTTTTTCGAAAATAAAAGCAAAAATTAGTAAATGAAAACTACTATAATAAAACACCAGGGACTTCGCTGGTGGCACAGTGGTTAAGAATCTGCCTGCCAATGCAGGAGACACAGGTTTGAGCAGTGATCTGGGAAGATCCCACATGCTGCGGAGCGGCTGGGCCCATGAACCACAACTACTGAGCTTGCGCTCTGGAGCCCATGAGCCACAACTACTGAGCCCACGTGCCACACTACTGAAGCCCGCACGCCTAGAGCCCGTGCTCCACAAGAGAAGCCACCGCAACGAAGAGTAGCCCCCTGCTTGCTGCAACTAGAGAAAGCCCGCGCACAGCAATGAAGACCCAACGCGGCCAAAAATAAATAATTAATTAAAAAAATAAATAAAACAAAACACCAGCCATGTATAATCCTTGAGGAATTAATTCTTATGAATGATAGCATTCTCTGAATAGCTGAGCATCTAACCCCTTTGTCTGAGCCAAAATCTGAAACTGTGCTGTCCATTTGATATGGCCACTAGGCACACATGGCTACTGAGAACTTGAAATGTGGCTAGTCCAAAATCAGGTGTGCTGTATGTATACAATGTGTCCTGGAATTTGAGAGGCTTAGTATGAAAAAAATGAATGTAAAACACCTCACCCATCATGTTTTAATATTAAATGCATGTTTAAATAATTTTTGGATATAGTGAGTTAAATAAAATATATTATTAAAATTAATTTCACTTTTTTATGTGGCTACCAGAAAATTTAAAATTGCATTTTTGGCTCACATTATGTTCCTACTGGACAGAGCTCATCTAAAATGTGTCCAGCTGCTGTCTACATTACTGATATTATTTAGTCTTTTCTTGATGACTCAGTCATCATGAGGACCTTTAACCACCACCCTGTGTGTAGTCTGTAATCTGTCATTGTGCTATCTTTGGTGTTGACTGAGGTCAGGATGCCCACCCTCAGACCACAACCTCAGGTTTTCTTAAAGCTGTTTCTTTCTACGGTTTCCAGCAGCATGTCTGCCCACAGCTACACCCCTCCAGCAACCTCGGATGCAGCTTCTAAAGATTTAGAAGCCACGTAAATTAGAACTAACACCTACGAATCAATGATAAGTGAGGGCTGAGGAGGATCACCTCCAAGTTAGCTTCAACGCATGATTCTTTGACAACTACTTTGACTGCTTGGAGACCCCTTTCTGCCTTGACTATCCTGATAGACTCTTCTCATTGATTCCAGACACTTAATGCCAACTTTAACATAAATTAGAGCATTTACAACTCTCCTTAAAATCCTGCAACGGTAGTTTCAGTTTGAGATGAAAAAGTTCTGAAGATGAATGGTGGCGATGGCTACTGAACAATGTGAATGTGCTTAATTCCGCAGAACTGTACACTTAAAAATGGTTAAAATGGTAAATTTTGTTATGTATATTTTACCGCAGTTTAAAAAAAAACAACCAACTTCAACAGTTTCGTATCTTTCTCAGGATCAAGTTCAAACTTTCATGCAGGTCACACATGGCCCTCAGAATCTGACCTCTACTGACCTCCTTTCTAGCCCCCTTGCCTCATCTGGCCTTAAGCTCCAAGCAACTTCCCTCAATATACTACACCAATTCAGATCTCAATGCCCTGCAAACATTAAGGCCTCTACCTAAAATCCCTTCTTCCTCATCCTTCTCAACTCCATTCAAATGTCACCTCCTCTGTGAAAATTCCCCCGACATCCCAAGGCTGAGAAGACTCCTCTCACCACTGTGCCCTGCCGTACATAGCTTGTACTCTGCCAGGCGCACAGTCTTTATCTTTCAGAATGGCACTTTTTATTGACATGATTGTTCCCCACCGTGAGCTCACTGAGAGCAGGGACTGTGCCAGCCCTGGCACAGACCCAGCATATAAGGGATGTGCCCTAAATGCCTGCTGAGGTCATTCAGTAAACAAGTACTTACTGAATGCCGACCAGAGGCAGGCAGTATCCTAAGCACTGGGGATCCTGCAGTGGGAAAAGAAAATGAAGCCCCACTTTCATGGAGCCTCCACAAATATCTGCTAGGTGGACATAAGTACTCTAAAGAAAAATGAAGTACAATCAGGGAGGGACATTTTATACAGGGTGGCCTGGAACGTGCCAATTAGGTAGAGACCAGAGAGCAGGGGGTGAGCTTTTCTGCTGACAAAACACTGAGTGAAGTGAATCTGAGCTGGTTTTGAGCTGTGGTCTGGATAACAGAGGGTACTGGAAAGAGAAGGTAAACCTTCATTTCTAAGAAACACAAACCATCCCGCTCTGTCCTATCAACTGGATAGATTTTGCAATTACCACCTAGTTCTCCCGGCAGAAAGAACACAGGTATTCTACCTAGGTGGCGTAAAGTTCACTTATGGTCCTTTGCTGACTGAATCCTCTCTGCCATGAGGCCTTATGGTTGCTAGAGAAAACTAAGAGGAGCAGATGTTATCAACAGAATGCACTGAGCAGTTGACAATCCTCACAACCACGTTTTGAAATACACTGCTATTAAAACCCATTTTTAAAGAGGAAAATAAGACACAAAGAGGTTAAATAATTTGTCCAAGTTCACAGAGCTGGTAAGTGGCAAAGCTAGACTTTGAAACCAGACAGTCTTAGCTTCAGAGTTTGAGCTGATAATCACTATGCCCCCTGTTTTACATCTGTATTTCTATCATAAATACTCTGTTCGTATTGTTGGGTTTTTTTTTTCTGTTAATCCTGAAATCATCAAACTTTACTTCATCGTTCTTCACATTTTGACAAAATCTCACTTCTCATTCCTATTCTAACACAAAAATCTGTCTATATTTTGATCATTTGAGTTTAATTTTTTTTTTGAGTTTAATTATTTACTGATGTTATTTTCAAGACTGCCATGAGATAGAACTATAAGCATGCAATAGAGCAAAAAGCAAAATACAAACTATCAATACAGAGACACAGATTACACTGCTATAAAAAGTGTGCATATATACTCCACAAAGATGGAGGAGGCCCAGGCCAGCCACTGTCCCATGAAGCTGGGTCTAGCGGGGGCTCTGGGTGGGGCTGATCAGGCAAAATGACAAGTACAAGGGATGACACATGTGTGTGGCATGCCACAAATGCCCAGGCAGTAATCTAGAACACCAAAAACACAACATTAAAAATCACTTAATATAGGGCAAATGATTTTTTTAACTCAATATGTTTATTTTACCTTAAGATTTAAGAGTAACATCTTTCAGGCAGGATATAGCAGGCATCTCAAGCTCAACACACCCAAAATAAACCTCATTCATCCCCTTACAGCCCTCTAAACCTATTCCTTCTCACGTGTTCTCTATCTTGGTTACAGGAAAGACAAGCCCGGCTGCTGAAGCAATAAACCTGTTATCCTCAACTCCAGCCACTGTACTTCCTTCCTGTTAATCACACACACTTACACGTCAGTACACACACTCACATGTACGCACACTCTCACACACCCTCTCACTCCATCATCTATTTTACCTCCTATTGACTGGCTCTTTCCCTTGACCTTCATGTCAAGTCTGACCTGCACCAGCTGGTCTCCTAACTGTTCTTCCTGTTTCTTTTTAATTTCCCTTCCTCCACAGTCCATCCCCCGGCCTTGGCTCCAGAATTCTCCCTCTACCATACAAATTTGACTGCATCATTCCACTTCTTAAAAACATTTGGTGGTTTCTGATCACCCACGGGATCAAGTGCGAACCCCATTAGAACACACACACACCTCTTCACAATGGGGTCTGACACTACTTTCCACATCATACCTTCTTTCATTCAAAAAATCGTCACCAAACACCAACTATGTGGCCAGTCACTGGGACAGGCACTGGTGGTAAATAGCAAATAAAAAGAGACAGCTCCTGCTGCCATGAAAATTACAGTCTAGGACAAGAAAGACATTTACCAGTCACACAAACAAATGTTTAAGACTGCACTACTATTGCAAAGGTAGACCAGGCAAAATGTTCTGGAATCAAATAGTGGCAAAGGTTGTACAATCTTGTAAATACACTGAAAACCACTAAATTGTACACCTTAAAAGGTAAATTTTATGGTATGTGAATTATATCTTTAAAAAAAAAAAAAGGCACACCAGGTTGAAGGCCTCTACTGGTGTATTTGGCCAAGGCAAAGGTGGGAAAGCTTTCCAGAGGAAATGAAACTTATTACATATAACTAACATTTGCATTTACCACACAACAGGCACCTTTTGCTGTAATAATCCATCTGATCCTCCTAACAACCCTAAGGTTACTATTATTATTATCCTCAGTTTAAAGACAAAGAACTGAGGAATCAAGTAACTTTACCCAGGGTCAGAGAGCCAATAAACGGTGATGTCAGAATCCACACTTCAGCCAACTGACACCAGGGCCCATACTCTGCTACAGTGAAGTCACCTGGGCAATGCCTGCTATTCAGAGCTACTTATGATACAATAAGTAAACCACTGTGTTTCATTTCTTCCAAAAGAAATTTCTTTCCACGTCCTCTATAAGGCCCTTAAAAGGCCCTTTAAGATCCTAACTCATCCGCTCACCACCATTACCTTCCTGACTTCATCTTCTCCACTCTCGCGCCCCGCCCCCCCACATACTCTGCTCCAGCCACAAAGGCCTCCTTTTGTTTCTCCAGAATGTTGGGCACACTCCTACCACAGGGCCTTTGCATTTGCTTGACCTACTATGACTGCAATCACAACATATGTTATAAATCATGATGCTGCCAAAACTTCAGTTAACATTTTCTCTAGACACACTTAACAATACTCCTAGCAAGACCCTGTTCTGAATTAGACACTAACATTTCGAATGTCTCTTATTAATTTTAATCAAAACTACCTCATTTTCCAGTCTTTTATTGTTCTGTATGATGTCACCATGCAAAGATTTTTATTTTACAAAATCTAGTAACAGCAGCTTTTGCTTACCAATTAGTGTGAACAACAGTCATACGGCTATCTTTGCAGTGAAATAAAACAAAGCAATCGAGCCAAGAAAGTGTCACAATAGAACCTGATTACCACCATTCCTCTGTTCAGCCCTAGAACCATATTTTGTGAAATAACTATGGCAACAGCACTTCAAGGCATCAAAATCCCACCAAAATTTGCTGGGAAGTTACTGCCCATCTGTGCAAACACACAAAAATGCATGTTGACAACCAGTTATATAACTTCAATACAGTAACCTGGTGATATTTTAAGTTTCTATCATGCTAAAAATTCTAAGTAACTCTTAGGCATATATGCTGGCATAAACTTTTCAAAGTAGGACGCTGAGAAAAAAAAGAGACATTTAACACATTTACATTTAAAATAGAGTTGTCGGGCTTCCCCGGTGGCGCAGTGGTTGGGAGTCCGCCTGCCGATGCAGGGGACGCGGGTTTGTGCCCCGGTCCGGGAAGATCCCACATGCTGCAGAGCGGCTGGGCCCGTGAGCCATGGCTGCTGAGCCTGCGTGTCCGGAGCCTGTGTTCCGCAACGGGAGAGGCCACAACAGTGAGAGGCCCGCGTATCGCAAAAACAAACAAACAAAAAACCAAAAAAACAGAGTTGTCCCCAAACTCAAGATGGCGAAAACTATCGCCTTTTATCAAAAAGATTCACCATGAGAATCTTTTAAATATTAAGCTCCATTTGAGCTAAGCATCAGGGGAAAATATTTAGCCCAATTCAACTTACCAGCACCTCTAGCAAAATGCCTTGACTACATAGCAAGTAAGTGACTGGTACAACGGCTAGGAGCAAAGGCTTTTCAGTCAGACAGTTTGTTTTCAAACCTTGTTTTACCACTTACTATCTGGGGGACCTTAGCCAAGTTTTACTTCCTGAGCCTCAGTTCTCCATAAAAATAGAGACACCACCACAAAGCCTATAAGATGCAGTGCTTTAGCGCATAATGACAAACACCATACACTGACTGCTCACTATAACTAAACTGAATTGTAGGAAGTTAAATAGCTGCAAAACTTTGTTGCTTGGGCTTCCCTGGTGGCGCAGTGGTTGAGAGTCCGCCTGCCGATGTAGGGGACACGGGTTCGTGCCCCGGTCCGGGAAAATCCCACAGGCTGCGGAGCGGCTGGGCCCGTGAGCCATGGCCGCTGAGCCTGCGCGTCCGGAGCCTGTGCTCCGCAACGGGAGAGGCCCCAACAGTGAGAGGCCCAAGTGCCGCTAAAACAACAACAACAACAAAACTTTGTTGCTGTACTTAATACTGTAGTCTTCAGAAGAGTTATCCCTATAGACTAGTCTTTATTTCAATAAAACTGTACTAATAAAATCTTTTTTTTTTTTTTTTTTGCGGTACGTGGGCCTCTCACTGCTGTGGCCTCTCCCGTTGCGGAGCACAGGCTCCGGACGCGCAGGCCCAGCAGCCATGGCTCACGGGCCCAGCCGCTCCGCGGCATGTGGGATCTTCCCGGACCGGGGCACAAACCCGTGTCCCCTGCAACGGCAGGTGGACTCTCAACCACTGCGCCACCAGAGAAGCCCAATAAAATCTTTTATATACACATCTTTGTATGAGCGAAGCTCTGCTTTTCCTTTTGTGAATTTTTTGGGCACTCCAAAGGCTAGAAATAGTTTTATTATTTTAAATGGTAATATTATGTTCGTAATTTTGTCTTAAAGAAACCAGTTAAAAAAAAAATCTTCTCTAGTCCTGTGTTTTGTTTACTGAGTTAGCCTGTAAATTCAAGCCTATCAAATGACTTAATGATTAAGCAGGACTTCCCTGGTGGCACAGTAGTTAAGAATCCGCCTGCCAATGCAGGGGACACGGGTTTGAGCCCTGGTCCGGGAAGATCCCACATGCCGCGGAGCAACTAAGCCTGTGCGCCACAACTACTGAGCCTGTGTTCTAGAGCCTGTGAGCCACAACTACTGAGCCCACATGCCACAACTACTGAAGCCTGAACGCCTAGAGCCCATGCTCCGCATGCGGTGAAAGGCCACCGCAATGAGAAGCCTGCACACCATAATGAAGAGTAGCTCCCGCTCGCCTCAACTAGAGAAAGCCCGCGTGCAGCAACAAAGACCCAACGCAGACAAAAATAAATAAATTTAGTTTTTAAAAAAATTCTTATTTCTATCAAATCTGTTTAGGTATGGCCTAAATGATTTCAGGTCTAGACTTTAGGGACCAGCCAACGAGTAATCTTTAAAGTATAGCCCTCTTTTTTCCTTGGGAAAACAGTTTTAAAATGTCACCCACTGAAAAAAGGTGAATGACCACAAATACTAAAATGCCATAATATTTTAATAAGGGAAAATTCCAAAATACAGCTTTGTTTAAAAGTAGACAATCATGAAACTTTGTGTAACAGGCAAATTGAACATTTCTACAAAGACATTATTGTGTCAGATGAGAACACAGCCAGATACTTATTTCCAACAGCTGAGAGACTGGGTGCTTCAGTAAGCCATCTGATCAATTAAAAGTTATTACAGACTCTCAAATAAGTAGAATATACTCTAAACCTGTGTTGTTCAATAGAGTAGCCACCAGCTACATGTAGCTACTGAGCACTTGAAATGTCCTAATCTGAAATGAGGTGTGCTATATATGTAAAACTTTACTGGATTCACACTGGCTTTCAATGACTTAGTACCAAAAAAAAGTAAAATATCCATTAGTAAATTTTTCATACTGATTACATGTTAAAATGATAATATTTTTGATATACTGAGTTAATAAAAGATACTATTAAAAATAATACCAAGGGCTTCCCTGGTGGCGCAGTGGTTGAGAGTCTGCCTGCTGATGCAGGGGACGCGGGTTCGTGCCCCGGTCCGGGAAGATCCCACATGCCACGGAGCGGCTGGGCCCGTGAGCCATGGCCGCTGAGCCTGCGCGTCCGGAGCCTGTGCTCCGCAACGGGAGAGGCCTCAGCAGTGAGAGGCCCGCGTACCGCAAATAATAATAATAATAATACCAATTACTAGAAAAACTTAAGTCCCATTTGTGTCACTCATTACATTCCTATTGGGTAGTGCTACTCTATACAAACTATGCAAAGTGCGATCTAACCCTCCTTTGATGATTCATGACGATGATGATGAACACCAAATATATAATAAAGAAAAAATCTCATTTATACCTTGGATACATAGTTTAAGATAGTATCAAGTAAGAATGGTGTGTTCTTAAAACTTCTATTAAATTTACAACCAACGCCAACTACATTTATAGAGGAAGGACTCAATCCTAAAAGTCGTACTTTTAGGGAACAAGAAGGAAATACAAAGTAAAGACCACAAAAGAGGGACTAAGAGAAATACCATCTGTTTCTAGAAGGCATTTAAAAATAAAAGCAGTGTGTTTTAAATAGTAGGCCTGTTTTTTAAAAACAACATTTGATTATTATGAGTATCATAAAGAAATTTCCCAATTGCCAGCTAAGCAAACGTCGTAAAAAGGAAACCTGGTAAGGTTCAGACTAGAAATTCTAACTATGTGAGGAATAGAAGTAAAATGTCTGAGTGTACCATATGGAAAATGTAAGCCAAATTTCTTAACAGGGTATTTAAAATGAAACATCATACAATGATGAAACCAGTCGAAATTTTATAGATATCCTTCAATATTACTATGGCATCAACTGTTACAGGATTTAACTAAAAGTGGTTTCAAAATTCCAAAACACCATAGTGCCTTTTCCAAATCTAGCCAGTGAGAAATAGGGAGGGAGCTGTTTCCAAATGCCTTATCTTGCAGATGTTAAAATTAGAAATTGACAATTCAGAGCCATATTAACCATAAAAGATATTTGCAGGGCATTCTGTTTGACAAGCACTATTGGACACATCATCCTTTTTGATCCTCAGGACAGCCCTCAGATATTGGGATGTTTTTATCCCTGCTTTAGAGGTAATTCCAGGCTTGGAGACCTTGACTTGTTCAAGGTCACATTGCTAAAAAGTAGCAGAACCAGTACTTGATTCTGGTTCTTCTGAGGCTCATCCAGTTCTCCTTCCATTACAAGACAATCACTCATTTAAAACCAAACGTTTAAAAATACAACAAGCTCTGATGCCAAAGAAGGATCTAAGGATCAACTAGGTCAAACCTTAAGACTCTGCAAACACGGTGTGTTGGAATCAGTTCAAAAAGGGGAGAAGAGATTATCAAGAGACAGGAAATGACTTGAAAGATCAGGGAAAAAAAATTCTGATCTAAATGTCCTTGGGTGCAGGCATAGCAGAATAACAGTATTCAAGCAGAAAATGCAGAGAAACGGTACTTTCCTTCTGAAATGTGATTTTCAATGTAGAAATTGTAGGCTAAAAGAACGATTTTGTTGTTACTTTACTATAAATGTGTTTGAGAATTTTACTTAATATACAGGCACTCAGAAAACCAATACATCCAACAGGGTACCACCAGCCCTTCATTTTTTTCACAAGTCATGACATTTACTTCACAAAAAGCCAGATGAAGAAATTATAATTCAGCACCCACTGCTATTTAGATTACAGGTAAAGGAAAAGGTCAGGTAGGAGAATGGCAAATTTAATGAGCACTGTCTTCTTCCTAGTACAACGCATCCTTGAGGGCAGGACAAAGGCGGCACCACCACAAACGAACCTAGTTCAACCTTCAAAGCACACTGACAACAGGCCAGTTAACGCAAAATGTACAAATCTCGAAGGCACGGTGAAAGGGAATTCCTAAAACGGCTCTCTAAATCCATTCCTAAGTAAGGAATGTAAAGTAAATTCCTAAATATAATACAACAGGATTCCAGAATCAGGAAAGGGCTACGGAGAAATGTGGGTTTCTAGCGTGGGAACACCACACGGGGGTGCCCACACTGCCGACACCAAATACGACACCGGCCCATTTCAGGCGGGGGGCAGAGGCGCCTCGAGACCCCGAAACGGGGCGAGCGCCAAACGACACCCCTGCCTCCCCGTCCGACCCCCCGCCGGGACGCACGGGGAAAACCGACCGGCTCCAATTTCACCTCCGGCTTCCCCTCCCGGGCAGTGCGGCCGGGGAGGCTCGGCAGGAAGGGCCGCGCCGCGGCCAAGGGAGGGGGCGCCGGCCCGGGACCCCCGCCCGGACCTACCCCCGACCACGCCGGCCCCCGCACCCGGACCCCGAAGCGACGCCCGGACCAAGGACCCCCGGACGCCGGCTCAGCCCTCGCTGACAGCCGGCGCCGCCCCACCTGCCCGCCCGGGGGGCGCCGGGGCCGGGCGCGCCCGCCAGGCCACTTCCTTCCCCGCCCGCCCGGCCCGCCGGGCTCGCGCGGGCACCGAGGGCCGGGAGCCGCGGGAGGAAGGAGGCTTGGCCAGCCGCCCGCGGAGGAAACCGCCGCCGCCCGCACCCACCGGCATCATCGCGGCGCGGGTCCGCGGCGCCCTCCGCCGCCTGACAGGACGCTCGGCGTCGCGCCGCGCCGCGCCCGCCGCTCCGGCCGCCTTCACAGGCCGCGCGCCCGCCGCCGCGCTCTCGGGCCCTCACGGCGAGGCGGCGGCTGCAGCGGGCTGCGGAGCCTGGCCGGCCCTGTCGTGGCCGCCGGCTCGCTGCGTCGCTGTCTCAGGACCGGTCGTCGTCGCCACCACCTCCGCCCGACCGCCTCCCGCCGCCAGCCCGCGGACTCCCCTCAGCCCCCGCAGGCCCTGCCCCCAGCGCGTCGCCCCACACGGGGCCAGCCGCCCCCTCCGATTGGCCCGACTGTGCTGGGGGCGGGTCCGGGGGTGGGGCATCTCTGCCCCGCCCGCCCAACCTCGCTCCCGGCCGCGGCCAGGTACGAGCGCGTCCGCGCTCCCGCGGGCGGGCGGGGGAGGGGCGGGAGTGCTGCGGAAGCTGGACCGCTGCCCCGCCCGGCGTGACGGCCTGTGGGCTCCAGGCCGTGCGGGGCCAAGATCCCGGACCCTCGGAGACGTCGGGCATGAGAAAACCGAGGTCCAAAGAAGGAAGGGTCCGGCCGGGGCACCGCAGCGGGTCACGGTAGGGCCGAGACTCGAACCCCAACTCAGGGAGGCCAGAGGGGGCGGGGCGCATCCCGTGGCGACGGCGCGCGCGCCCGCCTTTGACCGCGTCCTGACCCCCGGCTCCCGGCGCCCGGTGGGGCTGCAGGTCAGGGGCCGAATTGGAAGGGTGTAGGTGCGCCCCAAACCATGCAAGTGACCCGGCTCCGCATTGCTCAAGATGAACCCACGAACCGGCGTGGCGCTCGGTCCCTGGGCACCTGTTCCCCGACACCACTACCTCCCCGCGTGTTCTGCGACTCCCGCTGCCCTTTCCCTACGGCCAGCCGACCTTCCCGGGCACGTGACCGCTCTTCAGCCTTGGCCCTTCACACAGGCGATACCCCCGGCCTAGAATGCCTGTGCGCACCTGTACCAGCATCCTTCGATGCTCGGACGTCTCCGGGCAGCGCCCAGTCCTTCTCTCCAGGGTCCGGGTCTCTCTTTACAGCCCTCTCTCCCGTGACGCCACCCACTCAGGTCTGAGCGCCCGAGTAACAGAGGCCAGGGCAGGGGCTGAGCAGACTCTCAGTGAAGGCCGGCCAATGGGCAGGCATCCTTTCTGTGCCCTCCACACTGTACCACTCACTGGAACCCTGAGAGAGATGAGATGGTAACTGATGCACTCCACAGGCAGCTCTAAAACTTCCTTGAGCATCCGGAGCATAGGGGTCTGTTTATGGCCCCAAACCCACCTTGGGAAGGGCTCAGCTACTTAGAGATGACAGCAGGTGGTGGTCAGAGTCCATCCCTAGCCTGTCTGCTCCTTTGAGGGGCCTGAGGCTGCTGGGTGGGGCTGAGGGACAAAGAGGCCAGAGAGCAACACCATACTCCTCTTGGCCAAGGGGGTTAGTGGTTGAGAGTGTAGGACTTTCCAGTTAGACAGACACTGCCTCGGCCACACCCTCACAGTATGATCTTAGACAAGCTACATCTTCTCTCTGTATCTCAATTTGCCCATCTCTGTAATGGGAAATTACAGGAATCATAACACCTGCCTCATATTTAGGGAGATTTAGCAGTTTGTGGCCCATGGGAGCTGCTCCATAAATAGTAGTTTTCTGTAGTTACGCTATCATTAGCAAGCAGGCTTAGTATATACATGTATCCCAGGTAATCCCCTGAGAGAGGGATTATGCAGGGATTTTAAAATTTATACACACTGGGCCTCGATGGCTAATGACACATCTCTCCTGGGAGCAGGGTTTGGAGAGAAGAGGAAGCTCTAGGTAACGGGAGATCCTAGGTTGAAAGTCAGAGACCTGGGTTCCAATTCCAGCTCTACTTCTGACTCCCTGTGTGGCCCTAAGCAACTTGCATCTCTTCTCTGGGTGTCAGTTTCCCCATCTCTAACCAGGAAGGGGTTAGATTCCGTGATCTCTGAGGGTCTTTCAGCCCTGACATGCTATGGTCACGAGTCGTGAAGGAGTGGGTACCGGCCCACTAAGCCAGGCAAGGGACGGGCTTTGCCAGGGCACGGCAGAGAAGCGCCACCTGGGATGAGGTGGTCAAAATGAGCTCACTCTCCTGAGAAGGGGAGGCTTGGCCATTGGATTCCCACTCTTGCCTGTAGGACCTGTGGGCACAGACAGTGGCAGCTGCCCTGCTCTCACACCAAGGTACTCTCTGTCCTCCAGGCAGGCACCTTCTGAAGACAGGCTGGTCACCGGCCCGCCACAGAGGCTCTCCAGCTGCTGCCACTCCTCTCCATCCTGCTGCAAGCTCCAAGCATCAGGCCCCATCACCTGGTACCCAGACCAAGGTCGTACATAATTGGCCTCCCTTCTCTGACCTCCACGCCTGGACCATCCCACACATGGACATAATTAGGTCACACACAAACACCCCGACCCTGCAAAGCCCTCTGTGTCTCCACATCACCCAGATTAAAGTTCACGAGAGGCCCTTCAGGAGTCACTGTTGATGCTGGGATGTGGTTTTTAGGGTGGTCTAAGAAGATGTCTGGGTTGTTCAGAGAGGAATACTAGCAAAACAGTTCAGCAAAGGAGAGCGAGGCAGGTGGGATAGCTTATGCGTGCTCGGCCAATTCTTGGTAATTGTTGAATCTGTGTGATGGGTACATGGGATACATTGTCCTTTTCTCTCTACTTTGTATGTTTGAACTATTTTATATTTAAAAAAATGATTACTCTTTAAAGCAAATAAAAAACCCATTTGGGGAGAAAATCAGTATAGATTCATATTTGCATAAAGGAATTCTTGAATGATCAGGAACACTAATAAAGTAATGATTGCAGATGGGAATGGGAACTGGGTGGATTAGGGACAGAAATCAGAGTAAGAATTTTCACTATTACTTTTTTAAAATATTTATTTATTTATTATTTATTTTATGTTTATTTTGGCTGCGCCTGGTCTTAGTTGTGGCATGCGGGGTCTTTTATTTGAGGCATGCGGACTCCTTGGTTGTGGCTTGCATGTGGAATCTAGTTCCCCAACCAGGGATCGAACCCCGGGCCCCCTGCATTGGGAGCGCGGAGTTTTACCCACTGGATCACCAGGGAAGTCCCAAATTTTCACTATTGCTTTTTTTTTTTTTTTTTTTTTGCGGTACGTGGTCCTCTCACTGTTGTGGCCTCTCCCGTTGCGGGGCACAGGCTCCGGACGCGCAGGCTCAGCGGCCATGGCTCACGGGCCCAGCCGCTCCGCGGCATGTGGGATCTTCCCGGACCGGGGCGTGAACCTGTGTCCCCTGCATCGGCAGGCGGACTCTCAACCACTGCGCCACCAGGGAAGCCCCACTATTGCTTTTTAAAAGTAAACTTTATAGCAGTTTTAGATTTACAGAAGACTTGCAAAGATAATACAGAGTTCCCATCTTCCTTCCCCCAGCCTCCACCCTATTTTCCCTACTATTAACATCTTATATTAGTGTGGTACATTCATTAAAACTAATGAACCAATATTGATACATTTTTATTAACTAAGTCCATACTTTATTCATTGGGTAAATTCCCTTAGTTTTGCCCAATGTCCTTTGTTCCAGGATCCCATCCAGGACACCACATTACACTTAGTGATGTCACCTTCGGCTCCTCTTGGCTGTGACACTTCCCCAGACCTTCCTTATTTTTTATGACCTTGACAATTAATGAGGAATACTGGTTAGGTACTTTGTAGAATATTTCTCACTTGAGATTTAGCTGCTATTTTCCTCATGATTAGATTGAGTTTCTGGGATTTGGGGAGGAATGTCACAGAGGTAAAATGCCATTTTCATCACATCATATCAAAGGTGCATACTATCAACCTGCCATTTCACTGTTGTGGTTGACCTGATCACCTGGTCACTATTACCTTTCCTGTTTGATTTTTGAACCAGGTGAATAAAGTACTATTTAAAATTTTAAAATTTCAATCTTAAGACCTGTATTAGTTTGCTAGGCCTGCCATAACAAAAGATCACAGCATGAGCGGCTTAAACAACAGAAATTTATTTTCTCACAGTTCTGGAGGCTGGAAGTCGTAGCTCAAGGTGTTGGCAAGGTTGGGTTCTTCTGAGGCCTCTCTCCTTGGCTTGCAGATGGCTGCCCTCTTGCCAGCTCTTCACATGGTCTTTTCTCTTGTGCACGCATCCCTGGTGTCTCACCCTGTTTTTATAAGGATATCAGTCTACTGGATTAGGGCCTATCCATATGGCCTCCATTGAATCTTTTTTTTTTTTTTTTTTTTTGGCTGCGTTGGGTCTTTGTTGCTGTGCACAGGCTTCTCTAGTTGCGGCGGCGAGCGGGGGCTACTCTCCGTTGCAGTGCGCAGGCTTCTCATTGCGGTGGCTACTCTCCTTGCGGAGTACGGGCTCTAGGCATGCGGACTTCAGTAGTTGTGGCTCACGGACTTTAAAGCACAGGCTCAGTAGTTGTGGCACACGGGCTTAGTTGCTTTGCAGCATGTGGGATCTTCTGGACCAGGGATCGAACCCGTGTCCCCTGCATTGTTGGTAGGCGGATTCTTAACCACTGCGTCACCGTCACCAGGGAAGCCCTCCATTGAATCTTGATTACCTCTTTAAAGGCCCTATCTCCAAATACAGTCACATTCAGAGGTGTGTTAGGGGTTAAGACTTCAACATATGAATCTTGGGGGGACACAATTCAGTCCCTAACAAGACACTTCATAGCCTGGCCCAGTCTACCTTCTACCTTTTCAGGTTAATCTCCTATGCTCCCAGCACCCCACATCTGGAATTTTTTTTTTTTTTTTTTTTTTTTTGGCCACTCAGCTTGTGGGATCTTAGTTCCCCAACTAGGGATCGGGCTTGGGCCCCGGCAGTGAAAGCGTCGAGTCCTAGCCACTGGACTGCCAGGGAATTCCTACACACCTGGATCTTATACCCCAGCCATCCAGAGGCTGGGCCCTCCCCTCGTCCAGGACCCTATGCCTACAGAAATGCTTCTGCAATTTCCTCAAGAAGTGCTACCTGCTCCTGTCACAATTCAAATCCTTCCTCTTCTTCAAGGTTTTTCCAGATTCCCCCCAGGAGAACTCACCTCTACCACCTTCCTCCAGACTGCTTAGACCTGGCTCTCTCGTCACATCCTGCTACCTTAGGTCTGGAGACGTACCTATCTCCCCCAGGGGCCAGTGGGCTCATTTAGGTAATAAGTGTTCACTGGCTTTCTCCAGTGTGCCCAGCACGGGTCCAGGCCCCGGCAACACAACCTTGAGTAAGACAAACATGGTCCCTGTTCTCACGGAGCTTATAGTCTGGTCAGGGAGAAGATGATAAACAAGAACGCAAGCAAATAAAATAACTCTTCAAATGCTGGTAAGCATATACAACAAACGCAGTAAACCAGATCAATGTGACAGAGATAACTGCTTTTGCCAGGAGAAGGTGACATTTGAGATGGGACTTGAATACTGAGGAGGCACCTTCTGGGGCTCCCGAGGAGGGGTACGTGAAGGAGGAGGGAGAACAGGTAAGAAAGGAATGAGCTGAGGGCAGCTCTGGGGGCAGCCCTGGGGGCTCAGCAGGCACAGCAGGGGAGAATGGAGGGAGGTGACTTCAGGTTTGGGTTTGTGGGCCAGGAGCCTGCATTTTATTCTGGGCAGGTAGAGAGACCAGATGTGTGTTTTCCAATGCCCAGTGGCCACCATGGGGAGGCTGGCTGGCGTGTGGCAAGAGTGGGGGAAGGAGGCCCCTTAGGGGGACTGAGGTGTAGGTGGTGGATGCAGGGAAGGGGTCCCATTTGGAATGTGCTTTTAAGGGGTGGGGCTTGAGAAGGAAGGACCTGGGACGGCCCCCAGGCTTCTGCCCAGTGCTGGGGGCTGGGGTTCAAGCGAGGCTGTCTGGTGCCCACAGAGCCTCGGGCATACTTAGCAAGCAGGAGCTAGTGGGTCCAGTGCTGACGTCCTGCTTGGCCACGTGGTCCCCGAAGGGCCACATTTCAGGACTCCCCTGCCTCTGACCAGGCTGAACCCGCTCCCCACCCAGCCTTTCATCCAGCACTCCAGGCAGGCGTCAGGCATGGCCCGGCCTCTCCCCTTCTCTGCCCACCATCCCTGACTGCTGCCTACCCCATCCCTTTTCTGCCCCAGCCCCACAGCAACAGGAACCACCCTCACCTCTCGTCTCCATTAAACTCTTTTCGGCCAAGGGGGTGTTTCTGATGTGGAAATCATACCTGCCGACTGCCCCAGTGGGACCCTCTCAGTGGCTCCCTTCAGGGGGCAGGGGGTTGTTAAACCCCTGTGGGTTTGGGCCTTTTCTCCCTGAAACAGGAGGGAAGGAGGCAGGGCACAACCTTTGAAAGAATGACATAGCCCGAGGACACGACACAAACTGATTAGAACCAAATGGGTCCAAGATGGTGGGCAAGTCGACTTTTTCCACTAGACCTTGAGCCTCAGTATATGCTCACATCAGCAAGCTAAATGACACGCCCACGGGGGCCATGACGGTTCCAAGACTGAACTGACCAGAAGGATCAAAAAGTGGGCGGTGGTCCAATTCCTGGAAATCCCCGCCCCTTCCTAAAATAGCTGGAATACTCCTCCCACTCATTAGCATATGAAATTACCCACCACTATAAAAACTGGCGACCCCGTACTCTGGTGCCTTTCTCACTTTCTGAGATGGCCCCCACTCTCTGAAGTGTGTTTCTGTCTAAATAAATCCACTTCTTACCTATCACCTTGCCTCTCACTGAATTCTTTCTGCGATGAGATGTCAGGCACCTGAGCTCGATTAAGTCCTGAAACCAGGTGTGTGATCTCAGTTGGAAGACTGCGGGTTTTGGCTGCGTTGGAGTCCTGGGCGCGTGTGTTCGAGTCCCAACCTGAGGTGCATGGTTTCACCCCCCAGGCTCATTTCCCACCTCCACCAGCCCCAGGTGAACTCCTACCCCTCCCACTCCGCCTGAAGGCAGCCCGCCACCCCACAACCCCTGTGTCCCCTTCGTGCGGGGGTGGGGACAGTCTGGACGAAGCCTCGTGTCCCGCCCCCACAGTTCCAAGGGTTTGATTCCACAAACCCTGGCTGCGAACCAATCGTGGTTCCGTTCGGTCCTTAGGGGCATTAAAATAGTAATATTTTTGATCAAGGTGAGAAGAGAACTTGACAGGAACACAGCGATCTGCTTCCCGTGTTTTGCTCTGCTGGGCGGGCCCTGAGGGGGTGTGTCCGCCGCGGGGTCCTCCGCGCCCAGCACCGAGTGGCGCCTAACGCGCACCCCACCGCCGCCTCCACCTCAGGAAACGCACAGCAGACCCCCAGGCAGACGAACCTCAGGGCGGGGGCTCGGCAGCTGGGGAGCTGCGTTCACTCCCACACAGGCCGCCGCTGCTGCCACGGGTGCAGAGGTGCCCGGTCACCGCCCCGGGGTCGGCGGTTCAGCGCTGGGGGAGGGGTCCACATGCCCAGGACGCGGCCAGTGCTCGGTACACAGAAGCCTCTGCTCATCCCCGCGGGGACCTCGTGAGGCAGGTGTTCGCCACTTGTGCAGGGTCACGGGGCAGGGACCTACGGTGGCTGGGGCTCTAACCTGACAGAGTCGGAGTCCGCCCCGCGGCCGCGGGTCCAGGCGCGCTCTTCCAATCGGACGCAGCCTCCGGGGCTCCCGGCGCCGCAGGCTCCGCCCAGGTGGGCGGGGCCTTCTTGCCCGGAGAGGGTCTTCGGGGCGCCTTGGCTAAGCCAGACACACACACGCACACGCACGCACACACACACACACACACACCCCACTACACCACTATACCACACACCACACACACATCACAGACCCCTCGTCCTGGTCTGAGGCCTGAACCGCATTCTGCTCTCCTCCTGGGATCCCCCTAGGGCCCCTGTGGGAAGGAGAGAAGCCAGTGCTGGGCCCAGACAGTCATTCCTTCATTCATTTCTGACCTTGACTGTGTCCTCCGTGCTGGACTTGAGGCTACCAGGTTGCATCTCCCTGCCCGCAGGCAGCTTGTTAGAGGTCATGACAGAATGCAATTTGGGCAATTTAGTCCCCAGTCTTTTGTTCTTACCCAACCGTCCTACCCTCAGCATTCCCTTCCCCACTCCCGGAACATCATTTCCGCGGGATGCAGCCCCTCCCGCCCAGCCGCTGTGCAGGGTCCCCTAATCAGCCCTCCCTCCTCTCCCCCCGCCCACACACACTTCAGGTGCTTCCAGTTTCCCCCATTATTCATGACGCTCTCACATCAGTCAGGGTCCTGTGGGAAAACAGATGGCTTCCGCAAATTAGGGAAATTCCAGGAGGGTTACTTACAAAGGGGGACTGCTTACCGAAGGGGCAGGGCCGCGGGGGTGAGGGAACCAGAGGGAGAGTGTAAGCCTCCAGGACCAGCACAGGGGGGACACTTACCACCCGTAGGGCTGGAGGGAAGCAGGAGGGGAGGTCACCAGCAAATGAAAAAAGAGAGTCACCAAGGGGATGCCTGCGTCCTTGAGAGCAGTGACGTTCGGTCAAGTGACAGCCTGTCCAAGGCCCCCTGACCTCCCACTAGGGCACTTCACTGGGCCAACCCACTGGGTTCTGAGTACCAGGAACCTGTGGATGCAGTCCCTGGAGATGGGCCTCCCCTGGAGAGTAGCGGAGATTCAAACATAGTTCTAATGCTAAATCCTGCACTCTATACACACTTTATGTTGTTTTATGAGCTTAGAATCCATTTCACAATAACTACTTTGTTATTTTGTAGCAAGAAGTTAACCAAATTAGCTTTCACATAGGAGCTCTGCCTTTGGACTGTGGAGCTAGACCACCTGCTATTTAGGTCTGGCTGTGTAATTTGGGGTAAGTTATGCAAACTTTCTGTGCGTCAGTTTGCTCATCTGCAAAATGGGGATAATAACAGTGCCTTCCTCAAGGATTTTTGTCTGGATTACATACAATGATAAGTGTGGCACACAGTGAATGCCAAACGGGCATTTGCTGTTACCCTGAACTGGGTGAGATACTGCTGCCAGAGCAGGAGGGTCCCTGCTCTCAGAACCACTGTGCTCACCCACTGATCTGCAGCCTTGGGTGCCCGGGTATGCCAGCCTGACCTTAAAAAGCCCCCACCAGCTAAAGAGCAGTGTCTACTCCCCCCCTCTCGTCCCCCTCGCAGTTTCCTCTGCACAGACACAATACAGCACAATCCGGAACAGGGTGACCTGTCCTTTTTGCCAACCCCAAAGAAGGCATCTGGCAGCAGGGTTGGCCCTCTTGGTATGTGGAGAGAACGTGACTGACTGCTGCCATTTGTCCCGGGATGCCTGAGACAACTCTGGACAAGTTCCGGAAACTCCTTCAAGTGAATGAGGAGGACACTGGGCTTGCCTCCTAGTGAGCCAGAAGGGTAATTGCCAACCCCTTAGCCTGCCTGGCTGAGCAAGGAGGGCGGTTCAGCTGAATGAGGTGCGCAGAGCACGTCAAGGCCATGTGGGAGCCTTGCTGGAGAACATTGGTCTTGACAGGTGGGTCCCGCTGGCCCAGAAGGGGGATTTACACGACACACACACACACACACACACACACACACACACACACACACACACACGCAGAGCTATAGGTCACAGCTTATCACTTGCTTGTCACCTCCCCAATCGGCTTCTAATGCTCTCTACTTGTAATATAGTGATTAGAGTCAGAAAGTTCTGATTCAAATTCCAATTCAAAAATGCAAATGTGCAAAAATAGTTCTGTTTGGACAAAATACCTCACTTTATGTTTAAAATTAATTCATATTCTTATCAAAATAATCCACGGATTTGGTTTTTTTTTTTTGTGGTACGCGGGCCTCTCACTGTTGTGGCCTCTCCCGTTGCAGAGCACAGGCTCCGGATGCGCAGACTCAGTGGCCATGGCTCACGGGCCCAGCTGCTCCGTGGCATGTGGGATCTTCCCGGACCGGGGCATGAACCCATGTCCCCTGAATCGTCAGGCGGACTCTCAACCACTGCACCACCAGGGAAGCCCTGATTTTTTTTTTTTAAGATTTAATTTTTAATTTATTTTTGGCAGCGTTGGGTCTTCCTTCCTGTGCCCAGGCTTTCTCTAGTTGTGGCGAGCGGGGGCTACTCTTCGTTGCGTTGCGCGGCCTTCTCATTGCGGTGGCTTCTTGTTGCGGAGCACGGGCTCTAGGAGCGCGGGCTTCAGTAGTTGTGGCACGTGGGCTCAGTAGTTGTGCCTCGTGGGCTCTAGAGCACAGGCTCAGTAGTTGTGGCTCACGGGCTTAGTTGCTCCGCGGCATGTGGGATCTTCCCAGACCAGGGATCGAACCCACTTCCCCTGCATTGTTTTTTTTTTTTTTGTTATTGGTTTTTTTTAAAAGAATTTTATTTATTTTTGGTTGCGTTGGGTCTTTGTTGCTGCATGCAGCCTTTCTCTAGTTGTGGCGAGTGGGCTACTCTTCCTGGTGGTGTGTGGGCCTCTCATTGCGGTGGCTTCTCTTGCTGTGGAGCACGGGCTCTAGGCGCGCGGGCTTCAGTAGTTGTGGCATGCAGGCTCAGTAGTTGTGGCTCACGGGCTTAGTTGCTCCACAGCATGTGGGAAACTCCCAGACCAGGGATTGAACCTGTGTCCCCTGCATTGGCAGGTGGATTCTTAACCCCTGCGCCACCAGGGAAGTCCCTGACACGTGTTTTATTTATGGATATTAGCTCACAGGTGATTGGTAGGCAGGGGCAAGGCATAAGTACAACCCGAAAGCTGGGTAGTTCTTATGCAGTTTTTCCCAGTGTATTAATGTTTTTGAAGTCAGCAAGGACAAGGATTACAACAATTAAAAGAGGGCCTTAGCAATATATGAAGGCCTTAAAAAATTAGGTAAGCTGAAAAATCCCACAGAAAGTCTTCCTTTAGAGCAAGAATAATGTAGTGTAGGACCACTTCACTCCCCTTTGTGTTCAGTCTGTCTGGGGAAGCTGAGCGTGCAGATGAAGAAGATGCAAAGGTGTGCTCTCATATTAAAACATTTTGTCTTTGATGGATAGAGAAAGCTACCTCTAGATTGTATTTTTATTGTTGATGAAACCAGTCTCTTTTAGAGGTGAACATCTTCAAGGGTCAACATCTCCAAGGAGGAAGCAGAAGCCTAAAGCCTAAGGCTGCAAAGGAGAGTCTAGCTGTGATTTTAGGTGCTAATGCCAGTGGAGAAATGACTGTGTTAGTATCTTTATTAGTATCATTGTTGGTCTTATTAGGGCTCTGGTTATAGAGCTATGCAAAAATATAAACTTAATAAAGGAAGTGTATCCAGAATATATAAAGAATTCTTATGACTCAATAATAAGACAAACAACCCAATAAAAAAATGAGCAAAAGATTTTGAAGAGGAACTTCCCTGATGGTGCAATGGTTAAGAATCTACCTGCCAATGCAGGGGACACGGGTTCGAGCCCTGGTCCGGGAAGATCCCACATGGCGCGGAGCAACTAAGCCCATGAGCCACAACTTCTGAGCCTGCGCTCTAGAGACTGTGAGCCACAACAACTGAGCCCGTGTGCCACAACTACTGAAGCCCGTGCACCTAGAGCCCATGCTCCACACCAAAAGAAGCCACCCCAATGAGAGGCCTGCACACCACAATGAAGAGTAGCCCTGGCTCAGCGCTAGAGGAAGCCTGCATGCAGCAACGATGACCCAATGTAGCCAAAGAATAAATAAACAAATAATTTATTTATTAAAAAAAAAAGATTTTGAAGAGACACTTCAGCAGAAATATACATCACATATAAGCACATGAAAAGATCATCATTGGTTGTCATCAATGAGATACCATCACACACCTGCTATAAAGGCTAAAATGAATAAGACTGACAATATTTAGTGTTGACAAGGAGGTGGGGCACCTAGAACTCTCATACACGGCTGCTGGGAATGCAAAACAGTTCAGCCCCTTTGAAAAAGTTTGACATTTTCTTTCTTTTTTTTTTTTTTTTTGAGGTACTCGGGCCTCTCACTGTTGTGGCCTCTCCCATTGCGGAGCACCCACTCTGGACTTGCAGGCTCAGCGGTCATGGCTCACAGGCCCAGCCGCTCCACGGCATGTGGGATCTTCCCGGACCGGGGCACGAACCCATGTCCCCTGCATCGGCAGGTGGACTCTCAACCACTGCGCCACCAGGGAAGCCCTGAAATTTTCTTTTATTTTTTGAAATTGAAGTATAATTGATTTACAATATTGTGTGAGTTTCGGTTGTACAGCAAAGTGATTCAGTATAATATATATATGTCAGGTTATTTTCCAGTGTAGGTTATTATAATATATTGAATATAATTCCCTGTGCTATACAGTGAATCCTTGTTGCTTATCTATTTTATATAGGGTACTTTGTATCTGTTAATCCCATACTTCTAATTTATCCCTCCCCCTCTCCCTTTCCTTTTTGATAACCATGAGTTTTTTCTTTCTATGTCTGTGAGTCTATTTCTGTTTTGTATATAGATTCATTTGTATTATATTTTAGATTCTACATGTAAGTGATATCATATGATATTTGTCTTTGTCTGACTTACTTCACTTAGTATGATAATCTCTAGGTCCATTTATGTTGCTGCAAATGGCATTATTTCATTCTTTTTCATGGTTAAGTAATATTCCATTGTATATATATACCACATCTTCTTTCTTTCTTTCTTTCTTTATTTTTAGCTGTATTGGGTCTTCATTTCTGTGCGAGGACTTTCTTTAGTTGCGGTGAGCGGGGGCTGCTCTTCATCGTGATGCGTGGGCCTCTCACTATTGTGGCCTCTCTTGTTGCGGAGCACAGGCTCCAGACACGCAGGCTCAGTAGTTGTGGCTCACGGGCCCAGTTGCTCCGCAGCATGTGGGATCTTCCCAGACCAGGGCTCGAACCCGTGTTCCCTGCATTGGCAGGCAGATTCTCAACCACTGTGCCACCTGGGAAGTCCCCACATCTTCTTTATCCATTCATCTGTTGATGGGCACTTGGGTTGCTTCCGTGTCTTAGCTACTGTAAATAGTGCTGCTATGAACACTGGGGTACATGTATCTTTTTGAATTAGAGTTTTCATCTTTTCTGTGTATATGCCCAGGAGTGGGATTGCAGGATCGTATGGTAACTCTATTTTTAGTTTTTTAAGGAACCTTCATACTGTTCTCCATAGTGGCTGCACCAATTTACATTCCCACCAACAGGGTAGGAGAGTTTCCTTTTCCAGCATTTATTATTTGTAGACTTTTTGGTGATGGCCATTCTGACCGGTGTGAGGTGATACCTCATTGTGGTTTTGATTTGCATTTCTCTAATTATTAGTGATATCGAGCATCTTTTCATATGCCTGTTGCCCATCTCTATGTCTTCTTTGGAGAAACATTTATTTAGGTCTTCTGCCCATGTTTTGATTGGGTTGTTTGTTTTCTTGGTATTGAGTTTTATGAGCTGTTTATATATTTTGGATATTAACCCCTTGTCAGTCACATCATTTACAATATTTTCTCCTATTCCATAGGTTGTCTTTTTGTTTTGTTGATGGTGTCCTTTATCATGCAAAAGATAATAAGTTTGATTAAGTCCCATTTGTTTATTTTTGCTTTTATTTCTTTTGCCTTGGGAAAATGATCTAACAAAATATTCCTACAATTTATATCCAAGAATGTTTTGCCTATGATCTGTTCTAGGAGTTTGATGGTGTCAAGTCTTATATTAGGTCTTTAAACCATTTGGAGTTTATTTTTGTATCTGGTGTTAGGGAGTGTTCTAATATTGATTTCCATGTAGCTGTCCAGCTTTCCCAGCACCACTTGTTGAAGAGACTGTCTTTTCTCCATTGTATTTCCTTGGCTCCTTTGTCATAGATGAATTGACCATAGGTGTGTGAGTTTATTTCTGGGCTCTCAGTTTGGTATTTTCGTGTGTGCGTATTTATAAAATGAGAAGCAGTCCCACTTGTAGTCATTTACCCTTGAGAAATGAAGATATAAGTTCACACAAAGACCTGCATACAGGCAGCTTTAGTCACAGTAACCCCAAACTGGAAATAACCCAACCTCTATTCAAATGGTTAATGTGGTACCTCTATACGGTGGAATACGACTCCAGCAATAAAAAGGGACAAACTAAGTGATATACACAGTAAAATAGACACAACTAAAATAGCATTATGCTAAGTGAATGGATTCAGACACAAAAGACTACATACTGTATGATTCTATGACATTCTGGAAAGTCATAGGGACAGAAATATCATAAGGACAGTAATTAGATCAGTAGTTCCTGAAAGATTAAGGGGAAATGACTGCAGTAGGGTCTGAGGCAACTTTTGGGGATGATGGAGATGTTCTGTATCTTGATAGTGGTGATGGTTACATGACTGTTTACATGTTTAAAACCTCATCAAATGATACACTTCAAAAGAAAAAATTTTACTATGTACAAATTATACCTCAATAAACTCAACTTCTTAAAGATGTTCCACAGGTTTTAAGTGTCTAACCCTCTTTTCTCTGTAAGCCCTGTTATTTTTCAGTGAATGACTTTACAGAAGGCAAGATTTTAAAGGAACATTTATATATAATTATAGCAAAAATATTTCAGTTATGATTACATCTCCTTTCCTCTATAATTTTTTGTTCTTCTAGGAGTTATATGGATGGGTTGCTCTCAAGTCTGCCACATGGCTGTTGTCCCTTGACCTCTCTCCTGCATGGGCATCTGTTTCCTGTATCCTTTGTCATCCTCTTTCTTGAGTTTGCATCTTCTTCATGGCAAAGCACATCTACCAGTAGCTTATTGAGATAGGGTGCATAGGAGGTGAATTTTCTAAGACTTTGCATTCTGAAAGGGTCTTTATTCTGCTCTCACAATTAACTGACAGTTTGGCTGGGTATAGAACTTCAGGCTGGAAATCATCACTATCAGAATTTTGAAGGTGTCAGTTCCATTGTTATCTTGCTTCCAGTATTTTTGTGGAAGAGATTCTGCTACCTCTTCCTTTGAAAATGACCTTCTTTTTTCTCTTTGGAAGTCTTTCTTTTCCCCCGTTTTTTGGTCGTGCCACGCAGCTTGTGGGATCTTATTTCCCCGACCAGGGATCGAGCCCAGGCCCCCTGCAGTGGAAGCCCAGAGTCCTAACCACTGGACCGCCAGGGAATTCCCCTCTTCGGAAGTTTTATCTTTATCCTCATTGGTTTGAAATTTCAAGATGAAGTGCACTGATGTGAATTTTTATCTATTAATTACGCTGGTAACTTGGTGGGATTTTTTTTCATGTGGATACTTATATCCTTCCATTCTGGGAGTTTTTCTTAACACTTTTCTTTGATAATTTCATTTCTTCTGTTTTCTCTGTTTTTTTTTTTTTCTTTGTGGAATTCCTGACATTCAGATGTTGGACCCGCTGGTTTAGTTTTTTTAATTTTCTTATTAAAATTTATCTCCTCATTTCTATCTCTGTCTTTTGGGAGATTTCTTCAACTTGATGAAATGATGATCCCAAGATGATCTTATCCAGTTTCACGGCTTTAAATGCTATTTGCACACTCGTGACTCCAGCCTGGCCCTCTCCTCTCAATTCGATATTCCTCTGTCTAACCAGCTTCTCAGCATCTCTCCTTGCATATCTAATAAACATCTTGGCTTAATAGATCCAGAACTGAACGTCTGGTTTCTAACTCCCTGTGCTAGGCTGAACAATGGCTCCCAAAATATAAATACTTCCTAATCCCCGGAACCTGTGGATGTTACCTTATATGGTAAAAAGGACTTGCAGGTATGATTAAGTTAAGGCTCTTGAGATGAGGAGATGATCCTGTATTGAGTGAGTCCTAAATGCCATCACGTGTGTCCTTATAAAAGCGAGGGGAGGGACTTCCCTGGTGGTCCATTGGTTAAGACTCTGCACTTCCAATGCAGGGGACACTATCCCTGGTCAGGGAACTAAGATCCCACATGCCGCCAGGAGTGGCCAAAAAAACACAAAAAAGGGAGGGGAGATGGTCAGAGGAGGAAGTAGGAGATGTGACAGCAGAAGCAAGTGGTTGGAGTGATGTGAGGAAGGGGTCATGAAGCAAATAAAGCAGGTGGCCCCCAGAAGCTAGAAAAGACAAGGACACAGTTTTTCAGAAGGAACTGGCCCTGCTGACACCTTGCCTTTAGGCCAGTGAAACTGATTTCAAACGTCTGGGCTCCAGAACTGTAAGATAAAAAATACGCTGCTTTAAACCCCCAAGTTTGCAGTAATGTGTTCTAGCAGTGATCGGAAACTGATTGGTTCCCTTTGCAGTAATGTGTTCTAGCAGTGATCGGAAACTGATTCGTTCCCCACCGCACTTCTCCCACAGACTTTCTCATGTCAGTTGAGGGCACCCCCATCTTTCCAATCGCTCAGGCCATAACCTCGGAGTGGTCCTTGAGTCCTCTTTGACCCATACCCCATATCCAGTCTACCAGGAAATTCTTTCAGCTCTACGTTGAGAACATCTTCAGAATCTTACCAGGTCTCGCCATCTCCACGGCAACCACTCCAGGCCAAGAGGGCATCATCCCTTGCTCGGATTACTACAAAAGCCTCCAAAGTGGTCCCCCTGTTTCTGCTTTTGCTGCCCACTTACCGCCCACCACCCACCTTTGAGCCCATTTTCAACCTAGCACCCAGCATGATCCTCTTAAAATGAATAAGATCATTTCACTCCTCTCTCTGAACTCTCACTGGCTCTTCATCTCACCCAGCAAAAGCCTACTACTGCGTTGACACACTGCCACCTCCCGTGCCCTCTCTCACCTCATGCCCAGCAACTGTCCCCTCACTAACTCTAATCCAGCCACACTGGCCGCCTTGCTCGATTGTGCTAACCACACTCCTGCCTCAGGGCCTTTGTAGCTGCTTTTCCCTCCGCTTGGGAAGTCCTCCCAGATTCCACATGACCAAAGCTGACTCTGTAATTTGTGGGGTCCAGTGCAGAAATGAAAATGTGGGACTCCTCATTCAAAGAGCAGTGGAAAAAAAGGTATCATTAAAAGTACCAAAATATAAAAGGTTTTCATTTCTTCCAAGAGAGAGTCTCTCTCTTGACCTGTCAAGGTCTTTTTAATTTGTTATTTAATGTTGCAGTCCCTGGGGCAAAGGGATGCTTGCCATGGACTTGCAGACCCTGATGGGTACGCAGGGTCCCACACTTGCGCATGCACAAATCGCAGGCTGCTGAGTAACCCCTACTAGAAAAGCAATCGCCCCTCACCATGGGTGACCCCCAAGGGGCTGCCAGATCTCCTACAGAACATGCTGTGTAGCTGGCCAGCATGGGGCAGGGACAGCCGCCTCCATGTCCTACCCTGAGATGCCGGGGGCCGTGTGTGACAGCCCCTGACCCTCCCTGTGCCCAGGTTCCGGGGGGGGGGCAGAAGATGGCAGCAGCTGCTGGTCTGGTCTGTGTGTGTGGCTCTGATGGGGTCCGGGGCGCCAGCCAGCGAGGAGTGGGCAGTCAAGAGGCAGGGAAACACACATCCAAAGGTAAAATTATCAAGACTCTCAAGACAGTGGGCAGAGCATAAGTCCTGGGTTGGGACCCTGTGCTGGTCCATAAAGCTGGTCCTAGACATGCTTTCCTTGCTCTGTCTCATCAGTGAGGCCACCCCTGACCCCTCCCCCCACGCCTGGTACACCCTTTCCCTGCACTCCAGCTGGCCTTGTACATACTGTTTAAAGCCTGCCTCTCACCTCTGGAACAGATGCTTCATGCGTGGAGGAGGTGGGGAAGAAATCTCCCCAGCGCCTGGAACACCGCCCAGCACATAAGAGGTGCTCAATAAACACATTGAATGAACAAAAAAGTGAGTGAATCAGTGAATAAATGAATGAATGAGTGGATGGACGGGCTTCCTTCCTGTGGCATCCCTTTGCAGCTTCCTCGGACCTGCCAGCTCATCTCCCGCTGCTCCCCACCTTCAGAACCACTGCTGGACCCTTGGGCTCTGTGTCACATCCTGCTGCTGCCCTTGTGGGCTTGTTGCCAGGCGCTTGGTGCTGTGGAATTCTGGAAGCGGCAGCTGTGACCCACTGCCCACCCAGCCTGTCTGAGCAGCCCCTTGGCCATTCTCAGCCCTGCCCCTCCTCTGAAATTTAGATTTTTAGCCCTAAGCTCCAGGCTCCTTTGTAGGTACTTGCCGACTTGGTAAAACTATGATTCTCAGAGAAAGCTCTTACCACGTGACTCCCACTTTGTAGGTGGGTGAGCTGAGCAGGAGAGGTCGAGCAACTTCCCGGAGGCTGCACAGCTGCTGGGTGGGGACTTGAACCTGAGCCTCTGGCTCTAACAGTTCACATGCCCCCGGCTGGGTGCTTGTCCAGACTGGAGATGTTGGGTGGGGAGCGCCAGCCCTGACAAAGCCTCCTGCCGGGAGCCTGTATTGTTCCTGGGATTAGGCTCTGGGGAGGCTGGGCTACAGGCCGAGTGTCACCAGGGCTCGCAGCTCTTTCCAGGGGCTTCCAGAGCCTCGGTGGCGGGGCAGGGCAATGCCCATCTCCCTCATCCTGAGAGGAAGCAGCCTGGGGACAGTACCTCAAAAAGGACAGGGGTGCTTCTCGGTGCTTCCAAGCTGGGGAGGGGCTGCAGAGGGAGTCGCCCCCCCCATACCCCCAGGCAGCAGGGGCCCCAGGATAGGGACTGTGCAGGTGCCCTTCTCCGCTGAGAGTGACAGGCCACGCCTAACAGTGAGTAGCTCCAGCCATTCTGTCCCAAAGGCCCACATTAACACCGCAGGGCTCAGAGGAGGGGCCCGGACCCACCCTGCCCTGTAGAAGAGGGGGAACTAGGAACTAGGAGGAGAGGTAAAGCGGTCCCATGGCCTGTGTTCCAGAACCCTGCCTGCTGGAAGCTTCCCAGCACCTCCTGCTGCCTCGTGACCTCCCCAGAGGTTGAGGGGACTGGTCAGGTAACTCTGACATGGTTTCATGGCTGCATGAGTCTGCCTTCCGTCAGCTCCCCGAGGGCGCTTCTACACACATTTTTATCCTCGCCACTTCCCGCCCCTGGTAAGTGAGTGCTGCTACCTCATCCCCATTTGACGGATGAGTAAACTGAGGCCAGAGAAGATCGATAACCTGCCACTCAAGTTCACACCCGCAGGAGAGGGCCTGGAGTCCACGAGCTCCCACACCTGCAGGCAGCAGCGCCTGTGCCTGCAGTTCCAACAGCAAAGCACCTCTGCCCAGGGCCCAGCTGAACAGGGTGCCAGGCAGTGCTGCGTGGGAGGTGGGGCTGGAGGGTGGCAGTCACGCCTGGGCCTGCAGGTACTGGCTCTGGGCCTGTTAGGCCAAAAAGGAATCCATCGGGTTACATGTTGGACCCAGATTTCTCATCTCAGAGGGACTTTCATCTCTCTCACCAGCCAGTTGGGACCCCTGGCCCCCCAAGCCCTGCACCCTCCTGCCCAGGGGCCACTGACTGAGCTGGGTCCTAGTCGGGCACAGTGTGCTGCTCTGGGGTCTGGCCTTGTGGGCAAACAACAGTAGTGGGTGGTCTGGGAGGTGGTGATGCTCCCCAGCCCTCCTTGGTGCCCCCTTCAGAGCTCAGCACAGAAGTGATCTGCTGCTGACCTGGGGTGGGGGGCGGGCACGTGTTGAAGGAGGCCTGGCTCCTGATCCCCTGGGCCCTCCATTCTAGCTCCTCTGGGGGCTGGTCCCACCCCGCTCCGGCATCCCCTTTGTCACTCCCTCACCTGCCCCTTCCCACCGCCTTTGCTGCTGCTGTCACTGGACCCCAGGGTGCCCTGGCTTCCATCTTCTCTGGTTAGAATCCTCCTCTGGTCCACTCCTTTCTCACCTTGTCTCCGCCAGGCATCGGGCTAAGCACTTAGTAGGCTTTATCTCTTGAAATCCTAACAGCCACCAGACACAGCCTTGGGGGGGCGGGATGCGGGGAGGCGGGTGACCCTTTTTCCCACTTCCTGTTCCAAAACTCAGGGCAGGCCAGAGGGAAGGGTGTGGACTGGGCCCTAGGCTCCTGGATCCCGGGGTGGTGGACCTGGGCTTCACTCCAAAGGCTCTCCGGACCGGCTGCCCAGGGCTACAGGGAGGGGTCCTCAGCACCCTGCCGACTCTGGCCCCCAGGGCTGCACGCCCACCCCGTCTAGGCTCACAGCCACCCTACATGGCCACTCACTGACAGTGAGTGACGTGTACCACTCGTCCGTCTCCTCATTTCTGAATGACGATATCTTAGAGTTACTTTAAGGCCCAGGTGTGCGCTGCTGGATGACTCAGGCCTCTGTAACTCAACAGGCTTCACACCTATTGGTGGTTACTGGTAGCTGCTACTAATGACAGCTTATCTGTTCATCGACAGGGCTGTGGGCAGGAGCCGGTGCTGGGCGCTGGGCTGAGGAGGGAGGGGCGGGGCTCTCCCCCCTTCCAGCCTTCAGGAGCACCTTGACGTCCCCACCCTGAACTCCTCCCCCCTCCCCCTCTTCTCCATTTCATGTGTCATGAGTGTCACCTTCCTAGTACCTGTCTGTCCCTCCAGTGTGTCTGCACCCCTCCGTGGCCCCATCAGTCTGCAGGGGCCTGGCACCCAGAAGTGCGTGGGGTGGGAGTGAGGGTGAGTGAGACATCTCAGCCCCCTCTCATTTTGCAGGTGGGAAAGCCAAGGCCCAAGGAGGTCAGGGGGAGGCCCAAGGACACAGTGAAGTGGGTCAGTGTTGGGAGGCTGCGAGCCAAGCGAGGGACCTTAAACTAAGTCTTTGGTTTGATCTCAGGTAGAGATCTGGGTTCCGGAAGGCTCCAGGAGCTGCAGTTACAGGTCAGTTTCAGGCCAACGAGCATCCTGGGGACACTGCTGTGTCGTTCTGCACCTGCCCTGACAGGAGCTCAGGTGTCTGCCTGGGTGTCCACGGCAGCCTGGGCAGCTGGGATGGGAGTGGAGCAAGCCACACCTACGAAGGGCTTCTGGAAAGCTGAGTAGCACTGCCTCTGCTGGGTCTCCAGGGAATACGACGGGGGCCCCAAAGACCCCTGGAGGTGTGAGCCGTCCCCAGGCATCCCAGGGAGAATGCCAGAGGCCTTGACTTTCCCCAGCCCCACTGCTGCAGCCTGTCAGGCCCCACCCAGCTCAGGCCCCTACTTCACCTCTTCACACACAGCAGTACCACTCGCTGGGCATCCTGTCCCCAACCACGTTCTTCCTGAGTGTCCACAGCAGCCTGATGAAACCCGGATCTGACCAGGCCACCCTCACTCCTGCTTGCCTGTAGGATGAAGTCCGACTTCCTGTACCTGGCATTCAAGGGCCTCCATCTCTGCCTCTAGTGTCTGGACTGCCCTTAAGAGGGAGGGATGGGGTGTTCCCCAGGCAGGAGGTGGTGGTGGCTGTGAGCCTTGTCCATATGTGGCCAGGCCACCCAGACTGCACTGAGCTGCTGGGCCGAACACGGCTTTCCTAACCCTGGGTGTGCAAGCATGAGGGCATCTGTGAGTGTGGCTGGGTGTGAGATGGTGAGTCCAGCGATAATGTTGGGGCACTGTAGGATATTCCCAAGAGGTTTTTGTTTTTTGGTGGTTTTTTTTGGCTGCGTTGGGTCTTCGTTGCTGCATGGGGGTTTCTCTAGTTGTGGCGAGCAGGGGCTACTCTTCGTTGCGGTGCTCAGACTTCTCATTGTCGTGGCTTCTCTTGCTGCGGAGCACGGGCTCTAGGAGCTTGGGCTTCAGTAGTTGTGGCACGTGGGCTCAGTAGTTGTGGCACGTGGGCTCAGTAGTTGTGGCTCGTGGGCTCTAGAACTCAGGCTCAGTAGTTGTGGCGCACGGGCTTAGTTGCTCCGCAGCATGTGGGGTCTTCCCAGACCAGGCCTCGAACCCGTGTCCCTTGCATTGGAAGGCAGATTCTTAACCACTGTGCCACCAGGGAAGCCCCTCCCAAGAGGTTTTGCTGCTGGGGCCGCATCCTGGGACCAGCTTTCCCTCCAACTGTCTCTTAGCAACCAGAGCTCCTGAGGCTCCACCGTTCAACCCCTTCCAGGCCTGGGCCTCAGACGGCCTCAGCAGAAACAGTGTGGCTTTGGTCAGAATGGCAGATGGGGCACAGAACTGGGCCTCTGACCCCTGCAGGTGGAGTCTCAGGTCAGGCTTAACTTCGTGCCCCAAGATAGCTGGAGCCACATGACTGGCTCTTCTTGCCCTGCCTCCACCCCTAGCTCTAACCCAGCCCCAGGGGCCGAGCCAGCTTTGAGGCTGGAGGGGGCTGACCAGGTAAGTCCCTGCTCTGTAGCTCAGAGGCAGAACCCTCTTACAGCCCTCCCAACCTGGAGGGGTCTTCTGTCCATCAGGCCTTGTTCTGGGTCCCATGCCCTGGTTACCCTCTGCCCTGTGATCTGCACTCTGTGTTGTCTTGCTGCCAGCTGGACCAAGCACACCTTCCCATACCTGTCGCTGACTCTGATCACCTGCTAGCTGGGTCCCAGGACCATCCTCCCTGGGCATGGCTTCTGGACAAGTAGCACCCCTGGTTACTGGAGCAATAATCCCCAGGTGTGTGCAGGTCTGCCATGGTAGCCTCTATGATGGCTATGGTTGGTGTTCTTGTCCCATGTCTGGGGACAGTGCTTCCTGTTCCAAAGAGGGGGTCCAGATGAAGGGCTCCAAGCAGCCCACCTGCCCAGGTTGTGTCCTCCTGCCCTGGGACTGGCAGGAGGGTAGGCCCATGACCCTCTTCATCCCTGGACCTTCTGTTGTCCTGGTCGTCACACCCTGACATCCCTACACCACAGTGTAAGGAACCCGTGTGAGGATGAGCACGCAAAGGATGGGGGCGGAATGCCACGGAGGGCACGGGACGAGGATGGCCAGCGAGGCGGGTGCGCCCTGGGGTCTGCAGAGGTCCTAGGATGCTCCGACACGGACTGGGGGCGTGGCCTCGATAGTGGGCGAGGCTTCAACGGGAGGGGCGGGGCCTGCTTTCTGAGACCTGTGGGCCCCTCTCGCCTGCCACGCTTCCTTCTGGTTGGGGGCTTACGTCTTGCTTGGTGGTCCTGCTGCTCTTTCCCCCTGGCGCTGGGCCCTCCCCTCCGATCCTATGTCCTAGACGTGGTGACAATGACAACGTGGACGATAAGAAGAGCTTTGGGGACTTCCCTGGTGGCACAGTGGTTAAGAATCTGCCTGCCATACAGGGGATACGGGTTTGAGCCCTGGTCCCGGAAGATCCCACATGCCGCGGAGCAACTAAGCCCGTGCCCGACAACTACTGAGCCTGCGCTCTAGAGCCCGCGAGCCACAACTACTGAAGCCCACGTGCCACAACTACTAAAGCCTGCATGCCACAACTACTGAAGCACACGTGCCTAGAGCTGGTGCTCTGCAACAAGAGAAGCCACTGCAATGAGAAACCCGCGCACCGCAACGAAGAGTAGCTCCTGCTCGCCGCAACTAGAGAAAGTCCGCGCGCAGCAACGAAGACCCAACACAGCCAAAAAATAAATAAATAAATTTATTAAAAAAAAAAGAAAAGAAGAGCTTTGGCTTTCGCCTTTCCCAGGTCCCCGCCCTGGCGGGGGGGGGGGGGGGTCCTCTGGAGACATCCCGCCCGGCCAGAGCCTCTACCCAGACCCTCCCACTCCCTGCTGACCGCCCTGGCTCAGCTCTCTAAACCTGCCCATCCTCCAGGCCCTCCTCAAAAGTACCCCCTCCCAGATGTGGACCCAGTTTAACTTCTCACCTCTGAGAATCATACTCTGTCACCCCCTCCCAGACACAGCCCACAACCTCCCAGCAACGGTGTCATCAGTGTCCCTAAGGCCAGGCTTCCAGAGGCCAATCAGATGTGCCGTGGCTAGGTGGCTTCCACAATGGCCACCAGCAACACGGCCCAACTCGGCTACAAGGATCTTTTGCTACAAGATCTAGGATGGAGTCTTCCTACGGCTTGTGACTTGCAGTCCTGAGGGGCCAGGAAGCTGACGAGGGTCCTTTCTCCCAGAGCAGGGTGGGGTCTCCAAGAGGAAGCGCCAAGTCTCACTCACCCCCAGCCCCCTACAGCTGGGAAGTCCTGATGTTTTTCAAGGGTAAATGGAGGTTTCTGGAACCATAGCTGGGTGAGAAGGATGTCTCCATCAGGCAGAATCTGCTGGCACACTTTCCTCACAATTGGCTTGGGGTCTGCCCACGCTGGGTAGGTGGGTGGGTGGATGGGTGGGTGGATGGATGGGTGGATGGATGGGTGGGTGGATGGATGGGTGGGTGGATGGATGGGTGGATGGATGGGTGGGTGGATGGATATGTGAGTGGGTGGATGGGTGGGTGGATGGGTGGGTGGAGGGATGGGTGGGTGGGTGGGTGGGTGGGCAGATACCATGTTCCCAACAAAGGCCAGCAGACCTCCCTGCACACCCTGAGTGCCCAAGGCTCCAGGCCAGGAAAGGATCACAGAGCCTGTTCATAAAACAGCTGAGGAGGTGGGTGAAGCTCAGCCTGTAGAAGACAAGCCTCAGGGGAGCAGAAGAGGCGCCTTTGAGGGTTTGGAGGGCTCTCCACTGGGAGAGGCAAGGACACCCCCTCCTAACCTCATGGCTCTAGGGATGAACCCAGGACTAGTGCGGGAAGTGGGAGGGAGGCAGGTGGTGTGTTGAGGCAAAGCCAACTGCTGGAGCCTGCCTCCTCTCCTGCTGTGTTCCTGACAAATGGTAAACGGAACCGGTTTTCTTGCTAACTTACATTTTCAGTTCCAAATGGTGTGTGACTTCAAACATGTTCCAGTTAACAAAGTGTCTTTTTGTTGCAAGCAACACACTGACAGTCACAAATGAAATACACAGAGGTGCATATGATGCGAAGCCACACAGTGCCCAGCCACCCTCCCCCAGTCTGCTCCTTGATCCTATGGGGCTCAGTGAGGCTCACAGCGGCCCCTGCAGCTGTACACACCACATCTACCTCTCATCTCTGACTTGCCAAATTTCAGACACTATGGACTCCTCAGTGTGAGAGGTGGAAATTCAAGAACATTACAGTTGACCCTTGAACAATGCGAGAGTTAGGGGTGCCGAGCTCCTGTGCAGTCAAAAGTCTCAGTATAACTTTACAGGTGGCCTTCTGATCTGAGGTTCCACATCCGAGGATTCAACCAACCTCGGGTTGGGTAGTGCTACGGTATGTATTGAGTGAGAAAAACAAAAACAAAAACCCGCGTATAAGTGGACTCATGCAGTTCAAACCCATGTTGTTCAAGGGTCCACTGCACGTGACCCTCCTATTTTTCATATTTACATAGCTACTTTTATTCTTCTATTTTTTTTTTGGTAACTTTAAATAACATTCTTTCTACCATATAGCCTAGCAATTCCGCTGCTAGGTATATACCTAAGAGAAATGATAACGTGTCCACGGGACTTCCCTGGCAGTCCAGTGGTTAGGACTCGTCGCTTCCACTGCAGGGGGCACGGGTTCGATCCCTGGTCGGGGAACTAAAATCCCGCATGCCGCGCAGCACAGCCAAAAAAAAAGAAAACATGTTCATACAAAAACCTGTACATAAATGTTCATAGCAGCATGACTCACGATAGTCAAAAGGGGGAAAACAACTCAAACATCCAGCAGCTGACGAATGGTTAAATAATATGCAGTCCATTCCCACAATGGAATATTATTCAATTATAAAAAGGAATGGGGACTTCCCTGGTGGCGCAGTGGTTAAGAATCTGCCTGCCAATGCAGGGGACACGGGTTCGAGCCCTGGTCTGGGAAGATCTCACATGCCACGGAGCAACTAAGCCCACGTGCCACAACTACTGAGCCTGCGCTCTAGAGCCCACAAGCCACACCTACTGAAGCCTGTCTGCCTAGAGCCCGTGTTCCACAACAAGAGAAGCCACCGCAATGAGAAGCCCGCGCAGCACAACGAAGAGTAGCCCCCACTCGCCGCAACTAGAGGAAGCCCGTGTGCAGCAACGAAGACCCAACACAGCCAAAAATAAATATATAAAATTTAAAAAAAAAAAAGGAATGAAGTACTGAGACAGGCTTTACCACTGAACACACTATGCTGAGTGAAAGAAGCCAGACACACACAAAACACATATTGTGTGATTCCGTTTATGTGGAATGTCCAGAATAGGCAAATGCATAGAGAGAGACAGTAGAGCTGTGGATGCTCAGGGCTGGTGGGGAGGGAGAAACAGGAGAAATAGACTGCCAGTGAGTACAGGGTTTCTTTGTGGGGCGATGACAGTGATGCAAGTAGACAGCAGTGATGGTTGCACAACCTTGCCAATGGACAAACTCCCGCAGAATCACACACTGTAAAAGGGCGCGTTTTATGCTGGGTGACATCTATCAATAAAGCTGTTATATGTAAAAATATGTACTCATTGGGTAAAGAAGATGTAGTATACATATACAGTGGAATATTTCTCAGCCATTAAAAAGAATGAAATAATGCCATTTGCAGCAACATGGATGGACCTAGAGATTATCCTGCTGAGTGAAGTCAGACAGACAGAGAAAGACAAATACCCTATGATACCACTTATATGTGGAATCTAAAATATAACACAAATGAACTTATCTATGAAACAGAAACAGACTCACAGACATAGATAACAGACCTGTGGTTGTCAAGGGAGAGGGACGGACTGGGAGTTTGGGGTTAGCAGATGCAAGCTATTATATACAGAATGGATAAACAACAAGGTCCTACTGTATAGCACAGGGAACTATATTCAATATGGTGTGATAAACCATAATGGAAAAGAATATGAAAAAGAATGTATATAGATGTATAACTGAATCGCTTTGAGCAGAAACTAACGCGACATTGTAAATCAACTATACTTCAATAAAATAAGTTAAAAAATATATATCTATTCGTTCACATTCACTTCTGACCCAGCCTCGGGGAGGCAAGGTCACTGGTCCCGCCCCACCCGGCATTCCCCCATCCCTCGTCAGTCAGCCCCAAACAGTGAACCTGAACACCGTCCAACATCAACCTGCGAACACATACTGACAGATGGGAGGCTGAGGTTGGGGGAGGATCCTGCAAAGGACCAGAATCCTGTTGTGGCCATAAGTGTGGTTTAAGAGAATAAGTGCTGTGCACTGGATACTCACCCTGTGCCAAGGTGACGGTGCTGAGTGTTTTACATGCATCTCATTAAGCCTCAGGATGACGTGAGGTCAGGCACCGTGTCCCCCATTTTACAGAGGAGGAAACTGAGGCTTAGAGACATCACAGGACTGCTAGAACGTGGCAGAGCTGGGAGGAGAGCCCAGAGTGTAAATCCAAAACTCTTGGCCACCTGGGAGAACAGCCCACATTTGCTTTCTGTCTCCAGGTATGGGTTTTCTTACGCTGGTGCTCACGTAGACCCGTTCATTTTATGTGTTTTAAGCCCTTTGTGCGATGCAAGACCTATCTCGAGAACGTCCTTCGGTGCAGAGGAAGGCAGTAGAGGCAAGGGCTCCCACCCCCCACGCCCCCTTGCCGCCCACCCGGTACCAGGATGCTCCGGCCCCCCTGGGCTTCATCCTGACCTCAGGTGGGTGCAACCTGGGCCGTGACCGTGACCTGCTTCCTGACAGACAATGGGAAGCCTGTTTGCCTTCCCGGGTGCCGGATTAGACAATGTTTAGCTTTCCCTCGGAGGAGAAGTGTTGCCCCTCCCCGGCGTGGCAGGGCCAGCCGCTGGGCCGCCGCCAGGAGCCTCTCCCTGTTGCTCAGCGCCTCAGTGCCCATTCTAGAGGTTTAATCATTAACGGGCACATTTGGCCTTTGATTTCAGGTTGGAATTTGGGAGCTGTGCCCAGGAACAATTACCTCTGACACACTATTTCGTGTAAAATCACTCTTAGCTGCCATTCGCTGATAAAGCTGGAATACAGAGGAGTCCGTTAACCGCATTGGCCTCTCGGCCTCCGTGGAAGGCAACCGTGGGACCTGCCTTTTGGCGGCCGTGAAGTAGGTTCTAGAACATCTGCTGGCCCTGCGGCTGCGTGGTGGCCTCACCCCCACGTGCAATTCTGAGGCTGGCAGAGTGGCCGGAGCAGCACCGCTCAGGGCAGATCCCCCAGAAGCCAGGCCCCTGTTGGCTCTAGGCTCCCCGAGCGAGAAGCCGCTGAGATCAACAGCCCCGCACCCTTCCAGCCCGGGGTGGGGCCCAGGCTTCAACACCCACCTCTCGTCACCCCTGGGAGGAGCAGCCGCTGCCTGGCATGGGAGTGAACTCCCCATCCCGGGCGGACTCCAAGCTGGGGCGCCCACTCAGGGTTCCCCCTGACCTGAGCCGGCTTTCGGGAGTCACCGCCAGGTACCGAAGCCACGCGTCCTCCCCCATCCTCCTTCCCCTGCACCCTGCCTCCCTGACTGCCACTGAGACCCGCCTCCCCCGCCCTCTCCTGGGAACGGCCCTGGGAGGCACGGGGCCTCCCATCGTGAGCTGCAGGGGGGGGTGGGGGGGGTGGGCGCTGCCTTTCTGCTGCTCGGGGCGTTGCCGTTGCCGTTGCCGGAGCAGCTGGCTGGAGGGGGAGCCCGGTTGAGAGAGGCCTGCTTGGGAGGAGGGTGGTGGCTGACCCGATCTCCTTCAAGGGACCCTCTGCCTTCCTGCCCTCCTGCATCTCTGCCGCCTGAGCCCTGCCCCACTCCTCCCCAGAAACCTGAGGCTGAAACCTCAGAATCTCCCACCTTCCCCTGCGCTGCAATTCCCCTCGAGCTGGCCCGTCCCCTGTCCCCTGCTGCAGTGCCAGTATCGGGGGGGCCAGTCAGCACGGGTTTGCTCAGGGGTGACCACACGGTCGGCACCCGGATGGGCACGACCTCGGACACTCCCAGCTTGTCAACTGGAAGGGACTTGGAGGCCAGCGTGTCAGAAGTTCTCAGACGCAGAAGGGCCACAGGGGCCAGGTACACTGAGGGGCAGGCCAGAGCCTGCACACTTCTATGCCACAGCCACTGCCTGTTTTTGTTTTGTTTTTTTAAAAATATTTATCTATTTATTTTTGGCTGCGTCGGGTCTTAATTTCAGAACGTGGGATCTTTTGTTGCAGCGCGTGGGCTTCTCTCTAGTTGTGGCACACGGGCTTCAGAGCATGCGGGCTCAGTAGTTGCAGTGTGTGGGCTCTCTAGTTGAGGCACACGGGCTCACTGGTTGTGGCGCAGAGGCTCAGTTGCCCCGGGGCATGTGGGATCTTAGTTTCCCGACCAGGGATGGAACCCGCATTCCTTGCACTGGAAGGCGGTCTTAACCACTGGACTGCCAGGGCAGTCCCCACTACTGCCTGTTTTGCCCAAGTAGCCGCGGGCCTCCCTGTGGGGCTCTGCTCTGTGACCCTGGTCGCTGGGCGTCATCTCCCCACCACCCTGTGGGGCTTTGGGGCCTTCCTGCCAGCCAGCCCCGGCTCCAGATGGCCAGACACTCCCAGAGCCTCCGGCTGGCCGGGTGCGGGGCTCCCGTGGCACCGGAAGAGCTGCCTGGAAAGGCAGGATGGGCACACCCTGTTAGGGGCTTGCCCACTGTCCCCCTGGGAGCCTTCCTGGAATCCAGGAAATTAAGGACTCAGGCAGGACCCCCAGGGGCCTAGTGGCCCCGCCTCTGTCTTGCTGCAGGACTCCCGGCCCTGTTCTTGGCTCTGCCGGGGAAGCCAGACCCTGCTGCCCAGAAGCGGGGTGGTGCTCAGGGGGGAGGGCAGCTGGGGCCTCGCGGGGAGCAGACCCTCCAAGTCCCCTCCACGTCTGCCCTCTCCTTTGCACCCCTGCTGCTGCCATGCCCCCTGGACCAGGGCAGTGGCTGCCCGGCCGGTCGCCCTGCTTCGTCCTTGCTGTGGCCCCGTCCACCCTTGGGCCGGCTCCTTGGATTCGAGTCGTTTACTGGTCCCTGTTGCTTTAGGAACAGACTTGAAATCTTAACTTGACTCACAAAGAGGTGGCTGCAGGGATTGTGGGGTCGGGGGACAGACCCTTGTGTAGGCAGGGTTTGCTTCACAGATACGTCCCGGAGGGATGAAAGCGCTGAATGTAAACAACAACAAGTCAGAAACGTTTAGAAGAAAGTCTGGGCGCGTGGACCCGCCCGAGGAGGGGAGCGGCGTCCTTGCCCCGGAGAGGGGCGTGGCCGGCTGCTCCCTGGGCCAGGCATCCAGCGAAAACAAAGGCCAAGGATGCCACCCTGTCCACTGGGCCCCATGCAGGGTCAGGGACCTGCATCTCCCCAAACAAACAGGCTGTTATCTCCAGTGCCATGTGGCAGAGGGAGCCGAGGTTTTCCAGACGTCTGGGGAGCCGTCTCCCATTCCCCACACTGCCCACGCCCAGCTTGGTGGGATGCTTTGGGTGTGCAGCCAATGGCAGCGCTTGGGCCCTGGGGCAGGAGGGAGCACAGGGAGGCCGCTGGCCTGGGTGGGGCCCTCGGACCCTGCTGACACCCACATGCAGGCCTGTGAGGACCAGAGTTGGGCGCTCCACACCGGGCAGGGAAATGACGCGCCCCACGCAGTCCTCTCCAGTTCAGTGCCACGGGGGGCAGCCTGTGAGGGGAGGCCTGGCAGAGGCCCTGTCAGCCCTCCCCTGCATACCCGACACTTCCCAGACGGCTGAGGTGAACCAGCCCTGTCCCAGCCCCAGAGCCTTTAAGAGACCAGCGGGGAGGCCGCTCTTTATGAGGTGCTGTGGTAAGGATGACGCATGTGTAGAGGCAACAGAGACAGACATAGACACACAAGAGCCTCGATAGACATAGACATAGACACACAAGAGCCTCGATAGACATAGACAGACAGACATACAAGAGCCTCGATTACCAGAGCCTCAGTCTCTGCATCTATAAAACGGGGACAAGAATCAGGGCACTGCCTCAGGGTGCTCGGAGGATGGAGGTGACATAATCCTGGCACCTGGCAAGTGGTCAGGGCACGGCATGGGGCCTGGGTGCACGCCCAGGTGCAGCGGGGCAAGGGGCTCCCTGGGGTAGGGAGGGAAGGCTTCTCATCCTGTGTCTGCTCTGGGTGAGCCAGGCTGACCACGAGGACAAGGGTACCCCGGCAGAGGGCATAGGACGCCTGGAAACTGCAAAGCCCCAGGAAGACTGCATGCTCAGAGGCTGGGGGGAGGGGCCGAACAAAAGGATGGCAGGGAAGGGCTGGTCCCGATTGGGCCTGGCCGAAGGCCGAGAGGGGCGGCCTACCAGAACTTTCCTCCTGGGCGTTCCCTGCCCTCTGCTGCCTGTCAGGGCCTCTGGACAGTGCAGACCAGCTGGCTGGGTGCCTGGGCTAACATTTCCATTTAAAATTCCCAAGTTGCCCTAAAGGACCCAGCAAGAGCACAGAGTGAGGGGTGGAAGATGTTAGCTGAGAATCTGTCCTGTCTCTGGAGTTCTCCTGACCCTTCTCCTGTCCCTGCTGCCCCTGCAATGCTATGAGGTCTGCTCCCTGCAGTTGAGTTTCTTTACAAAAGAGGAAAACAAGGCTCAGAGAGGAAAGAGCTCTCAGAGTCCCACTGTTGGTCTAAGGCCAGATCGGCTTTAAATCCAAGTCTTTTTTATCACTGGGACCGGAGGGGACCAAAGAAGTCCACCACGGCCAGCAAGGATGGACCATACTGTACCGCATCCCAAATTCCTTTGGCCCAGAGTCCCTCTCCACCCCACCGATCAGGGGAGCCTGGTGGACGCCCACCCTGGTGGCCCCTCCCGCAAACTACAGGCACTCAGGAGTGTCCCTGAGGCTTCCCCTGGCCAAGGTCAGGACTGGCAATGCTGACCTTGAAAGTGGTCATGGCCACAGTGGTCTCTGCTGGGCTGCTCTGAGGGCAGCAGATCCAAAGCTGGTGGTGAGGCCTCCAGCCCTGCCTGCGGCCCGAAGTCCCCTGCACTCAGGAGGCAGCTGTCAGCGTCCCTGGTGGATGTCCGTCTCTGAGTGCACGGAGGCCGAACAAAGGATGGTGCCCAGCCCTGAAACAGGAGAATCTAACAGCAGCCCCTGGAGGGGACCCAATGATCAGCGTAGACCCACACCGTGGGGCTCCCAGCCACTTCCCTTCTCCAGGAAAGCCCCTTACATGGGGTGCCCAGTGGCCAAGTCTGGGCCTGGTCACCCTGCCTACTGGCCTCAGTTGCTGGTCTCGGCGTGGGCCCCTGACTCAAGCTGACCAATCAGAATTTCCTTCCTGGAAATCTGGCTCTGATTGGCCCACAGAGGAGCCCTGAGGGCCACACCTGGCGGCAGGGGCCCTTCCTCATCCATAAAAGAATATTAAAAATGACATTTTCCAAACATGTTGGCATAAAGACGAGTATATGCATATTATATGTGGAAATATTTTCTTCAACCTAAAAGCTCATTTCTTTTCCTTCCGATTTGAGAAGAAATAAAAACAATTTGGGGGGCACTGAGCCTGCTGTGCCTCTTGAAGGCCCCCCAAGGTCAGCGCTGCAGGCTCGCTGGTCGCGCTCCTTCTTGACCTGGGAGACGCCTCACCTCCTTCCTGACTGTCTCCTTTTGGCCTGAGCTGCCCAGAGCTGGATTCTGAGTGCTGGTGGCCTAAGAACTAACGTGGCCTTCCTGCCGTGGCTGTGCCTCGGAGCGAGCCCAAGTGTCACTCATCACCCCTGCAGCCGCGGACCCGTTTCACAGGTGAGGACACCGGGGCCTGGAGAGTTAGCTGCCTTGCCCGGGGCCCCGCTGTGGGTCCAGAGCCAGGTTCCAAGAATTCATGTGCAGCTTGTTCTTTGTAAGGAAAGGTGAGCAGCTTCCTTCCCAGTTTCTCCTGCCCACTCTTTCCTTCCTTCCTGGTTCTTCCTCTGTTTGCACTTAGGCTGGGGTCACAGCAGGATGGAGCTGGGAGAATGAGACTGGGGGTGAGAGGATGGCGAGGGTGGACAGACCAGACAAGTGGGCAATGGCTGCTCCAGAGCCTCTCAGGTGCCACCCCCTCTGGGCACGAGGCTGGTTCCTACAGCATCCCTGGGTCCCCCACCCTGCGAGGCCCTCGCCAGGAGAGGTGTCCCCAAGGCCACCTGCAGGAGGAGAGTCCCTTCAGGGATCTGGATCAGGTCAGAGGTGCTGCCCAGCTGCCTCTGGCTCCAGGGAGAAACCCTAGGCCCCATGGAGCTCCATCAGCTTTTCCTGAGAACAGGAAAAGAAGCGGGAAGTGGGGATGTAAAAATAGACGCTACAGCCAGTCGGGGCAGGACTGGAGTTGGCAGGCCTCACGTCTTCCTTCTTCTGAAGGTTGGGCTCGGCGCGCCCAGCCTGGGAGGAACGCCTGCCGGGCCTCCCTCCTCTCTGGCTTCCCGGATGCCTCCTGGGCCCCCAGCCCCGGGAGGCACATGTACGGGCCACAAGGCCTCTGGGCGGGCGCTGTGATTCACGGGGCCGGCCACCAGCATGGCTTCTGTGCACCGCTGGCGACAGCTTCCCTCCGGGGCTGCTGGGCTGGGTGAGCCACACACACAGCACCCAGTGCGTGTGCTAGAGATGTGGCGCCTCCCACACCTCTGCCCAACCCTCACCCAGAGGGGCTGCCCCCTCTGGAGCTGCCTCTGACCTCTAACCTTTCCCAGGCAGGTTAGATTGAAGGCCTGCGAAGAGGCAGGGGTGGGGCTCATGACTATCTTTCCAAAGACCAGCCAGCGCTGCAGCCGCTCCCAGCTCATCCTCCCGGCACTGCCCCAGGACCCACCGATTCCAGCTTCTGCCCGATGCAGCGGGAAGGCACTGCGTGTGGCCCCGAGGCCGGCCTGCCATTCTGCTGTGTCCCTCCCTGGGCAGTCAAGGTCCCCTGCGACCTCTGTTTCCCCATCAGCCAAAAGGTAATTCAGCTTCCGCCTCCCTAAGAGAATGGGAGACGGAGCTGTGTAAACTGTAAAGTACCGTGCGGACGCGAAGGGCTGCTGCCCCCTGCAGGAAGCAGGGTTTCTCTCTGAGGCCGCAACAGAGAAGCACCTGCAGCTCCTGCCAGCCGCCCCGCCTCCACCCCACGTTCCCCTCCTGCCCCTGGGTCCCCGCGGAGTCGGTCATCTTCCGGCCACACTCAGTTGATGCTGAAGGTGAGTCAGGTGCGATGATGGCCCGAGTGCCGGTGAATCATGGAGCCGGAGGAGGAAGTGGGTTAGTACCGGGACTGCCTCCCTGAGAGGCCGACAGAGCAAGAGTGACGTCACTGCCGGGTGACGCCCGAGCTCCAGCGGCCTCTGTCCCCCTCCTCACCTGCTCTGTCCCCGCAGGCTGCGTTGGGCCCTGGCTCTGAGGACCACAGGCTGAGCGTCGCCTCCAGGCTGCTGGGAAGCGCGGGCACAGAGCGGGGATGGGGGCCGTGCCCGCCTGGAGCCACCCTCAGCTGTGAGCCTTTGGCACCTGCTCCAGTGAGGTTAATTCAGGGGGTTCAGGGCGAGTGAGAGGTGACACTGGGAAATGTAAACTTTAAACTGTATCAGTGTTTGTAAGTTGGGTTTGGCATTTAAAAATTTTACCCAAGGGACTATACTCAATATTTTGTAATAATCTATAAGGGAAAAGAATCTCAAAAGAATATCTATAGCTATCTATCTATATATATATATACACATACCTACATACGTATATAACTGAATCACTTTGCTGTACACCTGAAGCTAACACAACATTGTAAATCAACTATACTTCAATTAAAAAATAAATAGGGCTTCCCTGGTGGCGCAGTGGTTGAGAGTCCGCCTGCCGATGCAGGGGACACGGGTTCGTTCCCTGGTCCGGGAAGATCCCACATGCCATGGAGCGGCTGGGCCCGTGAGCCATGGCCGCTGAGCCTGCACGTCCGGAGCCTGTGCTTCGCAACGGGAGAGGCCACAACAGTGAGAAGCCCGCGTACCGCAAAAAGAAAAAAAACAAAACCCAAAACATTTTATTTATTTAAAAATCCTCATCCAGTGGAAGTGGCTCTGGCCTCTGAGGCCCTTTGGTAAAGCCACTTCAAAGGTCTAAGCTCCCAGGGCTGGGACAGGGCAGGGGAGGGGCACTGGAGGGGCTGGGCAGCGTCGGGCAGTGTCGTGGGCCCTTAGAATGAGCTCCCCTTCAGCGATGGGCCCTGGGCACTTCACTCGCTTGACCCTGGTCCCAGCCCTGCAAGCTTTTCTAAGTACATGGGGGACACTGAGGCCTTGGGTCTGGGTTGGGAGTCAGGAGTTGGCTTCGTGGGGTACGGACCGCGAGGGCTGCCCGAGGGCCCCCACCAAGAGCAGGTCTGGGGGCAGGGTCTGTCTGTCCTTCCTGGTAGAAGGCAGCACCTGCACAGCCTTAGCTGGTGACAAAGGGGCAGAAACGCTCTGGACGTGGACAGAGGGCACTGGCACAGCCGCTAATGAAAGGCTGGGGCAGTGGGAGCTGAACCATCCTGTGGCTTCCTCGAGGCGCGGCCGCTGTGACCGTGATCGTGGTAATAACACCAGTGCCCATCGTGGGTGGTCAGGCTGCTGGTGTGGGATGTCTGGACACCGAATGGCCGGGAGCTCAGGAAGCCCCTCCCCACGCGATCTCACTGATGCTGCCCTGGCTGGCTGGGCTGGGGGATTATTACTTTATTGTTTTTAAAGTGCCCTGTTGTTATTTTTTGATTACGGAAGCGATCCAAGCTCACGATAAAGACCTGTGAGCACTGAGTGGGTGGTGCTATTAGCTTGGTTCATGGTTCATGGATGGGGAGGTGACGCAGACTGTTGCAATTCATCAGTATCAGCAGCAGGATGACAAAAAAGATTTAGTCACCGTCCTTTGGGACACAGCTGGGTAAGGCTGCTGGCAGACAGACAGGGTCTGCACCCCGGCCTCCCAACCTAAAGCTGACCAAAAATGAGGGTATTTTCTGCACAGTCCTGGGAGGTGAGGGCAGGAGTGGGGACTGAGAGCAGATGCTGGCACAGTCCTCCAGCCGCTGGTGGCCACAGCCCACAGGGTGACTGCCCATCTTGCTTCTCCAGCTGCTTCCTGCTGCCGGATCTGGGGCTGGGCTGCTCTGATACCCTGGTGCTTCCCGGGCTTAGGGGAGGCCACTGAGAGCTGGCGGGCGCGGGGTGACCCCTTTCAGCCACGCGCAGGCAGCTGAAGACCTAGGCTGGGCTGCGTGCATGAGGCTCCTCTGGGGAGCACGGAAGACGGGCGTCCTGCAGAGGAACTCTGTGCTGTGCATTTCTGTGGCCCTGATTTTAGTGACGAGCCCCTTAGCCCAAACCAGAGCATCATGTCCTGAGGAACACAGATCACCTAATTCATTCTCATGAAGTCTCACCGTGAGTTGCTGATGTGGCCGTCACAACTCCATTTTACAGATACGGAAACTGAGGCTTGGGGGACGACGTTCACATGTCCAAAGCCACACAGTACTAAGTGGCTGAATTTGATTAGAACCATTCCAAGCCCTTCCCCCGTCTCCCAGCTCCCCGCCCACACTCGGCTCTCCAGGCCCTGATGCTATAGACACGATGCTGCCGCCCATCTTCGGGGAGCAGGGGCTCCCAGAGCCCAGCGGTGACCAGGCAGCAGGTGTGACCTCCTGGGAGGCCAACCTTGGAACTTGTTTTTCTTGGCGCCCTCCTGGGGACTGCATTCCACCGACCCCAAAACACATTTTCCCCAGGTCTAGGTGTGAAACTTCGGGGGCGAGGGTGGCCAGATCTGGGGAACCTCCCAGAGCCCCTGGGGTGACCTGGGAAGCTGGGCTTGTGTCTGGATGCTGCGTCCCCAGGATCTCGCCCAGAGCAGGCCTTCTGTGTTTGCCAACTGTGCCCCGGGGACAGGTAGCTCATGGGTACACTTGGCTTAGAGACGCCTGGGCCTGGTTTGGGCTGAGAGTAGTGAATGCGAAAGGATATCAGAAAGGGGCGGGTGCTGAGAAGAGGCAGGGCCAAGTGCAGAATGCTGGTGGGTGCTGCAATCAACGCTGGTGCCTAAGGGGTCCGCTAGGAGGGTCTCAAGTTCAGAACACCTTGCAGGGGGGTTGCAGGGGCGTGAAAAAGCCTCCAAGTCACCTGTTTCCTGTGACTTCATTGGTGTTGGGGTGCAGGTTATCCAGCCTCCTTTAGTTCTGCTGCGTGTTTTACTGTTTGGCTAATCTATCTTGGTCTGACAAACTTTCTTTTTGGAAGTAAATGTTTATTCGTGTGTGTTTGACCTGAAAAATACTATTGCTGGGTTTTCTGGCACCTCCAAACATTTAGGAGACACATGTGGAAGCCGAGCTGGGCATCAAGTCTGCCTGCAGTGTCCCTCGGGGCTGGGAGCCTCTCCAGGTCAGGTCAGGCCCACCTTGGAACCGCCTCTGACCCAGAGTCCAGGCTGAGGCCAGCATAGAGGCAGCAGCACCTGCTTGTTGAGTGAATAACCGACCTGGCTGGGGGACGGTTCCCGGAACAGAGGTGCCAAGAAGGTGAGAGAAGCCAGGCAGGAGGGCAGGGCTGCGTTAGGCTCTCAGGGTGTAATTCTTCTTGCCCTTGCAAGGAGGGTGCAATTTACATTTTTATTTATTTGAAATCACACAGTAATTCTTTTTTTAAAAAAAGTAATTAATTAATTAATTTATTTTTGGCTGTGTTGGTTCTCTGTTGCTGCGCACAGGCTTTCTCTAGTTGCAGCGAGCGCAGGCTACTCTTCGTTGCGGTGCGCGGGCTTATTATTGCAGGGGCTTCTCTTGTTGCAGAGCACGGGCTCTAGGTGCACGGGCTTCAGTAGTTGTGGCTCGCGGGCTCTAGAGCGCAGGCTCAGTAGTTGTGGCGCACGGGCTTAGTTGCTCTGCAGCATATGGGACCTTCCCGGACCAGGGCTCGAACCCGTGTCCCCTGCGTTGGCAGGTGGATTCTTAACCACTGTGCCACCAGGAAAGTCCCACACACAGCTAATTCTTGAACACAGTCTCATATAAATCACAGTGTTACCAATAAAATCCAAATCCATCTTGATCAAGCCCCTTTATTGTGCCCCCCGACTCCTGGTATATCCCGTTTTGTTTCGGCGCCTAGTTTGCCAGATTTTTACTGATACACAAGCTCGTGCCTACATAAACACATAGTTTGAGTGTTGTGCCTGTGCGTGTGTTTAAACTCAAAGGGTGTCGCTCTGTATGTGTCATGCTGTAAACTGCTTTTCCCTTGAGCAGACTAAATCTTGGAGATCCTGTCAGTGTGCATAGATCTTCCTTATGACCTGCGTCTGCTGCGGAGGACCCAAGGCTACAGCAATGGCCCCCACAGGAGTCAGCATGCCCATTTTATGGATGAGGAAGTTGAGGCTCAGAGAGGTTGGGTGACTTGCCCAGCGTCACCTCCAGCTGTTTGAGGGTTGGGCCTGGCAGGGACTGGGAGAGGGGCAGGTGGGACTGCTGAGTGTGGAGCACAAAGGAGTGGCAGGTGAAGGGGACCCCAAGGGCAGAGTCCAGATGCCCGAGGGAGGAAATCAATCAGGGCCTCTGGGAGTCTCAGCGATTCTGGATGGATCAGGCAGGAAGCTGGCCCTCCGCTGGAAGCCGAAGAATTCTGCAGGCCCCGCCCGGCCACACGCTCGCTCTCCCTTCCGGGGCCCGACTCCCCTGAGACTCTGTGGCCGGGGTGCTCAGGGCTGAGCGATGACCGAGTGGGCCCTGTCCTCCAGGACACATGGCCTGGGCCCACTGCCATGCCAGGCGGGCCCAGGGGCAGGGGCAGGTACTGCCCACGTCTGTCCCCCACATCCCCAGGACACCAGCTCTGGATGTACTCTGCCAGGTGCTCATTCCCCAGGACTTATGTCAGGGTGAGGCACGTGCCGGAAAGACCAGGCCACCCGGGCGGGCCCAGGGTGTGACCTGCAGTGCTTCCCACAAAGGCCGAGCCGGCCAAGGTGCTGATTGGGGCGGGCTTCCTGAAGAGGTGGAAGGACGCAGGGAAGTGGCCTCCAGCCTCCTCAACGCGCTGCTTCCTCCTGACTCACTGCTGGCCTGCCCACCTGTGGCGGGAAGTCACCAAACCTTCTCAGACTTAGGAGCACCTGCCGGGAGATGGACCTTGCCCCACACTCCCTACATGCGCCTGCCTCAGCTGACCCACTTCCCAGGCATTTGGCTGAAAGAGGCCAAGGCAATCCCGAGGGGTGGGGTGGGTGCGGCCGGGGTGTGTCCATGGTGCCAGCACCCATGCAGCATTTTCGGCCTGGTTTCCCAGGGCTGTGCCCCACCTGACCACGTTGTGCCTGTCCCCTTAGAAGCCACTGGCTTATTCACAAGGCCACTTGTGCCCAGCAGCTCAGGGGCATCGCTGCCAGCAGGCTGTCAGTCGGGGCCTTCCCACAAGAGTCCCAGGGAGGAGCGTCCCTGGGCTTGGTCTGCAGGTTCTGTGCACCCCAGGCCCTGCTGCTCTCCTGGCTGTATGACTTGGACCAGCTACCTCTGGCCCTTCAGGCTTCCTGACTTACAGTGGAGACCCTCAGATTCCATCCCACACGCCGTTACCTGGATCAGACAGAGCCCGGTGTTCAGGAGGAACGGAGCGAGCTGACCACAGGCTGCTGCATTGGGGTTAGTAGCACCTCTGCTTTCTGAGTCTGTATCTCGCCCAAGCAGCCTTCCTCCCAGTAAACCCCGTGGGGTTCACTTCTGGAGCTCTCAGTTTGGCTGCAGAGCAGAATCTCTTGGGGAGCATTTTCTAAAAACTTTCATTATGTGGAACATTGTTAATATTTTACATCGAACTTTTTACAGAAGTAGACAGGATTTATACTGAACTTTCATATCCCGGTATCAACCATCAACTCATGCCCATCTTGTTTTATTTATACTCTACCCAGTTCCCCTTCTCCCGACATTGTTTTGAATCAGACAAAGGAGGTTTTTATCTTTTAGCTATTTTTTTTAAGTACAAGTGCCAGACTCTCACCCCCAGCAATTTAATCGAGTCATCCAGGCTGGGGCCCAGAAAAAGTGTATTTTAGCAAAGCTCCTTCCTGGGAGACACAGGGGTGCAGCCAGTGGGGAGGGTTTAGAGCCAGCCGATCTGTGGAGCTGCTTCCAGGAGGGTCTGGGAGACACCGCGAGACCCCAGAGCTGTGGTACATGGGGTGTCAGCCCAACAACCCTGACCTAGACGTTCAGGTTTGGACGGCCCCCTCTGAAGGCACGTGGCACCTTCACTCCAGAAGAGGGAGAGAGATCCCATCCCACTCTGACGTGGAGGGTCTGGAGGGGGTGCTGACAGCCCCAGCAATCCCGTGCTTGGGAAAGCAAAGACCAGAGTGGATAAACCCACCTGGAAAGTGGTTAACTGGTCAACCACAAGGCTGCATGTTCCCAGGGGCTGTGCCAGCCAGTTCCTATCAAAGGAGATCCTGGCGCTGGCAGAGCTGGCCCACAAAGGATGCTTTGTTCACCCGTTAAAATAAACACTTCCCCTGGATATTTACTCCCGGGACTCAAATGTAATATGGGGTGTAAGTTACTCTTTAACAGGAGACCTGATCCAGGCCACCAAGCTCTCCTGAACTAATTTCCTGGAAGAAAGGCGTCCCTCCGCCAGCCCAGGGGTTTGTTAACCACTCCCCGTGGCGGTCAGAGAGGCTGGTCGTGGCCATCACCCGGACCCCAGGTTCACCCTGAGAACCCTGGTCCTGAGGGCCAGCCTCAGTCTTCCCTGAAGAAGAGTGGCGGTGACCAGCGAGTCCTCGCTGTCTGGGCAGAGAAACCAGAGGCTCTGCAAACACGTGTCTTCCTCTGGTCTGTTCAGTTCCCACCTGGAGAGAACACGAGTGGACTTGGGCTCCTAGCCGGAGAAGGGGGCATGCAGGTGTCCAGACAGGCCCCTGGCACCAGGACCCAGCACACACCCACAGCACTGCCACCAAACCTGGACTTCTAGGTCAGGATCACTGGGTTGACATACTCGACACATCAATCTTTAAAGGTTAAATATAACTTCACGAACTTGGGGGCTTTTACAATCAAGAATTTCAAAGCCCAGTCAATGGAGTGAGAGGTGATGGTCAGAGCTGTCGTGAAGGAAAGCCGGCTGCCAGTCTCTGCTTGTCACACCGATTGGATCAGGTGGACACCTGACCTGAAGGCAGCTCACGCACAGGCTGGCCATGCCCTGTAGCCTGGTGCAGAAAGATGGGCTGGGCCAGTCAGATGTCCCCCTCAGGTATCTGGACCAGGAAGAGAGGAGGGGAGATGCCCCAGAGAGGAGGGTAATGCAGCAAAATGTCACATGGGCCCCACACAGCATCATGACCTCATCCTCGGGCCAAGACCAGGAGGAGGAGAGGAGTGGGCAGAACAGGCACCAGGGAGAAGAAATGCTAGCAGGGGGAGGCCTAAGGGATGCCGAGACCTTCCTTCTCCCAGATCCAGTTCTGCTTCCAGGAGGCCCAGGAGCCCCAATGCTTTCCTTGGGTTCCCCAGGAATCCTGTCCTGTCCAGGCCGACATGAAGACAAGCCAAGTGAGAGCATCTTGGGATGGACGTCTGTGGACACTGGAGCCTGGTCTCCTTCTGGTCTGCCTTGGTTTACAGGAGGGGCAAGAGTGGAGTTGGGCTGTCCCGAGGGTGGCTCTGTACGGTCCAATGGCCGCCTTCAGGTAAATGTAGGTCAGCTCGCATTGGCTCACAAGCTGGGATGCTAGCACCTGGCTGTAGGTGTCGGGTGCAGGTGGCCCACCTGTGGGAGGGGCCTGGTGAACAGAGGGACAGTGTGGGTGGGAAGGGCCCAGGGGAGGTCCTGGCCAGTAGTGACACTAGCTCCATCTGTGTTATACCTGTATTTGACTGCAAACCGGGGACTGGAAGACAGTCCGTCTCCTGGAGCGAGGGGACAGAGCCAGGCAGGACGGCAGGACCTCTGATGCCCAGCCTTGTGCTCAAACAGTGGCTGGGAGGCAGCGGGCCAGCTCAGCCTGCTACCTGGGTGCACCAGGGGGCTGGAGGGGAGATGACACTGGGCCCAAGGCCACCCTCCAGGTCACCAGAAATTGAGCTTAGGGCCACAAGACTAACTGTGGCCCCCAGACACTGGTGCGGTGGGGCCCCCAGCCTTGGTCAGGGATCGCGGGGAGGGAAGGGAAGCAAGTGTTCAGATACGCAGCTCTTCCCCGGTGACACCTGGGCACTGGGCCCTGTGGTAGGAAAACCTGCTGTGCTCACGTCTGACTCACTGGCTGGGCAGAACTGCAGGTGGCTGATGACCTTGCTGGAGCCTCTGCTCCAGGCTTCCTTCAGAGGCAGGCTCTTCCAAGGGTCTTGAATTTGTGTAATCAGAAGCTCCTTGAGGGCTCCTTAAAGCACAGGCCGCTGCCTCCCCGAGTGTGTGATGCCGCAGGTCTGGGTGGGGCCTGAGGACCTGCATTTCCTACCGGTTCCCAGATGCTGCTGCCGCTGCAGTGGCCCCGGGACCCCACTTTGAGAGCCACCGCCGTGGCTGAAGCCATTTCAGAGAGGCCTTATTTTCAATCATTCTGCACCTGCTTCCTTTTGGAAGGGGGCTGCGGCCCTGTCCAGTGCACTTGAATCACCTCTCCTGGGCCACTGTCTCCAGGGTGCTGGGGCTCGAGGGCAGGGATCTGGGGAGTGAGGGCAGAGCCCTGCTTCCTTCCTGAAGGTGGGGTGCGGAGACCTCTAGGCAGTGCCTGGAGCTCAGGCACAGCTCACCTGTGGAAAGGGCTTCTTGGCAGGGATGGGGACCCAGGGACCCCACTCGAAGGCTGGCAGAGGCTCTGAGGCCAGCGGCGCCTCAGCACACGGGATGGACTTTGGAGCTGCTCCGGCTCCCCGGGTGAGGGCCTGGGAGGCCACAGTGCTGCTTTCACTGGAAAAGCCACTGGGTTTTGAGGCCAGAGAGGAGATGCAAACACAAGGCTCCTCTCTGCCCTTTTCAAAAGACAGAATGCCCGCACTTCAATGGCAGTGTCTGCACTGAGTCCGGCCATTGTTTGCAGGAGGTAGAACCCCAGCCTCCAGGACAGGCGGCTCCTGTGCTCCCCACAGGAGTCCCTTTGTGGGGTGGGGGAGGCGCTGGGCCCCCGCCAGTCTCCTGGATGCTTCAGGACACTGGCAGGTCCGCTGTGATGTTCCCAAGCCACAGGCTGGGGTATCAAGTCACCTGAAGGAAGGTGATATGAAGGTCAGGGGAGAGCGCAGAGGCATGGCCGCCATGCCGAGGTACCTGTATGCAGGGCCGTGTACTGGGCACCCCTGGGATTCCTGTCACGTTCATTTGAAAGGTGTCTGGAGGCTCAGGATGGGTGGTCAGAAGCTGACTCCCGGGAGAGGACGTGGGTGCGGGTGGCTTCTTGGGGAAGTGGCCCCAGGGGAGACCGCGAGGGCGGAGAGGAGCAGGCTTTGTAACACTCTGCAAGAGGAAGAAGCCAATCCAGGGGTTCCACAGGGGAGGGCGGCCCCGGGGGACGTGAACTCGCGGCACTCCTGGCTCCTCCCTGGGCCAGTCCCCAAAAGCAACTTTGCAGGGGCTGCAATGGGGGAGGCCAGCAAAGCCGGGAGGGCACTCAGGGCCATGAGCAGATCCCAGGGGTCTGCGGCAGCAGTGACAGCAGCCACCCCACCTGAGTCCTCCATAGACCCTTCAAGATGGGAAGGAAAACGTCCTTGTAATTCTTTTAAGAAATTCATCTACCAAGGGAGATGTGTAATGATTAAAAGAGCTTAGTGATTATAACCCATAATGGAATAGAATCTGAAAAAGAATATATATAGAGAGAGATATATATGCATATATAACTGAATCACTGTGCTATACACTTGAAACTAACACATTATAAATTAACTACACTTCAATTAAAAAAAAATAAAAGAGCTTAGTGACACCAGAAGGGCGTATGCAAAACATGGTGAGAGCAGGAAGTGTGGATTCCATCTTGGGGCTTCCTGCGCTGTCCCTTGGCTCAGGGAGAGCTGGAGAATGCTGGGCAAAGGCTCACCATGAAGAAAAGAGAAAACCCAAATAAACAAAACAAGAAGTGCAAGAGGAGAAGTCACAACTGATACTGCAGAAGCACAAAACACCGGAAGAGAGCACTATGAATTATCATGTGCCAACAAATTCGACAACCTAGAAGAAATGTACAACTTTCTAGAAACATACAGCCCACCAAAACTGAATACAGTAGAAACAGACAACTTGAAAAGACCGATCACTAGATGTGAAATAAAACCTGTAATAAAAAAACTCCTTACAGGGGGCTTCCCTGGTGGCTCAGTGGTTAAGAATCCGCCTGCCAACGCAGGGGACACGGGTTTGAGCCCTGGTCCGGGAAGATCCCACATGCCGCAGAGCAACTAAGCTCATGCGCCACAACTACTGAGCCTGCACTCTAGAGCCCGTGCGCCACAACTACTGAGCCTGCACTCTAGAGCCCGTGTGCCACAACTACTGAGCCTGTGAGCCACAACTACTGAGCCTGCACTCTAGAGCCCGTGCTCTACAACAAGAGAAGCCACCGCAATGAGAAGCCCACACACCACAACGAAGAGTAGCCCCCGCACAGCAATGAAGACCTAATGTAGCCAAAAATAAATAAATAAAATAAATGAAAACAAAACAAAAAAAACCTCCCTACAAACAAAAGTCCAGGACCAGGTGGCTTCACAAGCGAATTCTACCAAACATACAAAGATGAATTTATACCAATTCTTCTCAAACTCTTCCAAAAGACTGAAGAGGGAACACTCCCAAAGACATTATATGAAGCTACCATCACCCTGACATCAAACCCAGACAAAGACACCACCAAAAAAGAAAATTACTGGCCAATATCTTTGATGAATATAGATGCAAAAATTCTCAACAAAATATTAGCAAACTGGACTTCCCTGGTGGCGCAGTGGTTAGGAACCTGCCTGCCAATGCAGGGGACATGGGTTTGAGCCCTGGTCCGGGAAGATCCCACATGCCACGGACAACTAAGCCCATGCAACACAACTACTGAGCCTGCGAGCCACAACTACTGAGCCCATGTGCCACAACTACTGAAGTCTGCGCACCTAGAGCCTGCGCTCTGCAGGAGAAGCCACCGCAATGAGAGGCTTGTGCACCACAACGAAGGGTAGCCCCCGCTCAGCGCAACTAGAGAAAGCCCATGTGCAGCAATGAAGACCCAATGCAGCCAAAAATAAATAAATAAATAAATTTATATTTAAAAAAATTAGGAAACTGAATCCAACAATACATAAAAAAGATCATACACCATGACCAAGTTGGATTCATCCCAGGGGCACAAGGATGGTTCAACATACACAAATCAATCAATGTGATACACCACATCAACAAAAGAAAAGATAAAAACCACATGATCATCACAATAGATGCAGAAAAAAATCTGATAAAATTCAACATCTATTCATGATAAAAACCCTTAAAAAGTGGAATAGAGGGAATATATCTCAAATAATAAAAGCTATTTATGACAAACCCACAGCCAATATAATACTCAATGGTGAAATACTGATAATCCTTCCCCCTAAAATCTGGAGTAAGACAAAGGATGCCCACTTTCACCACTTTTCTTCAACACAGTATTGGAAATCTTAGCCATAGCAATCAGACAAGCAAAAAAAAAAAAAAAAAAGTAGTCAAATTGGCAGGGAAGAGGTAAAATTGTCATTATATGCAGATGACAGAACACTATATATAGAAAACCCTGAAGACTCCATACAAACACTACTATAACTGATAAATGAATTCAGCAAGGTTGCGGGATACAAGTTTAACATACAGAAATTGGTTGTATTTCTTTACACTAACAATGAAACATCAGAAAGGAGATGTAAACAAACAATTTTTTTAAAAATTTATTTTATTTATTTTTGGCTGTATTGGGTCTTTCTTGCTGTGTGTGGGCTTTCTCTAGTTGCGGCAGGCAGAAGCTACTCTTCATTGTGGTACGCAAGCTTCTCATTGAGGTGGCAGAGCACGGGCTCTAGGTGCACGGGCTTCAGTAGTTGTGGCGTGCAGACTCAGTAGCTGTGGCTCACGGGCTCTAGAGTGCAGGCTCAGCAGTTGTGGCACACGGGCTTAGTTGCTCCGCAGCATGTGGGATCTTCCTGGACCGGGACACAAACCTGTGTCCCCTGCATCGGCAGGCAGACTCTCAACCACTGTGCCACAAGGGAAGCCCTATATGTATATTTTAAATAAATTTATTTATTTATTCATTTTTGGCTGCGTTGGGTCTTTGCTGCTGCGCGTGGGCTTTCACTAGTTGTAGTGAGGGGGGTACTCTTCGTTGCGGTGCACGGGCTTCCTATTGTGGTGGCTCCTCTTTGTTGCAGTGTATGGGCTCTAGGCGCATGGGCTTCAGTAGTTGCAGCAGATGGGCTCAGCAGTTGTGGCTGACGGGCTCTAGAGCGCAGGCTCAGTAGTTGTGGTGCATGGGCTTAGCTGCTCCACAGCATATGGGATCTTCCTGGACCAGGGCTCAAAGCCATGTCTCCTGCATTGGCAGATGGATTCTTAACCACTGCGCCACCAGGGAATTCCTAGACGCACTTATATTGTGGACGTCCCGTTCCATCCCTACTTTGCTGAGAAACTTTACACAAATGGATGTTTAATTTTGTCTAATGCTTTTTTTTTTTTTTGGCATCTATTGAGATGCTATTGTTTTTCCTTGTTATTGGAGTAATATGGTAAGCTACATTGATTTTTTTTTTTTTTAGTTAAGCAAAGAACACCTTATTTCTGCTACACATAACAGCACACTGCCCTAAGAAACAACTACTACTATTTTTTCTTATTGAAATACAGCTGATTTTCAATGTTGTGTTAGTTACTGCTGTACAGCAAGGTGATTCAATTATATATACGTACATATATGTATATACACATTAAAAAATTGTTTTTTCCATTATGATTTACCATAGGATATTGAATATAGTTCTCTGTGCTACATAGTAGGACCTTGTTGTTTATCTATTCTACATATAAAAGCTTACATCTGCTGACCCCAACCTCCCACTCCATCCCTCCCCCACTACTACTATTTTAGCTTCAGCATTAATATGTGCATTTACAAATATAGGTCATCCTGTATATCAAAAAATACGCCAGTAATCCCTGCTCCCTGGAGAAAACAATGCTGTACATAGATTATCAGTCAGCTGAGGATTATGTCATTATCTAGTCTTTGTTCTTAAGAATCAGTAGGTTCTCTGCTGTTTGCCAGATTCTTTCTCTTGGGGAACCTGCCAGCGTAACCTGATCCTATTCAGGGTTTCTTAAACATCTCAATTTCTCTCTATTCTCTCTATTGAATGTTGCCATTGATTAAAATCCACATCTCATTGATTTTTGAATGTTAACCCAACCCTTCCTTGGTCATGACTTTTTACTTTTGATTGGATTCAATTTGCTAAAATTTTGTTTAAAACTTTGGCATCTACGTTCAAGAGGAATATTGGTCTGTAGTTTTCTCTTAATGTCGTTCTACTTTTGAATCATGCTGGTGCTGCTCTCACAGAATGAGCTGGGGAGTGTTTCCCCCTGTTCTATTAAGGAAGAATTTGTGTATAATTGGTATTATTTCATTCTTCAATATCTGGTGTAACTCATCAGGGAAGCCATCTGAGCCTGGAGTTTTCTGAGCAAGTTTTCAACTACAGATTAAATTTCTTTGATTTAGGGCTATTCGGGTTCTCCATTCTTCTTGAGCCAGCTTCAGTGGTGTCTCACAAGGAACTTGTCCATTTCATACACCCTGCAGAATTTTCTGGTTTCAAGCTCTTTGTGATATTCCCTTATCCTTTTAATATCTGTAGAATCTGTAGTAACGGCACCTCCCTCATTCCTGATATTACTTTTTTCTTCTTCCTTTATTTTTTCTTCATCAGTCTAGCTAGTGTCCATCTTATTTATCTTCTCAAAGAACAAGCTTCTGCTTTCACTGAGTGCCTACTACAAACGCCTGGTCCTATGTGAGATACCAGGCGGAAAGAGATGAATTAGTGTCCTTTACATAAATCCGCTATTTTATTCTTTTTTAGAAAGTCCTCTGCTTTTTATTTCTGAATTTTTTTTTTTTTTTGGTGGTACGCAGGCCTCTCACCGTTGTGGCCTCTCCCGTTGCGGAGCACAGGCTCTGGACACGCAGGCTCAGCGGCCATGGCTCACGGGCCTAGTTGTGGCTTGTGGGCTCTAGAGCACAGGCTCAGTAGTTGTGGCACACGGGCTTAGCTGCTCCGTGGCATGTGGTATCTTCCCGGACCAGGGCTCGAACCCATGTCCCCTGCATTGGCAGGCGGACTCTCAACCACTGCGCCACCAGGGAAGTCCCAAATCAATCATCTTACAGGTGCCACACAGCTCGACTGGGGCACACGCACCCCTGGGATATATTAATACAATGACAAGCAAGAAACACATGCCCCCTCCAGAGGCTCCCTGGTGGCTGAAACACATTGTTGAAAGTTACCCCTTCAGATGCTGGGACCATGTTCTCCTCCCTCTGCCTTTAGGGTCCTCCACAGGCCACTCTGAAGAACACTGACGAAGCACGGATGGGCGCGATGTGTGGACCTCAGGATAAAGGGCCTCCGTGGAGCTCCACCTGGAAACTGGCTGCTCCTGCCCACGGGTGAGTTCGAGGCCCTCTCTGCTTCTGTAGACAGACGTCTCTCTTTTGCCGGCACTGCCCAAGCGCTGCTCTGAACAGGGTGCCCCCCGTGCCCAGCACAGCTCCCACATCTGTACTCAGCGCCCACAGGAAGCCTGGTGACGACAGGCTGGCGGCGTGCACTGGCTCCACCTGCAGGCCACCTCGGGACATGACCGGCTTGTGTGCAAACGTCAAGTGGGTTCTGGGCAGCAACAAAACTCCTTTCTGCAACAAAACACGCTGTCTCCACTTAGGAACTAGGGACGGGAAACCACTTGGTGCAGCAGGAAGACAGTTTTGTTCCACTCTTTAAGGCATGGTTGACGCTGGGCACAATCTCCAGGGGTGGGGATGGGGGTAGAGCACGTCTCTCCTCAACATCCTCCAACCGGCCGCTCTCACAGGCCACAGGGTCCACCTTTCATAGGATATACTCCACCTCAGCCAAGTTCCCCTCACAACATAAATCCCAAGAGCCCCTCACCCCATTCTGCACGGGCAACTGGTCCATGATGGGTTTTTATTTACTGATGATAACTCAAGGAACCCACAAGCGGTAGAGAGGGACACACTCCCAGGGTTTGCACACCAGCTCCTCTGCTGACTCCAGGGGCTGGCTGCCCAGGCCTCACCTTCTCCTTCTCCGGATAAGAGCTCAGCCTCCCGGAGCGCAAGTCCCGGTCCCAGCATCGGCTAGCTGGCCTCTGGCACTTCACTGCCCTCTCTCAGCCTCAGTTTCCTCCTATGTAAAATGGGACTGCAGCCCTACCTCATTCGGTTCTTAGGACTCAGTGTGCTAAGAGGCACAGCACCAGGGGGAACATGGGTGGATGCTGATGTAGTGGATGTAAGGGCTCGGGGTGGGAGGGGACGGGACGTTCTTTGTACAGATCAGTGGTTCTCAAAGTGTGGTCCCTGGGCGTCAGCACGTCCCGGGAACCTGTGAGAGATACAAGTTCTCAGGCCCCTTGCCACACCAATGGAAGCAGAAATGCTGGGCCCCGCTAGTCCTTGCTGACCGCCCTCCAGGTGATGCCTGTCTCAGAAAAGATGGCCCACGTGAGTAATTTTTAAGATTAGGACTTTCTGATCCACAGTGCTGACTCATCCTCTGGAGGGAGAAGAGAACAAAAGCTTATCGGAGAAAATGTGATCCCTGCTTTAGAATGGAACCCTGCTCCCAGCTCCAATGCCAGCTCTCACTGGGGCTGTACGACGCTTTCACGCCAGTTCCCCGTTGAGCCAACAACCGTGAGGCAGTCAGTGAGCCTGATAAGTGGGTTTTATCCCCATTTTACAACAGAAGAAACCAAGGCTCAGAGACTCCACCCAAAAGTGGCAGCCATTTGTCAGGCACCAACCATGGCGAGAGACCAGGACCAAGACCTGGGCCACCATTTCTATTCCACAGGCAGACCCCTGTCACCTGCAAAGCACCAGATTTCAAACTGGACTCAATTCCACCCCTACGCTTACTGCTTTAGAATCTATTTTTTAAATGCAATTTTAGGGGTTTTGGTAATCGCCTTAAATGGAGAAAAACATTATGCAGCATTCACTTGATATTAGCCAAACTACAAGAAGTATCAATTGATTTAAAAAAAAAAATTTATGTACCTTGCCTTAGAAGTGATTTCTGGATAAAATTTTCTAGAGCTTATAATTCCATCCACGATGTGATCTAATATTGCCTATTTCTAAAGCATTTTACATAACTTTGCTGTACACCTGAAACTAACATAACATTGTAAATCAAGTATACTCCAATAAAATTTTTTTTAAAAAGGCATTGTACAGTTTAAATAATGCTCTTGCATACTTTCTCTTACTGCACTCCACAGTAACTCTAAGTTAGAACTTACACATTATCTCCATTTTCCAGATGAGAAAACAGAGGCTCAGGGAGGTCATAGGAGTTAAGTAGCAGAATCATCTGCTTACCATTTACTGACCTTCAGAGTGTGAAGCCTAGATCTGCCCTCCACCCCTGTGCTAACCGAGGTGTTCACTCATCGGCCCCTTGGATTTCCTAAGGACAGGGCAGCTCGGCGAGACTCTGGCTGCACCTGGCGCACGCAGACCTACTCGGAGTGTGGTGGGGGCGGGTCGAAGGGAGGGACACGGGCGCAGGCAGCATGGGTCTCACAGGTACGTTTATTCATGCCCAAGGGCAGCGGCACTGCTGCAAGTCAACCCGATGTCCCACGTTCCCACAACACAGCCAGACCGACGTCCCATCCAAGGAGAGCTTGTTAATGATGACCACGAGCAGGCTCAGGACTGGAAGCTTTTCAAAGAGAAGCACGACACAGATACAATTTAGGAGGAAAGAAACAAGCAGACTGTGGTTCATTATATAGGTATGTACTGACAAGCCAGAAGATGCAAAGGACAACTTTCAACATGATGGAGCACATGGAGGGTTATTTCTATACGGATGTACATGGAGGGTCTGTGGAATCAACGGGGGCATGCAGCTCACGTGCAGGCGCAAAGAGCAAGCGGCATGGAAATGTCTTCTCCCCAAGGTCAAGGGCCAGTCCTAAGTTTGCACAGGAATCAGATGCCTAGAGTTTCACTGTCCTTTGGAAGCGAAGTGAAGGAACGCCCAGCACTAGGGCACAAATTTATGTGGTTCTTGCTTTCAAAACACGCTCTACAGGGCAGCCCACTGGCACAGCTAACTCCTCCTGCCTACTGGTGACACCAGCTAGCTCCGATCAGTTCATTTCACTCCTGGAAGCTGTACTTGGCCCAAGGGGTGAGCAACGGTTTTTAACACACAGACTGTAGGGGGCGGAACTTCAGAGTCCGCTTCCAGCAGGCCAGCGCTCTCCAAGTTCTGAAGTGCTTCTACTGCCTCTGCGTGCTTAGTGAACCACGCAGCAGCTTCAATTCACAACAGGGATATACCTTGTCCCAAAAAGGTACGATGGGGTTTTTTCATTCCCCATCCATTTTAAGAAGCAGAAATCTTACCTTTCAAGGCTTTACTTCTTTTATCTAAAATAAATGGAAAGAAAAATTGGTCATGTCAATGCTTTACAAAAATGCCTTTAGTCGACTCACTGTCGAAATCATCATTTGGCTGAAAAGTTCAGAGCTTAGGCAAAGCTATTAAATGAAGCTTTCAGAAAATAGGAATTCCTATAGTGTCTCAAAGCCAAGAAGTGGTAAAAATTCTACCACAGATGTTCTCTCAACAGTTAAATAGCCCTTCAGAATCTGCAGGACTCTTCACTCTCTACCAGATCCTAACCTCCAGTCTTGCAGTTTAAAGTTTCTCCTTTCTTTCCTCTTTTTAACCAATCGCTCATTCATACACAGTTGGGCCTCATCTCTGCTTCACTGAGAACCAAATGGTTACTCTGCCCCTATTTTTATTAAGAAAATATTTAAACATTCAGATCAATGGAAAAGGTACAGTAATACACTGCATACCATGACACTTCATCCCTAAATATTTTAACCTGCATCTCTGAAAACAGGATATCTCCTATGCATTCTAAATACCATTGCCACACCTAAGAAAATTAACAATTCCGATATCAAGGTCTTGTTCAAATTTCTTATCGCTGACATAGCTCTTACACTCCCCACATTTTAACAAAGGACCACCAGGGGTTCGGATGTTCACTCCTAGTTAAGAACCACAGTTTCTTTACAATATGAATTGTGATTCCTCTTGAAAGTAATTTTCTTCTTGACCTCCAATGAATCAAACACAAAGAAACTTACCAGCACTCCTGATTTTATAAACGATAAAAGCCATCAGCCCCATTCCTGCCCAAATCTCCTGGTAAACTTGGGTATAGTAGGGCTTCATGGGGACCCAAACATTCTTAATAAGGCTTTGAAGCATCTGAAAAGGAACACAGTGATAAATATTACCATGACTATTGTTTTAAACCTAACTGGTAAGAGGTTTCCATTTATTAAGTTTGACCCTATTTCCCAAACTATCCAACAGGGAGCAGCCCCTATGCCAGACCTGCTACCCGAAGCCATTCCAACATCTACATGGGGACTCCTGCTCTCAACAGCTTTCCAAGCTCCACTCACCTCTCACCATCCCCTGACCTTGGCCATCCGGGCACTCCTCACTTCACATTCCTCCAGCCTCAGAGCTCTCCCAGCCCGTGCTGTCCCGCAGTGTCATCAATGGTCCCCCTCTCCGAAGGCTATCGTCCACGAATGCCCCCAAATTATGCCAAGAATTACACACTTTTGAAGAAACTAGCATACCTGCATCACCATGTTAAGAACTGTTGGCGTTCAAAGCTGGGAAAGAACATGGTCAAGGCATGGTGATTTCCCTGTGACACTAACACCCAGGCTTGGGCTCACGTTCATCAGCTGTATCTCAGTCCTTCTTTTGTTTTGTTTGCATCTCAGCTGTATTGAGGCATAACTGACATATAAAACTGTAAGTCATTTACGGTGTACACCATGGTGGTGACTTGATACATGTGCACGATGTGTAGGGACTTGCCCTGTCTAGGTGATTAACACATCCATCACCTCACTTTTTTTAGAGAGAACTTTCAGTTCTCTAAAGAGCCAGAGCATCTGGGAGAACAGTGTCCTTGGTAGAGGCAGCTCACGGGCCAAGACCCAAGGTCAGAACATGCTCGGAGTGGGAGGAACAGCGAGAAGGCCACTGTGGTCACTCAGATTCAAATCCTGGCTCTGTCACTTTCCAGCTAACTTAAACTGCCTCGGTTTCCTCATCTCTAAAACAGCACCCGCCTCAGAGGGCTGTTACGAAGATGGAGGAGTTGCTCTGTGCCAATTGCAGTATCTGCTGTCCTACAGCAAGTGCTTGTTACATGAAGTGTCATGGCTGGGCTAGTGGACAGAAGATGGCCAGGTCATACAGCGCCTTGCAGGCCACAGCAAAGAGCGCAGCTTTTATTCTCAGAATGTCATGCAAATTTAACAGCATTCACGAAGTGCTTTACTTGCTTATCTCCTGCACTACTTGGACATATCTGGCTGGACACAGTTGCCTGAGACCACACAGCTGAATCTGTAAGTCACCCAGCTGGATATGCTCCTCATTACTGAGAATCTGCTCTGAGGACTGGCTTCCAGCTCTTCCAAAGAGAGAACACACCCAGGCTGAGACCCAGGCCTGAAGGGTAGCCAGCCCCGAGTGACCCAGGAAGACGTGGCTGTGTCCTCCTCCTGGAACCCCTTGCAGACGTGTCTGCCCTCACACTTCCTGTCTTCAGGCAGTACCGGGATGCTCTGCCAGAGCATAACGTTCCAAGAAACCCACAGCCCTGCCCTGAAAAGGCAGACAAGAAGATCCAAACAGGATGTGGAGGAAGCCTCTAGAAGCCCTGGACAGGAGGAGTTCAGAGGCACTGAGCAAATTCCTCTCCTCCCTGTGCCCAGCACTGACTGGGAAGGAAGACCGATGGGGTCGGAAGCCTGCGAATCCTAGGTTCCTACACCAGTTCAGCCTGTTTTGCCCTCGATCCTGGCAATGTCTTGAAGCTGTCATTTCAGAGGTTTCCCTTTCTGTGAAACAGGGATAGCTCCACCTGCCCCACTGGGCTCTCAAAGTAAAGGACCCCAACCTACTGCCTGGTGTGGAATAAAAACTCAGTAAATGATCGCAGCAAGAGCAGAAAGAATTTCTGCAGATGCCCAGCTGACTACAACAGTACTAAGCTCCTGAGATTCTACGAGGAAGGCCTTAAGAAGCTGAGGGCAAGGCCCAGGTCAGGTAGGGGCCTTAGAGCAAGGCCAGAAGAGGATCTAGAAGGAAAAGAGCAAAGCAAACTAGGAGGGTGTAAAGGAGGTAAGAAGGGGCCAAAGAAACTTCTGTTATCTCCATATTTTGCTCGGGGCCCAGACCCCTGGTGTTGTCTCCTCACCTAGAATTACCCAAGAGTGCTTCAGGGTAGGTACACGGCAAATGCTTACTTCTCACCCCGCCTTTGGCCCAAGGCTGACATATCTGGCTGGACAAGCGACATGTTCCCAATGTTTACAAAATGAGGCCCCCTACTTTTTCTGCCTGAGTTCACTCTATCTAGCATCGTCTCCCAGCTGTATGAGTTTTATTAGTGCCCATTCCTTCAAAGACCCATCCTATTCAAAGGCCAAGTGGGTGTCGGTTGTGTCCGTTTAAGTCTGCAAAGTGGTTGGTATGTTACATTAACAGCAAACTATCACCTGACCTTACACTGGAAACAGGAAACTTCTGACCCGTTGAGCCTCAGACCGGGCTTCACAGGCTGAGGTCCGTACAATTGCAATAACCTCCGATCCCGTTTTGGTCCCCGTTTCCCCCTCTCCCAAAGCCCTGTCATACGTACAGTGTAGCTCCGAGAACAGTGTGCTTGCAAGGAAACTTGAGGTGTAAAGGAGAGAAGAGAGTAAACGTGGGGAAGGAGCTCTCGGCTTGGATCCTGACTCCATCACTAACCTGCCCTGTAAGCTCGGTTAGGTGGTTGAACCTCTCACGGCCAAAGGAAAAGGCGTAGCGCGGCCTCGACTAATAACAGCTAACCCCAGGACGACCTCCCTTTACAGTTTGGGGGACCCAAGTAAAAAGTGCGCGTGGGCAGGTAGAAGAGTTGGACCTCAAGGTCAGCGGGGATGGAGGTGTGGCCGCGGTGGGACCGGGGAGGCTCCCACCCGCTGCGGAGGCCACTCCGGGCCCCAGGTCCTCGCCGCCCGCGATCCGGCCCCTCACCGTACCGGCTACCCCGCGCCGAGCGCCGACCCCAGCCCCGCTCTCACCTCGGCGAAAGACTAGCGCCTCAGCCAGCCCCAACTCAAAGCTGACGACTCGGAAAGGTCACTGAGCGCGCAGGCGCCGCGCGGGGCCTGCCGGGAAGGCGGAAGGAGCGGCGTCGCCCTAGACCAGCGCGCCTCCGCCGGCCGCGCCTGCGCACCACAGCGCCCCCAGCGGCCGCCCGGGTTCGCCTGGAGGGTTGGGGGAGGGAACGTGTGTGTGTGTGTGTGTGTGTGTGTGTGTGTGTGTGTGTGTGTGTGTGTGTGTGTGTGTGTGTGTGTGTGTGTGTGTGTGTGTGTGTGTGTGTGTGTGTGTGTGTGTGTGTGTGTGTGTGTCAATCACGTGACTTAACCATTCGTATTTGCCTGGGAGTGGGACTTTCAGTGCTGAAACTGAGAAGGTCTTGGACAAAACCGACGAGTCGGTCTACCCGAAAAAGGGAATCTTTACTTGTGTTAAACGCAGAAAAGTTGCCTCTCCCGTCTCTGATTTTCTTGCCATCTCTGTGTTAACATGTTTCGCTCTGCATATTTTATGCATCAATTCTGTGCATCGTAATTCTACTAAACAGACAATCTAAAGACTCCACAGGGGTGCAAGACACTGGACCTAAAAGACGCAGGCTTTAAAAATAACCATGCTTGGGACCTCCTGGTGGTTCAGTGGGTAAGACTCTGTGCTCCCAATGCAGGGGGCCGAGGTTTGATCCCTGGTCCTGGAACTAGATCCCACGTGCATACCACAACCAAGAGTCCACATGCCACAACTAAGGGTTCGCATTGCCACAACTAAAAGATCCTGCATGCCGCAACTAAACATGCCACAACGAAGATCCCACAACTAAGACCCGTGCAGCCAAAATAAATAAATATTAAAAAATAAATAAAAATAACCATGCTTAATATGTGCAAGAAATTAAAAAACAAGACTGAAAATCTCAGCAGAAAACTGGAAACTGTAAAAAGTTAAACAAAAGAAAGCCACTTAGCTGACTTGAAAAAGAGTCCAATGGAAGTTGGACTGATTTAGCAACAGATTAGACAGTTGAAGAATTACTGAATTGGAGGCTGGGTTAGAAGAAACCATTCAGGAACACAGACAAAAGAGAAAGGAACAGCAAGAAAGTCTATCATAGGTGTAACTGGTGTCTTAGTATAACTGCCAATCTAGAATGCCACGCGTGAGGAAATTAGCATTCAGAACAGAAGGCAAAATGACATTTTGGGCCAACTAAGAACTGAGGGAATAATCACCAGTAGGCCTGCAGATTAAAAAAAAAAAATCAACATTCATTATTCACGCAGAAGGAAAGTGAGCTCAGAAGGAAGGATGGGGAGGGTGAAAGGAAGAGCAACAGACTTGGTCCTACTTCGAAGTGAAAGCTTAGGATCAAATGAAGCTGCATGCAAAACTTGGAAAACTTAGGGTAGTGATGCTCAAAGTGTGGTCTCGGGGTACCCAAGGCCCCCGAGGGCCGAAACTATTGTTTGTAATAATGGTAAGATGTTACTCGTCTTTTTCACTAGAGTTCTCTCACAAGTGTATGGTGGAGTTTCCCAGAGGCTGTGTGGCTTGTGATGCCACAACAGAATGAGTACAAAAACAGGAGAATCCAGCTATCTTCCATTACGGCAGACATTAAGAGGTCTGTGAAAATGTAAGCGTCTTTTACTCTTCTCAAACACCAAAATTTGGGGGTAAATATAGTGACTTTTCATAATGATTCCCTTTAACATCAACTGGTCTTATTGTCATCATTTTAAAATGAATTTAAGAAGTAAATAAAACATTTCTCAGTTGTAATCCCTAAATAAAGCAGATAGAACCCATGTAAACAAAAGCTATGTAGGGTCTTCAACAATTTTTTTCTTCAACAATTTTTTTTTTTTTTTTTTTTTTTTTTGCGGTACGCGGGCTTCTCCCTGCTGTGGCCTCTCCCGTTTCGGAGCACAGGCTCTGGATGCGCAGGCTCAGCGGCCATGGCTCACGGGCCCAGCCGCTCCGTGGCATGTGGGATCTTCCCGGACCGGGGCACGAACCCATGTCCCCTGCATCGGCAGGCGGACTCTCAACCACTGCGCCACCAGGGAAGCCCTCTTCAACAATTTTTAAGCATGTAAGTGGGTCCTGAGACAAGGACAAGGTTTGAGAAACACTGTCTTAGAAAAAGAATGTTTTAGACTTATAATGAGCTAGAAAACCGCAGAGGACAATAAGCACTGAGGAAGAACTTAAGGAAGAGCATCATCATTGTAAAGCTAGTTCAAGACAAATCTTTTAAACTTCAAACTCGACTTGAGAGCAACAGAATTTTAATGTCCTCAGTTGTTAATCTAACGTAGCCCATGAAAAACACATGTTCAAAGAAAACAATGTTTAAAGAAAGGGTCATCCCAGCAGATTAATTCAAAATGCAAAATGCTGTATTTTGTGGCTGGGAAGGTCACTGAAGATATGAAGGTATTTTGGGCAAAGCTCCTCCCACTTCACAGCATCAACATCACTTGGAATTGCTCTCAGCTGTTTTCCCTTTGGGCCTGCAGCTCCAACTGCTCTGGGGTTGCAAGTATGTGAAACTTCCACCAAGGCCTGCTCCGTGGCCTTCCCCTTTGCTCTGGCCTAGATGTCTACATGCCTATACGGAACTATGAAGCTGCCTCTTTTTAACTCTGGACTTTGGGCAGGAATGCCAGATGAGCTGGGCTAGATGACTAAAGAGAACCAAGAACTACTCATGAAATGAAGGGGCTCAAAGCCATTTACTCTGTCACGACACCGAATGTTAACCAGTGTTTCGTCTGGAAAGTGGCAGTTAAATGACAACACATTTCAAAACTGAAGAAGCATCAAGACGGTGTCCTTCAACTGCAGTTAAAAACTCAAACCTCAGGAGGACCGAAGGAGGTAGTAAGCCAAAAGGATCAACGAACAGAAAAAGCCCTTCAGAAAACATCTGCGTGAAAGGCACTTTCTTCAGAAAAAGAGCAACTTCCACTTAGAAACACACTCACTGTAACATCAACAAAGGAAGGTAGTGTGGGAACAGTAACGTACTAGGAAACACAAATGGGATTGGCAGAGTTGTTTGAAGTGGTTTTGGCCTATCTTGTGAAATTCAGAACATGTGCTAGCCTTCACAAAATGGATGAAGTTGCAGTATTTTCCAACCAATGCTGAATGACATACTGAGAGTCTAAATGACTTTATGATCACATTTTCTTACTTATTGAAAAATATGTTCTTTTTTCCTTGCCAAAAAATGTGCGTGTGAGGGGGACTTTTGAAGCCTGTACTATTTGGAACAGTCAAAATGCGAGGCCCAAAGCTCGTAATACATTAGTGGTGTGGCCAAGATAGGGCCTGGGGCTTCTAGCTCAGTACCATGCTGGGTTTGTTTTTTGTAAGAAACCAATAGCTCAACCCGGCCTAGTCTGACTTCTCTCTGCACTGTTCTCAGGCTGACCTCCTATCTGCCACTCTTTGGGCATTTTCCAGTGTTTGTTTAACTGATTGGCCCTCACACTGTTGACCAGTGCCATGCTCTGGATTCCTCCCACCTATTTCTTCACAGGGCTCTTTCCTGTGAGCCCACACTGCACTGGGCACTGACGGTGTGAAGGTGGCCAGGCAGTAACGTCACTCTTCTGATTCTCCCTGTTGCCTTTCTTCCTTTGTATATCTTTACTGGATTCTTCCTCTCTGACCCTTCTTTCAGGCTGCTTCCTAGTTTCTGTCTACTTTCACTCGCTCTGGCCTGGACCATTTCAGCTGCTCCCAGGGTGGTTTTAACCACCATCCATTTGCTGACGACTTCCAAATGCGAACCTCTAACCACCTGTTTCTGTCTAGCTGTGGGGAGGACACCGCCCCTGACACGCGGATTTAGGAAAGAAGGAAGGAAGGAAGATGAACTCAGTTTAGTCAAGATCTCGCCCCACTGAACTTCTTGCAGATCCTCAATTCAGCCAGCAGGGCCACCTGCCTTCAGGCCTTCATCAGCGGACTACCTCCCCCTCCGAGTCCTCTTTCGCCGGGCTCGTTCCTGGTTCTTCTTCAGGTTTCCACTTAGATGTCATTTTCTCCAAGAACCCTTCCCCGACTTCCTTGCTCCCTTCCCCAACTTAGGTGCAAGGTGTCCCAGGTTAGCAGGCTCTGGTTTGCCTTCCATCTTCTCCATGCTGAGGTCTATTACCACGACCCTGCACTGGGCCAGGCGCACAGCTGGTGCTCAATAAACGTCTGTCCCGTGTTGGCCCAGAGCACCCACCAAGCCTCAGATGGAGTAGCCCTCAAAGCGGGAGATTGGAGAGAAACTGGAGGCCTTGTTCTTGCACATCCCGGGTTCGCTGATGCTGGGCCGCGCCCCCAGACGGCCGAGGGGCCCTGAGGGACTCGTTTTGCCAACTTCGGTACCTGGTGGCCGACCCCCAGCGACCGGACTTCGGCGTCGCTGACCGGCAAGCGCTTCCGGCAGGCTTCACACGGCGTAGCAGGGCGGGGCGGGGCCGGTGGCACAAGGTCAGGGTGGCGCGTGGGGCGCGTGGCGCGTGTGGGGCGCTCTGATTGGAGGGCTTGCGGCGGGGCGGGGTCGCGGGCCTGCCGACGCTGCGTCGTGCGGGCGCTGCGTCGTGCGGGCGCTGCGTCGTGGTGCGACGTGTTCCCGCTTCTCTGACCCGAGGTTGAAGAGGTGCGGACGCCGGCCTGTGAGCATGCTGCGCAAGCTCACCCTCGACCAGATCAATGACTGGTTCACCATCGGCAAGATGGTGACCGATGTGGAGCTGCTGGGCTCGCCGCCCGCCCTCCCGGCCGAGGTGGCCCGGGATGAGGTGCAGCGCAGGGACGTGGGCCATGAGGCCCAGGCCCAGGCCAGGCTGCTGCCGCCCGGGAGGTAAGGAGGCTGGGGGGGACAGACGGGGGCGGGCGCAGGTGCGGGCCTGGGCAACGAGGACCTAGGCCTCCCCGACCCCGCATGACCATGTCGCTGGCCTCGGCCGCTCTGGTGAGATGTCTGGCCGTCCCAGAGTGAGCTGGCCACCAAGCAAGCCCCACCCCGTGGCCTGGGCCAGGTGAACTTCTCCCTACCAGAAGTGGAGCCGCTCCAGAGTTTGGTTCAGTTTAAAAACTTTTTATTCGTAGGCTTTATTTATTTACTTTTTAGAGCAATTTAAGTTTATGGAGAAATTGAACAGAAAGTAGAGCCCCATGTACCTCCTGCTCCCCGAACAGTTTCTCTCATTGTCAGCATCTAGCTTTACTGTGGTATGTTTATTATTATTAGCTAAATCCGTCGATAAGACGAGGGTTCATCCTTTTTTTTTTCTTGCTGTACACGGGCCTCTCACTGCTGCGGCCCCTCCCGCCGCGGAGCACAGGCTCCGGACGCGCAGGCTCAGCGGCTATGGCTCACGGGCCCAGCCGCTCCGTGGCACGTGGGACCCTCCCGGACCGGGGCACGAACCCATGTCCCCCGCATCGGCAGGCGGACTCTCAACCACTGCGCCACCACGGAAGCCCTCCTCCATGTGTTTCTAGGGCTTGGTAGGTCATTTTTTTTTAGTGCTGAATAATATTCCATTGTCTGGATGCACCACGGCCCGATCACCACTGAAGAATATCTCGGTGGCTTCCAAGTTTTGGCAGTTATAAATAAAGCTGCTGTAGACGTTCTTGCGCAGGTTTTTGTGGGCTCAGAAGTTTCGGCGCATTTGGGTAAATACCAAGGAGCACTAATGCTGGATCTTTGTTCAGTTTTATTAGTGCTTCTCCTCCCATTATTCCTTGACTTGGGTGCTGTCGGTTAATCTGTTCACATGATTTTAGTGGAAATAAGGCAAGAGGATGCCTATATTTGTAGGAGACCTAGACCTGGTGAGTAGAAACACCTGCTCCCTCTTTAAAGAAGGTCAGTGTGGAAGTATCCCCTGCTTGGGGTATCTGCATCACTGCTTGGCCTCTTCCCCCCGAGTTCAACACCCTTTACCGTTGAGAGGGTGGTTTTGATTTTAATTTTTTTTAAGTTACCATTGTGCATTGCCCCCAGCCTTCACCCCCATTTGATCTAGTGGATGGACTCAAGAGTCTGAGTCAAGGTCTCATGGGTTGTTTCGAGCCTTTGTAAAGTCAAGTGCAACTTGGGATCGTTGGTAACTTTGTTTCTTGGAGGCAGGGAGGGGACAGAGGGACTCTGGTACAGCTTTAGAGTGGCTGTTTTGTTTACGTTTTCACACACTTTGTTTCCTTTGATTACTCTGGCGAATGATCCCTTAGATCCGCCCCCTGCCCCCACTCCCCTGCTTGCTCCCTAGACTTAATGGGCAGAACAGTATTGCTTTTAAATGACTCACTGTGGTACTGAAGTAAGCTATTATTGACCTTGTCAGAAACGACAAGCATGGATTTAAATGTCCTTTTAACTTCCTGGACCCTTAATGCTCATCTAATGCCAGAGTCTCTAGCAAAGAGTAGGCACTCAGTTAAATATAGCTATATTATTTAACCCTCAGAACAACCCCTTGAGGTTGCTGGCATTACCTTGATTTTATAGATGAGGAAACACACTTGGGTGGTAAAGTGACTTGCCTGGTTTCCAGGAATAAATGGTCAAGGTAGGTAGAATGACTTCCTCCCCCATCCCCAAAAGATATCCACTGGAACCTGTGAGCATTTTATGTAACGTGGCAAAAGGGATTTTGCAGATGTAATTAAGGTTACAGATCCTAAAATAGGGAGATTACCAGGATTATCTAATCAAATGAGCTCTTAAAAGCAGAGACCTTTTCTGGGTAGAGTCAGGGATTTGAAACTTGAGAGGGACTTGACTGGTCATTGTTAGAGGGGCCACATGGAAAGCTTGAGAAGGAATGTGGGCAGCTAAGAGCAAAGACTGGATCCTGGCTGACAGCCAGCAAGGAAATGGGGACCTCAGTTCTACAGCTTCAAGGAACTGAATTTGGCCAACGACCTGAATGAGCCTCCAGCTTAGGGAATGCAGCCCTGCCAGCACCTTGATTTTGGCCTTGTGGGACCCTAGACAGAGGACCCAGTTGGTCCACCTGGACTTGTGATTTACAGAAACTGAGAGATAATGAATTTGTGTTGTTTTAATCTGCTGAACTTGTGGTGACCTGTGGCAGCAGCAGGAGACTAATACAGTGGTAGAGCCGGGATGCAGACTTAGATAAGCTGACCGTGAAGCTGTGGCAGCTCCAGTGCCTGGCAGACAACGGCTGCTCAGAGGCTTGTTGAATGATGTCTTCCCAGTGAAGGAGAGTTTTTTTAAAAAATAAATTTATTTATTTAATTAATTTATTTTTGGCTGCGTTGGGTCCTCATTGCTACATGTGGGCTGCTCTAGTTGCGGCGAATGGGGGCTACTCTTCATTGCAGTGCGCAGGCTTCTCATCGCGGTGGCTTTTCTTGTTGCGGAGCATGGGCTCTAGGTGCGTGGGCTTCAGTAGTTGTGGCACGTGGGCTCAGTAGTTGTGGCTCGCGGGCTCTAGAGCGCAGGCTCAGTAGTTGTGGCGCAACGGGCTTAGTTGCTCTGCGGCATGTGGGATCTTCCTGGACCAGGGCTCAAACCTGTGTCCCCTGCATTGGCAGGCGGATTCTTAACCACTGTGCCACCAGGGAAGCCCTGAAGGAGAGTTTTGATGTTGGTGAGAAAACATTCAATGTAGGGGAAGGCAGACTTTATAGGTATACGGTATCGCATAGTGAAAAGGTATTTGAGAGGGACAGTCACTCAGGTGGGAAGATTAGCTTGCGTTGAGTCCCCGGAGTCCAGTCTGTGGGTGCTGTTAAATCAGCTTAATGAGTCATATGAGTTGTGAACAAAAAAAGAGCAATAGAAAATACCAGACTGTATCATGGTAGTTCAAATAAGAATTGCTCTGTGAGATGGACCTGTGTCTGTGTGGTGAGTACAGAGTCACAGTGTGAGTTTCTTTCTGAAAGAAAACCCTGCTTGAGTTCCTGTGGTGAGAAGTGAGCCAGGACCAGGAGTTGGGAAGGGTGGTAAAGTGAGTAGGGGTAGTTGAATGGTTTGCAAATGATATATTCAGTGATCCTATGAATTTCCTTCCGTCTTGTTTTCCACATGTTATTGTATTTTCGCTCCTTTGTGCTGATTGTGGGATATACTTTCCCTTTTTTCTTTTTCTTTTGGCTGTGCTGGGTGTTCGTTGCAGGCTTCTCTCTAGTTGTGGTGCGCGGGTTTCGTTGCCCTGCAGCATGTGGGATCTTATTTTCCCGACCAGGGATTGAACCCGTGTCCCCTGCATTGGAAGGCAGATTCTTAATCACTGCACCACCAGGGAAGTCCTGGGGTGTGCTTGCTTTTATTTTTACATTCCTGTTTCTTCACCTTGGCATATGAAAAAGAGAAACTTAGTGGCTGTGTTAGGCCGTTGTGTTTTCCTCCAGGGTTGTCTGTGCCAGCTTTCCTTCGGAATGCAGGGCATGGTCCTCAGATTGTGGCTGGCAGCCTCGCTGCACTCCCATTGCCCTTCTGCCCAGTGTTGCCTTCTTTGTGTTTGGACTTCCCTCTGTCTTCCTAACTCACGCGAACTCCTGGGCTCATGACGGTCTTGCTTAATTCTCGCTTTGACATCTTTGACTCTCCAGTACCTTAAAATGTACTTTGTCACAGTGAAACTCCACTGCAGAAAGCTTTCAAATCGCTTTTCAAAAGCATCTGGTGATGCTGTTACCCAGTTTCCTTTTTTGTTAATCTCACGTTTCCTTCTTGAAATGTCTTACTATAAGCTGAATGCCTACTGCGTTGGGCATTGTGTCAGGTGACGCAGGCAGTGCAAGCAATCTCTTTCTGACAGACGAGGCAAGTCCCGTCTTACAGCTGAGGAAGTCAAGGGTCAGGTAAGTTGAGAAACTTATCCCAGCCCATGTATCTGTTATGTTGTACAATGGGTGTATTTGACTCCAAAGCATGTGACTTTTTTCCTTTTTGCCTTGTCTTTCAGTATTTAGGCCTTCCCTAGATGGTAGTATTTGCTTGTGTTACTGTTCTCTGTTCACCCACAAAAGTCCATGTTTTTTAAAAACCTTTGTCTGTTTAACAGATTTAGTCTATTAGGTAATTTTCCCGTTAATTGAAAAACTATTTGTCTATTCTGTATCTACCACGTGCAGCTGGAGTAGAGGGATTGAGAGGGAGGGAGGACATGAAGTCAGAGAGGCAGCAGGGTGCCAGGTCAGGAGTTCCTTGTTCAGTCTCAGTGAGCAGCCTGCTGCTTCATCTTTGACATCGGGGAGCCCACTGGAGGGCGCTTGGAGATTTTGGGCATAGCTGCCGCGTGTGGTCTCCGCTCTAACAGGGTCACTGCCAGTTGAATGAATGAAGGGGGCCGAGGGCAGAAACAGGGAGGTCAGGTATCAACTTTATGTGTAAACTTGGTTGCACCATGGTGCCCAGATATTTGGTCAAACATTACTCTGGGTCTTTCAGTGAAGATATTTTTTGGATAGAATTAACATTTAAATAGGCGGATTTTGAGTAAAGCAGGTTAACCTCCATAATGTGGGTGAGCCTCATGCAATTAGTTTATGGCCTGAATAGAACAAAGACTGATTCCCCTGAGCAAGAAGGAATTCTGCCAGCAAACTCCCTTTAGACTCAGACTGCAACTGACCTGGGTCTCCAGCAGATTTTGGACTTGCACCTCTACAATTGTGTGAGCTAATACCTTAAAACTAATCTCTGTATATACAGATGTCCTGTTGGTTCTGTTTCTTTGGAGAACCCTTACTAATACATCATCCAAGCAAGAGAGAGGACGATGGTTTAGACCAGGACAGTAGCAGTGGAGGTGGCAAGCGATGGTGGAATTCAGGGTATATTACTAAGAGGCGGGAACTTTGTAGCTGGATCAGGTATAGAATCGGAATGGGGAAGCAGTCACGGGTGACACCAAGGTTTCCGGCTGAGCATTTGGAAGGTGTTGCCATCCACTGAGAAAGGCCAGACCGCAGGAAGAGCTGGTTTTGGGGGAATACGAGGTGTTTGATTTTGAACATGCTAACTCTGAAAATCCTGTTAGATAACAGTAAGTGCATGAATCGAGGAAAGAAGTCTGGTTATGGAGCTGGATGTTTGGGAGTTTAAGGCTTTGAGGCCAATGAGGCTCTGGGTGATGGAGCCTGGTGGGTGAGTGCAGAGAGAGGGGAGGCCTAAGGACCCAAGCCTGGAGCACCTGAATGTTTAGAGGTTGGTGAGAAAAAATGTGCAAAGGAGACCGAGAAGGAACCGCTAGCAGGGTCCGAGGAAAACCAAGCGAGCGAGCCTGTTTTAAACAACTGCTTGCTTAGTGCCCTGTATGTGCATCTCTTAGTACTTCGAAGGAATTATTTATTTATTTATCTATTTAATTTATTTATTTCTACTTTTTATTTTTTGGCTGCGTTGGGTCTTCGTTGCTGCACGCGGGCTTCCTCTAGTTGCGGCGAGCGGGGGCTGCTCTTCATTGCGGTGTGCGGGCTTCTCATTGCGGTGGCTTCTTGTTGTGGAGCACAGGCTCTAGGTGTGAAGGCTTCAGTAGTTGTGGTGCACGGGCTCAGTAGTTGTGGCACACGGGCTTAGTTGCTCCGCAGCATGTGGGATCTTCCTGGACCAGGGCTTGAACCTGTGTCCCCTGCACTGGCAGGCGGATTCTTAACTGCTGTGCCACCAGGGAAGTCCCAAGGAATTATTTTATGCGTTGTTTTCCCCACATAAGAACTTCTTGAGGGTGCAGATTTTCACTGAATCTCCACCTCTTAGCACAGTACCTGGCATATAGTAGGAACTCAGATGTCTGTTTGGATGAATGAACTGCCTTTGTAGGTCCCAATTATTGATTGCTTACAATGTGCTCGGTCCTTATTCTAGAAATGATGAGAGTTGCTTCCTCATTTGCTCCTACCTTGAGTGAATCCTGAAATCTGAGTTATTCCTCTGACCAGAGCTGATTTCCCTAAGGTAGGGGTGTGTGTGAGTGAGTGTGTGTGTGTATGTATACAGTCAGTCCAATAAAAATCAGCATATCCTGGCAACTGTGCCGTAAAGTATTTCTAGAATAAGAGTGTCTCACTGTGTATACGATCACCACCCTGGTCTGAATAAACCACCATCATCTCTTGCCTGGATTATTACAAAAGCCTTCTATTTTTGGTCTCCTGGCTTCCTGTCTTTGCCCCTAACAATTTATTTTAGCACCTAGAAGAATACCTGGCGTGAGGTAGATGCCCAGTTGATATTTCTTGAATGAAGGAATCCTTGTTTTTTTTTTTTTTTGCGGTATGTGGGCCTCTCACTACTGCAGCCTCTCCCGTTGCGGAGCACAGGCTCCAGACGCGCAGGCTCAGCGGCCATGGCTCACGGGCCCAGCCGCTCCGCGGCATGTGGGATCCTCCCGGACCGGGGCATGAACCTGTGTCCCCTGCATCGGCAGGCGGACTCTCAACCACTGCGCCACCAGGGAAGCCCTGAATGAAGGAATCCTTGAGTAAACATTCACACGTAAGGTTTGAGGAGCACATGTGCGACTTTCTGTGGGGTAGATGGCTATTAGAACAAGATGTAGACTCTGATCGTGGCTTACCGAGTGTTCCTCCATCTGGCACCTGACTCACCTCCTGCTGTCTTTCACTGCATTCTGGACACATTGGCATTTTTCTGTCTTGAAGACTCCACACTCCTTTCCACACTGGGGCTTCCACACCTGTCTGTCTTGTTCCTGGAGTGCCTGCCCTCTTCCATTCCTGCCCTGTTTCTTCCCATGACAGGCTCCTTTCATCATTCGGGGCTCTGCTCCTTCAAGAAGTCTCCTGTGACCTCCATAACTACAGAAGTCCTCCCCCACCTTCTTTGGCAGTCTCTCTAGTCTTTGTGAACTTTTTCTCCTCCTCTAAAGCACTTATCACTTGCCCCAAGTCTTGCTGTTTGTGATGTGTTTTGGGCTCCTCCACCGTTGTGGGGGGGCCAGAATGATTCTGAGATTTCTGGCTTGTAGAATTGGATGGATAGGTAGGGTTGTCATTTCCTGAGAAATGACTGGAAAACACTAGTTGAGGTGTTTGAAGAGTTATGCTTTTAGTTTGTGTAAAGTGTGTTGTTTTGATTCCTCTGTGCCTTTCTTGAATTTTATTTATCCTTTTAGGAAACAAACCTCTATGATTTGGTTTTGAGCATGTTGATTTAAGTTGCCTGTAGGTCTCCCAGAGGAGGTGTCAAGTAGGCAATTGCCTGTATGCATTTGGAGCTCAGACGTAAGTTGGGGCTGGAGGTGGTGTAGGGGCCTGCCAGGCTGATGTGAATCCTAGCCCTGCCATTCAGTATCTCTTGTGATATTGGGCAAAGGCATCGAGCAGGTGTGAGGCTGTTTGCTCATCTGTCAGATGGGAATAACATCACCTACTTTCAAGTTTAGGATTAAATGAGATGTACATACATACAGTGGTTAGCACAGTGCCTGGCATGTAGCAGAATGACTTTCATGTTATTAAATGGATTCGGCTGGTTAATAATGCCTCCTTTTCAGAGCTTACTATATGTCAGGTTATCAGAATCCTTTTACGTGGGTTAGTGTATTTATTCCTTGCTATTCCCTACTTAAAACTTTTAGCTACTCTGCCAGTACTTTATCTTTGTAAAACATACCTGAAGCTTTCCTAGTAGTCCTCTCCCCCATCTGCACCCACTTTATATTTTTAACGCTCATTCTTTTGCCAATTTTAGGTACTATAAGTAGCCCAGTGTATAAAAGTGTGGATCTATTAACATTCAGGAAGTTATTTGTGTTATAATTTCTACCTGATTAGTCAATTTTTAGAAACAACCATAGATTTCAGTTATACACACCAGTACTGACATAGGAAACATGGTTATTAGGTTATTGCCAAAAACAAATGTGAGAGGTAGAAACTCAGAATACCAAAGTCCCTTTTGTATTTTTCCAGTCCCTTTAAAAGTCTGGTTGTACAGTTGACTCACTGCATCGTGGGTGACTTAGAGTGGTGTGGGGTTCGTCTTCATCCTGGACTAGTGGGATGACCTAACGTCTATGGCTTCTTCAGTCACTGTAAGCTTTTTTTTTTTTTGCGGTATGCAGGCCTCTCACTGCTGTGGCCTCTCCTGCAGCGGAGCACAGGCTGCGGACGTGCAGGCTCAGCGGCCATGGCTCACGGGCCCAGCCGCTCCGTGGCATGTGGGATCTTCCCGGACCAGGGCACGAACCCGTGTCCCCTGCATCGGCAGGTGGACTCTCAACCACTGCGCCACCAGGGAAGCCCCTTTTTTTTCTTTTTAATGGAAAAAAACTCACTCGAATAAATCTCCAAATATAAAGTTATGGACATTAGGTTCCTTGGATTTACTTTTAAGAATGGTATAGATTCTAGCACTTAATCATAGAAATAAATCTGACTAATGAATAGTTCCCTACTTTAATGAAATTCTGAGAGGTTGAATTTTATGTTAAATATTTTGCTATTTTAAATGAACATAATGGTTTAGATTATAGATTGGCATTGACTGTTTTTCTTTGAGTAGCTGTTACTAATGTTGTTAAACTAGTCCATTTCTTTTTTGCTCATGTAATATAGAGCTGTTTTTTTAAATACTTTTCCTTAATGCTGGTTGAGATTAAAACGAATCTCAGTGTTGGGATGAAGCACTGCTTTGTTTTCAAACTGCACATTATTTTTTTCCTCACTGCCGTCTTCCCCCTCCCCCGCAGAGAATGACTGATTCATTGTTATTTTGTAAAGATAAGATTCACATCAATCGTTTATTTTATTCTATACATAGTTCTTTTTAGAATAAAAGCAAGGTTAATGTCAAAGTTAATTTATCGAATTTCATACTTGGTACTTTCATACAAATTTCATATTTCATATTTCAAAATAAAATGCCTTAGTTCCTGTTGGGATGTGTTTGAGGTATAAGAAAGTACTTCAAACATTTTTTGAAAATATTTAGGAAACATTTTAGTTAAAAGCATACTGTTCAATGAAAACATTGCATTTTTAGAGTGGTTAAAAAAGGAACACTATTTAAAACATAGGCTACATTGACAGGAATTTTAACTTCTGATCTTGAGACAAAGAGTAGCATTAAGTCACATCACTTTCTCTTTTTTCTTAATATTAAGGGTTCCGATACTAAGACTGTCAAAAACTCCTCTGTTTACAAGTAATTTAACTTGATGGGTAATAATATGGTAGGTTCCATATCGTATGTGAGAATGTTGGGAACCTGTTCTTTGTGTTTTTGTCTACGTAACTTGAAATAGTGGGTATTTCATCCTTGTCTGGACTCTTGGAGCTTTCTCCTGGGATCACGGAGCGAACAGGACAGGCTGCGCTCTGTGGCTCTTCCACGCCTTCTTGCTGACTGCCTTTGTCAGTACTACTTAAGAAGTCCTTCAGAACTTGCTTGAAGATGTAGACAATTTCCCATGGCAGTACATCATTTTCTGCCAGAACTTCTCGAAATCTAGAGGCAAAGCAGTTATCAGTATTCAATTCAGAAACTCTCTTTTGTCGTATCCCTTTGTCTCCAAAATTCAGCTTAGATAATGTGACCACATAGTAGTTACCCACCTTTTGAGTAAACTGCACATTGCTTTAAAATTATACTTCTAGTAAAGAAATTTCAAAAGAGACTTTAAAACATTTCCTAGCCAGTGAAATACCAACAGTGTTTTTTTTTTGTGTGTGTGTGTCCGGCCCATCCTTAGGGATTTTGGTTGCTGGGTAGTTGATACACATGATTAAAAAATTTATATGATATAATACGATTTCCAATCTAAAGATATGAGGAGCTTAAACTTGACAGCAAATATCACAAGAAGGGAACGTAGTATTTTTACCTGCTGAGAATAGCTCCAGCTTGACAAGGTTGAACCTGTGAGCAAAGAACTTCAAGTTGTCTTTGTTCAGTAGCTGGGATGGTTGCGTGGGGATTCTGATAGTTTCTCAGCCAATTGTAATCCACACCTGTTCTTTTCACTTTTTGCTCACTTTCGATCTCTTGTATTAATCTCTCTCGTTCCTTTAGATGCCATTTTAATTCCCGAAGCAGAGTCTTTGTCACTACTTCTGAGTCAGGGTAGCGTGTGGATTTGTAGGAATTGTGTTTTGGCCATTTCATCCAGCCAAAAAGTGGCATTTTTAGCCTATGGAAATATTCTCACTTGTTTATTTGCATAAAATATTATGGTTCTGATGAGCAAATATTTGTTTCTTTACAGTAACTTTGCCGGAAAAGTGCATGAATTTTTCACTGGTTAGATATACAGGTCAAAATAAGATTAGAATGGATTAAAGTCTTAATTTCTAACTAGGTCAGTGCCAAAAACCAGGCTTTGAAAATACTTTTATGTAGCTAAGGAGAAATGAAATGCAGTCAGATAATCTACAGACTGAACAATTTTCTGAAAATAACACTAACACTTGCTATTAAAAGTTCTTAGGAGGCTTTAAAATATGAACATATAGGAAAGTGCTATCTGCAAACATACTTTTGACTTATGTTTTGTACAGAAAAGGTTTAAAGATTACCTGTGAAGTTGATGGATCCGATGTGGTGATGTTGCCGAGGAGTTTACTTGAATTGGTGATGAAGGTGTGCTTCACTCAGGCATATCTCCTTCTCCTGGATGTGTCCCCTGTTGAAAGAATGATTCTCCTCCTTTACCCACCGAAACTGTATTTGAAATAACTAACCTTCTATGTTAGGAATGAGGTTGTGATGTCTTCATTTGGAGAGAATGCTCATTAATTCACCTTGTAAGTAAGCTAGAAGAAATGACAAAAATAACTTACTATTTAATCTTTACAAATTATATAATGGTTTGCCTTTTGAATGTAGCTCAGTGTATTTGAAAGAGATGCCGGCAGCTACAGATTCTGGTCCTAAATGCATTTAGACATATCTTTGATAAAGAAATGAAGAAAGGTCGTCTGAAGCACCACAGATGCGCTGCCAGCTCAAGTGAAGACTGTCGCACGATGTGATGCTTTGCTGTGCATAGCTGCGGGTCACAGTTTAGTGCTGTATTTTTATGCCTGTAGAGCTCTAAAAATAACCATGTTGCTTTTATTCCTCAGCTTAACTTTCAGGCGGTTTAGAAGCCAGGTCACTGTCCCCTCTAATGAAAGCAGGAAAAATAGATCAGACTTGACTATTTGCACAATATACATTCTGAGAAACCTCGTTACAATTGAGCAAAGTAGGCAAAGAATGCTGATATCAGTCGTGTGAAATATTTAGTAAATGTTATATTCTGTACACATTTTGTTTTTCTAAATAGTATTTAAATTTGTATATTTAAACAAGTTGTAATGCTCGAGGACATTACATACACATAGGTAGATAACTTTAAAATATACTTTATAATCTCTAAAAACATGGTGATAAGACAATAATAGATTAAGGTCAGAAAAAAAATAGAGACATGACAACATATCAAGTTCACAACAAAATCTTATAGTTCATTATAGAAAATCATTTTCGTGTTTTCTTTTGTAGCTGAAAGTGAAACTTATACTCACAGTTTGGGCGAGTACTGATGTGTAATTGGTCTTTATTGTGCTAGTTTTCTATTCCAGAGAGGTTTGTGTCTTTGGTTTAAGCATGGACAGGTTCGTTACTCTGTAGTTCTGTGTTAAATGACTGTGTAGTGGCTTTTCCTTTTATAGTATTTGTTTCTTCTGTTGCTTTTTCCTTCAAATGAACTGTGAAGAATAGACCTCGTTTACATCAGACCTGCATGTCATGCATGATAAAGAGTGATGTGTGTGGTCATCCTCCAGCTCCTGTTACTTATATATGTTAGAAAAACCCAGATGTCAGGATTCATTATCTGTAACTAGAAGGTTTTCATATTACATTGTGTATAGTACTGTGAAAGGGAAGGGAGTAAAGTTTATCATGACAGAACTGTCCTATCTGATTTTCTACTATAGTTATGATGAGTCAGGCTGCTTCTCCCTTTGAATAGACTTGTTGTCATTGCTTTAATTTTTAAATTTTTTGCCTCTGAAATGGTGACAAAAATATCAAAAATGTATTGGATGTGGAGCATAAACCGACTTTCTGTTCCAGGCCCTCTTTAGTCTTGCCTGTCCCTTCTTCTCCGGCTTGCTCTCTTACTCTACCTGAGTCTGTCTGTCGTGTCAGCCAAGCCTGACTGCCCCACGCAGGCCGTGCTCCCTCCGGCACTTCAGCTTTGGTCACACTGACTCTCTCTTCTGAGTTGCTCGTTTTTCTTTTCCATGTACCTACACTGTAATTCTCTTATTTATTTTTGCCTGTGTTGGGTCTTCGTTGTTGCGCGAGAGATTTCTCTAGTCGCGGTGAGCAGGGGCTACTCTTCATTGTGGTGCGTGGGCTTCTCATTGCGGTGGCTTCTCTTGTTGTGGAGCATGGGCTCTAGGCTTGTGGGCTTCAGTAGTTGCGGCACGCAGGCTCTAGGGCGCGTGGGCTTCAGCAGTTGTGGCATGCGGGCTCCGTAGTTGTGGTGCGTGGGCTCAGTAGTTGTGGTGCGCAGGCTCAGTAGTTGTGGTGCATGGGCTCAGTAGTTGTGGCTCGCAAGCTCTAGAGCGCAGGCTCAGTAGTTGTGGCGCACGGGCTTAGTTGCTCCGCCGCATGTGAGATCTTCCCGGACCAAGGATTGAACCCGTGTCCCCTGCACTGGCAGGCAGATTTTTAACTGCTGTTCCCCCAGGGAAGTCCCTATACTGTAACTCTTTTTTTCAGGGCTCAGTTTCGATACCAACTAATTTTTTCTTCTGTCTGAGGGAAAAACGTTTTTCCCTTGGCCCCCACGCCCTGTTCCTTTGAATTCCGGTTTTATTTCTCTTTACTGTTAAACTAATAGTCCTTTACAACTAGGTTCTGTCTGTCCTCCACTTATTTGCAGCTCTCATTAGCTCAGCAGATAGTTTTGACTGTGCCATGTCCTAGATGCAGGTTAGGGACTGGGGATGCAGCAGTGGACCAGACAGACCTATCCTCTGTCCTCATGGAGCCCGTGTTCTAGTGGAAAGATGAACCCGAGGACCCGAATCACCCAGTGCAGTGGTCACGATACACTCGAGGTCTCCCCAGTTCACTGTGGAGGTCAGGGAAGGCCTTCTGGGTAGGGGCTGTCCTTTGAGCAGAGGTTTAAAGACCAGCGAGGAAGCCACACAACGCATGTCATGCGGCCAGCTCCCTCCTCAGCTTGGCCTGTTAGCGCCTAGCTGGCTATTGAGATTCGAGTCTGGCCTTCACGGAGCTTCCCTTACACCTCGGCGCACATTCAGTGCGTTCTCCTTTGGTCTTCCTCGGGTAAGCCAATTTTCCTAGTGCTTAGTGTGTGCTACTTGCATTATTGTACATTCTATTTTTTCTGTCCTGTCTCCGGAGATTGTTATGCCCAAATGGCATTCTCTGATTACAGTAGTTCCCCTACTACCATGTAGATAGAGAACAGAAATATTTGTAGATCAAGGTAAGGAAGTACCTTTGCATTAATCCTTCCTGTTTGTTGGGAGTATAACCAGATTAATGTTGGATTTTATTCGTCACACATTTTAGTAAGTTGAATAAATGAATTATTTCTAATGAATTGCAACCTCATTAGGCTATTTTGTGTGGAAGACATAAAGCTTAAACTATGACGCAGTTAGGTTAATTTCTTTTTGGTCTTTGTCATGGTTTTCTAGGCTTTATCTTCTTAGCTGAACAGCAAAAAGTTTTATGACTTGAAGTGAGATAGGATCGTATCATTCATTGTGTGTGTGTGTGTGTGTGTGTGTGTGTGTGTAGAAGTTTAAGATGTGTAAGGAAGTACTTAAGTCTAAAAAGACAAAATTTTGGAATCTCGAAGGGCAGGCTAAGGAGCCAGGTTGTTTATATACAACTTGTATATATTTATGGTCAGGGGGCCTTATACAGTTCTCAGCAGCATTTGATTGCAATTAAAGGAAGATTTTTCATTGTGAGAGGACTGATATCTTTCTGTTTTTAATTCCTTTGCTACTGAATTCAGAGTTCTGAATTATTGGTTTGTTCTTTTTGGCTATTAAAGATGCAGTTAATATTTGAGAAACTGTGATGTTAAATTCCTTTTCCCAATATTAATTCCCTCTTTAAAATACTCTAATTAAAACACACTAAGATGTACTTTCTCATGTTAAAAATCCTATTCTATTGGGTTGTCCACATCTTACTGACTTAAGAGAATTCTTAGTGTGCGTCTGCGTTCTGTGCTGCAAATGTTCACTCGAGAGAGACCACTGTTCTTGCTCTGTAACCTTTATAGACGTTGTTCATAAGTTTTACATTATAGTTTAGTTTGTTGATATTTTCCTTTTTTGACTTTTCCTTTTTTGTGTTCTTGTTTAAGCCCTTCTTTACTTCAAAGTTACAACATACAGAAGAAGGTCAGCTTTTTAGGCTTAAAAAAATAAGTACTCCTGGGTGTTGAGTTGGTTTGAAATTGATTTGAGATTGGTTTGAGGTGTAGGGGTCCCCAAATTGGATAATCATTATTCAAAGTAAGTAGTCATTGTTCCACCCAGGAGATTTTCCTGATTCCTAGAACGCCCAGTAACCGTGTGGCGTATCCTGGGTATTTTGAATATTATGTTATATTATGGGACTCTGGGTCTTGCTTAAATCCTGTGGGGATTGCAGCTGACCAGCTGTGTTCAGGCTGCAAGTTCCAGCCAGCTTCCTTTGGGCAGTGGTCCCTCCGGTTTTCAGAGCCTTTGCAGGGCTGTCTGGATCTATCTTGCACTGTGCCATCTAGTGGCCGTCCTGTAGCTCAGTTCTCAAAGTCTGTGATGGGCTGTTTGGGGTCAGGGCACGCCTGCCAGCCCAGGGGTGCGCCCAGCAGTTCCTAAAGGTTCTCAGGTGCCTGCAATCTCCCTGGTGCTTTCCCAGCCCAGGGCCTCCCTTTTCTGGTCCTCTGGCCAGAAGACAGGGGCTTTGTCGCCCTGCTCTGCCAGGCACTTCTTGCAGTGATGTCTGTCTCCCAGGCCAAGCAGTGGGAGGGCAGAGAAAGAAAAAAGGCAGTGAGAGTTGGCCCCACCCTCTTATAGAGGGAGTTTCCCTCCCTCAGAGTTTGATGCTCCCGCCGCACCTGGCTTGTGAGAGAATGGAGAAAAGAAAAATGTAAGGTGTGCACTGCCCCCGTTTTGAGTATTTGGAGTCCCCTTTCCTGCTGGACCATATGGTAGCTCTATTTTTAGTTTTTTAAAGAACCTCCATACTGTTCTCCATAGTGGCTGCGTTTTGGAAAACAGCCACTTTATGTTTCCACCAACAGTGTAGGAAGGTTCTCTTCTCCACACCCTCTCCAGCATTTTATTATTTGTAGATTTTTCGATGATGGCCATTCTGACTAGTGTGAGGTGATACCTCATTGCACTTTTGATTTGCATTTCTCTAATAATTAGCAATGTTGAGCATCTTTTCATGTGCCTCTTGGCCACCTGGATGTCTTCTGTGGAGAAATGTCTACTCAGGTCTTCTGCCCATTTTTTGATTGGGTTGTTTTTTTTTGATACTGAGCTGTGTGACCCATTTGTATAGTTTGGAAATTAAGCCCTTGTCTGTCGCATCATTTGCAAATATTTTCTCCCATTCTGTAGGTTGTCTTTTTTTTTTTTTATGGTTTCCTTTGCTGTGCAAAAGGTTGTAAGTTTGATTAGGTCCCTTTGTTTATTTTTGCTTTTATTTCTATTGCCTTGGGAGACTGACCTAAGAAAACGCATTGCTACGATTTATGTCAGAGGATGTTTTTCTTCTGTGCTCTCCTGAACCTGTAGCGTCTTGACTGCCTTTAGTTCAAAATAATCCTCATGCAAAAGTGACACATTTTGGGGAGGCTCATTCTGAACCCCTACAGCTCCCATACATGTCTTTGCATGTGCTTCCTTGTCTACAGGTGCTGCGAATACTGCCCTTGGGGAAGATACTGAGGAAAGAAGTGTCAGCTGGCAGGAGATGTGTTCTGAGGTTAATAGGACAGGTCACAGTGCTCTGCAGAGTAACCACTTGTACCCATCTGCCTCCCTCTCCTTGTAACCTAAGCATAGTTGTACTTCTTGCCAATTCAAAGGGTGGAAAAGGTTTCTCATTGTTTTAATTTGCATCTATTTGGTGACTGACTGTGAATTTGAGTGTATTTTCATTTGTTTATTGACGATTTGCAGTTTTTTTAATAGGACTTAATGTAAAAGTAACTATTCAAGCATTCTCCTAGCATGTGGGAATTCCTTGGCTTTCTGTGAACAGTGTACTAACTTCTGATATTCTTTGCAGGCCACTGAGCCAGAAGAGCTCAGAGACGGAGTATATTAACAAATACAGAAAACTTGAAGCACAAGAGTTTGATACGTATGGCAGTGATCATTCAGCCAGTGGGCCAGGTAAACGAGTATCTTTGAATATCATAAAATATGATATGTGAGTTGTTCACATGTTAAAACATTAACTTCTTTTTTTTTTTTTTTTGCGGTACACGGGCGTCTCACTGTTGTGGCCTCTCCGGTTGCGGAGCACAGGCTCTGGACGCGCAGGCTCAGCGGCCATGGCCCACGGGCCCAGCCGGTCCACGGCATGTGGGATCTTCCCGGACCGGGGCACGAACCCGCGTCCCCTGCATCGGCAGGCAGACTCTCAACCACTGCGCCACCAGGGAAGCCCTAAAACATAACTTCTTAAAAGTGTTTAAGAAGTGTATTTTGATCAATAAAGAATCCGTATTGCTTGTTAATTCAGGATTTTGGGGGGAGGAGTATATGACAGATTATAAATTGTGAGTGTGTGATGATGTGTTGTGAGCTGCTCATGTTTTCCTCTCTTAAGTACAGTGTCTAAATAGTCTGTCCTTTGGAAGACTACTAACGGTCCCTGACCTTACTATTAATTAGAATTACTTAAAATTGTTATTATAATTTTAATAATAACAATACAATAATATATTATTATAAAATTATTTTATTGTTATTAAAATTATTATAGTTTTAAAAATAATAATCATATTAAAACAAAATTTTAAATAGTACATAAATGTATACAATTAAAGGTAAAGGTCCTTCTTAACCTCTCCTCCTCCCAAGAAGGAGATACAAGGATACAACTGTTCAGACTTGAGGTTAAGCTAGTTACTTTCTGTGAGTATGCACTTTCTTTTAGTGAGCTGATTGTCTTATTAGCATTAGACCGTATTCATATGACAGAAGTAAGTTTTTGATTTTTTTGCTTTATAAAAGGTTATCCGTCACAAACTTCCTACCAATTCAGTCAGGAAGTTCTGCCTCCTTTCTTTCTACTCTGTGTACTTACGCTCGGACTTAGGGACAGAAGTTGGGGTTAGGGTAATATTTTCCAGCCTTTTTGAAAATTACGAAATATAGTCCATACATAAAAGTATACTAATCCTTATTCTTCTTGGTCTTTATTTGGGTTTCTTGACAATATAAAATATTGGTATCTTTCATCAATTCTGGAAAATTCTGAGCCATTATCTATGCTCCACTCTTTCATGCAGTTTTGTATTTTTCATTTTTTTGGTCACTCTACTATATGCAGACTAATTTCTCATTGTTCATCTTTCTCCTAAGGCAGAAGCAGCTTTGAGTTCTTTGTCTTCCTCTCTGTGTCCTTGCCTTATTATAGACTTTGGCCTGGTGTTTCCTCTCTCTCTTGCCAAGCTTTCGGTTTTTTAAACATGATGTTTGTATATTTCGTCTAGCATCTTTAGTTGTCCTCAGGAGAAATATTTGTGTGAACAACCCAGTACATTATTACCAGAAGTGATAGTTCAAAGAGATAGTGTGTCCTTTGATTCAATATTTACTTATTCTAAGAAAAGTACAACGTAGTACGTGTAAGAACATTTATTGCACTGTTGCTTATTTATGGGAAGCCTTAGAAGTCTCTTAAATGTCAGTGAACAGAGGCCTGGTGATTTTTATCTGTGTAGGGAAGTGTGTGGACTTTGATAGAAGCCTGAAATAGCTGTGTGTTATTGTGGAAAGACATCTGTCATTTAATATTTCCTTTTGGGGAAGTGTGTTAGTTTTCAGAAGACTCTTGATGATGTGACCCTTCTTGTTGCACTCACATATACAAACCCCGAGCACACCACTGTGGGTCCTGGGGCCTGCCATAGGGATTGCCGCTGTGTGGACATGGCTAGATGACAAATGAGTGCCTGTAAGTGCAAGTGTCTGCTCTTGTAACTTTTGATTTGGATTCATATTTGAAACTGCTATTTGCTTTCTCTGTCCATGGCATCTTAATATATTTGGAGCTTTTCACTAGGCAGTCATATAGCTTTGACTGTACTTGGAGGATTGACTCAACGACCAATGTTTATCAAGGTGTGTGCCAGGGACGGTGTGAAGCAATGAGAATATAAGTTAAAAAGACCTGGTCCCTCTTCTTACAGAGATTATCATTTAATCATGTAGTTACACAAATAAATGCTTTTGGAGGTAAATCCTCTGAAAGATAAACTCTCTGGGGACTTAAGACAAGGGTTTCTGCCTTTAGCTGGGGTATCAGGAAAGTAACAATTGAGCTTGGAGCTGAAGAATTAATAGAAGTTATAGAAGTTACCTAGAGAGTTTGGGGATCAGGGGGAGGGGGAAATGTATGCAGAGGGCCTGTAATAGGAGAAAGCCTGGGGTGTGGGTGGGCAGGGTCAGTTGGAGACTGAATAATAGCCCTTCACAGAGATCCTCACCCTCCTCTTCAGAACATGTGGTGACTGTGCTACATCACATGGTAAAAGGAACTTTACAGATTAAGTTGAGGAGCTTGAGGTGGAGGGACTGGGGGTGGGTCTGGTGTAATCGCAGGGCTGTAAGCAGAGTCAGTCGTAGATGTAAGGACAGAAGCCGGAGTGATACAAGGAGGGGGCGGTGAGCTAGGGAGTGCAGGCGGCTTCTTGAAGCTGAAGAGGTGGGGAATGGGTTCTTCCCCACAGAGCCTCCAGAAGGAACCAGCTGTGCAGACCTCTGGATCTTAGCCCAGACTGCTTTTGGACCTCTGACGTTCAGAGCTGTAAGAGAATACTGTAAATGTGTGTCGTTTTAAGCTACTAAGGTTGGGATCACGTGTCACAGGAGCAGTAGAAGACGAGTGAGGTTGTGTTGGATGAGGCTGGATGAGGCACAACTGGTGATATATATAGGCACAACTGGTGATAGGGCCTGGGGCCATGACTAAGAATTTTAGGTTTTTTTTTTGTTTGTTTTTTTGTTTTTGCGGTACGCGGGCCTCTCACTGTTGTGGCCTCTCCCGCTGCGCAGCACAGGCTCCGGACGTGGCTCAGCGGCCATGGCTCACGGGCCCAGCCGTTCCACGGCATGTGGGATCTTCCCGGACCGGGGCACGAACCCGTGTCTCCCGCATTGGCAGGCGGACTCTCAACCACTGCGCCACCAGGGAAGCCCAAGAATTTTAGTCTTAATACTCAGAGCAAGGGGAAGCTGTTGAAAGTTCTAGGTTTACCTTGGCATGAGTGTGTGTGTGTGGGGGAACGTCGAGGGATGAGATCAGTGTTTTGAGAAGACCACTCTGGTCATATTGGAGAGACTGGACTGGTGGGGACCAGCATGGACATGAGGAGAAGTCCAGGTGAGACTGGATGGTGACTGATGACTGGGGTGATGGCATGGAGTGGGGAGCTGGTCGTGGGATGGCCGGACAGGACGAGGTGATGCATGGATGGGGATGTGAGGGAGGAGAGGGGCCGCAGGAAGCAGGAGGTGCTGCTCCATGCTTTGAAGTGCGGCAGTGCCTATGGGAAGGAGATGAGGTTCTCGTGTGTGTGTGTGTGTGTGTGTGTGTGTGTGTGTGTGTGTGTATACACAGCTATTTCTATCCCTATTCTGTCTGTTTACATTAAAACTGTGAGATTGCACTGGTACCTCTAATTCCAGTCCAGCCCGAAGGTTTCAACGTGAAAACTTTGTTATATCCAGTTTAAAATACTTTGATTCAAAATACCTTTGCTGGGACTTCCCTGGTGGTGCAGTGGTTAAGAATCCACCTGCCAGCAGGGAACATGGATTCGAGCCCTGGTCTGGGAAGATCCCACATGCCATGTAGCAACTAAGCCCGTGAGCCGCAACTACTGATCCTGCGCTCTGGAGCCCGCAAGTCACAACTACTGAGCCTGCATGCCACAACTACTGAAGCCCGTGTGCCTAGAGCCCGTGCTCTGCAACAAGAGAAGCCACCACAGTGAGAAGCCCATGTACTGCAACAAAGACCCAACGCAGCCAAAATAAATAAATTAATTAAAACATAACAATTAAAAAAATACCTTTGCTTTTGGCGTGATACAGGTGTTATTTCATCTATATAACTGTTTTAAAAAATCATTTCTGAGTAGAAATCCAAGAATGCACATTCAGTGAATTTCTGTGAATTACATTAGAATCATTGTATATAGTTTAAAGTAAATCATTTTTTAAAAATTGAGATTTAATAGCATTTCTGAACAGCTTGACCTTGGTTCCAGGCTGTGGACTCCTGCGGGGTTTCTGTTGTTTTCATATAGCAGTTTTGAATTTGTCCTGGCGTGGTGTCCTTAGTTGTGATTAAAGGCCACAGTGCTACCTCCCTTTTAATTTGGTGATATTTTTGGTGGTGGTTTCCATCCCTTTGATAGCTTTTCTTTTGAGTTTAAGAGAATGGCCTGTCTGGAGTTTTTAATAACTGAAAAGGGAAATATTCAAATTAAGTTTAATTTTGTGTTTGGAATACCAACCCATACTTGGAAAAAGTGATATGTAATTATTTTGAAGATTTAATTTTATACTTAAATCAGCAATGTAATAATTAAACTTATTTTCTGTAGTGTACAGTGTCTAGATTTTATGATAAGAAACGTTATTATGTTCTCCAGTTAAAATCCATTATATACTGTTTGGAACCCTGACTGCTGAATTTTTTTGGTTAGATTTTTTGTATTTGAGAAACTAGCAATTTTCATGGTTTCCAGTTTTTTCCAGTTCATGTGAGATATTTTAATGTTAATAACCTCAGATAAAGAGATAACAGGAAAATAAAATTTGAGGTTGAGGTATTTCTCATATCACTTTTGGATTACACTTTGCTGTATGTGGTTTGTTGATTTGTGTTGTTACCCGTTTTCTCTGAGAACTTACCTGTAATATTTTCCTGGCCCCCTCCTTTGATTTGGTTGCTACTGCACAGGTGAAAGAGCTGCACAGCCGTGAACATGTCTTTTGCTTGTGGTCTTCCCTCTGGCGGTGGATGTGGAGGCTGGACTTGATTTGCGCTCAGGTCGGCTGCAGCCAGTGACCTAAAAATGTCAGCCTGTGTTTCTTGTTAAATAGAGAGAGGGCTGTGGTTTAGACAATACAGTTAGGACTTTTGCAATTTTTTTCTTGTAGCATTTCTGTCTTTAAGCAGCAACCTTCAAAATGCATGTAATCAAGGAATGTAAGTCACATCAGTGTTGTCAAAGTGATGGCTCGTTCAGCAGCACCGTGAGCCACGGCTGCAGGTTCTGAGCAAAAGATACAGCTGCTACCTTTCTGTCTTTCTAAAGAGTCTGTGTCACCTCTCTTCCCCATGCAGGCCTTGTCCCTCTCACCCTGTGTCGCACTCCCTGTCACTGCATCTCCCAGCGGTGTAGCAGCTCGGGAGCTCCTCCCTCTGTCTCTCCTCGTTCGTTGGGCCGCATGGAGTCTCATCCCTTCCCTTTGTGTTAAAAAGGCCTATTATTGATTGATAAGCCTACCAACACCAAGAATGGGAAGGTCTCTATTTTTTCCCTATTTATGCATATATCATCTCAGTTCTTGCATTTGTAGACTGGCCTGGGTACCCAGCCATCATTTAGAATTCTACATAATTTAATAAAATCTTGGAACCATTTGTAAGTTAGGAACTGTTTACACATTGAGTTTTGCTACATGTTTTGAAGGTAGTGTGGTTAAATTAAAGGGCTTTTTAGCTGAGAGTGCTTCTGGAAGGGGTGAGATTGAGCGCAAGTATACCAGTGGGAACACAGGACAGCGTCAGTGATTGTGTTTCTTAAAAGCTAAGCGGAGCAACGGAAAGAGAGTGAGATGTGAGAGTGGACAGAAGTGCACACTTTGTGGAGTTTGGCGGTCAGTAGTGAGGTGACTAGAAGTTAGAAAGCTGTTGAGGGCAGGACTTAGAGAACTTTCCTCCGAAGTCAGTGCCGCGATGCCCTAGAAGGAACTCTGTTTCCACAAAGAATCTGTTTTTGCTTTGAGAGAGAACAGAACTGGCTCCTCTGTTCTTAAAATTCAGAACAAGTACTGCACATCTTGATTCAACTATAGGAAAATGGCCATATTTTCATTATATAGTTAGACCGATTTTGAAACTGAGAGTATGTGTAGGAGAAAATGTAGGAGAGCAAAAACAAAGCATGGACACGTGTGTCAAGTGGGAAGGGTGACGGCAGAACAGAGGGAGAGGCTGGGGCAGAGAAGCGAAGGGCTGGGAGGAACAGGGAGGGGGGCATTGAGGGGAGACCTGGGGAGGGAGCCAGCTCAGTGCTGAGTTTGGGGGGCACAGGGAAGCTTTCAAAGTTTATTTACTTTGGAAGTAAAACTTATTTCCCAATAGAAGTCTGTATCCTGTGAATTTTGATGATTTATCAAGAATTTGTGGCATCCCCGGAGTATAGTGCGTGTATTTACAGGAGGACGTTCAATAGCGGAGCTGGGCAGAGCTCCCCAGGGTGTGTCTTTCTTTCTTTTTTTTTAAATAATAAATTAATTTAATTTAATTTATTTATTTTTGGCTGTGTTGGGTCTTATTTGCTGCTTAACAGGCCTTCTCTAGTTGCAGCGAGCAGGGGCTACTCTTCATTGCAGTGCACGGGCTTCTCATTGCGGTGGCTTTTCTCATTGTGGAGCACGGGCTGTAGGCACGCGGGCTTCAGTAGTTGTGGCTCGCGGGCTCAGTAGTCGTGTCTCACGGGCTCTAGAGCGCAGGCTCAGTAGTTGTGACACACGGGCTTGGTTGCTCCGTGGCATGTGGGATCTTCCCGGACCAGGGCTCGAACCCGTGTCCCCTGTATTGGCAGGCGGACTGGCCACCAGGGAAGCGCCCCAGGGTGTGTCTTTGTCAGAGTAGCGTTGTCCCTCCCAGGGTGCTTGTCCCTAAGGTATCCTTATGGTGTTTGGTTGTCTACTATGGATTTAGTAGCAAGGAATGAACACTTAACAAATTGGTGTGAGATTTCAAATAAAAGTTTGTTCGTTAAGCTAAGCATTTTTGTGCCATTTTCAAGTGATGAGTACTGTGCTCTGCACATCTTTTATCTTAGAAGGTAGTGCTGAGCCTACAACACTGATTGCTGTGATGGAGGGTAACATGGTGATCAGCTTGTATAAATTATTCGCAGTGGGTGCTAAGGAAATTTCCTGATTACCCTGCTCACAGTGTTAGCCTGTAGAATATGTATTTGTGTGTGTGTACAGCTTGCTGTGTATATAGATAAAACACTAGGTTGTTTACCTTGTCTTTTTTCATATAAGAAATAGCATTGTATTTGTTTTGTCTGAATCCAGGTCCAAGGCCACCTTTAGCTAAATCAAGCAGTGTGATGTGCATCCCAGAGACAACTTATAAATATCCTGATTTGCCTATAAATCGATGTAAGGAAGAGGTAAAATTATTTTTGTCATAATGTAATTTTGTTGTTTGACTAAATGCCAGCGACCCAGCACTTGGTTTCTGGTCTGAAAGTGACGAGGTGCTGGGCAGGCACCCTGGGGAGGTGGTTTTGTGTAATAAGCGTGTGGATGGCCTTCCTTTTGGCGGTGCTTCACTTGTTCAGCCTTCCCCTGAGCTCATCTCCTCATATTTAATTATTCACCTAGCCGTCCCTGCTCTGAAATAAGTGTGAGTAAACACCTGCTGGGCCCCAGGAGAGCTGCTTCTCGCAATACCGGCTGCCCAGACTTTTTAGAAAGCAAATAATGCCCTCAGCGCAGTCTTCTCTAGCATTCCACTGGGTTTCCTTTACACTCTGCCTCGTTTGTTTGCCTGGTGATTGATCAGTCATTGATATGTAATTTTAAGAACAATGTTGGGCAATATAGCAGCAGGATGATTACACTTTTAATTAGTTACATGTTATTAAACATGGGTAAAAGTAAGCGTATTGAAACCTTAACTATACTAGCGGAAGAAGTGGTTATAGATAGGAATAAATTGTAAATGTTCTAAATTTAATTTTTATTTTGCTTTAGATCGAATCATGCAGCTTTTGTAGAGTAGATATACTTTATTAATTTTTAAGAGGCCAGTATTCAAATTAATTTGTATTCCCTGACCATGGCAATTGCTAGAGTGATAAGAGCTTACACATATCTAGGGTGGAGGCGGGGAGCGGTGGGGAGAGATCGGGCTGGCGTTCTCGGGCCGCTCCATGTAGTCTGTACGTGGCGCACTAGAAGTTCATTGTTTTAAAGTGTGTCTGAAGAGTTTCAAATGAGAATTTAAAGCCACTTGAGTGTAATAACAGCTGTGTTTTCATGTTTCTCAGTAGAATTACACGGAAGTTCATTACAAAATTTTAAAATAATAGAAATTTAGACTTAGCAAGAGCTATAGAAATTCATTTTGGTGTTTTCATATTTACAGACGAAGAAATTGAGACATAGGGATCAGTGAACTTGGCCTGAATTACTGTGGCCATTAGTTATTGTTCACAGTGTTCAAATTGGTTTCAAATTCAGCAGCCATTAGTAACCTTCTTTCTCTTGTTTGTGATGTTTAGGTGGTTAGGTAATAATTTAACTTTTAAGGATGAAAAGAAAATAAATTCTGAAAGTCTTCTTGAGATAAAGCTTTTGGTTCATAGGTAATACTTTATTACATCATTGTTAAATTTGTGGCAATTTTGAAGGTTTGTTTTTTGTTTTAATTCTAGGTCATTTCTTTGATAGAAAGTAATTCTGTGGTAATTATACACGGTGCCACCGGTAGTGGTAAAAGTACTCAGCTCCCGCAGTATATCTTGGATCATTACATCCAACGCTCTACCTACTGCAACATTGTGGTCACCCAGCCACGGAAGATCGGGGCCAGCAGCATCGCCAGGTGGATCAGTAAAGAGCGCGCCTGGACTTTGGGTGGTTTGGTGGGCTATCAGGTGAGACTGAGAGAGGGAGCCATCTCTCTCTGTTAATTTTTTTTTAATTTACTTTTTGGCCATGCCACATGGCATGTGGGATCTTAGTTCCTTGACCAGGGATTGAACCCATGCCCCCTGTGTTGCAAGCGCAGAGTCTTAACCACTGGACTGCCAGGGAGGTCCCTCTTCGTTAATTTTTAATTTTATATAAGTTGATGATAAGGTGTGATTATTTTCTGCTGGAAAAGAAAATGAAATCGGTTGCTTATAGAGCAGAATTATGGCATAATTTTAAAAACAGTGAATCTCTGAAGTTCTTGAAAATATTGATAACTTTAGTTTCTTTCTCAGTTGAATAGAAAAGAAGTGAGAATGCTCAGACTTGAGAATGGCTTTTATATAATTTTATCTTTCAATTATATCTTTATGTTGAAGATGTCTTCATACACAATCATTTTAACATAAAAATGATACGGGAAGTACGACTAGATAGGCCAATCTCTCCACCCATCACCAAAGAAGAAGAAGAAGAAGAAGAAAAATCAACTTGAGAATTTCAGTTTTAATTTAGACCCTATATTTTTTGTGATATACAGTACTTTTTTTTCCCTTTCTTACCTTCATTATGAAATGAGCATAGCATTTTTTGGTAATTAAATGTGAACCATTTAAACTGAAAAATTTCTCCTTTCTTTTTTCCTTCCCCAATTTTAGGTAGGGTTGGAGAAAATAGCGACAGAAGACACCAAGTTAATTTATATGACAACCGGAGTGCTGCTTCAGAAAATAGTTAGTGCCAAGAGTTTGATGGAATTCACACATGTCTTCATCGATGAAGTAAGTGCTCTGCTCTTATGTTCATATTCCTATTTGATAAGAGAACACAGTGCAAGTTACTTGTAAAGTGTCAAAAAGTAATTTGGGTCTGTATCTGCTTATTCTACTTAGAATGTTGATTTTCTGTTTTTATCCTTTGCTCTTACTTCCAAAATGCAGGTGGGGAGGTTGAGGACTGTGAATCCTTGTTTAGAGCAGGGGTTGGCAGACTACAGCCCTCAGGCCAGAGTTGGCCCCTGTTTTTGTAAGTAAAGTTTTATTGGCACACAGTTTTGCTCTTTGTTTATGATTGCTGGTGTTCTACAGAAGAGATGAATAGTTGGAACAGGACCGTATGTTCCGTGAAGCTGGAAGTATTTGCCCTCTGGCCTTTTACAGGGAAAGGCTGCTGGCCCTGGTTTAGAGTGTTAGCCACATCAGACAATTAAGAACTTTAATTGTCTGTAGGTATTTTTAGTGCCTTACAGATACTTTCCATCTAGTAAAACAAGGATAATAATATCTTTTAAGAAAATGAATAAAGTAAATAGATGATATTGATCTATTCATTTTTCTAAAAAAATCTCTAATAAAGTATTGTGAACACTGTCTTTGTGCCAGTCTTAGCTTTCTCGACTTTTCTCAGTAAGGATGGAATATTTAATTGATTTTGATTTGATTCTATTCTGTTCTGTTTAGGCCGCGCCACGCGGCTTGTGGGATCTTAGTTCCCTGACCAGGGATTGAACCTGCGCCCTCTGCAGTGAGAACGCCGAGTCCTAACCGCTGGACCACCAGGGAATTCCCAATTTTGTTTATAGAGTTTTTTGAGGTGGGGAGATGCTGTGTTCAAACAGTTTTCCCAGGAGCTTTGGAAATGCCTCTACCCCAAACTCTTGAGTTTTAAACCTCATCAGTAATTATGCCTTGAGAAGCTTTACTTATTTCTTGTGGCGTTAGAAACATCAGCAAATAAATAGGATTTGTGGGAGACTGTGAGGTGGGGCTGGAGTACCTGATGGAGGCTGGAATGAAACCCCCTGAGCAGCCCTTTAGGGAAAGGTCTCTCCATTCTCTTGATATGTTGTGTGATCAGTATAATACCAAAACATACTGCCAATGGAAATAATCAGTAAACAATCTATAATCGGAATAGAAAAGTGTTATTTGAGCCAAACTGAGGAATATAACCTGGGACACACAGATTAAAGAAGCACTTGAATTGTGTTCTCCTGGACTACAAAATGGGGGGCTTATAAAGGCAAAAACTGAAAAATACAAGTTGTTTGTTGAGAATTAGGATTGGAGCTGGAGAGAAATAAGGGTGCTAGTTAAGCAGGGATCCGTTGGGGTCTGGAATGGTTGCATAGTTGTAAGCAGAGACCTTGAGACCATAATAAGGTTGCAGTCGGCAGCTGCCGGCGGATACTGTTTTGAGAATGGCTGGAGGTGTCCTTGAGTCTGATGCAGTTCAGAAAGTTCAGGTTCCAAGTGATGGAGGAGCGTGTCTGAAACCACATCCACAAGGGCCACCCGGCTCCATTTTGGATGCCTGAACCATAGTTACTCCATTTTTATGTTTAAGTGCATTCTCGTCGTTAATGGTTAAAGCAGATGCACGATGCCTGTGTGACAGGCCACAAAACAAGGCTGTTCTAATTAGCATAAAGTCCAAGCATGTCATGTATAAGCCAGAATGACTTCCCCATACCTTAATATGTGAAAATTTCTTCCATCGATACTGCAGGTAAAGCTGAATGGGTGCATTTACTAGCTTGTGTACCTTTACTTGGTTTTAAATTACTGTTGTTTGGGAGAGTAAAAGGTGGAAAATATGTTGTTATTCTTTGCAATACAGTGTGATGTGCAGTATGGTTCATAATTTTTCTTTATGACTTTTGGCAGTTTTGAGTGTCTTTAGGTAGTGATGAAATTCAAACTTAGGCAGTATGCCCAAAGGTGGTATTACACAGTCCACAGTAGTTACCGTTTGTTGTTGAGCCTTTTACTGAGGCCTCCAGATAGCATGGTGTTGCGGGGTAGTTCACTCCAGAGCTCTACTTCTCATGCCTCCATTCATTTCTGTAGATCCAGCAACTTTCTGACTGTGTTAGGAGGTATCTTTGCACACACACGCGTGAGTGGCGTGGACATGCCCATGCACACTGCGTTACTGGGTGCATTCTTTCCTGAAGCTGTGTGATGGTAGCTGAACACAGGTCAGCTACACTGTGCAGGAGCTTGTCCTACAGGGACTGCCTCGTCACTTGGTTACACGAGCAGCTTCCTACTCTACCACCGTGTCCCCAGCGCCTCGTAGGTGTTCCAATAACTATTTGCTTAAAGAATTAATGGGTTGGATAGACCTGAAGTTTCAGTTTTACAAAGAATATTGTTCCTATTGTGCAGGATGATTTGAATTCCAAAAGAAATCTAGGAAGTTGAAGGTGGCCAGGCAGTTGAAAATGGAATGATCATGTCCTTAAGTTCTTAGCTCTTGAAAAAGAATAAACTAGCTTCAGGTGAATCATTCATTTAGTAAACATTTTTTGAGTACCTGCCTCATTAGGTGCTGAGGTTATAAAGATGCCGGAGTTGTAGTTTCTGCTCTTAGCCACTCTGCTGGGGAGACACATATCTACTGAGATATGTGTAAGTATGGGCAACGGAGAAGGGCCTGGGGCAGGGAGAGGACTGTGGGCATCCTGGGATATAGGGGTGAGTGGGGTCCTCAGGGCCGGAGGGGGAGGCAGCCCCGCCTCCAGCAACTGGGAGAAGCAGGGTTGTGTGAAGTCAGAGCTCTGGAGGCTGTAGTGGTGGTGTGGAGGCCAGGGGAGTCTCAGCGCTAAGGAGAGGTCACTTTGGGGCTCTTGCCTGAGCACAGCCTTTATTTTTCTTTGTTAAGTACGCGAGGCAGGATGTTTGCATTGAGGAAGTGCTCTGGGGTTTGGTGATAGAATGAAATGAGAGTTAGATTAATAAGGTGTCTGCTAGGGTTTCCAGCCGTTAGGCCAGAAGGTTAAATACTTTTCAGCTGCTGTTTTTTTCCTTTTCTCTGTACTACTTTTGTCCATGCCTGCTTCAGTGGGAAGTGCGGCCGGGAAGGAGCCGGCTAGAGAACAAACAATGGAGCCTTTCGCCTGGAGGAGAAGGGAGTGCCCTCTTTCAGACTCAGCTAATCTCTCCACTTGGGCAGAGGAATGTCCCAGAGTAGAATCTGCTGTCCCCTTGTGCCTTGGGGAGCCCGACTAAGTGTAGAGAAACGGCCACACGTGACTTAGCCCTGGGTGTTGGCTGGTTCGGGACAGGCCCTCGGGGACCCGGCCTGGAGGGCGCTGCCTGAGCAGCAGGCCCCCGGGGGACCCCGCAGCCCCATTTCCCCGGGTGCTACTGCGGGGCTTCCGATTGCCCTCAGCTCTTCACCCAGCCCTGCGCTACCTGTTCTGACTGAGCCAGCTCTTCCAGAGCCCACCCTGTGAGCTCCAGCCTGCCAGGCGGGGGGCACTGCTGCCGGGGCAGAGCCACCGCCCTGCACTCCCTTGCTGAAGTAGTAGCGTAAATATGCCCGTGCAGAGGGGTGCTGTGGGCCGGGAGCGGCGGAGGGAGGCTGGTCTGCTGCTTCTCGGTGGCGGGATGCTTTGTGTTGTCGCAGTGGGCAGGGCCAGAGCGGTAAACATTCCTCTGTCCAGATGCCAGTAGGGCCCTACAGAGAAGCACGGGCGCTGGGGGCGACAGTGACGCACACGCCCCTCGTGTGTTCTCTGGTTTGTGGGCCACCGTTCTTTGCTTCCTCTTAACCAGGAGTGATAGTTTCCTGAGGAACGGCGTTTAGCGCAGAGACTTAGTCCCCAGGCCCCTAGGCGCACCGTTGAACCCTTGCCCTCCAGTCACTCAGCGGTGACATGTGCCTTCCCACGTTGGGGGTGCCCCCTTTCTATTTTGCAGGTACACGAGCGAACTGAAGAAATGGATTTCCTGTTGTTGGTCGTCCGCAAACTTCTAAGAACAAATTCACGTTTTGTGAAGGTAAAGTTGATTTCATGAGTAACTGAAACATTTAGGGTTAAGATTTATTGTTTAGTTTTGTTTCTCTTTATTTTAATAGAAACTAGTTGTTCATTGTCTTGTGTAGTCCTCCAGATCTTGCTAGGAAGCTGGCTAAAGGGAGCTGTCGTATGATCAGACTATGGAGTACTCTTTGGTTATTATGTTGCATTAAATTGTGAAATATTCTCCAGGCTGCAGAAAATGATCTGATGATAGTTGACGCTAATGAAATGCTGGGTATTAGAGCACTGCTTTTGGTTGAATAGGTACCATAATCTGAAGGTATGTGACTATATCTGTAATCTCTGTTTTAAAAGTAGCACTGAGTCACATTGAAGTTTGAGAATAGTTATATGCACTGTTATTATAGGAGACTTGAGTTAGGAGCTAACTGGAAGTCTGTGGCAAAAATGGTAAACATTGCTTGCATTCTGTTTGAGCAAAAAGGACAAAGAAGTGAACTAGGCCAAAATAGCAAAAGGTTTATAATTATTATGCAGTTTAGACATAGGTCAACCCAGCCATGCTAAGTAGGAGTCTTTCAGAAGCAGCAGTGATTGGGTGCATGTCATTCATTATATAAAGGAACTGTGGAAGGATTTGCTGTTACTGGAAAGCAGATGCCCTCTAGATCATAACATACTTTGTCTTCAAGTGTTTCGTCTCTCTGTCCGTTCAGGGAGACATTCCCGCCCTGCCCCGAGGTGGGGACATCACCCTTAGGAGGCTCACGGTCTCACCTGGTGGGTGCTGACTGAATGGAACCCGAAATTTGCAATAAGTTGTCTTATTGCTTGAGATGACTATAAAATGAATGAGAGAATTTGGCTATTTCATTCCTTTTTCTGAATCTTAAAGATGACATTGAAGGTTGTTCAACAAGTCTGGACCTTTCTTTTTCTTTTTTTTTGTTTTTTGGCCGTGCCTTGGGGCATGTGGGATCTCAGTTTCCTGACCAGGGATTGAACCCATGCCCCCTGCATAGGAAATGTGGAGTCTTAACCACTGGACTGCCAAGGAAGTCCCCAGAATCTGGACCTTTCTTTTTTTTTTTTAATAAATTTATTTATTTTTGCCTGCGTTGGGTCTTTGTTGCTGCACGTGGGCTTTCTCTAGTTGTGGTGAGCAGGGGCTATTCTTCGTTGTGGTGCGTGGGCTTCTCATTGCAGTGGCTTCTCTTGTTGTGGAGCACGGGCTCTAGGTGCATGGGCTTCAGTAGTTGTGGCTCACGGGCTCAGTAGTTGTGACTTGCAGGCTCTAGAGCGCAGGCTCAGTAGTTGTGGCGCACGGGTTTAGTTGCTTCACGGCATGTGGGATCTTCCCGGACCAGGGCTCGAACCCGTGTCCCCTGCATTAGCAGGCGGATTCTTAACCACTGCGCCACGAGGGAAGCCCCCAAATTCCTTTTTCCTTACTTTTTAGAAAGAGAGTGGCTGTCAGAGACTTAGATGCAGGAGCACCGGCAGATGGGCCTTCCAGTCCCCCCTTCCGCTCCCCACCCAAACCTTTAGAGGTCCCTGGCTTTGTGCCATCCCCCAGCCTGCTGACCCTGCTGTCACCGCTGGCTGACCAGACTCAGCCCAGGCCACCCTGGACAAGCAGGTGTCTTGGGCAGGCTGTTGAATGGTCTGTCTGGAGGAGAGGCTGAGAGCTGCTTGGGGGAGGGCGCACGACAGGGAAGTTGGTGGCAGCACGGAACCTTGTAGCTTTGAGCAGTCCAGATTTGACCTTCCGTCGCCTGCTGCCTCAGTAGAACAAAAGCCTTGCAGTTCCTTAGCCTCACTGTTCTTGGTAGGTGGTTTAGAGAACATCTGCTGCAATGGGTGTGCCCCTTGGGGGCCACTCTTACACCCCAAGTGGTTTCTCAGAGCCTGCCTTCTAACCACAAGCATCTTGTCTCAGTGAGTTCTGGTCAGCAGGACTTTGACCTCTTGTATCTAACATTAGCTGGGAAAATACAGACATTTTGTTTACCCAGTAAGTGTATTAATAATACCTGTGTAAAGTTTTTACTTGTCTGCTAAGATTTACACTTCAGAAACGTAGTAGGCAGTCAGTGGTCAGCAGATAGCTGTGTTTACCTCCTGCTTAGCATTTTGGAGACTGGTGGATGACGCAGACCCTTTGTAACGCTGCCACCTTCTCCAGGGCACAGCTGATGGGCTGTGGATGCTGCCTCTGGTATTCATGGCTGAGTTTCTTAAGGATGTCATCCCATATTTGCTTTTTGGCAAAACTGAAACCTGTGGTGAGTCCCTGAGCCTCTGCTGTCCCACTTGGTCTGGACTGGTTCCCCTGGGCTGCTGCACAGCGGCCGTCCTGGGGCTTCTCCAGTTTCTCGGCTTAGAGTCAAGGTTTTATGGGCCCCTTTTCTTCTTCCTCTTTCGTGCCTTTTTTTAAAAAGAGCTTTTTTATATTTTTAATAAATTTATTTTATTTATTTATTTTTGTCTGCGTTGGGTCTTCGTTGCTGCGCGTGGGCTTTTTCTAGTTCCAGCGAGCAGGGGTTACTCTTTGTTGCGGTGTGCCATCTTCTCATTGCAGTGGCTTCTCGTTGCGGAGCACAGGCTCTAGGCATGTGGGCTTCAGTAGTTGTGGCACGTGGGCTCAGTAGTTGTGGCTCGTGGGCTCAGTAGTTGTGGCTTGCAGGCTCCAGAGCGCAGGCTCTGTTGTGGCACATGGGATTCGTTGCTCTGCGGCATGTGGGATCTTCCCGGACCAGGGCTCGAACCCGTGTCCCCTACATTGGCAAGCAGATTCTTAATCACTGCACCACCAGGGAAGCCCTCTCTTTGGTGCTTTTTACGCCCTCATTTTTCTGGAGCATAACATCTAGTAGCTTATTCTGTCTTAAGTTAGCTTTCTTTTTTTTTTTTAGCTGTAGCTTTTTTTTTTTTAAATAAATTATTTTATTTATTTTATTTTCGGCTGCATTGGGTCTTCGTTGCTGCACGCGGGCTTTCTCTAGTTGTGGCGAGCGGGGGCTACTCTTTGTTGCGGTGCATGGGCTTCTCATTGCAGTGGCTTCTCTTGCTGTGGAGCACGGGCTCTAGGTGCGCAGGCTTCAGTAGTTGTGGCTCACGGGCTCAGTAGCTGTGGCTCATGGGCTCTAGAGCGCAGGCTCAGTAGTTGTGGCGCACGGGTTTAGTTGCTCCACGGCATGTGGGATCTTCCGGACCAGGGCTCAAACCTGTGTCCCCTGCATTGGCAGGTGGATTCTTAACCACTGCACCATCAGGGAAGCCCTTAAGTTAGCTTTCTGATGCAAAGTGTCCTTTTACGTTAATGGTTGTAATTTAGCATAATTGGAGAAATGTAGTTTCTCACTTGATAAAGCAATTGAAGAGAAATTTAAAAGTTGGCATCTCTGAGCATTCTTTAAACTGTAATAATTTGAATTACACTGGAGATCAAATTGAAGTATTCAGTTAAAGTTTTGAAAATTATTAAAACAGAAGACAAGCCTAGAATTGTAAAAGTATTTCATTTCAGTTATTATTATCATCATCATTTTGTCTGTTTTAATGGTTTTTCTTACTCTGTAGGTAGTCCTGATGTCAGCCACCATCAACTGTAAAGAGTTTGCAGATTACTTTGCTGTTCCTGTTCAGAACAAGGTGAACCCTGCTTATATTTTTGAAGTAGAAGGAAAGCCCTATGCAGTTGAGGAGTATTATCTTAATGATTTGGAGCACGTTCATCATAGCAGGGTATGTTGGAATGCATTGTTTCTTTCACAGTGAATGTACGTTTGTATTTGATCACACCTGCATTTATTAGCTATAATTGCAAGGCTCTTTTGGAGCTTAAAATTGGAGCAGAGAGATGGTGTGGGATGGGGCTGGAGAAGAATAAGAGGAAGGAAGCTCCGGGGTTTGTTGTCATAAACGTGAGCATGATAAGCACTCTGTGTGTCCCGGTGAAATTTATTCAAACTGCTTTTGTACTTTATTGATGTTGAAGAAAAAAATGTCAGCTTTTGGTCAGCTACAAAATTGCAGATTCAGCTGAGGGTAGGAGGTAATTTTATTTCTGTTAAATTAAATTTTCTAATGTAAGTTGTATTGCTCTAAACTGAAGGAGGATTGCATTGTCGGAACAGTGTGTGATAACATTCTTATGAAAAGCTGCAGTTGATTTACAGTTGTTTTCACGTGGGTAATACATTTATAGGATTTGAAGATCGAAGAGTATATGTAGGTATAAAATATCTCCTTCCTACTCCTGTCCATTGTCTGCCCAGTTCCCCCACTAAATCATTGTCATTAATTTCTCTGGATCTTTCCATATTTACAAGCAAATATGGATGTATTGTTTCTCTTTTTTACAGAATGATAGCATTCTATGTGCATCTTGTTTTTTTTTTCACTTACCTTTTCACATTTTTTACATGTCATATAGTTTCTTCACTCCCTTTTTAGAGCTACATAACATTCTTTTATGTGAATATAAATATTATTCTTTTTTTAAAATTGAAGTATGGTTGATTTACAATGTTGTGTTAGTTTCTGGTGTGCAAAGTGATTCGGTTATATATATATTGTGTGTGTATATATATTCTTTTTCATATTCTTTTCCATTATGGTTTATTACAGGGTCTTGAATATAGTTCCCTGTGCTATACAGTAGGACCTTAACTGTTTATGTATTTTATATGTAGTAGTTGGTATCTGCTAATCCCAAACTCCTAATTTATCTCTCCCCCACCCCTTTTCCCCTTTCATAACCAGAAGTTTGTTTTCTATGTCTCTGAGTCTTTTTGCAAATAAGTTCATTTGTATCATATTTTAGATTCCACATGTAAGAGATACCATATGGTATTTGTCTTTCTCTGTCTGACTTACTTCACTTAGTATGATAATCCCTAGGTCCATCCATGTTGCTGCAAATGGCATTATTTCATTCTTTTCTATGGCTGAGTAGTATGCCATTGTGTATATGTACCACATCTTCTTTACCCGTTCATCTGTCGATGGACATTTAGGTTGCTTCTGTGCCTTGGCTATTGTGAATAGTGCTGCTATGAACGTTGGGGTGCATGTAGTAAAGATTATTCTTTATTTAACTAATCTCCAGTGTTTCTTATCTTTTCTTATTAAAAACAGTGCTAAAGAGAACATCTTTGTGCATGTGAAGGTATATCTTGTAGGCCAGGGTTTCGTAGCCTCAGCACAGTTGGTATTTTGGGCCAGGTAATTCTGTATGGCGGGGGCTGTCCTGTGCATTAGGATGCTTGATGTTAAATAGCTCTGCTGGCCTTGACCCACCAGATGCAAGTAGGGCTCCTTCCCATCCCCACCCCCCTGTGACAACCAAAAGTGTTTCTGGACATCCCTGGGATGGGAGTAAAACACCTCTTCCGAGGACCCCTGTGTGGGTTGTGCCTTCCTGGAAGTGGGTCAGAGGATGTGTGCATTTAGAATTTTGATGCGCGTTGCCAAATTGCTCTATGTAAGAGTTTGACTTTTATTAAAAACATCTGGAGGGACTTCCCTGGTGGTCCAGTGGTTAAGACTTCGGGCTCCCAACGTAGGGGACATGGGTTTGATCCCTGGTTGGGGAACTAAGATCCCGCAAGCTGCGCAGCTCGGCCAAAAAAAAAGAAAAAAATCTGTAATGTTAAAGTAAACAGTCTCTACTACAATGAGTTGGCTGACTAGGGTTCACCTCATTAGAAGATGTATTTTGTCAAATCTAATCATGTCAGAGGGAGGCCAGTGATGGCCATTAGAATGTAGCACTTCTTTTTTTTTCTCCCAGCTTTTAATTTTTAAAAAAAAAATAATTAGTTTATTTATTTTTGGCTGCATTGGGTCTTTGTTGCTGCACGTGGGCTTTAGCTGCAGCGAGCGGGGCTACTCTCCGTTGCAGTGCACAGGCTTCTCACTGCAGTGGCTCCTCTTGTTGCGGAGCATGGGCTCTAGGCGCGTGGGCTTCGGTAGTTGTGGCACATGGGCTCAGTAGTTGTGGCTCGCGGGCTGTAGAGCGCAGGTTCAGTAGTTGTGGTGCATGGGCTTAGTTGCCCCGTGGCATGTGGGATATTCCCAGACCAGGGCTCAAAACCTGTGTCCCCCGCATTGGCAGGCGGGTTCGTAACCACTGCGCCACCAGGGAGGTCCTCTCCCAGCTTTTAAAATGACAGTATTTCAAAACAGAAAAGTTGAAAGAAATTTTGTAGTGAACACCCGTGTGTCCATCACCTAGAGTCTACAGTTAACATTTACTTTGTAGCACTTCAAAAAACCCCAAACCTGTCGGAACTAAGAAACTAACACTGGAACATCACCATTAGCTGGACTTGAGTTTGTTTGGATTTCACTGGTTTTCCCTAATGTTCTTTTTCTGCTCTAGGATCCCACATTGTGTTTAGCTGTCATGTCTCCTTAGGTTCCCCTGGGCTGTGACAGTTTCTCAGACTTCTCTTATTTTTGATGACCTTGATGATTTTTAGGAGAACTGGCCAGGTATTTTGTAGGATGCCCCATTACTGGAATTTTTCTGGTGTTTTTCTCATGATTAGACCGGGGCTGTGAATTTGGGGGAGGAAGAGCACCGGGGTGAAGTTGTTTCATCACATAATGACCAGCAGCACGGCTCATCGCTGGTGACAGGCCTTATCTCCTGGCCCCGGTGGTGGTTACCAGGTTTCTCCCTTGTAACGTTACTCTGCCCTCCTTTTCTTTTTCCATATATATGTATGTGTGTGTGTGTATGTGTGTATGTATGTATATATATATATATATATATATATGTATGTATATATGTATATTAGGTTAGTTTGTTTGTTTATTGTCTGTCACTGCCCCCCCCCCCCCAAGGTTATGAACAGAGTAAGGAGACACATTCTTTCCTTTTCTTACTGGACTCCGTGGTTGGAAACAAGTCTCTCTAAGTGCAGCCCGTATTCAAGGTGGAGGGGAGAGGGCCCGTATTTATAACATTTAACCATTGTGCCTTGTCTGACCCATTTTGGAATATGAGAGTAATAATGCTTTACTAGTCTTTTCACCTGGCCAATGTCTGATTGACTTCTGTTGATGTGTATTTTGTGTTTGATTCCTTGTGGATATGCTGAGGAGCGGGGTCTGGCCTGGACACGTGCCCTGAGCCCGTGTAGGCCCTGGCAGCAGATGGGTGCATTGTGTTCACCTGCTAGAGGACATCTGGCCCCAGCGCTGTTTACCGTATGTCCTGATCGGTGTCACTTAGGGTTTCAGTGAACCGATACTCAAGATTTAACTCTGTATTAATTTTAAGCCTTACAGAAAAGGTGCTTTATGTAGATTCTATTATAATTTTTGGAGTCAGAGGGCCTTTGTTAAAATCAGTTTTATTACCGTGATTAGTCGTGCTGTCATGTGATTACTCAGCACGCTGTCTCGTGTTGCGAGGGAGAAGGTCCTCCTCCTCCAGAGCAGCGGCCTCTCCACCCTGTGGTTGTCTCATACCTTCCCACCTCCTTAGGGGCCTCGTCTGATTCACTGCCCTCCTCTCTGTGTCTTTCCTAGCATCTTGTCCACATTTAAACGGCACTGAGTCTCTTTCATCTTAAGAGACACCCACATTAGGTGCACTGTTTCTCATAGCTTTTGCCAGACTCTGAACTCCCAGTGCCCGCTTCTCCCCCCTCCCCCCACTCACTGCCGCCTCTCAGCCAGGACTGCACCCCACAGTGTCACAGGTAACCACCTCGTGAGGTCCAGAGCACTCGGCCCTGCACCCCCTGAGCTCTCGCTAATATTTGACCCTGTTGGCCACTTTGATTTTCTTGAAACTCACCATTCCCCTGGGTCCCATGATGCCCTCCTGGTCTTTCTGTTACCAACTCTGGCTGTTACTTTCAGTGTCCTTTGAAGAGCCCTTTTCATGCTTCATTTTCAACTTTTTTTTTAATTGCCAAAAAACCCTCACAAAACCTGCCCGTAGGAAAGGACATAAAATGTAATCGCGAACTGGGATAAATTGTGGCCCCCCGTGATCTGCAGCCTGGTCCAGCAGCAGCGCATGGCCCACTCCCCAGGCCTCCCCGTGGGTTCTTTTCGGAGCACACTCCACCACCCTAGAGCATCACCGTTCTGTAATTCTGCTTGGTTTTGCTGTAATCCATTTGAAGGGGAATTGGGAGGATGGTGTGGGACGGGTTGCTTCCCGGACAGGCTGGTTGGCCTGGGCGAGGCCGACTGGGATGGAGGCAGACAGGCAGGGCTCCAGGGCCTCAGCTTGGAACAGAAACACCATGGTCGCTGAACACTGGGCACCGGTGGGTGGTCTGACTGGAGCCACCCTGGCCCCGCCTCTGTGAATAGCAGCGCTTCCCTCCACAGTCCCGCTCCTGACTGAGCATGCCCTCTGCAGTGCACTTCACTCCACTGCCTGCCCACACCATGCTCTCCGGGAATGCGGAGGCTTGTCTGTCGTGCCTCCTCATGGTTTCCTCTCCGCAAACAGAAGGGGATGGGTTCAACAGGTCGATGGGTGGGCTGTGACTAGTGTATGTCCTTTGTCACCTGTGTCAAGGCTGGCTTGGAGAAAGCAGGGCTATGTTTGGTATCTTAGCAGTGTGTTCAAAAAATATTCTCTAGGCTTGGATTCCAGAACTCAGTGAAATCACTTGTGAACTGATGTCATGCTTTTCCCACAACCTGTTTGTAGGAAAACAATTCTAGATGGATTTGGATCTACTGTTGGAGTTTGTGAAAAGTATACCTTTCCTTCTATTTCTTTTTTGTCTGGTTGTGTTATGGTAAATACTGGTTATTGTTTGGGTAAAGTAGCAAATTATTTAAAGGTTGAACGTCAAGAATGCTTATTCAAAATTATTGATTAGAGTCAATTTGTCATATTTATATTAGTAGAATTGTAATTTTAATGAAACATGGATTATTTGAATACTAGCTGACTTAATTTACTCTAAGTAAAAATTGGAAAAGGAGTTTCTCCTGAAGTCTTCTGATCTGTTTTTCACAAAATCAAATGTTGTGTCTTTCATACAGTACTTGATAAGTAAAATTATTAAATAAACAAAATAAACAAAAATATTCTTGGTGAAAAAACTCAGTATGGCTATAAAATAGATTTTATGGCAACAATGACATAACCTAATGCTGGATATTCTGGAGAGATATGCAGTGATGGCCTTGGTCCTATGAACACTCTCAGCTCAGACTGGTAATTCTAACCTCACCAGGGAGTCTGTGGATGTGGTTGAACTCCAGTGTTCCAGAGAAGCACCTGAAGGGCAAGTTTAAAGGAACTGGCCTCCATGTGGCTTTGTTTTAATACACAATTAAAAGTAGTCTAGGGACCCCCTCAAAAAGCTTGGTAGCTATAATATGACATGGTTATATCATTACTGTAAATTGGCGGATGCAGACGGGCTGTTGCCTTCTCCCAGCACCTGTGATTTTTAGGGCTATGTTCCACATGATGCTGTTGCAGTCCTCAGGTGCTCTGAGGTCGAGGGCATGAGCACTGCCTCTGACCAGAAGCTCTTCCTGGCTCCACCGGCATTGGGAGCAACTTTTCCTTTGTTTTCGGAATAGATTTCCCACCAGAGGTCTCACTTCTGTACGTGTGGACCCTGACTCCTCCGTTGCTCCTGCGACGTGTGTGCTGTGAGTGTCGGGGCCTTGAGAAGGGCTTGACGCTTAGCATTCACCAGATACTGGCTGCAAACGATGCCATGTTGGTTCGGGGTATTTGTTACGGTGGTAAACTCGCGGGTCACCCATCCAACACGAGTTTCCTTGGTGATCCTGTTTTGGCTTTTCCTCTTCCTCTTTCTAGCTTTCTCCTCACCTCTTGGAGGAGCCAGTGATAACCAAGGACATCTATGAAGTTGCTGTCTCCCTCATTCAGATGTTTGATGACTTGGACATGAAGGAGAGTGGGTAAGAGGTGCTCTACGTGGCAGTGTACTTGAATGTATCTGAGGATTAAGAAATCTTTATTCTTTCTGAAGCTTTTTACTGTTTTTATAATAGTAACTGTAGATACTGTTTCAGTAGTCACTGTGTATATTTTAAAATAATGTCAGTATCTTGCAAATTTTTTTACTGGAAACTTCTATTTTAAAGTAGTTAAAATCATGCTAAGAACAGTTTAGGACTGACTGTGTTTAAAGCTAGAAACTGCAGCCTGAAGATAGAATAGTTTTTCCAGACACGCAGAAGTCATGTCAGGGCTTCCCTGGTGGCGCGGTGGTTGGGAATCTGCCTGCCAATGCAGGGGACATGGGTTCGAGCCCTGGTCCAGGAAGATCTCACATGGCGCGGAGCAACTAAGCCCGTGTGCCACAACTACTGAGCCTGTGCTCTAAAGCCTGCAAGCCACAACTACTGAGCCCATGTGCCACAACTACTGAAGCCCGGGTGCCTAGAGCCCATGCTCTGCAGCAAGAGAAGCCATTGCAATGAGAAGCCTGTGCACCGCAACGAAGAGTAGCCCCTGCTCACTGCAACTAGAGAAAGCCCACGTGCAGCAACGAAGACCCAACACAGGCAAAAGCTAATTAATTAATTAAAAAGTAGAAAGATAAAACCAAAAGCTAATAAAAATCTTAAAAAAAAAAAAAAGGAAGTCATGTCAGTCAAGCCACTCACAGTCCTAAGGTAAAACTCAAAGGACCACATTAGGAGAAACTGTTGAAAGCCTTTCTTTGCCTTTGTTTCCATTTACTGTAAAGATATATTCCCGATTCTAAGCAGTCTCCCATTGTAATCCAGACGTTTTTTCATTTAGCTGGCTCTTTGAAACCTAGAACATATTTATTTTCCCTTAAGGACAATTTTAGATCCCAAGTGGTAGTTAGAGTCTTAATTTTCAAAATATTATGCCATATTAAGGCCTTTTACTGTGCTCATTTTGCTACAGCTCATAAATGCCATTTATATATTGGGGCAACAAACAGGATATAGATTCCACCTCCTCATAGTAACCAGCACTCGGTTGCTGGGAAAGCTGTTCTCTTATAGGCCCTAGACACACACAGACACGGTACTTCTCTTCTTTTAGTTGTGTAACGTAAACATACAGAAAGTGTCAAGGTATCCACTGTCTTTAGTTCCTCTTCAAGGTATTCATTGTCTACATCCCTGGTGAACAGTACCTTGCAGTGAGGTGCCTGTGTTCTGCGCCTTCAGAATAGATTTCCTGCCGGACATTTCACTTCTGTGTGTTCGGATTCTGACTCCCCCGTTTCTCCAGTGCCGGGGTCAGGGATGTGCCAGGATCTCCATGTGTCTGGGGCCTTGAGTAGTGCTTGACACACGAGTTGGAAAATCCAAGTTACATGCAGCTCTGTTTTTAAGCTCCCACAATTTTTTTGTTTTTTTTAATATGACCAGTGTGTTTAGCTTTACTCAGATATATATCATTTTATTCATCAGTTTCATCTTAGACTTTCCTTTTTTTACCTTTTCTAATTTCTTAAGTAACTTTATTGAGGTATAATTTACATATATTAAATATACCCATTTTTATTGTCTTTCAATATTTTATGATATTTTCCCATAATATTCTGGCTTCTCTTATTATGGTGAGAGGTTACCTTTTGGTTCAGCTGTTCCTTGTCGGTAAATCTGCCTTTGCCTGGTTAACTTTCAGCCTCCTTCCTTGTCTTTGTCCTGTGGTTTGACTGCTGTGAATAGGTGTGGCAGTCTTTTCATTGATCTTGCTTGAGGCTCAGTGGACTCAGGGAGTCTGAATGGTGGTGGCTTGGGTGTTGCCCAGCAACCTTTCATCCAGTAGTATCCACTGATGCTCTCTCCTGAGTCATTGGTGCATTAGTGAGGTTCTGATTTTATCACTTGTTCTTATTATTCTCTGAGATTGTTCTATAAAGAGGAATTTTCCTTTTATTACCTTGCCTCTTTTCTCCTTATCTCTCTCTCTTTTCATGTCACAGTGGACTCATGGATTTTTTTTTTGTTTTAAATAGATTTTATTTTTTAGAGCAGTTTTAGGTTCAAGGCAAAATTGAGCAGAAAGTACAAACAGTTCCTGTGTACCCCCTCTCCTACAGATGCACAGCCTCCCCTCCTATCAAGTCTCCTACCAGAGTAGCACACATCATTATCACTCAGAGACTATAGTTTAGGGTTCACTCTTAACCCTAAAGATTCCTAGAAATCCTCTGTGCTTGAGCTGTTCATCCCTTCCTCCTCCATAACCTCTGGCAATCACTGACCTTTTACTGTCTCCATGGTTTTGCCTTTTCCAGAATGTCATAGAGTTGGAATCGTACATATTGCAGCTTTCAGATTGGCTTCTTTCACTTAGAAATAAGCGGTTAAAGTTCCTCCATGTCCTTTCAGGGCTTTTTAGTGCTGAATCATATTTCATCATCTGGATGCACCACAGTCTGTTTACCTGTTCACCTACTGAAGGACATCTTGGTTGCTTTCAAGTTTTGGCAATTGTGAATAAAGCCACTGTAAACATCCAAGTGCAGGTTTTTGTGTGGATGTAAGTTTTCATTTCATTTGAGTAAATACCAACGAGTGCATTTGTTAGATCATATGGTAAGAGTATGTTTAGTTTTGTAAGAAACCGCGAAATTGTGCTCCGAAGTGGCTGCACCGTTTTGCATTCCCACCAGCAATGAACAAGAGTTCCTGTTGCTCCACATCCTCACCAGCGTTTGGTGCTGTCAGTGTTCTGACAGTTCTAATAGGTATGCAGTGGTATCTTGTTTTAATTTGCATTTCCCTGATGACATATGTTGTGGAGCATCTTTTCATAGGTTTATTTGGCATCTGTGTGTCTTATTTGGTGATGTGTCTTTTCAGGGCTTTTGCCCATTTCTTACTTGGATTGTTCATATTCTTACTGTTGAGTTCTAAAAGCATTATATATATATTTAGGATAACAGGTCTTTTTATCATATACGTGTTTTGCAAATGCTTCCTCTTGGTCTGTGGTTTGTCTTCTCATTCTCTTGAGACTCATGGATTTTATTTATTTAAAGTGTCAAAGTTAATCAGTTTTATTTTTTTAACGGTCAGTTGTCCAAAATTTGGCCAGTGGGCGCCTTTGCTAAGTTGGCTCCTGTATTCTTTGATGTGACGTCCTTAGTTTTGGGGCATTTATTTGCTTTCTGGCACAGGGTGTTCCAAGCCATTCATCTTGTTCTTTCCCTGCACTAGACCAAGAATCATTTCTCCAAGGAACTGATTCTTGTAGTGAGGAGTGTTTTTAGAAAACAGGATTTGGATTCTAAATGTGCTCATTGCTACTGGGGTGTCTGTCGTTGCTTCTAAGTCTTTTCAGTGGCTGTAGCTGGAAATGTATTATTTATTTATTTTACTGAAGTATAGTTGATTTACAATGTTGTGTTAGTTCCAGGTGTACAGCAAAGGGATTCGTGTATATATATATATATTCTTTTTCAGATTCTTCTCAATTATAGGTTATATTCCACTGGAGTAATATTTCATTGTATATATATGTACCACATCTTCTTTATCTGTTCATCTGTCAGTGGACATTTAGGTTGTTTCCATGTCTTGGCTATTTGAGTAGTCTGCTGTGAACATAGGGGTGCATGTATCTTTTTGAGTTATAGTTTTGTCTGGATATATGCCCAGGAGTGGGATTGCTCTATCATATGGTAATTCTATTTTTAGTTATTGAAGGAACCTCCATACTCTTCTCCATAGTGGCTGCATCAACTTACATTCCCATTAACAGTGTAGGAGGGTTCCCTTTTCTCCACACCCTCTCCAGCATTTGTTATTTGTAGACTTTTTAATGATGGCCATTCTGACTGGTGTGAGGTGGTACCTCATTGTAGTTTTGACTTGCATTTCTCTAGTAATTAGCAATGTTGAACATTTTTTCACGTGCCTGTTGCCCATCTGTATGTCTTCTTTGGAAAAATGTCTATTTGGAAATGTCTATTTCTGCCCATTTTTTGTTTGTTTTTTGTTGTTGGTAATTTATTTTAACTGTCATACGTGAAATGATATTTAAACTCAAATTTAATATTGTTCTCTTCTTAGCTTTTCTTCTATATGTTTGTTACTGAACCAAACTCAGGTCTGCTCACCCACGTGCAGTAAAGCCAGTCTGCTGACACTGGCTGTGGTGAAGGGAAGCGCAGGGTTTACTGCAGGCGCCAAGCAAGGAGTCCAGGCAGCTGGTGCTCAAAAAGCCCGAACTCCTTGAAAGCCTTTAAAGGCTTTTAAAGACAGGGTGAGGGAGGGTTGTGGGGTGCCTGATCAGCTCGTGGACGCTCGTCTGATTGGTTGTTGATGAGGTAATCGCGAGTCAACATCCTCAGCCTTCTGGTTCCAACTGGTCTGGGGTCTACAGGCTTGTGGTCACCATGCAGTTAACTTCTTCCACCTGGTGGGGTTTCAGTATCTGCAAAACAGCTCAAAGGATGTGGCTCAGAATAGTACCTATTGCCCTTGAGGAGGAACTAAAGGTCCTTGACTTTGTTTAATGGCTAAACTATTATTATTTTGTCTTGCTTGACTGTTTTCCTTTGTTTCTGCATTTTTTCACTTCTCTGATTAAATTTGCTCTTTGGAACTCTCGGAAGGCCTAGGAGGCTAAAGTTTTTCTACAAATAAGAGGAAGGTGGAGGACATGGTGTGTGTGGGGGGTGGTTTCTGTCCTGGGAAGGCCCCATAGGGTCCTGCTTGATTACATTTTTAGTGCTTTTCTTAAACACCAAAACTTTTGGTTGCTAAAACATTATTTACTTATTTGTTTTCCCCCATAATATAATAAAAAATAGTTTAACAAGTAAATAGTGATAGTCCTTCTAAAACTAAACCTGTGAGTGAAGTATAAAACTGCTTTGCTGTTCCTTTTGTTCTTAGAATATATCCCACTGGATATACAGTCAGAGAGAGCTGTTTTCAAATATTACTTTAAATATTAATTCTCTCTGTTTGGTAATCAGTTTATTTTACACCTAGGTTCATTTGTTTATTAGTTGCCTATTTAAAACATTTTAAAGAACCCTATTTTAATTGATTATTTGCCATAATTTCCTTCCTTCCACTTTTTTGGTTTACTTTGTTACTGTTTTTTAACTAGTAAATTGATTGTTATTTTAGTTTCATCCTTTTATTTTATTGATAGAAGTATTTAATCCATGAATTTTTATTTGGTGACTTCTGTGATTGTATCCCATATGTTCTGATATATAGTGTTTTTGTTATTATTTTTGAGACAGTCTCAATTTTGGCTTATATTTCCCCTTTGACCCAAGAGAAATTTAAATTTTTTTGATAAAAGGGCCTTTAAGCACTTTTTACTACTAATGTCAAGTTTGATGGAATTGTTATCATAAAATATTATTTGTATTATTTTTGCTTCATGGAACTGAAGTGTTTGTTTTTCCTGTGATCTAGCACATGGTCAGTTGTCATGAATACTCTGCATGCCCCTGAAATGACAATTTTTATTATCAGAGTGAAAAGTTTGACATATGGTCATAAGTTGCACACTATCCATTATGTTGTTAGCTTTTTAAATTTATTTATTTTTTTAGAATTTTTTTTTGATGTGGACCATGTTTTAAAGTCTTTATTGAATTTGTTACAATACCGCTTCTGCTTTATGTTTTGGTTTTTTGGCCCCAAGGCATGTGGGATCTCAGCTCCCCGACCAGGGATCAAACCAACACCCCCTGCATTGGAAGGCGAAGTCTTAACCACTGGACCGCCAGGGAGGTCCCTAAATTTATTTTTTGACCTTTGGAATCGTTGTGGAATGAGACTGGTGTGTGAAGTCTCCTCTTATTAGTGTATTTCTGTTTCTGCCTTCATCATGTGTGGTTTCTGCTTTGTGAAGAGGGCTGCTCCAGTCTTTTGCCGCTAGATACTCATAACTGTCACAGTGTCGTGAACTATGGCCTTCTGCATTATACTGTGCCCTTCTTTGCCTTGCTTAATACTGTGGAGTCAGAATTCTACTTTGTCATATATCAAGATTGCAACTCTTGCTCTCTTTTGTTTGTCTTTACCTCTAAAATCTTTGCCATCCATTTGTTTTCATTTTCTGAATTGCTTAGTGTCTAAGTGTGAGTTTTGCGTGTAGCATAGAGTTGGTTTTGCTTTGTGAGCTACTTGAAAATCTTCTTCTTTTGCTCATTGGCTTCAGCCATCCAGGCTTACTGATGCATGACTCATGTGTTCAGCCTCAGATATGTCATATTTATTGCATGGTCCTTCCTTTTCTTTTTATGTTTTGAATTTTTTCTTGGTAGTTAGGGATGTTTATACTTTTGTTTTTGTGTTTACCTTTAATACCTTTATATAAGGCCCATATGTTACATAGGCTTCTTATATTTGTTTTTTTTCCAATTTTTTTAAACTGACATATAGTTGATTTACAATATTGTGTTTTAGGTATACAGCATATTGATTCAGTTTTATATATGTGTGTGTGTGTGTGTGTATGTATATATATACTTTTTCAGGTTCTTTTCCCTTATAGGTTATTAACAAAATATTGAGTATAGTTCCCTGTGCTGTACAGTAAGTCCTTGTTAGTTATCTTTTTTTTTGAATTTTATTTATTTTTTTATATAGCAGGTTCTTATTAGTCATCCATTTCATACACATCAGTGTATACATGTCCATCCTAATCTCCAAGTTCAGCACACGCCCCCGCCCTGCCCTCCCCCGCTGCTTTCCCCCCTTGGTGTCCATATGTTTGTTCTCTACATCTGTGTCTCTATTTCTGCCCTGCAGACCAGTTCATTGGTACCATTTTTCTAGGTTCCACATATATGTGTTAATATGCCATATTTGTTTTTCTCTTTCTAACTTACTTCACTCTGTATGACAGTCTCTAGATTCATCGACATCTCTACAAAGGACCCAATTTCATTCCTTTTTATGGCTGAGTAATATTCCATTGTATATATGTACCACATCTTTATCCACTCATCTGTCAATGGGCATTTAGGTTGCTTCCGTGACCTGACTATTGTAAATAGTGCTGCAGTGAACATTGGGGTGCATGTGCCTTTTTGAATTGTGGTTTTCTCTGGGTATATGCCCAGTAGTGGGATTGCTGGGTCATATGGTAATTCTGTTTTTAGTTTTTGAAGGAACCTCCATACTGTTCTCTGTAGTGGCTGTATCAATTTACATTCCCACCAACAGTGCAAGAGAATTCCCTTTTCTCCATACCCTCTCCAGCATTTGTTGTTTGTAGATTTTCTCATGATGCCCATTCTAACTGGTGTGAGGTGATACCTGATTGTAGTTTTGATTTGCATTTCTCTAATAATTAGTGATTTTAAACAGCTTTTCATGTGTGCCTTGGCCATCTGTATGTCCTCTTTGGAGAAATGTCTATTTAGTTCTTCTGCCCATTTTTTGATTGGGTTGTTAGTTTTTTTTAATATTGAGCTGCATGAGCTGTTTATATATTTTGGAGATTAATCCCTTGATTTGTTTGCAATATTTTTCCCCATTCTGAGGGTTGTCTTTTCGTTTTGTTTGTAGTTTCCTTTGCTTTGCAAAAGCTTTGAAAGATCCCATTTGTTTATTTTATTTTATTTATTATTATTATTATTTTTTTTGCGGTACGCGGGCCTCTCACTGCTGTGGCCTCTCCCGTTGCGGAGCACAGGCTCCAGGCGCGCAGGCTCAGTGGCCATGGCTCACGGGCCCAGCTGCTTTGTGGCATGTGGGATCTTCCCAGACTGGGGCACGAACCCGTGTCCCCTGCATCGGCAGGCGGACTCTCAACCACTGCGCCACCAGGGAAGCCCTGGTGTTAGGGAATGTTCTGATTTCATTCTTTTACATGTATCTGTCCAGTTTTCCCAGCACCACTTATTGAAGAGGCTGTCTTTTCTCCATTGTATATTCTTGGCTCCTTTATCAAAGATAAGGTGACCATATGTGTGTGGGTTTATCTCTGGACTTTCTATCCTGTTCCATTGATCTGTATTTCTGTTTTCCGTACCAGTTCCGTACTGTCTTGATTACTCTAGCTTTGTAGTATAGTCTGAAGTCCGGGAATCTGATTCCTCCAGCTCCATTTTTCTTTCTCAAGATTGCTTTGGCTCTTTGGCGTCTTTTGTGTTTCCATACAAATTGTGAAATTTTTTGTTCTAGTTCTGTGAAAAACACCATTGGTTGATTGATAGGGATTGCATTGAATCTGTAGATTGCTTTGGGTAGTAGAGTCATTTTCACAGTGTTGACTCTTCCAATCCAAGAACATGGTATATCTCTCCATCTGTTTGTATTGTCTTTCATTTCTTTCATCAGTGTCTTATAGTTTTCTGCCTACAGGTCTTTTCTCTCCTCAGGTAGGTTTATTCCTAGGTATTTTACTCTTTCTGTTGCAGTGGTAAATGGGAGTGTTTCCTTAATTTCTCCTTCAGATTTTTCATCATTAGTGTATAGGAATGCAAGAGATTTCTGTGCATTAATTTTGTATCCTGCTACTTTACCAAATTCATTGATGAGCTCTAGTAGTTTTCTGGTAGCATCTTTAGGATTCTCTATGTATAGTATCGTGTCTTCTGCAAACAGTGACAGTTTTACCTCTTCTTTTCCGATTTGGATTCCTTTTATTTCTTTTTTCTTCTGTGACTGCCGTGGCTAAAACTTCCAAAACTGTTTTGAAAAATAGTGGTGAGAGTGGGCCAGCCTGTCTTGTTCTGATCTTAGAGGAAATGGTTTCAGTTTTTCATCATTGAGAACGATGTTGGCTGTGGGTTTGTCATGTATGGCCTTTATTATGTTGAGGTAAGTTCCCTGTATGCCTACTTTCTGGAGGGTTTTTATCATAAATGGATGTTGAATTATGTCAAAAGTTTTTCCTGCATCTATTGAGATGATCATATGGTTTTTCTCCTTCAGTTTGTGAATACGGTGTATCACATTGATTTGCGTATATTGAAGAATCCTTGCATTCCTGGGATAAACCCCACTTGATCATGGTGTATGATCCTTCTAATGTGCTGTTGGATTCTGTTTGCTAGTATTTTGTTGAGGATTTTTGCATCTATGTTCATCAGTGATATAGTCCTGTAGTTTCCTTTTTTAATGACATCTTTGTCTGGTTTTGGCATCAGGGTGATGGTGGCCTCATAGAATGAGTTTGGGAGTGTTCCTCCCTCTGCTATATTTTGGAAGAGTTTGAGAAGGATGGGTGTTAGCTCTTCTCTAAATGTTTGATAGAATTCATCTGTGAAGCCATCTGGTCCTGGGCTTTTGTTTGTTGGAAGATTTTTAATCACAGTTTCAATTTCAGTGCTTGTGATTGGTCTGTTTATATTTTCTATTTCTTCCTGGTTCAGTCTCAGAAGTTTGTGCTCTTCTAAGAATTTGTCCATTTCTTGTAGGTTGTCCATTTTATTGGCATATAGGTGCTTGTAGTAATCTCTCATCATGATCCTTTGTATTTCTGCAGTGTCACTTGTCACTTCTCCTTTTTCATTTCTAATTTTATTGATTTGAGTCTTCTCTTTTTCTTTCTTGATGAGTCTGGCTAATGGTTTATCACTTTTGTTTATCTTCTCAAAGAACCAGCTTTTAGTTTTATTGATCTTTGCTATTGTTTCCTTCATTTCTTTTTCATTTATTTCTGATCTGATCTTTATGATTTCTTTCCTTCTGCTGACTTGGGGTTTTTTTTGTTCTTGTTTGTCTAATTGCTTTAGATGTAAGGTTAGGTTGTTTATTTGAGATGTTTCTTGTTTCTTGAGGTCGGATTGTATTGCTATAAACTTCCCTCTTAGAACTGCTCTTGCTGTGTACCATAGGTTTTGGGTTGTTGTGGTTTCATTGTCATTTGTTTCTAGGTAGTTTTTGATTTCCTCTTTGACTTCTTCAGTGATCTCTTGGTAATTTAGTAACGTATTGTTCAGCCTCCATGTGTTTGTATTTTTTATAGTTTTTTTCCTGTAATTGATATCTAGTCTCATAGCATTGTGGTCGGAAAAGACACTTGATATGATTTCCATTTTCTTAAATTTACCAAGGCTTGATTTGTGACCCAAGGTATGATCTATCCTGGAGAATGTTCGATGAGCACTTGAGAAGAAAGTGTATTCTGTTGTTTTGGGATGGAATGTCCTATAAATATCAATTAAGTCCATCTTGTCTAATGTGTCATTTAAAGCTTGTGTTTCCTTATTCATTTTCATTTTGTATGATCTGTCCATTGGTGAAAGAGGGGTGTTAAAGTCCCATACTGTTATGGTGTTACTGTTGATTTCCCCTTTTATGGCTCTTAGCATTTGCCTTACGTATTGAGATGCTCCTATGTTGGGTGCATAAATATTTACAATTGTTATATCTTCTTCTTGGATTGATCCCTTGATCATTATGTAGTATCCTTCTTTGTCTCTTGTAATAGTCTTTATTTTAAAGTCTATTTTGTCTGGGGCGTCCCTGGTGGCGCAGTGGTTGAGAGTCTGCCTGCCAATGCAGGGGACGTGGGTTCGTGCCCCGGTCCGGGAGGATCCCACATGCCGCGGAGTGGCTAGGTCCATGAGCCATGGCCGCTGAGCCTGCGCGTCCGGAGCCTATGCTCCACAACGGGAGAGGCCACAACAGTGAGAGGCCCGCGTACCACAAAAATAAAAAAATAAAAATAAAGTCTGTTGTGTCTGATATGAGAATCGCTACTCCGGCTTTCTTTTGGTTTCCATTTGCATGGAATACCTTTTTCCATCCCCTCACTTTCAGTCTGTATGTGTCTCTAGGTCTGAAGTGGGTCTCTCGTAGACAGCACGTATATATGGGTCTTGTTTTTGTATGCATTCAGCCAGTCTGTGTCTTTTGGTTGGAGCATTTAATCCATTTACATTTAAGGTAATTATCGATATGTATGTTCCTATTACCATTTTCTTACTTGTTTTGGGTTTGTTGTTTTAGGTCTTTTCCTTCTCTTGTGTTTCCTGCCTAGAGAAGTTCCTTTAGCAGTTGTTGTAAAGCTGGTTTGGTGGTGCTGAATTCTCTTAACTTTTGCTTGTCTGTAAAGGTTTTAATTTCTCCATCGAATGTGAATGAGATCCTTGCTGGGTAGAGTAATCTTGGTTGTAGGTTTTCTCCTTCATCACTTTAAATATGTCCTGCCAGTCCCTTCTGGCTTGCAGAGTTTCTGCTGAAAGATCAGCTGTTAACCTTATGGGGATTCCCTTGTATGTTATTTGTTGCTTTTCCCTTGCTGCTTTTAATATTTTTTCTTTGTATTTAATTTTTGATAGTTTGATTAATATGTGTCTTGTTGTGTTTCTCCTTGGATTTATCCTGTATGGGACTCTGTGCTTCCTGGACTTGATTGACTTTTCCCTTTCCTATGTTAGGGAAGTTTTCAACTATAATCTTTTCAGATATTTTCATAGACCCTTTCTTTTTGTCTTCTTCTTCTGGGACCCCTGTAATTCGAATGTTGTTGTGTTTAATGTTGTCCCAGAGGTCTCTCAGACTGTCCTCAATTCTTTTCCTTCTCTTTTCTTTATTCTGCCCTGTGGTAGTTATTTCCACTGTTTCATCTTCCAAGTCACTTACCCGTTCTTCTGCCTCAGTTATTCTGCTATTGATTCCTTCTAGAGAATTTTTAATTTCACTTATTTTGTTGTTCATCATTGTTTGCTCTTTAGTTCTTCTGTGTCCTTGCTAAACGTTTCTTGTATTTTCTCCATCCTGTTTTCAAGATTTTGGATCATCTTTACTGTCATTACTCTGAATTCTTTTTCAGGTAGACTGCCTATTTCCTCTTCATTTGTTTGGTCAGATGGGTTTTTACCTTACTCCTTCATCTGCTGAATATTTCTCTGTCTTCCCATTTTGTTTAACTTGCTGTGCTTGGGGTCTCCGTTTTGCAGACTGCCGGTTCGTAGTTCCCATTGTTTTCGGTGACTGCCCCCAGTAGGTGAGGTTGGTTCAGTGGGTTGTGTAGGCTTCCTGGTGGAGGGGACTAGCGCCTGTGTTCTGGTGGATGAGGCTGGATCTTGTCTTCCTTGTGGGCAGTGCTGCATCCGGTGGTGTTTTGAGGGGGGGGGTCTGTGAACTTAGTATGATTTTAGGCAGCCTCTCTGCTAATGGGTGGGGTTGTATTCCTGTCTTGCTAGTTGTTTGGCATGGGGCGTCCAGCACTGGAGCTTGCTGGCCGTTGGGTGGAGCTGGGTCTTAGCGTTGAGATGGAGATCTCTGGGAGAGCCCTCGCCAATTGATATTACCTGGGGCTGGGAGGTGTCTGGTGGTCCAGTGTCCTGAACTCGGCTCTTCCACCTCAGAGGCTCAGGCCTGACATCAGGCCAGAGTACCAAGACCCTGTCAGCCACATGGCTCAGACAAAAAGGGAGAAAAAAGGAAAGAAAAAAAAGTTTAAAAATTATTAAAATAATAAAAAAAAAGAAAAAAAAAGAGGGCAACCAAACCAGTAAACAAACCCACCAATGATAACAAGTGCTAAAAACTAAACTGAGATCAACACAAAAATCAGAAACAAATCAGTCGCAGAGAGCAAACCCCAAGTCTGCAGTTTCTCCCAAGTCCACTGCCTCAGTTTTGTGACGATTCGTTGTCTATTCAGGTATTCCATAGATGCAGGTACATCAAGTTGATTGTGGGGATTTAATCCACTGCTCCTGAGGCTGCTGGGAGAGATTTCCCTTTCTCTTCTTAGTTCGAACAGCTCCTGGGGTTCAGCTTTGGTTTCGGCCCCTCCTCTGCATGTAGGTTGCCCTCAGGCATCTGTTCCCGCCCAGACAGGAGGGGGTTAAAGCAGCGGCTGATTAGGGGACTATTGCTCACTCAGGCCGGGGGGAGGGGAGGGGTAAGGTGGTCATAATTGTAATGCGGGGCGAGCCTGCAGCAGCAGAGGCTGCTGTGATGTGGCAACAGCTTGGGGCGCGCCGTGTGTTCTCCCGGGGAAGTTGTCCCTGGATCACGGGACCCTGGCAGTGACAGGCTGCATAGACTCCCGGGGCAGGGGGTTGGGGGGTGGATAGTGACCTGCGCTTTTCACACTGGTTTTTTGGTGGCAGCAGCAGCAGCATTAGCGTTTCATGCCTGTTTCTGGGGTCCAAGCCGATAGCCGCGGCTCATGCCCATCTCTGGAGCTTGCTTAGGCGGTGCTCTGCCTTCTGTGGGTAGACAGGGAAGGAATCCCCTCTCTTGCGCACCCCGAAACAGTGGTCTCTTGCCTCTTAGGCAGGTCCAGACTTTTTCGCAGACTCCCTCCTGGCTAGCTGTGATACACTAGCCCTCTCAGGCTGTGTTCACGCAGCCAACCCCAGTCCTCTCCCTGGGATCTGACCTCCAAAGCTCGAGCCTCATCTCCCAGCCCCCATCTGCCCCTGGGCGGGTGAGCAGACAAGCCTCTCGGGCTGCTGAGTGCTGGTCGGCATGGATCCTCTGTGCAGGGAGATCTCCGCTTTGCCCTCTGCACCCTGTTGCTGCGCTCTTCTCCGTGGCTCCGAAGCTTCCCCCTGCCACTCCCCGTCTCCGCCAGTGAGGCGTCTTCCTAGCGTGTGGAAACTTTTCCTCCTTCACAGCTCCCTCCTAGAGGTGCAGGTCCTGTCCCTATTGTTTCTTCTGTCTCTGTTTTTTCTTTTTTCTTTTGCCCTACCCAGGTACATGGGGATTTTCTTGCGTTTTGGGAAGTCTGAGGTCTTCTGCCAGGGTTCAGTAGGTATTCTGTAAGAGGTGTTCCACATGTAGATGTATTTTTGATGTGGAAGGAAGGTGATCTGCATGTCTTACTCCTCTGCCATCTTGAAGGTCCCCAACAATTGATTTTTGTTTATTGATCTTATATTCTGCAACTTCATTGAACTCATTTATTAGTCCTAGGAGGATTCCTTAGGGTTTCTGTATATAAGATCATGTCATCTACTGAATAAAGATAGTTTTATTTCTTCTTTTCCAATCTGGAGGCCTTGTATTTCTTTTTCTTGCCTAACTGTCCTGGCTAGAACCTCCAGTACATTGTTGAAAAGAAGTGTCAAGTGTGGATGCCCTTGTCTTGTTACTGATCATAGGGGGAAAACATCCATCTTTCTCTGTTAGGTTATCATGTTTGCTGAGGGCTTTTTGTAGATGACCTTCATCAGGTTGAGAAAGTTCACTTCTATTTCTAGTTTGTTGAGTGTTCTTTTTTTTAAATTAATTAATTACTTTATTTATTTTTGGCTGCGTTGGATCTTTGTTACTGTGCGTGGGCTCTCTCTAGTTGCAGCGAGTGGGGGCTGTTCTTCGTTGCAGTGCGCGGGCTTCTCATTGTGGTAGCTTTTCTTGTTGTGGAGCGTGGGCTCTGGGTGCGTAGGCTTCAGTAGTTGTGGCTCGTGGGCTCTAGAGTGCAGGCTCAGTAGTTGTGGCACACGTGCTTAGTTCCTCCGCAGCATGTGGGGTCTTCCTGGACCAGGGCTCAAACCCATGTCCCCTGCATTGGCAGGTGGATTCTTAACCACTGTGCCACCAGGGATGTCCTGCTGAGCGTTTTTTAAATGAAAGCGTGTTAGATTTTGTTAGATGATTTTTGTCTATTGAGATAATCGTGATTTTAGTCTTTGTTGATTTTTTAGATGTTAAATCAACTTTGCATCCCTCGGATAAATCCCCCTTGGTCATGGTGTATACTTCTTTTTATATGTTGCTGGATTTGGTTTACTTAGTATTTTGTTGAGGATTTTTACATTCATATTCTTAAGGTATTGGTCTGTAGTTTTCTTATGTCTGTCTGGTTTTGGTATCAGGGTAATACTGGCCTCATAAAATGAGTTGGGAAATGTTCTGTTTTTTCGGAAGAGTTTGTGAAGAATTGGTATTACTTCTTTGAATGTTTTTTGGAATTCAGCTGTGAAGCCATTGGGGTCTGGGCTTTCTTTATGGGTAGTTTTAAAATTACTAATTCAGTCTTGTTGTTTGTTACAGCTCTATTCAGATTGTCTGTTTTTTCTTGGGTCAGTTTCAGTAGTTTGTGTCTTTTTAGGACTAGTAGTAATGTCTTCTCTTTCATTTCTCATTGTAGTATATGGACTCACTTTTTTTCTTTTGGTCAAACTAGGTAGATTTATCAATTTGTTGATCTTTTCAAAGAGCTAGGTTTTTGTTTTTCTGTTGTTTTTCTTTTTCTATTTCATTGATTTCCACTCTAATCTTTATTTTTTTCTTGGAACAGTCAAGAAACAACAATCCATGCTGTGCCTGGGAACAGTAACCGCAAAGAAAGAGGAGGGGGTGAGAGGGGTAAACTAGTAACTGCAGCTCCGTGGCTCTTTGTCCCCTGTTTGTTCTTGTCACGGTCTTACTGCCGAACTGAAGGGGCTGATTTCCTTGTTTCTTGTCTGTCTCTCTAGCTAGAATGTAAGCTCCAAAGAGTGGGGAGCTTGTCTGTCTTTCTGCTGTGCCTGCCTGCATGGAGGAGGGCCTGGCACAGGGGAGGGGCTCAAGGGTTTGTGGAGGAATGAAAGTTCTGACTTCGCACAACTTAAATATGTTGCTAGCAGCAGGGAGGCGACAGGACAGTTGGAGATCTTGGTCTATAAAAATGCTTTCTAATACTAGTTTGGATTCCTTAGAGTTGAAGTTTTGTTTGTAGTAGTTTTTCTAAATGTTTTGTATTTTGAGGTTCTGGATTACAGTAACTGAATTTCAGAGAAGACTTTTTTGGATAGTGAGTTTTTATGGGAGAAAGTAGTCAAGAGGCTTGGGGTCCCTTGGGTGATCCTGGGGCTTTGGACAGTGTCTCACGTCATGGGGCCTCTGTGTTTACTTATGTAGAAGGAAAATTATACTCGATGACCTAGATGTAAGAACCTTTCAGGGTCAGAAGCCATAATATGAGGATTCTGGAAAAACAGTGGCTACTTAGCCTTGATTAATACTTGTGCACTTCACATTTTAACAGGACCAAGACCTGGTCGGGCACCCCATTTGTGTCAGAGCGGAGCAGTGTGTTGGTGTTTTTGCCAGGTGAGTGTCATTCTTCCGTGATCTAGAATCTGCGCTGGGTGGAGACTAGTTTGTGTCTCGCACATATTGTGAAAAATGGTATTTGTAGTGCGGGTTTATTCTTTATAGACTCTGGGAATGTGAATAAATGTGATTTTTGGTTTGACTTCTTACTATAACCTTTGTGTTGCTAAAACGTTCATAATGAACAGTTTAACTTTTTGAGGGCAGTCTGACCCCCTTCAGAAAAAATTGGCTATGTTAATTTTGCTATTTCATACATATGGTTATAAATGTGAAGTAATTGTCATTGATCTGTATTTAAAGCTTATTTAATAACAATATCATTATTGTAATACCATGAAAATCATCAGGGTAGCCCTCGAGTTCCTTTTTCTTCAGTATTTGACAAAATAATCTCTTAAGATACTTAAAGATTAATTTTTGTTAAATTGTACTTTTTCAAAATGTTGATTTTTTAATCAAGTGGTATAGCTTTACGAAACCTTACGACAATAATTCATGTATTCTTTGCTGTTGGAAGGTAATATGTAGAACATATGAGTATTTGTGCTAATTGTGGTGGAGAACAAAAAGCATGAATAAAGTAACCTTTTACTTTGGAATGCAGCATGGGAGTTTAGAACTTTGGTCATGCTTTGCTTCGGTTGGTACGGATTAGTTTTATATCCAGGAAACAAGCATTAGCTGACAGTGGTATGGAGTTGCATTTGTCCCAATAAATAGTTGTCAGTGATTGCTGTGTGCATAATATGGTATCAAGGAAGAAATGACCAAAGTAGAGTCAGGGCAGTACTATCTTAACACCTGATGTGAAATAAATGCTTTCTAACTGCTAAACATTGCCTGAATAAAATATGTATAAATGATATTTTACAGTTTTTGTTGTTTTTCTTTTATGTGTTTAAGTGAGTTCATTTGACAGTACATTTATTTCATTAATTGATCTTTGGGGAATGGTTCTGTGTTAGTTTTTTTAGGGCTACTGTAACAAAGTGCTATAAACCAGAAGGCTTAGAACAAGAGAAGTTTATTCTTTCACTCTGCTGGAGACTAGAAGTTCAAAATCAAGGTGTCAGCAGGGCCCTGCTCCCTCTGAGGCTCTGGGTAGAATCCTTCCTTGACTCTTCCCAGCTTCTCTCGGCCGTCAGTCTTTGGCCCTCCTTGGCTTGTGGCTGCGATACTTCTATCTCTGCCTTGATCGTCACGTGGCGTTTTCTGTGCGGGTGTCTTCTTATGAGGACACCAGTCCTATTGGAATAAAGGCCTATTTTTCTCCACTGTGACCTCATCTTAACTAATTATATCTGCAATCATGCTTTATTTACAAATATGAACCTTATGAAAAAAATTTAAAACATCTCTGTGACGAAGACTTTTTAAATATTATTTTTTGGTTGTAAAATTTTGCATAATCAAAGTAGGACATTTGGAAAACCAGTGGGGGGAAGAGAGGAATGTAAAATTACTCATCTCCTATGGCCAGCACTCACAGGCAGTCATTGCTGTGGAAAGGAAAACATAGAAAGAATATGGTTTTTCTCATATTTTTGAGTTAGTGGTAGTCAGTGTCATTATGCATTTTTCACTTGTAATTCTGATATATTTAGGTGAAGAGGATAAAAAAAGTCAGATAAAATGAATTGGTAGAGCCGTATTTATAAAAGATGTCATCTTAACTTAAAGGTTGTTTTCTAGAAATAAATACAAATCTTTTTTTCCCCCTCCACTTTTTTTCTTCCCTAGGTCTGGGTGAAATAAACTATATGCATGAACTTCTCACAAACATGGTTCATAAAAGGTGTGTTTAAAATGATACTGTTGTATTTTTACTTGTAAAGCATTGTATTGTTTCTAGCTTAAATAATTTTAATGATCTCAATGAGTAGTTATTCATTTTCGTGTATATCTAGTCTTTATGGATATTTTATTTCATTTACTTCTTTCTTAGGTTACAGGTCTATCCACTCCATTCAAGTGTGACTTTGGAAGAACAGAATAACGTGTTTTTAAGTCCAGTGCCTGGGTACAGAAAGGTAGGACAGCTGGGAGACCAGTTCTGAGCACTTAGGTACATTTTCCTTAGAGACTCTGCTAATGAGAAGTGCTGACATTCCAGCTGTTTGTCCGATATGTTCTGTAGCTGGTGGTTGGTCACCTAAACAAGCACTTGCCTGATGAGCCAAGTATGTTATTTCATTTTGTCTGTATTTTTTAAGTCAGTTTGCTAAGGTTTTTTATTTCCTCTGCCTCAGGACCTTGTTTCTAGTGGATTTCAGCGCCTCTTACCCCCAGCAGTTCTCTAACTGTGGGACTGTTCTCTTGTCCCTGGCACTGCGCTGGAGGTTTTGGTTAGAACCCACATTCTTAGTCCTGGTTTAAGAGTATTTCTTTAATTTTCTTTTTTATGTGTGAATGATGGGATTGTCTTATCACAACCCTTCTAGTGCTGCTTGAGATCATCAGGGACTCCAGACATGCAGCCCAGCCCCCTTGATTCCAGTGAGAAGGTTCTGCATCTCTAGGGGCAGCCTAGACCTTGCATGGCAACTCAGGGCTCTTATGTACTGCAGACCTTCCTGGGAACTTTAGCCTGGTTGTGCTCTGTGCCCCTGGGTAATTCCAAGACCCCCTGAAGCTATCATATCTGAGGTCAGGGAGAGCTGTCTTTGCCCTGTTTCTTGCCTGCTGCTTTTATGAACCTTCTGTGTTGCATGGGCCTGGTTTTCTGTACATCAGGGGCTTCCACTGGACCCCTGGAATGATTCCACCAGGAAAAGGCTGTACCTTAACATTGAGGTGTAGGGGTTAAGAGTATGCGTGGGGAGTTGGACAGGTGACATGGGTCTCTGTCCCCTGTAGGTGTGTGCCTCTGAGCACATCGCTTCTCAGACTTAATTTTACTGTTGGAAAGTAGAGTCGATAACATTTACCTTGCAGAGCTGTTAGGAAGGTTAATTATAATAATATATGTCCGTACTTAAACTGTGGTAGTGCTGCAGTGCCTGACACGAAGTAGGTGTCCAGTGATTGGATGCTGGTGCTACAGGTAATAGCTAATATTTATGAGCACTTGGCTCACGCCTGGAGCAGTTCTAAGCATTTCACGTTTATTAACTCAAGTAATAGGGAAGATATTATTGTTATCTCCATTTTATAGATGAGAAAACTGAGGTTAAGTAGTCCAGGGTCCAACGCTGGGGTAGAGCAGAGCTGGGATTCAGAGCAGGTTTGGCTGCTGAGCCTGCACTGCACTGACTCCTCCTCGTGCCCCGCCCCCAGGACCCTTGACTAACTGTGACTTCTGTATAAAATAGAAAAAATGGCTAATTGCAAAATTTGAGCCCAGTGCCTAATGATTTCCTGTATATAGTGAGCATGTCAGATTCTTTTTTTGATGTTTGATAGGTCATTCTGTCTACCAACATTGCGGAGAGTTCTGTCACGGTTCCAGACGTCAAATATGGTGAGATCCTGCTGTTCTCCTCACAAAGTAAACCATAGTATTTGTAGCCTGTGTGTCCCTCAGGAGTTGTTCTTCCCCATCTCTTCCCCTGTTCTGGAGGAGAGAATGTAGGAAAGTGGGTTCCGAAGTTCCTCCTGTACTTCTCTCTCCCCCGCCCTCCTCTGAGCTCACGTGTCCGTTCAGCCGGGCAGCCTCTGCGGCGCAGCTACTAACACACACAGGAAGCGATCGGGGGCGTCCCCGGGGCGCCGTGGGCAGTAGGAGAGCTTTGGGGCTGCCCCTGCTGGACATAGTGACTGGAGGGAGGGGCCTGAGCCCGCCCCGTTGCTGCAGGTTGTTGAGAAAGACACCACGTCACCTCAGGGTGAGGCCACTCATAGTCTGGTCTCCCACGTGTGTGTCCTTGATGACGCTGTGAGGTTGCGTTAATTCATGTTCGGGAGCCTGACGCTTGCCGGGCGCTGTTGGTGGTGGTGGGCAGGCGTACGGGGCGAGTGAGGCGTGTTGTCTTCTGGTGGGAGAGCCAGGCAGTTAGCAGGGGGAGAAATAGGTGCAATTTCAGGTCGAGGTAGACGTTATGTAGGGAAATAAATCAAAAAAAGGGATTACAGTTAATTGGGTAACTGACCTTTTAGATGGGGCGATGTGGGAACACCTCTGTGAGGACGTGATAGCTGAGGAAGGCGTGACTTGGGTGAGGAGTGAGAGTGGAAGGAGGGGTCACGGAGGGTCGGCGCCGAGGCACTGGGGGTCGTGAAGCCAGACGGCGCTCCTGAGGTGGTTTCTGTGACGGGCGGGCGGGGAGCCGGGGCAGCGGCCGGAGCGCTGGCGGGCCGGGAGAACGTGTGTGCCAGGCTGCGCGGGGCCCGGAGGCGCAGAGGGCGCGTGGGAGCCGGCCGTGGGGGCGGGGCGAGGCACCTGGTGGGCGGCTTGGCTCCCATCCTGGGGAGGAGGCCGATGTGGGCGGAGGGGTGCTGCCGAGGGGGCGCAGGGTCCTCTGATGGCCTCTGCGTTCCCCGTGAGCCAGAGGCCAGGCCTCAGCTGAAAGCGAGCAGGACAGGAAGTGCCGGAGGTGTGAGGAGGCTGGATGGACGGGGCAGCCTGAGTCCCGAGGGCCGCTGGCAACCGGGAGCTTAAAGGGCGCCGTCAGCCTACAGCCCGCTTTGTTTCTCTTCTTCCCTCTCCCGCCACTTGGGCTGCGCGGTGTAGGTGGAGAGCTGTGATCAGCAGGCCTGGGGTCGAGTCAGCTGAGCAGAGCAGGGTGACAGGAGGCCAGGGGTCAAGGCAGATGTGTGGAGCGGTCACAGTGGGGGCTGGGAGCCCGTGGCTTGGTCAGGAGGGAAGGAAGGTCATTAGGCGGAGGGGCAGGGACAGTTAGCAGCAGGCCCTGACGTGCACAGCTGGCAGGTCCGTTTGTAGGGATTAAGGGTAGGGTTACAGGCCGGGGAGTGGGGGGGGTGGGAGGGGAGGAAAGCGGTCTGGTGCCAGGGAAAGATGCTTGCGATTGAGATTGAGTGGGGGTCAGGTAGGGCGGTGGGAAAGAGATGCTGAGACAGGTGGGAGATGGGGTCTCGAAACCGAGGGCCTCGGCGCTGCCAGCACCGTTTTTATGGGAATGGAGATCCCCAAACGCTACGGCGGGCGGAGTGTTCAAGAGCGCTGGGGAGCCAGCAAGGAGGGCTGGTGGTGGCGGCGCAGTCAGTGAGCAGGAGGTTGCTGAGGAGGCAAGCGGCGCTGAGGAGCAGGCCGAGGCCGAGGCGGGCGGGGGGACAGGAGCCAGCACCGCCCCACCAGCTGCCTGCTCTCCTCCCAGGGGCTGGGAGCGGGACACTGCAGCACAGAGATGCTGAGAGCGGCTGTCCCCCCCCCCGGCCCCCGCCCCGCCAGCGCGCACACGGGATTGGGACCTGGCAGTCCCCCACTTTACCTGTGCTTCTGCGCAGCCCTTTGAGGCCGGCCTGTCGCTGCAGCCCGCGTAGGCTCGTATTATGACGTGTGGGCTCTTACAGGGCATATGTTCTTTCTGCCCAGACTCCCAGGACTTAGAAGAAAGAATGGGACCCCGGCCTCCCCGTCCTAGGCAGTCGGGAATGGCCGGTGCGTTTCCAGAGGCTTCTGTGTGTACACTAATTCTAAAGGCTGTGTGTTTCGTAAATTGTCTTATCGCTATGCACTGTGATTGTTACACAGTTATTTTTTGCTAGCCTGGTGTTTACATTCTCTTTCTTAAATGACAGTTATAGATTTCTGTTTGACTAGAACTCTGGTTTGTGATGAAGATACGAACTACCAGAGCCTGCGATTGAGCTGGGCCTCTAAAACCAGTTGTGATCAGAGAAAAGGTAAGGCATTTGTGTTCCAGCACAATAATAGGAGTTGGTGGCGCATTCGGGTGTCTTCTTGAATTTTTTGCTTTTTGTACCTTTAGTCTTATTCAGAGATTTCCTTTATTGGAACTGGTTTTAAGTTCTAAGCAACAGCATTTCATACTGTCAGGCTCTCTGTTCAAATCCACGATCCTCCTCGTGTCCATTGAAGTAGGTAAGAGCCTTTGCACATACTGGATGAGAGTCCTGTCATCTTTCACAGTGACTAGTTACGGAAGCCGTGCGGGTCACTTGTTAATTGCTGCTAGTCCTTCCTCTGACTTCTCTCCAAGTTTTCATCCTTCTGGGATGATTTTTTCCTGAGCTGAGCTGGCTCCACGGAGGGGTCAGCCTTTTCTGCGAGTGCACATGGTGTATTGCTGGGGAGACGAGGGTGTGGAGTCGTTTGTCGGGGCCAGGATGTCGGGGGGTGGGGGGGGCTTTGGCCACAGTGGCCGTGCAGTTGCCTGCAGGGAGTGGCCCCAGGGCACAGCCTTCTCGCCATGGACTGAGACGTAGCTTGTGCTTTATGAGAGAGCCTTCAGGGAGGACAGCTGAAGGACTGCTCCAAGAATACCTGTTGGGTTGGGTCATAAAGCTACCACATCAAAAAACAGAATAGAGGCCACATTTACTGAATGCTCGCCACAGGCCAGGCACGAGTCTAAGTGTTTTCCGTGTACTTACGCATTTACCCCTCATTCCCCCAGTGAGGTAGCGCGCTGTTAACACCCCGACTTCTCAGTGATGCAGCCGACACACAGAAGGAGTAGCCTGCTCGGGTTACCCTGGGAAGTGCTGGGACCGAGACTAGGACCCAGACGTATGGCTACAGCCCGCAACTTTAACCATGTTGTCGTGTTACCTCTCTTGAAATGGCTTACCTGGAGAGGGATTAAGAGAGAATGATTAAGGGACTTCCCTGGTGGCGCAGTGGTTAAGAATCCGCCTGCCAGTGCAAGGGACGTGGGTTTGAGCCCTGATCCCACAGGCCGCGGAGCAACTAAACTCATGTGCCACAACTACTGAGCCTGCGCTCTAGAGCCCGTGAGCCACAACTACTGAGTCTGCGTGCCACAACTACTGAAGCCCGCACGCCTAGAGCCCGTGCTTCGCAACAAGAGAAGACACTGCAATGAGAAACCCACGCACCGCAATGAAGAGTAGCCCCCGCTCGCCGCAACTAAAGCCCACGTGCAGCAATGAAGACCCAACACAGCCCCAAAAATTAATTAATTAATTAATTTTAAAAAACGAGAATGATTAAGGAGTCACTGAAATATGGTCATAGAGAGCTTCTCATCACCTTGGGAAAAGCTTATGTATTGTTATAATCATCTCAACCCCCACCCCCGCCAGAAAAACCCAGAACGTAAAACTATGCTTAGAAGAAGTGATTAGAAATATTGTTGGCCAAAAAGTTCGTTTGGTTTTTGCCGTAAGGTGTAATGGAAAAAAGCCAACCCAATAGATACACAAAAATGTTTAAATTGATTATTTTTGGGTCAGTCTTGAGATTATAGGAATTGTATCCTTTGTCTTTTTGTATGTTCAAAATTTCTATGATTAGAAAATTTTTCCCATACAGGAAGTTGCAAAAAATAGTACATAGAGTCCCTTGAACCCTAGCCCCAGCATCTCAGCTTGTCAGTGGCGACACCTCCTACCCCGGTGCAGCGTCAGCCCAGGCAGCTGATGTCAGCACAGGGCTGGACCGCGGGCCATAGTCAGTCGCCCAGGTTCACACTGTGCAGACTTCTCTCCAGTTGATCCCATGTGTAGCCACCGCCATGGTCAGGACACAGAACTGTTCCAGCTGCCTTGAAGGAGCTGCCTGGTGCTGCATCTCTAGTCACACTGTCCCCTGCCACTCTCTGCCGACCTCGAACCCCTTCTTCATAGCCATAGCTGTGGCCTTTCAAGGACATTATTTAGGTGGAATCATACCGCATGTAACCTTTTAAGATTGGCTTTCTTCACTTGCTGTAGTGTCCTTAAGCTCCATCCAAGTTGCTGCATGTGTCAAAAGTTTCCTTTTTATTGCTGAATAATATTCCATTGTATTTTGAAAATTAGTAAAGGGAAACCTCTCTAAAATGGAGGGGGAGGTCAGAAGGGGGCGCTCTTGTTCGGTACCACCTGAAGTACCACTGGAGCTCAATTACGGGAAGAATTGTCAACTTCAGATGCCAATAAGAACCAGCAACAGGAAAGAAGTATCAGTTATAGGCCCCAACAGGAAAAACTGTGCCTTGCATCTCCCACAAGAAGTCATCTGCCCCAGCAACTCGGCCAGTGAGAAACCGTCCCCACCCTGAACTCTCACTTTTCTCCAGTGGACTTTTGTTCAAAATAACCCCTCCCAGCTTCCTCCTTTTTCTCTATAAAATAATGTTCCTCTTCTTTATATGGGACTTGCCTGTGGTTTTTGCCTTAGCTTGCTTGTCCCAAATTGCAATTCTCTGCTATTTCTGAATAAACCCATTTTGCTGGTAAAATTACTGTTTTTATTTATTTATTTTGAATATTTATTTATTTGGCTGCACCGGGTCTTAGTTGCGGTACTCGGCATCTTTTAGTTGCGGCACTTGGGATCTTTTAGTTGTGGCATGCAGGATCTAGTTCCCTGACCAGGGATCGAACCCAGGCCCCCTGCATTGGGAGCGTGGAGTCTTAACCACTGGACCACCAGGGAAGTCCCAATTACTATTTTATTTTTAAGGTCAACAGTACCATTCACCTGTTGAGGGACATTTGAGCTGTTTGTAGGTCTTGGCGATTACAAATAAAGCTACTGTGAATATTGATGTACAAGTTTTTGTGTGGACATAAAATTGCATTTCTCTGGGATAAAAGCTCAGGAGTGCAATTACTGGGTGGTATGGGAAGTATATGTTTACTTTTATAAGAAACTGCCCCAAACTATCTCCATGGTGGCTGTACCATTTTACAGTTGTACCAGCAATGTGTGAGGTCTGTTTTTTTCACATCCTTGGCAGCATTTGGTATACCACTATTTTTTATTCTAGCCGTTCTGAAAGGTACATAATAATGTCTCATTGCAATTCTAATTTGCGTCTCCTTGATGCTCATGAGCTTAAATGTCTTTTCTTGTGCTTATTTGTCTTCTGTGTCTCTTCAGTGAAATGTCTGTTCAAGTCTTTGGCCCGTTTTCTAACTGGATTGTTTGTATTTTTATTGTTGAGTGTTGGGAGTTCTTTATATTATATATACTAGATAGAGTCCTTTATTAGATAGATGGTTTCTAAATATTTCACCCAGTCTATATTTTGTCTTTTAATCCTCTTAACAGGGTATTTCATAGAGAAGAAGTTTTAAATTTTGGTGTGGTCTGATTCATCAGTGTCTCATTTTGTGGATCATGCCTCTGGTGTCATGTGTAAAGCTCTTCATCTAGCCCTAGGTTGCAAAGATTTTTCTCCTGTGTTTTCTTCTAGACATTTCGTAGGTATGTTTTGCATTTGTATCTGTGATCCATTTGCATTAACTTTTGTAGATGGTGTGAGGTTTGCTTATGGATGCCCAGTTGTTCCTGCACCACTGTTCTCCTCCCATTGAAGGCTTCTGTACCTTTGTGAAACGTCGCTTGGGTGTACTTTTCTGGGTGTATTTCTGATTCTTCATTACGTTCTATTATCTGTGTGTTTTTCTCTCTACCAATACCACATTGTCTTGATCACTGTATAGTAAGACTTATCACGAAACAGGTGGATTCCTCCCACTTTATTCTTCATTTTCAGAATTGTTTTAGCTATTCTACTTTGCCTTTCCATGTTGACTTTAGAATAATCTTGTCTATATTCACACACAAAAAAGCCTCCTGTGATTTTTTTTTTTTTTTTAGCCTCCTGTGATTTTGCTAGGAATTGTGTTAACCTGTACATCAGTTTGTGGAGAATTGATATATTTGCTCTGATGAAGCTGCGTATCCCTGAACATAGTGTGTCTCCCTTTATTTAGGTCGTCTTTGTTTTGTTTAATCAGCATTTTGTTATTTTCAGCATACAGATCCCTGTATATGTTTTGCTAGATTTACACCTAAGTATTCAGTTTAATTTGGAGGGATTATAATGATTGTGATGGCGTTTTAATTCCGGTTTTCACATGTTCATTTCTAGTGTATAGAAATGTGATTGATTTTTGTGTGTTGGTATTGTGCCCTGTGACTTGCTGATTTCACCGATTAGTTCTAGGAGTTGATTTTGGTTTTGTCATTACCTTGGGATTTTCCATTTAGACAGTCCTGTCATTTGAAGATACGGCGGGTAGATGGTGGCGCAGGCAGCAGTCTGGACTCTGCACTCAGTCTCCTGTGGCAGGACAGGTGGGTGGGGGCAGAAGGGGATGGGGGTCCAGGCTCCACAGGTAGGGAAGGAAAGCTCCTCCCTGGGCTGCCCTGTTTTTTAAAAGCTGAGTATTTGTGAAGGATCCCCCCTCCCCACCTATCTCCTGTCTCTCAGATTTTATTGTGTTTGGGGATAAAGGAGTTTCCATTGCACAAGCAATACCATCACAAGAGAACAGTCGTTTATAGAATGGTCTCCGTGGTCCAGGCCTGGTTTTGAGCTGTTTGCGTGTGATCAGTCATTTCATATGAAGCCATTGTCTTGAAGGACGCCTTTGCAGAGGTGTTGGGATGGGTAACAACCAGCCGTTTCACTGGGGCTTCTCTCGCCAGCTTGATTACTTTTGTTTGGTGACTTCTGTATTTTTACCAGTATGAACTATGCATTTGCAGGAGATGTGTGGTATTTAAAATGTTTAGATTGCCATTGTATTTTGGGGCCAAGGTGGTTCTCTTTAGAAATATGCATTGGATTTTCCACTATATATCACTGAGTAGGAGTCAGCACTTAATCTGTATATAGAAGATCACTGCTAACACTTATTCTGAAGTTTTTACCAAACTGACCTGGTTTGGTGGAAGATAACGGAAGTTTTTCTTAATATTTAATGGTTATTCTTAAGTATATCTTTATGCTAGTGTTAAAGTAATTAACGTCAGAGTTTGAATGTTTCTCCTTTGCAGGCCGTGCTGGACGAGTGTCTAAAGGATACTGTTACAGACTCATATACAAGGATTTCTGGGACAGCTCCATCCCCGACCATGTCATTCCTGAGATGTTGGTAATAAACTTTGGTCATCTTTATGACATAGTTTGTTTTTTGTAGACAGGTTTGCTGAATAGTTTAATATAATTTTGAGTGTCGTATGATTTTGATCCCAGAAAAATCACTTCTGATCAAACTCGTCTTTAATCACAGAACTGGCTTCTAGTCACTAAGCACCAGTGAGGGACTTCACACCCATGTCACGTTTCTGGCCCTGTAGGAGGACTGTCCACAGACGCTGCTGCTGTGTGTTTATTTATTTATTTATTTTGCGGTACGCGGGCCTCTCACTGCTGTGGCCTCTCCCGTTGCGGAGCACAGGCTCCAGACGCGCAGGCTTAGGGGCCATGGCTCACGGGCCCAGCCGCTCTGCTGCATGTGGGATCTTCCCGGACCGGGGCACGAACCCGTGTCCCCTGCATCGGCAGGCAGACTCTCAACCACTGCGCCACCAGGGAAGCCCTGCTGTGTGCTTTTATAGTTCATGCTGTGGAACTGGCTTCTGTCTTTCCTCTCCTGCCTCTCTCTCCTTTCTCTCCCTCTCTCCCCGCTTCCTCTCCTTTCTTTCTCACCCTTTCCCTTTTCCATCTTCCCTTCTTTATCTCTCTCTCTCCTTCTCTTCCCCCATCTCTTCATCTCCCATTTCTCTCTCTCCTTCTCCCACCCCTCTTTCTCTGTTTTCCTTTCTTCTTTTTCTCTCCTTCTCTCTCTAAAGTACTAGTCATGTGAATAGGTTAATTGATTTACTTATTTTTACTGTTTCTGAATTTAAGTTTTGTTCTTTTCAGCGTTGTCCATTAGGAAGCACAATATTGAAAGTGAAATTACTTGATCTGGGTGAACCGAGGGCTCTGCTGGCAACAGCCCTTTCTCCACCTAGCCTGAGTGACATTGAACGCACCATTCTTCTGCTAAAGGAGGTGGGACCATCTGATACTTGTTCGTGTTAGGAAAAGCTAAGATTTTTTGGGTGAATTTTAGAAGTTTCATACTGTGGATATCTTTAAGATATTTTGACAGTTGTAAATAATGAGCATTTGCTTGGAAAAGCATGTCATGACTAATTTTTGATTCCAGATTTTATATATGTTGTTCAGACCAACTTTGTTAGTTGTCTGAAGGTGAAGCTCCTAATCTCTCAGCCGCCCCCCGTGGGGGATTGCTGTTTGTTGGCGGGGCTGAGAAGCGCTGGATAGGAGATGGCAGCTGTAGAGCTCTGCTCTCCTGCCCTGGCTCTGTGAGCCTTCTCCCCGCTTCCCCTCTAGTTCTGCTCTTCACCCTCATGCTAGCCTCTCCTCTTCCTGTTGCTGGAAGCCCTGCTCTGCTCCTGTGCATTCTCTGACTCTCCTCTGACCCACGCTCTGCTCTCGCTGCGTGCAGTGCCCAGTGCCCCGGCCTGTTGGGGCTGTGGACGTTCTGCCTCGGACCCTCAAAGCTGGGGCTGCCTCTCATACCTTGGGTACCTGCTTGGGCGTCCGTAAAATACACTTAGTCAAGTTGAGGACGTCGTTTTCTGTGCACAGTCTGGACATTTTGGCTGTGAGTGACCACGCGACGTGGTGGTTGGAGGTTTGGTTTAGTGCTGTGCGCGCCATGTTCGTTAAATCTGGGACTTAAGTAGACTTTTGTGGGGGTAGCTTGAGCGTCACCTCTCAGCATTAAAAAGTAATAAAATGTGTTCTGAGTATCAAAACACGTATTAAAAAACTTTAGTGTCAATCTTTCATAAGTTGACTTAGGTATCTTTTAGAACCTTATTCACGAAAATTTGGTCGTTTCCTGTTTTAAACTCCCTGCCTTAAGGAAGAAAAGAGTGTGAATAAATCAGTGCTTGCTAATTGCACTAATTTATTTTATAAAGGTTGGAGCACTTGCGGTGAGTGGGCAGAGAGGAGATGAAAACCCCCATGATGGTGAATTGACCTTCTTAGGAAGAGTTTTAGCCCAACTTCCTGTTAATCAGCAACTTGGTAAACTCATAGTCCTCGGACATGTGTTTGGATGTCTAGACGAGTGTCTTATTATAGGTGAGTGTGGGAGCCGAGAAGCGGGAATGGGGGGTAACGTAAGGCTACTCCAACAGTCTTATCTTCTCTTTGTTTTTTCTTTTGTTAGCGGCATCTCTTTCTTTGAAGAATTTTTTTGCGATGCCTTTTAGGCAGCATCTTGATGGATATAGGTATTTAACATTCATATTTGTTTTTTTTTGTTGTTGTTGTTGTGTTTTTTTTTTTGCGGAACGCGGGCCTCTCACTGTTGTGGCCTCTCCCGTTGCGGAGCACAGGCTCCGGACGCGCAGGCCTAGCGGCCATGGCTCACGGGCCCAGCTGCTCTGCGGCATGTGGGATCTTCTTGGACCAGGGCACGAACCCGTGTCCCCTGCATCGGCAGGCGGACTCTCAACCACTGCGCCACCAGGGGAGCCCCAACATTCATATTTTTAAAAGTCACTGTGTTTTAGTGGTGTCAAGTGACACTGTTCGTTGTCTGTTTATAGGAACAAAGTGGATTTCTGTGGCAACAGTAAGAGTGACTGTGCTGCACTTGTTGAAGCGTTCAGGGTAAGTTTTCCCAGCGTGAGCTGTGAAGGCGGCTGCCACCGCTTGTCAGCACATGCCGTCTCTACCAGAAGGACTGTGAGGGTTGCCGATGTCCATTAGTAAGCAAAGTGTGTTGGGAGATGGGGACTTCCCTGGCGGTCCAGTGGTTAGGACTGCATGCTTCCACTGCAGGGGGCGCAGGTGCCATCCCTGGTCAGGGAGCTGAGATCCTGTAAGCCTTGCGGCACAGACAAAAAAAAAAATTGTGTTGGGAGAAGTAGGTGAGGGTGGGAGTCCAATTCTAGAAGTAGATTGGAAAAATTAAATTTGTAAATTTTCTGTGGTCAGAATGTGTTGAAATTGGACTTACTTTATTCGCTAACCGAATTTTTTTATTTTGAAACTCTGGATCATTTGTTTTTAGGCTTGGCAGACTTGCAGACAAAGAGGAGAGCTGCGGCATCCGAAGGTCGGTGAGCTGTTTCTTTGTGGATGGCTGCCCGTGTCGTGGAAGCTTCCCGAGCCTTCTCTAGCTCAGCCTCAGCGCTGTGTGTGAACCGGCAGTGTTCAGCCTGAGCGGAGGTCACTGTGGACGGTTCTTAGGGCCCGCAGTCCAGGGCAGCTCCTGGGCTCACCTTCAGCTGTAGTCACTTCCCAGAGGCAGCCATGCTGCCTGTCGCCCACCCCTGGGCAGTAGTGACCCTTCCTGTGTCAGGAGCCTCTTAGCTGCCAGTACTAAATACCTGTGGGATGTGCCTCGGCGTGTTGGCTCAGAACTAAGAAACCCGAAGCTTTTCGTTCTGCTGTTTTCAGCAAAGTTTTAGATAATGGGCTTGAAAAAACCAACCTGTTAGCCTTCATTTTTTGGGGTGGGCGTGGTTGCGTGTTGTTCTTCTTCTAAACTGACTAGGTTCTAAAGATTGTTGATAGGTGTGTGTGTTTAAATTTGCCATGCCTGGATGTAGCCTTAAAATAACTACGGGAGTTACTCGTGAAAGTCACCTTTTACAGAGTCAGCCATGTTATTTTTCTTGTTGGTGTATCTTCTTTTTGGTGTATACTTTTAGCTGAGATATATGGATTACAGTAGCCAAATTAGCTCTAATTTGTTACGTTAATATTGAATATTATCCTTTTATGTATTTAAAGGATGAACTTGACTGGGGACGGTTAAATTACATTCAGATCAAGAGAATTAGAGAGGTAAGTTATAAATTCTTTGAATGTAAAGATGACTTATCAAATGTTTATCAAGTACCAGCAGTACCCAGGGTAGCAGAGAGTATTCCAAGAAGTACATCCTCGTTTCCAGCTTTGGTGGAATTTATGTGTTCCATTCACGGTTACAGTTGACTACAGCTGAAGGACACAGATTAAGGTCAGCAAAGGTAAGAGGCGGGTGGGGAGGAGCCAGGAGAGACAGAGACCAGGTGCCAGCTTGCAGCCGTCCTCTCCCAGTGGAGTCTTCTGGGCAGCATGATGTGTGACAACCCACGTGAAGTACTGCAAGCCAGGGAGGCTGTCCCGAGCCTTGGCGTCCAAGGTTTTATTGAGGGTTCGTTACATAAGTGTGGGGTGCCCACATGGCTGACCTTAACTTCCTTAGTTTTTAGCCCCTCCAGAGGTTACTGATACTGTATGTCCCCACCATACAGAAGTCGCATTGCTACCATGAACTGTTTGTTGTGTCCAAGGCCTCAGGTAAACAAAGTCACTCTTACAAGGCAGGATATTCCAAGGGCCTGGAGGTGACCTGCCAGGAGCCAAACCTTTCTTTGGAATGTCCAGGGTGTGGACAACCTGGCCTGCTGATTTAATCCTTTACTGCACAGTTTGCAAGACAATCTGTCTTTTTTGTTTGTTTGTTTGTTTTTGAATCTGTTTTATTTTTATTTTCAGAGAACTTACTCTTGGTTTGATTTGTCAGTTTTACTGTGCACGTGTTTTGAGGGAAGGGGAAAGGTGGAGGATTTCAAAGGATTTTTAATTTTTTCCATTAATTTAGTTTTTCTGTGTCTCTTGGTTTACGTTTTTAGTCTTACTGAGATGAGAATTTAATTTCTTAATACTTTCAATCTTTCTAATTAAAGGTATTTAAAGCTGTGAATTTTCTTATGAGCACAGTTTGGGGCACATCTCATTGATTTGTGACATGTAGGGATCTCATTGTTTTCCCTGTCTGTAACTTATTTTAGTGTTCGTTTCCTCCTTGATTCAGAGTTTTTAGAAGAATATTTGAGTTTACAGGTAGAAAGAAATATTTTTAGGTATCTTGTTTTTTGTTAATATTTTTGTTTTTATTGCATTTTGATCAGAGAAAGTGACTTGCATAATTTTTAGTTGATTTTTAATTAGAGAAGTTGTATGTATCAATACTACAGCCTTACAGAAGATTTTTTTTAATAAAATTATTTTTTATTTATTTATTTTTGTCTGCATTGGGTCTTTGTTGCTGCACGCAGGCTTTCTCTAGTTGCGGTGAGCGGGGGCTACTCTTCTTTGAGGTGGCTTCTCTCGTTGCAGAGCTTGGGCTCTAGGTGCGCGGGCTCAGTAGTTGTGGCACACGGGCTCTAGAGCGCAGGCTCAGTAGATGTGGCGCACGGGCTTAGTTGCTCCGTGGCATGTGGAATCTTCCCAGACCAGGGCTCGAACCCGCGTCTCCTGCGATGGCAGGGAGCTTCTTAATCACTGCACCACCAGGGAAGTCCCCTCTTAGCTTGTGTTTAATCACAAAAGAAGTATACGTTTATGGCAGAGGTTTCGGAAGTGTTTAAAGGACTTAGAGCAAAGGCTGTGATCATAGTCTCCTGCTCCTCTGACACCTGTAGATGACTGTGTTTGTGCATTTGCAGTGGTTTCCTGTGTGTGCTTATAAACTGGGATCATGAAGCATATACAGCTTTGTATCCTGGTCTTTTCTGTTAATATTGTATTGAGCATCCTTTCCATTCTTTATTAATTAATCTTTAATAAGATGGTTCTTTAAATGAGTTTTTAGATTTTTTCATTTATTTTTTTGGCTGCATTGGGTCTTCGTTGCAGTGCGCGGGCTTCTCATTGCGGTGGCTTCTCTTGTTGCGGAGCACAGGCTCTAGAGCATGCGGGCTTCCGTAGATGTGGTGCGTGGGCTCAGTAGTTGCTGCTTGCAGGCTCAGTAGTTGTGGCACACGGGCTTAGTTGCTCCACAGCATGTGGGATCTTCCCAGACCAGGGCTTGAACCCGTGTCCCCTGCACTGGCAGGTGGATTCTTAACCACTGTGCTACCAGGGAAGTCCTGATAATATGGTTCTTAATAGCTGCAGTGTTTCATCCCATAGACATACTCATGCTTTCCCCATTATGTACTACTTTTCTAGTGCATTCGCTATTCTGAATAATATAATCACTTGGAGACATCATCTCCCAATGTGTTTTTCTCAGGTGGCTGAATTATATGAAGAATTGAAGACTAGAATCTCACAGTTCAACATGTATGTTGATTCCCGGCGGCCTGTCATGGACCAAGAGTATACATATAAGCAGCGATTCATCCTGCAGGTACTCTGGAGTTTCCTGGATGTCTCTTCCTGGTTCTTTCTGCTTATTAGGTCTTGTGGTTTTGACAGTGCTTATTTCCTCCTTTTTTTTTTTTAATGATTTGGAAAGCTTACAGTTATTAATTAGAAATCTGACGGCTTTTTAAAAATTTTATTTAATTAATTAATTTTTGGCTGCGTTGGGTCTTCGTTGCTGCACGCTGGCTTTCTCTAGTTGTGGTGAGTGGGGGCTACACTTCGTTGCGGTGCGCGGGCTTCTCATTGCAGTGGCTCCTCTTGTTGCGGAGCACGGGCTCTAGGCGCACGGGCTTCAGTAGTTGTGGCTCATGGGCTCAGTATTTGTGGCTTGCAGGCTCTAGAGTGCAGCCTCAGTAGTTGTGGCACACGGGCTTAGTTGTGCTCCACGGCATGTGTGATCTTCCCGGACCAGGGCTCGAACCGGTGTCCCCTGCATTGGCAGGTGGATTCTCAACCACTGCACCAGCAGGGAAGCCCTAGTTCCCCTTTCTGATACAAATCATGCCTCACAGGAGATTTTAGGTCCATAGTGTTAATACTGTGTTTGGGCACCAAGAAAAACTCTGGTCTTATACCTAGTTTAGGTTTTCCATGTCACTGAGTTGATGATCCAGACCCATTTTTAATCTCTGGAGTAGTGTTTCTAAAGACTGCTAGATGTTATTACTGCTTCTGGAGAGATCCTTTTGTTTTGGCTTTTAAGGAAGTATAAATGCTCTTAACATTATTATGTGGTTCTTCCCTTGCACTGAAAAATTATTTTAACTTTGGAGGCCATGATCAAATTAGCTTGTTGGATGGAACCATCTAGGCATTGTGTAGAGGGAAGTGTGTCCTAGAAAGGTGGCCAGTGCTTCTGATGTAGGGGCTCAGAGGAGGAGTACCTCTTGTATGTGTCAGTGTGTTGGCTGACGCATACAGAATTGGGTTCTAGGTGGATCCTGTAAACTAGGGGATGCTGGGAAATGGAGTGTTTCTCTGGATGTAAAATTACTAGAAGTTTAGGAGAGACTCTTCCATGGGTGTATGTTTCATATAGTATATTTTTATTGAAGAAGGAACTCCTCGCAGCATGCTTTTAGAAGTGAATATTCGATGCAAGCCTGCTGCTCTAAATCTAAGTGTCTTAATTGTAATTTTATCTAAACATTTGGGAAAGGGCCTGACCCATACAAGTAAGTATATCAGGGAAAATGTAGAAAAAGTTGGCTAACCCCCGGGGCTCTGTGTGTACAATCAGTTGTATCCTTGTTCAACTCACCACTGTTTTCTAAACCTCATTCTGAAAAGTACTCAGGCTCCTTGGAGGAAAGACCATGCAGAAAGTGTTTTGGTTATGGGGAGGTAACCAGAATTGTGACTTTCTGCTTGATTGGTTTAAAGGTCCAGTGGTTTTTTTTGTTTTTTAACATTAAGCTCATCTTTTATATTGTAGATGATATTCTGGGATGAGATTAGTATATTGGTGAGATAAAGTGATAAAATAATGCTGTTACTTCATGAAAATAAGTTTCTCTTCCAGGTTGTATTGGCAGGTGCTTTTTATCCAAATTACTTTACTTTTGGGCACCCCGACGAAGAGATGGCAGTGAGGGAGCTGGCGGGCAAAGACCCAAAGACAACCATTGTGGTAGGTGGAGAGATAGGCAGCCTTCTCTGGGGTGGAGGCCGGGTGCTCAGTTTTCAGATGAGCTTCATTCCAATGTGGCGAACACGGAACATTTTATTTCCCCACTTGCCTCTATATTTTTATAAGTACTAAGTGGATTTTTTTCCCCTAAAGTGAATTTCATGGCTTGTCTGGCCTTTTCACATGCATCCACTAGTTTCTCAGTCTCGCTTCCTGTTTTGCAGACCTAGCCTTAAAAAAGAAAGCCTAAAAAAAAAAAAAAAAGGAAGCCTTGCAGAGTTAGGTATTCATGGCTAACCTTGACTGCTCATGTCCCATTTTGAAGGATTTAAGATACTTCTCCATAAATTTAAGAACATTTAGTTAATTGACAACTTCATTTTACACAAAGTAAAGAGTTATATGGTTGGCACCTTTGTACTGTGATTTAAACTCTGATCCCCATTCATGCTTAATAGAATCGCCTAGAGAGTGTTTATTTTGAAATTCAGATTTGAGGCCCCATGGCACAGAATCTGAACTAGAAAGTGTGGCCTGGAAATCGGTGTTTAACATGAGCTTTGGGCAAATCTGATGGTCAGTCCCAGGCACTGACTATCAGATCAACATTTGTGGACCCTTTGTTTAAACCTGAGTACAGGATCACTTCAGGGTAGGCAACTGGAATAAAGCATTTGGCAATCGGGCTTTTAGCGGACCCTGGGTTCCATTACCGGCCTATATCTAATAAAAAGGGGGTATAGAGCACGTGGCAGAGTTCCTGGCCTAAAGTAAACATGCCATCATTGCCAGCTCTTACTCCTCTTGTTGTTTCCATCACACTGTTACTGAAGAAGTAAGAGTTCACAAGGGAGAGGGTCTCTGCAGAGCACTGGAGAGGAGCTGGTGCTCACACTGGGGACGAGAGGCAGCTGAGATGCAGTTTGTACCTGGGGCGGGTTTTACCTGAAGGGGCAGTCATTAGATCCTTTTTGCTCTCGAGGAGGTGTGGCTGGGCCTCTGCTCGTACTGACCATCATGGTGGACCGAGCCCTTCTGGTTGGCTTCCTCTCACGCCTTGGTGGTGCTCCCTCCTGACCTGTGCACCAGGGGCGGGGACCCCACAGCACATTTCCTCAGACGTGGGCTGTGCTTGCCTCCTTCAGCCTGTTCACCTTGCCAGCCAGGCAGCGTGTTCACCTTGCACTCTGGGGGCCAAAAGGTTACCTGCTGTGTGGTTATAAAAACTAAGTGTGGCTAGTGTTTACAGTAGCGCTTATCATCTGAGAGGGCCTTTGTCGAGTGCTTTTTACTCATTCTTCTCTGAGCTTCACATTGGCTCTCTGAGTCGAGGACTTATTGTCCCCCTTAATTAGTGATGTGGCTGTTGGGTCCTAGGGTGGCTCCATAACTTTCTGCCTGCAGAACCCTGACAAGCCAGGACTTGAGCTTAGACCTGAGTCCCCAGCCCCTGCTTTTCAGCCACCCACTGCCTCTCACGGAGCTGTGCTGGGCTCTGAGATAAGCAGGTCACGGGGCAGGGGACTCCCAGTTTCGCGCCGGAGCTCGGAACACAGATTGCCCTGATGGGAGGGAGAAAGCACTCGGACAGGGAGGGGTTGCTGCAGCTCCTTTCCTGTTAGTGCAGCCTGCGGGGCGAGGACGCACCCCCTCCTCCACCAAGTGGTGCATTTCCCTTTAACATTTAAGTTCCTGCTGTTGCCTATATAGAAATACTATGTTTAAAAAGATGTATTTAGTCAGCTTGGTTATTTTAAGGTAAAAATGAAAAGTCTTAACTTTTCTGTATCAGACTTTTGGAGTCTTTTAACAGGGGAAGAATTAGCCTTTGTTTAACATGTATTATTAAAACTTATTATAATTTAGAAGTCATTAGTCCTTAAATACCCTGCTGTCGGGTCTACGTCTTGTGCTTAAAGACAGCGTGCTCTGCTTTTGTGAACATTATGACTGTGAGCTCTGTGTTTGCTCCTGTTAATGCAGTGTGGTGTTTTACAGCTGAAGCACGTTCCTCCCTATGGATTTCTCTACTATAAACAACTGCAGTCTCTCTTTAGACAGTGCGGCCAAGTCAGATCCATCGTGTTTGATGGTGCAAAGTAAGTAGTGTATTTTTGTAATCCACCGCAATTACGAAAGAACCGCGAGATTTTATGTTTACAGGGGCTGATTCTTTCAACTTGGGAGCGTGTGGAATGGGTCGTCAGACGGGCTGCTGAGGACACAGCTCTTAAAGCACAGCTGTGGTTTATCTTGTTGTCAGGAGCAGTTTATCTTCTCTTTCAACCACGTTCCTCCTAAAGGACGTCTGGTGCCGAGAAGGTTCAGTAGCGTGATGAGGTTCAGGGCTGGCGTGATGAGGTTCAGGGTTGGCGCTCTGGAAGTGCCCTGCACTTGGGTGTGTCCATCTCAGATTTCACAGTAAGTTGCCAGCCGCCAGAGATGCCTGCAGGAGAGTTTATCTGCTTATAGTTATTTAGAACTTAGATGTTCTGAATATTTTTGGATGACAAATATTGCAAAACTCAGTTACATTTGGCCTATTTTAATTGCAGATAAGGAGTAAGTGGTGTGTTTTGGAGTATCACTTTGAGTTTTCATTTCCAAGAGAGAATGCTTATGCACAGAAAAGGCTATTAGGGTTTTTTAATTGATTTTTAATTTTTAAAATTGGGGGCTTCCCTGGTGGCGCAGTGGTTGAGAGTCTGCCTGCCGATGGAGGGGACGCGGGTTCGTGCCCCGGTTCGGGAAGATCCCACATGCTGCGGAGTGGCTGCGCCCGTGAGCCATGGTTGCTGAGCCTGCGCGTCCGGAGCCTGTGCTCCGCAACGGGAGAGGCCACAACAGTGAGAGGCCCGCGTACCGCAAAAAAAAAAAAGAAAAAAAAAAAAATTGGAAAAAATTTTCTCGTGTCCTACACATTTTATTAATTTACAGAGTTTTGTAAATCTAGTAAATAAGAAATACGTTTAGTTTTTCTTTGATTAATGTCCAATAACTCAAGTTGAGCATATTCATTCTGCTTAAATTTTGGATTAATTGCCTCGCACATTTTAAGTTCCATTCCTGTGATTAACATATTGATTTTCTTTGTGCGCATGTAAATGCCTCACGTGGCAAGTATGTAACCCTAATAAGTAAAGTCTTTCTAGGTGCTTCTAACAACTGTTACGGATTTAATTAAACGTACAGTGTCTCAAGTTTTCTTAAATATTCTTATATAAATTAGCAGTCAAATTCTTAATCACATATACAAAATTACTTACTTAAAAATTGGATCCTCGTAGCTACACCATCTTTCTTGAATATGGAAAGTCCATCTGCCTTGCTGAGCCTGCAGCTCTGCGTGCGTGGGTGCTCTCCGTGCTGATTTGGATGGTGCAGTCTGGGCTCTCGCTAAGCTTGCAGCAGCCTCTTTCGTTAATCCTCACTGCTGGATTGCATTTGGTGTTCATTTCTTCTTCTTTCTGTCAGGGTTATCTATATAGGTATTCTAATTATATTTTATTCGATTCCTCATAGATTTCTGGTGTTCAGTCATAATACCAATGTCATACTAATTACTTGGGGATGTAACAGTGTTCTTCTGGTGATACCAGTCCTGTGCATCAAATGTTAAAGGCAGAGAATGACATAAAATAGTTGCTGAGTCAAGACTGTCCTCCCCCTTGGGATCCAGCAGGGCCTGCTGTGTGCAGGACCAAGGGCCCTGGAGCACAGGCCGTACGTGGGCGCACGTTTCCTCCTGTGAGACATTTTCAAATTAGTGGTCGGCATGGAGAGTAAAATCAGTTCCACAGATGTTTGCCCATCGTGAAGTGTCCTGGGAGAGGCCTGGGGGGTTGGAAGAAGATATCGTATCTGAGGCTCGGAGTAGGAGCAGTGACATTCACCTGGGCCTTCCTCTGGAGGAGTTGGAGGGGCCTGGAGGGGAGGCAGCCCTGGCAGGTGGGGCAGGAGCCCAGTGTGAGCAGAGCTGTGGTTTGGGAAGGCGTAGGGTGTGTGCCAGGTGCAGCCAGAGCCCTCTTGCCGGGAGCTGGTTTTGTGTCAGATTGAGTCTGAAGAGTGGGCGTCAGGCGCTGTCTTTCAGATGGTATTTGTAGCCAGCTGACGAGTATGAACGCCAGTAGTGGGTATTTAGAGAGCCCTGGGTGTTCTGACTAGAACTGTGTTTTGTAGAACTTAATTGGGGAGTGATGAAGAGGAGACGAAGCCGTCCAGCATAAACTTGGCAGTCGTCCAAGCCGAGGTCGTCCAAGGAGGCAGCGGATGGGAGGGAAGAGCTCTTGGATTCGGCTGTTGATGGCCCGTGGAGGACCAAGATGAGATAGGAGCCAACGAGGGCCAGGACTTCAGCCGGAGGGAGTGGACAGGAGGGCAGGGCTGGGGGCTGAGGGGGGCGTGGGGAATGTCGCGGGTTTGGCTCTCGCCACGTGTTGAGTTGAAAATACTCAGGGAAGACGAGAGTCTTGGAAATGTGCTCTAGAGTATTTGAAAGAAATTATTTCTAAGGAGAGACTTGGGCTCCTTCTAGAGAAAGATGGCAGAAATGGGAGTGAATAAAGGGAGCTGAGGACAGGAGGAGACTGCACGTGCTCACTTGTGAGCTCACCCAGGGTCGGTGGAGGAGGCTTGAAAGGGAGCCGAGGGCAGGGGGACAGTGCAGTGGAGACAGGAGGCTGCAGAGAGGCCGGAGGACGGGACGGGATGGGACGCGACAGGCTGCTCTTCATCAGCTCAGGGTCCTTCCAGGTCACCCCAAATCACACATTTCCATGACCATAGTTGAAGCAGTCATAAGTCTATTTTTCTGAGTATGATGTTTTGCTCCGGGAGGTGTTGACATGCATATACAAACAAATGTAAACTTGAAGACTTTTTCCTTTTTACCAGGAAGTGTCTGGCAGGCACCCTTACTGCACGTTTTTTTTTTTTTTAATTAATTTATTTTTTGGCTGCGTTGGGTCTTCGTTGCTGCGCGCGGACTTTCTCTAGTTGCAGCGAGCGCGGGCTACTCTTCGTTGAGGTGTGTGGGCTTCCCATTGCCGTGGCCTCTCCTGTTGCGGAGCATGGGCTCTAGGTGCGTGGGTTTCAGTAGTTGTGGCACGCGGGCTCAGTAGTTGTGGCTCACGGGCTCTAGAGCGCAGGCTCAGTAGTTGTGGTGCACGGGCTTAGTTGCTCCGCGGCATGTGGAATCTTCCCGGACCAGGGCTCAAACCCATGTCCCCTGCATTGGCAGGCAGATTCTTAACCACTGAGCCACCAGGAAAGTCCCCTTACTGCATGTTTGATTCTTATTCCCCCAGAGGGAGGAATGTGATAATAGGACACTGCGATGTGGTTGGGTCGTAAGGTGGGGCATGCCTCAACATTACTGGGTGATAAACTGGATGGTTTTTTGGAGGGAGATCAGAAAGATCACTGAACTACTCAGTTGTGTGCTTTTCTCTGTCTGATTTTTATTTTACAATAAAATAGAAGAAAACAAAAACCTGAATCTGTCACTTTGTTCTAATGATGAGAATTAAGATTTCTTAGCCGAAAATTCCTTTTGAACTTAATCTTTATTCTGCATTATACTGAGTAATACATGAGGATGATACTTGGTTTTAATTTAATGGTATGTCATTGTAACTTTTATTTCTCTTAAGTGAATAATTTTCCCTTAAATAAGTCTTCTTGATTAATTATTGAAGGAAGAGTTGCTGGTATTTTGAAGAGAGGTGTTACTGAAAATCTCTGTCTAAACTTGAGAGAAATTAACATGCCTCATAAACTTATTTTTTTATTTACATTTGTGGAACAGAGCCTTTGTGGAGTTTTCACGCAATCCAACAGAGAGGTTTAAAACTCTTCCTGCAGTGTGTATGGCCATTAAGATGTCTCAGCTGAAAATTTCCCTTGAACTCAGTGTTCATTCTGCAGAGGAGATTGAAGGGAAGGTGCAAGGAGGGGCTGTTTCCAAGCTCAGGAATACAAGGTATTTCCAGAAGGGAGGCGGGCACAACTCTGTCCACCTGCTTTCACATTCTCAATATTATTTCTAAACAACTGTTTAACCTTGCTTAAGTTCACACTAAAAGCACTGGCGTGGTAGCCTGGTTTCATCATCTAGCTGTGTGTGCTTGGGCACATTACTTGACCTCTCTGAACCTCAGTGTTTTCATCTGTTTAATAGCTATGATACCTGTTGTACAAGGCTGTTTGGAGGATTGGGTAGAACCATTTGTGTCATTTTCAGTTTAAATCGAAGGGATTGACCCTAATGTTAGTTTCCTTTCTTCCTCCTTACAGTTACTGCCTTTCTCTTCCTAAGCAGAGGAGAGTCTCCCTTGCCTTTAGCAGAGCCAGCAGCGGGACAAGACGCAGGTGCAGTTGCGAGCAGCCCGCCGCTTGCCAGCACAGCCCACCCGTCCCTGTTGAGCAGGGTGGGGGGGCCGGACTGCCTGCACGGGTCTGCTTGGCCCCCAGGCAGCTGCTGTGCAGTTCGCAGGCTGGCTTCTCTTGGACCAAATTAAATCGTCCTTCAGTGTTTCTGACAGATTACTTTGCCTTTTAGTCATAGTCACACAGTGCTGTATGTAGGAATTCTCCCGCATCTTTTCGTGTTTGTAATCTTTTTAACCCCATGAGGAATTTGACAGGGATTTGAGGAATTGTTGAGGTAGGGAAGTATGTTCCATCGAGTTTCATCCAGTGTGGGATGGTTTGATTCTGCGAGTTTGGGAGTTGAGTGGGTTCAGTCTGTAATAACGTGGAGTAGGCCTGTCTTGCTGGGTAACTTAGCCTGAGTCACTCTTGTTTAATAAGTGGGTTGGAAAATTGGGAAGAGAGGTGGATCAGATCTCTTATAATTCTTCCTCTTCATTTAAGAATAAAATTATTAGGAAAGGAAACTTTTTATCAATTTATATTCATCTCCTGGAATTTTAGCATCTATTATATTATTGCTTCAAGGGATGAATGATAATTCTTCAGTTATTAGAAAATCATGTATGTGTTTCCTAACAACATTAAATAGGCTTAGATTCTTGTAGTTTTCTAAAAGTCAGAGTCAGTCACCTCTGAAACCACAAGTTAGGAAACATTGCGGGTCCTAGATTTAGAATTTATATCCTTAAAAGTAGATATTCCGGGGAAAAAAAAAAAAAGTAGATATTCCGTAACAGTCTTGACCTTTAGAATATATTCCTGAAGGGTAGTATGTAACTACTGGGGTACACACCCTCCCCCAGGGCAGCTCAGGAAGCCATCAGAAACTCACATTTCAGATAAGATTGACTTCGTTCGTCATCTCTGGCTTTAGGTATTTTATTAAAATGTTCTTTTCTTATAGAAACAGTGGAATAGTTCAAGCAGTAACTTCATATATGTAAACATGTTTTCTTTGTAATACTTTTATTGCCTTTTAAAATGTGTTAAATAGGGTGAATGTGGACTTCCAGAAGCAGACAGTTGATCCTGTGCAAGTCTCATTCAACACGTTAGACAGATCCCAGCTGATGACAGATCTCTTCTTAACAATTGATGTTACAGAGGTAAGAGTGGTGTGGTCCAATCATCAGTGCTTTTCTGTCTTCTTAATCTAGAGCTGTCATGTTGTATACGTGAGATAGTGGATGTATAGAGACACTCGCCCACAGCCTGTGTACCTTAGTCATCTACACTGGACCCTTGAACAGTGTGGGGCTAATCCATGGGTAACTCACTGTCGGCCCTCCGTATCCGTGGTCCCACCGCATCCTCAGATTCGACCAGCCACAGACCATGCAGTCCTGTGGTCTTTACTGTTGAAAAGTATCTGGGTAAGCGGACCCTCGCAGAGCAAACCTGCCTTGTTTAAGGGTTACCTGTAGCAAATCTGGGTGAGCTTGAATTACTCTCACTTGCTGAATTGAAATGTGGCTGTAACACAAATGTGTAAACACAAATATTCATTCTAGAGTCAAAGTTTAATTTTTAAAATGTTAGTACATTTTAAAATCAGTTTTGGCGACAAGATACATGTAAAAATGTTAATTGGCATAGTGCTGTTTGCTTGTGTAATTCAATTTACATCCACAAAACTAGCATTGGCACCATTATTCATTGGGGTATAGTTTTTACTCCTTCAAAATAAAATTTCAGTTAAAATGCATCGGGCTTCCTGGTAAATCTGTAGTTACCCTTCACTGGGAGACTTCCCCTAGAAACCTGATGCCAGGAGACCGGAGAGCTCCAGCAGTGCGGCCTTGGCCCTCTTGCAGCGGCAGCAGGCGAGGCCATCCACTCTCCCGTCCCCTCACTGCTCTTCCAGGGGGCTGTGCGTTCACCCCGCACCCAGCCCTCGCCACCCAGAGGGCGCCTGGGGCCCCTGGGGTCTGGTCAGGGATGGAACAGCCCTGCTCTCACGTGCCCCCCAGAGCCTACAGTGCTTGTGTGCCCGCAAGTCTTGTGCCTCCAGACAGCGTTCCTCACCTTGCTCAACCCGGGCACCCCCTCCCCCGTAGAATACTTAGGGACCGGGGAATCTGGCTTGTGATGTGTAGTAGGGTGGAATGCCAGGGCTGCAGTTTGAGAGTCTGTGCCTCTTGACGGAAATCCTCGCTAGAGTTCATCTCTGCTCTTCTCCTCGTTTTTAGGTGGTTGAAGTGGGGCACTTTTGGGGATACAGGATTGATGAAAAAAGCTCAGAGATTCTGAAAAAGCTTACTGCTGAAATCAGCCGTCTGAAGTTGGTGCCCTTGCCCGTTCACCCACATCCAGACTTGGTCTGTCTGGCTCCTTTTGCTGATTTTGATAAAGAAAGCTACTTCAGAGCACAAATCCTTTATGTTTCTGGAAATTCTGCTGAGGTATGTTTTTCTGTAACAAATCACTGAAAGGGAAATGAAACAGACTTATAGCAGTTGATAGAAAGTCTTTTCTAATCTCAAGTGGAAATTAAATATAAACTAATTACGGTTAGAAAAGTGGTCTAGTAGAAGAGTTACTTCCCTCAGTGACGTGAGGATTTAAGCCCCAGTTCCTAGGAATCCTGTGACGACAGCTGGGATGGACGGTCGCGTGGCCGTGGTTGGTGGCACACAGTGTTTGCCTGGACCTGTACTAACTGAGGCACTTTCCTCATCCTCTAGGTGTTCTTTGTAGACTATGGAAACAGAGCGCACGTAGCTCTGGACGTCTTAATGGAGATTCCCTGTCAGTTTCTTGAACTTCCCTTTCAGGTAAGGTCGAGATGCTCCTGTGGTCTGAGAGCGTAAAGCTAGAAGGGTTCTGGAGGCCATGTGGTTGCCCCTTAGCTTATGGACAGGGCCAAGGCCCAGAGGGCTGGCATTCGTTTTGTCGTGCTCTCCGAATTTGGTTTCTGCTTTTTCCCCAAAATATATTGCTGTAGATATTTTTGCTAGTACTGCTTTTGGAGCAAGTTAAAATATATGGAGTGTTTCACACTTAGCAAAAAAAGGTAGTTTTAATTCAGCAGTAATTTCTAATGCTTTCCCACATGCACTTTCTAAAAGTTATTCTAAACTTTTTTTGTTTTCGAAAAGGAAAAACAAGTTTTTTTTTACCTATGAAATCCTCACTTACCCTGAAAGTGTTTTCAGTAGGATTTGTAGGAGATCACTGGTGAGGATCCCAGCACCAGGGTCACTTTTCAGTGGTATTTGGGGTGAGTGTCTCACACATTTATAAACTGGTTCAGCTGTGCACTTCTGTCCCGTAGGCTTTGGAGTTTAAGATTTGCAAGATGCGCCCATCCGCGAGGTGTCGGGTGTGCGGCGAGCACTGGAGCGGCAGGGCCAGCCGGCGCTTCTCCTCGCTGGTCAGTGGCCGCGCCCTCCTCGTGAAGGTCTTCTCCGTGGTGCACGGCGTCCTACATGTGGACGCCTACCTCTCCTCGGCGCTGCAGGACGCCGTCAACGTGCGAGACGTCCTCGTCAAGGAGGGCTATGCCGAGCTGGCCGAGGAGCCCTATGAGTCCAAGGTGTGCGCTTCCGTCCTCCTTTTAGGAGCGTGTGTGTGTGTGTCTGAGTGTGTGTGTGCAGAGGGCGGGGGAGTGAGAGAGAAGGGGGGCCCTTTTCCTCTCTCAGGATATTGGGGGGTGAAGAGCTGGACAGTGTTCAGTGTGTTGAGGTCTGTGGTGCCCTCGTAAATGTCTTCAAGTTTCTTTGAGACCAAATTACGGTGGTCAAGTGCTGTGCTTGTTGGTTTCTGATTATGGAGCTGTTTGTTTTTTCTTGGAATGAAGATTATATGTGAAAATGTTCTCTGTTTGGGGATTTTTAAAAAAATGGATTCCAAGATTTATCTCCCTAAGGAAAGTAATCATATAAAATATTAGTTTCAAGTATTTTGAACATTTCGAAATGTCTTTCAGCTGTTTCTTTCACAATCAGTTCTGAAGCTATTTTTCTTGATCTGAAGGTTTGAGGTGCCACACTGAGGCTCATGTTGAAGGTGGTTTGTTTTTCCTTCTGTAATTTCTGCTGGGGATGAGGTGCTGAGTTGGGCAAGGGACAAACAAGCAGGAAAACGTCACTCTAGAGCTGGCTGGGTTGTGTTTCCATGTGGGAAAACACTTCCAGGGATCCTGGTAATATTCCCAATATGAAACTGACTTTTTTTTTTTTTTTTTGCGGTACGTGGGCCCCTCACTGCTGTGGCCTCTCCCGTTCCGGAGCACAGGCTCCGGACGCGCAGGCTCAGCGGCCATGGCTCACAGGCCCAGCCGCTCCGCGGCATGTGGGATCATCCCGGACCGGGGCACGAACCCGTGTCCCCTGCATCGGCAGGTGGACTCTCAACCACTGCGCCACTGGGGAAGCCCGAAACTGACATTTTGTATACAAAAAATTCTTTTTCTCACTCTTTTCAGTTATTTGATGGCTGAAAGGTAGTAAAGGCTAATGAATTGAGCCTTTAATGCATTCTGTTTTATTTCTTTTGTTTGAATTTTAAAATGTACTTGAGAAAATTATCTTTTGATACCTTAATAATCTAAAGATCACCTAAGAATAAGGTCATGCCTATGAAATACTTTGATTAGCTTGGAATAAAGTGCTTTTAGTACTGGTTTTCCTTTTAGCAAAATGAACTTTTCTTATTTTGTTCAGCAAAGCCATGAAGTTCTCGAGAGTCTCTTTTCCAAATCAGCAGAATATGTGACAGACATGTCCGTGCCATCCCCCTTGAAAGACGACAAAAAGTATCTGATCCGGATTTTGTTAGAGAGCTTTTCTTCCAATAAACTGGGTAACCCAAACTGCAAGGTAATTTATAGGAGTTATTTTAAAATACAGTTAAAATTAAAAAAAAATCATTCTACATTTATAAGCTGAATTGTAGCTGGTAGTCATGGTGGTTTTTTCTTTACTGTTTTTTTTTTTAATTAATTTATTTTTGGCTGTGTTGGGTTTTCGTTGCTGCGCGTGGGCTTTCTCTAGTTGTGGTGAGCGGGGGCTGCTCTTCGTTGTGGTGCACGGGCTTCTCATTGCTGTGGCTTCTCTTGTTGTGGAGCACAGGCTCTAGGCACGTGGGCTTCAGTAGTTGTGGCACGTGGGCTACAGTAGCTGTGGCTCATGGGCTCTAGAGCACAGGCTCAGTAGTTGAGGTGCACGAGCTTAGTTGTTCCGCGGCATGTGGGGTCTTCCCGGACCAGGGCTCGAACCTGTGTCCCCTGCATTGGCAGGTGGAGTCTTAACCACTGTGCCACCAGGGAAGTCCCTCTTTACTGGTTTTTAACTGTTACTTTTCTCACAACAGAGCCTATATTAGTAAGACCAAAACCCAGGGTTTAGTATAGAGCAATGCTTTGACTAGTTCTTCCTTTCTTCCAAAAAAAAAAAAATTTTATTTATTTATTAATTAATTAGCTAGCTAGCTGTTCCAGGTCTTAGTTGCAGCATGTGGGATCTAGTTCCCTGACCAGGCTTGAACCTGGGCCCCCTGCACTGGGAGCGCAGCGTCTTAGCCAGTGGACCACCAGGGAAGTCCCATGACTAGTTCTTTTTTAAAACTAACCTTTCCAAAGGCGATGTTGAGTGACAACAATGCACAAGCTGGAAGTCGAGGATCGTATTTGATTGGGCAGACCTTCTGAGGACTCGAAGCCTGGGAGGCAGCGCCTCAGGTAGTTCTGAGGGCCTGCTCCGAAGAGGCGAAGGAGAAGCCAGGACGTGTAGGAATTTGCAACAAAAACCAGGCAGTCGGACAGCAGGCAACATTTTCAGTCCCAGCGACCAGTGCTCGTCTGTCAGAGCAAGGGGAAGCACGGTGTGTGGGCTTTGAGAACCAGCGTCAAGGCTTAGCTTCGTCCCGTGGAGGTGCTCTAGTCACTTGGCCCGTTTGGAGGAGGGCTGACGGGGACTCACTCTTCACTGCCCCAGCCTTTGGCTGTGGGGTCGTAGACCTGCTTATTTAACTGGAATAGTCTGCTGCCATGAAAAGAATACTTTCACTGAAGTCTTTGGCAGTGTTTCCTTTTTTTGACCAAAGCGTGTGTATGTATTTATATATATAGAGAGAGGAAGGTTAGCGAAACCATGGAAGGAATCAGTTGCATACCAGAAAAATACCTCCTTTAAGGCATTTTTCTCCCATTAAACCTCAAAGATGTTATGGCTGACGAAGGTGTGGCGTTTTTCTTTTTTTAAACTGTGAGCTGGCTTTTGGATTTTTAAAATGTATGTGAAGTGACATTTTACTTACTGGTAACATCTTGTATGTTTTATGTGTACAGGCAATACTTCATGGGCCTTTTAATCCTTATGAACTGAGGTGTCATAGTCTGACCAGAATATCCAAGTTCAGGTATGATTAACTTAAGTTTCCCATGAAGTTTTTTTCTCTGGTCCTCTTTTTACAGAGCTCATCAGAAACTAACTTTATTTATACCTGACCTGTAGGAATGTGATACTTTTTCTGACTCCTTCCAGCTTCTCCACTAGCTCCAAATCTGCGGTTCCCATTCTCTCTTATGTGAAAGCCATTCTGTATAAGACATGTTGGAGTGTCTTTCATCAAAGCCTTCGTTTTCTCTGTTCTTACTGTAATTGTTATACATTCAGCAGGTCTGTGAGTGCCCCCTGTGTCCTGGGAGCAGCTGGGGAGAACAGTAGTGAACAAACACAGTTGGTGTCCTCCCCCAGATTATGGGTCCAGTGGGCAGAGGGTAGGACAGAGAAAGCCACTTATTTCAAGATAGGTTGATGAGGGTCTTGTTAGGGGCCATGGAACATTACGAAGGCATCTAAGAGGGGCCCCTGTCCACAGTCGGAAGGCCGTCGAGATTTTCCAGGGAAATCTGAGACCTGAAGCCTGCAGAGGAGTTAGACCAGGAGAAGTCCAGCTGTCAGGGCAGGCAGGGTGAGGGCTGGGTGGGGAGGATCCCAGCAGCAGGCATATGGGCCTTGGGTCACCTCTGAGGAAGTGGAGGGAAAGTGCGGGGGCTGCAGAGCCTCACGAGCCACGTGGGAAGCCTCACTGTGTGTACTTTATTTTTTAATTTTTTTAATTTTTTATAAATTTATTTATTTATTTTGGGGCATGTTGGGTCTTCATTTCTGTGCGAGGGCTTTCTCTGGTTGCAGCGAGCGGGGGCCACTCTTCATCGCGGTGCGCGGGCCTCTCACTGTCACGGCCTCTCTTGTTGCGGAGCACAGGCTCCAGACGCGCAGGCTCAGTAGTTGTGGCTCACGGTCTCTAGAGCGCAGGCTCAGTAGTTGTGGTGCATGGGCTTAGCTGCTCCGCAGCATGTGGGATCTTCCCAGACCAGGACTCGAACCCATGTCCCCTGCATTGGCAGGCAGACTCTCAACCAGTGCGCCACCAGGGAAGCCCTGTGTGCACTTTAAATGGTCACTTCGGGTACAGGGTAGACCCTGGCTTCTCAAAGTCTCCTCCAGGACCAGCAGCAGACGCGTCCCCAAGAGCTTGTTAGAGATGCAGGGCTCAGCCCCACCCAGCCCTTTCGAACCTGCATTTTCACAAGGTGTCCGAGTGCTCTGTGAGCACTTTAAAGTGTGCAGAGCTCCAGCATGAAGGACGCTCGGGTGGGCGCAGACCTCTGAGGCTGCTTACACTGCGCTCCAGAGCAGGAGCACCGTGGACCGTGCCGAGTCCACGACAGGAGGTGCAGAAGCGGGCAGCTTTGTGAGAGCTTTCGGTGTGGACCCAACAGGCCGGTGCCTGATTAGAGTTGGTGATGGGGGAGGAGCGGGAGTGGAGGGCGCCCTGCTGGGCTCTGCTGAGGGGGGAAGGGGGCGGGTGGCCACGGCACAGAGGTCTGGGGCGCAGGGAGAGGTTCGGGCAGCGTCAGCACGTGGGTCCAGGGATGGCTGGGATCACACGAGGGGTGGAAGAGCGGAAGGGGTGGAGGACCAGTCCCAGGGCTCCAGCGTGAGGAGGCTCAGTGCAGACGGGGCCGTGGTGTATTGCGCTTGTTGGGCCTGTGTTTGCATGTTGGACTGTCTTTGAAATGTGTTCCTCGCGGGTTTGGCATCACGCACTGCCTCGCGGGTGGAGGAGCAGCCGTCTCCCGACAGCTCTCCTTTCAGGCGTGTTCGGATTGAGAAGGAGAGCATCAACTCTGTCATCATCAGCGACAGCCCCGAGGACCTCCACCAGAGGATGCTGGTTGCAGCTTCCCTTTCGGTTAACGCCACCGGTGAGTGAAGGCCTGCTGTCCCTGCGGTGTTGCTCTTCTCTTCTTCCCCTTGACTCCAGTTCCCGGAACAGTTTGTCTTGTAATCAGTGAACAGCCTCACGCCTGTGTGCCATGTTTTAGACTGTTCCCTGAGTACATTGGCTGGTGGGAGTTGAAGAACTGGAGCATCTTCACCTTTCCCGCTGTGCAGGGATGCGTGGATTGATTCCTTGATCATCCGTTCATTCCACTGTGCTTGGCCACGAAGGAGAGCAAATCCAAGAGCTTGGCCCAGGGACAAACCCGATAGCCTAAGGAGGAGAAAGGAAAGGCGAGAGTAACCAGACAGGACGGGTCCCCAGACGGGGTCAAAGCTTGAGCCTTAGGATAAGGGGTTCCTCTTGGGGTGCTGTGGGGACCGACACCAGGGAGCACTTCTCTGCTGGGGCACATCTGTGGGGACGGACTCAACACAGGGAGGGAGGCCTGAGGACAAGGAGGAGTTGTGGAGAGGGAAGATGGCACACTCATTACGATGCGCCCAGCGCTGCCCTTGGCCGTGACTGTCTGCAGGGTCCACCATGCTGCTGAGGGAGACCTCGCTGATGCCGCACATCCCCGGCCTTCCTGCGCTCCTCAGCATGCTGTTTGCACCAGTCATGGAGCTCAGGTATGGGGCGCTCCCTTGTCTTGTCCCCGGGCTTTGGTAAGATGCGAACCCAGTGGGAGAAACGGGGCCCCTCCCCCCTTTTGGAGAGAAAGCGCTGATGGAAAAGTGTCCTTGGCAGGTCTGGAGGCCGGCCGCACCTCCCCCAGCTTCAGTGTGATTGAGGGAGGCATTATGGTTATTTGTGGAGCTGCACTGAGACTCAGTGTAGAAAGAAGCTCCGAGAGCTGACAAGGACACGCAGCCTCACACGGGAGCGTGGCTTGAAGTGGGGCAAGGGATCAAAGTGGGTGGAGTGGAGGCCCAGCATCAGCACCGCGCTCATGGCCGTCCTGTTGTCAGTGGGCAGTGGTTGTGACACCAAGTCTCCTGGCACTGGTTGTCAGTGGGAAACCATGCCCGTCCCACTGGCGATGGTGCCACGAGGTAAGACTGCAGCGGTGGCTCTTTCTCGTGCCAAGATCAGACAGGAACTCCTAGAGGCTTTAGTAAAGAGAAGTGTGTCAGTGAGCAGGGCTTGCTTTTTTTTTTTAATTAATTAATTTATTTATTTTTGGCTGCATTGGGTCTTCATTGCTGCACACGGGCTTTCTCTAGTTGTGGCGAGCGGGGGCTACTCTTCGTTGCAGTGCGTGGGCTGCTCATTGCGGTGGCTTCTCGTTGTGGAGCATGGGCTCTAGGCGCGTGGGCTTCAGTAATTGTGGCATGTAGGCTCAGTAGTTGTGGCTCACGGGCTCTAGAGCGCTGGCTTCAGTAGTTGTGACACACAGGCTCAGTCGTTGTGGCTTGCGGGCTCTAGAGTGCCAGCTCAGTAGTTGTGACGCACGGGCTTAGTTGCTCCACAGCATGTGGGATCTTCCCGGACCAGGGCTCGAACCTGTGTCCCCTGCACTGGCAGCCGGATTCTTAACCACTGCGCCACCAGGGAAGCCCCTCAATATTTTCTAATAACCTATAAGGGAAAAGAGTCTGAAGAGGGATATATACACATACGTACGTGTATATATCCAAATTGCTGTGCTGTATACCTGAAACTAACACAATGTTGTAAATCAACTATACTTCAGTAAGTAAATAAATATATATATACTCTCTGTATATAGAAAATAAACTCAGGCTGCCCATTCACAAAAACAAAAACAAAAAACCCCGTGGCTTAACAATTTTGAAATACTAACTTTTCTCAACACTTTTCATTTAGAGTTGATCGAGATGGCAAATGCTATACTGGAGTCCTCTGTGGTTTGGGGTGGAATCCGACTACAGGGGCCCCTCTCCTGCCGGAGCATGACATGGAGCTCGCATTTGACGTGCAGTTCAGCGTGGAGGATGTCATAGAGGTAAGGCTGCTGAGGTCATCATAGAGTGGGAGCTGCTGCTCGCTCTCGTTTTGCTGGTACAGCCGTTTAGCAACAGGAGCTGTGTCTGACGCCGTGCTTAAAATGCAGGCGCACACCTCTGGTCCTGGAGGTGCTCGCTCTCCCTTGACCTGCCTGTTTTACTTTTCTGTGCAAAGTAGATTCCTGACAGGTGGTGCTCTCTGAATTTCTCATTAGGTACCTCCCGGCACAGTAAGCCTTCCTGGGCAGTAGGACTGAACAGCAGGCAGCAAGACTGCCGTGCATGTCTACCCAGGCCTCACCCCAAGTCGGGACCAGCTGGACGTCCTTGCTAGTTCCCGTTGGGGACTGAGGAAAGTCCTGCCCCACTCGGTCCTTTCCACACACACACGGTGGGGGGCTTGCTGGGCTGACCCTTGGGTGCAAACTCGACTCTGCAGCGGAAGTACCTATGCTGGTCTGGGACCAGATCAGTGCACAAGTTAAGGCTGACCATTTAGAGACTTGGGTGACAAAGTAATTTTATAGCTTTTGAATTTAATAATGAACAATTTGGGCTTATGTTTTATATGCTTTTGTCTTTGTATTTCATTGTTGTAGTAACTCAGTTCTCTTGCATTTTACAAAATGAGAAACAAAGCTGGTCTTTCAGGACAGCTAGTTTGGAAGCACTCCTCCAGAGTGCTAGAAGTTCCATGGCGTCGCTGAGGTTGGCATAGCTGTGCAGGAGGGGGTGGGGTGGGGGAGGGGCGCTGGGTGAGGCCTGCGGTCTGGTCCTTTCTCCAGGGGGCATGTGGCTTTGTTGATTGAACTTGACTGCTCTTTCATGTAAAGGGGCTTTGGGGCTTAAAAGTACTCCTTAGATCATAGACCTAGTCATGAAATGTGGAGCTGTAAAACTTCTAGAAGTAAATACAGGAGAAAATCTATATGACCTTGGGTTTGGCAATGAGTTTGTAGATGCAATGAAGCATAATCTGAAAGAAAAAATTGATAATTTGGACTTTATCAAATTAAAACCTGCTCTGCAGAAGACCCTGTTAAGAGGATGAAAAGACAAGCTACACATGGGGAGGAAATATTTGCAAATATGTATCTAAGGAAGGACTTTTGTTCATAATGTGTAATGAACTCTTAAAACTCAATAAAATAAGCAACTAAATTAAATATGGATGGCAATAAACCAATGAAAAGGTGTTCAACATCATATGTCATTAGGAAAATGCAAGTTAAGATCTCAGTGACGTACCTCTGCAGACCTAGTAGAATGGCTAAAATCCAAAAAACTGAAAATACCCAGTGCTGGCAAGGATGTGGAGCAACGGGAACACTGTTACTGCTGGTGGGAGTGCAGAGCGGGGCTAGTGTTTTGTGGAGGATAAGGTTCTTCAAAGTTAAACATACACCGACCGTAAGACCCAGGAGTCCTACTTTTAAGTATTTATCAAAGAGATTTGAAAACTTACATCCACATAAGACCTGTTTGTGAATATGGATTGCAGCATTCATAATAGCTAACACCTGGAAGCAGTCAAGATGTCCTTCAGCAGGGGATGGACGAGCTGTGGCACAGCCGTATACAGTGGAGTACCCCTCAGCAGTAAAGGGAGTGAGCAGTTGATTCCTGCAACAACGTGAGCGAATTTTAAATGCATGTTATTAAGTGAGAGAAGCCAGGACTCGGGGGCTGCAGATGGTATGATTCTATTCATATGACATTCTGGAAAAGGCCAGACTATAGGGACGGAAAACAGATTCGTGGTTCCTGGGGGCAGAGGAGTGATGGACCACAAAGGATACCACAGGGACTGGAGAGTGAAGGAGCTGCCGTGTGTGTGCTGTGGGGGTAGATGCATGGCTCTGTGTGCTTGTCAAAACCCGTAGTCTGACTACCAGATGTAAAATAGATGGCTAGTGGGAAGCAGCCGCACAGCACGGGGAGATCAGCTCGGTGACTTGTGACCACCTAGAGGGGTGGGATAGGGAGGGTGGGAGGGAGACGCAAGAGGGAGGGATATAGGGTTGTATGTATGTATATAGCTGATTCACTTTGTTATACAGCAGAAACTAACACAACATTGTAAAGCAATTGTACTCCAATGAAGATGTTAAAAAAAACAACAACAACAAAACAAAAAATCCCATAGTCTGGGGCTTCCCTGTTGGCGTAGTGGTTAAGACTCCACGCTCCCAGTGCAGGGGGCCTGGGTTCGATCCTTGGTCAGGGAATTAGATCCCACGTGCATGCCGCAGCTAAGAGTTCGCCTGCCACAACTAAGGAGCCCATGTGCTGCAACTAAGGAGTCCACCTGCTGCAGCTAAGACCTGGTGCAACCAAATAAGTAAGTAAAAAAATAGTTTTTCCCATCTTGCAAGATGGCGGGTGAAAAGGCTGAGAAGCCAGATACTAAGGAGAAAAACCTGAAGCCAAGAAGGCTGATGCTGGTGGCAAGGTTAACAAGGTGAAGCAGGTTAAGAAGCGGAAGCCCCACTGCAGCCGAAACCCTGTCCTGGTCAGAGGAATTGGCAGATATTCCCGATCGGCTGTGTATTCCAGAAAGGCCTCGTACGAGAGGAAGTATTCAGCAGCTAAATCCAAGGCTGAAAAGAAAAAGAAGGTGGAGCTCCTTGCTCCTGTCGCAAAGCCAGCTGGCGGCGACAAGGATGGTGGCGCCCGGGTGGTTCCACTTCGCAAAACGCCTGGGCACCGTCCTACTGAAGATGTGCCTCGAAAGCTGTTGCGTCGCCACAAAAAACCCTTCAGTAAGCACGTGAGGAAACCGCGCCAGCATCACTCCTGGGACCACCCTGGTGATCCTCACTGGGCGCCACAGAGGCCAGAGGGTCATCTTCCTGAAGCAGCTGAGCAGTGGCTTGCTACTTGTGACCGGGCCTCTGTCCCCCAATCGAGTTCCTCTGCGGAGAACACACCAGAAATTTGTCATTGCCACTTCCACCAAAATTGATATCAGTGGTGTGAAGATCCCAGAACATCTCCCTGATGCTTACTTCAAGAAGAAGAAACTGCGTAAGCCCAGGCACCAGGAAGGTGAGATCTTCGACACAGAGAGAGAGAGATACGAGATTACAGAGCAGCGGAAGCTTGATCAGAAAGCTGTGGACTCAAATTCTGCGAAGAACCAAAGCTGCTCCTCAGCTCCAGGGCTACGTCCGCTCTGTGTTCGCTCTCACAGACAGAATTTATCCTCGCAAAGCAGTGTTCTAAACTTCTTACAAAGAACCTAATTAAATAATTGGGTCCAAAAAAAATAAATATTAAAAAAAACCCAACATAGTCCGTGCCCAGTGAAAGAGTGGAACTCTGATATATGCAATACACACGCGCACACACACACACACACACACACACACACACACACACACACCCCCAACACCGACTAGGATTTGGGGGATAATTGCATTGAAGGGGGTGAGGGGAAAAGGAGCTTTGGAAAACACTTTTGACTGGAAATGGTAAGGCTCCTGTCTTCTACTTGGTAAAGTTGTTTCTCATGGAGTGCAAGTTATTTCTGAAACTGTGTGCTACTGGGCTTGAGCAACAGAGTAAATGGACGCAGGAGCCAGGTTTCTTATTGCTAAACTTAGAGATGGACTTAGAAAGGAAGGCTAGAACACACCCTGTGGGACAGGGTGACTGAGAGACATGGTTCAGTAGGAATTCATGTTTAACTTACTGCATGCAAGTAAGTTACGTGTGTATACGTGATTTCGTACGCACGCACCAATAACCTAGCTCTCTGAGCGCAAGAAATGATGACACCCCAGTAGCCATGAACAAACCCAGGGCCCAGATTGCGGTTTCTGATAGGATTTTCCAATAAAAGGAACCAGGGCTCCTTGGAGAAATGGGCAGAGGAAACACAGGATGAGCCTGGAGCTGCTTGTAGGGCCAGGAAGTAAAGAAGCACTCAAGAAACAAAAGTATGCAGCCTGTCGCAGGGACCTGGGAGGCCAGTGGCCAAGGTTGGGACAGAGCAACAGAATAAATCAGGGGGTATTGGGTTATAACTCACAGTGTCCAAAGGGTGTAAACAAGTGATTGAATAAACAAATGGGGACGAGGAGACAAATCTTCCACTCAGGAGAATTCCCAGCAGTGCCCAGGAGGTGGAGCTTACACCTCCCCTGTTCCCTCCTCCCCGCTTTGAGAGTGGACTAGACTTAGTGACTGGCTTCCACGGAGCCTGGCAGACACTGCCTCGGCTAAGTGGCCAAGGCCAACATCACCAGTGATCCGTCCTGGCGATGGTGCACACGTCCTGACGGGACGGGATGAGAAGGGCCCCCCCCTCTGTGGGGTTCTCCCCAGAACTCACCACGCCAACCTAATCATGAGAAAGGCGTCACATAGGCCCAGACTAGGGGGCATCTCACAAAATACCTGACCAGAAATCAGAACTGTCAAGGTCTCAAAAAACAGGAAAAGGCTAAGAAACTGCTCTGGACCAAAGGAGACCGGGGAGACGTGACAACATGTGCAGTGTGGTGCCCTGGATTGGGTCCGGGGATAGAAAGAGGACGTGAGTGGAAAAGGTGGTCAAATCCACATGGAGCCTGGACTCCAGTTAATAGTGATGTGCCCAGGTCAGCCTCTGAGTAGTGACAGATGGACTGCGGGTGGAAGGCGTTCGTGTCCGGGAGGGGTGCACGGAACGTCTGTTCTGTCTTCGCTGCTCTTCCTAAGTTTCAGATTACTCAAAGCAGAAGGTTCATTAAACACTGTGGCACAGGCTGGAACAAAATATGGCACGTTGTTGCTCTGGGGGCACTCCTTAGGCTTCTGTGGGAACGTTGCAAACAGGGCGACAGCAGGGGCCGAGAGGGGCGGAAAGGGTGAAGGGGTCAGGTACATGGTGACCGTTGGTAACTGGACTTACTGTGCGGTGTATACAAGCACCGAATTATTCTTTTGTACCCCTGCAACTAACATAGTGTCATGTACCCATTGTACCTCAATTGAAAAAACACACACAAGGGACTTCCCTGGTCGTCCAGTGGTTAAGAATCCTCCTTCCAATGCAGGGGACGTGGGTTCAATCCCTGGTCGGTGAACTAAGATCCCACATGCTGTGGGGCAGCTAAGCCCATGTGCTCTAGAGCCTGCGTGCCACAACTACTAAGCCCACGTGCTCTGGAACCCGTGTGCCACAACTAGAGAGAAGCTTGTGCTGCAGCGAAAGACCCCACGTGCCTCAACTAAGACCTGATGCAGCCAAATAAATAAATATTAAAAAAAATTAAGGAAGAAAAGACACACACAAAGTGAGAGGAACATATGGTCCTGCCTCGGTATCTGTGGGAGATTGGTTCCAAGACCCCCCTCAGATACCAAAATCTGCAGAAGCTCAAGTCCCTTATATAAAGTGGTGTAGTATTTGCATATAACCTGTGCACACCACCCGCACACTTTAGATGATCTCTGGATTACTTACAATACCTAACACAATGCAAACCCTGTGTAAATAGTTGCCAGTGTATGGCAAATTCAGGTTTTGATTTTTGGAACTTCATGGAATTTTTTTTTCCTGAATGTTTTTGATCCAAGGTTGGTTGAATCCACAGATACAGAGGGCTTACTGTGTATGTGATACAAGTAGATTTTGAACAGTGTAACCCCATGGGTTAAACTATTAAATTTTAGTAGAAGTTTAAAAAGTGTGCTTACACTGAAAAGTCTGAACCTTCCTTGCTGTTTTTTTTCTGTTATTGCTTCTTAAATTATTGATAGTGGTTATTGGTGTTATTTGTGTTGTTTTGATAATTTCTTCCAGAAACAATACTGATGATAATCATGAAAATATGAAATCTGAATGCTTATGAATTATTTAAATGTGGCGTGGAATTCAATTATAGAAGAACCATATGAGTACGTTGCCATTTATTTACAGATTAATATTCTCAGAGCCGCTATTAACAAGCTAGTGTGTGATGGACCAAATGGATCGATGTGTCTTGGGCCAGAAAGGATCACACAGTTGCAGGATAATGCTCGGCAGAAACTTTTAGGGTGAGTTGTGTGATGACAAGTTTTCTTTCTTAGCTGTCTAGATTGTGAATGCCTTGAATTGTTTATGAGACGTGATAGACTGATCCTCTGACGCGGGGCGGCAGCTAGAGGTGCCAGACGGAGGCACCAGCCACCTGTGTCCTGATCGTCTGCCAGGAGCCAGGCAGCAAGTAGGGGCGGCTTGAGAATGTGATAAAGAGACCCTTTCAAATGGCACAGGCAGGTCGGAGGGAAACCACAGTGGGCACCTCAGGGGCAAAGGGAGGGAAGGGGCCTGGGCTGTGGAGGCTGAGAGGCTGTGTGGAGAGGACCAACTTACAGGAGTGGGCCCCGCTGTCGCGCTTCCCCCTCCCCCCCGACACTTGCTGGGCTCTCCGTTGGCCAAACCCAATCCGAATCCCTAGGACAGGGGCTCTCGTTGGTGCAGCCCGTGAGCCCAGGTCAGCCTGGACAGCTCAGAGGAGGCCGAGAAGGGAGGACAGACATGGGGGAGGAGCAAACAGAAGGCTCCCGGCACATCCAGTCCTGCGCGAGAACAGGGAGCAGTGGACACCTTTCAGAAAGGTGTTAGATAAACAGAGCTGCCTTAGCCATTGTGATAAAGGCTGAAAATATTTTTACGTGAACTTTGTGTTGAAGTTTAACATACATACAGTGCACAGGTCATCTCAGTGTGTTTGCACGCAGTGAATATGCCACGTGACCAGCAGCTGAGGGAAACCGTGTTATAAAACTTAAGAAGTGCTCGTAAAGCTAAAAGAAATCACCCAAAATGCGTATGGGAAGGAGCGTCAGGTCACCAAGTTGGCAGATGCTCCCCGTTCTTACACAGCTCTGCTCCCAACAGCACAGGATGCCTTCTCGCCAGGAAGGACCAGTCACCTGGTGCTCCTTTGCCTCTCCTTATTCCCTCTCTCTCCACCCCCGACGAGGGTGGCCGTGTCCTGACTTGCTGTGCTCTGGGTAGGTGGGGGTTAGGGTAGCAGTTCAGTGGTTTTAGTAAGTTTGTGGACTTGTGCTAACCATCACCACAACTCAGCTTTACAACAGTTCTGTCATCCCCAAAAGTTCGCTTACAAATACCTTAGAACAGTTGTGGTGATAGTCACACAAATCTCTAAATTTACTAAAATTATTAAATTGTGTACTTAATTAGTTCATGGTACGTACCTCAATAAAGCTGTTTTTAGAAACACAAGTTCGTACGTTTGTCAGCAACTCCTGTTCCTACCCCCACTCGGGGCAACCACTGAGCTGCTCTTGGTCTCCATAGATTTGCCTTCTCTGAAAATTTTATATAAATGGCATAATGTTTTTAAAAAAAATCTGGCTTCTTTCATTGAGCATAATATGTTTGAGGTTCATCCGTGTTGTAACATGTTTGTTCTTTTTGACAACTGAATAATACTCCACTGTTTGTGTATGCCACATTTCCTTTATCCATCCATTCACCAGTTGATTAAATGTTTGGATTGTTTCCAGTATTTGGCTGTTATGAATAATGCTACTCTGGAAAGTCATGTAAAGTCTTTGAGTGAACATATATTTTCTTCTCTCTCAGGTAGATATCTAGGAGTAGAATTGGTAGGTTGTATAGTAAGCTTATGTTAATTTTTTAAGAAATGGACAAACTGTTTTCCAAAGTGACTCGCATATTACATTCCCACCAGCAACATATGACAGTTCCAGTCTCTTCACATCCTTGCCTGCACCTGGCATTGTCAGTGTATTTTTTGTTGTACTTAATCTAGTGGAGTTATGGTAGTATCTTATTATGGTTTTAATTTGCATTTCCTTAATAACTAATGATATAAAAGATCTTTATATATCTTTATTAACCAGCCATACACCTTTTCTTGTGAAGTATCTTCAGATCTTTTCCCTGTTTTTTAATTGGTTTGATTGTCGTCTTATTGAGTTGTAGAAGTTCTTTATAAATGCTAGCTAAAAGTCTCTTCCGAATATGCAATTTGTAGATATTTTCCCCATCGCATAGCTCGTCTTTTCATTTTCTTAATGGCATATCTTAAAGAACACGTTATTAATTTTGATGGTGTCCACTTTAGCTTTTTTAAAAAAAATTTTATGGTTTATGCTTTTGGTGTTATATCTGAAAAATCTTTGCTAAACCCAACTTCACAGAAGAGTTTTCTTTCTCCTCTGTTTTCCTCTAATTCTTATATTTACTTATGGTACTGAGGTCTTTGATCCATTTTGAGATGATATTTGTATATGGTGTGACGTGTAAGAGTTACGTTCATTTTTTCACATATGAACATCCAGTTGTTATAACATCATTTGCTGAAGAACTGTCTTTTCCCCCTCTGAATTGCCTTGGCACCTGTCAAAAATCAATTGGCCATAAATGTAAAGGTTTATTTTTGAACTTCCTATTTTGTTCTGTTGATTTATGTCTGTCTTTAATAGAAATTGGGTAGTGTTAGTCCTCATATTTTATTCTTCTTTTTCAAAGTTGTTTTTTTTACTCTTTTAGATCCTTTTACTTTCCATATAAAATTTAAGATCGGCTTGTCCATTTCTACAACAAACCTTGCAGGGTTGTGATGGGGATTGTATTGAATCAGTAGATCAGTTTGAGGAGAACTGCCATCTTAACAGTGTTGAGTTGTACAATGCACTGAGCTGGAATGTCTGTTAGATATCCTTTAATTTCTCTTAACACTTTTTATGGTTTTCAAGTGTGCAGTATTTTGTTAAATTATTTCTATTTTAGTCTTTTTGATGCTATTGTGAGTTTAAATTGTTTTATTTTTGCATTGTTCATTGCTAGAAATGAACAATTGATTTTTTTTTTTTTTTTTTTTTTTTTTGGCAGTACACGGGCCTCTCACTGTTGTGGCCTCTCCCATTGCGGAGCACAGGCTCCGGACGTGCAGGCTCAGTGGCCATGGCTCACGGGCCTAGCCGCTCCGCGGCATGTGGGGTCTTCCCGGATCGGGGCAAAAACCCGTGTCCCCTGCATCGGCAGGCGACTCTCAACCACTGCGCCACCAAGGAAGCTTGATTTTTATATATTGATCTTTTATCCAGTGACCTTGTTAAACCTGTTTGTTAGTGCCAGTTTTTGTAGGTTCTTTAGGATTTCCTACATACAGGATCATATCTATGAATAAAGACAGTTTTACTGCTTCCTTTCCAATCTGTACGCTCTTAATTTCTTTTCCCTGTTTTATTATACTGGCTAGAACCCTCTATATTGAGCTGAATAGAAGTGGTGAGAACATACATCTTTGCCTTGTTCTCAGTTTTGGGGAGAAAGCATCGTTTTTCACTACTGAGTATGTTAGCTGCAGGTTAGCTGCAGGGTTTTTGTAGAGGCTCTTTATCAGGTTGAAGGAGTTCCTTTCTATTCCTAGTTTGCTGAGAGCTTTCATCAGGAAAGAATGTCACATTTTGCCAAATGCCTTTTCTGTGTCTGTGAGATAATCATGTTTTTTTTCTTTGATTTGTATGGTATATTACATTAATTGCTTTTTGGTTGTTAAAGCTAGCCTGCATTCCTGGGATGAATTCCACATAGTGTGTAATTCTTTTTATAAACTTGTTTTATTTTTATTTATTTTTAAAATTTACTTTTATTTTTGGCTGTGTTGAGTCTTTGTTGTTGCATGCGGACTTTCTCTGGTTGCAGCAAGCGGGGGCTACTCTTCGTTGCAGTGCGCGGGCTTCTCACTGCGGTGGCTTCTCTTGTTGCGGAGCTCTAGGCGTGCAGGCTCAGTAGCTGTGGCTCGCAGGCTCAGTAGTTGTGGCACACGAGCCTAGTTGCTCTGCAGCATATGGGATCTTCCCGGACCAGGGCTCAAACCCGTGTCCCCTGCATTGGCAGGCGGATTCTTAACCACTGCGCCATGAGGGAAGTCCCTATAAACTTGTTTTATAGCAAACAAGTTAAAGGTTTTTAATAGGTTTTTGCTAAAGATTTTTCATCCGTGTTCATGAGGGTTATTGGTTTCACAAGATATCACAAGTTTTCTTGTGATATCTTTGTCTGATTTGGTATCAGAGTAGCACTGGCTTCATAGAATGAGTTAGGAGGTGTTTCCTGCTATTTTCTGAAAGAGTTTATGTAAGATTGATATTTCTTTAAATATTTGATAGAAATTACTAATGAAATCATTTGAGCTTGGACTTCTCTTTGTGGGGAGATTTTAAATTACTAATTTCTTGTGTTTTAGGTCTGTTCAGATTTTCTTTCTTCTTAAGTCAGTTTAGCTTAGCTAAAATTTATTAATTCTGTTGACCCCTTTAAAGAACTAACTTTTGGTTTTGTTGATTTTTTTCCCCCTAGTGTTTATCTTTTTTCTGTTTCATTGATGTTCACTCTCATAATGATTATTCCCTTACTTCTGATTGCTTTGGGTTTAGCATGCTCTTTTTCTAGTTTCATAACTTATAAGCTTAATTATTGTTTTGAGACCACCTTTTCTGTTACAGACGTTTAAAGCTATACATTTCTCTCCGTTACTGTTTTTGCTGCATCCCATACTTCTTGATTTGTTGCATTTTGATTTTTATTCTTTGTAAAATATTCTCTAGTTTCCCTTGTGATTTCTTCTTTGATGGGTTATTTAGAAGTATATTGTTTAATTTTCAAGTATTTTGGTATTTTTCAACTTTTAAAATTGTTGATATATAATTTATTTCTGTGTAGGTATTATATATACTTGGAATGATTTCAGTCTTTCAGAATTTCTTTTAAAATTTATTGAGACTTGTTTTATGGCCTGACATACAGTCTTTCCTGGAAAATGGTCCATGTTCACTTGAGAAGAATGCACGTCTGTTGTTGGGTGGGGTGTTTTGTAGATGTTGGGTGGATTGAGTTGGTGTTCTAGGACTCACTGTCTTTGCTGGTTTTCTCTCTAGTTCTGTAATGTTGAAACTGGGATATTAAAATTTCTAACTAATTATTGAGTTATTTCTTTTTTCAAGTCTGTCAGCTTTTCTTTTATGTCTTTTGGGGCTCTGTTAGACACGTTTAAGTTTATAATTTTTGTATCTTTCTGATGTATTAGCCCTTTTGTCATTATGAAATCTCTCTTTTTATTCTAGTAGTATTTCTTGTTTTAAAGTCTATTTTGTCTGATATTAATATAGCTACTCTGGCTTGGTTTTGTTACTGTTTGCATGGCATATCTTTTCCTATCCTTTTACTTATAACCTATTTGCATCTTTGAATTTTTATAAATGATTTTTCTGCCCTATTCCTGCTCTCCTCTCCTGTGGGACTCCCATTTTACATGTGTTTGTGTACAATTGATGTTGTCCCACTGATCTCTGAGGCTCTGGTCATTTTTCTTCAGTCCTTTTTCTCTGTTGTTCAGATTAGTTAGCTTCTATTGATCCATCCTTAAGTTTACCGATTCTTTATTTGTGCATCTCACACCTGCAGATTTTGGTCTCCTACATAAGGGATTTTCCATTTTAGTTATTGTACCTTTCAACTCTAAAATTTCTCTTTGGTTCTGTGTATAGTTTTAAATTTTTATTGAGATTACCTTTGAGTCATTACCATCATATTTTCCTTTATTTCTTTAAACACAGTTTGCTTTAATTCTTTGTATGTACTTGCAGTGACTTTTTTAAAGTCTTACCTGCTAAAACCACATCTGAGTCCACTCAGTCAGCTTCTGTTGGCTGTTCTTTTTTTTATTCCTGAGTATGGGTCACACATTCCTGTTTCTTCACAAAATATCTCATAATTTTTGCTGAAAATTGGGCATTTTAGATAACGTAGTGTATTAATGTAGGGTTTTGATTACTCCCTGCAGAATTCTGCAGAATCAGTTTCCCCACCATGTTGTAAGGCCACTAATGCCTGTTTTTTTAATTCTTCTTTTTATTTTTCAGCCTGGCTTGTTAGGGGTCATCCTTGTGTCTGCATTGCTTAGTGCTCAGCCAATGATTAGTGAGAAGTTGTGCTTAAATACCTAAGTCATTAAGGCTTCTGCCCTCTGCCGGTGGGTCTCTGTGTGGGTCAGGTAGTACATCCAAAGTTCAGGCAGTTTTGAAATCTGGCTTTTATTTCTTGCCAGGGCTTTCCTGTGCGTGCATGCCACCTTCTGGTCGGCCAGGGCTGTGTGGCAGGCCAGGGGCTTTCGTAGGTCTCTGCTGCACGTGTGTGTGCAGCTTCTCCGTCAGCTAGGGAATGTGTGGTGAGCCCGACTAGCCTCTGCGGCACTCGTTTCCAGGATCTCCCTCTTGCATTTCTGGATTGTCAGCTGGTCTGCTGCTGGCCCCAAGCAGGACCAGGGCAGAAGGCTCCCAGAGCTGTGGGCTTTCTCCATTTATTTCCTACTGAGGTTGCCATTTTCACTGACAGTGCTGCCAGGCATGAGGGTTTTTACCCTCTGCTCCAAATCAAGTAAATTCAGTCTGGCAGTGAAGATGCCTGTTTTCACCCTGGGAACCCTAGGGTGCCAGGTTGAGCTGGTGGGGTGGGTGTGAGTGGTGGGTGGGAGTAGCCCCAGGCATGAGTTCCACAGACTCCACTGTTGTTACCTGGAGTTCAGCAGTTTTTCGTGAACGAATGCTTCTGAATTTGCTTTTGGTTAATATCCAGAGTCTTCAGGCATGTTGTTTGGACGATTTAGTCTAGTTTTATAGTTGCTTGGAGGGGTGGTGCAAGAAGATTTGCAGACTTCTTTACATTCTTATTGCTAGAATTCTCTATCTCTGCCTTTTTAAGCTGATGACATTTCCAACTTGTCATGGCTGCTTAAGAATAAATGGTATAAAAGATCCTCTTACATTTCCTAGAACTTGACTCGGTAACCCAGGTGATGTGTGGTAACGGAGCAGCTCCACTGGTTACTAGGGGAACACAGAAAACAAGGGTCAGTCTTACAGACCCACGTTGCTCCATTTTTTTTGTTTTTGAATGTATAGGGGGTTAAAATATTCTCTGATCATAATTACATAAATTTGGACCTTTAAGAAACTTATTGGAGTTACAATTCTGAGGGAAAGTACATAGGATTTAAATCTCATTTTAAAAATCACAGTAGTGTTTTCAATTACTAATGTATAATTAAGGTGACTTAAACTCTCTTTTTTTAAATTTTAGTTTGTTCTGTCCATTGAAACCAAGAGAGAAGATTGTTCCTAAGTGGCATGAAAAGCCATATGAGTGGAATCAGGTGAGTGAGAAATAGGTGGCCACGTGAGCAGCCTACCACCAGGATTGATGGGAACAGAACTCTTGATGGATTCAGGGGCTCCAACAGGGTTGGTGGAGGATGCCCGGGGAGCAGAGGGAGCCTGGCGGCAAAGTGTGTGGTTCTTTGGTTAACGGGGCAGGGTCACAGGCCACACAGGCTGTTTCTGGATAGTATACTCTGTGTAATGTCTTGGTGAAAAATTAGACCTCAGGCTTATTATCCTTTAATTTTGGATAAAACAGGTACGAATGTTTGGATTAGCTTTTAGGGTACATTGGTTGTTGTTGGAGTGGCTTGGAGACACCCACCTTCTCACTGTGCCCTCACATGGCAGAGAGAGTGGTGTCTCTCTGGTGTCTCTTCTTATAAGGGCATTAATCCCATCCTAATCCCATCATGGAAGCCCCACCGTCATGACCTCATCTAACCTGAATAACCTCGCAAAGGCCTCATCTCCAAATATCATCACATTGGGGATTTGGAAGACACAATTCAGTCCATAGCAGTTGTGAAGTAGGGCACGGCCCATATGGGGCACCTTGACATTTCCTGTCTGTAAGATTTAGAGTAAAATGTAATTTCAGGAAAGGAACTCAGGGAGGAATTTGAAGCTTTAATCCTAGAGCCAAGGATGTCTTTATAAATAAACCGGCTGGGGCACTAGTTTCTCATCCCTTTGGCAGTGGAGGTAGGCTACCACCCCTGGAGATGGTGTTGTCCCACTCTGAGTCTGGAAGTTACTTCTGCTGCAGAATGTTCCTTCTTCTCTCCATGTGCTCCATGACTGGTTTCCCCTGTTAGAGCCCTGAGGACCAGTCCCTGGAGCCAGCTCCATCATGTGCACAGAGCTGTGCCCCAGCCACCTCTCCTACAGCCTCCACGGGGGTGTTTGAAGCTAATAGCGGGGCTTACTTTGAAAGCAGAATTTCATTCTGAGGTTGGTGTGGTTTAGAAAACTTACATGCTTTAATGCCTCTGTTCACGTTTACTGTTCACAGTTACATAGGAAGGAATGTATGGGAGATTTCTGGGTAAAGATTGCCATATTATTAGGATGAATTTAAAGATGAAATAGCAGATATATAGTATTTATTGTTGTGAGAATAGAGAAGCGTTCTGTAAATATTTTTAGAAAATTAAAAGAGTAGTTTCTGCCATCTTATGTGTCTATGTATATGTGTGTGTATAATTTTATTTGTTTTACTTTATGTCTAGAAAAGTCCCATTGCAGAGCCTGACTGGTCCTTTTGCCCCTATAGGTTGATCTGAAGCTGGTGATGGAGCAGGCGGACCGGGAGAGCAGCAGAGGGAAGAACACCTTTCTGTACCAGCTGCACAAACTGATTGTCCTCAGTTCCTAGACGGGACGCAGGCTGTACCCAGCCCTCCTGGGGGCCACGGAGGCCTGTTAAAGGCTCCACCCGCAGGCTGCCTCCCTCTGTCCACTCTGTCTGAAAGACCTTCTCGGTCCCAGTTCCTTTCCTCTTCGGATGGTGGCTGGAGAGTGGTATTTCTGTTCAAGTGAAAGATTGGGAAAAGTCTAGTCTTTTCTAGAAACAGAAGATCACTGTATTAATAAACATTTTGGGAAAAGTTATTCTGAAAGAAGACTTCATTTGGAAAAAGAGCTGTATTTTGCTTTCAATTTACTAAGGTAAATATAAGTGGCTAATTTTTCATGTAAGGTTCTAGAACATGCTTGTATGTTCTGTTACAGTGATTTAAACCTGGGGCACAGGAGAAACCAGGGCTCCCAGTGTACCACAAGGGGAAAGCTGTGTGTTTTTTTCAAAACCATGTGGCATTTTCTAATTTTTTTTCCATGAAGGAAAATACCTAATTTTGGTAAAACTACTTCAGTTTTGTATATTTTAGGTTTCTACTTAAGTTAAATTCTTAGTCCACATTTTGGAAATTAGAGAGATTACCTGGTCACTAGTATATCTATGTTAAAACAATAAAAGCATTAGACTGAGTTTGTTTCTGACAGTTATTAGTCAGAGGCGATTAAAAGGTATTTCATTCTGAAAAAAATCCAAATTTCTAAAACTTATAAAGGAATATAGACTTCTTTTTAAAAGTCAACTTTTGTCAGACAGGGTTTCACCAGAAAAGCAGAGCCACTGTAAATGCAGCAGTAAATGAGATCTGGGTTAGCTCTTACACGAGCGTGACAGGAGCTGGAGTGAAGGTCTGGAAGGGCCAGTGGGCGGATCGGAGAAATGGTCCACCTGAGCCGGCTGCTTACAGGCGGACAGTTTGAGGCTTGTGAGAGCCCACATATTTGGTCAGCAACGTGGGGTCATGACCAGGAGCTCATGTAGAGAACTCGAAAACCACCCCGTCTAGGGGAGCTTCTATAAACTGGGGGCCTGGCCAAGGGCTGTGCTGGGCCGGCAGCCAGGAAGCACGCTGGATGCTGAGTGTGCCGGCAGCAGCGGCTGCGCCCGACACGACCGTCTGAGCACATGGCCCCCACTTCACCTGTGCCCCAGTCTTGCTCAGCTGCTTCTGAGGCAGCCCAGAGCAGAAGCATTCCAATGGGGGGTTTCTGGGGAATGCGCTTCCCACCTTTAATGCAGGAGGTGGTGCTACCAAGCTAGCAACACACCATCCTTTGTTCAACTTTAAGGTTAAGATTTCACCTGCCTTGTGAAAAGAAGCAGGATATTTTGACCCTGGTGTTTGCTTTTTGCTTTGCCAGGTGGAAGTAGTTAGCCCATGTCTGCAGAGTGAGCACATTGTGGGGTTAGCAGTGCAGGAGGACAGACCTGAGCCGATGAGCACCCATTCTGCTTGTTAGCTTTTGAATAAAAGTTCTGTGAATGGTTAAAAAATTAAATAGTACCAAAAGGCTTGTTTAAAAAAAAAAAAAAGAAATACAGTTTTTTGATTTCTCTGGTTCTCACCCTCAAAGAAAACCATTCTAACTCTTACCTGTTTTTTTTTTTGGAATTGCCTCCATCTTGATAAGTACTTTTTTAAGTAAATTATGCTTTTTCATGATTTCCTCTTTAGTCATTACTTGCTGCTATAATAGATGAAGATTGAGCTCTTTCCATCATTCTGTACCTTATTTTCCCCATCCCTCATACAGTCACCAGTCTTTATAACATTAACTTTGTAAATATTATTTTCTGCAAAACCAGGTAGTGTATTTGATGGCATCTCCTTCCACATCACTTTAATTTAGATGGTAAGTGCCTTGCTTTTCATGTGCATAATTCTCTAGTCACATACTTTTAAACAGTTGTTTATTCTTAAAAAGTTATGTATTACTTGCTAAGTAAGTAACTTTATTCAAAAAGTTACTTAGGAGCTTCCCTGGTGGTGCAGTGGTTGAGAGTCCACCTGCCGATGCAGGGGGCACGGGTTCATGCCCCGGTCCGGGAGGGTCCCACGTGCCGTGGAGCAGCTGGGCCCGTGAGCCATGGCCGCTGGTCCTGCGCGTCCAGAGCCTGTGCTCCACAGTGGGAGAGGCCATGGCAGTGAGAGGCCCACGTACCGCCAAAAAAAAAAAAAAGTTACTTAGTAAGTAATACATATCCATGATGTGAAATGAAAGGTTTTAAAGGGCAGGTAGGAAAAGTCTGTCTTCCCATCCCACCAGCGCTGAGCTCTCCTCTGAGGCGGCTGTGGTTTCTTCATTTGCACAGTCCTTCAGCGGGTGTTTGTTAAGCACATACTGTGCCCCAGGCACTGGGGCAGGTGCTTACGGACACTGACACCCTCACAGAGCTGACCTCAGAGTGTGTATAGGCAAAGGACGGGCAACCAGGCAGGCAGTGGTAAGAGCTGTGAAGTCAGTTGAAGGGACTGAAGGGATGGGGCAGAAGGTGCCTGCTGTCTATAAAGGGCCCAGTGGTAAATGTCCTAGGCTCTGTGGGCCACGTGGTGTCTGTGCTGCTCGTCAGCTCTGCAGTTGTAGCTCAGAAGTTGTTGTAGGTGATACTTAAACAAATGAGTGGGGCTGCATTCCAGAAAAACTTTATTTATAAAAACAAGTGTCAGACCATGGTTGTTGGTTTGCTGACCCTGCAGTAGAGGGCAGGGGCAGGTGCAGGGCAGTGACACTGTCCTGTAGACGGCAGTCAGGGAAAGCCTTTGTGATGGGGGGACAGCAAGTAGAGATCCCATCTGGGGATATCTGGGAAAAAGGTGTTCTGGGCAGAGGAAAATGTGCCCAGGCCCTGAGGAGGGAGCACATGCTTGGTGTATTTGGAGAGCCAGCCAGGAGGCTGGGGGCAAGGATGGTTAGGAGGGGACATTAGACAGAAGCCAGGTCTGGGACCGTGGGGCAGAGTCCAGCTTTTATTCTGAGTGAGGTGGCAGGCTCACAGAGGGGCTTGAGCAGTAGTATCGTGCCTCAACTGATTTTCTGAGAAAGACCATCCTGGCTGCTGCATGGGGCACAGGGTGAGACCACTGTAGGTAAGGCCCAGGGATAGACACTGGTGCTGAGAGCAGGTGGCTGGACTGGGGTGTGTTCCAGAGGGGAAGGGACACGAGGGAAGAGGGTTGGATTTGAAAAATCGGAGAGGAAGAACGTTCTCGGTCCACCAGTGTAGTGGGCTGAACTTCCCCTCAAAGCTGTGTCCACATCTTAACCCCTGGGGCTCTCTGTAAATGTGATCTGATTAGGTAAGTTAGGTTGCTGAGATGAGAAGATCATCCTGGATTTCGGGTAGGCCCTAAAGCCGATAGTCAGCATCCTTATAACAGACACACAGAGGACCCAGAGGGAAGAGGCCGTGTGAAGATGGAGGCAGAGGCCCCAGAGGGACGAGGCCGTGTGAAGACGGAGGCAGGACTGGAGCAGTGTGGTCATGAGGCAAGGACCACCCAGAGCCCCCAGAGGCTGGAAGAGGCGGGGGAACCTCCCCTAGAGCTGTGGGAAGAGTGGAGCCCTGCTGGCCCCTTGCTCTCAGACTCCTGGCCTCCAGAGCTGTAGAGAATCCACTTCTGTCGTGTCAAGCCCCCCAGTGTGTTACAGCAGTCACAGAAAGCTAAAAAATGGACACAGCTGTCATCTTTCTAAGATCTAACACAGGAAAAAATGGCTCCAAAGAAATCCCACAGTGACAGAAGCTCTGACTAATACAACTATAGATAGAACACACCTCCCCAAACATTCTGTTTAGAAAATTGAGCAGGGAATTATACAGATTTAGTGAAATTCATTCCAGAAAATACTTTTTTCAGTGAAAATTTTCATTGTTGATATAATGCTAATTAATGTGTTTTAGATTCACAGACACTTTGTCAGAATGGTGTCAGAATGGCAGGCGAATGCCTTGTAGCTGAAACTTCCTGCCTGATGTCTAGTTGCTGCCCCTTCTCCCGTCCTCCGCCCTGTGGCATGCACGTCACCTCAGTGCTCAGATGCCTCTAGTCCAGCCTGGACGCGCCTTTGGCTGTCGTGTCACCACACAACCTTGCAGCCTGGGTCCCAGTGCCACGGGGCTATTTCTCATCATTTCCTGAGCATTGCACGTACTTGGATATTCTGTCCGTGCACACAGCGTTCCTTCCGCTTGGACTGACTTCTGCCCCTGCTTGCCCCTGGTGAATTCCTCCTCTGCCTCTGTACACCCCCAGCGGTGCCCCTTGTACTGCAAAGCTGTCCGTAAGTCTCTGGACAGAATTAAGTATCGCGTTTCCTGGGTGGTCCAGGCATCTGCTTATGCTACCAGAATGAAGTGGTTCATTTGTTCCACAAGCATTTCTGGATTGCCTTTTGAGGGGTTAGGGTTAAATGACCCCGCCCCTTAGTAAATGCTAAGAGACGGGTTTCACATTATATGTCTCTTCAGGGTAGAATCTGTATTCATTTCTGAATCTGAAATACCTGACACCTACTTGGTATTCAAATACGGTTTGAATAGAACCCACCACAGCCTGGGGAGGGAGGGAGGCATCGGCATAGTGTCAGGAGGGGAGGGGCTGAGCGGTGGCCCTGTGTTGAGAGGAGCAGGAGGGCCACGGGCGGGGTGAAAGCCACGGGCATACACCCAGACGGTGCTCCTGCCTGTGCAGGCTTCTCCGGCAGGGAAACCCGATGGTGCTGGCCAGTGCATGTGCCTCGAGGCAGCTGGCAAAGCCACCTCCTGTCACGGGGCTTATTGCCATGGAGATGTCAAAGTGCTGTGCTCAGATGTAAGAGCGACTTGCTAAATGTGAAGTGGATTAGTGAATCCCAGCAGTTCTGACTTAGAAGTGCAGAAGGAGATTATCAACGTAAGTAGTTTTAGGAAGAGGCAGCTTTCTGGACAGGTGAACACCTGCCGGCGCCAGGCACAGGGCGCTGGAGGTAGAAGTGAAGGAGGCTTCCCGCCCGCAAGAGCTCATGGTTCAGTGAGGAGACAGTGTTCAGGAGGAGCGCAGTCTGTGTTGTCACGGGGCAGCCGGGGCCGCAGGGGGCTCTTGTCGAGGGCGGGCCTTAGCCTGGTGCAGGTGGGCGTGGGGGGAGTCTCCCCGAACTCGGCGTATCTGCTGAGCTTTGAGGGCAGGTGGAGAGTCTGATGAGGAAACTGGTTGGGGCCCGGAGGGGCAGCTGTGTGAAGATGCTGGAATGCCTGCACGGTCTGGAGACTGAGTGGTTCTGGAAGGTTCCGGAAGGCTCAGGTGTAGGATCAAAGGCAGGGAAACTAGCCCGAGGGGAGACTGAAGGGGTGGGGAGCAGCTGTTTTTCTGTCTGCCCTGCAGTACCTCCCCGACCCTGTCCTGAGAACTCTGGACACTGGACATCCCCTTCTGAGTCTTGCTTCTCCTCCCAGGCCATCTGTGTGGTGGGCCCCATATTGATCCAGAAGTGGGCACCTGCCTTCACTGGACCACTGTGCCCCCCGTCAGGTTTTTAAATTGGAGATCAGGGCGTCAGGCCACTCTCGAGTGGCTGAAACGAGAAGGCCTGAAGCTCTGGAGTTCTCTTCTGTGGGGAGAAGGCCAGCCTGCTGCCTGAGTGATGGCTGAAGCCATCATGTCCAGAGAAGCAGGGATGGGAGGGGCAGGGGAAGGACATTTGAATCCTTTGTTCTGGCCTCAGTCCTGCCCCTGGGGTCCGTGACACCATCCAGAAGTCTAATAATAAACTCTGCTTGACAGGTAGGCTGGTTCAGGTTGGGGTTTTGTCTGAGAGAATGCCAGCAGACAATGGAGTGTGGGGTTTTATAATGAAGGCAGTGCCTGCCAGCGAGGGGTGTTAAGCAGAGCAGTGACATGATAACGTCTGAACTATAGATAATTCCGGCTTCGGGGTGATGAACAGATGGAATGAATAGGAGCAGAAAATGATGAGACCAAAGACTGGGAGAACAGCTGCTCGGGCAGGAGGAGGGGACCTTCCAGGACCGAGGCAGGCAGTGGAGCTGGGGAGAGAGAGAAGAATGGATTTCCAGACCCCTGAAGGAGGTAGGCTTGATGTATAACTGAGTGATGAACAGTGTTCTGGGGTGGCCTTTAGGGTTTAATTTAGATAATTGGGTCAATGGTGACATCTTTTGCCAGGAAAATAACAGTTTTGGTGGAATGGGGAAGATTATGGATTTGAGCTTGAATCACCCGTGGGTAGTTGAGCAAAGATGTATAAGAAGCCGTGAGGTGTCTGGAGGTCAGGAGAGGCATCTGGGTGGAGGGAAGGGTCTTGGATGGAGCAATTTACAGGTGGTCACTGAACTATTTTATTTTTTCTCTTAGAATTTAATTTCCAAAACACGTCTGCAATTCCATCATGTGTCACCATCTTGGTGGCCACCAGCATCTCTGATCCAGTAACTTCCTGACCCAGTCTCTCCGTGGCTTCTGTTTTTCCTCCGCTTCTGCCCATTCTTCCTTTTAGAAGTAGGGATCCGATCATAAAAGTCAGTGTTCCACAGGCCTCCTGGACCATGGTTAGTGCGTTGGGGAGATGGGGGAAGAAAACATCTTGGCGTGGGAAGTACTTGGACTCTAGTCTTCACGTGATGGCCATGGTCACAAGGGCCGTGGAAGGGGGGGAGCCCTGAATGGGGACTTACAAACAAGCAAGGGGAGAGATGCAGTGGCTGCAACCTGGGCAGACCAGGAAACTGGGGAGGGAGTGGTCAGAGGCAGTCCCTTCGTGATGAGTAATAAACATGAAGGTGAAGGGAACAGAATCAAGTGTTAGTTATTACGTGGACTGAATTTTCCCACCAAAGGACAGGTACCTAAATAGAGCTGAGAAATAAACAAAACCCAGCTCTACATTACACAGCTAACACAGCTTTAAGTGTTTTAAGAGAACACACTTGAAGTGGTGAAAGTTGAAAATAAAGATGAGGGCAAAGATACCAGATAAATGAGAACAAAAAGCAGAATGTGCAGTTCACATCAGACGAGGTGAAGTTTAAGGTCAAGTGTGTTGAATTAAGAGGAATGTTATGTAATGTCAAAGGCACAATTAATGGTGTGTTAGGAACACGTGTGCACCAAGCAGCATAGTGATGGAGAGCGTGAACAGAAAGTTTCTGGAAATGCTGGGAGAATTTCATGCAAATACAGTGCTAATGGGTGATCTTGGAACACCTGGGTTCACTCCTGAGCATTCTGACCAATTAGGATACAGAAATTAAATCATACAGTCAATAAAGCTGATATAATGTGTATGTAGAATCCAGCATCCCTCACATTTCAAGTATCCTTTCCCTTAGGCTAGTGAAATGTTTACAAAAATAGATCATGTACGTGACTACAAAGAAACACTTTTTTTTAAATCAGAGAATTTAAAGGCCACGTTTTTTTGGTTATAATCCATTAAAGTTGGACATAAATAATAAAAAGGTGTCCCCCTCCTTTCCAAATTTTAACTGCTTGGAAATTAGAAAAAGAAGATGCACATATATAACTCTTGGATCAAAAGAAGAAATTAAAAGAAAAATTACAAACTACCAAGAATGCAATGAAAAGATGCTCTGTGCTGAAATGTGTATGATTCTCAGGCTAAAAGAAAAAGGAACTAAGTATTCTTAAGAAATTAGACAAAGAAAAGCAATTGCTGGGACTTCCCTCGTGGTCCAGTGGGTAAGACTCTGTGCTCCCAGTGCAGGGGGCCTAGGTTTGATCCCTGATCGGGGAACTAGATCCCACATGCCGCACCTAAGAGTTCACATGCCACAACTAAAGATCCTGCATGCCACAATGAAGACCCGTTGCAGCCAAAATAAATAAAATATTAAAAAAAACTTTTTAAAAATTGCTTGGAAGAGAAATATAGTAAAGATATAAAATCAGGAAATAGAAATTAATCAGGATAAATAAGTCCAAAAAGCTGGTTTCATAAAAATAGATAAGCCCTTCACAAGTCTGACTAAGAGAAAAAATAAGAACGGGAGCAAAACAGGCTAAACGGAGTAAAATTCCACCACTAAAAAAGGGTCTGGCATCAGCTTGGCTCACAGCCTGCAGAGAACAGATGACCCAAATGCTGACTAATCTCTCTCAAGCCACCTTCAGTTCATCTGAAGAAGCTGGCGCGTGACTTTAATGTCACTACACAGAGCCCGCTTAGGAATACAGACAGAAAAAACTAAATTATCACCAAACGGAATCCAGTGATGTTAAAAAAAAAAATAGTAACTGACAAAGCAGGGCCTATTCCAGGGACGTAAGAGCAGTTTCATGTCAAGAACCATCAGTCAAGTCCCACATAAACACAGGAGGAAAGGTGTGTGGTTCTGTTCAGTGGGTGCTGAAAAGGCATTTCATGAAATTTAGCATCCATTGCTAAGTCAAAAGAAAGAAATGAAGTAAAGTAGAAACAGCAGAGAGTTGCAGGCAGTTCTTGCACAGCAGGCGGGGCGGCGAAAATGCAGACAGTCTGCGAAGCTGTCCTGTGAGACGCTTGGTCAGAACAGTGGAACACTGTCCGCTTCAAATACAGAGAATAATGAAAAGAATAGTCTAGTGCATATCGTACACTGTAATTTAAAAGATTGGAAACACTGAGAATTAAAGTGAAAAAACAGTGGTTTGAACAGCGCTTCCCTCTTTTCACCGTGTAGCTTTTGGCGCGGAACCGTCACAGTCCTTCCTAGCTCGGGACGAGCCTCCAGCACCGCCGTCTTGCCGGAAAGCTGGCCCTGCTCCCTCGGCGTCCTCCTCCCCGTTGCCCCAGGTCCCGGGCCGCGCACCTCCAGCCCCAGAGCAGCCGCAGGGCCTGCGTCCCCTGCAGCCTCTCTTCTAGGGGCGTTAGGGTCCACTCCGATTTCACTGCCAGTGTTATCAGCGCTTTTCCTATCTTTGCTGCACTTTCACCTCAATTGGCCGATTTCCTCTTTCAAGTGTCCGTTTTTGTAAGACATCATGTGAGTTTGTCCCTGGTGAGGCAAGGAGGCGACGCCACTACAGACTTTGCAGTTTGTATATGAGTGAAATAACACACTCGGTGATCAGGGACCGACGGACTTCGGGAGAAACGCAGTGTGGACGGAGGAGCTCAGCGCGCGCCTGGCTCGTCCCGGGCTCAGTTGCTCACGGTCACCACGCTGCAGGGACTGGGGTCTAAACCGAGTTGTTGGGAGGCTGGTGCTCCTGAAAAGGAATGAAAGCCCAAAATCCACAGTAAGTGTTCTCTTCAGTGGCAAAGCATTCAGACCATTCAGTTAAAATTAGGAACTGGACGGCGATGTCTCCTGTCCCTATTGTTTAAAACGACTTGAAGGGGCTTCCCTGATGGCACAGTGGTTAAGAATCCGCCTGCCAATGCAGGAGACATGGGTTCGTGCCCTGGTCCGGGAAGATCCCACATGCTTCGGAGCAACTAAGCCCGTGCACCGCAACTACTGAAGCCAGTGCGCCTAGAGCCCGTGCTCCGCAACAAGAGAAGCCCCCGCTGGCCGCAACTAGAGAAAGCCCACGTGCAGCAACAAAGACCCAACACAGCCAAAAATAAAAACAAGTAAATAAATTTATTAAAAATAAAACGAAGGTTCTAGCAAATGCAATAAACCTAGAAAGATGGAATAACTGATCCAACATTAGACATAGATAAAGCTCTTTTTTGCTGGTATGATGTATAATCTGTGTGTTGGGGTCCCTAAGACCTCCTCCAGTTTTGGTGATTCCCCAGCAGGACTCACAGCTAAGAGTTATGACAGCAAAAGGATACAAAGTAAAATCAGCAAAGGAAGCAGGCACATGGGCAAAGTCCATGAAAACAGCAGGTGCAAACTTCCAAGAGTCCTCTCCCAGGGAAGTCACACACCGTTAATTTGTCCGGCAATGAGCTGTGACAGCCTGTGTGAAGTGCTGTCCACCAGGAATCTCCTCGGAGTCTCAGTGCCCAGGGGTCGGTCATCTTGGAGGCTGGTCGCCTAGGCCCCCTCTGCCCCACATGCGCTGCGATGCCAGTCTCCCAGTTCGGCATAAACCTCAGCGTTTATGCAAAGGGTTTAGGCTCAGTGAGTCACCCTTATCAGTTAGAGAACGGCGGGAACCCTCCTGAAGTCTAAGCTCCCAGATGCCAGGCAAAGGCCAGCCCTGCAAGCAGAGGCCTTTCCAGGAGTCCAGTATCGTGCCTGCTGTGTGAGCTCTGCAACAACAAGATCCTTTGGTAAGGCTTCTGGACACACGCTAGGGATACAAAAGTCATTAGCTTCCGTGGCGACGAGAGCCTAGAAGGCCTTCCATGTGCATCCTGAAAAAATATGCTTCAGAATAAAGGTGGAGCATCTATACCCTCATGAAGAAAACTGAGATGATATTGAAAGACAGAAACAAAATCTGAACAGATGAAAAAGCATACTTCGGAAGATTTTACATCATGAAAGATGTCGTTGATATGCAAATATAGTACAATTCCAGTAAGAATCCCAGTGAGGTATCTTTTTGGATTTGGATGAAAATATCTTAAAATTGTATGTGGATGAGTAAATGCCCAAGGATAGAATCCTGCTTGAGGTATGGGCAGCCCCTTATTAACCTAGATGGGAAAACCAGAAGCTATACAAGGAGATACAAACATATTTGATTAACGCTGAAAAACGTCGTATGGCAAAAGACACCATAACCAGTCAACGGGTAGAATGGAAAATATTTGTGATGTGGATGACCAAGGGCTAATATATACTACGCAAAAACCTTAAAAAAAAAACCCATCAGGAAAGAGCAACAATCAAACAGAAAAACAACAATTATATGAATAGAAGTTCTAGAGAAGAGCAAATCTTAATGGCCAGAAACATGAAAATGCTCAAATTCCTTAGGAGTAAGGGAAATAGAAACCAGCGAGTTTTATACCCACAGACTGGTGGGCAAGACTTTTTAAAGTGCTGTATCATACAGCTGCAGCTATTCCCTGACGTTGACGGGTAGTCACCACTTCTCTTCTGCCTCACACTGTACAGCTGTCCTGACATATCAAAGTTAAAGGAGAGGCCTGTTTTCAATTTTCACAGATGTTGCCAGATTGACTTCCAAAGAAGCTAAAACACTTCATATTTTACCAGCAATATATGTATTTTTTTCCCTTCCACCTCCACATCAGCAACTTTTAAAATGATACAGCACTTTCAAAAAGATCTGGCCGCCGCCATTAAAGAGTGAGCTGAGAATTAGAGCTGCTCCCTGAAGGGATTCCACAAGGAAGGGCGAGTGGGAACAGAGAGGTGCGGAAATGTGCATATTATCTCATTCTAAAAATAAGTAACCACGTTACATGTACGCGTGTGTGTATTTGTGCTTATGCTTGTCTGGAAGGGACTAAGAGCACAGAGAAAAATGTGGAAGGATACATTCTAGATAATGACCTCTGTCATCTAGGATGGGATGGGCCCTTTTAGATTTCTTCCTGCTGCTCTCCTGGAACACAGACCTGATGGCTGGTGCTTCAGCAGCCATCTTCAACCTTGAGATGACCTTGATAGTGGAAACCACCCGCATACAATGGCAGAATCTGGGTTCCTGTCAACCAGCCATCCCACTAGCCCTGGACTGCCTACCTCTAGACTTCTTTTATGTGAGAGGGAAATTAACTTTTTAAACTCTGTTACTTTTGGTCTGTGTTACAAGCAGCCGAACATAGTTCCTGTTTGATACAATATATACTTTAAAAAAAGAACTTAAAAAGTAAAAGAATACACGTTCAGTCAACAAAGTGCTCAGTTACAGGAGGAGTATTGAAAATCGCAAGAAGAGACCAAGGCAAATGGATATCGTCTAGATTCAGTGCAGTCATGGATATTTGCTTCCAGGCTATACGTTCTGACTTGGCTGAATTCAAAGTAACTCTTGACCACCTGCTTCCCACTCTGAAAAGTCCAGGCTTCCTTTTAGAAGCATAGACATTATCCAAATTGCCAGAATCCAAGTGAGTAAAGCATCTTCTACTAAGCATCTTCTCTCTCCACCATGAAGTTACTCTGTACATTAAGGAATGCAAAAGATGGATCTGATCCAGTCCCTGACGGCAAGTTAAGACTCCCTAGAAACTAGAGAACAATGGCTGAGAGTGCAATTAAATACCACGTGAGGAAGTGCTGCAGAATGTAGTGCTCTGCTTTCTGTCATGTTATGGATTATTCCCTGGATTTGCTTTTGAATTGGAACAATAGTTTTAGAACATTAACTGGAAAAGATTTTTTTTTCAAGCAAAAGAGAAAAATGGCTTTGTAACCTCAGAGAAGTAGTATAATGTTGAAAGATGATAGGCAAAGACTTCAGAGGAATCTTAAATTAGACTGTGCTTTTGAAGACCTGCAGTTAGAGAGAGGCGTGTTATCTCTTACATAATATTTTCTTGCTTAAATTACATTTCATAATGAGCTACTTATACTTGGGTTTCAGGAAACCAATTCCAGTGTGGGGAACATGTTTTTCCTCGCAAGTGGAGAAACATCAGAATGACAGCACTGCCCTCTGGCGCCTCTCTCCTGGAACTACAGGTTTTGCCTCAGCAAAAGGCAACGCTTTTGAAGCTTTTCTGAATGTTAGCTTGCAAACTGGTAATGGTAGGGACTACCTCATAAATGAAAAAAAATTGGAAGTACTGATGAGAAATTATGACCAGAAAGCAGAATTTCTTCCAACTTTGTGGAAGCATTTTTATAAACAATATGGAGCGGTATATAAGTTTTATTGTTTGTATATTATTGGTTGCTCAGGCTTATTACAAAATAACGATTTGGGAACGCATAAAACAAAAAGATATTGCCCGGTCTTTTTATGTTCTCTCCTTTTTCATACAGCTCTAAATCAGCGGCTATTTTTGCCTTTTCTAAAAATGGAGGCATAGTTTACACACAGGGAGTGTATGGATCTGAGTCATCGTTCAGCGAATGCTGATGAACTCATGCAGCCACACCTCTGCTAAGAGAACAGAATGTCTCCATCAGCACTGAAGCTTCCACGTGCACAGCAAGCACCGTTCTGTCTTCCTTCACTGCACAGTAGTTTTGACTGTTGTGGAAGTTCATGTAAGTGGAATCCGACAGCGGAACGTACTCTTTCGGTCAGGCTGCTTTTTGCTCAACATAGTATTTTTGAGGTTCATTCGTGTTGTTGTATAAATCAGTCATTTGTTCTTTTATTGTCCATTGTACGAAAGCAGCAGTTTATTTATCCGCTCTCCTACTGATGGGCACGCGGATTGTTTTCACTTTGGGCCTGTAACGAATGAAGCTGCTGTGAACAAGTCCTTATAGATACATGTTTTTGTGTCTCCTGGATGAATACCTAGGAGTGGTGGGATTACTGGGTCATAGGGCAGATGGTGTTGGGCTTTATAAGGAGTTGACCAACCTTTCCCAAGTGGTGGCTGCTTGGAGCCTCCTCTTCCTGTGTCTTTAGAATTCCGTCTACCCCACTGAACTAAAGTGGTGAAGCCCCTCTCATGAATTGTTCTTTGTATTAAATTTTACCTGTATCTTCCTCAGTGAAGTATTTGCTCAAGGCTTCTGCCTCGTTTTGGCGGTTGGTTTTTTTTTTTTTTGCGGCACTTGGGCCTCTCACTGTTGTGGCCTCTCCCATTGCGGAGCACAGGCTCCAGACGCGCAGGCTCAGCGGCCATGGCTCACGGGCCCAGCCGCTCCGCGCCATGTGGGATCTTCCCGGACCGGGCCACGAACCCGTGTCCCCCGCATCGGCAGGCGGACTCGCAACCACCGCGCCACCAGGGAAGCCCCTGGGGGTTGGTGTTTTTATTACTGAGTTGTAGGAGTTCTTTATTCAGGATATAAGTGCTGTGTCAGGTATATGTTTTGCGAAAATTTTATCCTAGTCTATCCTTGCCTATTCATTTTATTGTAGTAAAAACACAAAACAATTACCGTTACAAAATGTTAAGTGTATTTACATTGCTGTGAAACCCGTCTCCAGGACTTTTTCATCTTGTGGATCTGAAACTCTGTGCCCCCTGAAGGGCACGCGCCCCTCCTCCTTCAGCTCCCAACACCCACCACTCTCCTTTCTGTCTTACCTCACATAAGTAGGTTGATGCAGTATTTGTCTTTTTGTGACTGGCTTATCCCATTTAGTGTAACGTTCTCAAGACTCACCTGTGTTGCAGCCTGTGCCGGAACTTACCTCCTTTTTAAGGCTGAGCAAGAGTCCATTGTGTGGATGGACATTAGGCTTTTCCGTTCATCCATCCATGGACACTTGGGTGGCTCGCACCTCTTGGCTGTTGTGAATAGTGCTGCTGTGAGCATGGGTGTGCAAAGATGTCCTCAAGACACTGCTTTTAATTCTTTTGGATGAATACCCAGAAGTGGGATTGATGGACCATATGGTAGTTCTAGTTTTAATTTTTTGAGAACCCTCCGTACTGTTTTCCATAGTGCCTGCACCATTTTAAAATCCTGCCGGCAGTGCACAAAGCTTCCAGTTTCTCTACCTTCGCCACTATTTGTTGTTTTCTGTTGTGTTGTTTTTTATGGTAGCCACACTATTGGGTATAAGGTGACGTCTCGTTGTGGCGTTGTTTGCATTTCTCTGATGATTAGTCACGTTGAGCATCTTTTCAGGTGCTTATTGGTCATTTGTATATAATCTAGAGAAATGTCCATCCAAGTCCTTTGTTCATTTTTATTTTTTTTTATTTTAAAATTTTTTTTGCGGTACGCGGGCCTCTCACTGTTGTGGCCTCTCCCGTTGCGGAGCACAGGCTCCCGGACGCGCAGACTCAGCGGCCATGGCTCACGGGCCCAGCCACTCCGCGGCATGTGGGATCTTCCCGGACCGGGGCACGAACCCGCGTCCCCTGCATCGGCAGGCGGACTCTCAACCACTGCGCCACCAGGGAAGCCCCTTTGTTCATTTTTAAAGTGAGTTATTTGATTTTTGTTGATTTGTAGGAATCCTTTATATATTCTATTAACCCCTTATCAGGTACCTGATTTGCAAATACTTTCTTTGATTCTGTAGGTTGCTTTTCACTTTGTTTATTGTGTCCTTTGATGCACAAAAGTTTTAAAGTTTAATCTAGTCCCATTTGTCTGTCTTTCTTTCGTTGCCTGTGCTTTTGGTGTCACATCCAAGAAATTATTGCCAAGTCCAGTGTCATGAAGCTTTCTCCCATGTTTTCTTCTAGGAGTTTTATAGTTTTAGGTCTTACGTTTAGGTCTTTTAGCCGTTTTGAGTTATTTATTATATGTGGTCTATTCATTTTTTTTTTTTCTCATTCAGATTTTTTTTTTTTTTTTATAATATGACAAAAAAGGGTTAATGCCTTTACTTTTTTTTCTTTTTTTTTTTTTTTTTTGGCGATAGGTATACCTGGATTTAATTCTCACTTCTACCGCTTGGTAGCTGGATAGCCTTAGGCAAGTTTCATACCTCCCTGAAATTCACTTAATTCAGTCTGTAAAATGGCATAATAACTTATTATAGCATCCTTTTAGGAATTTTAAATCAGTTCTTGAAATAAAAGTACACAATATATAGACAAGTATGGATTCCTCAATAGGTGTTTGACCTTTCATTTCTCCAGTATCCCACCCGCATCAAATAAAGAAAAATACTTTTTAAAATTTACGAATATTTCATTGTTGTAAAGTTAAAGCCATAAAAATAATCAAATGGCCTACTATCATACCATTAGAAGAAAGAAAAAAAAAAAAAAAGGTGTTCATGAGAGTTCCATATTAGAATACAAGTTTTCCTTAGGCACCTGTTTATGTATGCTATTCTGCTCTTTACAATAAATAATTAAATTTAAAAGACTTAATTCCTCACTTTTAAGACCTTATTAGTTTACAAATTACATATTGACCTATGCTAAATTTTATACCGACCCATGCTAATGAATTCAGTACAGAAAACAAAAAACACTGCACTCAAGCAAACTACATATATATATATATATATATAACTTATATGAGAATTGCTACTCCAGCTTTCTTTTGGTTTCCATTTGCATGAAATACCTTTTTCCATCCCCTTACTTTCAGTTTGTATGTGTCTCTAGGTCTGAAGTGGGTCTCTTGTAGACAGCAAATATATGGGTCTTGTTTTTGTATCCATTCAGCCAATCTGTGTCTTTTGGTGGGAGCATTTAGTCCATTTACATTTAAGGTAATTATCGATATGTGTGTTCCCATTCCCATTTTCTTAATTGTTTTGGGTTTGTTATTGTAGGTCTTTTCCTTCTTTTGTGTTTCTTGCCTAGAGAAGTTTCTTTAGCAGTTGTTGTAGAGCTGGTTTGGTGGTGCTGAACTCTCTCAGCTTTTGCTTGTCTGTAAAGGTTTTAATTTCTCCATCAAATCTGAATGAGATCCTTGCTGGGTAGAGTAATCTTGGTTGCAGGTTTTTCTCCTTCAACACTTTCAATATGTCCTGCCACTCCCTTCTGGCTTGCAGAGTTTCTGCTGAAAGATCAGCTGTTAACCTTATGGGGATTCCCTTGTGTGTTATTTGTTGTTTTTCCCTTGCTGCTTTTAATATGTTTTCTTTGTATTTAATTTTTGACAGTTTGATTAATATGTGTCTTGGCGTATTTCTCCTTGGATTTATCCTGTATGGGACTCTCTGTGCTTCCTGGACTTGATTAACTATTTCCTTTCTCATATTAGGGAAGTTTTCAACTATAATCTCTTCAAATATTTTCTCAGTCCCTTTCTTTTTCTCTTCTTCTTCTGGAACCCCTATAATTCGAATGTTGGTGCGTTTAATGTTGTCCCAGAGGTCTCTGAGACTGTCCTCAGTTCTTTTCATTCTTTTTTCTTTATTCTGCTCTGCAGTAGTTATTTCCACTATTTTATCTTCCAGGTCACTTATCCGTTCTTCTGCCTCAGTTATTCTGCTATTGATCCCATCTAGAGTACTTTTAATTTCATTTATTGTGTTGTTCATCATTGCTTGTTTCATCTTTAGTTCTTCTAGGTCCTTGTTAACTGACTCTTGCATTTTGTCCATTCTATTGTCCATTCTATCTCCAAGATTTCGGATCAACCTTACTATCATTATTCTGAATTCTTTTTCAGGTAGACTGCCTATTTCCTCTTCATTTGTTAGGTCTGGTGGGTTTTTATCTTGCTCCTTCATCTGCTGTGTGTTTTTCTGTCTTTTCATTTTGCTTATCTTACTGTGTTTGTGGTCTCCTTTTTTGCAGGCTGAAGGTTCGTAGTTCCTGTTGTTTTTTGTGTCTGTCCCCAGTGGCTAAGGTTGGTTCAGTGGGTTGTGTAGGCTTCCTGGTGGAGGGTACTAGTGCCTGTGTTCTGGTGGATGAGGCTAGATCTTGTCTTTCTGGTGTGCAGGTCCACGTCTGGTGGTGTGTTTTGGGGTGTCTGTAGACTTATTATGATTTTGGGCTGCCTCTCTGCTAATGGGTGGGGTTGTGTTCCTGTCTTGCTAGTTGTTTGGCATAGGATGTCCAGCACTGTAGCTTGCTGGTCGTTGAGTGAAGCTGGGTGCTGGCGTTGAGATGGAGATCTCTCGGAAATTTTTGCTGTTTGATATTATGTGCAGCTGGGAGGTCTCTTGTGGATCAGTGTCCTGAAGTTGGCTCTCCCACCTCAGAGGCAAAGCACTGACTCCTGGCTGCAGCCCCAAGAGCCTTTCATCCACAGGGCTCCTTAATTTGGGATGATTGGTTGTCTATTCAGGTATTCCACAGATGCAGGGTATGTCAAGTTGATTGTGGAGCTTTAATCCGCTGCTTCTGAGGCTGCTGGCAGAGATTTCCCTTTCTCTTCTCTGTTCTCACAGCTCCCAGGGGCTCAGCTTTGGATTTGGCCCCGCCTGTGCGTGTAGGTCGCCGGAGGGCGTCTGTTCTTTGCTCAGACAGGACGGGGTTAAAGGAGCCGCTGATTCGGAGGCTCTGGCTCACTCAGGCCGGGGGGTAGGGAGGGTCACGGAGTGTGGGGCGGGCCTGCAGCGGCAGAGGCCGGGGTGACGTTGCAGCCTGAGGCGCGCCGTGCGTTCTCCCGGGGGAGTTGTCCCTGGATCCCGGGACCCTGGCAGTGGCGGGCTGCACAGGCTCCCCGGAAGGGCGTGTGGCTAGTGACCTGTGTTCGCACACAGGCCTCCTGGTGGCGGCAGCAGCGGCCTTAGCGTCTCATGTCTGTCTCTGGGCTCCGCACTTTTAGCCGCGGCTCGCGTCAAGCAGCGTTCTTAATCCCCTCTCCTCGTGCACCAGGAAACAAAGAGGGACGTAAAAGTCTCTTGCCTCTTCGGCAGGTCCAGACTTTTCCCTGGACTCTCTCCCGGCTAGCCGCGGTGCACTAACGCCCTGCAGGCTGTGTTCACGCCGCCAACCTCAGTCCTCTCCCGGCGCTCCGACAAAAGCCGGAGCCTCAGCTCCCAGTCCCGCCCGCCCCGGCGGGCGAGCAGACAAGCCTCTCGGCTGGTGAGTTCCGGTCGGCCCGATCCTCTGCGCTGGAATCTGTCCGCTTTGCCCTCCGCACCCCTGTTGCTGTGCTCTCCTCCGCGGCTCCCAAGCTCCCCCACTCCGCCTCCCGAAGTCTCCACCCGCGAAGGGGCTTCCTAGTGTGTGGACACTTTTCCTCCTTCACAGCTCTCTCCCGCTGGTGCAGGACCCGTCCCTATCCTTTTGTCTCTGTTTAGTTTTTTCTTTTGCCCTAACCAGGTACGTGGGGGGTTCCTTGCCTTTTGGGAGGTCTGAGGTCTTCTGCCAGCGTTCAGTAGGTGCTCCGTAGGAGTTGTTCCACGCGTAGATGTATTTCTGGTGTATCTGTGGGGAGGAAGGTGATCTCCGCGTCTTACTCTTCCCCTCATTCAGATTTGACTCTATTCATTTTTTAACAGTGTCTTGAGATGAAGTGTAGTTTGGGATTTTGATGTTTATTAATTTAAAATTTTGATTTTATGGTTAGTTCCTTTGAGTTTCCTAAGAAATCTTTGTCACAGAGAAATGCTTCTGTGTTTTCTTCTAGAAATGTTACGGTTTTAGCGTTTGTATTTGCGCTTGTGACCCACGTCAGGTTCACTCCTGTGCGGGGTGCGGTCGGGGCGGAGGATATTCTCCCTTGGAGGGTCTACTGCAGCAGACCTCCCCGTCCTGTTGGATGCTGCAGAGGATGCCGCGGTGCTCCACTGGCTTCCCCTCAAGGTGGCAGACGTTCTCCTCCAGCTGGCAGGGCCCCTCGGCTGTCAGTTCTCTCTGGGGACGTTTTTTGCTGAAGAAGCCCTGCCCTCCCCTGCTTCCCAAATCACACTTTCCTCCAGAGGAAGTGTGCCTCCAGTGACTGACCCATACAGGGCTTGAAAGCACCTTCTCTCTGACTCCAGACAGCCGTGCAGGCTGGCCCTGAGGCCCTGGGCTGGCCGGGGTCTCCCTGGGGCTGGACCTCCCTGCCCTGCAGGGCTGCGTCCCAAGAGCACCCCCAATCAGCCTACCCCAGGGCCCGGCCACGCCTCACACCTCCTTGACCGGGGGCAGGGGTGGGGCTCCTGCAGGGCGCCTGGACCCTCCGGGGAGTGGGAGGGCAACAGCGGCCTACTCTTCCCAGAGCCCCTGGTCACACGCGTGGCACGGTCTTCGCGTGCAAGGCATCCACTTGGTCCCTTTCGGCTCCTTGTACCGGTTTCCAGGCGGGGTGTTTTCCCCCTCACCTCCAGCAAGCAATCCCTGGGCCTCAGCAGGTGCCTGGGACGTCCCGTCAGCTCTCACGTCCAGGGATCAGCCCTGCAGAATGGTCCCCCCGCCTCACACACACGTCAGACCCCAGTCACAAGGCTCGGTTGTCACCTGGGCTTCTGACTGACCGTCTGTAGATCAAGGTGTCCGTGACCCCCTCCTCAGGTTCAATTAACTTGCTAGAGCGGCTCACAGAACTCAGGGAAACACGGTGCTTACACCAGATGAGTCCAAAAGGGGTGTGAAGATTAATGGAGGGAAACCTCACTGAAACGGGGTCAGGAGGCAGAGGGGGCGCCCTCATCACGGACCACTCGCATCAGTGCAGCTCCCGGTGGGTGGACACTGCAGGCCGACGCTGCTTTGTTGCCCTTTGCAGATACCGTGTGTTTTTACAAACTGAAGCTTTGTGGTGACCTTGCGTGTCTGTTGGCACTGTTTTCCCAGAAGCATTTGCTCACTTTGTCACGTTTTGGTAATTCTCTCAGTATCGCAAACTTTATTATTATTACCGTATTTGTTATGGTGACCTGTGACCTTTGAAGTTACGTTGTCATTGTTTTGGGGCGCCTTGAACTGCACCCATGTCAGCCGGCAACCTTAATGGATGGATGTGCCTGTGTTCTGACTGCTGACCGGCGTCCCCCCCCTTCCCCCGCTTCTTCCCCCCAGTCCTCCCCATCCCCTGCGGCATGACAGCACGAAATCAGGCCAGTTAATCCCCCTACAAAGGCCCCTAAGTGTTCAAGTGAAAGGAAGAGTGGCATCTCTCTGCAAGCCACACCCCCGCATCCCCGCAGGGGCCTGCCCTGCAGCCCGACACCACCCTCTGCATGGCTCAGAAAGGCTCAGCCTGGTGCCCGGGTCACCCTGGGTCCCTTCTAGCCCGTCCCTCATCCTCCACACCGCCCTTTGTCCCCAGAGCAGTGGGCTACCCTGTGACAGCTCAGAGTGTCCCGAGGCGGTGAGAGGCAAGGCCTGAGTCCGGTGTGCAGTTACCAGCGGCCTGGGCGGGCATGCCAGCGAGCCTGCTGCCACCCTCCCGGGGCTGAGTCCCGGGGTGGGAACAGGTGCTGCCCCCAGTGACCGGGCTCAGGCAGGAGCGTGTCAACGGTGGGTGTGTGGAGCCGCAGCATTTGGGAGGAAGGCCCGAGCTGGGGCTCTGAGCTCGGGGGGCCATTTGGGCTTAGCCGAGGAGGCTCCCCACTCTTCTCCCCGGTTCCCATCCCCCATCGGGAGGGCTTCTTTGGCGCCTCTCCCTCCCGCGCCTCCCGCCGCGTCCCAGGTGCAGCTCTTCTCCCTGCTCTGTTCTCGAGCCTCCTGTTGACAAAAACATTCATCCATATTCAATCGAAGAAAAAATGGAAAATTTTATTCGAGCCAACCTGAGGATTCTAACGCGGGGGACAGTCTTTCAGAAGCTCTGAGGACAGTTCCTCCCTTAGAGGTCAAAGCACAGTTGTATATGTTTTTGAGACAAAGAGTTATACGTCAAGGTAACGTGGACACTTTACAGAGTCCAGCAAGGGGAGTGGTGGGTCATCGTGACCCCTTATGGGATTGAGACAGGAATGTTATCTCCTAAGGAGTGACTTTGCTGGCGCCAGGGGAACCGGCCTTTTGGGCGTGTCTCGCGGCGGGGGGTGTCTAGTTAGTGTGTGATGCAGACGCACAGGGCGTGCTGCAGGGGGCCAACGGCAGAGAAAATTTTATGTTAACTTTTTCTTTTCTTGCCTTAAAAATCACCTTACCTCGTCATTCCCACCTGACGGCCCTCAGTCTCCACTGCAGCCGTCTGAGCCGGTGCCTGCCGCTGCCCCCACGTGCTGTCCACAGGCCCGCCCTGCTCACTGGCCACAGGAGCCTCGCGGAGCCTCAGGGGCCTCACGTGACACACAGGTGCGTCCCAGGCCGAAGGAATCGTGTTCGTGAGGGTGTCCCGCAGTGACTGGCCCCTCGGATGGCTTTGTTAAAGGGGGAGAAGCTGAGGGAGCCTGTGGCCCCCCGGTGTATGCCAGGGCCTCAGGAGAGAGGGGGTGCGCTTTTCCCAGAGGACTGGTGGGGGGCTGCTTCCCCAGTGCCCACCATACCTTCAGGACCCGCGGTTGCTCTGCCCCCATGGAGTCCCCACGTGTCTGTCTGCAGAGGCCAGGCCCTCGGACCGCTGCTCGAGACCCGTGAGGGCGGAGGCGACGACCAGGGACGAAAGCCTGCCCCAGTAGGTGGGCTGAGTGGAGGGGGGTCCCCATCTGCCACCGGTAGGCCAGCCACCACGTGGCCACCGGTTCTCCGCCGGTCGCTCCCCACACCGCACATAAGTGTGTGGACGTGACTGTCCCCATAACGCTTCATTTGCGGGGACAGCTGGGCCACATTTGGCCCTTGAGTCATGGTTTGCTGGCCCCTGGTCTAGGCCCGTGGTTCTCAAACTTGTGCTTGCGTCATTGTTCCCCCGCGGGGGTATCGGAGCATAGATTGTCAGGGTCCACCCCCGGGTTTCTGAGTCAGGCCGTCTGCCAAGTGTGCCTTTCCAAGTTCCAGGTGAGGCTCTAGACCAGGGCTGGCTTTGAGAGCCCTGCTCCGGAAGACGGGTACGAGTGCCGGGTGAGCAGGGAGCAAGTAGATGGGGCTGTGGGTGCATTGGGACCAGCCAGGAGCTCCCAAGCCCCAGACACGCCTCCCCGCCGTGACCCCGCTGTCTGGGACACGCCTCCCCGCCGTGACCCTGCTGTCTGGGACACGCCTCCCCCGCCGTGATCCCGCTGTCTGGGACACGCCTCCCCCGCCGTGATCCCGCTGTCTGGGGTGGGGCCGGGCGTCATATTTTATAAATGCCCCGGGAGGGGTTCTGACCCCGAGCACCCCTGCGCTGGGGGCAGGAAATGGCTCTAGCAAGGGTGTGGATGGGAAGAGAGAGAGAAAAGAGGGTACGAGGGGTCCCTGGGGGTCCAAGAAACAAGTTCCTCTGAACAACTTGAGAAGTAAAACAGATAAAGGCAGGGGTTGGGGTGACCTTGATGAGAACTGATGGCCCTGCCCAGGTCCTCCAAACCCACCTCCCAGTCTGGGCACCACTGGCAAGGCTTGACCAGTGGAGGAGCCTTGGGGGATCCTGGAACAGCTCTTCACTCCAGGGAGAGGGTCTGGGACAGTTCCCTGCCCCCAGGGGGAGAGAGAGGATTGGGGACAGCTCCCGCCCCAGGGAGAGGGCTGCACATGTCATCACCCCCAACCACTGAGTTGGGAAGACCAATCCCTGTGGGAGGAGCCAGATCCTCCGGCAGGGGCACGATGGGCACTGAAGCAGCCCTCCAGGGGTCGTTTGTCCCCTCTGCTCCACAACGGGGGGTCAGGTTGCCCAGGGCCTTCATCTTCCTTAGGGTCTGGGCACCCCACCCACCCATCCACACACACACACTCAAGCCCTGGTGTTGGCATGTGGACCCCACCTTCACCCCTGACTCTCCTGGCTTCTCCCCTTTTCCTGGCTTCACAGCTGCAATGCCAGGCTCAGGCTGGGCCTCGGTCTCCCTGCTTCCACTCCAAGACACCTTGTTGCCATGACTTTAAATGTCATCCCTGTGCTCCTGACTCTAGAGCATACACCTGTTGTTTCCTCTGGGCTCACCAGGTGGCATCTCAAACATAAGGCACCCAGCATGGCCCCAATTCCTGCCCCAGGCTTTCTGGACTTGGGAAAGAACATCTCCATCAAAGGTGCTGCTCTGGTCCAAAAACAGAGTTGTCTCTGTTTTTATTTTTAGTGTTCCAATAAAACTTTATTGGGGATGGGGATATATGTATATGTATAACTCATTCACTTTGTTGTAGAGCAGAAACTAACACACCATTATAAAGCAATTATACTCCAATAAAAATGTTAAAAAAAAAGAACAGAAAACTTTATTGGGAGACTCCCCTGGTGGCGCAGGGGTTGAGAATCCGCCTACCAATGCAGGGGACACAGGTTCGGGCCTGGTCCGGGAAGATCCTATGTGCCGCGGAGCAGCTAAGCCCGTGCGCCACAACTGCTGAGCCTGTGCTCTTGAGCCCACGAGCCACAACTACAGAAGCCCACGCGCCTAGAGCCCGTGCTCCACAAGAAGAGAAGCCACCACAATGAGAAGCCCGCGGACCGCAACGAAGAGTAGCCCCCACTCGCCACAACTAGAGAAAAGCCTGTGTGCAGCAACAAAGACCCAACGCAGCCAAAAATAAATAAATAAATAAGTAAATAAATTTACTAAAAAAAAAAAAACTTTATTGGAACTGGCCCAAGTGGTGGGTCAGATTTGGTCCATGGGTCACTGTTTTCCACTTTTGCATTAATCCACTGTCCAGTGGTGTGTTTTTAAAAAAATTTTATAGTGATTTTTATTTATTTATTTATTTATTTTTGTGGTACGCGGGCCTCTCACTGCTGTGGCCTCTCCCGTTGCCGAGCACAGGCTCCGGACACGCAGGCTCAGCGGCCATGGCCCACGGGCCCAGCTGCTCCGCGGCATGTGGGATCTTCCCGGACCGGGGCACGAACCCGTGTCCCCTGCATCAGCAGGCGGACTCTCAACCACTGCGCCACCAGGGAAGCCCTGATTTTTATTTTTATACTATTTTATTTTATTTTTTAATAATTTATTTACTTATTTACTTTTGGCTGCGTTGGGTCTTCACTGCTGTGCAGGAGCCCTCTCCAGCTGCGGAGAGCGGGAGCCACTCATCGCCGCAGTGCATGGGCCTCTCACTGTGGTAGCTTCCCTTGTTGCGGAGCACGGACTCTAGGGGCGCGGGCCTCAGCAGCTGTGGTGCACAGGCCTAGCTGCTCCGCGGCATGTGGGATCCCCCTGGACCAGGGCTCGAACCCGTGTCCCCTGCATTGGCAGGTGGACTCCCAACCACTGCACCACCAGGGAAGTCCCTTTTATACAATTTTAAAGGTTACTTTCCATTTACAGTTATTACAAAATATTGGCTATATTCCCCTAAATATATGGAACACTTCGCGAATTTGCGTGTCATCTTTGTGCAGAGGCCACGCTAATCTTCTATCGTTTCAGTTTTCATATATGTGCTGCCAGAGTGAGCACGAGTCGTCCCTGAGTCTTGTCTTTGCCTCACACCCCAAGCTTCAAAACATGCTCCCGGGATGACCACCTCTCACTTCCTCCCCAGCCACTGTCACGCTTCTGCGGGACCCTGACTGCACAGCCCTCAGCGGCTCTCCTGACCCCTCCTGTCTGCCTCTCTCCACACAGCAGAGCTTAAGTCGAACCAGCCAGCCCTCTGGGGGCTGACAGTCACATTTAGGGTTAAACCCAGGGTCCTTACCCGGCTCCACGGCCCCTCAGCCAGCATCTGACCTCCTGGGCATTGTTCAGACTCTCAGGCTTGTGCCTGCCTGGGCCCTGGCCCCTGCCTCTTTCTGCCTGGCATGCTTGCTCTCTGCTTAGGCTCTGCTCAGACATCAGCCCTTCAGAGAGACTGTCCCTTGCCACCCTGTTGGAAGCAGGACCATCTATCACTCTGCTCCCTGTTGTGCCTTACAGCCCTTGTCATCGCCCGACACTGGGGGAAGGTCGTCTGTTGCTGCTCCTCCCCACCAGAAGGTGTGCTCCAGGAGGACAGGGGCTGAGTCCCCAGGGCCTAGAGAAGCTCCTGGCACACAGCAGGGACCCACACACGTGTCACGTAAACAGTTAAGTAAGAGAACGTTTAGACGTAGGTAACCATAAGCAAAAATACAATCAAGGCAGAATAGTGAAGAAGGCTGGCAGAGGAGCGGAGCTGCCAGACGGTGTCTGCAAATGACATTCAGTCACACACCCTGGAAAAGAAGCCACTGTTAGGATATCACCAGAAAAGCCCTGCCCGACATACAAACTTGGTTTCCTGGGACTTACGGTTAACCAGTGGGTTGTAAAGGAATGGCTTCCCAAGGTGAATTGTGGCTCAGACAGACAGAGGAGCACGTATGAAAGAGTCTACTTACCCCACAGGCAGGGGCCCAGGCAGGTGTTAGGACCCGCTCCAGGGAGAAGCCCAATGACAGACACACATATAGAGCAGGAACGGTGGTGTGAATGTGCAAACAGACGCAAAACTGGGCTTTCTGGGTGGAGGGGCTGAGCTGTGTCTCCCCCTATATTAACGTGGTGAAGCCCTGACTCCTCAGCAGCTCCGAATGTGACCGGCTGTATTTGGAGACAGGACCTTGAAAGAGATGATTAGGTTAAAACTAAAAAAACAAAATGTGGCCATTAGGGTGGGCCCTAATCCAATCTGACCGGTGTTCTTTTAAGAAGAGGAAATGTGTTCACTCAAAGAACAAAGAGACGTGTGTGCAGAGAGCCACCCACTTACCAGGGAGAGGCCTCAGAAGAAACCCACCCTGCTCAGCGTGGAACTTCAGCCTCCAGAGCTGCGAGAAAATAAACTTCTGTTGTTTAAACCACACAGTCTGTGGTACTTTGTTGTAACAGCCTGAGCCGATTAACACAAACACTCCCCGGACAGGTTCATTTGCTTGTGTGTAGACAAGAATTACTTTTGCATTGTTGTCAGTTATCAAAATAACTAACTTCTGTCAATGAAAAACATCAATCAACAGTCAATCTAAGAAACAGATGGAAAATTTTATTTGAACCAACCTGAGGATTATAACCTGGGAGACAGTCTTTCATAAAGCTCTGAGGACTGTTCTGTCTGTTAGAGGTCAAAGCACACTTACGTAAGATATTTTGAGAAAAAGGGTTATACGTCAAAGGACATATTGACAGTTTACACAATTCAGATCTGCATGTTCAAAGTGAGTAGTGGGTCATCATGACCCCTTACAGGATTAAGAAGGAAGCTTGTCTCCTAAGAAGTTAAGAATGTGGTGGGTCATTTCAACCTTAACAAGATTAAGAAGGAATGTTATCTACTAAGGAGGTCTGGTTAATGCAAATGCACAATGCACACTACGGGGGAGGGAGGAAACCCAAACAGGCAGAGAAAATTTTTATATTTAAATTTTTCTTGTCTTGCCATAAAATATGAATTTTATTTCATCAGTTTCCCCCTTTTGATCATTAATCTTTTGATAGAAAGCATTAGGTGGTCAAATATTTGGTCCCTCAATATCAGGGTGGCTGCTTACCTGCCCTGAGTCCATCATGTCCCTCAATGTTGGGTCTTAGTAAACCCAGTTCTTTCTTTCCCTTTAGGGGTTGCACTAGTAGGATATTTGGCAAGGACTAATGGTGAATTCCAATTTGTCCAATAGGACTTATGCCAATTTTACCTTGCATGTGCATGTTGATTAATTTATAGAGAACTATAGGTGTGAGCAATAGTTTCAAGTTGTTTAGATATCATCTTAATAGAAGTAGGTGATACACAGACCGAAAGGCAAGAAACTATCACTTTACTTTTTAAAAATATTTATTTATTTATTTATTTAGCCTGCTCTGGGTCTTAGTTGTGGCATGCAGACTTCTTAGTTGCAGCATGCAAATTCTCAGTTGTGGCATGCAAATTCTCAGTTGTGGCATGCATGCGGGATGTAGTTCCCCGACCAGGGATCAAACCCGGGCCCCTTGCATTGGGAGCCCTGAGTCTTAGCTACTGGACCACCAGGGAAGTCCCCAAAAACTATCACTTTCTATGTTATACAAACTGTAATCAAAATTGACAGTAACAGTAACGATGTCATTAGTAAAGGTTTAAGCAAAGATCCTGCTAAACCATAGCCTTTTCCTAGTATCTCCCCTAAATTGGGAAGAGAATTCTTCAGAGCTGAAGTTTGATTCTTCATATGTATCTTAAGATGAATTATGTTAGAAGACTCATCAGGTATAAAAACCCAATATTCAGTACGTGTCATACCACAAGTTCCCCCTTGGAGAGCAGTTAGAGAGTATTTAGGGCTCTACGATTCTGCAGGACCGATTTTCTCATCATGAAGACTTCTGAATCAAGCAAGCTAATGGCTTGATTACTACCAGAGCCTGCTGAGTAAATTTTGTTAAAGCCTCTGTGGTTAATGTTATATTCTATTCCAAGTGAAGGAACAAATATTGCCACCAAGTGGTCATACCATTGGAAAATCGATCCAACCCGGGGTGCTCACATTACAGGCAGATTGGCAGGGACTGTCTCCAAAACTACCCACAGGTGACCTTGAGCCAAAGGGAGAAATACATTTGGTTCCTAAGCAAAAGTGTGAACAATTATCAAAGTTATTGGTATACAAGCCTGGTCTTGTATACCATCTTGGGTCAGGCGTCTACTTCAGATGTTTGTTGTCTCCTCATCCTGGTCTGGTAGTGCTGGTCTTAGTTGAAGTAGGGTGTCAGAAACAGAAGTTGCAGTCAGTTCAAGAGAGGAGGACTGTTAGGTCCCTTCCAACCTGGCTGTAAAGAGTCCTTTATCTGATGCCTTTTCCAGTATGCATAATCTCCTGATCGAAGTTCCTGGGGCATCCGATCTTCATCCAAAGACAGATTATTGCGATAAGATTCAGAAACAAACTTAGAATGTCCTTTTAATATAATCTAGTTAAACTTTACGGTAATGTAACATAGCAACAAGGAGCCATCTGGGAAGTGATTCTTAGGTGGTAAATACATAACAAAAGCAAAAACACCCTTAAAGACAGCAACACTAGAACTTAATGTTCACTGAAATGTAATATTTTTCTCTCTAAAGTTACCCTCATTTCTACCAATGATATAGCCAAATTAAGACTAATTAATTTGCAAAATAAGTCTGGTTTCAATAAACTTGGCCTGATTATTTCCATAAGTGTAATTGATCATACGGGTTCTTACAATATGGCTGTGCCGGAACTTTTTATAAAGAATCTCAAGTTGAACTTTTAAAAGACCTCTCTGGGCTTCCCTGGTGGCGCGGTGGTTGAAAGTCCGCCTGCCAATGCAGGGGACACGGGTTCGTGCCCCGGTCCGGGAAGATCCCACATGCCGCGGAGCGGCTGGGCCTATGAGCCATGGCCGCTGAGCCTGCGCATCCGCAGCCTGTGCTCCGCAATGGGAGAGACCACAGCAGTGAGAGGCTCGCATACCGAAAAAAAAAAAAAAATAAATAAAAATAAAAGACCTCTCAAGGCCAGGAAAGCCATGCCAAGGTCTTGTTATCAGATTCTGCCTGTAATATCTACAGATTTGGGTAGATTCCTTTCTTCTAGAGGTCCCCCAAGTATCTTGAGATTCTTGCACCTGTCAGGAGGTGGCCTTCCTTGTTCACCTGGAAAGGCTGCTGGGAACTTAAGAGTTTCCAGTTTCTGGAGGGATCAGGTAGAAAGAAAAGATAAGTGTTTCAGTTCTAATTACAAAGGTATAATTTACCAAATTTAAGCCATAAGTAGCTTAAGGGGAAGGGTTTCCTTATATCTGGAAAACACAGATTAAAAACCAGTAATATTCCAGACAAAAACCCAAAAAATTATAACCATACTCATCAGGTTGCTCAGTCTATGTGACTAATCCTTAATCTTCTTTTAACAGCTTTATGAAGTCACCAGGTTAAAGAATTCTTTAATTTCTTACCCAGCTCAGCAGTATGACCTGAAAGTGATCAGAAACCTGTACTTGTCCGAAAGTCCTTTATATGAATCTTCTTGAAGATGGAGCATTTTTGCAAAAGCATCTGAGTAAAACAATAACTATCTATAAATGGCAAAAGACTTTAAAAGGCATGGTTAAAGAGCTGATTACAATGCAATTGACAAACTTCGTTACTGTTGTGACATGCAACATTTTAAGATGTTAACTAGAATTATAATTGATAACATTTTATCAGGATATACCCGATTTTTAGGAGTTCCATATAATTTCCTTTTTAAAAATAAATTTATTTATTATTTATTTATGTTTTGGCTGTGTTGGGTCTTCATTGCTGCACGTGGGCTTTCTCTAGTTGCGGCTAGCGGGGGCTACTCTTCGTTGTGGTGTGTGGGCTTCTCATTGGGTTGGCTTGTCTTTGTATAGGAGCACAGGGTCTAGGTGTGTGGGCTTCAGTAGTTGTGGCACGTGGGCTCAGTAGCTGTGGCTCGCGGGCTCTAGAGCACAGGCTCGGTAGTTGTGGCACACGGGATTAGTTGCTCCGCGGCATGTGGGATCTTCCCAGACCAGGGCTCGAACCTGTGTCCCCTGCATTGGCAGGCAGATTCTTAACCCCTGCGCCACCAGGGACGTCCCTGTATAATTTCTAGACTATTTTAATAAAATTTACCCATACAATATACCTAAGAAGGTTTATCACTAATTTGATGATGCTTCCCTTGTAATTTAACAACCAAATAAGCCTAATTAGTTTAATATGCTTCTTTGATAAGAAGAGCAAACAGTTCTCTTGAAGTGTTCTGGGGGCCTTCGGGAAACCTCAAAGTTAGTCAGAGGTCAGACAAACTTCAATTAGAATTTGATCTTTGTCAAAAATATCAAAAAGGCTTTAAAAACCCTTTGTCAAATAGGATCATAGGTCTCTGTGAAACAATACTTGTTGACTTAACCAAGTGACAATAAAAGATTTCAAAGGCACATACATAAAGTTACAATAGATTAATTAAAAGGTAAAGGAACCTTACAATCTGTTATCAAAAGCCGATTCATATTCTAAGAAAACTTTGTTCTCTTAACAAAGAGAAATCATACTCAATTTTTGCGCCAGCCTTTTTTTTTCTTTTTCTGACTGCACAGCTTGCGGGGTCTTAGTTCCCCAACCGAGGATTGAACCCGCGGCCCCAGCAGTGAGAGTGCCGAGTCCTAACCACTGAACTGCCAGGGAATTCCCACCAGCTTTTTTTTTTTTTTTTTTCGGTACGCGGGCCTCTCACTGCTGTGGTCTCTCCCGTTGCAGAGCACAGGCTCTGGACGCGCAGGCTCAGGGGCCATGGCTCACGGGCCCAGCCGCTCCGCAGCATGTGGGATCTTCCCGGACCGGAGCACGAACCCGTGTCCCCTGCATTGGCAGGCGGACTCTCAGCCACTGCGCCACCAGGGAAGCCCCCACCAGGTTATTTTTAATAACAAAATTCATTTACTCAAATTCAATCTAAATCTTAGTCCTGACCACCGTAGAATTCCTTTATTTTTTTTATTTTAAAAAATTAATTAATTATTTGGCTGCATCTGGTCTTAGTTGCGGCACACAGGATCTTTGTTGTGGCATGCAGGATCTTTTGTTGCGGTGCGCGGGTTCTTTGCTGCAGTGTGTGGGCTCTTCTCTAGTCGTGGTGCGGGGGATCCAGAGCGCACGGGCTTAGTTGCTCTGAGGCATGTGGGATCTTATTTCCCTGACCAGGGATCGAACCTGCGTCCCCTGCGTTGGAAGGTGGATTCTTAACCACTGGACCACCAAGGAAGTCCCTAGAATTCCCTTCTAAAGATCTTCCCCCGCCCCCGCAAACCTTCTACAACTTTCTATATCCATATTAATTTGTGCTTTATTTTCTATACTATTTAGAAATAGCCAGCTTTAGGACAAAATTACTTTCTTTTCCTTTACAAAAACACATTTCCATTTCTTTTACCTTCTTTTTCCTTGCATACAGTAGTGTTTTCCTTATTAATTTTTAATTATATATTTTAATTACAATTTTTAACCTTAGTTTTAAAACCTTAAAAAACCTTAGTGAAAACCAAGAAGTTAATTATGAACTATTTATCATACCAGCATTTCCTGATTGGCAAATTTAAGAACATAGTCTAGAAACTAATTTCTTTCCTCAGTGGGATACAAGACCTGTCCAATGAACAAAACATCTTTAGTTTTTCTCTAATAAGAAGACTAAGGGCTTCCCTGGTGGCGCAAGTGTAAAGAATCCACCTGCCAATGCAGGGGACACGGGTTCGCTCCCTGCTCTGGAAAGATCCCACATGCCACGGAGCAGGGGACACGGGTTCACGCCCTGGTCTGGAAAGATCCCACATGCCATGGAGCAACTAAGCCCGTGCGTCACAACTACTGAGCCTGCGCTCTAGAGCCCACGAGCCACAACTACTGAAGCCCGTGTGCCTAGAGCCCGTGCTCCGCAACAAGAGAAGCCACTGCAATGAGAAGCCCACGCACCGCAATGAAGAGTAGCCCCTGCTCGCCACAACTAGAGAAAGCCCGCGTGCAGCAATGAAGACTTAATGCAGCCAAAAATAAAATAAATAAATTAAAAAAAAAAGACAAAAGTAGGTAAACTTAGACTCGTTTAGCAATGAATGTTTCAGTATCTTATTTGGAAATGATATGGATATTCAATGAATTCCCATCATTTAACTTAATTTAGCAGTTTCAAGTTACCAAAAACCTGGAGAAACTTTTTTTTTTTTTTTTTTTGCTGTACACGGGCCTCTCACTGTCGTGGCCTCTCCCGTTGCGGAGCACAGGCTCTGGACGCGCAGGCTCAGCGGCCATGGCTCACGGGCCTAGCCTCTCCGCGGCATGTGGGATCTTCCCAGACCGGGGTACGAACCCGTGTCCCCTGCATTGGCAGGCGGACTCTCAACCACTGCGCCACCAGGGAAGCCCGAGAAACTATTTTTAAGTAGACAGTCCTAAAACATACTTTTTCCTAAAGAATTCACCTAGAAACTCTTATTTACATTTAATTTACTTAAAAGTTTCATCATATCATGTTATTTTTCTTGCTGACAAATTTTGCAACAGGAATAAGATTTTTGTTTTTAAAAGAACTAAATTTTTTTAAAAAATTCATTTATTTTTGGCTGCGTTGGGTCTTTGTTTATAGAACTGCTTAATTCCCTTTAAGCCAGTTAAATAGAGCTCTTTTACTTGTTAAATTTGGCAACACCACACATCTACAACACACACATATATATAGATACAACACACAGACACAGAGACCCCGTAGTTCCCATTCCAAAATTTCAGCCATGAGTCAGGTACAAGAGTACAAAATCCATCAGTTACATACAACACAGGGAATATAGCCAATATTTTATAATAACTGTCAATGGAAAAGCAATCAGTCAATCTAAGAAAGAAACGGAAAATTTTATTTGAGCCAAATTTGAGGACTCTAACCTGGGAAGAGCATCTCAGAAAGCTCTGAGAACTGTTCTGCCCATTAGAAGTCAAGGCACAGTTCTACAATTTGTTGAGACAGAAGGCTGTACGTCAGATGACGTATTATTGACAGTTTACATAATCCAGATCTAAGCGGCATCCTGGTGAGTCATGTGACCCCTTACAAGATCAAGAAGGAATGTGACCATTGGAGGAGTTGTCTTGTCGGCGCTAGGAGAAAGTTCCTCTTCACGGTTGAGCAGGTATTCCTGCTGATGGGGGAGGGGGAGGTCTGGTCGACGCCTAACGCAGACACGCAACGCACGGTGCGGGAAGCGAGGAGGCCAAAGGGCAGAGAAGCGTTTTTATGTTCAAAGTTTTCTTGTCTCGCCATAGAATCTGAATTTTGTTTCACGTAACTATAAATAGAGCATAACTTTTAAAAATTGTGAATCGCTATATTGTACACCTATAACATATAATGTCTACATCAACTATACTGCAGTAAAAAAAATAATAATAAAAGGTAAAGTTACCCCCGCAAAAAATCTCATCAGTTACAAAAGGGGTTGGCTTCAAATTGGGTTTCTGGCGGGTGGAACAGATCAAGGTCACCTGTTTGGATGGCTAAACCCGTTTTGCTAATATACAGGGAGAAGACATTTGTATCTGTCCTTGACAAGTCAAGTTCCAAATTACCTATCCCTCCCCTCCCTTTTGTTTTTTCTTAGGTTAAGAGTTACCGTCCTGAAATTTGCATTTTTAAAAGACGGCCGGGATTAAAGTTCCCAGAGAGGACCAGGTAGAACATTGACATCTGAAAGGCATAGGAGAAAAGCGAGTTCCTCCCAGGAAGATTTTGTTCCCTTGAGGCCAGAATTATTTTTACTCTTGTCTTGCCAGAAAATAACAATTTTATTTCATCACTTCCATGGAATCAAAATCAAGTACGGGAAGGGCTCTCTCTGGAGAGGAATCAGTTTTCTGGCAAACCACGTCGTGGTCCCTGTCGTCCCCCCAGCCCGCCACCGCCGCCAGTCAGGGTACAGGGCCTTGGTGTGCCGGCACCCAGGGAGGGAAACACGGACTCAATGCATCTGAGATGAAGCCTGCGGCTTGTTCCTCCCGCTACCCTGCATCCCCCTTCCCTTCCCTCCGTAGGCTCTCCTGGGACTGAAGGTGGTGGGCTCTATCTAGCCCTGGAGGGGGTCCCCTCGGGCCCTTCTGGACGGTGTGAGTGGGCCGGCTGGGGTCTCTGCCTGCCCCCGCCATCCCAGGCACTGGACACCGAGGGCATGGTCAACAGTGCTGGATCTGCTGGAGCGCCAGGGCCTGGGGGGACAGCCTGGGAGGGGAGGGCGACCCCGCTCCGCATTGGGGGTCCTCTGGCACCACTGTCCGTGAGGCACCTGGCCTTTGAGCCACAAGTCACAGCTACTCAAAACGCCCCGGCCCGCTGCACTGAAGTCGGATCGCCTGGGATCGCTCCGGACCTGTCCCCTATCCGCCCACCCGAGACCGGACCCGCCCCGCCCCGCCCCTCCCCCTCCCCCTCCCCTCCCCTCCCCTCCCCTCCCCTCCCCCCATCCCGGGACAGGCCCCGACCCTCCGGCGAGTATCCGCCCCCAGGCAGGTCCCTCCACAGCCCCCGCAGGTCCCTCCCTCCCCCGCCCCGCCCCCGGCAGGCTCCGCCCCTCCCCCCGGCAGCCCTCTGCGCGCCCCGCCGCCTGCCGTCAGTCCCCCCGGTCCCCGGTCCCCTGGCTCACGGGCATGGCGCGCGCGGCGGGGCCCGAGCGGCGGCTCCTGGCCATCTACACCGGAGGCACCATCGGCATGCGGAGCGAGCGGGGCGGTGAGTGGGTGCCGGCGCCCGGGCACCGGGGGTGGGGTGGGGGTCGTCCGCTCGCCCTTTGGCCTGTCGGGGGTCTCCAGGCCCCGCAGGGCCGCGCACCTGACCCCGCCGCTCCCGGTGGGCGGTCAGCCCGCCCGGGGGCACAGCCTCTCCCCCGCGCTGTCGTCGTCTCCTCCCGGGGCCGAGCCTCGACCACCGTGGCGTCTGTCTGAGCGCCCTTCCCCGCACAGACAAGCCGGTGGGCAGGTGTTCAGAGTCTGCCGAGGCCCCTCACTGGGGACCACCGAGCGGCTGCAAGGCGACCCCAGCCGTTCCCCGCTGTTCCCGGCCCGGGCTCGGCTGGGCAGCGGGCACCAGACACCTTTGGGAAGTGTTCACGTGCACGAGCAGTCCGGGCAGGTTGGGCGTTTCGTTTCTCTGCCCCTGTGACCGTTGGCCTGAGTGGGTCCTCGAGGCAGTGACTGCTGGGCCGGGCGCTGAGCTCTGCGGGCCACTGGGGCAGGGGTGCCCCCAGGCTGGGCAGAGCACCTTCGGGCAGGGACCGGGTTTGGGGAGCCTGGGGCCCCGCAGGGGTGGAGAGGACTGCACACACCTCCAGAATGTTCCAGCGCTCCCGGGAGAGCGGACACTGTCTGTGCCCTCCACACAGGCCCCCCTGGGCTCCCTCCCTGGCCCCAGGTGCCTGTCCGGGCTGTCCTCACACCTGGGGCAGCCCCACACCTGGCCCTGGAGTGTCCCCCTACTCGGATCCTCTGCCAGCTCCACAGCGGGGGACTTGCCAGAGCTGCCCCGTGCTAACAGGACGGTCGCCTTTGCCCTTGGGCCTGGGGCCACTTCCCCAGCCCCCCCCTCCTGGCCACCGTTTCCACTGAAGCAGCTATCCAGATGCCACTAGCACTTTCTCGCTCCAGCAACTGCTTCTGGGTCCTCTGGGCCTGTTCGTGCCACCCCCCGACGCTGGCTGCCAATTCGCAGACATCTCTTGAGGCCCACTCCGTGCTGGGCCCCAGGACTCAGACCCCCAAAGAACCCTGTTCTGGAGGCGCTCAGGGATGGAGAGCATGGTTTCCACACCCCCTCACACCCTTCCCCCCCAGTTGCTCCCCCCGGGCTGCTGGGGAGTCTGCCCTGTGCTGCCCCAGGGCTGGGGCAGAGAGCGGGGAGTGGCTGGCCCTGTCTGCATCCCTGGACTGTCTGGGGCCCTGGCCCACCCCTGTCGCTGCCCCTCCAGGCTTGGCACCTGGCCAGCTGTGATTGCTGGGATTCCATTGAGCTCACTCATTGTTCTCCAGGGTCCAGGCTGCAGGGACAAGGTGGACTCTGACCTGGCTCCCACCTGCACTGCGTCATGTCCCCTCACAGCCCCCCACCTCCCCGGGGCCCCTTAGGCTCACTCTCCCAGGCGCTGCATTTTCCAGAGAGGATGTAAACTCCCACGTCTGGAAGGTGACCTGGAGACTGACTCTAGAAAGACGAGGTGTGGTGGGAGCGCCTTTCAGACAGGCAGGAGTCATCCACGAGACCTCAGGACAGCACCCCAGGCTGGGGACGGAGCCAGATGGATGGAGGAGCCAGGCCTGGGCCCAGTGGGCCGCCGTGCTCTGCCGGCCTCTGCCCTCTCTGAGCCCAGCTGGGGGCTGGGGGGACGCAGACACTCCAGGCCCTTCCTGCCTGGGGCATTCTGATCCGGAGGGCGGAGGGCATCAATGATTAACTCGCCTGGCACTGCTGATGTGGGCTCCGGCCCACGAGGGGGGGTGAGGGGCGGCCACAGCAAAGCTGTTTAGATTGTCGCTGTTGGGAGCCCTTCTGCGCCTGCTGGTAAACAGTGGCCTGCAGGGCACTCGGCGCCCCACACGTGAGCTCTGCCAAAGGTCAGGATGGTGACGGGAGGGCAGAGGCCGTGGCAGCTAGGGACGCCCGCCACCCATCCCCTCTCTGAGTTTGGGGAAGATGTCACTGGTCAAGGGGCATCGTGAATCCCGTATCAGCGGGTAACCCCAAGCCCAAGGCCGAGCCGCATCGCGGCCGAGGAGCCCTGACGCCCTGAGCATCCCGGTGGGCCTGGCTCCTGGCGGGCGTAGCAGGGTGAGTAGAGCCTCGGAGCCTGGCGGCTGAAGGTGCCAGGACATCCCAGGAGGCCACCGGAGGGCCTGGCAGCCAAGCCTCATCCGGAGGGGTGACGTCCATGGCTTCTTGCGCCCTTGGCCTAGACCCCCTTCCTGAGCGAGTTGCCACACGTTCACAAGTTCACTGTCCTGGGACGGCCCTTACAGATGAGTGGGTCTCGTGGAGCCGCTGCCAGGGACAGCTCCCTGCCTGCACGGCCTGGGGACAAGGCCCGGGCAGGGCGGCTTCTGCTTCTGTAGAGCCTGAAGCTTGGGGGCCCGTGCTAAGAAAGAGACTACAATTTACAAAATCAGAATTAGATGAGAAAGCAGGTGTTTATTTGTTTGTTTGTCTGTTTCGTTGTTGTTAGTGTTTTCGGCTGCACCGCGCAGCACGTGGGATCTTAGTTCCCCCACCAGGGCTCGAACCCATGCCCCCTGCGGTGGAGGTCTTAACCACTGGATTGCCAGGGAAGTCCCCTTGTTTTTGTTTGTTTTGGGGGGGACAGGTGTTTATTTAGAATGACGAAGGAAATCACAACAAACTGCTAGTTCTGAAAAGCCAAGAACATTACAAATCCCAGAAAAATATTTTTTGTTCGTTGACTTCCTGACCCTCCCTCAAGGCTGTTCTCCCCACACTTTTGGCTGCTTGGTGTAATGATGTGTCGGCAGAATTTTGCACAGAGCGAATAGAACAGAAGGAGAGTTTAGCCTTCTCTTCGGCTGGTTTTGCCTGTCCACCCACACGCTCCCCCGGCGGGGACACCAGGGTCTGGGCCGCGTGGGGCTCGCTGGCCCTGCACCTTCCTGCCGCCCCGAGGCGTGGGGTGTCCCCGGAAGCCAGTGTCCCACCGTCCACTAGCAATAGCCTCGCTCTGGGTGGAGGTGACCGTGCACGTCACCTGCCCCGTCCGTGGATCCCCAGGTTTACATGGACACCCCAGTGCCACCCACTGGGAGGGCAGCTAGTGTGAAGAGTGGCGTGCGGGCTTCCTGCGGCTGCCCTGACCCATGAGCACAAACGGGGGCCTAGGGCAGCAGAAGCATCTCTCGGGAGATGCTCCACTGCAGGCCGGTGTGTTCGTGTCTCTGCTCTGTCCTTACGCGGCCTTCTCTGGGTGCCAGCTCTCTTCTGTCTCTGTCTTACAAGGATGTGAGTGGTGGCGCTCAGGACCCGCCCACATAAGCCAGCATCATCTCGTCATCTCAGGACCCTAACTCAATACGGCCTCGAAAACTTCGCGTTTCAGGTCCTGGGGGTCAGGAGGGGACACCTTTGGGGGCCTGACGCAGAAGGGTGGGTGGCTCTGAGCCTCCCTCAATGCCCAGGGTCTGGAGTTCAGGCCTCCTTGCTGTCAGGGCTGGCGAGTCCAGACCTTTGTGGAGGCAGGTGTGTGTCCTGGTCACACTTCAGGCGTCTCGGGAGGGTGGCCGGGCTGGCAGTCACACACGATGTCCCCTCTGTCTACTGAGCCCCGTCACTCCTGCAGCAAAGCGTGTGGAGCCCCTAAAGGGCGCTTCCTGGGTTGGGGGGCTGTTCAAGGTGCTCCCCCTTGGGTCTCCTTCTCTGGCTGGGGAGACGGCACCACGACATCCTTGGGCCAACGCAACTGTGTTTACTGGGGGGTGGCAAGGGCTGGGCCTGGGATTTACTTGGGGCAGTTTATTACGCGGCAGCAGGAGACTGATACACCGGGCAAAGGGTGAAGGCTGGGAGCAATGTCGTCGCCCAGGGTGACCACTGACCCTGGTCCTGAAGGTCTTACATGTTTCAGCCAAGGGTGCTTCTCGAGGGGGGACCCTGCTGTTCTCGCCTCTGTGTCCAGGTGTTCGACATAGCCAGGCGCGTGGGAGACACCCAACAGAACCTCAGTGAGGGGTGCGTATGCCCAGAGAAGTTTAGCCGACTTGACCAAGGTCACGGAGCTTGCAGGGAGCAGGGTGGGGCAAAAAGCCAGGGCCCCAGTGCAAAGATTCTTCTGGGAGCCTTTGCTGAGGAGTTGTTTGTTTCCAGGAAACACTTGTGACTTCTCAGGGTTTTCTTAGAACACACACCATTTCTGCCCAGTGCCTCCTTAGATGCATGTTTCTGGACATGGAGGCTCAGGCAGAGGGCCTGGGCTGGACCCTGAAGGTGTCACACACAGTCCACGTAGGGAGAAACGGTAACGGGGAGCGTGTGGGAATGGCACCAGCATCTGGACATCAAGGAGGGCTTCCTGGAAGTGGTATCCTGAGCTGGGATGAAGCACCTGCTGGGTGAGAAGTGGAAAGGAATAGAGGACTTCCAGGCAGAGCCAACAGCGTGTCCACGGGCAGAGCGGTGTGGACGTTCTGGGAAGTGGGGGAAGAAGAGTGGGCACATGTGTCTGAGTTGTGAGAGGGCCAGGGCCCCTGAGCCTCGGTGGTGGAGCCCTGGGGCTGTCTGGGTGAGAGTAGCAGTCCCGACACGGGGCAGCTGCCCATCCTTGCCAGGGCCCGGGGCAGCTGCAGGCCCGTCTGCCCAGCCTCTGACTTCCCTGAGGGCCAGAGCTCACCCAGCCAGCTCCCAGCCCCCCACCCCTGCTGGGGCCCGGCCCCCAGTGAGGAGGGAGGGGCCGGTGGTGGAGGGTGTGTGTGGAGGGGGCGGTGCTGGTGGTGGCTACCAGCCTCTGACTCCGCCTCCCTGCCCCACCCCGCCTGCAGTGCTCGTCCCTGGCAAGGGCCTGGCCGCCGTTCTGAGGACACTGCCCATGTTCCACGATGAGGGGCATGCCCAGGCCTGTGGCCTCCCCGAGGACACCTTAGTGCTGCCGTGAGTGTCGGCTCCTTGGGGGTCCCGGGCAGGGACGATGGCCAGCTGTCATGGGGTGGGGGGCATCCTGAGACTGGCGCCTGCCAGGCTGTGGCTTCTCAGTGTGTCCGTGGCGAGCTGCTAGAGGATGCTGTCCCCACGGGCTCCCACTTCGATGGCTCTAGAACTGACTACAGCCCCCTTTCAAGTGAGCCCCATGGGGACTGAAGACCATAGGAGAGGCAAGGGCTGGCCCAGGTGCCCTGCCTTGTGACGGTCCCTCTGTTTCCCAGCTTGTGGCCCAGGCTGTCCGCTGCTCTTCGCTGCTGGCCAGCTGAGCGGGGAGTTGCCCTCCCGGTCGCTGACCTCCCTCCTGCCAGCAGCCCTCCTCCCAGGGTTGCCCTGGCTCACCGAGGGGAGGGGACACTGCTCTGGAGCAACCTGGCCTGGCCTGTCCTTGGCCCCTCCAGGGACCACGGTCCTTGCTCCTGGGGCCTTGAGTGGAAGGGAGCCGGTGGGGATGCAGAGCCCACGGCCACGGCCCTGGGTGCGGGGGCCTGGCTGGGCAGAAGGGAACGGGGCCGCCGAGCGAGCAGGCAGGCGGGCGCAGAGTGCGAGCCTGCTGTCCACCTCCTGCAGGCCTGCCAGCCCCGCCTGCCCTGACCAGAGGGTCATGTACACGGTGCTGGAGTGCCAGCCTCTCTTCGACTCCAGTGACATGACCATCACTGAGTGGGTTCAGATCGCCCAGACCATTGAGGTGAGGAGACGGGGGAGTGTGGGCGGGGCTGGGGCCAGGAGCCAAGTGGGTCGCACCTCAGCTGCAAGGCTCCCAAGGCCCTTTTACCTGCACCCGTGAGGGTGGGCATCGAGGGACCCCATTTCTCACCTTCCTCCCTTAAGAAAGCCCACTCCCCACAGAGAGGCTTGTCGCACAGCCTGCCCCTTCCTGGCAGCAGGACGCTGGCCCCAGTTCCGCACTTGTCTCGTTCTGCTGGGGCAGAACGGCTTCCGGGGCCTCACCCCTCTCACGGTGAGCGCCTGGGACCGCATGCGGCCCTGGGCCCGGCCCTTGTGTCTCTGAATGTCCGTAGCCGTGCTCTGGGGCAGTCTCCCTGCTCTGTGGCCAGCAGCATCCTACAGTTGGGGCCCGACCGCTTCTCTGAACGCCTAGGGCTGCTGTCCTGGCCGCAGAGGCCAGCCATGCGCAGATTCACTGTGTGGCCAGCAGAGGGCGCCCCAGCCCGCCACGTGGCTCGGCTCCCCTGCAGCTACGGGCCCAGCCTGGCTTGGTCTTTCAATGGGCCGCGAGAGATGGTCCCCTGAGGTCCCCTTGTCTCCCGGGACTGTGCCCCTCGCAACCACAACCCAGGCCAGCTGCCCACTGAGGCCCAGACTTGGCTGCCCGCTAGGAGGTGGTGGCCGGGGCTGCGTCCCTGCAGAGGTGGCCTGTGTGCCTGGAGGCACCTTCCCCATGCCCGCCTGCGGGCATCCTTTCCACCTCCCACATCACAGCCGGCTCCCAGCACTGGCTGTGCCTTGTGTCCGCGCCTGGCCCCCCCACTGGACCGAGAGGCTGGCGGGCTTGCTCACCCCTCAGCCCCTGCTGCCCCAGGGGCAGTGGTCACTGAGCAAGGGGCCCTCCATGGCGCCGAGCTGACCAGTGTGCTCGGGAGCCCAGGCTGGGCATTGCACGGGGCAGACCTTCCCATCCTCAGATGAGAGTGTTCAGAGACCCCGACCTGAGTTCTCTCGGGGGTTAGGGGTGTCATGGGGAGGCCCGAGGGGACGGGAGGAGGCTGTCCTGGGCGCAAGGAGAGCACGGGCGCCGGGACTCCAGGCAGAAGCTCCATTTCCAGCGCACTTCCCCGGCCAGCGGTGACCCGGGTCCCACTGGCACCTCCCCGGGTCCCTCCAGCTGTATGTGGGGCCCTTACCTTCCTTTTCCTGGTGGCCCCGAAGGCCAGGCCTGCCTGAGCTCACCGCCCCTCCTGCAGAGACACTACGGGCAGTACCATGGCTTTGTGGTCATCCATGGCACCGACACCATGGCCTTCGCCGCCTCCGTGCTCTCCTTCATGCTGGAAAACCTGCAGAAAACCGTCATCCTCACTGGTGCCCAGGTAAGAACCCGGGCTGCCCAGTGGGCACCAGGTCCGGGCCTTCCTGAGGCCACAGGGCAGTTCAGCGCTGCTGGGGGCCCAGGTGGGTCCCCGGGCTCCTTGCTCGGTCCGGCAGCTCCCCGAGCTGGTTCCTGCTCTGCCTGAGCCGGCCAGCGCTGGTCAGTGCCCTGGTCCTGCCTGGTGCCAGCCCTGCCACCCTGTGGGTGGGTCCACAGCCTGCTGCCCGCCTTGTCCAGCTGCCCTCCTTCTGTCGCTGTCATCCTCTTCCCACTGTGATTCCCACCGATGCCATCCCTGGGCACCTGGGCGCATGCTGCCCCCTCCTCTCTCACCCTGACCCAGCACAACCCCCAAAACCAACAGGTGGAATATTCTAGAAAACTGCTGGATTTGAAGGGGGGTGGTGGGGGAAGCCTGGACCCCCGTCAGGGCGTGCGTCAGAGGCTGCCTGCGGTGGCGCCACGGGGCCAGCCCTCCCCAAGGCCCTGGAGAGCCTTCCCCGGGGTCAGAGGTCGGGAAACCCCGTTGCCAGGTGCTGACCCGGCTGCCTGCCCTGCTCTGTCCATGGTCCCCGCGGGTGTCACAGTGGGGCGGCCCCACTCAGGGGAGGCCCAGGGCTGCACCGCACACACCCCATTGCTGCCGAGCACGTCCCACTCAGAGCTCGAGTGGAGGGATGGGGTGCAGGCTGACCCTGGCCCTTCCCAGACCCTCCTGAGCCCCTGGGTGTAGGTCGCCATCAGGCCTCTCCCAAGGGACGAAGGGGAGGGTTTTGAGCACTGCCGGCCCCGGGGAAGGATCACGCTCGTGCTCTTCTAACCCCCGCGCTGGCCCTGACGAAGCGTCCCTGTTATAACGCAGGGGAGACTGAGGCTCCAGGCGCGGGGCTGCTGGCCCACTGCCACACCCCTTCTGAGGACCCAGGACTGTGGCCCCAGGCCAGGGCTCGTCCTCTGGAGGCCCTGGGCCCACCCCTGCCCAGCCGGCCCGTCTGCACACCCCTTTGTTGCCTTCCTGGGCAGGAGTGGTGGGGATCTGGGTATGGGTCAGAGTCAGCCCCGGGGGCACTGGCCCTCACGTAGACGCGGGAGCAGGCCTGGGACCTGGTGCTCGGAGGTCCCGCGTGAGGCTTCTGGCCATCGCGTCCACCCACGGTCAGCCCTTGGCCACCCGGTCCAGAAGTGGCCGGGGCAGTGAGGGAGCAGGGCCTCTGTGCCCCGGGGCCAGGGAGCTGGGCTGGGCAGTGGCGGGTCCCTGGGCAGGAGCCCATCCGGCCGGCCTCCGGCAGCGGGCACTGGGGCCTGCGGGGAGCAGAGGGCGCTGGGGTGCGGGCCAGACTGGCATGGCCAGCAGGTGCAGCTCCCTGAGCAGCGGTCCCCACCGACCCGAGCCTGCCTGCCCCCTCTCCTGGACCCCTGCCCGGGCTCCGCACTGGCTCCCTCCTACGCTGCCAGCGCCTCAGCCCCTCTCCTCTCCGTGGCCTCTCCTCCAGGTGCCCATCCACGCCCTGTGGAACGACGGCCGTGAGAACCTGCTGGGTGCCCTGCTGCTGGCTGGCCAGTACGTGATCCCCGAGGTACCTCCTCCTGCCTCCTTCCTGCGGCTCCTGGGAACCCAGGCCCGGGGCTCGGGGCGTGGTGCTCAGGGGGACACACAGGGGCGCGTCTGGAAGGGTTTAAAGATCTGTCTTTCCCCTTGAACGTGAAGTACACCGTAGAGAAAATGGGAAAATAGAGAAGGCGGCAGGAAACAGTCGCTGCCTCTCACCCCCCGAGACGTCTGCTGCTGACAGTGTGGTGGGTTTCTCCGGGTCACGTACATATGTATGTGGTTTACGTGTATTTGTCTCACGCCTGTGATATGCTGTATACTGGTTTACACCACGTGCATGTGTACGTGTGCACGTTCCCATCAGTAGGTTGTACTGGTTTTGGAACGGGCTCTTTTTCCTCTTCATCTTTCCTGGTCACGTGGTGACACAGGGAGGCAGTTACAAGATCCCCCCTCACATCTCAGGGGACGGGGAGAGGAGCCCTGGGAGGGGGTCGCCCGCCCTGGGGAGGGGCTTCATGGAACGCCGTCAGGGCCTGTCTCACTGCCGAGGTGCCCAGCCCGCCCCACGGGAACAGCTCCTGAGCAGGGTGGGGGCTCCCCGGCGCTGAGCTGCTCTCCGCCCCCCGCAGGTCTGCCTGTTCTTCCAGAACCAGCTGTTTCGGGGCAACCGAGTGACCAAGGTGGACACGCGCAGGTTTGCAGCCTTCTGCTCCCCCAACCTGCCCCCTCTGGCCACCGTGGGCGCTGATGTCACAAGTGAGCAGGGGTCACATCGCGTCACAGCGTGCAGGGAGCTGCTGCGGGGACTGTGCGGGGCCTCCTGGGTGGGAGTGCACGGCTCGAGGTTCTGCCCTGGGCTGCGGAGAAGCCGGGGGCCGGGGGGCGCTGCTCAGAGTGGGGAGGCCCCAGCAGGTAACCCCAGCTCGGAGCCGGGGGGCCATCCCGGGAGGGGCCAAGTTTGGGCGATCAGCCTCGTGTGCCTTCCCTCGGCCACGTGGCCCCAGGCCCAGGAGTCCCTCAGTGACGGTCAGTGGCTCTGCCACTCGCCTCGGCCTCCCGGGGACGTGGTTCTGGTAGTGCGACCTCGTCCTGGGGACTTTCAGGGGTGTTTCAGGCCGCCCAGCCCCTGTCGTGGGGTTGCCCGACGCGTCCCGTGGGTGGTGGACCCTGAGCCCTCCCCCCGGGGGACCCCCGACGCCGGCCCTGGTGAGGAGCCGTCTCCAGCCGAGTCCTCGGCGAGCGCCGCGGGGTTGGTGCTCAGGCCTCACCCGACTCAGCCGCCCTCATGGCCGTGGAGACTCTCTCCACCCAGGATGTCCGCTCTCCTGTGTGTCTCCGGGGGCCCCCGCCCCCCCTCCGGGTCCGCCGTGGGCATGGCCAGCCCCTCCGCGAGGCGGCGTGACGGCTTCGCTCCGGTGGCCTTGCTGTCCGCCCGGTCCCTGCCGTCTACATGTTGCCCCCTCGCCCCCCCACCGTGTCTCCTCCTGTGCCTTCGAGATGTGGGCATCCAGGCGTGGTGGCGGGCAGGACCTCTGCCAGGCGGTTGTGGGGCTACAGCAGGAGGAGGGAAGGACCATGCAGGCAGGCACTGCGGCCCCGAGCCCTGACTTCATTCTGGGGGTCTTACCCTGCGTTTCCCTCCCCCTGCCCACCCACCCTGCTTACTGGAGCGGCCTGGGGGTTGGTAAGGCCCAGAACGGTCGGTGCATCTAAGGTGTGTATAGCACGCCCGGGTTCTCGGGGCCAGAGTCAGGAAGGCTTCCTGGAGGAGGTGGCCCATGTGCTGGTACTGGCAGATGGATCGCTTCCTTGCTGTGGTGGGCAGTGGCGCTCAGCCCCTCCTGCCCCGGTGCCAGCCAGCCGAGGAAGGAGGAGTGGGCGGGAAGGAGGGAGCGGCCGCTGTGCAGGCCTCCCTCCCCCGTGGGGGCTGAGTCACACCTTCTCTGGGGCTCAGAGGGGAGCTCCCAGGACGCAGCCCACTGGCAGGTGCGGAGTTCACCCTGGATCCCCAGGCCCCTACCTGTGCCACGCCAAGCCCGCGCTGGCCTTGAGGTGCAGGGCACGCTGGTGCGGGCTGGGCTGGGCGGCTGGCTGGGCGCGGGACTGAGGCTGGCCCCGAGAGGAGAGGCCGCCCTTGGACCCCCAAGCCCGTGATCCCAGGAGGATTGTGTGCCCCCAGCCAGGGTGCCCGTGTGGTGTGTGAGGGTCCCGGGCTGGCCCCGGGACCAGGTGCTGAGAAACACCAGCTGCTGCCAGGGCTGTGCCCGGCGGGGCCCCTGGGGAGGCGGGGGCTGGGGGCTGCTACCAGCACTGGGGCGGCCGGCGCCCTCTCACTGCTTTTTGATGCGTTTTCCCTCCCCTCTGTGAGGCTGTCACAGCCGAGGGGCTTGGGGCTCGGGGGGGTAGCTGTGCCGGGCAAGGAGGGGCGCACGGCGGGGGGTGGGGGGTGGGTGCTGGCACTGCCCTTCCCCGAGTGGGTGAGGCACGTGCGGTCACACCGGGCCTCCAGGAGCCCCAGGTTCTCGCTGTGCAGAAGCCCTGGCCCCAGGGAGGGGGAGTCAGGCCGACAGGCTCGGGCCAGCGGGGTCCCAGCAGCTGAAGGGGACGTGGGACCCAGTGTCCCCTGTGCACGTGGGCTCCACCGCGTGGCCTTGCGGTGGCAGTGTTAGGACCGAGCAGGGACGGTGGTCCTCACACCACCTTCCCTCCTCTCGGCCCCTCTGCGCATGGGGACAGCGGTCCCCTGGTGTCCAGTAGGCCCAGGTGGAAGGACTTGGGGTCCCATGGACTCTGAGGGGGATGGGCTGGCCGGGCGGGGCGGCGTGGGCCTGCTCTGTCTCCGTAAACCCCCCTCTGCAGCCATAACTCCTGGCTGGTGGCCTCGCTCCCACCCGCCGCCATCTTATCTGCTCGCCCAGCTGGGGCCGGGGCCCGAAATTGAAGGCTGCGGCCGCCCTCCTCCCAAGCCCATCCCCCAGAGCCCCCGCGTCTCCCACCCTCCCAGCTCCCCGCGAAAGGGCAGCACGTGTCTGGAACGTTCCTCAGTTTATTATCGTATGAGAACTGCTCTGGTGGAAACAGCAGGAGGCCCGCAGGCTTGCGCCCCCTCCACGGGACCGGGCTGGTGAGGAGCCCTGGGCGGGGGCCCTGGAGCCCGCATTCCCCTCCGAGCTCTGCACCTGACTCTGGGCAGCCTTGGGCAAGGCCCTTTCCCTCCCTGGGCCTCAGTTTCCCTGGGCTGGACAATGGGGCCTCTGCCTGCTCGAGGCTGCCATGTGCGAGGGGCCGAGAGAATGGGACCCTGACCCTGGGCTCAGCGCCGGGCTCCTGAGGGTCGACGGCCAGGCCTGCTGCCCAGACGCCTGCCCCCTGCCCATGGCTGGAGCAGAAGGCCTGGGAGGCCTTTGGTCCCCTCAGAGCAGCAGCCTTTAGACCCACGGAGAGGCTGATCATCTGGGGAGTTCTCAGCACAGCAGGCACTGACCCCATGGAACTGCCCCCTTCATGCTCCACGGGGCTCAGGAGCCGCCCTGGGCGTGGAGAGCGGGCTGGGCTCACGTTAGGCCTCTGAGACTTTGGGGTGAATGAGATGGAGGTTTCCTTTCCCCAAAGGTTAGGGATCCAGAAGGCTCATTCATTCATTCACCCACTGACTTGCTGGGCCGTGGGCCGGGTCGGTGCCCAGTAAGGGGCTCGTGAGGCTGGCTGGTCAGAGGATGCCGCCCTGACTGCTCCTGGGACCCAGGATTGCAGGTTCCTGGTGATCCCCCAGCTCTGCCCCGTCTGCTGTGCTTCTCGCCGTTGCACGCGCCATGCCCTCGTCCTGGAAGGCCCTTCCTCCACCTGCCCTTCCCCTCTCCTGCCCTGGCGTGGCCTGGGCAGGGTCCTCTTCGCCCCCTGGACCCCACGCCCGCCACGGGGGCTGGCTCAGGCTGGAGCTGCGCCCCTCGCCTGAGCGAGCTGGGAGAGGGGGCAGGGGACGGGACTCCGGAGGCACCAGACAGAGGCCGGGGGGTCCGGGGAGGCTGGGCCGGGGCCGTGGCCTGCAGGTGGCCGGAAGGTGTGCATTCGGTCCCTCTGTCCTCGCAGTCAACCGGGAGCTGGTGCGGAAGGTCCGCGGGCAGGGCCGGCTGGTGGTGCACGGCAGCATGGAGCGCGACGTGGGCCTGCTACGCCTCTACCCCGGGATCCCCGCCGCCCTGGTAGGGACCCCGGCTCAGCCCCCGCGGTGCCTGCCTCCTACCCCCTCCCCTCCCCACCGTCGTGTCACTGGGACCTGCACCCCCTCCGCTGCCTTCTCAGCCCGTTCACCTTATTCGTGACCTGGGCTTGTCCCCGCGGACGTCACAGCACGGGTTCCGAGGGCTCCTCTGAGGCTGAGGGGGTGTGGCCCTGGACTGCTCTTTCTTGTGGCCGCTCTGGTGGTCCCTGCCGTCCACCCCTTGGCCACCAGCTGTTCCTGGGGCGGACACGGCGCCTGCCTCCGTCCTGCCCAGTGAGTCAGGCCCAGACGCTGGGCTGCCAGTTGGATGGAGGGGTCTCCGGTAGAAGCGCCTCTGGGCGTCTCTGGCACTGAGTGCGGGGCTGCAGGGGCTCAGAACACGCTTGCTTCAGTGCTGTGACCGGCGGGGCACTGCGGCCCCCTCTTCCACCCAACACACGTGGCTTCCCAGGTGTGTCGCTGTAGCTGGGGTGGCCCGGCATCGGGCTGCCTTTAACCTCTGGGCCACAGTCTGTGAACTGGAGCTGCTCCCCTCCCAGGGCGCTGGGGACAGATGGGGTTTGCTGGAGGCGTGCTCCAGTGAGGGCTGCCCTCGAAGATGAGGGTCGTCCCGGGGGCTGGTGGCCGGATCCCACGCACGAGTCTCACGTCGTGTAGTAGCCAGAGGCCACTGCACGAGGCTGCCATCCTAAGTGGGGCTTAGCTGCACAGCCTCCTTCTGGGAAAGCATGCCGGCCTGTGAAGTCTTTCTAGAACGTGCCGTAGCTGGGGGAGTGCAGAGCCATACGCTGCGCTGAGCTCAGGCGGGGGGATGGGACCCCCAGGGCTTCGCTCGACGGGGACTTCCGGGCCGTCGGGGCAGGGCCTGCTGCTGGTGACCTAGGCTCCAGCGGCAGCGGGTCCTGGTCTCCAGTCTCCCCGTTCCCGGGTATCTGCCAGCAACAGGTCTGCTTTCACCTTTGGCCTCTACCTGGAGAGGCAGAGGGAGCCAATGGCAGTTCTGAAAGGCTCTGAGGGGGGCGCAGCCAGAGGGCTGGACGCCTGCTGCACAGGCCAGCAGCTTGGCCTCTGGGTTCCCCCTGTGTAGCAGGTTCAGGGACAGACAGTGCTCAGCCCTGGGGCCTCTGTGCTGACACAGGGCATGGCTGAGCTGGGCAACAGGTGTCCCCGCAGGGTGGCCTCTGAGGGGACCATCCTTGTTTGAGGTAAACCCCAGGCCCCGTCCTCTTCTTCTTTTTTTTTTAAAAAAAATTAATTAATTTATTTTTGCCTGTGTTGGGTCTTCGTTGCTGCGCGAGGGCTTTCTCTAGTTGTGGCGAGCGGGGGCTGCTCTTCGTTGCGGTGTGTGGGCTTCTCATTGCGGTGGCTTCTCTTGTTGCAGAGCATGGGTTCTAGGAGCGCGGGCTTCAGTAGTTGTGGCATGTGGGCTCAGTAGTTGTGGCTCACGGGCTTAGTTGCTCCACGGCATGTTGGATCTTCCCGGACCGGGGCTCGAACCTGTGTTCCCTGCACTGGCAGGTGAACTCTTAACCACTGCGTCACCAGGGAAGCCCCCGTCCTCTGTCTTCCGAGTGGAGCCTTGCAGCCTCGTGGGATGTGCGGACAGCACCCTGGCTTAAGCAGAACGCTGCATGTGTGTGTGTTTAGCTGCAGGGCCCTTTCCCCACACACTGGCTTGCTGGGAGCATCACCTGTTGTGTGTCAGATGGGGCAGAGCTTTGGACCGGATGGAGGGGCCAGGGGCCGGGAGGGGCGGTGTGGTGGCCCAGCTGGGATGGGGGCCCTTCGCTCCGTGAGACCTCTGATGGCCTTTCTCATCTCCAGCTGGCTCCTTGTGACCTCTGACCCATTTCCACGGTGTTTGTGGCCTTAACACTTAGAAGGGGACAAGGTTCCCTTTGGGGGGATGTGTTGGGGAGCGTGGCGGGCACCGAGGGTGCAGGGCCAGCCTGTTGGTCCCCATTGCTGGAGCAGGAAGCCAGGCCCCTCACCCTCGCCTCCCGGCCCCCGCAGGTCCGGGTCTTCCTGCAGCCCCCCCTAAAGGGCGTGGTCATGGAAACCTTCGGATCGGGAAACGGGCCCACCAAGCCCGACCTGCTCCAGGAGCTGCGGGAGGCAGCTGAGCGAGGCCTAGTCATCGTCAACTGCACCCACTGCCTTCAGGGCGCCGTCACCTCGGACTATGGTGCTGGCACGGTGGGGCGGGGACACCGAGGCCTTGGGAGGGAGGGCAGGGGCAAGTCCGGCTTGACCCCGTGCCCCATCGTCCGCCGGTGCCTCCGTTCCTGCAGGCCCTGGCGGGAGCCGGCACCATCTCAGGCTCCGACATGACATCGGAGGCGGCCCTGGCCAAGCTGTCGTATGTGCTTGGCCTGCCGGGGCTGAGCCTGGATGGCAGGAAGGAGGTGCGTGCCCCTCCGGCTGGGGACCCAGGCCTGCACTGGTGGGCGGTGGGGCCCAGTCCGGGGGATATGTGCCTGGGTCTGGAAGGGGGGCGAGGACGGGGGGCTCCCCCGATCGGTTGCCAGCCCCAAGCCCGGCCACTGCCTGTCCTCCCCTCGAGGAGCCCCAGGTCTGGCTTGGGCTAAGGATCCCCAAACTGTCCCAGGGTATCCCCTCCCTCTTGCTTTTCAGGCTGGCCTCAGACACGGCTGTCCCTGGGCCCTGGGGCTGGGCAGAGGCCACAGGGGCCTGGGGAGACCCTGAGCTGGAGGGCTGGAGGGTGGGGCTGGCCTGGTGTGGGGATCTGCCTGGGGTTAGGCTCCGGCCTCAGGCATGGAGCCCGAGGGAGGAGTTTCAGGCCCTGGGCAGCCCTCTCCCGGGGTCTGGGGTGCCTGGCCTGCGAGGTCTGTCTGGGCTGCTGGGCCCGGGCCCTGATGGAGCTGGCCCGGGTCTCCGTGCGCCGCCCCCCCCCCCCCCGGCAGCTGCTGGCCAGAGACCTGCGCGGGGAGATGACGCTGCCCGCCACGGACGAGCTCCGGCCCTCTCTGCGGGGCAGCACGCCGGGCCTCGGGGTCGCCCAGCTCCTTAGTCTGAGCCAGGTACTGTCCAGCGTGGGCGACGGGGTCTGGGCGGTGGGTCCCTGAGGGATGGGCTCCCGCCCCCTGGCATTTTGGTGCCAGGAGCAGAAAACCACCAGGCACGAACTGGTTCTGGGCTCGGGGCCACAGTGGGGAGGGTTTGCAGGGACTCGTGGGCCAGCGTGTGGGAAGGGGCCGGGCAGTCGAGAGGGGCCCTTGCAGCGTGCACACGGTGCTCAGAACGTGGCCGCTCACCCGGTGGGCAGCCGGGCGGGGCCTGCTGGCCCTGGTGCAGGGCCGCCTCGTGAGGGGGGCGCTCTCAGGCAGCATGGGCGCTCCGTCCGTCCTGCTGCTGGCGGGAGAGAGGTGTCTGCTCTGGGGGTCTCCCTGGGAAGAGGGGCCAGGCTTGGAGCTCCTTCCCCTTCTCAGCCAGGGTGCCCAGGCCCAGGAAGGGACCGAGGACTTGCTTTAGGGCCTGGGATCTGAGATTTAAGCTGGGCCAGGCTCACGGGGGTGACTGGGGCCTCCTGGTGCCCCACCTTACCACCACCCCCAGCACTGGCCTCTGGGAGAAGTGTCCAGACCTGGTGCGCCTGACAGGAGACGGGCACTGTGTCCCGTTGCTGACCCGGGTCACACCACGTGCCTCAGTTTCCCCTCTGCAGAGTGAGGGTGGGAGAGTGGAGAGTGGCAGGAACTTAACCTGTTTGCCAGGGATGGGCAGCAGCCAGACGTGTGCGGCCTGTCGTCACAGTGGATGCCTCGGGCCTTAATGACTCCAGATCTCAGTCCCCGCCATGGTGCCTGGCGCGGGGATGCCTACGGGGGCCTCTGATGGGACCCCCAGCCGTCTGGAGCCTTGGGGAGCTGTTAGGCGACCCCAGCACGGGGTCCAAGTGTCCCTTCCTGCTGGGGAGGGCCAGGCACCCCTTCCCACCCTCCCCCAGGCAGGTGCCCTATGAGTTACCCCTGCCTCCTGGCCCGCAGGAGAGGCAGGCGAGGACGTGGGTCTCAGCGGGCGGGTGGCAGGCCCTGGTCACACAGCTGATGGGACAGAACCAGGTGGTGGCCTGTGTCCTGCCTGGACTTTGCTCCCAGGGCTGGGGGTCCCGAGTAGGCCTCGGATGCGGTGCCTAGCCCCTTCCTTTTACCATGTCGAGACTTGAGGGGGCGCTGGACCCCATCCTGGGACTCACTGCCGGCGCGGTGTGTGGGCCAGCAGGGTTCCCACGGGCCCTGCGCCCCACCCCTGCCCACCTGTTCCCCTGCTCCTGGCCCTGCCCACTCCTGGGGGTGGTGAGGACCCCAGGAAGTGGCAGGGGTCCCAAGGTGCTGCGGCGCCCCTCACCCCAGGAGGCTGAGGACGTGCGAGATGCCCTGGTACCCAGCCTGGCCTGCGCCGCGGCCCACGCCGGCGACCTGGAGGCCCTGCAGGTGCTTGCGGAGCTGGTGAGACCCTGCCCGCCCTCGGGGACCAGCTCCAGCTGCACCAGGCCCCGGGGGGTGGGGCGCTGCCCAGATGTGGGCAGGACTGCCTGTCCCGGGGCTTGCTCACCTCCCCGCAGCCGAGGGGGGCACGTGGCTGTGTCAGGCCCCCCTGGGTGCACCCCGACCCTGTCCCTTCCCTGTGGCCTACCTGGCCCTGTCCGGCCTCCCCTCAGTGGCTGGTGATCCCTTGCACCGCCCCAGGGCAGTGACCTGAGCCTGGAGGACTTTGGTGGTCAAACTCCGCTGCACTCGGCCGCCCGAGGGGGCCAGGCTGGGGTGGTCACCATGCTGCTGCAGAGAGGGCTGGACGTGAACGCACGGGACAAGGATGGCCTCAGCCCGCTGCTGCTGGCCGTGAGGGGCAGGTACTGGGCTGGGGGGGGCGGGCACTGTGGCGGATGTGTGGGCAGGGCCTGGACAGGAATGCCTCAGAGGGGGCCTTCGGTGTGCCTGTGGTCACACAGCACCCCCAGGCACAGCCAGGTGGGACCAAGGACGCCTGCTTCCCGGAGCCTCGCCCACCTCCAGCTGGGCCCTACAGACTGGGAGGACTGACTCTGGGCAGGGTGGTCAGGGAGGGCTTCCTGGAGGTGACCACCAAGCTGAGCCAGGCAGGCCCGGCAAGACCCTGGCACGGAATTTCTAGAAAAGGAAAACGCTTACAGAGCACAGGGGTCTCATGTGTGTTCCCTCCGTCCTCCACCTGAGGGGCTGGGGGTGGGGCAAGGGGAGAAACCCCCAACCCAGCACTGGGATGGAGCAGGTACAGAGCAGGTGACATAGTGCCAGACGTTGGGCTGGGTGAGCACAGGTCCCCAAGGGGCCAGGCTCAGCATGCATGCTAGTGGGGGGGTCCCCCAAGCTGGCCCCATCCAACAAACCCTGGCTCTTTAGGGCAGGGCCCCAGCCTGGGTTTTTTTGGGGGCCCCCGCCCAAGTGGAGAGTTGCAGAGCTGAGCCCTTGCTGAGGCCCGAGGGCCCTGGGCAGTCGTTGTGGGCACCTGACGTCTGGTTCCTTCTAAGGAGCAGCAGAGGCCCCCTGCCCTGAAGCCAAGGCCAGAGGCTGGGGCCCCCTGGAGGGGCCGCCCTGTGTGCTCACCTGTGACGCGCACTGCAGGCTGGGGCGGCGGCACCTTGCAGGGCGGGTTGTGTGAGGATCGACGTGAAGGAAAACACACGAGCTGGTGGTCACCACCCAGGAGCCGGGGTCACAGGCTCTGACCCCTTCCCTTGGGGTTGGGCCTGGCGGGCGGGCAGCCAGCCAGCCGAGGCCGGAGGAGCAGGCGTCGGGGCTGGTGAACACCTGTACCCGTGTCCTCTGCTGGGGCGGCCGTCTCCTTGTCCTCCCCGGCCCGCCTGGCATCTCTCCGAGGGGCAGGCCTCTCCTGCTCTGACGGCGGATGGGCACGGGTGGGGCCTGGTAGCCACTTGGCCCTGCATTCTAGGGGCTTACGTTGCTCCGAGGCCTGGAACTTTCTGGGAAGACCTAGGGGCAGGGGCGGGCCCACTCTCCCACCTGTTTCCCCGTCCCCTGCCCGGCAGCTGGGAGGGCCATCACATATGTGTGTGTGTGAGAGTGTGTGTGTGAGCGCACTGGTGAGCACGGGTGTGAGGGTGTGTCTGGGACACGGGGATCACAGGCCTTGCTTTCCATCTCTCGTAGTCTTGCTGTTTCCGAATGCAGAGCTGGTCTCGGTTTAGCGTCTGCCACAGGCCTCGGGCCCTCCCCAGGGGCTCTCGGCCTGCAGGACCCTGGGTCATTTCTGGGGGTCTCATGAGTCTTATGGAGAGCCCAGGCCACCAGACCGCTCGGCTCAGCCCTGGGCCAGGGCGCCTCACCCTTGGGGCAGTGGGCAGCGGGGTAGCCCCTCCCTCCCAGCCTCCTGGGAGCATCAAAGGGTTCTCAGAACAGGTGGGGGACCGAGGGGGAGGGCTGCACGTGGGGTGTGCCCGTGGCGCCCAGGCCGGGTGATCTGGCTGGAGACTCTGCGGCTCACACTTGGGTGTGGGTGGCAGCGTGGTGAGCTCACCCCGTCCTGGTCCCACCCGCTCGTCCCCAGCTGGCTGTCACGGCAGCTCCCTCGTCTCCCGAACCGGTCTCCCGGCTCACCCCCCAGCGGGCCCTGCTGTGCCCTGGAGGGGGCTGGCCTCACCCTGGAGGGCTCCGGGGGGGTGGGGGGTGGCCCACTCTCCTCCCCAGCTCCCTAAAAGTGGGGTGACCATGCAGTTGATGGTACACCCCCAAACTGGGGAAGGGGGCAGCCTCGGGGCTCTGTGCTCTGTTCCTGGGCTCGGAGCCGGTGCCTTGACACCCACAGGCCTCTGGGCCCTGCTCCGGGCCAGCCTGACGCCCACGTTCTTCCGTCAGTCTCATGCCCACCCCATCCCCAAGGGCAGACTACCGGCCCAAGGGATTCCGTTTTCCCAGACTCGGCCCTGGCGGGTGTGAGCTCGGCAGGGAGGCTCCTCCAGGGTGGGCCGTCCGAAGGTGCCCAGAGCGCGGCCTCGGGGCCTCTGGCGGGGGTGCTGCGGACGGAGGTGCTGCACAGCCGGGGCTGACTGACCGCCCCCCCCGGCGTGGGTCTGGGTGCTGGGGACCGAGGTGGGGTGGCCCTAGTCTGGGGAGGGTGGGTTCCTGGGCTTGGGCACAGGCCAAGGCCCTGCTGGCGTCTCGCAGAGGCTGCGGCGGGCAGGCGGTCACCACACTGTTTCTCACGGCAGGCATCAGGGTGTCATTGGGCTGCTGCGGGCGGCTGGGGCCTGCCTGTCCCCCCAGGACCTGGAGGACTCGGGAACAGAGCTCTGCAGGTGAGGGTCGCAGGCATACCTGTGCTTCCTGGGACGCGGGCTTCAGAGGGGGGAGAGCCCATCGTGCACCAGCTGGGCCCTTGGAGCACTTGAGGGTGGGGTTTGTTCCTAGAAGAGGGAGCAGTCCAGCAAGGGGGTGCGTGTGAGAGTGTGCGTGCGTGTGTGTGGGTAGAGGAGGGCCGTGGAGGGGTCGGCTGGGAGGGTGCCTGGGCTGCGTTTGGGGAGGTTGGGGACACGGGGTGGGGGCAGGGCAGTCGGCAGCTCTCACGCGTGGCCGCGCTCCCCCGTGGGGAGGACACCAAGGCCCAGCAGCGGCCCTGCCCTGGTCGGCGTTCGGCTGTCAGCTGCCAGCAGGACTCTGACCCCAGCCGCTCTGAGTGGCCACCAGGCAGACCTGGGGAGGCTGAGGCCCGGGAGGGGTGGTGGTAGGCTGGGCGGGGGCAGGCCCAGGGCTGCCAGCCTCCGCTCCTTCCTCCGTCCCCGGGACCCTCCCCGTGGCTCCCCCCCACCCCGCCCTGCCCACCAGCCCCTCCTGTGTCCAGCCCGGGCTGCCCTGGGCAGGTCTGAGGCCTCGAGGAGGGGAGGGGCCGAGGGGGGGGCAGGCTGGGGGCCGGAAGCGCCTTGGAAGTCAGAGCCCCCAGGCGTGGGCTGGGTGACAAGGGCCGTGTCTTAGACCGTGGCTGCTGTGGTGTGAGGAGGGGTGGCTGCCTGCTCTCCAGGAAGAGGACCTGAAGCTCTGGCCCCTCGTCCCCACCAGCCAGCATCCCCCCACCCCCGAGCCTTGGAGGCCCCCGTCCTAGACACAGTGGGGTGGAGAGAGCCCACTGGCCCCAGCCTCAGCCCCTCCCTCCCTGGAGTGCAGCGTCCCTGGAGGGACGAATCCTGCTGGCTTACCTGCCTCTTCTCAGCACCAACAGGGCTAAGGCGGGCGGGGCTGGGGGGTCTCAGATGTGTGGGATGGTGGCGGGGCCCAGGCGGGGAGGGTCTTGGCTCTGAAGGGACTTCTGGGGTGACTTGGTTCAGAGCTGCACCCCAGGTGGGTCTCGACGGCTCCGTTGACAGATGGGGAAACAGGCAGAGGGGGGAGGTGACAGCAGCTCCCCCGGGAGTGGGTCATCCGACCTGAGCTGCTTGGCTGGATTTGTGGGGGGCCCTTGGCCAGCTCTTCCAGGAGGTGAGCGTGTGTGGGAACCAGCGCGAGAGGCCTGCAGGCAGATCTGGGGGGGGGCGGGTGGTGGCGCCCTCAGCGTCAGCGTGATTCACCTCAGGGATGACCCAGCGCCGCTTCGGGGGCTGCTGCTGCCGTTTCCTGACCCAGAGCGAGTCCCTAGGGCCCCGTTGGGGGATGGCCCTTCCGCCCGGCAGTCCTGGCCAGCACACCTGGCTTGGACCCCTTCCCTGCCTGGTCCCAGGGTGAGAGCAAAGGGAGGATGCAGACGACCCCACAAGGGCCCGGGAGGTGCGCTGTGAGTCCCCCACCACCTCCCTGGGGCAGGCAGGCCCAGGCCCCCTCCTACCAGGACCCCCCCATGCGGCCTGCCTCTGTGGGCCCCGCCAGGGAGAGCTGTGTTATGAAATATGAAACTGGCGGGCGGCACTCAGCCGGTGGGGTGTGTGTGGTGTGCACGTGCGTGCATCCTCACGCGTGTGCCTTCGTGTGTGCACCCTTGACCTGAGTCCCAGTCACCCCTGCTGGGTGAAACCAGACTCCAGGCCGTCAGCTGGCCCACAGCGACTCCTGCGCTCCTGCCCCGGGGCTCAGGCACTGCTGGGTCAGCTGTTTGGGGCTGGCTTTGCAGAAGTGCCGGTGGGCAGATGGACATGTGCCCGGTGGTCTCTGACGGCTCCCCGTCCTCCGCTCCCCCTCCCAGGCTGGCATCCAGGGCAGACTGTGAAGGCCTGCGGGCATGGTGGCAGGCAGGGGCCGACCTGAGGCAGCCGGGCTATGATGGGCGCAGCGCCCTGCATGTCGTGAGTGCCGCCAGTGCCCTCTGAGGCCACCTCGTCCAGGAAGGCCTCCCTGACAGCTCCATTGGCTCCCGCTTCCCAAATGCCCAACCCCTGCTCTCTGGGTGGATGCACTTCATATGCGGGAACCACAGGGGTGGGAGGGCTGTCCCTTTTCCTGTCCCAGGTTCCCTCCCAGGGCCGAGACCTGTGGGGACAAGGGCAACGGAGGAGTCATGGGGTCCTTGGTGCGTGGGTGGGAGGGCAGCCTGGTGGGCCACGGGGGGGGAGGCGGGGTTCAGGGCCAGGTTGCTGGTCCGAGTCCCTGAGGCAGCACCTCCCGCGTTCCCCCTCACCCACCCTGCAGGCAGAGGCAGCTGGGAACCTGGAAGTGGTGGCCCTTCTGCAGAGCCTTCAGGGTGGGGTTGGTGACCAGGCCCTGGGCCCAGTAAGTCCCCTACCCCCCTGTGGGGTTGGACCTGGTGGGGATTGTGTCCTGGGGACAGAGCCGGTCTAAGTCAGTGGGGCCTGCAGGGCCCCTCCTGTGGGTGGGGCGCACCCTCTGTGGGAAGCTGCAAACTGCCTGGAGGGAGGGCCAACCCCAGACCCCCTGCTTCCATCCTGTCAGGCCGCCCCATGGTGCACCCTGCCCCATGGCGCACCCTGCCGCGGCACTGGAGGCCCCAGCCCGGTCAAGAAGCTCCCCGAGCCTGGAGGGGGCCTGCCCGCCCTGCCCCGCCCCAGCAGGACCAGCACCCACTGGGCTGGGTGGGCCAGGTTCCAGCTGACTCCCCACTCCCACCCCATCAGCTGGCCTTCCGGAAAACCCTCCAGGCTGGTTGGGTTTGCTCAGGTCCTTGGGTCCCTCCCCTGTGAAAGGCTGCTTCCCACTGACAGGTGCCCGGGCTTGTCTGTCTGCTCTGGCCCCATACAGTACCTGGGCCTCCACTCCTCTAGAGACCTCCCATTGTCAGGAAGTGCTGCCTGGTGTCTAACCTGAAGCTGTCCTGCTGCAGCGTAAGCCATTCCTTCCTGTTGAGACCTGCTGGAAGGATGACAGCAGACCCACCCCTGTGGCCCTGACTGTGCTGTGCGCCCCCTTCCCCTGCCCCCCTCCTCACTGCTGGAGCTGCTCCCCATCCTGTTTGCACAATGCAGCCTAAAGGTCTTTGTTGGGTCGAGTGGCAATAAAATCTCTCGGAGGGCCGTTCCCTCCCGAGATCCCCAAAGCCCGGCTCCAGTGGGTCTGTCTGGGTCCCAGGACCGTGGGTGTGTGTGTGGGGTGTCAGGCCCCAGGCTCTGGGTCAAAGGGCGTGTCTTCAGCACCCTGGGGGTGAGGGACGCTCCTCCAACCCTTCCCAAGGCACCGGGAGTGAGTGTGAGTGTGGGCCCCTGGGCAGGGTGGGCAGGCTCTTCCCTCCCCAGACAACTTCTGCCCCGTCTCCTCTCCTCCCAGACCTCCTCTTGAAGCTTCGGGTCACCTCCTCCAGGCAGCCCCCACCCACATCTGCTTCTGCTGAACTCTCCTCATGGAGACCATCTCTCTACCTCTCCCGGTGCCCCTCATCCGTTCTTCACAGGGGCCTCTGCGGTGTGCCGGCCCCTTGGCCCCGTTCATTGCAGCCCCTGATCTGCTGGTAGCGCGGGACCTGCTGCCTCTTATGAGCCAGGCCCATCCTGGGGAGCCTGGGTGGGTGGGAGCGCCCTGCTGTGCGCAGGTGTGGTATGGGCAGGGCAGGCCCGGGCCTGGTGGGTGTGGCTGTCTGAGGCCAGTGTCAGTGCCTTACCAGAGGCCCCACTGGGGCTGAAATCAGGTGTTTGGACCCACAGCCTGAACCGGAAGCACCGGAAGCAGTCCGGTGGGGCGACAAGGGCATGACCTTGGGCCTGGGCTGGCCTGAGGCCTCCCGCCCCTGCCCCGCCCCCGGCCCTGCTGGGCGTGAGGAGCCTCCCCGCTCCAGGTCCCCCACCACCTTGGCCCCTCTCTAACTGCCCCCATAAGGACTGCCTTCAATCTGTCCGTCTGGCCCCTGAGCTGGGGGCTCAGGAAGCCGCTGGGCCCAGCCTGAGGGCAAGGGTGACCCTAAAGAGCTCTCCCTTGCACCCACCATGCAGCTTCTCCCAGAGGTGCTGGGCCGGGGGCGGCTCCGCCCGCACCCCCAGGCTTCTCAGCCCGGTTCCCAGGCCCGGGCTGGCAGCCTTCCAGATCTTGCCCAGAGACGGGTGTGCCTGGGTCTTGCACAAACAGGTGACACCACACGAGCGTGGTGGGGCCCCATACCCTGACGACAGCCCAGTGAGCTGGGGCCTGGGGGGAAGAGGGGCCCTGGGGCTCCAGAGCCGGGAGCCCCTGCAGTTGCCGGTGGGCTGGGACCCTCAGAAGGCCAGAGGGCGGCAGGACCATTGGACAAATACCTGGACAACTGGAGAGCACCTTCCGCATCCCACGACCGGTACCGATCCCCACGTCCTCCGTGGCGCCCGGCACACAGCAGCTCACCAGACACAGCCATCCCCTTTGGCTCTGCTGCCAAGGGACGGGGGACCGGATGGGGCAGAGCCTGTGCTCACGGCCACGCCACACGCAGCGCGTCTCCCAGGCCCCGCGGAGCCCAGATCGTGAGAGCTGCGGTGCCTCAAGTTACCCCACGTGGGCCCTCCCTCCCAGAAAGCCGGCCAGTGGAGGAGTGCCCACTGGAACCCGGTGTCCCAGGGCGAGAGCACTCGCTGCACTGGCTTTTCCCCAAGTGGGTCATCGAGGGCAGGGGAGAGGCTTCTGCCAGCGGGGCGGATGCGGGGAGCTCCCCTCCAGGCCCCCACTTCTCAGGCCCCTCCCCACACTTGGGGGATGCAGAGCCCCACAGTGAGCGGCTCCTGGACTGGGCAGGTGTCCCAGGAAGCTCTGGAAAGTCTCAGACATCTGTCTGGAAAGTTCCCCAGGGCCATTCCTCAGAGAGTGGCCAAGTCGCAGCAGGGGAGTAAGGGGCCGCCCTCCTTGCCCAGCCGCGCAAGGCGGGGGTAGCCCTGCGAATAACAAAGTTGAAGGGTCACCTACCGGGAGCTAGCTTCCATCCCGCGACGCCCCCGAATGGGCACCAGCCCATCTTCCTTCCCACTTTACAGCTGAAGAAACTAAGGCCCAGGCCTGTGCTCAGGGTCCCAGGCGGGCACGTGGCAGAGCTGGGCTACCAGCCTGCCTGGCACTGCACCGGCCTCCTCACCTCTTGAAGGTAGTGCCAGCGGGAGAGGTCGCCGGGCTGGTGGGAAATGCGGGAGTGAGGCGAGCTCGGCGAGGGCGGGGTACACGTGCAAGGCGCCCAGACCCCCTCGGGGTCTCGGAGGGGCCGGAGCTGCGTGGCTCGCACCCGGTGATTTCACTTGGGATGGCGCTCCGGCTCCCAACGGCCCATCTCCTGTCACTGGGATCCCAGGGTTATCGCTGGGAAACATCTCTCATTTAGGCCGTTATCCACGTTTACCCAGTGTCTTCCGTCCTTAGATTTCTCAGTCAGGGCCGCCCTCACCCCAGCTACAGGTCACACCTCAATACCTCCTGCTGCGAGTGGGGGCCCCAGGCACTGGTACTGGTCACCTCTTCCTCTCCACTCTTACCAGTCCCCTCTGGTGCCGGCGACAGTGGCAGTGTGGAGGGAGAGGTCTGCTCCGGACTGGGCTGCACCAGGGCCGAGAACAGGGGACAGGAGAGGTGGGGTCTTTCCGCCCATGCAGTGACGGGGGTGTGCGTGTGTGTGGGGGGGGGCAGGAGCGCCCAAGCTCATTGTCTTGGTTACACACCTCTGTGCCCCCTCCCCCCAGTTCCTGCCCACACACACTGCCACTCAGGCCTGTGGACTCAGCAGAGATGTGGGGTGTGGAGTCCCAGCTCCACCATGGAGCGCCGTGTGACCTCTGAGAAGTCACTGCCTCTCTCTGAGCCTCAGTTTCCCCAACTGCAAATGGAAACGATGAAACCTTTGCTACTCACGTTACTGGGTGCTGGTGCAGGTAAACCGCACACAGCGTGTGTGACGAGGTCTAGAGGGTCCGTCACACCTCGGTGGCTGCACCCCGACCTGGGACCAGCCTGGGCTCCCGAGCCCAGGGGACACGGGGGTGCAGCTGGTGGCGCTGCCTTGTGTGGCCACCCTGGACTTGGCCAAACGATGGTGACCACCCGCCGCCCCCCCCCCACCCCCGGGCCGCACCAGTGGCTCAGGGTTTGGGCCGAGGACTTTAGGGGTCACCTCCCTCCAAATTTTCTCTTTCCTAAAGCTTGGACTCTGCCATTAGCCCCCAGTGGGCAGCTCTGCTGCCCCAACATGTCCAGGTGACTAAAGTGGGCAGGCCGGGGTGCACGGGGCTGCGGGGTGCCGGCCCAGGGCTCTGCCGGGCGTGGAGGGGACGGGGACAGGAATGTTGTGCCCTGGCTCCCCTGCCGCCCAGGGTGGGGAGTGTGGGCGCAGGATGGGGCTTCCAGCGTGGGCTCTGAGGAGGGGTCCGGGCTGCCCTCCTTACCCTCTGGGAGGAGACAGGGTCTGAGAACCAGAAACCTGCCGGCGCGTCCTCACCCTCCCTCTAGTTTCACTTTCCATTTGTTCCCTTCCTCCCCTCTCCCACGAAGTTCCCTTTGAAGTGAGAAGGGACACGGATGGGCGTGTCCAGCCGGCCCTCCCGCCACCCATGGGCGGTACCCGGGTCCCGGGCTTCTGCCGGCTCCGGTCCTCACCTGGGCACCAACTCGGCTGCCGTCCCCACCTCCCCGCAGTGAGCCCGGGCGCCCCGGGTCCCTGGCGGGACGGTGCGGGTATGGTCCCCGGGCCCGGAGCGTGGAACCCAGGGGCGCCGGGGGCAGCGGGCCGGGCGGGGCCGGGAGGCCGGTGAGTCAGGGCCACCCCCGCGTGGGCGCGCCGAGCAGGTACCGGGGCCGCGGACGACCGGCCGCGCGACCTGCCGGCCCGGGAGCCGCCCCGCCCGGAAAAACCGGTCGGGCCGGCGCGGCCCGGGCGCATTCCGGCGGCGGGGGAGGGCGGCCACCCGCTTAAAAGGCGCCGCGGCACTGGCCGCCGCCGCACGGACGCACCGCCGGGCATCGCGGGGCCGTGGGCAGAGGGGACGCGCCGCCGGGACGGCTGGGCTCGCAGGGGCTCGTCGGGCGCGGTCGGTCGGTCGGGGCTGGGTCCGGCTGCCGCGCTCCCCCTGCGTGTCCGGGAGTCGGGGCGCGCGGCCGGGGTCCCGGGCGGCGGGGCTCTTCTCTCCACAGCGCGGCGGACGCGGATCGCGCGCTGGGTTCAGTGGTTCTTAACAGTTCAACAGTTCTGTAGCGCAATTGTGAAATGTTTAGGACCACTAGACCCGGCGGGCCTGCACGCAGCGACAGCAATGGAGCGGCCCACGCGCGGCCCGGGAGCAGGGCCAGGGGCGGGGGCGCCTGGAAGGAGCCCTCGGACCCTGCGCCGCGCACCCTAGGCCGGCCCAGGCCCTCTGCACCTCGCCCGGCAGACCCCGAGGCCGGGCCTGGGGCCGAGCGCAGCGGGAGGCGGCGGGGCGTGATGGCGCCGAGCGCTGGGAAGCGCTGGGAAGGGCTGGGAAGCGCTGGGAAGCGCTGGGAAGGGCTGGGAAGCCCTGGCAAGCGCTGGGAAGCCTTGGGAAGGGCTGGGAAGCCCTGGGAAGCCCTGGGAAGGGCTGGGAAGCGCTGGGAAGCGCTGGGAAGGGCTGGGAAGGGCTGGGGTTTGGGCGCGCCGGGCCCACGCTCCTGGCGTGCTGCCTGTGCGGAGAAGCCACTGCTGTCCTCCTGTAGCCCGAGCACCCCCCCACCCCTCCGACACTTAAAACTCCGTCGGCTTCCCAGCCGGGCCCTGGCGGTGGCCGCGCGGGGTGAAGGAGCTCTCCTAGCCCTCGGCCTCCCGGTCCTGGTGACGCGGCGGCCGCGCCCTCCGGGGCGGGAGTGGGTCGTGGGCTCGGGCTCGCTGGGGGAGAGCTGGAGCCTTCGCTTCGAAGGGGGCCCGTGCGGGGCGATTGCAGGCGCCCAGTGACAGCGTGTGGAATGAATGAAGGACCCCCAGGGACAGAAACGTGGGGGGGGGGAGGAAGTTGGGAGACCACGCCCCAGGTAGGGGAACAGGCCCGCGGACTCGGTGGGTCGGACCGCCTTGGCCAGGGCGTCCCCTCTGCACTGCGTCCTGGGAGCACGCGCCCGATAGGCCCCGTGGGAGCCGCGGGAGCCCGCGTATCTCTGGGAGGGGCTGGCCCCAGGGGGGGCTCAGCAAAGTGTCACCCCATTCCCACCTCCCGCCAGGGCGAGGCGTCCCTCCCGGAGGATGAGACTGACCTGCTCGGGAGCCTGCCTGGCCCGCGGGTGTGGCGCCACCCTCTGGGGAGGGAAGGTCCCTGCCTCCTTGGCCCCGGGAGTAGGGGAGCCGAAGGGCAGCCTGGATGGCGGGTCGGACAGGCCTGGGTTTGAGGCCCACTGGAGGCGCGCGGACCAGCTGGATGGCTTTGGGCTAGTCACCAGCTCGTGAGTGTGGTGGTGGCGGTTCGCGGGGTGGGAGGGCGGATGCCAGGCCCCTACAGGGTGGATGTGAGGACAGGAGGCGTGGCGTGGAGGGAGAGAGCTGGCCGCGCGCAGAAGGATGTGGCCCCAGCCCAGGCTGTGGGCCCTCTGGCTGCCTGGGGGGGGGGGGGGTCGTGTACTCGGCATGAGGGTCCACCTTCCAGCCAGCACTTTCCGCTTTTGCTCAGTAAACTCTACTGCAGCCGCCTCTCGGGAGCACAGCAGGGCCAGGCCGGGTCCACGGTGCTCTGAGGGGTCCAGAGGGTCTCGGCAAGCATGCTGACGCTGTCTCCTGACCGCCAGTGGCAGCTTCATTCGACAGTGTTCTTCCTGCCCCCCCTGCTGTGCCCCCAGCAGCCCGGAGGCAGGGGCTCCCCTGCTGGGGTCCAGGTGAGGGGTCATGGGGTGTTGCCTAGTCTGTGGTCTGGAATCATTTTGTACGATGTGAATATATACATTACAGACTGATGAAAATAAACATATGCTCTAAAGCATCATCGTGTCCCGGGCTGGCTGTCCTTTCTCCCCCGGGCCTCGTCGTGGTCTCTTCTTCCTTCCAGCCCCAGAGGAAGAAAAATGAGGACAGTTGTGTAGGGGGGTGGCCAGGTCCCGACCTGGCCTGGCTGCCAGCCTCTGCCTTGCCTCTGGCCCCGTGGTCTCCCAGCAAGCCCCTAGCCCCTGCCACCAGCTTTCTCTTAGTTGGGGAAGGGACACCTCCTGAAACCTTCTCCCGCCTCCCTGACCCAGGCCCCTGGGTCCCTCCCCGCTTCTGTTTTGAGCTGCTGCCTTGAAGAGCCGGGCTGGGGAGAGGGCTTGGTCCCGGGGCCCCAACTTCAGGTGGCTCCACCTGCTTCCAACCTCACCCCATACTGGCGCCCGGCTGGCTGCTACCGTGCCCAGCCTGGCTGGGCTCTGGTCACCGGGAGGGGCAAGGTTGGAGGGCTTAGGGGCTGAAGTGATGGAGGACCCTCCTCGGCCGTACCCGCCCCCCTCCCCCATCCTGGCACAGACTGAGAGTCAGTCGTGGTTACAAGCCTTGCCGCCCATAAGCAAGTGACCGTGGCAATTCCCTCCTCTCAGAGAGCCCATTGCTTCCTCTGGCAGCGGGGCTGGTAGTGCCCATCTCGCGGGGCTCGCTGCAGGGCCACTCCCAGAGCGCTGATGTGGGGCAGAGCTAGAGCTTATCGCAGGGACGGTAATACCTCGTGGGGGAGGGCTGATGGGGGGAAGAGCCCAGGTAGCAATGGGGTGGGGTCTCAGCCCACGCCCCCTCGGTCCCTGGGGCTTTCTGTGACAAGCCCTGTCTCTCCTGACATACATTGCCCCCTGCCCCTGCCCCCCGACCCCTCTCCTCTCTCTGGCATTATGCCCAGGGTCCCCAGTACCCATTCTCTTTAGCAATGGAAGCCCCTAGTGTCCACTGGGCACTTGGCCCCCTGGGCTGCTAGTGTGGGGTTCTGGCCTGCCTCTACTTCCTCTTTCCCCTTGCCGGGTGGAACCAGGCCACTGTGGTGCTAAGCCCGCCCTGGCCTTGCAGACAGAGGGCCACCCTGGGCCATGGCAGAGCCTCCCTGGATGAGGCTGACCAACTCGTCAAGGTTTGCCTGGGACTTTCAGGTTTTAACACTGGAGATCTCATGTTCTGGGTGCCCTGTTTGTTCAGGGCAAACTGGGACAGCTGATCACCCCACCCTGGACTAGTTCGGGGGAGCCACCACCCTGGTTCCTTGGACCACTTACCAGCTTGTCTTTTCCACAAGAGAAATTAACCTTCTGTCTTTTTAAAGCCACTGTTATTTTGGTCTCTGTTAAAGTAGCTAAACCAGTCTTCTGAGCGAGTGGTCTCCAGCTTTGCCATGTGGCTGTCACCGGGAGGGCTGGTGAAGGTCACCAGGCCCAGGCTCAGAGCAGGATGGACGGGGAACCCACGCCTTGGCCAGGTTCCCAGGTGATTCTGATCGAGGCCCAAGGCCGGGAACCACTGTCTTAAGTAATCGATCTCAGCAAGAGAAAAGAATTGGAGGAATGAGGGTAGACAGACCCCGGAACCTGTGGCTTTTGGAGATGTCCCGAGCCTCTAATCCCCAGGGAAGCAAGAGCCCAGAACAGACACTGCCTGTCGGTCCCTCTGTCCGCAGCATCCCTGCCTGAGTCCCTAGGGCATGGGCAACCTGCTGGAGGCTGCCCCCAGGCTATAGTGAGTCTACGTCCAAGTGCCCCTGAGGTTGAGAATCTTCATAGAGGAGGAGGGACAGATGACAGTTCCCTACTTTCTCCACACCCTTGGTGACTTGGTGAGTGTCCACTGTGACGGGCTCTCTGAGCATCTGCTGTGGTTCTTGAAGACTGCGGGGCACACAGATGGCAGGGGACATGTCCAAGAGAGCTTCCCTCAAGCCCTCCAGTCGTTGGGGATCACTCTTTTTTTTTTTTTTTTGAAGTCTTATTTTATTTTATTTTTTAATCATACCTCATCTAAAAAAATAGCTCTGAAATTGCAATGGATACTACTGAATACACATAGTTGATGACTTTAATCAGGTATTCTTTGTTTTTTTTTTTTTAACATCTTCATTGGAGTATAACTGCTTTACAATGGTGTGTTAGTTTCTGCTGTATAACAAAGTGAATCAGCTATATGCATACATATATCCCCATATCCCCTCCCTCTTGCGTCTCCCTCCCACCCTTCCTATCCCACCCCTCTAGGTGGTCACAAAGCACCGAGCTGATCTCCCTGTGCTATGAGGCTGCTTCCCACTAGCTGTCTGTTGTACGCTTGGTAGTGTATATATGTCCATGCCACTCTCTCACTTCGTCCCAGCTTACCCTTCCCCCTCCCCGTGTCCTCAAGTCCATTCTCTACGTCTGCATCTTTATTCCTGTCCTGCCCCTGGGTTCTTCAGAACCATTTTTTTTTTGATTCCATATACATGTGTTAGCATACAGTATTTGTTTTTCTCTTTCTGACTTACTTCACTCTGTATGACAGACTCTAGGTCCATCCACCTCACTACAAATAACTCAATTTCGTTCCTTTTTATGGCTGAGTAATATTCCATTATATATGGGGATCACCCTTGTCTTTATTTTTTCAGTGTCTAGAGAGGTAATTAACATATAGTAAAATCGACAATGTATGTTCAAAGCGTACAGTCTGATGGCGTTTGCCCTATGCATACATACATGAAACCATCTGCATTACCAAGGTAAGGAGCAGATCCACCCCCCAACGGGGTTAACGTGGCCCTTTGCGATTACTTCCTCCCTTCCCCAACGCCCCCCACCCCTGACACGAGGTTTTCTTTCTTGGAACATTTTCAAATGCAAATTCAATATCTTGAATGGATATAGGACTATTTGGTTTATCTATTTCTTCTCAGGGGAGTTTTATCAGTTTGTATCTTTCAAAGAATTTGTTTATGTAATCTAAGTTGTCAGAGTTATTGGTATAAAGTTATTCATGATATTCCATTATTATTCGTTTGGCATCTGTAGCATCCGTACAATGTCCCATCTCACATTCTTTTATTTTTTCAAAATTTTATTTATTTATTTATCTGCCCAGCATACGGGATCTTAGTTCCCCAACCAGGAATTGAACCTGTACCCCCCTGCAGTGGAAACTCGGCGTCTTAACTGCTGGACCGCCAGGGAAGTCTCCTCCCCTTCTTTTTTTTTTTAAACCCAAACTCCCTGATGGTTTTCAGGGTGTATTTTTTTTAAAGATTTTTAAATTTATTATTTATTTTGTTTATTTTTGGCTGGGTCAGGTCTTAGTTGCGGCACCAGGATCTTCACTGAGTCATGAGGGATCTTTTGTTGTGGCACACGGGCTTCTCTCTAGTTGTGGTGTACGGTTTCCAGGGCGCGTGGGCTCTGTAGTTTGTGACATGCGGGCTCTCTCATTGAGGTGCACAAGCTCAGTAGTTGTGGCGCACGGGCTTAGTTGCCCCATGGCATGTGGGATCTCAGTTCCCTGACCAGGAATCGAACCTGCATCCCCTGCATTGTAAGGTGAATCCTTTACCACTGGACCACTAGGGAAGTCCCCCCTCCCGTCCTTAATATTGATGATTTTGTGTTTTCTCAGCCTGGCTAGAGGTTTATCATTTTTATTGATCATCTGAAAGAACCCACTTTGAGTTTGATTAATGTTCTCTATTATTTTTCTGTTTTCTATTTAATTGATTTCCACTCTTTTATCTCTGTTATTTCCCTTCTTCTATTTACTTTAGGTTTTGTTTGTTCTGCTTTTCTGGCTTCTTTTTTTTTTTTTTTTTGTGGTATGCGGGCCTCTCACTGTTGTGTGGCCTCTCCCGTTGCGGAGCACAGGCTCCGGACGCGCAGGCTCAGCAGCCATGGCTCACGGGCCCAGCCGCTCTGCGGCATGTGGGATCTTCCCGGACCGGGGCATGAACCCGTGTCCCCTGCATCGGCAGGTGGACTCTCAACCACTGCGCCACCAGAGAAGCCCTCTAGCTTCTTAAGATGGTGTCTGTTAGGCCATTTGAGGTTGACCCAAAGGTCCCCGAAGCTCTGTTCATTGTTTTTTTTAATATATTTATTTATTGATTGATTGATGTGGCTGTGCCAGGTCTTAGTTGCGGCACATGGGAGCTTCGTAGCTGCGTTAGGGATCTTTAGTTGCAGCACGCAGGATCTAGTTCCCTGACCAGGGATGGAACCCGGGCCCCCTGCATTGGGAGCGCAGAGTCTTAACCACTGCAACAGGGGAGCCCCTCTGTTCATTGTTTACAGTTTTGTTTTCTCTGTGTTTCACTTTGGATAGTTTCTATTTCTAGCTAAATAATTGCTTCTTCTGCAGTGTCTAATTGGTATTAATTACATCAGTGTAATTGCCATCATGGACATTATATTTTCCACCTATGGAAGTTCGATTGGGTCTGTTTAATAGTGTAATCTCTGCTTAATGTATTTAAGCATTCTAGATCTTCTTGAACATACTGAAATAGTTACAAAAATAGTTTTAATGTTCTTGTGAACTGATTTTATCATCTGCATCACTTCTGGGTCTGTTTCTTTGTGTGTGTGTGTGTGTGTGTGTGTGCGCGTGTTATTTATTTATTTATTGAAGTATAGTTGATTTACAGTATTGTGTTCGTTTCAGGTGTACAGCAAAGGGATTCAGTTATGTGTGTGTGTGTATACATTTATCTATCTACCTCTCTATCTACCTATCTATCTACCTATCTACCTACCTACCTATCTATCTATCTATCTATCTATCTATCTATCTATCTATTTACCTGTCTATCTATCTATCTACCTACCTATTTATCTATCTACCTAGCTATCTACCTACCTATCTATCTACCTATCTATCTATCTATCTGTCTATCTACCTATCTATCTATCTATCTATCTATCTATCTACCTATCTATCTGGCTGTCTACCTATCTATCTACCTATCTATCTATCTACCCATCTATCTATCTATCTATCTACCTATCTATCTACCTACCTATCTATCTATCTATCTATTTACCTGTCTATCTATCTATCTACCTACCTATTTATCTATCTACCTAGCTATCTACCTATCTATCTACCTACCTATCTATCTACCTATCTATCTATCTATCTGTCTATCTACCTATCTATCTATCTATCTATCTATCTATCTACCTATCTATCTGGCTGTCTACCTATCTATCTACCTATCTATCTATCTACCCATCTATCTATCTATCTATCTACCTATCTATCTACCTACCTATCTATCTATCTATCTATCTACCTACCTATCTATCTACCTACCTATCTATCTACCTATCTATCTATCTACCCATCTATCTATCTATCTATCTATCTATCTATCTATCTACCTATCTATCTGGCTATCTACCTATCTATCTACCTATCTATCTATCTACACATCTATCTATATATCTACCTACCTATCTATCTATCTATCTACCTACCTACCTATCTATCTATCTATCTATCTATCTATCTATCTATCTATCTATCTATCTACCTGTCTATTTATCTATCTATCTATCTACCTACCTATTTATCTATCTACCTAGCTATCTACCTATCTATCTACCTACCTATCTATCTACCTATCTATCTATCTATCTGTCTATCTACCTATCTATCTATCTATCTATCTATCTATCTATCTATCTATCTATCTACCTATCTATCTGGCTGTCTACCTATCTATCTACCTATCTATCTATCTACCCATCTATCTATCTATCTATCTACCTATCTATCTACCTATCTATCTATCTATCTATCTATCTATCTATCTACCTACCTATCTATCTACCTATCTATCTATCTGTCTATCTACCTACCTATCTATCTATCTATCTATCTATCTATCTATCTATCTACCTATCTATCTGGCTATCTACCTATCTATCTACCTATCTATCTATCTACCCATCTATCTATCTATCTATCTACCTATCTATCTACCTACCTATCTATCTATCTATCTATCTATCTATCTATCTATCTATTCTTTTTCAGATTCTTTTGCTTTATAGGGATATTGATATTGAGGGACTTCCCTGGTGGTCCAGTGGTAAAGAATCTACCTTCTAATGCAGGGGACATGGGTTTGATCCCTGGTTGAGGACCTGAGATCCCACATGCCACAGGGCAACTGAGCCCGCGCATCACAACTCCTGAGCTCGTACGCCTCAACGAGAGAGCCCACGTGCCACAAACTATAGAGCCCACGCGCTCTGGAACCCTCACGCCACAACTAGAGAAGAGAAAACCCACACGTCACAACGAGAGAAGCCTGTGTGCCGGAATGAAAGATCACATGTGCCTCAGCGAAGATCCCACATGCCGCAACTAAGACCTAATGCAGCCAAAAAAAACCAAAAAACAAACCAGAATTAAAAAACCCCAAGATATTGAATATAGTTCCCTGTGCTATACAGTAAATCCTTGTTGTTTATCTATTCTATATATAGTCGCGTGCATGTGTTGATCCCAAACTCCTAATTTATCCCCCTTTTCCACTTTGATAACCGTAAGTTTGTTTTCTATGTCTGTGAGTCTGTTTCTGTTTTGTAAATAAGTTCATTTGTGTTATTTTTTTAGATTCCACATTTGAGTGATATCATATGCCATTTCCATCTGACTTACCTCGCTTAGTATGATAATCTCTAGGTCCATCCATGTTACTGCAGACAACATTGTTTCATTCTTTTTTATGGCTGAGTAGTATTCTGATATATACATACACAGATATATCTCACACCTTCTTAATCCATTCCTCTGTTGAGAGACACTTAGGTTGCTCCCATGTCTTGCCTATTGTGAATAGCGCTGATATGAACATTGGGGTGCATGTATTTTTTCAAATTAGAGTTTTCATCTTTTCTGGGTATATGCCCAGGAGTGGGATTGCTCTAACATATGGTAATTCTATTTTTAGTTTTTAAAAGAACCTCCATACTGTTTGTTCTCCATAGTGTGCACCAATTTACTTCCCACCCACGGTGTAGGAGGCTTCTCTGGGCCTGTTTCTGTTAACTGAGTTTTCTCCTCATTTTGCGGTTTTCTGCTTCTTTGTGTGCCTGGTCATTTTTGATTGGCTGCCGGGCATTGTGGCTTTAAACACTGTTGGCTGCTGGGTAATTTTGTACAAACATCGTGAGCCTTGTCCTGGGGTGTGGTGGAACTGCCTGCAGAGAGTTTGATCCTCTTGAGGACTGCATTTAGCTTTGCTAAGCAGGAGCTGTTCAACGTTTATTCTGTTTTATTCTGTTGCCCCAACAATGAGGCAGCCCTCGAGTCCTCTAGCCAACACCTTGCAAACAGTGAGACTTATTCCTTCTGGGCAGTGGGAACACACACCATTCCCAGCATGTTTAAAATTTTTTTTTAATTATGGGAAAATATACAATACATAAAATTTATTCTTTTAACCATTTTTTTTTTTTGCGGTATGCGGGCCTCTTACTGTTGTGGCCTCTCCCGTTGCGGGGCACAGGCTCCGGACACACAGGCTCAGTGGCCATGGCTCACGGGCCCAGTCGCTCCGCGGTATGTGGGATCCTCCCGGACCAGGGCACGAACCTGTGTCCCCTGCATCGGCAGGCGGACTCTCAACCACTGCGCCACCGGGGAAGCCCTCTTTTAACCATTTTAAAATGCACAGTTCTGTGGCATTACATACATTCACATCGCTGTGCAACCATCCACCTCCAGAACTTTTTCTCATCTTGTGAAACTGAAACTCTTTCTCCATTAAATAATAGTTCCCTGTTCCCCTCCTCCCAGCCCTTGGAACCACCGTTCTACTTTCTGTCTTTAAAAAAAAAATTATTAATTTATTTGGCTGCGCTGGGTCTTAGTTGTAGCATGCGGGAGCTTTGTTGTGGCGCAAGGACCTTTAGTTGCGGTGTGCATGCAGGATCTAGTTCCCCGACCAGGGATCGAACCTAGGCCCCCTGCATTGGGAGCACAGAGCCTTAACCACTGGACCACCAGGGAAGTCCCTCTACTTTCTGTCTTTCAGAGTTAAGACAGTTACCTCAAATGAGCAGAGTCGTACTGTACTTCCATCTTCTGTGACTGGCTTGTTTCACTGAGCAAATGTCCCCAAGGCTCATCCGTCTTGTGACAGGTGTCAGGATTCCCTGCCTTCTCGAGGCGCAGAGCAGTGCTCCACCGTGTGGAGGGACCGCAGCTTGCCGACCTGCTCCTCTGTCAATGGACACTTGAGTTGCCTCCACCTTTGGGCTGCTGTGAGTGACGCTGCTGTGGACATGGTGTGCGCGCATCTGCTTTGGTTCCCACGTGGTTGAAACGCAGGCAGCTTTCCTTCTGTTCCCTCCCGGTGGCTCCTTCTCTTGCCTTGGGGAACGTCCTTTCCTTCACGTGCCGACGGGCACTGGGCTAGAGACTCAAGGGGCACCCTTGCCGGTCTCCAGAGCTGTGGCGGTTCTGGCCGCTCTTCTCTCTGAGACTCTGCCCTGCAGACGCGCGCAGCCTTGGCTGCCCCAGAGTCCCGACGGTGTGCGCTCTGTCCGGGGATGCCTGAGAGCTCCCCCTGGTGCTCCCTCCATGTGCTGAGGCCCGTCAGCTCTCCCGGGCCAGTGGGCTGGGCCAGCGCACGCCCTGCCTCACCTGCTGCCCTCTCTCAGGGGTGCCTGTCCCGTCCTGCCTGAGAGCCAATGTCTGTGAACGGTGGCTTCACCCATTTTGTCCCTTTTTGAATATTTCTGGTTGGAGTGTGAATCTGGTCGCTGCTGCTCTATCTTGGCTCAAAAAGCCCCCGCCCCGTTACCGCAAGAATAGTGGCTCAAACCTCCCCCTGTGGTCTGCTGATTCTCTGCCATGGTCCATTCCCAAAAATGTTTCTGGCTGTCCCCGAGGGACGACAGTATTGTGACAGACACACGGTTGGGGGGGTCCCCATCCTGCTCTCCTCTGGAGCTAGATGTCTCCTGGACTCTTCGTGCTTACGACCCCCGATGCTGGATTTTCCTGGGGACTCAGATGTTCCGCTGGCTCAGTGCTGGGGCATGGAGGCTTCGTCAGAGCCCACCTAGATCCACGTGTAGCTCGTCACACGTGCGCACAACTTCCCTGAGGGCCTGGCCTCAGCAGAAGTGGGTGGAGGTGGCCACCTCCAGGAGTGGTTCCTGGGGGGTGTCTAAGTGGCAGAGCCAGCTCAGTCCCGGCAGAGGGGACCCTCCAGGTACCTTGTCCTCCACCCTCCAAGACTCAGCCTTCCTTTATCTCCAGACCAAGTCCCCATCGTGCCTGAAGAGTGTCTTGGGAAGATGCCCCAGCACACAGGCCAAGGCGACATGCCATGGGCAAGGTGACACTTGGCCATACATTTTGTGAAGTCTGGCTTCTTTAGTCTTTGCTCCTCGTTTCAAAAACCATTCAGATAAGTGTTTAATTTTCCTTTGGAGTCACTTTGGTCTCAGACCGTGGGTGGTGGTATAAAGCACTCAATTGCTTTCTTTGTAATTTCCACTGGGATTTTTCTCTAGAGTTATTCAGAAGTATGTCTTCACTTTCATCTACATTTCTAAATTAAACAAATAATTTCTTTTAAAACTGAACTTTAAGCGTTTATATAATTTAAAAAGTCAAATAATAATTATAAAACTTGTTAAGAAAAACAGGAGCTTCCTGCCCCAAGTCAGCATACCATGTCACAATTCCTTTCTGGTACAGTTTTTAAGTAAAAAAATAATTGCCTCATTTTTTAATTTGCATAGTTATGAAAGTTTATATCCCTTCTAAACGTGTTCAGACACATTATGTAATCTATATCCTCCCTTCCTCCCTCCCGCCCTCCCTCCCTTCCTCCCTCCCGCCCTCCCTCCCTTCCTCCCTCCCTCTCTTCCTTTCTTCCTTCCTTCTTTCCTTCTTTCCTTCCTTCTTTATAAGGCCTCCCTGTACAGTGCTCTGAATGCCTGCTCCAGTCTGGACCCTTAGGACTCAGCTGACACCTGTAAACCTCTGTTCACCACCCTGGAAATGCCCTTTATCTCTTTCCTGGGTTGCAGTCCCATTTCCTTGATCCCATGTCCTCTTTTTCCTTGGTTTAGTTCTGTATTTGGGAGGAGCCCATCTGCCAGGAACTTGGAGAAAGGGAAAGATCAAAGGCCAAGTTTTTGTCTTCATTCTACTTTTCTACTCAGTTGATAGTTGGGCTGGGTATAGAATTCTAGATAGGGAATAATTTTTCCTCAGGGTTTTGGAAACTGCTCTATTCTCTTCTAGTTTCCATTTGCTACTGTTGAGAAGTGGAGGCCAATCTGCTTCTTGCTTGACATGTGGATTCCTCCCCCCATCACAAGCTTTTAGTATCTTCTGTTTGTTCCTGGTGTTGTTTTGAGATTTCACAAAGATGTTGGTCTTTCTTTCTTTCTTTTTTAATTGTGGAAACCATTAAATCCTCAGTCCTTAGTTCTGGGATTTTTTTTTTCATTATTTCCTTACCCATATTTTTTCTGCTCTTTCTTTCTGCAACTACTATTATTCAGATATTGAACTTCTTACTCTAATCCTGTAATTTTCTTTTCTTTCTCCTCCCCTTATTTTTCTCTTTCTTTTTCTTCTACTTTCTGGGGTTTTTCCTTGATTTTATTTTTCAACCTTTCGAATTTTATTTCTGTTATCACAGTTTTATTTTCCAAGTGCTTCTCTTATTGTTCTCTGAATTGCATCTGTACTTAAGCTCATGGAACTCAACGTCTTCTCTTCTTTCTTTGAGGAACCCCCATGGTCATGCCCAGGATGAGTGAGGGATGGTGGTTCATGAGGCATGCAGATGTCCTCGACATGGTCAGTGGTGTGCCTGGACCCTGGGGTCCCTCAGCACCCCCATCTTTATTCATCCAGCACACCAGCTCATGCTGTTTGCATGCTCATTGTGTGTGGTCCATCATGCTGTACACTCTTGTGTAAGCTGTATTATGCACACACACACACACACACACACACACCCAACCTGTGTTCAGAAGGGCAGCTTCATGTCCAGCCCTGGTTCCTGCAGATCCAGAGCTGAGCTGGACTCTGCCCCTGCCCTGGAGAGGTGAAGGGAGCTGTTTGTATGGGACAGTCACCCAGACGGGCTCCTCAGGAAGCAGCAAGGTTTCTGGCACGTTGTCGGGGCAGCGATGCAGCTGCACTAGGGGTTCCCCAGGGCTTTCCAGCTTGCACCCCCTGCCCCCATGTGTCCCTCTACCCTGGTCATTGCCTGTCCTCGAGCTAGAGGTTGAGCCCAGGTCTTTGAGGGGTAGGGGGAGACGGAGCAAAAACGGGGGTGAGGGAGGAGGAAGGAGTCGGGGTGGGCTGAGGCCTGTGGGGGTGGGGGGGACACAGGGAGGCATGTGGAGGGGATGCTGAAGAGGTCTCAGGGCTGGCACCTCTCACTCTCAGGGGTCTAAGCAAGCCCCTGCCCCTCTCAGGGCCTCAGTTTTCCTATCTGCATAAGAGGGAAACCAGACGGTTTCTCTCTTAAATATTGATGCATTCTTTTTCACCAGAGACTGTGGCCAAGGGGCGCCATCTGCCGGCCACAAGTGGCAGTGTCCCCATTGCAGCTGTGGCTGTGTGGACACAGGGGATTGGCTTCCCAGAGTCCTGGTTCCTGCCCTCTGACCCCATCAACCAGGGAGTCGGGGAGGAGGGGTCTGCTCCTGCTCCTTGGTGACCTTCCTGACTGGTTTCCTGTCTTCCTTAAACATTCACTGACACCTGGGAATCAGTGACACCTGTGCCCTGGAGGGGCACAGGAACATGCCAGGTGCGGCAGGAGTACCAGGACTGGGGGACTAGTTCTGCCTAGGGCTGGAAGCCTTCCTGGAAGAGGTGGCATCTGAGTGCACCCTGAAGTTGGAGTTTGTCAGCTATGAGGGGGAAGTCCAGGCAAAGAGGACAAAAGAAGTTGAAGGAGCGGAGCCCAAAGAGGAGGAGGTCCAGGCTGGGTGCCTTGCGGGCTGGCTGAGGGACCACCACTTTCTGTGGGGCACCTCAGAATTTCTACTGGGGCTGGGAGCCTTGCAGGCTGGGCTGGAGGGCCAGAGTGCTGCTGTCATGGTGTGGCCACTGATTACAGGGTTTGGGGACCACTCGGTGCCACGTACATTTCCTCTCGGGAGCTAGGGAGGTGCAGACAGATCAGGAATGCTTCCATCTGGGCCAGGAAGTGTCCTCAGGCGGGTCAAACCCGCTGACCTAGGGCTGGGCTGGGCGGGTCTGGGCAAGTCATCCCAGGGTCGGGGTCTGACCCTGCAGCCTTGCTCTGGATCGGGTGGGAAGGAGGGCCAGTGTGAGGAGGCCAGAGCAGACATCCAGGTGGGGGGCCAGAAGGGCTGCACCCAGGAAGGGGATGGAGGGCAGGGGCCCCTCTGCAATGGGACTTCACACAGGAATTAGCAACAGAAAGGATGCCTGGGAATCACGCATGCCTTTATTTCTTCAACAACCATCAGTGGGGGTCCACCCTGTGTCGGGTATGAGAGGAACAGCCGATTTTCTAATGGGATGATGTGCAGTAAACAAGACAAATAAGAAACATTCATAGTAACACAGGGTAGGTGCTGAGGAGGAAAACTAAAGCATTGCAGTGCTGGGGAATATTGGGAGGGTTTGGGGTTTTAGGTAAGGTGGGTAGGGAGGGCTTTGCCAGGAAGGTGACCTTCCAGAAAAGAGAGAGAGAGCAGAGTGGATGTCTGGGGAACAGCGTCCCCTGCAGAGGGAACAGGAATGAGCCCCTGAGGGGGCCGTGCTCAGCAACAGCAAGGAGTCTGTGAGGCTGTGGGACGCTGGGGCTCCCAGGGCATGAGAAGGGAAGCAAAAGTCCTGAGCAGAGAGGTGGTGTGGTATCACCCACCGGCTCGAAGGCACCCCTGGCTGCTGTGTTGAGAGCAGACCCAAGGAGGTGGCAGTGGTCACAGAGCCTCCAGTTAGGGGCCCCTGCAGTAAACATGACGGTGGCCGGGACAGGGCATGGGCAGCGCAGGCTGTGCAAAGCAGTCTGACTCTGGTCATTGTGTCAAGGGCGCGGGAACAGGAAATCCTGATGGATAGGACCCAAGGGCGCCGAGAGCAAGCAGGAGTCAAGGATGACTCCAGGGTGATTGAACTGAGTGAACGAATGAGCGAGTGAATGATGGAAAACCCAGCACCCAGGAGGCCCCTCCTCCACTGCCCTTATCTGAGCCCATCCCCACGTGACTTGAAGAAAGGGCCAAGGGGTGGGCCCTTGCGCCACGGCGCTGGCCGAGGTGCTGAAACCACGGTGCTGGAGGTGGTCCCATCTTTCTGGACCTGGGGCTCCTCCTGGCGTGGGGTGCTGGGCAGGGGTGCGGGCAGAGGGCAGGGAGGGGCTGGCCCAGTGACCAGTGAGGGTCCCTGTTCCACAGGGCGCTGGCCTGACTCTGCTGGTCTCTCTCTCTCTCTCTCTACTTGACACACCCTTATCCTGCAGCCCACTGCGGCAGGGGTGGGGGTGGGGATGTGATCATCCTCGCCTCCTGCTTCTGACCCCCGGCTGAGAGCCCCCAGGTCAAGGCCATGTCCTGCCCTCCACAGCTGCCCTACTGAGGCCAGGCCCTGGGGGTGAAGGGGCTCCTGCACAGACGCCGGATCCAGACGGCCTGGGAGGCATTCTGGCAACTTAGTTCCCCACTCTGCCTGTTTCCTCATCTGTGTGCTGGGGGTCGCAGTAACACCCCCTGCTAGAGTTGTTGTGAAAATTAAATGAGTGGCCCCCAGCACTCAGCCACCCCTGAAGGAGAACTGGGAACATGGCTGATCTTCTCCTGACCTGAAGCCTGCCCCCCCAACCCCCCCGGAGACCCTGCCCTGAGCCGAGGTGGGCTTCCCTTGCGGACACGGTGGGGCTGTCATCACGGGCCGCCCTCCTGAGGCGCCCCTCACCCACCCCAGACATGAGCCCAGCCTCTTGGAGGGGTGCTGAGGGGGCGCCTGGCGAGCTGACCAGACTTGGAGAAGCTGGGAGGGTCCCAAGCCCCCCTTGAGATAAGGGGGAAGGTTTCTTTCCCTCCCCCACCCTGCCCATGGAGGGGAGGGAGGGGCTGCTCCATGCTGAGTGGGGTCCTAGTTCGAGGACCTCAGATCATCTTATCTCTGGCAGCTTAGGCACTGCAATCCTTTTTTTTTTTGGCGGTACGCGGGCCTCTCACTGCTGTGACCTCTCCCGTTGCGGAGCACAGGCTCCAGACGCACAGGCTTAGCGGCCATGGCTCACGGGCCCAGTCGCTCCGTGGCATGTGGGATCTTCCCGGACCAGGGCACAAACCCGTGTCTCCTGCATCGGCAGACGGACTCTCAACCACTGTGCCACCAGGGAAGCCCTGCAATCCTTCTTGAACTCTTTATTAAACACCCACACTCATGGTTTAAATGCCCTGCAAGAGTTAAAACCACACGGGGGGGGGGCGGGGAGAAAGTGGAGAGAAGCCTCTCCCCGGCCCACCCTCTCCTCTCCGCAGAAGCAACAACTCCTACCTGTCCCTTGCGTCTCTCCCAGGAAAGGTCCAGGCCTTTATGGGCATAAATGTTCTCTAGAAACGCAAACCTGACCCTGCTGCACACGGTGTCTGGGCTTCTTTCCAGGATCCCCTGGTTTTTGACCTGTGTCTACCGTCAGCGAGGACCGAGTATGAGGATCTGTTGGCCGTCTCCCTACTGGTCCCCTTTGCCACCATCATAGAGGCTGCTGCCAGGCATTCATCTTCCAAAGTGCAACGTGGACGCATGTCAGGATGCCGGCCCAGCTCTCAGATTGCTGGCTGGAAGGGCTTGGCCCCTCTTAGAAAGGCTGGCTGGGGGTGGGCTGGAGACCACCCGCGGGAACTTGGGTTACATGTGGAGCTGGGGGCGTTTCCCAATGTTCCCAGCAGGTCGTGGTGAGGTGGGGGTATGGCTCAGGCTCCCCATGCCCGGTCCAGGACTCTGACCACTGCATCCTGGTGTCCTCCCGCTGTCCTGAAACACTGCCATGTGGGGTCTGATTGGAAGCCGAGTCCAGCAATTAATCCTGTCAGAGCTCCACTCAACTGCAGGGGTTTTTCTCCTTTGCTCCCTTGGCCTAGATTTCCCCGGGGACAGCTCTGACTGGCCGTGGCGTGCTTGGTGAATTAAATGTTAAAAAAAATCCCCACGATGGCTTTAATCAATCCACTGAGAAGGTGGCAGCCCCCTCCCAGAAGAGCGGGGTCCGCCGGAGGAAGCGCCCCAGGATCAGGGTCTTGGAGAGGTGGGGAGGGAGGAGGGTGGGAGGTCCCCAGGGTGGCCTCCAGTGGCCGACAGGAGGGGCTGAGGAGGGGGAGTGGGCGACTCCGGGCCTCCTTGTGGCTTTTGCCCTGATCTCTGCCCCAGGCCAGGAGTGGCCACGGGGATGGGGAGGCGGGCAGCTCCTCCCGGGGTGTCTCTCCTGACGCGAGGCCCGGGTGGGGCAGAGCAGTGGTAATGGCCAGCCCTGCGCCGGGCAGATAAGGTGTTTATGATGAGTCCTTCGGGTGCAGTCAGGTGGAGAGAATGTCCTCCAGTTGCCACTGGAGTGTCAGGGGAGGAACGCCGTGAAGCAGGAGGGTCTCCCGGCGGTGGAAGAGGGGTGAGTAGGGAGAGTCCATGGTCCCTTCCAGGGGGCAGAGGGGGCTGCGGGGCTGGCCCAGCCCAGCTGTCATTTCAGGCCATCTGCGCACCTGCGCCTCTGAAGGGGCCCAGCGCTGTGGCGTCCAGGCCCTCGCTTCGCTGGTCTTCTCTCCATGCCTGCTTACCTTCCGCACCCTGTTCAGGTCCGTCCCCCCCGGCAGCGTTGCCTAATACCCACCCCGCTGACTCCCAGAGACCTCGCCGTGGGCCTAGGTTGTTTAGGAAACCCTGTCCCGGGGCTCCCCCCTCCCCAGGCAGGCGTCCCGCCTCCTGGCCTGCGCCCACAGAGGGCGCCCGTCAGCGTGCGAGGCTGGGGGGCTGCGCACTGAAGGAGCGCGGGATTCGGGCCTGAGCTTGTATCCCGGTAGAACCCAGCCCCTGATCCCCGAGCGTCCCGCCACGGACTCCGAAATTTGGTCGCGCCTGGCGAATAGCAGGGATCCTCCAGCCCGCAGGAGTTCCAGGAACGGCCGGAGGTTCAGGTCAAGGGCAGAGAAGGCTGCAGGTGGCTGCGGAATCGGGGTGCTGGAGTGGAGGCGCTCTGAGGTCCTGATGGGACGGGCCTTAGGAGTCCGTTGACCGAGGCTGGGGTGTGGGATGGGGAGCTTCTGAGGAGGGGCCCCAGACAGGAGCGCTGTGGAGCATGGGGAGAGGGGGGAGCGCAAGGTCACTGGGCTCCCTACACATGTCTAGGGACTGGGACCCCCAAGGCGCGGAGTCCCCAGGGCGGATTGGAGTGGGAGGGGTCACGACACGCCCCCTGTCCGCCGGGGTTTTGCGGAATCCCGCTAGGCGCTGCCGCCCGGACCCTGTGCTTCCCGGCCACAGCACCCGGTAGGAGGCGCGCGAAGCAAGGGGGTGCGGACCCAGGCCGGGTCCGGGCCCCCATCCTCCGCCCCAGGGCCAGCAGGGTACTCGCCCCCCGCCCCTCCTCCTCGGGTGTGCGTGGCCAGGAGTCTGGCTCGCCGCTCTGGCGGAGGGGGCGCTGTCGGCGCGGGCGGGCGGGGCCGGAGCGCGGGGGCGCGCGGCGCGGAGCCAGCGCAGGGGCCGCCGACGCGGGCCGCGGAGGACTGGGGACCTGGCGGGCTGCCCTGCGCGGTGCGGAGCGCGGCGGAGGCGGGCGCGCGGCCAGTGAGCGCGCGGGCGGGGAGGCGGCGGCGGCGGCGGCGGCGCCGCTGCTCCCCGCGCTCCGCTCTTCCATGGCGCTGCCGGGGCCGCCCGAGCCGCCCCGCGGCGCGCCCCGCAAGGCGCCCAGCCTGCTGGAGATGGGGGCGCTCTGCCTGGACTCGGAGATCATCCTGGGGTTCACCAGCCACCTCCTGCGGCGGCGAGCCAAGGTGAGGGCCGGGCGGCGGGACCCGGCTGGCGGCAGAGGCGCCGTCCCGCTACTTCGCGGCGCGGCTCCCGCGGCCCAGGGTGCGGCGCCGGGAAAGAGGCGGCAGGTCCCGAGCAGCGTCGCGCAGGCCGGGCCGCACTTTTCCCCCTTAGTGCTGTCCTATCTCTCTCTCTCCCCTCAGCGAGGCGTCCTGAGCGGGGGACTGTCGGCGAGGGAGGAGAGCGCAGCGCAGGGACTCCGAGTCCCACCGCGCGCCTTGCTGGGGAGGGAAAGGCTGGGGGCCGCGGGTCTCGCGGCTGATCCCGAGTCCCGAGGTGGTCCAGGTTCCGCGGGACCGTGTCTGGCCGTCCCCGGGAACCCGGGTGTAGGGTGTGAGCGTGTGCTTCTGGAAGCGCCGCAGCCGTGCGGACAAACGAAGTTGCGGGTGTGGCCGGCCCCGGGGCATAGGACAAGGGCTCCTGGGGCCGATGTGTTTCCGGAGGTGCAGGTGAGGAGTGTGTGCGTCGGCGTGCTATAGAGTCGCGCTTCCCGGGCCTGCGTATGTGTGTGTCTGTGTCCCAGAGCAGTTGAGGGGCGGGGGCTGCGATGTCCCGCTGTACCCAGATCCGGACGGGGGTGACGCCCCTTTCCTTCGAGGAGCTAGAAAAGGAGAAGAGCTTCGGCGTCCAGGCCGAGTGGAAAGGGGCTGGACGACGTGGGACCGTGGAGTGAGAGTGGGGACCCTTTGCCCACTTTATGCTCCCCTCGCCGCTTTGCAGGCCAAGAACAACTGGGAGAGCCAGGAGGGGCAGATCACCCCGCTCCACTCTTTTCTGGGGAGTGAGTGCGTAGGTGGAGAGGACCTTTCTAGTGAAAGGCAGGGTGGGCAAAACATAAAGAAGGAGTCGCTTTGAGGGGCTCAGGAGAGGCGGGGAGCGGCTCGAATCTGTGTGAGGGTCGCACTGCGTGCCGGGGAGCTGCGGTTGGGGTCTCCGCCTGGGCCGCGGTTTTCCAGCCGCCCTCTGCTCTGGCTCCGCTCCTTCTAGCCCCCCTCCCCCGGCGTACCTCTTCGCCCCGGACGTGTGGCGCGAGGCCTCTTCCGAGCCTCGCGGCGGCGGGTGCGCGGCGGCCAGCAGGGAGCGCTCGCGTCGCGAGAAACCGGGTGGCCGCGCCCGCGGAGCCCGACCCTGGATTTCTGGCTGACCCAGAGCCGGACCCGGATCCGCCTGCCGCCTCGGATAGCGAAGACACTTAGGGCTGAGCTGGAGCGGGAGCAACTGGTCGCCGGAGAAGGGGGGCGACCTCCCAGCCGGAGACTAACAGGCAATTAATTCCGGAGCTAAGTTCCCATCTGCCCGGCCGGCTGACAACAGGTCCCGCGCACACCCCCAGGGCCACCTCCTCCCTCTTCCCGGGCGCACGGCGCGCACACCGGCCTTCTTGCACACGCGCGGCTGCAAAGACTCGCGTGCCGTTTGCAGACACGCCTAGGCACAGATAGACTGGCATGGGCGCTGCACGTTCCGAGGCGCAGAGCCCGGCGATGCTCACCCATGCGTGACAGTTAGACCCAAAGTGTGGCCACCGACACGCGGAGTGCGCTGGATTTTCAGGAAAAAGCGATCGGGAGCCTGGGGGCCGGGGTTCCCTTCCACTTTGTTGTGTGACCTTGGGCAAGACCTTCCCCTCCGCGGCCTCAGTTTTCTCGCCTGTAAAGTGACGAGTGGGTTGGGGCCTCCCAGGAGACCCCAGTGTCCCAGGAGAGGAGCAGGAAGGCGCATACGCGCGCGTGTACGGGGTATCTCACCGCGGCCCCCAGCGCCCCTCCCTCGGGCTGGGACTCGCCTAACAGGTTGGGGGCCTCGGAGTGGGTGCGGCCGCGCGGCGCTGCGGGACCCCCTCCCCCACACACTGCAGAGCGAGGGCTTGGGCGGGGCGGGACAGCTCTCCCGGAGCCCCGCCCCTCCCCGCCCCCGGAGTCCCCGGCCCCGCCCTCGTTTCCGAGCGCGGTCGCCGCCACAGCCATCGCGCTCTCCGCCACTTGCCTGCTCCGCGAACTTCGGAGCGGCCGGCCTCGCCATGGGGGCGTCCTCAGGTCGGATCACGTAGCCGCGGCGACCCCGGAGAGCCCTCGTGGCCCCGAAGCGACGGCCCAGCCCTTCCTGCGTCCCGGCCATGGGCAGCCGCGGCGCCCCCCTGTGTGCGGCGCAGCCCGCGGTACGCGCAGCGGGGCACGAGAGGGAGGCGGGCGACGGGGGGCCGGCGGACGGCCCGGGACCGAGCCCGGGACGCAGAGGACACTGGCAGGGTGCGCGGCGGCCCCTGGGGGCCGGGCCTGGAGCGGAGCGCGGGTGGCGACGGGCCTCCTGCTGGGGGGGGTGGCGGGCAATGAAGCCCTCCCGGGATGGAAGAACACGTTGCGCTGCAGGTTCGTGCCCAGCGCTCGTAACTTTGTCGAGTGAGTCACTCGGCCTGGGTCGCTCTGAGGTCGGGAGTCTCCGGTGCTGGGTACCGGGGTGGCGCCGCCCAGCGGCCCAAGCTCACTGTCCCCTTCTGCCCCCCCCACCAGGTGACAGAGGGCGGCCCGGCCCGCGAGACGTTGCAGCTGCTGGAGGTGCCCCCCCGCAAGAGGCTGACCGCCGGGCCCGAGCAGGATCCATGCGGCAGCCGCCCTGCGCCCGAGGGCGCCGGGGCGGGCGCGGAGCAGGGCCACTCGGCTGGTGGAGGCGGCTGGTGCCGCCACTGCCACACGAAGCTCGCCGAGCTCAAGCGACAGGCGTGGAAGCTGGTCGGCGGGCCCGGGACACCCCTCCGGGTAAGTGACCCTTCCTCAGGCCGCCCCCTGGGACGGGTTCTATGCTGACACTTGGGAGTCTTCGGGGCCCGGAGGGAGGCGAGGTTCCACCGTGGATTTGGGGCCAGTCCCTTCCCTTCTCTGGGCCTCGGTTTCCCGTCTGTTAACACCTTGTGTGTGAGTTGAGGCATTTCATCCTAAGAGGGTCCCACTGTCTGATGGGAGGGGCTGGGTGGGCGTTTCTGCTGCAGATGTCCCACAGCTGGAAGCCGAGTGTGTGTTTGGGAGAGGGAGAAGAGGGGGAGACGGCGGGGCCTCCACCCCGGGCGGGACAGCTCCTGCCTTGCCAGCGGCAAGAGGTTATTTGGTGCGTTGTTGCCCTTGGAGCACCTGGGCCCCCAGCCAGGTGTCTGGAAACTGCACACCTGGGGCAGGAGGGCTTGGAGGGCCAGAGGGTGGGCCAGCTGCTGTGAGGGGGGCCCCCCTCCCTGTCCCCTCCCAGGGCCATAGCTAAGAGTTGCATGTGGCCCACAGCCTGGGGCTCTGCCACTTTAGGCAGTGGCCACCCATCTGGCCCCCCAGGCTCCAGACCCAGCTGCCAAGGTGTTGGCCAGGGGAGGGCGCTCTGCCGACTTCTGTAGCCAACGGGCTTGCCCTGGTCTTGGAAGGAGCAGGGACCATTGTTCCAGGAACAATGCGCTCTGGAAGTTTGCACAGCCTGGGAAGCTGGGGGCTGGGTGGGGGGGGGGTTCTCCAGAGGAAGCCCTTCCCGCCCGACCTGCAGCCTTTCTGAAAGCTGTCTTGGGAAGTAAGCCTGCATAATCCCCATTGAATCTAAATATAGTTCTCCGAGGAGGCCCTGTTGTCTGGGCGAGACCCCGGCCTCCTGGGGTCCAGCGGTGTTCCCCGCGGCATTGGGAGTGGGGATGTGAGTCTGGTTTGTGTCCTGGGCACCCTCGCTCTGCGGTCAGGGGAGGGGGCCTGTGGCCCGTCCTGGGGTGGGGCTGCACGCTCCCGCATCTGCTGCCCTGAGCAGGGTGCAGCCTTGCCACGCTCTGTGCCCCACATGGCCTGAATCTGGTTGATAAGACGTGAGAAGACCTTCACGGCCCCAGGAGAGGGTGTTCTGGGCTAGACTCCTGGGGGCCTGACGGGGCCACAGGGCCATCTTACTACCCTGTTAGGGGAAATTGAGGCCAGAGAGAGGAGAGGCTTTAGTGACTGAACTGGGCTTTGCCTGGTGGTGCTGGACATGTGGCCGGTGGGTCGCAGGTGGGCAGGGGATCCTGGTGGAGAGAGCTGCAGGTCACACCAGTCGCCGGTGGATTCGGGGTCCCTCATCTGGATGTCTCAGTGGTCGTTTCCTGCAGACAGCTCATCAGGGAAGGCCCTGGACCACCCATAGTGCTCACCTTCCACCTCCCCTGGCCTCCCCGAGTTTGGCGTTTGACACTGGGCACCCCTCAGTGCCAGGTGAGGGCTCACCCCCTTCCCCAGCTGTCCCTGGCACCCAGCGGCCTGTTCACGCAGCAGACCAGGGTCTCTGGCTTTGTTGATCTCTTTGGGCCCTTCCCCCGCTGCATTTCCTCCTTTGTCAGATGGGGGTAGCCTCCAGCGGCCCTTCTGGGGTGCTGTCCAACCTGTAGGGTGCCGTGCCTGAGGAAGGGAGGGCCCCGTCATCCACTGTTTCTCCAGAGAGGGTGGGAGTGGGCCCAAGGGGGCTTCAGGCCCTTGGGCTGAGCCACCCGGGCCGTGGGACATGGGACAAGGTGGCTGGGGCCTTGGCGGGTGTCACTGTCCTGTGTGACCCAGGCTGATGCGCGCACAGCCTGCAGCCTCACCCGGCCTGCCCAGAGCTTCCTGCAGGCAGGCTGGGGAGACGGTGCCCGGGATGGGCTTGTGCAGCTGCTTCTGCTTTTGGTTTGCGAAGGAGGCTGGGGCAGCCGGGGGGACCCGCGTGTGCCCGGCTCTGGGTGAGCCCCAGGGGGGCCTCCCAGGAGTCTGGCCCGATGGTCCAGGGGCACTGGGCTCTGCTCTGAGACTGACAAGGCACTGGAATGTAGTTTGTGGTCTAGAATTTTCCCTAGGGCCCTTTCTTGTTTCTCATCGTGAGGAGATGAGCTTTGTGAGAACAGTGCTTCAGTTTACAGAGAACTTTGCTGGCTGTCATCTCACTTAGTCCCATGCTTGGGGCATCTGGGGAGGCCCCGGGCCGGAGGTGGCTTGCTGGGCTCCCCTGGCCTGGGATGAGGGTGGAGCTGGGACCCCAGGCTGGCTGAGAGGCCCTTGCCCCTGCGGTCCCTGCCTGGTCTCAGGTGGGAGGGAGCCTTGCAAGGGTCGAGGGACGGCCACCCCATCCTCTGCCTGAGGCATCCCTGCCGGGGCTCGACTCCCCGCTGGCTTCTTGCCCACCCTCCTGCCAGCTGCCAGCTCCAGGCTGGGGCCTTGGGCAGGTTCGCTGAGAGCTCGTGGCCTCGGTTTCCCTCTCTGTACCTGGGGCCACCTTCGCACCCCTTTCACAGGTGTGTTGGGCCACGTCTGGCACGGGCTGGCCCGTACGCCTCAGCCCTTGTTGCTTTTGCTGGGATGTAGGCTCGGGGGTCATGCTGTGCCCAGGTCTTTGGTGCCCATGGGAGGTGGGCGGGCGGCCTGGGTGGAGGGCCCGCCTCCCCCTTGCTGCCTCTGCTCCCTTCTCCCTGCGCCTGCCTCAGTTTCCGCACCTGGGCAGTGAGGATGACCGTGGTTCCCGCCCAGGGACCTCATCCATGCGGAGCAGATAGGACTGTGCCCCCTGCTTTGGAGCCCCAGTGTCCCTGGGGGCCGTGGGGGAGGGAACATGCTCTGCCTGCCCAGCTTGGAGCCCAGAGACCGTCCTGCCTGAACTGGGAGGGGCGGTGGGCCTGGTTGTGGAGGGGATGCCAGGCTGGGGCCTCTGGGCCTCCACGGAGCCACCTCTGCTCTCACCAGGGCCCAAGGCCTTGTCTCTGAGTTACCCCTTCGGACCTCTGCGTGGCCTGGAGCACGCCCTTCGGACTGTCCTGTGGCCTCCACGGGCCGCTCCTCCCGTGGGCCCCGCTTCAGATGCCCTGCTTCTCCCCAGACCCCCTCCCCCTGCCCCAGCCTCCCCAGGTGGTCCTGCCAGTTCCCTGCTCTGCTCTCCCTGCCCCTGCCTCTGAGAGGCCTCTGCTGGGAGCTCCCAGAACCCCCCACCCAGGGACCAAAGCCAGGCCTTCCTCTCCTCCACGACTGAGTGCCCTCCAGCTTAGTACTGGCCACTCTATCCCCCGAGTCAGAACCTGAGGCCCCAGCCTTCCCTGGCAAACTGGTCACCAAGTTCCTGCAGGCCCCTGTCATTGTCCCCCGGCCCAGCCCACCCACAGCTGCCCGCCCTCAGGGCAGCCAGAGGGGACTCTCTGAACTGTGGAGCCCTCAGGAGGGTCCCTGGCCAGTCCTGGGTCCTGCTGTCCACCTGGGCCCTACCAGACTGAGCCCAGACCGAGGCCCCCCGAAAGGCACAGCCCCTGGGCACAGGGCCCCTTCTTCACTGAGTGGCCTCACTTTGAGCTCCTGGCACAGAGCCTGGTGGCCCTCCATGTGCAGTGAACCTCTCCTCCCCTCCCCTCCCCCGAGCTTTCCCTCCCCCACATCTCCACTGTCCTCCCAGAGGCTACCCCTGCTGCCACCTGGCCCCGCCTTTTCTGAGCCTTTCCCACACTCCACGGCCACTGTGTGGTCTCTGTGGCCAGTGTGCTACCCCCAGGCCAGGAGCTCTGTCAGGGCAGGCATGGGGTCTGGGTCACCCAGAAACGTTTGTTGAACGACTGAGTGACCAGATCTTGCCTCGCACACCCTGCTGTGTTCACCCCGAGGGCTGCTGGACTGGATCTTGGCTCTCCCCGCCGCCCCATATGAGGCCCTTGTGGAGGATGGCGGTCCCCAGCCCCTTGCAGCTGTGGGGGGCAGGGATCCTGCTTGGGGATCTGCTCCAGCTGCCGCCCAGACGCGTCGTGTGGAGGTGGTGACTCTTCTGGAACCCGTGACGTCCACGTGTCAACACGGCACTGAATTGATTAGTGCTCAGATGGGGGAAGTGATCAGTTCTCCTTTCGATCTTGGGAATCTCTCGCTCACCCGAACAGGGGGGGTCTCGTCCTCCCTCACCCTGCGAATTCCAGAACCACTGCCCACCCATGCAGCCCCAGCACTGGTTCGTGTTTTTCGCCAAGCTGGACAGCGAGTCTGAAGGCTGCCGGGAGGCCGTGGGCTCACCCTGGGCACAGCTCGGGGTGAGTGACCAGGCTTCTAAGGCTAGAGGCCTGGAGACCCTCCCATCTCTCTCTGGGGCCTGGCTCAGGAGTGGTGGTCTGTCCCCACTGCCCCCAGCTCTGACCGCACTGGTATGCCACGGTGGGGTCCCGGGGCGGCAGGGGCTTGGCCCAGCTGGTGCTGGACATTTGCCACCTGGGGTCACAGTCCCTGGGCCCGTGTCCCGCATGCTGTTTGGAGCCTGGCCTGAGCTCCACCAGCTTCTGGGGGGGCTCCCCGGGGCGGGGCGCCTGGTGTCAACAGCATTCTCCTGCTGAGCCGGGTGTTGGCAAGCCCCAGAGGCAGCTGGGAGGTGTGAGAGGGGCCGGTGCTCCCTGGGGCTGGCTGCTGGGCACTGTCCCAGCTGGTAGGGGACTGATGACTCAGCCGGGGAGGGATCAGGCCGCGGGGACCAAGCCTGGGCGGGAGGAGGGAGGAGGCCGGTCAGGCCTGGCCTTGCCACCTGGCCTCTGCGAGACCTCGGCCGGCCCCTCCACACCCTGCCCTGGCCCCCTCCTCCCTAGGTGGGCGGTGGTCTAGCTGGTGTCCCCTGCTGTCCCTGAGAACTTCCTCTGGTCCCATCCGTGTGCCCGTCTTGGGTCCTTGCTGGTCTGGGGCTTCGGGGAGTGAGGGTGGGCAGTGGGGGCGGGGCTGAGCTTCGGGTCCTAAACACCTGTCCTCTGAACGTCAGCCAGAGGCGGAGATGGGGCTTTGGGGGCCGGCTGGGGTCTGGGGTAGGGAGCTTCTTGAGGGGAGTCCAGTTGCAGTCAGCACTGGGGCTGAGCAGGGGAGTGAGTTGTGGTGACTTTCCTCACTGCCTCTCTGCTGAAAGGGGGAGGGTCAGGGTGTCACCCCTGTACCTCGGGCTGCTCAGTGCCTTTCCGGGGGCTTGTCTTGGTCTGGCATGGTTTAAGGGAGGGGGTCTGGGGCCTTCTCAAGGGTCCCTCGAGTGTCCTGAAGGGATCTTTTACTTGGCAGTTGGAAGAGCTGGTTGTGGTCTTGAATGGCAAGGAAAGTCTAGTTTCCTTTTTCCTTTGCCTGCCAGGAAGCTCACAGCAAATGCAGTCTTCAGCTTCCGCCAACCGCATGGGCCCTTTCTCACACATCTGTGGGAGCTGATCGTTCCTAGCTGCTCTAACATGACTGTCTCTAGCCACGTGGTTTCACTTCCAATTTATGCCGAGTAATTCCTGGAAGCCACCGCAGTTTTTGTGCAAGAAGGTGCGGGGTATGAATAAATAAACAGGATGGAAGTGGATCGAGTGTCCCTCAGTGCGTCTGGCCTCCGTCCACTCGTCTGCTTCCTGGGGACGGGGAACCCGTGCGGTGGGGGGTGGCATTCAGGGCCAGGCTGTCCCCTGTCAGGTTTCTGGAAGCAGCCAGTCTGGGCTGTCTGGGACCCTCTGGGAGCTGCTCTCTGGTCATGCACCCCTGAGCCCTGACCTCTGAGCCCCGTGATCTTCATTCCCACTGGGTGGACGCGTGGCGGACAAGCCTCTCCCCCCAGCTTCTGTGGCCCCCAGTCCCCGTGGCCCTAGCTCCCGTGGCCCCAGTTCCTGTGGCCCCAGCTCCCGTGGCCCCAGCTCCTGTGGTGTGGTCGCTTCTTGGCAGGACCTCAGCTGCCCTGTCTGGGAACAGCGTCCTTGGGCTGAGTAGACACTCTGGCCCCCTCTGGGTGAAGGGGCGCTTTTGCTTCTGGTGCTACGTTTTGTGGCCGAGGGACCAATGTGGACCGCAGGGCTCCTGGGAGGGCTCCCCGGACTCATCTGGTCTGGTCCCTGCCCCCCCGGGCAGCATCCCAGGCTTCGGCTGTGGGCGCTGGGCTGGGGCAGGGGTGGTTGGACTCAGCTGGGTGCCTGGGGCTGGTGGATTTACGGTCCTACACGGCCCAGGGACAGGCTGCTGTGTCCGCCTTGGGTGGATGTCCTTACACCGCCGTGTGCGTTCACCTCTGATCCCGTGTGATGGATGCTGGCCTGCGCAACTGCCTCCGTTTCCGGGTGGAGCGTGCCGGGCGCTGGCCCTGCCCCGTGCCCTGCTCGGGGGTGTGGGCTGCAGAGTCGGCTCCTTCCGAATTGCCCCGTCCTAGGCTCCCCGTCGCCATCCTCCCCCACACAGCCTTGGTGCGAGGCCACAGCCCAGTTTTGCTTCCTGGAATCCCCGCCAGCCCCACATACTTGGCCTGTTCAAAACTCGTCACCAGTGAGCAGGCCTCTGGGAATTATGTGCTTAGCTCCACCACCCCACGTGCCAGGGGAGGAAGTAGCGGACACACGGGTGTGAGTGACTTGCCCGAGGCCACGCACCCTGGCTTCTCCACCTCTGAAGTCTGTGCTCTTAACCAAAGGGCCCTGGGAGGGAGGGCTCTGGAAAGGGGCACCCAGGAGGACCTCCTGGAGGAGGTGGTATTTGATCTGGGCTGGAATTAGCCCAGAGGTGGGGTGAGGGTCTCCAGGGGTGGAGCATCAAGAGCTCGAGGATGGGGTTGCCCGGAGCACATGCGGAGACTGTGTCTTGGGTGCCCTGTAGGGTGACAAGGGGAAAGCAGGATGAGGTCGAAGGTAGGGAGGTGGGGTGGAGTGCAGTTGCGCTCCAGCCCTGGAGTAGAAGTGGGGCCTGGGGGGTCCTGGGAAGCCCTCCGATAAAGAGCCGTAGTTCCGGGCTCTTCTGGCAGGCTTGTCGGAGGGGCTGGTGGGCGGGGGTGGCCCTGTGTGCAGGAGGACACGGTATCTGGGGCCACCTGGGGGCAGGGGCCCCATTCAGCTTCTGCACCTGCCCCTTTTGCCGGGACTCAGAGCCTCCCAAGTGGCATTGGGGGCCCTGGCCGTGGCTGGGCTTGCGGGGTGCGATCTGCCACGGCCCGTTGTCCGGAAGAGGAAACTGAGGTCCACAGGCTGTGCTCGCCTCCAGAGGTGGACAGTCAGACTGAAGGCTGTGTCCGGCTGGGCGCCGGACCCACCCTGCGGCGGGTGTCCTGGTAGAGCTGCTTCTCCACCACCCTCACCCGCTGAGGCCGTCCTGCCTGTCTGGCCTTTAGCCCCCCGGGCCCCCGCCACCCTGTGTGGCCTCGTGTGGAGGATAGAGAGGCCGTTGAGGGGAGGAGGTCTCAATGAGCTAGTGTGTGCCCCGAGCTGCCCAGCTGGCCGGTGCCTGGCACAGGGTCTTGGGGATAGGTGCTGGGCAGCGCTGGGTGGGCCAGGCTGCGGCCCCCCTCCCCTCCCCCCGTGTCAGCTTGGGGCCTCAGAGCTGCAGGCCTGCAGGCCGGGGTGGTCTCTGGCGGCCTGGCTGGCAGAGGGAGGGTTGGGTTTGGGTCTCCAGGCATCCCACTGGACCCAGCAGGTGGTGGGGCCTGGGGCTGGGGGCCGGGCCCCTGGTGAGGCCCTGGCTGGGTGGGAGGGAGGGAGGGAGGGCCTGGGATGGCTGCGGTGTGGCTGGAAACCGAGCCCGCTGCACGCGACCTGGGAATGTCCTCGACAGCAGAGCCCGGGAGGGCAGCGCCCGGCCCGGCAGCCAGGGGTCCCTTCCTGGACCTGTTGTCAACTCCGGAAAAGGGGGCCGCGCGGGGTCACGGCCCAGCTGCTTTGTTTGTGGAGAGAAGGGAGGATGGGGCGGAGGGAGCTGTGGCTGGTGGGACCTTGCTCAGTGCCTGCTTGTCGAGCCTGACCGTGTGGCTGGCCTCTGGGCCCATGTGCTCTCCTAGCCGCCCTGCCAGTGGGTGCCCAGGCCACCTTTTAAAAGACGGGGTGATGGGGGCTCAGAGAGGGTTGCCTCATAGCCCTGCGGCCTGGGGGCTTTTCTGAATTGGGGAATAGAACCCCTTCCCACCCCCTCCCGGGGGGCATCCGTGGCTGTGGGGTGGGGGGCTTCTGGTCAGCTCCCCGCCTGCCCTGCTGGGGGGCCTGGCCAGCCAGGCTGGGGAGGCCTCTCCTGGTGGTGATGGTGGGGCAGCGCGGCCCCCTCCAGGGCTCCCTCACAGGAGCAAATGGAAGGATTACTTAAAGCAACTTGGAGACCCAGAAACAAAGCGAAGAGTGAGAAGTCATCATTTTTAAGTGCGGGGAGGCTCCCTGAAAGCCAGGCAGCGTGCAGGGTAGGTGGTACGCGACGCTAAGTTGAATCAAATTAAGAAAAACAGTTTCCAGATGCAAGTGAAATATCTGATTAGGCCACAAAGAGGAAACTGAAAGTAATATTTTGCAGCAGGAAAACTACTGTCTTTCTGAAGGAGCTGGGCTCTGGAGGGGAGGGGTGGGTGCCAGGCTGCACGGTGGCCGGGGCTTTCAGGGGTTAAAATTCTGGAACTTGGGCCTGTGGACCCTGGAGCTGCCAGGAGCTGCTCCAGGGCTGGGAGAGGAGACCAGGCCCGGGGGAGGGAGGGCTGCTCCTCCCAGGCGTCCCCCAGCTCCCCGCCCTGTGCTGGGGTCTGAGGACTGTGGGCTGCACTGGGGGGAAGGGGTGGCTGAGAAGTGGGGAGGGGCCTTTGTCTCCCTGAGGGCTGCCCAGGGGTCGGCAGTGGTGTGGAAGGTGCCGTCACCCCTCACCTTCTGGGGCCCTTCCTGGGAGTGGCCCGTGCCAGCTCCCAGGAGAAGCCCCCTCCCTGGAGCCCCGAGTGCTGGGCCAGCAGCTGGGGGCGGGGATCCTGGCTCTAGGCCTGTCCTGCCCAAAGCTTGCGGTCCCCCGGCTGGTCCCTCCAGCGAGGGCTGTGCTTCTGAGTGACCAGCGTGCAGTGACTGTCCCAGGCTGCTCAGTGGCCCAGCTGCTGCCCGAGCGCCGCTTTGGCCCCTGTGGTGGCCCAACCGCTGCTGCCTGGCCTGTCTGAGGGGCTCAGGGTCCGCTGGGCTCTCTGTGCGGTCACCCCAGGCGGGTCCCTCCCCCTGTTGGCCTTTGCCATCTCACGTGTGTGACAGGAGACGGGTTGGAGAGACGGGCCTGCCCCACGCCGGGAGCCTCTCGAGGCCCGGGGGATCAGCCAGCCTTCGGCAGTGATGATGGGAGGGTCCCCCAAGGGGTGGGCTCGGCTGCCATTGCTGCAAGGGGGTACTTGGCCCCTCAAGGGGGCTTTGGCCATGGGGTGGGCCTGGCCTTCCTGGGAACTTGTGAGGCAGGACTCGGGAGACCTGGGGGGCCACGAGCGCAGAAACCCCCTCAGTTGGCTCACCGAGCAGGTGACCGGGCAGCCCTGGGCTTGTCTCCCTGTGCGGGGTGTGCTTGAGCTAGGGGGGCCCTCTCCCCCCGGAGCAGACCCCTGTGGTTCCCACGTAGGGCTTTGATGCTCAGAGCCTGAGGCCTGGGGCCGCTGGGGCCTCCCTGGCGCCCCACCTGGATTCCTCGGGACCGGCTGGGGGCGGGGCTTGGGCGGGGGGCTGCCGTGGCCGCGCGGTGGGGATCTGGTGGGGGCCCAGGGCTGTTAGCAGCCCCCCATGCCCTGCGCTTCCCACTTGCCTTCCGCCTCCTCTTGTGCAGGCCGTGGAGGGGATGCCAGGGCTCCCCGGAAGCAGAGGCCCTAGAACAATGGGCAGCTGGGCCTGGGCCGGGCGGGGTCTGGGCCGCCTTTCAAGTTGGTTAATGGCTCTAGCGGCCGCCCTCCCTCGCCCTCTCACCAGCCCACCATTAGCTGCCTCCCGCTGAGTGGAAAAACCAGAGTCATCAGGGCTGGGCCTGGAAAACTGGCGGGGTTGGGGGTGGGGGATGGAGTGACAGCCGGCCCGTGGGAGCCAGGCGTGGCTGGGCTGCCGTCTGGATTCCATCTGTGGCCCACGGGCAACACGAGTGGGGTCCCCGCGGCGTTTCCGGGCCTCCCCGGGGCCCCACGGGGGAGCAGCAGGCGGGGGTGGTGTCGCTGATTGGGACCCGACACGCTGGGCGCTTCCGAGGCTCTGGGGCCCGCCAGCCCCTGCTGGAGAAAAGCCAGGCCTTCCGGAGCGGCCCGTAAATCAGGTAGCTGGCAAGGCCTGGCCTGGCTGGGGTCACGCTGTCGTTCGACCGGGCCTGCCCGGGGGCACGTGAGGGGGCAGCTCTATGGCCGAGCCTGCCAGGAGCGCGGGGCGGCGCAGGCACACCCGGTTGGACGCGCTTTGCTTTGCTGCGCTTCACAGGTGCGCTGTTTTCTGTGAGCCGAGGCCTCGTGGCAACCCCGTGTCCAGCGAGTCTGTCAGCGCCGTTTTTCTGACAGCGTCGTTTTTTAATCCGTGCTCTTTTTTAACATTAAATTGTTTTTTTTAGACACAATGCTACTGCACGCTGAAGATTACAGTGAGGTGTAAACATAGCTCTTATAATTGGGAAACCAAAACCTCACGTGACTAGCTTTATTTCAATACTCCCTTTATTGCGGTGATCTGGACCGAAACTGAAATATCTCCGAGGTTTGCCTGTCTTGGGGACACAGAAGCAGAGCGATGCCCTCTGATGCTGGACCGGCAGAGTGGACTTTCACGGCAAGCCACCCTGTCCCAGCTGTCACCCTCTGGAGCCCTCCCAGGCGTCTGTGGACGCTGGTCAGGCTGGCCACAGCTCAGGCTTGGGGAACCCTGCTGGGATGAATGAGGCACCCCCTCCTGCACGATGCTTACGGCTTCTGCATCTGAGGGTTTGGGGAGGTCGTAGTCCTTTTTTGGCCAAGAGGGCCGCTGGACTGGAGCCACCCTTGCCTAGAACCTTTTGGGAGAAGTGTGGCCAGGGAGGGGGGAGGGCCCCGGCTCTGCAGACTTGCGGCGGGTCCAGGCTGTGGTGATGGGGAGGGATGGGGCCGGCTGAGTCCCCCAGCTGGCCGAATTGGAGACCCAGGCCCGCATTTGGGGTTTGCTCTGTCAGGTGACACTGGGGAAGTCCTGGGTGGTCACAGCCACGGCTGGGCTGGGCTCATGCTCTGCTCAGGGGGTGTCCCAGCCAGGCACCTGTGGTTGGGGCTTGCCCCTCGGGCAAGGGGCAAGGATGCTGAGGGGCTGGTCCCAGCATAGACCCAGAGCCCTGCGGGGCTGCCCCGGGGAGAGGCAGAGGCAGAGCCTGGTAGGGGGTCGAGGTGCAGGGGCTGGGCCCTGGGAATGGGACTCTTAACAGCTTCCCTCCAGTGAGTTTCCTTCTGAGGATTGGCTCCCTCCTCTTCTTTCTTCCAGAGATGTCACCTCCTCCAGGAAGCCCTCCCTGACCTCCAGGCTAGGCGAGGACCTCTTCTGGGCTCCCCTGGCTCCTGTTCTTAGCCCTCTCTGGTTACCAGGCTTGCAGTTAGACCCGTGTGTCCCCCTCAGTGCAGGCCAGGGGGTGGGCTGCAGGGACCAAGTCCATGCCCGGGATGGAGCGTGGAGGCCATCGAGCCTTGCCTCCTGTCTGTGCTGGCCGCGCTTGGCCTCTGTTTTCCCGTGGACTTGGAATCACCAGCTCGGCCCTGTGGAGCAGGGCTAGAGATGCCGCAAAGGCAGGGGGCGGGTCTCCAGCCCCCCGGCCCCACCTCCACTGGCTCTGGAATAGACGTTGCTTCCAGCCGGGGCCCTGGTGCTGGCTGCCCCCAGCCCGCCGTGGATGCCTTGTTCTGCCGGCCCCCTGGCTGCTCCTCGGCCGGGCGGCCGCGGCCTTGGCTGCACGTCGGGGAGCGTGCAAACGCCTCCTTAGCTGTGAGCGAGCGTGGTGGTGACGGCAGGAGGAGCTGGGCAGTCGTCAAGGGCGCCGCAAGCCTCACCCTCAAGCCCCGATGATTATTTCCTGCTGGGTGTGTGCTGACGACACAGTTCGGGGCTTATTAGTCAGCTACGGATGGTGCGGCGGCCGCCACGCACGCTGGCCTGGCGCCGTGGACGTGAGGGCCAGGCGGTGAGTCCTGGCACCCAGGCGCTGATCCCTTTGTCCCTTTGTCCTCTGTTCCCCCAGGACCCGTGCCTCTCCGCTCTGCTTCTTGACGAGCTGCCTGCGTGTCGCCCGGAGGCTGAGCGCCGCTGTGACGTCTGTACCACGCACCTGACCCAGCTCACACGGGAGGCTCTGCGGCTGCTTCAAGCGCCCACCAGCCGCGAGGACCCTGACGCCCCCCATGGAGGCCCCGGACTCATGCCCCCCAGCCCCGGTGCCGCCACCGGCCCGAGGGATGGACCGGCGCCGGTGGGCCCGGTGGGGCGGCAGCTGGGCCGAGTGGGGCCGGGCAGGAGGAAGGGGCTGGGCTGGCCGTCCGGGCCCAGCGTCCAGGTGTCAGTGGCACCCGCCGGCCTGGGCGGGGCACTGAGCACGGTCACCATCCAGGCCCAGCAGTGCCTAGAGGGCATGTGGAGCGTCTCGAGGGTCAACAGCTTCCTGCCACCGACGTGCCTGGTGAGTGCCCGGGGCGCAGTGGGCCGTGGGCCCCCTGGGACACCAGGCAGGATGCTTACAGCCGGTCAGGGCTGGGCGCTCTCCGGGGCTGAGCGCCCAGCTCAGTGGGTACCCTGCAGCACGGCTCCCCCTAGAGCAGGGGGGCTGTGCCTTTTGGAGGAGGCCCCAGACATTCCCAAGGCCCTCGTCAAGTCAGCCTACGAGGTCACTGGGGGGCAGGGTCCTCTTGTGTACCGTGGAACATCGCTTCCACCTGGCACAGGCCTGTGGTTGGGGACGGTTTGGCCATTCTGAGAGCATGCGTGGCGCCGTGGGCTGATGGAAGGGCCCTGTGGGCTGCTGGGGCAAGATCAGAACGTCATCCAACATCTCCTCCTGGTGACTCCCTGTCCAGGCTCTCCTGCCTGGAGCGCAGCAGCCCTGGGTGACACAGCCCTGCCCCCTGGACAGGTGACAGAGCCTGGAGGGTAGCGGGGGGCCTGCAGGTGGTAGGGACCCCGTTCCCACTTACACGGGGTCTGGCCTCTCAGGAGCTGCCTCTTTTTGGGTGACTGTGGGATACCCCCCTCCCCGCTCCGGGGCTCCCCCAGGCCCACCAGATTGTCACCCACAGCAGTGGCATAGCTTCCGTGGAACCAGCTCTGGGCACCAGGGGTGCCGGGGGTGCCCCAGACCTGGGCTGGGTGTGCCCAGGGAGGGCCCCGCGGCCTGAGATGACCCCAGCTCCGGAGGGTGGAGCTGGGGGCCCGGCCCCGCCTTGGTCACAGGGCTTCTCTGGTGGGAGTTTCTCCCAAGTGGCTTCTGTGTCCCCCCAGTCTTCCTTCTAAGAGAAGGCGTACCAGGGTGGGGAGGGGGTCGGGAGAGGGTGGGTTATTGGATCAGGGGTCTCCTGGGACGCTGGAGGGAGTTGCTTTGGGTTTGGTGGTACATGGGACTAGGTGTGCTGGGCGCCGGGAGGGCCTTTGCCCAGGAGGCCCAAGCCCTGCACGACATGGGGTGGGGTGGGGTGCCTTCTCCTGGGGGCCCAGCCGTGCCCGGAATAGGGGCTCACCAGGCGACAAAGTAGAAGGGACCCTGTAAGCAGAGGGACTGGTCTGTGTGCATGGAGGTGGGGAGGCCTTACTGGGAGACAGAGCTGGGGGTGGGGTCGCGGCCGGGGGGGAGCAGGTGGCGGTGCGGCACAAGTGTGGCTGTATCGTCCGCCCCCCGTGGATCCCCAGGGGCAGGGAGACGGGTGCGTGGCTGTGAAAGCCTTTCCAGTCACCACAGCGCCAGCCGCACCAACTCGCCCAGCAAGTGTCTCTGAAATAGAGCACGAGGCAGATGTCTCCTGGGGTCTCCGTGCCCCCTGGGGCTGTGGGACATGGAGGCACGAGGAGGGCTCCCAGCTCTTGGGGCAAAGTCCGTACAGCCCCTGGGCGGGACTGACCCCCGCCCTGCCCCCGCCTCTGGGCTTGCTGGCCCCTCCGACGGCACCGAGATGTGCTGGCTGGACGTTGCTGCCTCCAGGGTGGCCCTTGGTGAGACCCTGCCCTTGCTGGGAGCTGGACCCCTGTGACTCGCTGCTGGAGCTGGTCCGCCTGAGGCTGCCCTGTCCTTGGGGCCTCCCTGGCCCTCAGTAGCCTGGGGTGCACAGGGGGCTCCCAGGAAGAACTTCTGGGTCTGAACTAGCCTCCAGTTGGTGTGACAACGCCCCCTGGGTGTGGCCTCACTGTTTCCGACTCCTGCATTTGTTAAGTCCTGAGTGAGGTCAAGAAGAGGGAGGCGAGCCTCTGCCGTGCCAGTCCCATGGTGCCTCCTGGCCCGAGAGCTGGGCTGCCCGGGAGGAATGTGCCGAGGGGCTCGAGAGAGCCGGGCGGCTTCCTGGAGGAGGTGGCATTGAGCTGGGCCTGGAGGGAAGTGTCAGAGATGGTGGGCCCAGCGAGAAGTATATGGGGGCAGAGGAGGCTGCTGGGAATAGCCAGGGGGCTCCTTACCTGGGAGGGAGCTGAGCGCAGTCTTGCAGGTGGAGAGACGGCTTGGCCGCGGCTCTGAGGGCTCCAGGAGGCGGAGGGGTGGGGTGAGCAGAGGTGGGAGAGGGCGGGATGGCACAGCGCCCCGGTGCAGCCTCCCTGCGCTGTGGTGGGGTCACTGGCCTCTAGCTGGGCAGCCCCGCCGGTGGCCTGCACACCGTAAAACGTGAACATTTAAGGCTCCCTGTTGGTTTTATGTGTGCATTGATTGCGTTCAGGGTGGGTGGGAGTGGATTTATAATTAGACAACAGTCCTGGCGATCAATAGAGAGATTATTAGAACCATAAATAGAACTTTTGGACTCAGATGAGGTAATTTCCCCTGAACCGGGGCATTGATCGTTAGAGGCAGCCCTGGAATGTTAAAGTACTGCATGTTAGGCTCTAGAATTAAATACCTCTGGAGAGACGTGCTGTGAACCTCCACCACAGCCCATCAGCGGCCCTGGGCGCCACAGTCTCTAGGCAGACTTGGATCTGGGCGGGCGAGGTGGGTGGAAGGCCTGGTGTGTTCTAGGCGCCGTGGCTGGGAGCCTGCCCCGTGGGCTGCCGGGGGTCGTTCTGTGCGCATGGCTGTCTACTGTCCGGAAGGAGCAGCCCTCAGCCAGCCACGCTGTTGTCGAGACTGCAGCCCGCTTCCCCGTCCAGAGCACAGAGCTCGGCCCTTTCCGGGTCATTCACCTCCTCAGTGTCCAGTGACGATTCCCGGCAGTGGGAGCCGCCCAGCGGGACAGTCGGGCAGTTGCTTTCCAGACTGTCAGGCAGAGGCACTTGTGCCACTGTGGGGGAAGGAGGTGCCCGTGGGCCGCCCCAGGTGCTCTGCCCTGGCCTGCTCCACGGGGACACGGCTGTGAACCGTGGTGTCTCCCCCATGTTGGCAGGGCCCCGTCAGATGTTCGCAGGGCACCTGCGCTCATTTTACAGCCGATGCCAAGAGATTGAGGCTTTGGCCTCCTGACCCCACGGTGGGCTAAAGGTAGCACCGCCTGGGGCGGCTGAGGGTGGGACGAGTAACTGGGTGAAGGGTGCATCTACCTTGGGTCCAGGCTAGCAGAGCCTGTGCGAACCTTCCCTAGTCTTGTAGACACAGGCTGGGCCCTACGCAGGGCCCCACAGTTCGTGGAGGAGGACCTGGAGCAGAGGGTTCCCAGCCTGCCGCAGGGGCTGGGACAGCGGAGGCTCGGCCTGGACAGGGAGGATGGAGGGCTTCCTGGAGGAGGTGCTGCACGCTGCTTTGAGTGGGAGGTGAGGTCATTTTTGGTGGAGCCAGGATTTCCCTCTGTCCATGGAGGCTGGGTGGCCCCAGCTTGGGGACCTGACTCCTGCTGCCTGTGTGCCAGCCTGCTTGCCTCCCCCCACTTCCTGTGAACCCTGGCGGGGGTCCCTGGTGGGTGCTCACCTGTCCTCGGGGACAAGGCCGAAACGGCGTGGGATGGAGGGAGCTTTGTCCCTCTGACCTGGCTAACCCGTTGCTGGTACCCCCTCTGGGCCTCAGTTTACCCACCCGTGGAGTGGAAGTTGGACAGATGGGCCCCCACTTCCATGTGAGGTGCTTCTGTGACACGGGGGCGGGACAAGGCACCTGCAGAGGCTAGGACCGTCCCAGCCCAGGGCCCTCTGGGTGACCGGGCAGAGCTTTGAGGGGGCCTGGCACATGCCCAGTGGACGATGCCACCCGTGCCCCCTGCAGGGCAAGATTCAGCTCTGGCCGCCCCTTAGCCACCTCCTCCTCTGCCTCCCCACCTTTCCTCTGGGCACGAAGTGGCCCCCGGAGAGGTATTTGTCCTGAGGAGCTGGGGAGCGCTGTCCTTCACGGGCCACAATCTTGCAGATGTGGAATGCAGGTGCAGAGGGCTCCTAAGGAATGGGTTAGCTTGGTGTTTCCCAGGCCGTGCTCCTTGGCACCCCGGCGCCCCGTCGTGGGCGCCCTGCAGAGAGGCCTGGAGGCTGCCGCGGGGGCCTCCCGGGACGGCGGGCCCTCCTTACGCTCCTCTCCTCATGCTTTTCTTTCCTTGCTGCTGTGGCACCTCCATCACGTTTTCCGTTTGGCCGCCCCCCCCCCCATCTGCTGTCCCCGTGTTGTGTCGTGTCGTGTCTTCCCTTCCCCGCCCCCTCGGCTTCTTTGGGTGCGTCTGGGCTCTGCTTCCGGCAGGAGTCGGCAACGGCCTCCCAGTGGGCTGGCGGAGCCGAGGCGCGTGCGGGACCCCCGACAGGTCAGTGTGGGGCTCGGCCGGCCGTAGGCAGGCTGGGTGGCCTGCACCGTTGCTGGTGGGGCCGGACGTCCTGGCTGAAGGCAGAGATGCCGGCATGGGAGGTGGGGTGCTTGGGCCCCGCGGGAGTGGGTGGAGGGCCGTGTGGGGCCGTGACCTCACAGCCCTGTCCCCTGCCATCCAGGCGGCCTTGCTGGCCAGCGTAGCCGGGCCAGCCTGGGCTGCTGGGCGTGGGCCCCGCCTCGGGCCGGTTGGGGCAGTGGGCACCCGGGGTGTTGCGGGGGTGAGCCCTGCCCTGGCCCCCAGGAGCCCCCGGCCGTGCGCTGCTCGCAGGGGGTTGCTCAGCCAGACCCAGGCCGGGCCCTGTGGGTGACGCAGCTTTTAACATCAGTCCTGTCCTCCACCGCTCTGCTCGACAAACGAGTTTAGATCTCTCACGGGGAGCACGTATGTGAAGTGACAGAAAAGGGACTGACGTTTGAGGTGAGGGAGCATCGCATGTCACGTGCGTGTAAGGCCGCAGGGGAAGTGGGCAGCGTCCAGGCTGTCGGGGACCTTGGCTGCCCCGCGTCACTCACATTTGCCTTGAGCTCCACAGCTGCCTGGAGGAGAAGCAGCGTCCGGTTCCCGTTATCCAGGTCCAGGCCTGGCTGACCCCCCCCACCTTGTGGAATGTTCCCTGTGAGCGGGTGCCTCTCTGCTCCTGCAGCGCCCCCCTTGCCCTGGGGCACAGGGCCCACCTCCTGGCCGTGAGCTCCGCGTGTCCCTGCCACGCTTTGTGCTCCTGGAGGACAGATTTATTGAACACCTGCTACGTGCCAGGCAAGGTGCCATGGATGTGGAGGAGACCGGGCAAGTGTAGAGGCTCCCTCCGGGGCCTCCTGATTCCTGGCATGCACTAGGTGCTCATGCAAGCTTGGGGGATCGGAGAATAGGGTGCTGGGCAGTTGAGCCTGGCCTTGTTTCTCTGTGACTTGGCAGCACTACGTAGACTGGGGGAAGCTGGGGGAGGTCTGAGGGCTGGGGGAGGCCACGGAAGGCACAGGGAGTGGCCTGGAGAAGGAGAGGGCTGGCCGGACTGGGTTCTGAGGGATGCATAGGAGTTCCTGCCCTATAGGCAGATGCGAGGCAGGTGGCAGGGTGTGGTGCGCTAGCACAGTGCCTGGCGAGGGCCTGGACTATTCCAGGTTGGCCCTTCTCTGCCACTGACCTGTCCTTGCAGCCTTGGGGGTGCTGCAGGGGGGCCAGGTGGGGTGCTTGGCGTCCATCCAGCTTAAGGTTTGGGGCTCCCTTTGAACTTCCTTTGCAGACATGTTTCTGCTGTGTCCCTAGGGGGGTTTTGGGAGCTGGTGCTGACCACGGGCTGGGTGGGGTGAGACCCTCTGCCGTGGTGAGGAGGGATGCTGCTGTGAGGTGGCGGGACCTCCTGCCAGAACATTCCTCCTGGGGCCCATGATGGCTTATTCTGCTGAAGTGCCACCTGACGTGGCTTGTGGCCGTGTCACTTGGGAGACCCCGAGGACGCTAGGCCCCCTGGAGTGTGGCTGCTCCCTGGCTTCCTCACAGGCAGGCTCACCAGACAGGCCCCTGTCCTTTCATCCAGGTACAGAGGACTCCCTGGACAGGGCTCAGGGCCAAGTGAAGCCAGAAGCCCCAGGGACCGGGCTGTGGTGCCTGGGGAGCCTTGGGGAAGGGGATGGGGCTGGGGTGGCCGACGTCCATCCTCCTCCAGGACCAGGTCTGGCCTGGGGGTCCAGGGCCCGACACGTGCGCGTAAATGTAATATACAGCGGGCGGATCTCAAGTCTGCCAGCGCCGTCCTGGGGCGCGCTTAATTACCTTTGTGCTTCGCTACGAGCCTGTCTCCCTTTCCAGAGTTTATTTTAGCTAATGAGTTGGAAATGCCAGAGTAGTATTTCAGGTGATGGGAAGACAATGCATTATCACACATGGGGCAATTAGCGCTCATGACAAATCTTTATTGTGGTTCCTTCTCAGTCGTGCCTCTGGGTGCTCCCAGACAGATGGCCCAGGGGTGAGGGGGTGGTCCCTGTCCATCGGTCCTGACCACTGTGGTCACTGTGTTTGTGGAACTGGAAGGGGGAGGGGCTGGAAAGTCCAGTCCCTGGGCGGGCGTCTGTGCCCGCCTCTGTTCCAGCCACTCCCCAAGCCGGCTGGTCCCATGCGTGCAGGGCCCAGGGAGCTTGCTGGGCTCCGGGGTGCACGGGCCTGCTTCCTCAGCTCCCCGGTGAGGGACGGGTGCCTGTCCCTCATGCGGGCTCCCTGCTTCCCTCCAGGCTGAAGCAGCGGTGGCCGCGGTGGCGGTGGCAGACACGGTCCGGGACGGCCCTCCGTCCGTGGGCCCTGATGGCGCGTCGAAGACGTGGAGCCGCAGCGGGGCCTGCACCACGGCCCTGGTCACCCCAGCCCCAGGCATCCCAGCGGGAGCCTCCACGGGCCCATCAGCCGCAGCCTCCTTCTTCCTCAGGTACGTTCTCCTGGGGCAGGCCCGGGGCCTGGCTTGGGGGCAGCTTGGGCGCGGACAGTGTGAGGGGGCCTGGGGACCTCAGCCTCTGGCCTGGCAGCCTGCGGGCCTTCCCGGGGAGATCTGTGGCCTTGCGCTGCTGGCAGTCGAGCAGAAGGGGAGCTCGCAGCCGTCCTTCCGTCCGTCCGGCCTCTCAGGGCGCCACATCGACGGCAGTGTGAGTGGAGGCCTCTCGCCCTGGGGGTGGGGTACAGCCAAGGACAGGGTTCGAACTCTGCCGCTCCGAGCTGTGCAACCCTGGGCAGGTCACGTAACCTCTCTGTGCCTCAGTTTCCTCAGAGGTGCAGCGAGCTGATGTCTGTGAGGCCCTGAGAGGACGCTGGCCCAGCGGGAGGACGCTCAGCTGTGGGTGGTGGATGTCCTCGGGCGGCCCTGAGCCAGGGCCGGCGGGAGGGGGAGGGTGGCCGTGGAGGGGAGGCAGATGAGGCAGGTCTCAGGGCAGCTGTCCCAGCAGTCGGGGAGCACAGGGGTGGAACGGGCCCGGGGGAGCATCCCTGGGTGACCGAGGAGGCTGTCCTGGGGGCCGGCTGTACCCACACCCCACCTACCGGGCTCCCCCTCCTGGGGGGCTGCTGGCACACCCCCTCACGGCTCTGCTGTCAGATCTGGCTCCACCGGCAGCAGGAACCAGGTGGGTCCCCGCCCCAGCCCCGAGCTCCAGTGCGCAGGGCCGACCGGGCCGTCCGCGTCCCCGGGATGCCTTGCGTGGCCCCGCAGACACCAGGTCCTGGGCCGTCGGTTAGCGTGGACGAGGCCTGGCAGGCCGGGGCGCTGCGTCAGCAAGGTGCAGGGTGCGGGGGAGTGGTGTGTGGGAGCAGGGGGTCCCTTCTCCCACTTGCGCGCCCCCCGGCGATGCCCTTGGGTTCCGAGCTTCCCCCTGTGGCGTGGGGAACGCAGGATGTGCCGGTGGTAATGAGCGGTGATGGCTGGCCCGGCACGGGTCACTGTCCCATTAGCAGCCCCTGCGGGCGCTAATCTGGTCCCCTGATCCCAGGAGCCTGCGCCGCGTCAGCTTGGCCCAGTGGCGGGCACACGGTGGGGTGTTGGGGGGCGCCAGGCTGGTGAGCACAGCATCGTGGCCCTGTGCGGGCTCACCACCCCAGCTAGGTGCAGAGAGCCCGGCTGGGACTCTGGCTACGGGGCAGGTGGGGCCTGCCTGGAGGGCCCGGGAGCCCTGTGGAGGGGACGAGAGGGGCAAAGCGGGCCTCGGGAGGTGTCCTGGCCCGGGTAGGCTCTGCCCCTGGGCTTTGGGCAGCGGCCGCGCTCCATCAGGCCATGCTTGCTGGGGGATTTCAAGCCTGAGACCCTCTGAGGACGAAGACCAGCTCCGGGGGTCTGGGCGCCACACTGGCTCCTTAGCAGCCTAGGGCCCGCAGGAGGGGTGCGCCTTTTGTCTCCAGCTGAGCTAGGCTGCCTCCACTGACCTTGGGAAGTTACCATAGAAACAAGCACTGGGGGCTGGTTTACAAGGCATGGGGCGGGGGTGGGGTGGGGGGGACACTGCCGGCTGCCATTACTTCCAGCCTGTTGGATCCCCCCAGTCACAGCGGCTTCCGGAGGGTCCTGGGCCACGTTGTGGGGTGGGTGTTCCTGATGGGAACACCGTCTCCAGCTCATGCCTGATTTGGGCCCGAGACCCTCTGCCCTTTGGGGCTGTGGCACCCTTCACTGTTGGGGTGAGGGGGGTGCTCTCAGCTGTATGTGCCCTTCTTTGCTTTGTGGGGCTGTGGCTCAGAGGGGAAAGGGGCTTGTCCAGAGTCCCCAAAGACCAGGAGCTGCTGGACCCCGGGGGGCCTCGGGCACGAGCTGAGCGCGTGTTCCGTGCTCCCACCTGCATCCCTCACTGGGCATCTGGGGGGCAAAGCTGACACCCAGCCCATGCCCTGCCCCTCGGAAGTTTCTGGTAGTCGGGGTGGGGTCTGTCAGCCTTTGACAGCAGCACGGAGCCTTTGAAGGAGCCGAGCAGTGTCGCAGGACACAGGCTTTGAGGGTTGAGTAGGAGTCCGGTGTTTGCCAAGTGGAGACGGGATAGGGTGGGGTCAGGATCTGGGTTCTCCACCGGCCCTGAGCACTCCCTGCGGGCATGCTAGCCGCGGGCCTTCCCGACCACCTCTGAGCCCCTCACCCTGCTGTGGGCAAGCCAAGGTGGGGGTGATTCTGTGGGTGGCTTGGTGCCCAGGGTCTTGTTACAGGGCGTAGGGCACAGGGGTGAGGCCCGGCGCCCTGCACGCCTCAGCTGGGCTGGGTGGGTCGCTCGGGCATTGCAGCCACAGCTGTGACCGAGAGCGCAGCGTGCCAGCCCCCACCAGAGTCCTGAAAAGGCCGGGCCGCCAGTAATTACATTTTCTCCGGAGGCTCTGGTGACCTTGACTCCCCCTTCCCGAGTCCTCGGGACGCTGTGTGATGTCCCCGTCCTTCCTGTCTCTGCAGCCTTTCCTCCCCCGAGATGCGTCCGTTAGCGCTCTCTCCTACCCGCGCTTCTGGGCCTCTCCGGGGCTCACCTCCTGGACCCCTGAATCTAGATGGCGTGGGAAGAACTGCTGGGGGTCTTCTGGGCAGGTGCAGGGCAGGGCGAGTGGTGGGTTCCTTCGGCGACAGGAGCCCCCTGCACTCGTAGGCACCCCCGCCGCCCCATTGCAGTCTCAGCGGAGCCCCCTTCCCGTCAGCCCGGGTGCCCAGGCCACGGAATGTCAGCCCAGGTGCCCAGGCCACGGAACGTCAGGTGTGGCACCTGGCAGAGGCCCAGAACCAGAGCGGGTGCTGCCCAGAGGTGCATGGGCAGGAGGGCCCCACGGAGAGGTGTCCGTCACCGGCAGGGTGCATGAGGCAGCTTCGTAGCCTCAGCGTGAAGTTCCCAGGTGACGTGCAAAAGGCAAGCAGGCCATGGCAGGGAGCAGCGGCCCAGGTCAGGGCCGCTAGGACCTTGGGCCTCGTCCTCGGAGGCGTAGGCCCCCTTAGCAGGCAGCTCTGAGGGGGGATGCAGGCGTGGGGCGTGGCATGTGGCATGTGGCTTGGTCTGCCGGCCTCCAGGCGGCCCAGGCAGGAAGCCCTGGGTTGGCCGTAACTGACCCCCACACACATCCAGACAGGCCCGTGTGTCTCCTCAGGGTGATTAAGGACCTCACCGTCAAGGCCAACTGCCTGTGAAATTACCTTCTTGTTTGGAAGAGACAATTTTTCTTTGTAAAAAGGCAAATATTTTCTTTTCTGTTTATGTGAATTAATGACCCGGGCCAGTGAGCCTGGGGAAAGGCCTCTGGGATTAGGTGAGAGGGCTGGGGGCTCAGAGGGAGGTTGGAGGAGCTCGGTCCCTCGCTCATTCATTAGTTCACTCCCTCCCTCCTTCCCTCCCTCCGGGCCCCATCCTGAGCTTCCCTGTGTTCTAGGCCTGGGCTTGGCAAACCCCTGCCCTCCAGAGCCCCCACCTGATGGGACACAGCCGTGTGAACCTGTGGCTCAGGGCGTGGAATGGTTCCCGTGGTAGCAGCAGGCACAGGGTTTGGGGAAGCCCAGTGTGGGGGCATCAGGGCAGGCTTCCCGGGGGAGGTGTCCTCTGAGGACGAGGAGAGCTGTGCGTGCAGGTGAAGTTCCTGCTTTTCCAAGTCTCCTCTCTAGAGCCAGACCACTCAGACGTGCCCACCCGCCCCCTGCAGGTTCTGCCTTGAGCCCCCCGCACCCCAACCCTGCTCCCCAACAATGCAGTGGGTGTTCGGGGTCCTGAGTGTGGTGCCTGTGTGTTCTCTTAGCCTCTGTGAAGCCTGGCATCACTTCCTCCCCCACCCTCACTGCCTGGAAACCAGGTCTGTGCACCCAGAGGCTGGGACCCTCCCGCGACCACCCCCAGGCCATGTGAGCTGAGGTGCAGTTGCTCAGTGGCTGACGGGCTTGTCCCGGTTTTGAAGGGAGCTGGATTTCATCACAGGAGACAGTGCTGTCCCGAGGCCTCTGAGTCATGCCCGGTGAGGCAAGCCTGTAAGAACAGAGACCTGGAGGGCTGGGCAGGCTGGGCACAGCTTCTCAGCTCCCAGCCCTGCGGGGGCTGACCCAGGGCCAGGGAGGGAGGAGGGGGTGCCCCGAGTTAGGTCAGACCATGGGGCAGAGACGCCCAGCCAGTACCGTTCCAGCCCCGTGGGGCTGGCGGGACTTCAGATGGCTCCGGGCCCAGCCTCTGTCCAGGCGAGACCTGGGCGTGTCCAGCGGGGAAGGACACCTCCCTGTGCTCTGCTGCTGGGACCTGAGGGTGACGGAGGGGGCTGAGGTCTGTGCCGGACACCCTGGTTCCTGAGAGGGTCACAGAGGGTGCAGAGCCGTCTGTGGCCTTGAGCAGCAGGCAGAGCACTGCCTTCTGGAGTGGCCTCTGCAGCCCGATGTCCTGTCTCCCCCAGCGCCTTACCCGTCCTCCTGGCCTTCACGTCCCCTTGAGCCTTGGGGGGTTCAGGGTGGCCCCACCCCAGCCTCGGGGACCCTGGGTGGCCCTGCCCGACCTAGGGAGGAGCAGGGAGCCAGCTGTGACGGGAGCGGGGGACACACCTCGGCCGTGGTGGTCTGCTGACCTGTCCAGTCTCCTCGAGGGCCCAGCCGGTGCCTCCCAGGACAGGCCGGTGCCGGGCAGTCCCTGTGCTGCCCTTCCCCCACGTCTTGGGGACTTCTGTTCAGGCGGTTTTGGGTTTAGGGCACATGCGCTCAGGCAGGAATCGGGGCCGCGTCTCCGGCTGAGGGCCCCGGCCCGAGTTGTCCGGGCAGCTCGTGGGTTCCGCTCACAGGCCCCCGCCCCCGCCAGGCGTGCACCGGCCGCCCCACTGAGTTAGGAAGGGTCCGCCCCGCACCGTAGATTACTTTTATTTTCCTTGATGACACCTCGCTAGGAAGAAAGCCGTCCCTGGGGTCTCTTAAAAGACAGCTCCTGTGAAAGATGAGAGGAGTTAAGCAAAACGCCGGTAGCTGCTCCGAGTGGGAGGCGGGCTGGGGGCCGTGTGCCCAGAGGGTGCAGGCCCTCCTGTCGGGCCCCTTTGAGGGGCACAGGTGAGACTCAGGGGCCTGGGGTCTTTGGGAGAAGGAGGGCGGGCGCAGCAGGACTGGGAGAGGGGCAGCTGGGCGGGGCGGCGGGGGGCTGCCTGCAGGCCTGGTGGGCAGCTTCTTTCAGCCCTGAGTTGGCCCTGCTCTGACCTCCAGCCCCTTTCACCGGGAAGGCGGGCGGGGTGGGGGGGCTGACGGAGGCCTGGGCCATCTGGAACCAGGGCCGCCTGGACCCAGGCCCGTCTGTGTCACCTGTGCTGGGTGCCTTGAATGCGTTCGCTCCTCAGGGCTATACACGAGGGCGTCTGGTGGTCATGTCATCCCATGTTAGAGATGGGGAAATCGAGGCACAGAGAGGCTAAGTCACCACGTGTGGGTCACACAGCCTGTGAGTGGCGGACCCCAGCATGTGCCGTCCCGCCCCAGCTGCTGAGTTGGGGACTTGGGGCGGCAGAGGGTGGGGGAAGGGGATGCCCTCAGTGCGGGGTGTGGAGGGGGGCCGGGGTCCCGTGTCTGCCTGGGGCCTCTGTCGCCTGGCCTGTACTGGCAGAGCTGCCAGTGGCTGGACATGGTGGCCCCAGCCCCGGGGGCCCCTGCTTGGCTGGGGGGGAATGACCTGTGGCCGTGTAGCCGCATTTAGGGTGGGGCGGGTGGCAGGACAGCTCTGAGGACCCGCACCGCCTCTCCTCCCTTCCCCTCCCCTCCCCACGCCTCCCGCCCCTGCCCTCTCCGCCCCTCCCCTCCCCAGGGCTGCCCAGAAGCTCAGCCTGGCCTCCAAGCGCAAGAAGCCCCGCCCGCCGCCGGCCCCCGCCGCCCGAGGAGCCGCCACCTACCCCACGGACTTCAGTGGGGCCCTGCAGCTGTGGCCGCCGCCCGTGCCCCCCTGCCTGCTCAGGGCCGCCTCCAAGGCCAAGCACAACCCCAGCAGTGTCGGAAAGGTAGGCCGTGCCCTGACTTGGGGGTGACCCTGGGGGGTGGCACGAGGCTGGGGTGTCTGGGCAGCTGCGGGATGGGGTGCGGGAGGTGGAGGGGATGCTTCCTTCTCCTGGGCTGGACCAGGCTGGTGAGTGTACAGATGGGGCGACGGAGGCCCAGGCCCACCGTGACGGCTCCAGGTGGTGGCAGGGAGCCTGGCAGACTGTGGTGGGCCTACAGGGAGTGGGTGGGAGGGTCCCAGGGGCACGGGCTGGTCTCAGTGTGGGGCGGGACGGCCAGGGCTTCCCGGGACTCAGGGGTGGGGTCTGGCCCCAAGAGCCCCCTTGCCTCGTCTTTGTTGGTGTGCTGCCCTCAGGGGGTCCAGGGGGCAGGGGTGGGACCCCTCAGCTATCCAGAGTCCCGGCAAAGCCCAGCCGCAGCCTGACCTGAGAAGTGGGGGAGCGGTTGAGTCAGGATGCTCCCAGCTTCAGGTGGGGACGCAGGCCCCGAGTGGAGAAGGCCTCGCCCAGGCACAGGCTGGCTGCTCCTGGCTCCTGTGGCCTTTGGCTTCAGGTGGGGACGCAGGCCCCGAGTGGAGAAGGCCTCGCCCGGGCACAGGCTGGCTGCCTCCTGGCTCCTGTGGCCTTTGGCTGGGACGGTTTCTGTCCCGGTCCCATCTGGGTTGCCCGTGACGGCCCCCCAGGTCTGGGTCGGGGCTGCCTGTGCGGCTCTGCGTGCGTACATTAGTGGGGGATTCTGTGCCTCTGGAGGCACAGCAGGGTGGGGCCTGTCACCAGGGCCACACGGCTCTGGGGTGAGCACAGGACCCCAACCCTGAGCGTGCACCCCATCGCGTTTCCCTGGCCTTCTGCCCGCTCTGCCCCTCCCCGAGAGTGGCGGCTGCCCACCGGGCACTGGGTCCGGCCTTTCCAGTGCCCAGAGGCCCAACCCCTGCAGAGCTGGGGAGGCGGGTTCCACGCACCCCTGGACTCAGTCTGTCCTGCCGCCTAGGACACGCCCCAGGGGGCTTCTGCTCCTAGTGACGGCTCTGCAGAGGGGTCTGATGCATCTGCAGGGGTCACCCTGCCCGGGCCCGAGCTGATCCCCAGGCCCCCACCCCACCCTCCCCCTGGCCCTCCTGCTGTAGCCTCTGTGCTCGGCCTCCCGGAGGTCAGTCCCCGTGTCCAGACGTCCAGGAAGCCTTCCCTCACCCCATCACCACCACGCCCTGAGACGGAGGTAGACGTGTCCCCCCGGGAGCTTGCTGAAGTGGGGAATCTGGGCCCTGCTTGGGCGGTGGGAGTGCCGGGGCCAGAGGAAGGACACCGCGAGCTGGCCGTGGGGAGGGGGCTCTAAGCAGCTCTGGGCCTGGTCACTCGGCCCGTCTGGGGTGGGGGCTGGGTGGCTGGAGGGTTGGGGAGGCTCGTGGTGCGGACCCTGCTTTCTTACCGCCGCCGTGTTACTTGGGGCTCCAGCAGGCCTCCCTGTCCCCCTGGGGCCAGGCCCCCCACCCAAGTATTCCAGGGCGGGGGCTCCTCCCCTCTCTCCGGCAGACCACCGCTGTGCCCTGGTCCCCTGCGGCAGGGAGCCCGTGGCCGCCCGTCCTGGTCCTCTCACCGTGCCCCCCAGAGCCCCCTCCCCAGCTCCCTGGATGTTATTTGCATGAAGAGCACATAGTTAGAAATGCCTTCTGAAAGACATTTAATATTGTCAGAGGAAAGAAAGTTAGATTACACTCGATTCCTGACATTAATGTACCACTTAAGGTAATTCATCATCCTGCGGTATTAAAGAAGACAGCCCCTCCCCCCAGGGCTGCCTGGGCCGTCTCTTAGGAGTGGAAGCCCCTTTTTATGCAAAATGTATTTTTTCCCTACCTAGCTGCTATTCAGCGGGGCTTTGCAATATCTGAACATTTAGGGGGGAGACGTGCTTGTGTGGCGCAAAGACCCTGTCATTTCCCCGCGGTAATGAAAGGATTCTCGCAGACAGTGACCCAGGCATTTAGCTGGGACGGTGGCGCGTGGCGTGGGGCTGGCGCATGCGATGTCCCCTCCCCGCCGGGAACGCTCTCCAATCCGCAGAACCCGTTTGGCTCCTGAAGCGGCCAGGAGTTCACGCTGAAAAAAAATTGCCCAAAATTACTGGGAAATGCACGTTTTCATCTGCTTGGCAGTGGCGTTTGGAAATGAAATAGTTTTGTTCATGTCGTCGGGGAATAAGAGAATCGATTCTCGGCTAATGGAGCCCAGGTTCGGAGGAGCTCAATAGAAAAGTATGTCTTTCCGCGTCTCCCCGGAGGACCCCCTCTCCTTACGGCGGTGCGAGTTTGCATGTCAATTTGCCACATGCCGAAGGGACGGAGATGGTGCCTCGTGCGAACTACCCACGGTAAACCAATTTCGCCGGAGTTATGTATCTGTCAGTTACAATTAAACCCGTGAAAAATATTGGCTCTGAGATGAGGCTGGTAATTTGATTTACACTGTACTGGAGAAATCGGAGGTTTCACCGGAGAGCGGAGGGCGGTGTCCTCCAGCGGAAACCGGAGTCTGGTGCCTTCTCCTGGGAGGGCCCCCCCCAGGGTGGCTTGCCCTGTCAGCACTCGGGCCCCCTTGGCCACACCCAAGATGCGCAGCCCAGGGTGATTGTTCTCCACGCGGGTTTGGGGGTGTTTGCAGTGTCACTTGTTCTGGGCTCCTGCATCTTGGTTCCTGGCTTCCCTCCCCTCTGAGCTTTCTGTTCCCTTGAGGGCGTTGGGGCTGGTAGTCCAGCCCCAGGAGCTGGCATGAACGTGGCTAGGGAGCACGGGCAAGCCTTGTATCTGCTTTTGTGTTCGGGGGACTCACAGTGGCAGAGGCTGCCTGGTGGCCTGTTGGGCCCTGAGCTGAGCCGAGCCCTGTCCAGCTCTGCTCTGTCCCCACCCCGGGCCCCCACCCCAGCCTTTGTCTCTCCACCATCTCCCCTGGCCTGGGGATTCAGGATTCCCGTCTCCTCTGGGATCATCCCGCCCTCTTCCTTCCGGGTTCTGTGCCAGTGGGATTGCCTCTGGCGTCCTGCTGACACGGAGTCCTGCCACAGGTGTCCAAGGGGTTTGAGCCTCCCCAGGTGTCCTTGGGGTTCCGAGCGGCTCTGGGGTCAGAAGCACCAGATCCCGTTTCTCCCCGAGGGCGCCGCAGGCGTCAGGCCCGTCCCCCTCCGCGTGTTTGTCCTTCCTTCACTCCACACACTCCTGCCCACCCACCGCCTGAGGTGCGGACACGGGAGGATGTGCCCAGGGCTCTGAAGGCCTCTGGCTTGGGGCTGGGAGCTGGCGGAAAGGGCTCCCTGGAGGAGGTGAGGCTGGACAGACACGTGGGGGGCCGGGGTGCGGGGCACTTGTCCCTCCCCTCAGCAGGGAGGCAGCTGCTCGTGCGGCCCGCGCGCCCCTCGCCTGCCTGGCCGCGGCGCACGGCTGTCTTTCCTCGGGGCTGCCCCTTGCTGTGCGTGGAGCCCGAGGTCGGGAGCTGGGGGGTGGGGGAGGCCCCGGCTGTGAGGCAGCCCCTGTCCTCCGCATCAGGGGTGGAGGACACGCCTTCGGAGGAGCGTGCGTGGGGCTCTGAGGGGACCCTGTGGGCGGGGCCGGGGCCTGTGCCTTCCTGTCTGGTTGGGCCGGGTCTTGCCGCCCCGATCTGCTTGCCCCTCTCTCTCCGCCCTCAGATTTGGGGTTTGGGATTTCAGGAGACCCCCTGGCAGGCTGTGTGACACGGGTGAGACAGTCGACCTGAGTGTGTTCCCTCCCCGTTCTGAAGCCTGTGCGGGCCCGGGGGTGGGTCGCCATGGCGGCTGGTCCAGCGGGGAGCTGGCGGGCCTGGGGTGGGCCTGTGTGGGGTGACCCTACTCTCAGAGGCCTGTCTTTGGGTTCAGCTCCCTTGGTGCTGGCTCTGCCTCGGAGTCAGCGAGAGGGTGCGGAGGAGCCCCAGATCGAGGTGCGGTGCGCTCTGGGTCCCGTCCTCGTCCTTCTGTCTCTCTGCTCGCTGGGGCAGCTGGAGTCTGCTCCCTCTGTCCTGCCCTCCCTCCGCCCTGTGCCCCCCGCGCTGTGCTGACGCGCTCTGTTCCCGGCCAGCCTCTCCTCTCGCTGGCCCTCGTTTTCTCCCTGCATGGCTGACCTCATGTGGGAGGCGCTCTGGCCTGGAGCTGGGGTGCCGGCGCCGCGTTCCTGCGGCGGGGACCCCACGCCGGGGCCTGGCCCACTGTCCTGACTCGCGTGAAGCCCCTCCTGCCGTGTCCTTAGCAGCTGCTCAGATGCCCGCCCTGCCCACCTCCCCAGGTGAAGGTCATGCTGCGGATCTGGCCTGCGCAGGGGGCCCAGCGCTTGGCCGAGTCCTCGTCCTTCCTGAAGGTGGACCCGAGAAAGAAGCAGGTGACCCTCTATGACCCGGCCACGGGGCCCCCAGGCTGTGCGGGCCCCCGACACGCCACCACGGCTGCCGTTCCCAAGATGTTTGCCTTCGATGCCGTCTTCCCCCAGGACTCGGAGCAGGTGAGGGTGACAGTGGCGGCCTCGGGTGGGGGCGGGGCCTTCTCGTGCAGAGCCGGGGCTGGGCGGGGGTGGGCGGGGGTGGGGGTGGGGGGGAGGCCGGCTGTGTTTCCCCTTCCTCGCTGGCCTCCCAGCCCTCGTGGTGTGTCCACCCAGCTCCTGGCCTGGTTCTCAGGCCAAGTTTTTCAGAGCCCATGCCGCATGGAAGCTTTCCGAGTGGTGCTTTGTTTCCCAGAGATGCTCCTCCACGTGTCCCGTGTGTGCCGTGCGTGCGTGCAGCATGGTGTGTGCCCGGCGTGGCCGCAAGGGCACTGTGACTTCTGTGTGTGTGCGTGCACACTGCGTGTGCCTGTCAGCTGTGTCTGGCTGGTTCATGCTGTGAGTGTGTGTGTGTCCATGTCCGGTCCGTGTGTGTCTTGTGTCCACGTGGAGATTTTTGTGTCCTTGGTCTTGGGCGCCCTCCCGGCCACCTCGTGGACTCACTGTCTGTACGTGATGAGACAGAAGTGGCGGGAGGCCGGTGGCTGCCTGACTCTGTGCCTCTCCCCCAGGCCGAGGTCTGCTCGGGGACAGTGGCCGACGTGCTTCAGTCGGTGGTCAGTGGGGCCGATGGCTGCATTTTCTCCTTTGGCCACGTGAGCCTTGGTAAATGCCCCTTACCATCCCCTCTCTGCAGTCGCTGGGCGCCATTTCTGGGTGGGGTGGGGGGTGGGCATATCCCATATGGGCAGCAGGTGGGCACCTGGGGCGGGGGGCTGTGGAGAGGAAGCTGAAACCCTGTAGCCCTAGAAGGTAGAGCCGCGGAGTGGGTCGGAAGAGGCCCCCGGGGTCTCAGCGGCCCCAGGTTGGCCTGAGGGCCCCGGGCGGGGCCAGGGAAGCAGCTGCCGGGTCTGCTGGGCTCTGAGGGCTTGTCACGCTGGCCCCAGGCAAGTCGTACACCATGATCGGGAAGGACAGCTCGCCCCAGAGCCTGGGCATCGCGCCCTGCGCCATCTCCTGGCTCTTCAGGCTCATTGACGAGCGCAAGGAGAGGGTGGGCGCCCGCTTCTCCGTCCGCGTCTCGGCCGTGGAGGTGTGCGGCCGGGACCAGAGCCTGCGGGACCTGCTGGCCGAGGTGGCCTCCAGCAGCCTGCAGGACGCCCAGTCCCCGGGGGTGTACCTGCGGGAGGACCCCGTCTGCGGGGCGCAGGTACGCCGAGGCCGCCGCGCGGGGAGCAGGGCCGCGGGCTTGGGGGCCGCGTGGGGGTGGCGGCTCGGCCCCGAGCCACTCAGGCGCCCTCCCCGCTGTCCGTCTGTCTGCAGCTCCAGAACCAGAGCGAGCTGCGGGCGCCCACGGCTGAGAAGGCGGCCTTCTACCTGGACGCGGCACTGGCTGCGCGCAGTGCCAGCCAGGCCGGCGGTGGCGAGGACGCCCTGGGCGGCTCGCACATGCTCTTCACGCTGCACGTGTACCAGTACCGTGTGGAGAAGTGCGGCAGGGGCGGAAGTAGGTGGCCGTGGCGCCTGCGTGGTGTGGGTCCGGCCGCCCTCCCTCTCGGCAGGACTGTCCCAGGTGTGGGCTGCGGGGCAGGGTCTGGGTGCCCTGCGGCCGAGCCTTCACCCTCCTGCCCTGTGGTTTCAGTGTCTGGAGGCCGCAGCCGCCTGCACCTCATCGACTTCGGCAGCTGTGAGGGGGCACCTGGCAGGGGTGGGGAGGCCCCCGGGGGCTCGCCACATCTGTCCTTGTCGGCTTTGGGCAGCGTCATCTTGGCCCTGGTCAGTGGAGCCAAGCACGTGCCCTACAGGTGAGTGGTGGGCTCCTGGCCGGGGCCCTGGGGACCCAACCCAGGCCAGCCCACGTCAGGCGTGTCCAGCTTGTCTGTGGTCCCTGAGCCCCTCAGTTCTTCGCTCCTCCATCACCTGACGGGCCTTGCTGCCCGAGGGCTGGGGGGGGGGTGGTCCTGGCGCCCAGGGCGTGGGGAACAGAGGTGGGGGTCAGCCCTGACCCCGAGGCTCCAGGCCTGGCCCTGGTCCAGCGAGAGGCCCTGCGGCAGCCCACGCGCCCAGCCTCCCACCCGGCATCCCTCCTGGGCCCTCAGCTCCTGCCCCCCGCCCCTCCCCGGCCCCCAGGGAGCACAGGCTCACCATGCTGCTGCAGGAGACCCTGGCCACCGCCAGCTGCCGCACCACCATGATCGCCCACGTCTCCGATGCGCCCGCCCGCCACGCCGAGACGCTCAGCACCGTGCAGCTGGCCGCCCACCTCCACCGCCTGCGCAGGAAGAAGGTCAAGGTTGGCTCCGCCTCCCGCCTGCCCCTCCCTCTCCCCAGGGCCGCTGCCTGCATGGTGGGGGTGCCGGGGCCCCGCGTCCTGGGGTCACAGGGCTGTGCCCACACGGCCTTGCCCAGAGGCGGCGGGGCCCAGGCTCGAGGTCGCCCCAAGCAGAACCGGACCTGCTCGCGCCGGGGGCTGTGGTTGTCTGGCCTCTATCTGCCTGGCTCAGGGGTAGGTGTGTGCTCAGGGCAGCCTGGTGGGATGGCCGTTGCCTGTACCCCTCCCAGGCCTGGTCCAGCAGGGCACGCCCCAGGCAGCCCTCCGTCGGGCCGGAGGGTGGAGTTAGGGGCGCCCCGGGGTGCGCTGGGTCTGACTCCGGGGTTTGCACTTACGCGCCATGTGCTGAGGGCACGTGTTCTCACCCCCCTGTGACTCGGCTGAGCGCTTCCTTGGAAGTGGCTGAGGAGGTCCGGTTATGTTCGCGGCCTGAGACCTCTCGTGCCGGTCCAGTGCTTGATGGGACACGGTTGGTGGCTGCGCTGTCACTTCCTTCACTGGAGCGTGGTGTGTGCGGCTCGGGTGCGGGGGAAGGGGGGGCAGGCGGGGAGGCCGCTCAGGTGGGCCTGCTCTGTTCCCAGTACGCGTCCAGCTCCTCGGGTGGGGACAGCTCCTGCGAGGAAGGCCGTGCCCGCCGCCCCCCGCACCTGCGACCCTTCCACCCGCGCTCTGCAGCCCCAGACCCCGACCGCCTGGCCCCCAGCTCGCCCGGCGACCCCGACTACTCATCCAGCAGCGAGCAGTCCTGCGACACCGTCATCTACGTGGGGCCGGGGGGGGCGGCGCTGTCGGACCGCGAGCTCACGGACAGCGAGGGCCCCCCCGACTTTGTGCCCATCATCCCCGCACTGAGCCGCCGCCAGCCCTTCCGGGGCCCGCGTGACGCTGACCACTTCCGCTGCAGCACCTTCGCGGAGCTGCAGGAGCGGCTGGAGTGCATCCACGGCAGCGAGGGCCCCCCAGGAGGCCTGGGTGGCACCAGCGGAGCCCAGGCTAGCCCGGCCCGCGGGGGCAGGAAGCCCTCGCTGCCCGAGGCCGCGGCCCCCAGGAAAGCCGTGGGCTCCCCACTGGCCGCCAGCACGCCTCGCGGCAGCCCCGGCCCAAATACCCACCGGGGTGCCCCAGAGCCCTCCAAGGCTGGTGGTGACCAGAGAGAGGACGGCAGTGCCAGACCCGAGCTGCCTGTGCCGGATAAGGCCACGGGGGGCAGAGGCAGGAGGCCGCTGCCCAGCCCGGCCCCCCCACTGCCTCGGCAGCTGGAAGCTGGCGGGGCCCCAGAGGAGCCTGGGGGAGCCGACGGTGTGGGTGTGGTACGGACACCCCCCGTGGGCATGAGCGGGCAGGAGGGCTGCCCCCGCCCCTCCGCACGCGGCCAGTGTCTGGAGCGGGGCCTGCTGACCACCACGGTGACCTTGCAGCAGCCCGTGGAGCTCAACGGCGAGGACGAGCTGGTGTTCACACTGGTGGAGGAGCTGTCCCTGGGGGGGCTGGCCGGCCCCGGGCGCCCCTCCAGCCTGGCCAGCCTCAGCAGCGACTGCTCCCTGCAGGCCCTGGCCTCGGGTTCGAGGCCCGTCAGCATCATCAGCAGCATTAACGACGAGTTCGACGCGTACACCTCGCAGGCGCCCGGTGGGGCTCCGGACGGGGCGGCCGAGGCTGGCGGCAGCCACGGCTCCTCCGTCAGCTCGTGGCTCAGCGAGGTCAGCGTGTGCACGGCCGACAGCCTCGGCCCCGCCCCGCGGCCTCCCTCACGGGCCAGCCCAGACCCCTTGAGCCCCGGCTCGCCAGCGGGGCCTGAGCCTCTGGGCTCCCCGATCCTGGATGGCTCCTTGGAGGGCAGCAGCTTTCAGTTCTCAGAGCAGGACAGACCGGACAGTCCCGGCCCCGCCCAGAGTCCTCGTCCCACGGAGGAGGCCACGGCAGCCGCCAGCCGACCTGGCCGGGAGCCCCACGCCGCGTCCCCACGGCGGGCCGCCCCAGCACCAACCATCCACTCCAGCCTTCCCCGCAGACCGAGGACTACCTCAGCGGCCGGTCGTGTGGGCTGCCCCCGCCTGGCCCCGGGCCCGCCTGGCCCCGGAGGCCTCTTCGAGGACCCTTGGCTTCTCCGGGCGGACGAATGTGGCCTGCTGCCCCTGGCCTCTGCCAGCAGGGCCCCCGGCCTGGCCCCGATGCTGGCTTGTGCCCGGAGGGTGGTGGACGGCTGTGAGGTGGGCAGGGCAGCCCACAGGCCAGAGGCCGTGGCTCAGATCCCACTGCTGCGGAGGGGAGCCACCACGCTGGGTGTGACCACGCCCTCCACATCGTTCGGGGACGCCTTGGCCGAGGCAGCGGCCTGCCTGGGCAGCCCAAAGGCCACTTCCAGCAGCAAGAAGAGTGTGGCCTCCAAAGGAGACCTCTGCCCGCGGCCTGGCGGGGGGGCGGCCCCCCCGGCCCCGCCGGTGCGCAAGTCCAGCCTGGAGCACAAGAACAGCCCGGCGCCGGCCCCTCCCCAGGCCGGGAGCCTGGCTTGGGCCGGGGCTGCCACCTGCCTCCGAGGGGAGGGGGAGGCCAGGCCTGGCGGCCGGGCCGACCACTCCATCCCTAGGGCCACATCCAGCCTGAAGGCCCGGGCTGGCAAGGCAGAGGCAGGGTGCCGTCCTGCCACTCACGGGTCTCTGGAGCGGTGCGAGGAGGGCCTGGCTCACGGCAGCAGCAAGGCCAGGGAAGGCCCCGGGAGGCCGGCCCGGGCCATGCCCAGGTTGGGTGTGCCGCCTGCCAGCCCCACGCCTGGGCCCGCTCCTGCCTGTAGGAGCAGCCCGGCCAAGGGCGTGGGGGCCCCCAAGCCCCCCACCAGCGGGGGCAAGGGCCGCAGCCCGGCGGCAGGCGGGTCCAGGGCTCTGGGTTCTTCGGTGAAGCCGCTGGCCCCTGTGGCGGGCAGGACCCCTGGGGGCCCAGTGACGGGCCCCAGGGTCGCCCCGCGAGCGGTGCCTTGCGTTGGGGCCAAGGCCAGCCGGGGCACCATCATGGGCACCAAGCAGGCGCTCCGGGCCGCCCACAGCCGTGTCAACGAGCTGGCGGCCGGCGGAGGCCACGGCCGAAGTGGCCCCTTGTGGGGCTCGGCCGACTCGGACAGCGGCAACGACAGCGGTGTGAACGTGTCCGAGGAGCGGCCGCCCGCGGGCCCGGTGCTGCCCTCCCCGTACAGCAAGGTGACGGCCCCGCGGCGGCCGCAGCGCTACAGCAGCGGCCACGGCAGCGACAACAGCAGCGTGCTGAGCGGGGAGCTGCCGCCCGCCATGGGCCGCACGGCCCTCTTCTACCACAGCGGCGGCAGCAGCGGCTACGAGAGCATGATGCGCGACAGCGAGGCCACCGGCAGCGCCTCCTCGGCCCCTGACTCAATGAGCGACAGTGGGGCCGCATCCCCGGGCGCCCGCTCCCGCAGCCTCAAGTCCCCCAAGAAGAGGGCCACAGGTGGGTGTGGCCCAGCCCCTGCAGGGCCCCACCTTCGCGGATCCCAGTGTAGGCGGCCCTCAACGGTTTCACAGACGTGCCTGGGGCTGTTCAGGCTGTAGGTGTGTGCAGCCACTACCGTTTGTAGACGCACCCAGCGTGTGCCCTTCTCCGGTCCCTACGCTGCCTCTGAGGCTGGTCCCCATGCCCTCAGAGCGGGCTGGCAGGGGTGGGCCACACGGGGCACCCTGCTGAGGCGGGGGGAGCCGGGAGAGGACTTGGGTCTGGGGCTCCAAGCCTGGTGTTCCCCCCCGGGGCTGGTGCCCAGCTGCCTGGGAGCCCCCTGCTGTGCTGTTCCTGCCTCCAGCCCCTGGCCCTTCTGTCTCTGGGGACCTGGGTAGTGTGGGCCTGTTTCTCATGCTGGGTGTGGCTGGGGGGTTTGGCCACTGGCTGCTGTCCTCCGGGAGGGCGGGGGAGGCACGCCCTGGCTGAAGGTGGGCTGGGAAAGCAGGAGGCCGGCGTGGGGAGCAGGGAGGGGTGTGCTGGGAGATGTGGCTGGTGCCACAAGCATGGGCCTGGCTTGGGAGCCTGTCCGGAGGCGGTGCGGTAGAGACGGTTGCGATTAGGAAGCAGCATGGCCCCTTAGGCTGTCGGAGGGCTGCCTCCAGGGCTGGCGGGTGTGACCCTGAGGCTGCTGTCCAGCAGGGAGGGTGTGGCCGTCCCAGGCTGGCTGGGGGAGGGGCTGGGGGACAGGAGCCCATCTCTTCCACTGGGCAGGCAGGGGCAGCCAGGCGGGTGTGACCCTGAGGCTGCTGTCCAGCAGGGAGGGTGTGGCCGTCCCAGGCCGGCTGGGGAGGGGCTGGGGGACAGGAGCCCATCTCTCCCACCGGGCAGGCAGGGGCAGCCGGGTTTCCGGCCGGCGTAGGCTGAGCATTTCAGGACTGGGAGGGCCCCCGTGGGCTCTGCCTGTCAGAACCGCAGCCAGGCGCCCCTCTCGGTCTTGGGCTGAGGGCTGGGGTCCGGCCTCTGCTCACCCAGCGCCCGGCTCTCTGTTGCAGGTCTGCAGCGGCGACGGCTGATCCCGGCCCCGCTGCCCGATGCTGCTGCCCTGGGCCGCAAGCCCAGCCTCCCCGGCCAGTGGGTGGACCTGCCACTGCCCCTGGCTGGCTCGCTGAAGGAACCCTTTGAGATCAAGGTGTACGAGATTGATGACGTGGAGCGCCTGCAGCGGCACTGCCTGCCCCCGAGGGAGGACCCGGCCGAGGTCGGGGCTGGGGCAGTCCGGGGGCAGGTGGTCCTGGGAGGGCGGGGTGGGCCCCTGGGGTATGGCAGGGCAGCTCACTGACCTCATCTTGCCCTCTTGTCCACAGCCCTCCCAGAATGCAGAGAAGGTAGGAAAGGCCCCGCTCGCCCCTGAACCCCTGGCATCTCCCGATGGCCCTTGTGGGCCGAGTGGGGGGCCGGAGGGGTCCTGAGGCCACCGCTCTCATGCCCTGGAGTTACGCCGGGGTGTGGGCGTGCTTCCCACCGCCGTGCCCGCTCGTCCTGGGCCCGGGTTCCAGACAGGCACGGGCTGCTTTGGGAGCACGTGGCGTGAGCTCCCTCGGGCAGGAGGGGCCCAGGTCCTACCCCCTGCCTGCCTTTGAGGCCCTGCTGTTTGCCTGCTCGGGCCCGGGGGGTGGAGCGAGGCTCACGGAACCCCTGGGAGCAGGCCGTCCTCCGTGCCTGAGCCCACCCGCCACCGTCCCCGCCGCCCAGGGCCCGGTGTGCGTCAGTGCGAAGTTGCGGCTGGCCGAGCGTCGGCAGCAGCGGCTGCAGGAGGTGTGGGCCAAGCGTGAGGCGCTCCGCGAGGAGCTGGCTGAGACCCAGGGCCGGCTGATGGTGGAGCCCGGCCGCTGGCTGGAGCAGTGTGAGTCTCCCCGCTCATCCCCCCACACCCTGGGAGGCGCAGGTGCAGGACCCCAGGCTCTGCACCCCACCTGCACCCCCAGTCCAGCCACTTCACCCCATCCCAGGTGGGGACCCAGAGGCTGGGAGGGAGAGAAGCATTTCCTGGGCCTTGCGGGGACCCCGGCCTGACCAGCGGTCTGCCGTCCATCCCTAGTCGAGGTGGACCCGGAGCTGGAGCCCGAGTCGGCCGAGTACCTGGCGGCCCTGGAGCGCGCCACGGCCGCCCTGGAGCAGTGCGTGAACCTGTGCAAGGCCCGCGTCATGATGGTCACCTGCTTCGACATCAGCGTCGCCGCCGCCACCGCTGCCCCAGGGCCGCAGGAGGTGGACGTCTGAGGCTGGGCACTGGGACACGGGGGAGGGGGTGGGGGTGTCGGGGGCTCGAGGACGGGACGTGGGACGGAGCGAGGATGTGGCGGGGGTTGGAGGGACGAGGATGCGGAGGGTCCAGTGGGGACCCGCGGGTCTTGGAGGCGATGGAGCGTGAGGCAGGGGAGGGGCCGGCCGAGCACGTGGACGGAGGAGCGAGTGAGCAGGACACGGGAAGACTATCGCCCCCAGACAGCAACGCAAGTGCCTTTAACCTTGGACTGGATTTCTCTCCTTTTCGCGTTTGGTGCTAAGGACTCGAGACACCAGCAGACGGTGCGCTGGGGCCGCCGGCCCGACTGATCTGATCGCGCCTTCTTTACAGCCAGGCAGTTCCATGTAGCAAGACAGCCCCAGGCTCGCCGGGCTCCGGGTTAGGATTCAGGGTTGCTTTTCTTTCCTAGCTGTTTCCTCTCAGCAGAGCCCGCCTTGGTGGTCTCCAGACCTCGGCCTGCGTGTGTTCTCTGCGCAGATCGAGCCGGTGGGGTCTTCCAGGCGGGGATGGCCGACCCTCCTCTCCCCAGGACCTGCTCTGTTCTGAGGTCACCGGGAGGGCGGCGCCCAAGGGTTGAGCTGAAGGCACCTGGCGCCTTCTTCCACGGCAGGAATTCTTACCAAAACCACAAGCAAAAAACAAACCAACACACACAAAAATGGGAGGGGGAGGGGGAGGGTTTTGTAAAGGTTCTGTTAGGTTCGTATTTTTATATCGTTTTGCCTATAACTGAGGTATTTGCAGTTGGAATTTGAAGACAAATGGTCTATGTTTTTATGGTTTTCTATGGAAGGTGTCACTCCGGCCGGGCTCTTTCTGGGGGTCCCCAAGCAGGGCGGGGGTCCTCAGAGCCACTTCTTGCCAAATGTAGACCAGGGGTGAGCCCGCCGGCGAGCGGGGCGCTCCCGTCACTGCGGGTTCTGTTTTCTGGTCGTCGTGTTTTCTAGGGTTGCCCAAACGTTTGTACAAATGTGGAGATAATATCTTGCTACAGCTTTTATTTGTGAATAAAAGATGCAGCCACTGTTCATGCGGCTCCTGAGTTCACTGGGCGTGCAGTCCTCTGAGGGTCCTGGGGCGAGGGCGCTGCGGAACGTTGGAGGGATGCGTCCACGGGGTCAGAGGGCTTCGGGGTCAGCAGGGGACCCTCCCTCTGCCCACAAACCCTACAGCATCCCCATGCAGGGACCAGCGTTGTAGGCGAGAAGGCACTGGCCGGGAGGAGGTCCTCCTGCAGGCTGGGATGCAAGCCCCCATCTCCTCTCTGTCCCCCTCCCCAGCCACTCCGTCTCGAGTTGCCCGGCTCTCGGGGTCCTGAGGCAGGGAGCCAGGGGCAGGGGCTGGGCTGATGGGAAGCAGCATTTTCTGGTGGGCTCCTGGCCCCTTTCCCAGAGCTTATGTTAGCTGGGGAAATCCTGGCAGCGGCCATGGTGACCCCGCGGGAGACCCCACCTGCCTTTCCAGGAGGTAGACGAGCAGACACTCCACGGGCACGTCAAGGTTCAGGACCCCCTGAGCTGGAGGGGGTCCCCACCCAGCACAGCCACCCTCCCCACCGCCCCTCTCTGCTGTGCTCAGGCCGCCCTACCCGATGGCCCTGGCTGCTCCCTGACTGCCGCCCCCGCCCCATCTGGGTGTCCCCACCGCAGGCAGCCACGCGGGCACCTCGAGGCCCCTCCCAGCCAGCCGGGCCTCTTGCAAACCCCTCCGTACGCCTGGAACTTCTCCTCCGGGCGGCGAGTGTCGGGGCCCCTGCTTGGTGGCCTGGCTGCCCGGGGCTGCATCCACCCGGCACGTCACACCCGTCTCCTGGCCTCGATGGGGCCCCTTGGGGGCGTGGTGGGGTCTGAGTCATGGCTGCACCCCCTCGTCGGGCACAGGGCTGAACCCCAGTGGGGCCCCGGCGGCACATGCTGGATGAATGAACGAGCAAACAAGTGAACGAGGCCTCGCCTCAAGGAGTGTCCCTCTGGGATAGAGCAGCGCCAAGACCGAGAGCACTTAACAGCTTGCAAGCTGCTTCCCTGAACCCTCCCCGGGCCGGTGCTTTGTGTGGCCGTGTGGCCCCCGAGCCCCGCCCCGGGGTCGCCTCCTTGCTCGCTGCTGTCGATGGCATTTGGGGCCCCTGGGATCGGGGTTGCACGTCGGCCGAGAGGCACCGGGACCCTGGACCCCCCACCCCACCCTGCAGGCTCTCCCTCTCTGTTCTGAGGCCAGCCTGATGCCTCCCAAGGGGGGTTCTGGGGGGTTGGGACAGGTGTGGTGGGACTTGGGGGGGGATGGGGAGATACATCCTTTCAGGACCTGTTGTCTGAAGGGAGGGGCTGAGAAGACCCCCTGGTCTGTGGATCCGGTGATCCAGGGTCTGACCTTCCTGTGTGGAGGTGCTGGCCCGGTGGCCCTTCCATCCTGAGGGACCAGGGCGCGGCTGGGGTCTGGGTGGGTCAGGGCTCCATGCTCAGGGACCAGGGCTGGCCTGTGAGCCCGGGATCCATTCTGAGGGCTGTGCTCTTGCTCCCAGCATGCCCTGCAGCATCTCACCTGGGCTGTGTGGGGGATGGGATGGTGCGTGGGGCACGCTGGGTGGGTCCCTTTCTTCTGCGCAGAAACCCCTGCTCCCCTACCTGACCCCCAGTCACTGAGGGGCCCAGAGCCTGCTTCTCACCGAGGAGGCCCCTCCTGCCCTTGATCCTCCTGGGCCCCCGCCCCAGCACCTGTCCTGGGTGGGGGGGTCTCTGTGGAGCGGGCCCAGCCTGGGGCAGTTGACCTTTGGGGCCAGCGGAGCCCTCTTCCCACAGGCCAGGGTAGGCTCGGGAGGGCAGCGCCTGCTCTGTTGGACGGGAGCCCCTGTCCTGGGGCTAGCCTGGGAGCCTGGGCGGCCTTTCATCAGGACCATCAAAGCCCTCGGCCCTGTCATTACAGGCTGGGAAGCCAGCAGGGGAGCAGCTGTGAGGACGAGAATGCCCATTTTACGGATGGGAAAGCTGCAGCGGCGTGGGACCCAGCTCCTTGAGCAAAGCCCGGGCTGCCCCCTGTCATGCTGCGGGCAGGGGTCTGTGGGCGTCCTTCTCATTCAACATCTGCGGAAGCCGACACCCAGAGTGGGCAGGTCCCTCCTCCTGGGAGGGGAGGAGGAGGGGCGCTCCCGGTGGAGGCCCGGGATCAGCCGGGTCTGGGGTGGAAGCAGAGGGCGAGGGCGGGGCTGCCTGGGCCGCTCGGGACAGGGGAGTGAGCCCACCCAGGTGAGGTCCTTTGCGGCCTCTGAGGTGCCCGCCTGACTCACTCTGTGAGTTCAGAGTTCAGTCCTGCTCCGCCCGCCCCCCGCCCCAGCCCTGGGCACCAGGAGGCCACGAGGGGAGGTGGGGCTGGGGGGGGGGTGTCGGGCTGGGCTGGGTGGCCAGGGGCGGGGGGCTTACCAGGCCCAGCGGTGGCTGGGAACAGGCCTGAGCCAGGGAGGGTGGGCGGAATGGCGGGGCGGGAACTGAGCACCTGGCCCGCGGCCCCCGGGGGAGATTTGCCCGCTCCTTCCTGGGCCTCATCTGGACCAGGGGGCGTGCTGACCCCCGCCCAGGGCTTCAGGTGCCAGGAGAAGAGTCTGGATCTTCGAGAGCGAGCGTTCAGTCCTCTGAGCCTCCTCCTGTGGTCGCCCAAGCCGTGGCCCTGGGGAGGGTGACAGCAGTGGGGATGGTGGTGCGAGGGATCAGAGCAGTGGCAGCAGAGGTGTGGGAGCCTGGCAGACTGCCCAAGGCCTTCTGGAGCCCGGGCTGCAGCAGGCTTCTTGCCTGCCTCGGGCCCTTCTCTGCCCGTGAGGCCATCTGTCTCCTGAGCTCCGGCCCCAGTGACGCCAGGTGTGCGGCCTTGTCCCCTCCTGACCCGTGTCCTCCCTGGGAAATGGGGGTGAGGTCACGTCAGCCGCCCCCATGGGGCTCCCACTGGGCCTGAGCCCTGTGGCCTGGCAGGGGTGGAGTGGCGCGTCCTAAATAAACAGCAGTGACCCGCCGCCCACCTGCCCCTCGGGGGGCACCTGGCGCTCTCCTGAGGTCTAGGGCAGGGGCAGCGGAGGGTAGCGGCCTCGGTTCCCGCCTCTGTTTATGCCACCGTTTGGGTGCTCACGGCTGGGCGTCTGTCCCACCCCTGGGTCTCCCCCCAGTGCCCAAAGCCCTGGCCGGCCTCCTGGTGCACGGTACCATCCACGGGTGCATGCACCACCCGTCTTGGGGTCCCTGGCCCCATGGTCCCGGGGCAGTTCGAGGCCCCCAGTGGATCTCCCTGCAGCCCTGGGTGGGGGAGGGTTTGTCTCACGGGTGGAGACCCCGCTACTTGCCCCAGCAGGGTGCCCGGAGCCCCCGGGGGCCGAGGCTTGGCCCTGGAGTCTGCGCCCAGCAAACAGGAAGCTCGGAGGGTGACTTCTCCCCGATGATATTGTGTTTACCAAGGCGGGATCCAGGGTCCGTTTCCACACAGGAAGCCCAGGAGGCTGGGAGGGGGCCGGGAAGGAATTCCCTGGGCTGGCCAAGAAGCCAGGCTTCCTGTGGTCAGGTCTGTAGAGTGGGGGGTGGGGGTGGGGATGGAGCCGCCAAGAGCTCAGGGAGGCCCCTCCCCACTCGGAACTCAGGGCTGGGGACCCTGGAAGGCCTGTGCCCCCCAGCCCCTTGAGGCTGGGGACAGGAAGGCCCAGGCCCAGGGCCTATCTCCCTACCAGACGGGCAAAGGGCCGAGGGGCATTGCGTCTCCCCCTCCCGAGTCCGGCGTGGCCTGGCACAGGGGCAGGTGGGCTCACAGGGACGTTGGAGGTCTCGGGGAGGGGTCTTCTGGGAGGGGGTGGGAGCTGGGGCGGGGCCTCCGCAGGCGCTGTACCTGGAGCCTGCCCTGTGGGCCCTCCCTCTGTGCCCGCCGCCCTGCCCGGGGGCCACCTGCCTCTGCGCCCCATTCCAGCCTGGGGCAGCCAGAGGGTCCTTCTCAAACTTCTCTGACCAGGTTACTTCATCTCAGATTAAAAACCACCGATGCTCTGCTCAGCCTTCCAAACAAAGGCGGGCCTGGTAGCCAGGCCTGGAGGCCTTCATGAATGTATGTCTTCCTCCGCACCCCGCCCTCCCCTCCCCTGCCCTCCCCTCCCCTGCCCTCCCCTCCCCTCCTCCTCCCCTCCCCCTCCCCTCCCCCCTTTACCTGGAGAAACAACCCCCACAGAGACAAGCACAGAGTTTCATTACGCACCCACCACCCAGCTGCACCAAACTTTAGCCTCCTGCTATCTTGTATTTGTTTCAGAATCACCTTTCGAAAATAAACTTTATCTTAGATTTATAGAAAAACTCAGAAGATAGTACAGAGAGTTCCCGTCTGCCCCATACCCAGGCTCCTGTAATGTTAACATCTTACGCTAGTGTGGTGTTGTACATTTGTAATAATGATAATTATTATTAACTGAAGTCCATTCTTTGTTCAGATTTGCCCTAATGTCCTTTTTCTGGTCCCGGGTCCCACCCAGGGTAACACCGTGAAAGGGCGGTGGCACCTACGCAAACGACTTGGAATTAGACTACACACGCGAGCTGTTATTGCACCATCACTCGCGTCTACTGGTGTGGACTTGCGGGTACCTATTTTATACTTTGGGTTATAATCCAATACTACTTAATTTTGTTACTCAAATCCACTGGGAGCCCTTGCATTTGGCCGGAGTCATTTTTAAAGTCCTCGATGGTTGCATGGAGGCCCTTGTGCCCTCCCCAGGTGGCCCAGTCTGGAATGGGCAGCCCACCAGCCATCCCGTGGCGAATTCGGGGCCCCCTCCCTGCCCCGGCCCGCCGGCCTGGCCTTTCTGCTGACTCTGTGTCGGTGGCCACAGCATCCTCACCAGCCTCCCACTGGACATTCTGTGCCTGTGGGCCTGGCTCTCCAGCACTGGGAGGCCCCGAGCCCCTGAGATGACAGCTGTGAGGGCTGAGGCCCTGGGGGCGCTGCAGTCTCTGAGTGCCCAGGTTGGGAGAGCAGTCAGCCTAGGTCCCCTCCTGGGGCTTCCTGAGCGGAGGGGAGCTCCAGGGGACAGGGACTGTGCCGGGGAGGCACCCAGGCCCCACCTTTGAGCAACCCTGGAGATCTGGGAGTGGTGATGGCATCCTTGGGGGTTGCCCAAGGCGGGGTCCGTCTCCTCCAAGGCCAGATGCCAGGCTCTGGGCCTCACAGTGGACTCAGTGGCTGACGCAGGAGGCGGCCTGCTGGCTGGAGGGCTTGGGGCTGCAGCCTCAGTGCCGACGATGCTGGTCTAACAGCTGGTGTGACCTGGCCACCCGGCCCGGCCCCGGGGCTGGAGAAGGGGCAGTGACGTCCCTGAGAACCCATAGGGTGGCTCCAGGGTGAGGTCACCCTATACCCGACTTCACGCTCTCATCACTTGGGGAATGTGAGGTCAGCTGGGACGTGCCGCCCACCCCCTGGGCAGCCAGGCCTCCTGCCATTGGTCATCTGGTCTGCCCACCGCCTCCAGCCATCTCCAGGGACAGCCGTTTGCCCACACCCCCAATCTGGAGAAAGGCAGCCTCTCCCCCACTGGCTCCTGCTTTTCTCAGCTATTTGGGAAAACATGGTCCAGGTTAATAAATGGTTTCAAATGTCCTCTGAAGACGACCTAGATGCTCCACTGAGAGAAAACTCCCAACCTGGGGGTAGCTGGTGCCCCGAGCACCCCCAGAATGGACCCCTGGGTATGGGGCCTGAGACAGATGTGGCACTGTGGGTCCCGGGCAGGCCCCCCTCCTGTGCCTTGATTTCCCCTCCAGTGGAAGGAGCCACTGCCGGGCTGTGTCTGAGACGCCCAGACAGCGGACACAGACCTCGTTGGTTTGGAATAAGTCTCTCCCGTTTCTCCAGCACCTGAAACGTGGGGCTGCATTTCTTGCAGCCTCGGTGGCCACCTGGGGGGGCTGATCTGCCTGGCAGAGGGGTGACGCTCTAAATGCAGTGCCCGGGGCTGAGCTGTGCTGCCCAGGGCTCGCCGGCATCTTTACGAGGCAGGATGAGCTCGCTGAGAACTCGGGACCGGACGGGGAGGATCTGCAGCTGAGCCGGCCCCGCCCGCCCATCCACCAGCCACACTGTGTCCCCTGAGCCGGGCCCGGCTCAGCCACCGTCTGGGCCCCAGACTGAGGTCGAGAAGAGGCTGGTGCTCGCTCCACGTCCTCGCAGTTTGGCTTCAGGGAGGAATCTTGTGGGGACTTCCCAAGCCCTGTGCGCCCAGCCCTGGGCGGGGCCGAGCCAAGGGGGACAGAAGGTGGAGACCCAGGTCCTGCCGCAGGGAACCGGGGCTTTCTGGGCGCGGGGGCAGGAGGGACCTGTGGGTGGTGGCCTGGAGCCGGGAGACGTGAGGAGGCCGTCCTGCACTGCGCTTCCCAAGGCACCAAGCCTGGGTGCGAATCCCAGCTCTGCACCTGGGGCTTCACCGTCTCCCAAACAGGGCAACAAGGCCATAGTGAGGGTCACGGGGGCTCCATGTGCACAATTCTTTGCCCGTGTCAGCAAGCGCCCGTCTCTGTTGTTCTAACATCGGTGCAGGGCTGACTCACGGTCCCGCCCCCCTCCACCCAGGGTGCGCAGCACGCCCCGGAAGCCAGGCTCCCCCAGGGGGTTCCCGCATCGCTCCAGCCCCCGGGGAGCCTGCTGCCTCCTTCCCAGGAGTAAAGGTCCCGGCTCCATTTCTCGCCACTCATCTTCGGGTGATTTCATTTGCCCAGAAGTGACCTGCCGAGCTCCGGGGCTCCTACGGGATGAGTGGAGCTGAGGGGGAGGGGCAGCCCATGGAGCGAGGGGGCCGCTCCAGAAGCAGGGTGGGGGTCCAGCGTAAGGGTCAGCCTCTGATGAGGGCCCTGCGGGTCTCCCGAGGGAGTGTGCAGCGGCAGCCCTGGGATGGGACACTGACCCGCCTGGGGGCCCGCTGAGCTGTGAACGTCACCTGCCGGTCCCTGCTGGTCACCACGCGTCAGTGACTGTCCTAGCAGGACGCGTTTGGAATCCCCGAGTCTCCACACCTGTCTCACCCACCCCTCCTTGAGCTCCCACCAAGCCCCCAGCCTCCAACCCCGACAAGAACCTCGGCCCCTCTGGGTACCTGGGTGGCCGTTGCCTGGATGGGCTGCAGGGAAGATCGCTGACCGGGGCCCACTGTGCCCCCAGGCCTGCTGGCCACTCCTGACTTCAAGACCACCCGCTGCCTACATGTGTGGCCCATTTCTGGGGTCCTGGTCCCTGAACCGCCCTGCAGACAGGGGGACCCTGCTCTTGCCTCTGTAAGGGATGGTCTGCCGGTGGCTCTCTCTGGCTGAGCCTGACTTTCCTGGGCGGGGATCCAGGCTCAGCCAGCACACTCATCTGCTGACTTTCCTCGGCGGGGATCCGGGCTCATCTACTCATCTGCTGAGCCTGTCACAGGAGGCTGGTCTTATGCACATGCTGGCGGGCAGCCCTCCCACAGCCAGGAAGCACAGTGTTGCCCCAGTTCCGTTTCTGGAGCAGGACAGAGCCAGGTCTGTGGCCTGGTTCCTGCACTTCCTGCTGTGTGATGCTGGGCCGGGGAGTGACCTCACCTCTCTGAGCCTCAGTCTCGCCACTGGGAAAGTGCAGAGGATAAGCAGACCGTCCCTCGGGGTGGCAGTGCGGGGGACCGAGGGAGCATTCAGTGACCCAGGGCCTATCCTTCGAGGTCAGGCACCTCCCGGCCCGGCCTGGGCTTCAGGGCCACACTCAGGCAGCTGTGGGCTGGCATCTCTGCTCCCCGCATCCGCTTCTGGGCTTGGGTTTCTGGGGCCTTCTGGGGGTTTCCTGGCTTTTCTGGAGGCCGGGCAGGACCGACCCTTTCAGGGACGTGAGCCTAGATGTTCACGTGTCTCTCAAGCCTCCGGACCCTGCACTGGTCCACTCAGAGGGGTGCACCGGGCAGTGGGAGGCCTGGGATATCCCAAGGATGGACTGTTCTCGACTGTGTCACTCTGGGGGGATGCTGAGATGCCCCCAGGGCCTGGTGAGCTCCAGCTGGGGACTCCCGTTCTCGAGCCCTTTGGGCCTGGAAACCCCAGCCTGACGGAGGCCCCGAAATCACTCCTCCTGGTCCCCAGGTCTGGGGTGGGGTTGTCTCAGAGCAGCAAAGCAGATGGCTGTGAGCTGGGTGGCCTGGCAGGTGACCCCTCCTCCAAGACCCAAGCACCGGGGCGGGGGGGGTGCATCTCACGGTCCCATCTCCCTGCTGGCCCCCTGCCGTGCTCTTCTCTCTCTCCTTGGAGAGAAAAGCATCTTCTCCTCCATCAGCCAGAAGGGAATCGGGAATCCGGGAAGCAGTGGCAGCGGGACAAGCGGGCTGATGCCCCTGCCTGGCCTGGGAGGGCAAGGCTGGCCTCACGTTCCATCCCTGTGTGAGCCGAGGGTGGGCCGTCTACCCACAGTTCACTGTTTCCCTATAAACACCACGGTGACCCCGAGGGCCTGCCCTGAAGACCCCCAGTTAGCTTCACGCAGGGGTCGGGGTGGGGGGAAGTTTCCCAGGGCTGGCAGATGTGTGAGGGGAACCAGGAGGTCCTGGGCACAGTCCCGGGGACCCCAGCCCCCTCCATGGGCCATGACAGGCAGTGAGGGCTGGGAATCTGGCACGGCTCTGAGCCCTCGGGGGAAGGTCCAGACTCAGCCAGTCCTGGGCAGGGCCCAGGGCTGGGGCGGGCGGGTGGCAGGCGGGGAGGCGGCCGCTGGCCGAGCGCGGCTGGAGCACCGCAGGGTTCACTTATTTCACGTTATGCTGATCGGATGGCGAGATTTAGTCCCGGGGGAAACACGTGTCAGGCCATGCGATTTGTTAATAAGCTGAGGAAGAGCGTGAGCTTGGTGGGAAGCACGCCTCCCCCGGAAGGACAGAGTTATTACTCGGCGCCACGGGCACACATACACGCACACACACACATGCAGGAGCGCACACACGCGTGGGAGTTTGGCCCCAATGCTCTGTGCTTGTCACGTCAAAGTTCTTGGAATCCCGATGCTGGGGGCGTCTTTCCCACCGGGAGCCCTGCTCTCGGCCCCTTTCCCCACCTGCCCCGGTCCTGGAGGGCCAGCCGGCCGGCTCAGGGGCTCAGTGGCAGGAGTGGTGACCTTCCAAGCAGTGAGCATGTGACACTCGGGCAGAGGATGGGCAGGCTGGATGCCTGGGGCTGTTGGGGTGAAGAGTCCAGATTCTGGACCAACAGGGCAGCAGGAGGGCCCCTGAGCTGCTGCCGGGAGGAGGGTGGGGCTCTGTGCTGCTGCCGGGGAGGAGGGTGGGGCTCTGTGCTGCAGCCGGGCTGGGCAGGTGCTGTTGGCTGACGCTGGGGTTGAGAGAGCAGGGCCCAGTGGGCACCTTGGTCTGTGGAGGCCAGTGGACCAGCTGCCCCCTCATCAGCCTCCCCGCTGGGTTGCATAGGGGTCTTTAAGTGTCATTTAAGAACCCCATCCAGTTAGCCACACTGGCTGACAGCAGCTGAGCTGGTCCTGGGCCAGGTGGGATGAGAAGCCCTCCCTCCGTCTCCCCTGGGGGCAGGCGGGGGTCCAGGCTCCTGGCAGTCAAAGCTGAGGTGATGAAGCTCTGTAGGGGAACCCCTCCCTTTTGGAGCCCCCCAGGGGCTGGGGCCGCGGGGCTGGGAGGAGCGGGGGTCCGGGAGGCTGCAGGAGTTGGGTGTGGGTGGTGGTGCTTGGGCCCCGGGACCGTCCAGGGTGAGGGCAGCCACCTGGCGGGCCGGGTGGATGCCGTTTGCGGGGCACCTTTAAAAAATGATTACTTCCTCATCCTTTCTCTGGGTTTGTTTCTCCAGAAATGTTCATCTCCAGAGCCCCTGTGGCTCCACGGCAGAGAGGGGCCTGGCTCCAGAGAGGGCTGCCCCCCAGTTCCTGGAGTTCCTGCTCTTTTCCCGGGGTCTGGTGGAGGCGGGGGGCCAGCTGTCAGCTCCGAACGGCAGAGTCTGGACAGCCTCATTCAGCAAGGGGAGGGCAACTGAGGCAAGGGGCGCGGGCTCATGCCAAGGTCTCCCGGGCAGTTAGAGGGGCCAGGACTGGGCCCAGGCCGAAGGTCTCCATCAGCTCCCTTTCCTGTCCTGTCTGTCCCCCTGCCCTTGTCGGCTTCCTCTTGCCCTCCCTCTGTCCCTCATGGTGGGCTCTGTCCCTGGCCCGTTTAGTGTCGTCACAAGCCATGGTCACCGGCCCCAGTCCTCCCTGGCCGGCCCTCCCTGGGTGCCGTGAGCCAGGACCCATGCGTCTGGCTTCCAGGCCTGGTCCTGGCACTTAGATCACAAGGTGGCTTCTCCCCAGGAGGCCCCCTTTCTGTCCCCAGGCACCAGGGGCAGCGGGAGGAGGGGGTGGGTCTGGGGGCTGCTGGCTCAGGCTGCCCCCCCTCACCTCAGAGCCAGCCTCCACCGGCCATGCTCTCTGGGAGGCTCTGGCCTCCATGCCTCCCTCTCAGCCCCCATCAGCAACCCCTCCTGAAATGGGGCCTCGGGCAGCAGGGCAGTGTCTCCTGCCCCCCAACTGGCAGGTGCCCTATGTCCCCTCGCCCAGTGCTGGGGTCAGGACAGCCTGCCTTGCAGGGAGGAAGGTGTAGGTGAGATCTGAGTGAGGCACAGGTGAGGGCCGTCCCTTTGGGTGGCTGATGGAAACTTCCTGAAGGTTTTCATCTACTCCAGGCCTTCACCGTGAGCTCTGCTCAAACCGTCAACTCCAGTTCCAACTGCTCCTCGGTGGCGCCTGGGGTAGTGAGACCTTCCTGCCTCTGGCCGTGGGGGCACTCTGTGCCTGTGACGGTCTGGGGTCTGGGGTCTGGGGCCTGAGGGTCTCAGGGTCTCAGGCCCTGCAGGTATGGGGCTTGGGGGCCTGAGGGTCTGGGGGTCTGGGGGCCTGAAGGTCTGGGGACCTGAGGGTCTGGGGGTCTGGGGGTCTGAGGGTCTGAGGGTCTGAGGGTCTCAGGGCCCGCAGGTATGGGGCTTGGGGGCCTGAGGGTCTGAGGGTCTGGGGGCCTGAGGGTCTGAGGGTCTGAGGGTCTCAGGGCCTGCAGGTATGGGGCCTGGGGGCCTAGGGGCCTCAGGGTCTGGGGCTCTGGGGCAATGAGGCTCTAGGTGTCTCAGGGTCTGTGATCTGAGGGTGGGACGATTTAGGAATCTGAGGGTCTGGGGATCTGAGGGTCTAGCTCAGGTCTTTGGGCTGCTTTGGAGTTTCCCTTGAAGGAAGCTGGAGTTTGGTACAAGGATTTTCTGTTTGAAGCTTCTGTTGGCCCCAGCTGGCCATGCAAGGGGCAGGTGGGCCTCCAGAGGCCCCTGGCCTCCCAGTCTAGAGTCCTGGGCAGACTGGCCCAGACCCCAAGGGCATCCCCAAAGGCGGTGGGCCAGGGGTCCCCATGGAGGCAGCAGGTGTGGGGCTCGGAAGGGGGCAGTGAGGGAGGGGCCGGGAAGCTTCTAGGGCTGGAGTCAGGATGGAGCGGGGAGGATGGAGGGGAGGGGGCAGGGCTGAGACCTATGCAGTCCCAGAGCCACTCTCGGGGTCCCCTCTGTGCTCATGTCCAGCTGTGGCCACCTTGAAGTTCTCAATTCCTAGCCCTGGGGGAGTGAGGCCCCACCTGCTCCCCGCTCTGCGGGGGCGCCGTGACGGGGAAGGGGGGAGGCAGGGTGGAGGTTGGCCCCAACGTGAGCTGCGGGAGGTGGGGAAGCAGAGTGGGGAGAGAGCCCTGTCCTTGCGTGTTCCCAGCCCCTCCTCCAGGAAGGCCCCTGGGCCCCAGCCTGGCCTAGGCGCTCTCCCCACAACTTCCTGCCTGCCCCTTGGGGGCTCTCCCTCCTGGCTCCTGTGCTGTAAGCCGGGTGAGGAGGGGCTGCCATACTTGTGAGCTTAGAGACACAGCTCACCCAGGCAGGCATCTCGGCTCTGCCTCCGGTGCCAATATATGGGGTGTGAAAGGCAGAGCGGAGCGGGGCAATTAGACTTGCAAATGGACCCACAGCCCAGGAGCGGGGCCTAGGGTGAGACCCAGCCCTGCTAGCGGGTGTCACCCCAGGGCAAGGCAGGAGGGGTTGGGGCCCCTTGCTCAGGGCCGGCCAGCCTCCCCTTCCCCACACCGAGGTCCCAGACAGGCTGCAGAGGAAGGTGCCCCATGGTGTCACTCCTGGCATCTGGGCCCCTCCCCTCCGTGCTTTGCCTCCTCCCGGGATGTTCCTCAGCTGCCCCACCCTGTGGGTGTCCTTGCTCTGTCCTTTTGGTGGCCCTCCTCCCTCTCCCCTCTCCCCCAGGACAACCTTGCTCCGCCCTGTGGCTTCATGTCCCCAGATCTGTGACTCTGTCGCCCCTACCCCCACCCCTGGCCTCTGCCCTGTGCCCCTTGGACTCCCCAGACCTGCGGGATCCAAACCAGTGCTTTCTCTTCCCTCAAACCCACCCCTCACCCTGCCCTCCACCCCACTGTGGGAACTCCATCCTCCTCCCAGAACCTGGGGTGACCTGGGCTCCCCACTGCCCCCTGAGGCCTCCAACCCAACCCCATGGCCACACCAGTCCTGACCCTCGGCTCTCAGGCATGACGGGGAGAGACCCAGGTGTCTCCATCCTGGGGAGGGAGGAAGGGCGGGGGGTCTCCCGGTGACAGGCCAGAAGGTACTCTGTACTCGCAACTCAGCATCTCACTCACAAGGACAACGTATCTCCCGTGAAATCTGGGCTGCTCTTTCTAGTCTGCTTTTGCTCATTGCTTTGTTTGCCGAGTTGCTTCCCGGCGTGGTCGAGCCGAGCAGTCCCGCAGTGGATTTCGCCATCCGTCTGATGTGCTCCTCATGGACGCACCTGAGGGTCTCCTGCTCTTTCTCGAAACAAATATTTGCATGGAGTCCTCTGTTGCTCAGCTCAGCCCCAGGGAGCTCTGCGGCCGAGGGGGACGCCATACCCTGTACGGTGAGCGGTCAAGGTCGGGCTAAGGCTAGGGTGGTGGGAGCACCTTCCACAGAGACCCAGCTTCCGCCCCACAAACCCAATCAACATGGGAGTGATGCTGTGCCTTTGGGGAGAGGTGCCTGTCCCACCGCGCTCAGGCTGAGCTCCCGTAGGTCCTAGAAGCAGGACATACGGTCCAGCAAGTGACCTGCAGTCTGGGAGGCGATCTAGGCCAGGAGAGAAGTCAGAGAACGTATGTGGGGGGGCTCAGACGAAGGGAGGTCCTGGGGCAGGGGTAGTCAGGGAAGGCTTCCTGGAAGAGGAGACACTTAGATCCTGGAAGGCAGAGAGGACTAGACAGGCAGGGGTGAGTGTCCTCCTGGCAGAAAGGATGCTAGGTGTAACTGCAGAGGATGTGCATGGCGAGGCGGGCAGTTCAGTCCATTGCTGTCTTGGCTGCCGGGGGAGGGGAGGCCCAACCGGGGTGGCCAGGCTGAGATGGGGCCTCGGGAGGAAAGCAAAGTGCTGTCCACCTCCCTTGCAGTCCACTGAGCACCCGAGACCTCGTTCAGCCCTCGCAGCATCCCTGCCCTGCAGCTCCAGGTCTCTCCGTAGACCCTCCACCAGCGGATGGGGAGCTGGACCCAGCACGCTGCTGGTGTTTGGCGTGCTGGGCCTCTGGCCACGGCCTCACCCGCGGTCCTTCTGGTTTAGGAGGCTGGTGAGGTGGGAGCCCCGGGACTACAGGGTTGCCAACATTGCTTTGGGAACCTGTTTAGTCTGAAATGCTTTAGACAGTCCAGGGAACCCACAGGCAGCTCCAGAAGGAAGCTTTGGGCTGAGACACAGAATTCGTCCGTTCATTCATTAATTCATTCATTTATGTCAGGCAGGTATGTAGGCAGGGACCATGCTGGGAGCCGGCTCCTCTTGGCCAGCGAGAGCTGCTAAGTTTTCAGGACTTTCATGAGCCATTTGTGAAGCATGTATGTCGTCATGCTGGGCCGTGGTGCCGGGTCTGTCTCACCCTGTCCCCGCTGCAGAGCCCTGCGCGAGGCCAGTCCCTAGAAGTGGTCAGATGGTCTGAGGAGGGAGGGCTCTGCCACCCGGGTGTGGCAAGCCCCTGGCAAGTCCCTCGACCCCCCTGAGCTTCAGTTTTCTCCTCTATAAACTGGGGACAGCAATCCAGGACCTCTGCGCGCACCGGCCCGGGCTCCCTGGAGCTGACCGCATGGGTGTGTGTGGTGGGGGTGCCACAGAAGGGCCACTGGGGGCTCGGGGGCCTCCAGAGCCAAGAGGCAGGAAGCCCTGGGGTCTGTGGCTGAGGGAACCACTCCTGCAGGCCTCGGAACTCGCTGCTGCTCCCTGGACCTGCAGGACTGAAGCCAGAGGTTTCCTGCAGAGGGCGTGGGCCGTGTGTGCGTCGACACACGCGCCTGTGGACAGGCCTGGGGCAGGTGTCTGGGTTGAATACGTCAGATCAGGAACCCCTTTTCAGTGCGGGGGGAAGCAGCATCAGGAACAATCATTTGTGCAGACCCAGGGATGCCCGTTTCTGCTTTCCAGGAGAGGGCACTTAGGTTCCCAGCGGAGGTGACGCCCTTCGGGTTCCCGCAGGGGGCAGGTGGCGGAGCCTCTGGCCTGTGCCTCTCGTGGCCGGCACGAGGGTCCCCCTGAGCTGCCCTCCAGGACGGGTTGGCCTAGTGCAGGGGTGCAGGGCGCTCGGGCGGTCGTGGCCCAGACGCAGGCTGAGCCCGTCCTGGCCCTGGCTGAGGGCATCGTGATGACCGAGGCGGGGCACCGAGGAAAAGCGCTGAAACTTCACGCCATCCATCTCTGGGTGATTTGCTGTGAAGCCGGCGAGGAGCTGCGTCCTGAATCATGTCGGGGGGTGTTACACACGTATCGCGAACAGACTGGCTCCTAAATTGTCTTTTATGAGCACCCGCGAGTCTGCGGGCAGCGGGCGTCTGGACCCAAAGCCCGCCGTTATTTGTGGCGCAGACGAGGAGGCGTTAATTACTGATGCACCAGCCCACCTCCTCGCCACCTCCAGTGAAAATTCATGGTCCGGCCACGGGCAAATATTGATTCTGACCCTTAACATTATTATAATGAGGGATAAAAATCAAATTGCCTTCCCTGAAACTCAATCGTTCTTCGTGCCATTCCTCATTGATCTTTCTTTCCCCAGGTTTTGCCATAAATTATTCTATTCAATTAAGTAAACTCGCACATAATGGCATTTTGCAAACTGAATAATTTATTGACTGTGTTTGGTAAAAGTCTGCTTCGGGGTGGGTCAGGGAACGGAGGGGATTTGGTCCCCAGCTTGTGGAGGCCGGTCTGGGCTGGGGGCTCCAGGGGTTACCTTCTCCTCCCCGAGGGGCTCTGAGGCTGTGGGGTGGGCGGGACACAGAGCAGTGACAGTGAGGTCCTTGGGGAGACTCTGAGGAGGAGGGCTGGACCTGGGTGGCTTTCAGGAGGTGAGGGAAGGGAGGGGGCGATTCAGGCTCAGGGCCTGGGGCTGGGGTCCTGGTGGCCCTGGAGAGGGGCTGAGAGCGGTCACCTGTCTGCCCTCTGCCCCGCCTCGGCCTCAGCTTTGTGTCTCAGTATAAAACATCTGTGTTCGCCTTCTCAGGGCCGCTGGAACCAAGTACCCAGCCCGGGCGACTTGGGTAACAGACATTCATCCTCTCGCAGTCCTGGAGGCTGGAAGTGTGAGATCAAGGTGTCGGCAGGGCTGGCTTCTCCCGAAGCCTCTCTCTGTGGCTTGCAGATGGCTGTCTTCCTGCTTTGTCCTCACGTCCCGTTTCCCTGTGCACCCAAATCTCCTCTTATAACCAGTCAGACTGGTTTAGGCCCTGCCCTAAGGGCCTCGTTTTCACCCAATCCCCCTTTCAAGGCCCTGTCTCCAAACGCCGTCACATTCTGAGGTGCCGGGGGTCGGCTTTGCATGGGAGCTTGGGGGACACAGTTCAGCTCATGCCAGTATCCTTGTGGCCAGCTTGGTCCTCTGACCAGCCTTGGTGTCTGGGTCCAGCTGGCTTCTCCCAGCCTCCAGCCTCGTCAGCTGCTTCTGCACAGGAGACCGAGGGGACGGTCCCACCCCGTCCCCAGGGGCCTGGCTGCCCACCCCACCACTCACTCAGCCTGTGCCCCACCCCAGTGTCTCCTGCGTCCCTGCCCTCGGCCCGCAGTCTGAGGGGAAGCAGGACACGTGGGGGCATCTCCGCACACCCCTGGGCACTCTGCGGACAGCACAGGCAGGCGGGCCCTGGGCTTCCTGAGAAGCAGCTTCCGCAGTCCCGTACGGCCAGCTCCGGACTGTCCCCTCGGCTGTCCTTGCTGCTGCCCTCACCCACCTGTGCGGCCCCACACAGCGCCGTGGCCCGCCGTGGCCAGGACAGCCTCAGCCGTGCCCTCCGTCCACACCTCCACCTCCAGCTGGTCCTGCTGTTTAAACTCCAGGTCAGGTGTCCAGCTGCCCTTTGCCTGTGTCCCCTGGACACCCCTCTGTTTCGACACACCCCAAAGAAGACCATTGCTCCCCCCGGCCTGCCCCCCCTTTCCTGGGATCCCGCTGCCAGTGGAGTGGTCACCGTTTACCCGTGGTCCAGGCCGGGAAGCCGGGGTCACCGGGCGCCTCTCTTCTTGACCCCCCTCCACCCCCATGGCCCCCGAGCGGTGCCAGGGCGGCAGAAGCTCTCGCTTTGGGTCGGGGCAGGGTGGGAGTCAGAGACCCACCTCTAGGTCAGCCCTGGCCGGGCCTGATGCCACCTTGGCCAGGGCTCGGCTTCCAGCTCCACCCCACCCTGGAGCTGCCCCTCAACCTCAGATTCTCCTTGAGAGGCGAACAGGTCCCCTCCCTCCAGGTAGTGTGAGGTCAGGGAGGGTGTGGAAGGACCCTGAGACACAGGAAGCGCTGGTGGGCGTGGGGCAGGAGCCCGCACCGCTGTGGTCCGTGGGTGGGGTCTGGGTGGAGCCGGTAGGGGGGTGTGCGAAGGGCGGAAGGGGGAGCTAGCCTGAGCCTTCTGGAAGCCGGCTCCCTCTCCCCTGTCCCCCCCACAGACCGGCTGGGCTGCCGAGGGAGCCAGGCTGCGGACCAGGCCCCTGCTGCCGCCTGGGGGACGTCACGCAGCCCAGCCTCGACTTCTCCTTCATGGGCCTGGGGGCGGGCTGGGGGCGCGGGGACCAGGGATAATTACAGTTAATTGCTCCTGGATCTGGCCCTGCAGAGGCTGCCCGGGAAAGCTGTTAGCACTCATCAAATCGATAATGAGCTGTAGTTGGCAGGGCTCTTAGGCTGCGGGCTTTCCTGGGGAGCCCTCCTCTGCACCCTCCCCACAGGCGGGGGCCCTCGCTGGAGAGAGCCCGATGAGTGGGCCCTCGGTGGGCGGAGCCGAGGGGAGGCTAGGGCTCACCCTGCCCCCCAGAACCCTCATGGGGAGGGGCATCCTTGGGGTGGGTCCCTGTTGCTGCTGTGGGGTGAGTGAGTGGATGGGTGAGCGAGTGAGTGATGCCGGCCTGAGCTGTGGGGAAGGTCCACGGGGTCCTGGGGCAGAGGAAGCGCCCACACTTCTCCAGTCTCTGAACTTTGCCCGGGACACGTCAAGCGCAGGGGCACAGAGAACGCTGGACCCTGAACTCACGGTGAAAGCCAGGGGTCTGGGACACTCGGGCTGTGGAAGCTGCTGGATGCTGGAGGAAGGGGCCACTCCTCCTGGAGGGCGGGAGGGGAGCTCAGGCCTCTGTGGGGCCGGGGGGCCGGGTGGGCGTCCTGGGGGTCCCGTGAGCGGCACACCGTAAGCCACCCAGGCTGAGAACAGTGTGTGAAACGCTAAGTATAGAAACACTGGGCCCGACAGAGCCACGCTTTTCCAGATCAGCAACCGCGGGGCGGGGGCTGGAGTGGAGCCCCGAGGCGGGGAGTGTGGGCTCCTGGCTGTCTGCGCCCCACGGCAGAGGCCGGTGGCTCGGACCAGCTTCATTCCTGGGCAGAGTCAGCTCCGGGTGGGGACACGCTGGCCACCAGTGGCGCCGACCCGAGGGGAGGTGTGCAGGGGGCTTTGGGGATGTGCTGCGCCGGGGCATGGGCGTGGCCTTCCTCCACCTCTGCCACCACCACCGCCGCGTGAGGCCCTGGTCTGGTGGTCTGGCGTGGTGGGGACACGGAGGGGTCCCCCACTGCCCTCTGTGTCGCCAGCCTCAGCACTGGGCGAGCGGTCTCTGCGGCCTCTGGCTTCAGGGCTGGCAGTGTGCGGACCCAGGGCAGGGTCACCCCGCGGAGTCAGCCCGGGGCAGAGCCGGGCCCGGCCCTCCACCTGCACGGCGGCTGTAGGGAACTCGTGTCCTGTCTGTGTTTACGGTGCCCTGGCACGTACCCTTTAGGAGTTGTTCATAGAACAGCGCCAGAAGGGGACAGGAGCAAGGTGCCAGGAGGGGGGCTCTGGCTGCCCCGAGACTCTGAGTCCCAGGGGAGCAAAGACCGCGGGGGCCGGCTGGGGGGGATGACGCTGGTTTAGACCTGCAGGTTTATCCTGGGACAGCGCATCTGGCCTTTTCTGTGTTGTTCGGATTTTCTACGATGACCTTGAGCTGTTTTGAAACAGATGAAAAAAATGTAAGAAAGTGAAGGGATTGTACCTAAAAATGTGACTTGAAGAATAAGGTTTCCTTTCTCATACCCAGTAACATTTTCACTCATCCCGGGCCTGAGCAGAGGAAGCCGGACAGGCTCAGCCCTCAGACCCGCAGTTTAAGCCCAGTTCCGGCAAACCCCTGACGCAGCAGGTGGGCACACGGTGTGGGGGAGGGGCGCTGCTAGGGGCAGGTGTGGTGACCGGGTTGGGGGGACAGCTGGCAGGAGCCTGGCACATCCGCTCATCAGGGCATCCCAGGCCCCCGAATGCTGAAGGTCACTGCAAGGACATTGCACAAAAGGTGTGTCCCTGGCTGTGTTTAAGCTGAACGGTGGGCACACACAGTCCTTATTTCCAACCAAGAGACTTGAAACCCTGCAGCGAAGCCCTGGCACCTAACCGGAACATTTGCATTTGGAGCGCATCTGTGCGCGGTTGCCAGAGGGCGGGAGGGGTGTGCTCCACAACTCCAGCTTTCCTCCACTGATTGAATCACTCAGCGAACAGCAGCCCACGTGGGCTGGGGTTCAGCATGTGCCCGCCTTGTCCTAAGGGCGAAAATGTCCTGTCTCCCCCCATGAGGGGAGGTGGCAGGGGGACAAGGCCCAGGCTGCCCAGCGATGGCCTGGGATTGGGGAGGGGGGAACCCTCCAATGGTCCCACCCTCTGCCTCCGTCTGCTGTTGGGTGGGACAAATACCGGTACTTGAGGAAGAGTTCATTTTAGGTGTGCAAAGGCCACCTGGGCTCGGAAGCTTCCTGCCTCCCAGGCCGCCCAGAGGGGCTCAGCTGGCCCTGCCCCTCTGGCTGTGGGCAGGGGAGGGCCTTCTGGGGAGTGGCCACTTGCTCCCAGGGGATGGCCTTGGGCTACATATCTGAGCAGAACCCGAACCCCACGGGCCTGCGCGGTGGGTATGTGGGGGGCAGGCAGAGCGGGGGGCCATCCCCCAGCCCTCTGTCTGTTCTGCTCCTTCAGAATGAGCTCCCCGAGGCACCGCTCTGATCGTGGCCTGCGCTGCTCACACGCCTTCCGTAGCTCCCTACCACTTCGGCCGCCCAGCCTGCTCTCCCACCATTCCCCGTCCTTCCCCGACCTTGGAGTTTGCTTAGCTGCTGCCCGGCGCACCGTGCCACGGCCTGGGGGGCTTAAACAGCAAGTATTTATTGTTTCAGCCCGAGCCATTGTGGGGGGCTGGGGGTAGACTGGGTGAAGCAGCCCCTGAGAGCCTGTGACACACCCCCACCCACCCACCTTATGCTCTAACCCCTCCTTCCCAGCTCCACCTCCATCCCTTGTGGAGGTGGACGGCCCCAGGCAGCAGGCCTGTGGAGCAAGGGTCTGGGGGTCAGGACGAGGGGTGGCGGGGGTGGTGGGCCTGGGAGAGCCAGGCCGTGGGTTCCCGTGGAGCCATAACAAAGACTCCAGAACTCCCTGCCTCCTTTAGGAGGAAGGAGGCGAGGGACCAGTGGGCCGACTGCACCATCTGTCGGGTGTGACCGGCCTGCGGGGTGCCAGGGAGGTGGGCAGAGGGCCGGGCAGACAGGGCGGCCCCCATGCCAGAAGCCCCGCTCGGCGAGTGGCCAGCCTGCAGGTCAGCATGCCCAGCTGGGTCATTCCTGGGCCTGGGGCTCGGAGGACGGTCCCCAGCGACCCCAGGATGGACTTCCAGGGTGAGGATTAACTCGTTTCAGGCAGTCAAGCGGCAGCGAGGCCGGTAAGTGAATTTCGCTGGGGGAGGCCTCCCGTGAGGGCTTCCGGGCTGGCTGGTGGCCTGCCCTTCACCGCGCCCCCTCTTACGGGTCCTTTAGCTATGTCTGGCTTTTGTTCTACTGGGTGTCCTGGGGGTGCAACCTGGGAGGTGAATTAGGGGAATCTCCTGGCCAGAAGTAACATCAAGGAAAAATGGGTCTTGGACCATCTTTTGGTTTTTCCATTAAATCCTGTTCGTTTCCATTTTGCAAAATGGTTTTCTAATCCTATTTGTGACATGCCTGTAAGCCACAGATAAAAATGGGACATTTGCATCGGGGAGTGTGTGGGGCGGGCAGCCCTCTTCCCTAAAGATAACATCAGGTTCCTTAATGCACGCGCGCTCCTGGGGTTTAAAATTTTTATATGGAGGTTTAAATATTCAAAACCAGGTAGGGCTTTCCCCCTTCTGCTAACTATTAGAGACAGATTACATTTAAAAGAGATTTAATTTGTCAGGTTGTCGCGAGCATTAATGGAGGATAAATTACACGTGTGGAGGGAACGTGTCGCCTTTGTCTGGCTGAGTCGGGGGCTGTCTGGGGTTAGCGAGGGGCGTGATGGATAGTGAACTACCTCACGCTCTACCCGGCCCCCTCCGTCTGCACCAGGGCCATCAGTTACCTCTGGGGACACCTTACTGGGAGGAGCGCCAGCGGTGCTGCCCACGAGCCCCTGGGTGCTTGGGGGTGTTTAGCCATCAGCCCCCATCCCGTGTGGAGACCCTCGAGGGAGGGGACTCATGCGGCTCACACGAAGAGTTGGGGTCAGGGCTGGCCCTGAGCACCCATCCAGGGCTCTGCCCCTGGTGCACCCTGGCAAGCAGGGTACCTGAGCCGGGAGTGCAGCCGCGTGTGCTGCGAGAGGTCCTGCGTGCTGTTGAGCTGGGTGGGTGGCCCTGCTGGGGCCTGCAGCGTGGCCGCTGGTGCTGATGCTGTGAGGAGGTGGGGGGTGTCCCCCGGGACAGTGGAGGGGGCCGGGTGCTCCAGTGGGGCAGCAGTGGATCCAAGTGGGAGAACTGAGCGGGGCCGTGGTGAGGATGGAGATTCGGGGAACGGCTCAGATCACCTTCAAGAATATTGGGCTTCCCTGGTGGCGCAGTGGTTGAGAGTCCACTGCCGATGCAGGGGACGTGGGTTCGTGCCCCGGTCTGGGAAGATCCCACATGCCACGGAGCGGCTGGGCCCGTGAGCCATGGCCACTGAGCCTGCGCGTCCGGAGCCTGTGCTCCGCAACGGGAGAGGCCACAGCAGTGAGAGGCCCGCGTACCACAAAAACAAAAACAAAAACAAAAACAAAAACAAAAAGAATATGAACTACAGCCTCAGGAGGAAGGGCTTGGGGGTCACAGTGCGGCATGGAGGCAGCAGGGACGCGTGGCTGGGGCCCTAGACGGAGCATGAGGCTGAGGGACAGACGGGACCCTTATCGAGATGGCTGGGCCCCGTGGGAAGAGGGGGTCTGGGCGTCCTGGGCTTCTGCCTGGGAAACTGAGGGCTGGGTGCCCCTTGGGGAGCTGGGGCGGGAGAAGCAGGGGCAGGCGCCCCTTGGAGCCGGGGCTGGGGCCTCTCTTTTTGGGTGCCCCGTCCTCTCCTGCTTCCCCCCAATGGAGTCTGGGACAGAGACCCTTCTGCAGTCTCGTGCAGCCGCCCCAGGGCAGGAGGGGGCCTCAGCGGACGCCCAGTGCTCAGGACGTCTGCTGAGCTGCCAACACCCACACCTGCCCTGGGGAGACAGGAGACTCATGAACCCGCCGTGGGGCCCCATGGGCTGCTGACTGCCCCCCACTCTGGAACCGAGGGTGAGGCTGTCAGGGTCTGAGTGCACAGGTGGACTTGAGGGCCCCGAGCGCCCATGCAGACCCTCCTGCTTCAGAGCAGGGACGGGAAGCCCTGGTCCCCGACTCACACGCCCCCGTCCACCTGCGCCCATGTGAGCGGCCCTGGAGACGGGCCGTGTTCTGGGCCTACCAATTAGAGCCTCTTAGTGGAGGCCTGGCCTGGCCCGGGCACCTGGGCACTCTCTGGGGAAAGGGACGAGGATTAGGGCGCCCAAGCCCCACCTGATCTTTGTGGGGGGATCAGCCGGCGGTTGCTTTGTGTCCCGGCAGCAGGGTCTGTCTGTCCTTGGAGCCTCCAATTACAGCTCCCCTTGGGAAGGTGGCAGCGGAGTGTGTGGGGTTCCTGGGCCTTTGCCCTCGGAAGAGTCCTCCAAGCTCCTCGGCTACACCTCCAGCCTGAGCCTGAGCCCAAGCGCCGCCCTGGGCAGCCACAAAACCACCACCGTGCAGCGTAGGCGTGGCCAGGGCTTGGGGCCTGTCCTGGTGGCCGGGGGTCCCTGAGGCGCCAGGAGGCCTGGGCAGAAGCTGGGCACTTGAGGGACCACGACCTCCACCTGGATGTGCCAGGGCTGCGGTTTCTCCCATGGCGTTTGGGAACCTGAGTGGTCCAGCGGGGGGCTGCCGAGGCTGTGGCTATAGGCAGGAGGGGCCGTCCGGGTCCTGGCCTGGCTCCCTCCCCTGCAGACCCCAGAGGTGGGTCCGGGCTCGCCACCGTCCCCCCCCCCCCCCGCCAAGCTGTGCTACGTAGACGGGCACCGAGGGCTGGGAAGCTGGGCAGGTGTGGCGGGAGGGCCCCCCTCTGGCCATGGGGCCCTGCACCCCGCTGCCCCTGAGCCACGTCTCAGGAGCCCCCTCCCTTTGCCTCAGCCGCTGCACCCCAAACGCACGGTGTTTCTGGGGGGGCCCGGAAACACTGACCCTCTGGAGTGGGGCCGCCCTCAGAGAAGCAGGAGGCCTGAGCCCCTTCCCCTGGGCGGCTGGGCGCTGTGGGCCCCAGGACGTGAGTGTCGAGGAAGGCCGGGGGTTGCGCTGTGCAGGGACGAACCGAGGGGGAGCAGGCCTGGCGCTGCTTGCCGGGCTTGGTGGTCTCCTCACCGGACACAGGTCCCCACTGGAGCGTGCCCGGCCTCAGCGCCAGCCCCGGCCGCCTTGGCCTCCAGCCCCGCTCCGCCCTGGAGGTGCCTGAGTCGTTCCTACCCTCTTCCCCAGGAAGAGCCAGGAGCCGGCTGTGGCTGGGGTCTGTCCTCGAAGCCGGCTTCCTCCGCCGCACCCCGCCGCCGGCGGCTGCAGGCTGACGTAGAATGTTCTCTGGGAGCCCTGGGCCGCACGGGGGCTGGCAGGAGACGGCCTTCTTGGACCCTCACTTGGCGGCCTCCGCAGGACCCTGAGGCTGAGCCATGCGCCTGCCCCGCCCGCCCGCTGCCTCGTGCCAGGCTGTTGGCACAGCTGGCTCCTTCCGGGCGGGCGGCAGGTGCGGCGGCCACGGCAGCTGGGCAGGTGTGGGATTTATGGGGGGGCCTTCCTGCTGTGCCCCGCTGGCCGGTGCCAGTGAGCCAGGTGACCGACGGCAGCTGGGGGGCCCCGCCCGACCGAGAGGGGCCTCGTTTGCATCCACCACAGCCCAGGGCCGGCCTGGCCCTTCCTGATGCCATCCGGGGACGCTTGGTGCCCCCGCCCCAAGGGGCAGACCGCCGGGGTCTTGGCGGCTCCCGTGTCCGTCAGACCAGCCTGTTGGAGTCTTTAGGAGGTCGCTTCGAGTCTGGCTGATTCCTTGATGGGGACGCATTTGTGCCTGGAGTGTGCATGTGCGCTGAGTGAAAGCACAGGGACACCTCCCAGTTTGGGACACACCGGCACTGTCCCCCCTGCAGACAGGCGACGGGCAAGACGTCCTACGGCTGGACCCTGGGGCGGCTGTGAGACAAGGAAGCCGGGGTGCTTGGGCTCCAGGGGTACAAGATGCAGGCACAGATGATGCTGGCAGAAGGGGAGAGTGAGGCATGATCAAGGGGTCAGAGAAAGTTCTAGAAAGAGGAGGGAGGGGCTACTCTTAGCTAGGAGAATCAGGGAAGGTGCTTGGAGGTGGCCGCGTGCCTAGTCTCCCCGCCCTCGTTTCCCTCACTGGCCTCCCGGTGGAGGCTGCTGGCTTCTATCCCTTGGGCAGCTCCCCACACCCCACCCCCTGGCTCCAGCGCACCAGGCCGCTGCGTCTGCCCACGGTGCTTGTTCAACCGGCTGAGAATTCCCATGTTCGCTCAGGCCGAAGCAATCAGAGGGAGCGGACGCTGCAGGAGGCTCAGCTGTTTAGGGGGCCTCTGGGTCTGCGCCACCCACAGTGGGTCAGGGTGATGGCCCCGGGACATGGTACGTGGGGGGTGGCGGTTCCCCCTGGGCCCCTTTGTTCCAGCCCACGGGGCCGTGGACAGGAGGAGAGGGACACTGAAGCTGGCCTCAGAGGACAGCGTAGGAGGGCGGGGTATTGTGGGGTCCCTCTGCAGCTCTGTCTCGCGGGGGCCGGAGCAGCAAGGAGCCTGTGAAGACGGCTCCCGGTCACGCTGTCCCTGGGAGGGAACCCCGTGGTTAGTGTGTCCAGCTGTCCCTCCCACCTGGACATCCTTCCTTCTTTCCATCCTTCCTTCCTTCCCTCATCCATCCATCCATCCAGAGCCTACCTTTCCTTCCATGTGTCCACTGACCCATCCATTGGTCCTCCAACCATCTATTCCTCCCCACCCCCTTTCATCCATCCTTCCTCCCACCCATTATCTCTTCCAACACAATCGTGCCCAGTTTGGCCCTAGGCTGTGGGGTCCCACTGGCCATTATGGTCCAGTGCTGTGGCCCAAAGAGAGGAAAGCCAGGGGCCAGGAGGACCCAGAGACGGTCCCAGCTCAGCCGAGGGCCCGGGAGGCACTCCTGGGAGGACACCGCAGTGCCTGGACCAAGTGTGTTGGGTCAGTGAACAAGGACAGACCATCGTGGGGCATCCCGGGAGGCGCTCCTGGGAGGACACCGCAGTGCCTGGACCACTGTGTTGGGGCAGTGACCAAGGACAGACCATCGTGGGGCATCCCGGGAGGCGCTCCTGGGAGGACACCGCAGTGCCTGGACCCCTGTGTTGGGGCAGTGACCAAGGACAGACCATTGTGGGGCATCCTGGAGTGTCCCTGAGCTGGGACGTCCCCTTCGTGGGGGGAAGGCCGGCCACATGTGCTTCCCCTTGGGGTGGGGCTGGAAGGTCCTGGGCCCCGTGACTCACCGTGGCACCCACATCCTCTCGGAGCGGGAGGTGATGGCGGGCGCGCTGGTCCTGTGTGTGGGGAGCTCTGCACTCTGTGGTAAAACTTCTCGGTGGTCCGCGGAGCCCATTTTATGGGGTGATCCTGTGCATTCTATGGGTGAGGAAGCCGGCTCTGGGCACATGCCTCTTGCAGCCTCCTGGTGGTGGCAGCGGCTCTGAAACCTGCCCTGAGGCCCAGCTGGGTGACGGTTGATGTCCTGAGCTGGGTGTCACTGGAAGGCTGAAGGGGCTCTGACCTGTGTGGGGGTCAGCAAGACTGTCCCTGCAGCCCCTGGGGCCTGGGGCCCCTCCCCTCCTGCTGGGACGTTTCCAGGGAGGGTCTCACAGAAGCCGGTGCCCTCCCCCCGGTTTCCCCGCTTGTCCCTGAGTCTAACGGGGGCGGTCTTGTGTAAATTCAGGGATTAGACCTGTCCCCCGTCTCCTAATGAGCTCTGCTGTGCGTGTGTGCACGTGCGTGCCCGTCCCTACAAGCATGTGTGTGCACGTCTACGTGTGCAAGCGTGTTCGTGCAAGCGCGTGCCTGGCAGGGAGAGGGCACCTGCTCTTTATGAGAAGAGCCCGCAGGATGCCCACTCTCGTGGGTGTCAGGTGAAGGCAAGTGATCTCTCGAAAGATGACAAACAGTGACGGGGCCCCACACTTGAACTTGACGCACCCGGCCTTGGTCCGGCCAACCCAGACCAAAAGGGAGGGGGAGTGGGGAGTGGGGAGTGGGTGGCCCCGGGTCCTTCCACAGATGAGAAGCTCGGAGCTGGGAGAGAGCCCCTCGCTGCCCAGCGCATGAGGCCGAGCTGCGGGCTCAGGCCCAGGGGCAGGTGGGCGCGGCTTCCTGGGCTGTGGGGGTCTCCCTCTGTGGGGGGCCTTGGATGTGGTGTTAGGCTGGAGGGGAGGGGCAGGGCCTGGCGGGAGCTGTGTCCTGGGCATGCTCTGGGGGCTCCTGGGCTGCACCCACCCTAGTGCCGAACCCCTGCAGGTCAGGGGGACACTGCCTTCCTTCCTTCCTACCTTCCACCCCACCATCAGACCCGCTGGGTCTCGGACACTAACCGGCCTGAGATCCAATACAGGCCCCTCACTCCTCTGGGCTGAGTGGTTCTGCCTCAGTTTCCTCATCAGCAAAATGGGTGACCTCCCTGACGCGACCCCCCTTGGTGCTGGCGGTCTCTCTGCTTGTCTCCCCGCATCCCCACGAGGGTGCGTGGCCCTCGAACGCATTGTAAAGCACGTGTGTGGGTCACACAGCTGCGTTGGGGGGCCGACCTCGTGGCCTCCACCACAGGGCACCACGGGGGGCTGAACTGTCGCAGGACATTGACCCCAAAGGCCCATCTTTGCTCTCTTTGGAGAGTCCTGTCTCTACAGCCTTTCACCCTCTGTCCACTGTCCGTCTGCGTCGGGGGGCCGGCCAGCGTGCGGTGACCCAGCCACTCTGCAGCGGGCAGGACGGGAGGCTGCAGGCAGCTGAACTATTCCGGAAGAGGCCAGGGGCTCCTCCCAGGCTGGGGTGGGGGGCTCTGAGGTCCAGCCCTTCCCCAGCCCGGGGCCACCCCCTCTGTGGGTGGGTGGGGGCCTGGGGAGCCGTGAGGCTGGATCCTCTCCGGGGGACCCAGCTACCCCAGGAGCCGTTTGGCCAACTCGCCCAGCTGGGTCTCCCGCACGAGAGTCTGTTAGCTGGCCTGTCAGTGGTGGGAACAGAGCAGCTAGCGGTGACCAGCTCTGTCCCCGAGACTCCTGTCCGTCCACGGCCGCCAGAGAGGGCAGGAATGGTGACCTTCCCGCTACAGCTGAAGGGATCTCCATAGAAACCCAACAAGTTCTAATTAGACACAAGTAAGTGCTTCCGGAATGCATTTTAATTACAGCTCTGCCGACATGAACGTCAAACTGAGGGTTCAACTGCCACTCGCGTGATCCGAACCAGCGCCTCCTCTTCCCGGCCGTCAGTGCGCCCTGGTGCTGCTTCGAGCCAGGACCCAGCAGGACCTCGGAAGTGCTCGGGGGGGGCCCATCCCCGCCCAGAGGGCAGCCGCATCGGGAACTTGGGGAGCAGTGATGCGGGCAAGGAGTCCGGAATTCCAGAAGCGGGATTGGCCAGTGATGGGGGATGGGCTGAGGCGGGAGCAGGAGAGCCAGCCAGCCTGGGCAGGAGCGGGTAGTGGGCAGGGCACACCAGAGCACGTCAGAGCCAAGGGGCTGGGAGTCCCTGTAGGGGTGGGTCTGGGTTACCTGGTCAGAGCCAGGTGCCCAGGAAGGAGGCTGACCCTACACTGGTAGGTCCAGGTCCTGGGAGCCGGGTGAGGCCTTGAGCAGTTAGGGGTCTGTGAACTCGGCTGGTTTTCCTTCCTACCTGGAAGGAGACCTGGGACCCGCGGGGCATCACTCCAGCCCCCGAGTCCACAGCCGTGGTCCCTTCTGAGCAGGTGGTGTGCACATCTCCCCCCTCCCCCCGCCATGCCTGTGTGCCACTCCTCCATCCCCCCCACCACGCCCTCCGCCCCAGGCAGGAACCTGCCTCTCAGGCACATGATGGGTTTCTGATCCCTGGGAGAAACTCAGAATGTGACAAATCAGCAGAAAGAAGATCCAGGTGCTGGAGGCAGAATTTATGTGGAGAAATCGCTCCTCAACTGCTGGCAGCTTTAGGCATAGACTTCTCAGTGCATAAATCCTGCAGCTCGCACCTTGCAGATGAGCCCGGCCCATCTGTCTGGCGGGATGCACGAGCGACAGGCTGAGGGGTGTTGGGGTGTGTGGGGACCCGTGGCTGCTGCCTGGAGCGCTCAGGGGGCAGTGAGCCCGCGCTCCGTGTCTCGGGTCTGCCGGGGTTCTTGTGCTCGCTGGCCAGCAGGGCCCGAGCCATCCAAGGCCGCTTCTGAGGGAGCGGACATTCGGGCTGGCCCCTGACTCACTGGGGAGGGTGCAGGGCTGGGGAGGAGGAGACCTTGGCAGGAGCACAGAAGAGCTGGAGGTCAGGAGGGTGGCCTTGCGCCAGATGGGGCTGGTCCCCACTCTTGCAAATCACCAGTTTTGCCATCGTGGGTGGGTTATTTCACGTCTCGCCTCGTTTTCTTCATCAGTGAAAGGGGAAGCAGCCTCTGGGTCTCAGCTCTCAGTGTTTGGTTGAGGTTCCCCAGAAGCGAGCCTTGAGACTCAGGGCAAGTGGTGAATCTGGAGACGGATCCTGGGGTCACCAGCAGATAAGCGGGGACAAGACGTGGATGGAGCAAGCCAACACAGGGGGTTGACGATGCGGGGCGGAGCGCAGGCCGTCTGGGGGCTTCTGGTGCTGATACAAAACCTACCAGGGTCGGCCCGCCTGAGCTGGCTGGGCTGGTCCCGGGGGTATGGCCGGAGATGCCCTCAGGTGGAGGGTCACAGGTGCGTGTGGCTGGACGGTGGGCTCTGAGGGCCGGTGACTCGTGGCCGGGGCACCCACGGTGTCTACACTCAGGGACTGACTAGATCTGGAGCGTGCAGGATCCTCACTTGCACCCCTGGGGTACTGAGCACACAGCCTCCGACATGGCGGGTACTCCATAAACCCGCCCGGGCCCTGAGGCCTGCGGCCTGCGCAGCGCGGCTGGGACAGGAAGCCAGGCCCTCAGTCTCCAGGCCCCTTCAAGGACTGGAAGGTCAGCTTGAGCCCGGGGTGGACCAGATGGGGTCAGGAGCACCTGACTGGGGACAGTGGGAGGTGAGGTTGGAGCCGGGGGGAAGGCTCTGGGGTGGACCACGAAGGTGGGCCCAGATTCCGTTGCCCTGTGGTTCCAACCTGAAGATATTTGACCCTGAGCTATTTGACCTTATTTCTATGAATATTTTCATCAGCACAAGGCTGCCTGCAGTGGGCAAGTTTCCAGGATGGTCCCGTGGCCCGATCCGCTCTTGTGTTCTGTTACATGACACCAGGGACTTCATAATTAAGGTTATGAGTGCGCTGACGTCAACACAGGGAGGTTCTCTGGGTGGGCCTGACCTAGTCACATGGCCTTTAAATGCAGAAGGTTTTCCCTGGCCCATGGCAGAGGTGGAGTCAGGGGCTGGAAGCAGAAGAATTCCACATGCCGCTGCCACACAAGGTGGGGAGGCCACACAACAAGCAGCCTCCGTTTGCTGAGAGCCCCCATCCCCGGCCGATAGCCAGAGCGAGAGCCTCTGTCCTAGGGCTCCAGGAACTGAATTCTGTGAAAACAAGAAGGAGTCTGGCTGGAAGCCTTCCCCAGGGCTTGCAAGTGAGAACCCAGACCAGCCTGGGTGCAGAACCAGAAGGGACCTGCTGGGAGCCTTCCCCAGGGCTTTCAGATGAGAACTCAGCCCAGCCCGAGCGCAGGACCAGGCCACGCTGCGCCGGGCGTCTGACAGACAGGCTGTGCAGCCTCAGTGGGTGTTGTCTTAGGGCGCCAAGTTTGTGGCGATCTGTCACACAGCACCAGAAACTAACACACCACCCGACGGGGTACTTTTCTGGAGACGTGCCTCCTATTAGCTTCCTGTGGCTGCCATAACAAATTACCACAAACTGGGAGGCTTAGAACAGAAGAGCATCCTCTCAAGGCTCTGGGGGCCAGAGGTCCAAAATCAGCATGACCAGGCTGAACTCGAGGTGTCGGCCGTACCGAGCTCCCCCCAGAGGCTTTAGGGAAGGACCTTCCAGCCTCCTCCAGCTCCTGGTGGCTGCCGCATCCCTTGGCTTGTGGCCACCTCCCTCCAGTGTCTGCTGCCACCTTCACAGCGCCTCCTCTGGGTGTTATCAAATCTCCCTCTGCCTCCCTCAGATAAAATACACATGAGGCACTCGGGCCGCCCCCACCCCGCCCCCACTGCCAGAAAATCCAGGAAAATCCAGGGTAACCTCCCCAACTCAAGAGCCTTGATTAGTCACACTGGCAAGGCTCTTTTACTAAATTAGATCACACTCCCAGGTTCTGGGTTGGGATCGCCTGTCTTTGGGGCCGCGTTTAGCCTCAAAGACAATCGAATTCCCTGATCGATTTTCTCTCAGAGGCGTGGATGCACATTTCTAGTTGTCCTTGTAAACATTCCCGCCTCCCCGAAGCCTCCTCTGCCCATGGCTTTCCGGGCACATCCTGCATGGCACAGTTGATCTGCGCTCATGCCTTCCCATCCCGGCTTCTCACCCGGGAGCCGCAGCGGAGGGAGCACACTTCTGCCAAGCTTTATGCAGGCACAGCATTTTCCAGGAGAGTTCTCGCTGCTGCCAGTTTTATTTTGTGTTAATTATTCCTACCAGCGAGCATCACTGTGAACGGGACAAAGGCTGGGAGTGAGGTTTGGTTTCCAGCACCGGCGGGGTGGAGAGGGTTAATGGGAAACGCTGCTTCTCAGCCTTTCACACCCTGTCCTGCTGGGACTGCCTCTTAACACCTTGGAATGAACTGGAAGGAGTGGCTGGAGAGGCCAGCGGGCAGCGGACCCCTCCCACAGGGACGGGGGATGGGCTGCCAACAGCCCCCCCAGGCTTGTCCTCCAGGAGGAGGGTGTGGGCTCGTGGGGAGCTGAGGGGCTCCTCCAGATCCTTCCCTGCAGCCTCCCCACGAGCAGAGCCCGCTGAGTGTGGGACATGGAGGGAGGCAGGAAGGGCCTGAGACTGGGTGTTAGGACCTGCTGGCTCAGCTGGGGGCACCGCGCTACCTGGCCATGGAGCAAAGGGTTCCCTGCTGAGTGACAACGGCCCCTCAGGGTGCATGGAGGCGCTGAGCCCCTGCTGTGGGCAGGACGGCCGCCATTTGGATTTCCAGTTGTGTGTAGCATCAGGCAGGTGGGAGGGTCACACGCAGCCCCAGCTGCCCCTTCTGTCGGGGTGGAGGGGCCAGGGAGACCCCAGAAATTCAGTGCTCCCAGCAACAAAACGCCCTTCCTTGTCAGGTTTGGTGGGGGGACAGGAAAATCCTTTTCTCTCTTTCTTCCAGGCAGGAGAAAGTCCTGGAAGTATGGATGGGCGTGGGGAGGATGCTGCCCGCTCAGCCTCTGCCCAGATGTGTGCTGGGAGGAGGGCACACATGGAAGCGGGTCTGCCCAGCTAACCCAGCACATGTACATGGGTAGGGGAAACTGAGTCTGCTGCTGGCCTGCCACCCCAGCTCGTGATTTCGACATTGAATGATGGGGAGGGGGGAGGGAGGCAGGGGCAGAGGCTAGGCCAGATGTGAAGAAGGTGGGACGGGGGGGCATCGCCTCCGTGGGTCCAGGGGCACAGCTGGCTGAGAGGTTGGCTGGCCTGGACTCTCGCCCCTGTGAAAGGAAATATGCATGGCACCTGTCCAACAGGGTAAGGCAGGCTGTATTTAAGGGGCCATCAGGATAGGCGTGGGGACCACAGCCACGGTGATGGCATTTTGCAGAGGGGAGGGGGATTGGACTCAAATCTGAATACAGCAGGGGCCAGTGGGGCTTATAGCCAAGGAGCAGGTGGGTCAGTGGACAGAACACTAATAAGAAGAAACAGAGATGGAGGGTCTGACTAAAGCAGGGGAAGTGCTGGGAAATGTTGGATGAGGAAACACGAGAGTTGCCTTCCCTGGCTTATCTCCCAGGCCGACCAGGACCACCATGACCGCAACCATCACCACCACCACAACCACCACCACCACAACTACCACCATCACCACCACCACCATCACCACCACCACCACCACCACCACCACCATGATGACCACCACGACCACCACCACCATCACCACCACGACCACAACGACCACCACCACCACCACCACCATGACCACCACCACCATGACCACCACGACCACAACCACCATCAAGACCACCACCACCATGACCACCACCACCACGACCACCACCACCACGACCACCACCACCACGACCACCACCACCATGACCACCACAACCACGACCACCACCACCACCACCACCACCACCACGACCACCACCACCACCACCACGACCACCACCACCACCACCACCACCACCACCACCATGACCACCACCACCACCACCACGACCACCACCACCACGACCACCACCATGACCACCACCACCACCACCACCACCACCACCACCACCACCACCACGACCACCACCACGACCACCACCACCACCACCACCAGCACGGGAATGGTGCTAGGTCAGGAAATCCTCACCAGGAGGTCTGTTTCTGGAAATCAGAGGTTTCTGGATGGCTGAACATGCATTTCTTTCTTTCTTAAAGAAACCACTTTGGAAAGGAACCATTTTGCATCAGAATCTCTCTAGAATGAAGGATGGACCCACTCGTTTCTTAAGCAGAAGGCACAGCGCCCGGTTAGGGGCTCGTGGGGTCCAGCAGATGTGCGTTTACAAACTGGTTCCGTTTCAGACAATCCAGGAATTGGGGGTGGTGGGGCCTGGCACAGATGCGGGGCTCTCTGAGGATTAAAGGAGACAAGGCAATGCCGCTGGACGGTCAGAATGTTCCTTTCTCTAGAAAAGGGGGGAATCTTTCAGAAGCTTCCATCCTCCTGTGTCGAGCTCCTCACCTGCCCCCGTGATGATTTTAGTCTTACCTTTGGAAGGAGAGGGGATGCTGCTAGAGCCGCTGCCCTTTCAGACAAAGGAAGACATTGTGATTCCTTCTTGAACATTTACGCATCGCTGTTCTTTAAAACAGATATATAGGGCTTCCCTGGTGGCGCAGTGGTTGGGAATCCGCCTGCCGATGCAGGGGACGCGGGTTCGTGCCCCGGGTCCGGGAGGATCCCACATGCCGCGGAGCGGCTGGGCCCGTGAGCCATGGCCGCTGGGCCTGTGCGTCCGGAGCCTGTGCTCCGCAACGGGAGAGGCCACAGCAGTGAGAGGCCCGCGTACCGCAAAAACAAACAACAGATATGTAATTCAGTTCTTTGAGGTTTTTTACAAAGGGAATTTTCAAGAATATACATTTGTCACTAGTACAATTGTCACTAATATTTAGAGATTTACTATGCAAATTCTTTTAAGATAAAAAAGTCAAATCCTTCTTTAAAAAAACAAAAAACATGCAGGCAGCAAAGCCAGAATGGAGATCTGTGTGTGGGGTCTGTATCTCACACCTGGGGCTGAGGCCCCCTCCTGCGGGGTGGCCCACGGAAGCAGGGGCTTCTCTTAGCCAAGGAGCAGAGGCTGGACAGCTGGGCAGCTGGACGGCCTGCCTCAGTCCCTCCCTGCCCCACTCCTTCCTTTGGTGCTGGGACCCCAGGGCCTGCTGGGCCCAAGGCCCCGTCCACGGCAGGCTGGCATGGGGGGGGGGTCTCCTCCCAGCGCCCTGGCCCTCCTTGGTCCCCTCATTAGCTCAGCCCTGCCCGGGAAGATCAATCTCTAATTTGCATAGCTGTCCCCTCTCGCCTTTCATCGATATTTAATGACAAGCTGTGGGATGTGATTGGTGGCAAATCCTTCTGCGGCCCCTTCTAATGTGACAGCGACAGAGGTCTTGGCAGGTGTCCGAGCTCACAGGTCACCTCCTTGCTGCGGTGGCCGGTGGTTGGGAGGCCTGGAACGTGGTGCTGCATTTTAACAAAGTGTCTGGTGGCCTTGCGGTTCGGGGCCTGAGGATGTCTGGGTGGGCTCCAGATGGGAGGCGGGGCTGGGCCTCCTTTCTGTGTGGGGCTGTGTGGTGAGGTGGGGGAGACGGGCTCCCCAAGGGGAGGACCAGGTGAGGGGGTGGCGTGCGATGGTGCATCGTCTCTTGGAGAGACTCAGCAAGAAGGAGCGTTTCGTTTGGTTCAGCAGCTGCTCGGAAGCCCTGCTCACACCAGGGCTATGCACAGCGTTCCTCTGCAGGTGTCGCCGAGAGGGGGCCACGCTGCCGCCACCCCCTCAGCAGCAATAACACGGTGGCTGCCCCCTCCCCTCCCCTTCAGCATTCTAGCCTCTGAGAGAAGCTGGTCCTGTCTGTATCCATGAAGTGCCCGCGCTGGACCAGGCGCCCGTGGTGGCTGGAAACCCTGGGCTCTCGGTAAATAAGGCGGCACGGGGACAGGTTTGCAGCCCAGATGAGCACGCAGTGTCAGCTTCCCGCCTCGTCCTGGATAAATGGGGGGTGACAAGGCGAGCGTCCGGGGGAGTCAGCTGTGGCTGCCGTGTGTCTCTGGGTCTGGCTTCCACGTCCACAAATAACTCAGCCCCCTCGACAGGCGGGGAACACGGAGCCCAGTGTGTGGGGCTGGAGCCGGCCGGAAGGAGGATGCTACCACGTGGCTGGCAGCCTGTTCCTCTGATGTGACGGAGGCTCCCGGCTCAGGGATTATTCTAGCCATGGATTTATGGCCCTTCGGGAAGGCGGTGGGAGGGCGCTATGGACTCAGCACCGCATGGGGTTTGGTGCTGGGGTCAGTGGTTGGAAACGCCTGGCCTGCTCCTTGGGAAGGAGCATTTCGCCGCAGGTGGGCGGGTCTGAGGCCTCCAGGGGCCTTCTCGGGGCTGGCTGGCTGCGTCGGGAGATGCTGCCCGGGGCTGAGGACACAAAGTCCATTTCACGCTAAGCGGCTCAGGCCAGCGGGAAACTCTGTGGGACCCACTGTGGCAGGGGCCTGGGCCAAGCGGGACGGGGCATGGGGCTCCCCTTCCCTCCCCACCCCTCTGTGGGCCACACGCTCTTCCCAGGGAGGCCAGGGGGAGGGTATCTCTGTGGCAGGTCCTCCAGAGGGAGAGGGGAAGGAGAGGGTGTCGGCCAGGGGGTTTACCGCACTTTGAAGCAGGTTCAAATCCAAGTGCTGCTGAGCAGTGAGACCAGGGGCTCCCTGGGCGCCCACGTGGCACAGGCCAGGTTACTCAGTGCTCAGTGCCTCAGTGTTCCTATCTGTATATGGGGGTCGAGGTAGCAGCTTCTCAGGGTGCTTGGGGAGAGTCAGGAACATCGGGCAGCTGGGCCCTGAAGCTCCCAGAGCCCCGGACCCTCCCCCTCCCGACTCGACACACAGGCAGCTCCTGGCCCCCTGGGTGGGCATCGGCGGCTGCCCTGTGGAGGAGGCCAGTCGAGGATCCAAAGCGTCTCTCTGCTTCTCTGCTTGGCGGAGCTCATGTTCCCTGAGCGCCTACTGTGTGCAAGGCCCGGAGCTGGGCGCCAGGCTCCTGAAAAGGCATCAGAGCCGGGCCTGTCCTCTGGGAGCTCACGGCCCAGCAGGCGAGGGGGCCAGGGTTTGGGAGGGCCCAGGGGCTGGAGAGCCCTGGACGGGGAGGGAGGAGGTGGCACCAGAGGAGCCTGGGCCAAGTCCTAGGGTCAGAGACTGGTGTCTAGGAGGGAAAAGCAGGGGCCTCTCAGTGTTGGGGCCTCTCAGTGCAGGGGGGCTCTCAGTGCAGGGGGGCCTCTCAGTGTTGGGGGCTCTCAGTGCAGGGGGGCTCTCAGTGCAGGGGCCTCTCAGTGTTGGGGGCTCTCAGTGCAGGGGGGCTCTCAGTGCAGGGGCCTCTCAGTGTTGGGGGCTCTCAGTGTTGGGGGCTCTCAGTGTTGGGGGCTCTCAGTGCAGGGGGCCTCTCAGTGCAGGGGGTTCTCAGTGCAGGGGGGGCTCTCAGTGTTGGGGGCTCTCAGTGTTGGGGCCTCTCAGTGTTGGGGGCTCTCAGTGCAGGGGCCTCTCAGTGTTGGGGGCTCTCAGTGTTGGGGGCTCTCAGTGTTGGGGGCTCTCAGTGCAGGGGGCCTCTCAGTGCAGGGGGTTCTCAGTGCAGGGGGGCTCTCAGTGCAGGGGGGCTCTCAGTGCAGGGGGGCTCTCAGTGTTGGGGGCTCTCAGTGTTGGGGGCTCTCAGTGTTGGGGCATCTCAGTGTTGGGGGCTCTCAGTGTTGGGGGCTCTCAGTGTTGGGGGCTCTCAGTGCAGGGGGGCTCTCAGTGCAGGGGCCTCTCAGTGTTGGGGGCTCTCAGTGTTGGGGGCTCTCAGTGCAGGGGGGCTCTCAGTGCAGGGGGGCTCTCAGTGCAGGGGGGCTCTCAGTGTTGGGGGCTCTCAGTGTTGGGGCCTCTCAGTGTTGGGGGCTCTCAGTGCAGGGGCCTCTCAGTGTTGGGGGCTCTCAGTGTTGGGGGCTCTCAGTGCAGGGGGCCTCTCAGTGCAGGGGGTTCTCAGTGCAGGGGGGGCTCTCAGTGTTGGGGGCTCTCAGTGCAGGGGGGCTCTCAGTGCAGGGGGGGCTCTCTGTGTTGGGGGCTCTCAGTGCAGGGGGCCTCTCAGTGCAGGGGGTTCTCAGTGCAGGGGGGGCTCTCAGTGTTGGGGGCTCTCAGTGTTGGGGGCTCTCAGTGTTGGGGCATCTCAGTGTTGGGGGCTCTCAGTGTTGGGGGCTCTCAGTGTTGGGGGCTCTCAGTGCAGGGGGGCTCTCAGTGCAGGGGGGCTCTCAGTGCAGGGGCCTCTCAGTGTTGGGGGCTCTCAGTGTTGGGGGCTCTCAGTGTTGGGGGCTCTCAGTGCAGGGGGGCTCTCAGTGCAGGGGGGCTCTCAGTGCAGGGGCCTCTCAGTGTTGGGGGCTCTCAGTGTTGGGGGCTCTCAGTGTTGGGGGCTCTCAGTGTTGGAGCCTCTCAGTGCTGGGGGCTCTCAGTGCAGGGGGGGCTCTCAGTGTTGGGGGCTCTCAGTGTTGGGGCCTCTCAGTGTTGGGGGCTCTCAGTGTTGGGGGGCTCTCAGTGTTGGGGGCTCTCAGTGTTGGGGGCTCTCAGTGTTGGGGGGCTCTCAGTGCAGGGGCCTCTCAGTGTTGGGGGCTCTCAGTGCAGGGGGCTCTCAGTGCAGGGGGGCTCTCAGTGTTGGGGGCTCTCATTATTGGGGGTTCTCAGTGTTGGGGCTCTCAGTGCAAGGGGCTGGCACCTCGTGGGCAAACCCAGAGGATGGAAGAGCTTTGCTGCCAGCGCTGAGCGAGCGGGCGTCGAGGGATTTGTGAGGGGCTGGACGCCAGGTGAAAGGTGGACTCTGTCCTGCAGGTGGGGCGGGCGGTCTGGATGGCCCCAGGCAGAGGGGTGACCGTTTCAAAAGGTCTGGGGCCTTGGCATCCCTGGCGCCCACGAGGCCCTCTGCCCCCCGCCCGCCCCCTGTACCTGGACGCTTGGGTCCGGCTCTGCTAGGAATCTGCCCTCCCCGGAGGTGGGCAGGCCCCACCCCAGCCTACACACCCTCCACTGGGACCCACCGCAGGCTGCGGCCACCTGACGCCTGGGAGGCTGCCTCCAGGGCCTCCGGCTCTGGGCCCCGACACAGCAGATAAAATGATGAGATGTGTGTTCTCTGACACTGAGACCCAGACTCCCTCATTTGAGGTAATTGGGAAAAGCCCTTCCTGCTGACCTCGTGCGTAGGTTACAGACCTACCCTCAGGCCTCTGCCCGCAGCTTGCCCCGCCTTGGGAGGTGGCCGCTGTTGAGGGCTACGCCTGGGTGCAGCACCCATGGGCGTGGGGCATCTGGTGGGTGTTAGGGAGCTTGGGACCCGGGAGGGAGGAGAGGACGTCGGTGGGGCCTGCTTCGGCTCCAGTGGTGCCGCACTGTGGCTGGCTGGCCCAGGGATGTGTCTGCGCGAGGCTGGGGGCTGCGGGGACGGTCCTCGCTGTTCTCAGACCTTGGCAGCACAGGGAGGACATCGGGTGAAACTGAGGTTAACGTTTCCATTAAACCTGGACGGATTTCCACTGGCTAGAGGGGCTACCTGTGCTGTGGTCTGCAGAGCAGGGGGCCAGCCTGCAGCTACGCCCCTGCACCTGCACCTCGCCTCCTGGGAGGCCGCGTGGCCCGCTGTCCCCCACCCCATGGCCCTTCCTCCCCCTCGGATGAGTAAAGGGCCCTCGCTGATGTTCCCTTTATAGCTGAGCTGTAGTCAAAACAAAACACAGCCCCCCACTCCCTGTGGTCACTGCTCTTGCCCTGTGCCTGTTGTCTGCTGGATGAGTCCTGTCTGTTGGCCTTTGGTTCTCAGCCCGTTTCTGTGAATTCTCATCTTCCACCTCCTTCCCCTGACGAGCCTGCTCAGGAGACTTTGGGGTCTGGTATCTGGGGAATGTCTCCAAAGAGATTTACGGCGCTTCCCCCTCCCCGGCCCCTCTCTCACCCTTAACGGGCAGCTCGGGTTGGCGGGGCTGTTAGACCTGCTCTGGTCCTGGAGCTTGGAGGACGGAGGTCTGGGCTGGGGACTGCGGCCCGGAGGCCGGATGTCAGCTTTGGACAGCGAGACATTACTGGCTAACGGTGCAAGTGGCCCAAGGTGACCCAGGGAGAGTGAGATGCACGGCTGGGGCTCTGCAGATGGCCAGGCTGGGCGCAGGCTCTGTCCGCAGACACGGCCGCTTGACCGGCGCACGCGCCCTCAGCTGAGCCCTCCCTGCCGGCAAGGTGGTCTTCTTAACCCCGTGTCGTGGGGGAGGGCTGCCCTGTCTCAGACCCACCCAGTCACACTGTGACAGTTGGCCTTGGGTCTGGGGTCTCCAGACCTGACCCGGCTTCTCCAGGGTCTGGGGATGCCAGGCTCAGTCCTCTGCCTCAGATGGCCTTACCCGTGAGCCTTCAGCCCTGTTTCCCTGGCAGGAGACAGGGCAGCTGTGACCAACGGGGTGTGTGGACTCCCGGGCTGGAGAGGACGCTGTGGTCCCGGTGGGCTGGGGAAGCCAGAGCTGTGGGCGGCAGAAGTGCTTCCGTGGTGGCCACCCTGGTCATTGAGTGACCTGGCCCTGCCCTGCCGGGTGTGGGTTTCACCTGGAGACCCTGAGGGTGCGAGCCAGCCGGGTGGAAGGAGCAGGTCCAGGTAGGCTCCCTGGGCCCAGCAGTCCTGCCCAGCCCTCTGCCATGGGTGCCAGCTGGGAACCACGGTGGGGGGGACATCGGGGGGTGTGCTGAGCCCCGCAGAGCTGTTGACACACAGCATAAGGGGGCTCCAGGAAGCTGGAGGCCTCTGCAGATGGCGGAGGGGCTGCCTGCCTGAAATCACCCTTCCTCAACCTCCACGCCCACCCCAGCCGGGGGTTGAGGAGAGGGCACTGGGCTTGAGGTCAAGGTTGGTCTGACCTTGCTGCATGACCTTGGGCAAGGCTCCCAACCTTCCCAGACCAAGTAGGACTGAGGGTGGGAGTCGGCCTGCCATCACCCTGGCCACGTTTCCTCCTGGGACCAGGGCTCTGGGTGGTGTGGCCGGCAGGCAGGCTTGCTTCAGATCCCACCTCTGACCCTCCCCCTGGGGAGTGGCTTATACTCTCTGGAGCCTCAGTGTTCTCAGCTGCAGATTGGGTTAATAAGACCCGTGACACAGGGTGCTGATGGGAGCAGACGTGATTGCAGCGTAACCCCGCACGCCTCACGGCTGCTCTTGTCCTGAGTGAGGCGGGGCATCCGTCTGCCTCTGCCTCGAGGATCCTGAGCTGTTTGCTGAAATAACGAGGACGCTCCCACAGGGATGCTCCCGGACCCACACACTTACTCCCAGCGTGACTGTGTCTCTCCAGCTGTACGGGCCCCGGTGCGCATATCGCATCGTGGCCGAGGAGGCCGCTTTCTGGGGAGAGGCCGCTGTGCCTTTAAGAGGACACCAGTTAAAGACAGCAACTTGTCCCTGGTGTGTGCGCCTGGCCTGCCTCGGCAAACACACGATAAATTACCACTTCCCAGGCCGCCTGCCCCGGGCCTCCCGACAGCCGTGTCTTATTAACATTTACGTTGCGTTTTGTGTGGCTAATATCGTCTTAGAGAAATTAGGGGGAGCTTATTCGTGTTTGATTTACCGGCAGGAACCCTGGTGAGCACGTTTCCGTTCACGTAGGTGGGGCCCCGGGGGTCGGGCGTCCTGGGAGGACCAGGGGAGGGGCCTTAGCACGGACAGGCCTCCCTGGCCGCTGGGGACGGTGACCTGCCGAGATGGCCCCCTGTAGGACCCGGGCGGACACGACACTGCCGTGAGGAATGGGCTGGCCGTGTGAGCCATGTCCCCGGCTCCTTGCTAAGGGCACGCTTCTGTTACGACAAGGCCGTAAAACAGCCCTGCAGGTGCCCCCAGCTCTGCGGCTCCACTCGCTCACGCGCCTGAGTTATTAAGGGGATCTGGTCAGGAAGCACGAAATTAGTCCCGACCCACAGGACCCCAGGGACACACCCACACTGCCTGTGTGTCTTCTGTGTGCTGGGCACCAGGCCAAGAGAGGGTCACAAGACACAGTCCTGAGTCCCTGGGGGACCTCGGGGTCTGGGGGTGGATCCCGTGGGGCCTGAAGCTTATGCAATCCAGGGGTGATGGGGGAGTATTCTTTAACAAAGAAAACCTAAAAATAAAAATATCACATGAGTTCCTGGGCCTCACAAGAGCCCGTGTGAGTGCAGGGCCTGCACTGAGCCTTCTCGAGGGGCTGTCAGGTGCGGAAGGACCTTTGCCATCCCCAGGGATGAAGCCTCTGGTCGGCAGGAACAGAAATACTCACAGTAAGTGGGGCTGAGGGTTTTCCTGGACCAGACCTGGGCATCATATGGAATCCAAGGATGGTTGGACCCCCTGGAATGAGAAGGGCGGGAGGGGCTGGGCTTCAGGGGCCACTGGGACCTGAGCCCAGAGGTCTGCAGGAAACACTTGGCCTCTTGCCTCCCATGCTGGGCTTCTGGTCTCTTCCTGGTTTGTTCCATATTGTGGCAAACACGTGGCTGGAGCCTCCTGAATTTTATACCTTACACCTTTGGCTACCAGAGAGATGGATTTTTCTTTCCCAGGTCCAGTAATCCCAGCAAAGTGCTCTGATTGGCCCAACTTGAATCAGGTGACTCTCTCAGGATTAATCAGCTGGGGCTAGGGTGGTAGCGCCACATCATACTAACACAACGGCGCTTGTGACAGCTGTGGGTGTGGAGAACTGGGAGTAGTTCCTAGAGTTTTGGGCTAAGGGTAGCGTTGGTCTCCTCCCTCACTAAGTTCAGAGGGAGGTGTGACTTAGCTTTACTTATAAGAATAATGAGGGACTTCCCAGGTGGTGCAGTGGTTGAGAATCCACCTGCCAATGCAGGGGACACGGGTTCAAGCCCTGGTCCGGGAAGATCCCACATGCCACGGAGCTACGAAACCCCTGCGCCACAAGTACTGAGCCTGCGCTCTAGAGCCCGCACACACCAACTACTGAAGCCCATGTGCTCTAGAGCCCGTGCTCCACAACAAGAGAAGCCACTGCGATGAGAAACCCTCACATCGCAACGAAGAGTAGCCCCCGCTCACTACAACTAGAGAAAGCCCGTGTGCAGTAATGGAGACCCAACACAGCCAAAAAAAAAAAAAAATTAAAAAAAAAGAAAGAATAATGTACAGTTTCATAGAGGGGGGGACATATGGATAGGGTTTTGTGGTATCAATAAGAGTTCACTAGGCAGAGCTGGAGAGTGAAGAAACCTGAGGGAGTGGCATGGAGATCTGGAATTGCTTGGGAAGAACAAATTGTTCAACAAGATGGGGCATGGATCCAGAGCCACAATGATGGCGGGAAGGGTGGAGAGCCTGGGGGAGTAGCTGGGCTCTGGATGGAGCGGCCTTGGACTTCAGTCTGGAGAAGATGGAGAGTTACAGGAGGACTTTAACAGGGTGACAAGATCAGATCCTTCTCGTGGCACTGTGGGGATGGGCGGGTGGTGACTGGAGGCTCAGAGAGGAGGAGGGCCTTGCCCCCAGTGGCACGCTAGCTGGAGGGGACACCAGCATGCCTGGGCTCTGGTGCAGCCATTGTTCCCCCGAGTCGTGATCTCTGAGTCCCTCCTCCACCCAGGCCAGTGGCCACAAGGGACTCCCGGTGCCCCCAAAGCCGGGCTCTCCCTCCCCAGGCTGCCGGCAGTGCCAGGACCAGAGGTCTGGCTGCCGCTCCTGTGTGCGGGCGGGTGCTGGGTGCTGTAGCTCACTTGAAGCCCCATCCTCTGGGCAGGAGCCGCTGTGTGTCCCGTTACAGATGAGGAGACGGAGGCAGAGGGTTATGCTCCTGAAGCAAGTCACTCAGTTCAACCGGGTCTGACTCCTGAGCCTGTGCTCTGACCGTGTGCTGTGCTGGCCCCAGATCTGCCCGTCAGGGCGCCCCTGATGCCTGGCCTCTGGCAAACTGCCAGGTTCTTGTTCCAGGAGTTTGACCGTGAAGTGAGACCCACAGAGAGAGGTGGGGAGCAGCGGCCACGGGGCGGCAGCCACGGGGGGATGGCCACGGGGGGACAGCCATGACGGCCTCTTCCACGAGGCTGCAGCCACAGGTGGAGCGGCTGTGAGGGAGGATGTGGGGCCCGGGAGGGTGGTGGGCGCCCCTCCCAGGTGCCCGGCCCACTGCTGCCCTGCTCCGCTGCCCGCAGACCCCGCTCCTGCGGCTGCCACGAGGAGGGGCCCGGCCGCCCTCACCCTCCCTGGGCTGGAGCTGCCCTGGCCCCAGGCCCCAGGCTCCCTCCTCCCTGCTGGGCCTCCTGCACAAGAAGGTGTAGATGGCAGCTCCTGCTGGACCCGCATCTCCATTTAGATTGAGACGTGCTGAGCGGCGCATCCTCTGTCACTCCGAGGGGCTGTCGGGGGCCAGGAGGATGCCAGCGAAGGGCTGTCTGTAGGCTGTCGGGCCGGGCAGTGGGCCTCCCCGCTGCATGCTGAGATGGCGATTTCCATCCTGTCCCTTGTCGGGGGGAGGCCACCTCCCGTGGGCCCCCGACCCCCGCGTGCCGCGATTCCCGCTTACTAGCCCGGCTCTCCTGTGAAAGCGACCTGCTAATCCCAGGCATTGCTGAGCGGGGATCTAACGGAGTTTTCTGGGGCGGGCGGCATAAATTACTGGGCCGCCGTGGTTCCGGCGGGGCTGTTATTTATTTGCTTTGCGGTGATGTAGTCGCGGCCTTGGCTGTGCGGTATTTATGGTGTTTGATCGACTTCCAGCTCGCCTGTCTGGGAGCGTTTGTTGAGATGTTCTATGGAGCCCCCGGTGACTCCCGACGTGGGAGGGCGTCGATCAGCCCGGAGTCCCGCGGCAGCTCGCCCCTACCCCGCCCCACAGGACCCCTGCACCTGGCTCGCAGGGAGCATCTCTCGGTGTGGTGGCCTTGGGCGGGCAAATGGTGCCGCATCACTGATGCTGCCATGGGGCGTACACCTGCCGGCTGGGCTGCGCGTGCCCTGCGTGAAGGTGATGTGTGCAATACGCCAGGATGTGTGACGGCTTCACGTGGACAGCTGCAGGGTTAGAGGCAGCTGCCCCAGCAGACACTTACTGAGCGGCTGCTACGTACCAGGCTCGGGTACAGACCCTTCACAGGACTCCCTCCTTGAGCGCGTCCAGCAGCCTGAGGTTGGTGTCCCCGGTGGGAAGCCGAGACTCGGGGTGGCAGGAGACTTGCCCAGGGGAGCCCGGCCTGGGACTCGGGCTGCCCCTTCCTCTGTCTCTTCCGGTGAGAGGACCGCAGTCGGACTCTCCGGGGCCCGCCCCTCCCTTTCCTGCCCCTTTGTGTGTCTGCGCTGATGGGGACGCCGCCTCTGAGGGGCTGATGCGGTTTTGTTCTGGCCGGGAGAGATCTGATCACTGTAACTCCGCATTCACTTGCCTCTATTTATCCCCCAAGCCTGGCCGGCACCGGGCAGCAGATTATCAGCGTCCGGCTTGATGAATTGGACTCAGGGCTGAAATGGAAGAGAAATCCTGTTTCTATTATTGCAGACAAAGCTGGCGGGCGGGCAGCATATGTTGTGCTGGCAGCCCCTCAGTGCAACAGAGGCTCAGGGCCTCGGAGCAATCAGGGCCTTTCAAGAGGCCCCCGCCTGCGTGGGAGGCAGAGACCCTATTAGCCCAGCTACTGTGGGGGAGGGGTGACAAAGTGTCAGTGGGATGGAGGGGAGAAGAGTTGATCAATGACAGTCGATCGATTTGCATCTTTCCCCTTGATTTGGTGCGGAGCAGAATGGGGATGAGGCCTGCGGAAGGGGCGTTGGCCGGAGCAGGGCCAGCAGAGGCTTAGAGGGTCTTTTATGTTGTGGAGGATGGGGTGGGGAGCTGAGAGCTGCTGCTTTGTCTGACGCCTGGTGAGCATTGATTGGTATTAGAAATGATAACGCGCCCATTCTGCGGGGCTGGGGGGTCTTAACCATTTCACGGCTTGCTGGGCTGTCCCAGGCGGGGCTGGAGGATGCCCGGCCTCAGGTACCCCTCTGCAGGTCAGCAGCTGATACTCTGCCTGGACTGGACCATGGCCCGAGCCCATCCAAGGTCCTGGAGTTCTGGCCAAATAGGGCAGGGCACTGGGCTAGGGGCGTTGTGCTGATGGGCCAGAGTCAGACCCAACTAGGTTGACCAAGCACTCAGCGGGTGCCTGGCTCCCAGTGCATCTCCCCAGCCACCTGTGAGATGGGTAGTGATGCCTCTGTAATTCTGAAGCTCGCCACCGTCAAGTGGCTGGGCCTCTGCCGGCCTCTCGTCCCCAGAATGACGCTGCCTCTCACTCCTGCCATGCCCTGATGGAGCGCTGACTTTTGTTGGGTCACTTAGCCCCCCTGACGCCCCTCTCCTCGTCTGTAAAATGGGAGTCATGACAGATGGGCTGAGAGAATTCAGAGAACAGGGACGGGTGTTTTGTACACCCCAGCCTCTACCATAAGGCCTGGCCTGAGTCTCAAAGTGGCTCCAGCTCTGCGTCTGTCCACTTTGGTGAACATTTCATGTTGAGAAGTCTGTTTGTTCCTCCGTGGAGGGAAGAAATGCCACGCACTTTTCTGAATGGTTGTGGGAACCAAATGAGTTGATGCCTGGAAGTACCTGGCATGAAGTTGGTGCCTAATGAGAGACGACTATCATTATTGTCATTGTCAACATCATCATCACCATCACCACCATCATCTCTGCCACCACATCATCACCCTCACCATCATCATCATTATCACACCATCACCGCCACCATCACCACCACCATCGTCACCATGACCACCATCATCACCACCATCACCACCACCACTATCATCACCACCGACACCACCATCACTATCATCACCACCATCATCACCATCACCATCATCACCATCACCACCACATCATCACCACCACCACTATCATCACCACCACCATCGCCATCACCACCACCACCACCATAACCACAATCACCACCACCATCACCACCATCATTACCACCACCATCGCCACCATCATTACCACCACCATCACCATCACCACCATCACCACCACCACTATCATCACCACCGCCACCACCATCATTATCATCACCACCATCGTCACCATCACCATCATCATCACCATCATCACCACTGTCATCACCATCACCCCTGTCATCACCACCACCACTGTCATCACCATCACCACCGCCATCACCGCCACCACCGTCATCACCATGGTCATTGCTGTGGTCACTGTCTTTGTCATTACAGTCATCATCATCGTTGTTGTCATCATCTTGGAAGATAATGCCTTTCAAGAAAAGAGGGTGGAGAAATGGGGCAACGCAGAAGAGACGTGACAGAAGAAGGATAATATTAAGAAATAATTTTACGTCAAAGGAGTGAACAAGGAGAGAGGGAGAAATTGATAGTGCAGGAGAGAGAGTGCTGGTTGCAGGAGAAATACACCTGCTTTTTTCCTCTCTGTTTTCTTCTCAAGATTTTCTCTTTATCATTGGTTTTCAGTAGTTTGACTATGATGTGTTTAGGGGTGCATGTGTCTGTGTGTGCGTGTTCGCCCTGTTGGGGGTCTGCTGAAATTCTCAAATCTGTAATTGACATTTTCTTCAATACTTTTGTAATACTTTCCGGGGTATTTGGCCAACTTATCTTCAAAAATCTTTCCTGCCCTTAAAAAATTTTTTTTTTGTGCGATATTTTATTTTATTTTGGCCACACTGCATGGCTTGTGGGATCTTAGTTCCCCGGCCAGGGATCAAACCTGTGCCCCCTGCAGTGGAAGCACGGAGCCCTAACCACTGGACCACCAGGGAATTGCCCCTCCTCTCTTTCTTAATTCCAGTTACACATATGTCTCAGGCCACCTCAGGCCATTGGGGCACTGTTATAAAATGTAGGTTTTATTATCAGTCAGGTATGGTGAGGCCACCAGATCGTGAGGCACCATTGAAGAGAGTTTGTCACTCACAGGCCCCAGGAGGCGGGGTCAAGCTGCACCGTGTAGGGCCCCGTGGGGAAGCCCCAGGCCAGTCAGGAGGCAGAGGGAGAGGGACGAACTGTGGGCAGGAGCCTTTACCCTCTCCATGGTCAGGGCAAGGCCTGGTGAGCAGGCTGAGGAACGGCTTGTCTGGATAGCTTCAGGGGGCTGTGGGCATAGGGCTGTCCCTCGCTGTCGCCTACCTGGCCTCGGGGGTGGCCGGGGCAGAGGAAGAATGGGTGAGCGTGTGAGGCTCCAGTGAGGGAGGTGACTGGGGTGTGGGTTCGGGACTGGTTTGTTTGTACATGAAAGGTGCGCCTGCGTCATGTACTATCTCTTGGAGTCGGCTGCCCTGGGCAGGAGGTCGTTCCAGGGTCGGCGAGGCTCCAGATGTCGAAGCATCAGAATAGAACGGCTTAATGCAGACACCTTCACGTGCTAGCATTCCTCAGGCTCTTTGTTCTTCAGGTTGGATCATTTCTGCTGATCCACCTTGAATCTTCCTGAGTCTTCTACAGTCTCCAGCCTGCTGGGAAACTTTTCTAGCGATATATTTCCCAGTTCTGAATTTCTCTCTCGTTCTTGTTTATCATTTCTGTTTTTCTACTGAGGTTCTATAACAAATTACATAATATTTTAATGTAAACCCTGGACCTAGTTATAGTACCTGTTTTTAATGTCATCTTTCTCTTTGCTCACCTATCGATGTTTTTACTACAAACTGGACGTGGTAAGTGCCCTTCAAAGAGCCTTAGACCTGGAGGCCGGGCGGTCCCTGCGCTCTTCTGACCTTAGGAGGCCCATCTGAAGATGGTGTGGCCACACCACCCTCACGGGGAGATGTGTCCAGTGGGAGGTCAGGCCGAAGCCAGGCTCGGGGGACAGCGGGGCCCATGGCACCGGGCGTACGAGGAACGAAGCCACCCCACAGGGTCCCTGAGGGGGTCCTGCGCAGGGGGCCTCCGAGCCAGTCCTGAAGGCCGCGGGGCGGATGGGGCCATGGGCGGGGCAGCTTCCACCAGGCGGGGGGCTCCCGCTGCGGCTCTCAGCACGAGCGGGAACGGCAGCCAGGACGCCCCTTCCCCCCTAGCTGGCAGGCGAGGCCTCCCCTCCCCCAGGAGGAGGCTGGGGAAGGACACCAGGCTCCCGGGGCAACTGCAAGGAGCAATCAGCTCCTTGCCAGACAAAGAAAACGCTTCTTAACGTTCAGATTAATCACTGACCAGCACAGCACGTGCCTGATCGCTGCTCCCTGTCGGCCGACTCAGGGTCGCCGCTGTGGGCGCTGGCCGCGTGGCGGGACCCCCGGGGGGGCAGCGACACCTCATCAGTCACCTTCTCAGTTTATTTGGGAGGGAAGCCCAGACACGCGGTGAGGGCGCCCGACACGAGGGTTTTTTCTGCACTGGGGACGGCAGGTCCCCTGGAGGCACTGCAGCTGCCCCCAGACAGCACCCGACACGCTGGGCTGGCACCGTGGGGTGGGAGCCTCAGCACGGGTCCTGTACCCAGAAACGCCCCAAGGTGCCCAAGGCTGGACCCGGAGCGACGACAGCGGCTGGGGATTTGCACCATGAGTTAAGCAGAATAAACCAAATCACAGAACAAAGTACGTGCTTCTTGTTTTTTTATTCTTATTTTACTGTAAAATACAACACTCATGCAGAAAAGTGCGTAAATCAGAAACATACGATATAATAACTGTGAGTCTGTACGAGCATCACGGGGTCCTGAAATTCCGCCTCCTCGCCCCGCCCTCGGCCCCTCCTCCCCCGCTGCGAGCTGACCCCTTGCCAGCCGCATGGCCATCACTCTGCGTTCTCCCTCTCCGGTCCCTACCTAAGTAAGCAGCCCTCTGCGAGCTCGTGGAGCTGTCCCTGGTGGCGAATTTTATATAAATGGAATGCAACGTGACTTTCCCTTTGTTTCTTGTTTCTCTCACCTGACGTTTTGTCGTGACATCCAGCCCGTTTTTACAATATTTCTTCTCCCAGCTCAGCTTTGGTGTTCTCTGACTGTCTAGCCGGAATCCCCCAGCGTGAGTGGCTCTGGGCAGCTTCCTTGCACGAATACATCACAGTCTATTCGTTCATCCCCCTGCTGATGGAAAATTGGGTCGCTCCCCAGTTTGTCTGCCCGGAACAGTACTGGTAAGAACATTCTTGCACTTGTCCGCTGCTGCTGAGTTTTCTAGGGAGGGTGAGTCCATCTTCAACCCTTCTAGAGAGTACCCATCTGGTTTTTTTCTCTTTTACTTAATACTTCTTCTGGGTGGTTTTCGGTTTACGGAAAAGTTGAGTGGAATGTGCAGAGCACCCTCACCCACACCCAGCGTCCTGCACTGGTATGTGCACTCGTTACACACGATGAACCCGCACTGATGCACTGTCACTAATAAAGTCCGTAGTTTACATTAGGATTCACGCTGTGTTGTACATCCTGTGGGTTTGGGCAGAGGTATAATGTCATAAATCTATCACTACAGCATCATCCAGCCTCGTTTCATTGCCCCAAAATGCTGTGCTCCACCCAATCCGTTTCTCAAAGTGACCAGCGTCGATGGGGACTGCCGACGTGCCGTACTTGGTATCATCAGAATTTACAGTTTCTGCCCATTTGCTGGATGGGTAGCGGGATCTTGTTATTGTGGTTCTGGTGTGTGTTTTCTTGACTTCTAATGAGATCAGGCCCCTGTTTATGCGTTTACTGCTGTGTGGATTTTCTCTTCTGCGAAGCGCCTGTTGGAGTCTTTCCACCGTTTTCAGACTTGCGCCGTCTCTCTTTTTCTTGCTGACTCTCCTCACGCATCCTCGGGAAGAGGCGCGAGCTTCTCTTCCCCCGTTGCGTGGGGTGTCTCCACTCTCATGACAGGGGCTTTCTCGAACCAAAGTTCTTAAGGTCAATGTGGGTGAATTTATTAATCTTTCTTGTTGGTTAAAGCTTCTAGTGTCTTATTTAAAAATCCTTTTCCTACTCAGGGGTCATGATGCCATGATCCTATGTTATCTTCCCAAAGCTTGGTATTTTGTCCTTTCCACTTGGGTCTGTAAATTGACTTGGAGTTGATTTTGTGCATAGTGTAAGGAGAGCTCCAAATTCACGTTCCCCCTATCATTGCAAAGACTGTCTGTTCTCCAAGCTCTGGGGTCCAACCTTAGCACAGTCAAGTGGCCATCACTCCCAGGTCTGTATTTGGGGTCTCTGTCGGCTTCTCTGTCCCGGCATCAATAGCCCACGTCTCGGTGGCTCTGGGATGAGTCCGGATGCCCGGTAGAGCAAGTTCCCCGCCACTCTCCTCCTCGAGGGGCTCTGGGCTGGTCCAGGCTCTTTATCATCCCACGGACCTTTCAGAGTCAGCTTGCCAAGCTCCCCAGAGACACACAAACGAGCTCTGCTGGGGCTTTGGTTGGAACCTTATGGAATCAAAGCTATTTGGGAAGCACCAGCGTCTTCACTCACTGTGTCTTCCAACACGCGAACGTGGCTGATGTCTATTTATTTGGTGTTCCTTAATTTCTTGTCGTGTAATTTTTAGTCTTCTTTCCTGAAGCCTGTGTAGCTTTGTTAGATAAATCCCTGGACGGCCAACCTCATCTGATGCTTTTACATCACATTCCTGCTCGTTGGGTGATGTCACCGTGTTGCATTCCCAGCAGTACCTGCAGATACACATTCTCTCCTCCGCTGTGTAAGCTCTGCCGTCAAACCTGCCCGTCCGGTTCTCATTTGCGACCATCTTTCAGATTTACACGTTTCTCTTTGGTTCTTTTGCAAATCGGCTCTGGCGTGTCTTGCAGTTTTCAGTCTCTGCAGACTTTGTTTTCTGATCCTTTAAAGGATCGTTATTCCATATTTTGTGCTCATAACTCCAGAACCTAGGCTTTCTGTGTGTGTGCTTCTGTTCTCTGTGTCTTCGCTGCCCCTGATCATGGAGCTTGGTGTACCGTACGTGGGCTTGTCCTTGTTTGCTAGAGACGGTACTGGAAAAAGCTCTCATAGTAGTCATTTTGTGCCCTAGGAAGGAAGATCCTTCCGTTAGAGATGGTTTTGGCTTGCTTCTTCCAGGTGCCGGGCGGGGCACACTCCACCTGGAACGATTTTAGGCAAAATCAAGCCCTGATGTTTCCTGGGTCAGGACGTTTATCACCAAGTGTGAGCCCAGGCAGGGCTGACTTGCCTCTGGTCCCCCTTGCCCTGAGCCGTGCCTTTGGGCTGAAAGGGCCAGGGCATTGTCAGACCCCGTCTCTTACCAGCTCTGGGGTCCACTGAGCCAGTAAATCTTTAACGACCGGTTCTCCTGATGTGTAGCCTCTGCTGATTCCTGTGGTGCAAATCCTCCCAGTGCGGCTCATGTCGAGCCACAGGCCAGCATCTCACCGAGTGCCGACGCCCACAATCAGCGCTTGTGAACCAGAGGAGCTACTCCAGCCACCGCTGGGCAGCCCTCACTGCTGCTTCCAGGGCTCAGCCGGTGGCCTTTTGAGCAGAAGCAGACCTGACTTCCGGGCTCACCCGGCTGGCCTCCTGCCTCCTCTGAGGCTGGGCCTGGTGGTTCATTCCTCAGTGTCTGATGTGTCTTTTATGCTTGGAAGAAGATTGACACCGTTTGTATCCAGCTTTTCTGGTTGTGTTCAGTGGAAGGGTTGGTCCCGATCGCCTAACCTGCTCTTCCCGGCAGCGGACGTCCCCTGTTTCTGTTTTCAGATTAATATCGGGTCGTGGTGGGAGAAAGAGGAGAATGAAGAAGGATAGAAAGCAGCCAGCAGTGAGGACACTCGGGATATTTGGGGCCCTTTTCCTCTCAGCCCGGGGCCTGCGCTGTGCATGGAGAGGGGCAGCTTTGTCCAGGGCAGGGCAAGGCCAGGACATGAACGGTGGTGACCACGGCTCCCGGCCTTGGCAGACCTCCAGCCTCTCTGAGCCTCTGTCCCCTCAGCTGCCCAAGGGACCATCCTCTGCTTTCCTCGGGCTGCGGAGATGAGCCCACCCTCGGTCTGGCCGCTCGCTGCTCAGGGGACATCAGGGGACGCAAGGGTCCCCACGGGCAAGGCAGGTGCAAGCACAGCGCCTGTGAGCGGCCGCAGGGACCAGGCCCTGCAACGCGGATTCCAGGGATCAGCGCAGCTGTCGGGCTCTTCGGAGTCCTGGGTTTACGGGGAGCCCGAGCCTCGTGAGGGCCCAAGAACGCATTCCTGGCGGCCCAGGAATCGGAAAATGTGTCTCTGAGGGCAGAATTCCTTCCGTGGAGCACAGCTGCCTGGCGCACGTTTTCATCCTTGAGCCATAATTAGTCCTTGCCCCCGACCCCAAACTCCTGCCCAGGCCCAAAATACGCCGAGGCCGCTCCTGGCGGCGCCGTGTCCCTCCTGCTCCCCTGTGGGCCGCGGCAGGTGGGACAGGGGCCCGGGGTCTGCCCGGCTGTGGGCTGGGGCCGGCGCCCTCGGTGCTGGGATGGAGCGGGTTACCCTCCCCGAGGGAGGGGCTGTGGCCAGCTGCCGCCCCCAGCCCTGAGTGGGAGGTGAACAGACCACCAGGTGGGGAGGCTGGGGTCCCACGTCCTGGTCCCCGTGCGCAGGATGGCTGCTGGAGCCTGGGACGGAGGCGGCCGCTGGAAACGCCCACCCTGCCCCAGACACGCCATGGACACATCCCCCGGGCCGGTAGTCTTCCTCATGACCTGAGGCAGAGGGGACAGAGCAGGAAGATGGGGCAGGGCTGCGGCAGGTGAGGGCTCCCTCCTGGGGCTGTTTTCACGGTGCTCTGACAAGTGCCAGGCTCTGCTGTTTCCCCGCTGCCCACACTGACCCTCCTCCCTCCCCTTGGTGGGCAGCGCCGGAAGGATGGAGAAATCGCCCTGTCCGCAGAGAGGATGTGGACACTGTGCAAGAGCAGCTGTGCACCCCCAGCCTCCGCCCTTCCCGGCCTGGTGGGGCTGTGTCCCCAGCGCCTCCCGCCGCTGTCCCAACAGCCTGTCGCATTGTCCCTGTCACCCCTGCTCTCAGAAGAGGCGACCAGGCCTGCAGGTTTAAGCACCTTGGCCCAGCCACGGGTCTCCAAGCCGGTGGGCACACGATGTTCGCCGAGTGGCTGGCGTGTGGTCCGAGCCAGCGTCGCCTTGGCCCAGAGCCCCTGCCCCAGGCCTGGCCCGTGGGCGCTTAGTGCCCAGTGGTTTGAGCGCCCGGGTTCCTGGCATTGGACAAGCTGCGTGGTGGGCACTGACTGCTGAAGGAGTGACCGGATGAAAGGAAAAGCCTGTTTCCAGGGGGAAACCAAGTCTCTGGGAGTCGGTGAGCTGGGTCTCCGGGCTCCTGGCTGGGCCCTCAGCCCAGAGCCCCCGGGGTCACTCGTCACACAGAGCACCAGGACACGCAGGGCGCCTGGAGAGGCCCAGGCGTGCCCCCTCCCCTCGTGTAGGCCTCACCGTCGAGGGTGAGGGGCCCTTGTCCTGCTGGGAGGGGCAGCAGATGAGCAGATCCGCCAGCGCCGTGGTGGCCTCAACAGGCAGCCCGTGCAGGATTGACATGCGGTTCACGCACATGGGGCCTTTGCGGGGGCTGCACGGACCCCCATGGAAAGCGAGAGAAGATTGTTTAATGCGTCGGCACGGAGTGTCAACACACCCAGCAGGACGGCTGCAGCCCGTCCCAGGGCCCAGGGGGTGGAGACGCAGAGGTGGGCGCTTTCCTGACTACGCGGCCGCCGGCCTGGGCTGCTGCTAGGACCTCAGCCGTGTCCTAACGCAGAGACAGCCCTGGTCACAGCCCCGTGTTGGCTCAGGGGCCGCAGGCACCGGCACAGGAAACAGAATGGCGAGCACGGGAGAATGCTGAATACTGTCCCCTCCGTCCAGGGGACCCCAGCCTCCTGCTGTCCTGGGTCTTCTCCTGATTGGGGCTCCAGGACACCCGGGCTGGTCCTACAGTGTGCGGGATGTCGTCGGGGCCTGGGGGCCTCAGAGGGCTGGCCTGGCCGGAATCAGGAGGCTGGCACCCTGCAGTGTTCCTGCTGTGTGTGGGGGGTGCGTGTGGTGTGTGTGACCCAACAGGGGACAGGCGTCGAGGGTCCGTTCTGCTCTGGGACCGCGCCTAGCGTGAATTTCGAGGGTTGCCTCCTGGAGCTGTGGTCCCAAGCGCGAGCAGCCGTCAGAGCCTCAGGGCCCCTGGAGGGTCTCCCTGTCACGGGGCCCCTGGTGAGGCCACCGTCTCGTCTCAGCAGAGCCAGGCCCGGGCCCAGGGCTGTGTGCTCAGAGAGATCTCAGCTCCCACCCACACCGCCTGCCCTGCTGGACGCCCAGTCCTGTGCTGGGCCCCCCGCGTGGACAGGGCGTGGCCACGCACGGCCTCGGGGAAGCGCTGTGCTCCAGGCTGTGGGCTGCTGGGTGGGCTCCAGGGTCGGGGGGCAGCTGTGGCGGGCTTGGGGCGCCTGGAGGAAGAGGGAGGGGCTGCCCTGGCCCCTGCAGTCGCCGCGAGGAAGGACTGGGGCTCCGGGACCCCGAGCTGAGGGCGGAGAGCAGGAAGCCTTTGAGGTGCTGACGGTGGGGGGTGGGGCGCCCGTCCTGGGACGCTGGGGTGAGAGGGGGCAGTGGTCCGCTGTGGCCAGGGATGGACATGCCGACGGGTCCCTCTGCAGAGGCTGCTGGGCGGGGCGGCAGAATTTCCCGGGAGCTTCTGTGTCCTTCTCTGGGCGCCTCTCGGGGGCCTGCCGCCACCTGCCCCGGGGTCGTCCTGGCCGGGCAGCTGGGCGGGGCGGCAGGCTCTGCTGCGGGCCTGCGGGGCATGGTCTCTCCTGGGCTCTGGCTCTGGAGGTGGCGGAGCTGCCACCGGCCCTCCCAGCTCTCCTAACAAGGGTTTGAAGGGAGAATAAGTCCCAGCACCCTGATTTGCACGTAATTTGTTCCTTTGTGGAAGTGCTATAGCTCTTAAAAGCCTCGGTAAATGCCTTTAAGGGAATATGACAGCGCTAGACGGGGAAAATCAATAGCCCCGATTCTCTTCTCAGGTTCACATTAGTGGAAGCTCCCCGCTGCGCCTGGCAATTTGGATGTCATCGAAATGATGATGTCATCTGCCCCTCAGACGGCGGCTGGACACGGCTTGGCCCACGGGTTGGAGGGTTGGTCCCATGGAGCGCACCGGAGGTCCAGAGCAGAGTGGGCACGGGGCCTCCAGCCTCCCACAGCCCCTCCCTCCGGCCCTGGGATGCGGGAGACCGGGGGGCGCCCAGCCCTTTGCCCACTTGGGCTCCTTCTCCCTTACGATGCCCCGCAGCCCTGGAGGTGGAGGTCGCCGGCCTGCTCCCCCAGTGAGAAAACCAGCTCTACTGGGACAGAATCCTGCCCGCAGCGACCAGCCAGAGGGGAGCTCAGAGCCCCAGTCTTGGCCCGAGCCTTCCGCGGGGACGCCAGCTGTCCTCTCAAAGCTTGGGTGAGGCTGGGCCCCTCTGCCCGCCCGGGGTGGGCGTGGGAGTGGGGCTGCTCTGGCCCCCCTGCCGGGGACGTGCGCCTGGTTTGCCCACCCGCAATCTCGCCAGTGGAGGAACACCGAGGAGATGCAGTTAATGACTTAAGCTGCCTTCTCATCACCCCCCAAGGGATAATCAGACTAAATGGCGATCTTAGTTTTGTAAAAGCCAATGAAATATACATAAAAGAATACTTGGGTGCTTTAAAGTTTTTGAAGCAGAAATGAACCAGTTACTTGCTCAAGGGCTGTTTCAGGGGCTTTGTGCCGTGGGACCCTCCCCCAGTCGGGCGGAAGGAGCTGGGAGGGTGAGAGAGGAGAGCGGCACCTCTCCTGAGCTCGGGGGTCCCGTGTCTGGGGGTGGGCATCGTGCGGGGTGTTTTGTCTGCCCTCTGGACAGCTGTGCCTGCTGACAGCAGAGAGTGTCCTGCCCTCTGGGGCTCCTGTCTCCAACTCCAGGATGCTTCGGGAGTGATGGAGAGCTGCAGGGTAGCGGGGTACCTGGGGTGAGGTGAGTGTACGTTTTCCTGCAGCGCTGATGCTGCAGCTGCCAGGCGGGGCCATGGGCCCCAAACATCTTGCAGAACCCTTGCGCCAATCCCCGGTGGTGCTGTTGCCTGCACATTTCAGTGGGGAGACCGAGGCTCAGAGGTGGGAAGGGACCTGCCCCCGGGGACCAGCAGGATGGAGACAGGGCCAGGACTTCCCCCCTCCCCCTGCCAGCCTTAAATCCCACCTTCTCTCCTTGCACTTCTGCGGGGAGGGTGTTTGGGGGCCTCATGGGTTTAGGGAGCACTTGCCGGGGGGCTGGGTGGGCAAGGCATGGGGACAGCGGGGCGTGGGGTGCCTGGAGCCTGTTGGGGAGTGGCCCGGAGGGGAGAGGCTGGCAGGCGTCACGGGGTGGAGATGGTGAGGGTGGGAGTATGAAGTTCTGGTCCTGGGGTGGGCACGGGTTCCCTACTGGGCAGGGGTCCTGTGTGGCCCTATGTGTAGTGGCTGGCTGACCCAGAAGACCAGAGGACTGGGCCGACGGCCCAGGTGGTCCTCAAGCCTCTGTCAGACCCCCATGGTCGGTAGCGCTGACCCCCCGCCCCTGTGAGAGCCGCTGCTCCCGCCTCTGGCCAAACCCAGTGGTCCTGACGAGGGGGCCGTTGGAGACCACCGATCCCACCAAGTGTTTCTCAGCAGAGAAGGGAGCCTGGCAGAACTGAGCAAATTGGCGGTGAGCCCTAGGTGGGGACGGGCTCGCGGCACACAGCTGGCTCCTTCCCCGGCCCCCCGCTCCCTCCCCCGACTCCTGGCTGCCGTGCCTGGAGGGGCTGTTGAAGGGAGGTGTTCGGGGGCCACTCCACCAGCCGCTAGCTGGGAGGACTCGGCAAAATGGATCCCTTCCTTGAGCCTCGGTTTCTCCACTCATAAAATGGGCACAGTTAGGTTACTAGGAGGAGGAAGCCTGACTCTCTGGAAGGGGTCTGGTCTATAGCACCTGCGGGCAGTGTCCTCTCCTCCCCCATAGCCGGGTCCCTGAAGCCCGCTGCCTCTGCGGACCCTGCCGCTCCGCTGCCTCGGCTGGCCCGTCGCCCGCTCGGGCTGGGCACTGCTGACCAGGCCAAGCCCTCTGCTGCTGGTGTGCCTGCTGGGCCTCCCCGTCTCTCACCGGGCCTGGCTGCAGCTGCTGCCCTGGGGTCCCGGCTCATCTGATCAAGGGCAGCAGAGCAGGCTGCCCAGCCGGCCTCCACCCTGGTCTTCGTGCTGGGGCTGCAAACTCAGAGCCTGCAGGGCTGGGTGAGGCCTCTGGGGTACCGCGCAGAGGGTGCCGCAGCCTTCACCGGGTGCCAGCCGATGGCTCTAGGATGGCCTGTGCAGCTGGAGCTTCCAGTATTTCAAGAAAGCCTGGGGCTTCCCTGGTAGCGCAGTAGTTGAGAGTCTGCCTGCCGATGCAGGGGACGCGGGTTCGTGCCCCGGTCCGGGAAGATCCCACATGCCGCGGAGCGGCTGGGCCCGTGAGCCATGGCCGCTGAGCCTGCGCGTCCGGAGCCTGTGCTCCGCAACGGTAGAGGCCACAACAGTGAGAGGCCCGCGTACCGCAAAAAAAAAAAAGAAAGCCTGAACTCTGGGCTTTGATCTGAAATCTGCTTATAAATGTCAGCAATGAGTGAATGTGTTTAAACACAGTGCAGTGGAGATGGATACGCAAGGAAACAGGAGGGGTTAACAGTTACCTGGGGTGAGGGTGGGCTCCAGGATGGGGGGGGAGGGGAGGGGGAGGCAAGCAAACCTAAGGGGCTGAGTTGAGACAGAAGGGCGTCCGGCATCTTACCCCTAGTGCAGAGTTGTGAGTGTGTGTACCTGTGTGTGCGGCATGTCTAAATCTTCATTAACACCCTGCCCTGCCCGTCTGACTCCACGTGGCTCAGGGGACTTGGAGGAATCAGCTGTGCCCCATCCGTGGAGCAGTCAGCGTGCAGGGGTGCAGTAGGGGGCCCTTAAGGACACCGGGACAGGCTGGGTGGCGCGGGGGCTCCCAGGAGAGGGTCCTCAGCCTCGTTGGGGTCACTGAGCCTGGGCAGGGGCTCCAGACGCCAGCTCCACGCATGCAATTTCAGACTTAATCCCGGCAAACCCCTGGGGCCGAGGGAACGTGTTCATCAGCTTTGGGGAGCGTGCGGCAGCCCCCTGGTGTGTGTCTGCCCATCTCGCTGTGGGCTTATAGGGTCGGGACCCTGCGGGACACCGAATAGCCCCCAAAGGAGGCGGCAGAGTTGGGGGCACAAATGCTATTTCTTTCTGCAAGATGCACTTGGATGCCCGGGTTTGCTGGTGGGTGGGTGTGTCTGTGTCTGTGTGTATGCTTGTGTGTGCGTGTCCGTGTGAGCTGATGCTTGTGCAGAGCTGTGGGCAGCGGGCCGGGTGCCTGGAGGCCGGCCCCAGGTCTCAGCAACTTCAGCCGGACACAGGGAAGAGGGGAGGTTGGCCTGGGAGGTATGGGAGAGGGGCCGGGAGGGTCAGAACTGAGGGCTCCCCAAGGCACAAAGCCACGCTTGTTGATGTAGGCGGGAAACTTGAGGCAGAGTCAGAGGCTGGGAGACAGGAGAAAGGGGGGAGTGATGAGAGCCAGGCTGGGTGGAGGGAAGGTTGCCAAGGCCAATTGTTGAGGAGAGGGTGCTGGGCTGGGCCCGCTCCCGCCTCCGCCACCCCCGCAGCCAGAGCACCGCCCCCTCCTCTACAATGTGGGTGCTCAGGACGCTATTAGCCCCAGGCAGCTGTCGTTTTCCGGTCCATCTGCTAAACCTGCGCTGCTGAGAAGACGCAGGTCCTTAGCCAGGGCTGAGTGGGATTCATATAAAGGTGGGAGAAACCCCGCTTCCCTCATGTCAAGATGTCAGAGGCTGAGAACATCAGCTTCACCCTCTCTGACAGCTCTGTCCCCGGACACCCAGCCTTGCTGTACCTGAGACTCCACACAGCCAGAGATCACCTGGCCTGGCCTATAGGCACTTCCAGCCTTTACATGTTGTGGTGAAATATACATAACCTCATAGCTGTCATCTTAAGTGTACAATTATTCAGGGGCCATCTAAGGCCATTCACAGTGTTGTGTACCCATCACCACCAACCGCATGCAAAGCTCTTCATCAACTCTAACAACTCTGCCCCATTAAACACTACCCCCCCCCCAGCCCCTGGCACCCGCCTTCTACTTTCCGCCTCCGTGAAATGACTCCTCTAGGTACCTCATATGAGTGGAATCATACAGTATTTGTCCTTCTGTGACTGGCCTGTTTTACTTAGCATGATGTCCTCAAGTTTCGTCCATGTTGGAGCAGGTGTCAGAACTTCATTCCTTATTATGGCTGAATCCTCTTCCATCGTATAGATGGACCACATTTAGTTTATCAATTTATCCACCCACGGACACTTGGGTTGCTTCCACCTTTTGGCTATTGTGAATAATGCTGCTGTGAACATGGGTGTGTAAATATTGGTGTAAGTCTCTGCTTTCAGTTCTTTTGAGCAGTTACCCAGGAGTGGAAATGCTGAGTCGTATGATAATTCTATGTTTAGCCTTTGGAGGAAAGGCCAAGCTCTTTTCCATAGTGGCTGCACCATTTCACATTCCCTCCAGCAGTGCACAAGGCTTCCAATTTCTCCGCAGCCTCGCCGACACTTGTTATTTTCTGTTTTTCTGATACCGGCCATCCTGGTGGGTGTGAAGCGGCATCTCGTTGTGGTTTGATTCGCATTTCCCTGATGGCTGACGATGTTGAGCATCTTTTCATGTGCTTGTTGGCCATTTGTAGATCATCGCTGGAGAAATGTCTATCCAAGTCCTTTGCCCATTTTTGAATTGGGACCTCCAGCCTTTTTTTTTTTTTTTTTTTTTTTTGCGGTACACGGGCCTCTCACTGCCGTAGCCTCTCCCGTTGCGGAGCACAGGCTCCGGACGCGCAGGCTCAGCAGCCATGGCTCACGGGCCCAGCCGCTCCGCGGCATGTGGGATCTTCCCGGACCGGGGCACGAACCCGCGTCCCCTGCATCGGCAGGCGGACTCCCAACCACTGTGCCACCAGGGAAGCCCCCTCCAGCCTTTTTGAGGTCTGTCTTCCTAAGTCACAGAGGGCAGGAACACTGCCAGGCTGGGTCTCGGTGCTCTGGGTTTAAACTGCAGGAGGCCGGGATCCCATCATGCTGAGGGATGCTGGGGTGGGGGCTCTGAGAAGCTGGGGGTCATTAGGACAGGAATGACCTCTCGGGGGGACAGTGACAGGAGATGGGGTGCTGAATGATGGCAGAGCCTCCCTGGCTGCAGGTGCTGGGGGTGCCCAGGTGCAGCAGGGGATTCCCCTGATGGAGAGCGTGAGCCATGAGGACCCCAGGGTGCACGTGCTGAGCGGGGTCTTTGAGGAAAGTCCTCCTGGTGGTCTCTATCCTCCCTCCAGGCCTGGGGCTTATGCTCGCCACATTTGTCCTGCCAACTGCTCACTCAGCAAACACTCCTGGGCACCTTGGCTGTGCCAGTGTCCGTGGTGCCCACAGGGAACCAGGCCAACTGGACTCCTGTCCTCACGTAGCCCACAGTTTTGAGCTGTGCTACCCAATTTAGTTGGTACTGGCCACTCCTAACTATTACAATTTAATACAATGAAATAAAATGGGACTTTTTCTAGTCAAGATGCAGTACCATGGACCAGATCACTGTCCCACCTGACATAAGCAAGACGTGGACAAAAATATGTAGAAAGTCCATTCTCAAGGTGCAGGACTTCGGGTAGTGGAGTATGGTGAGAGGCTGGAAATCATACAACCACCCCAGCTTACTGCCCTGGAGCTGGAAGGAGGGATGCGGGGGGCTCCCTGGAATGGCGGATGGAGCTGAGAGGGGGACCAAGGAGGTGAGGATGTGAGGCTAGCAAACTGGAGAGGAGAGAGCAGCACAAGAGAGCCCTGGGGCCACAGAGGGTCCCTTTCAGGGTTCAGTTGGTTCCGTTGAGGAATGATCAGCACAGGTGGGTCAGGGAACTACCAGAGGTGGGGAAAGGATTAGGAGTAACAGGCTCAGTGTTCAGGGATAGTGCATGTTCCACAGTCAGGCTGGAAAAGCTCAGGACTCCTGGACCTCGGGCAGAGTCCTCCCAAAGGCCTTGCTTCACCAGTGGGGTGACCAGACTTAGAGCACTGCTCCACTTCTGCCTAGAAAGTCCTTCAAGCAATGCCCCAAAGGATCAAATTATTTCCAAGTGACTTAGCTACATCCCAGAAAAAGATGAAGAACCCAGAATCTGACAAGATAAAATTCACAATGTCTGGAACCCAATAAAAAATTCACAAGCACCTAAAGAAGCTGCAAAATACAAAGCATAATGAGGAGCTAAATCACCAGAACCAGACCAGCACTGCCACAGATGCTAGCATTAGCACAAGAGCATTAACCAGTTATCACGACTGGACTGTTTCTGGATATGTTCAAAAAGTTAAGCAGAGACATGGAAGATGTAAAAACAACACCCCAATTAAACTTCTAGAGATGAAAACTCCAATGCCTGAAATGAAAAACATAGCCTATATAATTAATGGCAGATTAGACATTGTGGAAGAAATGATTAGCAAACTTGAGGATGTGGCATTAGAAATGATCTGAATAGAAACACAGAAAAACATTAATTTAAAAATAAGCAGAGTATCAATGAGCTTTGGGAAAACTCCAAGTGGCCTAATATGTTTAACTGGAAACAGAAAACATACTGGAAGAATAATGGCCAAATATTTTCCACATGTGATGAGAAGTATAAACTCACATCCAGGAAGCTCAAGGAATCCCCAGCATGAGAAATATGAAAAAAAAAAAAAAAGACAGCAAAGTGCATCTAAATCAAACTGCTCAAAACCAGTGATAAAGGCAAAATCTTAAAAGCAGCCAGAAAATAAAAGAGAAGAATCATACCGTGGAGCCAAAGTAAAGATGACAGCAGGTTTGTGGAAAATGCAGGACAGGTGGTAGAACAACGTTGTCAAAGTCCTCAAAGAAAAAAAAATTAACAATGTAGACTTCTATACCCAGTAAAAATATCTTTCCAAAACAAATACAAAATAAAGCCTTCTGCAAACATACCAAAGCTGAAAGAACTTCTCACCAGAAGACCTGCACTACAAGAAATGTTAAAAGGTGTCCTTCAGGCAGAAGGAAGATGATACCAGCTGGGCATTTGCGCTACATAAAGGAATGGAAAGTACAGCAACTGGCACTTTTATAGGTAAATACATAAGATGTGTTATTGTTATTCAAACACATTTAACAGATAATTGTTTAAACATAGATGATAATAATGCAGTGTGGAGTTCATGACATACATACAAGTAAAATGCATGAGAACAGTAGCATAAAGTTTTGGAGGGAATAAGTGAAAATATTCTATTTTAGTGTTATTATATTGTACATGAAGTGCTATAATATTGCTTGAAGAGGACTGTGATAAATTAAATGTTTCCTATAAACCTTAAAATAATAAATCAATTACAAATCAAAGAGCCATAGCTAATAAGCCAACAAATAGATAAAATAAAACTGTAAAAACACATTGAATTAATCCAAATGAAGGCAGAAAAAGAGAAAAAGGAGAAAAACAGATGGGACGAATAAGAAATAAATAACAAGATAATGGACTTAAATATACCAGTAATACATTAAATGTAAATGGTCTAAATATCCAAAATGAGAGACAGGTGGACAAATTGGGTAGAAAAGCAAGATCCAAATATATGCTATCTATAAGAAACACATTTTAAATATAAAGATACAAATAAGTTAAAAGTAAAAGAATTGGAAAAGATATCCTATGACAACACTAATCAAAAGACCTCTGGAGCAGCTATGCTAATACCAGACAAAACATATTTCAGAGCACAGAATATTGCCAGGGATAAAGAAAATTGTTTCATAATGATAAAAGGGTCAATTCATGAAGAGGACATAATAATCCTAAATGTTTATGCACCAAATAACAGAGCTTTACAATACGTGAAACAAAACCTAATAGAACAATGAGGAGAATTAGAGAAAATCCACAATTAAAGCCAGGATTTTAATACCTCTCTTTGAATAATTGTCACAACAAGTCGACAGAAAATCAGTAAGGCTAGCAAAGACTTCAGATTCAACTGACATTCATGAAACACTCACCCAACAACAGAATGGTCATTCTTTTCAAGCACACATGGAGCACTTACTAAGATAGACCATATTCTGGGCCATAACACAAAAGTCCAAAAAATATAAAAGTATCCAAGTCATGAAAAGTATGTTATCTGACTACAGTGGAATTAAATTAGAAATGGAAGAGTTCTGGAAAGTCCCTCAGATTTGGAAACTAACACATTTCTTAATAACCCATGGGTCAAAGAAGAAATCAAAAGGGAAATTGGAAAGTATTTTGAACTGAATCCAAATGAAAATATAGCAAATCCCACAGAAAATGTGTGGACTTAGCTCAGTCACTCCTTAGGGGGACATTTATAGCATCAAATGTCTATAATAGAAAGGAAAAAAGATTTCAAATCAATGACCTCAGAGTCCACCTTCAGAAACTAGAAAAAGGGGAGCAAATGAAACCCAAAGTAAGAAGAAGAAAGGCAGTAATAAAGATCAGAGTGAAAATCAATGAAATAGTAAACAGAAAAATGATAGAGAAAATCAATAAAACCCAAGCTGGTTCTTTGAGATGATCAATAACAACAATAAACCTTTAGATAGGCTGATCAAGAGAAAACGGGAGAAAACAAATTACCAATATCAGGAATGAAAGGAGTGACATCAGAACTGATTCTACTGGTATTAAAAGGACAAGGAGTGTTAGGGACAACTTTATACCAATAAATTCAACTACTGAAAGGAAATGGGTAAATTCCTTGGAAGACACAAATAACCAAAGCAGGATGAGATATATAGCCTGCTAGTCTTATATCTATTAAAGAAATAAAATTTGTACTTAAAAACCTTTCTACAGGACTTCCCTGGTGGTGCAGTGGTTAAGAATCCACCTGTCCATGCAGGGGACACAGGTTCGAGCCCTGGTCCAGGAAGATCCCACATGCTGTGGAGCAACTAAGCCCATGCACCCCAACTACTGAGCCTGCGCTCTAGAGCCCGCGGGCCACAACTACTGATCCTGTGTGCCACAACTACCGAAGCCCGAGCGCCTAGAGCCTGTGCTCTGCAACAAAGAGAAGCCACCGCAATGAGAAACCCACACACTGCATTGAAGAGTAGCCCCTGCTCGCCTCAACTAAAGAAAGGCCACACAGCAACAAAGACCCAACACAGCCAAAAATTAAAAAAACAAAAACAAAACCTTCCTACAATGAATACTCCAGACTCGGGTTGCTGATGAATTTTACCAAATGCTAAAGGAAAAAACACCACCAACAACCAATAATGATAAACAGACAATAAATCAGCACAGGAGAGGCTCAACCTTGTTAGTCCTTACGGAAATGCAAGTTCAAGCCACAGTGAGGCGCTCCCACACATATCAGCATGGTAACACTAAAACGACTGGCCACACCCAGTGTTTGAGAGGCTGTGGAAGGGGCTGGGAGTCTCAGACCTGTTTGTGGGGGGATGTGAAGTGGTGCAACCACCTTGGGGAACAATCTGGCAGCTCCTTAAACCATTAAACGTACATCTGGACTTCCCTGGTGGCGCAGTGGTTAAGGATCTGCCTGCCAGTGCAGGGGACACGGGTTCGATCCCTGGTCCGGGAAGATGACACATGCTGCGGAGCAACTAAGCCTGTGCGCCACAACTACTGAAGCCCGTGTGCCACAACTACTGAAGCCTGCGCTCTAGAGCCCGTGCTCCGCAATAAGAGAAGCCACCGCAATGAAGAGCAACCCCTGCTCGCCGCAACTGGATAAAAGCCTGCGCGCAGCAACGAAGACCCAACGCAGCCAAAAAGAAAGAGAGAGAGAGAGAGAGAGAGAGAGAACGATAATGTGAAACCCATGTGTTTAAAAAAAAAACACAAAAATCCCCCCCAAAAACAAAAAAAATGTATACCTGACGTATGATCCAGCCATTCCTCTGCGTGAGAAAGAACCCACGTACACAGAGCTGTGTGTGGTGGTGCAGAGCAGCCTTATTTGTAACAGTGCCAAACCAGACACAGCCCAGATGTCCATCAACACCCGAATGGACAAGTAAATTGTGGTATGTCCAAGCGTGGACACTTGTCAGCGAGAAACAGCACACCAGGGATGAATGTCCATATGCCGAGTGAAAGAAGCTGGACAAAAGATAAAGTGTAAGTTACGAGTCTGTAAAGAGTATATAGAAAATTCTAGAAAATGCAAACTAGTCCAGAATGACAGACTGTGGACCAGAGCTGCCCAGGCGCTGGGGCGGGGAGCAGAGGGTGAGAGGGCTGGTGACAAAGGGGCGCCAAGATGTCATCCGCGCTGGGCCTGGATGCTTGTACCTCTCCAACTGGCTACTGTAAAGGCATACAGTTTACTCTGTATCAGCTGTACCGCAACTACTAACTCAAATAAAATTTTAAAAATCCAATCCTGCAGTTGGATTGGCCTCCTGTCCAGGGCTCAGAGGCCACAGCGTCCAGTGGCCCCCCCCGAATGGGGCAGGTAAAGAGCACCTTTGCCTTGAGGAGAGTGTCCCTTAGAGGGAATGGTGCACAGGGATGGACCGTGGCCAGCGGTGCCGTCCGTACCGTGGGTGTGCAGCACCCGGGGGACAACAAGGAGGAGGGTGACCAGGTGACCCTCCGTGGGGGAGGGCCCTTTCCGCATCCCGGTGAGGACAGAGGTGTGGTGGCCCCCATGCAGGGTACTGGTGATGCCAAATTCCAGTGGTGGTGAGGGGCCTAAGGCAGAGGGGCAGGCGGTGCCCCTGGGGATAGGGGCACAGATGCTGCGGCCTTGGTCAGTTCGGGTCGGGGGTGGGGTCAGTTTTGAGCCTTTGGGGAAGAGAAGAGGACACGTCGGGGTGGGGGGGCAGGTGGACCCACCCCGGCAAGTGTGACGCTCGGGTTTACAAGCAGTGGGGGCAGGTCTCAGAGCCTCCCTGTCCCTGGCCGGAGGGGAGATTCCCTGGAACAGACGAGGGGCCCAGGCAGGTTAAGGCTTTGGGGAGCCCCCCGTTCTGAGCTCCTGCCTCTCCCTCCGTCCTGGGGACCCTGCCACTCAGGGGGAGAGGGACCCCCGGTTGGGACTCCAGGAGCCTAGCTTCCTGCACCCTGCCACTGTCTCCCTGGGGGGCAGGGACAAGTTCCGGGGGCAGGTGCCAGCTCAGGGTGGCACAGCTTAGCCGCTCAGCCCTCACGTGGGCACAGTGAGGCTGAGGAACCAGACTGAAGACAGAGGCACAGCCCAGCCTTGCAGGGGAGCTGCGCTGGCTGTGGCTGGGGTGATGCTGTCCCCCAGCACGTGGGGCCGGGTGCAAGTGGCAGACCCTCGTGCATGGCTGGGCTGGGGCAGGGGGTGGCCTTCGCTCGTCCTGTGCTCGGTAGGACGGGTGGCCCTCTCCTTGCTTTGTCCCATCTGTCCCTTGGGTGAAATTGAGCAAACCCATAAAACCAAAGGACTCTGATTGCAGAGGACGGTCCACAGCCCAGGTACGCGTCGGGACTTGTGAGGCCGAGTTGATAAAAATGTAATAAGTTCCCACAGAAGATATATTTTATGACAGGTATGGCGTGGCCGTGTGTAACTATGCTTACCATTAATTAGCTTTTCATGCCGTTCGCTAAGCTCCGTTATTTATGAGGCCAGGCACCACACGACGAGGCAAAGTCATGGGAGGGAAGAGACCCGACTAAAACCAGAGCGGGCTGTCGACAAGGGGGCCCCGGGCCGGCTCCCAGCGCTGGCGTCTGCAGGGGCCTCGCTCACTCCGGGCCCGTGGAGGCTGCGGCCAGGGTCTCGCCACGGAGCAGCTGCAGTTCCTCTCGGCTCATTCCTTGTGTGATTGGAAATGACTGTATTTGTGGTTTGCGCAGAAACTCTGCAACGTATAGATTTCTCAATTACACCGGGAAGAAAACGAGAATGAGATGGAGGGAGACGGCCCAGGGTGGGCGGCTGCGGGGTTACACACGGTGACCCCAGGTGGCCGGCTGGGCACGGCTTCGGCGGGGGGCCTGACGGGCCAGGGACCTCAAGCTGGTCAGCACCTCGGCGCCTCTGAGCTACAAGTGCCCTCAGATGTCCGGCTTTTGTCTGACTGGGGAAACCGAGGCCTGGGTGGGGAGAACGACCTCACCTGAGGTCTGAGGCAGGGATGGACCGGGCCCCCACCCAGGGAGTCCTCGGTCGGAGGGCCGCCACCTGGGAGAGCAGCCCTGTGCTGCCCAGGCATCCTCGGCTCCAGTGAAGGGGTCAGGCTGTGCTCTGCCCTGGTGTGAACATGTGAGGTCAGACAAGCCAGAACCTTCCAGGAGGGGCCCGTGGAGCCCCACGGCAACCGTGCAGCCGGGGTAAGGACTCTGGGGCTTGGCATCCTCTGCAAACTCTTCCCAACATCACCTGCCCTCAGGTGACCATCATCACGGGCCTTTTCTCGCTACTCCCTCTATAATTTCAGTCTTGGCCAGAGTACCCCCTCCCCTGTGTCCTCGCAGGGCACCCCCCGTCCTGTCTGCCCCTTCCCAGGTTTGGCTTCTTGTTTCCAATCTGGCCAGCACCACGGGGCCGCTGGGGGGATGGCTAAGGTCTGTGGTGGGGGCAGAGCCAGCTCTCTGCGTCCTCGGCCCCAGGCGGGTGAGGACACACGGGCAGTAGGGGAACATCAAAGTGAGGCTCACGGCAGCCCTGGTGAAGGGGCAAGGGGAGAGGGCCTCTGGCAGGCGGGTCTTGGGGGTACTGGGCCGGGGCAGGGGTGCTGAGGTCGCAGTCGGGGGGTCAGAGCCAGAGGGGTGGCTGCAGGTGTCAGTCACCCTCTCCGCTCTGCCTCCTTCTCCCGTCCCCGAGCTTGGGTCCCTGGGCCCTGGGCTTGAGTGGGGATGACAGTGCTGTGGTGAGTGAACTGGGTGCTGGCAGCAAATTGAGGGCCCCAGGGCCCCCCAGCTCAGGGGAGGCTGGGCAAATGAGGGCTCTGAGCCACAGGAGCCGAGCTGGGGGCAGTGCAGCCCAGGGGGCTTCCTGGAGGGGGAGGCGCCACAGCTGGACCCAGAAGCAGGGTAGGGCCGGCTCTCCCAGCGCTTCCGCTGCAGCGTGGAACGTGAGGATGAGATCTCGCAGCACCAGACGCTGTGGCTGGGATGGGAGTGGCGGATGGCGATGGCGTCCACAAGCTGTTTGCAAACAAGCGCCCTGTCGGAGGCTCGGGCACCGTCTATACTGGGTTTTAGCTGAAAAATCAAATTCTTATTTTCTCCAAAAGCACCCCGCTCATTTCTAAGCCCCCGTACAGCTCTATGGGCAATTGCATTTCCCTGTGGTTTTCTTTTTTAAAGAAGTGGAAACCACACAGAACAGAACACATAGGACCCGGCTGGCAGCAGCCTCTGTTACCAGGAATCTCTCGGTGTCCCCTGAGGTGAAGGGGACACTTCCCTGGGCTCGGAGCTCTCCTGGATCTGACAGGTGCATGTCCTGCGGAGGTGAGGTATCAGGTTGGGGGAGTGGACCGGGAGACGGCACTTCTGGGACCCGATGGACCCACCCCAGGTGTTGTACACCTGGCTCCCCAGTGGGGCGGGGCAGCGGGGATCAGGGCTTCCGTAGGGCCTGTCCTGAGACCTGCACCCACCCATCCCCCCAGGGGTCCAGAGTTCCTCACCTCCTGAGTGGGAGATGGGATGCAGGGGCCCAGGCCCGGTCTGGCACGCAAGTGTGAACACCAGTGTGAATGCGTGTGTGCGTGCGCAGCGTGTGGGTGTGTGTGCGCACAGGGCCGGCTGGGAGAGATCTCCGGGGGGGGCACCGCTTCTTGACGACCGCCTGTAGCCGCTGGTGGACACTGTCTCGGGGACGGGAAGTGACAGGTGTTTCTCGAGCCGAGGTCACACCGTTTGTTTCTCCAGCTCCTTCTCTGGCCACCATCCAGGGGACTGGATGTGGCTCCTTCCCGTGTCCCGGTGGCCCCCGTGGGTGGGGTGTGAGGATGCCGGGGGCCTCAAGCCCCGGACGGGGGTCTGCCTGGCAGCACTGTGGGCGGCCGCTGTTCCGCCGCCACGGGCACCGGCCGTGCTGGGCTCCTGACCCACGGTCCAAGCCTGGGGTCTGAGTGCTGTGACCCTCCTACGGCCCAGGACCCCTGGTCCCTGAAAGGACGGTGCTGGGTGCCACGTGGCCTTGGGGAATTCTCTGGTGGCTCTGCTTGCTAAGGGTGTCTCTGTGCAGGTCTTTGGAGCCCAGGGTGGGCCATCGGGAAGCGGAGCTGAACGTGACTGTCCCTGTCTGTGGGGAGGACCCCTCTTTTGGGCCACGAGCACCGGGCAGTGGGAGCCGAGGGGGGTTCCTCTGGCCGTAGGGAGAACCCACAGGCTTGGGATCCTACTTCCTGGCAAGGCCACCACTTCTGAGCGCCCAGCCCCCATTTCCTGTTTCTGTTTGGGGTTCAGTCTCAGCCCAGAGAGGCTCAGGGGAGTGAGTGTTGGGTGTCTGGTCTCTAGTTGGGGGGGGCCCTGGGCAGCTGCGGGGCTGGGTGCAAGCGCCCCGGCTTGTCCATTCCAGAGGGAGTGAGAAGCAAAGGTGGCCAGAGGGACAGGGGCCCTGAGAGACTCAGCCCACACAAGGGAAGGGCAGGGGCCCAGTGAGACTTCACTTCAGGGAGGGACCCTCCTGCTTGGGCCTGAGCCCTGACCCTGGGGGGCTGTGACTCCCACACACCTAGCCTGGCTGGGCGAACAGGGCTAGGTGTGTCCTTGGGGACAGTGGGGTCACCTTCCGGCCCCTGAGCCCGCCCTGGCTGAGCTGGGCCTGGGGAAGGCCGGGGGGCCTGGCTCCAGCTGTGGCAGCCCCTCGTAGACCCCAGCCAGGCCCCCTGTACCCGAAGATGGCCCCAGGCTCCTGCCTGCCCTGGGGCTGGGCCCCTTCTCGGAGCAGTTCGGGGGGACGAGGCCCATGTCCTGGTCTTGTCTTTCAAGGAGGCAGGGGGACGTCCCAGGCGGCTGTCCTGGGCCCCTCCTCGTCCAGGGCACTTTTCACGCCAGGCCAAGGCCTCGGCCCACTGACCCCCTTCCCCTCCGCCAGGGCTGTGGCCACCGTGGCTCGAAGGGTTTCTCGTGGACTGGCGGCCTCTTCTGACCCAGGAGAAGCCTGGACTCCCGACCACGCCGGTACTTCCTCTTGACCTCCTCCCTCTTCTGGGGCTTTCCAGAAAGGCCTGAGCCAGCCCCTTCCTCTGCGTCACGGGAGAGGCTGGTCAGCCACGTGGACTCCCACCCTCCAGCCCCCTCTATGGTGAACAGTGGGAGACGGAGGAACGTCCCCCATAAAGGGCAGGACGGGGCACTGGGCCGTCCTCTGGCCCAGGATGCGAGGTCCAGCCCAGCCACGCAGCAGAGGGCGTGGCCTGCACACAAGGGCCACGGGGTGGCCAGGCTGGGGTGTGGGGCTGGGGGAGCCCTATCTTGCTGCGTGACTAGCACATTCCCTAGAGCCCATCTGTCCACTCCCCTCTTTGGTGCAGAAGGGTAAACTGAGGCCCAGAGAGGGCAGGGGTACGCCCAAGGTCACACAGCAGGCGGGAGGCAGCCCCCACGTCTCATGGTGGCTGGTCCCACCACAGCTCACAGCTGGCGGGGGTGGAGGAGGGCTGCCCCTGGCGGGAGGGCGGTGTCTGAGGGCGGAGGTCGGGGTGCACGTCCACCCAGGTGGTGGCGCGTGTCAGCCCAGCTCGTAATAACCACGCAGGTAACGGAGTTAATTTCCCCTCGTTCCTTCCTGTGTTCTTGCTGCCTCGTAAACCTCTGCCGTTTATGACTCTCTTCGGCACTTTTGCGATGGCTGATAATAGCTGAGTAAGTGGCAGAGAGGATGAATTCTGCAGCAGATTTTAAGCAAACGCGCAAGTCGGAGCCATAAATAACTGTAAGCAGAGGCGGGAGTGGGTGCTGGGGGCGGGGGACACGCACCGCCCGAGGGAAGGGCTCTGGGCTCCCCACCCCAAGAGGGGCAGGGTCCAGGGTGGGGGAGGGGCTCGTTGCGCCTGGGCGAGGGTGCACATGCGTGCGTGCGTGTGCGCACACATGTGCGGTGTGTCTCTTCAGGCTCCCAGCCCGTCTGAGATGCATGGTCGCTCCCTGGGGCTCTGTGTGCCCTCCGTAGGATGAGTGGCTGCCGGAGCCCTTGTTCAGTGGCTGAGGGGGTGGGGCTGGAGCCCAGCCTGCTCTGCCCCCAGGCCCTGCACCCCAAGGGCACCCTTCTGCTGCCCTTAGCCTGGAGACCCCAGGCCAGCCACCTGCTGCCAAAGGTGTCCCTTGCTCTGATGTCCATGCTCCTACCAGCCAGCTGGGGAGACCAGACCAGGCTGGAGGAGAGATCCTACAGAGATCTGGGGCCAGAGTGGGGTCAGAGGGCGGGGGGTCCACGTGAGGGGGTGGTGGAGGCTGGACCGGAGGACTGTGGGAGCCCCTTGGTCAGGCTTGTGCCCGGGGGACAGGGGGGTGAGGCTGGATCCCAGAGCAGAGCTGCTCTCTGCCCTGGGTGCGGGGCGGGTAGGGGCTCCTCTCCCCTAAGAACATCCTCTCCTCAAACAATGAAGAATGAGGGGCACACGCACACCTGCATTTACACGTGTGCACGCATGCACGCACACCCAAACATAAAGTCCCCCGAACGGCAGCCGTTGGTTTGTCTGACATCTGCTGGACCCTCAAACACAGTCCGGGACCTTGGCGCCCACCGGGCACCAGTGACCCATGCCCACCATTGTTTATTTTCTGCTAAAACTTGCTCTGCCCTCCATGGTGCTGGAGCATCTCCTCATAAAAAAGCCATAAATGTAATTGATATTCTCAGCATTTCGAGAAAAAATACGAGTATTAAAGATATACAGTACACCCCATAAAATCCTCTCGTATTTCTTCTTTATGGTGGGTTCTAAAATTGGCAGAATAAATTCCCTAAGACCCATTACGCTTAACACAGAGTGTGTTTTGGAGGCGGGGGGTTGGGGGCTGGGGAGGCTTATCTGATGGCTGTGAGCTTCTCACCAGTACCGTCTCAGTCCCCGCTTAGACATGGGCCGTTTTCCTAGAAACCTGGTTAAACTGGGAAAGGTGATTGCCTTGTTACAGCCTCTGACCACAGCCGAATGCCAGGCATGTTTCATCTCAGTGCTGTGGGGGGTTTCTGTCTTCCTCCAAGAAAATAAAATGCCTTACGATGTACCCCCATGCTGATTCGCCCACATTTGTGATTCCATGGGGACCGGCTCTCCTTGGGTGGGAGGGTTGGTTTCAGTCAGCTGTCTCAAAGCTCTGTACTGCCTCCTTTTGGCCAAGTCAATGAACTGCCTGCCTCGGTTTCCCTGCTGGTCCCTATGGGTTTAACTCAGAGGGGCGGTCACAACCTGCGACGTAAATACATGCTTTTCTGCTACACTATCTTCCTCCTTTTTTTTTGTTTTTAACATCTTTATTGGAGTATAATTGCTTTACAATGTTGTGCTAGTTTCTGCTTCATAACAAAGTGAATCAGCTATACGTATACATATGTCCCCATATCCCCTCCCTCCTGCGTCTCCCTCCCACCCTCCCTATCCTGTCCCTCTAGGTGGTCACAAAGCCCCGGGATGATCTCCCTGTGCTATGCGGCTGCTGCATCTTCCTCCTCCACGAGACTAAAGCTCAAAAGAACAGGGGCCACATTTTGCTTTATACTTTTTAAAAAGGTTTTTATTGGCGTATAGTTGATTTACAATGTTGCGTTAGTTTCAGGTGTACAGCAGAGTGAATCAGTTATACATGTATCCACTCTTCTCTAGATTCTTTTCCCACATAGGCCATTACAGAGTACTGAGTAGAGTTCCCTGTGCTATATAGTAGGTCCTTATTAGTTACCTATTTTATATATAGTAGTGTGTATATGTCCATCCCAATCTCCCGATTTATCCCCCATCCCCTCGTAACCATAAGTTCGTTTTCTACTTCTGTTTTGTAAATAAGTTCGTTTGTACCCTTTTTTTAGATTCCACATGTAAGCAATATCATATGATATTTGTCTTTCTGTGTCTGACTTACTTCACTCAGTGTGACAATCTCTAGGTCCATCCTGTTTTAAACTTTTTTATTTTTAAAGTAAATTTATTTATTTATTTTTGGCTACATTGGGTCTTCGTTGCTGCTCACGGACTTTCTCTAGTTACAGCTAGCGGGGGCTACGGCTCTTTGCGCTGGGCGGGCCTCTCATTGCGACGGCTTCTCTTGTCGTGGAGCACGGGCTTCAGTAGTTGTAGCACGTGGGCTCAATAGTTGCAGCTCACGGGCTTCAGAGCACAGGCTCATCAGCTGTGGCGCACGGGCTTAATTGCGCCGCGGCATGTGGGACCTTCCCGGACCAGGGCTCGAACCCGTGTCCCCTGCATTGACAGGCGGGCTCTCAACCACTGCGCCACCAGGGAAGCCCGTGTTTTAAACTTTAAAATCAAATTTACTGAGATGAAATTCACATGCAATGAAATGCGTGACTTTTTTAAAAAGTAAACTATTTTTTAGAACAGGATCAGATTTACAGAAAAATTGTGGAGCTAGGACAGAGAGTTCTCGTATACCTCAGCTCGGTTCCCCACTGTTAACCTCTCATGTTAGGATGGTATATTTCATACAGTCAGTGAACTAATACTGATACATTATTACTAGTAGCGTCCACACATCATTCAGGTCTCCTTGGTTGTTGCCCAGTGTCCTTTTTCTGTTCCAGGACACTGACTGACTCATCACCTCTCCTTAGGCTACTCTCGGCCCTGACGGTTCCACGGACTTTCCTTGTTTTTGATGACATGGACAGTTTTGAGGTGACAGGTTGGGTGTTTTATAGGGTGTCTCAATCGGGATTTGTCTGATGTTTTTCTCCTGATCACACTGGGGTTCAGGAGGACAATGCAGGGATAAGTCCAACTTTCCTCACGTCATTTCAGCGGTTCCGACTCTCGCCAGGACGTATCACAGTTGATGCGGACTTTGATCTCTGGCTGAGGGAGTCTGAGTTGGCTCCCCTGCTGCAATATGACTCCTCCCTCAGCCCCCACTTTCCACACTGTCCTTTTCGGAAGGTCACCCTGCAGCCCACACCTGAGGACTGGGGAGTCCCCCTCCACCTCCTTGAGGGCGGAGCATCTACGTGAATGATTTGGAATTCTTCTGCAGGGAGATCTGTCTCTTCCGCATTCAGTTATCTAGTTCACTTACTTGTATCAGTATGGACCCACGGATATTCACTTTATGCTGTGGGATAATCCAGTGCTGTCTATTTCATTGTTCCGATTGTCCCGTCTCGGCCACTGGGGGCCCTTCAGGTGGCTCCCTTGTCTTTGATGTGCTTATTGTTTGTTGACACTTTCTCACTTTCTGGCATGACAAGAAGCTGCAGGTTCTCTGGAATTTTCTCTGGCCCAGCCCTAGGATCAGCCATTGCTCCAGGGAGCCCTGGCTCCTCTTACTGGAGAATCCTGGTAGAAAGCAAAGTCTGGGCCCTGGGCATGCTGGTTGCTCCTGGGGTGTTGCTGCTGCTTGGCCCTCTCGGCTGGCAGAGCCAGGGAATACCCGTGGGTACTAACGTGTGTACGTACCCGCATATCACGTACGTGACTCATGTCTCTAGCTATATTTCTTTATGTAAGCATCTGTATTAGTAGTCAGGGTTCTCCAGAGGCGCAGACGAATAGGACGTACACCGACAGGGAGGTTTGTTATGAGGGGTCGGCTCACGCGGTCACGGAGACTGAGAAGTCCCACGAGCTGCCGTCCGCAGGCTGGGGACCCAGGGAGCAGGTGGTGTGATTCATCCCAAGTCCGAGGGCCTGAGAACCTGGGGAGCCGATGCCATCACTCCCATCCGAGGACAGGCGATGAGACGAGACCAGCTCAATGGTGAGGCGGGTGCAAAAGGGCAAATCCCTCCTTCCTCCACCTTCTGTTCTATTCAGACCTTCAGCAGATGGATGAGGCCCACCTGTACTGGGGGGGGTCACCTGCACTGGGGAGGGTCACCTGTGTTACAGGTCCACCTGTCCGAGTAGTGATCTCATCCAGTAACACCCTCACACACACCCAGAAACAGTGCTTAATCTGGGCACCGGTGGTCACGGGGTTGGCACACAGAACCGCCCATCCCCCATCCATAACACTGTTAAGCTAAGCTGAGCTCCTGCAGATGTGTCTTCACCTCAAGTCCACCACCGTGTGGTTGTCCCAGCCTGCTCCCCGTGCTGTCTGTGACCTCCCACTCCAGCTGTAGATCCTGGCCCCCGATGGACCTCATCGTGCGTTTCCGGTGCATACGTATAGCAGTATCAGAAAGGTCCGTGTGTCCTCCCTGTGGGGGGAGCAGGGGGGCACTTGACCAGGGCGCAGTGTTACACGAAGCTCCTCTTGTCTGTGGTCTCACAGGCTCCACTCCTTTCTGAGTTACTGAGATCAGCACTTTCCCTCTCCCCTCCTTCAGTGAAGGTGTTTCATACGTTTTTATTAGCGTTAGGCTCTTCTGTCTCAGTCTGCACATCTTCCCGGGAACCCCCAGCCTCCCAAGTTCTCAACATTTACATATATTAAGACCACTCATTTGCATAAAGCTGTTTGCTGTGACAAATGCATAGGGTCATGCATCCATCATTCCGGCCTCATACAGAACACTTTCGCTGCCCTCACAATCCCGTGGGCTGGGTTCCCCGGTGGCGCAGTGGTTGAGAGTCTGCCTGCTAATGCAGGGGACACGGGCTCGAGCCCTGGTCTGGGAAGATCCCACGTGCCGTGGAGCAACTAGGCCCGTGAACCACAACTACTGAGCCTGCGTTTCTGGAGCCTGTGCTCCGCAACAAGAGAGGCCACAATAGTGAGAGGCCCGCGCACCGCGATGAAGAGTGGCCCCTGCTTGCCACAACTAGAGAAAGCCCTTGCACAGAAACGAAGACCCAACACAGCCAAAAATAAAAATAAATAAATTAAAAGAAGGCTCAACGTTTAAAAAAAAAAATCCTGTGTGCTTCACCTGGCCACCCTCTGCCCTCTGCCCTGGGACCCTGTCTCTTTGTTCTGTCTCTCTGGCTTTGCCTTCTCCTGAACATCATAGAGTTGAAATCCTACAGAACGCAGCCTTTTCAGATTGGCTTCTCTCCCCTAGCCATATACACTTAAGGTTCATCCATGTCTTTCTGTGGCTTGACAGCTCGTTAATGTTTATCCCTGAATAATACTCCACTGTATGGATGTACCAGGATTTGTTGAGCCATCACCTGCGGAAGGACATCTTGTTTGCTTCCAGGTTTTGGCAATTCTGAATAAAGCTGTTCTAAACATTTGCATACAGGCGTTGTGTGGACATACGTTTTCAAGTCAGTTGGGTAATTACCTAGCAATTCAGCTGCTGGATCCTGTGGTGAGATTATGTTTAGCATCGGGAGAAGCCGCCAGACTGTCTTCCACGTGGCTGTACCGATTTGCATTCCCACCAGCGAGGGATGAAAATGGCTCCACATCCTCGAGAGCAATTGGTGCTGTCAGTTTCGGGGAATCTGGCCATTCTAGGAGGCAGGCAGTGGTTTTTCCTTGCTTTAATTTGCATTTCCCTAATGATAAATGGCAGTGAGTATTTTTCATGTACATTTGTTTATACCTTTTAGTGAGGTGTTTGTTCAGAACTTTTCCTTATTTTAAAATTGGCTTGTTTGTTTCCGAATTGTTACGTTTTAAGAGATCTTCGTGTATTTTGGATTTAAGTCCTTTATCTGATAGGTGCTTTGCAAAGATTTTTTTCCTGGTATATGGCTTGTCTTTTCATTCTCTTGACGGTGTCTTTTGTTTTTAATTTTAAAAAGTCTCACATCAATTTTTCTTTCATAGATTGTGCTTTTGGCGTCGTAACAAAAAACTCATCACCAAACTCAAGATCACACAGGTCCTATGTTTTCTTCTAGAAGCTTTATAGTTTTGAGGTTTACACTTAGGTCCATGATCCATTTGAATTAATTTTTGTGAAAAGTGTCCACAGTCTGTGTCTAGATTCACTTTTAAAAACTTTGCATACGATGTCCAGGCATTCCGTTGTTGACAAGACCGTCTTTCTCCGTCGGATTGCCTTTGCCCGTTCGTCAGAGATTGGTTCACAGTATTTGTGTGGGTCTACGATCCAGCTCTCTCTTCTGTTCCGTTGATTTTTTTTTTTTTTTTTTTGGTCTATACTTTTACCTATACCACACTCTGGATTTCTGCAGCCTTAAATAGGAAGCTTGGAAATCGGGTAATGTGAGTCCTCCAGCTCTGTGCGTCCGTGTGTGCTGTATATCTTAGGCCTTTTGACTTTCCGTATAAACTTTGAAGAATGCTTTCGTCGATAGCTACAAAATAGCTTGCTGAGACTTAACTGGGAATACAGTGACTGGATAGATTACATTTGGAAGAGCTCAGATTAACAATAACTCGTCTTCCTATCCATGAACATGGAATAATATCGCTCCATTTATTTCCTTCTTTTTTGATCTCTTTCCTCAGAGTTTTGTAGTTTTCAGCATATAGATCCCATACATATTTTGTCAAATTTATAGCAAAGTATTTCAATTTGGTGGGGGGCGTATGTTGTAACTGGTATTGTTTTCTTAATTTCGATTGTACGTTGCTGATTTATAGAAAAGCAATTGACTTTCATATATTAACCTTGTGTCTTTAGACCCTGCTACACTTGCTCATCAGCTCCAGGAGATAGAGAGACAGACAGATGGGTAGATAGATTTATTTATACGTACATACATAGATTGATTTTTGAATGTAGAAATATGCTTGGTCACGCTGTATAATTATGTTGACATATTGTTGGATTTAATTTGATAGTATTTTGTTGATGAATTTTGCATCTATATTCATAAGAGTTATTGGTTTGTAGTTTTCTTTTACTGTCTTTGTTTTGGTATCAGGGTAATCTGGCCTTACAGGTAAATTGGGAAATGTTCCCTCTGCTTCTATTTTCCATGAGAGAGTGTAGAGAATTGGTATCTTTTATTTCTTAAATGTTTGGTAGAATTCACCAGTGATGTCATCTGGGCCTAGTGCTTTCTTTTTTTGAAGGTTTTTAGTTATTAATTATTGTTGCAATTTCTTTAATAGACATAGTTCTATTCAGTTGACCAGTTTCTCCTTGTGTAAGTTTTGGTAGTTTGTGTCTTTTAAGGAATTGGGCCATTTCACCTTAAGTTTCAAGTTTGTGGACACAGAGCTGTTCATGCTATTCTTTTATGACTCTTTTAACGTCATGGACCAGAAGTGATGCTGCCTCTTTCGTTTCTGATATTGGCAATTCATGTCATCTTTTTTTTTTGGTTAGCCTGGCTAGAGAGTTATCCATTTTTTGGATCTTTTCAAAGAACCGGCTTTTGGTTTTGTTGATTTTCTCTATTGCTTTCCTGTTTTCAGTGTCGTTGATTTCTGCTCTAATCTTCATGGTTTCTTTTTTTCTACTTGTTTTGGTCTTAAATTGCTCTTCTACTTCTAATTTCCTAAGATGAAAGCACAGATTTATTTTAGATCTTTCTTCTTTTCTAACACATACAGTTAACGCTATAGATTTCTCTCTGAGCACTGCCTTCCTAGTATCCTGCAAGTTTTGATAATTTCCATTTAGTCCAAAATACTTTAAAATTTCTCCCAAGACTCCGTCTTAGGTCCATGTGTTAATTAGACACATGTTGTTTGACTTTCAAATATTTGGGGATTTTCCAGCTTCTCTGTTCTGTTATTATTTCTAATTTAATTCCATTGTGGTCTGAGAATATCTTTTATACGATTTCTAGTCTTTTTTTAAGAATTGGAGTACAGTTGATTTACGATGTTGTGTTAGTTTCAGGTGTACAGCACAGTGATATATATATATATATAATCTTTTTCAGACTCTTTTCCCTCATAGGTTATTATAAAATGTTGAGTAGAGTTCCCTGTGCTCTACAGTAGGTCCTTGTTGGTTATCTATGTTATATATACTGGTGTGTACATGTTGATCCCACACTCCTAATTTCTATTCATTTAAATCTGTTACGGTGTGTTTTCCCGCCCAGAATGTGCTCTGTCTGGGTGGATGTGAGGAGGGTGTGGCTTCTGCTGTTGTTGGGTGGAATGTTCCAAAAGTGTCCCTGGAGAAAGGTGATTGATGGTCTTCATGTTGGCTGTATCCTCCCTGGTTTCCTGACCGCTTGTCCATCAATTACTGGAAGAGGGCTGTTCAAATCTCAGCTATAAACTTGGACTTGTCTATTTCCCCTTGCCATCCTGCTGCCCTTTGCCTCATGTCTTTCGATGCTCTGTGGTGTAGGAGGGCAGGTCAGGCTCTCCCAAGGCTGAGACTATAGAAGTTATGGCGAGGTTCCACTCCATCACTCGGCTGCTGTGGCGTCCCTGTCGCCAGCAGATCCCTCTCTTAGTTGTAGGCCAGTCGCTATTGCCAAGACTGTGCAAAACAGCGGGCAGCAGCGAGTCTGCCGTGGAGTTGGGTCATTCTCCCCAGTGGCCCCTCTTCCACGCGCCCCCCCTGCCCCATAGAGGGTTACAGTTGTCTCCTTCAGTGTGTCAGTGCCAGCCCTCCAGCCCGAATCTTGATGTATGGAAAATGCAGCCAACAGGTAGCTGGGGTGAGAAATAATCTTCTCTGTTAACCGTGAGAGTTTGAGGTCGCTGCTACCCCAGCATGGCCTGGCACGGGCTGGCTAACAGAGAGACTGGCCCCTCCATTCGGGGGCTGCCGTCCACAAACCAAAGTGTATGGCATTGGCCCCGGGGCTGGCCGGGTTGTGTGAGGGTCTGTGATTCGAGGCTGAAGGCTGCTCTTGTCCTGCAGCGGTGAAACCTTTGACCAGACTGTCATCTACGATGTCTTGGAAAGCAAAAGCTAGAGGAGGTTGTGGATTCAGGCAAAGACATTTGGAAACCTCAGGCTGAAGGAAGCAGGAGGTGCAGATGGAAACTGGTTTGCAAACAGCATTGAAAGCATGGCTATAGGCAGACCTGGCTCTATTGAGCTTTGCAGATACTGCGTTTTCTACAGTTGAAGGGTTGTGGTGACCCCGCGTCCGTCAGATCTATAGCTGCATCTGTAGCTGCCATTTGTCCAACAGCATTTGCTCACGTTGTGTCTCTGTGTCGTATCTGCTAATTCTCACAACAGTCCAAATGTTTTCTTCATGATTCTTATATTTGTTACTGTGCTCTGTGACTCACTGAAGGTTCAGGTGATGATTAGCATTTTTTTAGCAATAAAGTATTTTAAGTTAAGGTGCGTACATAGCTTTTTAGACGTAACGCTTTTGCACACTTAATAGACTACAGTAGAGCATAAATAAAATTTTATAAGCACCGGTAAACCAAAAACTTCATGTGACTCACTTCACTGTGCTATTTGCTTTATTGGGGTGTCGGGGACTGAAGCTGCAGAGTCTCCAAGGTCTGCCTGTACTTCTTCTCTCTGATCAGCACAAGATAAAACTAGAAATGCTTCACTAATAAATGCCAATTAGACTCAGCCTGGTGGCAAAGACCAGATGGAGAGGGCGACCACCAGGCCTTCTGTTACAGTCTCGGGATAGACTAAGGGGACAGCCCAGCAGATCTTTTCTGCAGGTGACACTTTGCAGGAAGAGGGATTGAGGGCCCTCCTCTCCCGAGGAAGCCCAGTAAGCTTGAGGTGGCCGTCAGCGAGTCTAGAGAGAAAGGCATGTCTCCAGAAATGCTGTGGGCCTGGTGACCAGCACAGGAAGTGGCCTGGAATCAAATAGCTACGGAGCCAGTGAGGTGCTGAGGGGACCGGGCAGCCAGCTTGGATTAACAGTGCCTGTGGACGTGCAAGTCTCAGGGCTTCCAACCTCCTGTGGGCAAGATGCAGGATGCATTTCCAGATATGGTCCAGAGGGTGATGGAAAAGGAAAGGCTCCCTGGATTGGGAACCTGATGCTGTTTTGAATGGGACGTTGGGGTCATCTCCCAGGTGTCACGTGAGAGGAGAGGGAGGCAAATGTTCACAGCCAACAGGGTGGGTGGCTGTCCAGTATCACCAACGCCCACTCCTCTCCTCCTGAGAGGGTTGCCTCTCTCACTTCATTCACACCAGGCTTGTCCAGATAGACATAGCAGAGGGGGCATGCCACATCCAGGCAGAAACTTTAAGGGTGCCAGGTGGTTCTGCCACAGTCTCTCTCCCTCGGCCTGAGAATGACCCAGAGAAGGCCTGCATCTTTAGCCTGGATCCCATGAGAAAGAAGGCACGCAGAGCAGACCTGGCCTATTGCCTGCATGTGACATGAGCAAGAAATAGTTCTGCAGCACAAGGCTCCGGGATTCGGGGATGTTTGTTACTGCAACATCGCATAGCATGAGCTGACGGATACACACTGAGTCCTTACCTTTCTCTTGGAGGTCATCACTGACCTCCAGGTTGACAAGCACAATGGACCTCCTGTGTTCTCCACCCTGCTCCCCAGCCCTGCAAGCACTGTCTGCATCCCCACCTTGCTGTCCCATTTGACATATTTTAAACCAGAGGAGAAAGGAAAGGTGAGCAGGAGCCAGAGAAGACTCCTGAGGGTGGACGCACCCCTGGGCAGAGTGGGGCTGGGCGCAGGCAACATGGGTGATGTGGGCAGCCCTTCCGGGACCCCAGAGACCCCAGGCATTTTTGGTGTCCACATTCTTTTAGCTTTAATGAATTCCTCTAAAATCTTCAGTTACGGGTTTTCTGTTCCAATCTGAATCTGCATCTTTCAGAAGACTTTACAGATTTGAGGGCTTCTTGAATATTATTTCGATCCTCCAGCTAATAGAGCAATTGGAGAATCGCATCGATTAAGGACAGTTACTCTGGGAGGAGAAGGAAGCAGATCAAACACTTATCTGTATGAATAAATTCAGCGCAATCCACAATTAAGCAGCATTTGACATTTAAAAAATATTTGATCCATGTTTTGGCTTCCAGGGCTGCTTAAGGGGGTTGCGATGTGTAAATTACATTCAAATGAGGGTTAAATATAGTTCTCAGAGAAAGATTGTACGATTTAAATCGCCTAATTATTTGGGGGAAAAATCTGTTCTCCAACAATTAGGAGAGTGAGGATGTTTGGCTTGTCGGAGAGAGAGAGAGACAGACAGACAGACAGACAGATGAGAAATGGATATTTCTGGCCTTGGAGACCTGGAGGTGCTGCCTGGGGAGGGGTCGCGTCTACACAGGCCTGGGGGTGGGGGTGGGGTCTACAGTGAAACGGGACAGGCACCAGCGCAGCATCGGGGGCAGGGCGGGGGGTGGGCTGAGCCAGGGGCCCGGCGGCCGGGCCAAGCGGGGATGAGGTGACATCTCTGCCTGGCAGGGCCGGCCGGCATACGAGAGCACCCAGGCTGTGGCCAGACGCCTCGGGAGGGAACTTGGCACTGCTGGGAGCCAGCGATCCGTTAATTAGGTGATATTTCTTAAAAGTCACGTGGGGGGAGGGGTGTGGATGGCAGGCTGCCTTCAGGAAAAAATCCAAACCGTAGCAGTCCCTCCTTCCAGGATTAAGAAGTGGTGGGGTGGGGGACTCCAGGGTAGGAGATAGGCAGGTTCAGCTGAGGGGGCCTCCGAGCCCCCCTTGACACGAGGCACGCGACCTTGGGCCGATGCAGAGGGGCTCTGAGGCCCTGTTTCCTCATCTGTGAAATGGGAGCATTAACGACATCTCTCCGGTCCGCACCGAGGATTAAACGTGGGTGTGGCTGGCATGCAGCGCAGGAGTCAGCATCTGGACGCAGATGTCTGGCCTGGAGTCTCTGCTCTGTGACTTTGGACGAATTACTTAACCTCTCTGAGCCTCACTTCTCCATCTGGAAAGCGGGGATAGTACCTGCAGCTACCTCGCAGGCTGTTGGGAGATGAGTTTAATCAGACACTCTTTCTCTAGCGAGGCTGGCGCTGTGGCTGGCACGCGGCAGGCGCTCTGCTCCTGCATCTCAATATTTCCTGAGCACCTGTGCAGTGCCAGGCGACCACCCAGGTGCCAGTCTTCCTCTAGGAACAGGGTAGGAAAGACTCCTGCTCTCGTTCTAGTGTGGGCATCCGGCCGTAAGGAGGAAATGGGATCATTGCAGAAAGCCCTGTGTGTTCTAACCACAAGGGGTCTGGGGAAGGCCCGAGGAAGTCTGGGGGTGGGAGGGGCAGCTGCAGGTTGTGGGGTCTGCAGAGGCCAGTTGGGGTGAGAAGGAGCCTTTCCAAGAGTGGCGGGGGGGCTCGGGGCTGGGAGGGGCTGCGAGGGTGGCAGTGGGGCACCGTGCAGTTCATGCTGTGCGGGGGTCACTCTGTCCCCCCCGAACTGGATACAGCACAGGTCTGAGGGTAGGGCACTGACCGTGGTCTCAGGCCTGGGGGCCCTGGTCCCTTCTCCGCAGGAAGGGGTCCAGTGTGTAGGCGGCCAGCGTGAGGGTCAGGGGCTGGTGGGGCGATGCCTACAGGGGAGCGGAGGTCGGCTGGCACCCGGGCATCTGGCAGGGTTTTCAGCCGCTGCCTTTGGTTCCTGGAGAAGCCCTCTCCCTCCAGAGCTGCCCCTCTGAGACATTTGCTCTCAGGAAGGGCCCCCAGCTCCACCCAGCACCACCTCCTGGGGGCTCTGAAAGGGTGGCAGTGCCTTGGGGGCCCCACCTAGCCTTACCTCCCTGCTGGAGGCCGGGACTTAACTCTTCCTTCCGTCCCACGGGCTATGTGTCCGCTCTGGGACGGTCAGCTATGACCACAGGGCTGGATGCCAAGGCCCGTGGCCCCAGGATGGTGGGGTCGGCCTTGAGGTGGGGGCAGTAGGAGTGTGGGTGAGCTGGGGTGGCCACGAGCTGTTGCCCCCCGCGCCCGGCACAGACTCTCCCCACCACACGTGAGGGACGGTGGGTGTGCATTCCCCACGCCAGGCCCCCCTCCAAGCCGACCAGGGGGCCCTTGTCTGGGCACAGAGCAGGTCCCAGGCCCCTGGCTGGGAATATGCTCATTTTGAACTTGGTGCACTTCGAGTGGACTTCTAGAAATTCCTGATCTGTCTCTGTGTCGGTTCGACAGCCGGGCAATGGCCTTGTACCTGTGCTTCCCGGTCCCTGGAAAGGGCGCTGGAGGTAACCTTGGCGTCCGCCCCTCCCCAGCAGCACTTCTGCGATCACACAGGAGAGAAGAGGGTGGGCGGGGAGGCGGGCGGGGGAGCTGCGCAGCCAGCTGGCGTGAGGTCACATTGGTAAGTGGGAGCGCTGAGCGGCTGGGCTTATAAACCCCCGGCGGTAATTGGATCTGGGCAGGAGTCCTTGACGGGGCCGTTAGAGGAGTGGGCTTCGGCGACGGCTCCTCTCCAGACAGGCCAGGGCCGAGCTTCTCTCAGGACTGCGCAGGCGCTGGGGCATGCACATGATGACCCCTCCACGATGGGGACAGGCCTAGAGCCACAGCCTGGGCCTTTCCACCACCAGGGTCAAGGCTGCTCAGTCCCCACCCCCTTCCTGAGTGTCTGGAACCTGGCTGTCTCCATGGGCGGGTGGTCACTCTGGTAGCCGGGGGGTGCGCCCTGTGCTGGCACGGGGGTGCCATGGTGACTTGGACCCTGAGCCTGGCCCGTGCCCCAGGTGAGCGAGGGGGGAGGGGGTGTCCAGGCACAGACCTTCCAGAAGGCCCAGATGGTGCCCGGCAGAGCCAAGCCAGCAAGGGCGGGGTCCTGGGGCGGACAGCAGGGGCCTCTAGGTCGGGGTGAGCCGCCAGGCCTGCGCTGAGGCTGGAGGGTCAGGAGGTCTGCTGCCCGCCGAGAGGATGGTGATGAGGGGTAGCGCTAGTAGGAGTGCTTCCACCTGGCCCAGAGAGGTTGAGCGATGTTGCCCCAGGTAGCTCAGCGTGCCCGTGGTGGTCCCCAGGTAGGAACGCTGCACAGACGGCAGGAAAGCCAGTGTGCTTGCCTCGAGGGCCGGTTACCTGGTGTCCCTCAGCTGGCCTCTGCTTCAGTGACTGTGGGGCTGTGGCCCGGCTTCCCGGCAGAGCTGGCGAGGGGGATGCCCTCGGCACACCTGGCTGGGGCGGGGGATTGGGGGCTGGTGAATTATTTAGTGTTGCCAAAGGTGGTGAGTTAGAAGCTAATTAAGAAAGCTATCTGCAGAGCAACGCAATAAAAGAAGCATAAAATTCCAATCTCATTTGTTCCACTCAGCTTCCCCGGTGCAGGATGCCCGCGTGCGCTCCCACTGTCTGTGGGCGGCTCGCCAGGCGCGAGCCCAGCGGCGGTGTGCGGCCTTCCGTGGGGTTCGGCAGGGTGCGTGGCTCGCTGGGCTGCCTCGCTGGCTGGGGCTGGGGAGGGTCCTAACGAGCGGGGCAGGGGCCGGGAGGCTGGGCTGGCAGCCGTGCCGGCTGCGGCGGTGCTGGGGCCCCAGGACTCTGCAGTGGCCTTGCGGTGGGTGGGGGCAGGTGCCTCATACAGGGCAGGAATGAGACCCGATGTAGGTAAGCAGGTGGCCTTTCCAGACTGCGGGCAGGTGCCCCTCCTCTGAGGCTGCAGTGGGCCTGCCTGCGGGGCTGGGACGGTGGCAGGATCCCCACGTGGGCGGGGTGGGGCGGGGCGGGGCGGGGCTTACCCAGCAAGGGGCGGGGCCTTCTCCCCACTGGCTGGAGGGCTGGCCTTGCTGGCATTTGCCGCGCACTCGCTATGCCCCTAGTGTGTGCAGCTCTGTGCTGGGTGCCTTGTCCCAGCCGGGGGAGACCTCACGGAAAAGGGGGGCCGAGGTGGGAGAGCCTGCGTTTGCCCGTGTTGGCCCTGGTCGCCCTCTGGAGCTGTGCGCGGCCTGTGTGCCGGCCACCGAGGGGCCGAGAGTGGCCCCCTTGGCGTGGGTCCTGGCGGAACGTGGCTCAGGGTTCAGGTGGGCACCTTTGGGAAAGTCACTTTAGCATCAAAATTATGGGCCTCACCCTCCGGAACCGGATGCTGGCTTGGTCCCGGCTCTTCCTCTATTGGCTGCAGGCCTTTATCTGTTTCTCAGTTTCTGCACCTGCGGAATGGGTCACAATGGCCACAGCTTTGATGGGCCACGGGGAGGGTACAGTGAGCTGGTCACCTCACCTGCCTGGCTCCGAGCACGGGCTCCCTAAGTGCCAGCGAAGACCGGGGCCTGCCCCCCAGGCTGCAGTTCACAGAGCTTGTGTCCTGGGGCCCGTGAGCCCCAAACGCGCCACACCTCTCCCAGTTTAAGGACAGGACGTGGATGCTCAGAGAACTTGGTACCGGGGCCATCCGTCCTGTGGCTGCACGACCTGGGTCTTCTGCTCACAAGAAGCCCCCGGCCTGGCCACTCCCCCATGGACGGGGGACGCAGGCTGCAGAGAGCTCCCCAAGCAAGGACGAGAGAAAAGCCAGGGGCTGATTTGCCGTCTCCCTGGGGCTCCCGAGAAGCCCGGGGCTGCAGCAGGGGAGGTGGCATCCTGTGGTCCTGGGGCCAGTCGATGCCTGGGTCTCAGCTTCACCCACACGCAGGCTTGATTCACCTGCCGGCTGCCCACTGTGTGAGGGCACCAGTCACATCAGGAGGCAGGAGAACCCAGCCACTCCCCCAAGGCAGGAGCCCGGGCGCCCAGGCCACTCTGCAGCCCCGGAGGCCTTGGCGGGCCTGTGAGCCATGGCTGGCGTCCGAAGTTTATCTGGGCTGCACAGGCCAGCCGACAGCATCCTTAATCGAGCCCGGAGAGCGGGCTCTGTCTGGGATAATGGGAGATGGGCCCTTGCCAGCCGAGCCTGCAAGCTGTAATTTGATACCATCTCAGCACAAAGAGGCCTGATTTCTCCAGGCTGGTGGCCTGTGTTGGGTGCGCTGGGGCAGCGTTAGTCTCCAGGCTGGGAGGCTTGGATGTTCGTCATTCGACCAAACTGTCCAAACCCGACGAGGGTGGGAACAGGAAAGGGAGGTGTTTGGAAAAGCCTCACTATAGGCGGTCCTGGAGGGGAGGGCCGGCCCCCTCTGTCCCCAGACCACTTGGGGACCGGGCCGGGGGGCGAGGGCCGTGACTAATTCCGGGGGCAGGTCTACAGGGTGGGCCCTGGAGGAAGGCTGCCGTAGCCTCAGGGTTTGTGGCAAGTGTATGAGTGAGAGTCAAGGGCAGAGGGGGGAGGTGTCCCTAGACGGGAGACCTGTGTGAGTTAAGGCATCGCTGCTTCAACAAGAAGCCCAGTCTTGGAACTTGACCTTGCTGGTGGGATGGGTCCTGGTAGAGGGGCTGCTGTCTTTCCTGTGGAGACTCAGGGCCCTGGGTCCCTCCAGCCTGGGCTCTGCCACCCCGTGGACCTCACTTCTGCCAATGGAGGGAAGGGAGAGCATTGGGGCCCCCTGGAAATGGCACCCCAACTGCAATGAGGCAGGGGTTGAGGACAGGACGTGCAGCCAGAGGGAAGGCAGCAGGCGCTTGGGCGGTCAGCCTCCGCCCCAGGGGTACCCAAGGCGGGGTGACTGGGATGGGATGAGAGACACCAGCACAGGCTGTACAGCGTGAGGCCGTGTGTGGAGAAGCTCGCACACAGCCAGGCTGCACACGCCCACACACGCGCACACGTGCCAGCGCACAGAGGAGGCTCCAGAATAACCAGCTCCCACCGGAGAACGGCAGTTGCCCTGCAGAGGCCCCTCGGGACCGAGGACGGGGGACAAGGGACTGCTCTGTCGGTGCAGTTTGATTACCATGATATATATTTATTCACAAATCATTTGCATAAAAGAAGAACTAAACTGGAGCAGATTATATGGGAGGTTGGGGATAAGGAAACTGTGATGCGCCTCGGGGCCGTGCTGGCGGCACTGGCTGGCTGGCTCCCTTGGGCCACCTCTCGGCCCCCAGGCTGGGGAAGGCCTCCATCCTCCAAGGCACCGGCTGTCATTTTTGGCTTCCCTGTTTGTCCAGGGCCGGGACGTGTCGGGAGTCCCCTGCCTCCTGCCCCGCCAGGCCCGGCTCGCGGCAGGAGATAGGGCGGGGCCCGCTGGGATGCAAGGACTGGGGAGGCCGCCACCCTGGGGAGTGTGGCGCGTGGCAGCGGAGCTTTGGTGTGGCCCAGTCCCCCTGCGCGGCCCTGCCCATGTGGGCCTGGGGCCCCGGGCAAGGGGCCGGCAAGAGCGCCCGGCAACAGGGGCTTCGGGGATGAAGGTGAGTTCTGGACGTGAAGTCTGGGAGCAGGTGGCCCGGGGTGGCCAGGAGACTCAGCCCTGCCGTCCTTAGCCCATGGGTGGTCCAGGCTCGCTGCCTTTTGGTCCAAGATGCCCCTTGGCCCATGGTGGCCCCCCGAGCAGGAAGGAGGGGAGGTCTTTCCCGCAGGCCCAGAAGACCCCTTTCACATCTCACTGGCCAAGCAAGACAAGGACTGGCCGGACCAGCCTGGCTCCACCCCTAGCAAGGCGCGCGCTGCCCTCTCTACCCGCATTCAAGTCGTTTTTATTTTATTTTGTCAACGGCGAGAAAAGGCAGCGGGGTGCGGTGAGCAGAGGACCATCTGTCTCTGCCTTCCCGGGAGTGCCTGGGCAGTTCCTGCGTGGGTCTTGTCCGTGAGGCGGGAATCATGGCATTGGCATCAGACCAAACGCGCACCTTCCAGGGCTCGTCACGAGACTTCACACGTGTGAATTCTTCTGCTCTTGACAACAGCACACGGCACTTTTGTTCATTCAACCCTCCTGTGTGAAGGTGAGGGAGCAGAGGCCCTGGGCTCCAGGTCGGGAGTGGAGGCCCAGAGTGCCAGCCCAGAGCTGCTTCCGGGCACCTGGGGGCCACCAGCCACTCCTGCACCCGGGAGCCCCCCGGGTGCACCGCAACAGGGTTCTTGGGTGTGGGCAGACGTGCCTGACGCAGCGCTTCTGAGAACTGGGGGGTCCTCCCAGATGCCCTGTGATACACATGAATTTCATAAAGTTTGAAAAGTCCAGGCAAGCGCAAGGAGAAGAGTCACCCTTTAGCGTCGTGTCCCAGAGACGCCCACCGTGAACACTTGGTGGCAAAGGTGTTGGGTGTTTTCTGTGCACGTGTTCACATCATTTAGATCACGTTCCGCACACTGCTTTTCAAATCTTGAAGATCTTTCATTGTGAACAAATATCTGCCCCAAACAACGTCTAAAGCTTGTTTAGGGTTCTGTCATATGGCTGCTCCCCTAATGTGACCGCCCATCCACGGGTGGCCGTTCAAGGTCCCTCCAGGTCTGTTCAGCGGTGACGGCTGTCCTCTGCCACCTCCCCAAGCACATGTCCCAGCCTCTCCCCTCATCAGCCCTCAGCCACCTCCTCCTTGCACTGTTCTCCTAGACACACCAAGCCCATTCTTTCCTAAGGACTTTGCACGTCCCAGGAATTCTGACTGGAGTGTCCCCCCCGCAACGTTGTCCTAATTGATCCATCACTTTGCTGGGGTCTCTGGTCGGCCATCACTAGATCAGAGCATCTTCCTGCCCCCGGCCTGTGCGGACGCACCCCTTGTCCTGCCCCACTCTGGTCAAGTCCTATTCCTCCAGCCCCGTTTTCTTCTTCATAGCATTTCCCACCACCTGGAATTGCTCCTTTGCTTCCACGCTCCCCCCTGGAAGGCAGGTCCCGGAGGCTCTGGCCCCCGTATGCACCCAGCACGAGGACAGCAGTTTTCCTGAGATGTTGGCTAAGTGACTGGATGATGCCTCCTGGAAGCCCTGTCTGAGAACTGCCCCCACGTTCATCCTCTGAAATAGCACCGGAAGGCCCAACGGCACACACGTGCCCCCAGAGCGGCCGCCGCCTGGGCAGCAGCAGCGCAGCGTCCCCGCCTTTGCCGCCTTTGCCGCCAGCGCGGTGAGTGGCGCTTCTTGCTGTCGGGAGTCTCCACGCCCTGTGGTCCTTCGTTCTTTTGCGAATTGCCGCGCAGCTTTCTGCCCCGATGCCCGTTTTTCCTCATCGGGTCCCGGCTCCTAGCACAGTGTGTGGGCTCTGCTCTGTCTGGCAGTGGGGGTGTGTGTGGGGTGAGCAGGTACAGGGCGCCCAGGAGGAGGTGGCCCTGGGACCACAGTGGGACCTGGTGTCCCCCAGGTTGGGTCTGGCGTTCTGGGGGGCATCTGGGTGACCGTCCGCATGAGGGGGAGGCTGGGGCTCTGGAGGGTCACGGGAGGGGCTGCCGGGCCTCCCTGAGAGGCGGACCTGCGGCACAGGCGGGGAACAGCCAGAGGGCGGGGGACAGCAGGGGCCACAGCAGTGAGGGCCCTGCAGACGGCACCCAGGGATCCGTAGAGCCTGCAGGAGCCCGGGCCTCGGCCCTCCCTCTCTGGGGGCAGCTGTGTGGCCACACTGTGGGGCTCCTGCAAGCCCGCCCCTCTTTCCATCACCAGAAAATTAAGGGGTGTGCCGGGGGACCTGGGAGCCCAGCCCCCCACCTCTTTGAAGTGGTCCCGGGGGCAGCCCCGCGGCGCCTTCTGCCCAGGGTGGTCGGAGTGCCCACGGCTGCCCACGGACCACTCTGACTGCACAGACATCACTTCTTTCCTGAACGGCGCCCAGCCTCCTGCGTCTCCCTAATAGCCGAGCTGTTTTACTTACCGATAATTGGTGTTTACCGCACCCTTTACGCACAGCTCCCGCCGAGCTCGGCTTCCTTACACAGGCGGGCTGTGCGGGGGGCCCAGCCTCCAGCCGCCTCCGCAGCCCACGGTCCTCCCGCCCCCCAGGCCTCCCCGCAGGACCCCTCGGGCGACTGGAGCAGGCCGGCTGGTGACAGACGTCCCGCGGCCTCCGTCCCTGCATCATCCTCCTGTGGGCACCTCCCTTCTTGTCTACAGAGCCTGGCTGGCGGGGGACGGGCAGCACCTGCCTGACCTGGGACGAACCTGGACGGAGTAAGGCTCAGGGCTTCCCTGGCACGTTGCGAGCCTGCCCCGTCCCAGGCCCTGCCCTGGACCCACAGTGCGGGTCAGGGACTAGACCGTGTTACAGTGCAAGTCACACAGCTGTTCCCTCTCCACCGCGGGGGCAGGGGGGCTCCCGGTGCTGGGCCTGCGGTCTTTGGGGATCCTCTGGGTGATGGGTCCTGGGGCAGGAGTGGGCAGGAAGGAACAGGACAAAGGGTGTGAGGGAGGGGAGGGGTCTGGGGGTTCCCGAGCCCGAGGGGAGCGCCCAGCCGCCCTCTGCAGCCTCGCCCTTCCCACATCCTCTCTGTCCTCTGCATCCAGAGGCCGCAGTGCTTCTCTGCCCCTCGAAGGGGGTGCTCACCCCACGGGGCAAACCAGGTGCTGCCCCAGCCAACCCACTCTGTGGAGAGTCTTCCTGATGGGCCGGGATGTCCCAGGGACGCTGGAGGAGGCTCTGGCGGGGGGATTTCCAGTCTGGCATCTCTTGTCCCCCAGCTGCAAGAGCCCTGGTGTGGCCATGCCCCTTCCCAGAGGTCCCAGGATGGGGAGCTCCTAGCTGGGTACTTCCGTGGCCTGGGTGCCACGTTGTTGTTCTGCGGCTTGATGCCCTGGGCCAGCTCGGGGCCCTCAAGGGGCGAGCCCGCCTCTCTGAGTCTTGGGGGAAGGTGGCCTGAGTGGCTGACGCACCCAACACCCTGTTGCAGTCGGCCGTGCGCAGCACGTGTGCAGTGTCAACAGACATTGACTGAACTTGAGAAGTCCCTTCTCTGGCTTCCTCAGACCCGCTCTGGGAGGGGTCTGTGCTTGGGGCTGGGAGGGGGCTGGCAGGCAGAGACGGGAAGAGGGTGCGCTGGGAACTGGGGTGTCAGATGTTTGGGGCCCAGGAGCAACGTCTGCCGTTCTCACAGCCTCTCGCTATGACTTGCCATCTCTTCCTGAAAATGGGCTTTTGTTCGACGCAGCATCTGTGGTTCTTGACGGATTCTGAAACATTTAATAAATGTTTGGCTTCCGGTTTCAAAATGTTCTGTGTCCTTTTTCGTTTGCCTTATGGAAAGAGACTGGATATCATTACCTCGACTCCTGGGATCCCACGAGCCAGGGTGGGCAGGGTGGGCGTCTTGGACCTCTCACCCCCACACTGCCCAGGCCTGCCACAGGTGGAGACGGGCTCAGTATCCCAACTGGATACTGTGAGTGAGAGACACAGGTCAGCAGAGCGCACGCCCCGAGGGGGCCGGGGTGGGGCGACAGGCCGGGGGCAGCTCTTTGGAGGTCATCCAAGCAAACGTCCGGGAGAGGCTCTCCGTAGAACAGAAGGGCTGTGTTGAGGAGGAAAGCTGGTCTGAGATGGGCCTGGGAGGGCCCGACTCCCACCCCGAGCTGGGGAGGGCTTACGGCTCCCAGGCTGCTCTGGGACGGGGGGAGGAGCCCCGCCTAGGGAGGGGGGCGAGCAGAGAGCCTGCCGCTGGTGGGCATGTGGTGAGGGGCACACAGAGGGGTCCTTCTCAGGCTCCTGTGATCATCTCTGGAGCCCCAGAACCGGGCAGAGCTGGGCTCAGCCGGCGAACAATGCAGGGCCGAAGCGGCAAGGTCGCGAGCAGACCAAGCCTGCGGCCGGGCCAAGCCCTGAGGGGTGGTGCCTCCCTGTCCGGGCAGCTCGGAGGTGACTGCGCCCCAGCAGGACGCCGTCCTGGCTTGTCTCATACATCTCACCATTTACAGCTATTGACGGCGCGAGCTCAGGGCCAGGCCGCCGCCGCCGCAGCCCCGCGTGATGAATTGGCAGATCACCGAGCGCGCTGTCCGACAAGCGATTGTTTCAGCGAAAATGAGAAATAACGATCAGGGCCAGAAGCAGATTATTAAGAAAGACTTCCTGCGACTTCGCGGGTTGTCCTGGCTGTTCTAATAATCAGGGCCTTGCCAGGAGACGCGAGCTTCCGGGGGCAGCCTTCTCCCACTACGAGACAGGCCAGCCATGTGGTTTACACGGACATCCCGGTGGACGGTCAGGAGGCAGGCAGGGGCCCCGGCTAGGCATTGGTGGGGTCCTTCCTGACCGTGCTCGTGGCCCGCGTACGTGGCCAGGGTGGGCCAGGCCGGGGCTCGCTGCATCTGGTTTCTAACGGAGCTCCTGACCTCCTGGTGGGCTTGGAGAAGTGGGGGCATCTGTGTGGTCCACCCCCGGGAGAGGTGGTCATTCCTAGAGCTGGTGTCCACTTGCCTGTGGCCTCCCTGGGACCCCGGGTCTAGCATTGTTCATCTTCTCTTCTTTTCTAAGGTGGAGAGTAGGCGTCCGTGGGGATGAATTCTCCGGACCGCAGGCTGCAGACAGACGGTGGGCTGGGGTCGGGGGCCTGCTGGTCCTCGGGTGGCCAGGCAGGGGTGGTCTAACGGAGAGGAGTCTGGACTAAATGAATGAATGAATACAGGAAGGAGCCAGGGAGAGCCCCCCAGCCACCTGTCCAGCTCCCTTCCTTCCTCCCGTCCTGCCCGAGTTCCTTCCGAGGGCTGACCCCGTGGCTGCGG